>NW_026781993.1:0-2504635 GCF_031769215.1 Ylistrum balloti
GTTGTATTGACGGTAGGTCTGTATATCTGTGTTGTATTGACGGTAGTTCTGTACACCTGTGTTGTTGTATTGACGGTAGTTCTGTATACCTGTGTTGTTGTATTGACGGTAGTTCTGTACACCTGTGATGTTGTATTGACGGTAGTTCTGTACACCTGTGTTGTTGTATTGACGGTAGTTATGTACACCTGTGTTGTTGTATTGACGGTAGTTCTGTATATATGTGTTATTGTATTGACGGTAGTTCTGTATCTGTGTTGTATATCTGTGTTGTTATTGTATTGACGGTAGTTCTGTATATATGTGTTGTTGTATGACGGTAGTTCTGTATACCTGTGTTGTATTGACGATAGTTCTGTGTATATGTGTTATTGTATTGACGGTAGTTCTGTATATATGTGTTGTTGTATGACGGTAGTTCTGTATACCTGTGTTGTATTGACGGTAGTTCTGTATATCTGTGTTCTTGTATTGCCGGTAGTTCTGTATACCTGTGTTGTTGTATTGACGGTAGGTCTGTATATCTGTGTTGTATGACGGTAGTTCTGTATACCTGTGTTGTATTGACGATAGTTCTGTGTATCTGTATTGTTGCATACACGGTAGTTCTGTATACCTGTGTTGTTGTATTGACGATTGTTCTGTATATCTGTGTTGTTGTATTGACGATAGTTCTGTATATATGTGTTGTATTGACGATAGTTCTGTATACCCGTGTTGTTGTATTGACGGTAGTTCTGTATACCTGTGTTGTTGTATGGACGATAATTCTGTATATATGTGTTGTATTGACGGTAGTTCTGTATATCTGTGTTGTTGTATTGATATTGACGGTATATATCTGTGTTGTTATATTGGCGGTAGTATCTGTAGTTCTCTGTATTTGTGTTGTTGTATTGACGGTAGTTCTGTATATGTGTTGTTGTATTGACTGGTGTGTTCTGTATAGTTCTGTATATGTGTTGTTGTATTGACGGTAGTTCTGTATACCTGTGTTGTGTTTTATTGATGTTATATTGACGGTAGTTCTGTATATCTGTGTTGTTGTATTGACGGTAGTTCTGTATAGCTGTGTTGTATTGACGGTAGTTCTGTACTATCTGTGTTGTTGTATTGACGGTAGTTCTGTATAACTGTGTTGTATTGACGGTAGTTCTGTATATCTGTGTTGTTGTATTGACGGTAGTTCTGTATATCTGTGTTGTTGTATTGACGGTAGTTCTGTATATCTGTGTTGTTGTATTGACGGTAGGTCTGTATAACTGTGTTGTTGTATTGACGGTAGTTCTGTATACCTGTGTTGTATTGACGATAGTTCTCTGTATTTGTATTGTTGTATTGACGGTAGTTCTGTATACCTGTGTTGTTGTATTGACGGTTGTTCTGTATATATGTGTTGTTGTATGACGGTAGTTCTATATACCTGTGTTTTATTGATGGTAGTTCTGTATATCTGTGTTGTTTTATTGACGGTAGTCCTGTATATCTGTGTTGTTGTATTGACGGTTATTCTGTATAACTTTGTTGTTGTATTGACGG
The DNA here is from genome assembly GCF_031769215.1 of Ylistrum balloti. Classification (NCBI taxonomy): domain Eukaryota; kingdom Metazoa; phylum Mollusca; class Bivalvia; order Pectinida; family Pectinidae; genus Ylistrum; species Ylistrum balloti. The sequence goes on from NW_026781993.1 coordinate 1,540, forward strand.
TAGGTCTGTATATCTGTGTTGTATGACGGTAGTTCTGTATACCAGTATTGTATTGACGATAGTTCTGTATATCTGTATTGTTGTATTGATGGTAGTTCTGTATATCTGTGTTGTTGTATTGACGATAGTTCTGTATATATGTGTTGTATTGACGGTAGTTCTGTATACCTGTGTTGTTGTATTGACGGTAGTTCTGCATATATGTGTTGTTGTATTGACGATTGTTCTGTATACCTGTGTTGTTGTATTGACGGTAGTTCCTTATACATGTGTTGTTATATTGACGGTAGCTCTGTCCACCTTTGTTGTTCTATTGACGGTAGTTCTGTATATCTGTGTTGTTGTATTGACGGTAGTTCTGTATATCTGTGTTGTTGTATTGACGATAGTTCTGTATACCTGTGTTGTTGTATTGACGGTAGTTCTGTATACCTGTGTTGTTGTATGGACGATAATTCTGTATATATGTGTCTTATTGACGGTAGTTCTGTATATCTGTGTTGTTGTATTGACGGTAGTTCCTTATACCTGTGTTGTTGTATTGACGGTAGTTCCTTATACCTGTGTTGTTGTTTTGACGGTAGTTCTGTATACCTCTGTTGTTATATTGGCGGTAGTTCTGTATACATGTGTTGTTGTATTGACGGTGGTTCTGTACACCTGTGTTGTTGTATTGACGGTAGGTCTGTATATCTGTGTTGTATTGACGGTAGTTCTGTACACCTGTGTTGTTGTATTGACGGTAGGTTTGTATATCTGTGTTGTATTGACGGTGTTTCTGTACACCTGTGTTTTTGTATTGGCGGTAGGTCTGTATATCTGTGTTGTATTGACGGTAGTTCTGTATATCTGTGTTGTTGTATTGACGGTAGTTCTGTATAACTGTGTTGTTGCATTGACGGTAGGTCTGTATATCTGTGTTGTATGACGGTAGTTCTGTATACCTGTGTTGTTGTATTGACGGTTGTTCTGTATATATGTGTTGTTGTATGACGGTAGTTCTATATACCTGTGTTTTATTGATGGTAGTTCTGTATATCTGTGTTGTTGTATTGACGGTAGTCCTGTATATCTGTGTTGTTGTATTGACGGTTATTCTGTATAACTTTGTTGTTGTATTGACGGTAGGTCTGTATATCTGTGTTGTATGACGGTAGTTCTGTATACCTGTATTGTATTGACGATAGTTCTGTGTATCTGTATTGTTGTATTGATGGTAGTTCTGTATATCTGTGTTGTTGTATTGACGATAGTTCTGTATATATGTGTTGTATTGACGGTAGTTCTGTATACCTGTGTTGTTGTATTGACGATAATTCTGTATATATGTGTTGTATTGACGGTAGTTCTGCATATATGTGTTGTTGTATTGACGATTGTTCTGTATACCTGTGTTGTTGTATTGACGGTAGTTCCTTATACATGTGTTGTTATATTGACGGTAGCTCTGTCCACCTTTGTTATTCTATTGACGGTAGTTCTGTATATCTGTGTTGTTGTATTGACGGTAGTTCTGTATATCTGTGTTGTTGTATTGACGGTAGTTCTGTATATCTGTGTTGTATTGACGGTAGTTCTGTACACATGTGTTGTTGTATTAATGGTAGTTCTGTATAAATGTGTTGTTGTATTGACGGTAGGTCTGTATATCTGTGTTGTATTGACGGTAATTCTGTACACCTGTGTTGTTGTATTAGCAGTAGGTCTGTACATCTGTGTTGTATTGACGGTAGTTCTGTATAATTGTGTTGTTGTATTGATGGTAGTTCATTATACCTGTTTTATTGTAATAATGGTAGTACTATACTTTATAGAACTTTTCTGTTGTGTCTTGTGTTTGAGTTTTCACGACTGTTTTGTGTTCCAATATCATGTCTCCAAAGAATAAGAAATGGTAATTGTTTTGGGTAAAATTACTATACTTTGAAACCAGTTCTTTCGCAACAACGCCGTTTGATATTTATGATTTTTTTATTCATTTAACTTACAGTAAATGTTCAATACCTCAGTTTCAAAATGGAAGAATTTCCAAAGTACTCGAAACAACCAGATTATGTAAAGTGAATTGATGATGTATTCAGTAGATGCCCGTCATTGCTCAGTACTCTTTACGCAGTCCTCACAACATCTCTTTCTCCCTGATTTTAGTTTTCTTTCTGGATTAATCGTCAGATTCTCACCTAAGCGTGTCAGTGTCAAGACCTAAGTTTAACAGTAAGGAAGATATTTACATTCTGCTGTCACATTCATAACATTCGTCAAGTTTGTTTAAACTTTTTTTCTGAGATGATGACAGAAATGATGTTCATATATTTACTTTCGACTTTTCTGTGATAAATAAATAAAAATAAGAATAAATAAACATCACTCCCATCTCAAACCTTGGTCGTTCGTTATCAATGATTTACAAAACAAAAAGACGCACAAGTGAATAACACAACAATGTCATATAACTGAAGTAAATGGCATCGTTAGTGTTTCGTTCTTTTTGGACTCTCGTCTATCATGAAAGTGGCCTAAAGAACTGGAATCAAGGAGATGACCAATAGAGAAATCCCAATTGGCCGAAACAGTCTTAAACAGAATATATGTCTTAACTAAAACTTCCAGTACATTTGTATATTCTGACGTGGAATGCCTGAACTCTCTTTCTCGTTCGTTTTTAGGCTAAACGTACTCAGTACGCATAGCCTATTGCGACGGCCTTTCAGACAAAATTTACCGATCCTGGCCTTCTCATTGGCTGAAATACCGAAAAGAGTTAGAGCCCTCTAGCGGCAATTTTCTGCGTAAATAATGCCGCGATCTTTCAAATAGCTATTTCAAAAGCATCCAAAAGTAGTTTATTTTTTAATAACAATACGATTCCCATATATTTCAAAAAAGAAGCAGTGTGGTTGAACTATTGATAAATTTTGAACAATATATTTTACGGAATTCTCGACATGACGTAAGCGTCAGAACACTGTACGTGCGAGTTGGCGCCATGATAAGAAGCTAGTCTGGGGGCTTGGTTTGAATTATCAACTAACAGCACTTATAAACAAACAAAACTTACAAACAGAACATCACGCTAGGAAGAGTGGAATAGTATAAAGAATGTGATTGTCACCTGGGTTGGGTTAGACCATATCGCTATTGTTCCTTTTTCACTACATTTGTAGATGTACTCTCTCTCTCTCTCTCTCTTTCTCCCCCTCTCTCTCTTTCTCCCCCCCCCCCCCCTCTCTCTCTTTGTCTCTCTCTCTCTCTCTATATAATCCTTGTCGTTGTGGCAAGATCATTTGTATATACAATTTATGCAATAAAATATGTTTAAATATAATATCACTTTACCTCATTAGACGTCACAAAATTGGACTGGCGCACACCCGCCCATATGACACTTTTTCAGGATTTTCACACCCACCACCACGACACTTTTTCAAGTTTTTGAAGATAAAAAATTTGCGCTTCGTAGTCAAGGTACATTTGGTGCTCGTGATTTATGAATGATATATCTTTAATACTGTACTGATCATAATGTTGACTTTGTTATGACTTATATTTTTTGTCTTTTAGTTTTATTTGATGAAGGTTGATTGTGCTGATTTCTCACTGTTTGTTAATGTGTATCAAAGTTCCTTGAAATGAAAATATTCCTTCAAACAAAGCGCGTATAAAAAAACCCAAAATATTCATGTTTATTATTATCAATTAACTAAAACGAAATATTTCCATAGCATATTTATTTATTTAGCGTGTCATGGTGACATTATCTAATGCATTGGAGATCAGAAATAGTAGTAGCTATAGTGAAAATATTGTAAATTTTGTATATATATGGATGTCTGGTTTAATCTCATAGAACTGCGCCTTTATAGACATAATTACTGGAAGAAAAGTTTAACCATGATACTTCAAGGAAGATAGGCATGTAAAAACATTTAATGTAATTACTTACACTTTTATCTATCTGAAATGCTGTGTATACCTTATCTACTTTCCTGAACTACAAATATAATTATAATAAGTAAGGACTATTACTTTTCAATACATTCGAAATAAAGAAGTAGGTATAAAGTCCTTTCGATTTGTTTAAATCCTCATATTGATAGCATAGTAATTGCAACATCTTGGATATTTCAAAGGTTTTATTTAGTCAACTTTATCATAGAGCTATTTATCATTTGGCTTGTTGGCGATAAATATATGGTTGTGTGTATTTTGTTTATTTTGATTTGTTCACATTTTTGTCGTCAAATATGAAATAAGGATTAAAGAAGATATAAAATTGCTTAAAATTAAGAAAAATAGCCTCTGGTTCTCTTAATTTAGTAATTTTTGCATTCCAAAGTGTAGCAGTATGGGGAAAGTAATGAAGCTTAGCGGTTATTTGTGAACATTTTTCAATACGTTAAGCCTCTCAGTACTTTCAGTACTTTGATTATTATTATTATTAATGCATTAGTGAAGGCCGATTTCAGTGATACTCCTGGACTTGTTTCAGTTCACCTTAATTAAACTTCTGAACTCAAGTCAATAGGCTCATTATCATCATGATTAAACATAATATGTAAATCTCTACATTTGTTTTCGAAATGCATAGTTTTGTCCTGAATTTTCGTAAAACAGTCGAATTTCAAGTAGCGAGGTATTGCTTAAGCAGACGGCGGGAGTGTTTTGGCAGGGCTGTTTGTTTTGATGCTCTCTACGAGATGTCTAGCCACAACACCAGTTTGTATTACATTAAAAAAGGGAGAGTCTACTTTAATGTCCAACGTTAAACAATATAGCTGTTGTTCCGGGGGCTTGGCCGGTGGGGAAAAGAGGAAGACGGATCGTCTTGTCAGTGTCAGCATCCGACTCTAGTCACGTGACGGATAATTTGGCGGGAACAAAGGTGCCTTGTCATAAATACATGTGCAGCATATATGTGTATTTCAGACGTAAGATCAAGCTGTAGAGTCTTGTCAATGCATCATTTACTCAATGTTATGATATATTCTTGAAGTACGAACTTCATATTTCATAATAGTACATGTATAGACTCGTAGCGTAATGGAAATTTGTGCTTACCTGAAGCGACATTAAACTTTCATTTTTATAATGATTCTTTATTTAAAACTTATATCAGAAAGGAGTGCGCACAAATATACAAACGTGGGGAAATCGCTTCCCCACAAAGTATAGAATATGAGAAAGATCTGGTCACTCAGAATGTCAAAAAAACGTTTATTGTGATCACACGGTGCCTGGTAATGTGTATCAAGGTTACCTTAGCATGTAAGAAATCTTACATTATGCAGTAATAAGAATATGGTATTACTGAATGATCAATGCACGGGCATTACCTGGAAGTCTACATTCACATGTATGGTCACGGGCCGAATATTGTCTGGCAGTCTGGTTTGAGATCATGTGGTCACTTGGCGGGCGTTGCACGTCTCGGAAGCACGAGTGGTCACTGGCATATCTGGCTTCGCGTTGAGAGCTTTTCTGCACATGGCAGCATGTTTTCCGTATCACAGGTTGAAGTCATGTTGTTTTAAGTAACAAAATATTCACGATAAAACAGATGCTAAAATTTTATAGCTACTCGCCTCATCTATCAAAAACAAATCTCAGTGTACTTTTAAATGTCTCGCTTTTAAAATATGGAGACATTTTATCAGAAAGTATTGCACATTTATTGTTGTTTTACGATGCATGTTTGCAGAAGGGTTCCTCACCCAAGACACAATTAAAAATCGCTGCTTAAACTATGACTGGAAGTGGTACAGTATCCTCTGAATTAGGGATGACAGAGTTGTCTCCCTTGAATACTTCATGTTGTCGCTTCATAGAAGACACATAAATATTCCGATGACAATGTTTTATTTCTGTATCAGTAAAAGTACACATATATACAACGAATATATTGACCTTCAAAATCCCCTGAAATACTGGCTTTCTTGATTTACATAACATCTCATTAAATCTTTCCACGTATTGCGGAAAACATTGTAAATATATACACACACATATATATCTAAACAATATATCTATATTTACACTTTGTCAAAAGATATTCTTTTGTGCGTTTGAGTTGAATGGTGAAAAAAATACAAAAATACATGTAAAAAAGATAGGACAATATTCGAACCATGATTACATACAACATGAACACATAAAAAGTGTATCATTTTAACCTATATTTTTCATAAATAAACGTAAACAAATTTGTGCGTACACATCAGTTACAAGTGATTTCTCTGTTTACAGTGTCGAGGTATACATCCTCACACTTAAATATAACATACATACAGTATATATACAAATAAGCAGACAAAACATGCGAATAAAATCTGTGTTTTCACTTCATGCCCACCATTACCGAACGGACTACGCTCTGCAGGGTCACAGATTGCCCCCCAACCCGTTTGATATGTTGTGGCTGAAATTGAAAGCTCGAGTGAAAACAAGCCAACTCTCCCAAAGTGCACCCTACTTTAGCAGGATCAAGGTAGGACAAAGTATTCAGAAGACATTGTGAAAAAGAAGCCATGGATCTGTGAGGAGGCGATAGATTCCACGTTGGTGAATTTTGCGAGATTTGCTGTCTGAATATAGATATGTACAAGACTATCCTCATAACGATATGTAAAATATTTGTGCATGTAGTAGAAGAATTCGGAGAAATTGCTTATTTACAAAAATCACATTTCGAGTATCAATTATCAGTTGTCGATGAGGCATAAAACGCTTACTCTTCTGGAACACTTGGTCATTATGCTTTTTCGGCGGTCTTATTGTAAATATTTGTCTTCAAAGTTGCTTTCTAATAAAAATCACATTTCGAGTATAAATTATCTAAATGGTGATATGATACGAAAATGAAACAACAAGAAAAACAATCAATACAAAATAACAACATAGTGAAGTCTATCTGTATTTCTTTTAGCCTGTTATCACTATATATACCCCAGTTACAGTTCTTTGCACAATGTCTGGTTTATTGATATTCAATTTTTTTCCCCACGTTTTTGAAAAAAAAGTTGACCTTATTTTCATTATCACCATTAAAGAGCGAAAATGAAATTAAAATTGGAAATAGAAAATAAGCTCTGATACTTTGACTGATCAGAACGGAAGGAAACTGTTTGTAATAAACCTGCTGATGAGAATTTACATGATGGCTGGTGTTTGACCTAATTATAAACATTATTATACATTTTACAAGATATTTACAACAGGTTTGACCCGTATAAATCTGCACCTATTTTTTGTCAAACAATGTCCATGTACAGAAAAACACATAGTCATTGACCATTCATGGAGCGCACTCTTCTGTCCGATGACCAATAAGTCAGGTTTTTAATGCACACTCCACATTTGTATATATAACACACCGCCAACACAAGACAGTGTTCCTTCACTAGCTTGTCCTCTCATTGTAGCTGATCATTTATGTATTGGAGACACCGGTACGACCTGGTCAGTTATTTCACAAGTTTGTCTGAGTTCACTCATTTCCTCATTAGCTCTGAAACAGGAAACCTCATGTTTATCAATATACTGACTATCAAAATTCCTCCTCTATGAAGTGTGGAGGATTGAAATGACCTGTAAATATTACGACATCTAAGAAAAAACAAATGAGCGGATGGAAATGAAAAAAAAGCTACATTTGAACAGAAACAAAATTCCAAATTGACTACCACCCTCAAAAACTTAAATTATTTTATATCTAGTTTGGTTAAAGAATTTAAAGAGAGATGTGTAAAGATACTGCAGACGTACTTAATTTAGCATAATCAGATCTGAGTTCATCATCACATTTCGGCAGATCAGTGCAATAATGAATTCACGCCCCAATGATAATTGCTCAATACAAATCATATACAGACCATGCTAAAATAAGATTACAGCTCAAAGATGTCCGATTACAGTATTGGGAACTGACTATATTTCTTCCAAGATGAGACAAAGAAAAATATTAAAAAATCTATTGAACGAAAAAAATTGATATAAGCAACGATATGTCATTATACATACCAGTCAACTGAGATAATTTGAGACGGTCAAGCAGTGTAGTGATGGCATGAAAGTCTTTTGAACTAAGTTTATTTTGAGAATAGAATTAACACCAGCCTTATCATTTCATTGTTCAAAATTTCGAGATCACGGCAATGACTGCGAAATAGTTCACAACTTAAGAAGTGAAAAGTGTAAGAGAAAACAGGACGAATCATCATGTTTTGTGTAGCTTTGTAACACGTTCTACAATTTTTGTAAACATAAATACACTGACGTAACGTGCAAATTTTCATTGATTTTAAATCTTATTTTTTCGTAAGTTTGATATTTGATATGTAAGCACTTTAATAAATAATGAAACTGACTACATTTTATTGAGAGTAATAGATACTGCAGCGTCAAGTAATAATTTAAACTACATTCTACAGCTGTTTCATCCTTTTAGGATTCCTGAATGATATTACATCAAACAGTTCTTTATTTCGTCCTTTTAGGACTCGTCAGTGATGATACTAACCTTATATATTAACCTTGATATTAAGATTAATGAATACTGATAAAATGAAATGACGTATTAAAGTGGCCTTAAAACAAAGGGCCAATAATAGGAAATATCCTACCTTATCATTTCATGCATATTCCTGATGTCATACAACCGGAAAAATGCAAACTGATTGGTCTCGAACATATCGCAAAAGGACAGTTCAGAGTTCCCCAGGTAGCAATTGGATACAGCGTTCATCATTATCCGTTTACTGACCGCACAACTGACCGTGTTCTGGACATACAGAGAAAGCATGATCCGTGTAAGACAAAGGTGGGCAGACCTAATCCACTGCTGGCCCTGAAATGTAGAGATTATCATTTCATTACACCAACATTTACATGGCGGATGTTGTCGATGAAGCATAGAACGCTTACTCATCCGGAACACCTTGTCCTTGTGTTTTTTTCAGCGGTCTTATTGTAAATATTTATCTTCAAAGATCAACCTTTGAACTGAGATTCTACTGACATATCTATTCCTTGCGTGATAAAAGTGAGAAAAATGTTGTTATATTTAGTTGATCGAACACTCGCCTTTATTAAATGTTAAAACTCTTCCATGGGGACATGCTGATGACTATCAAACAAGGCAAAAAGCTAAAAAGATACAGAATCATTATCAGCTGTGTTCATCATACATAGAATATTTAAATAAAAATGAGATCTGCACAAACTAATTTTTCACACTTCTGATACTTGTGTACACGAACGGTAAATATTCACTTTAAATTTTAGAGTTGCTGCACCTCCCCATCTGGTGCTGGACATTGAAAATCGTTGTGGAAAAAGGCTTTAATAAAGACTATCACTAGACATTGATGACGTTTTATGGCCGTACCATAGAGGCTCATCTCTACCACAAAAGAGGCTATTATCTCCACAAAACACCTGCTCTCGTATGTTACATTATTCTGTTTTTCAATATTGAAGATTTTGTGACTCTTCCAGGACGAGAAGTTAAAGCTGTGGAGAACTGTGTTTCCTTTTTCATATTTTGTTATGATCCCTCTCCCAAATTTTGTGTATAATAATTCCATTATTCGTATGTCTACCGTTATATCGATTGAAAGTCTTCATCTAGCTAACGCATATCTAGATATCTCAACTGAACATTGTCGTTTGTAAAATTTATCCAATATACATGTAATTCACTCGACCACGTGCAATAAACAGGATTTAGCTAAGGTAGGTGTCGAGCGTGGTAATTGCAATAATTGGCACTGACCAAATAATTATTTTCTCTTGCAACGCATGGTTCTGACATGCATAAATATGTTTCTTCAAAGATGTTCTAATTTTCCTTTGCAATCTTTCCTAATACATCAATAATTATGCAGATCATCACTAAATTTAGTCTTTATGATTGAGTTTTGATTGTCAATACCCATTTGTCTTACATATCATGATGTCTTTAGTGCAAAACACAATTATCGTTCTTTTTAAATCTAATCCAGTTTTTAAGTATTCATGCTTTACTACATGTTACCATGATAATGGAAATATTACCAGACTCTTAATTAGATGTATTGTGACAAATCTTGGTAATCTTTTACAAAATCGTAACGACATTTTCAACATCAAATGTCTATAGTTCAGATATAGTGATTAAAATTCTACCAACCTACATATCAAACACTGATAGTATGGTTTTGGTATTAGAACATATTCACACAAACGCCAATGTAAAGCTAGGCTCGCAATGATAAAATTATAATAGGGAATATCATTCATTTTTAATTTTCATGGGAGTTGTCATGAAGTAAATTGCTCGAAAAAAAATGATAAAGAAAATTGTTTAAATACACGAAATCTGATTATTTCATACTTATGATACACATTTTTATTGTGTTGTATTTTTTAACGCAACCTCATTTACACTATATATGCTTATCTGAAAACCACAGGCAACATTTTTAAGATGATGTACAAGTAATTAGTGAAATTAGCAGATATGTAAGGTTATATGTACATCATTTGCGGGCACCCTTGTGGCCTTAATCACAGGGCTGGGCATCCGGAGGGCTTGACACGGGAAGTGTTTCGGTAAAGATATATAAGTCCGTCCATCTACACAGCTCTACCCTGTTTTACAATGTACAATTGTGAAGTGGCACTTGGTATAAAATACAATAAATGTGACAGAAACGCGGTGGTATATTACTAAAAATAAGTAACAATATAAAAATGATTGCCTGTACATTGGTCGCATGACCGCTTTTAATATGATGACGTAATATTGATTCGTAGTTAAAAGTGAACTGTTTTTATATTTGATATATTTTGAATTCTTTTTATATAATATGAGTTATGTAAGTAAATATGAAAACAATGGCCATGAATTATAGTTAACTATAGTATATGTTTATCTTTTTTCGTTTCTTAAAGTTTAAAACAATGTCTATTCAAACTAAAATCATAGAAAATGTCTTAAACTTCTTTTTCAGTATTTATTGTATTCATTTTTGTTTGTTTGTTTGTTTTTGTTGTGTTTTTCACTGATGAGTTCTAGAAGGATGAAACAGGTGATGCAGTTTAACTCATTGTTTGGTTGGCTCTACTGTATCTTATCTAAATTGATATTAAATTGTGCTTTTGTGTCTTTTTTTTAATCAATGAGGATGTTTCGAAGATTTCAATACAGAAAAGCAGTTCATCTGCATTCAGTTTTATTTAAAACTTGACAACTCTATGACTGTATTGTTATCAAAACATAGAGGAACAGCACTTACGAAATCTTGAAAAAAACAATTACATCAGGACAATGAAAGACTTGTAGAAAAACAATAGGAATGAAAATACAAGATGTATAAATAGATCAAAATGACCCAAATGCGTCAGATTTTAACATCAAATGATAAAAGACAGTGAGGGATTAGATAGACATTGGCTATTTATAGTTTGAATTTGATGTTTAGCAGTAATGTTTTATTCCCATTTTTAACAATTTCCAGTGTGTATATTTGTTTGACTTGGAAATGTAGTATATACACTTAAGTGTTTGTTATATATGTGTTTGGTATAATATTATATATATATATATACATGCGTTTTTGTTCATTCTCTCTATTAAACCGATTTGTATCAAATTATCCAATTTCCTAGAATTCAGATATATCAAATTGAAGGGTACGTACATACCCCATTCATTTCCCTTCGGTATTCTCACTTATACTAACACAAAGGAATTCCAAGGGGAAAATGTAAGCTTGTAAAAACAGTTGTATTAGATCTCCAGCATACACGTATAGGTCAATAAATATGTAGTAATTACTTATGTAGCTCGCTTTAGGATTTATTACCTAACAGTGTAGCACTGATGTGTATCCATTGTGGATATATATACAAATATTTTGTTTGTTTAGTAGGTACTTGAACTTATTGTACAATTATATTGTTCCATTGATTGTGTTGCTATCATCTAAATGCCAGTTTCTATCAATAAGACGTTATTCTTGAGTAACACGAAAATGATACAGGGCATTTCGCCATTGAAATGTCATTACCAATCCTATCTTTTATATTTCACCATTTTCAACAAAATGTTCAGTAGATATATTTGGTAACCTAGTGTTCTATCACCTATGATATGATAATTCTTAGATGGTTTTAATTTTGCATGTAAGAATTAAAACACTGAGCAAAACTTCCAGCAAATCCCATATGAAGTGAAAACAGATTTAAGATTTTTTAATGCATAACCGGGACAAAATCAGACGGGGACAGCCATTTTAGTTGACCATTTTTAATTCAAGACGTAAAATCATTATGACATCAAATCGAATCCTCGTTGACGCATTAATGACTCACGTTTCAGGTAATTTTGCATAATTGACATATGTGCAGAAATATAACACGTGAGAAATTCACTTAATACAATTAAGAGTCGCAGTATGTAGACACTGTTATCCTACTGATTCTAGCAAATACAAAAAGTGTAATGTCGGATTCATCACATAGTTTTCAGAATGGTAGTCTTGGAGGTACATTTGTTGTAGATTACGGCATTCAAACCTTATCACAGTCTACCGAAACATTTACTCTGGCATGGCTTACCTGCACGTCAAAATTTCTGTAATTATTAGGATTGAAGAACCTCCTACAGAAATTACGTTCTGGATTGGCTGCGAAGCCACATCTTCTACAAGGGAATCGTGCTTCATAACAGTCAAAAAAGTCACACGATCCTTCCTCTGCCTTCCGCTCACACTCTAGGTCTCGATCTAAAAGTACAGGAACAGAAAGAATGGATCGTGGCACAGAAACCCTGACTTGCTAGTAAGAAAGCAGATGGTATGCTAACTCTAACAATTAATTATGTTCCATGTTTGTGTAATTGAGCCTACTGTGCGACACTTTATGAAGAAAATTTTGAAAATCATCCTTATATTCCATTTCATTCATTAAAAGACAATGTCCCAACTCAATAACACAATTATATATACCTATGATGGAGGATTAATGAAAGAACCGTTGTATAAATTGAAATAAAAAAACTCTTAAAAAATAATTTCTTTATTGATATTTTCACATTGCAGTATGAAAACTCTTAATCATGACAGAAAAAAACAATAATTCATAATAAAAAGTGATTATTTCATATTTCATATTTTTACACGACAAAATTGCTGACATTGGTGCTTGAGAATGTTTAAAGAAAATGACAAATATCTTTCTGGATTATCAAAAACTGCCATGTAAAATTTTTGATGCATGGAATGCAATTTTCCAAAAAAGCAAACAGAGGAAATTGCTATGACACATTGATAACACTATAATTTTGTGTATCGTTTTAACAGTCATACCAACACACAAAGATATTGACCATGTATTCTGAAGCGCCGTAACTTTAAAACACACTCCCAGGTCTTAGTTTTTCTCTCTAACCTATGAATGAACCACATCTGTTAGTTTACCTGTTGGTGCCATTGTTGCATACCTTATTCTCGTTTGAGAAAATATTACTTACTTGGATTGACCAAGATTTTTATATCAAGTGTCATTGATAAAACAGAAAATACTTTTTCGTCCGAAACATCTGGTCTTATTCTCCTTGTACTTTTTTCAGGAGCCTCAGTGTAAATTTTATTTTGTTTATATTTTGCCCTAGTTTTTCTAAATTTAGCTTACAAATTGTTTTGACATATTGGTTTTTTTCTTTTTGTTCTCTGAAACTGACGTGATGTTATAATTTTAACACAGTTCAATACTTACAGCGGTTCATGTTAATGAAACTGGCAACACGTCAATGAATAAGAATAAAGATGAAACAAAATTTATTTCGCATCTATACCAGAATGCTAAGGAACAACAGTCCTTGTGTACACACCACATGTATACGATTTTTACAAACATTTCAATGACTTTTGTCAGAAAAAATCTAAGTCACACCTTGTAACATATAAATGTGATTTCGAACAAAAAATATCTAAATGTTTATCATTGCAGTCGATTATTCACTGAATGAAGTTATTCATTCACAACATTTTGACATCAATATGTATTTTTTTCCGCAAAAAATACTTGGCACCTGTCCAATTAATTTGTATGACAAAATGTTTCAACAAAATTAAGTTATATTTAGTAAAATACCGTTGCCAAGTATTTATCGCCTTTAAAAATTTGCATGATTCCGAAGATAATCAGTATGTTTAATGGAAAATTTCCTTCTTCGCTTGCTATTTTAGTGTATTTATCAAGTGTTGTCACACACCAGTACAATCCTACTTGGTAGTACTTATGTTATATACCTACCTCTGACCGGTAAAGCAGCCTCGTTAGTACATCTGAGGTAATTTGAAAAGCCTCTAATCCCAAGTGCAATTTTGAACAGCAAAATAAAACACAAACACACTGCACAATATTTCATGTTTTTCGAAAGACATGGAAGATCTTCATTGAAATACCTTGCAGAAACAAAGCACATTTGTTGAGAAACATTAAAGATATATCAATTTGTGTAGAAAGAGTGTTGATTTCTTCTAACAATAAGCGGATGTGATCACTCTTACATACGTCACTGGTTTTTGTTAACTTGTATGTACATACTAGCGTATGTGATGACGCTCTAATCTAGCAATTCTTATCATCATGTATCCAAATCATGAAAAGCAACTTTCAGTTGACATAATTAACAATGCGTTATCTTCATATAATGATATATATTTATCATGTAAAAGGCCCATTTATTCAATTAGTTCGCTCATTTACCTTACATCATCTTTCATTGGTTGCCCACTCTTAAATCGATTGTGATGTCATAATATTGACGATGACGTAACATCGTGAATTGAAACCCGTCTCGAAATTTCATAAAAAATCTCACATGAAATGAAAACTACAAATTAATTCAAGATCCTATTTATCTTTAGATTGTGTGTGTTCTTTGCAGAGAATAACGAGTTTTATTAAAGTTTGATCGGATAAAACGTGTTTACCAATAGCTGCAGACACACTTGACTTGATGGAGTATTGCTCTCATTGTCCGGCATGTTGAATCTTGTTAAAATTAGCATATCTGGATTTTACGTCCCTGCAAGCGCAACTAATTAAAACTTCATTAAAAGAAAATACCAACGTGTTTACATTATTATAATCCAAACTCCAATTCAATACAACAATATGAACATGAAATATGAACACAAGAAAGATTTGCACGGAAACTTCTGCCTATGTGTTCGGGAAAAGTAGGAGTCTTCTGCTTCATGGACGACACCCGCCATGTAAAATTTGGTCAATCCAAGAAAGTCAAGTAATTTTCTCCAACGAGAAAAAAGGTTTATAACAACGGAAGCAATAGGCAAACTAACGAGCATCAAACACGTCCAGCTTCATATTGCATGAATGGAATAAAAATAGTTTTCAATAAGATCCCGATGGCGACCAGCAGCAGCTAGGGACGTCTTCAACAAGGTGATGAGACAGTCGTGATGATGTACATACAGTTCCTACATCATTATATTTATACAAACCTGTATTTAAGTACAATTCAACTACATGTATGTATACCAGGAACTGTTGTATTACTATATATATATATATGTATATATAATACTTACAATTTAGAATTGTCCTTGAACGTTTTACTTCCTGACAGCGATGATAAAAGTTATGTAGAGCAGTTTGTTTTTGTTACAACAGTTACAGGATACTGTAACACGAATGTTAGAAATACTTAATACTTTCACTTCCGGAATGAAACATTAAAGTTCACAACATTTGTAATATTTACGCGATATCAATATTTAATAGGAAATAAGGATATAAGATAATAAAATTTCCTGTTCAGCAGATTAATCATTATTTTTGTGGATCTTGTAAAAGTGAATAATGTTTCTGCTTTTTGATACATCTTTAACTTGATCTATGGTACTTTTTCATGTTTTATTTTTATCGTGTTTTGTTATAAAAATTCCCAATACTTCAATTAGATTTTAATCTGATTAAGATACAGTTAATGAACACCACGTAACGGAGATCTAACCGTTAAGGGGTCACGCTCAAGTGGATTTTATACTGTTCTATGTATCTATAATAGCATTGTTTATCACCCAACCTGTAGAACATTCAGTTGTAAAGTTTCGATGACTACTCTGTCTTCCTTATCAAACAAATAACCAGTATAAAGTGAAGTAGCAATGACGTATATAGTGTACGAGATAGCGAGGAATCGACCATTCGGCTGTATTATAATCCTTGGTACACTAAGGTAGAAGATAATGTGACGAGATGATAACAATGTACTGTGGTCGATTGTTAACTTACATGGTAACTCTTCCTTTGGAGAGTCCAAGCTTTTCTTCTATATACTGTAGTTATGACATATCTCCTGCCGATTTAGAGTTTTTAATTGATTTATTGATTTTTTACTCTTCTTATAGAATTGTTCATAAGGATATTTTCGCACTGTAGTGAAATCTGCTGGGCTACTACAATTTCTGGGGTTTTTTAAAGTTGTTTTCATGTTCTTTTTAATGTGTCTTAAGTTAACAATATCTAGTGTATTGGAAGGCGATGCTGTGACAGCATTATAGCTTCAAACGTTCTATCGTCTTTTCAAAGAAAGAACAAAAGTTAAGAGAGGTTTTTTACCATTAAACAGTAAGTGATACGATGATTGCAATGTTCGTTACCAAGATATTAGTTCCACCTGAACTGTAAATGCTACATCTTTTTTCTTTTCTTTGTTTTGTTATATTTGATTAATAATTTACTTATTTCGTTTAACTTAAACTTATATTGTAAATATATTGATGTTAAAAACAAGACCAATAATGCACAATATCACGTACTAATCATTGTATCTATATTTTCAATTTTCTTGTTGTTTTCTTGGTTATATATTTCCTTTTCCATCTATCATTTCTGAAATTATTTCATTTTTCGATTTTCCATTTTTTGCGGTTTTACCAAAAGCTGGAACCAATGAAGAAAGGATATATTTTTCGTGTGATGTATAAGACAAACAACAAGTTTCTGTACCACTTTTATTTCCAAGGTTTCAATTTCTCCGGTTAATTTTCTTCATGAAGCAAGAAAATAGGAGCCCACTTAAATTACAACCTATACACTAACTGTTACCATCGTCCACAACATACCGAATTCTTTCTAGGATCATTTAATACTCAAAACCGCAAATGGACCATCCGTCCTCTTATCAAGATAGCAAATGTTAAACACATACAAATAACAATACAAAATGTTATGAAAACAGCAGTTACGATTGCCCTTCCGGATCACCTAATCTTATCCTCCTTGCCTTTTTCAGTAGTCTCGATGTTATTTTTTCTATAATTGTTCCAGGTTGCAACGAACTTAAATTTTGATTTAAGATTCTGTTGACATGTTGCTATTTTCATATGTGTTCTCGTAAATTACTTGATGATGTTAAACACATCCTTCAGTGCACTGAACCGTTTTATGATTAAGGGGTGCAAGGATTTAACAGCCAATCAGAATTAAGAGTATATAGCTTCCTTTTAGCAAGTGTTAGTTCCTGGGTTTTTTAATTCTCATCGTCGATAGTGGTGATTATTGAAGGATGATAAAAACGCATTTCATCTCTCAAAAGACTACTGTACAAGTTTTTCTGTCAGTTTTTATATCTTACAGCTTTCACGATAATTTTTATATCTAGTGTACATCGAATCAATTGTGACAGGTAAAACCCGTAGGTTGAGATAACAGGAATATTGCTAGCTAGAGTGGAAAGTACATCGAAAAAGTCACGCTTATCATATACCTTACTGGGAAATATCCTTGTCTGTTTCTTTGTATGTTAAGATCGTGGTAATTCTCATGAATATATAGGATGAACATGATTGATGAATTTTTTTTTGCTGTTTAAAGACCAGAAATCACCAAAGTATCTAAAAGCGAATAAAAAAAGCTAATCGGTCTAGAAAGGAAGACACTAGTTCCAATTGATATGTCAGAAATCTGTTGGAATATCTCCTCAACAAATGAATAATGAATATGTTCAACCAGTGTCTTATCTCATAGAATCGATTTAAAAAAGATCATATGAAATGAGGAAACAACAAAAAGGGCAACACTGGAATTAGCGCCTAGTATATGTATTAATCTTAACAGATGAACGGACTGAGAATTGACTGATATTGAGAAAGAAAATGATGTATCGTACTTAGCGTAAGATGTACAGAAAATAACCGAACTTCAAGGGTTTGGTTTATATTGTTTAACGTCGTATCAAAAGCTAAGGTAAATTAAGGACGTCCTCCTGATGTATGTGAGGAGTGTTAGTCAGGCTTAATGTTGTTTAACGTCCTGTCAACAGCTATGATCTTTTAAAGACGGTCTCCTCCAGGTACATACAAGGAATGTCCATGTGTTAAATGTGTTTGTTTTTGGTAGTCTGCGATATATCCGTGTAACCTTCCTCATCATGTTAATGAACCAATCTCCAAGGTACAGACTTATCTGATATCTACATATATTTACATACGTCATGCGAGAAGTTATACGACTTCTGTTTACATTGTCCGCATTCATATTATCGGGAATTTGATTTTCCGTTCAAATTGTCCACTTCCGCATGTAGCTACTGACCATATCCGTCCAGTTTCCTTTCATTCATCCCCTCCAATATCCAGTGTATCAGAACTCTAGACATATAGTCTAGCATCTGTTTAAAATGGATTCCCGCGTAATTTCTCATTGTTTCTCTTACAAATCGTAATATTCATGTCTAGTAAATGTAGACGAAACAATGATGACTCGGGTCAAGGGGTCATGGGGTCATGATGGAACGTAAAGTTTAGGGAAGATAGGACATACACTCCAGGTTACTTCACATTTGACATTGGTAGAAGCACATAGCTTAAATAAATCAGAAATGGTAGCATATAAATTGAATAATTAAGAGATGGAGGCATATAACTTGAATAATTAAGAGATGGAAGCATATAACTTGAATAATTAAGAGATGGAAGCATATAACTTGAATTATTAAGAGAAAGTGCAATTCATGAAGTATTTAAGACGGAAAGATGCTGAAAAATAAGTATGATATTACCGGAATCAGTCTAATGTGGTTTTAAGACGAGACCTGAAAGATTCTTTTAACTTGTGTAAATGTTTCTACAACACTTGAAATTTTCTCGAGAGGTTTTGACATATTTCAATGTCTTAGATATAATCAAGTGACATTTAGAGAAGGGATTAGTGATTCCTTCTACACAAATATACAGAAAATACAATATCCTACAGGCGGGTTAATGTACATCAGTTTGTCCACGTGATGTTATCTAGCGTTAGACGCAACTTTGAATACGATAACGCTGGAAACAGCCTTTATTATATATATATATTTCATCTAATGTTGTATGTTCTTCTACATGGGATTGTCGCAGGAGGTTCCGAGGTGGTGTATGCATGGTTCGATGATTTCAATTCGGAGGAGGAAAAGGGATGTGTGGTCGTACTGAGCTGTTACGGTTGTGTCCTTGGTCATGACACTTGACATTGATTGCTTTCAATAGTTTGCGACGGACTTCCCGCATGGTGGTCATTGAGGTTTAATATAACTACCTGCTTCTTAAAGCTGTTGGCGGGGCCATTTGTACCCAACAAACCATGCTCTAATTTTAAACAATATACGTTTTGCGTGCTCATATTGGTCGATCTTAACGAATAGTTTAGAAAGTAACAACTTTACATTGTCCTTCTGGAGAATGATATCGAGATTCGATTGTCCATTCAAACTGACCACAACTATACGCTATTACTGATCATATCCGTCTGTAGTTTCCGCCCATTCACCAGCGAGCCTGTTTTTGTGCGTGTTTACATTGTCAATTGTGTCAAGTGTTTCAATGTTACCGGGTTACTGACCTCAACCAGACACACACTACATATTATGTACTATACTCTCCTAATGTTCTCGAGTTCAGCGATGAATTTTAACACATCTTATTCAGCAATAGATATATGTTTTGAAAACCATTACCGACATTTACTTTCTGTGTGAATGTTGCATAATTTTGATAATTTCATGCATAGTAAGGTTAGTGTTGTCATATTGAGATTGTTGACGTCATTATAATGGCCATGTGACTAAATGATGTTACAGGGTGTATGGCATCAAGGGCAATGAGGGAAAGGGGGTGGGTTGAAATATTTTACCTTACGACATAAATATGCAAACATCTGACTGTCCGTGATCTCAGATTCCTACGAAACACATTTATGCAATTTATAAAAGATTTCACTTGAAAATTAACTTCATTAACGATATGACAAAGCATCCGTATTTTTCATCTCATTATCAAACGAATTTCAAATACATGTTAGATGTATGTTAACCCCTTAGACTGATATTAATTTGTTAGGTCTTGCGACGAGATGAAAACGAGAAAACTACTAGAGTTGCCTCCCCTATAACGTGTTAGAATAGAGTCGCGCGATTCGATAATAGAGCTTGCTTAAACAGTTAGGATACATACAAATACTTCATTTTATGGATATCATGATCGTACATACATCACATGTTGGTATGCAGCGACTTAATCTGATCGAATATTTAATTTAGATGACGTAGATGAAAGTGTTGGCTTCCTGTAGGATTGTTAAATCAATATTGGCGTCACAAGGGGTCAAACGGTACACCTAACGTGCTTTAAACCGATATCAGGAAACAGGATGGATTTGAATACAGCGATATAGCCATATAATACAGAAAAATAAATCCGCAGCTAAATTTAAACAGACTAATTCAGATTTTAGAATGCAACTTTTTAAAAGTTCTCTTTACTTTATATTTGATACATATGTAGGAAACTGAACGGTTTAATATTCAACATCCGGCCATAGACGATAAACACGTGCTCAACCACAGGCCACCAACGTGTACGTCAAAGGATTTGTTTTACTAGGTTATTGGACTCTTCGATAGTCAGGGTCATTTTGAGATGGGTTTGATTAAAATGTGTGTTTTTTAATCTCTGAAACTTTGTTTGTTTCTTTACAGAAATAAATTGCCCATTCAATAGTCAGGGCCATTTTGAGGCGGTGTCTATGTAGTGGTCAGTAGCTACCTCATTGAAACACATACGAGAGGCCCTACGCATGCCATTCAGAGCAATAAGGATAACGTATCTAGTCCGATTACAAATCCACAAAACCAGTAAAATAATGAGTACTGTAATAAAGAACGCAGTCGCTGTTACATTACACGATAACGCACACGTGTCTAATTTGTATACATTGAGCGTAAGTTTGTTTTGTGTTTAAACGTTCTACTTTCATTGTCGAAAGCGAAACAAAGCTAATGGTTTATGATAGGATAAGGTCATTTGTTATTAGATGCAAAAAAATACATTCTACATTTGATTTAGTTTGTGTAACCTTGAAAAATCAGGAATCTATTTCAGTGCAAATAATCGATATCTTATGATCAGTTTTATTATCAACAAATACACTGTTTCATATTGATTGTTCCCGAAAATATGTCATTAAAATATTTCAACGAAATCAAAATTCTGTTTTCTATGGCAACATAACAGAGTTTACAAACTTGTCTCCTAGCGTTGCTGCTTCACAGTTAAAACTCTAAACACAGAAAAAAAGAAGAAAAAGACCAGTAAGATAATTACAACACAATTAACAGTATTCATCGTAAACACATTTTCTTTGATCGAAGAGCTACAATGTTCTCTAAGTTTAATTCTTCAATGGCATTTTTAAAGATTAGTCTTTTACAACCCACAGCGTCAAATATTTCCTGTTAAATGCAGCAGTTAATGGCTGAAAGGTTTGTACACGGTAAATGTTCAAAGAGGGAAATATCCTTCCTCGGGTTCAGACAGACATGGAGCCAGTATAGACTTTATATATCGTAAGATTAAAAACGGTAAATTGAAAGTTAAACCCGATAGAAAGCCTTGAACCATACAAAGTACTGAACACTTCAATCAATACTGGGCCAGTTATTTCTGTCTCAGTGCATCTATAGGAAACTAAATCAAGAACGTTCGCTCTTTTATCGTCCTAGATTTCTCTGATAGTGTAACAATTAAATTTTACGAAAATTAAATTTCTTTGCAATCACACGCAATTTTACCATTGGTACATCTCTGTCATGGAATTGGTTTTCATAGTCGATATTGTCCCGTACCGTAACCATTCAGAGTCCAGCTGATACATTCCTCTTCGTAAAAACAAAAAATCAATTATTTCGGAATCGATCGGAAAAAAGAAGCAAACAAAAGCAAAAATAAAAACAAACAAAGAATCGGACGCACTTGTTGCAGTATGAGTCCTTATAAACCCCTGCTGAGACAATACTCTTCCAGCTGCTTTATTCAAACCCAATGGTTTCGTTCTTAGACCATGTTCGATGTCTTTATAAAATATGTATTTCAACAACGAATGGTGTTGTAGTAAAAGCCGACTTTGAAGTAAGAACAGTTTTCCAAATTTCTGTGTTCTCTCCTTTATAATGTCGGTCAGGAGTTGATCAGGAAACCATCATCATATATAGTAGGAAGAGATGGGAGGCCTCTGACATGGACCATTGCTGAATCTGGGGATTTCATTTGATAACAGTGAAGAAGTCTTATTTGATTCCCCGACACAAATACCGAAAATTACTACATTTTGAATTAATTTCTTTCTCTCGTGCTTTCAGTTTTACAAGTTGGTTTCTGACGTTGATTCGTTTAATACTAACTATGTTCTAGAATTCTATGTTAACTACTTTACGTTGGTTTTGTAGTAAAGTAAATGTACATTCACTTTAACTGGGGGTTGGGGGATGGGCGTGGTGTATATTCATTTGCTTGAATTTGTTTAAATGAAAATTTTGTGAAGACCAAGCCACTGTTCTCTAACCCATATCTATTATTTTTCATTTGAATAAATAACAAACGATAACTAAATGCCACCGAACAGAATTCTTAGCGCCACATACGTACATGTCCTTGTCAATACTGTTGACATTGTCTGACTTAATGACACATGTAGCAACAATTAACCTTTCGAACTGTACATTTATTTTCTGACATACTCTCCTATATGGTGTATTTCTAGGGGTCCATTGCTATAGTTTGACCACACGTTGTCTGGGTGGAATATAACGTTAGGATCCCAATGTATTAAATTAAATACACTTCCATTTCCTTAGTTTTTCTATTCTCCGCTAGACTTAAATTTGGCAATACAAGCGCACTCTAGCAGAAAAAAGGCAGGCAATCCAGTCCACACTTTCTATAAATCCCCTTTGTCAGCACTCAAAACGTGAACAGTCTATACTTATCAACAGGTAGATATTATTTGTAACATCAAATGAGGTGACAAATATTGTGTAAGTGAAAATTGTGAAATTGTAAAATTTTGGCAATAAAATCATCAAAGATTCAGTTTTTGCGTGCAAATAACAGCAGTAAACAACAGCAAAACAGCAGTAAACAGCACTAAAGCATTGTCAAAATAGCAACAAACAGATGCAAAACAGTTGCAGAAAACAGCAAACAGCAGCAGACAACAGCAAACAGCAGCAGACAACAGCAAACTGCAACGGACAACAGCAAACAGCAGCAGACAATAGCAAACAACAGCAAAACAGCAAACAGCAGCAGACAACAGCAAACAGCAACAGACAATAGCAAACAGCAACAAAACAGCAAACAGCAGTAAACAGCACTAAAGCATTGTCAAAATAGCACCAAGCAGATGCAAAACAGCAGCAGACAGCATACAGCAGCAGACAACAGCAGACAACAGCAAACAGCAGCAGACAACAGCAAACAGCAGCAAAACAGAAGCAAAACAGCAGCAGACGATAGCAAACAGCAGCAGACAACAGCAAACAGCAACAAAACAGCAGCAAAACAGACGCAAAATAGCAGCAGACAACAGTAAACAGCAGCAGACAACAGCAAACAGCAACAGACAACAGCAAACAGCAGCAAAACAGCAGCAGACAACAGCAAACAGAAGCAAAACAGCAGCAGACAACAGCAAACAGAAGCAAAACAGCAGCAAAACAGCAAACAGCAACAGACAACAGCAAACAGCAGCAGACAACAGCAAACAGCAACAGACAACAGCAAACAGCAGCAGACAACAGCAAACAGCAACAGACAACAGCAAACAGAAGCAAAACAGCAGCAGACAACAGCAAACAGCAGTAAAACAGCAGCAGACAACAGCAAACAGCAGCAGACAACAGCAAACAGCAACAAAACAGCAAACAGCAGTAAACAGCACTAAAGCATTGTCAAAATAGCACCAAACAGATGCAAAACAGCAGCAGACAACAGCAGCAGACAACAGCAAACAGCAACAAAACAGCAAACAGCAGCAAAACAGAAGCAAAACAGCAGCAGACGATAGCAAATAGCAGCAGACAACAGCAAACACCAACAAAACAGCAAGGAAAACAGACGCAAAATAGCAGCAGACAACAGCAAACAGCAGCAGACAACAGCAAACAGAAGCAGACAACAGCAAACAGCAGCAAAACAACAGGCAAATAGCAGCAGACAGCAGATGTAAGATGTGAATATTTTTTAAAGATTTACCACAATGGTGGTCACTGCAGATAGATGTGATGTTGTGTCGTCAGATAAGATGATATAGTAATGATAAACATTTCACGATGAATGTATATATCGTATATAAAATATAGGTAACTAAACAAATAAATATGTGAGTTATTTCGTGATGATGATGATGATGATGATGATGATGATGATGATGATGATGATGCTAAAGACGAAAGATACAGCATCACTGACGGGTCCTAGATAACCAAAAACAGCTTTAGGATACAGTTAGATTCTTTATTCGGCTATTTGGTCTCAATGTGTTTGTATTGATATAAATGTAGACGATATTCCCTTGTGTGACATTTGACATTGCGAGGTTTACACCCTGCAGGTTGGAATTCCCTACCCAATCTATGTCCGCAACCCTGTTCGCCTTATATAATGTTTATGAAGGTAAATAACGGCACGGTTTAGACATATTGATTCCATTATCAAGAAACATACCAATTATATATCCTAAACAAATCAATTAATATCAATGAGAAGTGCAGGAGCTGTCATAACCGACAACCAAACTAACTGCTGTCATTTGATCGATGTTTCCTTTTAAAGCAGTTTGTGAAATGATGTGACGCCATGTTGTGAAATAATGCGCCCTCAAAAATGCGGGTAGAACAATACGGCCAATCAAAAACGATAACGATTGTACAGTGTGTTTAAAGTGCACGTGTACTTGCTTGAGAAGCCATAGTTTATCAGTCGTGAACAGACGGATGCTGAGGGATTCTGTCTGTTTAAAAATACAGCGATATTCGTTTTGACTGACATAATGTGAAATGTTTACATTGATAAGTGAATGAAATAATTATAATCAATTACAGCATTCTAACCTCCCAATTTCCGGTCACGTTGTGTCCGAGTATGCAGCTGAGGAGAGACGAAATTTGTTATGAAACAAAGGTTATCAGCTGCTGTAATCAGTTCCTTTTTGTGTTTGTTATTGACATAGATTATTTACAAGAGTTTCATAATCAGAAACAAGTTAGCTTTGTAATGACGACCTTACTACCTTGTATCGCCTTTCTATCTTTAACTCTCAGGTTTGTTTTAGCGTTGTTGTTATTAACCATTGTTCTGATTGATCATTGATTGGAAATATAAATATTAACACATTCAAGGAAAGAGCTTTGATCTATCTTTTATCAATACTTTGTAAACTTTTTATCAAATTGACAGCGAATTCGCATCATGCAAAATATTTTATTAAATGCCCCAGGTATTACTACACGAGTTTTCAATATTTGTTTTTATCTACCACTAAAAATCGAGGACGTTAACCCTTGATAAATCAGTGATAATATCTTATGGTTTGATTACCATGGTAATCGATCAAAGACATACATAATATCACGGGAAAACTCTGCATAGTAGTAAATATGTTAATTAATTGAGTAACATTTAAACATTTCGTCGTCACACGTGCGAGTGAACGGAAAGATATGTTTACTTTTACAACCTTGTACTGCATCCTAAATTTAGATCAGTTTGGCCTTTATTTTCAGGTGTAAATGTTTAAAAAAAAAACCAAACGGTCAAGTACATACTTTTCCATACGACAAAAACGTACACAGCGGCAGTAATAACACGTAATAACATCAACTCTTCGTCCATGTCTGTCCCAATTATGTTTTGTCAAATATGTTTCCAGCTGAGTGTGTCACCCAAGAATCAAATTCAGCTGTATTCTCAGTCACTGTATACGTTCATATCAAAGGAAATTGTGTTGTTACAAACCTAATACAGCGGGTATATATATTGTAAATGGTGACAATATAGATTAAAAGCTACGGAACATACTACAAAAAATGGCCAATACTGGTGGAATTCACAGAGAAAATCGATTTTAAATGTAAAGTGGCGAGCCTTAATGTGTCTGGCGTTTAGTTAGGGAGATAAATTCAGCTGTGTTACAGAGATAAAACTCTGCACTGACTTAGATATAAGACATAAAACACGAGCAGGAGCATGTCGGATTTGTTTTTTTGTACTTGTTTAATCGCTCACCGGGAATCAACGGGTGGGCGATAGGGGTTGGCAAAACTTTTTGTGCTGTCCTTCCGTATGTCTGTCTTTCAGTACCCCCGCTTCCTTGTTTGTGATCTTTCTATTAAATGGTAATTCATACTTGGGATATGGGTTCATCTTGGTAAGGCGTTGTGTCAAGTATCAAAACTTAGTCTGTCTAACTTGCATTTCGACCTTTGACCTACATCAAAGAAAAGTTTGTCCTGGTTCTAAATTCTACAATACTATTCATTGAAACTTCATACTTGTGACATGGGTTTATGTTGACCAGTCCATGGATCGTGTATCACACATCAAAACATGTCCATGTTATATTTCCTACAGTAGTAGCCACAAGAACTTCCTATTTGCGGTATATGTTCATCTAGGTGTGGCAGTTTGTCATGTGTCAAAGCAGGTCACGCTGGCCTACATTTTGACCTTTCGAACTTTATACTTTTCAGAAAAATGTCCTATCTCTATCTCCTACACTAATGGTCAATGAAACTTCTTATTTTAACATGGGTTCACTTACAATGCATTGACAAAGGATTTTACAGTCGACGAGGAATTGTGATTCGCCGAATTGTCTTTTTATTGTCAATCTTTATGAGCTAATATGTACTATTACAATAACGTGTGCGGTATTCACGAGAGCAAAAGCAAATTCACATCCTAGTTATTAAATGTATTTTCCCAATAAATGGATAAACATATAAAACAGTGACATTGTCTAGTGAAACATTAAGAAAGGAAAACAAACAAAGAAACAAACAAACAAAACACATGGTTTTTAATTAAATAAAATTAATATCATTTAGAGATATCGTGCTAGAAGAAGAACAATCTATCACAATGACTGTTTATGGTATTTTTCGGACAATAATTATGATGAACTACATTAACAACTTGAAGGATGTACAAAGAAAACGCATAAGAATATCACAAGGATCATCAGATACTAAATAGTCAAGTTGTAAATCAAACCGCATCATGTCCAGCCGTCTCGTTCTAATAGGATTTCGTCTGTGATTGTCAAAAATGAACTAGAAAATCATATTATAGAAATATAGTTCTACATATGTTAAATCTTTCTTGGAATAGTCCGGTACAATCACCGTCAAATACAATTTTTGAATACATTAAATCAATGAATCTGAATACCAAGATTCACATTCAACTAATCTTGTTTTAGCTATAGAGTTTATCAGAATACACAAATACAACGCGTATCTACGTACGAGAGTGTTGATTTAAGAAACCATACGAAAACATAACACCATGGGTAGAAGGCTGGGGTGTTGGTAAGGGACCGACTTCCCATGTTCTCATTTAAGAACGTGACATTATTACTTGGGTTACATGGCGGGTGTTGCCGATGAAGTAGAGAACACTTTCTCTATCAGAGCACCTGATTTATATTCTACCTTTTCATGGATCTCCTTGTAAATCGTTCTTTTGTCTATTGAATTTGAGTTTGGATTATGATTATGTTGACATGTTGTTATTTTCTTGATGTTTATTGTAGAATGTTCTGACATGCACACTATATAATCATGGGAATCATGCGGAGGTGGACTTAGCACCATGTGGAAGTAGAGCGGTAATCATTTGGAGGGGGACTTAGCACCATATGGAAGTGGAGTGGGAATCATGCGGAGGTGGACTTTGCACCATGTGGAAGTGGAGTGGGAATCATGCGGAGGTGGACTTAGCACCTTGTGGAAGTGGAGTGGGAATCATGCGGAGGGGGACTGAGCACCATGTGGAAGTGGAGTGGTAATCATGCGGAGGTGGACTTAGCACCATATGGAAGTGGAGTGGGAATCATGCGGAGGTGGACTTAGCAACATGTGGAAGTGGAGTGGGAATCATGCGGAGGGGGACTTAGCACCATGTGGAAGTGGAGTGGGAATCATGCGGAGGTGGACTTAGCACCTTGTGGAAGTGGAGTGGGAATCATGCGGAGGTGGACTTAGCACCATGTGGAAGTGGAGTGGGAATCATGCGGAGGGGGACTTAGCACCATGTGGAAGTGGAGTGGGAATCATGCGGAGGTGGACTTAGCACCTTGTGGAAGTGGAGTGGGAATCATGCGGAAGGGGACAGCACCCTGTGGAAGTGGAGTGGGAATCATGCGGAGGTGGACTTAGCACCTTCTGGAAGTGGAGTGGGAATCATGCGGAGGTGGACTTAGCACCATGTGGAAGTGGAGTGGGAATCATGCGGAGGTGGACTTAGCAACATGTGGAAATGGAGTGGGAATCATGCGGAGGGGGACTTAGCACCATGTGGAAGTGGAGTGGGAATCATGCGGAGGGGGACTTAGAACCTTGTGGAAGTAGAGCGGTAATCACGCGGAGGGGTACTTGACCCCATGTTGAATAGTCGTCGAAATTGTGAAGGTTTACATTTAAAAGATCATCTTTTGTATTTTAATGTACTATGGTTATATAACATGACGAAAAACAGAAGTTCAAGGTCAATGTCCTTTCTGCTGCACTCTCTGTTTACGTTATCTGTTTTAATCTCTCCAGACCAAAGTGTTGCTAATACAGCCGGTACATATTGACAACCAGTGTTGATGTCCCAGTGATATTGATTACTTGTTGCTGGATATTTACATCACTACACTGAACTGATTCATGTTTACAGTTTCTCAACGTAGTTCGACACCTTGGGGATGTAATATTGAAATATGACAGAAGTACGACATCCATTCCGACAAAAAACATTTTTATTTACAAAATAAAAGGCGGTCAGTGTAAGATTAAACATTTCTTTTTTAACCTTCGGTGTTTAAGCAAATTCTCATTGTTCATATTTTTTAATAAAGACATTTCAAACATGCCTCAGTTTTAAAAACTTAATTATAAGCTTAATTACAAAAAGTATAGTTGAACGCAATACATGTCTATTGAATTGTCTTTAAACGTCATATAGTATTTTCATGAACATACTGTTGTTATTAGTTTTCGGTTTTTTAAAATCAATGCATCTGTCTTATCAAACTGAACAAAAAAGAAAAAAATCTTTTAAATTTGTCGAGGTACCTTTTAAGAATTTCTAATTCGTTTATCTATCTTTTATTTATCTATTCCGTATTTAATTGGCCCATTGATTGTTTCATGATTTGCATCTTTTTTTCTTTTGGACACTTTATTAAAGAATTTTTGCTGGCTTCTTAATCTTCTGTAAATCACTCGCGTCTCTACACAACACACGTATACTTTGACAGCTTGCCGCCGAAGCATTCCAAAGGCCGTTATCCACGTTGAAGTATCGCAATAATTGAAAAGAAAATATGAGCAAATCCAGTTTTCTTTTAGAATATAGTATTTCTTGGAAACTGAGCCATAAATATCAAAGCAATTGAATGGCCTGTCCACTGCATCCTGTCCGAGTGTACTTTTATGTAGTGAAACAAACCGGGCGAAACGCTTGCACGTCATAAATCATGAGGGATGAATCTAGCTTCCACTTAAATTACGAATAATCATACAAACTAAAGCAAGCTTTTTCTTACCTTACTAGGAACACAGAGCGCAGCATACCAAACGCTTTATGTAACAGCTTGTCCCAAGTTTGCCAAGACAAATTCATCATAATGCTACTCAGTATGTATTCAAATAAGTGTGTGGAGATTTCAGATTATGTATGTTTGGTACACAAATAAATATTAACTCGATATTTTAAATAGCTCTGTTTACACCACACATGGGTGACTGTTTTTACACGTTTGCAGAAAAAAAAGTCTTCGTTCGGCCAATACAAGGCAATCATATCCCTATATATTGGGGATGTACTTTTCAGAGCAGTGAAAATTTCTGTCACAAATTTTTTTCAGACGGTGATTTTTTGAAAGATTTAACCTTAGATATTGATTTGAAAACATTATTTTTCCGATACAGACAAGGAATGTGCGACAGGAAATTAATCCGTTTCACAAATTATTCTTAATTTTTGCCCGAATAACAGCTATTCCCTCTTATTTCCGCAGCACTCTTTTTTTAAAAATAATTTTTCGTCTTCCGTTACAAAGTTAGGGTATGATACTTGGGTATTAAGAAAAGTTAATGTGAAAATACAACGTTCCCATATGCCACCAAACACTTGTGCATAGAGAAATTTACAAGGATACTTTGCATGCATAAATTTAAAAAGTGTTGTTTTTAAGGGGGGAGTAGGAAGGGGTTCATCACCAAGTCTGGATTCACGACCTTAAATTTTGTGTTTTATGGCAAAATTTAATTGAAATCTACCTAGGAAGACTTCTTTCAGAGTTATACCCAAGAAAAGTACCATAGCAACCAGAAAACGTTGAAATAGTTGAAGCTATTAGCTATTAACCGAATCACGCCGTCAACTATTCCTTTAAAACAGTAGTCAACAGGCGAAATTTCTTCAAAAACGACATTTTGCTTTTTAAGTAAAGTGTTGATGTAACTTATATCAGTATCAGAGCAGTTCAACGTAAAAGTCCGTCATCGTTAGTCCTAATCTCCTCAGACCAAAGTGTAGTTCATACAGCCGGTACATATTGACAACTAGTGTAACAAACCATTGATGTCCCAGTGATATTGATTACTTGTTGTTGGATACTTACATCACTACACTGAACTGATTCATGTTTACAGTTTCTCAACGTAATTAGACACCTTAGGTGTGTAATGTTGAAATATTACAAAGGTACGACGACAACCATTTTGACAACAGCTTTTTGCGTCTTATCCACAGAACAGGAATCGAATACTTTATGTACACATTTCAAGTTTTTTAGCCTTCGGTACTAAATGTTCGCGATTGTTTTTCCAAGATCAGTTAAATATGCCTATTTTGCATACTGTAGTTTAGCTCATTTCCATAGGCAGAAATAGATATATATACAATTATATATACAAGTCTAAAGTATTGTCTTCAAGCGTCATATGGTATTTTTCCTTTACGTATTTAGTTAAGGTTGCTGCGTTTTTTATCATTTTACAGTGTTTACGAAGATAAACATGTGGTTGTTTATCAATTAAGCTATTTTTGCTACATATGTATCATCTATTTTCATCTTTATTTTTCTTATATTATTTAACACTGCAACCAAGCACAGCATTTTTAACTGCCGCAGTCCCTCTCATACTATTTACTGATAATTTAATGACTGGTATATATTTTTCTTTCGGACACTTTCTTAGAGGGCATCGACTGACTTCTAGACATTCTCTAAACCAACTGCTTCTTCACATATCACGTGCAGACCTTGATAGGTTGGTCTCCAGAGGTCGCTGTCCTCTTTGACGTATCTCAATTATTGGGATGGAAAATTTATCCAAACCCAGTTTTCTTCTAAAGTCTAGCATTTCTTGGAAACTCATTTGCTCGTCATAAATTTAGAGGGATGCATCTAGCTTAATGCTTAAATTACGTTTATCATACAAAACTTGGACGGTAGAGTGCAGAAAGGCAAACGCTTTATATAACAACCTGACCCGAGTTTGCCGAGACAAAGCCGTTATAACGTAACACAATATGGATTCAATTATGTAGAATGCATATTATTTATATTTATGAGTTGCCGACAGAGTGTGTTAACTCGAGCTTTTAAATAACTTTGCCTACATCACTCATGGGTATTCGAATGTTTGTATGTAAAGTACAGTCAAAATTCAGTCAAAGTTAAAAATCTTAAACATACATATACAATGTATGATGAATGTAAACAAGATTCAGACACAAAAAACTGTTTTAGATGTTATTTCCATGAGGAACGACAATGCCAGTTTTTTCATGCGTATGATTCATATTTAGATTCAACCAAATGTATCTATTTTTTCTCCTGTAAAGTATGTAGATACATGTAGATCAAAAGATAGTTGCTAAGATTAATGTTGGTTATAAATCTTTTATTTTAGAATTGAAATTATCAACAGCTCGTATTTATCAAAAATGAAGAGTCGTTCTACAAAGCAACTGCTGGAATTAATCAAGGCGATGTTTTTCGACCTCTTTGATATCTAAATACACATAAATGATACATGTACTATTTTGGAAGGTTTGTCAAACTTCCTTGCTAATAATATTTCTTAAATATTGTTTAGTCGATCACATCAAACTTTTAACAGTTTAAATAGTTAATCAATAATTATCTTGGCATGATTTATAAATTGGCAAACGGATGACTTGTAAAATTCTATCATTACAAAACAAAAGCTGTGTTAATTTCTTCTTCTACTTTTGAACTTGACGTTGATAGAATATTTAAAAGCTCCATAACTGAGTCCCCTGACAATAAACCATCAATATTTCAGCGTTACTACATACACAGATTGCAAATGAACAAAGAATGTTATGTTCTGGAGATTTAAAACAGCAGGAAGCTGTTTGAAAATTGAAATATATAACAAGTGCCAATTTGGAACTCGTGCAACAAACATATCATTAGTCCATTTATTCTTGAATATGGGTGCAAAGTTTGGATGACGTAGATAAAAATGATGCTGAAGTTTAAAATAAGTTAACTTAAAAATAGTTACAGGTTTAACATAATGATAGAAATCCCATATATTTTATAAACACGATGGAAGAAACTGGCAAAGAGACAAACCCGAAAAAATAATTGCTTTTTTTTTCATTTTTAATCTAACCAGTCTTATCGTTTCCTACCTTATTGATCCAATATATCCTCGAGTAGAAAACATAACTAGAAATCCAAACTGTTATATATTAAATGTACCACTAAATTGGCATTGCGTCATTTACGTGTCAGATATTCCGTCTGTTATCAGAGTTTGGAATTTGATTGGTGCTAACAAATAGTATCTGCATTTGATTGCTATTTCAAGTGTAATCTCAAAGTATGTTTCGGCTTCGACCGTTTTCGTAGTTGACTTTCGGTCATTACGACCGTCTTAGACGATGACGTTTGGCCACTATGAACGTTGTCGACGCTGACTTATGATCGCTATGACCGTTGTCGACGCTGACTTATGATCGCTATGAACGTTGTCGACGCTGACTTATGATCGCTATGAACGTTGTCGACGCTGACTTATGATCGCTATGACCGTTGTCGACGCTGACTTATGATCGCTATGACCGTTGTCGACGCTGACTTATGATCGCTATGACCGCTGGCGACGTTGACTTTCGGCTATTATGACCACAATCTCTCCCAGAAAGCATTGCGTTACCCCAATGACACCTCTGTAAACAGCTCACGCCATTTCGAAATTCTTGTGTCAAATACTAAAGCATTTAATATTTTTCCCTCTTTTGTATTATCATCTTGAAAATAGACGTTTTTTTCATCTGGAGAATGACAACATTAGTTTATATTGTTATAAACACGCTATGAAAGATTAATTTTTATTAAACAGTCAACAACCGTTGTGTTTGTATTTTGTACTTTCACTTTTCAACTACCGGCATTTTCTTGAGTTACATGTTAATATACTGATACATCAGTGATACCGTATTGTAATTTAGCTACGATACTAGTACAAAACCTCTCAAAGTGTTGTTATTTTACGCTGATCGATAGCATACAGTCTACTGCTGCCATTGTTGGTGTTGTTAGGGATACCGCTATAGTTTTGTACGACATCAACCTTTGACCCTGACCGCGAGGTCAACTATTGGTTTTCCGCGCGTCGTTTATAGAGCTGTTCAGGAATGACAACTCTGGTAGAGATTATTATGAATGTTGCCGAACGCTAACTTTAGGCTATTATGACCTTTTTACCCAACCTTTCGGGCGTAAGGAATGTTCAATCCTTCAAAATCACGTTTTGTCACCGTCTGTTCGTCCCTTTTATACGTAGAGGACTTACCAGACCCAGAAGAAAGACTGTCATTCAGTGTAGATGAAGTATTCATCGAAGCTAATTTAGTTATATCACCGGATATTGGACATTTTCCATATAGAGTGAAATGTGATCAAAACATGATGGAAAATGAATCGTTTGCATATGCAGATATGGAAATTAGGTGAAAGGAAGGTCAAGGTTATGAAACTCGACCACCTATTTTGTTATAATTAGGGTTTAGGGGTTGTACCTATCGACACAAAGTCATTTCCATAATCATGTTTAATAAACAGACAAACTTGTGTCTTGCTCAGTCAATACCAGTTAATACAGCTGACCATTGGTCCCTCAGGTCCGGTTAGGTCATCTTATCTCTTGCTTCAGGAATCCAATTCCGTGATTGTCCATATGTTTGGGTAAATGTGACCGTAAAAGTCTACTTTGTGGACTCCTAATAGATTTTATATAGTGTCAAAGACATTTACTTGTATAGAGTATCTGAAATAATATATATATATATAATACTTTTCAGACGATATTTTGATATGTAGTAATTAGCAAATGATTATTTATCCAGAAAGTCACGGCTAAAGTATGATATGCTTATTAGGACCAATATTGTTTTTTCGTCAACAAAAACAACGGTAGCATCGTAAATTATAATAATTCAGAAAACTTCATGATTTAGTGATGATCATTATCCCGGAGTCTCATAAAAAAATATTGATTTATTGCAAATGAAGTTCGGGAATTTTTAATATCGACGGTGAATAAACCATAGAAAGCCTGTAATCACACAATTATCAAAGGGTTACGCACGCGAAAACAACGAGAACCTGAAGGTTTCGAACATATATACAGTACAAGTATAGAATATATCGTTTTAAATATCTCACTGTTATCAAACATGTATATTGCGGGCCCGTTGATGTATCACACATGTATACACCTCTAACTGTGTACCAGTGTCACACATGAATACATCTCTCACTGTATACCAGTATCACACATGTGTATATCTCTCACTGTATACCAGTATCACACATGTATACATCTCTCAATGTGAACCAGTATCACACATGTATACATC
This sequence comes from Ylistrum balloti, assembly GCF_031769215.1. Classification (NCBI taxonomy): domain Eukaryota; kingdom Metazoa; phylum Mollusca; class Bivalvia; order Pectinida; family Pectinidae; genus Ylistrum; species Ylistrum balloti. Next base: position 37,038 of record NW_026781993.1, read on the forward strand.
TCTCACTGTATACCAGTATCACACATGTGTATATCTCTCACTGTATACCAGTATCACACATGTATACATCTCTCCCTGTATACCAGTATCTCACATGTATACATCCCTCACTGTATACCAGTATCACACATGTATACATCTCTCACTGTATACCAGTATCACACATACCAGTATCACACATGTATACATCTCTCACTGTATACCAGTATCACACACATGTATACATCTCTCACTGTGTACAAGTATCAAACATGTATACATCTCTCACTGTATACCAGTATCAAACATGTATACATCTAACTCTATACCAGTATCAAACATGTATACATCTCTCACTGTGTATCAGTATCACACATGTATACATCTCTCACTGTATACCAGTATCACACACATGTATACATCTCTCACTGTGTACAAGTATCAAACATGTATACATCTCTCACTGTATACCAGTATCAAAATGTATACATCTAACTCTATACCAGTATCACACATGTATACATCTCTCACTGTGTACAAGTATCACACATGTATACACACATACCAGTATCACACATGTATACATCTCTCACTGTATACCAGTATCACACACATGTATACATCTCTCACTGTGTACCAGTATCACACATGTATACATCTCTCTCACAAAATGTGTATCAGTATCACACATGTATACATCTCTCACTGTGTATCACACATACCAGTATCACACATGTATACATCTCTCACTGTGTATCAAAATGTATACAGTATCACACATGTATACATCTCTCACTGTGTATCAGTATCACACATGTATACATCTCTCACTGTGTATCAGTATCACACATGTATACATCTCTCAATGTGTACCAGTATCACACATGTATACATCTCTCAATGTGTACCAGTATCACACATGTATACATCTCTCACTGTGTATCAGTATCACACATGTATACATCTCTCACTGTATACCAGTATCAAACATGTATACATCTCTCACTGTGTATCAGTATCACACATGTATACATCTCTCACTGTATACCAGTATCAAACATGTATACATCTCTCACTGTGTATCAGTATCACACATGTATACATCTCTCACTGTATACCAGTATCACACATGTATACATACCAGTATCACACATGTATACATCTCTCACTGTATACCAGTATCACACATGTATACATCTCTCACTGTATACCAGTATCAAACATGTATACATCTCTCACTGTATACCAGTATCAAACATGTATACATCTCTCACTGTGTATCAGTATCACACATGTATACATCTCTCACTGTATACCAGTATCAAACATGTATACATCTCTCACTGTATACCAGTATCACACATGTATACATCTCTCAATGTGTACCAGTATCACACATGTATACATCTCTCGCTGTATACCAGTATCACACATGTATACATCTCTCACTGTATACCAGTATCACACATGTATACATCTCTCACTGTGTACCAGTATCACACATGTATACATCTCTCACTGTGTACCAGTATCACACATGTATACATCTCTCACTGTATACCAGTATCACACATGTATACATCTCTCACTGTATACCAGTATCACACATGTATACATCTCTCACTGTATACCAGTATCACACATGTATACATCTCTCACTGTATACCAGTATCACACATGTATACATCTCTCACTGTATACCAGTATCATACATGTATACATCTCTCACTGTATACCAGTATCACACATGTATACATCTCTCACTGTGTTTCAATATCACTTATATTTATATTTCTTGTCGTGTGCCAACATTATATCATATGTACAGAATTGTGATCTAGTGAAAGACTGACCGAATTTATTTGTTATTGTTGTCAGAGATTGATAAGATACTGCGTACATAAGTAACATAATTGGTTGTTTTCCGATTTTCCAATAATTGCCATTTTTAATGTTCCAATGCTGCGAAAACATCGTAAGTATGGCTTATGATGACGTCATAACGTATGCTCTTATGCATGAAAAGACGTAAACTAGAAATCCCGTCGGCAGTTCATTTACTTCTGTGCTTCTACCAGCAAATCCTATATAACTTAAACATGATTTGCAATCACCTGTTGGATGGTTCGTTACCATAGAAATATACAGCCACAGGTAAATTGATTGAAAGCAATGTCCATTTCATCAGCAACGTTATGAAAGCACGTATCTCGCATGCGCAAACCAAGTATAGTTTGACGTTGAGGACAAAAACACCATGTGAATTCGTCATGAGCTGCTGAAGGCAACTCGCACGTGCTTGTCTGATTAGTTTGGTTAGTAATACCAGATATCTAATAGATTTCATCTTATATCCATACACTTTCAAAAATCGCGATATCGTGATTAGTTGTTGTTGAAAACAGTTATAATGAACTAAAATTGAACGATCATTACCAGCAATCTACGTAATACTAGTGATGATGATAGATGTCATGGTGATAGATGTCAGGGATGTTGATAGATGTCAGTGATGATGATAGATGTCATGGTGATAGATGTCAGGGATGTTGATAGATGTCAGGGATGGTGATAAATGTCAGTGATGGTGATAGATGTCAGTGATGGTGATAGATGTCAAGGTGATAGATGTCAGGGATGTTGATAGATGTCAGGGATGGTGATAAATGTCAGTGATGGTGATAGATGTCATGGTGATAGATGTCAGTGATGGTGATAGATGTCATGGTGATAGATGTCAGGGATGGTGATAGATGTCAGTGACGGTGATAGATGTCAGTGATGGTGAGAGATGTCAGGGGTGATGATTGATGTCAGTCATGGTGATAGACGTCAATGATGGTGATAGATGTCAGTGATGATGATAGATGTCATGGTGATAGATGTCAGTGATGATGGTTCCATGTTCGATGTAAATGTTATGTATACAATTTTACATACACTTATCACATAAGACAAACAGGAAGAGATATAAAAAGGACACAAGCTCGACAAGAAAGACACAAACAAAATAGCGGAACAGTGTATGAAAGACACAAACAAAATAGCGGAACAGTGTATGAAAGACATATAACAAATAAGCAATTTCATAACTTCAACATATAAAAGTCAGATATATTTTAGTAGAACTCAAAACTTAGAAACTTTTGTTGAATCTGGAATGATACCTACACGAAGCAAAGAAGCGACCGATATCACTGTCTAGGTCTCAACTGATCGTCATGTCTCCCTGTTAGTGGCCATATCATGAATGCCACAATCGTGAAAAATACTGAAATCATCCATTTTTTTCTTATTTGTCATTGAAACATACCAAAATCCACAAGAGTGATTGAGTTAAGTCAGAAAAACTTATTTCACAGTTGTTGTAGATTAGAGTTTTGAAAAAACAACCAAGATCAATATTTGGATGAAACAACAACAATAACAACAAACAGAACATCGTTTAAGTACATGCATATATCTATTTCATGAAATAAATACATTTGTGTTAGATGGTTACTTTATATATCCCTCCATGCATATGTAACTTGCGCCCCTCGTCGGTGCCGATAATTTGTACCCTACCTTTTTGTTGTGCATATAGACTGAAGTTAATATCATTCATATCTATATATTATATAACAACATCGATTGATATCATGGGTGTATTTGAAATGTTCCTGTCATTTAATGAATGACCATTTGACAACATTTATTTTCTCTGTTGTTTTTTGTTTATAAGATATGTACAACAAATAACAAGCTGCAGTCTCTGAACTGGGTTACCATGCTAACACAAATAAAATTTATGTGAGAGCTGTATAATAAAATCGATAAAGTGTGTTTCCTAATTGACCATTTTAAACGCCCCTTCTCACTTGATTTTGAAGGGCTGTTACGTGATGTTAGCTAACTACAGGTGGCGACACTGTTCCACAAGATATAGGATAACCTGAAAAGGGGATGGAGACTTCTTTAACGAGCGTGGACTAATGTCACCTGCTTCCGGATGGTCAGCCACCATGACCTCTCCCGCCAAGTTAGTGTAGATGTAAGTAAACATTGCAACATTACCATGCAACTACTAGACGTATGAGCCAATCGGGTAGTGATGACGTCACGTAAGTAAGTAGATAAAACTAGTAAATGATAAGATCGCTGCGTGTCGCGCGTTCTTTTGAGAACGTTGATTAGTGAATCAATGTTGTGATAATTACCCACTATAACTGAAACAACCGACAGGTATCCACGAGCACATTTATTGATTATTTCTGTCTACTTTAAAAAACCCGATGACATTGACAACAAGTTGTTAAAACATCCGTGTCTGTGTGTTTTTTTAAAGTTTTACATAACATCGCTGATAAAACGAGAAGTATGATGCTTTTTTAGAATCGATTTTACATGTTTAAGGTCGGATCTTCTTTAAACTCAATATTTTAGTGGAAAAAAATACTGAAATTGAAATAGAAAAAATCTCATCCATGTGATATGGGATTGACCCCCTCCATCCGCTTAACCACCGGCCATGTTATTTCACATACGCTATTTATAAAGAAGTTATCATGGTTGTAGATAACCTCATGGGTAACAGGAGATGTTGTATTGCAAAATAAAAAGACATCATGGAAATTTCCACATATATACAACATATTTAGCATACATCTTCTAAATATCCTTCCCTTGGAAGGAACCAGTGTATTTTTTTCAATCTAACTTCGCTACTTACTGTCACCATATCATAAGTTATGAAATATGTGTCAGAGTATATATCGCTCTGACCTGCAAAGAAAAGTCTTCCCTTCTTTTCCCGAAGTTTGTTCTCTTCGCGACATTCGTTTTGAAAATAATATTTTGAACCTTGACGGTACACGAGAAGAAAATATAAGTTCTGAGAAGAAAACTGATAATTCAAGTACAGGTAGTATGTATTTTGTATTAACAAAATCAAATGTAGAATACGGTGCGAGTATCCGGTATTATTTAGTGAGAGTATGACTAGGGTTAACGCCCTCAATCTGCGGATCTAATCAACTCCATGATAAGCCAGACGTTGGTTCTGTTGTGAGACAGAAAGTCCGCGAGGTATTCATTCTCTAATCAGTGCTTGTCCTTATTTAATTTAAAGACGAGATGCTACACCAGCCCAACAGTGCGAAAGTAAATATTTGTAATTACTTAGTAGTTGGGTATTCAAACATGTCAGGTTATAAGTAGAAGCAAAGCAGAAACAGCAGAATTTAATTAACCCTGTGTGTGAGGGCATGGTGTAGCGAATACATAATATCACACAATAGAAACAGTAGTTGACACCTACTATACAAAGTGTAAAATGTAACAATGGCATAAATTTTTAATCATATTTTGTCCTTGTTGCTTGTAATCTTTATTGAACCTAAATATCTCCAGGGATCGTTGCAACCTTCATGACAAGTTACAGTTTATTCGAAAAGTGTCACGGTTTAGCAAGAATACACAAATGTACCGAAAGTCCTTTTGAAATCATTTAACATTGAAAATTATTGTATTGAATTTTCGATTTAATGCATTTCACCATAAAAAAAAAATGAGGTGGGTGGGTGGGGTGGGGGAACGCAGCTTCACTGACGAGTCATAGAGGAACGAAACAGCAGTATGATGTAGCAATACTGGCAAGCAGGACGAAACGACGGCATGGTGAAGTTTAATTCATTATATGACTCCACCATATCTAATTTTGATATCTAATATGATATTTGTGAGTATGTAGCCAGAAACGCTCAGGAACACTTTTTCTAATTTAGTTATCATACAGGCTATCTGTCCTATTTTATTCTTGAACTGGGGAGAAACGATCATGTCTAGTGATTCAAACTCTCTACATTGTATCCGCACACCCGCCATACATACTGTGACTCTCTGATTCTTGTTCTGACGCCATCGACCTTTTTATTTTTTCCTGACCGTACTGTGACGCATGCCATTAATCGTCAGATCTATGTGTTATTTAGATTTTATAGATTGCTCTAAGAATAAATATTTCCTTTTCATCAGAGTCGGAACTGAGATTTATTTTCAAATAGAGGTTATCTTTAAATATTTGTTTTATCTGATGTTCTAGAATCACTGTATAATGGACATACTGTACTTTTAAAATAGTTTCTTTGATATTTGACCGATAGTGTAATTTGAATAGTGAATGCTGGTAAGGCCAAAGTAGACACAAGTTGGTTGTAATCTTAAAATAGGTCAGATCATCATAGGTTCCAAGATTTGTTAAACCATGGGTCGTAGAAGTACGAAACAGCTGGATGATATGGTTTAATTCCTTATTTGGTTCTAGTATAAATTGGTATTGAAGGATGATATTCACTTGTGTGTCTTTTATATACAGCATTCCGATTTATTGATACCAGTGTTTGTACATCACAACTCCTGGCAAAATAAATAATAATATATATATATGGAAATCTTTGAAATTCACACGTTTATTGTCAAAAACCTAAAATATATTATTTTTACTAAAATTTTCAGATTAAGATTAAGTCTCTAAGAGGATGAAAGTAGAAATTATGCGGTTACCCCTTTTTAAATAAAATGCTGGTTTCCTAATAAAGTTCATGACAAAACTGTAAAAAAAAAAAAACAACAATTGATTTCACAATCAGTGTATTTGAATTCTTTGCGATTCTAGCAGAAATTACCTCAATCAACATGAAATTCATGTTAGAAACAAAACATCAAATATAAGATAAAATATACCATACGAAATAATAGATTATTCCACGTTACCTTGACAACTTACCTTGAGATTTTGTCATAGTGAATACAACATTTATTACATATAATTCAACACAAAATTGTAATTGATCGAGATATATTTCGGAGCGCCATGATGAGGCTAAGCGATATCGCAAATCAATATATTGACATGTTTCGTTAATGATCAATATATAATTTATTTATGAGATTTTCAAGTCTGTGTTTACTTTTCAACAGCCTCCGTACATAACAAAAGATCGATGATATATCTATTTGATAACAATATATCACTGGAAGTAGACAATGGAGTCTCCATGGTAACAGAGTCAACAAGATAATGACGAAATGAACATGTAGATATTACAATTAAAATGTATATATGTTGATCAATGCTAAATCAATCACACCCGGTACATATTACAGAAAATCTCCTCATTTTGTCTACTTCACTTCAACCTAAAAATATACATGATGTGTTACCGCCTTTTTTTTCTTAAGATAACAAACTTGGTATGGAAAAAATGGAATTGGATGACATAGCAGGGAAGTGTTCGCAATCACACACACACACGCGCGCGTACGCACGTTCACCTACCCACTCATCCACCACCACCACCACCACCACACAAACACACACACACACATATTTATATATATATATGGATTAATGGTATATAGGAAGTTTCAGGAAATAACACCTTAGCCATAGATGAAGTGTGTAATTATGTGATTGTAGAACGTTTTCGTCTTTTAGTGGTCGGGTGGCACAATGGTGGCACAATGGTAACGCACTCGCCTTTCCTAGAGTAACCCCTACCCATGAGAACACGTTCCATTTCTGTTCAGTACTTCAGCTATTAATGTACAGTCGGCCGTGTAACAGCTGGTAAGATACAGCCCTGATTAATGTATATACAAAGACATCACCGTACAGTCGGCCGTGTAACAGCTGGCTATATACAGTCCTGATTAATGTATATATACAAAGACATCACCGTACAGTCGGCCGTGTAACAGCTGGTTAGATACAGCCCTGATTAATGTATATATACAAAGACATCACCGTACAGTCGGCCGTGTAACAGCTGGTTAGATACAGCCCTGATTAATGTATATACAAAGACATCACCGTACAGTCGGCCGTGTAACAGCTGGTTAGATACAGCCCTGATTAATGTATATATACAAAGACATCACCGTACAGTCGGCCGTGTAACAGCTGGTTAGATACAGCCCTGATTAATGTATATACAAAGACATCACCGTACAGTCGGCCGTGTAACAGCTGGTTAGATACAGTCCTGATTAATGTATATATACAAAGACATCACCGTACAGTCGGCCGTGTAACAGCTGGTTAGATACAGCCCTGATTAATGTATATACAAAGACATCACCGTACAGTCGGCCGTGTAACAGCTGGTTAGATACAGCCCTGATTAATGTATATACAAAGACATCACCGTACAGTCGGCCGTGTAACAGCTGGTTAGATACAGCCCTGATTAATGCATATACAAAGACATCACCGTACAGTCGGCCGTGTAACAGCTGGTTAGATACAGCCCTGATTAATGTATATACAAAGACATCACCGTACAGTCGGCCGTGTAACAGCTGGTTAGATACAGCCCTGATTAATGTATATACAAAGACATCACCTCAATTAATATGGCATGGTGACTCGGTAGGAAACCCTGGATAAGACATCGGAGATGCCTCGTTCGTAATTATCGAATGTTAGCAGTGTTTGGTTAACATCAAACATTTTTTCTACCTTGAAAGATAAATGAAATATTACCCATTATAATGTACACCATTGTTTTCGTTACATGTTTTAACATTTTACAGTAAAACGAATCGTTTCTAAATTCACATCGCTTCAGTATATAAAAAAATTATCTCGATTTTTAAGAAAAGCATAAAATTTAAAACAAATTTATTTATAAATGAAAACAAACTACATGTACAGCGTTAGAACTTGTGTCACTAATTAAAAACGATTTGTTTCCTTTCGTATTAAATCAAAAACAGAGCTACGGAATTCTAAATTTGCATATGGAAATATTGTTAACAGAATGCCTCTGATATTGATTGATGTATAAATTATATGCATGCTTTACTGTAGATTAAGAGCGCTGTCGAACCAAACTTAAGTTATTAATGTGATATTTTTGTTCAATTTAAAACAAGCTGTCATCTGTTTGTAATATCTCAGTTTATTCTCAGTGGTGCATTTGGTTGTAGAATTATCGAGTTGATAACACAATACGCTGATGTTTAATTCCAGTCTGTTTTGAATCACATCCGTACACAGATGAAGCTTGTATTGATGTTAACTTGAACGGAATCACAATAAATTGGAAAAATGTAACTATCATATCATCTGCCCGGGACTGTTAATGTTAGCCATGCTTCTTATTTTCCGGAACTGAAAGCGAGATATTAACTACCGGTAAAAAGACAGGCAGACAGATAAAACATCGTGTTCTGTATTCATCTCATCATGGATACGACAAGAACCCGACGACATAAATATCACCATAAACAAGGTGTGCTGAGAATTCCGGTTTCAAAACAAATAAATACTATGGACAATGCTATGTGTGAGATTAGCTTAGCTTTATAGATAGATTTTCGTAACGGAAATAAAACCTGAGAAAATAGGATAATTCTAGTTTGTCTTTGAGACGGTATATCGTGACCACACTGGATAAAACAATAATGTTTGTGTTACTGCAAGTACTGAAGACATTTGGCGTTCAAGTTCATTTAGTGATTGTAGCCATGTAGGGTAGCAATGCCATGGAGTCACATAGAGTGTTCCTCACGTTGTCTACGGTCTGATGTGCTCAGTGTGGGGTTATTGGTTCGATGGTATTTTTTCAGAAGTTCGGACGCTTATCGACAGTGAGTATAGTCCGGGAGGTTGAAATGTTGATAAAAACACTGACTCTCTCCGCGGTTCACTGCTGAACGATGACCAGTTAAGAGCAGACAATCAGTACCACAAACAACGCTAGGTTGAGTTTTACCAATTAGGGGATCAAAGCTTCTGATATTATAAAAATGATATAGAGAACTATTGTTATTCTTTTTAGTAAATAGAATCTTGAAGTTTTGCAGTTTTTTTTATTCCGCATTTCAAAATGTTGGAAAATTTCGAAATGTCTGATTGAGTAAATAAATCAAACAAACTCACAAACAAAATTATGATAATGAAATAAATAAAATCCCATTGTAAAAATCACATGAAATGGTTTTTTTTGAGTGGATCAGGAAATCGTTTCAATACCTTTTAAAGGCGTTCTGCTAAGTAAAAACAATTTTCACGTATTTATGTACAAGCTTGAAGTAACACGTTCGTTAATTACATCACAACTTTCCTGAAATCACTGTGTCTAAGGTCAACTATAACCACTGAATGTAACTTTTAGTCTGCATTTTTTTTTTCCTTTTTAATAATAGATCCATGTACGTGCGTCCAGTCACAGAAAATGTCTTCAATCATTTTAGCCACTAAAGCCGCTCTTATCGGATACCGCCAAATACACCACAGCCATGAACATATCCTTTGGTAGATTATTGTCAGGTTATCTAAAAAGCGGTACGTATTTCAGTTAAAGTAATAGTGATCTGAAAGTATAGTCATAAACAGATGCCTCTCCCTTATTTCAGACATATAAAATGTTCTTGGATCTTATCGTTTAAGTACAAACCCGCCTTGAAGGCAATATGAATCGTTAGATAATAACATTGTACGTATATTGTACTACCTTTGTTTTAGGTTGGCACGAAATGTTTGTGATGGATAATTTCTATAAGTTTATAAAAAGTCTATTATAAGTTCATCGTCGTCATTTCAAAGGACACTGCCTTTCACTGACTCTAACACACTTACATAAACAAAAATCAATTTGTCATTTTCCATAATCCATTCTCCTCGTAAACCCTAGATGCCATATAGATCATACAGTCTTTTGTGTAGTTCAAAGGAGTTGTGACGTCTTTCGGTAAATAAGATTATTTTTTTTAAGTTTGTCGGTACAGTTTGTATCTACTGATAAGGCTTCAAACATAGTCTTAATGTTAACCGTCCTTAGGGATGCTTTCAATTTGCCGACTCCTTAGCTACAAGCGACATTTGTTAGGTATCAGGAATGCAAGAAGACACATACTGCCAGGTTCGGAAACAATAAAATTGTCATAATAGGAGAACAGGTCTTCTGAACGACAAATATTGATATTTACAATGTCTCCAAGTTTCAAGACTTTGAAAAATTTAAATTAGAAAATAAAATAGAAAAAATAGAGAAAAAAATGTAAATTCATGAAGTTGATTATAGTTTATCGACTGATGTAATTTTCAGAGTTTTATATGTCAATTTACAGTATATATATATATTAAACATCATTATAAGAGGAAGTTGATCTTTTATCGGTTTGCCTTTTCTGACAATAGAATATGCCTCAATGAAACAATGGTATTGGATCTTAATACATATGTTATTAGTTTAAATTCAGCAATCAATAAACAAGGAACTTAAGAACGATCATTGAGCACGGTCTACTATAGGTTTATTTTGCCAGGAGTATCATGGTTTAAATGGAGACATTTCCTTTTTCAATCCGCTCTCAGATTGTTTTGTTTTCGGAATGAACTTTATCCATAGTACTGTCTCATTTCTAGGGAGACCTTTGATATTTCTCTAACTACGCTCTTCCTGTCCTCGATTCTAACTAATTCGATCAAGAAATGAAAACGTGTGATGTTTTTCGAGAACTCTCTATGGTACCCAAATTTAACAAATGTAATATTTCAGTGAAGGTTCAGATTTTTATGTTTTCCTTTTTAAGCAATCATAGAAAATTCCAAGTCGATAAAGGTCCTCTGGTGCTACACACAAACACTTCAAGATAAAAATAGTCCTGTATATTCAGAACTAGCTATAAGAAGAAAGTTGCATTTTAAGAACGAAAAGCTAGATTTCGATTGCGACAAATTACCAGAAAGAGTCTAAAATGGTAATTTTGTAAGTAAAACTTTAGATCTCTGATTGAAGTTTACACGTCATTGTACTAAACATGTAGGAACGACAAATAAAAGGGAGATTACTTTCATCAGTACATTTATAATCAAATATAAACCATATTAGACAGAAAATATTGTTTCTAGACTTTTATCTTTTCATTCATTTCCTTTACACAATTTGTATTTTTGCGTTTCAGAAAAGATTTGTTTGATTGTTTGTAAATGCCTTCCATCTCGACACACCCTTTTTTATATGTCTGTTTGCTTTTCCTTTCCGAGACGCCAAGTCCATATGCTTCGGCAAATGCGAAGGCAGACTCAATTACAATAACACAATTCACATGGGACGGTATTTACTGGGCTGTCTTGTTTTAAAGAAGAAGAAGAAGAATTTCTTTCGGCGGTGACTACCCTGTCAATAGAGAGCTTATGTTAATTGATGAATTGCTCAAAATTTCGGAAACAATTTGCACAAACTAAAAACATCGACGCAAGTTTGGTAATAAAAGCATTTTTACTGCAGTTTAAAGAAAGACTTACAACGAAGCTGTAAATGACGCAAAAGCAAGAGAAGGATGACTAAAAGAGAGAACACTTCACTGACAGAATTCATTTCCATCTTAAATGGCAAGGTCAAACTAAATACAATTCCTTTCAACAACAATATTTAGAAACTCGATAACTGTTATAGGAAATACACACCTACACATTGTGATTGATATTATCATTTCAATCGACTGTTCAAACGACTAAAACAAACAAAATCGCTTAGGAACCGTGACCTTTTCTATCAAAATATAGTCTTCTAAGATACTTTAAGCTCCTGTGTTCTTGAATCAGCTAACATTCTAACAAACATAAGTGTATTTTCACCAAATCATATAATGTTCATCAAACACCATACCATATACAGAAGACACTGATTTCGTTGTTGTGTTTTCTCTACTTAATTTTCTCTATATCAGTAATGTAAGGAATGTTTATTTTGACCTCGTGTTTCCCTACATATAAACATGATCATAATCCAAACTCAAACGCAATAAAACTAGGGCGAAAATGAACAAAAGAAATGTACAAGGAGAATAAGACCATGTGCTCCGGAAGAGTAAACGTTATTATTTTAGAAAAACACATGGAAATATGAAAGAATGAATGAATGAATATGAATGAGTGAATGAATGAACGAATTATTAGAAATTCTCGTCCTACAACACCCATTATGCGATAGAGGGTATTCACCCGAAGTGTCAACACATAAGATAAAATCGCAACGCAGCAAAGTATACAGAAGATGAATACAAGGACAAACAAAAGAAATTGGGAAATGAAGTTTGATCATAGCAACAAATCTGAAAATGAAAATGTATGGAATGATCTTCCTACATAATTTGAAGCACCAAAATTCAAATTATTCTTGTTAACGTAACCTATGTTTCCTAAGCCCAAACTCGGTAATAGTTTATTTACAGTTTTGCCGAACAGAAGTTCGGAATTGTATACTAATGCGTGGAAGTCGAAAACTGAGTTTTAAGAAAAAGGCATGTATGTAAATGAAAAGCTGTTACCAGATGGGATATACGGGGTATAGAGTTGCTATTACATATCAATTGTATCCTCAATCTGGCGTCAGTTTATTATTCATATTTCCATTCTCACATATCTGTAAAATATAGGAACCAAAAAATATCCAAAAATTTATCGTTTAAATTTCCTGGCGTCAGCAAGTTCCAATTCGAGAACAGCCGCAATAATTTTGTGTTTCTTTATGTTTTTATTTTCTTGTTTGTTATGTTGTTGTTTTGTTTTATCATTAAAAAGAATTATATGTAAACGTACAATCACAAATTTAACTTGATTATTACATGTAATGTAAGAGTGTAACCTTTCGCAGTCTTATTTTTTATAATAACATTAACATTCTTTGTCATTCGTTTGAAATAAAATCAGTTTATCGCGCATTGATATATCATTAAAAAGTGATGCGGCTCTCAGTCTGATATTACGTAACGATGGTCTAGTGTATCCCCAGGAATTAGTTACGTTTTCGTGTCCTTGAGTAAATCGATATGATTTCTAGAATAACCACGGAGATTATGACTGGGAGTCTGTCCTGTCAGTATGTGACGACATTTTGTTTGTAACAGGTTCTACATTAATAATTTGGACTGTCAGCTCAACGTCTAGCAGACGAAGTTGACAAATTTGGTAATCTCGTATGTTATGGCGAAGAAATATATTTTGTGGCAAAATTGCATGTTTCGCAACAAATTTGTTCGGCTAAGATTTAATAGCTGTGTAAAGTTAAGTATTTTTGTGAATGTCTACTTTATATTGATAACGAAAGTGACGGCGTCCAGCTTTGTTTACCTGGAAAACATCTAGATTTATTCTTACGCCGACTGAATCACTGTAAGTTTTGGTAAACAGTCTCACATACTACGATTTTCAGAAGTAATGATGTATAAGCGAATGTAATACAGAATGTAAATATTACATCTATACCTACAAATGTTACTTTTTAATGGAGTCTCACCTTGACCAGTGAATGAGTATTCGTTGACCCGATGGGAGTTCATAGCCTTATGTACTCCCATCTTGTTTACATAGAACTAAACGGGAAACTACAGTAGAATGGAAAGAATTTATAGTATATGTAGATTATTAGTGCATTGACCGAGATGTACATGGCGGGTGTCGTGGATGAAGCAGAAGACGCTTTCTCTTCTGGAACTCCCGGTCTTCTTCTCCTTGTACCTTTCCAAGTGTCTATGTGTAAATATTTCTTCTGTTCAAATTTTGTCTTACTTTTATTGAATTTGAATTTATTTCATGATTCTGTTGGTATTTTCTCTTTGGTTTGGCCAAGAAATATACATGTTGCAATGAATGTTTATCGTATGTGTTCCAATGAGGTGTTCCTATCCCATATATGTATATAAAGGAAAGTATGCATTTAGTGCTTGTACGCATGCGGATATTGACGCAGTATGTTGTTTAACGATTTGGAGTACCCCGTCATTACACACAAACACATATTTCAACGGACTTAATAAATAATTTTTAAAGTTATCAACAGAAAATAGTAAATAACACAAAAATGACAGCACAGATATTTGAAGCGATATGTTTTTATAGTAATAAAGTGTCTACGTCTGAGCTGCATCGAATCAAAACACCATTTCATTCAAACCAAGTCTACATATATCATATTTGTTTACAGATTATTTTGTTATGTACAAATATAATAAGAAAATAACGAACGTCATGCACCATATAATGGGCCTCAGTGGCATCTCCTGTTAAACCATTATGCTGTCCTAAGTGGCCTGACTAGACTTGGTCTTTCTATCACTGAGGTTATAACCCTATTACCGGTACCATACGGCGGCATTCTTATACACAGCAAGACCTTTACAAACGTAATTATGTCCAGCTCTGCTGTCCGAGGCAGAGAAATCACGATGCTTTCTAGGTACGGAATCCTGTACGTATCATTGTTTGTTGTCCAGTCATATAACTAGGACTTGTGTCCTTTGCCTTTGCTTTTTGGTCACGTCTATGTAAAAGAATAATGCGTTGGAAAAGTTTCATGTTGCAGGATGTATCTAAACAATTTGATTCATGTCTATACCGTATATTTAAGAGTAGAATGAAAAGAATCGAAATGAATATAAATATGTACAATGAGTATAATCAAAGTCCTCATTCTACGGTAGTTGAATTGAGTAGAGTTGACTGTAACACCTGTGCAGCTGTTCACAAGCCCTTCGGAACCGACGTTCACAGTCTAGCGGAAAGAAGCATTGGTGAAGTGGAGAGTTTCGTGCTGTGGCAGTCATGTTTTTTCAGAGTGTGTATGGTCTTTTACTTTTCTATGTAAATGAGACAGATGTGATTTATATCATGTAAGAATATTACCTCTGAAATATGTTAATAGTTTTTAACTTATGTTGTTATTTAACGCTTGGTCAATTCAAGTAATATCACGTTCTTAGAAGAGAACAAGGTAAACCACATCGGAACTCACAGGTGCATACTGAAGAGCATCAAACACGTTCAACGCCGTATCACACAAGGAAATATATTTTTCAATGAGATCACTTTCATGACCGTAAAACGTCCTTACAATCTTCATCAACTTGCATCTCCCGAAACTCTGATGATTTGTCAGCTGTCGATATATTGGAAACACGCCCTTAATTAGTGAATCAACAAGAAAACGACATGTAATCAGCACGTAGGGGCTACTATCTAGGGTTTAAGGATTGACGACAGGGAAATATAAATCATGACACATACCACACAGCTTGATGGATGAATGTCTGTGGTGGTTTTGTTGTAAGAAAAATTCTTTTTCTGAGCTAATCATATATGTTGAGTATTTGTTCTGGTACGTTTTTATATATTTCTGTTTTGTTTCATTGGTTAGACTACAATGTGATGTTCATTTGTACTGTCTTTTGTACAATTTTGGTCTATATGTCCTTGTTTACGTAAGACGCATGTATTGTATCACATTTCCATGTCTTTTTGGATTCTCTGATTGACCTCAGTCAGATTTTCCGACTCAAGCCCCGGATTTATTGAAGAGTGACAAAACAGCAATGTGATGACGTTGATTGCATTATCCCACTCTGCTGTGTCTAATTCTAAATTTGCATTCAACGATGTTATTCACTTATGTGTCTTTTGTAAAATCTTCGACAAACAAGCCCTGATAAAAGTGTCATATTTTTTGTAAATGTGACAGATGTGAATGCGTCATAGCAAAAGCATTATTCTTTTGTGTGTTGTACTGTCCGTCTTGAATTGCATTGTGAAGTACAGGTCCTTGCTCTGAACTCACCTCCGTGACGTCAAACACGGCTATGATATTCGATAGTTATATCTGTGTTTTGCCAAGCGATACTCTCGTGGGATATGGCATTTCCGGTGATGTGTTGTCTTGCAAATGGCCTCCATAAGTCAGTATGACAGTGACGAGTCACCAAAACATTACACAAAAGTGCTTCGGTATATATTTATGTAGGTGATTACATATGTTTTATGACGAGAGCAGTACACTTCAGAGTTGTCCGAGAATTAATAAAGATATACACATTTTGTAATTACATTACGCTGGAAACAATGCTATAGATTTGTCATATTCGTCAGCTGGTCTCTTACGCTTAGTGTCACAGTCGGACCTTTATTATCGTGTTCATTGATTCGCCATCACGTTTGACAAGTCTCAACCGACTTACATGAGTATCAAAACTTTGAATCTGGCGTGAAATATATGAAACGATGCACAATTTGTTTCCGTCCTGTATATTTTGATGTTATTTTACTGTGATATCGAATTTGCTGGCAATAAAACACGGAGATTAAAACTCACTGTGGGTGTATTGTTCTAAAATCTTATCGGATAGGTATGTCTGAGTACGGCGTGCATCACCCTCCTTGATGATGTGTGGGAAAGATAAATACAGATAGCTTTTACATCGTTCAAATATTTTTTGTCAGAGAACAAAAGCTTCTTATTTCCGATTGACATGATTTCCGCGTTTACACTTGTTTTTGCTGCCTGACCGATCTATTGCAGTTGTGATAACGCACCAAAAACGCCGTGCGCAGATAGTGCGCATGTCGTGCACAGATAGTGCGCATGTCGTGCTCGCACACACACAATACATTACACGGAAAATTCGTGAATTTATTACTAAATAGCGTTCGCGTGAACATAAAAATCGGTGATTAGGAAAATAATTTTCAATTCGATAGTTTTCGAAACAACACTGGTCCTGTGTTAATCAGTCTATATAGTTTCACACCTCGGAGAACGGCGCAGAACGGGCAACAAAAAATAACAGGTCCGGCTCCATACCGGTTTGGTCGCCCTGTAACAAGCACAGCTCTTAAGATTTAATCGAGCATACATTTTTGTTTACAAAATTAATGAAAAATGATAGTTACAGAATAGTAATGGAAATAAAATTTTCTTTCTGCCGGTATGAGATTGTAAATGATTGATACTGTGACATATAGACACCTATATCTAATGTTTATATATATATAATATATATATAATATGTGTCCATTGCTGGTCACGTGTGGCTCTTTGTAAACAAAACACTTAAAATTACGAGTGTATCTGAATATTAAGTGTGTATCTGATATATCTACAAGTGTCCAACCTATATATAATGGCTTCATTAGGAAATATACTTAGTTGTTTTCTTAGATATTAAGAAAACCAATAAACCCTATCCCACACTTACTTATAAATAATTTCTAAATGTATTTCAACCACGATAGAACCGCACAAAATGAGAACAATGTACGACAGCTTAGTATGTCCACTTTTCCTATCGTGCTCACATCGTGCTCACATCGTGCAGACATCGTGCGCACTGTGCACATCGTGTAACGTTATTCGATCCCACAACCGTAGCTTTACCTTTCCCTCCAGTATCTTGCTCGTTCTTGCTCCGATAACTGGTGCTGCTATCCTGGTTGAAAGCGGTATCATTTTTATAACGTTGTCCGAAGTTCAAAATCTGTCTGCGGCGGATTTGAGTTATCATTTTTTATCATTCAAAGTAATATTTTTATCTACAGAGCAGAAAAGTTTTTTTTATGAAAACCTCAAATGTACATTCACGCTTGATTTTTCATATTTATTTTGTATGTAGATCGAAGAGCGCAATAAAGAATCTATTCCATTGGTCGTGCGTACACGCGTGAATTGAATTCCTAATTCCTTAGCCAAGCTAATTAAGGGTGATTGCCACTGGATATTTGCGAGAGAAAAGTAAACAAAGCCTGGATATCTTTACTGCCCGTAATCACGATAAGCGTGCAGATTTCCATCTTCAGAGTAATTTCCATTGATTTTCAGAAAACGTTTCACGAAAACCTGTCGCAAAATCGAGGGAATAATGACTGTATATATATAACGCAGCCCTGACTTGGAAGGGGATGTGTATAACTTACAGAGCCGGACAAATCCTCAGCGGACCATTAGATAAACTCGGAACACATAACTGGCATTAAGTATACGTCACAGGAGTTCCGTCATACGATAAATTCTCACCAAGATCGTGTTTGAATGTGATAAATTATTTCGGCTGTCTACTTTTATGGTTTCGCAGAATTTAAAACGCGGGTAGAGCACATTTGATGAATATGTGTACTAGCCACAGACATAAGTAATTTTCGTTGTAAAGGCAATAAATTAAAACTAGAATATGACACCATTATGATGTCTATGTCATATTTCCATGACAACGCGCTCGAATCGCTCAAATGGAACAGTCGTGACTCCTTCATTAATGGGTCAGAGGCTGTGACATCGCGTGCTGTCTCCAATCAAGGGCGATTACTCTCAATTGGAAGGCTCATCTGAATCAATATTTGTCTCGTTATATGGCAATGCTTTCATAATGGTACGTTCAGTAAGCTTGGTTATCAAACAGTTAAACAACGGATACAAATACAAATGACGTTGTCAGATCTTAAACAAATTTCGGTACACTGAAAAAAATGGAATAAATAGACAGCATTACCTATTATCTTTACGCTGTTTACATATTTTGGTACCATGATTATCGCAATGTATTATAAGGTTATGAAGATCATTATCGGGTTAGATCGAATAATCATTTTTAGTAGCTTTTACAGGCATCTTGGAAAATAACAGTCGATACCAAATTTATGATGTATACAGGGATATTTTCGCCCCAGGGGATTCTCGCCCAGGTGAGTTTCGCCCTTGTACCACTGTACACGAATTCGCCTCATGCTTATTTCGTCCTTTGATAATGATATAAAAGCGTTTTTACAACAAATTGTCGCCACCATTTAAAATTCGACCTCCCATTTCCTGGACGAAAAGGGCGTGAATCAAACGGAGTCGAACATTTCCCGGTACACGATTTTTCAATTTGCATGGTATATCTCTTATAAAAATCTATGGGACCATTTTGTGGTCTTACAAAAAGATATATATATATAGACTGACAACTCATTGATCAAAACAGTTCTCTATCTGTTAACAACGGTGTATCAAATACTGTTCTAGGGTTTGGAAGTATCTTGTTAGACTTTACAAAAACAGTTAATATTAACAGAAATGTCTCAATAAAATTGAACAACATTGATTAGTATTTATACTCTATATAAATGACAGAATTCTGAAGACAAACTTACTATATTGTGCTTGCATACAAAGTTGTGTTATTTACGGTATAACTCTCATATTATAAAAAAATCGTTTTGTTTAAGTGAAGATGATTTGTAAAATGTATCGCTATTTATAACGTGATTTGCGTGGTGATTTTTTATATTCGACAGTATCCTGTCATTTGGCTAGTGGTCATCCTCATGTCGATTTTGATTTTACTTTCGATCTATTTTGATTATCGCCACTGGCCTCTGGCTACAAAATTTAGGCCCTTGACATCACTGATAAGTCCTAGAAACCCGAAGCAGCCGTATGATACCGTTTGATCCTTTGTGTGACCCTAGTATCAAGCTGGTTACTATTGTCCAATCCATGTTATGATAGTCGAATTTATTTTTTTATATCTCTGATTTAGTCGTTATTATTATTTGTTTGTTTTTGTTTTTTGTTTTTTTATTTATTTTTGTTTGTTTTTTGTTTTCTTTTGTTTTGTAATTTCTTATCAAAGAGATCAGCAAGTATTTCATATTCTATTGGATAAAATATATTCTTTTTTTTTTGTAACTTTTGTATTATTACACAGAACCGACCTTTATGGACCGAATAACATTGGTTTTATCAATAACTTTTCCTTTGATTTCCTTTCTGCTGTTATCATCGTTTTCAAATTGACAAGATGAAATGTTACCATTGTGTATCTGAAACCTTATTGAAGCATAAAGTTAATTCCGTGACCAAGAAAGAAGTACACGCCTTCCTGTCATACACGACAGAATTGGGTCAGACGAACTTCAGAGAAAAACGATTTTGTCTCAAGACTCATAAATGTAATTACTCTGACCTTTTCAATTGATCGTATAACAAACACATCTTTTGATGATCTCATCAAATCCTGTCATCGAAAATTGAATTGATCTTAACTTGAATCTATATGAATGATATATATACGTCTATAAGTGCCAACAAAGCGGAGGAGATACAACCCCTTGACACTGTGCGTATGCTGTCTGTACTGTAGTAATTTGACACGCGAACATACATACGTACAGATGAATAGTAAATATGATTGCTATGGATTTCTGTGGTTTTGTCAGTGGCTGACCTCTGTCGAGATTCTGTTCAATAAAATCTAATTAATCCACATATTGATCACGTGGTATTTGTGATCTGACATCGCTGCTTGGTTTTAAGCGTAATCACAGGTTGTTTTTCGGTTGTTATGGAAACGTTTCTAGCTACGAAGCAATCGGAAAATTGCTATTCTCTCAGTAAATAGGCGTTGTGGCTCTCACATCATGAGCATTTCAGTACCTATTTAAGACTCTCTCAATATCATGTTATAGTTATGTGTTTTAGACGGTGGAATTTAAAAAAAAATCTTTGCTGTTTGAATTCTACACGACAAGAATCATGATCTTTTGGGTTTTCCAAGGTAAGTGTTATAGATTATCCGGATTTCGTTTCATGACATGCTATAATTACTGAAATGAATGTCGCTTTCATGTGGTTTATTGGCAATGTTATTTAAATTCGATTTTCTATTGTCTCGTCGACATTTATTTTAAATGAAACAAACAGCTATGTAAGTTTGAATTGGTGAAATATTAAAGCCTTATTGCTGCCCATATTGACTTGTGGTATATGATTCTACTATCTATCTGTAATAACTCTCATTTATCTTTAAAAGTATACACGTGTAGGTGAAACGTGTTAATAAAATTCTCTCATTAAATTTATTAAGAACTATTTTATATGATTTTTATGGACTTTTCCTAGAATTATTGGACGATTTGTGTGTGTTCGGTGAAGGAGACATTTACATAGAAGCTGTTTGATACACGTTTAACACTGGTATATCGATAATAGTGTTATCTGAATATGTACTGTGTATAGTGTTAGTGTTGTGATAGATGTGATTGTTCACAGCGGCGACATGCATGTTTCAAAATACTGTTCAATACTTGTCTAGGTTTAAAATGGCTAATGGTGTGTATGCCGTAAACAGTCGTCAATTCAGTTTCAGATAAATGTAGCTAACGTATGATATTTTGTATGTATCGCCACTAAGACCACAGTTGAAAAAAACGTCCAGAGACAGAGCGTTTCTTTTCGTTGTGTTATTGAATAAAAATAGATATAGGCCCTTAATATCACAGATTAGTCCTAAAAGGACGAAACAGCTGTATGCTATAGCATCACTGATGAGTCCTAGAAGGACGAACAGCTGTATGTTGTAGCATCATTGACGAGTCCTAGAAAGACGAACAGCTGTATGATGTAGTATCACTAACGAGTCCTAGCCGGGCGAAACAGCTGTATGGTGTAGCATCACTGACTAGTCCTAGCCGGACGAAACAGCTGTATGGTGTAGCATCACTGACGAGTCCTAGAAGGACGAAACAGCTATATGATGTAGCACCACTGACGAGTCCTAGAAGGACGAAACAGCTGTATGTTGTAACAACACTGACGTGTCCTAGAAGGACGAAACAGCTGTATGATGTAGTATCACTGACGAGTCCTAGAAGGACGAAACAGCTGTATATTGTAACATCACTGACGTGTCCTAGAAGGACGAAACAGCTGTATGATTCACTTTTTTCTATTGTTTGAATTTTCTTTGTCTAACTTTAAAGTTGTAATAAAAGGTGCTATTGGATAGTGTGCCTTTTGCTCAATCTGAATACAAACTGGAAAGATAGAATTATTATGAAAATATGACATAAAGGCATGGCCAGATTTTGTTTTCTATCAATTGTTTTCCCGAGAAATAGGAATTGCTCGTCGTGAATAATTCCGGCTGCTCTCTGTTTTTAAAGTGTTCACGAGATTGCGCGAACGATATGAAAGTGCGAAAAGCACATTACAACATCAGATATAAATAGATAACGTTCACATACTCGTGAACAAAACTGCATCACTTTGTTATTCCTTTGTTGAAATATCGACTCGATCCCCAAAGTTATCAGACATTCCTTGATATTAATTGTTCTCAACAGATCAAACGTTTCAGTTGAACATGTGAGTAACATTAGTGAAAGAAATGTCCTTTATTTTTTGTACAAATGAGTGTTAGCGAGTTTTAGGATATTGGACATCCTTGATTCAAGGATAACCCACGAAAACGCCGACCAAATCTATTCCACAATGGTAAACAAGACTATGAAACATCCTTAATTTAAGGATAACCCACGAAATCACCGACCAAATCTATGCCAACATCGTCAAACGATCTACATGTCTACATTTTGATGTTAAAGTACTTAATACGTTTTATTTTGTGGTCATGTATCCTTCATATCGAGAGAGGTACTTGATTTGCAATACCACGTACGTGTTTACCCATATCAGATAATTGGGTAATAAAACGACAGTTAGCAATTGTCCACAGATAATGTGTACAATAGCTTACATCAGTATGTCGATTTCTATTGATTTTCTACTATCAAGTGATTTTGTTTTGAAACGACTAGATGACCAATCGCCGCGAATAAAGACATTTCGCCAATATTGTGTGAGTATAGCGTAACACTTACGTCACATGTACTGCAATAACAATATACAACTTATGTGCATGGAATAAAACGCTAAGGTAATACTGATGTCTGCCAGTCCACCTAAATGAAGCAGTGCAACTGCTAATTAGTCCGTCTGGTCTCGATAAGTATTTTGGATAGTCCTACATTATGAGATTACGCAAAGGTCAAAGCATAAAGTGAATAGCAGTCCGCTCGTTTTATCTGCCTGTTATGCTTATGCATAAATAGAAGTCTACATGTGTGTCTGTTTGATGATATTTATGACACTAGCCTAAGATTTGAGGTTTTTTTAGCGGGTCTTTGGCGTGTGACCTGTTTCAGAGCACACGCTTCAAAAGGAAACCATGTTCAGATCAATTTTAACCCTTGATCAGTTACTCATGCAAATATTGTAGAAAAAATACATTTATTAGACAAACCTGAATCCATTTTGGTTCTATATGTATGACCTTCATTGTTACGTCACAGTATGTAATGTAATGTCATTTATCCAACCTAACAATACATTATTTAACACTTACTGTGAAATAATATCGTGGATATTTTAGGAGTCTCCCTGTTAATCTTTCTTTTGATAATGTTTCCCTCGATTAATTGAATCTGAGTTTGGATTATGATGATGTTAATATATTTATATTTTCGTGTTTTTCATTCATTTTGCGAGTATTCTTTATCAGTGAGTTAATATGTCCAAGAAATAATGAGATATTTTTTTAATAACCATGAAAATTGATGCCCATGCTAATTTCGGTCTTTACAGTATACACAAAACGCATATTCACTGAAGAAAAAGGCAATTGTATGATTAAAGAGAACAATGATGACATTGAAATGCATTTATATTTAAACTATTGTCAGATTACTTCAGATGGGTAAAACTATTGATGCCTATCGGCATAAACATCATTATAGTGAAATGCACCTTATGCTCCCTTCTAGGGCAGCTAATTAAGCTACTTGCCCATTTTCGACATTGGATCGGTGATGAATCTTATATAGCATTCTAAAGGCAAAACTGCTACAGGTGAACTATAGGGCCATTATGAAATTCATAACTATCATGAATTGAGAAATAAATTCACAAAAATGATATAAACCTGTATAGATATCAGGAATGACATAATTAGGAAGGTAAAATATATCATCACTAACGTATGTGACTTAATAAATAAACTGTCAAGTGAAAATGCGCTTATCCCCCTAATATTTTTTAAATTCTTTTTTTGTTTCGTCGTTTATTTGTTGTTTGCTTTTTTGTTTTGTTTTTTTACTAATAAGTAGTTTGTCAATGAACAATGATCCAGAATTGTTCTCAGGATTTTTCACCGTGACAGACACTGATTGTCTGATTTGACAAGATAATACAACCCGTCGTACTAAAAAAGCCGTACCTTTCAAAAACACCTGGTGTCAGAGTCTGGAACTCCGTTCGTACTGGATCCGATAGTTTTGTTGACAGTCAGATTGTTACTTTGTCCTGGTATTTAGCCCCAGCTGTGATAACGCTTAGGTGAATATTTATTGATATTTTGTATGTTTCTAATATTCAAAATAATCGATGTCTGTTTCATTTTGTAAGTTACTTTTTCATTCATAGTAAAACAAGCATTGTATTCCAAGTACCAATTTTAAAATGTACTTATACGTAACGTAACAACGGCTTTGACATATCGGTATATGAATGATGTAAGGGACCAAAGACCAGGAAAACAACTGGCACGTTTCGTGTTCTCTGTCGTGATTGCACTGGTAATTTTTCTATTGACATAAGCGACATAAATATCGACTTTTTATTTTGTTCATTAGCCTTTTGGTTTCACTGTGATTACCCCGAGAACGTATGTGACATTACTCAGATTTGACCTTAATCTGTATGATGGGCATTGTCAATGAACCAGACGTTTTTAGTCTCGTTGTAATTTTCAAAGACGCCCACTCAAACATATTCTTTGTTCATATGTTGTCACAGGTTTCATTGATTTTAAGCTCTAATTACTATTTGTTTTTGATTTTGGTTCAGAGAAAGGTTTGTTTTGTGTTTGTTTGTGGGAGTAAAAGACATAAGGTTATCGAACATTTCTTAATTTAGAAAAGCTGGGTTGAGTTATAGTTCTTACGGACGCAGAAGAACTCTATTTCGATTACCTTTTTATTAGTTATATTCCCTTTAGAAAAATATGATTAAGCGAAATAGAGATAAGCTGTACACTTGTATTGTACTTACATTAAAGAAAGATCAGCCTTACAGAAGATAAAAAGTAGGACAGTTCGTAGGTTCTTACCATATATACCAGCACCAATTCTGGTAGATACACTAAAATCATAGTGATCAGTAGAGAATTCTGTACGCTTAAATTCTTATTATTAAAATGCTACTGATATTTACATTATGCTGCCGATATCACATCTCTAATGTTAATTTCTTAAGCAAAATACATGGTTTACATGATTATAAGAGAACTCGAAAGCAGCTGAATAGACAACGGTTGTCATGGAAACATAAGGTATCACTCATACTTCCTTACATCATAAATATTTACACCAATGTGATAATAAACAGTTGTTTTAGATTTCATAACGGCGATTGACTCCGGTTAGGTAGAGAGAGTAAGCTATTTCATATGAGAGAGAGAGTGAAGTCAATCGAAATCTGAAAAAGCCTAAATGTCCGGACCATCCCTTTACTGAAAACACAGAACAAAAATAACATATATTGCACGAAAGGATTCATTTTCAGTTCCAACAATAAACTGTAAAAATTGCTATGAAGAAACATTCTCCAAAAATGACTAGGATTATTTAACACTGTAAATTCATTCAAACACATAGGATCTGAAATGCATTCTTGAATTTTCCATACCATGGTTGGCATGGGTTGGCGCCATTCTCAATACCCATCATCGATTAAACAAAATATCTCTTGGTGCTCTGTGTTTGGTTTTATTCTTCATTCCCTAATGTTACAGGACCAAATGGTTCTGTGCCTGAGGTATCAGTTTGATCTCTAACCCGAGTGCACTTTATTCAATAAGCTTCGGTTATTTGTTATGTCGAACAGTCTACAGGACGCCATATTTGTGGACGGTAGAAATTTAGACGGGTTTCATTATCATGAAGACGGCCAATCCTGTATACATAACGAGTCATTTGATTTCTCCAATACCTACCAATACTTTCCTGACCGTGTTGGATTAGTTTTTTCGACTCTTGCCGACATTAACAAGACTTACTACAAATTACGCCTTGTCATTCGTTGAAACGATCCTGTAGTCATCCATCTTCCTCAGCATTCATTCAGATGAAAAGTCGGTTTGGAAACTCAACACCATGAATCGTTTATCAGATATATCAAATTGCCAAAATAAGGCATTTCTTGCGTATGAGATCGGAGAAAGTGACGCCATAGAACGTAGCAATTTGAGTTTGTAGGAAACAAAATGATGGTAGATTTCACTTCGAGCACTGCGTACAATTACTTGTGTATGTAGGGTATATTAGAGTGTTTCTTATGGTCTTATTGGCTCTGCGCACTCGCCTTCTTTAATAAATACTATTGATTTCATTTCCACCTAAGCATGAAATCAATATCAACGTATCGCTTTTGATTTAATATTTTATATATTATACTGCTGAACTTCAATCAAATCAAATCATAAAGTTTACATAATTTCTAAGCTGTAGAAAAAAGATGTACTCGCAAACAATAATAATAACATTATTTGAAGACTATTCATTTATTGCTTAGTTTTTACAATTTAATTATTAATCTATTACCAGCATTTATGGAGAAAAACATAATGAAGAATGACAAACAAGGGAGGCAACCATTATTTTTAAAAAGTGCATGATTAATCACACATTTAACCTTCATTTCAGGACCGTTTTGTCGACCCTTTCATGGCCATCGTGATCTGTTCTGTGTTCTCGGGCACTTAATAATACCGTTACAACAGCAATAAGAAAATCATTAGTGTCAATTACGCAATTTAACTTCGTAACCCAAGTAATTCCAAATTTCTATCACGCACTTAAAATTTCCTAACTTACTTTCCAGGAAACAAAGCACGCTTTGCTTTCGAAAGTTACTTAATTCTTGGTAAGCATCAGATTTTCTATTTTTGGAGCTTATATACCTGTGATTGTAACACCATTTAACTTACAGTAATTGTATTACAACCCAGATGCAGAAGTATGCATTGAGTGCACAACATTTTTTCAATGAATAGATTCAGAAAATCAATTCCGAAGCAGGGTTTTACAAACTCTGCAGGTGTTTCCCTCGGTTCATTTGACAAATCCAGAGTTAACGTCTGGACAATTGTTTCCGTGAACATATCAATCACAGTATGTACTAGTGTGCACTAATCAAATCTTCGTGATAACGATATGCTTAAACCCAAGATTCAATCTAAAGAAAAAAACACTGTTTTGTATCCTCACACAGACACAGATACCCATTATAACGGGTCTTTTTTTCTTTAATTTCGTTTTTAATGAAATTTTAGACAACACTCCTAAGAATCTCTGCCCTGCTGAGCCAATCAAACAATCTCGTCTTTCAGACTACATAAAATAAACGTCTATAGATTGAGACAATAAAATGTTTAGTCGGTCATGCTGGACGTATGTTTCCAGGTCTTAAGACAATTGTTCGCTCTAACATGTTTCTTTGTTAACTTGTTTCCTTCCCAGACGTTATGCTGTGACAAACGTTGCAAAAAGACTCTTTCCCATACCGTGTTAGAATACTCAAACTGCGCAAGCTTCCTGTTCTAATGTTCCAAAAGGAAGTGTTGTAGCTGTTGTGTCGATTGCATGGGGTTTCGTTTCACTATCATTAACAGAACATTGTCTTATTGACATGACTGTCGTTAATTATAAACATTCAATATTGATTAACAGATGTGTAAAAACACTCCAAATATGCAACATTGAACTATATAGATAAGTACACATTTACTATCTATTATCGAAAATGATGCTATAGTTATCTGTCAGTTAAACCTGCGCCACGTCAAATTTAGAAACCAAAATCCAATACAGTCTTGATTTTCAATAGACGCCCATGTATACTGGTGAGACCATAGAAGTTCAAAACATTTTAATATAGGATTTCAGTTATTATAATTTTGGCTACAACACATGCAATACCAAATCTAAATTGAAATGTAATCTTCACTTGGAGTTCCTGGAGAAAAAAAACGATCTTCAGTCAGTAACCGGCGACCGCCGTACGTATAAGGCATCGAACCCGAGAACCAGAGGAGAAGAACTACCAGCCAACGTTGTCGACTCATTAAAGGAGTAACACTAACTGCCATACACCAGACCGAACGACTAATTATAGCATTCGTGCTATTGTTGTGCTTAATTCCCGCTTTGTTGTTCCAAAAAATAATTACTTCATATATTACTCATTTTTCCCAGCAAACTGTTTGAAGTTTATTTTAGAAAACAACAACTAATCTGTATCACATGTTAATATTATTAAAAAAGGTAATACTTGGTTTTTTTTTTAGATTTCTCTGGGCTTTACCATGTATAACCAAATTACTTCAGATTCGGGTTATCTACGGACAGTTACAACATGGCCGTTATAGACATGAGGTCGCAAAGCATTTTCGATGTATCAGCATCAATATCAATGTATAAATGTAAATAGATCACATTCTACAAGACGAAGAACAAAAAAGGTCTCGACATGCACCGGATGCAATAAATCTCGTTGTCGTCTTGCGAGATTTGAGAATGTTTATAGATAGATTTTGCCAGCGCAGACAATCATGTCATTGTTTTATAGCCTAGATCATATTGTAAAGGACAACATGTATGTGGGATGAAGGAAATAATATGCTCACATTTCATGACATTTTACCATATGTCGTAACAAGGCCTCAGAACATATCAGATGTACCATCTCAGTTTTCCTATACGGATAGCTTTACTAGCGCCTGTCACGCTGTTAACCGGAAAGACTATGAAAATCAGCTGAGAGTAATAAAGCAATACCATTAAGGACTTTTATCGCTGATAAGTGTACATTTGTAATGTTTTTCCAATCCACTTTCGAATGTTTACATTTATTATTTGTAGTGTTATATCACGTTGCAGATAATGAACACTTCTGTTTTAGTTTTCTTCCTTTGTCTTGCAGGTAGGGCGTAAAAATCGTACCTGCTGACCCCATTGTGTGATCCTAAGGGGCGACTAAACTTGGGTTCTTTATATTTCTTCTTCCTAATGTCTCCATCGAATCTCACTTATTGACTAATTGCACGTTCGCTCACAATAAGGGAGACTTTGATTCTGCCCCTCGAAACATACGCAGTTTTTAAATGCTATTGTGGCAGAGAATCGCTGGTTTTCCCGTTATAAGTAGAATGTGACCGGTTGAGGTATCCCGCCAGGAGCTTTCGGTAATACAGTTCAGTGTGGTAGCACTATAACGATTGCTTCGTTCCGCACTATCAAACGGAGACTTGCACACCAACATACATCATTCTCACACAACCACGTAGCCCATAAAGACACACCGCGTACACTCGGAAATCGTCGTTGAATTACCATAGCTGTTGATAGGATGTAAAACATTATATGCCAAACAAGACAAAATCAATTTTCATCCTATTCATCATACTAACATTTGAAAATGAAGCGCTGAAACGCTTTTTCAATTCAAAAGCTTAATTTGTATGTTAGAGATGATAATGCAAAATGAAACAATAAGGGAAGAACCATCTTATGCAACTCATAAACGATCAACGTAACACAATGTAACAAAGAAAACATGAAGTACTTTTAAAGCAGACAAGGACAATATGAAAAGGCGTTCAAGGAGTCCAAATGTCTTTTAAACCTCTGATATTGGTCATATAATGTAGATGTACAATGCACAACTGACCAAGCAAGTAGATTTACATTACTATACTAACACCAATTTCACCCAACACCATATTGCGTAAGGAATAGAACATTTCAAAATGAGACCGCGATAGTGCCGATAAAACGCATCGTGATCAATCTGCATTTCACATATTAACACACAACCACGTAGGTTTTCTATTTCAAACCAAAGAGTGAAAATAGTCCTACGTGGACTAAACTGATTTTTCAAATGTCACTGGTAAAGATATGCTAGTAAATTACATCAAAATGAAATAAGTGATCTGTCATTCAAACGGACAATTGTATATATAGCTTTAAAAAGTATTGATTTCCTGAATGTGCTGTTTTCATTCTACTTCATTCACATATCATTTTAACAGCTTTTTGATGCTTGAAATAATTTCATATCTGAGCCAATGAAAACCTACATGCCTTTAAGTTGTGATAAGGAAAATTATGGATTAAATAACACTTTAACAGCACCACTCGTCCATCTCATCTGCAGACACGTGAAATCCACTTATTTCTCAGTGATGCTATCTCCAGCCTCACCATCCCTACTACCATATACAGAGCTGATGTCAGCAGACATATCGCATAAAACACAGCAATTTGAAACATAATCAAATGTATGCCACGTATAAACTAAATTATAAATTTGTTCCTTTGTTTGATATCGATGCCGCGTAGAAGCCTGATTCGTATTTTGTGGTGTGTAGTGCATGTGGTCAAATGTTCATAGAAAAAACAGTTGACATTTTAGATGGAATTTTTGTCTCTCTGTGAACCGCCTTGATTTTGTGTAAAGGCGTGTAAAATGGAAAGGTTCTGTTTTAATTTCCATTTTGATGACTATAACAAACAGAACACATATAGGTATTTTTTACTCGAGGTTCGGCAATAAAACTGCAATCCACGTTTTAGAGTCATGTAATCATGAAGAGCGTGCCTGTTCGTTTTATCGACAACGCTGTAACAAAAATTATTCCGGTTGTCTTAAACGATGACGATTAATTAAAATGACTTCAATACTTCACTGACAAATTCAAGGAAATTGCCATTTTTCTTTCGCTATCGTTCCACTAACACACTTATCAGAACCTGTTTTGTTTTGAATAGGAATAGATGGAGCCTTTTTACTATTACCAGAAAGTGTTCACACATATATGGAAATTGTTAACATCTGTACATACCAACAAATGTACATATTTACTGTGCACTGCACTGTATCTTCTTGTGGATCTAACTGTGCCCCTCTGACTTTTATTTAAGCCATTTATCTCGATGTTTTCCTACAACGAAACATGGATATGGACAACTTTCCACCAGGCGGTGTGATAAGCGTGATGATTTCGATTTACCTTTTGTACGTTTTCCATTTCTGGATAGCAATATCCTTGCATTCCAAACCTATAGTGTTTACATGTAGGAGATGACTCAATTTCAAGGGCCTGTATCTCGATTTTCGTGAAAACGACTAACTCATAACACAGGATTTCGAAATATGCAGGCTTATGAAGTTTATAAGGATGTTTTGCTTTCATCATAGAGATCTCATTGAAAAACATCTATTTTTCCTTTTCTGATATGAAGGTGAACGTGTTTGATGCCGGTTAATTTCCATGTAGGTTTCGTTGCTGTTTACTTGAGAACGTTAGAAAACGTGAAAATACTTTCATAGATTTATTAAGTTTAACATTGCGGGTGTTGTTGAGGAAGCAGAAGACGCTTACTCTCCAAGAACACAGTCTTATTCTTCTTGTACATTTGTCTCCGTGTTAATCTTTCTTTAATATTTTGTCTTACAAAACTGCATTGAACACAATCTGATTAAAATGACAAACCCTACATCGAACATAGTTTGACTGAAATACAAACACTACGTTCAACTTATTCCAATTAAGAAAAATGAGTACATTGAACTTATTTTAATAAAGTAGAAAGTTTACAGTGAACATTGTTTGAAGGACCTCATTGATCACTCACTACAGAATCGAAAATTTAAAAGATTTCTTTTGAAATTAAGAAAGATTATTTGAAACCTTCTATTGGAAATTCATTTCTCTGTATGGATTTGCCTTTCAAGATGTTTCCATATAAGAGTTTTATTGACGCTATCGTATGAGCTGTGTTGATGAAGGGTTCATTGTTATGCAATAAACTATATTGATACTTGTCTTGTATAAATGTTGTCGTCTTAATGGTTTAAATAAGAGTTTGAAGAAAACAGTTTCAGTGAATTAGTAAAACGAATATTGATATCCTACATAAATTTCATTTTCAATGTCGTGGTATTAATTTCCAAAAAGCAAATAATGTAACATAACATCGTTAATATTACAAAATAAAAATTTTCCAGGTAGTTTAATTTGTTAGTCCTAAGTCAAAGTCTAGCTGGTTTATTATGACTTATTATATGTGTTAACTTTCCCAGAATACAACATATGCGTGTATAAAACATGGTCTTGAAATTCCGGAAAAACCGCCTTAAAATCCAAAATATATGTCTTTTTTATTCCCATGTTAATCTTTATCAGTCCTTACGTGATCATCTTAGCATTTTAACAACCGAAAAGGAAATCCTGATACAATATTCTGTCCCTTGGGTAACTGGTAATATAATGGTATTGAGGTAAAGCAATCTTCGGATTCGCTGATAATTAAAAACAGTTCAATTTCAATCAAGATAGGTACAAATGCGTTACCTTGAACAAATCTGGTTTTAGGAATTTCCAAAGTTTACGGGCTTAATTGATTTCATCAAAGCAAAGGTTGAACACGGATATTAGCATATGAACAACATGAAATTGCCACGAAAATAGGGGAAGATTCACAGTTGAGTAGACTGTCCCGGAGGGAAAGGAACATTTTAATTATAAGTCAAGTCCAACTTACTCGGATTGACCAAGGTTTACATGGCGTCGATAAAACAGAAGACGCTTTCTCTCCCAGAACCCTTGGTCTTTTTCTCCTTGTACTCTTTGATGAGTCCCCGTGTAAAACTTTCTTTTATTTTGCCTTAAGTTTTATGGAATTGGAGTTTGGAATATGATTATGTTGCCATGTTGGTATTTACTTGATGTGAGGTTGATTCTCTTGTAAATGAACTGGTGCCTCACTGGTTTAAAATATCAATATGTCTTGAGTATACCTTTTGCCAGGTAATGATAATGAATGTTATTGCTGGCTCATTTTCTATCAATATTTCTTTCGTTAGGTTTTTGATATCCAAATATATATATGTAGAACAACATAAATACTTATAATCATTTTGTATCAAAGATAAAATTTAAAAAAATAACTCGACATGAGTTTAGAAACATTTAGATAACATATTATAATTGCTTACAATATGAATAGACAATACCAAAATTATGCACAATCCTTATTTAATAATATGTGGAAAATGAATATTTAAACAAGCGTGCATGATTGAGGATTAAACCCATGAAATATTACTTTAAAACCAACATCAAAATGTTTCGTGTTTCTTCCGAAAATATTGACAACGTCTTATTACATACCAGATCAAAATATTTACTAGACACGTAACTCATGTTTTCCCCTCAGTCGTCCTAATATGGACAGGTCACATATGCTGACATACGGAAGGTCATCGCTTCCAGACGTAAAATCGGTAGACTAATATATAACACTTTATTAGCACCTCGTGTAATCCAGTCATCTACGCTTTATGGTAGCGACTGCTGAGCTTTGCTTAAGAAAAACCTTTTATATCTTTACATACATATATAGTGTACATTGTCGTCGTACATACAGATTTGTTATATATATGTATGTGTCTATTACAAATAACTTTTGACCTTTGAACAAGTAAACAGGTTTATGATAAAGCTAACAAACAAGCGTGAATAAACCATTATTTCAGGAGCAATTTGTTCCAGAGACCAGTGTCATTAATGCTAGATTCATGTTTGGGTCAATTTGCTTTCTTCCGGTCATGTTTGTTCACGCTTAGCATGTGTACATTAGCATTGTGTGTAGGGTTTAAGGATAACCGGAAGCTCGTTGCAGCCTTCCATGAATCGTTTTGTTTACTTTGTCAATCCGAGTGAATGATTGGTAGAGAAAGGATATCTGTTTTATAAATTGTAAGGTGTTGTTTTAATAATAGATTTGTTTACCCTCGCAACGTCACGTACACAGATGATGGTTACGTAAGGAAATAAGACAACACAACACTTTATCCCCATGAAATTGCGTATATACAAGCTATCATTTTTCACAGACATTTCATATTTATAACAAAGTGCTTATGTAAGGTCGATCCGATATCACCATTTAATTGATATTTCAGATACGGTTTTTACAGAAGAACATAATAATATTATATGAAAATTCTAATGACAAGATGTATATTGGAAATCTACAGTTGTTAACTGATGCGCCCAAAATAACACGTCTGTGCATAACCAGCCTTATATATTTAAATATATGGAATCAGTCCTGGCTTTTAAACCTAATTACAGGAAGAATACTACATTTAAAACTATCAAGATTTCAATTTTTTACTATCGGAGACAAATTATATACATATACAACAAGATACTGTTGTTTTTTTTATATTAATAATGGTTGATTTAAGTAAAAGATAATATGAAACAATGCAAATTTATAGTCCTTGATACCGAAACACCCGAGAATCGGTAACTCATTTTACTGCATCAATGTAAATTTAATAAGCATGGTACGTTGTAAATTATATTGGTATGAAACAATAGCGGAAGTTCACCAATTAAAAATTTATCAAACGTGGGCTGCCAGAGACAAACTTTCCATCATCAACAATAACATCCACCCTCAGGCAAAATAGTTATATAGTTCGAAATTAATAACGTAATAGATAGAATAATCTAAAATTTCTCTTTTTTCAATTATTGAACTTATTCATGCCGTTTATTATCTTAGGTTTAGGGGCAAGCACTATAAACGTGTTATCGAAAAGAGGTTTATAGACGTCACAGACGGCACACTGGCCGAAATAAATATAAAGTAAAATAAAGATTAACCCAAAAGTTTGGCACATATGTTTATATTTGTCATCCCCAAAACTAACAAAGCTAAAAACTCTAACAAATATGATATCAGTATATAGTGAAAATATAGGAAGGATTCAAGTGAAATACTGACGTCATATCGAGCTTTTGATTAACGGTGAACATTTTTAAGACAGAAGAAGAAAAGTAGACTATATTTGTATGAATCAGTTGATAAAACAAATATATATTCAATGTTAAGCCATTCATAAAAAAGTTGATATATAGAATATAGGTTTAAAAATTTATTCTTGATATAAAACACCTGTCCTCTTACATTCCAAA
Source organism: Ylistrum balloti (assembly GCF_031769215.1). Lineage (NCBI taxonomy): Eukaryota > Metazoa > Mollusca > Bivalvia > Pectinida > Pectinidae > Ylistrum > Ylistrum balloti. The sequence continues at coordinate 72,702 of NW_026781993.1, forward strand.
GTTATGGTATCAAATGACTCAACTCTCATGAATTAATAGAATAGGGTATCGAAATACTAACCTCTTAGGATATGGGTACTCAAAGTATCACCTCTTACAAATTAGTAAACAATGGGTACCCAAAGACTTACCTTTTATGAATCAGTCGAAGAAAGGGTACCCACCTCTTATGAATTAATAGGAAAAATATTACTCAAAGACTCATCTCATATGAACTTACACTTATGGATTAGTAGAAAAAAGGATACCAGAAAACCTTACATTATTCCTGATGAAGTGGAATACCTTGTTCTAAAGTTACTGACCAACATCAAATAAATGACGGAGTCTTAAAAGCAATAAATCAGAAATAGAAAATGATAACCATCTCTGCAATAAGATTATTGAATTAATCTTCATCTTTCGTGCAGAGAAAGGATACAATATCTTCATTAACGAGATCCGTTTTGGGAGCCCTGTAAATCCCTATCCAATATGTTCTAAATGACTGTTAATATGACATATTTGTCTCTCAAGACATGGATCACAAATATATCATTGTAATCGCCATGTTTTCCCATGGTAGCCATCGTTCATGTAAAGGGGAAGTCGATAAGATCTCTTCTTTTTTCTACTCATTTCTGTTTATGCCGACTACATATAAGCTTTTCCAGTTAGTCGTGTGTATTTCCGCCAGGAAACCGTTTGTTGTCGAAAGCACCTGCTTCAGTGATTACATACGTGGGCAGTAGAAGCACGTAGTTGTGACATTGATCGGTAAGGCTTTCAAGTTGATCACCCGCTTTATCTGCTAGAATATGTCTTATTACGTATTGAAATGTGGCGCGCTTACAGATTCTGATTCTGTTTATATGAGACAATCTATGTGAATCAAATATTCTTTATTATGCACCTTGCATTGAAAATATATTTCTAAACTGACATTTAATATCAGTATCTCTGTTGGTAGCTTGTAATATTGGATTACGTCTTATGAAAATTGCCGGCATCATCTGTTGAACTGAACAAACACTGAAAGGCCAGCATGATGGATATATTGGTCATATATATGTGTCTGCAGGTCGTGATCAGATGTAATGGATGGGTGGGAGATCGATGGCAGTAAATGAAAAATGGCTTCGGGAAATAGAGTCCAGTGGTCAGTTTATATCCAACTAAAAGGTCAGCTATTCGTCCGCCCAGTACAAAAGGATATGTATCGTCAAAGACTACGATTTTTCACTATAGAAACTCTGCTCTTAGATTTCGAGATTTTACAATGTTTTTTCACGGTTGTGTCTACCTTCTTTCCATTATTTTTATTTTTTAACGATATTAGTTTGATCTTTTTGTTAAAGAAATACAACATTTTATCACATCAGTAATTTTCTTTATGAAGTATTATCGGTAGATCCATTGAAGTACCAAAATAGATTTCTACGGTAATAAAATCATTGAATTCGTTAAAGCACTTTATGTCGTATTGTCCAGAAAGACAATGTTGGAGAAAGACAAAGTTCCAACGCATCTCTGCTAAGTTATCCTGTACCATTTTATGACGCATGTAAAGCCAATATGTGCCAAGAAGACGGACGAAAACCAAAACGAGATTGCAAAAGCTGCACAAGAACGCGTCCATATATGGAATTAGAGAAGCATTACACGTGAGTGTCTATATATCACTACGGAACATTGGGTACGGACTGACTTATATGGGCTGGAATCTGTCTGAGATTACCAGTCTGGATATAAAACGCAACGTTACAAATGTCCTAGTGCAGGTCAATTGGCTGTATTGCCCAGCCATAACCTCTTATACTACTCGTTTGTATTTCATTCAATTATTAACCTTACATACCTTACTTACTTATATACAAGTATTTACAATGAATTATCCACCTTAGAGAACATATAATCACCAAGGTGGCAGCCGGAGCTTTTACGTCATCAATGGTTGTAATTCTAGTGATGCAATTGGCTTCCGCTACAAGAATACGAGTTTCGAACAAAACGTTATGATGTCGGTCTTTGTTGAATTGTCTTTTGAAATTACATAACTATAGCTTCGGCTCAAAAAAATTTAGAATCTTGATGATTTGCTCATCTTTATGCATTAATAGAACAGGAATTATGAATTTGTAAACAGCATCAGTTTTTTACGATCCCTTTTTCACCCTGTCGTCTAAACAATATCAGTCCTGCACCATCCCCATTTTATCCGTTCGTGTAAACATTATTTCTATTTTCACCTCGTCGTCTAAAAACATCAGACCTGAACCATTCACTTTTAACCCGTCGTCTATTCTTGTTATTTACTAAAACAAAAACATCAGTCCTTAACAATTCACTTTTCACCTGCCGTCTAAACATCAGTTCCTAACATCCCTCACCTAAACAACATCATTCCTCCACCATACCGTTTCACCACGTTGTCTATTCTGGTTATTTACTCACCCGATGCAAACTACTTCCTTCATGTTCATTGTAAGCTTCTTTAATCTCTCTGCCCCCAGTCACTCTCTATGTTTTCCTCCTTCCATCATTCTGTATCGGTTTCACCGTCTTTGTAGTTCTCTCTTCATCATTTCATTTTTATTCTGTTTTGAATTTTCAAGCTTACATCAAAACACATTCCTGCCCACACAAACCCGTAGCTGTACACATTTGTTCCATTCTCTACCTCCAAAATCTGCTCACAGACTCGTTAACAACTCCGTACATAACAAAATATGACTGATAAAAAAATTATTATTACAAGAAAGTTCTAGATTTTTATGACCTTTTATGACCGTCTAACTCCAATGATATATGTTCTTAAAGGGAATATCATAATATTTCAACATCATGAAATATCTTTATTTCAAAATATCTAATGGCAGCAATAATCAAATGGACCATCAAATACCAAATAGACGCTATCATATCACTAAATCACGCCATCAATCTATACGAGGTACGAATATAAGATTCCATGCCGACGCTATATTATAGCGCCACAGTATATGCTGCTGGGACTTTGAGCTTCCTTTGGCACGCATTCGCTGCAATATCCAGACAAATGCAATTTACAGTAGAATCAAATCTCTGAACCTTAAATTGCATGTAATACTGGATGTATGTAATTTGAACGGGTAACGCATGTAAGGTTTGGTTTTCATTTTTTTTTCTATTATTTCAAATACTTTTTCGCCAGCTGCCGCCATTTATGGTTTCTGTTGTTGCGCTGTACGCTGTGTTGTCGTCATCATGAACTATGTGTTATGTTTCGTTTAAGTTTCTTGTTATGTATAAATATGTATATATATCTGTGTGCATCAAAGAGCAAATCAATCTGTTTCCATATCTGAATATCCGTATGGAATGCTTAAATTCATTCGAATAATGACACGGTTCAGAATATATATATCTACTTGACGTTGCTATTAAATTGTCAAATAAATGAAAATTATGAAATAGATATTAGGGTTACTGCACCTCCCCCACTTTGGATTTTCCTGATTCCTCGGCTCCAGAATGTAGGCCCTTTGCATCATTGACGAGTCCCAGATGGACGAAACATTTGTATAATTCAGTTTTATTCATTATATGTCCCTATCTATCTAACATTAAAGTTGTTTTAAAACGTTCACATCTACCTTTACGTTTTGTACAATAGTAAAACAAAATTTCTTCATATTTATATAGAAGTACGCATAATGACAGATATCAAAAAATAATTTTGAATCCTCGTTTAATGGTCAGTTTATATATTCATATTTCAGTATATTCTAATCCAACAAATATCGATTTCTTCATTCATCATATTGAGCCAATAAGCGTTAATGTTTCACATTTAACACAGAAACAGATCGAAGTGGTAATATTTTCTGCATGACCAACGTGAAGTGGACGGACCTACCAGTGTTGAGACAGTAAGGGATCATCTGCTATCGATTTAATTTTCTTTGAATGAGTTCCGGTTGAGGAAATCTGCCATTTTATCTATTATTTCTTGACGGGCTTTTTTTTAAGTCCTCAAGAAATCAATGTTGTTGATTAAGCGAAGTAATGCTAAATATCGGGATTAATTAATAGGAATGGAACCAAACGACACTTCTTCTGCCATCGACCAGACATACATACGGGCTATTAAATAAGTAGAAGATTACTTCCGGTATCTCATTGTAAACAGAGGAAACTGAATTATTGACGTAATACAAACAAAGCTTTTGTGTGTTTGCTGTAACCCGAGAACCTGGCTAACAATCAGGTTAACGAAATAATGGTCCTAAATAAAGCAAGGACCCGAGGTATAGATTCAATATGAATAACTGACATTAGATATAAAGAGGGTCTAATTTTCTCAGTGGTCTACAAAAATGGCGAGTCTGTATTGATATGTTATCATGGTGAAGGCTATGATATTTCGTAACGAAAATTATTACGTATGTAGTTTGGAGTATATTTGTATCTAATTTATCTTCTCATGGAAAGCAAGGAGACCATATGTATATTGAGCGTGTTCGGGTTACCCAAAAACGACGTAGTAGATAGTGAAAGTTTATGAATATATGCATAGTTATTGGATTATTATATCAATACACTTCCTGTCAGTCTTGTACTCGACTCTGCCCGTGTCCACGTCGATGCTTATCCAATTGAGATTCTTGACATGCGAGTTAACCCTATCTTCCACCAGTGGTCAATACGCTGTCCTTCCACCTGACCTTACTTGCCGGCAAATCAACACAACTCTCCTCTACAAAATGACCTCTCTTCATGGTAAATCTCTCACTTGTACAGAATCAGCCATCTTAAATATGTTTCCTAAACATGATATTTTGGTAATTTAAAAAGTACATTACTAACATATAGTACCCTGAACTATTTGCACTCTCTCCTATTAGATACAAACAATCCTATTGTAAATTTTTTTTATCCCACTTTTAAATCAACACTTCTCCTCTGTTGCTTGAGGTAAATGTAATTAAATGTGGTATCTGGTCACTTATTCACATGGAACATTCGGGATATTTCCCATAAATCAATACTCTCTACATCTCGCCGTTGGTTATTTACAAGAATATTCAAAATATTAAAATTCAAAGGCTGTCAATCTTCGTCAGTGTTTGTTCAACTTGAATAAACATTTTAAGGACACTTAAGAAATGAAAGCCATATAACTAGTAACTATGACAGCAATGACGTGACGAAGCTCACTGAACAAAACTCTAAATCTTATAAAAAAGAAAGAAGTCAACTAACAGGGAAAACTCGTAACATACGGTTTCTAAAGATGCAGGTTGATCAAATTATAAGGACGCTTATATTACATAATATACCTATCTGTACAGACATGTTCCTGTATTCATGGGTACATTTAGATCATACCTTCACCTTAGGGACAAGACGAATGTAGTATTTATGGAAATGACAACTTTCCAATGTGGGCTTCCTACTTGTATCATTGCAAAATACATATTACGTCAGCAGAGTATATAAGAAAATACAAGAAAACAAGTGCTGAAAAATTATTAATTTTCGTGGGGGATTTTTTTCACTGAAATTTCTTAATCCCTTTTTCCGTGAATATGTTCAAAAACTGTCTAAATAAGTATAAGTATTTAGTTAGCTACGAAGTCAAGTGTTCACATAAAAGGTTTTCTGTTCCTTTTTGAAAAAAAAATCCACGAAAATTTAGCCTTACAAAAATATACGATTCTAACAGTTTTTGTTAACGACATAACTGCCTTACTTGTATAACACACAATGCTATACAAAACCTTAAATGTTCCTATGTTGGTATGTCAAATATACAATATGTATTAAAAGACTATAACACCATTTGTTAAAGCATCATTCAATCCATTTCATTATAAAGCAATAATATCGTTACATTTAGCAATTTTACTCTCCTGACATCATGTTCACAGCATAATATTGTCAGAATGAAATCGATGATGTTACACATATGGTGTTATAGTTTAATAGCAATGTAGATCGAAATAGACATGTATTAAACAGCTGTACATATAACATAGCTATTTACTACTTAAACAATAAAGAAAGTACCGACATAACAACAGCATGTTCATTCACACTCAAATTCAATAATACTAGGGCAAAACATGACCCAAGGAGAATGTGGAAAAAGCAGTCTAAGGCCAAGTGTTCGTGAATTATAAACGTGTTTTCATCAACGACACACGTCATGTAAATTTTTGTCTATCCGAGAACATAATGTCACGTTCTCAAATAAGAACAAAGTCAATAACGGTACAACAAGCTATTGAGCATCAAAAACACGGCCAAATTCATATCGATTGATGAAATAGTATATTTCTCGATGAGATAGAGCTAAGACTGTAAAATTCCCCATAATCTTCATCATTATCTACACATATATGTTCATGTCCAATGGCAACGACAACGATCAATACGAGTGATTGAAAAAGATATTCAATAATTTGCGTAAGAAAAATAATTTTAAGTGTATATCATTACCTACTCACTTGGATATATCAAGGACTATTGGAACCTCTTTTTTCATATATATACTAGATAATTAAATATTCCAATGAAAGAAACAAATAGAAATACGAGTAATTGTCGAAAGAGATTAAGTATCAATGAAGTGTTTACCTGTATATGTACAAACATTACGGTGCAAATACCAAACAAAACACGGGGTATGATACTTAAACATTCATCGAAAAATGTTTTATAACGGTTTCTAACAATATCCATACCTCATCATTAAAATGATGAGACGATCGTCATGTAACTTTCCCATATGATCTAGTGCTAGAAAGCAAGCAAAATCAGATGTTTACGTTACAAGAGAGCTGTGGTTGATGCTCATCAGACGCAAAACGGTTTTCTCAACTATTACTAACGCTCTGTTTGCTGTCTTCGGGAACAGAATCTTCATGAGCCACATAACTATCTGTTATGTCCACTGTCCGATTTATGACGATTTTAAAATTAATGAGGCCAAAAAATGATATCTTTACTTTTGAATTAGAAACAAGATGCTATTAAATCTTAAATACTTTTAATATTACATGAATGCAATTAAATCCATTTTTCTTTATTCATTTCTCCTCTTTTTTTCTTTTAGACCAGATTGAGTTTTGACCAAATAACGCTCAAGAGAGTAATTGAATTCTATCTTCACATATTGTCCGTCGGATGTTCTGGACATGCATAACCCCTGTTCCATGACTGCCCGCGGGCATTTTGATATGGTCCATGTTCTCCAAAGAAGCTTCATCTAGCAAATAACCCCCTCCGAGAATAAAAGCTGAAGATAACTCTATGGCAAATAGTATATGTGACTTCAAATGCTTCTTCGTGTCAATCACTCCCCATCACACACTGGAATGTACTAGACGTTGATTGTAACGTATGCGTCTATACCGAGGAAATATCCTCGAGGACAAGCAATCATATGTAGCCACACAGCATGATAAGAGCGAATCTTAAGCATAACCACACTCTCTTTCATAAAATTTCTCCTGTTTTTGAGTGCGGCTGTGATGTCTAAGAGAAATAAAGCATTATTAAGCTGATTCCAATACAAATGTCACGGGGTTTGTCTTTATCATTGAGCATTGCATTGGTTGGTCACTAAAACATAAAAATGATTACCAAGGAGTACTACAATATATAAAAGACGTGATGTTTATATCAGTAGGAGATACCATAACAACTGATATATATATATTTGCCTTTTCGTCTTTTCGTTTTGTTGCCGGATCTGAGAAAAGGTCTCCTCCAGTCTGTTATCCTGAACACCGATCCATAACATACTTCTTGACGAGCTCGTCTGTTAGAACAAAAATATAAAACAAGAAAAGTGAATGTACAATTAAATGACTACTGGGAATATCTGCTTGTGTAGATTTTATCAATACCGTTATTTATTTACATGTACTTTCTTTGTGCTTGTTCTAAACGGCTGATCAAAACAATGATAATTTTCGTAGAGAATACATGTGTTATTTCGACAGGAGGGTATCTGTATATATACTGTAGTAAAGAATTTTTAACGTTGATAATTATATTACATTTTTGATAAAGAAAATACGTGGATTGTGTAAGCTACAAATTCATATTAGTTGCAAGTGTACAGATCTGTTCTAGCTTCATGACGCATATGTTAAATTCTTATCTAATTCATTTGTTTTGTCGCAATTTATAGCGATATAAGTATAGACCGAACTATATATATATATTTTATTGGTACGTTGTATTGTTTATGTGAAAATTAGTTGACAAATACACAACTGTACACATTCGGGAAAAAAATATTTATGATGTACGTCAGCTGGTTAAGAAAAGGCCAATATGTTTAAATTCATATTGATATTTGATATAATGTAAAATCATGAATTTTCGTGGGAGATCTATTCTAATTAATTTCACGATACAGCTCATGCTGGAATATAGATTGTGATGACGTATTATTGTTAATGTGTGCAATTATTGACCAATTTACAAAAATGGCGACATTTTGGAGTTGGATCATTTCTACTTTGCTTTATACAAATGAAAATCGAAAAGTTAAAAAGAAGAGGAAGAAGAAGATAATTATGAGTAGCTAATAAAAAATAAGTTACTAAAAAGAAGTATTGTTACAATGGACTAAATCAGCTGCTTCGCTCTGTTACAAATACATGCATCAATTATTTATTTACAAAAGGACTGACCTATATACAAAAACAAAATATATACATATGTTCTTAAAATGGATATCGTATAAAACTAAAACTTTGAGTTTCTTATTTGTTATCGTTCTAAGTATTTAAACACACTTTCCATAATGCACTGTATGCATACTCTACTGTTATATTCCTCTAGAACAATGCTCATTTTTGTCGCTCCTAGAAGCAACATCTGTTCCTCCGTGTGTCATAACGCTTAGTAAACTTAGACTGTTATAAATGTTAAACACTATCGATTGCCATTGTAACTGCGGCATATGTTTCAATGACTTGTGGCCATTAACGAAAAAGCCTATTTATGAAAACTTGAAAAGTATGAACAAGGAATTGATGATGTACCATGTAACTCACTGACCCCCTAGCAGATCGCCTTCTATATATTTTCATTGTTTTTTCATCCTAAGGCATTTGAAATAAAATGCAGATCAAAATATTTCCAAGTCAGATTTGAGAAGAATGGAAGTATTTAGTGTAATGCTACATATAACGTGTACTCGATATGGCCGGCGCGTAGTGTCGCCACGCGAGCGCGCGAGAGTGGCTTTCAGCGTAATGTGCATTATACATTATCAGATAGAAGCTCGTCAAGGTATATACTTCATTTAATCTATATATCTCTGCGAGGCGCAGGTCACGTGACAGGTGATATAAGCCATAGCTGTTTGATATTGAATGTATCGGTAAATACTCCGTATCCAAAGAGTTGACATCCTCAATGATCTAGGTATTCCTTGTCGACATGTGTCTCTGAGAGTGCCACATCTTATAATACAGTAACTCGAAGCGCCGGCTTACTGTCCAATACTAAAAAGCTGTGAGGGGAGATGTATACAAAGCCAAGTGTCCGCTGTCTCCTGTTCTCAGTGATAAATAACTAGCGCTGTCGGTATAACATTTGATTCTCGGAAGAATGGTGTTTATGAATATTCATTAGCTTTTGAATATTTTCCAATCTTGGACCTAACACGAAATCGCATAATTGGTACTAATGAATTTGTTCTCTTGACATCAGATCTATCACGTATTAATGTATGGAAGTTATTTCCATGGTGTTTGTTGATATCGTGTTTTAAAAGCAAACCTGACCGGCTTGTTCGTCGTCATGCAAACCACCATGATGTTTCTTATCTATCCGAAGTCACCATGACAACACATGCTCAAGGAAAGTCTCTGGAAACTACGTAATTGCTAATAGCTAAAACCATTTTCGTGTGGATTAAATCAGTAATTTATTGTGTGGAAAAGAGAAAGAAAGAACAACCAAGTTTTATTGAGTTACAAAAAAAAAAAAATTTAAAAATTGAAATAGCAATTTATAACTTGGAAATTTGGGAACAAATCTATATAATGAAATGTGAAAATGAAAATCAAGAGATGTGCTATTTTACAGTGTGAGGAATCCACTAAAGGGGAGTAGTGTGGATCTGAATGTAAGAAATGACAGTATATATGTTGGTGCGGTGACAAGATTTCTATTCCCTGGTTTTAGTGGATAACACAGGACAAACATGAGAATGGTTAGCGTCTTTGGTATAAGTAAGTATTGCTTCTTATTTATATTTCTCTCTTAAAGATTATGTTACTAATCATTTCTTAATGATAATTAGAATGTTTGTTTTGCATATTGTTGACGTGAAATTCGACAATACGCTATACCTTACGCATATAGAACAGAGATTGGCTCACTCTCATATTTCTATTGCCTTTGTTTGAAAATAATCAGCTTTCGGGAAGTAAAGTATATCACTTTTTGAATGACAAATGTATAAAAACGTCATTCTTTCGATAGTATCGGTGTGCTAAGTGAGAGCTGTCAATGTACATTCTGTGTGTTGATAGGGAACCCCTGCTAAATATTATGTGTTGTGGGGAAACCCTTTCTTCACACTGTGTGTTGTTAAGGAACTCTTAAAACATACTGTATGTTGTGGGGAAACCCCTTCTTCACGCTGTGTGTTGTTAGGGAACCCCTACTAAATAAAGTGTGTTGTGTGGTAACACGTACGACATATTGTGTGTTGTGGGGGAACCCCTATTTCACACTGTGTGTTGTTAGGGAACCCCTGCTAAATACTGTGTGTTGTTGGGGATCCCCTAAAATATACTTGTGTTGTAAGGGAACCCCTACTAAATACAGTGTGTTGTGGAAAAACCCTTACAACATACTGTGTGTTGTTTGGGAACCCGTACTTCATATGTGTGCTGTGGGAGAATCCCTACTTAAGACGTTGTGTTGTTAGGGAACTCTTACTAAATACTGTGTGTTCTGGGGGGAACTCCTACAATATACTGTGTGTTGTGGGGGAAACCCTACTACATACGGTGTGTTGTGTGGGAACCCCTACTACATATTCTGTGTTATTTGGGAACTCCTACTACATACGTTGTGTTGTGTGGGAACCTCTACTACATATTATGGGTTGTGGGGGAATCCCTACTACATATTACTACTGGATACAGTATGTTGTGTGGGACACTGGGCTACATCTTGTGTGTTATTTAGACACGTTTATGCATACTGTATTCTTTTTGAGATAATGTGATACATACGGTGTGTTGTGTGGGACACTAAGCTATATACTGCGTGTTGTGTAGACACTTTAATCATACTGTATTTTGTTTGAGAAAATGTAATACATACTGTGTTTTGTGTGGGAAACTGTACTACCTATGTACATACTGTGTGTTGAATGGCACAGCGATCTACATACTACGTGTATTGTGGGACACTGAACTATATATTTTGTATAGTGTGAGACACTTTGTGTAGTTTGGAACACTCTAATAAATACTTTACTTTATATTATCTGGAATATTGTAATATAATAATATATGTCTAGTAAGACACTTTAATACACAAAGTTTTATGTTCAGAACACTGACCTTCACACTGTACGTCGCGTGAGACACTGACCTTCACACTGTACGTCGCGTGAGACACTGTACAGCATACTTTGTGTCGTGTGGTACACTGTACAGCATACTGTGTGTCGTGTGGGGCACTGTACAGCATACTTTGTGTCGTGTGAGACACTGTACAGCATACTTTGTGTCGTGTGAGACACTGTACAGCATACTTTGTGTCGTGTGAGACACTGTACAGCATACTTTGTGTCGTGTGAGACACTGTACAGCATACTTTGTGTCGTGTGAGACACTGTACAGCATACTTTGTGTCGTGTGAGACACTGTACAGCATACTGTGTGTTGTGTGAGACACTGTACAGCATACTTTGTGTCGTGTGAGACACTGTACAGCATACTGTGTGTTGTGTGAGACACTGTACAGCATACTTTGTGTCGTGTGAGACACTGTACAGCATACTGTGTGTTGTGTGAGACACTGTACAGCATACTTTGTGTCGTGAAGGACAATGTACTTCATACAATGTGTTGTGTGAGACACTGTACAGCATACTTTGTGTCGTGAAGGACAATGTACTTCATACAGTGTGTTGTGTGAGACACTGTACAGCATACTTTGTGTCGTGTGGTACACTGTACAGCATACTTTGTGTCGTGTGGTACACTGTACAGCATACTTTGTGTCGCGTGAGACACTGTACAGCATACTTTGTGTCGTGTGGTACACTGTACAGCATACTTTGTGTCGTGTGGTACACTGTACAGCATACTTTGTGTCGTGTGGTACACTGTACAGCATACTTTGTGTCGTGTGGTACACTGTACAGCATACTTTGTGTCGTGTGGTACACTGTACAGCATACTTTGTGTCGTGTGGTACACTGTACAGCATACTTTGTGTCGTGTGGTACACTGTACAGCATACTTTGTGTCGCGTGAGACACTGTACAGCATACTTTGTGTCGTGTGGTACACTGTACAGCATACTTTGTGTCGTGTGGTACACTGTACAGCATACTTTGTGTCGTGTGGTACACTGTACAGCATACTTTGTGTCGTGTGGTACACTGTACAGCATACTTTGTGTCGTGTGGTACACTGTACAGCATACTTTGTGTCGTGAAGGACAATGTACTTCATACAGTGTGTTGCGTGAGACACTGTACAGCATACTTTGTGTCGTGAAGGACAATGTACTTCATACAGTGTGTTGTGTGAGACACTGTACTACAGACTGTGTGTTGTGTGGGACAATGTACTTCATACAGTGTGTTGTGTGAGACACTGTACTATATACTGTGCGTTGTGTGAGACACTGTACTATATACTGTGTGTTATGTGGGACAATGTACTACATACTGTGTGTTATGTGGGACACTGTACTATAAACTGTGTGTTGTGTGGGACACTGTACTATATACTGTGTGTTGTGTGGGACACTGTACTACATACTGTGTGTTGTGTGGGACACTGTACTATATACTGTGTGTTATGTGAGACACTGTACTACAGACTGTGTGTTGTGTGGGACACTGTACTACAGACTGTGTGTTGTGTGGGGCACTGTACTACAGACTGTGTGTTGTGTGGGACACTGTACTACATACTGTGTGTTGTGTGGGACACTGTACTATATACTGTGTGTTGTGTGGGGCACTGTACTATATACTGTGTGTTGTGTGGGACACTGTACTACAGACTGTGTGTTGTGTAGGTCACTGTACTACAGACTGTGTGTTGTGTGGGACACTGTACTATATACTGTGTGTTGTGTGGGACACTGTACTACAGACTGTGTGTTGTGTGGGACACTGTACTATATACTGTGTGTTGTGTGGGACACTGTACTACAGACTGTGTGTTGTGTGAGACACTGTACTATAAACAGTGTGTTATGTGGGACACTGTACTACATACTGTGTGTTTTGTGGGACACTGTACTACATACTGTGTGTTATGTTGGACACTGTAGTTCATACTGTGTGTTGTGTGGGACACTGTACTACATGCTGTGTTGTGTGGGACACTGTACTACATGCTGTGTTTTGTGGGACACTGTACTACAGACTGTGTGTTTTGTGGGACACTGTACTACATACTGTGTGTTGTGTGGGACACTGTACTACATACTGTGTGTTGTGTGGGACACTGCACTATATCCTGTGTTTTGTGGGACACTGTACTACATACTGTGTGTTTTGTGGGACACTGTACTATATACTGTGTGTTATGTGAGACACTGTACTATAAACTGTGTGTTTTGTGGGACACTGTACTACATACTGTGTGTTGTGTGGGACACTGTACTACATTCTGTGTGTTATGTGGGACACTGTACTACAGACTGTGTGTTATATGGGACACTGTACTACATACTGTGTGTTATGTGGGACACTGTACTATATACTGTGTGTTGTGTGGGACACTGTACTACAGACTGTGTGTTGTATTTACTTGGAGCAGTGTGTAGTGTAGGCCATTGTACTCCAAATACATACCGTGTGCTATGTGCGCCGTTGTATCACAAATTACAGTATTCTTTCTTAGTAGTTTAGCTGATCTTTTCATCGCTTAGCTTAGTTTGTAGCCGGGAATCTGCGATAGGTTCGAAAGAATGTTATAATTCATAAACCGGGATTTCTTTGGTTAATGACTAGAAAACTACAGCAAAAATATGCAAAATGAATGTTGACAATTTGTAACTGGTCCGGATACCGTTTCCCGTTACATTTCTAATTAAAAATATACATTTAAGTGCATATACGTTATATATATATGACTGCTATTGCGATGTTGACATGTTTGCCAACCGTACGTGTGTCTGGGTCGATAGAAACGGTCCGTAATATTATGGTCACAAAGGATCGAATAGAACATATAGTCGTGACGTGACCGATCTACATATCCTAATGGTGCAACCCCCTAATTGGCAGTATCCCACGCTGTTCGTGGTTTCCGGAAGTCATTGGCAATCCGATTAATTATCCAATACGGGACTCGTTAATTGACAGCTCGCATGCGATCCTTAACGTCGCAATTTAAAGTTCTCTACTGAGGACTTGGAAAGATAGTGTTCTGAGCTTGTTTTTTTTTTGTAGTGTCATTCGTATATGTAATCTACGTATTCAATATCATATTCACGAATCGCAATACCCTACCCTAGATTTACAGGAGACATTCTCTTTGATAACAATGGCTATTTCCTAGCATTATATATATAGTAAAACCAATACATTTTTTTCAATAATCTCAAATTAATTAACGTCTCGGTCCCTGTAAATTACTGAAGACACATACAAATGTAGCCAGGGGATTACCAACGGGTTGATAATTAATTTCTAAAGGTTAATGTTTTGAAGGTTAGTAATTCCTTAACTCCATGTTTTCTAATTAAAAATCAACACTACTAATTAGCTCGAGTTGATATTTCGATGTGCCGTTAAAGACTTGTTTAATATTCATGGAAACGAATATTTCTGTAAAGGTTGTTAGAATACCTTTTAAAAGTTATGATATTGATTTATTAGTTGAATTTTTTAAAATATGGGTTTTAGGATTTTAGCATTTCAAAATATTTTCGTAACTAAAACGAGTTAGCATTGAATCTTGTTAATGTTCAATCCTAGAACGATACAGAAGTGCATACAATTTTCATCAAGTTTGGATAGCTGTATGTAATCCAGTAAAAAAACTCTTATCCTTGTCATGTTTTCCGTCCGCGAAGAATCGTAAATCATTTATAATTGAAAAAGGAAAACAGCCATGTTGCTGCGGATTTACTTCTCGTAATTAGATTTCAGCTGTCGTAAATGTGTCGTTCAGACATGTCAAAAACATAGGAAAGGAAATACTTCCGTTCATTTTAATATTGTCTGTCATCAGTTGTGATGGATGTTTGCGAGTAGGCGTCAGAGTGATATCAGCTTTGTCAAAAGACAGGTGATCACGTGTTTCCGTTCTGATATATCAATTAGCAAGAGAACATATAATCCTATTTTCTCATGTTTTCTCATTTTCAGTTTTCTCGATAATACATATACTGGAGAAATATTATATGAATTATACATAAAAAAGTATCGAAAATAAAAATAAAAATGTACATGAGATTTTGTTTGCTGAACATCAAAAATATCAATCTTCAGAGAGCTTATCAAACGCGATGACAGACCTTTACAGGTTTTCATTGGTCTGTGACTACTTCGTAGATTTGACTAGACAATCCTACCTGAACAAGTGCCTTGATTACAGTTTTTGGGTATACAAATAATTTTCTGACAGCTCTAATCAAACCTGACCTAGCCGATAGACTACTTCCTACAATGTGCATACACTATGAGACGTGTCTTCGTATGTCAAGGCGGTATTTATTTATACAGTTATTCATTGGTCAGAAAATTTTCAAGTAGAAACGATCAGACCAATGAGAAAGCAGCTTATCGATTAAATCAAAACAGCTGAAAATGGCGATTGGCGTAAACAAAATATTGAACCTGGATAAATATACTTCTCAGGGGTAAAACACGAATGAAAATATGGAGAGTAAAAACTAATATCATCTATATTTTCATTATAAATCTTACATTTCACTGCAAACAAATGTAATGAAGATTTATAAGTGGTTCAAAAAATTAAAAAGCGCTTCTGTTAACAGAATTTTAATTGGTAACGAAATCAAAGTTAAGATCAAATAATTTGATACAACTACATTTTTCATTCGTTTGATTGATTTTCAAATGTGTCTGTACTTTCAATTCCTTTGCGTCCTGGATTTTCTTATGCCTAGTGTTTGCAACATGTGCTGTGACTGTTATTGTGTACTACAACAATTCCGTATCAGAGCATAGAGGAACAGTTCTGGGACCTCGTGAGGTAATCTAGGTTTTTTCCCCAATTGCTGTCATTATCTTAAATGATTGATGCATCGAATCCAGTGCAGTCGTTATCCTAGCGCTGCACCGCTAACGTCGATACCGCTCGGGTATGATTGAGACGTATGGCTTCGCTTCTCACCATTAGGATGTGCATCGCATGGACTCTTGGATTTTTTTATAAAAAGTGATAAAAATGATGATTGAAAAAGAGATTTGTTGTCTGAAAAATGTTAAGTTATCAACATAGTAATCTTGAAGTATGCCGAATTAAAATAAATAAAACAGAAAACAAAAACAAAACAAAGCAAATCGAAAACACAAAAGAAAAGAAAAGAAAAACAAATACCAATCATATAAAAACATAAAAGAATACACGAATAATGAATAAACAGTATAAAAAAGCATCCCCTCCACCCACACACACACACACACACAAAAGAGGAAGAAAACGACATTATGTCTGCTGTATGTGCCTGTGTAAGAGAATGATTAGAAGTATTTCCTGTAATACTTGGTTATGTCAACTGTACCTAAGGGTTTACTGAGGATTTGGTATGGAGATAAACTATATAACATCGGCTTTGATTCCCATCCTAGCCATTAATGTCACACCAATCAACGTCATTAATTATCTCTCGTGTCTATACTGACGAGCATATCGTGGATTTAAGGATAGTTTAGGTATTTTTCCATTCACATCATACATCACATGGACATCTCTTGTATCTGTTCTGGCTCTTTGTCCCCAATGGATCACATCAGCTAATGTTTCACTGAGCATATCAACATTAACGCTGATGCTGCAAGTGTACCGGCACGAGTCATTCACGTGCTCTCTGAAACATACATTGCCCTATCTTATTTCCATCACTCAGTTATTTCTTTTAAAAAAATGGGAAGCAAATAGCCATTTATTTCGTTAAAAGTTCTGTGCTTTGAGGATGAAGAATTCGAATAAAATTCTATGCATTCTAAAGAATACATGTAAACAACACTTCCCGCTTTGTATCTCTTCTGTACCAACACTACTCAGAACAGTCGAGTAATTTTAGCAATGTATTACATAGGTAGATTACTACCAAAATGCGCAGCAATGTTAATGCATTGTACAACATCCTGTTACCACGCTCGAAGTAACGTTACCTAAGTGGCTCGAGGATGGTTACCAGCCCGCACAATGGCCACATATAGTGTCTATATCTAAAAAAAGAAGTATGCAGCTTATCACTAGCTATCTCTGTCTAATGCATTGTCTCCTGAAAAGGAATTACATTTTTATTCCAACTAGCATAATTCTAAATGTATTCATGACAAAAATTATAAGAATTTCAAAAAAGAAAAAAAAAGAAAAAAAGTCAGACTATTTCAATGATTATCCGTGCATGTCAATTAGCAATATTGACCCCCTCCCACCCCATCCCTGCCTTCTAATCGACAGATTTATTTTTCCTCCTTCTAAATGTAAACATACATCGCATTATCCGTCATCCCCAGTGCAGTAGTCGTGAACGTGAAAGGTATTTATATATATAAATCTGTTCTATATGAGGGAAAGTTGATAAAAATTCTTAGATGTGTAGACTGATGTCAAAAATTTCTTAATGATGGAATGAGAAGAAACCGTCACTGAAAACAATGACTTTGACCTTCTTACAGCGGCTTTTGCAGCTGTCGCTTGAGATTCAAAGACTAGGACATTCTATTGGAGCAAATACTTTTTACTGTTTACTGACTTCTTTAAGAGGTAGAGGACAGACTTCGATATAATAATGGTACCTTATCATCTCACATGACGAAAGCTCCACACGTTGTTTACTGCTGTTTGAAGCTTCATTCATTAACGGCTTTATTAACCTTTGTCATGTCTGTCTCTTTGTTTAACTTTCTAGCTTCGTTTACACTGTTGTATATGAAATTTTAAACAATGTGCACACCACCTCTTGGAGACATGCCAGAAATTCAGAATTAAACTGAAGCAAGATTGCACTTATTAATTTCGCTTGCAGGCACATATGATGAAAATAACTCAATATTCGACTAAATGTTGGCGCCAAAATTCTGTATGGTGTTCAAGTTCCAATGAACTTTGAAGTGCACTTCAATACGTCACAGATCACGGGAAAATATGAAAATACATGTTAAAGTATGGTACTTGAACATCCTAGCTATATTTGACATTTCATCATCACATATTTGTAAATCGTTAAACGATATGATGGTTAAACACCGTGGCAACAGAGGAAGCCGTCTGCCTGCAAACTGCGTAGTATTGTATTTTTCATGACAAAATGATGAACTGGCTTTTAAAAAAGCTGAAATCAGCGTATCCTGGTTCATCACCGGTGGCGTGTACGGTACGAATGACAGGCTGCAACGAGTGACAAATCCGGCGAGTACAAACATGATCCATAGTGTGTAACATAAAAAACGTACTTTGAGGAAACAGCAATCATTTTCTCGAATAATTATTTACCGGCTGTTAGAAACGTCTTGAGTTTTTATACGTTTGAAAAGAAAATCAAAGGTCATTTGTTCAATATATTTTTTTCTTTTTTAGATTAGCAACGTTATGTTTTAGTATACTGACAGCTCCGCACAGACTGTCTCATGGGTACTCTTGTCGAGATTTCTGGAATCTTGAATAGGTGTAAGATTTTTTTTTCGTTGTTTTAACAAGCTTCTTGGCATGGCTTAACTCAGTAACTATGTAGTGAATGTATTTTATGTGTGTCCAAAATATAAAAAAAAAAACAGTACACTATCTATAAAACCTGTCTTGCACGCCTACATGTAAAGGAGAGACTAAAACAGCGTACTTTACAAAACATAGACGACTTTTTCAAGAACTGCTTAGAATTTAAAAGAAAAATAAAAAAAATATATAATCTTTGTTGCAAATGGTAGAACACCTACCCGATATAATTTGCCTGGTTTTCATTGTACTTCTTAATCATGATGGATCCTCGTGTATTTATCCTGGGAGCGCCATATTATCCCACATTGATTTAATCATGATGGATCCTCGTGTATTTATCCTGGGAGCGCCATATTATCCCACGTTGATTTAATCATGATGGATCCTCGTGTATTTATCCTGGGAGCGCCAAACTATCCCACATTGCTTTAATCATGCCTTTGTTGCCATCGTTTTGGGTTTTTTTTAAGGGGTGGGGCGAAAAGGGATTTTAGTTTGTGTCTGAAAGAATTCCATTGTCCTGTGTTGTTCAGGATACGATTCCATTGCCTCATGCTTGCTTGAACGTAGTTTCACAGCCTTTATGTGTCTGTACACGATTCTACTGTCCTGTTTTTGTCTGAACATGATTATTTGTTCTGTATGTTTCTTAACATAATTATTTGTCCTGTATGTTTCTGAACATAATTATTTGTCCTGTATGTTTTTAAACATTATCAATCTCTCCTGTATTTTCTAACATGATTGTTTTGTCCTGTTTTTGTCTTAATATCTTAATATTTGTCCTGTTTGTTTTTGAACATGATTAATTTGTCCTGTTTTTGTTAGAACATGATTATTTTGTTCTAGTTGATCATGAACATGATTCTGTTGTCTTGCATTAATCTCAAAAAACCCTTGCTTATCTAATTCAATAAATCGAGAATGATCTTGAAAACGGATAATGATAATAAGTCTAAATGTTTCGGAAGGATAAGTGTCTTCTGCTTTATCTGTGACGTCCGCCATAAACATCTAGACAAATATAGGCGACAGCAATTTTTCAAATTAGAATCAGACGAATGAAACTTTAAGTCATATTAATCAGCATCGAACACACTTAACTTTATATCACGTGAAGAAATGTAATGTTTCTCCATGCCATTATAATGTTGACCTTGAATTTTATTCATAATCTTTAAATATAAGCGTATCCGTCAGTTGTCGGGAGCGCGATATTGAGGAGACGCCATTTAACACCACCACCAAGCCACCTTAGGTTGTGGAAGCAGTTAAAAATTATCAGTGAGTTCACCACAGTATGCTAGATTGACGCAGTGTGGTAACAGATACAAGATGATGAATCGAACGTTATCAGTTGTGATCGTTTGTCATTTTAGCTTAAATCGTTTTCTCTATAAGTGCAAAGATAATGCAAAAGGACGCAGTATGGAATTATAGAAAGCTGCTTCGTTGTAAAATTGAGATTTAAAAAATAATGTGGTTCAGGGACCTAGCTAGAGACTGCAGTATAAGGTTCCGGTGTCAGATTCAAAAATTTAAAAATCTGTTCCCCTGTCAAATCCTTTGAAGCAGCATTCATCACTACACCATTAGCACAACACGTGCATTGCAGTGTTAAAAGTGATGGCCTTTCCTCCAGCAATGACGAGGATAAACTGCTCTAGTATATACTGTGTCCTGTTCTCTCAACCCTGAAATATGTCGATAATCACGGCGAGAGGACTCGCTGTCTGAAGATTAATTCATCAAAGTATTGATTTTTCTTTCGTTTTAATTTTACCGAAGTAAAATTATGAGCACTTACAGGATATATCAGGTTGATAATTACTTTGGCGTTGACACCGTGTGGAGGCTATAGTCTACGTAGCATCAATAATTCAGCTCCGCTTGTTATAACCACTTTCATCAGCAACAGCTGTATTTGAACAAAAGTAGGCGTGAAAAACTGCAGCCATCTTGTCTATTTACGAACTTGACTTGTAACCAGGGAGAATTTGTTATCCAAGCAGTCCCTTGTGTCCGCAAACCACACATATACGACAAAACATGGCCACTCAATCTCGAAAAATGACAGCTCCCTCGGGAGATTGGATCCCGCTTCCGCTCTACACTATTGAACGGTCATTGTTGTAAGTAATGATGGAGGTGGCTAGTGATGGAAACCTCCGCATTGTCTGGGCGGTCAATGGTGGTTGTGTAGGTCGTGAATTGTATTTAGTTCAACCATAGGCTTTCGAGCAATTGCCAGTACACTTAATAAGAACCGAGTTTTTAAATTCATTGCATCGTTTGACACCAAACCAGCAGTGATAATTACAACGAACTTCCGTCAGCCATGATAAGTGTTGAGCTTGAGAAAGCGTCCTTGTCAAACCATTCGCCTCTGTTTAGAATGATGTCAGTGGTCATTAATTTTTGCTTTATTGAGGAAAACCCTTGAAAAGACAAATCCATTTTCTCTACATCCAATCCTCCTGCCTATATTAATGGCTGTAAATAATAACAAAACAATACAATACCTCATGTCTCATATAGATAAAACTTAAAGCACTTTGCTGCCGTGGACGTATCAAGAACCATTTATTCATTTTTTTAAAATAATTTGTAAAAGTAAAAGAAAATGTTTTCTGTTGTGATTGTTGTTGTTGTAACATCAGATGTTTATTTCTATTTGTTGATTTTTTTTCAACCAAAGTCGCATCTGAAGTCCGCTAAATGTCTTCTAAAAGGAAGTACTATTAAGTTTTAGTTGTACCTATCACAATTTGATGGAATATTTTCTTTCACTTTCTTTAAACATTGAGGACATGCAAATTTTTTGTCTTATAGAGATTCTCTCGATCATTTCCAGTAAATTATCACTGTTTGTGATGAAGCAGGATGGGCGTAATTTCCTCTCATTAATTTCCCAGAACGTCTTGTTATTCTTCTGAGAGTTTATAGATCGTGAGGTAACGACGAATGTTATAACAGTTTTAATCATCGGCAGCTCTCACAGGAAATAGATATTTCATGGTGTTCGTCTTGGCGTAGTTTCTTCAGTTTTTTGTTAAGCGTCTGGTTTTTCTGTTTCCGACGTTTTCAAATAACATCCTATAACTCTTGCTATACCTGTCAGAATTCTGTAATACATACTATAAATGTTTTTTTTTATTTAAGAAATATGTAAAAGAAATAATAACTTGCAATATTTTACATATTTAGGGTTTGGAAGAATAATTTAGATTTCGGAGTTATAGAGTAAATATAAAAGTTTATTTTATTTGAAAGCCTCTTTACTTTGACAAAGTTTAAAATTTCTTTTCAAAGTTCTGGTATCACAAGGTTCGGATATGTTATTTTGTATAATATACAAATAGTAATAAGGAAGAATATTATTAGTGGGATGTTTCAAGTCTGATAACTTTGTTCTGTGTTACTCAAATGATACAAATGACTGCTACCAATGTTCGCCCCCGTTTATTTTTCACCCTTATCGCCTGTGAACAAGGAGGGCGAATTCAAGATGGGTGGGAGGGGGGTTGGGGGGGGGGGGGGAGAGAAAAATCATTACATTTATGTAATATTTTTTTATATAATTCCCGGATGACAAAATGAACATGAGGCAAATTCTTGGATATTGGTACAAGGGTAAAGATATCCTGTGTGGAAAATACCCAGTATACTGTATTTGACTACCTCGTTCTGTTGACGTTTTCTTGAATAGTTATGTTTGTAAACGGTCTTTATCGGTTTATCATAAACCGAATAAAACTTTTTCTTGTGTGTTTTTTTTAAACAATTATCTTTATATGATCACTTGCCTATCGTCATTAACTACATATGATATAGTTAATGACGATACAAGACACAGGAAAAAGTTATGCAAAATGCTAACTTAACTTTTACTTGTGTGTTTTTAAACAATTTTCTTTATATATATATATATATTTCATGTTTTTTTCAAAAAATGAGTGTAAACTATCAATGTTTTTACAAAAACATATTTCGCCTTACATTTATCCATAATCTATACTCAAAGTTTACTTTCTTTGAAGCCATGTTGACAAGATTTTGTTTTCCTGATTCGGCAGTGGGGAAAGATTATATCAGATTTATACAAAATGTGTTATTTGGGATGATAAGTCGGTAGTATCATGCTTTGTTTTTAAACTAAAAAAAATACAAACAAGATGAAGCTTGCCATTCTCAACTGCCTTGTTAACATTCCTTAAATGAAATTTCGTATTTACCAATAATATACTCTTGTTTTATTTTTCATCGCCTTAAAGATGACTTTCTGTTCTATTTATCTATATATTCTGTCGTTTTAATTTTTCCAAACATTTTTTTCTGTCGTCACATTATCTTGCAGTGACGACATATCCGAATTTAATCGGCCGTGGAATCATTCGGGTTTTAAATAGATGACAAACAATCATTCAGTGACTTAGCTGATCCATAATTTCCAGCTGTGAAATATCGAGTGCTTATGTTCAGATTTGAAGGATTAGACGAAGAAACAAAGATTCCTGTTCAACCTTATCTCAATATTTCATTTATTCCAATGTTTTGATGAATTGGAATTTCATTACATCGGCAGGTTTTTCTAACCGACCTGACTCTTTTTCCCCTGTCAGTTGTTTACTTTCCACCTAATTGATCGCAATCAGCATTGGTTGGTATTTATGTTACAACTAAGGACTTTTATTGAGGTATATATAAGGACATGTCAACCGAAGGTAAATCCTGACTTTCTCTTTATCAATTGAACGATTCACGTTTCTTTGATTAGAAATTTCTATCGTGATATGAACCTGAGAAATGATAATGATATTTACTTCATCCAGGTAAATATCTATTTCGGAGGTTCATCACATAGCTCCCTCAACAAAAGTCCATGAAATGAAACACCAGCAAATTCAAAGAAAACCTTCTGAAGGCAAGTTATAATGTTTTTTCCCAGCGGCCAATTCCGTAAATTAAAACAAATGAAAATAACCATGCAGTTTCTTACAAAGACACTTCTGCACCTGCATCGAGGAAAATATGTTGCGCCGTACTTTCGAAATTTTAGGTTATTGCACTTTGCCCCATTTTCTGTTAAACCTTTAAGAATTACTTAACTTGCATTTTGTACTATAATCTATTGCAGATGAAAATTAGGGAGAGAGAGTGGTCATGGCGACGTCACCAACAACCAGTAGACCACCTGAAAAGGTGAACCACTCAAAATCTTTCGAAGATGAGGTAGAGGTTTTAGAAAATGGTGGCTTGAGTCCACAATTATCACTCAGGACAGAAGATGACACATGTTCTGAAATCATACGAATCGAACAGCAGAGTTATGATGAGCCCCAGCAAGTGTCAGCACTAGAGCGGATCGCCCGTACACTACAGGTAGGCTAAATTTGATCAATTTTGGTATCTTCAGACAATGTCATATTGCGACTTCAGAGGACGTCATATATTATCGAATGTAAACTAAGTCATATGTTTATCAACAAACTCTTTATATGGATATAAGTTTCTTGCACTTTAGATTTCGGTTATGAAACCTTCGACACAAAATGTTGGTTGTTGTATATATCATATAGGACATATTGACTTTTTGGTACCAAATATGAGGCAAAAATTACCAAAAAATTCTATGAAAAGGAGCTGCCCACATGTGTTTCTTTTGTGTAATTTCCGAGAGAAACTGTACGCCTTAATGAAACATTCCTTTTGGTGTCATTTTCTTTTTCATGACGTCAAACTCATGTTATTTCATGTTTGTCATACAAATTTACTACATAAGAGTATTAGCTGTCATAGCATGCGTGTTCCGTTGTATAGATACGTATAATGTATTCTATGGGTTTGCCTTAAAGTGTATGTACAGTATTGTTTAACACGTTTTCTATATCTACGACAAATCGATTTGGGAGTAGATTACTTAAGGAGAAACATCCCATTTGTCTCTGCTCCGTAGACTGCATTTCCTTAATCACGTTGATCCCAATGGGATGTACTTCAAATTGGACCTCATTGGGAACCCAGTTTTTTATTGCCGAGATTGATGTGAATGTGCTAAACAGGAAACTTTTCTAATCCTCAGACTGATTTCACGTACTTTACTGATAACCTTTGTCTAGCCAAATGGTAGGTTTAGAAAACCTGACACGAAACCAATAGAATAATCCCCATATTAATTTTGATGAGGCTGTATTCTAAGAGTACATATCGGTCTTTGCTTTAATGCACTGATATATATCATGGTTTTAGTTAAACAACAAAAAGCGGGTAAACACAATCGAGAAGCAAACCGTGTTTGATTGATCAATCCATGAAATAATGTAGATACGCCGTATATTCGAGCCTCGTTTTCATTTATCGAACAGTGGCTCGAGTCGGAATATAAATATTTACGATCTTTTATATCTTATATATGAAAATATGAAAACCTCCCCATTAATATTCAAACTTTTCTTTCGATCACTTTTAATTTTTCTCTGTCGCCTAATAGATTACAAAAAATAGATCCTTAGCATCGCTGACGAGCCCTAGAAGGACAAAACAGCTGTGTCATAGGTCTAATTCATTATTTGGCTATATTGTGTCTAATGTTAAATTTATATTAAAGGTGTAATTCACTTTAAAAAAAATCTTTTACTAATTTTACTAATGGAGCATATTAGCAGCAAGTGATAATTGATATTTTCATTAGATTACAATTAGTATTGCAAACTCAGCAGTTTCATTTAAAATAAATAAATAATTTAGCGTTATAAACAGTTTCAGTTATATCAACGTTAGCTTAGCACAATTGTTACATTTTCGACTGCTTGTAAATTTGTCGTTTTCATTTAGAATAACGTTCGTTTAGAGTAGCAATAGTCAAGATATCTGCTAATATCATTTACAATAGGGACAGTGTTATAAAATACAGCGAAAATCTAGAAGATTTGACAGTGTTATCAAATTCAGCGAAAATCTAGAAGATCTGACAGTGTTATGAAATACAGCGAAAATCTAGAAGATTTGACAGTGTTATCAAATTCAGCGAAAGTAGAAAATTAAATTTTTTTAATAAGAATAAATTAACAAAAAGCAGTTTCCTTTAGAATGGCAATAGTGTAGTAAGCAAGCCAGTTGTATTTATCTCTTTGTCATTCGTTTCATAGCTTTGCATAGTAATGCTAACGATAACCATTTCTTGTGACTAAGATATGACATCACCCTGTGTATAATTATGATATAATATTTCTCAACTATAATTTCTTTTCTCTCCTGTAACTGTCTCCTGTCTGAAACTACATATGCGTTAAACTATTGCGTGATAAATGAATGAAGGACTACTTTTTCTGACTGCCTCTTTTATTAAACATAGCTTGACTGAAAGATGTGACAGACTCGGATTAAATTTTCACAACATTATCTCCTTCCGGTGCTGCTGAAGCAAGGGTGATTCGATCAAGATACAAACACGTGTTTCTTGGCTAGTGTGGTACGTTCAATGTAATTATGTAGGAACCACGCAAGTTCCACAGGGATTCGGAGATGTTTACTATTTAGTTGTCAATTACTTATTACAACAATTTAGAAACAAATCAAATTCTAAAAACACTACGACGCTAATGTTCTCAGAGGAAATCGGCAACGTCCACCATCAAAATGTATTTTCTCACAATAAATTACCTTTAACATGGAAATCAATAAGAGGTCCTTAGCGAATATTCTAATGACAGGGTCGGTTAGGAGAACCATGACATAAGGCATTAGTAGCACGAGTAAACACTGAAACTAATCATACGATATCTTAAGTCATAATATTATACATCTAAATAAGCTGCAATGTTGTGTATGAAAGTGATTTGCCGCCATGTTGGAATGTATACCTGCAGTTGTTTGGCTCTGCAATTTACAGTAGAAAGTCTCAGTATTAGTCTTACAATGTCCTCGATAGGAAAATGACATTTTCGGTTTACGCATTTGAAATGCAATGATGCATTGGAGATTACAAGTTGTTGTTTTCATATGTCAATAGCTACAATGTAGCTGTTTTCACAGATCAAAAATTGCAATCGTTTACTGATTTCATTGAGATCCTTTCGGGTAAATACTTCCGAACATTTGATCTTTTTCAAAGCACTTCTCACCATACAAAATAACATTTAGCTCAGTTATATGTATAGTGTGTATCGTTAACAAAGTTTATTATAGCAAAATGGTATTTTAATATTCACAAATTCTTAATATATGGGTCTCCTTCTTCCCTTGAATATTTTGGGAACATTTATAATGAGAGAAGGAATTTCCAAGGACAATTCAAAGGGCGTGCAACCAAATCGTTCAGACATAATAAAACTAAAACATTTCTCATGTCATATATCAAAAATCGTTCATAAAGGAAAACAACAAGATGCCAACATGTCAACATTAACTAAAATTCAATATAAGTACGGAAAATATTAACAAAAGAAAGATTTACACGACGACACCTGAAAAAGTACAAAGAGAATAGGACCAGGTGAATCGGAAGAGTAAGCGTCACCTATTTCATAGACGGAACCCACTATGTAAATCTTGGTCAATCCAAGTAAGTAATGTCACGTTCTTAAACGATAAGAAGGTATACGACAACAGAACCAACAGTAAAATGACGAGCATCAAACACGTCCAGGTTCATATCGTATAAAGAAATAGGATGTTTTTCAATGAAATTGCTAGATTGACTGTAAAAATTCTCCATCTTTTGAAATTCAGTGATACGAGTTTGTCATTTGACGAGTTCTTGCCATCAGAAATGGAAAAAATTCATAACAAGGGAAAATTAAAATGATGCTTATCATAAGCTTGATGGGAAGCTGTCCATATTGGTTTCATTGTAGGAAAAGATCGAGATAAGCGGTTGAAGTAGAAAAGTCGTGTATTCAATTACATATTCACGTGGATCTGTCTGTTGTTTAAAGATAAGACGTCATCAATTAACTTAAAAGTGCAAGGTCTTTGTCTTTGCTATGCTCTTCGTTTAAAACAAAAAGGAATCATCAAACAGACAGGCACAGTGAGCTCCCATATGTATGTCAATACGTTGTTGGAAGATCTTACTACCGAACTCGACGAAGATGTCGTCTACCAGAAACTCGATTATATATTATAATTTCGTCTTACGTATATTTATTTTTGGATTTGGAAGAATTCTTTACGCAGTATAGCAAACCAGAATATATCTATAGCACCGTTTCCCTTTCATGGAATAGAAAGCTCTCGTAACGAGAGAACGAAGGTGTTTCTTCTTTCTAGAATGAGATATGGTGTTTTACAGAGTGGATTAAATGTCCTTATAGAAGAAATTGTTTCTGTAGAGGTTGTTGAAGATTTGTCAAAAGTTCTTTGGAGTTCTTTGAAATCCACATACTATTCATTTCACCTCTTGAAGCCACATTATCACAATGTCACTCTAGCCCAGTTTTGATAGTACTGAGAATGGTGGTTAGTTGTAATGCACTAGTTCTTCATATTTGTAATAAATATTATTTGTCTTATATCTTTTAATAGGTTTTCTTCTGCGTAAGCTCTTTCTGAAAACTTGCACACCGGTTTTACACACTTCACAGAAAAAATACTCTATTGTTTCATTCTTACTTGAAAAAGCAAAACTCCTGTGTGTCCTGAGATACTTATTAGTAATGTATTTTACTGTGACAATGCTTGTACGCTACCACAACCTCTGACACAAAGTCAATAAAAACTCACCGGAATAACATCGGGTTATGAAAGGGTAATTACTTTTTGCTTTATTGTTGAAAGTTTTTCTGCAATTCTAGGTCAAATAAAAATGAATGGGAATTTGAAAAGTGTTTATAAAATATCAAACATCTTGACAGAATATGACACAAATACCATAAAAAGAAACAATTGGTCTAAAATCTGCAACATATTATGTCGTCATTTTCAGCAATGATAGATTTTCAAGATTTGTTTGTTCTTTATCAAAGAATTTGTTTAGAATTAATATAAAATAAGAATAAGGAAGGGTGTCACAATCAACAAGAGATTTTGGTTTTGCTGAAATGAAATTGCACTTTTGTTGATGATTAAGCTTTAAAGTACACATATGATATTAATAAATTGGAACAAATCAAATATTGTAGCGAACGCTGTCTCTCTGCCGTTCCTTTGTTCAACAATGAAATACAAAAGATTACATTTCTTCGCTATTTCAAATATGTCATTTCGCGTATTGCTACTTATTGTTGTCGGAGGTTCGTGTTAAGGCATTAACTAAATTAAACATGTCAAACCTGACACTTGAGACGGCAAATACAATTGTCAACTACTTCTACCGTAGTCAAGCGATCTTACACTGACAGAAGTAGGACAGAGAAGCCACTTCTCTTCTTCGTTTTAATTAGTATTTTCGATTTATTCTGTCATTTTTCGCAAAGATTGGTTTACGTTTTTCTTTTTTCTTTACTGGCCGTTTCTATGTGTTCTGCGAATTCAATTTGGCATAATTAGGAACTCCAGGGATGGGCCATTTTATTTCCCCATATATAAAGACAAAAAATTGGCGTCAATAAATCAGTACAGTACTTTCCTGGTTTTACAAATACATTTTTGTTGACGCATGTTTTCATGGTTAAGTCTTGTTCACCAAATCCAACCTGATCTATAATATATATATCTGTTGATCATCTCTAGAATTATGAGGTTTGACTTAGAGTAACCATGAATTTAATGAAAATAAGAGCCCAACGAAAACAAAACGATTTTACAGTATTTTAATGGGTAAAAATTCATATACGTAACATAATTGACAAAAAATGTCGTCCTCCCTCGTGTGGCTAAGTTGGATTTGAATGCAGTTAGTTAATAAGAAGACGCCTTCCAAAACATATTGACATTGTTAACCTGAATGTACATGTAAACATGGATGGAGCAAAACCGCCATGGTCTGATATTTTAGAAAGTAAAACACATGCTATTCAGGTCTGTCTATGTAATTCTTCGTTTCAAAACACATCATTTAAAAAAATGAGCAGTTTGTCTATTTTCAATGATGGTTATATATTGTTTGTACTACCAAACTGATATTTGAAGGTATTACGGGGTAATACAGCAAAAAACCACAGAAAATAAATTACAATGAAAAAATACAAAAAAGATATCCTCCTGTCTGTTCATTTTTTTTTATTATACCCTCCTACGCTTCCTTATTTCATGAGCCCCTTAAATTTTTAAACTGTATATGGATGTCTTGTACACCAGGCAATGCTAGTGATGTAAGGCATGTAATATCAGCGCTTAGAGAATGATGGTATTCGTGCATACTACACTACATACATATACCACAATATAGATCTAGTATTATATAACACGTCATTTGGTATTACGCTATTGGACCATGGCACGATGTGGTGAGTGTCCAAGTAATTTAGCATTAACTGCAATTTACGATTTGCTAAACACAGATGGTATAACAAGTAGCTGATCTTTCAGCACGATAAATATACCTAAGTCAGCTATTCCAGCTGGTAATGATGACTTTATTGATTTTTCGAAAACCATGGACCACGAAAATGATTAATTTTGTTAGCTGTTTAATCTCAAAAGGGAACTGGATGAGTAACATTTTGCTTCACAAATAAACCACTCCTTCGCAACAGTAATGGAGCCAACAATTAAATTATCCTGGCTTTTGTATGGTTTCTGTTTCATTTTCAAATTCTGGTCGTTTGTTATGTTAGTAGCATTTACTGATTCGGTGTTTAGCGTACTTCATCTTAGAATTACGTAAGCTAAGTTTTGAATATTACAGCAATTTGTCCCAGACATTTTTTGTTTGTTTCTAGGAGAAGAGTAATATTTTTGCAAGTTATATACAAAGGAGCTTTTCCTTCGCAAATTGTTTGTTCTTATTCTATTTTCATTTTTTGTTTTCAGGTTTTTGTGTATACCCTAATCATACGTTCTTTGATATCATTTCTTTTCATTTGGTTTATTGAATTTTCAACGAATATATGTGGATTTACTTAGCTTTTTTTCGATAATTTGCCAAATTTATGAAATGTTGTAATTAAATCCTGTGAGAAATACATATATTTACGTTCCTTCTGCGTTTCGCTCCTCCATCTCTGAAGAATCATAGAGAGACGCAACATCTATCAGATTGATTTTTGTTTGTCTGCATGAACTTTACCTAGAACTCAAAACTACAAATCCTTTATCATTTCTGTGTCTTTTTCGAACCGTTTCAGCCTAAACCAAAATTTTCTATAAAAGTCGTCTATGAAGCAAAACAATCAGAACACCTTGCGGAGCACCTGGTCTTATTCATCTTATACTTCTTCAGGAATTTTCGTGTACATCCGTATTTTGTAAATATGTTAGTATTTTCTTGATTTTTTTTCACATATAATGAGCTGTTCTTAACACAACCGTGTTGACATTGAAAAAATGCTTGTAAAAATAAAATTGGAAAATATCGAGACAATTTTTTTGAGAAATACAAGATACAAAATTAAGTTTTAACTTATCATACTACAGGTACGAAAATGTAATGGCTTTATTTGTCAAAGTAAAGGCGGATCTGTATCGAGTTAAACATGAAACATGTTTTCGTCGCGTTTTAAACATTTTGATAAATACTGATGTCAATACCTTGTGTGCAGTTTGTTAGGGCAGAAACAGTTAGCAGTTCACGTCGATAATACAGCTCAATAGGTTCCAGGTGTGCACATTTCAAACTCAACTTTTTTCCGGATTAGTGAAATGGAGAAATCGATTTTAGAGCACGCATGACGATAAAAGCGACTACTAAGGATGATTTTCATTGACAACATATGGTCACCAAGAGGAGTGTGAAAAAGCGTGAGTCAGTCTGAAGTGCTGAATGGCTTAGTTAAAGTGTACAAACATCTTAAGGGCTTTGAACGAGACCTCATCTCGCTACCTGGTGAAGTGTTTGTATTTTGTTTTATGACACGTGCCGCTCAGTTAGACTTCCTTTCATTACATTCACGGGGGTTTAATAAGTGTATAGATCGTCAAACGAAATGTTTTAAAGTCAGAGTTAGTGTTTTCATGCTGGGGTTTTCTATATGTATCAGGTTCTGATTATCTAGACTGTGTGAAATTTTAAGGAACAGACTTTGAATTTGACTACAGTTACATTTAAAATATGATGATTATAGAGTTGGTATGACTAGATGGTTCAGAAGGGTTATGTAAGTATGAGAGAGTTCGAGGTGTGCCAGTCTTTCACAAGGTTTCAACCACTTAAAGGAGTGAATTCGTGTAGTAATGTTCTGGTAAGGAAATTATTGAATCTAGTCGGGAATGTGTTGTTTTTGTTCTCTCTTTTTTTCGGGGTAGGGGAGGGGGTGGTGGTGGTTGTAATTAAATGAGCAATGTGTAACCAACGGTTTTCAGAGCTCAATGAATACGCCATTTTATCGTCAAACATAAGAACCATTATATAGACCGAGGAGTTCATCCCGTGTTGGCTTTTGAAGACAGTAATCAATATGTTCTAACTGGGTATAACTTCAAAATAAATCGTTTATGAA
The DNA here is from genome assembly GCF_031769215.1 of Ylistrum balloti. NCBI lineage: Eukaryota > Metazoa > Mollusca > Bivalvia > Pectinida > Pectinidae > Ylistrum > Ylistrum balloti. The sequence continues at coordinate 105,355 of NW_026781993.1, forward strand.
GAATTCAACTTTAGACTTCCAAAAACATTTCAAAACATGCATTAATTAATAGACGCACCTAGTGTACAGTTTATTATCTGGTTATATTCAATAATTACTAACCAGTGAATCTCGATTGGTTTAAGCCAATAACAATTCAAATAGTATGAAAAATCTTAGATATTTCACAAGGTATCTTGAAATATATGAGCAATGCTATGCATGGAGCTAAAATCAGGCTCAATATAACTCAATTTCAAGGACAGTAACTCACCATAGATAGATATGTAATGACTGTTTGTGAAATATAGAATATTTTAGTGAAAGCATATTCTGGAATTGAGTAAAACGATAGAGATATCCTGAATGCAGTCACGAATGGTTGCGATTCATTTAGCAATATTATAGAATAGTCTTTTCTGTCGTTTCTTTTTTTACCTCTCTCCCCACCCTCCCTATTTGCCTGTGTCTGTATTTCTCATTTTGTACCGGTAGATAATCTATACCGTCATCTTTGCTTAAACGTCACACCTTCACGCTTGCATGTGTGGCAGATACAACTGGGGAACTTTTATATAATATGAATCCACAAAGTGTCATCTGATAGGCACTTACTCACCTTGGTTTTTTTTTCAAATCCAGAAATCGAGAACGGACGTTGTAGTCGACACACAAGAATCAGACCAAAAATAATGAACAAATTTACGTATGGATGTACAAATATGGCACAAAGGAAATATTTACTGTAAAACAATTTCGAGGGGATTTATTTTCTATCATTTAGGACCGAACAAATTCGCAAAAAGTGGACACCTTGAAAGTAGTTGATTTCTTGACTTCTCAGTAAAATTTGCATCATTTCAAAATCTGTTGAAGGCGCAACTGTCAAAGCATGAATAAGTTGTAAAAACAAAATCGAAATTCATCTTTTGAAAATAAATGTTCCTTTCATCGAACATACCAACAACCTTGTTTTTACTACAAAACACTATGCATCACCTGTATACTGCATACACCACGTATAAACACTGGATGATGGAATCCTATTGAGTGATGGTGATTTCTTTGTCAGAATACTGTAAAGTTGTTTATTTTCGCTTGGCTAATATTTCGCAAGTTAACCGAAGATAAAATTTCACTCCTATCTTAACATTGTGATACATGTATACATACTTATAACATACACGTCTTTATATTTGTATTCTCTGTTATATGAATAAAACAGGTTTTTTAGTGTAATCTTTTCCTGTAAAATATATATATCCTTCACGTTATCATCAACTGTTCTTATTCACAATGACTCGTTGGCTGTTATAACAGGAGTTGTGCGGAAACAAGAGAAGCAATGGAAAATCTTTTGCCATGAATACCTTACTGATATATTTTAATCTGTACAATCTACACAGCTGGTTTTTTTTATGAATTATGAAAGATAGAACACAAGAGCATAGCTGGTTAGATAAGAGAGCAGAATACGCTTGACATGTAATACACATGGATCATTAAGGCTGTAACTGATTTTTTTCTTTGCCTAGGAGAAACAATTATCAAATATATGTCGGAATGAACAGAGACAATCACCAGTCAACAGTATTTACATATATATCAATGCACTAAAACCTTAGCCTGTAGCTTCACGATAAATATTATGTATGGATTAGAAACAGGTTTATTGTTCATTGAAAACGGAGTCATTGTGCCTAACTTTTCGAACATATTGAATACAGTGAATATAACAAAGAACAGAAGGTACCATACAAAAAATAGATAAATATGTGATTCAAATTTTATAAATGAAATATTGTTTGATTGCTTTAATGTTCGGATAAGCTTGACAAAGCATTGGTCTGACAGTTGCTTGATTTAATTTATGTGCTTTGAAGTTCCCATAAACAATGGATAAAAATCGTAAAATTTCATGAGAAAATAATTTACTTGCTAGCATCATATGAACAGATCACGTGTCCCTTGATGCCATGTTTTAATTGAGTCGATTCCCTTTTTGAAGAGTCGTTTTCGATTTAAATACATTTTGACCGCCTGCACAATTGTTTTTCTGGCTCAATAACACTTAATTTAATACTACTATTTACACAATTGTGGTAACATATTACACCAATGATAACAGAATCAATCATAAATATGAATGTATATAAGATGCGTGGCAAATGAATAGTGCGATATCGATGATGGTGCCAAAAGCACTAAGACCATCCTATAGGACGCTGAACTGCCTGGTATGTGTAGTTATATAAGTTAACAGCGTTAGATGAATCAGTATATCTCGCTGTTCCATTGGCGCCACAATCACCCGGCCAATTGGATTACTCGTGAAGATTTCCTAATTTGCCAGAAATTTCCTGATAGAAACGAATGGCTATCCTATGGAAATCACTAGAATCTAGGGATTTCTGTCCAACGGAAGTTGTCGTTTATCCTGTGGTAGTTATCCACGATGGATCTCTGTTAGAATGGAAGCTAGTTGTCCTTGGTTGGCCTGGTCTCCACAGTTAGTCTAAATATCATGCATACATAATATCAATGCGATGTTTCGTCGTTCAGTTGTTTTTGTTTTTGTTCTAATCATGCTTAATTTCCTCTTCATCTTATACTAACGTGTAATTTTGCTTCACTTTGAGACCGAACCTGATGTAAGCGCAAATATCTGGGCTGTAATTTAGGTACATGAGATATATTGACACGACCTGAAGTGAGCCCAGATATCTGTCCGATATTTGATGTACATGAGATACATTGACAGGACCTGATGTGAGCCCAGATATCTGTCCGATATTTGATGTACATGAGATATATTGACAGGACCTGATGTAAGCCCAGATATCTGGCCTATGATTGAGGGACATGATATATATTGACAGGACCTGATGTCAGCCCAGATATCTGACCTATAATTGAGGTACATGATATATATTGACAGGACCTGATGTCAGCCCAGATATCTGACCTGTAATTGAGGTACTTGAGATACATTGACAGGACCTGAAGTGAGCCCAGATATCTGGCCTATGATTGAGGGACATGAGATATAATGACAGGACCTGATGTGAGCCCGGATATCAGGCCTATATTTGTGATATTTGAAAGTTTTGCTCTCTGTTTTCTTTTATAAGCTTCATTATGAACCTGTACTGAAAACGAAATGTATATTTTCGAAAAACTCTTGACATCTTACTTTCTGTGCATTCATTGTCCCTAGCATGATATTAATACTATCCATTCAAGATCATTAGGACCTTGACAACAGATTTATCCTCCAATGGTGAACATACAACATATCTAACATTATTTACTGTATGACTGGTTATTTTTTTGTCTATATTTCCATATTCTGAAGTCGTTAATAAAGCCAGTTTCAACATTTCTCCAATGGTATTTATAGAAAAGCTTATAGAATACTTGCATGAATCATGAGTTCTCATGCTTTAGACGAAAATCGAGAGCATTTGATCCGAGGAAATAACCGATTATACGATAAATGATGAATTAGTGTTGAAGGCTAGGTTTAAGCGTCACGACGTTAAGGTTTTTTTTTTTTTTTTTTTTTTTTTTTGTCGAGAGATTACTGCATTAAAAACACCTGTTCTATCTGATATCATTAAAATTAAAAGGTACGGTACTAAATATATTCACACTCTATTGAACAAGTGTTATAATTACTCATCTGTGTTACGGTACTAAATATATTCACAATCTATTGAACAAATGCTATAATCACTTATCTGTGCTGTCATTGAGCTTTGTTTCATGGATGTTCAAAATTGGAATGGAAAAAAAAAGCTGAAAAAATCATGGTATTCTTGTTAAAGAAGAAATCTAGTCATCATTCTATGTTTAATCCTTACGATTGTTGTCAGTCAACGATATTACTGCCTTGTCACAAATTCTTCATTGCAATTTCTACCCCAGCACACTCAAATGTTTTCTAAAATCAAATTTACGATTAACATAGAAATTGAAAACATATTAAGATAAATTTCGAAAATAGGAAGAAAAGAATTTTTGCATCATTTATATATTTTGCAATGATATTATGACATCTATACTATTCTGGAGAAGATAACTCTGCGACGTAATTGTACAGGTAACACAAACGCATATAACTACTTAATTGCCAAGAACACTTCCGAATGTAGAGGGCATCTGTGTAACGTAGGTGTACTGTGGTTGTTTGATATTGGTATATATTTCGAAATATTGATATTAATCAGTGTTGAGAATCTTAAGACTTTTTCTGTTTGTGTTATGGAACTAGAACAGTCACTAGGTCATCGTTAAGTATCTATGTGATGAGCGCGGGCATCAATATTGCTGTTACAATACACGTGCACTGCCTATCTGGTCTATACGCGGAGTCGTCTATCACATCTACTTCTGCTACTGGCGGCGTCAGTCATGTTAATTCAATCACTACAGGTTTCCAATCAAATGTTTTGCCTGACTATTAGACTGCGTTTCCAGTATAAACACAATGATTTCAGTCATCAATACGCTCAGTTAGATATCGAGTTCCGATCACAATTTGTACCCGATAGAGCCGATCTCCCTCCGGACACTCTCGCAGAGAACGGCAGGGACGGATTTCAACAATCAAGCAGTATTAGCCGCGGTAAAAGACAGGCAGCACAGCCGCGAGATGTAATATATCACTCCATTACAGTGCGATTTACAAACAAAACAAAAACTTCAGATCAATACAATCTCTTTCCTGCAACAGTCGGTAGCCTAAGGCGTGTTATTGTCTCATTCCTTGATTCTGATATTTCCGTTGGCGGCAGTTTATGTGTAGTATACCTGACCGTCTGACGATTGACTGACTCGTCAAAACGCTTCTGATAGGATACTACCGATGTAAACATTTACCTGAGGCAGTGTGTTGCAATAATGCTTAGGTCTGGGTCATCATGTAAAACTGTAGCTCGACAATTTATTCTGTTAGGAAACAATATTATATGGTTTTGACATCGGTTCAGAATTCAGTGTGTTTATTTAGTTTTATGTATCATTTTTTATAATTTAAATAATTTAAACTAATTTCTGATGAATCTGAAATTCAGTTATGACAACTTAATTCATGGGAATGTGATGTGACATTAGAACAGTAGTAGGCAATGTGTGTTGATTAGGTATATTACTCATGCCAACAGGACAAGGAAAAATCTCATGTGCACTCTGAGTAAACCCTATCAATGGAAATTCTATGTAAAATCATATGTCACCCTCCCTATGCTCATTCCTTTCACTATGATACCTACCTTTCAATTTAAAACATTTAATATATAGATCAGTATCTACCTAACGAACGGTTATTGCGTGAGAAATTTCATTTGGATATATTTATTTGTTATGGAAAGGACCTTAGTAAGTTGCAATAACTTTTGTCCAGTGCTATTGTCTTTTGTTGCAATGAAATTAATTTATTTAAACTAAAAACTAAAACAGCTAAATTCAAATCTATATCTACGCTTTTGCTTTATTTTGTCGTTATGCTTCCTGTTTATAGAATAGAGTGAATACAATGTTCGAAACTTTTTCAAAATCCTGTTGAGTTCTTTCAAATCCATAATCAATAAGACCACTTCTTGAGTTCCTGAGCTGGACAGCACTAAGAATGGTAGTAAGAACCTTTGATAACATTTTGTTTGAGCAACTAGACGAACCAGCAATAAAACGCTGTAAAGCGTATGAATCCAATATAAACAAGGGAGGTCCGTATCCTTATCATTAATAGACAATCTGAATGTATGTAATACTTTGTATGCAGAAAATGTAGTATTGGATGCGCACAAGGATAGAATTATTGGATATCTTATGTACAGGTGCATATCATAACTATCATGTGAATCGTGAAGAGTGGGTTTAACACCAGCATCAAGGATACTGACTTCTGTTCAGTTGTGTTGTTACTATTACTTCAATTTTTTAAAGAATGATGGATCGAATGGATTTAATCTGCTCTGAAAGTGACTCCAACACTGCATACTTCCGTTTCACCAAATTTATGGCATATTGTTCTAGCGTTGTTCAAGAGAAGTTTATCTATACCTCCTTGAAAATGTCTGTCAAACCACATACATTTAACTGTATTTTTTATGTTCCGAACTCAACTAGACATCCGTTCCAAATCTAGACGACAGTCTCCAACGGATGACGTCATACACAAGTAATTCTATTAATCAAGGTGTTGTTTTCAATTCTATTTATTCTATGTGCGATTTTATCCGATATCATATTGTTAATTGTGATGATGAACTTTAAAGATGACAATGATGTTCCATCATGTCTTATATAATGTGAAAATGTCACGCATTCTGTTACTAATGGTTTCTACAAACTGTACTGTCTGGTACAACAGCATAGACAATGGACATCCATCAATGACACAGAATGTCATAGCAACCCGCTACAGGAAGATAAGTAGACACGATCCAAGGATGAAATATGAGAGCGTCGTTCTGTTGGCAACAAACCTCGTATCAACAATATTTTTTTACCTGAATATAATGTATTTTGTATTTTTTTAAATATGTATATTCTTTTGCGTTTTCAGTCCAGTTAATACAGCATTGTTATTGTATAGTTTTCGAGAAGGTTACCTTAGAATAAAGAAATATTAATAAGTGTACTTCATGTTAAATTCTTGGGTCACTGAATGACGCCTGAAAACTGAAATGGGGTCAGTTAGTAGCATGACACCTTAGCCTGTGACATTATAATGACAACGAGATAACCACTCCTTGTGCTTACTGCTCAACGTTAAGTCACAAGCAGGGATAACAAAGTACAATTTTGATGACTTTGGTATGTATAGCTTGGAGAGAGAAGTCAGCACCTTTCTCTCTTTGGCGGACGCTGTACGTAGAGGCTGAAATGAATATGATAATATCGAGAAAGATCTCATGGAATTGGGGAGGGGGTGGGGGTGGTGGATGAGAAGGGGGGTCGGGGATGGGTGATGAGGAGGGGGCGGGGCAGAAGGTACAGATCTTATATCCTCTCTCAGTGCCTCTTAGTGACGATTGTAGTTTTCATTACACGTACCAAATGAATAAGAATGCAAATATATCGATAAATTTGGTAAATCCACTTTGATATCAAAATTGATGTAATTGTTTTCTCACAAAAGAAAGAAGACAAATCCCCCCAGTATTCTCTTATACATAGATTGAACCTCGCGCCATTATCACGCAAGTCCATGTCTGTGGTCTGAACGATTACCAAGAGAAAGCACGGCTAATTCTGAAAGAAACCATTTACAATGTAAGGAATTATCATTGAAACACCCCTAGAGCACCACGTAATTGACCCTATCCCAGTTGACGGATGGGTCCGATAAATCGTCCACACAACAACAGTAAATCATATCCCATGGAAACGATTCCCGGAGTCCTGGAGCGGGCAGTCGAGGTCATTAGGTAAGGATAGAATGTTGATGTATGTGGGAGGTATAGAAATGCAATAGCTTTGGTTAGGGCAACGATAATGGCGATATTTTTTTTTTTTTTTTTTGAATTCGTTCTTTAAATGACCGACAGGAACATTTTAAAGGTGAAAAAAAAACAGGAAATATATAAATAAATAAATAATACTTTACTCCGACGGTCGTTGAAGTCAGCAGTTTGTATCCGTTAACAATTTTCTTTTTTTATCCTTTCATGGTGATTGGTCTGACATCCATATTTTTTGTTGAGAAAGATTCTGTTACTTGTTCTTAGTCTTCCCCTTTCTTTCTGACAATGTTGGCTACATGCATCGACACTGACGATTCATTAATTCAATATTGAAAATTGTAAAATATATTGAGTTTTGGGATTGTAGTACCTCCCTTCTGATATGTTGACATTGATATCGATCACTTGGATTTCCCTCAATAGCGTCACTAGGTCTCGACAATCTAGGCCCTTAGCAACACCGACAAGTCCTAGAAGGACGAAACAACTGCATGATGCAGTAAAATTCATAACTGTGATCTACTGTATCTAATGTAAAATCTGTATGGAAATGTGTTCGCCGTTCTTCAATTGCGTCTTTTCAAAATCTTTTAGTAAAGAATAGGTTTCTCTCACACTGTCTTTGTCTTACTGATTTGTGCAAAGCAATTTACGCTGAAAATCGCAGTTCCTTATGTTGAGTTGCTCTGACACATCTTTTGGTTTTTTTTTTATTATAAACTGTATTTTCGCTAGTCTCCAGTTTCGTGGTTTTCACAATGATGTTTGATATTGTGGATTTATAGTGTCAAGGAAATCCATTGATATTAATTGATTTGACAGTTTATTACTTCCAGGACTTGTGAATTCTTGGATCAAGTATATCTCAAAAATCAATGAAAATAAAACACCATGGACAATTAATGATATGACAGTATTTATAACTGGTCTAAGTTAACAAGGCTTATACTGAGTACCTTCACGGTACCAGGCCAATGACAGATGGAGTCCACTGATTGTTCCTCGGAGAAATGTTCGGTCATTTGTTGTACATGACAGATAAATAAGGGAATGCAGTTTAAGCTTCGTTATACACAAGTATATGAAACAAACGGCGGGCAGTTTATCCGCGAGATTAATAGCCATTCCGGCACGAGAGATACTGGAAAGGATGTACTGTAGCATTATGGGATATAATTGACACGTGCTTCATAGGGAGATTACGTGAGTACAGGTCAAATAAGGGACAGACAGAGCATGCTGTAAATATACGAATTCAAACAATGGCAAGTCAATACAATGATTATCTACCAATGGCGATACAAGAGAATGTTATGTGCGATTTGTTGGCTTGTAAACGTTAAGTAGATTTTCCTAATTGTATTTAAGGGTATTAACTCGGCGACATTAGGACAAAAATGACCAAGGCAATGCCAACATGTCAACATAATCATAATCCAAAATCAAATAAAACAACTAGAGCAAAATAGGAACAAAAAGAGATTTACACAGACTCCTAAATCTGGTCATTTTCTGTCCTTAAATATAGCATGTCTAATTATAGAAAGACATCTACTTTCCTCACACCTACACAGTCTCTTGTACTCATACACCTCTGCTTTAACTACGTCAAGCACTGTCATATTGTTGCAGTCTTGTTTAAGTTTATTATTGCCATGAAGAACTAGATAATACTATGTTTCTGTAGTAGTACATTAAATGAGATGCAAACCTTGATTATATACAGGACTTTTTAGTACATTGTAGAAGAAATTTTCGAATAGTGACACTATTCAAGATAAACACAACTTCTTGGCGTTCATCTGAATTCATAAAATATATAAAAACTACGAAATCTATTATATTATGGGGCTATTGCACCTCCCCATCCAGATCGCTCTTGATCACTTTGGATTTTCCTCTGTCACCTCTTTGCACTTAATATTACTGACGAGTCCTAGAGATAATTACTCTTACTTCATGATTTGGCACTTTACTGTATCTGATTGTAACTTTGCATCAAAAGGTGTTATTCACTTCATTCTGGCAGACGCATACTTTTACTGAAAACATTGCCTTAATCGTGTTGTAATTTTAGAATTTGTGCATGCATATTTTCCCTTAAATTTTGCATAGTTTCTGTTTAGTTCGCAATTTGATTCACATATTGTTTTTCTCTTGTTATTTTCAAAAGAAATATCAAATGACTTTGCTAAACATACTAATTGTAATAAGTAACAAGATTTGGTATTGAAATAGAGAAATAATTTCAACCACGAGCATTCAGATTTTTGTGTAGGGAGAGGTTTGTCGAGCTTTGGCTAACACATCTGCTACTATTTAATGAAATACATATTACGCGTCCATGTTCCCGTCTTAAACATTCTGCTTCATATTTCTGTGTTGACGGACGGCTAAGTTTTATTTTACACCACCAGTAAGTATATTATTTGTATTTTAAAATCAATTTGATAACTGGAGTTTGAACATATAGTGTTTCAAGGATTTTATTATGAAAATTCATTATAGTCATAATTGGAATTATTGATATGGACTATTTTCTGTAGCGGAGTGTTCCCATCCTTGCTTTTCTTGAGAGTGTACTCCGGTCTACTTACTAGTGACATCACAGCACGTGTCTATCTTACAGTGGAATAGTAAATTGTCAGTGGGTGAAAACGCAAGGCAATTCACAGTTGTGGCAAATTAATTTGTTGTATACATGTACATGTTTACCGCTCAAGTACACAGAAGATAACTGATCATTATTTGGAAAAGACACAGATCAATTTCACTTTCATTTTTTTTCGTATAGACTATTTGAAAACAGGTAACCAGGTTAGACACTTAGAAATCAATATGTATTGGGAGGTGTTAGTTGTACATTTATAACAAAAAAAATCTTGGTAGGGGTCAAAAGTTTAATTTCATCACCAACCGCTTTTCATATGAAACAAGATTGTATAAAAAACACACAAGTAAATAGCACCTTTCAGTACAAATTCAGAATTAGATACATCAGAGACAGATTATAAATTTGTTGACTCTACTACGTCTTGTCTCGTTGATGCTTAGGGCATCTTCAAATCTAAGTGACGACCAAGAAAAATCAAAATTGATAGAGAGGCATGTCAAAATCTAGATTGTGGAAGGTTCAATAATTCTTAATTCAATTACATTTTGTTGTTTTGAAATAAATGATAATTTCAAAAGAACGTCATGTACATGGGCATATTCTGAATCTTGTTATTATTCAAATGAATGAAGTACGGCATGCAAGTTACATGTACGTGAAACTGTAGGAACTATAAGTCCAACAGCAGTGCCTAACATAGACAATCTCAAAGACAATACGAAAGATACACAAGTGAACTTGTAAATAAGAATTTTCTACCGTGGAGTACAACCTACACCTCCATAATTTCTGATATTTTACAACGAAATGCATTAGGAATAAGTCCTTATCAGTCAGGTAAACTTTATGAATATATTAGGTTTAGTGTATCAAATACACGTAACAAGACAGAAATGGGGGGCTAGTAACTCTACAAGTATCAAGGTCAATTGTGGTATGCCATCAAAAAAAGATATGGATATTATGAGTTAAGAGGTTACCATGGTATTGAGGGGGTTCTTGAAACACAACAAATTCTATTCAGTAAGAGGTTGTAATAGAGACTGATGTTTGCATAAACTTTTTTTCACTAATTGCTTATTTCAACATTGTGAAGGGGTTTTATTTCAAGCAAGATGACGTCGAATGTCAATATCTGACGTCTTGACATGTTAAAACCTTTCAAGGCTTCATGTACTTAAAAAAATGCGAGATTTAATGAAACACTAGAAACACACTCCTTTCTGAGATTGAGACCAGGCAGTCACCACGGTGGTATAAAGTGTCAGATCTATGTCGGGTTAGACGACCAACAGATGGATGGTTTATTGCTCATCCGGTTACTCAAGAAGCCATGAAGTGGAGCGTCGGTGAAACTGCATTAGCGTCGCCATTAAATCTAGCAATTAAATGTCCTGACCTGTTACTATGTCAACAATGTTGTCGAGTCTGGTCAATCGGCGTTTCATATTAATAGCATCACTGATGGGTCATAGAGGAGCAAAACAGCTATATGATGTAATCTATTGTTCACGACGCGATAACCTGAGGTGTAGAAGTCCTTGCGGGGGTCTCATTAACAAAACGGGGAGGAATGTTGTGGAAAAGGATCTTTGAATGCGCATTGTGTTGACGTTATCTTGGACGAATTGGCCATCGCGTCACGCTCGATCATGTCAACTCGTCCCGAAGGTGATGTGCGACGGTGCGTTACAATATCGAGTGTAGTTTGCACCCGGTCATACCTGAGAATAGACGTGTTTTCCACGCTCTCGGTGTGATTGTAAACTATATCATACAGACCTGTTCTGTACTACATATTTCCGCATCATTCCCTTATATTTATATATATTTACAACAATACTGTATCTTAATTTGAATTACAAGGTTATAAGGCCCTTTTTCAATTTTGTATGCCAGACGACTCTGTGACGAATACCGCACTGTTTTTGAACTATTGTATTAATAGATATAGATTAACGTCACACACATATTACGTCCTTTGACTTAAATAAAATCACATATTTCGTTTTCGACAGTATCTGATTGGCATCTACAATTTATTAGTGTTGTTCCGATTAATCGATTTAATCGATTATCACTTGTTTGAGATGTTTGATTAATTAATCGATTAAGAAATCTGTAATCGATCATCGTGATGTATGAAAATAGATTATTTCAACATTGAAATTATTTTCAACATTGATAAAATTATTTTTTAAAAAATACGACATTTGTTTATATTAAAAAGTATTCTGTGCAATAAACGAATAACAAGCACACAAAAAGATGGTGTAGATACAACAGTTTTAGTAATTACATGAATTGCTATTAAAACATAACACAAAATACGTATTTAGACTTGAATAATAACCAAAAACAGACAATTAAGAATTAATCGATTTTAATCGATCATCGATCGGTTACACAAAGTTGATGATCGATCAGGAAATCTCAACCGATTTCCAACACTACAATTTATTACTGTATAAATACAACCTAAAACGTGTCATTTCATCACTAAATTTTGATCAACTTTTAAATCACTTGAAGTTTTGAGGACTGCCTTGACGAATTACTGGAATGGAAAAGTGGGGATGTTTGCAAGCAGTCGAAGAGATTTATCTTGTTTTGCTCTCAATGCTTTCATTCTCCTTCATATCAAGTCAACAAAGCCCATATTAAACAACTGTCAAATGATTTAGTATGTTGACCAATGTCTGTCGATAAGTCTAATATGAATTCCGCAGATTTCCAATATCGAGAACCTGTCAGCTATAAGTCTTACAAAATCACAAAAGATCTATCTTAAATTCCAAATTTAGAAGGTTTTCGTACACAAAGACAATGCATTATCTCGCTGCAAATATTGGGCCGCTGAAACTAAGCTAATAGCACACACCTATATGATCTCTCACACGATGCTGTCTCCTTGACAAACCTTTAAATGACGTCAGCTCAGCATCAACACCTGGTCGATGATCCTCGCATAGACCAAATAAAACTTATCAAGATACGAAACTACCCGTAGGCTGTTTCCTGATCTAATTAATACCGGATACTATCCATTTGCCTTGTGATTCGTCGTTATGACAACGGGGCTATCGGAGATATCGCTGACAGGTTTGGGTATCCCGTGTCTCACCAATATTTTGCAGGCAAATCCTTTCATGTCATTTTACACAAAAATAGTCCTACTATACTTAATTTATTATTAATTAATTTTATTTTTATCATAAGAGACACCATATTCAGGTCATAAAAATATCACATTCTTCATTCATGATGTTATTGAACATAGTTGATTGTTTCTGAAATACACTTTCAAAAGAGGTGCATGGGCCTGTCCCTAGCAGACTACTTACAAAGTCGTCTTGATGAAACCCGGTGAGATGACGATGCAGGAATGTAACAGAGACCGTATGATATACAAAACTAGTCCATATATCTACTGGGTTGTGTAATCACTTGAATCACGAACTTAATTCCTTGCTTTGATAAATTTGGTGGTTAGAGACAGAGTTGCAAAGTCTGTGTTTGTTTATGTTCAATCCCACAGTAGATCATACCAGTTTTGTTACATGTTGTTTTGTACAGCCGAACGATATGCCTTTACAAATGATTTCCTTTTAACATATTTCTAAACTTGTTCAAGGAGCGTAAGTCGTGCATGAAATCACAAGCAAGCATTTCCAGACATAAGAATAATTATCTTTTCTCTTATATTGCAACTCACGATAAGGTCTTTTAAACTGACCAGTAGAACCGCAAATGAGGCATAACGATTCTTAGTGTTATGTCGGTATGGTACATAAAGTTTTCTATTCCACTTATTCGGCGTAAACGAATGAGCGTTAAAATGGCCTTCGTAAAAAAAGATATCTTAACATCGCATAGAACTTGATCAATGACTATTTGTGAAGAATGGACAACGACACATAAACATATTTATCATAAAGTTGACAATTATGTGCCCTTTATTGTATCTTCTCTTCACATCACAACATTTTTTATCAAACTGTGTTTGTGTTTACAAAGCCGAGTTGTACAAATGTGCAACCTAAGCAGCCACAGTTTAACGAGTAACCTTTTCCTAATACTACCCTCTCCTAAACGGCCAATAAGGAACCTTTTCTTAATACTACCTTCTCCTAAACGGCCAATGAGGAACCTTTTCTTAATGCTACCCTCTCCTAAACGGCCCATGAGGAACCTTTTCCTAATACTACCCTCTCCTAAACGGCCAATGAGGAACCTTTTCCTAATACTATCCTCTCCTAAACGGCCAATAAGGAACCTTTTTCTAATACTTTCCTCTCCAAAACGGCCAATGAGGAACCTTTTCCTAATACTATCCTCTCCTAAACGGCCAATAAGGAACCTTTTCTTAATACTACCCTCTCCTAAACGGCCAATGAGGAACCTTTTCCTAATACTACCCTCTCCTAAACAGCCAATGAGGAACCTTTTCTTAATACTATCCTCTCCTAAACGGCCAATGAGGAACCTTTTCCTAATACTACCCTCTCCTAAACAGCCAATGAGGAACCTTTTCTTAATACTATCCTCTCCTAAACGGCCCATGAGGAACCTTTTCCTAATACTATCCTCTCCTAAACGGCCAATGAGGAACCTTTTCTTAATACTATCCTCTCCTAAACAGCCAATGAGGAACCTTTTCTTAATACTATCCTCTCCTAAACGGCCAATGAGGAACCTTTTCTTAATACTATCCTCTCCTAAACGGCCAATGAGGAACCTTTTCCTAATACTACCCTCTCCTAAACAGCCAATGAGGAACCTTTTTCTACCACTATCCTCTCCTAAACGGCTAATGAGGAACCTTTTTTTAATATTTTCCTCTCAAAAACGGCCAATGAGGAACCTTTTTTCTAATATTATCCTCTCCAAAACTGCCAATGAGGAACCTTTTTCTAATTCTATTCTCTCCAAAATGGCAAAATAGGAACCTTTTTTTAATATTTTCCTCTCAAAAACGGCCAATGAGGAACCTTTTTTCTAATATTTTCCTCTCAAAAACGGCTAATGAGGAACCTTTTCCTAATACTATCCTCTCCAAAACGGCCAATGAGGAACCTTTTTTTTTTTTTAATTCTATCCTCTCCAAAATGGCAAAATAGGAACCTTTCTCTAATTCTATCCTCTTCAAAATGGTCAATGGGGAACCTTTTTTCTAATAGTATCCTCTCCTAAACGGCTAATGAGGAACCTTTTTCTACTACTATCGTCTCCTAAACGGCCAAACAGGAACCTTTTTTTAATATTTTCCTCTCTTAAACGGCCAATAAGGAACCTTTTTCTAATACTATCCTCTCCTAAACGGCCAATGCGGAACCTTTTTCTAATATTATCCTCTCCAAAACGGCCAATGAGGAACCTTTTTCTAATTCTATCCTCTCAAAAAATGGCAAAATAGGAACCTTCCTCTAATTCTATCCTCTTCAAATCGGCAAATAAGGAACCTTTTTCTAATACTATCCTCTCCTAAACGGCCAATAAGGAACCTTTTTCTAATACTATCCTCTCCTAAACGGCCAATGCGGAACATTTTTCTAATATTATCCTCTCCAAAACGGCCAATGAGGAACCTTTTTCTAATTCTATCCTCTCAAAAAATGGCAAAATAGGAACCTTCCTCTAATTCTATCCTCTTCAAATCGGCCAATAAGGAACCTTTTTCTAATATTATCCTCTTCAAAACGGCCAATGAGGAACCATTTTCTAAGAAGTCAATAGCACATGTCCAGAATCATATTATTATCAGTTTTGCCAAAATCGATGTAATTCGATTCAATATACGCCATCCATTTATGTGAATGGCGTATCGAATGACATTTTTAGTCCATGTTAATTCTAACAAAACAGCACAAATATACATTTGGCTTTGCAGTATATCACCAACAAACAATAAAAGAAAAACATTCATACAATGTATGTTGGTAACTGCCAGTTTTGGACGGTTATGGACACGTTAAAACACATCATAAACTTCGAGCCGTTTTACTTTTTTTTCAGAAACTGACTCCTTCTCATTATCCAGACACTGACCTGCTACATAAATCATACAAATAGGAATGTTCTTGTCGACAAGATCGTTTTTTTGTTTTTGTTTTTTTTTTTTTTTTTTGTGAAATGTTCATTTTATTAGTCATAACCACCTGCACATGGTCAACCATTATATATTGGACCATAATGATGTGTTGTATTGAAGGACGTAGTTATCGTTTTGTACATTTTTTTGCAATCCTCATGGAGGGATTTATCCATGGTTTTCATGAAGGAGAAATATTTAGTTAGATGTTCTTAGTGCCCAGTAGTAAGGCTGGTTATTTCGTTGTTAAAATTTGGGAACGTGACATTACTCACATGGAAGGCATAGCTATACATTGCGAGTATCGTCGACGTATAAGACGACACATAACCTTTCGGAACACTTTGTCCTATTCCATTTATCCATTCCATTTCCTTTTTGTTAATATTTTGGGATTTCTTTTTTTCTCGTCCATCGAGTTTCGATATCGATTATGTTATTTTATGTTACATTAGGAAAATCCTTGGTTAGATCTTAGACCGAGAATGTTTAAGTATAATCGAGATACCTTTATCGAGAAGTTAAGATGTCCACAAATAACGGTGAACAGTTAATTTGTTTTGAGATCGTTAGGTCTCTGTAGATATTGTTGCGTGACAGCCCTACGTCAACGCAACACACTGTACTAACACCCCTATCTTTGAAGTCATTATTAATTGAATGTTTGCAAAAACCATCAAACGGTTTGAAGGGGAAAAGTTCAAAGACTGTTATTTCACGTTAATGGTTATTGTGATGAATAACACTAAGGAAGCCTTTCCTGAGAAAACATATTCTTAATTATGCCGTTGGAATCGGTGGCACACAAGCAAATAACAACGAATTATGTAAAATGAAAATTTAGGAGCAGATATCTGATAGGTTTCTTTCTAATGTTAATAAACATGCACGTTGACTTGGTACCCACACACATATAAATAGACATGCATCATGTTGTCTATATGTTTTCCCAAGCACATGAACACTCCTTTGTTATCGTGATGTAAACAGACACGGATTTTAGTAACCGCATGTACGTAAATGTAATAGTCATCTTTACCACTACATAAGACCAGAAAATCTTGTCAATTGGTTCGTGACCTAACTAGATATTTTTATTTACCCACACGTTAATCGTCGACGTTTATCTGGTCTATTTTAACCACATTTGAATAGTTTTAATTCATTTGGTTCAATTTACCTCTCTATGGTTAATACAGATTCGTCTGCCTCATTCACCCTTGTTTAGTTTTGATTGCTTTTCACTTATACTTGACTATACCAGATATTCGTACTCGGCTTCATGTGAATAGACAAGGTATCTGTGTTCGCCTTCATGTGAATAGACAAGGTGTCTGTTCGCCTTCATGTGAATAGACAAGGTGTCTGTTCGCCTTCATGTGTATAGACAAGGTATCTGTGTTCGCCTTCATGTGAATAGACAAGATATCTGTGTTCGCCTTCATGTGAATAGACTAGATATCTGTGTTCGCCTTCATGTGAATAGACAAGGTGTCTGTGTTCGCCTTCATGTGAATAGACAAGGTGTCTGTGTTCGCCTTCATGTGAATAGACAAGGTGTCTGTGTTCGCCTTCATGTGAATAGACAAGATAACTGTGTTCGCCTTCATGTGAATAGACAAGATATCTGTGTTCGCCTTCATGTGAATAGACAAGATATCTGTGTTCGCCTTCATGTGAATAGACAAGGTGTCTGTGTTCGCCTTCATGTGAATAGACAAGGTGTCTGTGTTCGCCTTCATGTGAATAGACTAGATATCTGTGTTCGCCTTCTGTGTTCGCCTTCATGTGAATAGACAAGATAACTGTGGTGTCTGTGTTCGCCTTCATGTGAATAGACAAGGTGTCTGTGTTCGCCTTCATAGTCAAGATAACTGTGTTCGCCTTCATGTGAATAGACTAGATATCTGTGTTCGCCTTCACGTGAATAGACAAGGTGTCTGTGTTCGCCTTCATGTGAATAGACAAGATAACTGTGTTCGCCTTCATGTGAATAGACAAGGTGTCTGTGTTCGCCTTCATGTGAATAGACAAGGTGTCTGTGTTCGCCTTCATGTGAATAGACAAGGTGTCTGTTCGCCTTCATGTGTATAGACAAGGTGTCTGTTCGCCTTCATGTGAATAGACAAGATAACTGTGTTCGCCTTCATGTGAATAGACAAGGTGTCTGTGTTCGCCTTCATGTGAATAGACAAGGTGTCTGTGTTCGCCTTCATGTGAATAGACAAGGTGTCTGTGTTCGCCTTCATGTGAATAGACAAGGTATCTGTGTTCGCCTTCATGTGAATAGACAAGGTGTCTGTGTTCGCCTTCATGTGAATAGACAAGGTGTCTGTGTTCGCCTTCATGTGAATAGACAAGGTGTCTGTGTTCGCCTTCATGTGAATAGACAAGGTGTCTGTGTTCGCCTTCATGTGAATAGACAAGGTGTCTGTGTTCGCCTTCATGTGAATAGACAAGACTGTGTTCGCCTTCATGTGAAGACAAGGTGTCTGTGTTCGCCTTCATGTGAATAGACAAGGTGTCTGTGTTCGCCTTCATGTGAATAGACAAGGTGTCTGTGTTCGCCTTCATGTGAATAGACAAGGTGTCTGTGTTCGCCTTCATGTGAATAGACAAGGTGTCTGTGTTCGCCTTCATGTGAATAGACTAGATATCTGTGTTCGCCTTCATGTGAATAGACAAGGTGTCTGTGTTCGCCTTCATGTGAATAGACAAGATAACTGTGTTCGCCTTCATGTGAATAGACTAGATATCTGTGTTCGCCTTCATGTGAATAGACAAGGTGTCTGTGTTCGCCTTCATGTGAATAGACAAGGTGTCTGTGTTCGCCTTCATGTGAATAGACAAGGTGTCTGTGTTCGCCTTCATGTGAATAGACAAGGTGTCTGTGTTCGCCTTCATGTGAATAGACAAGATAACTGTGTTCGCCTTCATGTGAATAGACTAGATATCTGTGTTCGCCTTCACGTGAATAGACAAGGTGTCTGTGTTCGCCTTCATGTGAATAGACAAGGTGTCTGTGTTCGCCTTCATGTGAATAGACAAGGTGTCTGTGTTCGCCTTCATGTGAATAGACAAGCTCTCTGGGATCTCATTCAAGTGAATAGACAAGGTGTCTGTGTTCGCCTTCAGGTGTCTATGTTCGCCTTCATGTGAATAGACAAGGTGTCTGTGTTCGCCTTCATGTGAATAGACAAGGTGTCTGTGTTCGCCTTCATGTGAATAGACAAGGTGTCTGTGTTCGCCTTCATGTGAATAGACAAGGTGTCTGTTCGCCTTCATGTGTATAGACAAGGTATCTGTGTTCGCCTTCACGTGAATAGACAAGGTGTCTGTGTTCGCCTTCATGTGAATAGACAAGGTGTCTGTGTTCGCCTTCATGTGAATAGACAAGGTGTCTGTGTTCGCCTTCATGTGAATAGACAAGGTGTCTGTGTTCGCCTTCATGTGAATAGACAAGATATCTGTGTTCGCCTTCGCCTTCGCCTTCATGTGAATAGACAAGGTGTCTGTGTTCGCCTTCATGTGAATAGACAAGATAACTGTGTTCGCCTTCATGTGAATAGACTAGATATCTGTGTTCGCCTTCATGTGAATAGACAAGGTGTCTATGTTCGCCTTCATGTGAATAGACAAGGTGTCTGTGTTCGCCTTCATGTGAATAGACAAGATATCTGTGTTCGCCTTCATGTGAATAGACAAGGTGTCTGTGTTCGCCTTCATGTGAATAGACAAGGTGTCTGTGTTCGCCTTCATGTGAATAGACAAGGTGTCTGTGTTCGCCTTCATGTGAATAGACTAGATATCCATCTTTACTTACACGTGAATAGAACTCATATTCGTGTTTACCAAAGCGTAGATACGCCATATTTTCTTGGGAATGCACTATAACATACTTTTGTTTACATTATGTCGACAGATAAGTTAACCATTTTCATCAGTAAATATTAGTCTTCCACATTAAGTGCAAATGTAAGAACTGTTCCCGTAATATCATTGGTGGATCAGTGAAAGTGTTTTTTATCAAACAAAATATTTCCATGTAATATCAAACTCCACACAGAACATGTTTATGGCACCCAAACGAACGATTGTAAACATGTATGGCTAAGTGTAATTGAGGATGTGGAGTGTCTATTCTTATTGCTTTAAGACCTTCTAGCTCAGTTGCCTTCCTAACAAATTCGTAATGGATGCTTAACACTCCATAGTATTACGTAATTAGCTTCTACTTTTGTTGTTATTAAGGTGTAACCAGTGTTCAAAAGCACTCCATTGTCCTTGTATGTTGTTTAGTGTCGTGATAAGCTCATATTCTCAGGAGACATCGTTACCGACCGTTTCTTACTCGTAAAACAGGAGAGGTGTTTACACAATATAAACTATATTGACATACTCTAAATCACGTAACATTGTCTTGGGAGGTGATATGTAACGCACGCCGGGCTATCAGGGAGGATTTGTTATTGTCGATTACATAATGTGGCTGTCTCCATACTTTTTTCGTCTGGTGTTAGAAATATGTTGCATAACTGTAGACTTGCAATAAAAACAAGAAAATACCAACATGTCAACTTAATTATAATCCAAACTCGAATTCAATAAACTAGAGCAAAATATGTACAAAACAAAGACTTACACAGATATTCTTTAAATAGTACAAGAATAATAAGATCAAGTGTTCCCGAAGAGTAAGCATCTTCTGTTTCATCAACGACACCACGATCTTAATCTTAGTATCTCACAAAAAAAAAAATTACTCAAAGAGATTACTATGACGACCATCGAACTTTCCCTTAATTTCATCATTCTATACAAGAAAAAAATCCATACAATTTTTTCGATGGTTGAAATTGTCGCTGTTCTGCAAAAATGTTGAGTACAAAAGTCACACAAGTGATCAGCACCTCTAAATGCAAACATAGAGAATCAGACAGAGTAAAGCCACAATAGTTTAACTGCTGATTTGTCCTTGTAGAACTCCTGCTTTGAAATCTTGGAGACAGCTGAAGAAAATTAAAACATATCGACTTAAACGTCAGGATATAGATAGAGACGTGCACTAGCCCCACAGACTGAAATTAATTTTCAAATATTTTATAATTTCAATTGAATGTCAATGCATATGAATTAAAAAGAATATGGTTTTCTCTAAAACCTAAGATTCTTAACGTATCTATTTTTCAGAAAAGTTCCGACCTGAAACATTGCGAATATAAATCCCTACGTAGATGGCAATATTCTAAGTTCTTGAAATAATATCATATAATATTTAAAATTTGCAAGTTACATTTTTTAACTTTTTCATCATACCTCACACAAAGAAATATATATTTTCAGTAATTAAAACGTAACAAATCGACACACAAATCGCAAATATGAAGTCATATCATGTATGCTTCCAATAATTACACATACGGTAATCTTACATATTAATTGATGCTTGCGAGCATTAAGCAACCTTTAGTATGCAGACATTGTCGCTTGTCTCCAACAATAGGTTTTCTCGAACATGCTGTTCATGTATTTTATTTCAAACCGTTCTCACAACCTAACAACCAAAATAAATCGTAATTGTCTTTGCCATGGGAAAACTAGGTTATATTAAAGCAAATATGTGTTCAATTCTTTCAGCTTTATACCAAGCAATATTCCATCGATATATAACATTATTTTATCTCTGCAATGCAGCTATGACTAGACATTGCCTTATATGTACACTAAAATGAGTTTATGTGCTTACATATCAAGTATGGATAGCGATAACGATTGATGTAGCATCATGGAAATAAGTTTTTGACATGGAAGTGAATGACAAACAGCATGCTACATATAAGCGTGTCAGTATGTGCCAACATGCAATTCAATGGTTTTGCAATGTGTATACAATCCTCTCGCAGCAAAAACCTTTACTGTCTTGTGTTAAATGTCGTGTTGGTTCATTTACAAGTCAGGTTGAATGATAACTTCAGTATATTATTTGAGAATTGGTTTTTAATTGGAAGTGTCCTTATCAATCGATGATCGATGTGTATCAAACAACTTGTCAATATTAAGTCATATCCTTTTCCACATATCCAACTTCCACATGCAACAAAGTCAAATACAGTACCCATCATATCCTTGAAATAGTTATCACGGACTTACTAATGTACCTTTTACATTTTTTTTTTCTCAGCTGATATGTGTTGATTATTTTTTCTGCGTTGTAGGTATTATAATCATAGTTCTTATGGCCTGATCCTAAAATGTTGTTTAACAAGTCCTACATTACTTTTCGCTGAAATGAATTCTACGAAGGAACAAGTTGGCAATTCGCCTCAATACCTGTATAAGAATTAGCGAATTTCGTTCGAGAGAGTCTATTAACAACAAAAAAGTATAAACATGTCAACGTAATTATTATCCGAACTCAAATGCAATTAAAACTAGGGCAAAACATGAACAAAAAGAAGATTATCACGAAGACTCATGCAAAGAGAAGAATAAGACTAGGTGTTCCGGAAGAATAAGTGTCTTCTGGTTCACGGACGACACCTGCGATGTAAATCTGGGTCAATCTAAGACCACACAATCAAATACAGCTTACATGCATTCGATAACGGAATCAACTGACAAATGAGCAGGCGCCAATCACGTTCAACTAATGTATGAGAGTATCAACAGGTAGCTAGCATTCAGCTGCTGAAGCAGAGCAGTCTACTTTATTCAGATGTGAGACCTTCGTCTTCGTCCAATTATCTTATTTCCAAGGCGATTATACAACACTACAGAAAACTCATTAAGTATCCTAGTAGGGTGTAGGAAGTTGCTTTAATTTTCTAAATAACAATTTTCCTTCTACGACATTCAGGTGATGTTAGGCGCCAACAAAGACGAAATGCGGACAAAATGTTTCCGATTACCCAACCAATTAATCAGTTTCGTGATATTGATATTGTAATGAATATAGATTACGTGGGCATATTCTGATTCGAAGCAGTGAAGACTTTACGAATAGCACGTACCCTTTTACTGGAATGAAAGATGTTTTTATTTGATGTAAGACGTCCTTCCGGGGAAATTAAAGAATAAAGATAACATTTCAAAATATCCAATGTCTACAAAACAGAGGACTCACTAAAACATAGAATTTTGTATATTGTTAGATATAATAAATAATCAAATAAAATCGACACAACAACAATTTATACAAAATATGAAAGATGAAATTTTCAAATCAAAACATTTGTAGAATATGACAGCTTCAGTATGGCCGAAGCTTTCGATTCAGTAATAAGATTATTCCAGCGCTTGCATTTCCTTACCGTAACTAATGGGAGCGATCTGTATATAAGTAATTAGTGGATCACTATACCTCGTGGAAATTAACTTCTACCGTTACGGTTTAACATTACGGACGTGGTATTTATGTCAATGTCTTTCGTTGGAAGGGTTCTTGTCTTTTTCCTTCCTCCTTGTTATTCCAGTGTTCCCGCGGATGTTGAATGTTGCACTTAGTATATTTTGCTTTCCGTTATCAATACTAATAATGAAAAAAAAAAAAGTCATATTCTATCTAAATGCACAAATCAATACTGTTTTATATTCAGTCTATCACTGGTTTTCTTAATCCTCATTTAAGGATTTTATTTCAAGAAGTTTCTCTATTTTTGTAACATTAAATTGCCTTCCACTTGTCTGAATTTAAGCATGTTGTTCAACAAGAGAGTAAAACACCAACAAATTTCCGTAATGACGAGTTAAATTCAATTCCATACAGCTGTCAGGATCTTCCTCTGTTTCATGCTGACGGAATTCTAAACGAGCCAAATAACTGTTTCTTCGCTCCAATTTACCAATTACAATTTTGGAATATAATTCAGGAGAGTTTGCATATAGTTTTTTGCCACTTTTCCTGGTCCAATGGCCTTCTATCACATCAGACCTGAGGACTCTAAGGAATGGCGTCCTTCGAGAATGACGTCGTAATTACAGTCCTGACATTACATGAACTGCATTCTATTACATGGATATCAGTCATCATTTAAATCCTAACTTTGTTTTCGCTGGATACGCCACTCACCAGAATTCCATCCCCAGCAAACGGCAAAGAGTCCACACAAATTATCAACCCCATTTAATTAAAATAAATGACATGTAGTTATCCATCAGCACATATGGGGATTCTTTAAGAGTTTTTTTTTTCAGAATTTTCTTCAGATTGGAAATGTCGATAAAATAGTTCTTCTAACACAGCCAATACATTATTTACGTGTGATGTTTCGATGACTACACCGTCACCTCCATCGGATAAACGACCGGTGTGAATCCTACTAGCAATGACGTAGTGTATGAGACCTTTTTTTCGACTGTACCATAATCTTATGTATGCTAAAGTGGAAAACGGTGTGACGAAATGGTAGAAAATTTATAGCAAAATGGAAATTGGATGATAACAATGTACTGTAGTCGATTTGGCTACGCCTTGTTTGACATTAATTTGCGAGAGTCCGTGACCCCATTCTGGTCACCAATGTGTCAAATGATCTATTTTAATAAATAATATTTTACTTGCCCCCAATTCATATCCTGATGTAAATCATCAGTTAGAAGCTCGTTTCATTTGCATCACGCGATTTAAGAAATTGTCAGAAATAGAATTTTTATTGAAACGTATTACGTGTGGTCTTAATTTTAGATATCTCTGGATGTAAGTGTCTAGGAACAAATATTTTTTGGGGTGCTATCAATGTTATGACAGATCTCCTGACATCAACATGATACGAAATTTAGCTTACTCATGTGCATTATATGACAGAAAATGGATTGACCAAGCACCATACAAACATGTATCATAACACTTCATTAAGACAAATATAAAATTCTTCCGGAATAGAGAATAGGAGTTTTTGAATAAGATAAGATCATCAAGCTAAGGAAGGTGTTGGTGAACTGTGTTTATGTGTAGTGGGGAAACAAAACACTGACCTCATGACCGAGGTTCATTAGACTCCAGGAAAGAAAGCAATATATGATCGTCTGATTTAACATGTGCTAAAGGTTATTGTAAATATTCTATGAGCAGCGAGCTGATTGTTTCAGTTGATTTTTGTTATAGCTATTTCATAAAGTCTTTCATCCAAATAGGTAATGCGTTAATTAAAAGTTGATACATATGCACGGTCATTCGCTGTAATAATAAAGTGACTGACCGTTTACAAAGATTTTTTCCACCTAGGTTTTTTTTTGTCCTTGTACCAATATACACGAATTCGATGTTCATTTCACCATCGGATGATAATACAAAAGGACTATATCAGTGAAAAATGTTCGCCTCTAACTTAAATTCGCCTTGCCTATTCATAGCCAAGAAGGCGAAAAAATCCCAGTGAACAGTACCACAATTTTGAGATTGTCTTCACATAATTGTGAAGGCAGTGCCCCTCCTATCGGCTTCAACAGGGTATATTCATATGTCTATAACCATGTGGTCGTAGCCACTATAGACTAAAACAGAACTCCAGACGAATCCCAATTATACCTGAGGTAAATATACATTCATTGTCAACATTTCTTTCTGATTTGCGTTCAACCAAAGCTAATTTGTCCCGGCCCCGGGGACTATTTGTCATAGACTCCAGACAACAGGGCACAGATCGATAGACCAGACAGTGTGTTTTATAGACAAAAACTGATACGTCCTGTTGTTATAGCTATGGCAATGCTTATAGTCTGCATTTCCAAAATCGCAAAATTACAGTGTATCGTTGAAAGACAACTAAAACCAAGAATGCTACGACGATCATATTACCCCGAAAGATACATTTGGATTCATATACTTGTATATTGGCGACACTGTCCTAAATATACACATATGCTATTAGCACTGATAAAAATTAAGATATGTGTTGAATTGTTTAGTTAACGGACCGCGATCTGATTTTGCAAAAGTCAAATCTGAAGCCCATATTTCAACCTTTGTTTGATATTCCTTCGTCACTTTTTTAATTCAAACACTTTGGAGCCATAGCTTCACTGAAAAGTCCTTGGTGGACGATAGAACTGTCTGGTGTAAATATAACTAGATATATATTGAAAGATGTCATCAGTATGTGTACTTAGCGAAATGCAATATTTTCCATGTTTATCAAAAATTAATTTTTATCCTGAAGCTGTCATTGTTGGAATACACCTGCCACATATATTTGTATTCGGCAGTGACGAGAAACAGCTGTATTTTAGCACGTGCAGTAATTCGAAAGAATTACTCTCTGAATTTACTTAAATATTTCATTTTAAATTACAAATAGTTGATCTATGAAAATTCATGAAATCGGTATTATACCAGATTAAGTTTGAAGTACATCTTATATTGTAAAACACTCACCATGTATTCTCTATTTCCTGTCGATCACACCTTAGTTAACCAAGATACGTGCTTTTCAGTGATATTTAGTCTCTTATCCATGGATTTGAACTTATATTAAGACTATTTGATGAGAGTGGTGATTGGCTATTTTTAATTATTTCTAGAAGCAGAAAGTGGAGTGTTTGATTGCGTTTCATCTTGCCAATAATCTTTCCGATTCCTTAAATTTCTGAAATAAAAATTTTGTGGATGATTTCTTCAAATACCAGACAACGGTTAATCTAAGGGAAAAAAAGTCATAAATATGATAATAATACTGACACAATTACAATATTACATTACTCTGTTTTATTACAACTCAAGAGGTTTACGGAACGTGAAAATAAATCGATTTCATGAAGTTCAGAATTATCACCGTTGTGAGGATATATGTGTATGTAAACGTTTGAAAAGTTTTGGGGATAATGCAGCTCCCCATTTAGCTTTCGACGTGTCTGTGGATCACTTGAAATGAACGACCTTCAGTAGTCTCCCTTATTCAAAAGTTTAGGTACCTGAACATCTGATTGATGAAGTTTACTTCATTGTGTGGTATTACTTTGTTGCAGCAAAAGTGTGCTTTCAGTTGTGTGTCGTCATACAACCTTTAAAATCATATAAGCCCGCAGTCGTACATTTCATAAATCAAAGAAAATGCAAGATCATTTATGTTGTTATACATATATATCAATATCAATATATTATTATTATATATGTGTGTGTATAATATATGTGTGTTTTATATATATTGTTAAGGTTCCGCCGGTAACATATGTTAGTAGTCTTTTTCACCATGTATTGTCTTACAGATAGTCATTACACAGTCATATCAGTGAGGAGAGTTATGCTGGATCGTCATTGTTACCGGGATAATTCAATTTACTTACAATTTTGGCTCTTTATTTCAGGTGATAAAATCATGGGCGTCAGGACGATGGAGGTCTCGGACCTTGCCCCAGCGTCCAGATTCCTTCTTAGAGAGGGTGGCCATGGGGGGACAGGATGTCAAGGACGCCCAAGGAGACAGGAAGGCCCGAAAAATCTCCGACATTAGGTAAGTAGGGAATGAGAAATGTGTAGTCATTAAAGGATGATTGGATTCCAAATTACAGGTAGATGTTAGAACACAGAAGTGTTCTTATAAGCTTCCACATGATGTACGCTGGCGAGTAAACATTACCAATAAAACTGATCAACGACATTCTGTAGTATCGCAAGATTTGTAGAGATATGTCAATACAATGTACCCAAGTGAAGAAACAGAAGAGCTAATCGAATTCTCTATCTCTCTGAAAAACATACAAAGTCACTAAAGAAGTTGGATGGGGATTTGGAAAGCATGTCACTGATTTGTACTCAGCGACTCTCCCAAAATAAGAATGACGCAAGGGTGCTGTGATTTTGTGCATTATTTGACTTTGGAGGAGAGGTTGTGGGTGTCCTTACAACAGACATTGTCATATGAGAGCGGAGGTCAAGAGGGAACAGCAATAGAAAAAAAACACTGTTGCAATGGAATCAGCCGATAATTCGGTCTCTTTGTATTGTTGGTATCAGACACCTAACATGACAACTGCAAAAACATATTTTCGATGGTTTTTTCTTTTTGTGTTTTTGTTAATGAAATCATTTCGTTGACACTTGATTTCGCCGATAAATATAGCTTAATAAGCTCACTTGTACAAATTTCAATTGTTCGTTAAGAAGAGTACCCACGAAAGGAACGAAAATACAACCCCCACAAAAATTAATGATTTCATAGTAGGTAGACATATTTTGTTTAATTCGATATCTCCAGTGTAATGCTAGCTAATATGATAATACGTGAAGGTTAAATGGAACAGCGCAAACAAACACAGATAACCGATGAAGAATTTCCCCATTTTTCTTCCATAGTTCCGTTTGCTATGTGTGTCGTCTTTGAATAGATAGCATGTTACTATGACACATCAAAGTTCTGTAGTTTTGTTGCCTATAAATACGACAATTGTAAGAGAGCTGCAGTGAGAATATATTGTAGTTTTATTTGTATTGCATGTCGTATTTGTCTACTTCACTGACAGTCCTATCGGAAATTCAATAAATAGAATTACATTTGTAGGTCAAACTCGGAAAACTGATCAGCGGTGCTGATGAAGTAGCTCTCGACCTTCACAGTATAGCGACACCCAACAAGACGTAGGTCAATTCCATTACGGAGTTGTGTAAACACTTGTGTAACTTGGCTCCAATAATGTCAGACGTCACATGGGAATACTCAGTACCGTGTTTAACATTTTGTATCATGAACATCTCAGGAACAAGTTTGCACCAAATGTCACGTGTATCGGAAGGGACGAATTGGCACCATATTTCAGATATATCTAATTGGGGACGTATTGGTACAATATACCACACACATTACATGCAGACAAGTCGGAATCGTGCGTCAAATCCATTAAGGGGGACCGTATAAAAACCATTTCATTTTGTTTCACTTTTAACACAGAGGGTCGTGTTGGCACCATATTTCACATCTATTTAATTTGTGACGTATTGGTATAATATACTACATATTACATGTTTGATTTTGTTTTTATCACAGAGAGTCGTGTTGGCAACATTTTTGGCATCACATATCTATAATATTGCCATTATGTGTCACTTTTTTTTTGCGAAATATCGATATATTAAAAGTTCGTATACTCGTCCTTTTTCTGATATATCTTTATCATATGTGTAATATTAAAAAATAGCGCATGACTACACCCACTGAATATATGATAAATGGTATGTCACACATTGCAGGAACTTTGAAAGGAGCTAGGCAACATCATTCAAAATTTCCGGCTAACATGTTTTGGATGATATATTTCCCTGTGTTGCTTCACAATTCTGAACTTAACGACTTATATATATATACTGTATCAAATCATTAACAATATAATGGTATGTAATTAATGGAGGTGAGCTTCTAATGAAAATTTTCCACATATTCTGTACATGTTAATATATTCACCATTGAATGACATGGCTACCATGTAACTTTATCAAAGCCAGATATCTGTCACCAGCGTATGAATCGCAAACAACGCAGGAACAATGTTAACAAATTGACGTTTTCTTTCTCAAGTCCAAGATGTAAACTGAAAATGATAAAATTGACATGGAATTGCCTTCTTCTGGCATACATGTGAATATGAATGTCAACTTGGTACCAGCAAATTCAACAAGAAGCACTCAATTCGCTTTAATCCTGATGTCATTCATATCTTATGAATGCAAATTGAAAAGAATTTCAATGTTTAGATAAATCAACCTCTGTCAAACTTCAAAGGCGTCTCCTCACGGAAAAGCTAACTGGTGTTTTTTTTTTCTCTAATCGCATTCATGTTCATGTTTAGATGTTTAATGTTATTGACACAGACGCTCTGGTATATCATTTCACTAAAATGACGTCAACATTTCCTTGCAAAATCCTTAATGTATACTTTAAGTCATGCGCCATTGTCTTTTAGAATAGAAATGGCATATAATGTTTCAAAGCTCATCGTGCCTTCCGTTGTCTCTTTTCCTGCATTTTATTTCACCAAATTACTTTTTCCTGTATTTCCTAAACAATCTATAAGGAGAAAGAGGAATTTAATATGGCACTAGTTGGATGTTGATATAAGGAGCAGACATGAGGATTCCGTGTCGATTGAGTTGTTTTATTGAATCAGGTCCAAGTCTTCCTGATTTATTAACGCCTGAGACAAATCCTTGTCTACTAAACCAAGATATCTAGGTCAAGGTCATGTCATTCTTTGTGCAAGCCTCAGCATCATATCAAACGATTCTTGGTAAATAACAAAGAAATGAAAACAACAAAGCGTGGGCTGGATAAGACATGGCCCTACACTTCCTTTTCTCCTTTTTATTATTTCAGAAACATTTATATACAAATTGACATGCTTTACCGATAACGTCAAAAATTGAAATTCAGTAATACCAAACTGTATACACTTTCATATAAAAGGGACACATTTTGGTTTTACTTAAAGTTCTCATTATTTCTATCATTTACAACGGAATTCAACACTTGATAAACAATGTCATTAAACAATGAGCATGTAAGGGACTTTGGAGATTGTCACTGAATTGAATAGTGCCAACAATATCGTAAATTCTAACCCAATATGTTTAAACACACCGGCAAAAAATCTTTAGAGTTTGAACAAAAACATACAAGTGATATAGCGACTATCGGTTAAGGAAACCAGATGGATAATAGAGCTGTTTAGTCTTTCTAGGACAGTTAATTAGTGCAATGACCTATACAGTGGAGATCTAGATGTCCAATAAGAAAATCAGCTGTACACTGTACACGATTGTATAGTCAATGTTTTAAAAGAATAAGAGAATATAGAAGCACATGGATGAACTCGAAACGAGGCTAAAATATCAACAAAGAAAAAATCTTATTTTTCTTTCTTTCGTACATCATGTGTATTTGTTTACACTGATGGATACAACAATAAACTGTAACATATAACATTTATGGTAGTATAAACTGCATTTCTTTCTGGTTGATTGATTTAGCAGTATTGTTATGCAAATGTAAATAAATATTATTGTTACATTTTTGTTTAAGGTACTGGAAGGGATTTGTGGTGGATCCGTCCCAGAGGTTCTACTATAGATGGCTCTTTGTCATCTCCATATCTGTTCTCTACAATGTCGTCTTTATCATCCCACGGTCGGTGTTTTGGGAGTTACAGAGAGGTTACATGCCTCTCTGGCTTGCCCTTGACTACCTCAGTGATACCTTATATCTAATAGACATGGGAATTTCCTTCAGAACAGGTAAGTCCAAAAAGTACATATTGTCGAACACAAACCTTCTGCAACAAGGCATGCCACGAGGCTTTACGACTGTTTAAAAACTTAATCGTTTTCCCACTTGTTAGTATTTCCTTTCTCTCTCAGTGAGGTTAAATATTTCATTTTTCTTTCCTGTAAGCCTGTTCATTTATCGCCTCAATCTTAGGTTAGATTGGGAATAAGGAACAACATCTTATACGCGGGAAAGACGGACGGACAGATATTGTTTTTTCTCTCTGGAACACCGAAAGTTGCAACTTACATCAATCCGGTATAAGAGACAAACCTTTATCTTTAGGACGAAGCTCTAACACTGCAGGATGTATGTAACAGATGTAAGAGACAAACCTTTATCTTTAGGACAAAGCTAACAGAGTAGGATGTATGTAACAGATGTAAGGGACCAACCTTTATCTTTAGGACGAAGCTAACAGAGTAGGATGTATGTAACAGATGTAAGGGACCAACCTTTATATTTAGGACGAAGCTCTAACACTGCAGGATGTATGTAACAGATGTAAGGGACCAACCTTTATATTTAGGACGAAGCTCTAACACTGCAGGATGTATGTAACAGATGTAAGGGACCAACCTTTATATTTAGGACGAAGCTCTAACACTGCAGGATGTATGTAACAGATGTAAGGGACCAACCTTTATATTTAGGACGAAGCTCTAACACTGCAGGATGTATGTAAAAGATGTAAGGGACCAACCTTTATATTTAGGACAAAGCAAACACTGCAGAATGTATGTAACAGATGTAAGGGACCAACCTTTATCTTTAGGACGAAGCTAACACTGCAGGATGTATGTAACAGATGTAAGGGACCAACCTTTATATTTAGGACAAAGCTAACACTGCAGGATGTATGTAACAGATGTAAGGGACCAACCTTTATATTTAGGACGAAGCTCTAACACTGCAGGATGTATGTAACAGATGTAAGGGACCAACCTTTATATTTAGGACGAAGCTCTAACACTGCAGGATGTATGTAACAGATGTAAGGGACCAACCTTTATATTTAGGACGAAGCTTACTGAGTAGGATGTAATAGATGTAAGGGACCAACCTTTATCTTTAGGACGAAGCTAACAGAGTAGGATGTATGTAACAGATGTAAGGGACCAACCTTTATCTTTAGGACGAAGCTAACAGAGTAGGATGTATGTAACAGATGTAAGAGACAAACCTTTATCTTTAGGACGAAGCTAACAGAGTAGGATGTATGTAACAGATGTAGGAGACAAACCTTTATCTATAGGACAAAGCTAACAGAGTAGGATGTATGTAACAGATGTAAGGGACCAACCTTTATCTTTAGGACGAAGCTAACAGAGTAGGATGTATGTAACAGATGTAAAGGCAAACTTTTATCTTTAGGACGAAGCTAACACTGCAGAATGTATGTAACAGATGTAAGAGACAAGTAATAATGTTTTTTTTCTCCATAAACCGTAATCTTACACTTTGACGTCGGCACATGGTATGAATACCATCCAATTCTTTCTGAATGTCAATGTTATTTCCTAAGAGACACAATGTCTGGCGCTGTTTATGGTATAGAATGTCTAAAATGTTGAGAATTACATTTGTATATATCAGTGTCGGCTATCAAGCAGAGGCGACAATAATTCCTTATATACAAAAGCTAATCATAGTAGATTGATAGTCAGCATACAGCCATGTACAAAATATACTCCATCCCGTGCAAAAAGGAAGTAAACTTAAGTAATTCATTTCTTTGTTTGTTTTGGGTTTTTTTTTCTCAAAGTGCCAATCAGAATTAAGCATACCCTTTTTTTCCAAACACTTTGGTGAAGATCCCAATATCAGTTTCCCTACTAGAAGTTATTTTTCCATTGTCTTTGCAGGTTACCTTGAGGAAGGTCTCCTAGTACGAGATGCGACAAAGCTACGGAAGCACTACACGTCTTCGACGATGTTTAAAACAGATGTTCTTAGCATATTGCCGACCGACCTCTTTTATCTTCTCATAGGTCTTGACAAACCGGAACTTCGGTTCAATCGAATAATCAGATTCAATCGGTTACTTGAGTTCTTTGACAGAACGGCTACACGGACTAGTTTTACAAACATGATCAGGATCATGAATTTGGTGCTTTACATTCTGATCATTATTCACTGGAATGCCTGTATATATTTTGCCATCAGCAACTCGATAGGATTCGGTTCAGATTTATGGGTATATCCAAATGTTTCCGATCCAAAGTTTCAACCTTTGACCCGGAAGTATATTTACAGTTTTTACTGGTCAACATTAACACTAACAACGATTGGAGAAACCCCAGTCCCTGAAAAGGACGAGGAATATTTATTTGTGGTCGTCGATTTCCTAATTGGTGTTCTCATTTTTGCTACCATTGTCGGTAATGTCGGAAGCATGATTACAAACATGAACGCAGCACGTGCGGAATTCCAAGGAAAAATGGATGGAGTCAAACAATACATGGAGTTCCGAAAAGTATCGAAAGAGCTCGAGCAAAGAGTAATCAAATGGTTCGATTATTTGTGGACAAATAAGAAATCATTAAATGAAGAGGAGGTACTAGCATCTCTCCCGGATAAGTTAAAGGCAGAGATAGCCATTCATGTGCATTTAGATACGTTAAAGCGCGTAGCTTTGTTTCAGGATTGTGAACCTGGTCTACTTGTGGAGCTAGTACTAAAGCTCAAACTACAAGTGTTTAGTCCAAGTGATTATATTTGCAGGAAAGGAGACATTGGCAAGGAAATGTATATAGTCAAACGCGGACAATTGGGTGTTGTTTCCGACGACGGAAAGACTATATTTGCTACATTGAGAGAAGGTAGCGTTTTTGGTGAAATAAGCATATTGAATATAGCAGGCAATAAAAACGGTAATCGTCGGACAGCAAACATCAAGAGTACAGGATACAGTGATCTGTTCTGTCTATCTAAAGATGACTTATGGGAGGTTCTTACTCAGTATCCAGATGCAAAGAAGATTTTAATCGATAAGGGTAAGAAAATCCTTAGGAAAGACAATCTCTTAGACGAGGAACTCATGAAAAAAGTCGAAGCACAGCAAGAAACGACGGAACAAAAGCTTGACAGGATAGACTCAAGTCTGGATACTTTACAAACAAGGTTTGCCAGACTTCTTGCCGATTTTAATTCCACTCAGCAAAAATTGAAGCAACGAATCACAAGACTTGAAAAAGGCATGGTGAAAGAATCCGATGCGATCTCCAATATTTCATTTCTGGATTCATGATGGATGATGTTTACATCTCATTCATTATAAAGTTATCAATGACTGTGATCAGAATAAAACGTCTACCAACATCGACTAAAACCAATTTCTACAACAAAAAACGTGGTCAAACTAATTTAAAAGGCTGCTCAAAGGCAAACAGCAAAGTCTAATGCATTTTAAAACATCATTCACCTTTGGCCTGGAACATTAATCATGTCTCATGTTTTACCCATAAGCGACTATGCCTTTGTCTGTAATGACCGATTAATCGAGTCATTAATTATAAACCCGGAATAATGGATGCAAGATTCAATAACGAATTGTCAGTAAACCGGAAGTGGCGTTCGCCGGAAGTGACATGTCTGAATTTATGGTGTTAATTATGCCGAGAATGTCTTGTTATTAATATAGAACCGTCCAATGAGATTACTTTTAAATGTCATAATACATATTTCTCATTCAATGGCTACTGTAAATAATGACATGCGTGAATTTTTTAAGTCATTGAAGATTTAAACCTGATACTTGAAAATTGTAATACTGATAGTTCAGTCAAACTAATTTTTTTCCTTCTGAAATCTTTCTCGTCGGCTTTCAAACATATCGTTCCACTGATGGAGTGAAACAAAGTATAAAAATATTCTGGGAGATCAGAATATTCTAAAATATACCTTTACAAAATTTCACACCTAATAAACAAGGAATCAAGAATTTGAAAAATGCTAATCACAATTTATTCCACAAGTGATTAGGATTGCCGTTGTTTAAAGTATCAGACATAGCGAACATTTCTTAGATTTTTTTTTCTTTTTTTGTTTTAAACATGTATTTATTTCTTCATTTTTTAAAAAACAATTATCACCATTTGCCTCACTAAACCCACTTTTTTAGAGTAGCGTTTCTGAATAGAGCGTTTTTGCTTAACCCCTTTATTCAATAGTCATGTGTAATATTTTTTTACAAAACCATATATGTTTCCGTTAATTATTTCGTCATAAGATTGTCTTTTTTATTTGAATACGCTGCAAACCAACTTGTAAATAGAGAGTACATGTATTAGCAGATGTCGAATCTAGTAATACCCATTGAACACTACTAGAATAAATAGAAAATATTTAAAAATAGATATCATATGATGGTAGCATATGACAATAGCATTAAGGATAAACGTGTTTACCGACACCAATAGACGCACAGAATTTTGATACAAACTTCGGAGCGGAAAGACGAATAAATATATCATTAATATCTTATGTAGCATATACGGATAAGAACTTTAGAATACAACCAATGTTTATGCATTTGCAACTATGGAAATTCACTGGCATTTTTTAAAAAAATATTGTAATCAACAAATAAATCGTTTACTGATGTAGAACAGATCTTTGTTTACTGATGTAGTACAGATCTTTTTTACTGATGTAGAACAGATCTTTTTACTGTTGTAGTACGGATCTTTGTTTACTGATGTAGAACAGATCTTTGTTTACTGATGTAGAACAGATCTTTGTTTACTGATGTAGTACGGATCTTTGTTCACTGATGTAGTACGGATCTTTGTTCACTGATGTAGAACGGATCTTTGATTACTGATGTAATACAGATCTTTGTTTACTGATGTAATACGAATCTTTGTTTACTGATGTAGTACAGATCTTTGTTTACTGATGTAGTACAGATCTTTGTTTACTGATGTAATACGGATCTTTGTTTACTGATGTAGTACAGATCTTTGTTTACTGATGTAGTACAGATCTTTGTTTACTGATGTAGTACAGATCTTTGTTTACTGATGTAATACAGATCTTTGTTTAATGGTGTAGAACAGATCTTTGTTTACTGATGTAGAACAGATCTTTGTTTACTGATGTAGAACAGATCTTTGTTTACTGATGTAATACAGATCTTTGTTTACTGATGTAGTACAGATCTTTGTTTACTGATGTAATACAGATCTTTGTTTACTGATGTAGTACAGATCTTTGTTTACTGATGTAGTACAGATCTTTGTTTACTGATGTAGAACAGATCTTTGTTTACTGATGTAGAACAGATCTTTGTTTACTGATGTAATAAGGATCTTTGTTTACTGATGTAGAACAGATCTTTGTTTACTGATGTAGTACAGATCTTTGTTTACTGATGTAGTACAGATCTTTTTTACTGATGTAGTACAGATCTTTGTTTACTGATGTAGTACAGATCTTTGTTTACTGATGTAATACAGATCTTTGTTTACTGATGTAGAACAGATCTTTGTTTACTGATGTAGTACAGATCTTTGTTTACTGATGTAGTACAGATCTTTGTTTACTGATGTAGTACAGATCTTTGTTTACTGATGTAGTACAGATCTTTGTTTACTGATGTAATACGGATCTTTGTTTACTGATGTAATACGGATCATTGTTTACTGATGTAGTACAGATCTTTGTTTACTGATGTAGTACGGATCTTTGTTTACTGATGTAGTACGGATCTTTGTTTACTGATGTAGTACAGATGGTTGTTTACTGATGTAGTACAGATCTTTGTTTACTGATGTAATACGGATCTTTGTTTACTGATGTACAGATCTTTGTTTACTGATGTACAGATCTGTTTACTGATGTAATATAGATCTTTGTTTACTGATGTAATACGGATCTTTATCTGCTGATGTAGTACAGATGGTTGTTCACTGATGTAGTACAGATCTTTGTTTACTGATGTAATAAGGATCTTTGTTTACTGATGTAATTCGGATCTTTGTTTACTGATGTAGTACAGATCTTTGTTTACTGATGTAGTACAGATGGTTGTTTGCTGATGTAATACGGATCTTTGTTTACTGATGTAGTACGGATCTTTGTTTACTGATGTAGTACGGATCTTTGTTTACTGATGTAATACGGATCATTGTTTACTGACATATGTATGTACAGATCTTTGTTTAATGGTTGTTTACTGATGTAATAAGGATCTTTGTTTACTGATGTAGTACATATCTTTGTTTACTGATGTAATAAGGATCTTTGTTTACTGATGTACATATCGTTATTTACTGATGTAGAACGGATCTTTGATTACTGATGTAGTACAGATGGTTGTTTACTGATGTAGAACAGATCTTTGTTTACTGATGTAATAAGGATCTTTGTTTACTGATGTACATATCGTTATTTACTGATGTAGAACGGATCTTTGATTACTGATGTAGTACAGATGGTTGTTTACTGATGTAGAACAGATCTTTGTTAACTGATGTAGTACGGATCTTTGTTCACTGATGTAGTACGGATCTTTGTTCACTGATGTAATACGGATCTTTGTTGAGAGATCGTGTCCAGTACTCCTACACGACAACAGAACGTTATTATTTGATATAATTTATTTTTGTGTTCAATGATTTTGTGATATCGACCAAACCTTTATTATGCATGTTCAATCAAAATCATTTTAAAAGTTTGAAAATTAAATATTATTATTGAGCCTATTTGCCCTGTATAAATACACCAATAGTGATATCATGAACAGATTTTATTTCTTATGAAAACTGATCACATGCAATTTATACTTACTTAACTTTGGTGTTTTTGTTTATCCGTTTTTTTTAATTAGCACATGAAACCACTGTATATAATAAAAGGTTTCATCACTGTTTACATGGTAACCAGATATTGTATCCGTGGTAACCAGAGTACTGTCCACATGGTTACCAAGGTGGATGCCATCCAGAGATCTTTTTCGTACAAATGATCGCGAGGGATTTGAATTCGCGACTGATTCTCCCTGCGTGTGAACGCAACAATAAACCAAACACGAAATATAACTGATTTATAGTATGTAAGCCAGGATACACGTTTCATGGCTGCCAGACAAAGTACAAAATACACAAATGGCAGTGTATACATGGCAACCAAGTAATGT
The DNA here is from genome assembly GCF_031769215.1 of Ylistrum balloti. Lineage (NCBI taxonomy): Eukaryota > Metazoa > Mollusca > Bivalvia > Pectinida > Pectinidae > Ylistrum > Ylistrum balloti. The sequence continues at coordinate 143,897 of NW_026781993.1, forward strand.
TCACATTGCAACCAGATCCTGTATACAATACAGAAACGGCAGTGTATGCAAGGCAAGCAAATGAAATATACTTTTTTACTGCAACTGGCGCTGCCATTGTCAGAATACACCTGCCACATATGTTTTTGCTGTATTCGGCAAGTGGCGGAAAACAGCTGTATTTTAGCACGTGCGGTAATTCGACAGAATTTCTCTCTGAATTTACTTAAATATTGCGTTTAGAAATATGAATAGTTGTTGAAAAAAAGCGATTTTTTATGTTGTAATGAACATGTTAATTTATGAAAATTCATAAAATTGCTCTTATATTCGATTAAATGTAGAACTTTATTTTCCTTTGGAGCAATCACTTTGGCGTCCGTCTTTAGGGAAATTTCAGCTAAACACAGATTAAACAACAAAAATTGTTTCCGTTCTTCTGGCACAGAAAGACAGTCTTTCTTCACCCTCGCCAAAATACAACCTATTTTTCAAGACAATGACCATGTATTCTCTATTTGCATGGCAGGGAGGAAAGCGAATATATGGCAACCAAAACATGTTTACATGGCAACCAGATACTGTATATATGGTATATGTATCTAGGACACCGTTTATTTAACAACCAAGATACTTCTACATAGGTACCAGGTTATGTTACATGTTACCACCATAGCATAGTATTTATTCATATTTGGGATGTTTAAGACGTGAAAATATGCTGGATAAATCTTCACAGAGGTTTGTAAGGACACAATGGCTGTTGATAGTTCATTGGGAGTATTATAGTCACTTGTAAAAGCTGAGATTACACTAAGAAGACCTCGATAACATCGCGAAGCTAAGTAGAGACTACACGCACGGAACGCTGTCGATGGTGGCCAGCCTTCCCGTTTTATCTCATTCTAAAGAAGTGTGTAAATTTAGTCGATAATTTGCGGCGTCAGAGATAGATAATCAAAATAGAACGAAACAAGAATATCGTGATCTACGAAAACAAAAAAGTGGAATTCGTTTTCAATGTTTTATAACTAATCTTAACTATAGCAATATCAGTTTTACACCGTATCTATCGTGAACAACAGATTTTGATAAGTTGCCTTTCAGTTAATTTAGGGTGAAAAAGAGTAACTTTTGTCATTTTCTTCTTAAAATTTCATTTGTGATTTCATATGAATTATGTGAAAATTGCACCAATGATTCTATAAATAATGCACATAAATTTCAGATCAGCAAAAGAACAAAACACCATTAAGCTGTCAAAAATACTTTCTAAATATCAACCCTTCCTTAGAATTATGCAATTATTTAAATCCTTCTTTCTTATGTTTTGTTACGTTAACTGTAGTTTTTTCCCCAAGCAAAACCAAATATGTCTTGAATTTGGTATGATCGAAATATGTATCTATATAACCTTAATGGTACTGAGGAAGTATATGGCCTAAAGATATTCCAGCATAGCTTACTTTTATCATATAAGAAGAAAACATTTTCTCATGGTTATTTTCAGCCTCTCATCAAAATCACCCAGGGGTTATTTACGCCCTAACATCCAATTCGGCAAGGGAAATTTCCATCCTCATATTATTAATTTGGCCAGCCATCACATTCGCCAAGAATTATTTTCGCCCTAACATCACATTCGCTCGGGGTTATTTTCGGCCACTCATCACATTCGCTAGGGGTTATTTTCGGCCAGCCATCACATTCGATAAGGGTAATTTTCGCCCAGCCATCACATTCGCTAGGGATTATTTTTGGCCAGCCATCACATTCGCCCGGATTATTTTCGCCCTTCTATCACATTCGCTCGGGGTTATTTTCGCCCTTCTATCACATTCGCCTGGGGTTATTTTCACCCTTCTATCACATTCGCTAGGGGTTATTTTTTGCCAGCCATCACATTCGCTAGGGGTTATTTTCGGAAAGTCATCACATTCGCTCGGGGTTATTTTCGCCCTTCTATCACATTCGCTAGGGGTTATTTTCCTTCAGTCATCATATTCGCTCGGGGTTATTTTTGGCCAGTCATTACATTTGCTAGGGGTTATTTTTGCCCTTCTATCACATTCGCCTGGGGTTGTTTTCATCATCATATTTCCATAAAGGTATGATAACACGCATTTTTTTTATTATTACAAAAGGTAGCAGTTTACATTCAGTGTGAAAATGATAGTTTTACTTTGGAAACTGCCGGCAGTCGCACCTTCCTCGAAAGTTCCCTTTATTCTTGTTGATATTTGTATCTTATTTACCGGAAAAATTCAAATATAAACAATGAAGATAAAACATGAGGTGTATCAACATGATTAAGACAAGCCATGAAAGGTCTCATCTATATTAAGACAAACCAGGAAGGGTCTCCTCTATATTGAGACAAACCATGAAGGGTCTCCTCTATATTGAGACAAACCAGGAAGGGTCTCCTCTATATGGAGACAAACCAGGAAGGGTCTCCTCTATATTGAGACAAACCAGGAAGGGTCTCCTCTATATTGAGACAAACCAGGCAGGGTCTCCTCTATATTGAGAAAAACCAGGAATGGTATTCTCTTTATTGAGGCAAACCTTGAAGGGTAATACCTTTCGTAAATAAAATCATCACTTTTTATTGAAATGAAACCGTGAAAAAGTATCTTTTTATTCAGATAAAACCATAGAATGCATCCTTTATATCTAGATAAAATCATGTAGACTATATTCCCTGTCTTTTAATGAAGTTAAAGCTAAACGGATCATCAACATATTAACACCTTTCTGATATATATTTTATTTGTAAATAAGAATAAAACTAGTTCAATCTTTCTCAGTGTAACTATCATACACTATAGATAATAACCAAACAAACATGATTTTTTTATCTGAAAATTCCCTCTACATGAGCATGTGGAATACTTAATATACTCTTAATATAGATCAGCTGTCGATGTAATTCAAACTCAATGCAATGTAACTACTTCAAATGTTCGTAGATTTTCCTGCTTTTTTCTTCTTTTTCCATATTTTTGCTCGATTTTACGAAATTTATCACAGACTTCGAGTAAAAAGGGACGTATTTTTCATATGAAAACCATGAGACTGTTTTACTTACAGCGTCTCAAAGTCTGTATTTTTGCACTTTATATTCCATCGTAGAAAACAGTGGAAAAATTAAGTCGCTCAAAAATAGCAATGTTTACAGTGTATGGCTCAAATAGCTGCCTATCGTAATAGAATGTAGAAAATATGGATTTATTCAAATCTTTTATCTACATGATCGACTGAGAGGAGTAACTATATTTCCCCACAAGATTCCACGAGTGATACGTCCATGCTTTAGAGTAGCGTGTACATTGTCCAGAGAGCCTACCTTCTGATTGTCTCGTCCAGAGCCATAAAATGTAGGCAATTAGTCTACAGAGTTTAACTTGTAAGCTCACGAGATCTCATGGGAACACGTGTAAGAATAAAATGTACACAAGAACGCATGCTGCACCGACGACCTTTGTATTGTAATGAGAATATTCTGTACAGTACTATATGATTGAATACGTTATATATGTTTCGTTGAATAATAAATTATTGAAATATTTTCCTGTTGTTTAATCATTCACTATATTTCTCTTCCTTTTTCGATTATCTTGCACTTTTGTTTCACATACGAATATATGACACTATTTTTTTTTATTTGGAGGGGTGGGGTTGGGGGTGGTGGTGTTGTGATTCTTCATTATTCCTCATTTTTCCTCTGGTTGGTAATGTCAATAGAGTAGAAATTTTTTATGAGACAACCAGTAGAAGATATGAGTGTGACGTTTCGGTGACTACACGGTCACGATCATCTGAATGTCGGATGTGCTATAATTCTACGTACTGGAAGGTCGTGAAAGTGTGATGACACGTTCTTAACAACGGAGAAAGAAGGCTATTTGACAAAGTTGAAACGTCAGACAGAGAAATCTACCAACAACAGCACAAAAACGGACGGGGAATTCAATGACACCGTGCTAAACAAACCGCTCACACATAGCAACAAAGCACTACTATTTATGGAATTGAATTATGTCATCATCCCAGACGAAATTGCAGTTGATGATTTTATTGTAGCCACAGAACAGGCATGTACAAGATTGAGTTACACTGGGGCTAATCAACTGAGATCACAAGTGACAGGCGTCAACAATTGAGCAAGATCTATCATGATTTTACTATCAGATAAGGGGAAAGCCACAGACGTCATGGACACTGAAAACAAAGTCGTGGTTATGCTCGACGACAACAAAACACATGAATACCTCTATCCAAAAAAGTAAAAAAACGTCCGGTAATTATCTGATTAAATATAAAACATGAAAATAAGACCACTGAATAACAGTATAGACACCAAACCCACACTGCAGTGAACACTTAGAATGTACTGTACAATCAAGATCCGTAAAGAAGGGAACCCATTACGACCTATAATGGGCTATACTAGTTCCGTTGGATACAAAAGCAGACATTCTAGGACCCTTGGTGAGAAAATCAGAACATCACCAACACACCACTGATTAAGTATTTGGTATCATTCGGTACAATTAAAGCAAGACTGTCCATGGCGAGTGAACACGAATCTCCATATCCGTAGTATCCTGGATTTACTAAAATTTATGCGTACTACAACATACCTTGCCTTCCGAGATACTATCTATCAACAACGGATTGGCACAGCAATTGGCAACCCAGCATCTCCGATTGTGGCCAACTTATTCATAAAGCACTTAGAGGAAGCCACGGCCCCTAGAATGCAAGCCCAGTCTGTGGAAGCGGTATGTTGATAACATTTTGGAAATAGTAAAAACAGGGTCACAGAAAGATTTGACTGAGCATATCAATACTGTAGATACCACCAACAGCATCAAATTCACCTGTAAGGAAGAAATCAATGGCGCTATGCCATGCCTTGACCTCCTCCTAATAAAGAAAGATGACTGTAATGTCAATGTGATGGTCTACAGACAAAAGACACACACGGACCAATATCTAAACTTCCAATCGCACCACCCTTTACAGAGAAGTTGTGCGTTTTACGAACCTTGCTCAACAGATGTGAAAAGATTGTCACAGAACAAGACAAAATCAAGAAAAAATATCACATGCATTGCGCCATTAAAATATGTGGATACCTGATTGGGCGATCCAGAAAGTTCACAACTAATTTGATAAAGGCAAAACGAATAGGAGACAACAGAAAAAGTACAAGTAGTCATCTTTTACATCAAACAGAATTTACCGTGGTCGTGGTTGATTCCCTACCATCTCGTACACTACGTACGTCAGCGCTAGAACGCTCCATACTGGTCATTTATCTGATGAAGGTGGCCGTGTAGTCATCGAAACGTCACACTATAATCTTCTACTAGATGTGTTAAACATGTAAAAACTTTTGTTTTAATGACTATATCTCACGTTGTTTGTGTTTAAATCTATCTTCATGTTTGTGTTTAAATATCACTGCATGTTTGTGTTTTAATCTCACTTCATGTTTGCGTTTAAATCTCACTTCTTGTTTGTGTTTAAATCTAACTTCATGTTTGTGTTTAAATCTAACTTCAGCGTTTGTGTTTAAATCTCACTTCATTTTTGTGCTTAAATCTCGTTTCATGTTTGAGTAGTACGTGAGGCAGGTCACAAGGCTTCGCGCATTGTCGATATTCAAATCAACAGTGAAGTGTAGTGTAATCTGAATGACCTGTCTCTTTGAACTTGACTATACCTGGAATAATTCAATTGGGCAATCATAAAAAAATTTACTGTGGGCATGCGCATTAGCAATTTATTCGGCATTGTCAGTTATTAAATGTACATGCCAAATACGTGACGTCTCCTCTTAAAATGATTTGTCTAGCCATGCCCCCTGTAAGACAGGATATAGCCTTAATACATATAATTAAGGAAGACGAACATGACACGACCTTTCAGCTTTCGGACTAAGATTAAACAAACTTATATGACGTGAGAGAAGAAAAAGGCAAAAGATTTTCAGATGTGACTTGTTCTTTGTAAAAACATTCAATCGATGATTACGCAACGAACGTAGACTGGTAAGGGACAGATTAAAAATCAACAAACCAGAAAAGTGTGTAGTTGTTTTGCCTTATCAACGATTTTAGTTTTTATTTTCCTCGGTCTGTTTTCCTTGAATAAGATCTCTTCCCATTTTGCGATATAAATCAATTCCTTTTAGTATGCATTTAGGAATATTACAAACATTTCCGACATCACTAATATCAGAGGGCCAACAAATATTACGTTGCAAATTGCCGACTATCCATTGCCATAAATTACGGTAGTCTTGTGTAATATGTGGCAGTAGCACGTAACAAGATTCTCGGCAATACAGTATACAAGGTGATACAACATCAAATGAAATGTAACGGTACTCTTCCACATTAAAAATACAATGGCAAATACTAATCCTCGTGCGAAAAGTATTCAAACGAAATTACCTGAAATCCCGTGAAATTATATATTTTCATTAGTACTTGTAATCGAATGGTTGTAATTAGTATCAGCAGATTTATTGAACTTTACGTATGAACGAAATCACGATTTTTTTCCCCACGAAAATATTTATTTTTACAGTAAAAATTTTATCGCCTATTGAATAAATCAATATTGAATAACATACAAAATGTAGATCGGCCAATCTTTTAACTTTGTTTGTCTCAGCGGAGCAAACTTTTCCCCTTACTTCGATATTCGCTCTAAGGGTACATAACCAATAGCACACAGAAATGATGGATAATAATGGAAATAAAGGTTAGCTGAAAAATATCTTTAAACCTATAAGGAAAATTAGTAATAATTGTCTGCGACAAAAGAGAACTGGTGTTTAATTCAACACGTGCATTTATCAGAAATCAATATTTCACGAAATATCATAATTTGGTATATAATGTAGTTCATTTAATCCTGAACTAGGTCATGAATGATGCAGTAAGGCAGTACTTCCTCAATCTCTGTTGGGACCTCGACTCTGACACTTACTGTTTATGCCGAGAATTACATCTTTAATTGCATTCGGCTGTCTTAAACCATAGATAAATATATACATCTACAGTACATGTGTAGGATGAAAAGTCCATGATGATCGTATGTATATAAGGAAATATTGATCTGGGGTATGGTGCTGAACATCCTCCTCCCATGTTAGTTCGTTCGTAGACTGAATTAAATATTATTACTAATACTGTCCAGAAGGAAGTGACCCGGATGTAACCAAGCATATGGCACATCATAGGTGATGGAGACCGAATGCACCGGGCGACTGAATACGTTAATTCATAAACAATTCTTGTTCATGCCGTTTCGAGTAAGACATTTGTCAGGACAGGATTAAGTAACATATAGCGCTGGTAAAAGTTAATTTGAATGGTGATTGGATTGGAGGTCACGGCGTGCCATTTCGTCTGTGATCACTTCACTATATGTAAATACGTCATCGGACACTTTACCGTGCCCTTCAGTCCTCTCCTACGAACTAACTCGTGGATTCTTTGTCACGTTTCTGAGTGCCGCCACATCGTTTGAGCACTGTCACATACTCGATAATCCCTTCATTCACCAACCCATTCCTGAAAAACTTCCATCTCATAAGTCAACTTCATTACGGTGTCATTTTACCGTTCACCACGCAATAACGTTCCACGCATTTTCCACTATGGAACGACCATGAATTTTTTATTATGTTTTGATTTGCTGAATGTATCATGGGTCAAATCAAAACGGCGCACATAAATGATTGATGTTTTTAAAGAAATTAATTTCGTTATTTTGATGGTTGCTAAATACAGAGAAATTTGAGAAAAGATGTAACAATAACCTGCTTTACTGCTGAAACAATTTCACAGAGTCTGAATTCAGACTCAAATAGAAACATGGCGATATATCAGCAAAGGAAATCATTATATGGAGACTCCTGAAAAAGTACAAGTAAATAGGTGTTCTGAGCCATGTAGATCAATCCAAGTAAGTAATAACAACAGAACCACCAGGTATATCAACGGCATCATTTAAGTCCAACTCGATGTATTGCAAACAGTGGTCAAGACTGCAGATCAGTTCAGAAATAAAAAGGCAACTTTTTATCCGGTGAAAAAGATAGAAACCATTGAATGGGTTTAATCATGTGTTGGAATGTACCTGCACCCACTACAAACCCACCCTGCTCCCCGATAGTCACTACCATTACTAAACTCAGATTATAGCTTCACACTGAATAATGACAAATTGGTAAAAATACTGGACATTCAATCGTCGTTCGATTCTTTATCACTTATTTCGGTTCTGAAGAAAGGCTCTATCTTGTCAAGCGTAATGCAATTCCTTCAACACAGAAAACCAATAATCCCTGTACGAGCCGTGAATTCCAAGATATCAATAGATATTTCAGAATTATTGAACTAGGGGTTTTATGCAATTTTGCTTTGTTTCCGTAGAGCTAGAACATGTGTTCAGCAGCTAGCAAACTCATGAGGCGATCTAAGAGGTTACAGAAAAGCAAACTTCAATGCTTTTTGAGACAACTGGCATCATCTTTGGTGATTTTATAAATATTTGGATATCTGTTTTTCTCTAAAGTGTGTCACTGAGATCCATCTGATGTACAGGTCATGTAGAATTCAGATCAGAAAACTATAAGGAACTTGCCTTAACATACAAACATTTAGCAGAACATCAAAATATTCTTGTCATGTTACTGAAACGCTTGGAGGGAGGAAAACCTCCATCTGGACGTGGCACTGAAGCTGATCAAATATGAACAAAGACCGCCATTGTGTTAACAAATTTTAACCAGATTATTGATTGGGTTGGAGAAGACCACACTTGTAATAGCAGCTAGGACTATCATAAAGTTTAATATCTACACTTCAATACTAGTTCTTATTTCAATTATTTTTTTCTTATTTTGTCTTTTAATTTCCAAATACAAACTTTGATAAGAACAACCGAGGACTATATCAGATCTATTCAAACTAAAAAAAAATGTTTAAATTAGACCTAATATATCATTACCTATCATATATTTTCGTTCCGTTAAATGTTTTCGTTGTCTAAAAAATAGCTTTTATTTAATATATATTTCGTTCCGTTGATACATCTAGCTCAATAAAACCTTTTAAACTGTTCGTGGACATATGCATTTCATGGATCGGGAGTAACAACAAAATCAACGAAAATAAGTCACTCGCGAAAAATCAATGACTTTACAGTATATATTGAACAGAACATAAAAAATGCGGTACATAAACGTCCTTGCTATCATTACACGTGTATATCTATATAGAGTATCTATATTGTTATTAACACGTTATTTCACTGATAAAACATCAATTATAAATCTTTTATAGCAAACCGAAATACCAAAGATATAAAGTTACACTTGTGAAATGTTATGTAAAGGTTAAAAAGGTCTGGTGACAAATTAAAAAGTATCGATTTTTGTCAGAAAATTCACATAAATATGTAGGGACCACATATTACCTTGTCTCACTGCAAGACGTTTTGAAACTTAACATAACATTTGGCATATACTGTGCACGTGAGTTGGTAAATTTGGATTAAAAGGTTCAATAATATCCTTTAAGGGTATTCACGTTCGGCTTTGTCCAATTGCTACGTATATGCATGATAGAAGACTGTGTTGCTTTAGAATGTTTTCAACACTAACCATGTCACATAAGTAAAACTCCGCAATGGTACAGTTGATCTTTTACAATGGTAATTGTACTTTGCAATTCAAATAGTTTAAGTAACTATATCCCTTTCCTGAGATCGCTGTACGTGCTGTTAAAGAAAAACCATTACGTGAGATGACGATTCATCATTACGTTTAAAGAGTCATTTCCATTGAGTTAACCAGATCCGCGGGAGCAATTTAAGTAAGGTTGTAGGTTTATTACAAAGTAAAATAAAATCCCAAAAGGAACCATGCCAAACAAAATTACTGTCCAAAATAAGCACCTGCATTGATTATAAAAGTTCATAGGGGTGCTATGGGGATGCAAACGTGAAAAGGTATTGACACAAAATTCAAGACGCGTTCATTTACCAATGGTAAAAATTAAGGTTTCTTTTTCAAACCGTCACATTTTTTTTCCACATTGGGACAACTAAAGCAGCACAAAAGGGCAGCAGCACAACCCGAAGATCTGAAAATGCCGATCAGATCAACAAACAAAAGTGAGCTGGACCCAAAAATACCAAATGCTAGGACTCAAAGTGACAGTGTTGACAAACGATACCAAATGTCAAAGGGTAATTAAATGACCTAAATACAACAGAAGTGTAATACCAGAATCTAAGGTGCCAATCGGTGTGGACATGTGAGTTATTTATATCTCTCCAATTGGGTCATCCAAGGGGAACGCAGCACGAATCAAGAAGGCACAAGGTGAAAACAGGCTATCAGTTGAGGAACGTAGCAGGGCCTCGGGAAACATTTCATTGCATTGATATACTGTTGTTTAAAAGTTTATCGACCTTCATTTTAACATCATCTATAATTGGTTATTGAAGAACGATAACCTATCTTTGTTAGCGCTGCCTCCTAATAACTCGAGTCATGCCTTTGATCTGGCTTACCTCATTAGAGGCCACATGTGACCTATCAAGCCGACTTACGGCATTGATCTCAGAGTCCTTCTGTTTCCTGACATAACAGCCGTTAATGGATCGTTCCTGCTACTAGTTTGCAGTAATCTTTTGAAGTCATAATATCCCTTTCTATAGATACAACATGACGAGAAGTATCATTTTAATTCAAATTCACTAGTAATGAGGTTTGAATAAAACTTTCCAAACCTACTACTGCAGCACAAATGTCCACGGAGATGGCTTGACATTAACTGATGTGGGCATAGACTGCATGTTTTCACGTGCTCCTGCGGCCGTTACGTATGTACTTGAAAATCATTATTTTTCGTGGGGATTATTTTCGTTTATTCCGTGAATACTCTTAATACGAATTTAAAGTCCACGAACTGTTGAAATTATTATAAGAATCACGAAATAACTTTTCAGCAAAACCACAAAAATTGAGACCCGCGAAAATATGATTTCACAGTATGCTTTAAGACGCAAGCTAAAGAAAGTTTCTTATCAATGGTATTAATATGGACAACATTTTTAGGTGATGTTGCGATACATTTCTTTATGTATTGATCCATGTTTGCACGTGAACTAGCAGATGGATCGACTGCTGAACTTATTTCTCAATCCTTAAAGCAGACTTTTCGTTTCTTATGTCTCAATCCTCTTTGTGCCGTTCCAGCAACAATCTTGGTACTGTTCCAGCATATATTTGGTTTCAAGTTTCTTTGTACTGTCCCCTATGAAATTACTATGGACATGCATAAACAAGAAACGATTTGTATTACGTCAGGAAATATATAAAATGTGCTGCAAAAGCATGTTCTCGAAAAGTTTAAATCTTGCAAGAACATGTCCACACAGCGTTTTAAGCATACAAGGATGAATCCCCAGAACGTCTACAAACAAGGATGTATCCCCACAACGTTAACATACAAGGATGTATCCCCACAACGTTAACATACAAAGATGTATCCCCACAACGTTTTAAACATACAAGGATATATCCCCACAGCGTCAACATACAACGATATATCACTACAACGTTAACATATAAGGATATATCCCTACAACGTCAACATACAAGGATGTATCCCCACAACGTCAACATACAAGGATGTATCCCCACAACGTTAACATACAAGGATGTATCCCCACAACGTTTTAAACATACAAGGATATATCCCCACAACGTAACATACAAGGATCAACATACAAGGATGTATCCCCACAACGTTAACATACAAGGATGTATCCCCACAACGTCAACATACAAGGATGTATCCCCACAACGTCAACATACAAGGATGTATCCCCACAACGTCAACATACAAGGATGTATCCCCACAACACAACGTCTAACATACAAGGATGTATCCCCACAACGTCAACATACAAGGATGTATCCCCACAACGTTAACATACAAGGATGTATCCCCACAACGTTAACATACAAGGATGTATCCCCACAACGTTAACATACAAGGATGTATCCCCACAACGTTAACATACAAGGATGTATCCCCACAACGTTAACATACAAGGATGTATTCCCCACAACGTTAACATACAAGGATGTATCCCCACAACGTTAACATACAAGGATGTATCCCCACAACGTTAACATACAAGGATGTATCCCCACAACGTCTACATACAAGGATGTATCCCCACAACGTCTACATACAAGGATGTATCCCCACAACGTCAACATACAAGGATGTATCCCCACAACGTTAACATACAAGGATGTATCCCCACAACGTTAACATACAAGGATGTATCCCCACAACGTTAACATTCAACGATATATCCCCACAACGTTAACATACAAGGATATATCCCTACAACATTAACATACAAGGATGTATCCCCACAACGTTAACATACAAGGATGTATCCCCACAACGTTAACATACAAGGATGTATCCCCACAACGTCAACATACAAGGATGTATCCCCACAACGTTAACATACAAGGATGTATCCCCACAACGTTAACATACAAGGATGTATCCCAACAACATTAACATACAAGGATGTATCCCCACAACGTTAACATACAAGGATGTATCCCCACAACGTCAACATACAAGGATGTATCCCCACAACGTTAACATACATATCCCCACAACGTTAACATACAAGGATGTATCCCCACAACGTCTACATACAAGGATGTATCCTCACAACGTTAACATACAAGGATATATCCCCACAACGTTAACATACAAGGATGTATCCCCACAACGTTAACATACAAGGATGTATCCCCACAACGTTAACATACAAGGATGTATCCCCACAACGTTAACATACAAGGATGTATCCCCACAACGTTAACATACAAGGATGTATCCCCACAACGTTAACATACAAGGATGTATCCCCACAACGTTAACATACAAGGATGTATCCCCACAACGTTAACATACAAGGATGTATCCCCACAACGTTAACATACAAGGATGTATCCCCACAACGTTAACATACAAGGATGTATCCCCACAACGTTAACATACAAGGATGTATCCTCACAACGTTAACAAACAAGGATGTATCCCCACAACGTTAACATACAAGGATGTATCCCCACAACGTTAACATACAAGGATGTATCCCCACAACGTTAACATACAAGGATGTATCCCCACAACGTTAACATACAAGGATGTATCCCCACAACGTTAACATACAAGGATGTATCCCCACAACGTTAACATACAAGGATGTATCCTCACAACGTTAACAAACAAGGACATGCCAAAATAGTGTTAATACACAAGGACCAACAGATTGAAGCGATAAGACAATAAATTAATTCTGACGTCGATGTGCATAACTACAGTTGTGGAATCGCACAACGTTAGCCAATCATTTTTACCAAACCGCACAAAATGTGCATAGGATTGTACAGTTGTCCGCACGACACTGTATCGTACGCGTGTGCCCACGAAGCTTTTGGTGCGTTATGTGCTACTACAACTGTAAATACTTTTGATGATAAAATGTGTTCGGCAGATTTTCTAAATTAACTTGTTCATAAGGATGCAGAAACCCGTTGTCTACGTATTGTGACCGGTAAAATGTCGTGTTAACCACGTCCATACTTATATAAGTACAACGCCAAACTGCACTTTGACTTCCTCATACTAAATTATGGAACTTAATTTTTCACATGAAGGTCACAAAACTTTCTTCATAAGCTACGTTAACCAGCTTAACATCACTGCCTTTTCATATACTCTATCAAAACATCTTCATTTTAACAAATGGCATATAGGACCTGTACTCTTCATCTCGTTTTATTACGCCTTATTATTCAACAGCTGTTTTCCTTCGAACAAAATATCCCCTGTAGTAATTGAAAAGGTAGTTAGGAGGGCAAGAAGTAAAACTTAAATTTCCTTTTACACTGTATTACACTCTAAACTTAATTTGAACCTCTCCCACGTGACAGCAAATGATCAGCGAAGAATAATTAAATTTCATGGTAAATTTCCCATAGGGCATGAAATTTGTGCTATTTTAAGTTCTGAATAAATCTTTTGAAGTTTTATTCATTTTATCCTGTTGTCGATACTTCCAATGCCTCGCTTCACAATGGGTTCAAATCTACCATTTCCAAATTTTGAAATGCCTTTCCTAAAACTATTGTAACCAAATTGGCTGGTACTTACAAAAGTTTTTAGTGTAGAGTTTTAAAACAGAACTCCAATTTCACCTTACTGGCACTTAAGCCCACCAAGCAACAGAAACTGGTTACAAAAGTATGAAAACACTTCAGATCTCCAAAGTTACTGGACTATAGTAACACATGCAATCAAGCATTTACAAATATTTATAAAAAAAAAAAAAAAAACCAACAACAAGCTCCTTTGTTCAAGTTCTATAAATTTGTATTCATGCAAATATTGCAATTTCACAACAAAAACAAATCATCAATAAATTACGACATTTCAGCATTTTTGTAACTGATACCAATCAACATTGAAATGAACTAATTTCCTTCCAATAATAAATCATTAGACACAGAATATCTATTTCGTGGCTGTGTTTCTTAAACTGATGTTTCATACCAGAGAATTGTTCAACACAAACAAATGTGTGTACTTCTAATCACATCAATGACAAATGACTTGACTTCATGCATAGGGTCTCAGCAAAAATTCACAAACAACGGTCCATTTATCATAGTGACTCTTTAATGCACATTTAAGGGAGTGTGGGTTAAAAATCCATGCCAGGAACCTGTGCATGTAGCCAAGTCCTGTGACTACAAGTACTGTAAGTCAAACTTAAAGATAACACATTTTGTATCAATATACTTGTAACAGCAATATAGCAGACGTTTCACCCTTTCTTTCTCAATGAACAAACATATATGCGATATGTACATGTACATACACTCCAACACAGCAAGCTGTTCAGTCAAATCACTGAAGTCAACACATAGCATTTATCAGGACAGATCATTTCATCCATATCTTCAATTTTCAGCCTTCTGTTACTTTTTTAAAACCCTCTCTACAAGGTAGATTATATGTAGTTTTATTTACCTGTACATATTTTATAAGTATTTGTAACAACTGACATGATTGATTTTACATCTGTTTACAGCTACTTGACCACACCCCTGTACCTACTACTGTAAAACTAGTGCCAGTAATGTAGACTGCCCTTATCATCTGGTTTTAGCATTGATACCAATACTGGTACAGTAGTAATTCTATATTGTTGGTCAATTTCCCGGAAGTTTCAGCAGAAATGCTAATAAATAATAAATACAACAGGCACATAGACAAATAATTTTCACTAGTACTCAGACGGGAATAAATTGTGCAAAGCCCTCACTCCAAGCTAGAAAAAAACTATGAGATAATTAGTCAAATAATTTGTTTCCTATTGTGATGATGTGTACCAGCTGTGTATTTATGTAAAGGTTGCTATGAACCTGTACATCCTTATCTTTGTCTTCTGGTGGTAAGCCCATCTCCTTTCTTTGAGACAGAGGTTTATTATTAGCCCCCCTCCTTGCTCTCTCTCCCCACCCTTTTGAACAAAAAACTTGCAGGATAAATATGGAGCATCTAATATAAGCCACTGCACTGCTCAATATCTAAGACATTACTCTACAGTAACAATTTCAAATAAGGCATCTTCATAGCACACATGACTTTAATATACATATTGTTATAGAAAACAAGCAGTTATCATACAATTATGACAAAATTATAATGCATATATAAAGCAACATGGTGGTCATACTTCATTTCACATACACTAAAGAATCACAACATTTCATAAAATCTACTATAATTGTTACAGATTTACGCAGTATGGAATATATATATTTTCTTTGTTTATATAAATATCACAGACTTTAGCCTCTAGTATGTACAATATGTAAATTTCTCACTGACGTACGCCAATCAGATGAACTGACAACAGATATACATCTCATATCTGCCTGACCTTTATACACGTGGTTTTGATAAAAAAAAAAATAAGCACATACAAGGACTTACCAAATAAATATTAAAACAAAAAAAATTGTGTTCTTGACCAATATACAGTTCTCATGGTAACATTGAACACAATAGGATGATAATTAAGAAATAAAATTGCCACATGTTATTGCAAAGTACAACCATTTTCAAATAAAAATTCTAATGAACTTGTAATTTTGTATGAAAACAAGCCCTGCCATAAATGCTTACTCCATCAGGTTAGTAAACATTTAACCTTCTCCTGATTATCTTTTCATTCAGAACACCACAAAATTTTACAGAATAATTAGAGACCCGTACACACTTATTGTTCCATCTTGATCCAAAGCACCACTAAAATCATACCATATTGTTACTATAACACTACAGAAGTACTTACCAGGTAGATGTGCTATGGTAGTATGGTTGTAGGGAAGTGTGATGGAAATGCTGTGGATGACGCTTTGAAAACCCTCACTTGTTTATGATTAAATATTCAGTTTAATGTTTTGATTTCATAAGAAAAAAATAGGTTGTTACAGTTTACGTGACTGGAGTGTCAGGAGTAAGCCAAAAATAGCTTTTCACAGATACTGCATGTAAAATAAAATACAAAATATGATCAAGTCTGTATTACAGGTCCAGTGACTTGTTAGTTATATCCATGTTCAGAATTACTTATTCAATTACAATGTGATAATGGGAATTCACACATCATACATCAAATCGTTCTATTCACTTTGTACAATGTTAATTCATGGTTGAGTGGGTTTTACCTGTTACAGATGATCTAATACAGGTTTCAATTGAAAAGGCAAAAAAGTTGAGATAGACATGGAAGTTGTACAGGTACCTAGAAAGATTGTCTTGGATGATTGCATTGAAATAATTAACCTGTACATCTCTGGCCGATGATCATATAGGTAACAGCTATTTTTATCACCAATCGTGTTGCAACAGAAACAAATCTCAATAGATGTAAACCAAAACTGAAGGAGTAATGATAATGAGTTGATGTAACTGCAAATTTTACATACACACAAGTATGTACATGCAGAGGCTTTCAAAACCAATTACTTCAAATAAACAAGCTTCTACATAGCCTTGAGGTTAAGATTAAAATTAAATATTAAAAGTTAAAATTCTAATGTAGTAATGAAATATACCTTTTGTGTAGAAAAACTGATCCAATTTTTGTGTTTCCTAACCATACAATACGTAGGAATGAATGTTCTTTACAAATGGTTTTTGATTGGGAAGCAGTAATTACAAATGCTACAGTAGTACTGAGAAAACAGTACAGAAATGCTATGGTAATGTGATGAAAACACTACGGCAGTATTACGGAAACAGTAAACACTACAGTTAAATTGGAACAGAAAACATGTATAGGTCTGATTTATATTTCCATCATTCAATGTACCTTTGTTTGTGTCAAAATTCACATCAGGAAATTCACCTGTTTAAAAAATTTCACTTTACTTAAAACAGAAGTATACGTGATTATACCCTTAGAAATAAGATTTTAATCGAGGATGTGGTTATTTTACATATGATAACCCATTCCACTATCACTCTCTTTTATATCAATTCTGCGCTTTATTACAAGCCAGTATTTCATTTGCATGTCTTAAATCCCTAAGAAATTCACCAGAATTTTTATACTTTTGATTACAAAAGAATGGACACAATCAATCTGAATATTGTAATTCCAGAAGTCAATAATATTCAACTCATAAATCTTAATAACTGTTTTGTGTCCCAATTTTGTTTTTAATCAAAAGTGCTATTGATCTAGTAAGACACTTTGGGCCTGTTTATATAGCTGATATAGAAGCCACTAGAGTATATATCAATATCATTTTACAATACTAAATCTTCCAGCAGATAAAAAACACCAATATGATTATTGTATGGCAGTTTTTATGACTTCACCTAACTAACAGTTCAGCAAAAATCAATTAAAACAGAATAAAATCAACACATAATACTATCCTATGCAATAAGTATCTTCACATTTCAGTTCCTGAATGTAGGTCGACATATTTACAAATATCATCAAACAAATACCAAAGAAGAGTATTAAACGTTATAGAAACCTGATCAAAAGAAAATAAATCTTTTAAATCAAAAACAATTTTCGATTCATTCACACAATTTGATTATCATGTATAAGTTTTCAATCAAAGAATATCAATAATGAAAATAAAGTTGTTTTCTATAATTTGTAATATTTTAATTAGTTGCTTATATCATTGAAATAAAATCTCCAAGGTTTTTCATACTCCTAGAGTGATGATTAGATCATTATATGTAGGAAGCACCAGTTTGATTTCAGTAAAATACAGTATCACCACATTGCACCGGGACAGGAACTGTAGTTAGCCCTTGAGTCAGGTTGGGATTGGTAGTGAAGGAAGAGAACGACAAACAACATAAACATGATGACAAGCTGCAGTGCCCCCAGGGCCTTCAGCATCCACTGCGTCTGTCGGGTACTCACCATCAGGTCATCAACCTGTAACAAAAATTTCTCACTTCATTTCTACAATCCTCAAAATAGGTATTGTTTCTCTTCATACAAAAACATATTGCTATTGGAAAGAAAATATCTGGATTTATCATAAAGTAGATCTATTGACATAAAGTTTATTCTTTGATAACTTACTACCATCCAAAGTAGAAAGTCCTGAACAATATTTACTATTGTGTACCACTACATCTAAAATACAAGGCCCTGAACCAATATTTACTATTGTGTAACACTACACCTGATGTACAAAGCCCTGAACCAATATTTACTATAGTGTAACACTACACCTGATGTACAAGGCCCTGAACCAATATTTACTGTTGTGTAACACTAGATCTCAAGTACACAGCCCTGAACCATTATTTATCACTGTGTAACATTACACCTGATGTACAAGGTCCTGAACCATTATTTACTGTTGTGTAACACTAGATCTAAAGTACACAGCCCTGAACCATTATTTATCACTGTGTAACATTACACCTGATGTACAAGGTCCTGAACCATTATTTACTGTTGTGTAACACTAGATCTAAAGTACACAGCCCTGAACCATTATTTACTGTTGTGTAACACTACATCTAAAATACAAGGCCCTGAACCATTATTTACTATTCTGTAACACTACACCTGATGTACAAGGTCCTGAACCAATATTTACTATTCTGTAACACTACATACACCTGATGTACTAGGCCCTGAACCAATATTTACTATTGTGTAACACTACATACACCTGATGTACTAGGCCCTGAACCAATATTTACTATTCTGTAACACTACACCTGATGTACAAGGTCCTGAACCATCATTTACTATTGTGTAACACTACATACACCTGATGTACAAGGCCCTGAACCATTATTTACTATTGTGTAACACTACATACACCTGATGTACTAGGCCCTGAACCATTATTTACTATTGTGTAACACTACACCTGATGTACAAGGTCCTAAACCAATATTTACTATTGTGTAACACTACATACACCTGATGTACAAGGTCCTGAACCATCATTTACTATTCTGTAACACTATAAACAAATTACTGCAGCAATATCATATTCTCTCATTATAAGTATACTCACCTTTTGTGAAAGTGTCTGCACATTTTCATCTGAGTTCGAACTTGCTCCAGCATTTTGTCCCTGCAAAGTCTTTGTTGACTGCACACATCTCAACCTTCAAACAAAGCCAACATTATGTTAAGTTTTCACTTCTATCATTACCTGTAAATTCTACTGTATACTCTGTTTACAAAAAATATTTCCCATGATTCAAGTTTTCTCTGCATAACAAACATTCTTCTAAAATGTTTACAAAAACATGACCTAAAACAGCCCCCTGTTTACCTAGATAAGCTCTAGAGAGGGAAGCAACTAGTTCAGGTTTGAGACTAAGGAGGAGGGAGGACTAAGTTTTGGCACTACCAACAAAGTGCATTAACTTCAATTTCCAGTAGTGTTTCTATACACTGTACCACAGAACCAGATAGACATATATAATTATGTATGGTAATTGTAAATATTTGTTTCAAGAAAAATTACAAAGGGAAACTGTTACTTCTTAATAAAGAGACGAGGAACCCTTACCTCTTAATAAAGAGAGGAGGAATGGTTACCTCTTAATAAAGAGAGGAGGAATGGTTACCTCTTAATAAAGAGAGGAGGAATGGTTACCTCTTAATAAAGAGGGGAGGAACGGTTACCTCTTAATAAAGAGGGGAGGAACTGTTACCTCTTAATAAAGAGGGGAGGAACGGTTACCTCTTAATAAAGAGGGGAGGAACGGTTACCTCTTAATAAAGAGGGGAGGAACGGTTACCTCTTAATAAAGAGAGGAGGAATGGTTACCTCTTAATAAAGAGGGGAGGAACGGTTATTTCTTAATAAAGAGGGGAGGAATGGTTACCTCTTAATAAAGAGAGGAGGAATGGTTACCTCTTAATAAAGAGAGGAGGAATGGTTACCTCTTAATAAAGAGAGGAGGAATGGTTACCTCTTAATAAAGAGAGGAGGAATGGTTACCTCTTAATAAAGAGTGGAGGAATGGTTACCATTTAATAAAGAGAGGAGGAATGGTTACCTCTTAATAAAGAGAGGAGGAATGGTTACCATTTAATAAAGAGAGGAGGAATGGTTACCTCTTAATAAAGAGAGGAGGAATGGTTACCTCTTAATAAAGAGAGGAGGAATGGTTACCACTTAATAAAGAGAGGAGGAATGGTTACCTCTTAATAAAGAGAGGAGGAATAGTTACCTCTTAATAAAGAGAGGAGGAATGGTTAGCTCTTAATAAACACTTAAGTGATCTCAAGAAACAGTTCATCAAGGACATCCCACCACTTTAGTAATTATTATTACACTTTTTTTGTTTAAATAACACGGCCACATATTTGAAGATTTCTTAGCTGATCGTAAGTCAAGTACAGTCATAAAGTTAATGAATGAAATCTGATTCTATTCTACCAATTATATACACTGTATTTGATTCTAAAATATCAAAAGCCATGGATTTCAGTTCTACAGCAAATCAGTCATTCCCAGTCATATTGTCAATATCAAGTAAAATCCCAAACAAGTTATGATCAACAGGGATTTGCTTCAGAAGCGCTGCAGCCTCAATCTCCAGGTAAAGTACATCAGGGAGATACTAGGTCCCATTTCATGTTTACTCTAACAAGTAAATTCTACACTGTAATCTACAGAAGGCACATATTGATTGAACCTCAACAACATGCCTTATTCCCGACATCAGAGACAAGTTATAAACATTACACACAGATGGATAACCCTGGCAATATAATGAAAGGATTATTTTGTAACATGCACTTTTTCTACAGAAAACTAGCTACCAGTATGTTCACTTTGCGTAAAAGCTAATGTGGAATATATATGCTATTTCATTTCTACCCTACACCACTAGCTTGCATTCACAGATATTGCCCATCAAGGCTTGTTGTTGTGTAATTTGGTACCAGTTTAAATTTTCATCACAAAATTCAAAACTTTATCCACATCTCACTGTCTGATCAGTGATATACAATGACCATGAGAGTAATACAGAATAGAGTATAGTACCCATGTGTATGCCTCACATTCTATGTTGATTGATGTCTGGCTGTGATGATTAGAGCATAGTTGACATTGATGGATAAAGGAAGGGAACTCCTTTTCAAAGGCAGCATTGCCATAAGCTGTTAAATCTGTATTTTGTTTTAATGCCATAATTCAATGCAAACATGTTGCCACGTGATTGGGTAGGTTGTGTTGACATTTCAGTTAGTCTATATAGGACGGATTAGCAGTCAAGACTTGACAAGCAGAGACTCCACATGACAGGATAGTTTGATCTGCTATATGTAGTGTGTAGCGGAATATACACTACAGTGAGAAGAAGCAATCTCCTTCTCTATTTTTGAACATTGCTGGCTATCATATTGAAAAATCATGTAATTGCTAAATACAAGAATATCAGTAAAAATGATGAATGCTCCAAAAAAACAACTTTATTGGACACAAAAGGTTAAACAAAGGGCAATAATTCTGTACTAAAGGGGTTTAATGCTCTTAAAATGACCAAGGTATACACCAAGTTTCATTATCCCATTGAAGATGCAAGCAAAGCTATGCTTTGGACATGAACAATTTAACAAAGGGCTATAACTCTGACACTGAGGGGTCAGGGGCCTTGAATATAATACAGTGAAGCTTCCTCAAACCAATCCTTCTTGAAATCTATCACCTCTTGAAACTGAAGGAAATGGCGATATATGGACTGATAACCTGTTAATCATACTAATACAAACCTTCCAATACCGATCCTTCTTAGTTCCAAATACCAAACCGATTTTGTGTCCAAAATGATTACCCTGGTAATATGTACTAAAACACCAGTGACACCTGAACAATCAAGATCAAATTTCAAACCAGTGGACCATAAAATCAACCCCTGTTGTGACAGTTGTTAGCTTGACGTTCCCTGCGAGTATGCCTGTCACTGGTAGGCTTTGTATACAATACCTACCCTAATCGGGAGGGTTATAATTAACAGAACTTATCTTCAATGGCAAATTAAATCCATATTGAACAAGTCCATCATTTCTCTGAAGTGAGAAACTTATACAGATAAAGTTTAAATGAGTAAATGTTGCAGAGTTAGAAAACTGCAGTTTCGCATCTGAATTGTAATTTAATGATGTGATTTTAACAAATAGAAATATCAATTCGGTGTTGATTTAAAGATAAGTTTTTATACTGATCAACAAAATATACATTCACCAAATACATTGGTTGGTAACACTTGCGGACGAGCCAACAAACCTACCAAGACGTTGTTAGGAATAGTTAAGTAACGTTACATTACTACCAAGATCGCTGGGCATTGTGCAGATTTCTTTTTGAGTAAAGCCATTTATAGAATACAAGTATTATTGTTTTTCACTTATACTTTCGTACAAATATTTGTTATAACGAATATTTGTTACCCTATAAAACTGTAAACTGTAATCAGTTGGACATGTGCAGTGTAAGACCTGAATGTTTAAGGTAATGTACAGAACCGAATCTGTTCTTTTATATCTGAGTCTTGATCAGTCAACTTGCATCACCTCTACAAACTGAACCCTCTCTTAACTGGCAAAATATTCATGTCCCATGCATGGTCTGTTTGGAGAAGTTTCACTGTACAAAGAAAACTAGCGTAGAAAGACCAAAGTATACACTATGTTTCATGATCCTTGTCTAACTGTGGGTAAACTTTAAAGTTTGTACAAAATGGGGAATCGCATGGACCTGGTTACTGTAGTCTTACAGCTGGCAATCCCTCCCCAGAAACTGTCTACAGGTGTTTTCCCATCCTCCCACTTTGGCAAGTCAGCATCTGGGCATAACTGAAATTCTCTATATTCCTTCAGCAAGGGTGCCAAGTTGACCATCCTGAATGACAGAAGGAAATCTCTTCCCTATCTCCACAACATCTGCTGGATTTACATGATCCCGTGAGGAAGGCACAAGAAACTCAAGTTTGTTGATGACTGGGTCATGAAATGGGAATTTCTTCACCATCTTGTCCACAGCTGCTATGTAAAATCTCCTCACACTGCTGAAGAACCTTGCTGTGACTCCTTGAGTGTCTTCATCATGCTCACTTAGGTAAGCCCGAGTGCAAAGTCCAACAGCTAGGTATGGATCTTTCAGATGAACAGTGGTGTCTCTGTAAGGTACGGCTGTCACATCCTCTGCTTCCCTTATCGTCTTCGCCAAGACAAACTTTCCAAGCAGCTTCCTCAGGATTTGTTGCATCTCCTTCCCCAGGTATGGAAGACGAGTGTCATCTGCCTGGAACATGGTGTTGAATTCCACAAGGAGGGGGAGAATAAATTGCAGGAAATGGAAGTAGAGCAACATCTCAGGGTTAGACAACAGGCATACAAGCCTAAACGTAAACAAATATCGCATTACAGTATGAACTCACAACTTTGACCGTACGTGCGAGGTCGGAGCAGGACAGGTGAATCAAGCGATCTTACCTTACAAAAAGCATTTGTCTGGCTTGTCGAACTTTTCCCGACCCATGGAAATTCCTGTTCCCATGATAATTGGTACTTGGTGTCATATTTTCCACGTTTAGGGCTGGGTTTTGGCGGAGAAAGGACCATGATCAATTTGCAAGTTCTCAAAATGGCGGAAAGCGAAGAAACGATCAGTCTGTTTTCTGATTGGTTAAAAATCGTATGACGTCATCAGGAACTCCAAGTCGATTCTTATTGGTTAGAATCGGGAGTTTTCTCAAAGAAGTGGGAGGGATTCCCCAAAATCGGGAGATATCGCTGTTTTAAGACTCACGATCGGGAGTCGGGAAACGGGGTGAAAAATCGAGAGGCTCCCGCCTAAATCGGGAGGGTTGGCAAGTAAAGTCATGCTCTTGACACAAAAGGATGGATGGATGAACAAGGCAGCAACTATATGCTTCCCAAACAAATTTTCTGGAAGCATACTTAGGAATTGGATGTGGTGATGGGTTGACCTAACTTGGTTGGTCAATAATCTAATCAAGCATGACATATTCTAACAGGAGACAAAGAAAACACATGTATGATAAAAGTTATTAATTATGATTCATGTATGCTAATTACTTGTGCTCCATGACGTTTTCCTTTGGAATAGTCTTCCACAACTCAGCCAGCTTTTCCTGTGAATCAGTGGTCACCTCCATGGCCATGACAAGGAATCTGTCCTTACATATGGTGTTTTCAAAGCCTGCAACATTAATGTAAAGCCTGGCATGTAATTATTATCAATATAAACTTAAAAGGCAATGTACAGTAGAAAGGGTCTATAGCATATATACATATCCCTTCTCCTTGCAAACCAGAATCTGATCAGGATTTATACCTGATCTATCATATGAACTAAATCCGCTGAGAGGCTCTCAAGACAGGATATTCATTTGTGACTGGACAGGAAAAGACGTATGGTTGAGTAACACTATATTGCATGCCATAAAAAATGTGATAGAGAAATAATAAAGCACATGAGTGCCATCTGATGCATGTTTGCAAAATAGTACCAACCTGTTTCTAATCTAAATACTGTAACAGTACATGTAGTATGAATTTCTTTACAGTACAATTTCCCCAAAGTGATCTTTCTCAAAACCAATCATCTCTTGAAACCAAACGAAATGGAGGTGTACAGAATAGCATCCTCTGTACAAAAGGGGTTTCAGGCTCTTAATATGACCAAGGTATACACCACGTTTCATTATCCTATTGAAGATGCAAGCAAAGTTTGCTTTCGACATGGCAAATCTAACAAAGGGCTATAACTCTGTAACTGAGGGGTTGAGGGCCTTAAATATAATACAGTGCAACTTCCCCAAATTGATCCTTGTCAAAACCGATCACCAAATAGCAAGCATATTTTTTGTCCCAAATGGCCAAAATATATTGAAAATCACTTCTGAAAACAGGCCTTACCTGAACCATCAAGACCCTGAAAGCCGACTGGCAGACTGTGAAATCAACACCAGTAGTGACAGCTATATTCTATACATCCTTGGTCATTTGTCTGTCATTGTAGGCTTTATACACAATACCTACCCTGATTAGCAGGATTATAATTAACATAATGTACAGTTATCTCCAATGACAATTTGAAGCCATATGGAACTGACCGGGGCTACGTCAGGCCATATGTAACTTTGCATCCAAGACTGGGCAACACTTAGATTTTCTAGATTTCTTTTCAACTACAGCCACACATTATTATCACCGTTTAACCACTTCACCAAAATATTTTTTCACTTTAAAACTTATTGCTCTGTTTTCAGTTGGACGTGCGATAAAAATGCTGGAAGTGAACGGAATAGTTAACGTAATGTAAAGTACAGAATCAATTTGATTACATCCCAATCCCTAAACTGACCAAATATTCATGTTCCATGTATGGTTGGCTTGGACAAGTTCCACTGATTTTTTAAATTCTTGTTGAACTTATTTTTCTACTGGAAAAGACTTTATATATAACAGAAGGGTGTGTATATCATTTGCATTCCCACCTTGTTGTAAGTACACATACACCACAACAGTACTTCCAGGCTTGGCCACACCAAAACATGGTCGCACTTTATACTTTTCAGGAGATGTTGTCTTTACCTGAAAAAAACAAAATATCAAGTTAATTAAACCCATGAACATCTATATTCCATTTCTTCAAAATCTCCCCAAATCATTCTTTCTATATCACTTGTTATATCTAAGACATCATATCACTTACTTTGTATGCAATTGGGTACGGTAAAGTGTTCTTCAGTGATATGGTATCATATGCTTCTTTTCCACTTTCATCAATGATAAATTCTAGTTCTTCAGCAGGACTGTAAAACACAACTCAATCATGCAACTAACAAAGGAGGGGAGACAAATCATTGCCAACAGTATATGAAGAAATGTGGTTATTTTTTTCAAAATAGAAATTTCATGAAAACTACCAGAACACTCACCCAATGTCTTTTCAGGTCATTAAAAACTTAGACTTTACAATTTCTTAAGCTTTACTTATCTAAGTTCTTTGAAACTGTGTTTGCTACACAATATGGTTGTCAAGATTGTGTTCTTTTTACTTAATCATCTGGCATACAAAACTGATATGAAATCTTTTACAGGGCGATTCAAATCTGATCAACACCAATTACAACTCTGGCTTCGAATATTACATAACTAAAACATACCTGATGGTCAGCAGCCTACCAATGAAAGAGTTATCTGCCCCTGAATCCATCTTTCCAGTGGTCCCACGTATACCTATTTTCCTTGTGCTCAGACTCTGAAATGACAAAATGAACAATCAGTACATGTTGTTAAACATTATAAATAGCCATCACTTCCTTGTGAGTCATAAAATGTGTTTCTAACTATCAATTTTAGGACAAAATAGGACAAACCTCCTTCTCTACACTCATTGTGCAAGTCAATATTCAGGCAACATATTTTCCATGGTGATATTTTGTGTCAGTTTTAAATGTAGAGTACTGATATACCTTGTAAATAATCTAATGATCATATTAGAGTAACAGGTGTTTTCAACACTGACTTCCTCATAAGATAAATAATGTGTTCAGGAAATGTTTTTTTCTAAAATTCACCTTGTAACTTATTTCAGCGACTACATACTCTATGATGATATGTAAGAGTTTCCTTATTTAAATAATATATTGTTGCTGTGTTCAAGTTCAGGTGGATTTTTTCTCATGATAATTCTATTCTTCTGTACGGACAAGTCAGATCCTCTTTCAGTTGAAAGCACTACATAACTGTATACATACATAATTTGTCAAATATGCCATAAATGTTATGTCAGGAATTTCTGGTTAACATGCAACATTATCCAAATCCAAGCAACTGCAATGTTTGTAAATATAACATATAAAAATATACTGTCAGCTTAATCTGTGTACCACTACAATCTGGTTTTAGCTACTTAACAAGTCAGAGATGGGATTCGCTCCCCGAATGGGACAAAATTTAAGGATAAAAAATAACAAAATACATTAACTCCAAAATCATGAGAGTGATAGGTCTTGTGCACTGCACTTCTCCTTGCTGAGATCTATATACCTATGAAGTTTCATGTTGATTCCTCTTTCAGTTTTTGTGTAATTTGTAATTGTGAAAAATATGACAAACAGACAAATTGACAACTACATGCTAGAGCATAAAAATCATTTTTCAAATGAAAGAGTCTATTTCATCTATGGCCCAAACTGATGACTTCAAAAACTTAAAATGAGTATGAAAGACTGTCTGTAATCCTCAACCGTCCGATACCCAAACCCAAAACCTGCTACACACACTTTAATAAAAAGGTGTATTGTGATCATATCTATGATGTTACTAGCTATGTTAGTTTCATTTTTAGATATGTTTTCTTATGTGTCTTTAAGACTCTTACGGTAACTGATTATCATGATCACTTGTTTAGGACTTTTAGATAAACCGAGCATAGACCTCAGAATAGGTATCAATGATTTCATAATTCTGTGTGTTCCACCATATTGTCCCATCTCCGAGAATCTTCTTTAAACCAGAGCAGTGCTAGTTCCTGATTAATGGAAATCTCAATCTGAATATTTCCTTAAACAACTAGTCTTTGGTAAGCTTTTAGTATAGTACTTCATTGTCTCATAGAGACACTATGCATGCATTGTTTATAGCATACGAGTGCCACTAGGTGTCACTACCACTACAGAAAGCTAGCATTGGTAGCAACAGCGGTGACAATAGGCTAAAAGTGGAACTGTGTTATGTAAGCCAAAACAAACATAAATTAGATCAATAAAGAAATATATGTATACTTATAACTAACACTTTTGCCGTGTGGTGTGTCTGGAGATCCATCCCCATCTGTAGTTTTAGCAGACTCTGCAAATGTCACCTGTAACAGTAATTTTCAGTGCTGTATAACAATGTGTTACATCTACTTCAATATTAGTGTACATATTAGTAATATCTGATAAAGCCACATCATGAGTTAAAATGTAATATGTGGCTTAGCCATCAATCAACAAGATGACGGAAGAAACATTATCCAGAGAGACATCTTTAAAACAATGAAACCTCTGAGTGTGATCTAGCATATTTCAGCATTGCATGCATCTACCACAATGTAGTAATATTCTGGAACAAATCAATAATTATTCCTAGAAGACTGAGATGTATCCATGAGACAAGAGGTTCTGACAGAATACAACATATTGAACTTTTACAGAGTAAATCTTAACAGAGATAAAAACTGAACCACAAATACCAAACAAAAAACCAGGAGTTTAAAATGTGAAAAAATGTGAAAAACACAATTTATGTTCTGTGGAAACATATTTATGTAATACACTACAAATTTACTCTGTACATAAATAATCAATAAACTAGTAGCTGAAAACTCTGCTGAAGCAAGACTCCTTGTCTGCCATGAAAATACCCTAGGGACATCTGGGAAAACAAAATCAATGTAACCTTAATCATTCATAGGAGTCTGTCTACAGTTACACTATACAGTGTACACACTGTACTGTGTATAGATTATAGTATGTCAAGTGGTATTGACAGTACAACTTCAAAGTATTTTATAAAATATTGCTGATAATGTTTTATCTCAATAGATTCGGATGTAAATACAAATAAAACCCTTCAATAGTCATATGAATTATAAATATATGACATGTAAAAATGCTAACAGTTATACTTCAATGATAGGGTTCATAATTTTAGAGTGATAAATGAAATGCTAAATATTAAGCTTGAAATTTTATTTGCATATTACACATATGCTAATAAATTATGTAGAACACATGTACATTACCAAAAACAGAATAATTTCCCCCCATAGTTAACTCTAGTATTGATTCATACCTCCCCAGCATCTGCCATCTTGTTTCCAAGCATCAATCAGAGACAATGGTAAGGGGAGATAATGTTGTCTTTTGTAACAAAGAACTATAACTCCGTTGACATTCTTTGTCCCACATAGAAACATTTTGAAAATAACAATACAACAAATTTCAATCATTTTAGTAATATTTCATTAATATCACCAAAATGATTAGGATTACTGATATACAACATAGATTTTTTTGTTTACATAATATAAGGCAAGCTGACAATTTTTTATTGTAAAATCTGATGGTTTTATTTGAAAATGTTCTAAATAACTATTTATCTGGGTAACCATTATCTGTTTCATTTGGAAATTTACCTGCAAAATTCCTCAATTTATCATTTATGAATTTGTCAATTATTTAAGGTGGGGATGTTGCCGTGGTAACCAAGATCAACAAAAGGGAGATAACCAATTCTAGAAAATGACTGCAAATAATTATTTTAATATCAAACCCAATATCTATTGAAAGAAATCCAGGAAAATGTATTTCTAATACCATTTTTCCACTGAATAATAATGAAGTGCTTATATTAAAGTCAAACTTGTCAAATCTTGCTATAAAATGAACAATTATGAGACGAAAAACAGTCACAACAATATTATTAAAGAAAACTGAGAATATTGTTATCAAATTGACAAAAAGAAAAAGCAATGCCACAAAAAGAAGTAAAAACATATCTATAAGAAATTAGTTTAAACATTAATATTATTTATTCATATTTTGTTGTTATTTTCCAGTTATTTACAATTATTAAAACAATCCATTCTTCTACTTTTCATAGTGCATCTCATTATTTTTTTCTCTTATATATATATATAAAGCATCTCCTGTATGTAGACAGAATGATATGGCATGTATGTGTATTTGGCATAAGAATTAATCCATATAATAAATATAGGAGAGATTCAAAGATTCAAATTCCAAGAAAAAACTTTAAATATCAAAATTAAAAGAATTTTTAGACACAGCAATTCTTACAATATTTCTATCAAATACTGGAAAAACATATACCAGTTTTAATTACAAATGATACAAGAGTACAAACTGCAACACATGCTACACTAAATAAAACAAAGAAACCCCTATAAGTTATAATCATATTTAGGTAGGCGCAATGGTACAGAAGTCATTAAATTGCTGATAAAGATGTGACTTTTTTTCTTATTTTTTGTTAAAAACAGGAAAATGTGTAATTAAAATCTGAAAAAATGTCTGAGGTTTGTGTGTATCTGCTATACAAGCATTCATTGAACTGTGATCTGTTATAATAATCATAAAGTGTGAACATTTTTGGATGATTTTATCTTAAAATGAAATAATTCTGTTATTTTACGGTCTTTTAATGCCAAGATCTTTGTGATCTCTAATTTTCAGAGCACTTTTCTTCCCCAAATATCAATCCCCAGATGTGAAGAATGAAGAATTCATTAAACAGCTCATAAAAAAAAATTATATATATATATCAATCTGTTGATTCATTTATAACACAAAACCAGCACAAAAACAATGAGATGTCAAAAAATATGCATTACACATAATAAAATATGTGAAACTTTTATTGATAATTGAACAATTAAATATCTACACTTTTTTGTCTTATTGCTGGAGCTGAAGAAGGGAAACACTTACAGGTTAAAGGGCTTTTGACCAGTGAAATCGTATCACATATAGGAACATACAAAGTAGTTAGAGTAGTCTCTGAAATGTTGTTGCATTCTATATATGTGTGATGTGCAGGGCATTAACTTGTGTAACTTTGTGTGTGCAGGATGTGAATTAACTGAAACTTATAATCAAACACATCGAGCAGAGCACTTTGATACATATATCTATATATGTGTGTGTACTGTTAAAGCACATGTGCACCACAATCAACACTCAGATGTTAACAAAACTGATTAAGGCATTAAAGATGATGTAAAGATTAACAGGTAACAGGTTCTGATTGAAATCAAGACATTTATTCTTAGTTGTGAAGCTCAGAGGGTTAAAATCATTTTCGCTCCTTGCACCCCTGGAACATGCCATAGTAAAATTGAAGGTTCAATGTGTGTCACCTTGTGGACAAGACAAAAATTAGCTTGATCCTTTGATGTACATCAAACCAATCCAGAGGTTGAATAAGGGTATATTACAATAGCTTTGGAGTTGTCTGTTTTCTCTTGTACAATCTTCAAAAGGTGCATATCAACCTGTGATTGGTCATTTTTTCTCCTGGAACCAATCAAATTACTTTTCTTGTGCCTTCAATTTTGCCATGATATGCTCCTGGGGTGCAGAGAGTGAAAGTGATTGTAACTGCTGGAGTATCACACATGAGTACTAGTTTCCAAGCTTGTAAGGAATAATTCAGGTTTAATATTTGGGCTACAAGTGACTTCAGAATTTATCTTATTACTTTAATTGTTTAACCGTAACATTATGTCATTTTTTAACTGTTGTTATTACAGATACAATATGTTTTTTTCTGAGTTAATTCATTTCACACATTCAAATGTTATAACTCTTGCTGTACAATATCTGTACAATATATTTTCAATTGTAATAAAGAACCCCATTGGTATAAAATGTACACCAGTTTTTGGTGTGTCTACATGCTTACCTTGGGTTGTGGTTGGGGGATCTATCAAACAGTACATTTCAATCTATTAGTTCATCTAACTTTTAGTTGAACAATGATAAATGTTTAAATGTGAAAGGTTTTGAAATTCCATTTATGATCTTTAATTCAGAATATTTTACATTAAAAAATTCTCAAATATTTCAAAGATTTGATATGGACTAATGTCCATACAACTGATTAATAAGTGGATTAATCATAACCAAATTATTTATGTCCATATTTGTTGAACTGAATCAATATTTTAGCCTGCTCTTATCTGCTACAATTTACTGAAGTGTTCACAGTCTGTCACAGCCATTTGATTTGATCATGTTAACAGAGATGAATGACTTCTTCTATACTTTATTACATCAAGCTACAGACAAACTTCAGTAAAAACTATACAGGTCATAACTCTTTAAACAGTATGGTACATTTTCCAACTTCAGTGAGATCACTCCACTGTTCAATAATGATTACTCACAAAATGTCTTCTAGCCTGATGTATAAGTAATCAGTTCCATTTTCATGCCTAATTATATAATATATACATGTCACTGGCAGATTATCAGTTTTAATTGGTTGCACAGTGGATCCCACTTATTATAACATCAGTTATTGTGATATCCTATTTATAACAATATTCTTTCTATATATCAAATATTCCTTATTAAAATTAAGGAGAGAAAAACATTTAATATGATACAGTCCAATGTGAGATATCTGTTATTATAAGATTTTTTCTGTCCATAATTGATTTTCATACACAATAATCCTAACCTGTATTTTACATCTTGGCTGTTCCCTGTGATACAAATTATTTGCTACTAATTCCTGCTCAAGGCATCACGAGGTAGCCTGTACCACCTGTTATTGGTAAGTTTCACTGTCAGTAAACAATAAAGATTAAGTGGTCTACCTGTGGTCACAATTTTCAAAGTCATATTACATAGATAAGACTCCCAGTTATGTCCAAACAATTATAACAAGAAAGACAGAGATAAGACTAAAGTTACTAGAAAACAGCCATTTTGTATTGCTTTGGAACAGCACCAGTCATAATTTTATAAATGTTCACATATTTTCCTAATTAGCAAGTGTTTTTAATAACCATACCTTTCCTGTTCCCTAAAGAAAAAAAAAGTTTGATGTCTCATGTTTTAGCAGTAAGAGCCAGAAATGGGTCAATATTGACATCAGTGTCGTGTACACTTACAGAGTGATGTGTTCACCATATATGATATTTCATATCAATACACTCTCAAAGGAACTAGTTAAAAATTTATCACATCAACTTGGAGTATTATGTTATTTTCTTTATAAAAAATTGCTTAGGTAGCATGACCTTTGACTGTCACATGATCGTGTTGCTTTTCACGAGGCAAAATGGTAAAACTATTGACATTTACAGGAGCCAGGCAACATGTTTTGTTAGCAAAACAGCCAAATCATGATAATTCATAAAACGGTGGCAATTACTTTCATATGTATACCTTTTCTGAATATTGCATTACAGTAGTCTATTCTACTTCAGTTTAAATCAGTTTTTAGAAACAAACCAAAACTGAAAGTAGAAATTAACTTGTGTACCATTTGAATGTATTCACAATGACTGAATAATCAGGTTTGATTAAAGAAGTAATTCATATTGATTTTAATGGTTACAAAATACAAATATTATAATTACATTGCTTTCCATCATAGTTTTATTTAGTAATAGGCTTGACTATTGTGGTAGTCTGTTAACTTCGGCTCTTGGTTAGTACCTAAATAGCCTGCTCGGTTATAATATCCATGTACCAGTTATTAAAATATACTAGATATTATAATATTTTGATGTGAAAAATAAAATATCATAATAAGTGGGTTTCACTGTATACGGAACAACAGCAAAATAATTGACTGTGCTGCTTTAATCCAGCATATATCAAGTTTGAAAAGGATTTATTTATTACAAAATTTGAATCTGTTTATCAGAATCATACCTTATCATAAAACATTGTACAAGAAAAATACTTCCAATAGAGTGAGTCCCTCAACATTGTTGATCAGTGCCTGCAAGGTTGAGGACACCTTAAAGTGATAATCATGAACAACGTATACCAGAAGTTAATCAAATCTGTAAAAAATTTAAAGATAAAGTATCCATTGAATAAAGAGGAAAATAAGAATGCCAACTCACCCTTTTTTTCAGTTTGTTTTCATCCTCTCCCCTTTCATCTGGTGGGATATATTTAAACACAAATTTGTCCTAAAAAGAAAACAATGTGACTCTTGTAAATACAAGCAATACACTATATCTCATAAATCTGAAGCACATCGCAGAATATTTTTAAAACAGCACAATATTCAATAGATGAGTATTTACTGGGATTACACACAACTACAAGGGTCTGATTTCCAAAATCTCAATGTTTTTGATGTATTTTATGCTGACGTTTGCTTACTAACTGTGTAATTTCTCCATAATCTTAAATATAACATGAAGCTATTTATTCAAGGACTTGTAAATGTCATTTGAAGCATTTTAACAATATACTCTCCCCATCAAAACCTGCAATAACTTTAGCTCTCTAAAGTAGCCCATGTGATCTACAGAAATATGCATTCAGTAGCTAAAGAAATATAACCAGTGACTTTCCTTCCTTATATTCACCTCATTTTATATAGGCCCTATCTCAAATTGTGTGTTTTTTTCATTTTTCTCCAATTATTTTAGCCTTTAGAATTCCGTAGATCATTAATCAGAAATTATTTTATGAGTCTGGCATTCATATTCTCTATTTCATCACTAAAAATTCTTAATTTGCATCAGCTGGCAATTTCAGAAAATTGAGATAATCAATGACAGCTGATGGAGATTAGATGTTAAAGAGCAACAAACTCACAGTGCCTCCCATGTGTTCCATGAGTTGGTCCTTATTGATGTATTCCTGGATGTCACTTTTGCCTACAAATTTGATTTTCTTTATCGCCTGTGGACTTAACCAGGCTTTGATGATCTTCCAAGCAGCTAAAACAAAATAACATGCAAATTGTTACCAATCAAAATTGCTAATCTTAGATTCAACTCATTATTCATTCACTGTAGAAAGAGAGAAAGGGGAAGAAGGAGATATTATATCAAGCATTTTGATCTTTAACAGCTAGTGATTCCAAGCTAGACAGCTGAATTTTGCCCAGAATGATTCGGATGGCATTGTATATGATGAACCACATTCTGTTACATATAGCTTTTCTGACAGTCAGTTTTCACCCTATTCAGAAATTTTGCTATCTTTTTAAAGAAAAATATTTTTAGAAATAAGATAAGAAAGTTTTGATACCTGAAATTACAAAACACAAAGCATATACTTTACCATTGAATAACCAGGGCATCTCATAAACCAACATGTATCCTGAAAGACAACAGAAAATATTTCAACACAAAAAAAAATAGTGAACAATCAAACACTATGCAATGTTGAGATCAATCGAGCTTAAGCTCTGAATATGGATTTTAAAATCAATCTTCATCTAGGAATCTTCTTTGATATAATCTGCTACCATAAATAGAAATATTTAAAGTTGGTTAATTTTCACAAACAGGAAAATATTAATATGTTGTCTTTTTATTTTGCAAATAAATATATGATTCTTTTACAAATATTTGAGCCTAGCTAAATAAATCCACAAAAAAACAACAAATGTATATATGGTATGAAAATATATATGCCAAAATTAAAGTGAAACTGAACAATTCCTTACTTTCATATTTTTATATTTCAAATATTACATCTCTGGTCATACAAAAGGAATTATAACTGAACAGTTTATTCTTATTCAAAAGTAACAAATAAGCAGAGCAGATCTAGTGGATTTGGTTATCTTCATTTGAAGCATACAACAATGGCATTTTAAAATTTTATTTGAGAACTGATCATGAACAGCAGAATGTATTTTGAGCACCTATATGATCCTACAGTATCTTCTTTCTCTTACCTAGCAGGCTTATAAATGTATCAAAAAGCCATAAAGATGATTTCATTTACCTTCATGGAGGTCAGGTAGAGAAATTTTACTTACCTAGAAGAACTGGATAATAAACTTTAAAGCAAGTGATCACATATTTGATCAATTCCATGTCCTGCAATAAACATAAAGTGCTTAAAATCACTACATAGCAGCTGCTAATGATAGGACAGAATTTCAGAATCTGTAATAGTATTCTAATCAATTAAAATATATAATAATTATAATAGATATTAACATCATCCACTATTAGTTTTATCAGGGTTTTTGTTTACGTTAGTAATTTGCAAAATAGTAAGTACTTCAATTGTATTCAATTGATATTTCATTAAACAAGAAATACTAGAAGGATCTTGCCGTCCACCATTGTTTGATCCTTATATGCTCTTTGAAAGTTGGATCTTTCCCTTCTTTTCTCTTCTCTGTTTTAACTCTTAATGATAAGACATTTGAACATTCCATTGCAGAAATAAATGATAATCTTTACTTGCCAAATCCAAAATGGCCACCTGGAAGCCATTTTGTTTCTTCTGATCAGTTCAAAAAGCAAACAAGCACAAGGAGAGATCAAAGGGAACACAGGCATGAAATTTGACAGATAACCATTCAGTACTTCTTCAGAAATATAAATAACACTTTTTACTAGGCAAATCCCAAGATGGCTGTTTGTCAGCCATTTTCTTTTTCTGATCAGTCCCAAATTCAAAAAGGCACAGCTAGGGACCTAAAGAACCCTATACATGAAATTTGAGAAAGATCTGTAAAGTAGTTCTCAAGAAAAAGCGATAACAAACTTTCTAAATCAAAATCCAAGATGGCTGCCTTTCGATCCTTTTATTTTCCTGATCAGTTCCAACATTACATGGACACAATAAGAGACCAAGGGAAATCTACATATGAAATTTGAGAGAAATTCATCTCTTAATTTTCAAGAAATAGATATAACAAACTTCATTGAAAAAATCAAAGATAGATGCCCCTCGGCCATTTTGTTTTCTTTATCAATCCCAAAATGAAATGGGCACAACAAGGGACAAATGGGAACCTACATATGCAATTTGAGAAAGATCCATCAAGGACCTCTCAAGAAAAAGCGATAACAATAATTGTAAACATGAACAACGGACGGCCCATGGACCACGGACCATGGATGTAGAGCAATTTTAATGGCCCACCATCATCAGATGGTTGTCTAACAAAGGTAAAAATTAAGGATGACATCTCTTCACACATGATTACCAATGATATATTGCTACCTACAGGACATTTAAGAAATAAGAAATGTAACTGGCAGTTTTGAACCTCTTATGTTTATTTCCTGCAAAACTTCCTGTATATAGCAATTTCAAGGAGTTGTGTAATATCTGTTCTTTTATCATTAATATCATATTGCTTTTGCATATAATTACTTATTGATCATAGTCTTACTTTTTTCCTTTTTTTGTTACAAATTTTGACTCAAATATTGTGTAAATTGCCATGTAGTATATTGATATGGCACAATGAGCAGGGACTGTAAGTTACATCTTAATTTAAATGTAACAAACCCTTCATTTGATCTCTTTTTCTTACATTGGTATCAAGCCAACCTCCGATAAATTTCTTCACTTCAATGAATACATGGGCAGATAAAAAGGTTTTGTGGATAAGCCAGCGCATGTGTACTCTGAGGAGGTGATTCAGGACTATCACATAGAAACTAGACTAACAACATTGTTACTTACCAAATTTGACAAACCTGCCTCTGACATGTCAAATAGCATCACAATCTCTTTTGTTGGCTCCTCCTTATAAATAGCCTCAAGGTGATATGCAAAAAATTTCTTAACTCCATGAAGCTTTTCAGTGTCTTTCTTATGTAGCTTTACTCTGATAATCACTGGAAAAACAAATTGGTATTTGTAAACTATTATTTACAGCTACCATGAGAGTAGTTTTCTGTTGTCACATTAAGAACTTTTTGGAATCAAAATTTTAACAAAAAGCAATAATTCTGTAATGAATGGGTATTACGTCCTGACTTTGCTACACTGCACATCGTCTTTGTATGACCAATGTATACACCAATTTACAAAATCCTAATTTGAATGCAAGCAAAGTTATGCTCTAGACAAGAAAATTAAACAAAGGTCAATAACTCTATAATTAAGGGGTTGTGGGCCCCGACTTCAAAACATCAAATTGTCGTATTCCTTAATCTGATAGTGAAAGTCCTTTTAATTTTAATTTAATTCAGCATAATTACAATGGCACAAAAGTCTTATCAACTTAAACATGCTTCTCAAGTCTAACAGAGAGACCAACAAGCTAAATCCAGACAGAACTTCTTTTTTCTGATTGATAACACAAAAAAGAAGCCCATGGGACCTATATCATTCACCTGGTTTATTTGCTGACATTGACTCAAACTAAAGGAAAGGTATCTAAAACACTTGTATCCGTTTCCCTCCAATAGACTCACCCCTCTCGCAAAAGATGCACTATTGGTGCAAAACTAAGTACTCTTCACCAAGGATGTCTTCAGTTCCAAAAAAAGAAGGATTTTAAAGAATTTGTGCTTTCACATATTGGGCCCTGCCCCTAATGTCCCAAGTGGCAGAGACCTTAAATTTATACAAAATAGACTGCTACTGACTGAGTCATCATGGTATAAGACCTTTTAGTTTTGTTACCTATGTGTTATTTAAATTTTTCTTCAATGATATGCAAATAATCTTAGTATTATGTTGTACACGTAACTTACAAACTCTCCTGCCGTCTTTGTCATGGTTGCACCAAAAAATTGCTCCAACGTCAAATATCCATCTGTCAAACATTGTTTCGCGCAAATCTGCAACAAAATATGCCTACACATCACATCTTGAAATAAAGAGCAGAGCAATGTCTTCAAGCTTTTGAATTACATTTACTACTAAGAAAATATTCAACATCAAGAACTCCAAATCTTATATATTAATAAAATATAAAGTTAACTAATAAACAATATCAGGTAAACGTACCAAACTTGTTCGGTGGTACAGTAAAACAGAATGTATGTAAAATCTAAGCACCAGCTTCAACCTGCTGCAAGATTAACCCATGGCTAGTAAAATTTGATTCATGCAAGATTATGAAAATTAGAGGGAAAAAAATAAATAAAAATAGCATATGTAACCTTCACTGTATGATAGAAAGCACTGTAATTAGGGAGATTACCTGCCAACATAACTTCTGAAATTTTGATGAGTTCTCTCATATTCAAGGGATATAGCGGATTCCAAAAATGTGCAGTGTGGGTGAGTCCCACAAAAATGTACATTAGCGAAGAAATAATGAGTCCTAAAATCACTGCTAATAGTTCTACAAGTTCTATATTATATAGCCATCAAATGATATTTGTAGCAGTATGTATGATACAGTGCCACGAAGAATTTAGATTTGAAAAATAATTCATAATCTAGTATTTCCATGATCTTTTTTGAATAGTAACCAAGATTTATAACCACTGGCCCAGTGAGGCCAACCTCTTGTCAAATTATATCTCATCATGATCATGGACTTCAAAATCAAGGGTGACAGAGTGTTTTAAAAGGTGATAATGTAAAAAGAAGTTATAATCAATTATAACATATAGTTATCACATCTACAGTATACATATTACCTGTAAGATAAAAATAAATGTTCTATGTTATGTTTGAATATTATTTTGATGATATTAGATAAAAAAATTAACTTAAAACTTTTAAATATAACATGGTAAAGGAATATTTTATGATTCTAGCATCTAACACACTTTGAGAAGGTCATGATACAACCAATATAAGGTTGACCTGATGAAATCAGGCAAGTTAGAAACATTGCCAGTCCTTTACATAGACATGCATTTTGCCATAATATATCTAAACATACAAACATATATGGTGATTATGTCTGCATTTTTAAATTTTGATTTAGGGTTCCTTGACATACTTTTTGCAATGAATTTCTATATATCCTGATATCTTACCATTTATTTCTAATTCTTTTCTCCATTTCATTGTCTCATGAAGTCTGTTTGCTGCCTCTTCCAATGTCTCAAAGTCTCTGATAAATTGTCGGACGTATAAATCATTTGAAGCCACATTGTCGACATCTCTTTGATCATAAAGATTCTTCTCAACAAAATCTGTGACTACAAGAAAATAAATAAAATTGAAGTTTTAATTTAGAAACATTCCTTATATTTTCAATGTAAAGCTAAGACTAGACTAGTAATAACTGATCACAATCAAATGATTAATACAATTATACAGCATTATAGCTTACTAAAACAATACTGAAAAGAAAAGTATTGCCTTCATTTTTGAGTGAAATTGTGGGATAGGCTTAAAGAATTCATCTTAATACATACTTGTAAAAAATGCAGAATCAGCCTTGAGAGAAAAAAAATCTGATATCTGTGTCCTATTGCATAATTGTCTTACTCTTTTACTAGTTACAGGTCTATAGTCATGAATTTTTAAATTTCTAAATTATTCCTGACCATTACAGCCAGACTAAATGAAATAGATTTGTTTTAGTAGTTTCTGAAATCTGAGCTGCAAGTTGACAGGATAATGTAAGGAAGAAATAAAGCTTACATTTACACAGAAGTCCGTATATGATTACTAAGCAATGTAGTTAAATTATATACACACGTCATATATACTAAAACGAAAAAGAAACACTGTGTAACCTAAAAAGATTCTTTTAAATGATATAATTTAATGTTACATTATTTCATTCATTTTTGTATACAATTTCATCTGTTTGGAACCATTTGTTGAAGGTTCTATCGATTATCAATGCTAATTATGCCAAAAATATCCCCCTTTTAGCGATGACCCTACTTGTATTGCGCAACACGGCCGGACATTTCAGTATCTTGTGTGTCCTCCATGCACAGCTGTCGCAGCCCTGATTCTTCTATGCATGGAATTCATCAGGGTGTTAACCCTTGCAATTGGGATGTTATTCCATTCTTCATGCAAGGCACGTGTGAGCTGGACCAGATTAGTGGGGGCATTTGGACGTCTCCTAACTCTCCTATCCAATTCGTCCCACAAATGCTCAGTTGGAGACAAATCTGGACTGAATGCTGGCCAATCGATTGGGATTACGTTATTGTTGGCAAGAAATTGCTGACAAACTCTAGCGACATGGGGCCGGGCATTGTCTTGCTGGAATATCAGGTTCCATGCTTGCACACATGGCACGGCAACTGGGCGAAGGATTTCGTCTCTATACCTTACGCCGGTTAAATTATCGTCAATCACGATCAGGGGTGATTTAAACCCATTGGAGATACCGCCCCAAACACATACTGAACCACCGCCAAACCTATCCCGCTCAGCGACGCACGCGTCGGTGTAACGTTCCCCTCGACGTCGATATACACGACGTCGCCCGTCCGAACGGTAGAGAGTAAACCGGGATTCGTCAGTGAAGAATACCCGTCTCCATTGCCTCATAGGAAAATTTCTGGGCAAGTGTGCTTGTAACCAAGCCAATCGGCGTTGGCGACTCGCAGGAGTTAGGGGCAGACCAACATAGGGACGTCGTGCTCTCAGGCCATTGACGCGTAAACGGTTTTGAACCGTATCAGGATGAATATGGCGGTTATGACTGCCTATAGTGTTATTTGCAGTTTCGGTAGCTGTGAGATGGCGATTACATAAGTGAGAAAGTCATATAAACCGATCCTGATGTGGCGTCGTGACGCGCAGACATCCACTTCACGGTCGGTCGATGACCCT
Organism: Ylistrum balloti; assembly: GCF_031769215.1. Lineage (NCBI taxonomy): Eukaryota > Metazoa > Mollusca > Bivalvia > Pectinida > Pectinidae > Ylistrum > Ylistrum balloti. Next base: position 185,815 of record NW_026781993.1, read on the forward strand.
CCCCGTCACTCGCACACGTTGGACAAGACGTTGAATTGTCCGAATGTGCACACCAAAATGTGCAGCAACCTGAAGTTGGCCCTGACCCTGCAAAAGCATTCCTATAGCTAGTCCCCGCTGGACCTCTGTCAATCGTGGCATGGATGTAAATTGCTTAATTCGAATCAAACTTTGAAAAATCAATCCGAATACTTGAACAGTATCAAATAGACTGTAAATTTCCAATGGCGAACTCAATGACCTTCCCCTGCACAGGATGCTTGTATTTTAGCACGTGCCTCGCACGGAGCGTGGAGGTCAGGTATTGTGTGATTTTAAACACGTGTACCTAGTGACCGCGAACAACACATCAACCTGACCGAGTGTCCTTATTCTAGGCTAAGCAATAAATCATTTGTAGTATATTTAGTGTACCCGGCGTTTCTTTTTCGTGTTAGTATATATGAAGGTGTTTCTGAAGCTGATCTTTAGGGATTCAACATCTGATCTCGGTGACAGCTAAAGAGCTGTCTGAATGACTGAAAGTTGACAATGTAATGATGTTTGATGAAGTCTGGTAGCAGTTTTTGGGCATGATATGTGGTGAATCCTATACCAAATTAATGAATATATTTTCATTTATTGATTCAGACCAGTACCACCTGGTATCCCATTTCTATGGTAAAATCTGCTTTCTATGGACTTTTCATAACTAAAATGGATCTACGAAAGGATTGTCTTATCTACAGATCAAATCAAATGAATATATAGTTTCTGATTCCTGACTCTCTCTCTCTTCAACCTAAACACACAAATATTATGTTTACATTTATTTATTGGCACTGCATGCATCCCAGTCTGGAATAGCCCGACCTCGTACATAGTAAGCAATGCTAAGCAAAAGGCTAGGTAAGGGGTGAGCATCTACAGGTATGGGAGTGTCGACCACCTGAGACATGTTATATATCTTCCGATAGTGACGACAGGGCACGGATGTAAACAATAATTATGACAGTTTACCTCACAGTCAACACCAACATGAACACTGTAACAGACAATGATACAATCAACCAAATCTTGCTTGTTTGTCCGAAGTGACAGATATGTATCTGAACCGATCATAATCTTCCCGCAGAATAACTGTATCCAATGAAAGGGATTGTAGTTAACTCACAATAGTGTTCATTTGCTTGTTTCATAATAAACTGTATGTGATAGACCTGACATTAGATTATGATTTGACTAAATTTCTCCACTGCACACCATTATTATCATTTTCTGAAAAATTCGGGATTTTTATTCAAAATCAGTTGGGATGCCTGTACCACTCCCAGGAAATGATGATTAAATTAACTATTCAATGACAATCTCAAGTTTCCATGACGTTTGTTTTTGTTAGACCAATGGAGTTACTTCTCAGTAATGCAAGATGATCGTATTGACAAATAAGGGTACATTATGTACCTATGTATGTATATAAACAATTATGTCCAAGAAATGACAATGGGGTGGGGTAGATATACGTTACCCTATCTTGTTTCCAAATTTTGACTACTTAATACTTATGTCTATTGTAGTTTTGATATACAACTTGTAATTAAATGATGTTTACATTAAACCAAAATGTCTAATGGCTTGTGATGGGCTGTTAGGGTAATATTTAAGCACACGGATTAGTTATAATGATAACAATATAAACACTGATAAACGAGATTGGTTGCATATACACATACACCTATATATGCGACCCATCTTATATATTACGCCATTTGTAATGTATCCCTGTAGCTTATGCTTAAACTCGTACCAGTACTTGACATAGTCTTTAAAAGTCTCTTTAAAAGTCCGTAAAGAAACAGTGACGGCTATAGACATGAAGTATATATCTTGATAGACAGATGTCAAGTGTGAGACATTCTCGTCAAAAACAACTAACGTGTTGGTATTGCTGCGGCAGTCCCAATGGAATGTTGTTATAACCGAAAGACAATTTTCACATGAACGACATCATTCTTACAACTCGTAACATTTTCAAATGGAAAGAAATCCAAAATAGTGAAAGCATCAGATCATATGATGTAACATTTACCGTTATATTTGTCGTAGAACACTTTTCGAAGTTTACCAGCATTAGATGAATGAACCTGAAATGAAAAAGGATATATGTTTTAACTTAACATACACGAAAAAGATGAAATTCAAGTTTTAACATATAATTTTGGAAAGAAACTTTACTTTTCTGGAGTCGCCGTCCGCCATATTGTATCGTCTGCTGACTTCCGCCACAGCGCCACCTTACAATAGGATAAATCAAGGGGCTATATAACGTTGTACTTTTTCAACTCAAAATCGTCCTATGAAAGGCCTAAAGGCCATAATTGAGGACGTTAATCCCCTAATAATAATAATAATCAACTCAAAAACTTCATGTCAGATTGAAGAAGAAAGAACATATATAATCCCCCTGATCACTTAGCTATTGATATCACAACGCCGAATTCCTGATATAAAGCAAAAACTATTTTAATAATCTTTCTGCATCAAACGATATTTCCTTAATATGAAAGTGGATTTTTTGTGATAGGGAAGTCTTATTTCACACCTAAAATTCCCCTCGGTTTCTGATGTCACAACATCCTTCCGATTTCTTTCTGTTTTGTTAATATTGACACCAAAGTATAATTTTCTATAAGAAAATATGGATTTTCCATATAAATACTTTTTGACACAAGTAAATAGCCATCGATTGCTACGGATACAATTAATTTGAGCAGATGTAAAACATTTTTTTTTAATAAACATGAAATTGTGATATCGAAAATCGACCGAGAGGGAAAATTAGGTCATGACGCTACCCAAAAGGAACACTTTGCAATGTTTAAACTGAAATTTTTTTTTATATACAGGTACAAGTGAGCAGTGCATATTTTAAACAAAAAATGTATGGTCTTTATGAATAATTATGGACAATTTTATCAGTGTCTTCTATGTCGCTTATCATATTTTCAATCTGTGGCAAAAACGGAAAAGAAGCCAGGCAAAAATACAAACATCCCATCACGTTATTTAACGTTTTTGATGGAAAAGTCACTAAAACTAATGAGATAGTATGTAAAATTTCATTAGATAAAGAACAAATATTTTGAATTGCATGCTTTATATCTGTCGTCCCTCTAAACGAACTGAATTTACGAGGTGTTCCACTTTTGGAACCGTACAGTTTGTTCATAGACACACGTGCTACTTACACATAACAGGAAATGAATGCCGAACTTAACCGAAGGTATCTATTTGTAAATATAAATGAGGAAAATGGAGGATTGAAATACCACGTAGTAAAATTATGCAATTCTCTTTAAAAGATTTCCGTTTTGGGTAGTGTCACGCTGTTACACGGAAGAATATCAGGGAAAAAATAGACGTTCAAAAGGGTAAACGTCTTCAATTTCTTTCGATAAAGGTCAATCTAGTGATGTCACGATTATAAGATGAGGAGCGATCACGGAAACACAAGATATTATCTGAGTGTCGTTTGATTATGAGAATCAAAACACGAGTCTAAAAACTTTAACATTCAGCATTTAATGAATGAAAATCTTATGACAAGTTTGACAAATTCAATATGAAATAGAAACACATGTAAAACTTATTACATAACTTCTGTATTTTCAAGCGTTCTTGCGAAATCTAAATTAGCGATATTCTCGCTCAATATTTCTTTCGTTGGTGACATCACAATGCATTTGACGAAATGAAGTTATGACGTCACAAATGAACCTAAGTCAATCATAACTCTGCTAGGTAGTAGTTATTACAGGTTCAGTCATCAAAAATTTACAACACTCATAACAAAGCCATTCTGGTCTTTATCACCAAGTAGCTGTGATAAAATTCAGACCCCTAGAATCACTAACGAGTCCTATAAGGACGACACGATTGTACAGTTTCTTTATTTGGCTTTTACTATACAAGATTTAAATTGCCATGAAAATATGTTTCACTTGTATATCTTTTGTACAATGTTAGAGAGACAATGTTTTTATCTGATAAGTAGAAAAAGAAAATCTGACATACCAAAATCCCTTTTTATCCAGAAAAAAATGCAACGTGTTCCTTTCTTCCAAACTTTCAAAAATGTTTGTAAATGAACTGTCATGAAACTGGGATCGGGGAATAAACCAGGATCAGGGTAACACTTCCTGGAAAATTACAATTAAAGTTTGATTTATCTATCAGGAAACGTCACAGTAGCTGAACATATCATGTTTACACACTTGTATAAAGCATAACTTCAGCTTTCACAACTCACTGACGAGATGGGTAAACTACATACGTACCTGGTAGTGTGTCTGACACTGTTCATTATATCATCTTTCTGTATCATCAATAATGGAGGATTAGCACAAGCTGGTAAGCTACTTTTATTATAAAAAAAATTACATCCAAAATAATTTGCATACCTAAAATTGTATGTATGCACCATGATACGCAGAGATCAGCGCATGGCATGTTTTCTAAATCATTAAATATTCCATTAGCCAGGTAAAACGTTATTCCAAGAGGAAAAGGTTTCGTTGTGCAGAGTTTTAATTAAATCTTTACGTAATCAATCACCGATATGTTCGTTCCTTATAATGCTGGATATGATATGTCATTAATGTTACGAGTTCATAGGGAGGAGGAGGGAGGGGCGCTGACTGCTAAGATGATCACCAATACTAGAGTTGATTGTAAGGAAATTATATGTACTCCAATCGTTATGTTTGTATATGAGTATAAAGCCAATATTATTTTGCACTCGCAGAACGTCTGATAATCGATTCACGACATACTGCTTCCGGCTATGAAATGGTTTTCATGGAGCCGCTAAATTGTACACTTAGTCGTGGCACTATATCATATATATAATCAATGGTTCACTGCATGTCGTGCAAATCATAGCATCGCTTTATATGAACAGCGTATACATATTCAATGTATCTGCATGTGATTGCATGAATGTATGAACTGATGTAACATTGTACAATGTAATTATGCCATCTTTAGTTTTATATAAAAATGTGTTTAAATCTGTAATCATTAACTAAGTTCTGTTTGTTTGCGCTGGGATTTAACGTCCCGTGAACAGCCAGGGTCATTAGCGTCGGAGTATTTTTGAAGTACCTGGTGTTTTAATCAATGAACAACATACAAAAGGCCCATCAATCACATGCTGGCCAATTGTGTCTTGCTCAAGGACACTCAACTTAGCTCGCGCCATAGACTCACAACGCATTATGCCAGTCTACAGTAATATACTCTAACTAGCCCATATTAAATCATCATATAATATCATAATTGACCCGTATTTTATTGCTTGTACTTATTCTCTCATCGTGTTGTACAGTCCACAATGACTCACATTCTCTCATCGTGTTGTACAGTCCGCAATGACTCACATCTCGGTGGTATACAATGTACAATGGAATAGTCAATAGTTATTGACTCGTATCACATCTGTAAGTCCTATTGTAATTAACTCACTTTGTAGCATATTAATTGATCACAGTCTCGTACCATATTGTTAGCACACTGTACCTACTTGTAATACCGCTTGTTCTTGTCCATATTTTACCTGGAACAACGTTTCTCATTCCTAAATTGATGTATTTTGTTTCGTTTCAGCCAAACGAACACGAAAACCTGGTTGCCACTGTAATAGGCCACCCTGTACCCCTTGTGGTGAAAAAACTTCCAGGAAATGGTCAGGACCGATCCGAGTCAATCCCCGAAAATGAAAGCACTTTTTTGACGATGTCAACAGTAAACGGCTTCCAAAGAACAATCATTCCTTCATCAATACAGCTGAAGAATGGAATGACTCGTAAAGATGAATTCCTTTGTATTTTACTCTGTCATTAATATTATCAAACCAACAAAATATTGGTTTCAGATTGTTCATAAATCTATCCGAATTTTTAAAATAAATCTTAACCCTACATTGCCTTTATTTCTGTTTTGCTATTTGGTAAATGTGTTTGACGGATATTTTACATCAAAACTGTAGTCCCTGGATATTGTCACTGCTTCCTGGGAAACCTGGCAGAGTCGACTTCCGAATTGTTGTCATATCGGCTCTCAGTTTACAGCAAATTAAATTGGTTCAAGGGACTCCAGTCATTGATATTCTGTGTATTTTTCACTTTTTCCATACACTTTGTCAACTGGATATTTCTGTCTGTTTTGCTCAAGCTTGCTGAGTACCGCTGATGGGAGATCGACATGGCACCTATCAGCAAGACGAACTAGGTAAAGCATGACGTCACTCATTTCCTGGCCTACGTGTGTCCTCTCCTTGTCCGTAAAATCTAGATAGATAAAAGAAGCGTTCTAAAAGACATATACTTTCCTGTCCTGTGAAACCTTGTAACTAAATCGCATGATGAACCCTTAAATAACACATGAGGACAAAATAACTCCTTTGGGAGGAAATAAAGTTTGACGATGGTTAAGGCGTTGACATTGCATTTTAAAGAATTTTATAACATCAGTGTATACCGTTAGTGAAACAGAATATTTACACAAAAACTCTCTGGTCTGGGAAGAGAACGAGTCTTTCTACTGCCGTCCATTTACTTTTGTTCTCCACAATTCTGATACAACTATAATTAAAACTGGTCTCGTTACGCCATTCTGTTTCACGCCAGTCATTCGATGATTCGACTGTTCCATTTATTGGAACTGCCCAATCGTGTAAGAGAACGTGACTTATTCAATGAAGCGAGAAAACTAACTACTACAACACCTAAAGTGATGTTGGTAAATAAAACAGTATTTTCTTAGCGCAATTATAGTCGATATAAATGCAATGTACTTCTTGCAAATCTTCAATGAATCAAAATGATTTTAACAGCATTTCATGGAATTTGCCAGTAAGCACATTAAGAAGACATATACTCTTTAAAGTATATACATACAATGTACAATGTCCCGGTCCTACATATCCGACCAGCTTTATGAAACGAGTCACGGTATTTGTAAAAATGTCAATTTATTTTCAAGGAGTAAATTAAATGCAGGACATATACATATACTTCACAATGTAAGAAGAAGTAATATGCATAAAGTTTTTTATGAATCAACTTACTTGGTATTCCTTCCTTTACTTCGCCTTTCCACTGACTACAACAAAAAATATCAGAATATCCGATCAGTGATGTTGACTATTTGTTTCGAATCTTTAAGTGAGTACATGAACAGTTTCTCATAATGACACAATAAAACTAAGTTATCGTTATTTCGGCCCCTTTGAGCATTGTTAGAGGAAAGACAACATACATTACTATACCGAATTAAACACAGAGTTTATTAATCAATGAATTAAGGTAAAGATGTATATCAAAAACGATTCATTTTGAACATTATCTGATAACCACACTTCATGATGTAGGTCACAAAGCATGTGTCATGATGATTATTTATTTCACGTGAAATTGTGAAATAAGCATTTTCAACTTTTACAAAAAAATTCAAAACTTACAATATTTCCGCCAGTTCGCCTACCTCCCCGACCAAGGCAAGTAAAATATTTCTAGGAGTGTGGTACTGTTCCCAATTTCTTTCCTTAGCAAATATCGACTGGAGTTCTCGTCTGAAAGATCAAAACATTGCCACTACCCAGATCATCATCATCATCATCATCATCATCATCATCATCATCATCATGTATTGTGTCATTTAGTTTAGGATATTTTCTGCTAAGGTATATATGTATATTGAACATGTTTCTTTAACTGACTTCTGATGACTGAAGATTGTATCCTCAAGTACACTTACATTTTTTCAAGAGAAGGTTCTTCGCTGAATTTAAATCCTTCCTTGTGAGGATTAACTATTTCCTCAAAGGGTCCATTCTTTGATATCTTCTTTGGAGAATGATCACCCTCGGCCATCTTTTTTTTTTTTTTTTTACTTGGAGACAAAAATTTGAAGACTGAAACGTATACGTATAATGTTAAATACATGTATGCGACAACATCCTCATCTGATATGTGTATTTATATACATGGATTCTGGTATTTCACAAGAATACTACGGGCAAACGATTGCTTCATTTAAATTTAATGTACAAACAATTTGCATTTTAACATGGTTTGTGGTGGCTTCTTGTAAATACGCCATACACTGTAATTCTACAGACAACTGATAGAAATCAACATCATTTTGTGCATTGAAATATTACGGAAACATACTACAAATTTGTACACATACATCTGTAAATATTTGGACTAATCTGTAAACTGTACATGCATGCTACGGCTCACGAAAATCTCATCAATCACATACTTATTGCACTGAAAATTAATGTTTTGAACTTCCATATGACCTCATCTGAAACACAGTGGTTGAATTTCCCTCCAAACGACACCGATTGTAACCGATGACATATGTCTTATATATCACGTGAACCGATTAATCAACGTTTATCAACATGAGCAATGCATGTGGTTAATCTAACATTATTTGAGATGCCCAAATTACTCGCATCTATACATCGATCGCTCTCACACGTTTAAAAACTGTATTTTCACTCACATGACAACAGCCTCGTGGTGCAAGTTTATTTTCACTACACATGCGCAGATACATATTTGAGTGCTTGACTTCCGTAGTATCAGGAAACTGATTCCATGCTCAACAGAGACATTATTCTTTTTATTTTTTTTTTAAATTTTGTTTTTTCATTTTTGATATATATGATATCGTGCTGATGCTACAAATAATTCACTGATTACATATTACTAGATCACATCATACTTGTTTTTTTTATATTTTCACTGTTGCCCCTAAATGGTAAGAGCTGAATAACTGTGTATAATCACGATTTATAGCATACTTTTTGGAAAATTGCATTTGTTTCAATAATTCTCGTCTTTTCCGTGCATTTTTTTAACATGTTCAAACACCCATGACAATCATGACACAATGCATAACATACATAATTCCAGACTCTGGCGACATGTACCTGTTGGAGTAAAAAGAGGGATCAATGTTTGTCCCTCACACTTCGATTTCTTTTATTATTTTGCCTTTTGTGGAAACATAAAGATAAACCGTTATAACTGTATCAATGATTGTTACTACTGATAGTCGTACAGTTGAGTGACGGGTATGAAAACAAACTGGCAGATACAGGAATGCTATTTTGAAAAGCTAACACTTTTTACCATGCGAAACACACCCTCAGCACAATTTCCCATATTTTTGTTTTTGTCTTTGTATTTTTTTTTTTTTTTTTTGGGAATGGTGGGGGGGCTTTTTCTTTTTTGTTAATTGTAAATGTGTTTTCTATTTTTATATCATACTTGACCACTTTATATGCAGCAGTAATAACTAACAAATATACATTCTACAATAGTGATCTATCCTTTGAAGAACTACAGTAACTTAAGACTGAATGAAATAAAACATGAATGGATATCACTTAATTTAATTTCTTTAACTATAATCATGTAAAGTAAGAAATGTTAACCTTGTCTGACGCCCGATAAAAGACAAGGTAATTATGAAAACATGTGCATTTATACTATATTTAGAAAGCTCACTTACATGTATGACAGATATCCGGTATTAACCATATGTACTAACAGCTACTGATTTCTGAATAAGTTTCCCTACTCAATATCCATGGTGAATATGTGCATAGGTTATGGTTGCAAAAACCATATAGAAAAAAATTACGACAAGGGTCCCAATCTCAGATACAACATGTATACTTATCTCATAATTACTGGCTACAGCAAAATCCGAAGAAAGAATATAATGTGGAAAAGTTACAAGAGCTACCTCAAACATAGACCATTACATTCAATGCTTGGTAAACCTGGTAGCGCTGACACTCCAGATGACATAGAACATGATGTTGACGAGTCTTACACAAACTCTATGTCAACCAGCGAACTAGTATATATCTCTATTGATAGTTTGTTTTATGGAGGGAACTCGGATAAAAGGCGTGTTATTTCTGCAAAGGAGGCCCGTAAGTTACGTAACATGGCTTGGCGTGTCAGAATAGACCCTATATTTTTTCTATGGTATGTGGTGTCCACTTGATGCATGTGTTTGCAATAAACATCCCTGACTGACAATAGGCCTACAGACGAGAGAACCGCGAGAACTTAATCTAAAAAAACTGAGCTGGTCTTGTGATAAATGACCTCGAACCGAGTAATTTTCTATCTGCAGGTAGCCAAACTACTGCAGACGTTGATGTTTACCATCTCAGTGAAGAGGAATATATAGTATGGACGGAGTACACGTTTTAGCAAATGTAGGAAATCTACAGATTTGCTCCCCCCAACTCAGTAGAGGATCACCTTCTTCTACTTTTGATCACCCTCCTCAAAGATCATCATACTGTGGACAAAAGTAACACAACTATGTCAAGTTATGAACATTTTCTTTCTAAACCGGTTTGCACTAGATATTATAAGTCCATTTAATGAGGATGAAAACTATACAAAGAATCAGACAAAAATACGTTTGAACACTGAACTATTGGTTCAGTGATGATGACAATGTGATTGTTGACCGGAGGTTTAAGAATGTGCTGGTCCTGTTGCAAGGTTCAGTGTTTCAGTATACATATACAAGCCTTTTTATCTTCTTCAAGGTCAGACACAACATGATACACCGAATGCCAACGATACCGGGCAGTACACAAACTATGAGTGTTGTACTGTCTGTATATGCCCAGTGCTACCGTTGTACTGTGTATATATGTCTGTTGTTAGTGTTGTACTGTGTATATATGTCCGGTGTTAGTGTTGTACTGTGTATATATGCCTGGTGTTATTGTTGCACTGTGTATTTATGTCTGGTGTTAGTGTTGTACTGTGTATATATGCCTGGTGTTAGTGTTGTACTGTGTATATATGCTTGGTGTTAGTGTTGTACTGTGTATATATGCATGGTGTTAGTGTTGTACTGTGTATATATGTCTGGTGTTATTGTTGAACTGTGTATATGTGCTTGGTGTTAGTGTTGTACTGTGTATATATGTCTTGTGTTAGTGTTGTACTGTGTATATATGTCTTGTGTTAGTGTTGTACTGTGTATATATGTCTTGCGTTAGTGTTGTACTGTGTATATATGCCTTGTGTTAGTGTTGTACTGTGTATATATGCCTGGTGTTAGTGTTGTACTGTGTATATATGCCTGGTGTTAGTGTTGTACTGTGTATATATGCCTGTTGTTAGGTTTGTACTGTGTATATATGCCTGTTCTTAGGTTTGTACTGTGTATATATGTCCGGTGTTAGTGTTGTACTGTGTATATATGTCTGGTGTTAGTGTTGTACTGTGTATATATGCCTGGTGTTAGTGTTGTACTGTGTATATATGTCTGGTGTTAGTGTTGTACTGTGTATATATGGCTGGTGTTAGTGTTGTACTGTGTATATATGCCTGGTGTTAGTGTTGTACTGTGTATATATGCCTGGTGTTAGTGTTGTACTGTGTATATATGCCTGGTGTTAGTGTTGTACTGTGTATATATGCCTGGTGTTAGTGTTGTACTGTGTATATATGCCTGGTGTTAGTGTTGTACTGTGTATATATGCCTGGTGTTAGTGTTGTACTGTGTATATATGCATGGTGTTAGTGTTGTACTGTGTATATATGTCTGGTGTTATTGTTGAACTGTGTATATGTGCTTGGTGTTAGTGTTGTACTGTGTATATATGTCTTGTGTTAGTGTTGTACTGTGTATATATGTCTTGTGTTAGTGTTGTACTGTGTATATATGTCTTGTGTTAGTGTTGTACTGTGTATATATGTCTTGTGTTAGTATTGTACTGTGTATATATGTCTTGTGTTAGTGTTGTACTGTGTATATATGTCTTGCGTTAGTGTTGTACTGTGTATATATGCCTTGTGTTAGTGTTGTACTGTGTATATATGCATGGTGTTAGTGTTGTACTGTGTATATGCCTGGTGTTATTGTTGTACTGTGTATATATGCCTGGTGTTAGTGTTGTACTGTGTATATATGCCTGTTGTTAGTGTTGTACTGTGTATATATGCCTGGTGTTAGTGTTGTACTGTGTATATATGCCTGGTGTTAGTGTTGTACTGTGTATATATATGCCTGGCGGTAGTGTTGTACTGTGTATATGCCTGGTGTTATTGTTGTACTGTGTATATATGCCTGTTGTTAGTGTTGTACTGTGTATATATGCCTGTTGTTAGGTTTGTACTGTGTATATATGCCTGTTCTTAGGTTTGTACTGTGTATATATGTCCGGTGTTAGTGTTGTACTGTGTATATATGTCTGGTGTTAGTGTTGTACTGTGTATATATGGCTGGTGTTAGTGTTGTACTGTGTATATATGCCTGGTGTTAGTGTTGTACTGTATATATATGAATGGTGTTAGTGTTGTACTGTGTATATATGCCTGGTGTTAGTGTTGTACTGTGTATATATGCATGGTGTTAGTGTTGTACTCTATATATATGCCTGGTGTTAGTGTTGTACTGTATATATATGCCTGATTCTACCGTTGTATTGTGTATATATGCCTGGTGTTAGTGTTGTACTGTGTATATATGCCTGGTGTTAGTGTTGTACTGTGTATATATGCCTGTTGTATATAGTTTGTACTGTGTATATATGCCTGGTGTTAGTGTTGTACTGTGTATATATGCCTGTTGTTAGGTTTGTACTGTGTATATATGCCTGGTGTTAGTGTTGTACTGTGTATATATGCCTGTTGTTAGGTTTGTACTGTGTATATATGCCTGGTGTTAGTGTTGTACTGTGTATATATGTCTGGTGTTAGGTTTGTACTGTGTATATATGCCTGGTGTAAGTGTTGTACTGTGTATATATGCCTGTTGTTAGGTTTGTACTGTGTATATATGCCTGGTGGTAGTGTTGTACTGTGTATATATGTCTGGTGTTAGTGTTGTACTGTGTATATATGTCTGGTGTTAGTGTTGTACTGTGTATATATGCCTTGTGTTATGTTTGTACTGTCTATAAAACATCAATTTATCGCGATTTTCATCTCGACTAGCCAACTTAAGAAGACATCTTAACACGATATTATCATGACAAGTCGTGCAAGAAGTTATTATGGAAACACGACAAGTAGATGGTAGTTACATGCCTCCATAATAACCTACGTGCACGATTTGTTTTAACGAATGCAAACATTTTTCTAATGCACAATAAAAAAAATCTACATCGTCAGCTTTTATATATCGAAATATACATCCGTCTCTATCAGAAGACACCCACAAACAGAATCATCAATCATGTCTGTAGTGTTACAAACAGACCAATACATCAACCAACGTCAGTGCTGTTTTGATCTAATTGCATATCTGAACGTAAGTTTTAATCCTCTATGTAGGTATGTCACGTATGACCAATATATGTTATATCACGTGATCACCATACATTGCAGTGATATCAATGTTTATTCTGTCTATCTTTATCGATGTCATTTGATAACGGCCTTATATTTAAAGCTTTAAAAATCTATATTTGGTAACATGGACATTAATATTAGATGCCAGTTTGTCTGATATTAGTTAGCTCCAGAGTAAATATGCTTCTGAAACTTTCTTTTGTCCAAACACGATAAATAGAAATACACATGTAGAATTTGTAGATACGTGACACACGTACCATTTACTAGGTTTAGTAACAGTGACCTTAACATTTCTATGACGAATTTCATTATCTGAAAAGATGGAAAATCGAGTTTTAAAATTAGCGGCACATTTTCATGCAAAAATGCATGAAATTATGATGAATTATGTTACGGAGCAAAAAGAATCAAAATACTAAAGTTTTCACAAAAGAACTCCAAATCAAACATTCGATTTACATGGTGATAGTCGATCTACATTGTATATACAGATATGTTGACCCTGTCACTGTTCACGTGCGGTAAACACATCCAACGAACAACAAAAATTAATGACCATCTAAAGTGGGCCGACAACAACCACACAATGTGAAATTTCGCCTAACTCACTCTATACAAAATGCTTTAATGTTGTGTGTAAGTGACTTTCTATCATCAGTATTAGTGATTTTTTCAACTGTATGCAAGCTTGTGGAACATCATCCAAAACTGTAGCTGTAGTGATACTATGAAATGTGACATAGGACACTCCGTGTAAAATCACATACACCGACCTTCGATTCTGCAAAACGATATTCGAACTTACGGAAGAAAAACAAACGTAACACAGCCATACTCTAAAAAGAAGATTAACACACCGAGTGACAACTGTGATGGATAGATAGGTGAAATGACAAAACTACAGAAACGTGTGACTGCTATCAGATAACTGTGTTGTAGCTACTAGACAAAGCATTTTTCACTCTCCAGAAAAAATATACCTACTATATGAGCCTAATACGTTTCCATACAACACAGTCTTTCAATGCTTTGTTTTTCTTCATGTCCGAGTTTTATTTATCGATTTTAACAAAAATGTTTCTATTCAAATTGTTACAGGATATATTGGGAATTTTATCTACGTTGTACAAGCTTTATTCGTACTTGTTTCATTGCAAGTGTTTATTTATCTTTTGCATGACATTTCAGCGTTGATATAGTGATCAAATCAGATATGTAGGAATGTTGTGATATATCACATCATTTACATAATTCCTAATTATTTACTTAATTTACAATACGTGTAAGTAAATGAGAAACTTGAATTTAAGTACTTTTCAAGAAAATAGAATTTCTCTTCATTTTTCTTCTTTTTATTCTGTTCTGTATGATAAATCGATGTATTTGTGTGTGTCGCTTCCTTATTCTTTTTCGGTAAGGTGCTGGTGGTGATTCTCGGAATGTGGATCTAGATACATCTTAGTGTCCTTGTTAATTATATAATTTTACAGCACTTCCTGAAATGGTTAAGACAAATCGATGAATTTGTATTTTTTCGCTTTATGCAAACTATTCCTGGAAAACGGATCTAGATAATTCATTTTTTTATCATTTGTTTTTTACATAATTTTGACAGCACTTCCTTAAAAGTTCATAAGATTCTCGGAAAAGAGGCGTGGCGACCTTAAGATGCGGATGCAAAATTTAGATAAATGTTATGTCTCTACCTGTATCTACAGATACCTGAGTTGTTGACAGGGAGAAATCGACAATGATGCTTGTTTGTTTACTGTCAGTGTTGATGCTATTAACCATAGCGCCCGTGTGTATTGAAGGTATGGAGTTTTTCTTTTTTTAGTGTAGTAATATTCAACAATTTGACTTGTCACAATATAAACTTTGGTACAAGTAGAATCGTTTGATTATCGATAATAATTTGATTATCGATAATGGGAGAATCTAAAAAGGATATATTTATATCATAATTAGATTAATACTTATGTTAAAGCCTCATACGTTATAACTTTTCTAAAAGTTGCACGTGAATACATTTAGTAATGAAATAGGGATCATCATGATTATTAATTAAGTAATCCCTGATACTCCTTTTATAGTTTTAGAAACTACACATGGATATCTTCAATTTTGCATCGATTTGCTATTGTCCGATAAATATATGCAATTGGATTTTTCTCACTTCAGTTTCATATGGTATTAGACTATCCCTGTAATAATGTAATAATACACCTTATCGTTGATGTTCGCTCAGATGTTTGTTTGTTTTTTTTTTAGCGTTTCATTATTTATAAGTACTTCCTCTAGAAATAGATTATACACAATACATGTAATAAATCAATTCTTGAATTTCATTAATAAATATACTATTAAAGGTAAGTAACTCTGTCAGCTTACCGAAACAACTCAATTTGGAAAACTCATGATCGTCGCTAGGTCTATGGCGAGAACACAAATATGTTCCGAGAGTTTTCCTGAAAATTGGTCGTTTCGCGAGGCCGACGGATTTACTAATCTAGGCACGGTTTAGAATATTAACAATTATAAAATTTATTGAATTACAGGGCTATGTAGTATTACTGATGAGTCCTAGAAGGACGAAACAGCTGTATGATGTAGTATTACTGATGAGTCCTAGAAGGACGAAACAGCTCTATGATGCAGTTTGATTCATCGTATCTTAATCTAAACGTGTACTAAAAGGAGGTATGCCTATTCAATTGTGTCTCTTGTACCATCACCAGTAATTCCTGCCTGTCAGATATGAATGTACATCCATATAAATACAATGAATGCAATTAATTATTATATATTAATATTCTTTTTGTGATATACATTGCAGCACAACCTGGAAAATGGCGGGATCCTTGGTGCATCTGTAACCATCTGCCATGTCCCCAATGTAGATGGAAAATCATCGGAAGTAACCAGCCCAAGAGGCGCTTCAATGCGAGACCTAAGTGAGATAAATCAGTATAGTTGACTGAACCAGCTGTTCTGAGGAAAATATATATTCATCTCAGAATTGGATAAATACATGTTTTTTAACAATAGATATTCAACAAAAATAAATAATTCCAAGAGCTATTAATACGTCGTTTTCTTTCTTTATCTATCTTTTTATTTATTTTGTTTTGTTTCTGAAAAGTTCACCTTTTATTACGACTTGCCATTAAATACGTTAGAACCACCTTATTGATCAAATTGCAGCACATAGCTATCTCGTCCATCCAGGACTGACAGTCCTAGCAGGCGACTGTGAAATACAAATGCTTTAAGCATAAAAAGTATCAAATTTCCGCTCTAAATGATAAACATTCATACTATGTTGAAACAAGATAAATCATGACGAATATTAAGTGATATTTTGGTAAAAAAAAAATTAACATCGCTAATTATAAATGGAACATCTAGTGGTCACAGAACACATATGTTTTGCAGTGCTGAATGGTCAGTCGGAAATAGGTTTGGTGACTATTATTACGACTGAATACATTATTGTACATCGAAAATAAGCGGGAAAATATGAATATTCCTTGACTAGCCTTCATGTCACTTAGTCTATTATAGCGGTATAACGAAAACTAAAAATGTAGGTTTTTTTGCCTAGGTATATATATGCATATCTATATTTTTACCAAATGTTAAAAGGAGACAGAATTTTCCCCTGTATTTCTATTTTTTTGCGATTTCATTCCATTCAGGAAAATAGACACACCCGGAATTGGCAACTTTTACAGTTTTTTTTATCACATTTCACAATGAATAATTAAAAGTGAATAAATGAATGCAGTTTAGTAACCGTATGGTGGAATGACCAGTGTAAAACAGGAAGCTTTTTGTATGTATTATGGATGGAGATCAATATATCGTATTGGTAACCATTATCAGGCTATAATTAATATAAAGGACTTATCTAAACATCTACGAAATACTGAGAAAGCACAGTAGCGTCAAGGTAGTCCATTGAAACAGGAAAGAAAGACAAAATTCATCTTTGGTGGTTTACGGAATTGATGTGTTCAACCAGATTGATAACCATAATAAAACAAATTAAGACAATGGGGTAATAAATTCAATTGTGAACGTAAAATAAAACCCATTCTAATTCAGTGATGCTTTTTATAACATTATCACGTATTCAAACCGATTGATCATCATTAAACATACGGTGAAAAGGGAAATCAGTCATCTACCTCAAAATACTACTAAGAGAATAATTTATCCTAACTTTCTAATTTAATGAATTATTAAAATTATATGTAGACTTGGTCAATATCTACTGACCTTAACTTTAACACTTTACCCAGTACTAAGGGCGACTCTGACCTTGACAAACAGACCAATGCTTGTTATGTTTGTTTTCTCATTACTTATATACGAAATGAGTCCAAAATCATATGTAATTAACTTAACTTTTTTAATTATCTCATTCAACATTTTAGGTCATCTTATTATAAATTTTTATGTCGTCGGTACAGCAAGCAAACTAAAGTCTATGGATTATTTCTGATACCAGACATTTCAATTACCGGCTCAGGTTCTTTTTAAAGAGTAGCGTGACAACATTTTACACAGGACTGTAAAACCTATTAAAACTTAACTACATCCACCAATATCTGAGCTATGGTTGACAGAAGACGACGATGAAGATTCCTCACCTATTTCCGGTGTTGATGCTCTGAAGTATGGGACCTGCGTGTATTGAAGGTGGGCATGTTTGTATACTGGAAACATTGTCAAACTCGTGTTTCTGGTTTGGATTACATAAATACCGATAAAAGGATATTTCAATTATCAAATTTCAATTATTATCAGAAAAAGCATAAAGACTTATCGAACCCATATTTAGATAATCAATTTTGATTTTGTAGTTGCATGAATGAAATGCATTTCCGTAAAATTAAATCGGGTTTAATCTAAAATGTATATATAATTTCATTTCTGTACACCTATTACCGGTCATTGTTTATGCTATTGTGTTTAAAAAAGTAAGTTCAAACTTTTGTGTTCTTCTTCATAAAAAAGTTGCAATATTTGAAACACAACAAAACTGTTAGTATTAAAATCATAAATATTTTATTTAGAAATTTTGTGTTTAGATCTGTTGCTCAAAATGTGTAAGTCCAGCCTTGACCAAACTTGGTATATAGTTAGATAACAAAAAACGTTCCGGATTTTTGGACTCGGGAACTTTTAGACAAGAAATGCTGAGAAACTGAGCTTTAAACTTTTGTGTTTAGCTCTATTTCTCGTGACGTAAAGTAGATATTTAACTTGCGATTGGTTAAACATATTTTATTGAGAAAAATGTAATAAAAGGGATTGGACACAAGTTCTGACAACTTACTAGGCCCTCTCCTGACAACACAAGACATATTAAAGATATGGGAAAAAGGTTCAATATATATGCATACAACTAAATAACATGGGAAAGTAAGAAGAGAAAGAAATAGTGGGGATGGAGGTGAACGAAAGGGACAGGAGGATGTGGATAGATGAGTGGTTCTGGTTCTTGATTTCATAAATGACTGATTTCCCAAACACAAGAGGCATATTCTACACTTGGTCTATTGAAACATGTAAATATGGTATTTAATGTGTTCTTAGTGCAGAGACTTTAGAAGAGGCTGTTTAAACAACATGTTGAACTTGGTCATGCCACTTTCAGTCAGTGCTGAAAAACACTCCAATGTGGCAATGAGAGTTGCAGAAGTATCTTGGAGAGAAGATTACTTGTAATGTTGTCAGTAACGGAGTCAATGATTAGAACAGTCATGCTGACTGCCTGCAGGTCCACACTTACACATTTCTTGTAGGAATACATCCCTGTCGCTATTCCGATTGGATGTCCTCTGGATATATCAAAAGGTGATTCTTTAGAAGGACCAGTTAAACCATTATTTCCAAGTTCGTTGACCATAAGATTGTTAACTACATCTGCCGCGAAGATGCAAGTTGTAAGGACTTACAGGATAGATACATTTTCGATAGTGTCGAGATTTCATTGTTAAATCCGTCAGATCACTCAGAAATCAACGACTACACAAATACTAAATGATAAGAGCACATAGGTCATTGGAAATAAGGAGGAGAGGGGTATATACAATATCGTTTATACGTGTTGAACGGCTATCAGTTCTTACACCTTAACCATGGACAAATTGTTGTATACAGTTTGTAATCCTCCAGTTGACCTTACTGCCAAGCTGATGTAACGGTGCTGCTACCAAAGCAACAAAAACCTTATGGAACTCGTAGGACACAAGACCAGGGTCATGACTAGTTCAAGTATATCATGTGCATAGTCTAGTTGTTGTCTACGGTAAAGGTAGTGCGAACATATAAAGATATACTGAGAAGTTGGAGTGTTTACATAGACGTAGTTCCGAGTTGGACCCTGCGCACAACTCTCACCCTACCCAACCTCCGATTGTTACGAGTGCTTTCGTAATCATCATATGGCAATAGCAGCAAGGCTTAGTAAACATCAATACCGTTCGATAACCTGTTGGTGTATGACTGGAGGCACCTCTTCCCTGATTCAGATGATATTCTTGTCTGTTGGAGGACAATGCCATGCTGATATAAAGAGTCGTTTTGTATACAGCTGCCAAAGTCTGTAAGGTACCTTGTTAGGCCTTGACCTGGCATAACTGGTGCCTGTCCCACTGTCGATCGCTGTATTTTGACGTAATCTTAATTGATCCAACCGGGGAGACAGGGTCCTGCAGTGCCTGTAGTATATCACAATATGATGAATGCCTAGTACTGCAGTCAATGGTTTGGTTGGTGATATAATGCTACTGTTGGTAGCCTCACCGTCCTTGAACAGCTGGGCATGGACAGGTATTGTCTTAGTAAAGCCACTTTGTGATCTGATATTCAGTTCTAAAAATTTAACCATAATTTCATTCATAATTACAGTCCAGTTATAAGGCTTACTTAAGTCGCGTACCCGGCACTACCTCTAAATATACTGCCTAAAGAAGTGAAGTTGTCTCTATCACTGTTATCCTCAAGGACTCTTCGTGTTTGCGACCGCTGGGCTTAACTTGTCCACGTCCAGCCATACAGATGGATGAAGCTATCCTGATAATATGATGTTATCTTACAGACTATATTTCTGCTAACGGTAGTGATCTTTGTAATTAGTTGAAGAATTTTGAAGATGCTAATGAGACGCCAACAAATCACAAAGTGAATGTGACTGCATGATCATAATAGTGTCACTTGGTCAGCTCAGAGCCAGATCGGTCAAGTTGGGAGATAGAAATTAGTTTCCACTCACGAAAAAGGGTTATATAAAGGTTCTATCTGTGCCCATTGCATGCAAACTGGATAAAACCTATGATAGGATTTCCTTAGCCCCTTGGTGGCCCTGTGTATATGTCAATAGAGAGAGGGTGGGATCGGGGTCATAAGATTTATATGAGAGTGTAAGATTTGTACTTGTGTGCAATTGACAAGTAGATATGATGTGTCTTGTAATAATGTTAGCTTAGGCTCGGGGTGACGTGTGCTGCTTGTGTTTGTAGGTTTGGTTTCAAATGACAGGCAGATCCCAAATATGCTGTGTAATCCTGTCTGATAATTCATATTAAACTACAAATAATGTTATTTTAAATACCTATACATCAAACCTTTTCTTATCATTACTACATATAATTTGTAATTATCATATTTTTTTTAGAAATGGGAGGTACATGATTTATCTCGACTCAATTACATATATATATATATAAGTTGTACATAGTAAGCCGAAACAAAAAAATCTGCCGACAAGAAATTTACCATGAAACTTTTGCATTTACTGGTGTTACCGATACTGGCATTCTTGAGTATGGAGCCTGTTGGCATAAAAGGTAGGTTAACTAACTATTAAACAACATATTTTGTAATTTCCATATCGTGTTGAAAATCCAGCATAAAATATATTGAAAGGTAATAGCTATAGAACGGACTAAAAGTGTGAACACTACAAACGTACTGAAATGTGCTGAAAAAAACACTCTTGTTTACTTTTCGTATACATTTGAAATGTATATTGATATAAAGAATGTTCACTGTTGGTGAAAATATGCTGAACGTTCACATATGGACTGTTAAGTGTCCTATGATGAAAACGGGTTATGGTTTACTGAAAGTATGATCGTAGTGTACTGTAAGAAATTATATTGATAACGTCATGTAATTAAAATGGAATATGCTGACATTTTTATATTTAAAAAAAAAACAAAACAAAAATAACCTTTCCCAAATATTGAAAAGAGAAAACATTATAACGTAATTTAGTATTAAGGATTAGGCATGACCACTTTAGAAAAAGTCGATATAACTGAACAAAATCTGAACAATGACAGGCATTGAAACCATCATTATTCATTTGAGAGATTCCACGTGCAACTAGTTATTAATGATCTGACAATCAACTGCCATCTTTACGTAACGTATGAGTTTCCATAGTATCTAGTCTGTCAATTCATGTACATGCTAATGAAGGTAATAAACACCGGGAGACCTGTTATTGTCGCTAGGCCAATTCCGAGAACGGAATTTTGAAAACTCGGCGTGGATTTGCTCTTTAAATTTGGAACACCAATTTTCATTTTCTCTTGACAAAATGGTGACTTTATCAATGACGTGTTCCATGCGTGGTTTATCTCGCTAGAAAATAACAGAAACTATCGCAAAAAGGCCAAAAGATCGTTTTTGGACTTAGCACATACAAAATGATGTTAACAGATTCCCGCCAATAAAGAAATACATTCATAGTATCGCAAAAGATAAGGCCAAAATAAGATCAATGCAATGTGATTTTTTCATATTTTCCCGGTGTCATAATACAGGTGCATACTCTATTTCTTTTTTTGTGGTTCAATTCTGTTCGAAAATAAATATTGTAACAGATTTCTCTCACACTTATAGCTTTTGAATTAAAGGCACGGAAAGCTACATGTAACTGCGGATCTGCATTGTTCGACCATTGCAAATAAGGAGCTTTCTTTCATATGGATTGGAAACATATATTTGTCCATAATATCACCCATTATCAGGCTTTTACGCTCATCAGAACTTATTCAAACATGTTAGAAATACACAGGAACCAGAGTTACATGTGCTAGTTTTCTCTTTTGATACCTATAAAAGATCAGCGAGTTTACAGTCTGTTTCTCTGTCTGAAATCTGAATATCGCGTACCTTAAATAATCATAAATGTACACTATGACGTCATCGAAGAAAGGGACATAGAGCGTGTATATCGTAAATTTACAAATATAGAATATCAGTGTCATAAGACGCTGTTTGTTGGGTATTTTGAAAAGGATCAAAGTTATATGATGAACAGATTCTTCAGTTTCATTCATAGAACTCGTTGCGATTTTGGATAATTTTTACACAAAATCCATATGACGGACAAAACGACTTGTACATTTTCTTCGTGTGGAGTATTAGCAGGCAGCTTATATGATTAGTTGTCTGATAAGGCATGAATAAAAATCACCGTGCAGACCCGGTTTGAACGCTTAGATAACTTTTTGTGTCTTGAAAGGTATATCGCCTTTATAGGACCCTCGTATAAATTTCAGCATCTCTGTGGTGACAACGACACTATTAGATACGTTCGCTGATGTTAAAAAAAATCTGGACGTAACATATACAGCCGACTCTAACGCTTATCTTTAATTCAAATCATTATTTCAGACTACAATTTAAAAGTGAGCACGGTACCTATCTCCTGAAAAGCTCCATGGTTGTCGGTAGAGATGCTAGCTTTGTTCCTTTCACCCACAAAACCACACTTCCTGAGGCATATTTGTCATACATTCCTATTTGGACTGACCATATCCTTCGATCATAAATGTGGTGGTCTATTTCACATCAAAAAGTAGTAAATCAAGGTTCCATAGCTTTTTTTTTAAATTTATTAATTGACCTATCTAGGATTTATTTATATGTATTTATATAAAAGAATGCGATACTAATTGTACAATTAAACTTGATTAAATCTTACCATATCGGCCATATTTTACGTGCGAGTTTCCATAGGTGGTAATTTTGCATGTGCCAAATAGTTATCGGAGTGCAAAAAGGTCAAGCAATATGTAAATGTAGTATGCCCAAGTTGCCAAACAAATATGAAAAAAAGGATTTTTTTTTTCAATTTCATGAATCAAAACAATGAGGTTTGATAAGAAAACTAATTTTCTGTCTTCAGAATACAGAATTTAACATAGGTATGAAGATCGTTAACTCCTGTAACCCCGGAAATACAAACGGTTAAAATCAATCATGTTGGTTTTAATAAAGTGAAATTACTTAAATTAACCATGATTTACGTGTGTCATTGAAAACGTTTTACCCTTGTTTTTAACTCGAACGAGATATATCAATCTGAATTCGATTGTAAATTATTTTTCATTCACCCAATATATCAATTTATCAACAAAAGAAAAAAATGAAAGGGTGCATACTAATATTTAAATTACTGAGCTTAAAATTCCCAAATACCTTACTCAGAGATATCTTAAAGTCCAATGCGTTGTCAGTGCCGTCAGTTAAGCATGAACAATTACACTTGGTCTTATTCTCTTTGTACTTATCAAAGGTTTCCGTGTAAATCTTTTTGCCCTTATTCCAGTTTTCTTGACATTTAAGTACATAAATGACAAAGAATTAAAACAGACGCTATTTCATTCCTCTCTCACGCATGACATAACAGTGGTACATGGCAAAAATATATCAACATATCATCAAATAATGATCATAATGAAATGTAACCAAGGGAAGCAACTTCTTTCTACCTAAATTTGAAAGTCATATATGTATATTATTAACCACTAGGCTAGAATATATAAAGTAATATCGACTTGATAATAGTAATATCATTATTGGTACTGGACCCTAATAAACAAAATTTTCGTTGGGTACGATACAATTCACGTGTCCGTACTGTCGTAATTACTTCATTGATCATTTATCACTAGGGTATATATATTCTTAGATATATGTTAAAATTACATTCGGAACACAGCCAAAAAAGGACTTTTTTGATGCCCAAGAACTAGCTTCGTAAGAAGACAGCCAGGCTCGAGGCCCTGGGTTCCGTATCCTGACAAATACTGTCCTCGCGCAGGAGGGTTTTCATCCCCCGTACTAAATGTTTCATGCACCATATAATGGTAAATTGTTACTCAAATACCTGTAAAAATTTAAAAATCAAAAATCAAAATATGATGCTATTTCAAATCAGAAGCCACCTGCAAATGATCCAGGCTGTGTCAAGTGGTCCTTATAAAGATCATTATTTAAATTGCATAGTGTGATATCAATTAGTCTATTTCGAGTAAACCTAAGCACAACTATAGCTCTTGCGTTTGAGACTTGATATATAAAGTTATTTTTGGGAATTGAGAAAGGGTGTTAACATATTGTTGAATTCATTGAATACAAATGGAAAGAAACCTTATAATCATTCAAAAATATTATTATCTCTGTCTGAAATACTTGTGAAATTCGGCCAAATTTGAGAAAACAGTTCGCATACGACAATTAGGTCTTGATTATAGAACATTTACGTATTGATATGGTATTTCAACAAGCCGAGTTTTCAAAGTGACACAATGCTGTAAAAAAAAAACCCAGTCGTTCAGACTTTTTCTATCTTTCAAGCTTTTAGTCATGATTTCAATGATTGAACGGCAGTATATGTAAATATTCATTTTTATTTCGTTATATATTAGCACAGTTCAATTGGAACCGAAACAGTTGCATCTGTTACCAACGCCTTTATCCATGGAACATTGGGCCTTTTGCGGAAGGAAGTTTCAAGTCTAAGAGTTGGTTCGGGCCACCACGTTTTAACAGGCAATAACTCCACTCGATGGATTGCATCAGTCGGCGTTAGAAAAAAAACTGGCGTTAATATGGAAGACAATTCACTGGCATATGATTTATAAAATATGTGAATGACAAAAATTTGAAATTAAATGTTTCAATCAAAGTTTATACTTTCATCTTTTTATGTTCTATACATATATGTTTATTACGTATATTTTACTGGAGATATTTGTGTCATTGTTATGATAATATTGCAAGCATACATATTTCGGGGGTTCAAAAAATGGATATTCAAATCAAATAAATTACAGAAATGATTAATTGACAAATACAATATACATGACTGCCATAAACACGATGATAATATATGGGAAGGTGTTTTTTCAAGAGTTATGATAAATACTTGTGTGTAGTATCGAAATGAGTAGATCGATGGCTTAATTTACTTACACCGAGTTAACAACTTGTCTACTAAGACTTATGCCTGGTGTAAGCAATAGACATTGAAAAAACTACTGATAGTATACAGAATTTAAATATTAGAAAGGCAACTTAAAAATACAATGAATGTGAACTTAATCGAATGTACCAAAATTATATGCAGAACGTTAATGTTCTACACTAAAATATGCTGCACGTGTACATATGCTTGTGCTAAATGGAACGTATACTGCTGGATAGTGTGATGAAAATATATGCCATAATTGATAAAATTGAACACCTCATCATCATTATCATCATTAAGACACACACATACACGTTCTTCCACACAGTCATACACATACACCCACACATTATGAAGAAAATAGAGAAAGAAAGAACTTGATGATATAAAAAGTGATAAATTTGGGCCAGGGTTTATAAAGGAGGCAAAGATTAGAGAAATGAATGTAGATACAGTCATCAGAAAAGCATATCCATGACTACCTTGTCAGGGACTGGGAACTTGTCTGATGAATCATAATCATATGATTGCAATTAGAATATTCAGTACTCTATCAAAAACAGATGTCGTATAATAATATTATAAAAATAGTATATATTATTCCATAATTTGTATTAATCTTTCCCTATTCTTCCATTCCTATACACTTTTTCTTTTATTCTCTCCCCTCTATTACTAGTAATATATTTGTGAACTTTACAATGGTCATGGAGGGCAACGAGTAATGCGTTTTTATATAGGATTATTGTTATTATTGATTTTGCCAAAGAGTTATGTTTGTTTATTTACTGTAAAATTTAAGCCCCTAAGACACATTTCTAGACTTCAAATTAGATTTTCAATCTGTCACATTCCCAAAACAAATGTACGAAAGTCCCATTTCAGAGCTATACAAGTTGCAGAGAAGAGGACTATGAACTATCCATGCTTTTAATAGAAATAGTTTGTTGTTAAAATATGATGGAAGGTTCTAAACTGTAATCTCTGAAGTTAAGATGTTTAATTGATTTGAAAAAGCAGTGTATATATATTTCACCAGTCATCATTGAGATCTCCCCACTTTATTTTGCCTTTAGCTACGAGATTTTTCTTGCTGTCTAACAGGTTGTAAACTACCTTTACGTGTCATTACTTACTTAGGTTCACATGACGGGTGTAATCAATCGATGAAGCAGAAGACGCTGTCCCTTCAGGAATATTTGGTCTTATTCTCCTTGTACTTCTTTAGGAGTTTCCGAGTAAATCTTTCTTTTGTTAATATTGTGCCCTTGTTATATGGGATTTGAGTTCGGAATATTATTATGTTGCCATGTTGGTACTTGTTGATGTTTTAAAATCTTTAGTCAATTATTTGAAAGCAAAGTAATATTGACTGGTATAACAGGATTAATCAATTTCAATCTCCCTGATATCATGATTTCAGGGATTATTTCATTCAATTTCAGAAAATTAATACCGATGCAATATTTTTGAATCAGAAAAACTGGAGAGTTTTTATTGACATCGTTAATAAAATTACGTATTACATAAATTCCTCTTTCATATAAATGTAAATGGGGAAAAATGGTCTTATCGCAGGTGTTTGCAAGATTTTCCATTTGCCAGATTACTGCTACAGTCTTTCAACCTAACTTAACTTTATTAATCAAATTGTGAAATCATTAATGCCTTGATTGAATTGACGTTTCCAATCGAGGTTAAATTGCGCCTGCTCCAAGTATCAATAAGACTTTTTAGTTCATCTTGATCATTTCATGAAGATAACACTAAAATCAATACCGGATAAACTTCCCTTTTTCCCTTTGTAAATTTTGAACTCAGATAAAAATTTATCTTGACTATATTTTTTTCACTACCGATCCAGACAATTTGTTTTATCAGCATTGATCTTTAAGCCAAAAATATTTGCAAATACATGTTATTCATTTTATTGATTCTTTCAGAGATTGTTCAGTGCCATCTAAATCAGATATGTATCATCTGCATACTTGACTAGTAAACCATCAAATTCAATACCTTTAATGCTTTTCCTGTTTTCTTTTATGGATGAATGAAACAGATGTGCAGCGAATGGGTACCAACAAAAAAGAAAATATATTCGTTTGAAATGTAAAAAAAGTTTATCATTAGCGATATGTTAGAAAGAAAACAGAAAGTCTTTGCCTGAGTTACTTCTTTAAAGGACATTACTTTCGAGAAAATCAATTATCAAAATCTGTATTTTCTTCTGTGTTTTACAGATAATGGGTATACTGATGTGTTGTGTGTTTTCTGTAAAGAAACAAAACCTTATTGACACCTTAATAATCTACACTAATAACAATGTAGCATTATTTATTTATCCCTAAACAATTATTACAACATGCTTATTTGATTTAAATTATAAAGTGTTGTTTTACAAAATATAACTTACCTGATACACCTTATTTTCATTTTCTGATGACAGGCGTCCCTAAAATGCTTTTATATGACCATATACTAACACAGCTCTGAAGGAATTTATTAGATACACGGAAATGATAGAGATGCCGATCACAAATATGGAAAGAAATCGCTGATTTATACTTCATATCCTGAAGGCTGGTCTTCTGTCTCAATCACAACATATATGATTGAAGATTACGTGGCGATTACGTAATTGTGTAGGTGATCAATTTCAATTAAAGACTAAACATCAGCAGAAAATCTGAATTGATTACCGTACAGAATAGGTTTACGTCATTTAAAAAATCATATTTCACACAGGAAAATAAAGAAGATTACAAAATATCTGACTTATTACTGCAATCAAAAACTTCAAGAATTTAACCCTTAAATGTCATAATGACCAATATTTATTAGCAAACTTTTCATCATATCTGATGCCAATACTCTGATACCCCATTGGAAATTACTTCGTGATATCAATGAATAAAGATAAATTATCAGATGAAATATGCTCTACACAAATACTTAGAGGATATTTAGCCCTGAAATGTCAGAATGACCAATATTTCGGAGATTTTCTGACTCGGGATATCTCATTGGAAACTCCGTGGTGTTTCCTTGATCTATTATCTCTCCTTATTCAACATATATGTACATACTGACCTGAGATGTCGCAGTAGACATTTCGAGTTTAGTTGTCGTGCAATTTATCTTTATATATCTCATTTACCAAATTAACACTATATTCGTCATTCCTTATAAAAGACATTTTGTTTAAATAGCTTCAGTTTTTATTTGCTCTCTGTTTTGTTGAAAAGACGACATGCTATTCATCATATCTGATAAAAAGAACTTGAATTGATGTATCTAATTTGAAAGAAGGCGTAACAACTTTTCTAAAACTTTTGTTGCAAACCATATAAAAGTGGCATCCACTGAACCATGAGCTGTGGACAGGTAGAAGACAATTATGAAGATACTTTACCTATTTACAGTGTTGATGCTACTGAGCATGGGACCTGCTTGTATTGAAGGTAAGTCTTTTCTTTAACTTGAAACATTGTCAAACTCGCTCTTGGTTGTGATAATTAAAATACTGATAATGTGTTTTTATTGTTTATATTATTATCAGACAAAATATCAAAAAGGTTTTAAGACTATGTTTTTTTCCAGAAAGAAGACTGAATTTTACTCCAAACTTTTATTTAATATTTACATAAGCTGCACCACGTGTTATCTACCATCCTTAAAACCTATCGATATGCTTTTATCTTAGTTAATTTATATCAATCTACAGCGTTTCCGTTCGTAAAATGTTTAAAACACAAGTATATCACAATTATTTGCTTTTGATAGCTGTATCACAGACGGGAAAAATCGATCCATTTAACTCGAAATTTCACTCCATTTAATTCCAATCTCTGCTGACTAACCTGTTGCACACAGAACAAAAAGCCAAGCATGTGTCCGATTTACACTTGCCATGTAAACATTTTACATTTTAAAAATCCCTTCGGTATATAAAGTATTCAATTTATTTTGATTAAAATGAATATATGATATCAACATAATGAAACAAATGTGTCTTTGAAATTATTTTTTAACATACTACAAATTCTGTAGCAACAATAGCCAAAAAGGATTGGCATCTGTTAATTTGTTCTGTTTTACTTCTTGATATGGACAAGAACTTTCTTACTATTGTAATAGCCGCAAGGTATGCCATGACAGTTACCTCTCAGGCGAATAGACAAAATGTTGAGATTGCACTGTGAACTGATAATTAATAATCAATCAATAGACGAGGTTCTATAATTAGCATTGTGAGGGTGTTAGTGTCTTCATAAATGTACTATTTGTATGACTTTAAAAAGAAATAAAT
This sequence comes from Ylistrum balloti, assembly GCF_031769215.1. Lineage (NCBI taxonomy): Eukaryota > Metazoa > Mollusca > Bivalvia > Pectinida > Pectinidae > Ylistrum > Ylistrum balloti. Next base: position 215,798 of record NW_026781993.1, read on the forward strand.
TAATTGATAAATGGATTAATGATTGATAAAGGAAAGTATCCTTGCTATTTTTCCTTTATTCAGTATAAATTACTTTATTCGAGTTTATATATCAATATCATCTAATTGGTTTATTTCTTACTAAATTACATGTACCAATACGGAAAACAGTTAATAATGACAGAAATATATATCTTGTATAATACGTATTTCCCCTGCCTTCGTGCAAGCAGACAATCGTATCGGCACTTGTGAAAATATATATGACTGTATGAGCATGAAAAATAACATCTCTAGGAGAAGGAAGTGATTGGGAAATATTGTTCAGAAACTGTCTCCGGATCGATAAAAGCCAACCTCGTTCTTTATTCTTAAAAGGCGGTCTTGAAATAACACCACGAAATAACTACAGCATGTACACGAAAACAATTTCCATCAAAATTTGCTCCTTGTTTTCACACAAATAAACAATGTCTTTATGTAGGTGTTTAGAATTGTGAAAGATCCCAAATAATTATATCAAGTAAGAGTTTTGTTAAAGAAACGTGTCAGCAATAATCAGAGTTTGGTGACTGCATGTCATATCATCTTATACTGCGACAAAGTTAATATGTAAGATAAGATAAGTCAGATGTTTCATCATAATGTATCTGCCTGTGTTAATTTAGTACTGACATCTACTGAGAACAATCATGTATTGACCAGTGGCCAGAGACATTCTATCGTTACTGATCTACTATACATGTATTAGTTCGTTTACTGATTATATAAGTCATTACCTGGAGCCTATCTAAGAAGTTTGTATGGTGGTCAGTGTAACTTTATCTTGTTGTAAACAGCCGAATCTATTGCCATTTATGTGTGCAAGACCTTGTCGACAACTCATATGTATACTTCAATCCATGTTTACCTGTTAGTTAATGTATATTAGTACTTCATCAGTTAATTAACATGGCTAGTATAAATACCATCACCTTTCTAGCCAGTATCGGTTCCTGACGGTCGGACAGGAGAGAGGCTAGTCTCCACTGGCGGGACCCCAGCTCACTCGGGCTTTTGCCCGAGCAAGGACATCTCAACTCTAGACCAAATTTATGAAATTTAACACGTTATCATTTTACATATAAAAATTGTCAAGGTTATACACAACCATTTTCATGAATATGAGATATAAGATCATTTAAAATGAACATCAAGCTCATAGGCATACTTCGACCTGGTGCTACCTTCATGAGAATTAAGACAACGCATACAGAAAATACCATAAGTGTATGTTATTGTTTGCATTTTGTTACGATGAAGTTCTAATGATTTAAACTATTGATTAAAATAATAACCTGCTGTTCTGCCACAGTGTAAGTATAGATAGATATGGTTTATGTTACATATACTCTACATGTTACAGGTCAAAACTGGTACCCAAAATGTCCGTGCAAATGTCCGCCGCATGGGGGCTTTCATCATAAGACATCTTGGATCAGTCATAAGGGTCACGGTGGTGGCTTCCATGGCAAGGGTTATCCCATTGCATCTGGAAAGTGGTGATGAAATGCGAAGAGAAGTGGACAGACAGTCGTCTAACACTCCAAAATTGATTCTCATACGAGTATTCAACTTAAATATTAAATATCTTAAATGGTATTTTGTTTTTGTTTTCATTTGTAGAATACTTCTAGAAATTACTATTTTTTCACTCATGCAACATTACTGATATTCGGGTTTGTATATTTATTATCAGAGAACCAGATAATATTGCAATCATATTAATGTTTGCGCTCTCAAAGCACCAAAATTAACTTCAACATTTTAGTACTGGCGATTATGATTCAAGCCTTAAGAACAAAGTTCAAATTATGCGTAAATCGCACTAATATGAACATTGAAATAAAACATAGTTGTCTTGATTTTAATAAATTCAGATATTACAAAGTGTTGCATAAGGCAACATTTAATGTATAAAGACGGCAAATGACAAAATAAATATTGGGTGATTTGCAAATTTCCTGGAATACGACCACAAATAAAAAATATCTATATATCAAACAAAATATTAACACGCTTAGGACAACACGTGGTTTTTTTACATTCAGGGCGCTCTAAACTCATTGCAAGCGTAATTTGTAATCTTCCAAAAGATTCTTACAAATTACAATTATCAAGATATTAACACGTATAGACATATGGTCTTTCACAATAAAGGAGTTCTCAACTTATTATAACTTTTATTTGTAATCATCTAAGCGATTCTGACAAATGGCAACTGAAATTTTACAAACGCCCTTCTTAATTGACTGCAATGAGCTAAAACATGATAATTTCACACTTTTAATCCAAACTCTACACGTATCGAAATTCGAATAACAATTGTCTTTGAAAACAAAATATTTTAGAAATACAGTTTATATATAATAAAGTTACATGTTGCATCGTCTTGCAACTCCGTCAGTGTCCGAGATGGTAATAAAATCACATTACTTTTTCGGCTGTAGAACAATACACAACAAGGTGGAAAGGAATGTTACGAGATGGCGATACGATACAATTAAAACCAGTAAAAAGGATGGACTTTCATACCAACAATTAGGCGACGACTATGTTCTATTCTATAAAAATCAATTCGACTACGTTTTCTTTAAAAACCTTTCCATATAGGTTCAAGAGTATGTGTGTCCCCTCGTCCCAGTTATGTTCCCGCCGCTTCCTCTACCCAAAACTTGAACAGGCTTATACAACTTTAATATAATGTAACGACTAAAAATACTGTGATTCTAATGTCATCTCGTACACTGTATACCTCAGGACAAATACTCGTCATAGTAATCATCTGTCTGAATTTGACACTGTAGTCACCGAAACGTCGCACATATTTTCCCAACTGGTTGTGATATAATGAAAACTCGAGATACTCAGTAGTACATTTGTGTATACATATGTCTACGCAATGCAGTTACTCATTGTATCTTTTTTCTGTAATTTTAAAACATTATCCCGTTACCTTAATATAAAAGATAAATCTGGACAGACTATGTTATGAAAACACATGATTTACAAATATGTTACACAAATTGAAATAAAATCCTTGTTTTTACTATAAAGTTTATAAATAATCATGCAGCATGTGTGTGGACAACTGTTCCCGTTTGGGCACTGGTCATCAAAGTCTACCCTTATAATACACATGGTTTCTATTAAAGGTTACTCTAGGGAATTCGACCCCCTATTTTCTTTTCTATAAACGTTCATTTTCGTTTTGAAAATATTTACTGTATTTAAATGTCGTTGACAACATAAAAAATCTTGGTTACGGAGAAATAAAAAAAAACACTCTACACTGTTCCCAATTTATTAAAAAAGAAAAATAATTTCACAATGTCAAAATTCCTTCCATCCTTTCTCCGCAGAATGGTGAACAAACGTGCATTGGTAAAAAATAGCATTTATCCGTCTTTATCTCAGCTATAACAGAACATCCATGCCGACCCCATTTTTAGGATATTAAAGATTCATTGCCATCAAACAAGTACTATTTTATTCAATAATTTGTTAGGAACAACACTTTGTAAATTATTATCCAGGATAATTTTCCTAATATGATTTCACCCTCATGACAGCAAAACATTCTGTAATAAGGTATCTTTCCGGAACTATGATGAATAAGCAAACATTTTTCGAAAGTCTGTTTATTTAAATGAAATGATTTCAGAACGTTGTGAAATCTCTATGTTTCTTTTGGCTAGAAGGTATGATACGATATGATCACTATCACAGAAGTCCATGTTGATACAATATATATATCAAAGACAACAATCACCGTTTAAGATATATGAGAGCAGTTTGATTGTTTACACTTTTGTTTGCACTATAAAACAATAAAATACAGACACGGGTTGAATTAGAAATTACTGGTCTGAAAGCAAAGTAACAGTAACAGAATACTGTACAGTATAGTTACTGTGTGTGGTTTCGTGACTGATCGAACTCGCCGTGGCAAATCTATCTGAGAAAAACAGGCGGTTGAACCGATCGATACAATTCATTTGTACATACATGCATTGATGAGAGCTAGCCTAACCAATGCTGGTACCGTTAGGACCAGGCAGAGATCTGCATGCAGGACATTTCACTTTTCGTCTGAGTTAGAAAACCAGAATAAAGGGTTGTACTTAAATAACAATAATCCCATGTATCTTAAGTCTATTTAATGGTAAGCTGCTCATACGCCGCTGACTTTAAATTTATTATATACGTTTCAGTATACGAGCAGACGACACAATGTTCTGACTGCACTACCAGACGACGACATGCTCTAGCGTGGGGTGTGTTGATTACAGTTAAGTCCTTCTCACACTTCTCCGGACCAGGGTGATGCTGCACATACAACGGAAGGAAGACAAACTAAAACGCATATTGGATTTGTGTCAATGGATGAACAAGGCGATTCAATTCTAAAGATGGCTGAATCAGAAGGTAAGGCGACTGTCGGTCGATCGGCAGGTATAAATAACATCTGACTAAAATTGTACAAGCTTGATCACTTTCAACTCGAGACATTTTGAGACATTTGAGTATTTTGTTTGTAGATTATTCGAATGGAATCATCATAGACGTGTCGAGTTATTTCCCAACTGTTTTACAGCATCATCTGCATAATTACATGGGTCACAATTCACTGCCACTTTAAGCAGAATTACGGTATTATTTACACTTCGGAATTTGTCGTTGTTGACAGTCTGTCATTCAAAATACATGGGTTATTTCTACAAACGAGAGTCGCGTCCCCTTGTTACGTTTGACTGCCAATACTGTGGAAGTTCATGCAGCAATCCAATCAATAACCATTGTGTGACAAACTACATTAAGCTTTTTGTGCAGTTATTCCCCCGGGTTATATCTGAAATCATGTCTGAAACGAGGATTTTTACTTTCATGTCATCTCTCGTCATGTTGTGATAGTTCGGCTAGCTTCACTATATGATATTGAATTATTGTGACTTTTTCCTTCTTCCCTGTGGAATAAATTGCTCTACAGCATTTGGAGATGTTTCTATGTCATTTTCTGACATAAGAAATAATGCGACATTTTTGTATCTTTACGTAGATTATTAGGTACTGCTTTTTTTGACGATAATTTCTAATACTTTTTGTAACAGATACATAGTTAATCGTTCATGGTTATTCACAAGATTAGTCATATGTTTTTTTTATTATTATTTTTTTATTTAAAAAGTAAAATAATAATAAAATGAACTTGAGCGAGAAACTGGACGGCATGCGACGGGCCTCTGATATCTTGTTCAGTGATGAAGCAATCGGCAAGAAGGAACCGTCTCAAAGAACCAAACAGTAAAAAAATAAATATCATTCTGTCCCATAAAAAACAGCACACAACTGTACATGTCTGGATGCACGATAATAGCGATACCTTCTAGAAGAGGAAAGACTACTTTGGTTCGAGACTCTGTCTTCTGATAATCAATTAGATAAGCTTGCACTGAAGACGTGATTCACGCGGAAAGGAACAGAATTAGTCAATTTATTGGAATAAAATTAATGCCATCTTAACAACACCACAAAAGATAGTTGTGTATCACGTGCAGTTTAGGTCGAAACTACTTTTGATTTTTTACACATGGACATATAAAAATAAAAGTGTCTGTATATATTGAAACGTTAATGTTTAGCGCAAAGTAAAAAATATACACCAAATGTTTCCTGCTTGGAACCAGGACGTACTAGGGCCTAGTGTTTTAAAGATGTAACATGTTAAACAAACTGGAATTTTTTATTTCAATTATTTGTTTAATGTAAATGTTTATCACAATTGTTAATACTGTACAAACATTTTGAAAACGGAAACTGGTGTACCAAGGATAGTTTATCTATCAAATACACACTCGGTATGAAGGCTAACATTCAAGTGTACAAATATAATTTTACGCCCAGAACACCCATCGCCTACAGGAGATCGAGGAAGTTGATTTCCGGTGACAAGTACACTTTAGTCTTTGACCGCCGAGCTGCTTCCTTGTGCCTCTGCGGTCAAAGTGTACTTGTCACTGGAAGTACATAATATACGTATATTTTAATTCTCTAGTCGCATTCTTAAATACTTTAAACCTATCAGATGTAAAACGTAAAATGTTCAGCCGTTTTGATGAGCTACTTGAAATCATAATCGCGTGCGCTTAACAATAGTTGTCAACGCCTTTTTCTGTTTACATATAACTGTAACATATTTAAAACATTTTCATATAGAAATTAAAAATTCGCTGGTACTTAAGTCCTACGACGTTAAATCAATGTGAACGCCACATATACACCTATATACATCAGAGAAATAAAACAAGTAAAAATAAAGAATAATTTTACAGTGTATAAGGATATATTAAAATAATGATTGAAGTGTTGAGATAAATATATCATGTTGTTTTGTAAAACAACTTAAAAATATATAATCTGTTTGGCGAATCGATCATTACCGCTGACACTGAGATGTAAGAGCTCCCTCCCTTTTACCACCCGGAGCAGAGTTACCTCCCCTCGTTACCTGTTGGCCGTTGCTATACGATGTGAAGTGACCGTGATTTCGAAAGGACTGAATACATGTGTAACACTTAAAGAAAACTGACTTAATTATAGGATTTTGATTATAATTTCAATTATAGGATTATAATTAATACACCCCAGCACTGTCTCGAAAAAAGTATCCGTTTTTTTATTAAGATAGATAGAAAAGTTAAAAGAGCTAAACCCTTGGATTTCGAATATGGATTTTAAGCTTCTAACATGCTGTTCGCCTGATAATCCACATCATTCTGTTTAGAAATAGAAGTAATCAGCATTCGATACCAAACTGTTATCTCAATTGTGCATATAGTCGAAAATCAATGAAATTCGTCTCTTAAAATACGTCAGAGAACGTTAGCCGTAGGCTGAATGGATACACAAATATCGATAAGATTTCGTGCGACAGATATGTGGATTCTCTGAGCACAGTCGAGAAAAGCTTTCAGGACAGACGGTCGCTCATAAACTTGACGTAAAACCTACAGCGACATATTATTTGTGGTTTGTTACCATTAAAATGATCATAAAAAAAATCTATGTATCCCTATGACAACACCAATTGGTTTAAGTTTATTTGAAACCCGCTCCCGGCTACATAATGTACATATATGTATGTAAAACTACCTTACATACCGTCACCGCCTAACTTTGTTCCATTTCAATAGATATAAAGACCATTATCTTTATGCATGTATGTAATATATACTTGTGACGAAATCAATCGGTGTTAGAAATGTGCGTTTTTTCACAATTCCATGAATAAGTAAAATTGAACAAGAACTTTTCAAAATGAAAAAGAGAAAGATTTTACGATTGAATAATTATATTTATCTCTTTTAATTTACGAAAATGATATTTAACGATGAAATTATTTACCAAAATACCTGATCTACAGGATACACCGCATTTAAAGCACGATATTTCTTATTAAGATGACTTGCTGTACCATAATTATCTAATCTCCTTTTGTAGAGATCGTAATGACGGCTGCCAAGAGAGATGGGAAAGCTATCATGAGACTAGAACGGACATTCACGAGTGAGATTGACCATAGTAAAGTCCATCACGTAGCTGGAGGACCTTACAAAGGCATTCTTATCAACAAAACGTCGGCAGGTGAGTCCAATATATTGATACTTATTCATTCAATCGAGTGTTCTTCACAGTTTGAAATAAGATATTGATAAAAAGGTATTTATGAAATATGATGTCAGGTCCTCGAGTACAAACTTATGTTGATAATTGTTTGGCCTTTGTTGGGTTTTTATCGTTAAATTGACAAAAGTTAACATACTAAAATACATCTGTTTATATAACGGATATTTTTGAAGCAAATGTAAGTATGTATATGGCAAAAAGAAAGCTTCTGAAAGTGAACATTACACTGTATCTGTTTAATAACTTGCGCTATCCTGTTAACAGGTCTAGTAGACGTAGGACCAGCTGAGGGCAGGTTGGAGTTCCTAGCTTACCTTGTTAACGAAGGCAAACACAATGAGTGTCTACAGGTACTGTAAGTTACTACAATGACGTCATCGAATGGAAATAATATACCGATATGCATTGATTAAAATAATATGGATATACATCGATGTCGAGCATATTAACTCAGGTCAAACCTGTTTAGCAATCAAATAAATAAATGTAGAACACAGAAAAATGATTTTCGATGTATTTCGGCATTCATTGATTTGTTTGGTGACGACTAGAAACTTACCAAAGGGTTTTCACGACACCGGAAATTGGTACTAAGCAATAAGTGTGCGAGAGGCTGATCTAAAAAATACTCATCTTGGTAAATTACAGTTTGAGTGATACCTATATCCGGTGTCATGAAGACATATGAATGACTCGGCTATCAATGTTACGTAAAACAAGGATTTTAGAGCAGCTAGAAATACATTGTATCAATGTTTGGAAAATATCAAAATATGATACGTACTTGTAACAAGGATTGACCAGATAGAAGTGGAAGTTTACGCTTCCGAAATATGCGGTTGTTTGACTTGTTTCATTCTGATAGGATCACTGGACACTTAAGTTCTGGTTCCGTGGTACGGAAGACGGATTGGTGAAGAAAAATACCTATACTGACTATTTCCAGGAACTCATGGACCCAGCGGACTTTCCAAAAGGTAAGGATGAAGTCACAAGAACTGGCCACAATCTATTTTCTACAGAATTAGCTGCAAATAGGAAAACGTTTGACGGGTACCAGTGCAACTAAGGGTTTTCTCATTAGATGACACCTACTAGTGCTGTCTTTGGTTGGCAGTTATTGATTTTCAAAACTGTGTCCAGATCTATAATAAGTATTTAGGTGTTACGCTCATTATCGCTTTCTTCACCTCTGGAACATGTCATGGCAAAATTGAAGGTTCTATGTGCGGACAACACAAGTTTGATCCTTTGATATACATGAAAACGAATCTCGCAGTCATATAACGGTAAGTTGTACCGGCTTTGAAGTTGAGTGTCCCTTCTTTGTAATCTTCAATGCATCGTGTCAGTCTGTGATTGGATTCTTATTCTCCTGAAACCTGCTCTAGAACAATCACATTTCTTCGCCTGTGTCTTTAATTTTGTCAGGAATTGTTACAGGGGTGCAGAGAGCGAAAGTGATGATAACCTCGGAGTACCAAGGAGGATTTAAAGCTTGATATCGCAACGCCGTTATTATATTTTGTTATATTTGATTTGTAGATTACGTATGTTTCATCAAGAAAGCACTTGTACTGTTGAGGGGATACTCCGTTATTAAGAGAGTAGAGCTTCAAGCTCAACAGACAAATTGCCCTTCTCCCGAAGATGTCATTCCCCCCATACGTAAGTGATTTATTTACATAACTATTCACGAGCTAAATTTAATGTAGAACATACAAAAATAATGTTTGTATATACATGTATGTTTAGGATCTTAAGTGAGAAGAGGGGGTTGATTCATGAATTTCATGAAATCTCGTATGAAATGAAAATGATATTAAGAATTTCTTACTACATAACTCAGCTACATTTTGAAAGCTTTAACGCCTAAATATGCACAATATTCAATATGCGCAATTTTCAATTCATGAGGTAACGTCATTGTCCTATTTATGACAGCATTATCGATTTCTGACTGGCAGAGCCAATTAAAAAATCCCAAGATTAAATTACACTAATGACATATGTAAAAATATTACGTAGGCCGATTTATTAAATGACATGCATATTATTTGATTTTATGCTATTTTTCGTGAAAAGGAATATCTGTAAAAGGATTGAATCAAAATAGTATATGTTGCGAAAACTGTACAAAAGTCGTTTCAATACAATTAAGAATTAGGCATACCAGACTCAATGATGACATAAACAGCTTCATACAACCGTTCTTTTATGAATCTTCAGTGATGCAAATTTTGAAATCAAGGAGGCGACCGCGGAAAATCCAAAACGGAATGTCAAAATCAAAATGTGACGGTTCAGACCCCTCCCCTAGTTTTATTGAATTTGGGTTTGGATGATGATTCTGTTAACATGTCGGTATTTTCTTGTTGTTTATGCACCACAACATTGCGTGACGGTGATGATACAAGACGTAGAAACAATACCGTATATCTTGGTTCATTTGTTTTACAGGAAGTTTTACCACAGTGTTTACCCCAGCAACGAACTCCTTCCGCTTCATACCGGAAGTGTGCATCAAAAAGAAATCTTTCATAACTTTCAAAGTTAAGGCGGCATGCGATGTACGTGTTGCATTGTCCTCAATTTATGGTGACGTAAACCGCAAAGCTCACGAAATTGTAATCGGTGCTGAGGGAAACACCAAATCATGCATCAGGGAATGTACCAATGGCACTGTCCGGACAGAAAGCATGACGATGAATATACTCAGTAACGAGAACTTCCGGTACTTCTGGATAAATTGGGCAAATCACCATTTAGAGGTAGGGCGTGGTGCTCAATATGGATATGGAAGGTTCCTTCATTTGCACGTGCTCCCTAAGCGTCAGTTCAAGGTCAATTGCCTCGCTGTTGCTACCAGCAAATCAACTACGGGACATTGGGAATTTGCTGAACTTTTAGGTAAGTAGCGATATCAATGCAGGCAAAGACAGTTTTCTTCTGTTATTATGATAGTGAATATTAGAACTGTTTCTATTTGAAGATGAAATAAAATGTTTTCCTCTGTACACCAAAAGTGCTTGTATAAGTGCTATATATGGAGAATGCAACTTCTTTATCTTCCCGAAAAAAGTACAAGGTAGGAAATGACACCTGTAATTACATATATCAGATCAAACAAAATATAAACTTCATTTGCAGCTGATCACAAAGAAGAAGGTAAATCCTTATGTGTTACAGATGCAATGTACTTGAGAGCATGTTGCAAACTCTAGATCTGTACATATTGAAGCATGGGGTATCTGTAATACCGAAATCCATACATGGTAGTTTCTTGCTTTGTTGTAATAAACAAGTAACCGAGCGTTTTTGCACCTAATCAAAGGCTAACTGTGAAACAGCCTTCTATCTGTAGTATTTCAGTACGACCCCTTAGATTTCGGGGCCAAATATCAGCCTACTCCTTCCTGACTGATTGTTAATAAATCTGGTACCTCTCTCCAATATATGTATTGTTTCAAACACGATTGCATTAAACTTTTCTGTTTTACATAGTCGTTCCTTATCTATCTTACGTATGCTTCCAGTCCCTGCTCTTGCTATCTTTTCTATCTTCCTGTTATTTCCCAAGGCACAGACGCATCCATGTGCGGACTTATACAACCTGATTGCAGATATAGCCTACTAATGTATCCTTGTTTTATTGCTTATGGGATATTTTTCTTATCTCACTCAAAACCGTTAAATGGAGGTATTCATTCAATGGAATGGAATTTATGCTCATTTTAATAAGATTTTTCAAGATAACCGCCGACGTTTTTTTCGTCCAACAAAAAATATCACCAAACTTAATTTTCCATCGTCAATTAAAATATTTTATCACAAAATGCGACTCTGAGAACCGCTGGCGTGAGCCCTATATTTCTTAAGTTCCAATTTGTATTCGCATTAGCCGATGTTATTTACATTGTATATCTAATAATACAACGAGGCATACTGTTTTTTCCTTGTATTATGGCACACCACTGCTTGTACTCAAGAGATATGTAACAAACCACCAGATAACTGTAGCACTTTATACATGTAATAATGATTTGTATCAAGTTCAGGTTTTGAATACGACCAAAAAAATCAATAGCTTCCATAAACTATCGATATACATCTTCTGTTACCATTAAAGTACAGTGAGATATTGATTTTTTATTCCATGATTGATACATACATGTAGTGTATTGTGTATCGATAAATAACCCGTGCTTCTGGCGGATTTGTTTCAGACCCGGAAGTCGAAGTTGGCAGAATCGCTAAAAGGAAACGGATCAGGGATCAGTATATGTGGCTCTCAAGGAAATACCGGATGTTGCATTTTCTTGAGGACGCTTTTCCAAACGTCGTCAAAGTGGAAGATCTTGTCAGGTAAATCAAAGTCACGTGGTTCATTTTTCTCTTAGTGACTCAATAGGAGGGGCATCGAACCAGACAACTTCAGTTTAAAATTCGTGCTTTGTGGTTCGATCTCTACCTTGGGATTATATATAAATATTTTTTTCAAGTTGCTTATATTATAGACATAGCACTTTACTCTTAACTGCTCTGGCCTACCAAAGACATGACGTTCAGCAGCCACCATCTACTACAAACAGCGACTTAAAACAATGTTGTTTTTTTACTATTGTTTAATAAATTTATGATATAAAAACACACAAAAATATATTCAGTACCTTATTAATCATTATTTGTTACTTTTTTCAGCAAGTGTAAGATGAAAGTTTCTGACCTCTTCGTCATTGCTGTTGTGCTGGCGGAACTTCAGGAACGTGGTCTAGTTAAAGAGGTGATTGAAGGACACTGGATGCGAAATCACGGAGGAGGAGCCACACAAACAGAGGACGGTAAGTAACAACGCTTACATAAATCGGTGACACATACCATTGAAATCAAGAGCGTAGAAGACCAAGAAAAGACCACAGTGTTTGTTAGATTTTGTGAATTTCCTTGTGCAATAAATAACTTTTTTTTGTTCGTTATCAAAATGCCGTTTTTAAAATACAGAATTTAGAAAAATGACGTGTCGGACTTTTATTTTATTGACAGAGGTAAAACTTGTGAAGGTAATGCCGGTGCTCAGTTCGAGAGACCAGCCGACCATCGCCATCGTCACAACCCTGTTCTGTGAAAAACTCGCTGTGGACGCCATGATTGAAGACAAGACCACATTCGTCAAGTGTAAAACGGAAGGTAAGATCATAAACCATTGCAGTATTTTTGAATGGCTGTAGTAACCATGAATGCGGCTGATTGATTTCGTGTTTTACTCAATCCCAGTCCTGGGTCCTGTCGTTTCTGGCTCAGAACAACAAATTCGCAGTTGTCAATTTATGATCTCACAAACACTTGGAACGATTTACAGCCAAAACAGCGTCCAATCTGGAAAACGCTTTGGTACCAAACTTGTGTTTAAATGCAGTAATTAATTTTCATTTTTATGTTTCAATGACGTGAGAGATCGTTGACATATAAATAAAAGGATGGATTTGATTCATTGTACGTTAAGGAGTCACAGGATAACAAAACACAGCATTATTTGTTTTCTTAATCAATCTCTCTTTCCTTTGAAAACAATATTATCTAAACAAACAACGAACTGAATTTGTATTAAGCTTATAGCATAAAAAGCTCAAATAAATTTTGCGGATGGAAATGAATTCGGATGCAGGTTCTCTAATGCAGGAACGATAACTCTTACAATACAACGTTCTTTTTTTATTGATTGAATTTCAGTTTCTGAATATCAAAAAAATTGTTATAAAAATAACAAAGACAAGTTTCGAAACATCAAATTTATATTTCTTCATGATTTCATTTTAAAGTTATAGATTTGCTGTTACTATGTGTAAATTCTTAATCTGTTTAACGAGAAATCGGACACAGAACAGTCTGTATATCTTATCTAATTCAATTGTTGTACAGCAAGACATTGCCGTATAGGTGAGATCACGTATTGGGTACAGTTACAGTAGTCTGTATATCAGTTTTTTTGTCTGAAGTTAACACGTTGTATTATTTAACACACAGAATTTTTTAGTTTGGTATATACACGTGCATGGTAGCTAGTTCAACATACACATTAAGATAATCATAAAATCTTTTCTTTGTTTTTGTCGTCTTTTCAATGAAACTTTGGTAGCTTATGGGCAGTTAGTTTTAGATATCTTGTTATAATCTGTACATGTATATATCGTTCGTCTTGATATTAAAAAGGTAACTAACTCAGTTTGCTGTAAACCTGTTTACCTCATTTTAGTTTATTGGCATCGATCAAAAAGTTCGGAGATCATTCGCAACATTGGAATCATGATTTTATTAACTGTAAGAGCACCTTCCATCTGTGTTATAACATTCGTTTTGGATTTGTTTTTCTTCAGTCGCCTCTTAGCACTTTAGGCCCCCTAGCACTATTGACGAGTTTAAAAAGCATGAAGCAGTTTAACATTGTATTAGAAGGCAATATTCATTGATGTATACGATCCAATGTAAAGTCTAACTTATGGAACTGATTTGGCAACGTGTATATTTTTGGTTTGTTTTAAAGTTTCCCTCTTTATGTTGAATCAAATATTCATTTAAAACTTTTACAGATTTTGTAAATGCAGGATAATGATATCCTCCAACCACACACTAATTATTTAATAATTCTCTAGTCTGGTTAAATGCATCAGCAAACGTCCGGTCTAATAAGACTATTGTTTAACCGGCATCTTCCTCTACCCTTGCACCTTTTCGGTGTATATTTCCGTAGGTGAATCACAGGTGTACACAACCGGACGGATCGGTAAACATCGGGTGGTATCCACGAAGCTTCCCCGTACTCCAGGAGATGTCGAGGCCTCAAACATAGCAGCCGGAAACTCTGTCACTCGCCTCCTGGGTAATTACAACTGGCCCTTACTCATATGTAGACCTTTATACTCAAGAAAGTTACGAGTGATGCTAATAACTGAACATTATTTCTTGCACTGCAATGAAAAAGCAGGCGACGTGATCTTTGGTCTTGAGCCTACAAATGAGAGTTATCCCCCTTCACACGTAAGCGCACATGAACATCAAAAATCAATAAAATTGAAATCCTACGATTCAATCGAACACACATACGTGTAAATTTGTGTTTTCTTTGAACCTGAACACGTCTTTTTGTATAATATGATGATGTATTCAAAATGTTTTAGTATTGAGAATGAAATAATACGTTGATTTTGAAGAATTCTTCTCTGTATCAATTCACAGGAACCTTTAGTAAAGTAGAACATGTGTTCCTGGTTGGAGTTGGAGGTGGAGTATCGAAACAGCACGACCCTGATGACCCCGTGACGTCAGATGACCATGTGACCTTGGGTGACGTAGTTGTTTCCATGCCTTCTAATGGAACCAATGCTATGTACACAAAATGTTTCATAAGAGAAAATATTGGGGAAGAGAGTCTCGGATATTCGTCAAGAACTTGGCACAGTCATGATGAAACTCTCCGACGAATCGTTAAGAAAATGAAAGAAAAGAGTGTGGAAGATATGAAACATCTGGACCAGCTTATTAAAAGTGCATTAGTACAACTGAGTGTTACCGATTCTAAATTCCAAAAGCCATCCATTGTGCCTAATACATCAGGCGAGTCATCTCCGGAAGATTTGTCGGAAAGGGGGACAACTGTCGTGTGTGGAGCGATAGCAAGTATTAGCTGTTTCGACGATGACGAAAGTTTAAAAATGTCGTTCGCAAAATCAAACGAAATCAAAGCATTTGATAAGGATTTTGAAGCGGTGTTAGAATCCTTGGAGGGAAACAGGAACGAAAGCTATCTGATGATACGTGGGATCGCAGATTTTCAATATGGCGGCCGGAAGGAGTGGCAGCCGTACGCGTCGCTGGTGGCAGCTGCTTGTATGAAAACAATAATATCAGTCTTGAAATAAAGAACTGCTAAATAACTGCTATACCGTGCCAATGGTGCTTTAGAATACTTGGTGCTACAAATTACGTGTACCTAACTAGTAATATCAATTTTTTAAACCGCTGTTTAATATTGTGTCAAAGCCTTGCAAGAAACGAAACGCATCTCCCGAAACACATTGTACTTCGTATGAACCTGGACGGTAAAAAAACAGTTTCTCAATTCTTGTTCAGGGGACATACATACCTGTGGCAGGTAAATATACCTACCTGGAAGGTCTTATATTGAAACTTATAAAGTAGCTATAAGAGCTACACTCAATCATTGTTGCTGATATTTGTTTACATTTTCAGTGCCTTATCTAATATTCACAAAGTTGCTGATAATTTTGAGTGTAAACAGTTTGTATATTTCCTCGCATTATAGTAATGTTCTGTACAGATGTTAATGTACAATAGTACAAACTGTGTCTTATCTTTGATACCTATATCTGTAGCAATTTATTAATCCGTCTCTATGTTTCTGTTCTATTTGATGTGATATAATGTTTTGGTACATGTACATTAACTTTTTTTTATCACGTCTATTCGTCCGTAACTCGTAAACAATGTTTGTGTTTTGTATTCGTATGTAATTTCCTCTTGTAATTTTCTTTTTGTCTGTTTCGGCTGTTAAGTATCCACGCTTCAGTGATAACGATGTATCTTTTAATTGTTCCATTTTGATAAACCTCTACGGTATGTTTGTAAAGCCAACGATACATAGATAAAAGATATTTTCATACTGAAAGCGTTTCTTTTCTTACAACATCACTGCTTACCACTGATTTGTATGATGAACGTGCTAATTTTGAACTTTCTATTGTGAATTTTCCATTTCTTGATAGTGACACGTTCTTTCACAACATCCAATATTTGAATTTGGCATGTCTTTGTGCCATTCAAGAGCTAGTTTCAACAATCATCATTTCCGTAGTAGATGTTGGCAGTGGACGGGAAAACTACTATCGGCTTGTTTCCAGAGATATAGAATGAGGTAGATTTCAGAAAACTCCAGAAATGTGTCATGTTCATCACATGTCGCCACGGATAATAAGTACGTCTCTCCCATGAATCGACAATAGATATCTCGACTTGTTGTTCTTGTAATACGTTTCTGTATTTCTGTAAACTACAGATGGATGAAAACATAGCAACAGCTAAGTCTGTAACTCTAAATATACACGAAGATATTAAAGTTGAAGGAAAAGTGGTGAATAACATCACAGGCCAGAGTTTCCAGTCGCAATACACCGTGCTGAGGGGGTCAAAGGTCATGAATTTGCTACATTGCACTTTTCTTTTGTATGGCTGATATATACATCACATATCATAGTGTAAATGTAGGCAAACTAATGACCCGGACGCAGAATTTTATCAAACACCATTAGACTTACTGTACTAGGAGACCACACCATCAGACATGCTGTGGTAGACAACACCATCAGACCTGCGGTGGTAGACAACACCATCAGACCTGCTGTGGTAGACCACACCATCAGACATGCTGTGATAGGAGACCACAACATCAGACCTGCTGTGATAGGAGACCACACCATCAGACCTGTTGTGGTAGGAGACCACATCATCAGACCTACTGTGCCAGGAGACCACACCATCATACCTGCTGTGCTAGACCACACCATCAGACCAGCTGTTATAGACCACATCATCATACCTGCTGTGCCAGGAGACAACACCATCATACCTGCTGTGCCAGGAGACCACACCATCATACCTGCTGGTAGCCCATACCATCAGACCTGCTGTGCTAGGAGACTACACCATCAGACCTGCTGTGGTAGACCACATCATCAGACCAGCTTTGATAAACCACACCATCAGACCTACTGTGCTAAGAGACCACACCATCAGACCTATTGTGATAGGAGACCACACCATCAGACCTACTGTACTAGGAGAGCACACCATAAGACCTATTGTGATTCGAGGCCACATCATCAGACCTGCTGTGCTAGACCACACCATCAGACCTGCTGTGCTAGACCACACCATCAGACCTGCTGTGATAGGAGACCACACCATCAGACCTACTGTACTAGGAGACCACACCATCAGACCTACTGTACTAGGAGACCACATCATCATACCTGCTCTGCCAGGAGACCCGACCATCATACCTGCTGTGTTAGACCACAGAACACCATCAGACCTGCTGTGATAGGAGACCAAATCATCAGACCTACTGTACTAAGGAACCACACAATCAGACCTATTGTGATTGGAGACCACATCATCAGACCTGCTGTGCTAGACCACACCATCAGACCTGCTGTGATAGGAGACCACGCCGTCAGACCTACTGTACTAGGAGAGCACAACATCAGACCTGCTGTGTTAGACCACAGAACACAATCAGACCTGTTGTGCTAGGAGAGCACACCATCAGACCTACTGTGGTAGGAGACCACACCATCAGACCTACTGTACTCGGAGACCACACCACCAGACCTACTGTACTAGGAGAGCACACCATCAGAACTATTGTGATAGGGGACCACATCATCAGACCTGCTGTGCCAGGAGACCACACCATCAGACCTGCTGTGCTAGACCACACAATCAGACCTATTGTGATAGGAGACCACATCATCAGACCTCCTGTGCCAGGAAACCATACCATCAGACCTGCTGTGGTAGACCACATCATCAGACCAGCTTTGATAAACCACATCATCAGACTTGCTGCGCTAAGAGACAGCACCATCAGACCTGCTGTGTTAGACCACAGAACACAATCAGACCTACTGTGCTAAGAGACCACACCATCAGACCTGCTGTGCTAGATCACACCATCAGACCTGCTGTGATAGGTGACCACACCATCAGACCTACTGTACTAGGAGAGCACACCATAAGCCCTATTGTGATAGGAGACCACATCATCAAACCTACTGTGCCAGGAGACCACACCATCAGACCTGCTGTACTAGGAGACCACACCATCAGACCTATTGTGATAGGAGACCACACCATCAGACCTACTGTGTAAGACCACAGAACACAATCAGACCTACTGTACTAGGAGACCACACAATCAGACCTGCTGTACTAGGAGAGCATATCATCAGACCTGCTGTGCCAGGAGACCAAACCATCAGAACTGATGTGATAGGAGAGCATACCATCAGACCTATTGTGATAGGAGACCACACCATCAGAGCTGCTGTACCAGGAGACCACACCATCAGACCCGCTGTGATAGACCACACCATCAGACCCGCTGTGATAGGAGACCACACCATCATACCTGCTGTGATAGGAGACCACACCAACAGACCTATTGTACTAGGAGACCACACCATCATACCTGCTGTGTCAGGAGACCACACCATCAGACCTGCTGTGATAGGAGACCACACCATCAGACCTACTTTACTAGGAGACTACACCATCAGACCTACTTTACTAGGAGACCACACCATCAGACCTGATGTGATAGGAGACCACACTATCATACCTGCTGTGGTAGACCACACCGTCAGACCTACTTTACTAGGAGACCACACCATCAGACCTATTTTGATAGGAGACCACACCATCAGACCTGCTGTGGTAGACCACACCATCAGACCTGCTGTGATAGGAGACCACACCATCATACCTGCTGTGATAGGAGACCACACCATCATACCTGCTGTGATAGGAGACCACACCAACAGACCTACTGTACTAGGAGACCACACCATCATACCTGCTGTGCCAGGAGACCACACCATCAGACCTGCTGTGATAGGAGACCACACCATCAGACCTACTTTACTAGGAGACCACACTATCAGACCTACTTTACTAGGAGACCACACCATCAGACCTGATGTGATAGGAGACCACACCATCAGACCTGCTGTACTAGGAGACCACACCATCAGAACTGCTGTGATAGGAGAGCAAACCATCAGACCTATTGTGATAGGAGACCACACCATCAGAGCTGCTGTGCCAGGAGATCACACCATCAGACCTGCTGTGATAGGAGAGCACAATATCAGACCTATTGTGATAGGAGACCACATCATCAGACCTGCTGTGCCAGGAGACCACACCATCAGACCTGCTGTGCTAGACCACACCATCAGACCCGCTGTGATAGGAGACCACACCATCATACCTGCTGTGATAGGAGACCACACCAACAGACCTACTGTACTAGGAGACCACACCATCATACCTGCTGTGCCAGGAAACCACACCATCAGACCTGCTGTGATAGGAGACCACACCATCAGACCTACTTTACTAGGAGACCACACCATCAGACCTACTTTACTAGGAGACCACACCATCAGACTTATTTTGATAGGAGACCACACCATCAGACCTGCTGTGATAGGAGACCACACCATCATACCTGCTGTGATAGGAGACCACACTATCAGACCTGATGTGATAGGAGACCACACTATCAGACCTGTGATAGGAGACCACACTATCAGACCTGATGTGATAGGAGACCACACTATCAGACCTGCTGTGGTAACCCACACCATCAGACCTGCTGTGATAGGAGACCACACCATCATACCTGCTGTGCTAGGAGACCACACTATCAGACCTGCTATGATAGGAGACCACACTATCAGACCTGCTGTGATAGGAGACCACACCATCATACCTGCTGTGCTAGGAGACCACACTATCACACCTGCTGTGATAGGAGACCACACTATCAGACCTGCTGTGATAGGAGACCACACCATCAGACCTATTTTGATAGGAGACCACACCATCAGAGCTGCTGTGCCAGGAGACCACACCATCAGAACTGCTGTGATAGGAGAGCATACCATCAGACCTATTGTGATAGGAGACCACACCATCAGACCTGCTGTGATAGGAGAGCACAATATCAGACCTATTGTGATAGAAGACCACATCATCAGACCTGCTGTGCCAGGAGACCACACCATCAGACCTGCTGTGCTAGACCACACCATCAGACCCGCTGTGATAGGAGACCACACCATCATACCTGCTGTGATAGGAGACCACACCAACAGACCTACTGTACTAGGAGACCACACCATCATACCTGCTGTACCAGGAGACCACACCATCAGACCTGCTGTGATAGGAGACCACACCATCAGACCTACTTTACTAGGAGACCACACCATCAGACCTGCTCTACTAGGAGACCACACCATCAGACCTACTTTACTAGGAGACCACACCATCAGACCTGATGTGATAGGAGACCACACCATCAGACCTGCTGTGTTAGGAGACCACACCATCAGACCTGCTGTGATAGGAGACCACACCATCATACCTGCTGTGATAGGAGACCACACTATCAGACCTGATGTGATAGGAGACCACACTATCAGACCTGCTGTGATAGGAGACCACACTATCAGACCTGATGTGATAGGAGACCACACCATCAGACCTGCTGTGGTAGACCACACCATCAGACCTGCTGTGATAGGAGACCACACCATCATACCTGCTGTGCTAGGAGACCACACTATCAGACCTGCTGTGCTAGGAGACCACACCATCAGACCTGCTGTGATAGGAGACCACACCATCATACCTGCTGTGCTAGGAGACCACACTATCAGACCTGCTGTGATAGGAGACCACACTATCAGACCTGCTGTGATAGGAGACCACACCATCATACCTGCTGTGCTAGGAGACCACACTATCAGACCTGCTGTGATAGGAGACCACACCATCATACCTGCTGTGCTAGGAGACCACACTATCAGACCTGATGTGATAGGAGACCACACTATCAGACCTGCTGTGATAGGAGACCACACTATCAGATCCGCTGTACTAGGAGACCACACCATCAGACCTATTTTGATAGGAGACCACACTATCAGACCTGATGTGATAGGAGACCACACCATCAGACCTGATGTGATAGGAGACCATACCATCAGACCTGCTGTGATAGGAGACCACACCATCAGACCTGATGTGATAGGAGACCACACCATCAGACCTGATGTGATAGGAGACCACACCATCAGACCTGATGTGATAGGAGACCACACCATCAGACCTATCTTGATAGGAGACCACACTATCAGATCCGCTGTGATACATTAGGTTTCACATTTAATGCAGATGGAAACAGTCTGCTTCTAACAATGCGTCTTAATTAATACCAATCTCAGACAATCGACCCCTCACTTATATAGACTCTCGGGGCGTTTATTCATTATATAACTGTCTAATCTTGCTAAAACACACGGACTATTTGTGTATTGTTGTCCAAGTCGTTTGTTTTTACATACACTTATCTTCATCACCGTCAGGATAATGAGATTGCAGGTTTTCTCACGGACTTGCGTGTAGGCTGCACTTTATTGTCACGAGAGAACAGTACCATCAGAATATAAACATAAATTGTATACACAAAGAACCTTCAATTTCCATAACGAGTAGCTAAGTCTTGTAATGTCTTTGGTACTAAGTAGCTTGTCACACTAATGGGTTTCCATACTCTCATATAACTTACATTATGTTTGATAGTTTCAGGAATATATAAAGATAATGGCAGACATCCTTACTTATGATACCATTTGGCTTTTAAATATTTTTGATATCAGAACACTAATGCGAATGATGTCGAGGATTCTATTGTGTAGTTCAGTAATCGCAAGGGGTTATTCACCCGTACCATCTCCATTCGGCTAACTTCGGCTGACTCCGGTAATACCCGTAGTTACTGGATCAATCGAGATTGACAAGTGTTACAAAATGTACCGTCTCATCCCCATGCCCATAAACAGTGAAATCTGAAATTTAAAAACAAAAGTTTGTGTTTATAAATTGTCTGAATTATTCCTAGGCATAATATTTAATGACATTAGGAATCAATGAAATGATAGGCAAGAACTGTATTTAAGTCATTTTCTCAAAACGATTGATTAAATTTCAGTTTCGATTTGCTTCTTCAAACCTCTAACGTTCAAAGTTCAGTACTTTCGCCATCCTCGTTAAAAAGTTAAAATCTTCTCACAATATCAGAAGGATATTTTGGAAGTACCACAAGTAAATCTAGAATATAGAAAAATTAGAACTTTTGCTCTAAATCCAGATCTCGAAAGAACATTAGTTATCAACATTCAGATGTGACGTAACATTTAAATGATTATTTCTTATTTCTAATTGATCCATTTGTATTGTAGAAGTCAAAATCTAACATCCAGTTCTTGAAGCAATAGACAAAGTATAACCATATGACGGGTTTTTGAAGTTTTGACTGATTGGAATTTTGTTTACAGCGTATCACTCATCGAATTAAAAAGTAACTGGTCATCAGCAGATATTTATACTCAAGTGTTCGGCGAGTGGATGATGCAGGTGCACATAGTTGAAATAGCTGACTTTTGATAAACATCCACTAAGCTAACATACCTTTCGACAAAACAAAAATATGATATCATTTTCTTCATCAACATTGCGGCGATTACGTCATAGCAGGTGCTCCGTGTAGTTAATCTTCTATTTAACCTTTATATATTTTTTTAATGTTTGTTTAAAAAGACAAACAAACAAATACCATTTGGTATATATTGTTCTGTTTACATATAAGGAGAATATATCTATTAAATTTAGTACAATGTGAAATGCCTTCGTATGTCTATTGTATGAGAGTGAGCGTTTGGAAAGAAGAGGAAGGAAGAAGGAGAAAGATAGAAGGTATAGGAGAGGCGAGGGAGAAATGAGAGTGAGAGGCCATGCTCCCATCCATCCGTACGTCTAGCATTACTCTCATAATACTGTTTACGACCTTAGGTTAGATTCATAGTTTTTCATTTTTTTCTTTTCTGATTGGTTAACGATCGGTACAAAATTATACAGACAGTTAATGGAATAACATAAAGACACTGATTTAGTCTTCATTAACAGTAACGATTGATTTCCCTCCTACATTGTATACCAGACAACCCTCTATGTGTTACCCTTGTACATATCTTCGTACTAGCTCAGCATCTTTCATCTCTCAGAGGGAATTTATTCACTTATGAAAATATATTATCTGCCACTTTAAATATGATGTTATATCGACATGTAGCATGTGATTTAATATAGGTATTTAATTTTTTCAGTTGTTTATTTACTTGCCTGATAAAAAGAGGGGGGGTGGTCACTTGCGTAGATAACACATTTTATTGTAAATTGATGTTTATTATGACTAACTAAAATTGTATTACGAGATCCAGACTTGCAAAACGTATGTGTTATATCGCGAAATTTAAGCAAATGCACTCGTCATACTGCGAACGAGCTATTAAGCAAAACATCTCGAAACTTACTGGTTTCATGCGAAACTTTCGTGAATATCGTGTAATTTTCGCGGTACGTCGCCAAAACAAAGCGTTGTTACGCAAACCATATCGCGAAACATTCAAGTTTAATCTCAAAACTTTACAGTTATATAAAAAAAAATAAAGCGCTTATAACGCTTCACTCATACACGTTATAACGCCGAACTTACACGTTATAACGCTTCACTAACACTTTATAACGCTTCACTTACACGTTAAAACACTTCACTTACACGTTATAACGCTTCACTCTTACACGTTAAAACACTTCACTTACACGTTATAACGCTTCACTTACACGTTATAACGCTTCACTCTTACACGTTATAACGCTTCACCCTTACACGTTATAACGCTTCACTCTTACACGTTATAACACTTCACTTACACGTTATAACACTTCACTCTTACACGTTATAACGCTTCACTTACTCGTTATAACGCCTCACTTACACGTTATAACGCTTTACTTACACGTTATAACGCTTCACTCTTACACGTTATAACGCTTCAGTTACACGTTATAACGCTTCACTTACACGTTATAACGCTTCACTCTTACACGTTATAACACTTCACTTACACGTTATAACGCCTCACTTACACGTTATAACGCTTCACTCTTACACGTTATAACACTTCACTTACACGTTATAACGCTTCACTTACACGTTATAACGCTTCACTTACACGTTATAACGCTTCACTTACAGTTTATAACACTTCACTCACACGATATAACGCCTCACTTACACGTTATAACGCCTCACTTACACGTTATAACGCTTCACTCTTACACGTTATAACACTTCACTTACACGTTATAACGCTTTACTCTTACACGTTATAACACTTCACTTACACGTTATAATGCTTAATTCTTACACGTTATAACGCCTCACTTACACGATATAACGCTTCACTTACACGTTATAACGCTTCACTCTTACACGTTATAACGCTTCACCCTTACACGTTATAACGCTTCACTTACACGTTATAACACTTCACTTACACGATATAACGCCTCACTTACACGTTAAAACGCTTCACTCTTACACGTTATAACACTTCACTTACACGTTATAACGCTTCACTTACACGTTATAACACTTCACTTGCAGTTTATAACGCTTCACCTACACGTTATAACACTTCACTTACACGTAATAACACTTCACTTACACGTTATAACGCTTCACTTACACGTTATAACACTTCACTTAAACGTTATAACACTTCACTTATACGATATAACACTTCACTTGCAGTTTATAACGCTTCACCTACACGTTATAACACTTCACTTACACGTAATAACACTTCACTTACACGTTATAACGCTTCACTTACACGTTATAACACTTCACTTAAACGTTATAACGCTTCACTTACACGATATAACACTTCACTTATACGATATAACACTTCATTTGCAGTTTATAACGCTTCACCTACACGTTATAACACTTCACTTACACGTAATAACACTTCACTTACACGTTATAACACTTCAATTACACGTAATAACACTTCACTTACACGTTATAACGCTTCACTTACACGTTATAACACTTCACTTACACGTAATAACACTTCACTTACACATTAAAACGCTTCACTCTTACACGTTATAACACTTCACTTACACGTTATAACGCTTCACTCTTTCTCGTGATAAGGCTTCACTTACACGTTATAGCGCGACACGCGAAATTTGTTTAAAAGGACAGCGTTGCGGCTTCCAGCATATTTCAAAGATCAGTAAATCACATAAAACCTTTAACCACATACAAGTACAGTGTATTATCCACATAGGGCATCACTTCAAGTATATGGAGAAATGATGATATAAACATTGGTACTTACATGTGGTAACTATCGAAATTAAATCAGACACAGCCGGAAGGTTTAAGAATAATGATTCTGTCTCAGCCAAGGGAAGGGACAAGCCCAATGCCCTGATATACTCAAATTGATTTTGTGTATCCTCATTTCTGTCTCTGTCCGTGTACAATGTAATTACTCATATATCGAATGTTGTTGTTGTTGTTGTTGTTGTGCTGTTGTTGAAACCTTTCTATTCATTCTAAACGTCATTGTGTCTGAATCTGTTCGTTTTATTAACCGTTCGCAATTTTGTATCGTTCACGGTTATAAAAATGGAAGTGGGCCTTCATCCTGAATTCTATAAATGAAAGGTATGAAAGGGGACGGAGGGCAGGATTCGATACTCTTCAGCAAGAAATATTTTAACGTCACCATATCCATTTTTTATGTCGCTTTCAAATGAGTAATTTAAATTAAATTACATGTAAATGTAAATTACACACACACACACACACACACACACCGTTACACACACACACACACCCTCACACACACACACACACACACACACACACACCGCCCTAATTTTCTTTGCATCTGATCATACACGTCTTGTTACAGTCAATTTAGACGATAATCTTTAATAGTATATTAACTCTATCGAGAAATTATGCTTTATTCTTTCATTTGAAGTAGAATTACCACAGGTTGTGTTTAAATATTTAGTTCCTTTCGATACCCGAACATGTACCTTGTCTTTAAAAATCTACAGTAGGTATCGATGTATACTTCAAATGCAGACTTGTAAACTCCTGATAAAGTACACAGGAGTTTTGTCAAAGGAAAGAAGTGTTGTGTGTAAATCTCTTCGTTTCAATTACGATTTCAAATTTTGTGTCGTACAATATAAATACTTGACGACACGTGTTTTCAAGGAGAGTTTTTCTATTGATTTAACTTTTTAAATTACAACGCTACAAGTACTTCAGCCTGCGGATACCTGATAAGAACATTATAACAGAAAGGAACACAGTTCCTCTTAAACATATCTTATTGATGAATACAAACAAAAGAACTGGACACATGTTACATGAATATTACAATGAAATGCACGTACTTTACCCTACCGATGCCAGACGCGTGCACTGTATGAACTTTATTTTTCGTCAGGTATTAGACATATTTACCGCACGTACTTGCCACATCGTACGTTTTAACCCTGTATCAAATACTGTATACATGTATACATACTTTAAGAAATAATATGGAACCGCCCTGTGTATTGTTTACCAACAGGAGATAGTGTTACGAAAAGATCAAAGACGTGTCCCGAGAGAAACCTGCTAGGGCGTGGTCTAATCATTATCGAGTGTCTTGCCTACAGTACACATATGTATATAACTTCTGGTTTTTATCAGATTTCCCGATACAAAGTGAAGTTAAGTCACCATATGCTGTTATATATCTTTGACGAAGAATAAATATTTATTCATATCGCAGAACATATTTCACTTGTATCAATACAACAATTTAAGTTGATCACGTGTGCCTTTATGATTTTCACTATAACGACCGGGACATAATAGCATCCTGTCGTTTTAGGAGTATACAGTACACTGATACGGTACATTAATGCAGTCGTAAGTGCGAAACAGAAATTTATTTTAAGGTAAAACGTAATTTTGATATTAAATATAATTTATTTGATGATATAAACAGCAGCTTTGTTTTATGACAAATGTTTCTTGTCTTAAGTGGAGGAATGAGTCACTGTGGTCTGGTTTCAGTGAACCACGTCACCGTACCAATCTCATCGCTAAAAATATCTAACGTTAATCGCTACATCTACCATGATTCACACCTTATCTTTTCAAAAAAAACATTATCTATATATATATATTATAAATATTTTGTATGTCCTGGTCGATTTAGACAAAAAACAGACTGACACTTAAAGACGAAATACACATACTTATAAATTTGTACTGTTAAAACAACTTGATTCGGTTTGATGTACATATTTTGATTTTTTAATAATTTTTTTTTCCCTAAACCGACTATACAATGAAAATCTTCAAAATAATTGCGAAATGCTAAAAAGACACCCCCCCCCCCCCCAAAAAAAAAAAAAAAAATAGAAACTGAGGAAAAATCAGATATCTTTGAAGCATTTCTTGTAAACCTTTTGGCAGCTTCAACCAATTCGTGAAAGCAAGGAGTTTTCCCCCAAACGCCATCCAACAAAGTCGTCAAGTTTCTGAATATTTTAGAGACTAGTTTTAAAGAGACTCCACGTCTTCGAAGCCTTGTCACTATCACGAGTGATTTAAACACGTTTTCGTAACATTTTAAAGGTCATCAATTATTTTCTTTCTCTAGAATACCATTTAGGATTTAGATATGGAAAACTGATTTGTTATTATTTGACTGTGATGATATTCAATGTTTAAATAACTGGAATTATATTTTAAAAACGGCCATTCCATTTAATAAAAAAAATTATAAAAGCACTTGTCAAATACAGCTCATTACTAGAATTACTTAATCAATTTTTTCTTCATAACTCAATTAAATGATCGTTATTTTCACATCACATCAGTATGAGAAAATGTTGTTTAACTAAAAGTCTTGACGATAAATATCTTAATGTGTGGTTATGTTATATATATCATTTTATACACGTCATGTCGTGAGAAAATATTCGAGATTTTCCTTTAGCCTTTTGTTCCAGTGAGGATCGCAGGAATTTAAAAAAAATGATAATAATGAACCAATCAGGGTTGGCTAAAACCAGAATTTTTGTCTCGATTCGTGAACGAAAAAAACCGTGTACCATTCAGGAAACAAGGTAACGATGTCATAACATCGTTACAAAATATGATATGGAATGATGGTATAAATGTTTGTTTACGTAACTGAGACCGATAAATTCTAATTAGTAAGAGAGAATAAATTCAATTGTTACAAAGACACTTGGACAGAGAAAAAATATAAGCGAAAAATTAAGTATGTCGGCAACAGAATTCTTTGTACTAGACGAATAATTCTCTGACTGAATTTGCAAGACCAATTATATATATGATAAAATTATTGTAAATTTGAAAAAAAAAATTGGCACGATCGTCAAACAATTATGTAAGATTTGAGGTTTTCTATTGCTAAAAGCAGAACATACACAAGGCTCGAAACCAAATCCAACGGAGATGTGGCAAGCCTAAATATCATTACTAGTGTGTGAGCCCTTCTGATTTTATCAAAGGTTGGCGTTAATGAAGAAATAACTCCATCCAAGTATTGTCAGGTTTATTTAGATATCTTATACAAATTAAAATGTACAAACTCATATATCCAATCTAAAAAAACAATAAAATGTAATTTGTTATATATATATACACAAATCTCCATTCTGCAGAAATATAATTTTCTTTGACGTTATCATATATTATATGCCACTGGCCAAAAAGCCGACTAGTCGCTTCTGTGTCAAATAAAATACGAAAGTTTGGCATGCCTAGAAACTTTACCATCAGCAAAACGAATTAAAATATATCAGTTTAATTTACTTTTTAGTTGTTAAACATTTAAAATGAAACAGTTTTGATAATGGAGTGGCACTTAAAAGAGAATTAATCATGTCGTTTGAATCATATGTGGTACATATACAATCATTAACCCGTCCATATTTCTGATTTAAATGTACTGGGGAAAGTACGAAACTAGGGCATGTGACTCTACCTCCTCAACGTATGAAATATACCAGCTAGTATTGATATGACGTCACAGATTATGGTTTAATGCGCACATATAAATTCATTGGTTTTTGTAAGTCCGCGACTCAAGCGAGAACAACTGTTTTCATAACGGTAATTATGGATATTCTCTCTCAAAAATATTTTCATTGTGCATTAAGACATAACGACAGATTTATTGTATTCCCAGGTCTTCGTAACAAATCACAAGACAATAATACGGCGTCATTTTGGCGCCAGGTTGACACTAATTTACGTCACGTTGTCTCACATAATCACATTTATTACGATTTTCAAGAAGCCCTACAGTTAAAAAATATTATTTAGCGAACACTGTTATTCTTAAATGATATCTGAATTGTAACTATGGCTATTAGAGACAGACAGAATGACCGGACGTCATTTATCTATCTGTCACCTAGACTGTATTCCTAGTGACAACAGAAACATAGTACAATCTGACGGCCGTTCTGAGGTCAACTGGAACGAATCCTTGACGTAAACAAAAATGACGTCAGATCTTAAACTTTGCGTTAGATATATAATACAGTTTTACACGTGGGCTACATAAGCATAGTTTTAATTCATTTTCTATGTAACACTGTCTATAAGTCTATGAAATTCGGTTACGTCATAACAGTCATATAAGTTCTTCCCTTTTAAACAACGAATTGCACAAATAAGGCATTTCAAAAATAATCTAGTTCTGCTTATTTTTAGTGCTAGGCCCTTATTGTGATGTAGTCGTACCCACAAACAATATACAACTGGAGAATTTGAGATGTATTTCAGATTTCTGTCTGAAAGACACATGTACTGTAACGCATTTAATCGGCAATGCTGAAAAAAATCTCAATGTTAGAAACAAGTCTGTGATAAGTAAGAACGTCTAAGGAACACCATGTTGACGTCATCATGATTGACCTCTGTTCCAGGTCACGAACATTACAATAAACATCCCTACAGTTAAACCATCTTTCTTGTACGTGAAGACACCACAAAGGCCATCTTACTTGGCGAAGGCTATCTCATGACAGAAGTTTGGGATTCTGTTTGTTTTCTCTTAAGTACGACGAAACATGATACTATGATATAGAAATGGACATTATAGAAAAATACATGAATGTAAGCGTGAAATCTCTCGACCTCCTGACCACGCGAAAACGAGAGTTGCACGTTCTGTAACAGTTTATTTGTTATCGTTTGATGGTGTTTTTGCCCCCATTTTACAGTGTTACGCGTGTTTGTCAGATTACAAACCCGGGTCGCTGACCAGGAAACATTTTATCGGGATTGTTTCGCAGTTTACTAACGACTTGGGCACTTCTTAATTACATACAGGCGATAGTCAACATCTTACTTGTGTTCAAATGCCAAAAATAGTTGGCATGTTTGTCAATTTTACATACAATCACGTGGTCTATAATTCTCTCCTAATTATTTTGCATATCAAAATTATATCTTTGCAGATTAAGTTGGCAAAGGAATCTGTATACTTGAACACTGAGCTGTGTAACACAACACGGTCAGCTACTGAAATGACTTCAGTCGTGATCATTTCGAACATGCTGGCATACGTTTGTTATAAAAGAAAACTTGTTAACATTTCTTACATGTAATTTACCCTTTCATGACATGAGAGTATGGACTACGTTTTATTCTATAAGAGCGCTGGCAATATTTCTCCTATGTTTAGTGTAGTGCCTGCTAGCTGTAACTTCTACGTTCAGTATAGTCGGTGCTGGCTGTAAGTACTACGTTAAGTACAGTCAGTGCTGGCTGTAAGTATTACGTTAAGTATAGTCAGTGCTGGCTGTAAGTACTACGTTAAGTACAGTCAGTGCTGGCTGTAAGTATGACGTTAAGTATAGTCAGTGCTGGCTGTAAGTACTACGTTAAGTACAGTCAGTGCTGGCTGTAAGTATTACGTTAAGTATAGTCAGTGCTGGCTGTAAGTATTACGTTAAGTACAGTCAGTGCTGGCTGTAAGTATTACGTTAAGTACAGTCCGTGCTGGCTGTAAGTACTACGTCAAGTACAGTCGGTGCTGGCTGTAAGTATTACGTCAAGTACAGTCGGTGCTGGCTGTAAGTACTACGTCAAGTACAGTCGGTGCTGGCTGTAAGTACTACGTCAAGTATAGTCGGTGCTGGCTGTAAGTACTAAGTCAAGTATAGTCGGTGCTGGCTGTAAGTACTACGTCAAGTACAGTCGGTGCTGGCTGTAAGTACTACGTTAAGTATAGTCAGTGCTGGCTGTAAGTACTACATTAAGTACAGTCAGTGCTGGCTGTAAGTATTACGTTAAGTACAGTCAGTGCTGGCTGTAAGTACTACGTTAAGTATAGTCAGTGCTGGCTGTAAGTACTACATTAAGTACAGTCAGTGCTGGCTGTAACTCCCCCGTTATTTCCCTTTATATCTTCAGTTCATACACCCTGAATCTAATTAATCCAAGTCGCAATATTTTCCGGACTTCGGAATAACTCAGCTTAGAAGATTGGTTTGGGACACACGAAATCGACACGTAATCAGTCGTACATGTAGATTCTACGACTGCCTTAATTATTCGCCGTACATCGTAAAACTTCTCCAAATAACTCCTCTTCTAAAAATACTCCCGATCTTTCCAGAGAAATTAGGAATTGACTGGTCACGAGCTTCTTTTTCATTCATAAAAACGTTAGAGAAGCCGTGAATGGTTTCATTCCGGTATCAATATGTCTGAAGTTGTGCGGTACCATGGTAATAGAGCAACCGTGAGGTACATTTGTAGGGAAGCAGAAAACTTGGATATAGTGCTGGTAGCCAGTATTTATTATCAGTTTTACTCAACTCTCAGACGTACACAATGTACAACAGTATAGTAAACACATTCTGATTGGTCAGTTCAAGGTTTAAAGGGCATCGCTTATTGGTCAATCAATCATCTATATTCGATATAAAACAATTCAGGACAAAAACTTAATCTGTTGTGAATTCTATCATAAAACACGATGACATGTCTTCATTGAAAAAAAAACAAAACAAAGGAACAAACAAGCACAAAAAAACCAAAATAAAAGCAAACACACACCCCTTCCCTTCTCCAAAAGAAAGTGGTGTTAGAAA
Source organism: Ylistrum balloti (assembly GCF_031769215.1). Classification (NCBI taxonomy): domain Eukaryota; kingdom Metazoa; phylum Mollusca; class Bivalvia; order Pectinida; family Pectinidae; genus Ylistrum; species Ylistrum balloti. The sequence goes on from NW_026781993.1 coordinate 248,438, forward strand.
AAGAACGATAACACACACAATTAAAACAGAACAATAGGTGTCATTATCGTTATGAATGAGGTGGTTCTGACAAGGCTTTTCTGGTATAAAAATGTTCTTCCGTGGGTGATGATCGGTGATTCAAAGAGCTGACTTTTTTAAAATGACAACAACGATGTTAAATATGAATCAATGTTCTTTACGTATCTATATTACTAAACACGACGTAGGCGTACAGTAGTTCAGGTTGTCCTTCGACCAGGCGCGAACTCCGCATTATGAAAAAAAGCATTAAAAACTCTCTTTGTCTTCATGAAACAAACATTCCATCAAATTGGACGAGTATATATGGTTATACGTTAAGTTTGCTGTGTTTCAGCCTCCCACATTTACAAAAATGGATCGGACCTCAATAGATATCCAAGAAGTCCATGATAATATATATATATATATATATATATATCACTAACGTTGACTTAGGTCGGTTTATGACTCATTTCTGACAGAAAATCGAAAATACTATCGTGTCAGTCTCATTTTAGAAGTAGAACAATTAATGAATTTAAAAATAGATTTCCATCGAATATAGTGAAATGATAAATATGTGTATCACATTTAACAGATACAATGTTCATAGAAATCTACATTTCAGATCGATAAACATGAAACCATGTGACATTTCAAAGGCCACCCGTTCAATTCGACAACCTGTTCATAACAGCATGTCTACAAAAGACACATGTCAGTAAGTTCATTCTTTATAAGAGAGATTTTGTCTGTAATGACCAAGGCAATCTGTCTGTAATAACCAAATGTCTATACCGACAACCTGTCTGTAACAACCAAATGTCTATACTGACAACCTGTCTGTAACGACCAAATGTCTATACAGACAACCTGTCTGTAACGACCTAATGTCTATACCGACAACCTGTCTGTAATAACCAAATGTCTATACCGACAACCTGTCTGTAACAACCAAATGTCTATATAGACAACCTGTCTGTAATGACAAATGTCTATACAGACAACCTGTCTGTAATGACCAACTGTCTATATAGACAACCTGTCTGTAATGACAAATGTCTATACAGACAACCTGTCTGTAATGACCAACTGTCTATATAGACAACCTGTCTGTAATGACAAATGTCTACACCGACAAATGTCTGTAATGACCAATGCAATTTGTCTGTAATAACCAAATGTCTATACCGACAACCTGTCTGTAATGACAAACTGTCTATACAGACAACCTGTCTGTAACGACCAAATGTCTATATAGACAACCTGTCTGTAATAACCAAATGTCTATACAGACAACCTGTCTGTAATGACAAAATGTCTATAGAGACGACCTGTCCGTAATGACCAAATGTCTATACCGACAACCTGTCTGTAACGACCAAATGTCTATACAGACAACCTGTCTGTAACGACCAAATGTCTATACAGACAATCTGTCTGTAATGACAAAATGTCTATACAGACAACCTGTCTGTAACGACCAACTGTCTATACAGACAACCTGTCTGTAACGACCAACTGTCTATACAGATAACCTGTCTGTAATGACCAAATGTCTATACCGAAAACCTGTCTGTAATGACCAAATGTCTATACAGGCAATCTGTCTGTAATGACAAACTGTCTATACAGACGACCTGTCTGTAATGACAAAATGTCTATACAGACAACCTGTATGTAATGACCAAATTGTCTATACCGACAACCTGTCTGTAACGACCAAATGTCTATACCGACAACCTGTCTGTAACGACCAAATGTCTATACCGACAACCTGTCTGTAACGACCAAATGTCTATACAGGCAATCTGTCTGTAATGACAAACTGTCTATACAGACGACCTGTCTGTAATGACAAAATGTCTATACAGACAACCTGTATGTAATGACCAAATTGTCTATACTGACAATCTTTCTGTAATGACAAACTGTCTATACAGACGACCTGTCTGTAATGACAAAATGTCTATACAGACAACCTGTCTGTAATGACCAAATGTCTATACAGGCAATCTGTCTGTAATGACAAACTGTCTATACAGACGACCTGTCTGTAATGACAAACTGTCTATACAGACAACCTGTCTGTAACGACCAAATTGTCTATACCGACAACCTGTCTGTAACGACCAAATGTCTATACTGACAACCTGTCTGTAACGACCAACTGTCTATACCGACAACCTGTCTGTAATGACCAAATGTCTATACCGACAACCTGTCTGTAATAACCAATTCGTATGTATTGAACATTTCTTTTTGTAGACAGAACATCTGTATTGACCGATTGCCTCTTTATAAAGGACATATGTGTCGGCCTTCTTTAAGAAATATCTGTCTATAAACACTACTTGTGTGTTTGACTGTGTATTAAGGCCACCTGCAAATATCACTTGTGTGTTTGACTGTGTAATAAGACCACCTGTAAACACTACTTGTGTGTTTCACTGTGTAATAAGACCACCTTTAAACATCACTTGGCTATTTGACTGTGTATTAAGGACACCTGCAAACATCACTTGTTTGTTTGACTGTGTATTAAGGACACCTGCAAACATCACTTAGATATTTGACTGTGTATTAAGGCCACCTGCAAACATCACTCGTTTGTTTGACTGTGTATTTAGATCATCTGTAAACATGACTTGTTTGTTTCACTTTGTATAAAGACCATCTTTATACCAATATATATCTATAAATAAATTGTATACATGTATAAAAAATACTTGTGGATTGATTGATTAATTTCCATAGAAAACTAGGGAACAACAATGGTCAGTAGATCGAAGGCTCTGGTTGTGTTATAGTAAGGTCTGAGGTGCGTGGTTCGATTCTCCCTATGTACCCGTGGCGGTTTATGTTTATTAGGAATACGAGAAACGGACTGGTTTATGCAGACATGATTCTACTATTCCTGTACACTCTTCTTTAATGACTCCGGACGAAATGCGACGGATCTCTCGTACGTTGTTCAGTATAGTAGCCACCAGTTACTACAAGGGACCACTGCCTCCAAAAGTACCATGGCTATTCATGAAGTCATAAACTAAACAAACAAACAAAAAATACATAAAGAACACCTTTCTATGATAGATACTTAATACTTTCTAAAACGATAATTAACAAATCGTGTGCCTAGCATTTAATTTTCTTTCTAAATAGGTAAAGTGGTGGTTATAGGGAAAATGCTCAATCTCAATTTATTATCTCGTTTCTCACCGTCCCAGACGTAAACGGATTCTGCTGTTGGACGACATATTACAAATGAGAATTGTTCGATAATCAAATGTAAATATCAAGTGATGTGTAGTTACCATAGGTTTTAATTAGTTACGGCTTAAACGTGACTGGCACTTAACCGTTACCGACCTACCGGCGTTAACTCAATATTAAGGAAATGGTTTATAGTGACACAAATCATGATACATCAATCACTCTTAGTCTGGAGTTCGCTTTTTAAGACTGGTCTCCTTTACAAGCAATCAAACACCGGACAGGTATTGCTGGTGCTGGAAATCAAGGAACAATCAAATAAAGGCATATCTAGTCGATAAGGTGTGTTTAAGGAGCATGCGGTCAGTGATTTTGTTTAAGCAGCCTCTTTGTCGTCTATATCATGCGATGAGTAACAAATCAAATATTTGAATAAACAAGATGATATGCAGAAAATCGTGTTATTGGAAATCATGTATTATGCAGTGTTTCTGATTATTTCAATTGGGTCGCAAACATCTCCCGGTAGCATATATTATGCAGAATTATCGCCCTTTGTAGAAAGTGGTCATATTCTCTTTAAAAAGCGTTTTTTTTTAATCGAGCAACTCTCATAGGAACAAGATGTAGGAGAGAGACGATGTCCACCACGGGACGACATAAAGTAGGGAAGGGACGATGTGCTCTTAATGACGACACCAAGTTGAGGAAGAACGATATATACATATATCAGAGCGTCATTAAGCTGTGAAGGGTCGATGTACACCGAAAGCAACATAGAGTTGTGGAGGGTCGATGTACACCGAAAGCAACATAGAGTTGTGGAGGGTCGATGTACACCGAAAGCAACATAGAGTTGTGAAGGGTCGATGTACACCGAAAGCAACATAGAGTTGTGGAGGGTCAATGTACACCGAAAGCAACATAGAGTTGTGAAGGGTCGATGTACACCGAAAGCAACATAGAGCTGTGGAGGGTCAATGTACACCGAAAGCAACATAGAGTTGTGGAGGGTCGATGTACACCGAAAGCAACATAGAGTTGTGGAGGGTCGATGTACACCGAAAGCAACATAGAGTTGTGGAGGGTCGATGTACACCGAAAGCAACATTGAGTTGTGAAGGGACGTTGTACACAAGGTGACATTGAGTTGTGAAGGGACGTTGTACACAAGGTGACATTGAGTTGTGAAGGGACGTTGTACACAAGGTGACATTGAGTCGTGAAGGGACGTTGTACACAAGGTGACATTGAGTCGTGAAGGGACGTTGTACACAAGGTGACATTGAGTTGTGAAGGAACGTTGTACACAAGGTGACATTGAGTTGTGAAGGAACGTTGTACACAAGGTGACATTGAGTTGTGAAGGGACGTTGTACACAAGGTGACATTGAGTTGTGAAGGGACGTTGTACACAAGGTGACATTGAGTTGTGAAGGGACGTTGTACACAAGGTGACATTGAGTTGTGAAGGGACGTTGTACACAAGGTGACATTGAGTTGTGAAGGGACGTTGTACACAAGGTGGCATTGAGTCGTGAAGGGACGTTGTACACAAGGTGACATTGAGTCGTGAAGGGACGTTGTACACCGGTGACATTGAGTTGTAAAGGGACGTTGTACACAAGGTGGCATTGAGTCGTGAAGGGACGTTGTACACAAGGTGACATTGAGTCGTGAAGGGACGTTGTACACAAGGTGGCATTGAGTTGTGAAGGAACGTTGTACACAAGGTGACATTGAGTTGTGAAGGGACGTTGTACACAAGGTGACATTGAGTTGTGAAGGGACGTTGTACACCGGTGACAATGAGTTATGAAGGGTCGTTCTAGCTAGGGGAGACAATGAGTCGTGAAGGGACGTTCTAACTAGGGGAGACAACGAGTCGTGAAGGGACGATGTACACAAGGTGACATTGAGTTGTGAAGGGACGTTCTAACTAGGGGAGACAATGAGTCGTGAAGGGACGTTCTAACTAGGGGAGGCAATGAGTTGTGAAGGGACGTTCTAGCTAGGGGAGACAATGAGTTGTGAAGGGACGTTCTAGCTAGGGGAGACAATGAGTTGTGAAGAGACGTTTTAACTATGGGAGACAATGAGTTGTGAAGGGACATTCTAACTAGGGGAGACAATGAGTTGTGAAGGGACGTTCTAACTAGGGGAGACAATGAGTCGTGAAGGGACGAAATACACCGGATCAGATATTGTCTAGTGAGGTGACGTTATCTACTAGACAGCTGCATTATTACACGTTTCTGTTGCCTCTGGCGCCATTGACTGTAGTAGGCGGCGCTGTTCACTAGGAGACGCTCATTCCGCTCTATTAGCTTTGTATTAATGAAATATAGGAAAATAGCGGGCCCTATTATGGCATATTGATTCCTTGAACCAAACAACAGAGAGGTCATACGGTAGCCGTCAAGGCGATTCCTATTCTGCTGGATATTGAAGTATTTAATTAGCTTCCACGGCACTTGAATTATATGCAATTTTGATTCAGAATTGATTCATCACATATTTAATCTGTGTTTGGCGACATTTCGTGAAAAAACTTCTGTTCAATTTGATTTTTACACGTGTAGGACACGAAGTAAATTGTCCTGTCAATTCAGCTTTATTTCATATGCCAATAACGGGGTCCAATGTTAAAAGGAAAAGGTCGTATCGAAAATTATCTCTTTATTTATGTACATTAGTTTTGGAAAAAACCCGAATTTGTCTCCTGTACCATGCAGCATAAAGTTAATTCTCCACTGAATCAAGACGCTGAAACTGAAATAAGTTTCTAAACAAAAATGATACCTTCATTTCCATTTCTTAATTCAATCAATCAGGAACCCTGTGTTGAGGACTTGGTTAATCCAAGGCTTACATTGTCATTTGGTGAGAATATATCTACACGCTTTGATTAACATTATGAAATGCGGGTTTCCTGCGGTAGCTGGTGGCTACCTCATTGAACAACATAAGGTAGGACCGTCGCATGCTATTAGGAACAGTTAGTATAAAATATCTTGCTCAACAACATATCATGTCAGCACCGATCGGACCGTTTCGACACATTCATTAGAAATACGATTAAAGTTTTTTTTTTTTCAAAAACACTATATTATTTATTTATTTCGAACTGACTACCACACATATTGTCTGTGTCGATGCGCCTTACACTAAAGTGGGTAAATACGACGTGCATGTATATTGTTAGATTGAATGGTGAATGGTACATGTATGGCGACAAACGAAACAACGAAATAGCGGTCACCATACCATAAACCGTAACACATTTCACCTACAAGGCCCAGTATTTAGTAGATCACGTGTGTGTTTGTAAGCTAAACGCAGTCCTTGTTACAAACGATAATTTTGATATCTTATAAAAGGGGAATTGAACCCGTTTTTGTAGTCTGAAGTGATATAAACATGAATCATGACCGCAGTGGTTTATCCAGTGTTTTGACACTCCATGATACGTATGCCCTCATTACGACATGAACTGTTTTTAATCAAACTCTCTAGGATTTCCTGCATATCAATACACGGATCTCTGTTGGTTAGTCCGGATCAAAACATATTAAGGAATGGGCTTGTCTTCAAGAGGTGTTGTAGAAGTCGAAGTAATCCTTGTTCCGTAAAATTCTGGCGTTAGAATGTGACACATTTCTTGGATAATTAAGAATTAAATTGAAAAAACCCACTGAATTCACTACAGAATCTTTTCATAGAAATTCATAGGAATGTACTGTGAATTGAAGACGTCAGCACACTTTATGAGTTCTATAACGAGCAATGCTCGTGTAAAACTTCGCACGTACTTGAGCAATTCAAAAAGACTTAATCCGTTTCATGTGTTAGGGGCAGTAACGTCATAGCGCTGAAACTGTTTATTACGCAAGAAATCACAAAGGTTAGTTTTGTTTGTTGCGTTGAAAATAACAAAAGTAGGGGTTGTTTTTACACCTGAAGGCAATTCCGTGCCCTGCTGGATGGTTAAAACGAGGAGAGCGTACTGCTATCGGCACTTCCGGCCAGCACGGTCTAACCGAGAAATAGACGGTCGCATATATCCCCTGTACCAGCGTGCACGCAACGCACGTGCCTTCGTTTATTTACTTGTAAAACCTCGAAATTATATTTATTTAACCCTAATTACTATGTTGTTGATAACACGTGCGAGATAATGTGAAATAAGTAAGTGGACGAAGTAACTCGGTCTAAGCAATCTGCAATTTCTGTGTAATACCACAGTGAATCTGTCTGTTTTTCTATCTCCATTTCATAATGTTTCAGATCAAAAACGAAATTATTTAGGCTTCTGTAAGTTATCATTTGAAATTAACTTCATATAAGGGTGCTGACTTTAAACTGTATTTACCAAACAGATTTTTAAACCAACAACTCATTCGTCTGGAAAGGCAAGGTTGTTTCTGATTAGAACTTCATCAGCGATTCATTCTGGACACAGCTACCGTTTTACATATTTTTCTGGTAGTGTATCGAAATGAAACATTCTTAGTTTTCTTTCATTTTATGACAAGCTTTGGTAAAGAGTGGCGGCTTTACAGAATATATTAAACTTGTCAGTATGTTTGATACAACACAATAAATTTCCTTTGCGAAGATATGAAACTTGAGATCGGAGCGAACACGAGCGCACAGCAACATTGAAATTGATCTGGGAGTACGTAACTATGGTAAACAAATATGGCACATGCTCTATCATATTATATATAATGTTTAATGGCGTATATAAGACTATCATTGATTTCGGTTGCTAACAATCAAAGTTCACAAATGAAACTACTTTGACACAGAAAGTGCGGGAAAAGTCCTGATTTTTTCTTCTTGTGTGTATACCCGTCACAAGTTTAAAAATTAATCAATATATTTATTTAGAGGAAATTTCCTTGTAATAATGTGTGACTTGTACAGAGTCCCAAATGGCAGCATATCTTAAATTTCTATACGAAGTCATTTAGATTGGAAGTATCAAGGACATCTCCCTCATTAATTAGAAAAAAAAACTTGTTAAGGTCCGCATTCTGGTCCCATTTCGTTACTACAATCCAGTTCATTTCAAAATATATCAGACCATTCCCCGCCATTTCTGCAGTCTCGAAGATGAAGTGCGTTGAACCATACCCATTTGATAATCAATTATCTCTATTTAGCACAGCAGATGATATAAAACTATCCTTATTTATTCACTGAAGTGATTGGCAATTTTTCCCTCTCCGCTCTCATTTACTCTGTCTTTTTCTCAAAACATCTCTTGCTACGATGATCATACATCACCTTTAAGACTGAAGTTAAACAAAACAAAAGACTCCATTGATTACTATATCATTATTAACCAAACATTTGGAACGTGTGTAGACTCCACGAATATTTTGATGTCAAACATTTAACAAATTATTGTGATCAATGTAAATGTAACTATCAAAAGTTACACCAAACTCTGACACTGCCTCATAAACATTGGGTCAAATATGTTATTTTAACATCAAATTGTTCTTTGTTCCGATTTATTGTCGTGGAAGTCAATACCAAATTGCAGACAAATCGGATAACGCGCCTGTCTGATCTTCGACTCGCTCGTAATTTTGTCCAGACTCTTACGGCCATAAATAGGAACAAATCATTGTTTGATATTTATATTTACTAATTTTCAACAAAATCAAACAGAGATTATCATTTTTTTAAAATGCATCGAGTATTGGAATCATCAAGTGCTCTTAAATTCAAGGGAAATGTTTTTCATATGGTTCGGACAAATATTTTGATTTTCCTCGATCGTTCGAGGAAAATTTAATGTGTTGCTGTCGAGGCTGTTGCCGTATTTATTTCATAAATGTGAAATGTTGAAGGTAATTCAAACGTCTTAGTAACCATGCATGTTTGTATACATTGTTTGAAATGTTTAATACACGTGTTGTAGTTTGTTTCCGTGATTAATTCAGTGAACATCAGACATCGGAAAACAAATATCGGTATTGTTCTGTAAATGATGGAGTTAAGGTTTATTTACATCAAAGATAATATCCATAACTTACTTTTACATTACAAATTTGCAAACAACGTCCATGACCGCGACTGACCCTGACTCGTCAAGAAATGGCGTCATGAACAATTGCGAAGAACGAGATTAACAAAACAAAATGGCAGTCCTCACGCAGGCCACACACAGTTTCCCTAGTAGACCGTTGATTTGATTTCTAATGTACGATTGTATGGGGCTCTTTCTAGTTCTTGTCATGTAACAATATGTTTCTGGGAATCTGCTTTATGTATAAATTACATCATACACCGATTGGTTCCATCGCGCGAGTCCTTGTGACATTAAATGTCATTGTTTTGTTTTTTGTTTTGTTTTGTTTTGTTTTGTTTTCTTTCTTTTTTCTCAACATTCCTAAAAACAGTAACACCAATCAGTGTTGAGTTATTCAAGGCCTCCATTAAGCTGGTGCGCTCTGGCTCCACACCAGACATTTTTTTCCCGTTAAATTGTCTAATATTTGTGGATAGGTATAGTTTCGTCTAGTCCCACCCCTATCTCACTCAACTAGAAATAGCGCATCATTAACTCAAATTTACGAGACCGTTGACATCTTCTGTCGTGCCTAAATATCAATGAGAAGCTCACCTTGTTTTAATAGACTTGCTTGAAAAACACACTGCCTGCTGGCCTTTTCCTAACATCTGCGAGCACAGAGCGGATGGTAAGGGAGCACCTCGCGCGTCCCGGTCGGTGTGAATCTCTGTAACTTTATACCTGTCTCTGTCGATATCGTGAGTGAACATAGTTATTCTCTACTAACGAGCATTTAATTCATTTCTTGGCTGGCTGGATCGGGAGCAAGTAGCCGCTTCACAGCGAGCTAGTGTACACGGGCGAGTATTACAGCACTACATACAGAACGAGCTGTGTTGTGACTGTTTCGTCTGATTGTTTCCGTCAAGGTGTTGATATGATGTCGCTGAGTATTAAGTCCGGAGATACTTCCGCCTTATCTAACCTTTGACCTGTAGTTGGTGTTTGTGCAGTGGTCTTTGCGCGATTGGCTGGTGGTGTTTTGAGTGTGCTGCGCGTGCTGATTTGCCACTATAGGCTTATAACGGAATGCCCGATGTACAAAGATAAGCAGACCCACCACGGACATACAAGCGCCAGATCATACACGGAACATACGTGCCTAAAAACCAATTAGATATTATCACAAACATTTAGCGGCATTCATAGAATACATTTTAATTATCATTGGTTGCCATGGAAAAAGATCAACGCTACCCTGTGAACATGACGTCGTTCGGGCACAGTTGTTTGTAAAGTGCGTGCCTTGTCATCAGAATTTAAGAGCGATTGAATCAGATTAGCATGTCCGAGGACACACAGGCACTTGCTTGCTTAATCGCTCACGTGCAACTTTAGTTCAAGAAAGTTATCTTTGAATTTCAATGGATTTAACGGTGATTTTTTTCTCTAATTCGAGGATTAACTAACGAGCGTTCTACTGGATTATAGAACAAGTATGACACTATAAAGAAAAAGAAGATTACGGAATAAAATGGACAAAATGTAAATCCGATATCTTTGTGAGAATCAAAGCCTATCTTAAGGATATCTCCCCCGATGGTGCTGCAAGGTAACGTTCTTGGTGACAAAAGCATGAATGGAGCCGCCAACTTGACCGTTGGCGAAACACTATTAATAGTAAATAGTTCTACTGAGTTCAGGAACTTCTCTTCGTCGCCTTTGGAGAATGTGACGATTTTATCGCACGTTGTAAACGCAAGTAGCCAGCCACATATACTTGTAACGCCCCGACCCCCTGCTACGAACGTTATCGTGCACCCCGGGGCAGACAATGATGGCCTACCTGTGCCCCTTCTTATTGCCAGTCCCGTGGCAGCTGTAAGTATTGTCATATTTGTGTGTCTAGCATACTATTGGCATGCGGCACAGTTGGACGCACGTGCAAGGGAACTAGCCATAAAAGTAGCGTCCGGTGAAATGGACATGGAAATTCCTATAAAGAAAAGTATAACAGCATCGTCCATACTGTCGAATACCGACTCCGATTTTTTACTGTACCAACAACACAACAAAAGGAGAGGTACAATTCGCGCTAGTGCAACCCTTACTCCCCCTCCATCGGCTGGAGCCCGGTCGTCCCGGGGGTCCGTCAATTGGAGCGCTATAGCGGACAAAGAACTTGTGACGTACTCTGCGCCCAGGCGCCATTCCACTTTTATTATATAATTGCCAGCACCTTGCTGTTCCTCTCGTTCGTGGAAGGTTGTGATGGTACTGAAGAGTAACTGGATAATTGTGTTTACTTCCAGTGTCTGTGATATTCTGTGATGACGTCATTGTTTTGTTTTGACATGAAATTGGATTAAGATATTAGTGTCACGACATCAGTATTGGGTAAGGTTAAAAAAACAAGCACGCCAAAAGATAACCATTCTGAACACAACTATATTTTATAAGAAATATTATTATTGCGTTCTGAAATATTACTGTGATCTCGTGATTGCGTGGTTCGTAATCTGTGGCTTTAAAGTACATAAGACTGTTCCCACAGTTTATATATATAATTAGCCACTCCTATCGTAGTCTGATCTCACAGACATCACTGATAAGTCAGATACATATCAACATATGAATCAACAACAAACACAACACAATGCTGTTTACATTTTGCATGAACAAGAAAAGCAGACAGAAGAATATATATATATATATATATAAATATCAGATGATCTATTTTATTTCCAGTTTTTCATTTGTACTCTGTATGTGACTTTTTTGGCCTTTGGTATATCGATGACGTCATTATGCGTCATTCGTATTTTTTATTGTGACGTCGTCACCATATTATTTGATTGATGTCACGTTTTGATTATATCGTCATGACGTTGAATTACACCGCATTTGCTTCATTGTCATTTTAATCAGAGAAAACAATAAAATATTTCGTCTCCTAAGCAAGTTGGTTTTGGTAATTTGATGTTATTGGTCGATGCACAATTTCGACACCCCAGCTTTAAAGATCAACATGATTTTTTTCCGATGTGATTTTACACACGTAGTTTTTCGCTCGCGTGGCGTATTTTGATAACTGATAATGTGGCCGGCATGTGCACTGTCACACAACAATCTTTGTCAGTCTAATAAGACTCGGTTGTTTCCGCTTTAAAAGCAATTATCACGATAAATAGAATCTTTAACTCGATTTAATTCCGTCTGGTCGATACATGTACATGTATTTAATTTGCTTAGGTGTTTTTATCAAGTTTGATATATTTACGGCATTTAAATCCAGCCCCGTTATCTCGAACTCATACTACGCGAATACATTCTATACTAGATTGATCGTTTTACCCTGACCATGTCCTTATATAGGTCTTCTTTGTGTAATCTCTGATAACTCGAATTTTTAATTTTTGAGTATTACGACCAACTCTAATATCTTGTTTTACTCGAAATATTTGAATGTATTTCGAATTAGCGGTGTTTTTTTACGCGGAGGCACCCGATTATGACGCTATTGTCATTGTGATGTCACCACTGATGTTATGACGTTGCCAAGCGCGAGGAGAGCGTATCCTAGACGACAGCGATGAGGGAAATAAGAGAGAGTACTTGTATTACACATCAAATAATACAACTGTCAGAAGTCTATCTTCCGTTTAATGTATACTAGTAGAGTGAAAACCCATACATTTTCCAGCAGTGAAAGTACAACGAGCAAAAACGTGCGCGTCTCAAATAAAAACGTTTCACTTACAAAAAAATAATTTTAAAAAAAATGTAGGTATGAAAATCCAATTTAATTTCATGCATCGTATCTTATTATGTTACGAAAATGATGCATATTTAGGCAGAGTTTGTTAAAATAACAATCATGTATGTTTAAAATTTCCGGATTGTAACGAGGTGTTTGTTATTTCGATTTTCCTCCACTTTTTGCAAACCGATGATTCTGCAAGACTAATTACATAACACAGGTTTTTGCTGTAAATCGAGTAAGTGAACAGATTTTACATCTGCTTATCAAAGCTGTATGGGTACACTTTATTAGCTCTGATGTATATTGTATACCGTTAAACTCTTCTCATATTTATTACTTTTAACCCCGGTAAGTCAGCTTTGGAATATATCCAGCATTTTATGTACTGTGGTGTGTATAGTTTTTTACCTAGTTGTATATCGCTGATACGCTTGTGGTATAAACCACTAATTGTATTAATACTAGTTAGGCTTGTAGATAAATGTGCACCTGGCAGCCTAAATTATACACAAAAATGTACCTGTACATATATCGTTAAAATATAAGTTTACAGAGAATACATCGATTGATAAGAAAAAAAAATCATTTTCTTATATCAAGTATAACTCTGTTTCTAAAACTTTTTCATGTTTTCGTATACGCTTGCGATATTATCAACTGTTTGCTTTATCAATTGTCATGTTTGAAAGAAATATTCGTTAAATGTATTTGTAAAATGAAAATAAACTTATGTTAAATACTATTGAGGTTACCCATTTCGTTATTACGAACAAAAGGAAAGGCGATAATTAACAAGAATGAAATAAAGAAATGATGGGTAAAATGCTCCATATATATAGGAAGGAATAACCGCCTTTCGAGGTAGGCATTTCCGGATTCGGTTTCGTGATTAGTTTGAACGTCAGAAATGTAACTGCTTCCGGTTTTTGGTGAACGCGTGTTTGGTCCATGATACGTACTTGCTAAGATTATTAAAGAATTTTTACATCTCAAATATACGTTCATCTGATTCTATAAGGAAATATTAAAGAATGTTCAATTATCAAAAACATGTCACGCGGTAATAACTGAATTAGACTGGATGGACCTCTTCCTTTCAATGTTTGATGGCATCTTTCCTCGTTATTTAAAATGTTACAGCATCTATTCACAGTAAACAAATGCAATGACAGTACAAATTCATCAGCTGCCCGCTGCTTAATATCGATTGCACAGACCGGAAATGCGTAGGGCTGACAGAGTTTTCAAGTGACTAAAATTCGAGAAAACTTCGACTTTAAAGAAAACTTGGGTTTTTGATCCGACTCAAACGACAGTTGTTCTGGATTATAGCAAAGGAATTATGGGTAAAATTTTGTCATTGAATGCTCTCTTTAAACAATGAAGGACAGAAGGGCAAAATCTGTCAACAGAACGCTATGTATAGAAATGAAAGGATTCTGGGTAAAACACACCCGGTAAAAACGAAGTAATGCGAGGTAAAATCTATCAAAGGAATCAAGGAATACTCCATTTGACGTGATGAAGGAATGGTGCGAATAATTTCTCTATAAAAAGAAAGTATTAAAGTATTTATTGAATGTTCCTTATGTGGTTTGGTAAAAAAAGACTTTGAAAAGGGAAGAGATTCTTGTACTCTGCTGTCAAAGGTTTTTGAAACATTCAAATACATTAAGAGTCATGGTCTTGATATCTGTTCCCAATATCATGGTTTGTGCGTGTACAGTTTATCAAATATGGAGAAGACATGGTCAGTGTCTTAAAATAGCTTTATGTAGGCGGGAGTTAAGAAACACAAAAAAAGTATCAAGCCACTTTGTGTTTTTTCTCCTGAGCCAAAATTCAGAGTATATCTTAAGTTATCGAGCATGTATTCTATTTATTCTGCAAGAATGATTAAAAATCAGACAATCGCAACTGCAACAGTTTGTTGTTCAATATTTCCTTACCTGACGTTAACATCACGATGAAGTTTGCCTCTTGACGTACATATACTAAAAACAATTGCTCCTCGCGGAAATATACATGTACTTCCAAACTTCTGGAGATATGACAGCAATTTCATGAATTTTCGTAAATTAACCTATTCATCTATGTTTTCCGTCACTGCCGAATACAGCAAAAATATACCTGGCATGTATATTCCGACAATGGCAGCGCCAGTTACAGGATAAGATATGTACGAACTACAAAGTTGGAAAATCTTGCCAAATGCCTGTGATTCTGTCTCCGGTAATTATTCTGCTCCCTTCTTATATTTCCTGTTTTTGCGGATGCCTCTTTCTAGCTCTGAACTTTATTGCACCAAACATATGCGCAAAAAATGGTATTGAGATATACATGTACAACTGTTTGACGTTTATATCTTCCATTGTTTTGTAAATGTTCTGTGACTTTGATACATCTTCGCCATCAGATATATATCCCTTTCCTAGTCTGAATAATCCAACGACATACAAGTATTTTCAATGAGATATTACTCTAAAATTTAACAATCAATTTTTTAAAAAACAAGGAAAGGGCGTTTCGTTTCCGTCTGAATACTGCGGGCCGGAAGTGAAAAATTAACACAGGAACATCAACGTTATTTGAAATAAACAGGCAATATGAGCGACACATTTGACTCCCTCTTGGGATTTTTTAGCGACAAATTTTAGGAAATGTCCCCGTCGTGTCTCTCTCGGTGACATTTGACTCCCTAATGTGATTGATTAAAACTAGGCCGCATTTACAAAAAGTCCACCAACGATTTCCTGTTAACTCTTGATGTCTTCGTTAAAATAGCATTTAAGGAGACATATTCCTTTAATTTTAGTTTTTTTTCTCAACGACCGCAGTACTTAGTTTTCGAGTGAAACAGAATCAGTTTTCGTCCTGTAATATTACAAGAACGCGACGTGAAAACAACCATTATACTTATTGTGGTTTAATTCACCTTCTTGTCATTGTTATAATGTTTTAGACAGAATAGCGCATGGTATAAATTTTTAAAAACTATTGGTGGCTGCTAATGCGTTTCATTGAATCTGCCTTTGTCCAGTTCGGATTCATAAATATATGAATGCCAACTGAAAGAAATTCAATGCTTATATTAACTTATCCTTATGTTGTCGGACTTTTTTCTGTTCTTTTTTTAGCATTGGAACTCTTTCTGTTGGCGGTTATGACAGGATAATTATCCATTTCTTTATATATAATATCAGTTCCGGAAATTAGTTTGTACATATAACGAACTCTTCGTCCCTTAACGAAACAGGTTGGTGTTATAGAATTATTTTTCAGGTCCAGTTACTATATCATTTCTTCTGAAATATTTGTTTCTCTATAAAGCATGACAAGGACGAGAAAATATCAATATTAAAATCCGTCTGATTGTCATTGCTGTACAAATATAGAAATATGAATGCCACATCCCATGTCTCAGCTTGACTATAACGACATTCGAAAGCTTCAGCGACCTTAAAATCGTGATTTGATACTTTATAACAAACATATCGTATCTATTTGGAATAGACGAAATGAAAATAGTTATCACATGTCTGATCTTTCAGAATTTAAATTGTTTCTCCCCTATGTTTTACTCTATATCTATGAGTTTGACAGCCTCCGAGGCGAGGACTGATCATAAAATTTCTGTTCGATAAATAAACCAAAACAAATACAGGTAAAATGCGATGTGGTCAGTATCGTTCAACTTTCAGCTTCAAAATAAAATATTACCTAAATTAATAGACCTGTTATATTTATTGCAGCAATGACCGCTGAGTCAGTTATTTTTCTGTCTGACGAAAAAAGAGTCATCATCATTAATGTAATAATTTCCTCATTTTTATATCAGTTTACCAAAAGGTGACTTTTTAATATTTCAGTTTCGTTTCGTATCTTTTCAAGTACTGTAAAATTATTCATTTTCGTGGGGAATTTATTTTCGCTGATTCCACTAGCACTCTTATTGTTTTAATTGATATGTTAACTAACTTTCAAGGTTGATATAAGTACAATAATTGGGGTATATTTATCTACGGAATAAAATGTTCGTGAAATAATGATTTTTGAAAGAAAAAAAAAACGATAGAAACCCACGAAAATGGAGCTCCAGGAAATATATTGTTTCACAATTGTGTTGTACAAAAGGAGATAATTTAAGTAATATATTAGTGTATTTCAAATAATGAATTAAACTGTGTTACACAGTGGATTCCTCCTAGATCCTGTCAGTGATGCCTGAAGTGTTGAAATATACAAGGCGATTCAGGAAAGATTGAAAACAAACAAAGGAAATGTTTAAATAAAGATCCGGAAACATGTACTAACCCTTAGATGTAATAAATATTCAATATTGAAACATTAACGGAATCACACATTACATATATCTACATGTATAGTCTTTACCGTGCCACAATTCATTAACACATAAATCCATATTGGTGCCATGTGTCTTGTCTTCTGCTATAAATCCGAAATATTTCATTGACGATGCGTAATCAGAAACAATTTATTTCCTAAAGGAATATGACCTTTTGGTCTGGTTATCTTATTCTCCACCAAAATAAATGCAATTTATCACAGCGTTGAAATAGAATACGACAATTTTAGACATGACCATAAGATTGCTTTATCTATAGTCAATATTTGTTTTCTCTCAGAAGACATGATCACGTGGTTTGTTGTGATAGCAGTTGTTTTAAGTATAAGGTGCGTCACATTTTGTTTTTTCCCCTCACTGTAATAGCCAAACCGTGTCTCGGTTACTACAAGGTCGTAGTTTATTAAGCACTCAAGACTTGCTTGTAAAGATGCCAATCTCTCGGATGATGGTGTCATTTACATGCAAATGATCGTATTAGTTTTCCGAGAGTTACCATTTACGTGTAAATACTTTGTTTAACATGCAAACACAACTGCTGTTTTTTTGAACAACTTAATACCAACAACGGATGCACAGCAAACGGTCACAAAGCATGCTGGGACATTCCGGCACCAGACTTAAGTACAATGTATATCTTATTAAGGTGCCCTTGTATGAACAGGTCAAGGAAGAAACGAATATGTAAATCACATGTCTACGTCTTTGTATCAAATGTAAAATAATGGCATGTTCTAATGAATGTCAGATGTTAAAGTGTTAAAGATCATGTCTTGATCGATCTACATGCTTGACTTTTCATTGAACCATGAAGCTCGTGTTTTTGAGGGTTTTTTTCTTTATCGTTTTTGTTTTGTTTTGGTTTGGGTTTTTTTTGGAGGGGGCAGGGCGGGCTATTTGTTTGTTTGTATGTGAGTTTTTTTTTTGTTGTTTTAAAATTAAAGTTTACGTAGACAGTGAATTAATGCTCTTGACAATTTTCTAATCAATATCTCGAACATTGATAGCCGGCAAGGGCGGTACTTTTTGTATACATAAAACATTCATTAAGACTGTTGATCTGTGATGCTTTATGTAAAAGACAGTTTTTAATCTGAATATTTTAAACAAGTTATTAAAAACATAGACATGTCAATTCAATCAGTTTATTACTTATATAATAAAAGCAGTTAATACAATTACATTCTCGCCACGAACACCACTGCAGTATGCTTACGTACTTCCTGTTTGCTACAGTGATTCGCTTTACACCAGATGTTAATAGTGAACATGGCGAAACATTAAAATGACTGTAGCACGTAATTAAAGAATTAACATTGTAGATTATCAAACGCTTATCTACACAGGTGACGCCGCCTTCACATCACCTGCTGATTATAAAGCTGGGTTCGATTTCATTGCCAAGCGAAAGCAATCAACGAAGACCATCAAGCTATTACGAAATCGCCAGTCCAACAATCCTGTTTGTCTGCAACCATGGTTACTGTTGGTAATTTCCCGAATAGGAATTGGGGATATCCGGTGATTTGAGTGTGAAAAATTAATACACATCCTAGAAGCTACTTCCGGTATAAAGAGTTGGAAAATGTTTATCTGAAGGGAACACTTTGAGTATCTATATAGTCAATTTATATTTGGAGAATGATATTCCCGGTACCGAGACATGATGTACATGCAGAAAAGACACTTCCGGTATATATAGAGTTACAACTCAAATTGCTGACTATTGAATAAAATATTGTTTAAACTATAATACACGTGCCATGAGTTATTAGAATATTTAGGGTTTGATAAGATACTGTACAGATGGAAGGGTAGTATTTGGTGGTATTGTTCAGAACTTAAAAGAATAATCTACAGGTGTATGACACTTCCGGTGTCTACAGAGTGACAATCTCATGTGTCAAATCAAATTGAAAAGGGAAAATATTCAGATTTCTATAAGTAGCCACTTGAGAATGATGCAGAAAAGAATTAATAAAAAGCATATCCTGTCTGCTTCGAGATATTAGCAAAACCTCGGCAATTTGAACCTTCAAAAATGCATTTGCATTGATTACAAAGATGGTGTGAACTAATCAGATAATAAGTCTTATTTTAAATGTGAGAAAAAAAAACTTGTCGAAAGCCTAATGGTTTGTTAGAATTTCCTACTTTTAAAACGCATTGACAATCTACAAGATTGTCGCCACGTGGACAGAATGTGAAAATCCCACGACCGACACATAATTGTCATGCAATGAAATTCAATCGAGAATGGGTTGTGACATACAATTAACTATCTCACGACCAATTCTCCTTTTAATTATCTCTAGCAAAAGTAAATGCCAGAGCAGGCTGCCACGAACATCTCGACTGTATTTTTCTCAGATGTGCGTTAATAAAGTAAGTGATGACGTCATCGGCATGTTCTGATTGTCGAATCTAATTCATCATTGGAAATGGATCTATCGCAATGGTTGGAGTAATAATGCTGATGATCAGCCAGAACGGAAAGACTTGTCAGCTACAGAAGGAATCCGAGCAGAGTGTACATAAATGTTGTGTGATGTTTTAACAAATGCTACGATTATTTAATGACCATAGCAGTTAATTCAGTCTGGTCATTTGGCTAAGACTTTGTTATTGTCAGGTTCTGTGTCACAGCATGGTGTCCAAGGATATTGAAAAAAAACGCATTTACTGGTGACATTTCCATGAAAGAAAAATTGATTTCATTTATTTATCTAAAAATCTATTTGAAGAGCGTTTTACCTCTTAAATATTTAGATATCTTTAGTTGAGAGTAATCAACCGATCACAATTGAGAGCGGAACCCTCGAACTATAAAGCTTTAAATAGTAAATCTCAACGTGCAGTGAAATTCCTGCATGTTATTGTCCAATAATAAATTTCTGTAATGTACAGGTATATCATATGTACTTGTTGTGTCAGTGACGTCAACCCAAGCTAAGTGCAGCACAACAGGTAGCAAGTTTACACAACCACTGACGTCAAAGCGTACTCTGCACCTTGTAGACGGCACCTGCTATTTGAATTCTATATTAATTGAGAGGAACATGCCTGGCATGAAAGGTGTTTTATTAGAAAAGACATAATCCCGGAGCTAAAAACTGAAACCTGACGCCATCTACCTGAGGTCAAGAGCAAATTTAGGCTATTCTATCGCTAATGTTAATTCATTCTCACCGTGTATGTGAATTTATAGCACGTGCGTGCAACGAAGACATGATAAACATTAATGATATACAGGTCTTTTTAATAGGAGACATCGTAATAACGACGTATTTCATATATGTTCCAGCTTTACCGTGGCATAAACTGAATTTACGGAGTTCCACATCACGTGGTAGCCATTTTATTTTCAAGTTGTATGAAAGGTTGACGATCAACCGGTTCTGGAAAAAACTTGTGGTGCTCGAGTGTTTCGTTAACACTAACAAGAGGTAGAATCTGATCAAACACAAAAATTATAAAATAGTTATCTAGCAGTCTTGTGTCATTTACAGTAGATATAAATGACATATCTTTACAGGAAAACGTCGGATTATAGCACAATATGATGCGTGCATTACTGCAAAGTTGTTTGGAACAAATAATACTCCTGTCACATGATTATTTAGCTCGGACCCTGTACGACCGTTTGCTATTGTAACGGGGCAGAATTACACGTTGTAAAAACACGAATACTTGTTAAGTTCGACATTTTACTTCGATAAAGTGTATATGCTTCCATAAGAATACTGTGAGTCTCACAAGTGCATTCTGAAATTTTCTAATAACGTGCATTTCAAAGGACTTCAAACCAAAATATGTCTCATTAACTTCATGCGACCGATTATTGGAGTTTAGTTTCTGATATGCCGGTACGTTACTTTCCCAGACGGTTGGTGGGTACGCAAACCTGCGGGTGTAGTGAAGCTATATCTTTAAAACATCGAATTTGTTTTGATTTTCCCGGAGCTCTAATCGTCATTCCATGTTTCTCAGCTTGACACCAACTTTTTACCTTTCAACAGAACCAAGTTGCCCGGATTCACGTTCGGCTGACTTGCCTTGTACATGTGCAAATTACGCACACGTAAGGACGTAGTGGCTGACGTTTATGTTGCTATGTCCTCAGTTCTTCCGATTCATTTCCTATTTCATCGATTTACATTTTTTATCGATATTTGATATTTATTGCGCATTTTAGGAATCCTTTATACTGAATTAGATTAGGAACCTAAATACAAAGAAAAAAATACCTAATTTACAAAGGTGACTGTACGGGAGGGAGGTATCTGTTCAAACGAATTTGAGGTCCATATTGTGTCCATTGGTTCTATTTTCCAAACCAAACACACAGTTACAGCTTAAATAGCCAAGGATACCTATATATCTGTGAAAGAGAATGTTATGTCATTTAGGTATCATAATTCGTGTAATGCCAAATTAAAAGAAATACATAGAATGCTGAAAAACTGGTCTTTAAGACTTAGAAAAATAAACAAAACCATCAGTCAATGATTTTTATGTCTCACCGGGATCCAACATTCCTATACAAGTCATAAAACTCGTAGGATAGACTGAAACGAAGACCATTGTTCCCCTAGTGATACAATAGTCACTGTACAATATACCTGCTGTCAAACGACGTATTACTCTATCAATCCGTGATACAACAACAAACATTGCCGACATACGTATCACTCAAAAAAAAAAACAATAACAACAAACAAAACGTTATATTAGTACACTTACAAAGAATACCACATTGGTCTCACAAATTGCCACATTGCTGGTAAAACATAGTGTTGCTCACACGATATATCATATCGCTGATCTGAAATACCACATTGTTTACATATTAATAATGCCACACTGTCGACATCCAAAATACCACATTGCAGACAAATAGAGTACCACGTTGCTTGCTCATACAATGTCACACTGTTGGCACACACACAGTACCACATTGTTGACAAACAGAGTACCACGTTGTTTGCTCAAACAATGCCACACTGTTGACACACACAATGCCACATTGCTGACAAACAGAGTGCCACGTTGCTTGTTTAAATAGTGTCACACTGTTGGCACACGTACAATGCCACATTGCTGTTAAACAGTGTACCATGTTGCTTCCTCAAACATTGTCACACTGATGACAAAATGAGTACCACATTGCTTGCTTAAACAGTGCCACACTGTTGACACACACACAATGCCACATTGCGCTAAGATACATACCATGCCCTACTTTTGACACACCGAATGCCACATTATTGATACAACATATGCCACATTGCCCACAGTGGAAACCACATTGCTGACATTTGATGCCACATTGCAAACCACATTTGCTGACACAATACAACACATTGCTGATACGCTGGTAACACAAGTAGACAGCGGGGATAATATTTGAATTTCTGTTCTAATTTAAAATGGCGAGGAGTAAATAGTTTACACATGTACAGGATGCAGCGATTGTTTAGATAGAAGCCAACCCTCTTATCATGTTTGGACTCTCTCACCTGGGAAACGTTCGTAACCCTTCACCCTGCACGTGCACGTATGAGTCTGGTGTTTAAAGTCTGTATAAGCTTGAAAGCATTGGTCGACTGGCTGTATTACCTCCACATTGAATTTCTAACACGTCCTCGTCCATCTCTCAGTGTGCCGACAAATGTTCCTACGTTTGTTGTCTGTCTACCCTGTTTTAGGACTGTTTTACAAAAGACACACAGGTGATAAGCACCTTTCAATGCAACTTCAGAATTATATGCAGCATAGCCAGATAATGAATTTTGCATCATACATCTATTTCGTCTTTCTAGGGATCGTCAGTGTATCACAGAGTCGTATTTCACCCTCTCGTCTTTTATACATTTATCTCCGTGTTAGATAAGCCATCCATTCGTCTACCATGTTCACTATCTCGTTTACCCTCGCCTCCCACCCTTCCGTCAGGTCACATATGTTTATGTTTTTCCTCTCATCCACCTTACCGTTACTTTTCATCCGCCTACCAAACTCATACCTGCTTTTCTTTGCCTTTCAATTGTCTTTCGTCCTCTTTCATATGACCATTATCTGCCTAACTTTCATCTATATTGTACCTCGGCTTTCACCCGCCTGCATCACCTATTAAACCCTTCCGATCCCTATATTCCAGTCAGAAGTATATAAATATATCACAGTCACTTATAGAACTCCTGTCTATATATAACTTACTACACCGCCCACTCTCTAGCACTGACTTGTTTTTATCCAGAACGATCGCCAGATTTTATCATGATAACAGTGACATAGAAATACAACAGCAATCACACTGGCCTACCGAAACACATGGCAAAGATAAAAAATCCGATATGATAAGTACAGATGGACCAGACATCTACAGGTGTTGTAGCTACTCCGTCTGTCTTAATTCCGTTTATTTTGAGGCTACAGAATCAAAATCACTAGATCGTTCTGATTTTTTAAAATTTGTGTCTATATGCAACGTCTTTATCAATTTCATCTGATTTATTTTTACTTTTTTCGGGGTTTTTTTTCATTATTATAATTATTTCTTTAAAGCAGAATGTTTTACCGGAATGTATCAACTTAAAGCACTTGATCGAAATTGGTTATCAAAAATCTTCAAGGACGGATTCAATGTTATTATTTAGTATGAAATGTGTTCTTATAGCAGGAAGCCGCATTGATATACAAACTATTACGTCAGATAAATGTAAAGGAGAATTCCTTTAGTCTAACCGATCATTTCAGGCAATTTTCAGTTGAATTGAAGAAGAAGATGTTTCTAATTTTTTTAAGATGGCGGCCACGACGGCCATATTGGATTATGGACCAACCTGAAAAATAACAATACTCAGAATCATTTCAGGCATGTTTTACCTGAATGTAACTGGAGGAACTTGAGAAGAAATCTAAAATAGGTATTAGGAACATTTCCACCAATGTTTATCTCATAGGTACCGTTGGAACTTGAGAAGAAGTTTAAAATGTGTTTTTGACGTTGGCGGCCATGGCAGCCATATCGGATTTCGGACCAACCCGAAAAATAAGAACATTTAAGACAAGTTTAAATTCAATCTCAGAAGTTTAAAACGTAAATCATTACGCGCGGCGGACAGCGCATGACGACAGACGAAATACGACAGCTACGGGTCTTCTTGATTCTCTGGGTCAGATGACCTTATAAGCAAACAGCATTCACACAAAAAATGACGATAGGAAGTTGTCGCGCTATCTTGTACAGTTTATTAATGTACCGACAAAGAGTCTATCGTGTTAATGAAATATCACTTAATCCGCAACATAGTTCCGATTGTAAGGAACAAAGAGAAAAAAAGGGGAAAAGATGACGTCATTGGTTGCTTGGTAGGACATATATTGCACGTCAGAAACAACAAATAAAGACAAGCATCTGCTATATATTTCTATAAACAGGAGATGAAAATAAACACCTAACATTTTTACTTGCACGTCCATATGCTGTGATAAAATACGATAAACTTTTGGCGGTATAGTTTTAGGTTTTAGGACTTTTAGGGCACTAACACTGTATACATCATCAAAGACACTTTTTCTTACAGCAACATTGTGGTGCAATAAATTGCTTCTAGAATAAACTTCCTTCTAAAGTTTATACTCCGTGTTAAACAGGCTGTTTTCTGTCGTTGTAAACTGACTGAACAGATATTCTGCTGGTAGTTACTATTGTAGCATGTATTAAGAGTACAGCAAGTTTATGTCGGCTGACGTCAGTGCTTAGACCCAAACGTTAGGCTATCTTATCTGAAGACTTTGTAAATCAGCTGTTCAGAACTGCTGTCATTCGGATCTGGTCAGCGATTTATTTTCTCAGGTCTGTTTGTCTGTCTGTCTGTCTATTTGTTTGTTGGTTGGTTTGTTTAGAAGTTTAAATCATCACTAACAATGAGTTATTTGACAAGAGGAGCCCGTTAATTAAAACAACTATAGAAATAGATCATATATTTTGTATAAAAGTGCAAAGAACTGGAATAAAAGTCAGCGGGCGAAGAATAAATAAAAAGTAAAAACAGCACCAACGGTATAAGAACTCTCGAAATAAGCCATTGGCGCAGTAACGATATGTACATAGGTGTGTATAAATGACTTGAGAAATGTTACTACACGAAATGTTTTCAATACGTGTGCCTTTTACCTTTAATAAAACGTGGAAGGTAACAGCTTATCTTTTTTTGCTTGGGTCTTATATTTTGTCTCAACACCAAAAATGTAAGGGAGGTGTTTTACGTCAGGGAGAACATTATTGCGGACATTTTTTCGCTGATAATTCCATATATCACTCTAACAAACAACAACATTCAATTTACTCTTGAAACCTACTGTTTTGTAAAAACAAATATTACCAGCCATCTTCTAGGATACGGTTGTGCGCTAAAACAATTTACTCCAATAGTTGAAAATTCCAAACTTTCTGATAATGGTAGCCAGTCTTCGCCCCTGGTACTAACGTTTGTAATCGTCTGGGATCGATTATGGCCCATGGCTACTCCAAAATAAATCAAAGTTAATTTGAGGATTTGCTACAAATGTGATGAAAGGTGATACAGAAAAGGTAAATCAAAGCAGCGCTTATAAACAAATCCGCTGAGATATAGCGTATTTAGAGTGTTTCACTTGAATGTCATTCCTAACTGTAAACATGTAATCATTTTATTGGTCTATTTGAAGAGATGTTTGATCAAGAAAGGTTATCAATTTAAACAAAAAGGTCAACACACAATAACATGTCTTCAGGTCTTTACCTTGTCAAAAGTCAGTTAATTCGCCAATGTTATATTTTTTGTGTGCGTCTCTAGCGTAATGTACCATTGAGTGTTTTTGATTGGCTGTGCCGATCAGAAATGGACTTTGCCGTCATGAAAAAAAGAAAATACAAGAGAACATCATCATTAATCCTAACTCAAATTTAATAAAACTAGGGCAAAATATGAACAAAGAAAGATTTACATGAAGACTCATGAAAACGTACAAGGAGAATAAGACCAGGTGTTTCGGAAATGTAGGCGTCTTCTGCCTCATCGACGGCATCCGCTTTGTAAATCTTGTTCAATCTAAGTACATATGTAAGTAACATCACGTTCTCAAATGAGAACAAGGTACATTGTGTGAAGCAATGAAACCAACAGGCAAACTAACGAGCACCAAACACGTCCAGCTTCATATCGCACAAAAATAGAATAGTTGTCAATGATATCACTATGACGACCGCAAACTTTCTCCATAATTTTATCAACCAGCATCTATTGAAACATTGCCTGTGTTATGAGTTTGACTGTCAGTTGACGAAAATCGTGATATCGAGAACAGGGCCTAGAATATCGAATCAACTGTAACATGCCAACGTTATGAAATGACAGAGGGACAATTTGTCCTCGTTTTATTTGTCCTTCACATTTTGAAGCCGACAAAGTGTAACTATTTTGAATTCTGTGATGAAAAGTACCTTGTTTTCGTTTTCAGTTGTATGACATTTGATGAAACTCGTCTCGACGTGTTTTAATTTTTGTTCGCCAATGCTCGCAAAAATGAAAACTTTCAATATCGTTTTGTAAAAGTACATATGAAACGAAAACTAATTTCAGATCCTATCTATTATTTAATTATTCATTAATTAAATTTGATACTTTTAAAGTCGTTATTTTGAAGGAATCTAACTTCCGAAATTATTGACGAAAAAGTGAAACAGTTAGAAAACATTATTTGAAAACAAACTTGACACAAGATTGAAATCAGTGTTTGTATTTTTTTTCTTTTTCTTTGAACTATTTTGTAAAGCCCCCAAATATAAACAAAAGAAAATACCAACGTCTTTAATTAGTAGCAGAGTAAACACGCGACAGTGTTTGTAAACAAATGTCAACGTTTCATTCATGAATGAATGACGTCATTTTTATCTAGCTCATTCCTCCTTGAACTGCTGGAGTCTTTGAAACATTTCGTACATTGCAAATTACCCGTACAATCGACGATAGTACAACTTTACGAACATTATAGACCACAACAACATTGTAACAAGCCTAGTCGTAAGTCTTCCAGTATGAGATTCATAGTGTTATAACGACCATGTGTCGGCATAGGTATCTAAAGTGCAGGTCGAAAAATAGTTGAATGGTTAAATTCCTCAGTTCATAAAACACGCTTGGGGGAAGTCTACAAAAGAGGAATTTCTGATTAGATTATGTAGTTAGAATTGTCGAAATCAGTCACAGAACAGCGGGTTTTAATTAAGATGATTAAGAACAGTGTTGTTTCTTGTGTTTGTTGATTTTTTGTTTTTGTTTTTTGTTTTTTGTTTTGTTTTGGTTTTTGTTTTGTTTTGTTTTTTGGGGGGGTTGGGGTTGGGTTCTGATGATACTTGAGAGCACGAAGGGTAAAATCAAAACAATCTTAAAAAACAAATCCAGTGACTAAGAAAAGTGTAAACAGTGTTATTTCTTAGCTTGAATCGTTATACCTTCTATATATATTGTAAATATTGTATAGTACGAAATTACCGTTACTGTACAGTATCGGACATTGGTGTCATTGTGTTAATGAACTGTGATATTCTGTTTGTGAAGGAGACTCACATACATTGTCCCGTCCGACCAGGGAACCATGAATCAACCTTAATCACATAAGTTGCAAATAAAATAAATCTGACATGAACATAAATCAAGAGCATTGATTGCTGTCAAATTCTTAGTTTAGAAACGGAAGTGAGAAAGTCGTTATACCAAAAGAATGAAAACGCGTTCCGGAACTTTATTCAGGAAAGGAAGAAAAGGAAAAATTCTGTTCAAGTAAAAAGTAGACGGTAAATGAAGGGATTTTACCGAAAGATGTGAAATATAAAGAAATCTATGGGAGAGATCGTAGATGTTAAACTTCAATTCGTGTTAACGAGATTGTAAGATAGAAGTGGGTGACGGATGAGTGTTCTATCCATATCAATATGGCCATATCAATGTGGAACATTAGAACGCCTTCAGAATAAAGTAATTTAGAATTCAAGTGTTCTTTTATGAATTAAAAACAAATCTGTAAACGTGTTTTATTTCATATATGCAACTGTAGAAACAAGAAATAAAAAATAAGCAAAAAGCAACAAACAATTTTTTAAAAATTAGATCATAAAATCATGTTTAAAAATCAAAGATGTATTCTATATTGACTTTCAGACAATGTATTTATACCGAAGTAAGAAACCAAATCCAATTTCCAGCCTCTGTTCTGGACACCTGGTTTAACCAGCGAGCGAACATTTCATCTGAAAAGTATCATTCACAATGAAGACAACCATTTGATAAAACCATTGAGATAATGAAGACACAGATGCTACACAGAACGAATCTATAAAATTATACATCAAAGGTTGAAATCAAATGAGTAATTATTGAAATCCTTTTCCTTCTCCTCTTTCTTTTTGTGGAATTAACTGTATCACATCGTCTTGTTCTGTGAAATATATCATGAAAGAATTTCAATGGAATAATGGACATAGACAAATCAACGAGGAAGAAAGATGGAATAAAAACGCTATAAACTATGTTTACGGTACGGTTGGTTATTAAAAGGTGAACATGAAATATCACCGAGTCATTTTTATACATTTTTAATTCTTTAAGGAGATATCAGACCCTGTTCATATAATTGAGCTGAATATGTGTACCTTCTCACCCAAACTAACGTCAAACCTGACATAACTTCTCACCCAATCTAAAGTCAAACCTGGCATAACTTCTCACCCAAACTAGAGTCAAACCTGACATAACTTCTCACCCAAACTAAAGTCAAACCTGACATAACTTCTCACCCAAACTTAAGTCAAACCTGGCATAACTTCTCACCCAAACTAACGTCAAACCTGACATAACTTCTCACCCAAACTAAAGTCAAACCTGGCATAACTTCTCACCCAAACTAAAGTCAAACCTGACATAACTTCTCACCCAAACTAAAGTCAAACCTGGCATAACTTCTCACCCAATCTAAAGTCAAACCTGGCATAACTTCTCACCCAATCTAAAGTCAAACCTGACATAACTTCTCACCCAAACTAGAGTCAAACCTGACATAACTTCTCACCCAATCTAAAGTCAAACCTGGCATAACTTCTCACCCAAACTAGAGTCAAACCTGACATAACTTCTCACCCAATCTAAAGTCTAACCTGGCATAACTTCTCACCCAAACTAAAGTCTAACCTGGCATAACTTCTCACCCAATCTAAAGTCAAACCTGGCATAACTTCTCACCCAAACTAGAGTCAAACCTGACATAACTTCTCACCCAATCTAAAGTCAAACCTGGCATAACTTCTCACCCAATCTAAAGTCTAACCTGGCATAACTTCTCACCCAAACTAAAGTCAAACCTGACATAACTTCTCACCCAATCTAAAGTCTAACCTGGCATAACTTCTCACCCAAACTAAAGTCTAACCTGGCATAACTTCTCACCCAATCTAAAGTCAAACCTGGCATAACTTCTCACCCAAACTAGAGTCAAACCTGAAATAACTTCTCACCCAATCTAAAGTCTAACCTGGCATAACTTCTCACCCAATCTAAAGTCTAACCTGGCATAACTTCTCACCCAATCTAAAGTCAAACCTGGCATAACTTCTCACCCAATCTAAAGTTTAACCTGGCATAACTTCTCACCCAATCTAAAGTCTAACCTGGCATAACTTCTCACCCAATCTAAAGTCAAACCTGGCATAACTTCTCACCCAAACTTAAGTCAAACCTGGCATAACTTCTCACCCAATCTAAAGTCAAACCTGGCATAACTTCTCACCCAAACTAGAGTCAAACCTGACATAACTTCTCACCCAATCTAAAGTCTAACCTGGCATAACTTCTCACCCAAACTAAAGTCTAACCTGGCATAAATTCTCACCCAAACTAAAGTCTAACCTGGCATAAATTCTCACCCAAACTAAAGTCTAACCTGGCATAACTTCTCACCCAAACTAAAGTAAAACCTGACATAACTTCTCACCCAAACTAACGCCAAACCTGACATAACTTCTCACCCAAACTAACGCCAAACCTGGCATAACTTCTCACCCAAACTAGAGTCTAACCTGGCATAACTTCTCACCCAAACTTAAGTCAAACCTGACATAACTTCTCACCCAATCTAAAGTCTAACCTGGCATAACTTCTCACCCAATCTAAAGTCAAACCTGACATAACTTCTCACCCAATCTAAAGTCAAACCTGACATAACTTCTCACCCAATCTAAAGTCAAACCTGACATAACTTCTCACCCAATCTAAAGTCAAACCTGGCATAACTTCTCACCCAATCTAAAGTCAAACCTGACATAACTTCTCACCCAAACTAGAGTCAAACCTGACATAACTTCTCACCCAAACTTAAGTCTAACCTGGCATAACTTCTCACCCAATCTAAAGTCAAACCTGGCATAACTTCTCACCCAAACTTAAGTCAAACCTGACATAACTTCTCACCCAAACTAGAGTCAAACCTGACATAACTTCTCACCCAAACTTAAGTCTAACCTGACATAACTTCTCACCCAAACTAGAGTCGAGCCAGACGTTTGCATGATTTATTTAAAATTTTGTTCACGTGCATAATATTTCGAACCGAAACATTATTTCATTAGATTTATTATTATAGCGCAAATATGAATATTCATTACTACTGAAGGTGAATGTTCGCTGTTGGATATGCTCACAATTACAATGCATCATCTCAATAATACCACACATGCTGAAAACTAGGTTAACTGGCAGTTTATAAGATGTATCGCTTTAAGGTATATAGGCATGTTAGCTATAATAATGGTTTTAAATCATATATTTATATTATTTCCGGCAATAGCATTTTTTATTTGTTTGTTTGATTCTCGTACTCAAAACACTTGTTAAACACGACACAGAAACTTGTTTTTGTTCCGAACCTTCAACACGGGTAAAGCACGAGCGAGACTTCCCACGGCGTGTGTTTCGGAAGTGTAATCCATCACTCATTCCGGAATCATGTTGCTTGCTTAACATTTCCTGCTATGCCAGTCAGCAGATGTAGATTTAGAAAGTCAAACAATTCAAGTTCAGTTGATTGTAGGTTGTGTGTCTATTCCTGGAACATTAGCAGTGTTTGATGTATAGTAAACATTTACAAGAGTTCGGCACTATGGTCTTTATTTATCGTCACAAAAACAAACCCAGACTTTGAAGTAATTAAGACAGATGATAATAAATGATCATGGCCGGAAACTTGACATCAATGTGTGTATCTTTGATTAACGTGTTGATTCTGTTAAAATTAAGGTTAATATGCACGAAGATACTTTAGTAAAGGAACATCATGACGTATTGTTATTTGGTAAAATATACCCCACGTCTGAATAAAAATTACGAACAATCGGTTACACATGGTTTGTGTTGGAAATGGCGGAGGATCAAATATTTAAACTTTTACTGGCAACTTCTTAACCAGTCAGATGCGTAATATTACGTCACGTGGTTTGATAATAATAAACAGATACTGGCTCCTTGGCAAAATAATTTCCAGGTCATTGAAATTCTGGAAACAAAATTTTAAACGAGAGTTTTCAACTTATGTGCATTTATCTCTTACGTACCGTCCGGTTGGACCTGAAACAAGACAACACTGTTATGACGTCATTCGTCGACCAACCGGGTTGTGATAGCCATTAAAGATATATCTGAAAAAATATACAGATACTTACCGCGGAATTCAGCATTGAGTTAAAATTTCTCTTGATCTGAGTGTGTTGTTCTGAATATCGTATAAAGGTTATGTTGCATTCATGATTGTTGTAAAATTGTTGTAACACATGATTGTTGTAAAACTGTTGAAACACATGATTGTTGTAAAACTGTTGAAACACATGATTGTTGTAAAATTGTTGTAACACATGATTGTTATAAGATTGTTGTAACACATGATTGTTATAAGATTGTTGTAACACATGATTGTTGTAAGATTGTTGTGACTCATGATTGTTGTAAGATTGTTGTGACTCATGATTGTTGTAAGATTTTGGTAACTTATGACTGTTGTAAGATTGTTAAACTCACTACTGTTGTTTTTGTAACAGAATTGGACAAGACTTACAATACAATACATACAATATACCACAATTAAGTTCCAAATACCTCCATCCATCAATAAGTTCACCATAACTCGACACCGCCTACTATTTTACAACCTGTCAGCGCTTCGTCGTGTTTCCGGTGTCCATCTTCAGTCTGTTTACTCACGTGACTCCGGATGATGGATGAGTGATCTCCGACAAGTGGATTCAATAAATCAAAAATGGTTTCAAAATAACTCAGCTTATGTTTTAACCCTGCACGAACATTTATCATTGGCGGCGCTACGAAGATTCTTCAGTAAAGACCGTCTCGGCAATTATTGGTATTCAAATATCATATGTAAATTTCAAATTGTTTTCTTTCGTATTTAGAAGAATAATTATTGATAAGCGTTTCAGGTTTTGAAAATCCTTCAATTTGTTCCAAAATCTCTCTAATCAAAATAGTTTGTTTCAAAATCGTTAAGTGAACATTTATCCAAATGTCATGTTTAAGATATCTGTACTAAAAAATCTTTATTTCTCTGAAAAGATCCTACTTATTTTACCAACTCTTAACTGTTTCTTGATTTACTAGAAATCTAAGCTGTTCTAGTATCGAATGACCTACAGCGCGTGAAAAGTTAACCAGGCACGTGAGGAGCATGTGCTTGTTAATGACTGACAGACAACTAGTTGGTCATTCATCACTATATCAGAAACCATAACAAAATAACCCTATCTGGAAAAATATTTACTTTAGAAGTTAAACGAATGGTGTTCCTTTAAGTAAATATTTTGATTCAAATTATCTTGAAATATATCGAATTTTTTGTGCTGAGTCGTAGACTTTATGGAAGCTATTCCCGTCCGTCTCAATACCGGAGGCCAACGATACAGGGACTGTACAAATACAGGAGAATGAACTCTATACGATGGCAGTATCGTATCTTCATTTGCTCCCTTTTGATGGGAACTGTAACTTGGAGTTATCTTCCAGTCTATCCGAGTTGTTAACTTGCTAACTAAATATACACATAACTCAATTAAAAGATTCTGTTCACCTACAGTAATAACGTTATATACACATTATATACACAAAGTTTTAACAATACCGTATCCTATTACCAGTAATTACGACCGAACCGTGTTAAAACCCAACACTTATGTAACGACGCTAATGCATGTGATGTGCTTTATTATGACGCACCCGAATGTGTTTCAGTCGATTAAGACAATGCATGTGCTGCATGTAGTGACGACGATACCATATGTATTGCACTTGGTTTGGAATGTAGTGTTTTTTAGTTAAGGTGGTTCCGTATGTTCTTCTTTCGTTACGACTGTGCGGTATCTTCTTAGTTACAATGGTTCCGTATGCTTTTCATAATTACGATTGTACCGTATGTTCTCCTTTATTTACGACTGTACTATGTTCTTCTTTAGTTATGACTGTGCCGTGTGTTCTTCTTTAGTTATGACTGTGCCGTGTGTTCTTCTTTAGTTACGACTGTGCCGTGTGTTCTTTAGTTACGACTGTGCCGTGTGTTCTTCTTTAGTTACGACTGTGCCGTGTGTTCTTTAGTTACGACTGTGCCGTGTGTTCTTCTTTAGTTACGACTGTGCCGTGTGTTCTTCTTTAGTTACGACTGTGCCGTGTGTTCTTTAGTTACGACTGTGCCGTGTGTTCTTCTTTAGTTACGACTGTGCCGTGTGTTCTTTATTTAGTTACGACTGTGCCGTGTGTTCTTTATTTAGTTACGACTGTACTATATTTTTCTTTAGTTACGACTGTTGTATGTTCTTCTTTAGTTATGACTGTGCCGTGTGTTCTTCTCTAGTTATGACTGTGCCGTGTGTTCTTCTCTAGTTATGACTGTGCCGTGTGTTCTTCTTTAGTTATGACTGTGCCGTGTGTTCTTCTCTAGTTATGACTGTGCCGTGTGTTCTTCTTTAGTTACGACTGTGCCGTGTGTTCTTTATTTAGTTACGACTGTGCCGTATGTTCTTCTTTAGTTACAACTGTGCCGTATGTTCTTCTTTAGTTACGACTGTGCCATATGTTCTTTAGTTACGACTGTGTCGTGTGTTCTTCTTTATTTACGACTGTGCCGTATGTTCTTTAGTTACGACTGTGCCGTATGTTCTTTAGTTACGACTGTGCCGTATGGTCTTTATTTAGTTACGACTGTGCCGTATGTTGTTCTTTAGTTACGACTGTGCCGTGTGTTATTCTTTAGTTACAGCTGTGCCGTATGTTCTTCTTTAGTTACGACGGTATTGTATGTTCTTCTCTAGTTACGACTGTTCTGTATGTTCTTCTCTAGTTAAGTCGTTACTGTATGTTCTTCTCTGGTTACGACTGTTCTGTATGTTCTCTAGTTAAGTCGTTACTGTATGTTCTTCTCTAGTTACGACGGTACTGTATGTTCTTTTCTAGTTAAGGCGGTACTGTACCTTCTTTTCTAGTTAAGGCGGTACTGTACCTTCTTTTCTAGTTAAGGCGGTACTGTACCTTCTCTAGTTAAGGCGGTACTGTACCTTCTTCTCTAGTTAAGGCGGTACTGTATGTTCTTCTCTAGTTAGGGCGGTACTGTATGTTCTTCTCTAGTTAGGGCGGTACTTTATGTTCTTCTCTAGTTAGGGCGGTACTGTATGTTCTTCTCTAGTTAAGGCGGTACTGTATGTTCTTCTCTAGTTAAGGCGGTACTTTATGTTCTTCTCTAGTTAGGGCGGTACTGTATGTTCTTCTCTAGTTAGGGCGGTACTGTATGTTCTTCTCTAGTTAAGGCGGTACTGTATGTTCTTCTCTAGTTAGGGCGGTACTGTATGTTCTTCTCTAGTTAGGGCGGTACTGTATGTTCTTCTCTAGTTACGACGGTACTGTATGTTCTTCTCTAGTTAAGGCGGTACTGTATGTTCTTCTCTAGTTAAGGCGGTACTGTATGTTCTTCTCTAGTTAAGGCGGTACTGTGTTTTCTTTTTTAGCTTCGACGGTACCACATGGAGAACTAGTTGCGATGATACCGAATGTCTTTGACCCCTACTTAAGATGGAACCGTTTGTTTTTGACACCTAGTTACTAGGCGCCATATGTGTTGTAACACTTATTGACAACGGAACTGTGTTTTCACACCTAGTTTCTAACGCTTAATTATGATGGTACCTTTTTTTGAAAACCCAGGCTGGAAGTACAATTTGTCATTGATTTTTTTTGCAAAGAACATATTTGCCACATAACTTTACTTTCCCCAATATATAACATAAATGGTAACAAAACAATGACACAGTAGAAAGTAAACCATGACTTTGAAAGTACTAAAATATATCTTATCCGTATAAGGAATCACTAGACGAGAATTGGCCTTTAAACCGCTTGTTCACTTTGCATGTGCATACATGTACTACAAGAGCCTGCTTGAACAAGACTAGTTAACTGTCCGAACCGTTCTCGTCCTTGCTTTTGTTAGTTTACATGGTGGTACACAGATTACTTAGAGAATGTGTTACAGAATTTACGTCGTTAAACTTCCTTCTAAAAATTACTCTACCATCTAGTCTGCATATTTACAGCTCATTGTTTTAAGAATTTGTTTTATTTTGAGAGAAAACACTAGTTTATCATGTCAGTTTTGTTGAAAATCTAAATTCTAAATAATATTTGTTTGTCTTTTCTCACTGTGTGTGTTCTCTTTTATTATCATTATTTTTAGTTTGTTCTGAAAATTCTCGTTTTCACTGCAATGACAATTCGACTACCTGTAGTTCCGTCTTCAAACATTTTGCATTTTATGTATAAACCTGAAAAAATCCTT
The DNA here is from genome assembly GCF_031769215.1 of Ylistrum balloti. Taxonomy (NCBI): domain Eukaryota; kingdom Metazoa; phylum Mollusca; class Bivalvia; order Pectinida; family Pectinidae; genus Ylistrum; species Ylistrum balloti. The sequence continues at coordinate 284,732 of NW_026781993.1, forward strand.
CCAAAATTGCTCCGGAGAATCATCCTGATACAAGGATAACGTCTCTGGTTATACAATATTCTCTGGAGGATTTACAGAAAAATCACGTAATGAAACCCGATATAGGTCTATGTAAACACATCAAAAGAAACGTATGTCCAAGCTGCACGTTGAAAGCGATTATCCAGAATGCGCATGTACAATGTACATTGCTCCAAATCACGAGCACTTTACCGAGCAATAGTGTGGAAGTAAAGTTCAAATACAGACATTTATGTGTTTTAAATTATCTTTTAATCTGAGAACAAGATGTCAAACAGTCTACTAGTCAAAATTACTATACATCACTGTTTCAGAGAGATACTTTCGCTTTGAAGTCGTCAGTGTTTAAAACAAGTTCAGAAAGGGCGCTGTGAAAATGAAAACTGTTTTTTTGAGGTGCAGCAAATGATAAATTAGTATTGATATAATGCTAAGTTTTCTTCCGTATGTGCATGGTGAAGTAATCAACGTTCTTGCACGTGGTGGGTCCGAGGGCACGTGCATTTCATGATATATGAGTATTCTCCTGGAATACACGTTATAGTGCTATTCCAAAAAATATTCTTCATCCGGGTATTTTTTATGACGACACGTAATGCTTAAAATATACCTATCTATCAAATAAATCACATGACAACTGACCACGTCATTCAGTTTTATCAGATATCAAAACATTTGGAATTTCAAATATGACGGGAGGTTTTACAAAATATATCATAGATATTCAATCGGATCTCATATATGTTATCAACAGTAACTGATCACGAGAAGAATAATAGGGGGCCTATATCACCAGTGTCTGATACAGGGGGACTATATCACCAGTGTCTGATACAGGGGACTATATCACCAGTGTCTGATACAGGGGGACTATATCACTAGTGTCTGATACAGGGGACTATATCACCAGTGTCTGATACAGGGGACTATATCACCAGTGTCTGATACAGGGGGACTATATCACCAGTGTCTGATACAGGGGGACTATATCACCAGTGTCTGATACAGGGGGACTATATCACCAGTGTCTGATACAGGGGGACTATATCACCAGTGTCTGATACAGGGGACTATATCACCAGTGTCTGATACAGGGGGACTATATCACCAGTGTCTGATACAGAGGGACTATATCACCAGTGTCTGATACAGGGGACTATATCACCAGTGTCTGATACAGGGGGACTATATCACCAGTGTCTGATACAGGGGACTATATCACCAGTGTCTGATACAGGGGACTATATCACCAGTGTCTGATACAGGGGACTATATCACCAGTGTCTGATACAGGGGGACTATATCACCAGTGTCTGATACAGGGGGACTATATCACCAGTGTCTGATACAGGGGGACTATATCACCAGTGTCTGATACAGGGGACTATATCACCAGTGTCTGATACAGGGTACTATATCACCAGTGTCTGATACAGGGGACTATATCACCAGTGTCTGATACAGGGGGACTATATCACCAGTGTCTGATACAGGGGGACTATATCACCAGTGTCTGATACAGGGGACTATATCACCAGTGTCTGATACAGGGGGACTATATCACCAGTGTCTGATACAGGGGACTATATCACCAGTGTCTATAACAGGGGGACTATATCACCAGTGTCTGATACAGGGGGACTATATCACCAGTGTCTGATACAGGGGGACTATATCACCAGTGTCTGATACAGGGGGACTATATCACCAGTGTCTGATACAGGGGGACTATATCACCAGTGTCTGATACAGAGGGACTATGTCACCAGTGTCTGATACAGGGGACTATATCACCAGTGTCTGATACAGGGGGACTATATCACCAGTGTCTGATACAGGGGGACTATATCACCAGTGTCTGATACAGGGGGACTATATCACCAGTGTCTGATACAGGGGGACTATATCACCAGTGTCTATAACAGGGGGACTATATCACCAGTGTCTGATACAGGAGACTATATCACCAGTGTCTGATACAGGGGACTATATCACCAGTGTCTGATACAGGGGGACTATATCACCAGTGTAATAGTTATTCTAGCCCTGAAGACCTCTCCTTGCCAAAGCTGTTTTAGATAATTGTTTCTGGGTAATATTACAGCTATGTGCTGTGTATAATTAGACTTGTAATATATCGTACCTGAGATGTATATTTGTAGGAGTATACCTATAGTAAGTAAAACCATAACCTATAAGACATTACCTTATCGCTTTCGTCTATTTATATGTATCCGTCTTGATAAGTAAAAGGTTACTGCAAAAATTCTTATATTCGCGATTTTCTTTATTCAAATCTCTGATGTTGTTTTAAAATCGCGAAAGTACATATCTTTATAATAAGATCTAGAAATATATAGCCTTCTCTTAAATTCTTGAAAAAATACATTATGTTTAAAGGTTGATTTAAGTCCGCGAAAATTTTAACGACCGGAAAATGAAAACGTTCGAAGTATAAGATAAGAGAGACAATGTGAATTAACCAATGGTGACATTACGTTATTTGTTACCAAAGCTGTTGTTCATTTTCAATGAAAACAGAAGGGTTTTATTATATCGTATTTACATATTGATGTAGTTTAGCTTGTAATCATCTTACAAACTTAAAATGTACTATCTAGGTTGATAGTATATATTATTACTAGTAGATTTGGACCAGTTAGTCAATAATACAAGAAAACCTGACTATTAGTATATTCTTTAATACTGATCTGTAAATTATTTCATCCGGGACGTTTTCATCAGATATTTTTAATAATGTTAAGTGTTTAACTTTCGTGCTGTTAACGCTTTTGTCATTAATCAATGACATACCCTTTCCAATGAATCAACTGGTTGTTTGGGTTGCCAAGGTGCAGGTATGACAGAGTGATCTACCATATCTGTGAAAACCAACAGCAAGAGTTACCTCTCTTCGTGTCTCCAGTCATTCCGTAATGATTTATTCTCTACCAATACCCACAAATGATGCAGTACATTGGAATTCCGTTTGATGGTCTGATTCAAAGGTGAGGAGTCCACTACTGAATATTCTGATCCATTTTAAGAAAAAAATGGAGAAACATAATGGATCTTGTTACGAGAACTCTGCTTAATTAGACTTGTTTTTCAATTTTTCATTGAATTTAACGATTACAGCTGTAGTAGTGTTTGTGTGATGTAACCTTGGACAGCTGTAGTAGTGTTTGTTTGATGTAACCTTGGACAGCTGTAGTAGTGTTTGTGTGATGTAACCTTGGACAGCTGTAGTAGTGTTTGTGTGATGTAACATTGGACAGCTGTAGTAGTGTTTGTGTGATGTAACCATGGACAGCTGTAGTAGTGTTTATGTGATGTAACCTTGGACAGCTGTAGTAGTGTTTGTGTGATGTAACCTTGGACAGCTGTAGTAGTGTTTGTGTGATGTAACCTTGGACGGCTGTAGTAGTGTTTGTGTGATGTAACCTTGGACAGCTGTAGTAGTGTTTATGTAACCTTGGACAGCTGTAGTAGTGTTTATGTGATGTAACCTTGGACAGCTGTAGTAGTGTTTATGTGATGTAACCTTGGACAGCTGTAGTAGTGTTTATGTGATGTAACCTTGGACAGCTGTTATAGTGTTTGTGTGGTGTAACCTTGGACAGCTGTAGTAGTGTTTGTGTGATGTAACCTTGGACAGCTGTAGTAGTGTTTATGTGATGTAACCTTGGACAGCTGTAGTAGTGTTTATGTGATGTAACCTTGGACAGCTGTAGTAGTGTTTGTGTGATGTAACCTTGGACAGCTGTAGTAGTGTTTATATGATGTAACCTTGGACAGCTGTAGTAGTGTTTGTGTGATGTAACCTTGGACAGCTGTTGTAGTGTTTGTGTGATGTAACCTTGGACAGCTGTAATAGTGTTTGTGTGATGTAACCTTGGACAGCTGTAGTAGTGTTTATATGATGTAACCTTGGACAGCTGTAGTAGTGTTTGTGTGATGTAACCTTGGACGGCTGTTGTAGTGTTTGTGTGATGTAACCTTGGACAGCTGTAGTAGTGTTTGTGTGATGTAACCTTGGACAGCTGTAGTAGTGTTTATATGATGTAACCTTGGACAGCTGTAGTAGTGTGTGTTTGATGTAACCTTGGACAGCTGTAGCAGTGTTTGTTTGATGTAACCTTGGACAGCTGTAGTAGTGTTTGTGTGATGTAACCTTGGACAGCTGTAGTAGTGTTTGTGTGATGTAACCGTGGACAGCTGTAGTAGTGTTTGTGTGATGTAACCATGGACAGCTGTAGTAGTGTTTGTGTGATGTAACCTTGGACAGCTGTAGTAGTGTTTGTGTGATGTAACCTTGGACAGCTGTAGTAGTGTTTATATGATGTAACCTTGGACAGCTGTAGTAGTGTGTGTTTGATGTAACCTTGGACAGCTGTAGCAGTGTTTGTTTGATGTAACCTTGGACAGCTGTAGTAGTGTTTATATGATGTAACCTTGGACAGCTGTAGTAGTGTGTGTTTGATGTAACCTTGGACAGCTGTAGTAGTGTTTGTTTGATGTAACCTTGGACAGCTGTAGTAGTGTTTGTGTGATGTAACCTTGGACAGCTGTAGTAGTGTTTGTGTGATGTAACATTGGACAGCTGTAGTAGTGTTTGTGTGATGTAACCTTGGACAGCTGTAGTAGTGTTTGATGTAACCATGAATAGCTGTAGTAGTGTTTGTGTGATGTAACCTTGAACAGCTGTAGTAGTGTTAGTTTGATGTAACCATGGACAGCTGTAGTAGTGTTTATAAGATGTAACCTTGGACAGCTGTAGTAGTGTTTATATGATGTGACCATGAACAGATGTTATAGTGTTTGTGTGATGTAACATTGGACAGCTGTAGTAGTGTTTGTGTGATGTAACCTTGGACAGCTGTAGTAGTGTTTGATGTAACCATGAATAGCTGTAGTAGTGTTTGTGTGATGTAACCTTGAACAGCTGTAGTAGTGTTAGTTTGATGTAACCATGGACAGCTGTAGTAGTGTTTATATGATGTGACCATGAACAGCTGTGGTAGTGTTTGTTTGATGTAACCTTGAACAGCTGTAGTAGTGTTTATATGATGTAACCATGAACAGCTGTGGTAGTGTTTGTTTGATGTAACCATGGACAGCTGTAGTAGTGTTTATATGATGTAACCTTGGACAGCTGTTATAGTGTTTGTTTGATGTTATCATGGACAGCTGTAGTAGTTTGTGTTTGATGTTATCATGGACAGCTGTAGTAGTTTGTGTTTGATGGAACCATGAACAGCTGTAGGAGTATTTATATGATGTAACCTTGGACAGCTGTAGTAGTGTTTGTGTGATGTAACCTTGGACAGCTGTAGTAGTGTTTGTGTGATGTAACCTTGGACAGCTGTAGTAGTGTTTGTTTGATGTAACCATGAACAGCAGTAGTAGTGTTTATATGATGTAACCTTGAACAGCTGTAGTAGTGTGTGTTTGATGTAACAATGAACAGCTGTAGTAGTGTTTATATGATGTAACCATGGACAGCTGTAGTAGTGTTTATATGTTGTAACCTTGGACAGCTGTATTAGTGTTTGTTTGATGTAACCATGAACAGCTGTAGTAGTGTTTGTTTGATGTAACCTTGGACGGCTGTAGTAGTGTTTGTGTGATGTAACCTTGGACAGCTGTAGTAGTGTTTGTGTGATGTAACCTTGGACAGATGTTATAGTGTTTGTGTGATGTAACATTGGACAGCTGTAGTAGTGTTTGTGTGATGTAACCTTGGACAGCTGTAGTAGTGTTTGATGTAACCATGAATAGCTGTAGTAGTGTTTGTGTGATGTAACCTTGAACAGCTGTAGTAGTGTTAGTTTGATGTAACCATGGACAGCTGTAGTAGTGTTTATAAGATGTAACCTTGGACAGCTGTAGTAGTGTTTATATGATGTGACCATGAACAGATGTTATAGTGTTTGTGTGATGTAACATTGGACAGCTGTAGTAGTGTTTGTGTGATGTAACCTTGGACAGCTGTAGTAGTGTTTGATGTAACCATGAATAGCTGTAGTAGTGTTTGTGTGATGTAACCTTGAACAGCTGTAGTAGTGTTAGTTTGATGTAACCATGGACAGCTGTAGTAGTGTTTATATGATGTGACCATGAACAGCTGTGGTAGTGTTTGTTTGATGTAACCTTGAACAGCTGTAGTAGTGTTTATATGATGTAACCATGAACAGCTGTGGTAGTGTTTGTTTGATGTAACCATGGACAGCTGTAGTAGTGTTTATATGATGTAACCTTGGACAGTTGTTATAGTGTTTGTTTGATGTTATCATGGACAGCTGTAGTAGTTTGTGTTTGATGGAACCATGAACAGCTGTAGGAGTATTTATATGATGTAACCTTGGACAGCTGTAGTAGTGTTTGTGTGATGTAACCTTGGACAGCTGTAGTAGTGTTTGTGTGATGTAACCTTGGACAGCTGTAGTAGTGTTTGTTTGATGTAACCATGAACAGCAGTAGTAGTGTTTATATGATGTAACCTTGAACAGCTGTAGTAGTGTGTGTTTGATGTAACAATGAACAGCTGTAGTAGTGTTTATATGATGTAACCATGGACAGCTGTAGTAGTGTTTATATGTTGTAACCTTGGACAGCTGTATTAGTGTTTGTTTGATGTAACCATGAACAGCTGTAGTAGTGTTTGTTTGATGTAACCTTGGACGGCTGTAGTAGTGTTTGTGTGATGTAACCTTGGACAGCTGTAGTAGTGTTTGTGTGATGTAACCTTGGACAGATGTTATAGTGTTTGTGTGATGTAACCTTGGACAGCTGTAGTAGTGTTTGTTTGATGCAACCATGGACAGCTGTAGTAGTGTTTATATGATGTAACCATGGACAGCTGTAGTAGTGTTTATAAGATGTAACCTTGGACAGCTGTAGTAGTGTTTGTGTGATGTAACCTTGGACAGCTGTTATAGTGTTTATATGACGTAACCTTGGACAGCTGTTATAGTTTTTGTTTGATGTAACCATGGACAGCTGTAGTAGTGTTTGTTTGATGCAACCTTGGACAGCTGTTGTAGTGTTTGTTTGATGTAACCTTTGACAGCTGTAGTAGTGTTTATATGATGTAACCTTGGACAGCTGTTATAGTGTTTGTTTGATGTAACCATGGACAGTGTTTGTTTGATGTAACCTTGGACAGCTGTAGTAGTGTTTATATGATGTAACCTTGGACAGCTGTTATAGTGTTTGTTTGATGCAACCATTGGCAGCTGTTATAGAGTTTGTTTGATGTAACCATGGACAGCTGTAGTAGTGTTTGTTTGATGTAACCTTGGACAGCTGTTATAGTGTTTGTTTGATGTTATCATGGACAGCTGTAGTAGTTTGTGTTTGATGTTATCATGGACAGCTGTAGTAGTTTGTGTTTGATGTAACCATGAACAGCGGTAGGAGTATTTATATGATGTAACCTTGGACAGCTGTAGTAGTGTTTAGTACATTTTGTTTGAAAAAATGAAAGTCAATATTTCGTTAATGGACTAGTTCAGTGATGGTGTTTCGTCAATGATGTGGACGAGAAGTTAAACGTTATTAATCAGTATTGTAAGTTCGTCGTAAAGCTATGGACAGCTGTAGTTATACCACTACGCCATTATTTGGTCTTAATGTGACGTAATAAACCAAGACCACTATAACATGGCGTAACTCAATCTGATCGTGGTTTCTGGAAATACCTTAAGCTCAGCTGCAGCTATGATGATAGAGCAATATTAGGTATTGGGGCGTTAGAACATCTCTTTAAAAGACCCATACACAGCGGTAATGAAATAATACTTACACTAATAACCTGTCTGGAAGATGGTACGAATATCGTCAAATGTAGACGGTGACAGGGAAATGGCGTATCAATGTATACGGAGTAATGATCAGATCGATATATGGCTACCATCCAGACCAAATTTGGTCCGAAATTAACACATCAGGAAAATCTCTGTTATCAACACATTGGGTAGGAGGGGGTTGTTACGTTTAGTGTTCTTACAGAAAGGCTGACCGATGTTACATGTTTACGTGCTTATTAAACAAAGACGCAAAGTTACAGAGGTCATCTTTATTTACATGAAGGTCATCTGTCGCCATTTCTGTATCTCTACGTAACGTAATATTAGATATTCAAGTTTTACGTTTTTATCGCTGTTGGAACGTTAAAATTTAACTTCATCAATTCACCTGTTCCTGTTTTTTTTCCACTCGTTCATGTAGCATTAGACAAAGTTTGTGCCTAAACTTGCTTGTGACTACACACTGAAAGTGTACTGAAATAGTATTGTATATCATAACTGTAAGCTGCTTTGACATAAAGTGTTATAATTACATGAACGCAAGTTTCAGAGTCGGCATTTAGACTAATCATAGGGTATGTAATAAACAACATGTCTAGTGGTGTCAAAGCCATTTCAACTTCAAAATACTTCTATAAATCAGACAAGAACGGGGAAAACATCACCTGATCTTTCTCAATATTTCAGGGCATTTCATCTACACTTAGTTACCACAATCAACTACGAACCCATCCTCAATGTAAATACAACAACCACTTCACACAACATCGCAACTACCACTCATCACAAGTGACAACATCACAACTACCACCCATCACAGGTGACAACATCGCAACTACCACTCATCACAAGTGACAACATCGCAACTACCACTCATCACAAGTGACAACATCGCAACTACCACTCATCACCAGTGACAACATCGCAACTACCACTCATCACAAGTGACAACATCGCAACTACCACTCATCACCAGTGACAACATCGCAACTACCACTCATCACAAGTGACAACATCGCAACTACCACTCATCACAAGTGACAACATCGCAACTACCACTCATCACAAGTGACAACATCGCAACTACCACTCATCACAAGTGACAACATCGCAACTACCACTCATCACAAGTGACAACATCGCAACTACCACTCATCACAAGTGACAACATCGCAACTACCACTCATCACAAGTGACAACATCGCAACTACCACTCATCACAAGTGACAACATCGCAACTACCACTCATCACAAGTGACAACATCGCAACTACCACTCATCACAAGTGACAACATCGCAACTACCACTCATCACAACTGACAACATCGCAACTACCACTCATTACAAGTGACAACATCGCAACAACCACTCATCACAAGTGACAACATCGCAACTACCACTCACCACAAGTGACAACATCGCAACTACCACTCATCACAAGTGACAACATCGCAACTACCACTCATCACAAGTGACAACATCGCAACTACAACCACCACTCAACTCATAACCATCGCAACTACAACCACCACTCCACTCATCACCCATCACAACTACAACCACCACTCCACTCATCACCCATCACAACACCACTACATTCATCACCATCACAACACCACTCAACTCATCACCCATCACAACTACAACCACCACTCCACTCATCACCATCGCAACTACAACCACCAATCCACTCATCACCATTACAACTACAATCACCACTCCACTCATCACCATCGCAACTACAACCACCACTCCACTCATCACCATCGCAACTACAACCACCACTCCACTCATCACCATCGCAACTACAACCACCACTCCACTCATCACCATCACAACTACAACCACTACTCCACTCATCACCATCGCAACTACAACCACCACTCCACTCATCACCATCGCAACTACAACCACCACTCCACTCATCACCATCACAACTACAACCACCACTCCACTCATCACCATCGCAACTACAACCACCACTCCACTCATCACCATCGCAACTACAACCACCACTCCACTCATCACCATCGCAACTACAACCACCACTCCACTCATCACCATCGCAACTACAACCACCACTCCACTCATCACCATCGCAACTACAACCACCACTCCACTCATCACCATCACAACACCACTACACTCATCACCATCACAACACCACTCCACTCATCACCATCGCAACTACAACCACCACTCAACTCATCACCATCACAACTACAACCACCACTCCACTCCTCACTCAACACAACTACAACCACCACTCAACTCATCACAACTACAACCACCACTCCACTCCTCACTCATCACAACTACAACCACCACTCCACTCCTCACTCATCACAACTACAACCATCACTCCACTCTTTACTCATCACAACTACAACCATCACTCCACTCATCACCCATCACAACACCACTACACTCATCACCATCACAACACCACTCCACTCATCACAATCGCAACTACAACCACCACTCAACTCATCACCATAACAACTTCAACCACCACTCCACTTCTCACTCGTCACAACTACAACCACCACTCCATTCATCACCCATCACAACTACAACCACAACTCCACTCATCACCCATCACAACTACAGCCACCACTCAACTCATCACCCATCACAACTACAACCACCACTCAACTCATCACCCATCACAACTACAATCACCACTCCACTCCTCACTCAACACAACTACAATCATCACTCCACTCATCACCATCACAACATCACTCCACTCATCACCATCGCAACTACAACCACCACTCAACTCATCACCATAACAACTACAACCACCACTCCACTCCTCACTCATCACAACTACAACCATCACTCCACTCATCACCCATCACAACACCACTACACTCATCACCATCACAACACCACTCCACTCATCACCATCGCAAATACAACTACCACTCAACTTATCACCATAACAACTACAACCACTAAGCCACTCTCTTTACTAAAACCACCCGTCCACAAATCCTCACTACAAGTACAATCATCATTTTACACCACATTAACCCTTTATCACACATCCTTTTCTCGCCATAGTAAGAAAATCGTCACTCCCCCTCTTTAATTAAAGCTCCGTATTTTTGCAACCATTATGTAAAGTGCAAGCTTTAATCATGTTCATCCAACCCATCATTTACACTATAATCCATAGCCCGCACTTTTATCAACGCCTAGCAAAATGAACACGAAAATAATACATGTTGTTTGTGTAGGAATGTCGACTTTTGTAAGTTGTCTAAGATATGCTACTAATTAGTGTTGGATGAACCCACTGACACTGACCTGGCACAGCCAACCAGACGGAGATCACGATCGATCGCGCTCAAAGACAAATCCTTAAATACTTAACCAATCAGGGCGAAAAGTACATGCTGGAGATTTCCAGCTGTATCAACCTCATATAACGTCTTTTGGACTGATCCATGGAAGAGCTTTGTTATCTAATTTTGCAAAAGCTGTCATTTTTTTTTATTATTATCATTATTATTAATATTTTTTTCTAAACTTCTAAAGCACAGTAGACATCGATTCAATAATACTAGTAGGTGATATAGTAGTTTACATGACAATTCAAACGGTTTTTGTTAAAGCTTGGGAGAAAATCAAACGAAAGGTGCAATCAATTTGATACAATCGCAAAACCGTGATATGTAATGCACTGAGTAGTACAGGTGACATACCGGGGCATTACATTTAATATAAGGAAAAAAACAGCTGTACCGGAAGCTGTAGAGGTGATATCCGAATAGTACAGGTGATATACCTAGTAGTACAGGTGATATACCGGGTAGTAGAGGTGATATACCGAGTAGTACAGGTGATATACCGGGTAGTAGAGGTGATATACCGGGTAGTAGAGGTGATATACCGGGTAGTACAGGTGATATACCGGGTAGTAGAGGTGATATACAGAGTAGTACAGGCAATATACCGAGTAGTACAGCTGATGTACCGAGTAGTACAGGTGATATACCGGGTAGTACATGTGATATACCGAGTAGTAGAGGTGATATACCTAGTAGTACAGGTGATATACCGGGAAAATGGTGGCGTGTTGCAAAATCTGTAATGAACTTTAAAAACAAATGTGAAACTGACTCCCCTTTGGTTATCAATGGTATACTAAAAATGCACCCCACCGATAAAGCAGAATCTTTTAATAATTATTTTGTATCAATATCAGAAACTGAAAAGACTGCTGACGATTTACCTACCGACTTTAACCGTCCTGAGCATAGCTTCTCGACCTTTGACATCACAGAACAATACATTATTGACCAACTTCACACACTCAATACTAACAAACCTCAAGGTCCTGACTCCATTCCTCCCACATTTATTAAAGGTGTATCTCAAGCTTTAATTAGACCTTTATTTCTTATCTTTAACAAGTCCATCTCCACTGGTACCCTTCCTTCTGTATGGAAAAATGCTCATGTAACACCCGTGTACAAGTGCAAGGGTTCAAAAAGTAATCCATCCAATTATAGACCAATCTCTGTTACTCCTATTTTTAGTAAACTTCTTGAAAAAATTGTTTTTAAATATATGTTTAATTATCTTTCAAAATATAAAATTATTTCTAAGAATCAATCAGGATTTCTCCCTAAAGATTCAACTGTCTATCAATTATTAACAATATACGATGCTATTGTAAAGCATTTGGATAAAGGTAAAGAAGCCAGAATGATATTTTGCGATATAAGCAAAGCTTTTGACAGGGTTTGGCATGATGGCTTATTATTCAAATTAAAACAATATGGGTTTTGTGGTAATATATTGAACTGGTTCTCTTCGTACTTAATGGATAGGAGACAGAGAGTGGTCTTAAATGGATTCAAATCTAACTGGAAATCGTTAAAGGCGGGGGTACCTCAGGGGTCAGTTTTAGGGCCATATTTGTTTTTGTTATATATAAATGATATAGGAGATAATTTATCATCTAATGTTAAGCTTTTTGCTGATGACACATCCTTATATACACTGATAGAGGGTAACAGACAGGAGGCTGCTGACATACTCAATGAAGATCTACGCAAAATTTCCACTTGGGCTAAAAAATGGGGTATATTATTCAATCCGGATAAAACAGTTTCTCTTCTTTTTTCAAGAAGGGCTGACTCTGAGACGTTGCATCCTGATCTTATTTTTAACAATGAAGTAATCAATAATGTCACTAATCATAAACATCTTGGTCTTGTATTCAATGGCAATGCCAACTGGTCATCTCATATAGACTTTATCTATGAAAAGGCTTGTTCAAGACTTAATATTCTTAGAATGTTAAAATTTAAGATTGATAGAAAATCCCTTGAGAAAATTTACATCTCATTTATTCGTCCAATCCTCGAATATGCCGATATCGTATGGGCCAACTGTTCCCAGAGAGAGTGTGACGTCTTAGAGTCAGTCCAACTTGAAGCATTGCGAATTATATCTGGACTAAGGCGAGGCACTAGCCATGACACTCTATATAAAGAGACTGGCTTTGTTAAACTTAGGATGAGAAGACACTTACATCAAAATATTGTATTTTTTAAAATTTTTAACAGCATATGTCCATCTCATGTATCTGACTTGCTAGTTCCCTTTTTTAACAATGTTGTCAATTACAACTTTAGACATAACAGGTTATTTGATTGTCCTTTACCAAGAACGAATCTATATAGTTCTAGCTTTTTTCCAAGACTTATGTCAGAATGGAATGAGCCAGCCTGTCTGTTACCCACAATGACATCACTTGCAGCATTAAAAAGGGAATGTTTAAACTCATCAGATACGGATGCCTATCCATTATGTTCTAATGTTTTTAAATATCAAGGTGATAGGAAATTTAACATAATATTATGTCAGTTAAGAAATTTTGCAAGTAATCTGAACTCTGATTTATTCAATTCATACCTTAGTGATAGCCCTGCTTGTACATGTGGTGCTCCATTAGAAGATCGTGAACATTTTTTCTTGCACTGTCCTCTATATTCTAATCAAAGACTAACTTTACTCAACTCTTTGTCAGCAATAAACGATTCCATTCCACTCAATATTCAAACGTTAATTTATGGTTTTCAGCCTCAAGTTATAAACATGAATATTTATATTATGGAGGCGGTTCAGAAATACATCAGAGACACCAGAAGATTTTTCTGAACTCTAAATTAGCTTAGTATTACATTAATTCTGATCATTAGAATGTTTCTTGTCCATTGAAGTTCACTCAATAGTACAAATAATCTTCTATCTAAGTTATGTAATAATACAAGAAGATTATGTTCAAGCTATATTCATATGTAATGTGCATGTAATTACTGTTATATTTTTTAAGGAGAGGGCTAATATAGGCTTTGCCTGTTGCCCAATTCCTTTTGTACATACGATCCGTACAATAAAATATTCTGAAATGAAAAAATATACCGGGTAGTACAGGTGATATACCGAGTAGTACAGGTGATATACCTAGTAGTACAGGTGATATACCGCTAGTAGAGGTGATATAAAGAGTAGTACAGGTGATATACCGGGTAGTACCGGTGATATACTGGGTAGTACAGGTAATATACCGGTTAGTACATGTGATATACCTAGTAGTACAGGTGATATACTGGATAGTACAGGCAATATACCGAGTAGTACAGGTGATATACCTAGTAGTACAGGTGATATACTGGGTAGTACAGGTAATATACCGGTTAGTACATGTGATATACTGGGAAGTACAGGTAATATACCGATTAGTACAGGTGATATACATAGTAGTACAGGTGATATACCGGGTAGTACATGTGATATACTGGGTAGTATAGGTGATATACCGAGTAGTACAGGTGATATACCGGGTAGTACAGGTGATATACCGGGTAGTATAGGTGATATACCGAGTAGTACAGGTGATATACTGGGTAGTAAAGATGATATACCTAGTAGTACAGGTGATATACCGGTTAGTATAGGTGATATACCGGTTAGTACAGGTGATATATTGGGTAGTAAAGGTGATATACCGAGTAGTACAGGTGATAAACCTAGTAGTACAGGTGATATACCCAGTAGTACAGGTGATATACCGAGTAGTACAGGTGATATACCGAGTAGTATAGGTAATATACCAGGTGATATACCTAGTAGTAAAGGTGATATACCGAGTAGTATAGGTGATATACCAGGTGATATACCTAGTAGTAAAGGTGATATACCCAGTAGTACATGTGATATACCCAGTAGTACAGGTGATAAACCTAGTATTACAGGTGATATACCGGGTAGTACAGGTGATATACCGAGTAGTATAGGTGATATACCAGGTGATATACCCAGTAGTAAAGGTGATATACCCAGTAGTACATGTGATATACCCAGTAGTACAGGTGATATACCCAGTAGTACAGGTGATATACCGAGTAGTACAGGTGATATACCAGGTGATATACCCAGTAGTACAGGTGATATACCGAGTAGTACAGGTGATATACCGAGTAGTATAGGTGATATACCTAGTAGTAAAGGTGATATACCCAGTAGTACAGGTGATATACCGAGTAGTACAGGTGATATACCGAGTAGTACAGGTGATATACCAGGTGATATACCCAGTAGTACAGGTGATATACCGAGTAGTACAGGTGATATACCGAGTAGTATAGGTGATATACCAGGTGATATACCTAGTAGTAAAGGTGATATACCGAGTAGTACAGGTGATATACCGAGTAGTACAGGTGATATACCGAGTAGTACAGGTGATATACCGAGTAGTACAGGTAAATATACTGGATAGTACCGGTGATATACATAGTAGTTCAGGTGATATACTGGGTAGTACAGGTGATATACTTGGTAGTACAGGCGATATACCGGGTAGTACAGGTGATATATTAGGTAGAAAAGTTGATATACCGAGTAGTACAGGTGATATACCGGGTAGTACATGTGATATACCGAGTAGTATAGGTGATATACCTAGTAGTAAAGGTGATATACCCAGTAGTACAGGTGATATACCGAGTAGTACAGGTGATATACCCAGTAGTACAGGTGATATACCGAGTAGTACAGGTAAATATACTGGATAGTACCGGTGATATACATAGTAGTTCAGGTGATATACTGGGTAGTACAGGTGATATACTTGGTAGTACAGGCGATATACCGGGTAGTACAGGTGATATATTAGGTAGAAAAGTTGATATACCGAGTAGTACAGGTGATATACCGGGTAGTACATGTGATATACCGAGTAGTATAGGTGATATACCTAGTAGTAAAGGTGATATACCCAGTAGTACAGGTGATATACCGAGTAGTACAGGTGATATACCGAGTAGTACCGGTGATATACCTGGTAGTACAGGTGATATTCCGGTTAGTATAGGTGATATACCGGCAAATACAGGTGATATACCCAGTAGTACAGGTGATATACCAGGTAGTACAGGTGATATATATCTGGTAGTAGAGGTGATATACCGGTTAGTATAGGTGATATACCGGTTAGTACAGGTGATATACCCAGTAGTACAGGTGATATACCGAGTAGTACCGGTGATATACCTGGTAGTACAGGTGATATACTGGGTAGTACAGGCAATATACCGAGTAGTACAGGTGATATACCTAGTAGTACAGGTGATATACTGGGTAGTACAGGTAATATACCGGTTAGTACATGTGATATACTGGGAAGTACAGGTAATATACCGATTAGTACAGGTGAGGTAGTACAGGTGATATACCGGGTAGTACATGTGATATACTGGGTAGTACAGGTAATATACCGGTTAGTACAGGTGATATACTGGGTAGTACAGGTAATATACCGAGTAGTACAGGTGATATACCGGGTAGTATAGGTGATATACCGAGTAGTACAGGTGATATACTGGGTAGTAAAGATGATATACCTAGTAGTACATGTGATATACCGGTTAGTATAGGTGATATAACCAGTAGTACAGGTGATATACTGGGTAGTAAAGATGATATACCTAGTAGTACAGGTGATATACCGGTTAGTACAGGTGATATATTGGGTAGTAAAGGTGATATACCGAGTAGTACAGGTGATAAACCTAGTAGTACAGGTGATATACCCAGTAGTACAGGTGATATACAGGTGATATAGTAGTATAGGTGATATACCAGGTGATATACCTAGTAGTAAATGTGATATACCGAGTAGTACAGGTGATATACCGAGTAGTATAGGTGATATACCGAGTACTATAGGTGATATACCAGGTGATATACCTAGCAGTAAAGGTGATATACCCAGTAGTACATGTGATATACCCAGTAGTACAGGTGATATACCCAGTAGTACAGGTGATATACCGAGTAGTACAGGTGATATACCAGGTGATATACCCAGTAGTACAGGTGATATACCGAGTAGTACAGGTGATATACCGAGTAGTATAGGTGATATACCAGGTGATATACCTAGTAGTAAAGGTGATATACCCAGTAGTACATGTGATATACCCAGTAGTACAGGTGATATACCCAGTAGTACAGGTGATATACCGAGTAGTACAGGTGATATACCAGGTGATATACCCAGTAGTACAGGTGATATACCGAGTAGTACATGTGATATACCGGGTAGTACAGGTGATATACCGAGTAGTACATGTGATATACCGGGTAGTACAGGTGATATACAGAGTAGTACAGGTGATATACCGGGTAGTACAGGTGATATACCGAGTAGTACCGGTGATATACCTGGTAGTACAGGTGATATGTCGAGTAGTACAGGTGATATACCGAGTAGTACCGGTGATATACCTGGTAGTACAGGTGATATACCGAGTAGTACAGGTGATATACCGAGTAGTACAGTTGATATATATCTGGTAGTAGAGGTGATATACCGGTTAGTATAGGTGATATACCGGGAAATACAGGTGATATACCCAGTAGTACAGGTGATATACCAGGTAGTACAGGTGATATATATCTGGTAGTAGAGGTGATATACCGGTTAGTACAGGTGATAAACCTTGTAGTACAGTTGATATACCGAGTATTACAGGTGATATACCCAGTAGTACAGGTGATATACCGAGCAGTACAGGTGATATACCGAGTAGTACAGGTAATATACTGGATAGTACCGGTGATATACATAGTAGTTCAGGTGATATACCGAGTAGTACAGGTGATATACCAGGTGATATACCTAGTATTAAAGGTGATATACTGGGTAGTACAGGTGATATACTGAGTAGTACAGGTGATATACCGAGTAGTACAGGTGAGATACCGAGTAGTAGAGGTGATATACCCAGTAGTACAGGTGATATACCGAGTAGTACATGTGATATACCAGGTAGTATAGGTGATATACCGAGTAGTACAGGTGATATACCGGGTAGTACAGGTGATATACCGAGTAGTACAGGTGATATACCTGGTAGTACAGGTGATATACCGGTTAGTATAGGTGATATACCGGGTAGTACAGGTGATATACCCAGTAGTACAGGTGATATACCGGGTAGTATAGGTGATATACCGAGTAGTACAGGTGATATACCTGGTAGTACAGGTGATATACCGGTTAGTATAGGTGATATACCCAGTAGTACAGGTGATGTACCGAGTAGTACAGGTGATATACCGGGTAGTACAGCTGATATAACGGTTAGTATAGGTGATATACCGGTTAGTACAGGTGATAAACCTAGTAGTACCGGTGATATACATAGTAGCTCAGGTGATATACTGGGTACTACAGGTGATATTCTGGGTAGTACATGTAATATACCGGTTAGTACTGGTGATATACCGAGTAGTACAGGTGATAAACCTAGTACTACAGGTGATATACCCAGTAGTACAGGTGATATACCCAGTAGTACAGGTGATATACCGAGTAGTAAAGGTGATATACCAGGTGATATACCTAGTAGTAAAGGTGATATACCCAGTAGTACAGGTGATATACTGAGTAGTACAGGTGATATACTGGGTAGTACAGGTAATATACCGGTTAGTACATGTGATATACTGGGAAGTACAGGTAATATACCGATTAGTACAGGTGATATACATAGTAGTACAGGTGATATACCGGGTAGTACATGTGATATACTGGGTAGTACAGGTAATATACCGGTTAGTACAGGTGATATACCGGGTAGTATAGGTGATATACCGAGTAGTACAGGTGATATACCGGGTAGTACAGGTGATATACCGGGTAGTATAGGTGATATACCGAGTAGTACAGGTGATATACTGGGTAGTAAAGATGATATACCTAGTAGTACAGGTGATATATTGGGTAGTAAAGGTGATATACCGAGTAGTACAGGTAATAAACCTAGTAGTACAGGTGATATACCCAGTAGTACAGGTGATATACCGAGTAGTACAGGTGATATACCGAGTAGTATAGGTGATATACCAGGTGATATACCTAGTAGTAAAGGTGATATACCGAGTAGTACAGGTGATATACCGAGTAGTATAGGTGATATACCGAGTAGTATAGGTGATATACCAGGTGATATACCTAGTAGTAAAGGTGATATACCCAGTAGTACATGTGATATACCCAGTAGTGCAGGTGATAAACCTAGTATTACAGGTGATATACCGGGTAGTACAGGTGATATACCGAGTAGTATAGGTGATATACCAGGTGATATACCCAGTAGTAAAGGTGATATACCCAGTAGTACATGTGATATACCCAGTAGTACAGGTGATATACCCAGTAGTACAGGTGATATACCGAGTAGTACAGGTGATATACCAGGTGATATACCAAGTAGTACAGGTGATATACCGAGTAGTACAGGTGATATACCGAGTAGTATAGGTGATATACCAGGTGATATACCTAGTAGTAAAGGTGATATACCCAGTAGTACAGGTGATATACTGAGTAGTACAGGTGATATACTGGGTAGTACGAGTAGTACAGGTGATATACCCAGTAGTACAGGTGATATACTACAGGTGATATACCCAGTAGTACAGGTGATATACCCAGTAGTACAGGTGATATACCGAGTAGTAAAGGTGATATACCGAGTAGTACAGGTGATAAACCTAGTAGTACAGGTGATATACCGAGTAGTACACGTGATATACCAGGTAGTATAGGTGATATACCGAGTAGTACATGTGATATACCGGGTAGTACATGTGATATACCGAGTAGTACATGTGATAAACATGTGATATAGTAGTACAGGTGATATACAGGTGATATACCCAGTAGTACAGGTGATATACCGAGTAGTACACGTGATATACCAGGTAGTATAGGTGATATACCGAGTAATACAGGTGATATATCGGATTGTATAAAAGATTATGCTGTCGTGGCGTGGTGACAGTGATCTATCTGTCACAGTGTGGTGATTGTGATACTTCCTCACGGTGTGATGACAATGATATTCCATCACGGTGTGGTGATTGTGATGTTCCCTCACGGTGTGGTGATTGTGATATTCCCTCACGGTGTGGTGATTGTGATATTACTTCACGGTGTGGTGACAATGATATTATCTCACGGTGTGATGACAATGATATTATCTCACGGTGTGATGACAATGATATGATCTCACGGTGTTATGACAATGATATCACCTCACGGTGTGGTGACAATGATATTATCGCACGGTGTGATGACAATGATATCACCTCACGGTGTGATGACAATGATATTATCGCACGGTGTGGTGACAATGATATTACCTCACGGTGTGATGACAATGATACTATTTCACGGTGTGGTGACAATGATATTACCTCATGGTGTGGTGACAATGATATTACCTCACGGTGTGGTGACAATGATATTACCTCACGGTGTGGTGACAATGATATTACCTCACGGTGTGATGACAATGATACTATTTCACGGTGTGGTGACAATGATACTATTTCACGGTGTGGTGACAATGATATTACCTCACGGTGTGGTGACAATGATATTACTTCACGGTGTGATGACAATGATATTACTTCACGGTGTGGTGACAATGATATTACCTCATGGTGTGGTGACAATGATATTACCTCACGGTGTGGTGACAATGATATTACCTCACGGTGTGGTGACAATGATTTCACCTCACGGTGTGGTGACAATGATATTACTTCACGGTGTGGTGACAATGATATTATCTCACGGTGTGATGACAATGATATTACTTCATGGTGTGGTGACAATGATATTACCTCATGGTGTGGTGACAATGATATTACCTCACGGTGTGATGACAATGATATTACCTCATGGTGTGGTGACAATGATATTACCTCATGGTGTGGTGACAATGATATTACCTCACGGTGTGGTGACAATGATATTACCTCATGGTGTGGTGACAATGATATTACCTCATGGTGTGGTGACAATGATATTACCTCATGGTGTGGTGACAATGATATTACCTCATGGTGTGGTGACAATGATATTACCTCACGGTGTGATGACAATGATATTACCTCATGGTGTGGTGACAATGATATTACCTCACGGTGTGGTGACAATGATATTACCTCACGGTGTGATGACAATGATACTATTTCACGGTGTGGTGACAATGATACTATTTCACGGTGTGGTGACAATGATATTACCTCACGGTGTGGTGACAATGATATTACTTCACGGTGTGATGACAATGATATTACTTCACGGTGTGGTGACAATGATATTACCTCACGGTGTGGTGACAATGATATTACCTCACGGTGTGGTGACAATGATATTACCTCACGGTGTGGTGACAATGATATTACCTCACGGTGTGGTGACAATGATATTACTTCACGGTGTGGTGACAATGATATTACCTCACGGTGTGGTGACAATGATATTACCTCACGGTGTGATGACAATGATACTATTTCACGGTGTGGTGACAATGATATTACCTCATGGTGTGGTGACAATGATATTATCTCACGGTGTGATGACAATGATATTACCTCATGGTGTGGTGACAATGATATTACCTCACGGTGTGATGACAATGATATTATCTCACGGTGTGATGACAATGATATTATCTCACGGTGTGATGACAATGATACTATCTCACGGTGTGGTGACAATGATATTACCTCATGGTGTGATGACAATGATATTCCCTCACGGTGTAGTGACTTTGACATATATGTCACGGTGCGGTGACTGTTACATACGTGTCATGGAGTAGTGACTATGACATACATATCACGGTGTGATGACAATTATATACCGTCATGGTGTGGTGACAATGATATACCGTCATGGTGTAGTGATTGTGATATAAACGTCACGGTGTAGTGACTTTGACATATATGTCACGGTGTGGTGACTATGACATACGTGTCACGGAGTAGTGACTATGACATACATATCGCGGTGTTGTGACAACGATATATCCGTCACACTGAAGTGATAGTAATACACCCGCCCTGGTTAAGTGACTCTGATACTCTGGTAAAATAACTTCCGATAGCCGCTTCGCCCACCTTGACGCCGCTGTCTCTGAAGTGACAAGCGCGTCGCCAATACTCCACACACGGCAATTGATCGTTGAGAACGGTCCCGCGTGTCAGCACTATGTGGTATGCTGAGGTATCTCTGCGACCAGTGCCCTGACAGAAGGTTCTGAGAATTTTCTTTGATTTTACCAAGTGGCTCCATTATAAAATGTTGATGCTGATTAATTACATTTTTTTTTCAAATATGTGTGTGCCGTCTCTTGTTGGAGTCAGGAGGAAAATCGAATCATGTTTACTTCAATGGTCAGTATAAACAAATAAACAACATCAGCAGAAACATGACACTCGTTCAATGCTGAACAGAGTGGAACCTATTCTGTGTCACCAGAAGTGTGTGCTTGTTTTTTCAACGTGTCTTTTGTCCGGAAGCAGCGGATATGCTTACCCGGACGGGGACAGTAGTACGGAAAAACCGTCGAAGGTCGAGCAGTAAAGGATCGACAAGGAGGGGTTCGGCCCCTACGGTTCTTCAACAAGGGGCCCAATGTCACTCCCCTAACCTGAACTTTCCTCCCGGAACCCGGACTTACCTCACCCCTCAACCTTCGCCATGTAAAAGTGTGTCCTTCAGTTTTAGTTCTGAGGGCAAGAATTGTATTACTCCGGATAACCTCTCTTTACGACAGGTGAGTGATTTATTTTTCAATCAATTTTATAACTTTATTTAAACTGACGTCGCACCTGCACTGTACGACACTGTCGCCTCACACATTATATAAATAACTGTCATCTTTCCGACGGTTAAATTACGCACGTACATACTAGAACTAAAGATGCCATGCTGTGGGTTAACGCAAGATTTTGTCGCAGTCGTTTTAGAGCAAAGAAACATATAAATGGTAGCATGGCTTATCAATTGTTAAAATTACAGATGTTGACAATGGTCCTGTTATGACATTTGGCCTGGTGGTGCCGACTATTTCACAAGTGTCGCTCATGATTATCAGAGCGTGCTTCACATGTAAGGGCCATCGTCGGTAATAGCGTTGGTGTCAAGGGCTATCGAGCAACAATCTTAAAAACACGTGAACTGGTTTAAAATGGCCAGGTAAAAACAGTACACATAGGAATTCATTTGTTCTATTCATATACAGTTCCGAAATGAAATAAAACACGCACGTGTCTGGATTTTGAAGAAATATAACCACATGCGTGAGTCTTGACATCATGGATGTGAAAGAATGTTACCTATACAGATGTCGGGGTTCTCATAGATGTCGGGGTTCTCATAGAGTGTTACGTTAACACGTGTCGGGGTTCTCATGGAGTGTTACGTATACAGATGTCGGGGTTCTCATGGAGTGTTACGTATACACCGTGTCGGGGTTCTCATGGAGTGTTACGTATACAGATGTCAGGGTTCCCATGGAGTGTTAGATATATAGATGTCGGGGTTGTCATGGAGTGTTACGTATACAGATGTCGGGGTTCTCATGGAGTGTTACGTATACAGATGTTGGGGTTCTCATGGAGTGTTACGTTAAAACGTGTCGGGGTTCTCATGGAGTGTTACGTTAACACGTGTCGGGGTTGTCATGAAGCGTTACGTAAACACGTAGTGGGGTTAACATGGAGTGTTACGTATACAGATGTCGGGGTTGTCATGAAGCGTTACGTTAACACGTATCGGGGATATCATGGAGTGTTAAGTAAACATATGTCGTGGTTGTCATGGAGTGTTACGTTAACACGTGTCGTGGTTGTCATAGTGTTACGTAACCACGCGTCTGGGTTGTCATAGAGTGTACCTCAACATGTGTCGTGATTGTCATGGAGTGTTACGTAAACACGTGCTGCGTTATGATAGATGTTACATGTACATTTTTCGAGTAAAAATGAGCGTATTAGTTCGGAAACACGAATGGTATTATCGGAATGTCGCGTTATAAGGATGGAACTGTTGCATATTGGATAGAATCGACGGCTAAGTGGGAGTTCCAGGTAACAGACATGGAAATCCAATATCCAGTGGTTACAAACCTTGGGAAAGAGATGATATACAACGGTTTCCATGGCAATGATAATCACAGATCATTTCTTTCATATCATGTATCGATCTGCATACCCGCTCTACTTGAAATAATAAATATAAATTACGTATTATATCTAAATATCAGAACAGCTGAGAGATAACAGATAAATGGTAATTTTAACATCGGATACTGTGTTTATACAAGCACAATTAAGGAGATGATGATTATCTGTGTTTCGTTTGCTCGTTTGCTTGTTCGTTCGTTCGCTCGCTCGCTCGCTCCCTCGCTCGATCGATCGATCGTTCGTTTACTCCTCCGCTCTTTCATACAGTATTTGTTCGTTTGTTTATTGATTATTTTTGTTTATTGTTTATCTATTTTTGGCACGAAAATCAAAAGATAACACATTGTGTAACGTTAAAAGATGAACGTTGTCTCCTACAGTGCATATTTGTTTCCTGGTAAAGTGGTAGAGATTCAAAAACATCGACAAATGTTTGGTCCGAAAACTCAAGGTATAAGAAAAGTGTGATAATGTAGATGTTTACATGACAACCCCGACATTATGGTGTTGATAATAGGGAGCACGTGGGGAATAAAGAAGAAAACACGGTGGAAAGAGGAGGTAAATACGAAAATAAACATATGAACGCACAAAGGTAAACACGGAGGAAAGCGTAAAGGAGAGAAAAAAGGAATGCATAGATTGTGTAAGAAACCGCATTGGGTGTCTTTTTGAAGTACAATATGATGCAACGGAATATTTTCCATGAAATACGTCAATTCCGTTCAGTTTGTACGCTTCTTAATTGAACCTGTAAGGCAAATGAGCTATGATCATTCGGAAGCAGGGTATTCCGGAAATAGTCGGAGACTAGGCATACGCATGTCGCGACCTACAGTGTGTAATCCACACTCTCTGTTTGGACAAGTGCTAATCCGAGAACATGTCACGTCTTCAGTATTTTTTTTTGAAATCGGTTAAAATAAAAAGTGAAAAAAATGTTCTCAGATGTATCCAAAACCAAGGAAAGGTCAAGTAAGATTCTTGCGATATTTGAAACGCATACAGCACATCAACGCTTCCCTTCAAATTGTAATGACGGCGCTTATTATTGGCCAATCAAGGGGATTTTTTCTATTCAATGCATTCAACCAGAACAAACTATGGTAAAATAAACGTGTAATAGACAAAATTTATTATTTTCTTTTATCCGCTTCAATTTTACTAACTTATCTTCAATAAAGAGAGAGAGAGAGAGAGAGAGAGAGAGAGAGAGAGAGAGAGAGAGAGAGAGAGAGAGAGAGAGAGAGAGAGAGAGAGAGAGAGAGAGAGAGAGAGAGAGAGAGAGAGAGAGAGAGAGACTGAAGAAACCCAAATTAGTCTGTTGTTCTTTCTGTGGCTGTAGATATTCTCATTTTCTTCAATTACTTACCATCAGCTCTTTCCATTCGGTGTTGTCTCCCGTGGGCACTGATCATCACGTGACCGTAGCCAATTGTGCAAACGCTAATTTCAATGCAAACACGCAAAATAACACTTGTGAAAAAATTCTTTTAATATTCTGCCAAATTCGTGAAAAACACACGTTCAGTTCAACAGTAATGCACTCTGGATGCAGGGAGACTAAAATCAAATAATCATACGTAGGGAATATGCATTGATATGATATGCATGAACATAGGCCAAAAGTGTACACAACTACATGTCATGAGGACATGTTCGATTTACAGAGATACAGGTCACATCGGGAAATCGATAAACAGTTTATGTCTTGTGTTTATGTAGACTAATCCTTACGAGTGTTTATTGTAAAGGCTTTGCACGGAAATTTGGATCCAAATCCTATTACATAGGTCACGTCAACATCGCCAATACATGTCACGTGACAGCACGTGTATCCAGGCTGCAGGCATGATTTACAAAATTTTTAGCCTTCGTGTTGCACGATAATTATTTTTTATGATATTTGTAGAGAGAAAAAATATTAGTTATCTATGTAAAATGAAGAAAATTGGAGATGAAATTCATCAGTCTTTTACTAACCGTCATATATTACTACACTTTGGCCCTGTTTTGACTTTAATGGTTTTTTTTTTGAAAGACCTAATTTTATAACTTCAATATTCTAATCAGTTGAAAATACAATTATATTTTAATCTCATATTGATTTAAAGAGAACGAATAAGCTCTCCTAATCATTACATCTACATAAGACCTACTCCCCCTAGACCGACTCTCCCTGAGACCTACTCCCCCTAGACCGACTGTCTCCAGAACCTACTGCCTCTAGACCGACTCTCAGTGAGACCTGCTCCTCTAGACCGACTCTCCCTTAGACCTTCTCCACCTAGACCGACTCTCCATGCGACCTAGTCCCCCTAGACCGACTCTCTTCAGGACCTATTCCTCCTAGACCGACTTTCCCTGAGACCTAATCCCCATCGACAGACTTTCCCTGAGACCTACTCCCCCTAGACAGACTGTCCCTGAGACCGTCTCCCCCAAGACCGACCCTCTCCAGGGCCTACTCCCCCTAGACCGACTCTCCCTGAGACCTACTCCCCCTTGACTGACTGTCCCTGAGACCGTCTCCCCCAAGACCGACTCTCTCCAGGGCCTACTCCCCCTAGACCGACTCTCTCTAGGGCCTACTCCCCCTAGACCTACTCTCTCCAGAACCTACTCCCCCTAGACCGACTCTCTTCAGAACCTACACCCCCAAGACCGACTCTCTCCAGAACCTACTCCCCATAGACCGACTCGCCATGAGACCTGCTCCCCTTGACCGACTCTCCCTTAGACCTTCTCCCCCTAGACCGACTCTCTCCAAGGCCTACTCCCCCTAGACCGACTCTCTCCAGGGCCTACTCCCCCTAGACATACTCTCTCCAGAACCTACTCCCCCTAGACGGACTCTTACCAAAGCCTATTCCCTCTAGACTGACTCTCTCCAGAGCTTACTACCCCTAGACTGACTCTCCCTGAGACCTACTCCCCCTAGACCGACTCTCCGTGCGACATCCTCCCCCTAGACCGACTCTCTTCAGGACCTATTCCCCCTAGACCGACTCTCCCTACGAATTACTCCCCCTAGACCGACTCTCCCTGAGACCTATTTCCCCTAGACAGACTCTCCCTGAGACCGTCTCCCCCAAGACCGACTCTCTTCAGGGCCTACTCCCCATAGACCGACTCTCTCCAGAACCTACTCCCCCTAGACCGACTGGACAGAGCCTACTCCCCCAAAACCGACTCTTTCTAGAGCCTCTCCAGAACCTACTCCCCCTAGACCGACTTTCTCCAGAACCTATTCCCCCTAGACCGACTCTCCCTGAGTCCTACTCCCCCTAGACTGACTCTCTCCAGAACCTTCTGCCCCTAGACTGACTCTCCATACGACTCAGTCCCCCTAAACCGACTCTCGCTGAGAACTACTCCCCCTAGACCGACTGTCTCCAGAACCATTGCACCTAGACAGACTCTCCCTGAGACCGTCTCCCCCTAGACCGACTCTCTTTAAAGCCTACTCCCCCTAGACCGACTCTCTCCAGAGCCTCTCCAGAACCTTCTCCCCCTACACCGACTCTCTCCAGAGCCTACTCCCCCTAGACCGACTCTCTCCAGAACCTACACCCCCAAGACCGACTCTCTCCAGAGCCTACTCCCCCTAGACCAACTCTCTCCAGAGCCTCTCCAGAACCTTCTCCCCCTAGACCGACTCTTACCAGAGCCTATTCGCCCTAGACCGACTCTTTCCAGAGCCTACTCCCCCTAGACCGACTCTCTCCAGAACCTACACCCCCAAGACCGACTCTCTCCAGAACCTACATCCACAAGACCGACTCTCTCCAGAACCTTCTCCCCCTACACCGACTCTTACCAGAGCCTATTCGCCCTAGACTGACTCTCTCCAGAGCCTACTCCCCCTACTCTCTCCAGAACCTACATCCACAAGACCGACTCTCTCCAGAACCTTCTCCCCCTACACCGACTCTTACCAGAGCCTATTCGCCCTAGACTGACTCTCTCCAGAGCCTACTCCCCCTAGACCGACTCTCTCCAGAACCTACACCCCGAAGACCGACTCTCTCCAGAACCTACATCCACAAGACCGACTCTCTCCAGAACCTACTCCCCCTAGACCGACTCTCCCTGATACCTACTCCCCAAAGACCGACTCGCCGTGAGACCTGCTCCCATTGACTGACTCTCCCTTAGACCTTCTCCCCCAAGACCGACTCTCCCTTAGACCTTCTCCCCCTAGACCGACTCTCCATGCGACCTCCTCCCCTGGACTGACTCTCCCTGAGACCTACTCCCCCTAGACGGACTCTCTTCAGGACCTATTCCTCCTAGACCGAATCCCCCTGAGACCTAATCCCCCTCGACAGACTCTCCCTGAGACCTACTTCCCCTAGACCGACTCTCCATACAATTTACTCCCCCTAGACCGACTCTCCCTGATACCTTCTCCCCATAGACCGACTCGCCGTGAGACCTGCTCCCCTTGACTGACTCTCCCTAAGACCTGCTCCCCCTTGACTGACTCTCCCTAAGACCTACTCCCCCTTGACTGACTCTCCCTGATACCTACTCCCCCTAGACCGACTCTCCCTGATACCTACTTCCCCTAGACCGACTCTCAAAATTACGTTTTAAAAACCTGTTCAGTGTTCACAGTCAGAAGTACTTATTCTTTACACGACAGGGCTAGTCCATTGCACTATGACAAGCAAATTCATTAAGAGCGCTATGTAAGTAAAATGTCAGGAATTGATTCCGGGAATGACATTCTTTTTTTAAAGGTGAGGGCTATGTCAGAACATGATGCGCGTGGTTAAGTTTAATTTAACAAATTACCCATAACACGTTTTTCCTAGTGTTTTTGTTTTGTGTGTTGTGTTTTTTTAACCTAGCATGTATGTATATAATCACTTACTTATATCGATCTCGCCACACTTACAGAGAGTACTGCCTGGACATTCTATCAATATTGTATATACACCAGTTTGCTCGTTTCTTATTCACTTTGATTATTTATCCAACGGACAGTTGAGGAATTATAAAGGGGATACAGGGATTTTTCAAAGTTTGCTAATTTGTTTTTCAAATCTAATATTTGAATTGTTCTGGTTTTTTCTGGGTTTTTTTTGTAAAATGTTCATTTCACTAAATGTAATTCAAAATTGTGACTGACATGACAAGTTCTACTTGCTTGTTCACACCAAGTTGCCATCAGATTTTATTTTCACCAGACCTTTATTTCAACTTGAGTATTAAGTACATCAATTTACTATTAGTATCATATAAAATGTGTTTTACTTAGACTGCAGAAACAAATATTCTGTAAATGTTTCCAAAACGGTAAATGCCAGACGTTGAGTAAGTGTAAAGAACCTTTATACAACATTTAAATCTC
Source organism: Ylistrum balloti (assembly GCF_031769215.1). Taxonomy (NCBI): domain Eukaryota; kingdom Metazoa; phylum Mollusca; class Bivalvia; order Pectinida; family Pectinidae; genus Ylistrum; species Ylistrum balloti. The sequence goes on from NW_026781993.1 coordinate 314,501, forward strand.
AAGCCGTGCCCCAGGCCCCTCCTTCCGCGATACAGCACCGTATGGGAAAGTACCCTGTTATCGTGTCACGTACTTTACGTTATCTTGTCACGTGGGCGTATACCTCCGACTACTCACTGCGACCATGCCAAGTTCAAACGGTTACTGAATATTTAATTTTCGTTTCATCTAAGCATATTCTTTCTGTTTCTGAAATTAGCGCGGGCAATTGACCGCCTTGATATTAACACATGCCAATGTTGATGCTGGTTTTATTAAAAAAAAAAAATTCCAGTGCATGAAAATTTGATGTTAAAAACGGGAAATATGATATCAAAAATGTTTTGTTATTATGCCATTAAATAGGTAGTTTTCAAAGCGTTCTTGAGACCAAGTAAGCAAGTGAGGAAATATGATGCCAAAATGTTTTGTTGTGCTATTAAACGTGTAGTTTCCAACGTGCGCATGTACCAAAGGGTAGCGGTTAGTTCGTTCGACGAATTTATATCTTCATATTACTTCAGCTGTTTATAAAAACAGGGGTTTTTATCTTAAATTGTCGTTTAACTGAACCATTTTACTTACTTCTTTTAAATAAATGGTAAGACTTATTCAGACAATCGATGTCACTTTCGGGATAAAAAGTGGACAATAATCACAATGCATTTAGTTCGTATCAGTATAGAGCTTGATTATGTCTCGGTTTCCCTCTTCAGAACATGATGACTTGGATTGTCTTAGGTTTACAAAGTGTATGGAACAGGAAACGCTTACCCTTCCAGAACGCGTGGTCTTTTTATCCCTGCACTTTTAATGAGTCTTTTAGTACAGTTTCATACCTAACTCTCAATTTGTCTGTCTTCAAATAAAATTGCGGTTTTGATCACGTGTTGGTAATTCTTCGGCCTTGACAATACTTTGAGGGACAATTTTAGCCATTGGAAAAATCAATGGGAAGGAAGGGAAAATGTTTAACACCTCTGCTATTTACAGAGGAAAAGACGATATTCCATTGATAAGAGAGTTCATACGTCAACAGCTACAAGTGCCTATACGTTAAATTTAAAAATTACGACAGTCAGCGGGTTTACACATGTGTTGATTTGTTCTGACGTTGTGTTGCATGCAGCTTAATTACTCGCTGAATGTAGTATGCAAGCACATCACTCTGTCGATAAGTGGATTTTAAAAGTCCCATGGAACATTTTATAAGTCATTATCACATACAATTAAATCACAAAATTGAGTTCTCCGTCGACTGTTGAAATTATGACTACGTCATGCTGTGGTAAACGTTTTAACATATATTAATGCTTATTTGGAAATTACTCTTTTCATGAGGATCGCCATTTCAAACTAATCTTCTTTATCACGATTGGAAGAATATCACTGCTGTATCAGTATTTATAAACGGGATCAAATGGATGACAGTTTCTTTTCATTTGACTACAATATCAATTTGATTTTCTCTACGTCACAACACATAACGTAATCAATGCACCTGCTCCCATAACGTGTGTTTATGTTCATGCACAGGATATCGACACACCTGCTCCATAACTTGTGTGTATATCCACGTACAGGGAATTGACACACCTGCTCCATAACTTGTGTTTATGTTCATGTACATGAAATTGACACATCTGCTCCATAACTTGTGTTTATGTTCATGTACAGGGAATTGACACACCTGCTCCATAACTTGTGTGTATATCCATGTACAGGGAATTGACACACCTGCTCTATAACTTGTGTTTATGTTCATGTACAGGGAATTGACACACCTGCTCCATAACTTGTGTGTATATCCATGTACAGGGAATTGACACACCTGCTCCATAACTTGTGTTTATGTTCATGTACAGGGAATTGACACACCTGCTCCATAACTTGTGTTTATGTTCATGTACAGGGAATTGACACACCTGCTCCATAACTTGTGTGTATATCCATGTACAGGGAATTGACACACCTGCTCCATAACTTGTGTGTATATCCATGTACAGGGAATTGACACACCTGCTCCATAACTTGTGTGTATATCCATGTACAGGGAATTGACACACCTGCTCCATAACTTGTGTGTATATCCACGTGTAGGGAATTGACACACCTGCTCCATAACTTGTGTTTATGTTCATGTACATGAAATTGACACATCTGCTCCATAACTTGTGTTTATGTTCATGTACAGGGAATTGACACACCTGCTCCATAACTTGTGTTTATATCTGTGCACAGGGAATCGACACACCTGCTCCATAACTTGTGTGTATATCCATGTACAGGGAATTGACACACCTACTTTCCTTGGCTACACTACGAACACCACCGTATCGTGTGTTTTCCTTGGCTACACTACGAACACCACCGTATCGTGTGTTTTCCTTGGCTACACTACGAACACCACCGTATCGTGTGTTTTCCTTGGCTACACTACGAACACCACCGTATCGTGTGTTTTCCTTGGCTACACTACGAACACCACCGTATCGTGTGTTTTCCTTGGCTACACTACGAACACCACCGTATCGTGTGTTTTCCTTGGCTACACTACGAACACCACCGTATCGTGTGTTTTCCTTGGCTACACTATGAACACCACCGTATCGTGTGTTTTCCTTGGCTACACTACGAACACCACCGTATCGTGTGTTTTCCTTGGCTACACTATGAACACCACCGTATCGTGTGTTTTCCTTGGCTACACTACGAACACCACCGTATCGTGTGTTTTCCTTGGCTACACTACGAACACCACCGTATCGTGTGTTTTCCTTGGCTACACTATGAACACCACCGTATCGTGTGTTTTCCTTGGCTACACTACGAACACCACCGTATCGTGTGTTTTCCTTGGCTACACTACGAACACCACCGTATCGTGTGTTTTCCTTGGCTACACTATGAACACCACCGTATCGTGTGTTTTCCTTGGCTACACTATGAACACCACCGTATCGTGTGTTTTCCTTGGCTACACTATGAACACCACCGTATCGTGTGTTTTGTTTTCATGGATAAGACAATGAACTTTCACCGAATTCCACGATTGCCTTTAACTTCGAGATGAACATTCTTACTTTGAGCCAGATTTCATTATCCTGTTTCTATGAGTTTTTATTTCATCTATTTATTTTTTGTTTGACCACAAATAGGGTGAAGTACTTCAAAATGATTCACTGATATTGTCTCGTCGAATAAAGAAACAAAAAACAATCTAACTTCAAATGCATTTTGTAGAACAGCATATTTTTCTGTATTGTAAGATTTAATAAGATATTATTAAGATATATAATGGACGCAGACTATTAGCCTCTATATCCTTACCAATAAAAAGTGACATGAAATCACGATTTTTTTATAATTACGTCAAATGGCAATGTATCGAATATTAGAATTAATTAAAAAGTTATTTGTAAGGATTTCTAAAAAATTTGCTTGCAATGACGTAATCATTTTGTGACTTAGAATAAATTCATACGTTTATTAATTCTGATGTTAATATGTTAATATCCAAAAAATACTGAATAAAAACAAGATGAAATAAAACACATGCAGTCACGTGATTAGTTTCATATCTAATAGCCATTGTATCACTTTCACCACCTCCCGGTCACTTATCGACCGCAGTTAATCTTTCATTGAAATCAAGCTTCTAAAAATAGAAAATTGACGTCTTCATTAAAGAGGACATGAAACAATGTTTTCTCGTTTCATTAGACATTCATACCAACACATCAAAACTTGAGTTTGGGTCGGGCTAGAGAATGTCCAGATCTTAATATGTTATCAAGGGATTAAAATTCGCTTCATGACGTCAAGTGAAATCTCGCAACTATGCTCATCAGTTGATGGTTTAAAATATTCCCCACGGAAAACTTGACCGCGTCCGTTCTTTACTTCTATAAATCACCTAGATCAGATCCAGGCCTAAATTTGGTGGAGCAATCCTCATAAAGACGATGAGTAATTTGATATGATATCAATGCGTCCGGGCCTTGTATAAATACATATTATTTACGACCCGTTCCTAATAACGAAATTTTAAAGATCATGCCTTTTAAAATGCGTTTCTGGACTCGAAGTTCTACACTGACATCGTTTGATGACTTTTTCCAGTGACACATTAATCAGGTTCTGAAAGAAAAAATATGGTACACTACGTATAAATATCTGTTAATTGATCACAGATATTGTTCCTGATGGTGCAGTTAAATTCTTTCCTGTGACGAGTTAGTGAATTATGGTGTTGGTCTTTAGATGAATTGGTGAATCATGGTGCAGTTTCAGGGACGAGTTGGGGAAATACGTTGTATTATCACTGATACGAGTTGGTAAAATATTGTCAATAGACATATTGTTCCTGTGACGAGTAGGTGAATATATGTGTAAGTGAGCGCAATGTAAAGAGGGCGAATTGTTGAAGGGATAGGATATTCACACTGGAATATCATAACCTGGATATGGTTACATGGTCAAATAAAAACTGACAATGGGCTTACCTGTCTTGCTCCTTCTAAACACTAACCCTTAAATCATAACCAAACCAACCTCACCTCGTAGTGGCTCTCACTCTGCCCAAAATTCAAACATCTCCTTGGTAAATCTCAGCCTCTTATATCATTTTCTATTTCAACCAATCCGAAAACTCCCATAACCTATCCAAATCAGCGCATTTGCACAAATCACACACATACTTATTAAAAGTCGGTTCATTGAATAGACATTTGCTAAAGGAATGGAATCTCGGATCGCAGTAGACATTTGTAAACTGAGATAGCTCCACCCGTATGACTGGAAGGTTCACAAGATGGGACAACAAAAAGATGAAAGTTAGTTAAGGCACCAGCACCAAAGTAACCAGAGTTAACAATAGCCCGGCGGACGGGACTGTAAACGTTGGCCCGTATGAGGGCTGTTCAATCTCGCACGTAAATGATCCTCCTGAGGTTATCGATAATAAGATTAGGCGTTTAACGCCGCCCAAATTATCCATAACTTCATTCGGCCATATTATCATAGTTATAAACTGTTGGACAAGGACTTCTGAATTTCCCCTGATCTAAAAGGGGAGCACCTCCTCACGTCGCCCGGCAACGGGAATAGTCATGGAGACGTGAAACCATCATCACCATCATCATCATCATCATCATCATCATCATCATCTTAACCTGTCTCCTGCATCCCGTTAAAATTTGAGCAAAAAGCCAGAAACACGAAGTGCAATTGATGGCTTTTGCATGTCATGGCTTGGGGAATAGAACTCCTTGCTTTCCTCACTTGAGCGAACACTCAATCAGATACCTAAGGTAAGTTTGTTTCAAGAGAAACGAAATAACAAAACAGATCAAGATCTCAATTAGTTTACTTCAATAGAAACAGCAGATACAATTCTTACGACGAAACACTTTGTGTCAGTGCCAAGTTATCAAGGTAGTGTCATTGTGAGCCCTATATTCTCATGACCCGTTCCAAAGAATCTAGCCACTCCAAGGAATATCTATTGACCTTGTACTCTGTGACCTATGACATTAGCTGAACCCTTATTAGTTGATATGACCTCATCAGATAAATTCATCTTATCAAGAACTTTCCGCCTTTATTCTCCCATCAACCTCGTTTTGGGTTATTTTTCCGGACCCGAGAGATTCACTTGGTGTGATATCCTCGTATGTTATTCCGATGATTCCGCGATGATCTCGTACATAATTGATGAATACCGATATCACGTGGTCACTTTGGACATTGACACTTATCAGTTATTCTTCTTAATCTAATATTGTTGAAAGCAGTGTGAAGCACGTGCATTCATCATTCTGTACGTTTAATCGTTCGCTTACCGTCAAAATACATTTTAGAACTGGAAAATTGATAAGATATTCCTTCGTCACTTTTTTATTGAACCATATACAACCAATCAATCACTCTGACTTAAAAGGAAATTTACCAATCATGATAATGGTCATGTGATATCAATCCTCAACAGATTTCACTCTCTTTGTAGGAATCTATTATTCATATCTTTTGTAAAAAGATATAAATGTATATTGCACAAAAACCATTTATATTTCTACAAGGATTTTAATTTTTAATGATATCTTAGGAAAACCAACATTTAAACCTACTAATGATAGACGACCATGGGTCTAACTGTTAAAGGTTATCTTTGCCCCCTGTATGATTTATTATCAAATATTTCATGAAAACTTTAAACTCCGATTTGAACAAGTAAAAAATTGAAGAGATAGATTCTTTTGTAAGCCGGAAAACACCATCTAACGTTTAGCGTAAAGTACCATTACGTCTTAGCAATTTCACTGTTGACTTAAAAAGATGTTCCCGAAAATTCGTAAACACTGTCTTCAAGTTCTAAATCCTGATCGATGAGATTCAATTATCTCGTAAAAATGAGGATATAAAACTTCCCCATCCGTCAGTCTATATCTATGTAACATGTATATTCTCAACGTAAATTTGTTTCTTCTTTTAATCATAGGATGCATTCTTACGAATTTAACTGACCTCCCAAACCTTCGCTCCAGTTTGTCAAAGCTTCGTTAAGATTGACCTGTGTATATGAACAAACAAAATGATGATATCTTTATTGGTTTATGCAGGCAGTTTTGATATTCTTAATTCAACTTGGGAAATCATTTTTTCGGTGACACCAATGAACCCAGACCAAGCTTTGAGCACCTGAGGCGAGGTTTCAAAACAACTGCCATGAAATCTGCAAACATTTTTTTTAAAAAGTGACTCTATATCCACGGGCAGTTGTTAATCAAAAAGTAATTTATACACAACAAAAACAACAACGGAGACAAAACTTCACCTTGAAACAGCCCATTATCACAATTATAATAATGAGATAACCACGCTAATCAAACACACCACAATTTACATCGCTACATGGGGCCATAACAACCTTCCATCGATGCCCCCACTCATCAGCTGGAAGCGCAATATTTGTCGAAAGTAGAAAACAGACACATCTAAATAACCAGCCAATGAAGAAAAAAGCAAACTCTTATTTCAAAATTTCAGATGCTTGCAGTAAGAAAACCGAAAGAAACGTCAGTCACCAAATGAGTTTTGTTTGAAACGAAGCTGATTACCAACATCATTAATTGTGGATGTCGTTTTGTCTCGTATACTGGCAGCAAGGCTATTGTCATTGATACATATTTTACATAAACCTTTATATTAGGCAGCTCGTGACAGCAAACCACATGCAATAATTTAAATCGTCTGTAATTTTCTTTTATCTTTCTATCAAACTTCCGACAAAAACCTAGATTGAATTGATGTCCAGTACTATGTAAAGAACCAATTTAATTTTACATTTGACATACACACACACACTTGTCTTTCTGTAACTTTGTATCGCCGTTAATTTGATGTTCTAAATTTTGTCTTAATATCAATATTTCTGTGATAGATGTCGACAGCTGACAGCTAAAAGGTTTTCGGCGCTATTTCGGTTAATGAAGATATATAGGAAGGTTTGAAGGTTGTCATTTTGATCTTGTTAGGGAATACTTCATTTCCTTGCGTGATATAAAGTAAAACATGTTCAGCGCTAATAAGTATATCAGTTATTCTGTTGTTATTACCCTGGTTTTAATTTTGAGGACGTTTCATTACTCACTATGTTTCATATAGATTTACGCGACTAGTGACGTCAGTGAAACAGAAGATTATCTTTCCATAGTGACCTTATTTTCTTGTAACAACCAGTCCGGTACAAAAATAGCATTAATGAATTATTTGACAACTCGAGAGCATATGACGAGACTGCTATAGCTAAGTTGTATAAAGTGCTGACCTCCCAATGTTGCGTACCACATATGTAACCTCGGGTTAAGATCCAAGGTGTGTGGTTCGATGTTCCAGACATGTGATGTTTGTGTTCAGTGTGCTGGGGAACGGACCAGTGCCCATTTTACTCGAATTAACCAACAACATTATGGAGATCTCGTTTTAAAATGAACCTGGCTGTTCTGAGGCGATAAACATAAACAAACGACTTTGGGAAAAAGAGTGTGCTAAGGAGAAAAATAAAAAAAAAAATAGATTCCAAATGTTGTCATGAGTGCAACAGATTAATTGTAGTTGTTTTTGACGACACAAATTATAGTCTCAAATCTTCACGTGATTCCCACATTGGTTGCCTCTTAAGCACACATAGGTGAGGATAGTGACACGACCTCAGGTAATCAATAGGCCTGGATGTTGGGGTCGAGTTCAAATATAGTTGCACTGAAGACAGAAGTGAATAGTTCCTTTTGATACATACTGCTTCAAACAGCTTTAACAATAGACGATGCATTTGTCAGATGTGATCACAACAGACTGACGGAATTATCACTACTCAGGAATTATCACTAATCCGGGATCATCTGTAACTTTCAGACCGTAGTTAATCTCGTTAACTTCATGGTATAATTATCAATTTCACAAACGTAAAGACGCTATATCGGTCCCAAATTACTTTTAATATCAATTTTTAAGCAATGACGATGGTTTAGTTATTTTTATTTCTGAAAAAAATCAACGATTCTTTCTTTTGTAAAAGACAAATGTCACTCAGATCCGATTAGCAAAAGTGACATTTTCCTCAATTATTTGACAATGGATTACCACGGCGTTAAGGAAAGGGAAGCAGAGTTGAAGGAGCAGATCGAATACGGAAACCAGAAATAATCTCCAGATTGTGTAGTCAGCAGACTTAATGCACGTGGAAATTGCAAAAACAAAATTGCAAAGTGCAAAAATTAATTATTCTATTCGGTATCAGACCGAGGCTATAAAAGGTCAAATTCATGACTTTGTACCGAATTCTAAAATAAAATCTACTGAGCAATGTGACCTAGAAATCCGGAGTCGCCAGATTTTTCCTTCTTTTTCGACAAAATACAACTCCGGATTTCAAAATCGCGAAATCTCTTTTGTAATCTTTTCAACAAACTAATTCATCACATTTTATTTTTTTAACAAAAATGTCAGAAAAAACAATTAATCGATAACATTACACTTTATTTTGACGGAAAACGCTGTTGGAGATTAAATTTTATGAACATTTGACTTTTTTTAAATTTATGAAGTGCCAGAAATACAACAAATATCACGTGATGTACTGATAATGCATCTGACGTTTCCGCGCAAAAAGGACAATAAAACAATAGAATAGAAAAAAACAACAACCAACACAGGCGCGCTATTGTGCAATAACTGATTGCTTTAAAGTACTGGACGAGCGAACAACGTGTGTATACTAAATTATAGATTACATCGTGGCCTTGAGTATATTCCTCTTTATCTGTTGCCATGACACCAGGCACCGAAGCGAGACTAGCGTAGCGGCGTCACATCATTATGTCTTCTATGTTTCTCGCGGGGGCAATACATAAACTCTAAAAATGTTTCAAAGTAGAATTTTTAGAAAATTCTGTCTAGTCTTTAAAATGCACCATTGCGTTTTTTCAATGACAATCCAATCCTATTATTTTTTCTTGTTACAATGTACTTCTTCCATTGATAACTTGTACTTATTGTTAAATGTCTTCATATTCAAAATGCTTTCAAGTTCAATGAAAAACAAGAGGCTCATAGAGCCTGTATCGTTCACATGTCTTTGTGTGGCTGAAATTGCTTAAATAATTTGTTCTTTTCCCTGATCGGGCCTCACCCCCTCTGACCCAACGTTTATACAAAATCATTACTGTTCAATCTTCATATCCAACTGGGATAGAAGGTTAACATTTCTATAGAAGAAGAAAAAGTTTAAAGAACTTTCTCGATTTTTACAGCTTGTTTCGCTCCTCTTGTCCATTGGGTGAAACCCTTCACCAGAAAATTCTTCAGACCGAAATTAGACAAAATCCCACCATTCCTACAGAACAAGTATTTCAAGGACTCGTTCATTCGGTATTGACTCCCCTTTATCTTAGCATGCTTCAGACCATATTGGGATAAAATACTAGCATTCCTATAGAAAAAAGAAGGATTTAAAATATCACTATATCTTCTATTTGGCCTGCCATTCTGGCCCATAGGGGTCGAGACCCAACGTTTATATATATTGAGTTCCCTTTACTTAAGTAGACATAATTCCCCCAAGGATGCTACAAACCAAATTTGGTCAAAATATGTTCAGTTGTTCATGACTTGTAGTGTATTAAAGAAATCGTTGATGAACTACGGACGACGAACGACAGACAAAGGACGCCACGGTACAACATAAACTCAGCCGATGTATAAGTACAGTGTAGGTTAGGTTTACTTAATGATACGGTTCCAAACTGTTCGAAAAAAATGTAAAAATTCTGATAAGATCTTATACGCTGCAATTTAAATATTGATTTGATCGCTGTGAAACGGCAAATCAGTATATGTTAAGGCCTAATTTTACTTCAATCTTTTCTTAAAATCCGTGTGTTGGTAGCGATTGTATGTATAGGTGAGACAACTAACGAACTTCCGCGGTGGTGACAGGTCTATAATTATATTTTTTCGGAACTTAACGATTCTTGATTTAATTGAAAATGATGTGTTCGGGATGTGGATTGATCCACATAGTCATTTCATTTGGAAATATTCCCCATAGACGATATGAGGTTTGACATGTTTGAAGCTCGTACACGTTCTGTTAATATTTACATTGTTCTTATTTGGGAACGTGACATTACATGCTTGGATCGACAAAAATTGATATTGCAAGTATCGTCGATGAAGCAGAATGTGCTTACCCTTTCAGAGTACCTGGTCTTAGTCTCCTTGTGCTTCTTCTGGTGATTCAATGCTTGTTCATAGTTTGTCCTTTTTTTATTGAATTTGTCTTTGAATTATGACTCTGTTGACATGTTGGTATTTTCATCGTTGTTTTAAATTGAATCGTGGAAAACCAATAAATGTTTAAATGATATATCAAGGACAAATCAAGGGCATATTCCTGTCTTTAAATATGAATTCAGCTGGAAACTGTAAATGTCAACTTTTGAATGTAATTACGTTATACTATAGTTTCGTTCTTCCGGGACTCTTCAGTTACATGACAGAGTCTAAAAGTGCAAAAACGTCAAATGTTAATTCAGGTTTATATATATTGATCTAAAATTAAAATAAACATGATGGAAGATGATCCACACAACCCCAATAATTCAATCTATTTAATGACCATGGACATTGAATAATTTAAGAAACTATGAAATGGGTGTTTTCTAAGATTGATGTCATAATTTAGACGTAACATTCGAAGTTACGACAATACAATAGCAATTAAATTTCATCCGGCAGAATTTACAACCTCTAGATTTCACTGTATGTGTCAAACTACCAGCGAAGGTTGAATTATTTTTACACGTAATGGACTGTTTTGATGTGATCCGAATCGATACATTGTTTGGTCACGTCTTCAGTAAATTCAAACTAATTCTAGCTGTGTTATGTATTGTTCCTTAGATACAAAATTCTGAAAAAGGTCGATTCAAAATCAATTGAATAAGCATGACTGTAAGGTAAATACTACCACGGCTATATGTTGAATCTTTTTATATCCAATTTCATTTCCAATATTTTTGATATTCTAATTCTGGTCAGTATTGTTATCAAATGAAGCCAGTGATATTTAATCTTGCACTGTTACAGTATAAACTGAAACCATACGAAATAGAGGTCCCATGTTAGCTGTAACAAAATATGTTATATTTACTCTGTCACTTGTGATGCATGGAAAAAGAAGAAAAATCATTTGAATTTTTGCGCATTTTATTTTCTTCAATATGCATCTTATATGAGACTTTTTTTATGTAAATGATGGAAAACTTTTATTTCCCGACAACGAGACCGTATTTTTCATTAACCACATTTCCGTTAGGCGGCAAAAATCAGACGGAAACCTTTCGGGAAAATTGTCTAAGTTTGTCAAATCGAATTTGAATTTTAGTCACGATTGTTCGTAGTCTCTCCAACAGCACAACGGGAAGCTTTTACCTGTTTGTTGTGTTAATGGGATGTAAAGATATCTGTTTGTTGTATCCATAAGTTGTTCAAAGAACGGAAATTACTGGTTGTTGTGTTTACAGCCTGTACAAAGAAAGGAAATTACTGTTTGTTGTGTTTACAGCTTGTACAAAGAAAGGAAATTACTGTTTGTTGTGTAAACGGTCTGTACAAAGAAAGAAAATTACTGTTTGTTGTGTTAACGGTCTGTACAAAGAAAGGAAATTACTGTTTGTTGTGCTTACAGCCTGTACAAAGAAAGGAAATTACTGTTTGTTGTGTTTACAGCCTGTACAAAGAAAGGAAATTACTGTTTGTTGTGTTAACGGTCTGTACAAAGAAAGGAAATTACTGTTTGTTGTGCTTACAGCCTGTACAAAGAAAGGAAATTACTGTTTGTTGTGTTTAAGGCCTGTACAAAGAAAGGAAATTACTGTTTGTTGTGTTTACGGTCTGTACAAAGAAAGGAAAATACTGTTTGTTGTGTTTAAGGGCTGTACAAAGAAAGGAAATTACTTTTTGTTGTGTAAACGGTCTGTACAAAGAAAGGAAATTACTGTTTGTTGTGTAAACGGGCTGTACAAAGAACGGAAATTACTGTTTGTTGTGTAAACGGGCTGTACAATGAAAGGATAACTATATTGTATAACACAATGACGTCACATTTACAAGGTCGTGGAGTAGAAATTCGCATTGTGTTACAACATCCAATTCAATTCAATTCTTTATAATCTTGAAACAGATTCTGAAGTCGTATCTAGCTTTTTCACCTTGTCCAACACATTGCTATCAAACTATTGATAATCATAACAATGTTTTTAATATTTGTTCTGAAAAAAAATAAATACAGAGAAAATATTTCCTTATTTCTGCGTTCTATTCAGTATAGTTATACCAAAGGACTGAATAATAAGTATCTATATACTTTATCACCAATGTTTAAGGGCCTCAATGCCACTTTTAAAAAAGCCACTTTCTTGACTTCAGAACGTCCTTCACTGCATGTATAACGTCATCATCTGACCGAAAGAGGGTACCTGAAATGGCCTTTTTCAATTCTGGAAATCGATGAAAGTCTGATCGAGCGAGATCAGGCGAATAAAGCGGATGCTGAATTAATGCAAAGCAATAGTCGTTAATGACAATCATGACAATGGCAGACTTTCTCATAACCAGGGTGCTGCCATTGTTTAGAATGTTGTTCGTCGAGTGGGTTGAAATGATAGACTCGTGTTTCATCCATTGTCACAAACCTCTGCAGAAAGTAATCAGGATCTGCTTCTAAATGGTTCAGATTAGCACGCGACAAAGTCCGCCTGGTGTGCTTCTGATCAACTGTCTGGGTACCCAACAGACTCATTGCAGAAAGAATGCAATGTACTCTTTCCTGTAATAAGCCCCCAACTGTACTGGCTATACATATCTCTGTAATTCACCTGTCAGCCATAACAATATCATGGACTTTATTGACCATTTCTGGCGTTGCAACAATGACAGGCATTCCAGGTCGGGCGTCATCCCCAAGGCTGCCTGTCATGCTTAAATTCCGCCACCTACCTTTTCACTTTAGCATATGAATAGGCATCATTCCCTAGTGTGGCTACCATATCAGTATGGATATCCTTAGGTGCTAGACCTTTCTCATGCAAATATTGATTCTCTGCTCTTTCAACAAGTTTGTCCATTTTGTAAAAGTCACTTGTCTTGTTATTGTAGAGTGCTACCTGTTCGTCTTTAACTAACCAAATGACACCAGTCTTAAATAGTAAGGGAAGAGTAGAGCTGACAAAGACATCCCTGTTTAACTTCTCCAATACAAGGCTCACAACTTACCAATCAGCCCTTTTAGAACAGCATGATAAAACAACAACATTCATTATTGACCAAGTGTCCAGTAAGCCAAGCTTATGTATTTTATTAACCGTGTACTTATATACAAGCACACACGGCTAAATTAGAATATAAGCATGAAAGAATACAATAGGACGTTAATGCATCCTTGTAGTGTAAATTTGCCCGAATGAAAAAAGGAAATTTTCAACCTTGATGAACTAACCTTGTGCATGAAGTACTGGTCACGGTATTGTCCATTTTTTTTTTTTTTTTAACATAAATCAAGGCAAGACATTTTTCATTTCCCATGAGTAGTTACTGATATTTCCAAATGGATCTTAGACCATTAGCAGACGACATTCCTTTGTACACTCTCACGTAATTCACCAACTTAACGTAATCCAGGTGTCCGATATGACCAATTGTCCTGACGCATTTTTGCGTCGGGGTTTGACAGAAGGTCAGAACTCGATCTCTTAGACATAGACGTGGTACTCCCGCGGTCGTCCATGCACAAAGATTTACATATTATACACGCACCATTCTACTTATCTCAGATCTTTAGAATGTTGTTTAAAAAACAATACAATATATCAACATCAATATCGGTGGCTAGACTGGAAACGCCACACGTTTTTCAAATATACTCTACCTTATTCATCAATCCAGACCATTGTTCATGGAAATTAAATCAAGAAAAAAAATATTAGCATGTCATCAGAATCATAGTTCAAACTCAAAATCAATAAAATACCGTAAACAAACTGGTCATTTTTACTGGAAAACCCAGACGAAATATGAATAAACGATTTACATGACATGGAGACTTTTTAAAACACTCAAGAAGAAGACAGATGATTCGGAAGGTTGAGCGCCCGCTCCTTCGTATGTTACAGTCACCATGTACACTAAGGTCATCAATTTCCAAACGTGAGAGCCGTTTTAATGCAATTATCTTTTGCACACACATAGTGTGTGTGATATCATTGTTTGTACTCTCGTAAACTTCGCAGAAGAAAAATAAACAAACAAACCAATAGCGTTACTCTTCGTTCCGTTTGTACCATATAGAAATTCCCAACATAAATACCAAAATTAGGGAAAATGATAACTGGATGAAACAGCAGTTTAAATTGAATGAAGCAAAAAAGAGACATATTACTTCTTTTTTTTAAATTGGGAATGTTGTCGAGGGTTTTAAGAAGTGATATCGTTAAAACAACAGCGACATATATTGGTTATTGTTCAAGCTAGCCGGTACATAATGATACACAAAGATCAATTAAAGAGATAAAAAATGAAGAAATTAAAGATACAGGGATAAATTAGATATGTGATGCGACTATCCTGGATACTGAATGGTAGCCAAGTTGGTATAATTCATCGTAATAGTGTTATGTTGTGAAAATTTGTACGAAAAAATGGGAAAAAAATTACCGTAAATACTAAGAAAAACATTTTGTTTTTTCTGCATATCGATATTATTTTAGACTCTAGTCCTTTTGAAGAAGTATCTGAGTGTGAAGTTCGGACGCCGTACTCTAGATATCTTTGAATTATTTTAAAACATTTACAAAAGACATAAGCGATTAGCTCATTTTGATAAAAATTTTAATTTAGGTACATGCATAGCAGACACGAACGATGAATTAAACTACATCATACAGCTGTTTCGTCCTTCAATGACTCGTCAGTGATACCAAGGGCCTAAATATTGAAGTCTATGAGGCGACAGAGAAAATCCGTAGTCATCGACAGAAATGATAAAATCTAGATAGGCCAGTGCACAAGGCCCATCATTCAATCATTTTCTTTAAACTCTCTAATAATCGGTCACAACTGAGACCTAGTTTTTCGTTCTTAGAATGCAATTTCCTTTCAAAAATGTCTTCGCTATTATAATGATTCTAGACACAAAATAATTGTGTACTAACGAGCAGAGATTCGTGGATGTAGACAATTGTGTGAGAGCCACCTTTGTCTTAGGAGAGTGTCTGGTCTACATTGATTTGATTTGTCTGCAGACATTTAAAGTATTTTTTGTGTGTTTGTAGTATTGACAAGTCTGATTAACACGAAAAGTACGTGTAGTACACAATATTACTTTAGCATGCAATCATTAGTAATTAATTTACGCGGACGAAACTCTCTTGTTCTGGCACATTTTACTGTGATTTTCTCGGATACACGTCGTACCTGTAAATGAACGCGTGCATGTTAATTGCTATTTTTAGACTGTGGATCATTGTTATGTTGTACTAAAATCACCTGCAAGCCGTCGTACAGCATGAAATGTCAGACAATTTAATTTGTACACCATTTTGGATTAAACATGTACCATTTTACCACGATGCAACAATGCATTTACTGTTTTGCCGTTTTATGGTGCTATGTAAAATTATCATAGGTCGACATGCAGACTTGGTAATAATGCATTGCATAAAATATGTCTAGAAGATTCAACTTTATAAACTATATAACATGCTTCATCCATATTTTAAAAAAGAAGATGTTTTAACCACCACCCCACCCCCGCACCCACCCATGCTCTACTTAATTTGAGTAACGAACAAACAAGAGTGTCACACGAAAATCTTAAGACAGTCATGACATTGCGAAATTGTTAAGTCAATGGCGCCACGCCATTTACAGGGATTTTCCCAAATGGAAATATTTCCGTTTTATATTCAGTAAAATTAAATTTCATTTGAACATACAACAGTTTGAATTACACACTGAATATGGCTTCATGGAACCCATGGGTTGTTGGATATCACATATGTTAACGCCTCTCTGGAGGTGTTGGGTGCATGCCAGAAAATGAATTAAACTACACTATGCAGCTATTTCTAGGACTCGTTAATGACGATTAGGGCCTAAATTTTAAACCCAAAATGGCGAAGGATTAAAATCAAAAGAGATTGAAAGACATATCAATATCTATATGGGGACGTGCGCTAACCTCATAATTATATGAATTTGGAGATCATTTTATATCTCACTTCATTTTAATGTATGTATATAAGTAATTATATGTAGATACTATTAAGACGATAGAGCTGATGTTCGGTGATACAGGCTTGGATCGAAGATAACACACGAATACAGCACCATTATTGCTAAGCACCCTTGAAGATGAAACGAATGACATGTTCTTGTCAGACATTGTCCCAGGTGTGTAATTGATAACACAGTGGTCCCATAAAACCCTGCTACAAACAACTCGTTTTCTGTACGATATGTCCGTCTTACACACAATCAAGTCAGACTGGTGATTTTTTCCCAAAATGATTGAAGCTGCGGATTAAATAGGTTGGCATCAGGACCACCCATCACCCTCCGCCTCCCAGCATGGGAATTTTCCTTGAAATCAACTTTGCCTTGTAACTTGATTGCCTGCCGTAGCTGTTCTCTTCACTTCACTTCTGAAATGCAAACTGATTTTTAAATATAATTTTTACTATGGCTTTACCCTCTAATATTTGTCGATATTTTCACTATGGCTTAACCCTCTAATATTTGTCGATATATTAACTATGGCGTTTACCCTCTAATATTTGTCGATATATTAACTATGGCGTTTACCCTCTAATATTTGTCGATATATTAACTATGGCGTTTACCCTCTAATATTTGTCGATATATTAACTATGGCGTTTACCCTCTAATATTTGTCGATATATTAACTATGGCGTTTACCCTCTAATATTTGTCGATATTTTTACTATGGCGTTTACCCTCTAATATTTGTCGATATATTAACTATGGCGTTTACCCTCTAATATTTGTCGATATTTTCACTATGGCGTTTACCCTCTAATATTTGTCGATATTTTCACTATGGCGTTTACCCTCTAATATTTGTCGATATTTTTACTATGGCGTTTACCCTCTAATATTTGTCGATATTTTTACTATGGCGTTTACCCTCTAATATTTGTCGATATTTTCACTATGGCGTTTACACTCTAATATTTGTCGATATTTTTACCATGGCGTTTACCCTCTAATATTTGTCGACGCTTAACTGACAACTGTTCCATTGTACACAAGAGGGAATTACTAAACTTAAATGTAGCAAACAATTCGTTGACTAAATTGACCAATCAGTGCGTTTTGGTCAAGAGGAAGGCAATTAACCCAGTCTTCTTTTTCCCTATCATTTGGAACCCCTCGACCTGGCAATTCGGAAAGTTCTTTTTTTATTTTTTATTTTTCATAAACGAAAAAAAACCCAAAAAAACAGTACATAATCTAACAAAGCCAGATTAATTAAACTATTACTTGCACATTCATTAAATTTGTATCCCGTTCAATACAAGGCTCATAAAATGTTATTCCACTGATAGCAGTTAGCGACTTCACGAAGTCAATAGACATCATGATTACAATATAATATACGCATACGAAATAGCTCGACTAAAAAGCAGTAAAATGATATCTTGTAACATCATATTCTTTTTGAGATGCTAAACAACAGAAGAGACGTCGAAAATAATTTATTTCTAATTTTAAGACTTGACGTGCGTGACGAGTGAAAACAGCAAAATGTGTCATAGAATGGAATGTCAAATCACATTTTGAGAAAAAAGGAAATTAGTCAGTATCTTCGTTTTTCATTTCAGGTCAAATAAATTTCAGTTTTATAGATGCTATGGTTATGCCATGCACATTTTTGACAAACTGATAAAACATCAAGGAAGTAAAAAACTGTAACCACTTGAGACGAAATATAAAACAACATTTTACCATCACTGCTTCACTATTTCATTATTAAACAAGGTAAAGACCAACTCTCATTCACATTTCTTAATTGGAAACTCGTGCACAACACGTGTTTCAGTTTAAAGATGTTTTACGTCATAATAGCAGTCATTTAAGGACGTGCCAAGTTTTGGTGGTGGGGAAAGCCGGAATTTCTGGAGGTGTCAATCGCTATGATCGAACCCCATGACATTTGTTTTTTGATTTCAGACTATTTTATTGTCTTGATGTTGATGACAAATGGAATTGAAAATACGATTAACATTTCTGCATTATAGACGCTAAAATATTTCAATTGTAAGTTGAAAACGGGAAGCATAAGCTTTGTATTTTCCACAGTCGCCTCCTAGGTTTAACAATTAGGCCCATTTGCATCACTGATGAGTCCTAGAAGAACAAAGCAGATGTATGATGCAATTTCACCCAGTGTTTAGCTCTATTGTATTTTATCTAAATTTTTCAGTTGTGCTATCCACTTGAGTGTCTTTTGTACAATCATAGTAACATCTTTTTCATCTTTGTTTTTTTCAGTTTTTCGGTAACAGTGTACCCTTGTGAAAAAAATTGGGATTAGATTTATGTTTTATCTTAACACAGTGGATTAAATTCGGCTGCCAAAATGTTGGTACAAATGTGTATGCCACAACTGCATAAGAAGTCAAAAAACGACCATGTTTTAGTGCATATTGCTTAAGGTTACCGTTTTGACGATTTGTAAAAAATAAAAGATGGCATATATTCCTGACGTTTTTTGATAATTGGCATTTAGAAATAACTCCTTGAAACCAAGTATCCAAAACTGCCGAAATGAAAATTCCCCTCCTCTCCCTTTTGTTAATTTCATTTCATTGAAGGACACATTTAGGTCGAATCTGGTGATTATGCACCATATCAGTTTCATAGCAACTCAATCTATACCAGTCATTTTTTGCATCTTTATCATTCAATGTGCAAGATATTTTTATGAAAATATTTCCTGTTTCTCTTTTTGATTGGCGAAAATCGAAACAGTGCAGGCAACTTGATAAGAAGCCGTGTTGTCTCAGCATCATGAAGCACATAAAGTTTTGCTAGAATAAATGAAGCACAGCTATATCCGGACTTTGTGAGGACGTAAATAACAAACAAATTTATCATCAGAAACTGCCAGTTTATCGTTATAGGGGTCAATAATAATGACATCGCAATTGGTAAAAGTTCACAATAAACGAAGATATTTTTAAATCTAATGTTTTTGGTGCAATGGCGAACTCTGCTGTATCCAACATCAGCATCACGACACGTGCCTGGATTAACACGACACGTGCCTGGATTAACACGACACGTGCCTGGAGTAAGCTTGTACAACTTCAATAATTACAAAAACAAATATCATTATTTTTATTGCTAAACAGTAGGGGAAACAATTTCTTACGTCAGCCGATGGATGGCAGCAGTTGCGATAGATGGCAGCACTTGCTAATCACGTGATCCCCAGTGGATAAAAGCGGGATTAGACAAACACTAGTACATTTCTGTAATGTAATTAAGATTGAGACACATTGATCTCGTTACTTGAAACGTGTACCTTCTGACGTTTCTCAGTCTCGTGACATTGAGGACCTTTACATGTGACTGCAACAGGTCCCAGAAGGTAATGTTTCTATGGTAACGTGATGATGGATCTGAGATGTGTCTCTGATGAACAGATCATAATGAGATGCAGACAACGCTGTATGTTCTTACAATAGTATCTATGTTGTGTAATGAATCTACGATCTTACATGTCACTCCTGTCTAATCTGTCATTTATATAAGAAAGCAAAGTCAACTCGTCTCAAAATCTACATCAACTTCCTTCATTCTCCTCTGTAAAACTAAATAAGAATGTAAGCGAGTTCATTAGGGTGAAGTGTCATGTCAGACTGTTATTTTGCAAAACTTTTTAAATGTCAATGTGAACTGATATTGATTTAATATGTGATAGGTCTATACCATTTTTAATTCCGATCCAATTTTAGTTGTATATGTAGGTATATTGAAATTACCAAATAATTGATATAAAAACGTTTTTTGAACTGTATCACCTTTTTAAGAAATAAAATGTTAATTGGTATATTCTGCTGTTGACTGCTCATAAAAGTATGTAAACTTTCTAATCACTTGGTTTGACCTTTAGCAGCGTCTTTGTTAGTCTTATAAGTTCAAAAATTAACTTCATTATTACAAATCTAATTTATCAAAGTTATTCATCGTATCATAATAGTCATTCTTATAATGTATTTTAAACTTTAATTAATTGTTGATACTGTACCCCAACAAAATTGCTTAGGAGTATAGTAGTAATGAGAGCTTTCGTAACCCTTGACATAATGAATATTTTAAACGTGTGATAGTTGAAGGTTATCGACAACAATACAGGCGAGATTGATTACCTGTCCGCAATTTGGCTTTCTCCGGAAGTTTTCGGAAATCTTCGGCACCCAACATCTGTGACGTCAATTCCGCCAGACGGTAGCGACAGTGGGAGTCTCATATTATATGGTATGGAATATGCCTACGAAGACTGATTGATAAGCCTTACATTAAAGAAGTCAAGCAGGGATGTCCTTTTTCAGCTTGACTGTCTAATATAAGGCAGTGCACCCCAAGACTGGTGTCATTTGGTCATTGTATGTCGTAGAGGTAGCACTCTAAAGTAAACACGGCAAGTGACTTTTACAAGATGGACAAAATCGCAGAGAGAGCAGTGAATCAATCTTTGCATAAGAAAGGTCTGACACCTGAAGGTATCCATACTGATGTGGTAACAACACTAGGAAGTGATGCCCCTATAAATGTAACAGTGAAAAGGCAGATTCACACTAGGCGAACGTGTACAGCTTGAATTTTACAGGAAAAAGTACATTCCATTCTTGCAATAAGAAAGTTGTCAGCCCATTGGGTACCAAGACTTCTGGCAGTTGATCAGATACACACCAGAACAGCTTTGTCGCGTGCTAATCTGAACGTTTTAGAGGCAGATCTTACTGACTTTCTGCAGAGGTTTGTGACTATAGGTGAAACGTAGGTCTGTCATTTCACAACAAGTTACGAACCCTTCAATATGAGACTCATCACTTCACAATTACCCCTGGCAACACAGCTGAAACGAACAACTTTTCGATATCTGCCCAACATGTTCATTGGAAGACACATGTTAATTTCAGCTGGTGCTGACGTCCCTTTCATGACGGAAATATACCTGGGTGAACACCTTGACACACCTGGACACAAGTGTGTGTCAGTGGTCTTCACCTGGTCACAAGACTGTTATTTACCTGTAATGCTAAGCAGACGTAGAGAGTGGAGATTGTACCGTAATCACAAACCCTGCTGTTTACTATTATGTGTATCAGAATATATTGAAATAACATTATTTCATCTTAAACTTCTGACAGAAAAGTAATATATTCTTCCAATTACACATTTACACATTTCATTTTTATAGCATAACACAAAAAGTTTATTTATTACACAGACGTACAATACGTATAAATGTGTACTTCGATCCCAGCTCATTGGTCGCATTGATGATGTATCCGAAATTGTCTGAGGTTTTGTCGTTATACTGGGTTACATGGTAGTTATTTATTAAAGACCCTTTGTTCTAGGATAGCAGTTGGCAAACACCGAATATGAATTATATTATAGTATATATTTACACGTTTATTGTCATAAGTTAAGGTTGATGATACTGTGAAACTACTCTTCTCCTCTAGATTAAGTTCTGCTCTGTGTTTTTCTTTGTTTTTGATTTTTTGTAGTAGCATTCGTTGCGTATTTCGATATACATGTTTTGTTTTGTTTTGTCTTTTATGGTTTTTTTTGACAATCTTTTAAGTAAAGATAAAAAAAAAAAACTATTAGCTCTGTAGAGCTAATTTACACGCAGACATATATAACAAGTTAACAACCAAGCCGTGACAAACCAACAATCCGAGCCTGGAAAAAATACAGAAGCAAATAAAAACAGCTATACACTCTGCATTTACTGACAAACACAAAAGTTGTTATATATATCGTGGAATGCGTGATGAAAGCAAACCGTAAGTTGAAATAGCAATACATTTACGTAACACATAATTTGCCACTAAGTATCAGAAAGGTGAAACATGTTACAGAATAACAAAATATCGCATTTGGGGATGAAAATAGAACTGGCGATGATAAAGAGTGTGTTCGGTGATTTTTGGGAGAAAAAAAAATAAAAAGATAAGACAAATTCGCCTTACCATTCATCAAAGTACTGTATGCCTATAGTTCTTGCCGGCGTCAGCCAAGCCAGGAAACCATTCATTGCCCGCGTTATCGTTTCTGGACATCGTTAAGCTTTGAGGCTCAAACTGTTTTGGTCTAATAACAAACTTAACTCCTCAGTCGTTTTATGCTGCTAATTTAATTAAATACAGCCAATTTAATGCACACAGTCTTCATGAACACTAGTAATGAATATGTGTCTCATGGCGGAATTGAGCTCACAAATGACCAATGAGATTCTTGATTTAAAAAAGTAGCTCTAGATATCTAAAGTCCCCGGGGTGTTAACAGATCGAAATAGTGCTAACTGGACATTGTGTAATACATCGATCACTTTTAAAAGACATTATCTAATGCTTTTTTCACGAGAAATAACGTTATAGTTTCATCGCCAGTGCCCTTTATGACCAGGACACACCCAATAACTACTTAGAAGACTTCATAAATTAGAACGGTTTACGTCTTCGTTCACCGCTCCAGACGGCAGCGCCTGGAGTTCGATATAAAGAAACATGGTTGTAATCTAGATAGTGTAAAATACGGCTGTTTTATGCGAGTGCTTGCGTCACTTGATTAACTTAACGTATTTGCTATTTCCGATTTCTAATTAAACTTGCAGATTATTTGTTGCGGGTTAAAAATGTAAACTTGTCAAACTTGACATTACCTTTCTTCTGATGGTAATGGTAATGACTCAAATTTCCTTGTGACGTCGTTACCTTGACTGGCAAGACATGTGGCTGGCAAGACTTACATGTGACGATGTGATACAATAAGATAAACCACATTTTTCGCCCATTAAAACAACAGCTTGACCATATGTGACCCTACATTCACGACAGACCATTAAAACTATTTTGTCGCCTTGTCTATATTTTTCCCTAGTGTCTTAATGGACAATTAAATCTATCGTTCGACCTTGACATGTGATCTTGTATTACCTTGCTGTATCGACTGGTAGTTATGACCATACTGTGTGACGCTGTATGACCTTATTTGTCTTTGTTGGCCGGACTGCCGTACGAGCCCGCATGACATTTCCACACACAGACTTTTTTAATACATGTTTTTATCTAATATTCAACCATATAACTTACTCTTTCAAATAAACATGGCACCATCCTGGTACATGGACAAGATGTCTATCAGACACGTGATGGTAACGTGATCGGCAGCGTAGAATGAATGTTTTGGGGAAGGGTTGGATTGCAGACTTAATCCCTGAAACAAAGTACGCTGATTTTATAACACAGTCTATGATTAGAAGGCGCGGCGATGGCCGTGTTGATCACTTGGAAATTGTCCCTCCCTCACAGCCGTGAAAGCGGTATTGCACCTAACGCCCTCTACCATTATCAACGATAATTTAGCGGCGACTTTCAATTCATCGAGATCATGTTTAGTTGATGAGTCCATTAATTCACAGACCTTATATACAACAGGTCAAAGTAGCATCGTCTGTTTTAATTATCAACGACTCGGTGACGTCACACCTGCAGGATATGACTTGACAAGCCTTTAACATCCAGTCATTACTTTGGGCTGACGTTTTTTGTTTTATTAAAGCATATTTCGAAGATTTATTATTACGTTTTAAAGTTCAGTTGACTGCATATGTAATTACCAAATATGATTCATGTTTATTGAAGATGAAAATGAATACATGTTAAATATTCCATCAATCTATTTGCAAAGCTTTATGAAGAGGTTATTTTGCACGAGACACTGACAGTGAACAAAGTACGGCGCTCATGTTTTTGCATGCGTACATATACTAATGTGTGTGAATATCGATACACATTTACCGACAATGAAATATCATTAGACATGACTGAGATGTTACTTGTATGGTTTTCTAAGAAATTCTTGATATTCAGATTTCATTGAACCTGTCAACGTTATTCGTGGAAGCTTACAGACAACTGCTCTGTGTGAGTTCAAGGGATGTATTCATAGACATGTTTTCGTATATAAATGAACTATACCGTCTAGCTCGAAGTTGATTGAATGTTCTGGCTTTGCTTCATTGATTGGCTGTTACTTTCAGACAGAAATTCTCCTTTGTATGAAAAACAATTAGCAAAGCCAACCGTCGGTGTACTGCTACAAGCATGGTCCAAACACTTTATTTTCAACATCACGCATCCGGAGTTATATTGCGGGTTTATAAAAAGTAAATGATGCACTTCATGCAGATAACGATGCACTTTTATATTGTAACAGATTGTCTAGGAAGGAGGACAATATTTCTAGAAATTACACGAGAGCAATATTTCAAAGTAGATTGTCTAGAAATTACACAAGGACAATGTTTTAAGCAGATTGTCTAGAAATTAAACAAGGACGATATTTCCATTTTAAAGCAATATTTTTTATGTTTTCAACTAAAGTGAATGTCTCCAAAATGCTTACAAAGATTTCTATCACATAGTGAGACGTTATTTGATCCGTAAATCGATATGGATAAGTCTTGATTAAGGAAGTTCGTCAGCCGCTGAAATCCACACAAGTTGTTATGCGAAAACGAGGCTAGAAGTAGCACATGGGATATGTTCCATTGGATTATGTGCCAAATGACTACAAATCCAACAGGTATTTTCAGCCAATGTATATTCATATTTGCGTGTCTACATACAAATATACGTTTAAGAGATTCCTCACAAAAGTACATTAAAAAAAACAGCTGTATAATGTAGAGAATACATGGTCATTGTCTTAAAATGTAAGCTGAATTTTGGCTTAGATAAGGATTGACAAAAGCGGCGAGGCACTTCTTTCTTTCTGTTCCGAATTTAAAAAAAAAAATATTAAAGCTCGACGTGTGTTGCCGAAACAGAGCTGTTGGCTGAACTGTATATTACCACATTCGAAGACGTCCTGACCACCGGTCGAACATATTTCTTTCTAAAAATCTAAAAAATGTTTTACGAAACAGATAGAAGCTATAGATGCTTTTATCACGTTATTAAGAAAAGTTGCATTTTTAACAGGTTCAACAGTCAAAATGTGAATGACAAAATTATACGGAGGCAGCCATTTTTTGCGCCATTTTCAGTTTGCAAACGATTTCTGAGTGATACAGCCAATGAAAATCGCTCCAGGGTATATAACACTAGTGACATGCAAGAATATTACATGAACGAATCCATTGGATTACAGACTGATTATGTGATAAAAACCAATATTCTCCCGGTCTTTACTATAGCGCATATGAAACAGGGTCATTAATTTCAAGACCTCTGCTAGAAATCAGAGCAAAAAAAAAAAGGTAATCATGATACCATGTAGTTTAGAGCCTCATGGAATGAGAAAGTCTCTCTAGCCGAGTGTAGGTTTGAACTCTTAAGACTAATTATTTATTCTGGTGAAATAAAAAATTCGCATTTGTCATTGCTTTCTTTTCTACAGAAATACGATGGCATATTTATTTGCAAATCACTAGTCTTAAAGTCCGGTATTTGTTTGTGATAGCTTAAGTTCTACGGGAAAGGCAAAGTACGAACGCCACATGATCAACACAATTTCTTATGAAAACCTCAAAAGATTGAGATAATAAACGAGGTTTTGAAAAATCTTTTCATGATTGACGAGAACTTAATTACATCGTCTTTTTATCCAAAATAAACGCCGTTCCATTGAGATTGATTAGGAAAAGAGCTTTTCTATAATGTGATGAGGTCCTGATGCCCCCTCCCTTCTCATTTTCGCCGTTAAAAATTACAGTGATATATATCGACACCATCGAGGACTTGGCGCTCTGTTGTTTTATAAGAACTGATAATCCCTTACGGTGCTAATCGTCTCTGTTCATAGAAAGGTGTTCTAGTGTTCCTACTTATTCATGGCGAGTTCGCTTTGTAAGAAACACGATATTTTACCGGGGGTTGTTCGGCCTAATGGACATGCTGAGTTCGTTGTTCCACGAACACTCTCATGAAAAGATCTGAGCAGCATATAAAGACAGCCGTACAAGACAGAATCCTTTAAAATTGCCTGACTGCATGTTTCGGATAATTTGTGGCAGTGAAACGCTATTGGTAATGTCATTACGGTACATTACGTTCGCGGCAAGATGTCTTCTAACTTGAGATGTATTTCTAAGTTTTAATTGTATCTAGGGATTCTACAGCCGGGAACCGGAGGTTATGTATAGTTACAAGCGTTCATTTGTAACAGGGACAGGAAACCGCCCAACAGAATCATAACAAATGTTTTATCTATGTAAAAGCTTACGTTGTTACGGGTTTGATAACAGTAGTATCGACACGTGTTGATAATAATATAATCGCGCCTCACATTAAGGGTGCATGGTCTCCGATTTCAGATTTTATCCGTCACCCCGACAAGGTCAATGCTTGTAACAAAATGTCATTCTACAAAGAAAGCACTGCACATGACAGGCAAATACATATATATATTTTATTACATTTCAGCAGTGAAATATAGGGATATCTCAGACTGATAAAAGTGATATTTTTCACTTTGAGGATTGACCAATCAGAGAGCCCGATACAAATCTACTCCAATTCCGTGTCATTGATAGCGACAGCGACTAGGATGGCGCCATACTTTTTCATGCGCGGAAGAATTTATCAAACATGTTTTTTTAATTTTTTCAGTTAACGTTTAAACCATTTTAATGTGTTTAAGTGACATCAATAAATTACAAAATCCATGTCCCAACACAAATAAACATTCATTATGATTTATTTATTTATTTTACTGATTTTTCATAAAATGAACTATTTTTTTCCGCGCACAACATCGTTGTATAATGGGTGAGTAGTGTCTGGAAAAAGCATGATCAACTTACCCATGCTATAGTTATCGTAAATTTGCCATTGTGTTGGTTTAAAACATGAAAATGTAATAAACAGAATATTTAATAGTGTCTTCAGTAATAACACTTCGCACTCGTGAAAGATACCAAAAATATTAGCCACATTAGTGAAATATATTTGTTATTACTGAAGACACTATTAAATATCCTATATCTACTTTATATTTAATATGTATACTATAGAAATGGATTACGATATCAACCTATTAACATTACTGTAACACAGATTAACACTTCTGATATATCGCTGAACAACAAGGTCAACTCTTTCTGAAAATCTAGACACATTTATTTAGAATTATTATAGAATAGAAACCATTCCCCTCATTTTATTGACGCTTGAACATTTGCAGTAATAATCAGGAATGAACTCAGTATATAAAACTAGGACATTTATATGGCACACTCAACATTTATACACTTTTTTATTGTATTATTTTGATTTATGTTTTGTCATTTTTGTCCAATTTTTCTAATTAGAATATCAAAATATAAAGGAGTTTTTAAAATGTTTTGACAAAAAAAAAAAACAACACCAATTTTGAAGACATATTTTTCAAAGAATGTAGATATTGGAGTATAAATTGATTCAAATGATCAGTTTTGTTTTGACATAGACAAAGCAGACAAATAATCCATAGTTTCATTTCTTTCTACGTGTAATTAATTTTTATTTCAAAGGACTTTTCAGATAAAGTATGTCATTTCACAAGATTTGAACCCTATTGAATAAATAGAATTGCAGTTTTCGGTCCGTCAGGCAATAGATTACATTTTGCATGGTCTGCCATAAAGAATGACAAATACCACGAATAGAAGGTACGTATGACACGTCTAACGTAGAAAACACGTCATGCAAGGTACAATTAATGATAACAGATACTGAAAAACTCGGTATTTTAAGAATTTCAATAATTTGATACTGTGTGAGAAACGCAGTTCTATTGGTTGAAGGCCAAGAGCATAGACTGCTGTCTCTCTTTGTTTCGTTTCATTTGATTAGTCGGTATGATTGATGGGTAACTCCGCAATGGCAGCTTCCACCTAGAGCTATGTCAACTTCGGAGAATTATATGAAAAAAGATGAAAGACAAAGTTGTGAAAAAAATGCGAATTCTATCCCGATTTAAAGATATTCTGAAAAATATTGAAATGAAACACGACATGTTTAAGAAGTGAACAGGGGTATTTATTGAAACATTTTGGTGATATTGACCAATAGATAAGGTCAATAATAGAACGGATCGATAAAGCGATGGATGAAAACTTGTGCAATGATACAAGATTACAAGTAGACGAGACTTAAGGAAAGATCCGATTTAGAAAAATGGCAGTCTGGTATTCAGAAGGTTTCTCTGTTTGAAGACTACTTACATCAACCTTTAAATGTTGTCAGTGTCAGTGTACTAGGATGAAATGCAACAAGATCATCGTCTAAAATAGTCCTTTGTTTTAACTTGAAGATAATAGCTGAAATCAGACCTTCAGACAATCGGAAATCTAGACTCTGTGACAATTAGGTTTTCGGATATTCGGAGCTTCGGACAATAAGATCTCCTGAATAAAAAGGTAAGCGCGATTGTGACTTTGGAAACAAGGAAGACAGACTGGATTGAAAGAGGGTGTTGAGCAGAAATAGGCCAGGACAAAGCCGAGGATGGGGAAGGTCACGTGACTGGAAGGAGGAAACGCGAACAATATATGCCCGGTGTTGTTCGCGCCATCCTCATTAGTGTCGGACTTGAATACCGCGGACTGAAAAAAAAAGTGTGGTCCGGGAAACAGTCGGACATCCGTCGCTAATTAACACTCCAGTAAAATACGGCTCCCTCCTTGAAAGCTCATTTGAGCTTAAAGCTAATGACAGCTTCGATGTTGAAAGGAAAACGCATGACGGACCATGTATATATATATATATATATAGTGGGTCGATCAACGTACTCATTAAATAGGACCTCTATCGGATGACACACCATTATTGATAAGGCAGTAATACACATGGTAGACACGAGGACGGACGAGAAGACATTCTTTATGACATGTATGTATTCCGTATTTTATGTATCTAGACTAATTCGTCATCTTCGCCGGTTACTGTGGACCGAGACGGACGCTTTAGAGACGAATTTGAGGGAGTGGAAAATGATAACTTGTAGTAAAGTGTATTCATTCTTATATTGAAAAGTATTGTTAAAATGTTCACTGTGTTCCGAGAATATACATATTGACAGTATATTCCATTGTAGACTTTCTTCGTAACTTTCATCATATTCCGATAACTTTGTTATCATATAGATATCATTCCGACAGTTAACGTTCAACTCCGATCGCTTTCATTGTATCCTGATATAGTTCATTGTACTTCTATCGTTTACATTTTATTCCGATGATTTACGTTGTATTCGAAGAGGTTAAATTGCACTCCAATAACTTTCTTTGTATTACAGTAACTTACATTGTATTACAGTAACTTACATTGTATTACAGTAACTTACATTGTATTATAATAACTTACATTGTATTACAATAAATTACATTGTATTATAATAACATACATTGTATTACAATAACTTACTGACGTTGTATAACAATAACTCACATTGTATTACAGTAATTTACATTGTATAATACAATAAACTACATTGTATTACAGTAATTTATATTGTATAATACAATAAACTACATTGTATTACAGTAATTTACGTTGTATTACAATAACTTACATTGTATTACAGTAATTTACATTGTATAATACAATAAACTACATTGTATTACAGTAATTTACATTGTATAATACAATAAACTACATTGTATTACAGTAATTTACGTTGTATTACAATAACTTACATTGTATTACAATAACTTACATTGTATTACAATAACTTACATTGTATTACAGTGACTTACATTGTATTACAGTAATTTACGTTGTATTACAATAACTTTCTTTGTATTACAGTAATTTACATTGTATAATACAATAAACTACATTGTATTACAGTAATTTGCATTGTATAATACAATAAACTACATTGTATTACAGTAATTTACGTTGTATTACAATAACTTACATTGTGTTACAGTGACTTACATTGTATTACAACAACTTATATAGTATTACAATAACTAACACTGTATTACGATAACTTACACTGTATTACGATAACTTACATTGTATAATACAATAAACAACATTGTATTACAGAAGTTTACGTTATTCAAATAACTTACATTGTATTCAAATAACTTACATTGTATAATACAATAAACTACATTGTATTACAATAATTTACATTGTATAATACAATAAACAACATTGTATTACAGTAGTTTACGTTGTATTACAATAACTTACATTGTATTCAAATAACTTACATTGTATAATACAATAAACTACATTATATTACAGTAATTTACGTTGTATTGTAATAACTTACATTTTATTATAATAAATTACATTGTATTATAATAACTTACATTGTATTACAATAAATTACATTGTATTACAATAACTTACTTACGTTGTATAACAATAACTTACATTGTATTACAGTAACTTACATTGTATAATACAATAAACTTCATTGTATTACATTAATTTACGTTGTATTACAATAACTTACATTGTATTCAAATAACTTACGTTGTATTACAGTAACTTACATTGTATTCAAATAACTTACATTGTATTACTGTTACTTACATTGTATTACAATAACTTACATTGTATTACAATAACTTACATTGTATTACTGTTACTTACATTGTATTACAATAACTTACATTGTATTACAATAACTTACATTGTATTACAATAACTTACATTGTATTACAATAACTTACATTGTATTACAGTTACTTACATTGTATTACAATAACTTACATTGTATTACAATAACTTACATTGTATTACAGTGACTTACATTGTATTACAATAACTTACATAGTATTACAATAACTTACATTGTATTACAATAACTTACATTGTATTACAATAACTTACATTGTATTACTGTTACTTACATTGTATTACAATAACTTACATTGTATTACAATAACTTACATTGTATTACAATAACTTACATTGTATTACAGTGACTTACATTGTATTAATGTTACTTACATTGTATTACTGTAACTTACATTGTAACAATAATTTACTACAACGTTTTTTCGATAGCTAACAACGTTACATACTACAGTGTATAAATGTACAACACGCCTTACTTATAAATGTAATGTAGCACTATACTTCAATATTTGACCAAATGTATTAAAATATTTTCACACAATGATATTCCACTTATATTGTACATATCTGTACACGGGACCGCAATAACTCAGTCGGCTAGCTTACGTTATCTCGGGTGAAGAACTGAGGTCCGCGGTTCGACGCTCCCTACCCGCGGCTGTTTGTGTCTCTTAGTAAGCTGAGAAACGGACTAGTCTGTGCTGACCTTCCTGCGTCCTTGGGCCAGACACTTTATCCTAATTGTTTTAGATGGCGTATGACTGGCTTCTCATATGTTATTCAATGACATAAGCAATCACACAAACTACATGTCGTCTGTACACAATTTACGGCAGAGAAATAACACTGTCAACCCTAACCCCACCTCCCACACCTTTCCGCCCCGCGGCCCACGGCTGAATCACCTAATCTGAATGTGATAACACACACACTACATGTAATTATACATAAATATATTTACATGGTGAAGTAAATTTGAATGGTTTGAGCATTCTGCGATGCTATATCCTGAAAATCAAATTTTGATTTCATCACGGTTAGAGTTTTTACGTTTGCGTTTCAAATGATTGACAAAGCTTAGGTTAAAGATATGGCGCTTACCTAAGCATTCAATGTGCGTGGTTGAACGCTGGTAGTTCCTGGCATGTAACATCCTTTTCCATGATTGATGCTGATGCACACGATCACATGAACTATGGTAAATTTTTAAAAAACCGTTTTCAGTATATTGATTAAGTGACTGTGATGCGATTTGTTATCAGAAACGCAGAACACAGTTATCAATGAGTGCTAACTAGAAATTATATTTCCTACAGTCATCTCTCATTCTGATTTTTTTTCTATTCTAAAATCTGCTATCACGACAAGACCCTCAAAAACGAAAAATCAGTAAGCATTTAAAAGAAGAAGAAGAAGAAGAAGAAGGAAGAAGAAGAAGAAGAAGAAGAAGAAGAAGAAGAAGCAGGTAAAGAAGAAGAAGAAGAAGAAGAAAGAAGAAGAAGAAGAAGAAGAAGAAGAAGAAGAAGAAGAAGAGGAGAGGAGAGAAGAAGAAGAAGAAGAAGAAGAAGAAGAAGAAGAAGAAGAAGAAGAAGAAGAAGAAGAAGAAGAAGAAGAAGAAGAAGAAGAAGAAGAAGAAGAAGAAGAAGAAGAAGAAGAAGAAGAAGAAGAAACAAACATAACAATAATACAGAAAAAAATAAGGTTTTTTTATAGACATTTGTCAAAATCGGCTTCCTTGTACATCCCTTACCCCTCACGGAGATGTTACAGATCGAATTCGCTGTGTCATGCAACTAATTCAACGAAGATACCCACGTCTTTGTGTAATGTTTGCTAGAAAATAATAGTTAGACAACGTTACATATTTCCATATTATACGTCTCAATCGAGTCAGTGGACGAAGGGTCTTCAGAAAAGCATGAAAAAAATCAATGTTTAACACACAAAAAAAGAAACATTAACATAAAATTATCTTTAATCTGTTTATATTTTCTCTCAGAATCACTAAACTCGACAAATATTTGTCATTTTCACGTCAGAAGCTTTCTATAATTTCCGTATAACAGATGCTACTTGTGTGAGTATGGCCGAGTTGTTTACATCTTGGCTACAGCCGAAGTAACATAGTATTGGACAAAGATTTTACCTGTTTATATAAGGACGGTCAATGACAGTTTCGGTTGTTGCAGGGGCCTCACATAGCTAGGGTCATACGTTGATGGTATTAACCATACGGCAACGAAGGTCACGTGCTTTTTTTACTCAAGGTCATATGAAGACGGGTATCAAGAGAGGCAACATGCAGGGGTGGGGGAAGAAAATATCAAGATCTCAAGAGTTCCAATGGGCACAGAAGATCTGTTTTGCTCTTTGCAATATATCCTTAGTATAGGATCCCTTTTGGTCCCCTCTTGGTCCCCTCTTATTATCCTCTTGGTCGTTCTAAGTTTCTTCTCGGTTCCCACAGGTCCCCTCCTAGAAGGCCGAAGGATTGTGTTATTTTGATAATAGACATTTAAGTAAACAATGGTATGGGCACAATAGCATAATCATGAACATTATACTATATCTCTACAATCTGATCAGCAATTCATACTGGCATTCAGATGAACGAGCTTAACTGTAGTTAAATTCTCTAAGGAATGAATCCTCATACCAATAAACAAATATACACATAAAAATAATAAAATAACGTATTGTTAACTGTGTACTTACATACCAAACTGGACTTCATATCTCATAATATATAGATATATTGGTAAAAAATTTGATTTCGGCATAGAATTTAATTATATGCACTTGTTTCTAGTTTCGTTCGGGACTTTCACATAAGGAGAACATATCAGAAGTCTTCTTCGTGTGAACAATAGGGAAGCATAAAATGCTGCGAATATAACTTATTATTTTTTACGATCCTGAATTTCCCATCCGACTTAATAGTTGCTGTTATAGGTTTTCACCGAGCAGAGGAAACCTTAAAGTCTTAGAATTTTCTCAGTAAGGCTCAAGATTCCTGAAATTGCAATTTTTGTTGTCGTTTTAATTGAAAGAATGTGCAAATGCTGATATTTTGTAGAGTAGATTAAGATACTTTATTTACCGTAGCGCTGTCTTAACGACAGACGTGTCTAACCTATTACAAGTATTCGGTCAGACTCTACAACAGTATCATCATTACAAGCGTGACAAGACGGTGGTATTGGAAATGCCCTTATAAGGCTTTCTCTTTAGCCTTATAATCACGCAAAGCCATAGCGTCATGTACAAATGTAGTATCACTGTTGAAGTACGTTGGAAAAGGCTACAAAATCTTCTTTACCAGAACTAGATGTACTTGATCGGAATGTTTTCGAACCTTTCGTCTATAATTCAGCTTGCTTCAATTTTCGCTTGAAGATGTTGTACACGAATGTTTATTTCTTGTATCAGTTAATGGAATTGTAATTCTTTATTAAAGTTTCATCCCAATATTGTATTATAATAATGGTCTATTAAAGGGACTTAATGGTTAGATATTCATTTCATAGCTGATATAAAACATTACAACATTTAAATATCTGTTCGAAAATGAGCACTTTTTGTTAATTATGTTATTTTAAAGTTTGCATAACCATTTTATTAACAAGGTCAAAATAATAAAATAAAGTTGGAGCGACCCAACACTAATTCATATCATTATCGTCCTGAGAGTGTAAACAGTGTCTTTACGCATGAAATGTTTTATTCAAATTAATTCAAATTTATTTATTTCGCTCTGCTACAACAAAGTAAGATTTGAAATATGGCTGGCAAATTATGGTTTTGCTAATTACATGATTATACATAGTAAGAAATCATATCAAGATGGCGGGTTAAAACGAGGCTCCGAAAGGCCACGATGGGTGGTAGACACAACAGTAGTGTCGACTAGCGTAAGTATGAAGATGATAATATTTATCAGTTTCTCTCAGAGAGTGTTATAATTTTGTGAAAAGACTAATTTTAGGTATGACAGTGCTTGCCAAAATCAAACACATAAAAGATAACGAAATCTATCTATTTTAGTCCCTTTAATTAAAAAATTGTATTAGAATAATGGCCATTTACGTACAATCTTGTATCATGCTAATGGCTTTTTAATTACAATGTTGTATCATGATAATGGCTTTTTAATTACAATATTGTATCATGATAATGGCTTTTTAATTACAATGTTGTGTCATGATAATGGCTTTTTAATTACAAAATTATATTAGAATAAAGGCTTTTTAATTACAATGTTGTATCATGATAATGGCTTTTTAATTACAATGTTGTATTATGATAATGACTTTTTAATTACAATGTTGTATTATGATAATGACTTTTTAATTACAATGTTGTATCATTATAATGGCTTTTTAATTACAATGTTGTATCATTATAATGACTTTTTAATTACAATGTTGTATCATTATAATGACTTTTTAATTACAATGTTGTATTATGATAATGACTTTTTAATTACAATGTTGTATCATGCTAATGGCTTTTTAATTACAATGTTGTATTATGATAATGACTTTTTGATTACAATGTTGTATTATGATAATGACTTTTTAATTACAATGTTGTATCAGGATAATGGCTGATTAGTGAAAATGTATTATCGGAGGGAAAGGATGATTTAAAAGCAATATTCTGTTTATGTGATGAAGGTTAGTTAAAATGCAGTATTATAGCAATATGTAAATGATGTAAATGTAATACATTGGCGAATAGTAATGAATATTAATGTGTATGGCTTATACGATACCTGTTAAAACAGTATGGATATTAATTGTTCCACATATAGAAAATGGTATCTTACATATAACACATCTACAAGGCATCAAATGAGATGCTATTGAAGCACACAGACTATCGTCGGATTTTGAACCTGTTTACTTCATCAAAATATCGAGAAAAAAAGTGTTCAGTAAATCTTATGGATTCATTCTGAAGGCGAAAATACCGGAATGGAAGGTATTATCAATCGTATTCAGTCTATAATTGATCGCGATTGGTGCCCAGGGCATCGAAACAGGAGAAGGATCCGTTTACTGGAGTATCTGTCTCCCACTCAGATCCGAGAGAGTTCCGAGAAAGGATATGTCATACTGACTTTTCGGGGCTTCAGTTACCCCCTACTGCCTTAGAAGGGTAAGCAGATTAGCAAAGGAAAAGTTGGAAATGAATCTAGAACAACTACAGTCACGTGACAACATATTATAGAAAAAGAAAGATTAAAACCGGAATATAACTGATTGGTTTTTCCTCATTGCTTTTTTTTTCTATTACCGCCATAAAGTTTCATGGCAAGTATCGATCTGGTGAATTTTAATAGGAAATATTCAGTTCATGATCATCAACGCCAAAAACAACATTTCGAAATATAGAGGAGATAGTACAAATACTGTCCGTTAAAATAACGTTTTAGTTACCATCCTAACTCAAGTACATTCGTCACTACTCGGCTGTTTCCGTAAAGACATACTGTACATCTAAAACTGAGGTAAGGGACTGACTGATTTATTTTGTGTCTGCCCAGATTTGCCAAATTAGCTCAAAAACTATTCGTGCGAGATTTGGAAACCTTGCCCTTTTCGCCACATCTAAGCCTGAAACAGAAAGAGGGGAGGAATAACGTGGTAGTATTATGAGATTTTTTTAAAATGAAGCGAGGGAATAGACGTCCGAATTTTCTTACAGGCA
The DNA here is from genome assembly GCF_031769215.1 of Ylistrum balloti. Lineage (NCBI taxonomy): Eukaryota > Metazoa > Mollusca > Bivalvia > Pectinida > Pectinidae > Ylistrum > Ylistrum balloti. Next base: position 351,661 of record NW_026781993.1, read on the forward strand.
TGTGAGACAGAAATAGACAGAGAATGAGAAAAAAAACAAGGCCTTTCTGCGTTGTATTGCATCCCAAAGATAAGACTTGAGATTAAGAAAATAAATAAATAAACATGGTGTAAATGTACATCCGAGTTTATTTTGTCTTACATTAAATTAAAACGTATTAACATTTTAAAACTCTATTTGACATTTTCTGCAAAACACGGTTAAGTCATTAAGAAGCATATTGTATCGTTTTGTGTTGGCCATTTCGGATCCCACAAGGAAAACACAGGTTTTAAATCCTTATCATGTTAAGGAATGGATCATTGTCTTTGTTCTAAGACCTTTTACGTGTAAAATTTGAAACGTGTTATTTTATCACCTTGACGAATTCCTTTGACATATATTCAATATTTGATTATCCTCTAGAGTACCTCTGCGTAGGTACGTCACAGCACAACACGCGTCTTCCATCAATCATCAAACTCTATCCCATTATACCGTATGTTTGTGTTCACGTTTTTTATCGACAAATGTTATAAAAACACTTCTAGATTGTCCTTTTAAATAATGAAGTAATTCGGGTCGTGAAATATCGATTCTGGGAATTTGCAACAATTTCTTAGAGCGAAAGAAATGAAATTTAAACAGATAAAATTTGATTAAAATCATTTACATATTGTTGTGTACTGAGAAGTTCCGTCAGAGGGCTATCATAGAAACGGAATTCTGAACATGTTGTCAGTAAATCATATTCAACAGATACTCAAGCAATGTATGTAACATGAATGGATCTGCAGATTATCTGACAGGTTTCAATAAGAGATCCATTAAGGCTGTTGTGAAAAAATGTCATGGGAACACAAGATGTGTTTATGAAAACACTAGGCCCCTGGCCGCAACGTAATAAAGTGGGACATTAAATTTGTACTGTGTAAGGCATGTGTTAATTACATCACACATTGTGAAACACTTATGTCTTCATTGTGGTAATGATTTGACCATTTTAGTTCAGTAGTTATAGCCAATGTTAAATATTTCAAATGTAGGCCAAAGGTCACGATAAAGGTCACATGAAAAGACAAAAACAAAAACAAAAAATAAAAACAAAACAAAACAGAAGTCAACATTTCATTGATTTGAACATTTCGGGTTGGTGATTATTTTCGTTTTCATTTTGTTTAGACATATTATTTAATACCCGTAATTCTACAGTTTTTACTTTTCTTAACCATCGCGAGGAAACATGAATGTGTCTCCAGCGTCTTCGGATGTGGTTTTAACATGATTTGGGCTGTGGTATTGACTGCCATATCAACGTTCCATTGTTTGCTCATTTCACCCAAAACCTCATTAAAAGCCAGTATAATTTTGATGTCATGATATCCTTGTAGCAGCTGGTGTTCACCTAGCTGAACGACATGCTGGAGGTCCGCCATATGTTGTTCGAAACAACGAGATAAACTTTCTGGCAAAAAGACACAACCATGACAGCATATGATAATGTAACGAAGTAACAGCTTAGAGAAAAATACTGACTACCTTGAACAAGGATCGAACCACACACCTCGGGTCTTCTATTTTGATGTTCTTTCGTCAGAGCTGTGAAAAAAATATCATGTGATTTTTTATTTGACCGATGTTATTTCCCGTTAATAGATATCTAAACAGTTGCTCGTAACCTGCCAATTAGTAAAGGTAAATTCCATGAGATAGTTAAACCCGATTATAGATTTTTGCGTTGTCATGCTATTTATTCACGATCTCAATCCGTCCTCGAAATTTTCAAAAATAGAAGAATTTCTGGAAAATAACACCCCTTTACAGTAATAGGCCTACAACTGGATTTATAATGTGTCTCAGGAACACAACAGGCATTAGAAAGGCATCTCATAGATTGTGAGTTTTTATATCGTGTTTTAGAGCTACTTACTGACACTGCGTAAATGAAAGTTGAGAAATCCTTTGTAACGGAGCTCTGGATAAATCCGTTATTGATGTTTAACACAGCTTTGAAGTCATGTTCCTGGCTTCCTTTTAGCAGCAATACATTATCCATTTCAAGATAACATTAGAGCATTCAGACCAAATCTTAACTTCATAATGTATTGAAAGTGATAATTGATTTTCTGATTGAGGTGACTTTTCGTTTGCATCGGTGATTTTCATATCAAAACCCAAGACAGTCGCTAGTGTTCCGAAGGGCAAGTAACGATGCATAATTAATTAATATCCTGAACATGTTGAAAAAACACGTCGCCTTGACAGCTTTGGGATGGTCTTGACAATCTGGGACGGCAGATTTGATTTTTCATAACATGATTTGACTGATATTAATGCTGTCGGCTTTGTGAAGTGAAAAACAGCTTTCTCGGTGGAAATGGTCTTGTGTAATCCGAAACTTCGTTCGCAATCTGGTTGCAAAATATCTTTAATCATAGGCTGTCTTTATGGAAACCAAGCAAAAAAGGATACCTTGTCAGTTTTATCATATATACAATAGGGACATGCTAATTAGTATATGGTATGCAATGTGCTTCCAGGGAGATATTATATACCTATGATAATAATCGATTATCCTTTTTTTCTAGGTTTTTTTTCGGAGGGGGGGGGGTGTTGAAATCGTTACCTCTTTGACATTTCCACAAATGAATTGAATTTCATCAGAGTCACAACCGCTTTAGGTGGCATCACCGTTAAGCACGAATTCAGCTTTATCAATGGCACCGGTTTGCGCTGTCGTGGCAATGTCCTTGGCCAAGACACTTTACTTAATTGGTCTGGATGGTAATGGCGGGCCTCCCGTGTGTTGTTCAGAAGGTAATCGACGCCTAATAAAAGGAGAATGCTCCTTAAAATTACCCTTGCTGTCCACGGGGTGGTAAAACCGAAAAAATGTTGCCGGGGAATTGACAAAATACCAAAAAATCATCAGCGTATCAAAATACAAATAAAAACAAAAACAAAAACAACGAACAGGAAAAAAGATCGGTTGCATTAAAAATTAAATTCGATTTTCACTATCTTGTTCCGATTACCATCATTTCCATATTTTAATACAAACTGATGAGGACCGTGGGCAAATCATTTTTAAAAAAAATGGCTCCATAAAAATCGCGGAACGTTTTTCTCTCTCTAATTGGTATTCCTAGTGGTTTCTGGTGACACTACTGAGGAACATAACCCCCGAGGTTGACTTGACGGATGTCGCCATAAAAGGGAAAGATAGTTGGATGATATTCGCAGTGCTGCATTGCAATGCCATAAAGCTGTTGAATCGTGATACAAAAGGCCCATATATGGTTTTTCCCACTGTTGATACAGAAATATCTTCATAGTTACGCGTCTTCTTTGAATTATACGGTGTCCGTGTATTTTTTGTTCGTATTAAATCTTCGATTTCTTTAATCAGCTGAGACTTTCATATATCATGTTTGGCGTTTGTTTCTTGTCTAACGATTATTCATTTTAGTTCAAATAAACTTTATCTATTTACAACAATTGTAGCATGTGTGAGTTCTCTACGTACGAGAAGACCGGGTGTGCCTTGTAGAAAATCGACGTCATCGGACAAGTGATCTCCATACTGTTTCACGTCCGATAGGAGAATCGAACCACCGATTTTATCTAGCAAAGGCAATGTTTTTTAATTAGTTTGTTTCAGTGATATTTTCTCGTTTGTCAGAATACATGACAGTATTGTATATTATTACAGCTATCTGCGACTGATGACGTCAGCCCGTAGATGGTTTGGCATTTTAAATATTGCACTCACTCTTATTGTATTTTCATCGCGAATATATCATCTTCTTTCCGGATATTTCGTAAACTTATCATGTTAACGAAAGGTCAACAATACTAGTGTGAGAGTTGTTAATTTATGACATTGCCCTGGAGTGGATGTTACATGATATTTTATCATACATGGGAATTCACGTTTATTTGCAATAGGCGACTGTCCTTCCGGTCAACAGCGGAAAACCTTCATGTCTCTTAATTCTTTATATGTCGCTAGTTTGCAAAAAAAAAAACCCAGACAGTTCTTAATGTTTATCAGCGCCAGATGCAATAGAGAGGCAAATTTTTCATCAGAATAGCGTTATTTTGTACATCAATTTTGGGTCATTCAGAAATGAACAGACAAGTTATAATAAAGTTGTAACGTTTTTCTCAAACAATGGGAGCGATTCGGGAATAACTGGTTTTTCCCCTGAGGTATTCTAGAAATTTCACCGTACAAATGACACACAAATGGACATATTTTAATACAAGTTTAGAATTAGATACCGGAATTAAACGGCATTGTGCATATGTTTCGTCCTCCCAGGACTAGTCAGTAATTCTAAGACCTTAATTGTTGAAAAGTATAAGTCAGAATCAAACTCGGTCGAACGTAATGAGAAAAACAGTTGGAGATGTGCTATCTCGTTATGGTTGAAACTCATTGGCAAATCATCTTATTTTAGTTTTGGGTGAATCATGTCAAGAAAACAAAAGACAGGTCGAAAAATGTTTTCTGAAATAAATACAGTCTTTGCAATATTGAACTTCTACGAAGACCTATGAATATGACTAGCTGTTGTGACTGTTTTGTCTTTTCAAATTATGTCACACTTCCACCATATCAGAAGAACAATTACGCTAAAAAGAAATAATGAAAACTGATATTTTTTTCAAAGATTTGAAAATTCTTCTTTATTGATATATTTATAGAAGATATAATTGAATGTTCGTTGTTCCGATTATTTTGGGAAAACTTTTCTTCCTTTCAATCATTGACGTTTGACTTACTTAAGATCAAGACTTATGGAAAATATTATTATAGACCTAATGAAACGCCACAAAATGACCCCAGTTTCTATACTACGGCTGCTGCTACGTAAGGGACTTGACCGGGGGATCGATAACACATTTCCTACGAAGCCTGTCAATATCGCTCTCTGGATTGGCAAAATTCAAAGAGCGGATAATTGTAATGATGTCTTAACTCGTCATTCTGTAAGAAATGTTGTCAGGCGATTTACCACGTAGATAAAATGCTGAGATATGGTGTATGACAATCTCATCAGAACGAGGTCGGAACATCATCAAATCTGAATAGACACGAATACACTGAATAACACAAGAGCGTGATAACCACAGGTTTTGAAATCAAACGAATTTTTTAAAACCGTGAACAAAAAAGACATAATGACGCCGAAGTCTAAGAAATATCAACTCTTGATTGCCATGATTAAGGGTAGGCTGGTATGGTTTCACCAAGATTATCTTGTGTTAATCGATAGGTGTTGTCAATACATCAGAAAACATTTACTCGTCTGGAACGTCTGGTCTTGTTCTCTTTGTACATTTCAGGAATCTCCATGTAAATCTTTTGTTCATATTTTACATTAGTTTCAGCGAATTTGAGTTTGAATTCTGTTGATGTATGTCGTATTTTTATTATTGTTATTAACATAAAGAAATACAATTACTGCAATTTTTAAAATGGAGACCATGAACTATCAAGGACATTTGATATTAACCACGAAGTTCAAATAGTTACAAAGCGACAATCAAGAACATCACTACATTTAATAGGTAAGACCTGCTGCATTGATTGCCTGATTTAAAGAAGCGACACATTTTGGGATCTGATGTTATCTCCTCTTCCTAAACAACTATTTTGCCCTACTGTCTCCCTTCAAACTGCCGTAATAGTGGCATTTTGCCAAGCGTTTGCTCGTGTGAGGAAAGCTTTGGGATAGCCCCCTAGCCAAAACATACCAGAGTCTTTTTAAATGGCAATTAAAACTTCCTCATCAACCTTCCGCATTGTAGCAGTGTGAGTCCCTTGTCAGAATAATGTGATCACGTTGGATGGCCGACTATACAGTGTGATAGCACTATAAAGTCCCGCACTATTCCAAGGATGTTTACACTCATGTACTCACCCGGAAAGACAAGTAGGCCGTCTTTGAATGACCAAAGCTGTTGACAGGACTTTAAACAATTGAAGTAAGTCTTGAAAACCTTCACATTATTGTACACCGCTTGATGGGACTTAAACCCAACATGTTCAGATAATTTCTAATCCTAGATCTGAAGATATTGCTTCTGAACAAATTTGGTAGAAACACTTAATTCGTACTAGTTCCGCCACATTTCAGAATAAGATACTTCCACTATAAAGGTTAAGCTTTTTCTCACAAGATAAGGTAACTAAAACCATGAAATACTTGCAGTGAGATACTGAAGTGGTAGGGGAGAAAACAGAAGCAGTCAGCGTGTGTACTTGAATAGTACGTTTCTCTGCGAGACGCCCTCAGACTAAACATACATCTGAAATTTATATAACATACATTTATTCTTGCTAAATATCTTAATCATTTTATTTTCTATCTTAAAATCAAGCTATACATGTACTTTAGTATATAACAATGTTTTTCTCGTGCTCATCAGTCCGTTTTTCTAATCATGGCCCAACGTGATCTCCAGAAGACCGAACAAGTAGTTCGTTCTTACAAGCTTTAGCACTAATAACGGTTATCGACCTGAGATCATTGAGGATTATAGTTACAAGGCATGTCAATATCTCAGTTTCCGAACACGATGATTACTCCAGGCAGAACTCGGGTGACGATTTTTTTCTCGGAGATGTCATTTTAATGAAATGGTAGGTAATGACGTACATCAGAAATAAAATGAAATGATAAGTTTATGACGCACATAAAAATAACCGTCATGACGACATCAAGTTTATGTATCTTTGGTATCCAAAGCATTGTATTTGTTCTCGTCACTATAGCAACGATGTGTCTTATGTTTCATTTCTCTCTGTCTTTTTTTGAACACTCGACATTATTTTTTCACTAGAACGTAACCATACAATATTTACAAAAATTATGTGGTTTCATTTGTTCTTTTTTATAATTTCCTGGGTCCTTTAGATTTGTTCTTTACGATAACCCGAAGCTGATGCATTTGAAATTATAATGATGTTTTTTGTAACAATTATCGACGTTTCCATGCAGACCGCCGACCAATCATTATGAACCTTCTCTCAGCACAGCTTGAATTTCACAGGAAAGAGTACATTCCATTCTTACGGAAGATGTTGCAATAAGAAAGCTGTCAGCCCGTTGGGTACCAAGACTTCTGACTGTTGATGAAACCTATAGATGAAACGTAGGTCTATCAATTCAACCCAGAGGCCAAAAAACAGTCTACACAATGGAAGCACATTTGTTCACACCCGCCCAAGAAGACACTGTTCCATCAGCTGGAAAGGTTATGGACAAGGTTTTCTGGGATGCTGATAGTATTCTGACTATCTGCTAAAGAGACAGACAATCAATAGTACATAATATGCATCACTTCTGAGGCTCTTAAGAGAAAATATTAAACTCAAGCGCCGTAAAAAACTAAGTTAAATATCTGTTGTTCCACCAGGACAATGCCTCCTCTGTTCACAAGTCTGTTACTTTCATCGCTGTCATTAACGATTGTGGCTTTGATTGAGCAGATCTCACTCCATCAGAACTTTCCTCTATTCCAAAATTTGAAAAAGGTAATTTCCGGTACCAACTTTTGGTCAGATGATGACGTCACACATGCAGTGAAGGGGATTTCCTGAACTGTCAAGAAAAGGGCTTCTTTAAAAGTGGCATTGAGGCCCTTAAACATCGCTGATAAAATTATATAGATACTGAAGTGGATTATGTTGGAAAATAATGCAATATGTCGGACAAGAGTCAAGCCCTTAAATTTAAGTCTCACAGCTTATCAATCAGTCCTCAAAAATTGCTGACCAATCACCGTGCTTGTAATATTTAACAAAGTTTCTGTGTATACCGCACGACCAATCACAATGTTTGTTTTTTCTCTCTCTGTTTTCTAAATATTTGTTATTCATGGTGTCTCTCTTGAATCTACCTCACTTTTGGCCATATATTGGTCTAGTTTATTGTTGCTTTACGTCCTATTAACAGTCAAGGTCATTCAAGGTTGTGGTAATTCAGATCATTTAACGAGAAAAAATGCCTGAGCGGCTTTCTCTCTAGTGAGAAAGACTCAGTTCTATCTCCCATCCCAGATACACCAAATATATGAAAACAGTGCTTCGTATTCTCTACTTGTCGCTAAACACAATGACAAGTCAGTCTTTTGTCACTATACGTAGGCCTCATGGGTGTCAACCTACCGTGTCCAAGTTATGGCATTTCAGTGTGATGAAAAGTCTTCCAAAAGATCCACCATCCATGGAAAACGTATTCAAATGTCAATGACTGTAATGCTGACGTCAAACCCGGAAAACGTAACCAACCAATCGTCTTGATCATAGCTATTCTGTTGATTAATGACTGTAATGTTGCTGATGGATCTCGAGTGTCTTTTTTTCACTTTATCATGAAGTCGATTTATCAAAATGGAAATGTGACAAATTATCCCTCGTTTTGAAATCGCAATATAGAACTAATTTCCGTCATTTGGAGACACACAATTAATACAGCATCATCTTAGACTCATCAATACAAAACGTGCACCATATAAGATTCTTTTAGTGGATCATCTTTCCTCTTTAGCGTATTTAATAACTATACGTTCCAAATATAAACACATATAGCCCGCGTTGGCACGTGACATAAACCAATATAGATGCAGATCTATTCCTAATATGATCATGATACTTCCTCTTATTACGTCGGTTAATGGATTAGCTCTTTGTAGTACAATATACAGCGTCGTACAAATGCCAGATATTTCCCTTCATTTATCTAGTGTTTATCTTGTCTGTTTGTTGTCCGTCCGTTCAAGTATACTTGTGGGGTGCATTCACTTTTCATAGAACACTGGATTTTTTAACAAAACATTCTCATTAGACATCAACGCGTATATCCTTTTCAGTGACGGAAACATGTTTAGTAGACAAAGGATTGCGCTCTACAATTTGTCTCAGGCAAATGGATGGAATGGTTATCAGATACCATCAATCAGAAATCTGCAAGAGAAAATTATGATTATGTATAAGGAGAGCTGTGACATTTCCACACCTGTGCAAACCTCCCACGAATACTGGAACAGTTATTTTTTTTCAAAGATTAATACCTGTAAATTTGTCTCATATATAATCTGTCGTAAGTTTCAAATTTAAAACCCTCGTGTTCAAGTTATTTAGCTAAATCTATACATGGATAATAACTTCATTGATGTGAGTCAGAGGTTTTGGTTAGTGATTGATGATAAGGTATGCACTCGTAATGGCACATACGTATTTGTTTCTCCTGCACGGCAGTCATTATCCCAAAAACGCCGAAATTGTTTATAGAGCTTCTGACAGCGGTAAAGAGTTCTTTAAAGGGGGATTACTGTCAAAGTAAACTGGTGTCTTACAGACATAAACCAGGCAAGTTCTATACAAAAATGAGACCTACCATGATCAATGATGGTCACCACTTGACAACATCTCGTAGGAGGAGAATGACCACTGTACGTGATGGTCAAATTTAATCAGCAATGTATATTGGAAGGAAAGAACGTCATTTAATAGTGTCATAGTGTAACTACGTGTCCAGCCCTCTGACCAACACAACTCGAGACAAGCTGTGACGTTTTACCGCCACTCCAAAGTGGTCATTACCGAGCTAATCAGGGACACTGACTTGGCCTAAGGGCAGGCTTTGCTCTGTATATATACACGTTCATGGCTAATAATAGAACCGATGCGGGGCTGTAACGAGACTAATTCAGAAAAGCTCTCATGATGTCGCTCCCTGTTTAGTAAAAGTGATTGTCACTTTAACAAAATCACGGTCATTTCTCTTAAGTTGTTTTCCATCTTATCGTCTGAAAGTGTCATAACTGTCTATAAAAATCATTTAATATGAAAAGACAGAGTCTACGCGTAAGTGAATGCCGCCATTCCCCATGTATTTTACCAAAGCCTATGTATACAGAGTTGTGCCATCGTTTCAATGTATTTGATTTTGCTTAAATGCCAAGTGCTTGTATTTGTATCCTTCGTTTTAAGGGTTGGTTTGAATATTTCTTTTTTCATTATCGAATGTAAGAAAACAGCTGTGTTTTTTATAACTTCAAACGTATACCCTTCGTTATGCGAAGTTGATAAAAAGATTACACTCATTAGTTCGAAACGAAAAAAACAAAAACAAAAAAAAACAAAAAAAAATCTTTAGAAAAATGTTTCTTTGAATGACATAGATAAACCGTCTTCTTTCTTTTCAGAATTTCCTCCACAACGAATTAGAAGCAACATACCAAACAGTGACGTCATTTTGCTTTCTTTTGTTGCTTTTCTTTGTGATGATAACAATAATATAAATAATAAAAAAGATCGTATTTCAAAGAGATTCCGTTTTATCTTGCAAGCCGCTGACAACATGGTTTCAGTCTGAGCAAGCAGTACCTAACAGCAAGGTTAGTGATTAAGGAAGCTAGAGTACTGTATCCAGTGATACCGTACATGAGGAAGTCTAATTTATGTCACATACTGGATTCAGTCTGGGATGTTTTCATTACACGTGGAAAATACTTCAAATGTACCGTCAATATCGTAAATGGAATTTTTTTCGCAGTATTACATTACATTACGATTTATCTATAGGTGCTTGCGTGTATGTGCTATTAGTTTGATTCGGCCATGAATACTGCATCACCACATCAACCTTGATCTTCTACAAAAGTATTCACTTTGAGTGGAAATGACACTTTGCAGAGTATGATATAGATTGCAATCTATTGGTTAGTAGTAGATTTCATAAAACATAGATCCTTGGTCCTCAGTACGGCTAATTAATCATCGCAAGCCTTAAGCGCCTTATGTATCTAGATCCCGACAAAGCTTGACACGGTCTGCAACTACTGTCATGGTGTAAGGAGGTCTTGAATCCATGTCGTCCACACGCTTACGCTCGATTTGGTGTTACCGTGGATTAAATGCTCTCTCATTACTGAAACGACAGTCTGCCTGGTTTCCACTACGTGCTGGTACTGCAGAGCTGTGACGATCATTCAGACTCGATTACCAGAAACAGCACGGTTTTGTGATGGATAATTAATTAACAGTTTGCATCTGAGGGTCATAAACCGGTAATTGTGATACAGTCAATAAAATGTTGACAGAACTACGAATAAAATCGACATTCCGAATATACACTCGAAGTACGAGAGCTAATGTAATGTATCATTGCCGATTTAACATCGAATTCTGATGTCAAGATCGTACAATAAAATTAAAATTAATTGAAAACTCGAATGGTTACTTTTTCATATTATATTTATAAATACATTTAGTTGTTTACTTTGCGATTTGCAAAGGTGAAGCAATTCCGCACATCGTTATCAATGTTTACGTTTACACTTAATTTCACAAATATGATATATCCGGTTCGAAAATTATAACGGAACTTAGTGTGCAATCGTTACTTGATTCAGACAATATGATGCAAGTTAATGTAATGGAACTTCAAGTTAGTGATAACATGGTGGACGGACATATGTATGATGATGTGAATAAAGTTGTACGTTGATGAAAACATTGCAAGTTGATGTAAATATTGTTGCAGATTGATGTAAATATGGATGTAGGTTGATGTAAATATAGCTGTATGTTGGTGAAAATATGGTTGTAGGTTGACGTAAACATAGTTGTATGTTGGTTTAAATATGGTTGTAGGTTGATGTAAATACGGTAGTAGGTTGATGTAAATATGGTAGTAGGTTGATGTAAATATGGTTGTAGGTTGATGTAAATATGGTAGTAGGTTGATGTAAATACGGTAGTAGGTTGATGTAAATATGGTTGTAGGTTGATGTAAATATGGTTGTAGGTTGATGTAAATATGGTAGAAGGTTGATGTAAATACGGTAGTAGGTTGATGTAAATATGATTGTAGGTTGATGTAAATATGGTAGTAAGTTGATGTAAATATGGTAGTAGGTTGATGTAAGTATGGTAGTAGGTTGATAAGATATAGTAGTCGGTAGAAGAAAAGAAGTCTTATTACGATCATTATTTTTTCAAAATTATCGGTATCACTACGTCGATGCAATTTCAATCGAACTGGCGATGCTGTATATAAATCCAAATTGTTAACGGTGCGTCAACTTATAGAGAGAAATTGATGAAAGTACAATAAAAAATGAAATTGAAAAATTATTATTAAGTTCTTAATTAAGTGTAATTTTAAAGATAATGTACAAAATCTGCACACGTCTATCTAACAAGTTTCATTTGAATAATGGTTTTGCTATAATTGCACGTAAAAAATGTAGAATTGTTAACGATACCAGCTGTAGATTTTCAAAGCACGGTTGCTTGTAATATGTGTTTACTCGCCATTCAGTCTAAAATCTATTGATGCTGTGTTCCCATTACAGTAAGATGTGCAAGTCACAGTAGACTAACACGTGCAATTTAATTAACGAAACCATGTGAAGGAATGCACAAAGAGCTTTAAAAACTAGCTATAGTGTATCGTGTGATTTAACTGTTAGCTAATACATCATTGTACACAAGGTAAACACATAAGGTGTCACGACCAAGGTGTCAGTATATCTATGGTGGCCCGTCACGACCAAGGTGTCAGTATATCTATGGTGGCCCGTCACGACCAATGTGTCAGTATATATATAGTAGCCCGTCACGACCAAGGTGTCAACAACGCTAATATAATGGAATAAACATATGTATCAATGTAACATAATAATACGGAATGTTTGTTGTATGGAGGTCCGTCACGATCATCGTGTAAATCAAACATCAATGTAAGGTATGGTAGCCTGTAAAGATCAGCGTGTAAGTCAAACATCAATGTAAGATATGGTAGCCTGTAAAGATCAGCGTGTAAGTCAAACATCAATGTAAGAAACGGTAGCCCGTAAAGATCAGCGTGTAAGTCAAACATCAATGTAAGGCACGGTAGCCCGTAAAGCTCAGCGTGTAAGTCAAATATCAATGTAAGGTATGGTAGCCCGTAAAGATCAGCGTGTAAGTCAAACATCAATGTAAGGAACGGTAGCCCGTAAAGCTCAGCGTGTAAGTCAAACATCAATGTAAGGTATGGTAGCCCGTAATGATCAGCGTGTAAGTCAAACATCAATGTAAGGAACGGTAGCCCGTAAAAATCAGCGTGTAAGTCAAACATCAATGTAAGGCACGGTAGCCCGTAAAGCTCAGCGTGTAAGTCAAACATCAATGTAATGTACGGTAGCCCGTAAAGATCAGCGTGTAAGCCAAACATCAATGTAATGTACGGTAGCCCGTAAAGCTCAGCGTGTAAGTCAAACATCAATGTAAGGAACGGTAGCCCGTAAAAATCAGCGTGTAAGTCAAACATCAATGTAGGGAATGGTAGCCCGTAAAGATCAGCGTGTAAGTCAAACATCAATGTAAGGAACGGTAGCCCGTAAAGATCAGCGTGTAAGTCAAACATCAATGTAAGGCACGGTAGCCCGTAAAGCTCAACGTGTAAGTCAAACATCAATGTAAGGTATGGTAGCCCGTAAAGATCAGCGTGTAAGTCAAACATCAATATAAGGCACGGTAGCCCGTAAAGCTCAGCGTGTAAGTCAAACATCAATGTAAGGAACGGTAGCCCGTAAAGCTCAGCGTGTAAGTCAAATATCAATGTAAGGTATGGTAGCCCGTAAAGATCAGCGTGTAAGTCAAACATCAATGTAAGGAACGGTAGCCCGTAAAGCTCAGCGTGTAAGTCAAACATCAATGTAAGGTATGGTAGCCCGTAATGATCAGCGTGTAAGTCAAACATCAATGTAAGGAACGGTAGCCCGTAAAAATCAGCGTGTAAGTCAAACATCAATGTAAGGCACGGTAGTCCGTAAAGATCAGCTTGTATGTCAAACATCAATGTGAGGTACGGTAGTCTGTAAAAATCAGCTTGTAAGTCAAACATCAATATGAGGTACGGTAGCCCGTAAAGCTCAGCGTGTAAGTCAAATATCAATGTAAGGTATGGTAGCCCGTAAAGATCAGCGTGTAAGTCAAACATCAATGTAAGGAACGGTAGCCCGTAAAGCTCAGCGTGTAAGTCAAACATCAATGTAAGGTATGGTAGCCCGTAATGATCAGCGTGTAAGTCAAACATCAATGTAAGGAACGGTAGCCCGTAAAAATCAGCGTGTAAGTCAAACATCAATGTAAGGCACGGTAGTCCGTAAAGATCAGCTTGTATGTCAAACATCAATGTGAGGTACGGTAGTCTGTAAAAATCAGCTTGTAAGTCAAACATCAATATGAGGTACGGTAGCCCGTAGAGATCAGCATGTAAGTCAAACATCAATGTAAGGTACGGTAGCCCGTAGAGATCAGCATGTAAGTCAAACATCAATGTAAAGTACGGTAGACCGTAAAGATCAGTGTGTAAGTCAAAATTCAATGTAAGGTACGGTAGCCCGTAAAGATCAGCGTGTAAAACCATTGTGTACGGCCGACTAATCCTCAGCCTCGATCAAGAATTCACTGACCACTTAACTCCCCATCAACCACTATCAACTCATTATTATTTATCATCTACTCTTACTCCTCTCAAGACATACATAATTCGTTAGGCCCTGATAAAGCACTCACCGGCCCCGAAGTTTCATAGTGTACTCTTACACCTCTCAAGACATACATAATTCGTTAGGCCCTGATAAAGCACTCGCCGGCCCCGAAGTTTCATAGTGTACTCTTACACCTCTCAAGTCATACATCCATCGTTAGGCTCTGATAAAGCACTCACCGGCCACGAAGTCTTTATCATGTACCCCCCCCCCCCCCCCCCCACCCCACCTTCTCAAGTTATATACCTATCGTCAACCCCTGAAAAAGCCCTTTACAGTCCCCATCAACCATTACGATATATCTACTTTAGTTATGACTTTGCCTACCAATCAATAATGATCATTACCTGCAGGGTCCCCGTAATATCGTTTGCCACGGTAGAAGCTACAGGGAAGCTGCACAACCTCAATTTGAGCGGGCCTGATTAAATTGTGGGGACTTTGACGTCTTTAAATTGAACATTAAGTCACATTACTGTTAGCTGAACGCACTTCTCTCCGTGTTGACAACTGAGAATTAATAGGATTTTCCCCCCTTCTTACACTCATGTGGAACCAAGAGACAATTTCAATTTTGATGAGTACTAGTATTACACATGTACGTCTCATTGGAATGTCGATCTCCTTCTCAGTTTGATTGGGTTACGCAGATCATTCGCTTGGATTTTGAGTCCGTTTAAATGACCTTTATATAACACTACCAGCCTATGTCATGTACGGCGACGCTCTTCCTGCTGAAGAGGAATATGTCGCCTTAATTATCTAATGAAGGATTCGAACGCGACGTGAAATCTAGTTTTATCGTGGTTATATTGCTTTATATCGCGATCATCTGAAGAACTACATGACGTATTAACCAGATTTTAAATATGATTATTTTTATATTTGGCGAATAGGCCAGACTAATCGCGCTCCGACTGAAGTTTTTGTCGAATTTCATAACAGTGAATGTAGGTAATAAAAAGGATACAGTTTGCTTTTCGCGGAATTCTTTTGATAATCATTTTTATCTTTGCTTTAAGGGGACCATAAAGCATAGATTCCATTTGCAGGCTCGTTTAAAGACCAGTTAACGTGTGTAATTAAGTG
This sequence comes from Ylistrum balloti, assembly GCF_031769215.1. Lineage (NCBI taxonomy): Eukaryota > Metazoa > Mollusca > Bivalvia > Pectinida > Pectinidae > Ylistrum > Ylistrum balloti. Next base: position 367,288 of record NW_026781993.1, read on the forward strand.
AGAGACTGTTTAGTGTCTTCTCGTTTCTTCAAACTATAGTTTCTTTTAGTATTATTCAGTTTTACAAAATTAATTTCCGCAGATAGGAACAAAGATATATGATGCTGTCTAAAACGGTTTTGTTATTTGCCAAGATGAAACAAGACTCCAGATATAGAACGAACAATATAGGCCCAGCCTTTCTTTACTTTTTTTCTATAATTTTCTTTCTTATCTTCATTTCTTCCCCCTCCCCCCCCCTTTTTTTTAAGATTTAGTAACGTATCATATTCGGTACATTTCTGTATGGAATAGATATTAAAAAAGTATGGAATTCTAGTTAAATTTTACATGGTATAGCTTTAAATGGTATGATTTTTATGATTTAGTTTTATATATCTTATACCGTTAAATCTGGTAGATTTTTACGATAAAGGTTTATAAGGTACAGCTAATGTCACATATGAAAAATAATATGAATTAAGGATGAACTCTAAAACTCGTAAATCGAATATTTCGGAACATCTCCAGGTTGTATAACAAATTTGTAGGCGCTAGTTAATATTGGTATAAACAATTGAGTATCTATAGGTGTAAATTCTGTGACTAGTATGAAAAGCGGGCGTACATGATGCATATATCAAGGTGTAAAATGGACGAGATGACAATTAACTCGAAAAGTCAATTCGAGTTCACTTTCATGCTTATGTATTAACTATGTACGATTTTTTTTTTATTTTAGGACATTTGGAGCTAACACCAATCGTCACAACACTCCATATAATGCAGACACACATACAAAACGGAAAACACATTCACAATTGACGACAGATAAGAAATAATCAAAAAACGAAAATAGTAGTATAACAGTATTTGACACTTGAGATTTCACAAGCAGCGTCAAATTCAAATGCGAGGAAGTGAAAGTATCGTGAACACCTTCGACAGCTTTTTATGGAGTCATTGGTCTACAGGAAAATAGACACGAATTAACACTAACTTTCAGTCTCATCATTTCTTTTATTATAAGTTTGGTGTCTAAAGGAAGAGGTTCGACAAATATCAGTTTGATCAAATTGTCATAAAACATTATAACAAGAACCAGTAACAGAGTATCTTCTTCTGTTGCTGCAACAGAAATATAGATATAGGTATCTGGGCATTCTAAAGGGTAGACAGACAACTTAGATGTATGAAAGAACAATGAGAACTTAAAAAATGAAGAAACACATTGTTGTAATGAGCCGCAAACAGGTCGTAATACACCCGGATAAATTAATAGGGCATAAACAAAGGTTGTTGGTGGAATATTTGTATACAAACTCGATCGCGATAATTTCAACGGATCGTTCAACGTAGAGACTGGTTGAAGGTTAAGCGGCCATCTATATGAACATAAGAGAGACACGTGACTAACGAAATGGACCAATCAGAATCGGTCAGAATCTCATATCAATAACTTGGCGATATCAGGATATATGATACACAGTATAATAATACCATTAACGAGGATTATTTCTATGTAATGGATAAATACAAAGGGGTCATATTCTCTCTCACATTTATTGGCAGGTATTAAAAAGACCTATCTAAATCGATTTGTCGATTCCATTCGGGAATGTCACGTTTTTATACATGTGAAAAGTGACACAGTATATAATGTACAAATGTACCTGGCATTTATTCATAACCATCTCTATTTTCTTCTTTACATTTATTTCCAATTTTGATCTCCTAAGTATTCCCCTTCGAAAGCATTTAGTATCAACACGAGTCCTAGAAAATCGAGAGAAAAAGCTGTACGCTGAAGCTTAATTAATTATTTGATAAGTAATGTACCCAAAGCTGCTGTTAAATCAAATTTACTTGTATGCATGATCAACATTAAAAAGATCACATGATTATGTTGTAGAAACACTGATGATTTGATTGTCCTTTGTGTGTGTGTGTAGTTTTTTTTTTTTTTTTTGACAATTCAATTGTCTAATGTATAGGGTATATACCACACTGTTCACTGAACCATCACAAGTCACATTTCACGGTTTGTTAAATATGAACCTACATCAACATTGATGATGATTACATCGTAAATATTCTAATTCATTAATTGGAAACCATCGGCTATCATGCTCTGATGGAGTCGCGGTGGCCAAGTGGGTAAGGCGTCTGGATGTCTTAATCACTAGCCCTCCAAGTCTGGGTCACGGGTTCGAGACCTACACATGTACATGGGGCAATCGCCGAATGCCGGTCTTAGGTCGGTAGAATTCTTCTCCAACATCCAAACCAGGCACGTCCTCAAATGAACATGGCTGTTAAAAGGACATAAATCCACAGTCAAATAAACGTCATGCTCTGAGAAGATACAAGAAAATATCGCCGTTCTGTTTATGAATTAATTGACAATAAAATATTCTGTCTCTTTCTTACAGCCGAGTCTGGCTCCAAGCGAAAACAAGCAGTACTATGGCAGCGTGGTGCTATGGAAGGACACAGTTGAACCAGACCACGCTTTCTCTTTCGTCAGCACTATATGTGAGGCCTCACACGAGTCGGTTGGAGCCTGTGACTTCGTCTATCGTGCCTTCGTCATCATCAGTGGAAGCTGTAAGCCATTTGAATTTAAATATATCGATATATATGTTATGGTTATTACTATTTTTCCCGTTATCAGTTTATTTTCACGGAACCTGAAAAGAAAAACTTATGATTGAATTATACATATATAACCCAGCACTTTGTGATACATTTGTAAGCCGTTCGTTACCTTGGTGTTACATATATAACCCATTACCTTGGTGATATATATTTAACTCATTACCTTGGTGATACATACATAACTCATTACCTTGGCGATATATATTTAACTCGTTACCTTTGTGATACATATATAACTCATTACCTTTGTGATACATATATAACTCATTACCTTTGTGATACATATATATCTTGTTACCTTGGTGATACATATATAACCCTTTACTTTGTGATACATTTGTAACCCGTTCGTTACCTTGGTGTTACATATATAACCCATTACCTTGGTGATATATATTTAACTCATTACCTTGGTGATACATATATAACTCATTACTTTTGTGATACATATATAACTCATTACCTTGGTGATAGATATATATCTTGTTACCTTTGTGATACATATATAACTCGTTACCTTGGTGATACATATATATCTTGTTACCTTTGTGATACATATATAACTCATTGCCTTGGTGATACGTATATAACTCGTTACCTCGGTGATAAATATATAACTCATTGCCTTGGTGATACGTATATAACTCGTTACCTTGGTGATACATATATAACTCATTGCCTTGGTGATACATATATAACTCGTTACCATGGCGATACATATATAACTCGTTACCTTTGTGATACATATATAACTCATTACCTTTGTGATACATATATAACTCATTACCTTGGTGATACATATATAACTCATTACCTCGGTGATACATATATAACTCATTACCTTGGTGATACATATATAACTCATTACCTCGGTGATACATATATAACTCATTACCTTGGTGATACATATATAACTCATTACCTCGGTGATACATATATAACTCATTACCTTGGTGATACATATATAACTCATTACCTCGGTGATACATATATAACTCATTACCTTGGTGATACATATATAACTCATTACCTTGGTGATACATATATAACTCATTACCTCGGTGATACATATATAACTCATTACCTTGGTGATACATATATAACTCGTTACCTCGGTGATACATATATAACTCATTACCTTTGTGATACATATATAACTCATTACCTTGGTGATACATATATAACTCGTTACCTTGGTGATACATATATATCTTGTTACCTTGGTGATACATATATAACTCGTTACCTCGGTGATACATATATATCTTGTTACCTTGGTGATACATATATAACTCGTTACCTTGGTGATACATATATAACTCGTTACCTTGGTGATACAGTAAATTTGTGCTGAAGATATTGATTTGTTACGGTGTACCTTAATGCTGAATACAGGTAACTTTCGACAAAAATGATTAAAGAAGAGAACTATCAATCTGATAAACAACGTTGCTTGGCAAGAACAAACATGCCGATAAACGTTATTGTAATAAATAGCTGATGTCTGTCAACAGAGATAAAACAACTCTCTGAACTTTTATACGTGTAAGTCTATATCTATAACGACTAGCTTGTCTCCGACTATTATTTATCTCCTGGAGACAGGAACCGGAAACTCATTCTTCAACGTGCTTTGATTGGATTAATACTTCCTGGCACCTACATAAGAGTTGTTCTGATCGTTCATGGTCTGCAAGATAGAAGTTCTCCACAGTCGGGAATAATAGCAGTGTTTCGTGAGAGAAATAGAACGACTTCTCTAGCATGTTTTATCCAGAGAATTCTGAGCACAAAACACACCAGGATGTTACGTCAATTCCAGAATTTAAATTTCTAAAATTATTCCATTCACGAGTTGATTGCGAGAATTGGATTTGTCTGTTCTAAGGTGACAGTGCTTCTTTAATAATGTCTAAATACATGAAATGTGACTCAACCGTTTGCTTGGTCGATTAAGCTTTGTCACGGACGATGAGTTTGCCTCAGTGCTAACGGAGACGGGGCCATGGAGACATCATTCTTAAACCGACTTCCTTAGAATATAAACACAAGCCGGAGGTAGCGACTACGACATGATTTTTATTGCCCTGGATATTTTCACAGTTCCACAAGCTTGCACTGAGACACATTCATTAGCCCCGCTCCCTTAACGATGTGATGTGTTAGTCGTGTGAGCACCAGCACTTCGCTGTTTCTAAGTTTCCAAATGAGCTAGAAAGAAACGGACGCTAACGGAGGAATGCTTTGAGTCGCAACAAAATGAATTCACGTACAATGTTATACCTATATCTAGTATTTACACCCAATATATATCCTGTGTTTTCGCACAAATATTGAAAGACAAACAGATCTATAATATAACTTCTTGGTCCTCTCTCCCTTCTACACAGAACCTTTATCCCTTCTGCACACGGCCTTAACAACCCTCTCCCTTCTACACATGATCCTAACCGGCTTCCCTCCTGCACACGGCCCTAACAACCCTCTCCCTTCTACACATGATCCTAACCGGCTTCCCTCCTGCACACGACCCTAACCGGCTTCCCTCCTGCACACGACCCTAACCGGCTTCCCTCCTGCACACGGCCCTAACAACACTCTCCCTTCTACACATGATCCTAACCGGCTTCCCTCCTGCACACGGTCCTAACAACCCTCTCCCTTCTACACATGATCCTAACCGGCTTCCCTCCTGCACACGACCTTAACAACCCTCTCCCTTCTACACATGATCCTAACCGGCTTCCCCTACTGCACACGGCCCTAACAACCCTCTCCCTTCTACACATGATCCTAACACAACCTTTATTCGACCATTTACTTTTCTAGTCCTGTCTTCTCTATATCTTTTCAAAACTCGGCCATCATGTTTATTTTTCTACTCCTAAACCTGACTTACTAACTACGTCACCCCTCTTCCCTCTCGTCATCCGCTAATTACTTTTAATTTTGTTTCAGGGCCTGTCACGGTGCTGTTGGGTTTGTTCATCGCCTTACCACTAACCATGATGATTATTGGTACGTTTCTCGTTATCGTAACACTTCCGAACCCCAATACAAATATGTAACCTTAACATGGTATAGTGGTTCTCTTACGCGAACACTGACTTTAAAAAGACCTGATGTATCAACTAGTCTCTAAGCCATAAAACACCTTTATACGATTGCTTAAATACTCATTATTGTTTCCTATCGTAAAAGACTTTAGTTTTTAGTAGTCGTGTTATTTACTGATATCACGCTCCTGGCACCAGTTCGTTTTTTGTCTTTTCAATGACACTTCAATATATTATTGCATTATCAAAATGATGAAACAGGTTATAGTACAGAAACCCCTGACAAAAACATCATCCTTCCAATGGTTGCAGGAAACACTTCTTTTGCATTTTTCCTGAAAGTATTGGTCATGTTTGAGATATACAGGTATAGCAGTTTGGTTATGAAAAATACATCAAAGCATGTATATATGTTTATAAACTACATTACATTAATAGTAGAGAGATAAAATTTTTGTAAATAAAAAAATTCCTCTGGTTTCTGACATGTGATTGCCATTATTACCAACTGAAAAAATGCTAAAAATGCAAAAATACTGCTAATTCCAACCTAACACTACAACTTTATAGAAGAATTCTATTTCTGAAGACCTATCTTAAAATCAACACTGTCATGATGACAAACTACTTACAATTCAACAAACTCCAACTTGGATATTTTTCGCTATGAAAATTTTGCTTCCTGTAAAGCTAGTTTTTGGTGCGTAGACACAAATTCGAGACTGCCCAAATAGTAATCTCCAACATAAAACTAAAATAGTATTCTGACAAAAAATGAAACCCCACATTGTCCATTTCAACATGACATGGCCAATTTTAGCAAGGATTTATTTTTTAAGTCTTAATTAAAATTTTTATAATGGGAAATCTAATGAACAAAAATATCCCCCATGGCTACACCGAGAAACTATGTACTGCTAACAATTCTCGTGAACTGGAAAGGTAATTTTAATCCCATAGGAGAGTTTCAAACGGAATCTCTTGAATCTCTCACCCTTTTGTGATGTGGAAAGACAGATCTCATCCAAAATTATCTTGAAACATAACACTAGGTTTTAGAGTTACATATTTCATTTATCTGTCTGCATCACACATTGGTGATTGATAATATTTCGCTCGCTTTTTACTATCATGAAATTCTGTTATATAGGTAAAATAGTGATACATAGGTAGATAAAAAAAGTTATGTGTAAAATATAGTAGTCACAATGAGATCAGTGACGTCATTGTAATGGTGACGTTCATTAGAAGGTTATCTACACATAAAACAAGGGATATATCGGATCGTAAACAAATAAGTTTTCAATTCCTATAAGATTTTATTAAACGAGTAAAAACGTGTGAAAATCAAAACTTCAAGATTAGCTTCATAATATCAAAAAAAAAAAGAAATAAAAAAGATAACTTCATATCGCATAGCCCGGAAAAGTTACAATTTTACTAGTCCAACAGTAAAAACGTGAAAGACAAAATCAAACGGAGACCGCCATTTTGTTGCGCCGTTTTCAGTTCATGACGTAACGTCATTGTCGATATTATTGACAGGACAGTTAATTACTGAATGTCCAAGCTAATGAAAAACGTCCCAGGGTATATTACAAGAGTGACATATACAACATTATTACATGGTCGAATTCACTGGATAACATGCTGATTATGTGATAAATAGAATCTTCTAAACGTTAAAACAAGGATAAGAATAAAAAGGATAAAACTGGGTTGACTAGTATTGATAAGACAGAGGTCGATGTTCGGGGTTCGAATCCGACACCTGTACAGGTATGCATTGTATGTAGAAAGCACACCAGACCGACGACTATTATTCCAATATGTCTACCATCATCAGTTCGACGCATTATGTTTCATCTTTGATGACACTAACTACAGAGCCTAGAGCTGGAGATGTCTATTTTAGGTTCGAAAAACGATAATTAAACTCAACGTTCTATCCGAATACGCGATAATGCGCAAATTTAGTAAGGCATAAATACCGGTGTTCTATGTTTTTTTTGTATCCGTCCATCTAGCGCAGGTTTCCCCGCGGACATCCTGATATGTTTAGTGTGCATGGATCAAAGCATTAGACAGACATGTGAAAGGGACCAGTGTACCTTACAGAAATGTCTGTGTGGCGACTTATACTGACTGTAAGCTTTTCATTGCGAATCCCATTAATTAGAAATTATCGTGTGTTAGTTTCTGTTGACGCCAAAGGCAGTCTCTACAAGCAGCAAATTAGCAAAAGAAAGAGAGTTTGTGAAAATCAAATCATGGCACATTACCAGGAAAATGGGAGAGAGAGAGAGAGAGAGAGAGAGAGAGAGAGAGAGAGAGAGAGAGAGAGAGAGAGAGAGAGAGAGAGAGAGAGAGAGAGAGAGAGGGAGAGAGAGAGAGAGAGAGAGAGAGAGAGAGAGAGAGAGAGAGAGAGAGAGAGAGAGAGAGAGACGAGGGAGAGAGGGAGGAAAAGAGAGAGAGAACATAATGACAACTCTATTGACCGATTATAATGCTTGCCCATTTTTTCTGTGTTTAAATATAACACTCTTTGTAACGATTGCAAAATATAAATAAAATAACGCCGCGAATGTTATTATCAACAGACAATCGAAACAACAGATTTTGAGCCAAAATATTTGCAAAAGAAAAACAAATCGTTACATTATTTATAGTAGAGTCCTGAAAAGGCAGGTCGTGCAAAATCTTATATAGGGTCCTGACATTTGGAGGACGTGGATTTTCGCGGATGACTTCGCCGATTTGTAAACATATTTGTTGTATGCCCTATTGAGGCAAATTTCAAGCAGTCACAGATTTGTGATACCTTCTGTGAGATATATGCTTCAAATTGTTTTCACGACAGATGTAGATCTAGATACTCATTTTAAGTTTTTACGCTTGTCGTTATTTCAGGGACTGAATTTTCACGCTTTCTGTAGTAACCCACGAATTAGACAAATATTAGCCCAAGATAACTATATTGCCATGTGGTATTTAAATCTGTGAGTAAGGCTTGCTTTATTGTTTCATTTGTAGGAGTAAAGTACTTAGACGAATGTCCAAAAGAACCCAAGATCCCTATCTATCTCTTAGTGGGAGGCTGCTTCGGAACAATCAAGCTACTGATGTCACTCTGTCATCAAATCCGCAGACTCAAGGACGACGATGACGAGGATTTACACGACGAAAATGAACTATTGACAATGAGCAAAATGGCGAATATAGGTTTAACAATATTCCTCAGTATATGGTTTGTATTTGGTAACTACTGGATTTTTGAAACATGGCTGCCAAAATTCCAGCCGCCGTTACATGAACCTAAGAACTGGTGTGATCGATCCGTGTTTACCTTTACATTTTGGCAGCTCGTCGTGTGTCACATCGTTATCGGCATCGTCGTCATGTTGGCCATGTTTCTTTGTTGCTGCTTTTCCTGTCTGAGGACAGTAAAGGACTTAGAAAAGGGATAGTCTCCGATATTCATTGCCTGCGGGACTAGAGCTTAGGAGGTATTTGTCCTTGGTTGGTCATCGCCACAGGCGCTTGAGAACATGGGGACTTGTATTTAGTAAGCCCCCGACTAAACACGTCATAATGGCACGACACATGTGAAACTCCATTGACGAGGAGACAATACGAATGCTAAACTAGGCGTTTGGGTTTCACGTACGAATGGTTTGTGCGGACGTTTTGAGGATTGCATTTGTAAGAACATGGTACATCAGTGGTGTTTTGTTTGAGTCTTCGAGTCTAGAACTGGTCATAAAACCTGTGAAAGCCGCGGATGTAACTTTTTAACTTTCCGTCGCTCTATTTTATTGTTGATAACAACTACATTCCAGAGTATGTGTTTGAGTATAAGTCAATATAAATACAGCAAAATATCAATAACGGTTGTAAAGATCGGGTGTAAATATCCTGGGCCCGGAACAGGTGCTATCATGGACGGCATGTTTTTTGTGTTTAGACACCGATGTAGAAACTGTATTTCAGACTTACGTTAAGAGAAGGAATTTTGATTCAAATACTTTCTGACTGTGTCTCAGAACAAACTGCATTCATTGGGACAAAATTTATAAGTATCAGTATCGTTTTGAAAAGATGTTTATAGGTATCATAAACAGCGTTTGGAGATTATGCTTGTGAGCTTTCAAAAAAAAGTGTCAAAACGTATTTCCGTCCCAGTATCACTCAAATACTGCAGGTTGTCTGGGGAACAAGGGATGTTAGATCGTTTTATCAGATTTGACAGGGGAATTCACCATTTTGTCCCATCTCAAAATGACTGTCTACACCCAGTCATGTGCATTCTTAACTATACAAATGAAATTGACGTTTTCATTCGTTGTTTTTTTTTTTTTTTTCCAAAGATGAAACACCTTTTCGATGTCAATCCCATTGTGAGAATAGATCGTTTTTCTTTAATATATTTCGGATGTCGTGATCTTTTATGAAAATTGTAAAATTATTATCTATTGAATATCATATATATTTAACTATTGGAGGTCTTCTTGGCCTTTCTCTCCCCTTTATTTATTATTCATTATTTATCTATTTATTTATTTATTTATTTATATTTACATGATATCTTGACTAGTCATTGGCTGAAGTCTCAGCCAATACTTGTCCCTTTGATACAGATTCCTTGATAATACAGATGTACAACTGACATGTACCCATATTTGGCATTCGGATTTCATTATCAAGCAATATCAGCCAATCAGGAGTATGTTTTTTCACTTCGGCTGATTTCGTCGTCTGCAGTTGATTTCCGGTACTATGGTTGGCTTCCAACTGGTTGTGACCGACTGGTGTTCACTTAGCAGTGAAACTTCCATGAACGATCACTGTGCGGTCACTGGTTGGTAACACACAGGCGATCAATCACAAACATAATCAGACTACATTAAAATGGATGAGTTTCATAACCAATCCATTCCCCGCGAACAAACGCTTTCATCGTAGCATGGAAACAGGCGAAGCTGCGTCGGCGCAAAGCACGTGCAAAGGATATAAGAAAACTCCTGCATTTGCTGCCAAGGTCATGTGCAGAAGAATGACAAAACGGAGACATTAGTTAATGAGGCTGCTTCAGAATATAGTGATAAATGGAAACGATAAAAACATTTTGAGAGAAAAGGGCTTATACGACTTTGTTGAATGATAAAGATAAATTGATGCTGTAACGCGCGGTAGGAATTTGGACACCACGCTGTATTCATGATCCTGTATACAGGTCGTCAGAAGGCTGAAGTTTAATGATATTTATCTGGCTGAAACAGATGTACAGTGGAAATCAATTTCTTATTAATTCTGCTTTTGAGAAATGATCACTGCTGAATTCATATGCTGCTAAAAAGATTGCTTGCGGCTGAAAGAATATAACCGCTGGGGAACCTTTTAGAAATCGCGGTGAAACCTTCCAAAGATCTGCAGTTTCTTTGCCATTGGCAAATGATTTGTACTGGAGGACTTTGTTGCGTCGACATTGTCTATTACTGGAAGGCGAATTGACAGCAAAGATGTCGCTAGTTATCACCCGACTGCCTTGTTCCCTAACAATATCTTAATGTCAGTAATATTGTATATTTTACTCAGTGTGTGTTTCTCGGTACAAGTATGCCCCCTTTCCCTCCCCAATTTGAGTGATAATAATATGGAAGTTTCTGTGTATACCTCCAAATATCTGTCAAGCGTGTATTTTTTTCATGGAATATATATATTTTTGCTTATATATTTAAATTTCTCTATCGTGTCATTGATTATCATCACCTTATTTACGTCGAAGATGCATCACATTGCGTTTTTGAATAATGAGTATCACGTGACCATGTTAACTTAATTTCATTTCTGACGTATATCTATATCTGTTAAAAGGAGACCCAAATATCCCAGTCGGTAGAGCGCTTGGCTTTTTAACCTCTGGTTAATATGCGAGGCATGTGGTTCGACTCTCCCTGGCCGTTTGGTTTGTATTTCGCAAGAAGGCAAGACACGGACCAGACTGTATAATAAATCTAGATGCTATAGGACGGGCCTCCCGTATGTTGTTGAGTGTGGTCGCCACTAAAATGAGACCCCGCCTTTGTTGACATACTTTTAGTATATCGTACTGTTGACGATACTTGATATCACATTTACTGACATTTTTGTGTCCTTGTATATTTTTCTATCCATTGCTTAATATGAAAAGTCAACGTGGGCTTGAATCATTCATATATTCTTTGAATGGAGTGGAATATAAACTTATATTACATCAATTAGCTTATGTTAATCGTGAGAGGGGTCTTACTTTGAAAAGAATCCGGAATACCCAGGGAAATTCTAGAATAATTCTAGAAAAACTCTACTATTAAATACTATTAAATAGACACGTATTTTATTTCTGCATTTACTACAAAGACATTGCAACTTGCAGTTTCGTGAATTCTGTCACAGTGATTTTAAGTTGTATATTCTAAGAAATATGACTTAGATCTCACAAAACCATGGGGAAACAAAGCAGACTTTGATATCTTTGTGATAATGTATTCCATGTTTTCCTGGCGACATATTTGAACCTTTTGCAACGTGATTAGTGTCCAATCATCTACTTGCTTTCAAAGTCATTTGCGTATGACTCATACCTGTCTATAGAGACCTATTGGTTCAGGTCCCTGTGTAATACAGTCAGGAACCCACTGTATAAAGGACACTTTTTGTGTTGTCGTTTGTGGCCTTTATAAGCAAGTTTTACAGTATTCCATTGATATCAGCGCTTTAAAAGGTGGTTTTTTTTTCAAAATTGCTTCAAAGGGATGTTCTGGACAAGTTCAGATTACGTTTGATGCCTTTCTTTCATAAATGTTGTAAAAAAAAAAGTATTTGCTTGTAGTTTGCACCTGCGCAATTCACTGCAAACAAATTGGGCGACTAAATGGACTCGGGTAACTTCTGGTGAGACTGTTGCTAGGTCCGAACATTGTGCTTCTGATTTCGGTTTCAAAATCATCACGTGACAATTCAAAAAGTGTGTCCGAAATGACCACAAGAAAGATAGTTTGATGTTCTTAAAGGGTACAGACCATCCATAAATTTGCTACTTATCCCTTAAGATCCCTTTAGTACTACACTGTAGTATTGTCTTATCAAATCCAGAGTTATTTCCCTTGCTGTCAGAGCATTAGTCGTGAATTATTGGATCATTGATTGGGGTCATATTTTAAAAAATATATTCTTTCTTTCTTCTGCCACATCCTGAACTATTGTACTCATGCTTTGTCCGAAATCAGAACATATTTGAAAGCTGAAAAAGAGCCGGAGATCTGTAACAAAAAGCTGTTTACTACATATCCCTGAAAAATCATCCGTCTTACACCACATATCGAAACATTACTGCTGTATAACTACAAAGTCCAATCGACTATCGCTAATTAATTCATACAGCCATGTTTGACAAGTAGGTCACTTTAATTGACTGGCAGATCTCGTTAATTGCTTTCATTGACCAGTGATAATCGTTAACTGTCTAACCAGTCAATTTCTTAGTATGACAAACTGTTTTGATTTTTATTTGGTAATTTACAGTAAGAACCTGTATTTTGGCGATTACAAGCACAATTTTATTGTAATATTACAGCACAGTTCTAATGTGAACTTGCCGAGCTTTCGTGTTATATAGGGCAGCACGCTTTATAAGTATGTAAAGTTTTGACAATGGATCAGCCAATTTTCCCTTATATGGAAATGTGTGATTGTTCTACTGTATACCATAGTTATACCAGACCTATTGTTACTTTGTAAATTTATCACACGCTAAAACACTGACTGCCACCTTTGTATTGATTACAACGTGTTCATAAAAATGCTGATATTTTGACATCATTTAATGGTTTTGATGGAGAAAAAAAAATAAAATTTTATGAAGTTGAATGTTTTTTGTATTTTCATTTCCTACACGAAAACTTCACCAATGCATAAATTCCGTCACTTATACTTTTGTGGATCAGAGGAAATGATGACATACATTGATGGATCAGAGGAAATGATGACATACATTGATGGATCAGAGGAAATGATGGCAAAAATTGATGGATCAGAGGAAATGATGGCAAACATTGATGGATCAGAGGAAATGATGGCTAGCATTGGTGGATCAGACGAAATTATGGCATACATTGGTGGATCAGATGAAATGATGGCTAACCTTGATGGATCAGAGGAAATGATGACAAACGTTGGTGGATCAGAGGAAATGATGGCTAACATTGGTGGATCAGAGGAAATGATGGCAAATATTGATGGATCAGAGGAAATGATGACAAACATTGATGGATCAGAGGAAATGATGACAAACATTGATGGATCAGAGGAAATGATGGCATACATTGATGGATCAGAGGAAATGATGGCTTACCTTGATGGATCAGAGGAAATGATGACAAACATTGATGGATCAGAGGAAATGATGGCTAACATTGGTGGATCAGAGGAAATGATGGCTAGCATTGGTGGATCAGAGGAAATGATGGCTAACATTGGTGGATCAGAGGAATTGATGACAAACATTGGTGGATCTGAGGAAATGACGGCAAACATTAATGGATCAGAGGAAATGGTGGCTTACATTGCTGGATCAAAGGAAATGGTGGCAAACATTGGTAACAGTATAAAATTATCAATCTTTAAAACTCTGCTATGAGGACACTACCGGCAATTATCGATCAGGATGACATCCCCTTACAGTAAGACACTACCAGACATTATCGATCAGGAAGACTCCTTACAGTAAGACACTACCAGACATTATCGATCAGGGAGACATCACCTTACAGTAAGACACTACCAGACATTATCGATCAGGGAGACATCACCTTACAGTAAGACACTACCAGACATTATCGATTAGGAAGATATCCCCTTACAGTAAGACACTACCAGACATTATCCATCAGGAAGACTCCTTACAGTAAGACACTACCAGACATTATCGATCAGGGAGACATCCCCTTACAGTAAGACACTACCAGACATTATCGATCAGGATGACATCCCCTTACAGTAAGACACTACCAGACATTATCGCTCAGGGAGACATCCCCTTACAGTAAGACACTACCAGACATTATCGTTCAGGATGACATCCCCTTACAGTAAGACACTACCAGACATTATCGCTCAGGATGACATCACCTTACAGTAAGACACTACCAGCCGTTATCGATCAGTAAGACATCCCCTTACAGTAAGACACTACCAGACATTATCGATCAGGATGACATCCCCTTACAGTAAGACACTACCAGACATTATCGATCAGGATGACATCACCTTACAGTAAGACACTACCAGACATTATCCATCAGGAAGACTCCTTACAGTAAGACACTACCAGACATTATCCATCAGGGAGACATCACCTAACAGTAAGACACTACCAGACATTATTAATCAGGAAGACATCCCCTTACAGTAAGACTCTACCAGACATTATCTATCAGGAAGACATCCCCTTACAGTAAAACACTACCAGACATTATCGATCAGGAAGACATCCCCTTACAGTAAGACACTACCAGCCGTTATCGATAAGGGAGACATCACCTAACAGTAAAACACTACCAGACATTATCGATCAGGGAGACATACCCTTACAGTAAGACACTACCAGACATTATCGATAAGGGAGACATCACCTTACAGTTAGACACTTCCAGACATTATCGCTCAGGGAGACATCCCCTTACAGTAAGACACTACCAGTCGTTATCGATCAGGAAGACATCCCCTTACAGTAAGACACTACCAGACATTATCGATAAGGGAGACATCACCTTACAGTTAGACACTTCCAGACATTATCGCTCAGGGAGACATCCCCTTAAAGTAAGACACTACCAGCCGTTACTAATCAGGAAGACATCCCTTACAGTAAGACACTACCAGACATTATCGATAAGGGAGACATACCCTTACAGTAAGACACTACCAGCCATTATCGATAAGGGAGACATCACCTTACAGTAAGACACTACCAGCCGTTATTAATCAGGAAGACATCCCCTTACAGTAAGACACTACCAGACATTATCTATCAGGAAGACATCCCCTTACAGTAAAACACTACCAGCCGTTATCGATAAGGGAGACATTACGTTACAGTAAGACACTACCAGACATTATCGATCAGGGAGACATCACTTACAGTAAGACACTACCAGACATTATCGATCAGGGAGACATACCCTTACAGTAAGACACTACCAGACATTATCGATCAGGGAGAATCACCTTACAGTAAGACACTACCAGACATTATCGATCAGGGAGACATCACTTACAGTAAGACACTACCAGACATTATCGATCAGGGAGACATCACTTACAGTAAGACACTACCAGACATTATCGATCAGGGAGACATCACCTTACAGTAAGACACTACCAGACATTATCGATCAGGAAGACATCCCTTACAGTAAGACACTACCAGACATTATCGCTCAGGGAGACATCCCCTTACAGTAAGACACTACCAGACATTATCGATCAGGGAGACATCACTTACAGTAAGACACTACCAGACATTATCGATCAGGGAGACATCACCTTACAGTTAGACACTACCAGACATTATCGATCAGGAAGACATCCCCTTACAGTAAGACACTACCAGCCGTTATCGATAAGGGAGACATCACCTAACAATAAGACACTACCAGACATTATCGATCAGGGAGACATCACCTTACAGTAAGACACTACCAGCCGTTATCGATAAGGGAGACATCACCTTACAGTAAGACACTACCAGCCGTTATCGATAAGGGAGACATCACGTTACAGTAAGACACTACCAGGCATTATCGACCAGGGAGACATCACCTAACAGTAAGACACTACCAGACATTATCGATCAGGAAGACATCCCCTTACAGTAAGACACTACCAGCCGTTATCGATAACGGAGACATTACGTTACAGTAAGACACTACCAGACATTATCGACCAGGGAGACATCACCTAACAGTAAGACACTACCAGACATTATCGATCAGGAAGACATCCCCTTACAGTAAGACACTACCAGCCGTTATCGATAACGGAGACATTACGTTACAGTAAGACACTACCAGACATTATCGACCAGGGAGACATCACCTAACAGTAAGACACTACCAGACATTATCGATCAGGGTGACATCACTTACAGTAAGACACTACCAGACATTATCGGTCGGTAAGACATTACCATACAATAAGACCCTTTTAGATACTATGACACTATCGAACATTAAGACTCAATCAAAGACATTACTAGACAAAATCTATTACGGTTCAATCAAATACTGCATGATAAAAAGACACTATCAGATACAAAGACAAGACAATTTATTACGTGGTAAACTGGTTTTCACAATCACGTATATATCAATGATGAATTTCATTAGCGTATATATGTATCTATATATTCCATATAGAACACTCCTTCGTCTATCATGTTTTCAATCCTTTCTAGCTATATATTACAAATAACACTATATTTCATCTATATTGAATTCACGAACATTAAAGTGCAAATTGATAAGTTATAAATAGTTTTACGGCGCATTTCGATAATATGTAATTTGATATATAGCTGGAGCTTCATAATGTATTTAAGTACAAGAAGATGATATATTTTAATTCTTTTGATACAGTACATCGAATTCATTAAAAAAATAATTATCTCTCGAGAAATTTGCGTCAGATATATATATGAGAAAAGTGTAAGGTTTCGTTGATAGGCAGTCCTCGTAAACTGCACGTTCTATACACTTCACAAACACCAAAATGTTCTTGTAGTGGCGATTTAAATCCGAGTAACTGTCCTTTTTAGTGGACATTTACGAGAATATCAATTTAATCCAATTTTTATCTTTTGTTACTGTTTTTCATCGGGTTTATTTTTTAAAGAATGAATTCCGGACCCTGGATGTCACTTTAGTTTGACTCACAATCTGTACAATTCAAACTCTCGTTGGGCACAGGGACTAGTTAACGTTCAGTCAATATTTTATGTCATTCGCAACCACTTGACAGACTTTCTTGGGAAAAAATCTACTCGTTGTCGTTAATTAAATATATCCATTCATTTTAATCATACTTTTGAAAATGGCTGCCATCACAAGATCTCGCGTGAACTAGACCTAAAAATAACTCCCGCAAGATGGCGATCTCTGTAAAAATATGCTTGAAATTGCGATTGTTCGAATTTCATTTCATGATTCAACTTTGGAAGGCTGTAAATCTTAGACAATGATATGTTAAAGTTCAGAAAAGTATATCGTTTTTTAAACGAGTTTTAACTTCAGAGAAAATGTTTTAGTATATGATAATTTACGACCAAACAAATCGCGAATATTTTTTTATGGATTAATAAAACTACAGGGTTTTTTTTAAATATTTGCCAATTTTTAAAAGAAGACTTTTAAATAAGATCATCTATATCTGCTTCCTAGCTATCCTGGTCGTTATTTTTTAGATTTGCTAACAAACAAACACAAATTTTACCGAATACAGCCGTACATTGAGTGATCTTTGTTACATGAGCGAATCTGACAGCGATTTACATACTCAATTAAGCCACGCACACCAGATGATTCGTACCATTACGTTCGTTCGGACGAAATGCGATTTGATTTTGAGAACACATTATTCACTGTCGATGTCAATGAAACCACGTAACCATCAAACCCGGATATAATTTGTCAGATTGTCTTTGCTCAACCCACGGGAAACATCTATATATTTCATTTTCCGAGTGAAAAGACATGTACATTATTTCTTCAGTACGACATACCTGTCGTTATTTAGTTTCTATCTATGGGGTCAGCTTTGAGTAATCTAAACATAAAAAAAGGATATTTAAAGGTAAAGTCCTTTTTCTATAGAAACATTCATGTGATGTGGAATAACATACTATCACCGGGCTATACAAATGTTTAGGTAAAATAAAATGTTAACATCGGGCTAGACCAAGTACATTCATGATGATATAAATGCAATTCGGTTACATTCATAACGCAAGAAACCCTAGTATATTCTTAGCCGTCATAATTATAGCAATACCTGACCACAACATTACTTTATGTGTACCCTTATATGGACGATGTTGATCTTTTTTCCCGAACGGCCTTATTTTATATAATATCTATATTTGCATGGCAATATCACATTGTCTAGTCAGAAAAATGGATGTTGATGCTTGTTGCGATATTATTGTTGTTGGCGTAGACATGGCGACGTCACGCTATCAAAATGGCTCTTACACTCGACGAATTGCACTGTAGATAATGAGAAAAAAAGTTTTATTTGAGTTATATTCGGTATGAGGAATGTATATACGTAGGAAAGGTAGATGTAGATGTTAATATATTATGTTATGACGTTTATCGTCGTTATATATGACACGCTAGTGTGCAATATGTTTTCCTGCAAAGTTCTGTCATTTATAATTACCATAAATACCAAAACAAAACGTTTGATGATACACTTAAAATCACTACAAATCACTACAAATGCTAAAACTGGTCTCACATTAAACAAGCCGGGAGGGAATTAGATAACTTGATACTGTACATCTTCGTTCATGATCCTCATCACTCCCACCCTTTCTCTATGGTTTCCTCTTTTTTGTAAAAATGGTTTAATTCGGCTTTCCCCAAAATTAAGTGTTAAGCTCTCTTCATTTTGATTTGCATCAACGACACTTCCTCTCACCCCATTCACACACCTGTTTGTCGACGGTGCGTCGCTGTCATTTCCATCTCCAACCTTAGAAAAGAGATAGACTTAACGTACATTTGACCCTTGTTGGAGTAGGTGTGTGAGGGATGGAACTATCTCGAGAAAATAAAAAAAAGGCTGCTCGAACGCTTACAGGGCTACTTACATATACCAGGACAGGGCGTATGTATGATAATGGAAATGGCTGGGTTCCGCTTACAAGGAAGCACAGAAAGTTATCTTTAATTATAACCTGAGGAATTCAAAACATTAGAAATCATGCTCTATTTTTCCATCAACTACAAAAATGTAGAATGACAAGGATATTTCTAATAGGACCTCTCCTAGTCTCGATTAATTTAAAACAAATGTCAGTAAGACAGAACTAATATATAATTAATATGGTGTGAGGTTCACCGAAACTAAACGTGCTTCCTTTCCGTTTGAGAAACCGTGATCGCTTTCTTAATTATAACCTCTATGAAGTATAGCAAAGTAATACAGCAGAATGTAGAAACAAAAACTCACGTGAAGACTTCTTATCCCTATCTTTGATTCTGCGCCCAAAACACTCTGAACCGAAATATGATAATAAAACAATTACAACATTTCCTTGAGAATTTAGCTTTAGATTTACTGTTATATGGCGATTCGAAATTCAGAAAAGATGATAACATCTGAACGGCAAAATCTTCATCCTCTCTCTCTCTCTCTCTCTCTCTCTCTCTCTCTCTCTCTCTCTCTCTCTCTCTCTCTCTCTCTCTCTCTGCCTCTCTCCTTGTAAATTATCATTCATATTGCAAAAATGCTTGTATCTACGTATTTTGAAGAAACTGTATGTGATAAGTTGTGAAAACTTGCGTCCAATACTTTTTACAAACATTAATTTGGAATAAAATATGTTTAAATGAAATCGATGGATGTTTCGGGACATGATTATTTTATATTTCCTTACTGTATCGCCCTTTAGATTGTTCCATCGGCGACAAACTTCCGGAGCGGAAACTCTTTAAAGAACGATCGGGTCATTTTACTGAATGTTTGTTTATCAATACCGGAAGGTTATTGGCTGTAAAATAGGTGATCTCGTACTCAGAGCGGTAACTTGAGGCAAGGTCACATTACGGGTTCGGACATCTTACGAGAAACCGGAAGTTCTGTTATTGATTCTTTATGTTTATTTCCTGTTCCGGTATGAATTGTTTCTCCTAAAATTCCAATGAGTTCAATGAATGAGCGGAAGTTCTTTGGAATTCGGCTGACCTACTTCTGTTCGTTGGGTTCACGACATTCTGTGACACTGTTGGCGCCATAATTAATGACATGCGTAATATAACTGTTCCATATATCAGCTCTTCATGGCTGGTGGAAGCCGTATTTACGGATAGACATCAATAAAGTATCGGAGTTGACAGAACTGGTCACAAAATCTGTCTATAAGTCGAAAGATTATGTCCGGATCATTTATCATTGATTTGACTGACTAGACACAACCTCTTACGTAAGAATTGCTGACCATGATTAGCGGATCTAACTACACCCTTCTGTAACATAAACCTAAACATCTTCAGATAATTTGCAATGGTTTATGCGTACAAGTCGAACAGCCAAACATAAAAATCGAGCCTTTCTCCTCAGGGTTTTCATTTCTCTTAATGATCGATCAGTGATCGATAACACATATTTACTAGTAGTAACGCCCCCTCTCAGGTGGTGAGCACGGCCTGGTCATTGCGCCCTAGGACACTGTAATACACCCCGACCTCTATCAGTCCATTACCATCTCTATTACGTAAAGGTAATGGAGATGCTGTTCTTTTCATCTACATGTGATTAGGTTCGGGATTTATTTTAACAAACCATAAATGCCAAACATTGTTTTTAATGAGGGTATGTCATGCTAACTGTATTGATTGTCAGGGAACCTATAATGATGGTGTAGCCAGGAGGACGAGGGAGGGGAGGAAGGTTGATGAGGGGGGAGGGGGGAAAGGGGGCGGGAAGGAGGATGGGGCAGTCATCTGCTTCTTTCATAAATAGCTACAAAACTGTCAAGTGTTTTAACATATTAGAAATAAAATGGAAGGAACAGATTCCATTTAATGGCAGCTTAAAGTCCAAAGATAGCAAAGAAATGCTAAATTTGCAGTTACTTGCTGCAGCAACAGGTACGACAAAAAAATAAGCATTGTCACCTTCATAAACTCAACATTGCCTTTGGTTACCAAAACCGTTTTTTATTTGCATGTCCTTTCTTACATTAACAGTGCTGACACTCATCGTTAAATGATTTCAGCATCCTAAAAATTGAATAAACACTATTGATTTAAGTAACATGGACTGCACTTAGATGTGAGCACAGTCCATACATTGTGGCAGCAGCTGGTATCACAGAGTTATATAAAGCTTATAGGTAACATATAAATCAAATTCTTTCGATGTTCGATCAATCTAACTGTATCTGGTAATAAGATTGCACTTAAAATTCTTCTTTTGTCTTAGATTGTAAAGAGGAAACCAAACATGTTTAAATCACAAAAGAGTTACTTCCCCTTTGGCCGTAAGTTAAACCTCCTACAATATACTGTGTGTCGTATATTGCAGTTTGGTAGGATATTTCACTTACACAAATTGTTAAAGGAAACTATTTTGGGTTTTATATTGAAGAAGTAATGGAATTCGTGTCATAGGTCGTGTTTATGACGTTAGAAAGTTTTCTTTCTCCATTAGGTGATCATCCGTCGCTGATTATCAATAGAGATTCCAAGCTTGTCAAGTCTAGGATTAAGTTATCAATTAGGTTTTCCAAAAATGTATGCTGTTGCATGCTTTAATCAATGTTTTTTTAAACATAAGAGAGTTCATGGGTATCCACGGAACTTCATGCTGGTTTCTTTATCATTTTTTGTTTTTTTTGGGGTTTTTTTTTCATTTTTTGTTGTCTATTTATCTTTATGCTTTTTTGGGGACCGAGGACTTTGAGGAGGTGGGGGTGTGTCTGTTTGTCAGTTAGTTAGTTTGTTGCTGTTTTTTTCCTTTTTTGAGAAAACAATACTTATATTTTCTAGTAAGATATAAAAATGCTTTCCACAGATGTACATGTATATAATCCTAGGGTATATACATACTTGTATGGGGAGCAGAACTAAGACGTAGATTGTGATCTACTATTTTAACGTTACGTTCCTTAGCCTCTTTGGTGATTTTTAAATGTATTTCACCTCGTCACGGAAAACACTTAATATCCTGACCAACAAAACCATACACCTTGTGTGGTAGCATTGCCTTATAAATGACTCCGACATTTAGCGTTAATCCCTTAATACACCATATAATCCTATCGATGTCAGTAACTATAACAGTGTTATCACGTAATATTAAGTAATACATGTCAATATCACACATTTTATAAATCGATACGAACGCACCGGTATTATACTGACGTCATAAGGTAGTAAAACACATTGTTATCAGATAAATCGACACAACATTACACCGTATCGATTTTCCTTTTTAAATAGAAAAATATGTACCTTCAGTTGTTTATATTTATCGGCAAATATGATGACAAATTATACGAGATTTTATTTTTAATTAATCCGACCTGTCACGCTGACCTTTCAGTAGACTATTCATAGAGGCCGAATTTATCGTAACAAAGTTATTTCAAGCTGTACCGTAAATGTAATACATTTTTGATATCCTTCCAATGTTTATTTACAACTTAGCTCATTATATAACTGTAAACGTTCATATTTGAACTACACAAGGTTTAAACTAAGCTTACACTACAGACTCATCAAGTCGTTCTAGTCAGACCCTAGCTATGGTTAACACAGGCTAATTTGTCACCGATATCAAATTTTGTTTGATGGAGTGAGCCAAATGGCCTGCTTAAAATTTCGAGAAAAAAAGCAGTGGGTCTGTCATCCTCGGGACTGCAGGGGTTACGATCACTTGTGCAGAGAGCGAAAATATGTCAGTCTGTCTGAACAAAAGAGTTGACATCGCTCAGTGGTGCTGAAGACAAGAGGTGACATCGCCCAGTGGTGCTGAAGACAAGAGGTGACATCGCTCAGTAGTGCTGAAGACAAGAGGTGACATCGCGCAGTAGTGCTGAAGACAAGAGGTGACATCGCGCAGTAGTGCTGAAGACAAGAGGTGACATCGCTCAGTGGTGCTTAAGACAAGAGTTAACATCGCCCAGTGGTGCTGAACACAAGAGTTGACATCGCCCAGTGATGCTGTTGACATCGCTCAGTGGTGCTGAAGACAAGAGTTAACATCGCCCAGTGGTGCTGAAGACAAGAGTTGACATCGCCCAGTGGTGCTGAAGACAAGAGTTGACATCGCTCAGTAGTGCTGAAGACAAGAGGTGACATCGCTCAGTAGTGCTGAAGACAAGAGTTGACATCGCTCAGTAGTGCTGAAGACAAGAGGTGACATCTCCTAGTGGTGCTGAAGACAAGAGGTAACATCGCCCAGTGGTGCTGAAGACAAGAGGTGACATCGCCCAGTGGGGCTGAAGACAAGAGTTGACATCGCTCAGTAGTGCTGAAGACAAGAGGTGACATCGCTCAGTAGTGCTGAAGACAAGAGTTGACATCGCTCAGTAGTGCTGAAGACAAGAGGTGACATCTCCTAGTGGTGCTGAAGACAAGAGGTAACATCGCCCAGTGGTGCTGAAGACAAGAGGTTGACATCGCTCAGTAGTGCTGAAGACAAGAGGTGACATCGCCCAGTGGTGCTGAAGACAAGAGGTTGACATCGCTCAGTAGTGCTGAAGACAAGAGGTGACATCGCTCAGTAGTGCTGAAGACAAGAGGTGACATCGCGCAGTAGTGCTGAAGACAAGAGGTGACATCGCGCAGTAGTGCTGAAGACAAGAGGTGACATCGCTCAGTGGTGCTTAAGACAAGAGTTAACATCGCCCAGTGGTGCTGAAGACAAGAGTAGACATCGCCCAGTGGTGCTGAAGACAAGAGGTGACATCGCCCAGTGGTGCTGAAGACAAGAGTTGACATCGCCCAGTGGTGCTGAAGACAAGAGTTGACATCGCCCAGTGGTGCTGAAGACAAGAGTTGACATCGCTCAGTAGTGCTCGCTCAGTAGTGCTGAAGACAAGAGGTGACATCTCCTAGTGGTGCTGAAGACAAGAGGTAACATCGCCCAGTGGTGCTGAAGACAAGAGGTGACATCGCCCAGTGGTGCTGAAGACAAGAGTTGACATCGCTCAGTAGTGCTTTAGACAAGAGGTGACATCGCTCAGTAGTGCTGAAGACAAGAGTTGACATCGCTCAGTAGTGCTGAAGACAAGAGGTGACATCTCCTAGTGGTGCTGAAGACAAGAGGTAACATCGCCCAGTGGTGCTGAAGACAAGAGGTTGACATCGCTCAGTAGTGCTGAAGACAAGAGGTGACATCGCCCAGTGGTGCTGAAGACAAGAGGTTGACATCGCTCAGTAGTGCTGAAGACAAGAGGTGACATCGCTCAGTAGTGCTGAAGACAAGAGGTGACATCGCTCAGTGGTGCTGAAGACAAGAGGTGACATCGCCCAGTGGTGCTGTAGACAAGAGTTGACATCTCCCAGTGGTGCTGAAGACAAGAGGTGACATCGCCCAGTGGTGCTGTTGACATCGCCAAGTGATGCTGATGACAAGAGTTGACATCGCCCAGTGATGCTGATGACAAGAGTCGACATCTCCCAGTGGTGCTGAAGACAAGAGTCGACATTGCCCAGTGATGCTGATGACCAGAGTCGACATTGCCCAGTGGTGCTATAAGAAAGATAACTCTAGCCAGAAGACGAATCTTCCCTGACTATCGATATCGTAAAGCAAACGCATTTTTATGATTATTTACTGTCCCGAGGGTCTCCTATATGTTACAAAAATTGTGATAATTTTGTAGGTAATGAGTGGTTTTGGTGAGTAATATGGCAATGGATACATGTGTCTAATTCAATCAATCAAATATTTGATTTCTATGTCATACATTTTGATATATTTTGTCTTTATTATACTAACATTTTAAAAATTCTCACCAATATTTCACGTCTTATAAATATCATATCGTTTTGTTATTAAATTACTATGTAAAAGTCCCGATGTACCTTGTTTGAAATACTGAAATGTAAGTTTAGACCAATTAAAATCAACAGAAGAGATAGATTCGATAGGAATGAGATATGTTCATTAGGAAATTACTCTTATCTAAATCACCGTATATGTTAAAACTATTGTGTCGTCCAGACAAATCGTGTCTATTTTGAAGTATTATCCTTAACGTTCATCTTACAGGATTACGGTCATTGTTATGACGGACTTGTGTCCAGACATGCCACTGACCGCGTCCGTAGGGCGATAAACAGTGGTCATTGTCAGTCGACCGTGACTTTTAAGACTGACTTGTCTGAACGGTCCCTTACATAAAGTTTACTTGTAATTCACAATGGATTGATTTCAAATGGAATAAAACTCGAGGAATATCTATTTTAAAAAGGTAAGATTTTAGATTGGTTCATTACTGAAATACGTGCTAAGGTCTATGCCAATAGTTCAGAACAATTCAGATTTGTCGTTGTTACTTATCAAATTTCTTATAGATACAAAAATATATAAGAAATCTTCATATATATTTATAATGACGACTGAAGATGTATGACAATTAAAACCGACTTTTATCTATAGAATTACCATAATCATTATTCAATGTTGATAACCACGCATTTTATTTTCTCATCTTAGACAATGTGTCCCTGTCCCAGGAATGCAGCATTAAATAGGATATTTGACGACCGTGCTGTTTTTGTTGGCAAATCTACAATTGACTAGAGATTAAAATTGTCAATAATTTATTAAAATTGAACAAAATAATTTGTGGCTTTGCATCATTTTCCTCATTGCCGATTGACGTAATGACTTAATGACGTCACAATTGATACAATCAAGGTAACCCACAATTAATTAATCTTCCAGGTCATTGCAAAAGTAACACACTTACAATAGAGGATGGAAATAAAATCAAACATTCAAAGCTAAGAGACAGCTTCTTTTTCGTTTGACTCATACACAATCCTTGTATAAAATTCGATTTCACCAATTGATGTCGAAAGTTGAAAATGAGGAGATTGCATTACGGTATAAGATGCATTGCTTTCTGTGTTTTATTTTTAGATACTTTGACGATGTCAGTCACTTCACCGACAGCCAATCGTGTGGCAATAGGGAAAAGCACCCACATGATCGGCATCCGTAATGGAAAACCTAGATACATACGTAACTGTAGCACATTTTACAGTGAAATAAAGAGAGAATCGGGGAAGAAGGTAGCGCGTGAGCGAACAGAAACTGCACCACCAGCTATCGATTATCACGATGATGACGTAATCAAAAAATTGGGTTTAAGGAAATATAGTAGTCTGTTGAAATCAGCTCATCGCATGAGATCCGAAAGATTATCAATGCTGTCGGAAGATTGGTGGAACCAAGAATATTCAGACAGTGATTCAGACATTGGAGGTTAGATAACTGTTTATCTTTCATGTCTTTGTCAATTCTATGGTGGCGTTTTAAAACACTGAATGATGTCTCGCCCCTGATTTTATGGCGTTCATCCGTACAGTAAATTAAATCTCAAACAGCTGTCTCTGACATTAAATTTGTTCTGTCTATCACATGACTTGGATAATTTTGCAATGTTTCCAAAACAACATCTAATTTGACTGATACAATAATATCTGTGTTGATTCTATTGTCACTTTGTAATAGCTCTCTCTTTGATGATGTCACTATGTTTATAGCTAATCAAACAAGACATGCTCCGGGACGCAGGTTACACAGTATAGAAAATAGATATGGGCTCATGTTTTGTTTCTTTTTGGGAGGGGGGTTAGGGGGTTGGGGTTGTGTTGTGTTAAATAAACAAACAAAAAATGAAAGCGTTTTGACGAAGACATATGAAAAAGATAGATAGATTGTATTTGCCACAGGGACCTGATAATTGATCCTTGTTATTTGGAGATAAGATCAGCATTTGGTCTAATTACAACCATCTTCTTAACAGACCAGAATATCTCTATGTAAGTCAGGATTTTAACAAGGTCTCAGGTTCCTGCTGTACAAAGGACAATGGCCTCACTACAGTCCTCAGTATCAGAATTCACGAAATAATGTTTATATACCTGTCCTCTAGAAGGATCCATATCATTGTGTAGTACTGATAAAACTGTAAAGAAATGATTCAAATGTCCAGAAACGTTTTGATAAATCATATATATTGATCCATATCATTGTGTAGTACTGATAAAACTGTAAAGAAATGATTCAAATGTCCAGAAACTTTTTGATAAATCATATATATTTATCATTTCTAACTAAGTACAGCGTTACCAAAACTAACTGAAAGTTAAAAAAAAACATAGATTAAAAAAACACGTGCGCAATTTTATCTTTCGGCTGTACAAGAGTAATTGATATTTCCGGGTATGGAACAAGATCGTACAAAAAAATACATTTTGAAAAAGAATAATCATTCTGCAGTAAAACCACGAAATTTTGAAACCTCGAAAATTAAAACAAATTACTGTATTCAGGCTTTGGTACATCTGTTTCGACAAAAGTTTTAAGTAACTCTAATTTACATTGTAGCATGATCAGTCTTGAACAATGAACAAAATCTACAATAAAATGTACCAAGATGATATACCTTACTGTATATGCTAATTTTGAGGGGCTAAAATTTCATGGTCATCACGATTTAAGTTAGTTCCCAGGGATTAAACCTGGCGCTTGTTTACTTAATTTATATGTATCGTACCTTTCCTGTCACTGTCACTTGGCACTTATTTTTGGTCTACCTTAAATTCCCCGAGGAATACATAGAATAAGATGCTCCAAACATGACTGAATCAGAACTTATTGTCTACCTAAATAGCTAGAACAAAAACAAACCATGATATTAATGAAACCGAATGAAAAGGTTTTGTTTCAGAGGAAGGTTCGAAATCTTGGGACTATGACCCTAAAAAGCATTACAAGTGCCTATGCGGAACCTTGGGTGTTGTTCCGTGTTCTGCCTTTCTCCGCCAGATGGACAGCACCACAATGAACCTTTCTCATAGTTACATCTCGGAACGCGATATCCGGATAATGAGCCATTTTCTGATGGTGAGTATCCGGATTGAAGTGTGACATGATTTGATCATATAGATGCTGATTTGTAAAGCAAGTTTTAATTCGTGAAGAGAATCCGATATAAGTATTTATTTATTCTTACAGTTTTGTTGTAACTGTCATCTGTTTTTCATTCACTTATTTTCAAGAACAACACTACCATACTGCGGCTGGACGTATCCGGAAATGATGTTGGACTGAAAGGGTCGCTAAGTCTGGCCGACGCTATTCGCGAAAACGTCTTTATAACTGATATTGTAAGTCCCAGTCTGAATTTTTCATGTTTTCATTATTGACCTTGTAAGTCTCCTCCTTGAAAATTGTCAGTCTCCATTAATGACCTTGTCAGTTTCCATCAAACCGGACCTTGCAAGTCTCCATCCCTGAATCACTGACCCTATAAGTATCCATCACTGACCCTATAAGTACCCATCACTGACCCTATAAGTATCCATCACTGACCCTATAAGTACCCATCACTGACCCTATCAGTACCCATCACTGACCCTGTAAGTACCCATCACTGACCCTATAAGTACCCATCACTGACCCTATAAGTACCCATCACTGACCCTATAAGTATCCATCACTGACCCTATAAGTACCCATCACTGACCCTATAAGTACCCATCACTGACCCTATAACTATCCATCACTGACCCTATAAGTATCCATCACTGACCCTATAAGTACCCATCACTGACCCTATAAGTACCCATCACTGACCCTATAAGTACCCATCACTGACCCTATAAGTATCCATCACTGACCCTATAAGTACCCATCACTGACCCTATAAGTACCCATCACTGACCCTATAACTATCCATCACTGACCCTATAAGTATCCATCACTGACCCTATAAGTACCCATCACTGACCCTATAAGTACCCATCACTGACCCTATAAGTACCCATCACTAACCCTATAACTATCCATCACTGATCCTATAAGTATCCATCACTGACCCTATAAGTACCCATCACTGACCCTATAAGTATCCATCACAGACCCTATAAGTATCCATCACAGACCCTATAAGTATCCATCACAGACCCTATAAGTACCCATAACAGACCCTATAAGTACCCATCACTGACCCTATAAGTATCCATCACTGACCCTATAACTATCCATCACAGACCCTATAAGTACCCATCACTGACCCTATAAGTATCCATCACTGACCCTATAAGTACCCATCACTGACCCTATAACTATCCATCACTGACCCTGTAAATCTCAATCACGGACATTTTCAGTCTTCATCACTGACCTTGTAACTGACCTAGTTAATCTTCATCACATGACATTTCAAGTCTTCAGTGACCTTGAAAGTCTTCATCACTGACTAATGTGCATTTTCGTTACTAATCTTTTCAACCTCCTCCACTGATGTTGTAGGTACATCTCACTCGGGAAAATGTTGATATACATTTTGTAATAATGTTGTCCATTATGTTTATAGTAAAACTTGATTTGCTACATATTCTTCGCCGAGGTCATAAAACGAAACTGAAATTGCCTACATGTAGTTTGTTTTCGTGGTAGCTATTTACGTCTTTGAAAATAACAGACTTTACAGTAATTTATTTATTTATTTGTTTATCTATTTATTTCTTCATTCATTTATCTATTTAGAACTTGACAAGCACGAATCTCGAGGCTACGGGAATACATGCTCTGATCAGCGCCCTACTTATAAACAGAACAGTTACCAAACTCAATCTTTCTGGTACGTACCGCGTCAAGTCGACAAAAAAATCAAGTTTGTATTGTTTCAGTTGACCTTGAATTTCAATTCTGCAATTTACAAATCACAATTTATAAAATTGCCTAACAAGCATTAATCAAGAATTTAGAAATACTGTTTATACAGTAGATACATATGAGATCAACGACATCATATAGTAACAAAACAAAACAATCACACACACACGGGGTGTAGGTTTTTTATCATTTCACACAGGGCATATTTAGAAACAAAACCCAAAGAAACACACACACACGGGATGTAGGTATTTTTGTCATTCACAGAGAGCATATTTAGAAACAAAACCCAAAGAAACACACACACGGGGTGTAGGTTTTTTATCATTTCACACAGGGCATATTTAGAAACAAAACCCAAAGAAACACACACACACGGGATGTAGGTATTTTTGTCATTCACAGAGAGCATATTTAGAAACAAAACCCAAAGAAACACACACACACACACACACGGGGTGTAGGTATTTTTGTCATTCACACAAAACCCAAAGAAACACACACACGGGGTGTAGGTTTTTTATCATTTCACACAGGGCATATTTAGAAACAAAACCCAAAGAAACACACACACACGGGATGTAGGTATTTTTGTCATTCACAGAGAGCATATTTAGAAACAAAACCCAAAGAAACACACACACACGGGATGTAGGTATTTTTGTCATTCACAGAGAGCATATTTAGAAACAAAACCCAAAGAAACACACACACACACGGGGTGTAGGTATTTTTGTCATTCACAGAGAGCATATTTAGAAACAAAACCCAAAGAAACAAACACACGGGGTGTAGGTATTTTTGTCTTTCACAGAGAGCATATTTAGAAACAAAACCCAAAGAAACACACACACACGGGGTGTAGGTTTTTTATCATTTCACACAGGGCATATTTAGAAACAAAACCCAACGCAACACACACGCGGGGTGTAGGCATTTTTGTCATTCACACAGGGCATATTTAGAAACAAAACCCAACGAAACACACACACACGGGGTGTAGGTATTTTTGTCATTCACAGAGAGCATATTTAGAAACAAAACCCAAAGAAACACACACACACGGGGTGTAGGTATTTTTGTCATTCACAGAGAGCATATTACGAAAAAAAACCCCAAAGAAACACACACACGGGGTGTAGGTATATTTGTCATTCACACAGGGTATATTTAGAAACAACGTGCTAACATATTACATTAAAACACTACGTGATTAACAAACATAACATCCTGAAAACACACGTTGTGAGACCTGTACCATTGAGAATAATTTCACTAGTCAAATGATCATAGGTGTTATATCACACTTTCGTATTTAAATTGTTTTACAAAATTAAACAGCTCAAACCAAAATGAAGTCGAATGTTAAGATATGTGATGCCACTTGAAACAAGATTTTGGTTCATTTTTATCTGTTGAGAATGTGGGCAGGTTTGAGTTTGTCTAAGTTGTTCGATTTATCTCCCTTCCATCGTCGATCTACTGGTCTGAGTCCCACGAGATCCAGTTGGTGGTTGAATTGTGATCTGACAAACTATTCATCTACAAAACGTGTTTTTACTGGGTAGTCATGTCAGTTAAAGCGATTGTAATGACAAAAATTACTGTCAGAAAATATTCTAAAACGATCTGCTTATCAAGCGTTGTACTTTTTTTCTATTGTTTGAAAATTAGAATACTTATTTATACAAGAAAAAATGTTATTGATTGAAGGAATTTATACAAGAAAAAATGTTATTGAAGGAATTTATACAAGAAAAAATGTTATTGAAGGAATTTATACAAGAAAAAATGTTATTGAAGGAATTTATACAAGAAAAAATGTTATTGAAGGAATTTATACAAGAAAAAATGTTATTGAAGGAATTTATACAAGAAAAAATGTTATTGAAGGAATTTATACAAGAAAAAATGTTATTGAAGGAATTTATACAAGAAAAAATGTTATTGAAGGAATTTATACAAGAAAAAATGTTATTGAAGGAATTTATACAAGAAAAAATGTTATTGAAGGATTTCAAAAATGAACAAACACTTTTAATGTATGATGCTATTTCAGGTAACAAATTAGACCATCGACACATCTCGGATCTAGTTCGGCTGATCGAGGTAAGGCTGACATCTCTGGTGACATAATTTTATCAACGGTGTCTTATTTCTTCAGTTGTCATCACGAGTGTATCATTGTACTATTTCAAGTTTGATATAATGCTGTGAAATATAAGGGTATTCAATAATTTTGTCCTAATACTCTGTCCTTACGGCAAAACAATGGAACTTGTATTATAAACTATTTATTACTATTTACAAACATTCTTCCAAAATATTTTTCAGAGAAGAGAACTTAAAGATATTTGTATGGACATCCCCGAAATAAGTTTAAAAACTTACTAAATCAACAAGAGTGAAATCATGAAAAGCCAATATATCTTATACAATTGTGTCAGCTTTCACAGACTTGAATTACGAAAAGAGCTGCTTGTTGCGACTGTGACAGATCGGCTAGTGTAAAGGACGACAACTCTGCGTAGAGATTACAATTTGCCGAAAAATGTTTACGCCCATCAGAGGATTGTGACGGATATAATAATTCTGCTGTTTTTCTCATTTAAGGAAAATGACTACATCGTTGACCTGGATCTCTCCCACAATGAGCTGGACGAGCTGGCGGCGTGTAAATTAGCCCCTGCAATAGGTAATCGGACACCGACTGTCGGACCATTAAAACATTAGTAGAACGTTTGGTTAAGTTGTGTACGTACATAAGCTTTTATAATAGAAATTTCCGGTACAGATGCCGATGTCTGACCATTGCTACACGACATGTCACTTGTGTTCAATTTCAACACTCAAGTTAGGAATGATTATTACCGACATATGTAGGTCAGAGGTCCGCTTTAAACGGAAGTAGGAAAGGTCTTAATACTTTTGTCAATGTTTTAGTTTTTTTAAGTGTTCTGGCAACCTTTTTACCGACAAAAAATTACATCTCTACGTCGGTGTGGGTGGCGCTACTGGAAAAGCTGTTATATTGATATATCTTAAGTCTCGGGCAAGCCTGTAAGTAAGCTAGCTACTGACAAACAACAGAAAACAACAGATATTATATTCTAATATTAAATACTTTGCCTTTTTTACAGTTTGGTTTCATCGATAAAAAATGTTCACAAGTCATTGCATTCCCGCAGAAAGTTGAAATATATCGTTATCTCACTTTAGAATGTGTTTGAAAACAAGATTCTTTTAACGTTAACTTACTAATGTGACATTCCTCTCCTAACAAAATTAACAGTAGTGTTATTAT
Organism: Ylistrum balloti; assembly: GCF_031769215.1. Classification (NCBI taxonomy): domain Eukaryota; kingdom Metazoa; phylum Mollusca; class Bivalvia; order Pectinida; family Pectinidae; genus Ylistrum; species Ylistrum balloti. The sequence continues at coordinate 400,972 of NW_026781993.1, forward strand.
CTCTGTCGGTATAGCATTAGACTTTGCAGCCACACGGGAAGATTCGCTGTCATAGTGTTCTGACGTTCCCTACACGTGGCGGTTTGTGTTTTACAAGATTTAGTTTCAGTGTCCTTAACCTTTTACTCCAATTGCTGCAGATATCATGCGACGAGTCTTCCGTATGTTGTTCGGCGATATAGTCAGCAGCTACTATGCCACAATTTGATTCCGACTGTACCTAGCAAATCGTCTAGATGACTGAAACTTTTCATGTATCACTAATCTATGTTTGTCTTTAAGTTTCTTTAATCCTTCTATTTTCCTTTTCCTTTTTGTACTATGTAAGAATGCCTATCATTATGAACGAGCGGAAGAGAATACGTGTAATTCAGAACCGCGGTAAGAAAATGGCACAGTCCGTAGTTACAACTTCCTTTAAGGTTTTACAGATTAAAGTAACCATTGAAATATTCCGTAATTAGAAAAATTACATAATGCCCTGCGGTTTATTAAATGGATAGTCCATGTGCCTTGATCTTCGTATCTTTCATACATGTATTTTATTCTATATTCTATTTGTTTGACATTTGAAGAGAAAAAAATGACTCATTATATCTAAAATCTTCGCTAATTAAATCTATTTTGATCTAGCCAGGAATGTTTCACTGAAGAGATTGGTTCTTGGGTGGAACCACTTCCGGCGAACTGGGGCCACCTCAATAGTCAAGGCCATATGTGTAAGTATATATCCGGGGAAAACAGATCGATTTATAATATTTTTATGAAGATTAACAATTATCATAAGACTTGGTGAGACAAATGTTATTACTAAACTAACAGATATAATTTACCATTTATAGAACAACGTTGAGCTACTGGATGTGGATCTGTCCTGGAATGGATTAGGGGAGGATGGATGCCGGGCATTCAGAACCTATCTGGGAGACAATCATACCTTGGTATCACTGGACATATCCAACAATCGGATAGCTTTCCATTCTCTCGGGTATTTTATCGAAGGTCTGGTTAAGAATGACACCTTAAGAACTCTAAAGGTAGGTCACGTGTCCCATAACTCTAAAGGTAGGTCACGTGTCCCGTGCCTCTAAAGGTAGGTCACATATCCCATAACTCAAAATGTAGGTCACGTGTCACAAACTCTAAAGGTAGGTCATGTGTCACAAACTCTTAAGGTTGGTTAGCTATCTCATTCTCTTAAGGAAAGTCAAATGTCTCGTAACAACTAAAGTGGGTCAAGTGTCTAAAAGCCTTTCAGATTGGTCACGTGTGCCATAACTCTAAAGGAAGCTAACAGTGTCAAAACATTTAAGGCGGGTCACGTGTCCACGTGTTTCATACTCTTAAGGTATGTCACGTGTCTCATAACTTTTAAGGTAGGTCATATGTCCCATAACTCTTACAATAGGACATGTGTTGCACAACTCTTAAGGTATGTAAAGTGTCACGTGATCATTTGCTAAGTTGATGGATCGTGCACATGCTTTGCAATATGCGGAAAATAATCGCGTATTGCCAAATAAAGTCAGTCCTAGACTCTGTTATATGCATAAAACTGTACAACATACCTGGGACTTTTTTCTCAATGTCGAATTTGTTGTCCGGCGTATTTCTTGTATGCTGGAATTCGTTCTTTATGTTAGGACAATGACTCAGGTTGTTTTGTAAATTTCGGTTTCATGTTGGATGTCTCATAGTTTGTCCCTTTGTTCCAGATGCATGGCAACCCCATTACAACAGAAGGTGCCGAGGCTTTATGTATAGCCTTGCAACACTGCCAAACTACATCCTTGACCAAGATTGACATTCATGTAAGGCTTATTATGTTGATGAAAATAACTAGTGGATATTTCCACACACATTATATAGTAATAACATTTTAATACATTAATAATGTAAAATTTGTACTTTAAGGGATATTGCACCCAAGTTGCAGATTTGTGGATGTTTTGTGCCTTTTAAGAACTCATTTTTATGACTTATAACTCTATCAACAACATCAAAATATCTCTCCTGTGGTTAGTTTGGGGAGACGAAGTTTGTGGGAATACTCTCAGCCAAACTGTCTATATATAGCGCCGAATATTGGTTATATGTATTGTGTCAATACACAATTGTTCATTCTGTTCACTGAACTCTCTGTTGGAATTACAATTTTATTACTTCGTTAGGTTTATTTTCTGTTGATTCTATAATTTACACAAATATTTCATTCAGTTCTGCTTATTACAATGCAAACCTGTTGTGACGCAACCAGGACCGCGCGAACGTTTGTGAAAGGATAGAATTTCTGAAAATTATATATACATTTGTTTAAATGATAAACTGTGGTGTATGATTTCTATAAGGACACATTAAAGTAGATTTCTACAATTCTAAGTATAGAGGTACAGACTCTATTGGAGAGATTTGAATCTCTTCTTGACATTCTTCTGATTCAGAAACATGGCCTTGACTTTACCAAACTGATTTTAAGTTTATTTAATTTCCACAAAATTAGTGCTGTTTTAATTTACTAATGAGTATAACGTGAGAAAATGTCTTTGATAAGTGTAAGTGATATGATATTGTATTTGTGTGTGTGAGTATTTTGTTAAGTATACGTAAGTTTGCTATGTGAGTGTAAGTGGGTGTGAATGTTGATGAGTGAGTTTGTGTGCAGGAAGAAGTAGATACATGTGCATGATGATTAAGATGATGATGATGATGATGATGATGATGCATGTATATGTGTAAGACATATTCAAGTCATAGCACACAAGTGTGAGAGTGTGGGTGTATGTTTTTGTGTGGTTTCTCTTGTATATTGTGTATTATGTAATTTGTAAAAACTTGTCAAAAATAAATGAATTACAAAAATTTAAAAAAAATACAAAAACTTAAAGGAGATGAACAGTTTTCTTCAAAACCATAAAATGACATCCTAACTTGTGTGGAATACTTTTTTTTAGGACACACCTGTCGACGAAAACCTATGCAAGGCTAAACGCGATCTACAGGCTGTCCATGATATCATTGTCATCCACCGTGAGCCAGTGGGTCACAGATTCTCACCCATTACGGTGCGGATAGAACACCAGGACTACGACCCTGTCATTGTATTGTTTGAGTATATGAAGCGTGAAAACTTGCGACTGATTGACCTTTTCAGGAACTTTGACCGAGATCAGAATAATGCAATCTCCCGAGAGGAGTTCCGGGAGGGTTTTCTTGTAAGTGCACACTTCTATAGCACGAGATCTTTTTTCCTATTTTAGAATTTACATTAACGGAAACCGTAAATCATGTTAATCAAACTTGTGCACTGAAATATCAATAATTGTAGATACATATTATATTACAAACAAATGTGCACCGGTCATAACGATGTCATATCACTCGATAACTTTCTTGATTTATGATCGTCATGAATAGCACGGCTTAGGACATCTTTGAAATAAAACACCTCAGACCTGAAGATTCGTTGCCAGCAAACCAACCAAGTTGATGCCAATCTTTTGAAAATTTGCAATGACGCTTGTTCCAAACAGAGCCGATTATTTTGACTTTATTGCTAACAGGAGATTCCTTTTTTGCCATCAAAGAAATCACAGGTGCAAAAATCTACTGTTTAGCCTTGAGACAAATCACCTCATATCATCAGTTCGGTGTCTTTTAATTTCCTATGACAAGAATCAGGGAAGTTAAGTTTGTATATCGACAACAGTGACGTTGTTTAACCCTAAACGAAAAGTGAATCAAATACTTTCTGGGCGTTACATTAAAAAAAATTTGTTACTCTTACCAGATATGGCATTAACAAACTATCATATTTTTCGTGTAGATGATGAACATCACTCTATCCGAAGATGGTCTAGACCATCTGTTTAAGAAAATGGACAAAGACAAAAACACCAATGTTGATCTTCAGTAAGTTCAAAACGAATTTTTTTTTAAATGAACAAATTTCTTCCCCCCAAACAATTCCGATTTTATGAGTTTTATATAATATTAATTATGTTAATATTTTCCCATTTTGCCATGTTTTTCCCATGTTTTTTCCCTTCTTCTCCTTTTCTTTTGTGCTTTGTTTTTTTCAAAAGAAACATAAGCAGTGATTTGAAACCTACAGTTTTTCCTTCCTACTATTTGTGATAATAACAAATTACATACATGGTTTCATCAGTAACCATTCAATTTCTTATTATTTTAGTGAATTAATCGCAAGCAGGCGGGAAGCAACACGACGACAACTAAAGACAACAAATAATATTATAGCGGAAGAACGATACAATGAAATGGTAACCGATATTCGATCCATGCTCGCTAAAGGCAAGAGTACTTCTGCAAATAAAGAACCATCCCCTAGGCTCGAACAAGCACTTCCGGTCCAACAGAAATTTCCAGCAAAGCGGAAAGTGTGATAAAACCATTATGATAATAAAACAGATTTCTTTGGCGAAGTGTCTTAGTTATGTCTCTAACTGATATACTGAATTAACACATTTGTACTTCTATATGATGTACAACAAATTGTAAATCGAAGAAAATTCAAATGATGGCGGTGGTATCTATTACTCAAATAGATTCAGGACATCAATGGTTTTCCTTCAATATTGCGGCTTCTCAAGACTTCTTGGTTGCCTGGGTTTACCATTGGAGCATGTGGGCATGATGCGTCTTGGAGTTGTCTCTGTAGGTTGACTGCTGAAACAGTCTGCCTTATTTCTTTGAGTAGGCTGCGAACTAGAGCCAGCGGCAGGCTTGACTTCGGAGCATTCAGACATTTTATTGACAATTCATGTATGTATATCGGGAGATGGAATAGACACGACTCTATCTGGAGATGAAATAGACACGACTATAAAGGGAGACGGAATAGACATGTCACTATCGGGAGATGGAATAGACACGACTATAAAGGGAGACGGAATAGACATGTCACTATCGGAAGACGGAATAGACATGTCACTATCGGAAGATGGAATAGACACGTCACAATCGGAAGACGGAATAGACATGTCACTATCGGAAGATGGAATAGACACGTCGCTATCGGCAGACGGAATAGACATGTCACTATCGGGAGATGGAATAGACACGACTATAAAGGGAGACGGAATAGACATGTCACTATCGGAAGATGGAATAGACACGTCACTATCGGGAGATGGAATAGACACGTCTTTATCGGGAGATAAAGGGAGGAAAAGACACGAATAGACACGGGAGATGGAAAAGACACGTCACATCTGGAGATGAAATAGAAATAGACACGACTGGATCGGAAGATGGAATAGACACGTCACTATCGGGAGATGGAATAGACACGACTCTATCTGGAGATGAAATAGACACGACTATAAAGGGAGACGGAATAGACATGTCACTATCATGTCACTATCGGGAGATGGAATAGACATCTGGAGATGACATCACTATATAGACATGTCACTATCGGAAGATGGAATAGACACGTCGCTATCGGCAGACGGAATAGACATGTCACTATCGGGAGATGGAAAAGACACGTCACAATCGGAAGATGGAATAGACACGTCACTATCGGGAGATGGAATAGACACGACTCTATCTGGAGATGAAATAGACACGACTATAAAGGGAGACGGAATAGACATGTCACTATCGGAAGATGGAATAGACACGTCGCTATCGGCAGACGGAATAGACATGTCACTATCGGGAGATGGAAAAGACACGTCACAATCGGAAGATGGAATAGACACGTCACTATCGGGAGATGGAATAGACACGACTCTGTCTGGAGATGGAATAGACACGTCTTTATCGGGAGATGGAAAAGACACGTCACAATCGGAAGATGGAAAAGACATGTCACAATCGGAAGATGGAAAAGACACGTCTCTCTCGGGAGGTGAAATAGACACGTCTCTATCTTGAGGTGGAATAGACACGTCTCTATCGGGAAATGGAATAGACTCGTCTCTATCGGGAGGTGGAATAGACACGTCTCTATCGGGAGGTGGAATAGACACGTCTTTATCGGGAGGTGGAATAAGAGATGGAACAGACAGTTTAAAATAAATCAACAACATTTTTACAACAATATTAACCCTTTTTTAATAAGAATTTACAGTATTGAATGCCTTAGGTTAGACTTTTTACAGCAGTCTTATTATAGTATTTTCCACTGTTTACTTACTTATCTTTTTAAAATCAAATGTTGTCCTTTATTTTTGCATTGAAGCCTACATCTATCGGGTTCGAGGACCACCATGGAACAGAAAAATTGTTCGCATCAGCAGAAAACGAGACATTTAAGCCAGGAAAGTTATACCATATTAAGCACTGAAATATAAATAGACCTATATCTCAATCTTTCATGATGAATAATAATTTGATCTTTCAAAACCGTAAATTGCTAAGTCACTATGTAACAATTTATTTCCTCCTACATTGTATGATATATCAATTCCATTGTAAATCCATTTTAGGTATGGACATAGTGGCCTACTGTGTGAGATGTCAGCCTTAAAATGGCCCACTGTGTGAGACGTCAGCCTTAAAATGGCCCACTGTGTGAGACGTCAGCCTTAAAATGGCCCACTGTGTGAGATGTCAGCCTTAAAATGACCTACTTTGTGAAATGTCAGCCTTAAAATGGCCTACTGTGTGAGATGTCAGCCTTAAAATGACCTACTTCGTGAAATGTCAGCCTTAAAATGGCCCACTGTGTGAGATGTCAGCCTTAAAATGGCCTACTTTGTGAGAATGTCAGCCTTAAAATGACCTACTGTGTGAGATGGCAGCCTTAAATTGACCCACTGTTTGAGATGTCAGCTTAAAATGGCCCACTGTGTGAGATGTCAGTCTTAAAATGACCTACTTTGTGAAATGTCAGCCTTAAAATGGCCTACTGTGTGAGATGTCAGCCTTAAAATGGCCTACTGTGTGAGATGTCAGCCTTGAAAATGGCCTGCTGTGTGAGATGTCAGCCTTAAAATGGCCCACTGTGTGAGTTGTCAGCCTTAAAATGGCCCACTGTGTGAGATGGCAGCCTTACAATGGCCCACTGTGTGAGATGTCAGCCTTAAAATGACCCACTGTGTGAGATGGCAGCCTTAAAATGGCCCACTGTGTGAGATGGCAGCCTTAAAAAGGCCTACTGCGTGAGACGTCAGCCTTAAAATGGCCCACTGTGTGAGATGTCAGCCTTAAAATGGCCCACTGTTTGATGTCAGCCTTAAATGGCCCACTGTGTGAGACCTTAAAATACTGTGTGAAATGTCAGCCTTAAAATGGCCTACTGTGTGAGATGTCATCCTTAAAATGACTTACTTTGTGAAATGTCAGTCTTAAAATGGCCCACTGTGTGAAATGTCAGCCTTAAAATGACCTACTTTGTGAAATGTCAGTCTTAAAATGGCCCACTGTGTGAAATGTCAGTCTTAAAATGGCCTACTGTGTGAGATGTCATCCTTAAAATAACCTACTTTGTGAAATGTCAGCCTTAAAATGGCCTACTGTGTGAGATGTCAGCCTTAAAATGTCCTACTGTGTGAGATGTCAGCCTTAAAATGTCCTACTTTGTGAAATGTCAGCCTTAAAATGGCCTACTGTGTGAGATGTCAGCCTTAAAATAACCTACTTTGTGAAATGTCAGTCTTAAAATGGCCCACTGTGTGAAATGTCAGTCTTAAAATGGCCTACTGTGTGAGATGTCATCCTTAAAATGACATACTTTGTGAAATGTCAGCCTTAAAATGGCCTACTGTGTGAGATGTCAGCCTTAAAATAACCTACTTTGTGAAATGTCAGCCTTAAAATGGCCTACTGTGTGAGATGTCAGCCTTAAAATGTCCTACTGTGTGAGATGTCAGCCTTAAAATGTCCTACTTTGTGAAATGTCAGCCTTAAAATGGCCTACTGTGTGAGATGTCAGCCTTAAAATAACCTACTTTGTGAAATGTCAGTCTTAAAATGGCCCACTGTGTGAAATGTCAGTCTTAAAATGGCCTACTGTGTGAGATGTCATCCTTAAAATGACATACTTTGTGAAATGTCAGCCTTAAAATGGCCTACTGTGTGAGATGTCAGCCTTAAAATAACCTACTTTGTGAAATGTCAGCCTTAAAATGGCCTACTGTGTGAGATGTCAGCCTTAAAATGTCCTACTGTGTGAGATGTCAGCCTTAAAATGTCCTACTTTGTGAAATGTCAGCCTTAAAATAACCTACTTTGTGAAATGTCAGCCTTAAAATGGCCTACTGTGTGAGATGTCAGCTTTAAAATGTCCTACTGTGTGAGATATCAGCCTTAAAATGTCCTACTGTGTGAGATGTCAGCCTTAAAATGTCCCACTGTGTGAAATGTCAGCCTTAAAATGGCCTACTGTGTGAGATGTCAGCCTTAAAATGACATACTTTGTGAAATGTCAGCCTTAAAATGGCCCACTGTGTGAGATGTCAGCCTTAAAATGACCTACTTTATGAAATGTCAGCCTTAAAATGACCTACTGTGTGAAATGTCAGCCTTGAAATGACCTACTGTGTGAGATGTCAGCCTTAAAATGTCCCACTGTGTGAGATGTCAGCCTTAAAATGACCTACTTTGTGAAATGTCAGTCTTAAAATGACCTACTTTGTGAAATGTCAGCCTTAAAATGACCTACTGTGTGAAATGTCAGCCTTAAAATGACCTACTGTGTGAGATGGCAGCCTTAAAATGTCCTACTGTGTGAGATGTCAGCCTTAAAATGACCTACTTTGTGAAATGTCAGTCTTAAAATGGCCCACTGTGTGAAATGTCAGTCTTAAAATGGCCTACTGTGTGAGATGTCATCCTTAAAATGACCTACTTTGTGAAATGTCAGTCTTAAAATGGTCCACTATGTGAAATGTCAGCCTTAAAATGACCTACTTTGTGAAATGTCAGTCTTAAAATGGCCTACTTTGTGTAAGGTGCACTGTATGATTTGTTTCTTTTATATTGATGGACTGTTTGTAAATAAACCATGTTTCATCCTTACTGAACGTAACATCTAAATCTTTGTTTAAAGGTATTATTTGTTACAATCATCAAACTTTTCTTCATGTACTAGGAATTTCCATTGTTTAATTTCCATATTTCTATAATTTGTTCATATTTCAACAGTTTTGTATAGCTTGTCTCATGACAGGAGTATCATAATATCATCACAACTATCTTACAAAAACAGGTAGCGATGCTACTTCTCATTCACTGATATGTTATTGTAGCTATTGTTCCATCACTCTAAATTGGAATTTCGATGATGTTGTGCTGTTTTATCCCTTGTGTAACGATGATTGTATTTTGTATACAGTGGTTCTTTCAATCTATGAATTTTCATTTGATTTTTTTTCAAAACGTTATGTAGCACCACAGACTTTGACCATTCTAAGTTTATTCCATGGTAGCGCTTTGTTCATGTAAGTTTCCTTCATCAGTTTCTATCATAGCGTTACTATGTTTTCTTTCTAAGTATTTTGTTTCGTTAATCATTGGAAGGGTTATTGCCCTTTGTTAATTTCATGACTTTATTGATATTGGAAAGAGACATAATTCAGCAGAAACGAACAGATAAAAAATTACAAAAAAAACTGTGTTAAATCTGTTTTACATTCTTTTATTTGAAATGTCCATATTGCTTTTTTTTATAAACACGATGCAAATGAATTTATATATTTTATTATTATTTTATAAATATTACTTATTGCTCATTTTGCAAAGTTATTTGATTTCCTACATTCAAATAACATTCTTATCCTTGGTTATCATGTTTTATCCCAAGTAAACTTAAAATTTTGATAACCATCTTTATCAAGGGAGATAATTCAGACAAAAACAAACAAAAAACAAAACAAAAAAAAACGGGAAAAAACCACCAGTATTTCGCTGACCATCAATATTCTCCCCTTGAAAATGAGGTTTTGTTTTCCAAGCGTTAGTTATCCGTAAACGTTGACTTTTCACGAGATCCTCACGAGATAGAACTAGATCAAATCACAACACGTGTGAAAATGAACTGGAAAAATACGGTAACACGAGATTATTCCTTATAGTGGCTACAAGAACATTTTAATGCATTTCAACGTGTAGTTGTTGTAATTATAATTATATAAGTTCTAGATAAATCAATTTAGTCTCTCTCCGTTTTAATTACAGTGTCACCGCTGATTGATTGGATGTCGTCCATCTGTTATAACGTAATTAATGTGATATAATAATTTTCGTTTATTAGAACTGATGAAAGCAAAGACAGTTTGATGTTGACAATACTTTGAAAATCCATTAGGAAGGTTCCTAAAATGTACAGAACATCCGGATATATAAATCACGTCCGGAACATCGATAGAGGAATGGAATATGATATAATGTTTTAAATTGTTTATTAAAGCTAACTGAAAACTTGGGTATTCGTACACCTCTAACTGATGTTCCTTTGTGTTATTATATATGTTAACCTGTAAATACTTCGGCTCCACATTTCTCATTTCTGAGAGTTTTCGGGAGTTATGTCCCCTCTCTGACACGGCATTGAGTCTTCCAACACTTCCTAAATCAATCGAAATATTTAAATTAGCTGAGTAATTCATGAATATTGAATGCATGAAACTCAAATTAGCTTAACTTTTGCTTGGATGATAAATATCAATCAATGTGAACAAGGTAACACCTGTCGTCATGACGTCTATTGTGAATAAGGAACGACAACTCTGTTAGATTGGTCGTAATGTGGTCTCGAGGAAACCGACCAAGTTGGTTGTTGTTTTTGTCAACGAATATCGCTAAAATGTTCTTTTTTCTACAATAACACGTCATATAAGATATTTGCTTAGTGTATCGTGAAAATGCAGCGAGCACGGTTCAAAAAGATTGCTGTAGGTTAAACGGTATTTATTTAAGAAAACATAAAAATAACTGGCCGTGCAGCTAGGGAAAAAATGTTTCTTTTGTTCTTCAAATATTTATGGTTATACGAAAAGTTAGAATCAAATAGATTTTTCCAGATGTTCTGATTTCTCTATTAAGTTTAGAAATTTATATTTTTGCGATTTGATATTTTTCTTGAAAATCAAATGGGGGACATTTGAAATAGTCTTAACAACTGTTATCAACATTTGTTGATAGTAGTGATTTACACAAAACAGACACACGAAAAAATGACTCACAAACTGTATTTTATTTGGAATGCATCATAAAAAAGATTAAATATTCGGTCCATGTATGAAGTACTGTTGTTGACTTTGTTATTAGACAACACGTGAATGTGAGGATTCCTTATTGTTCCTAACAAAACCTCACAGCCTCGGGCGTGATTCTGGCGTCATGATTTATGAATGTGTCATTCAAAATTCCTGTCAAACGAAGTGCGTCAAGGTTGTAGATTAAGATGAATATTTATCCAGGGATGGCATCGTATTTTCATGACGTACCGCCACTAAGGGGGCCTGCACTATAGGTTAATGCCCCATACATATGAGCCGTGTAATCAGCTTGTCGACCGGAATCAGAGGGTGTATGTATTCCATGGCTGTGTTAAAAGATACAGCGGTGCTGATATAAACAGGACACGTTGAATTGTTTAGTGTGTGAGTATCGTAAATAACATTTACTTTATCATTATTCTTTAATAATTGTGTCTATTTTTTTTTAAATAATGTGTTCTATTTACACTTTTCGGATCCAACTGTATGTGTTAACATGATGTATGATTAATGATAATTATATCATAGAAATACAAGTAAATATATCATTTTTATATTTTAAAAAATCTTCTAATCATTAGTTACTCTTTGGAAACAAAAAATTGTTCATGCATATAAATCACAATTTTCTGAATATCTCTTCGAAATTCTCGATCTTACTACATGTATAATATAACAATACACACACGTGTGGTCAAAAGTGGGGTTCCTTCCACAGGCTAGTGCTGACGGCTTTATCACAACACCACGTACATCGTCACTCTCACAGCAATCACAAGCTGACCGAATTTTTTTTCTGCCTTCCCACGATTACTTGCCACATATCTTAGTGGACATTTTGAATCTCCTAGGAATTAGATTAGGCTTCTACAACCGACAGTAACACGGTGTTCGGTCTTATATTTGGCTAGAACATTATATAGGGCGTAATCTTTCATGGTTGTACGTTCAAATTATTGTTTATTTAATTCTGGGTTGCCTTACAATTCATGTATATATTTCTATATATTTATCCATGTAGAAATCAACAACAGCTAAAAATAAGACAACAGACTGTCAACACACAATTCTTAAGTAACTGCCAGATCACTAGGGACTCAGGTTTGTGGTAGGGAGACATAAATACAGGATGCGAATTATCTATATATTAATGTGCTAACTCATAAATAATGATAATTATAACTCCTCAACAGTCGTTGAAAAATGTTGGCAGATCCAGCTAGTCTAGATCAGCGAGTCAGACTACACTACATCAACGTTAAGGCTAACAGCATTACAATAAATATTATTATGCAATTTCAAATTGCACTTTAAAATTATCTTTCTATAAATATTTTACAACCTACACATAAACTGGTAGACTCTTTCAAATCCTTAAAAAGTTATCAGGATAAGGGATCTGTAAGATATACTACAGCTTCCTTTGGTTAATACATAACGTTTGTTTAATACCTAAGTGACAGATTTTCACCATCATTGCTGAAACTGAAAATTATATAACATTACTATCCTGAATTCTGATTATTAGCTTTGGACAGTGCTCACAAAATCATTTGTATTCATAAACTTAAGAATATGACAAAAAACAACATTTTGATCATCATATACCTCATACAATATTAAGCTAATTTTAATAAAAAAAATACATAAAAAAATAATTTGAATAATAACTGTAATAAATATAACGTGTTACGTCGGTACGCTCGATGTATGGTGACCTTGAATCCCAAGGAACGTTAGCGACATGCTAGTGTGTTAAATATAAATCGATTTATGTATCAAGGCGTGACTGTGGTGGCTTTGGTGATTTGGTTAAAAAGGTAAGTTTTTAGAATGGACACGCAAAGCTCTTAATATTTAATATGTACACGAACCACAGAAACACACAAGTACCGCTAGTTGTTTTGTTCCTAAATATCACATTTTTTTGAAACACTTCAGCACTTAATATGTGATAAAAATATTTCTAATCACACAATTTTACTTCCGGGTGTTTATGTTGTTGACATAATAACCCATGCATGCACGCTGTTAGGATAAGGAGAGAAATGGACAGCGAACGCGATGATTGCCTGTAGGGGTGGGGGTGGCGGTGGGGGCGGTGGGGGTGCTGGGGTGTTGTCAATTGCTATTACAGCCGAGAGTATCATAATACAGTTGCAGCAATATGTTACATGTGACGGGAGACAACCCACAACACTTGTAAACTATATCATATATTAATGTGTCGGCTAATTAACTTTTAAAATACCTACGTCTGTCACCAAGACAATTGGAACATGTATGATGATGACATAAATACATATAGTGAAGAATACATGAGGTGTGGCTTGTACTCTGCCTTCCAATGAAAAGTGATTCCTTTATTTAAAATGACGATTGATACATGTTTAATTAGGAGTTCTTCTAACTAGGTGAGTAAAGGTGTCCATTTTATTGTACCGGAGATTTTCCACTGTTATTTGATCTTGAATGGGGATTCGCTCCTTTTTTTTTTGCACGATGAAAAGTTATCTATTTAAACTTAAACTCAGTGTCGTGCCGTTTGGCTGATGCCATTTACCAAGGAAACTTATTTTACTTTCGATAAAGCAAAATAAAAACTGTTTCAGGTTTCTAAGTCGACCCTTTTGACTTACTGATTCAAAAGCGTGGAATAAACTGAAAAAAAATATAAAGAAATAGATGAAAAATTATTCTTTCCAATTTAAAAGTTGAAAATAAGATTCTGGTCCCAAATACATTATTTGATTTAAACATGTTTTATTGGCATCAAATATACAGGTTGGATTGGGCACAAGTTTTCTGACTTATATTAAGCCCTTTCCTATAAAGTTTGACAAAATACATATTAACAAGACAAGACGACATACAATTATTACGCGGAGAGAGAGAGATATCAAAATCTATTTGAGTGTTCAGTATATACTGCTGAGCGATTTGACATAGTTTTACATTATCTTCATACGAGTAGTTAATGCTACCATATAGAAGTAACTGCAGGTCTAGAGGAATAAAATTATGTAGTTATCGGTATATAATCGATCTCTGGTCCGCATGATTATCACAAACAAACAAAAATAGTGGTAAGTGTCTTCAACAGGATGTCCACATTGACAGCAACGGTTATATATAAGATTGGAACTGAAAAAGGTCATTGTTAAAGGTACTGGATTTATTTCTTAACCTCGCGTGCAGTATATTAGCCTTACGACTACCAATTAAATAATAATTTGGAAGTACTGTAGGGGTTCGAAGGGAATTTTTACAGACAGAGCAAGAAACACTTTGTCTAATTTCAAGTTCAAGTTGGTTACAAAATCGGGTAGTAGACGAAAAAAAGAACAATTTGTTAGTTGTAGTCGGAAATTTGGTAAAGAGTAATTTTGTGCATTACGGATGTTATATTGAGAGTTTTCTGATATTAAAGGGGGCAACAGAGAGGACAGATAGTTAGGAGTGAGATTGTTTTTTATTTTGTGGAAAAGCTGTAGTTTTCTCCTGGAGCGTCTTTCTGATAGCAGTTCTAGACCACTTTCAGAATAGACTTTCTACTGGTATATGATGGTAAACCAGTGATAATTCTAGCAGATTCTAACTGAAGTTTTTATGCTAGTAGCATTTTCAATGCTCTTCAGCATGTTGCTTTCGCCCCTGAGTATCAGTACTTCGTTTCCATTGGTTCATAAATCGAAAGTTTACTCCTACTCCATCTGCCGGACATTACTGTAATCATTGGATTATCGCCCCTACAAGTTGCTGATGCTAGTCATTAAATGAAACAACCTTATCGACATTTTCTTCATTACTTGTACATCAAGAAAACGTTTTGTGTTGTGTATTAATGATAATCAGACATCGAAATTTGTAAATACAATGACAAAGACTCACGTTTATGGTGGTAAATTTTGCAATGCGATGCCAATATGGCGACTTAACTTTCTTTTCCGCGCGATGCATTGTGGGTGTCATATACATTTGTATTACTTTCTTTTTTTTCTTTTTCGAAAATTTACTTCCCGTTTAATACTATTGAAAACTATTAAAATACTGAAATATGTAGTTGAAAATAAAAATGAAACTAAAATAAGAATGATTTAGAGTAGCATAAAATTTTGACGGAAACAGCCGGGTGCTCAGTGCTGCTGGACCCTGAAAGAAGACGGCGGCTGAAAGAAGACGGCGGGTAATTTATGTAGGTAAGTATCACTATATATATGTGTGTGTGTAAGCTGAATTTAAAGTCAATACTGATACTGAACTAGCAATTGCATTTTTTGGAACAATTCATGTGAAATTTGAAATCGACGGCGACGCGCAAGCTGGGCACTGCCGCCGCACTTTTTTTCAAAATATTTTCAAGACTTTTCCTTTGAAGCAGTATGCATTGAAAAATGTTATGTAAGCATCTAGCACATTTTTGTTGCTTCCGTAAAGTATTTCATTATTTTGACATGGATTTATTTTTGAATGATCGTTTCATAATGGTCTCATCGCGCAAGTGGCTGGGCACTGCCGCCATAGCACTGTGTAATATATTTTTCTTTAAAAATATTTTGCTATTGTAGACTTTTCCTTTGAAGCAGTTGAATGCCAATTGTGATGAAGTTAATATATATAGCTTTGCTTAAAATTAACGATTACAATAGGAAGATTGGGAATAATGAAGATGTCAATTAACATCTGAATCCCGGAAAGTGTTTTAATGAAGATTAGGATAAACCTAGCAAAGTGTTAGGTCCCAGTGTGAATGTGTAAAGTGTAAGGTCCCAGTGTGAATGTGTAAAGTGTAATTGGTACAATTCTTATTATGCCTGAACTTTTAATATATGTACTGTATTTGTTCATCTCAGAAATTTCAGTATTGTGTCAACAGCGTCCACTTTCAGTTCAACACTTTTGATTCATCAATTTTACCCAGCCCTAGGCTCAATATTTGTCATTAATTGTCGACTGTTTTTTAGCGTTTTAGAGTTTTATTTCCATGGTGATTGGAATGAAATGGGATAAATAGTCTAACCAATACCCCTCGAGAGCTAATTAAGTATTATCACTTTGGACCTTATTAAAAGTCAAGTTGAAACTTTAAGTGACCGTATGTACAACAATAAGATGTCAATAATCAATGAAATTGATTGATTGAGAGGACATTTTCTTAGTACAGTTAACCAGGCTTTGTAGTGGTTTGTTCAGAATTGTAGTTCTGGTTAAGTAACCATTAATTATGTCCTTTCAGCTACAATGACATACATTTTTGAAATACCTCTACCGTAGCTAAATGTGGCATTTGTAATAGACAGCCAATGTTAATTTTGTGATAGACGTAGCCAAAGTTAATTTTAGGATCAGTTAGGACAGCTACTGTTTGTAACAGGCATGGGTTCAATTACATGATGATGTAATTAATTAAATTACAATTACATTATGAAAATGGCATTGCCATTACATGACAGTCCAATGTAATTAATTAAATCACACATTACTTTTCAAGTCAAAATGATTTTGGAAATACAAACGCCAAAATAAATTATCATACTGCACAGATTTATCACACAAATTTAACTTTATGATTCAATCTCTGTATGACCATGGTCAAGATATCATTATTTTGCAAGCTGTCCATCGCTTAATAATTTGACAGTCCTGAACGTCAATATATTTAATATAGACTCCTATTGGGAAGTTCAAGACTATAAGCTTATACAGAAGTGTATATTTCTTGCACATAATCATAGCATTAAAGAAATATAGTTATTTATTTCCCTTACTCTCTTTCAGCAAGTGGATATCCCTGAAGAAATGAAATCTGGAATGGTAGAAGGTATCTCTATTGATTCTTATAACTTGGAATTGGCTATGGTGACCAACAATGGATTTGAGGACCTTATGGTGGAGAAAAACGTCCTTCTTTCCGGCCTCCAATTAGATGTTAAAGATGATTAATCACTTGAGGAGATGCTAACAACCATGTTGCCTTTTAAGGTCACATTACTCTCTAAAGGCGGCAGTATATTTACCATCACAAAAGAAGAATTAACAAATCGCGGAAACTAAAAAATGTGGAAAAGATCATTGTATACTGCATTTGTAGTAAATTTGTATACAATCTTCAATTTACTTGAGTAGAAAGATTCACTAGTTATACCAAGTTTGTGTAGAAAGGATCACTGTATACTGAGTTTGTAGTGTACATAGAAAGGTTTAC
Source organism: Ylistrum balloti (assembly GCF_031769215.1). Lineage (NCBI taxonomy): Eukaryota > Metazoa > Mollusca > Bivalvia > Pectinida > Pectinidae > Ylistrum > Ylistrum balloti. The sequence continues at coordinate 418,366 of NW_026781993.1, forward strand.
TTATTTTTTTTTCTGAGTTAAGTGTATACAATATATATAAAACAACTTTTTGTAGAAAAGATCACCGCATACTGAGTTTGTTGTTTACAAATGTGTAGAAAAGATCGCTGTATACCGAGTTTATAGTTTACAATTGTCTAGAAAAATCACTGTATACTGAACATAATACGACTTCTGTTTAAAACCTTCATTTAAACTTAGTCATGTATTTTTTTTATTTATCTTAAAAGTCTACCTGCAACAATTTTGTGTATGCAATTTTGTACTAGGATATTGACATGACAAGATTACATTGCTGATCAAAGCATGGAAAGAATACTGTATCTAAAAACTGAATAAAACAAGATATAAGCATCTTTATCATGTTTTTATTATTATTATTATCATTATTATTATTTTTCCATGATGTCTGTCCACATGGAATTTGTAAGCACTCTTGTGCATTCTTATACCACTATAAGGGTGGGTAAATCGAATCAAGTTGTCTATCTGTCCATCCATCTGTTTGTCTGTCTGTAGACACATCTTGTCTGGACAACTCCAATGAAACTTTGCAGTAATATTCGGTACAATGTGTAGATGTGCATGCACCATTTTCCCTCCTCGAAATATTGAGTGCCATGGCAACTGGTCAATATAGACAGGTTTTGCATGTCGGTGAACTTCTAAACCTGTGGACCAATTTCAACAAAACTTCGAAGGAATGTTAGGGAACATGTGCACATGCCGCTGTGTTTCAGAGGATGTTTCTGTGCAAAAGGTCACCATGGGGAGATAACTAAGGCTGTGGGTGTTGGGGGTATTAGTTATCATTTGGATTACAGTTTCAGTTATCCCTGGGCAATGTGGAGAGGATAAAGTAATGATTTTGAGGATTGAATGTAGAGGTCACAGTACTTGCATAAGTACTATATGATTACTTTGTAAACGCATTGAGGCTAAGGCAGTTAGTATACCTTAATCAAATTTGGAACATGTATCCCTTATGAGGAGAAGTCGGTTTCTTTAGAAATTCAGGGTCAGATGTCAAAGATCAAGGTCACAGTCAAAAAACGGATAGTTGCATGGGGTGTTTTCCTTTGCATTACCCTCGTTTTTCTATCAAATTTCACAACCTTAAAGATATTCACATCTTGCAAATTTCAAGGTTCAAGGTCACTGTAAGGATGTTAAAGAATGATAATACAAGAGGAATAAAATATCTTGCGACAAGTTTTAGAGAACAAAGAATATATAAACATGTCAACAGAATTGTAGAACCAGCAAAACAAGTGTAAAATTGAAACAAAGACAATATCTACTTGAAGATTCCCTGAAAAAGTACAAGGAGAATAAGACAGGTGTTCCGGAAGAATAGGCATCTTCTATTTTAAGTTATGGTGATAAATCAAGTTTGTTTTAGAAAATTGGCACTCTTATGCAGTCATTTACAAACAATCTGGAAAATGAAGCTGTCCAATATTTGTATGTAGCATGTTTTTTGCATGGTTGTCTAACTAATGGTCTTAAACCAATAAGATACGCAGTCTTTAAAGTGATAATATGGTGTCCAAGATCAACATTCCCTACAATGTATCCAAAGAAATGGACAACTTCCCTATCATTGCATCTTGGAGCCTACTTGGGACATGTATTACATAAGTAATACTGCTATGCTGGTCATTTTTTTATGGGATGCAATGATTTACTGCTTGCATAAAGTTGGTTTCAGTATATAGCAAGTTAATAAGAAAGAATTTATTTTTTAATTGTCTTAGCATACCAGTACTTTCAGTACTTTGATTCTAGTTTGTCTGCATCACCGAGAGAGCACCCATCCCAAACTTCACAACAGTATTCTAGTAATGGAAGAATATAAGCCTTATAGATTTTGACTAAAGTTTGTCGATTTAACATGTATTTACATGTATCCTAAATACACGTATATCATATAGCCATATTGGTTATATAATAAATATCAACAAGACTTGTAGATAACAAAATCTATCCGGTGTCCTTAAAGGCTGGGTAGGTGAGCTCGCCTTGTGTTACAAGTATGGTAATTAGGTAATTTAATTTCCAGTTGTCATGCATCAGGTATTCGATATTATACAGAGGTCGTTTGACTTTAACTGAATGTCACCTTGAATTTCTAGTTCATTTACCTTTACACGTACTTTTACGTATCATACATCTTTAATCAGTAAAAAAAAAAAGTTGTTGACGGGGAGGTTTGCATAAAGCTGAAACCAGTCATTCAGACTGTATGGAGCAACACCAGACATTGTCATAAATATTGATACCAGGAAGCTGCACTATACACAGCGTTAATAATTGAAACTGCAGGGGACAGCAACAGACATATCGATAATAATTGATACTGTAGAGGACAGCAACAGACATATCGATAATAATTGAGACTGTAGTTGGCAGCACAAGACATAGTGATAATGTTTGAGACTACAGGGGGCAGCACAAGACATGGTGATAATGTTTAAGATTGTAGGGGCCAGGACCAGACATAGTGATAATGTCTGAGATTGTAGGGGGCAGCACCAGATTTAGTTCGAATTATTGAGACTGTAGGAGGCAACAACAGACACAATGATAAGCATTGATACTGTAGGGGGCATCACCAGAAATAGTGATAATGTTTGAGACTGTAGGGGGCAGCACCAAACATAGTGATAACGTTTTAGGTTGTAGGGAGCAGCACCAGACATAATGATAACATTTTATATTGTATGGGCAGCACCAGACATAGTGATAACGTTTTAGATTGTGGGGGCAGCACCAAACATGGTGATAACGTTTTAGACTGTAGGGGGCAGCACCAGACATAGTGATCATGTTTGAGATTGTAGGGGGCAGCAACAGATATAGTGATAATGATTTAGATTGTAGGGGGCAGCACCAGATTTAGTTCGAATTATTGAGACTGATGGATGTTTCTTTACGCAGTGTTAGGGTGTTTACCACTGATGGATGTTTCTTTACGCAGTGTTAGGGTGTTGTTTACAACTGATGGATGTTTCTTTATGCAGTGTAAGGTTGTTGTTTACCACTGATGGATGTTTCTTTACGCAGTGTAAGGTTGTTGTTTACCACTGGTGGATGTTTCTTTACACAGTGTTAGGTTGTTGTTTACCACTGATGGATGTTTCTTTACGCAGTGTAAGGTTGTTGTTTACCACCGATGGATGTTTCTTTACGCAGTGTAAGGTTGTTGTTTACCACTGATGGATGTTTCTTTACGCAGTGTAAGGTTGTTGTTTACCACTGATGGATGTTTCTTTACGCAGTGTTAGGTTGTTGTTTACCACTGATGGATGTTTCTTTACGCAGTGTAAGGTTGTTGTTTACCACTAATGGATGTTTCTTTACGCAGTGTAGGGGGCAGCAACAGATATAGTGATAATGATTTAGATTGTAGGGGGCAGCACCAGATTTAGTTCGAATTATTGAGACTGTAGGAGGTAACAACAGACACAGTGATAACCATTGATACTGTAGGGGGCAGCACCAGACACAGTGATGATTATTGATACTGTAGGGGGCAGCACCAGACACAGTGATAACCATTGATACTGTAGGGGGCAGCACCAGACACAGTGATGATTATTGATACTGTAGGGGGCAGCACCAGACACAGTGATAACCATTGATACTGTAGGGGTTAGCACCAGACACAGTGATAACCATTGATACTGTAGGGGGGGCAGCACCAGACACAGTGATGATTATTGATACTGTAGGGGTTAGCACCAGACACAGTGATAACCATTGATACTGTAGGGGGCAGCACCATACACAGTGATAACCATTGATACTGTAGGGGGCAGCACCAGACACAGTGATAATGTCTGAGATTGTAGGGGGCAGCACCAGAAATAGTGATAATGTTTGGGACTGTAGGGTGCAGCACTAGACATAGTGATAATGTTTAAGATTGTAGGGGGCAGCACCAGACATAGTGATAATGTCTGAGATTGTAGGGGGCAGCACCAGATATAGTGATAATTTTTTAAATTGTAGGGGGCAGCACCAGACATAATGATAACGTGTAAGGTTGTAGGGGGCAGCACCAGAAATAGTGATCATGTTTGAGATTGTAGGGGGCAGCACCAGATATAATGATAATGTTTGAGACTGTAGGGGGCAGCACCAAACATAGTGATAACGTTTTAGATTGTAGGGGGCAGCACCAGACATAATGATAACATTTTATATTGTATGGGCAGCACCAGACATAGTGATAACGTTTTAGATTGTGGGGGCAGCACCAAACATGGTGATAACGTTTTAGACTGTAGGGGGCAGCACCAGACATAGTGATCATGTTTGAGATTGTAGGGGGCAGCAACAGATATAGTGATAATGATTTAGATTGTAGGGGGCAGCACCAGATTTAGTTCGAATTATTGAGACTGATGGATGTTTCTTTACGCAGTGTTAGGGTGTTTACCACTGATGGATGTTTCTTTACGCAGTGTTAGGGTGTTGTTTACAACTGATGGATGTTTCTTTATGCAGTGTAAGGTTGTTGTTTACCACTGATGGATGTTTCTTTACGCAGTGTAAGGTTGTTGTTTACCACTGATGGATGTTTCTTTACGCAGTGTTAGGTTGTTGTTTACCACTGATGGATGTTTCTTTACGCAGTGTAAGGTTGTTGTTTACCACCGATGGATGTTTCTTTACGCAGTGTAAGGTTGTTGTTTACCACTGATGGATGTTTCTTTACGCAGTGTAAGGTTGTTGTTTACCACTGATGGATGTTTCTTTACGCAGTGTTAGGTTGTTGTTTACCACTGATGGATGTTTCTTTACGCAGTGTAAGGTTGTTGTTTACCACTAATGGATGTTTCTTTACGCAGTGTAGGGGGCAGCAACAGATATAGTGATAATGATTTAGATTGTAGGGGGCAGCACCAGATTTAGTTCGAATTATTGAGACTGTAGGAGGTAACAACAGACACAGTGATAACCATTGATACTGTAGGGGGCAGCACCAGACACAGTGATAACCATTGATACTGTAGGGGGCAGCACCAGACACAGTGATAACCATTGATACTGTAGGGGGCAGCACCAGACACAGTGATGATTATTGATACTGTAGGGGGCAGCACCAGACACAGTGATAACCATTGATACTGTAGGGGGCAGCACCAGACACAGTGATAACCATTGATACTGTAGGGGGCAGCACCAGACACAGTGATGATTATTGATACTGTAGGGGTTAGCACCAGACACAGTGATAACCATTGATACTCTAGGAGGCAGCAACAGACTTAGTTTGAATTGTTGTTTTTTACCACTGATGGATGTTTCTTTATGCAGTGTAAGGTTGTTGTTTACAACTGATGGATGTTTCCTTACGCATTGTTAGGGTGTTGTTTACAACTGATGGATGTTTCTTTATGCAGTGTAAGGTTGTTGTTTACCACTGATGGATGTTTCTTTACGCAGTGTAAGGTTGTTGTTTACCACTGATGGATGTTTCTTTACGCAGTGTTAGGGTGTTGTTTACAACTGATGGATGTTTCTTTACGCAGTGTAAGGTTGTTGTTTACTACTGATGGATGTTTCTTTACGCAGTGTTAGGGTGTTTACCACTGATGGATGTTTCTTTACGCAGTGTAAGGTTGTTGTTTACTACTGATGGATGTTTCTTTACGCAGTGTTAGGGTGTTTACCACTGATGGATGTTTCTTTACGCAGTGTTAGGGTGTTGTTTACAACTGATGGATGTTTCTTTATGCAGTGTAAGGTTGTTGTTTACCACTGATGGATGTTTCTTTACGCAGTGTAAGGTTGTTGTTTACCACTGATGGATGTTTCTTTACGCAGTGTTAGGGTGTTTACCACTGATGGATGTTTCTTTACGCAGTGTTAGGGTGTTGTTTACAACTGATGGATGTTTCTTTACGCAGTGTAAGGTTGTTGTTTACTACTGATGGATGTTTCTTTACGCAGTGTTAGGGTGTTTACCACTGATGGATGTTTCTTTACGCAGTGTTAGGTTGTTGTTAACCACTGAAGTACTTATTTTTAGTATTTTGATGTTGTTTATCGTTGCTGGAAGCTTATTTGCTAGTGTGATGTCATTGTTTAAGGTTGCATGAATTGTTTAGCGTTGGTGGTTCTGAACGTTCATTTTGCGTTTTGTTTACTTATACTAGACAGTTATTTGTTCAGTGTAAGGGTGTGTTTACTTCCGTTGAATGCCTTCTTTTACACTGATTCGGACTGACGGTATAAACGTTTCTGCGTATGTAAATATCCTTATAGTGAAGTGGACATCCACATCCAACAAGGAAGCTACTACATATGAATGTGTCCTCTTCTTACATGCAACACACACATGGTCTGTCCTAGATGTCGTTGATATGGTATGGCGTGTATGTACTTGTTGACAGACTGATTGATGTTAACATGCACAGCCGGTCTGCATATTGCATACTTGAAACATTATATTAAGGTGTGCATTTCCAGAGGTGAGATAATGAAAGTCTGTTGTATGAAGTTTACTGTTAGCGCTATCAACAAAGAAAGGATTAACTTTCTCTAAATAGCTTACTGTTCCTGTTTTGAATGCCCCCAAAGGTAAGATTTTCTGTACCCAATCATACCTGTGACCTTGGTCTTTCTATCCTTCTGCGCCCCATACCCATTTTACGTTGAGCAGATTTTAACGAAAAACATGTATATGATGTTTTACGGTAAGGAATCCCGTATGATATTTACCAAGCATTCGTTGAGACTCTACAACTGGACAAAGACTAAAAGTTATGAATTGGAATCGTCTTCACAGTTTTAATTCAAATCCATTGAAACGTTACGCGTAATATCTTAAATTTGTTCAACATGAAATTTGAATTCTCTATTAATCAACCCAGTATTGTGATGGTCCAGAAATCTCGCCATGACTTTACAAAGCATTGAGCAGTGTAATCCTTTCATATCTATATATCTGATGAGATATGTATTTGCTTTTCTCACATATTAGCAATAACAGTTCATTAGATTGACAATATTCTGGTTTAAGTTGGCACGTACACAATGTCAGGCTGTAGGCGTGAAAAAGCAGTCAACTGGAAACGTGGAACCCTTACAGCCAGCCAGTTTAATCATTTATGTTAGCGATTTACATAAGATGATTAAACGCTAAAAGGAAGTCCTCGAAAAAGAAACATATGATATATAAAATGTTGGTAGTCTATATATCTGGGATTCACTGGGATTACTATGAAAAAAATCATAAAATTTAAAATAAGACCTGTCAAGAGGAAACAAAAGGTTGAATCTACAGAAATAAAACTAAACCGGAAGAAAATACTCAAAAAATGATAATTACTGGTGTTTAAATCTCCTATGGTCTGTTTCCTGTTTCACAACCTTTTATTTCAGTTACAATTCGTGGTAGTGCGTTATAATGGATGGCAAGAAAATATTTGCATTCATGAATAATTGTTGTAAGCAGGTGTTATGTCGTCAAAGTTTGTGAAATAATCAAATAGTTAACAAAGTCATAGAACTTTCAAAATGCTAAATCATAGTTATTTTCGGTATTCAAGAATGCTGCCATGGATTTCAATACGCATGTTTTAAAATAAAATCCACGTTACCCACAGATACTTTAAATGCTTCATATTTTATAATGCAGCTTTTAGCGCGAATTAAAGACCATCACGTGAGAATCATTTATGTGCTCAGTGTTATTCTGAATATGTCTTTGTTTGCATATAATAACAGATTTATCATCAATTTGTTCATCGCTAACTTTTGCTACAAAACCTGAAATTGTACACACACAACGAAGTAGAGGCCTATGTATGTCAGTTTGACAATATGCAAAGATAAAGGATGAATGCATATTCAAACAATACGGAATCTCTTTGGAATGAAATTTTGCTGTTTTTCAGAGTTGCATCATGTCCATTGTTCTCGAGTTGTTGAAAGGTTTACAGGGTTTAGATTGGTTTGTGGTATAGTATTTACTCGTATCAGCATTGCTTTGACAGCTAAATAAACACGAGAGTGACTTGTTTCCAATGTTGTCTGCTGATCAATGTTCAGTGGCAAAAGTATAACTCACTGTAGCTAAACAAAAAACCTAGTGCTGAATTCACAGATCGACTAACTTGGCTAAAATAAATATAAACATCTGTTCACATGTTAAACCAAAATAGATTCGGAAATAGTGGCAGAATTTCAATAACTGATATTTATCATGACGACAAGAATTGCGAGAAAAGAGACGTCAGTTATTGTAGGATACAATGCACAATAATTCTGTCCTATTATACAGCTGAAAAACACTGTTTCCTCGTAGCTATAATGTGTTTTGTTAGTATTATGAAGCAAAATTCAAGACATTTTCTCCGATTTTTCAGTTATTCTTCAATATAATCACAACATCTAGAGTTCGTCAGTCACGCTAAGAACTTTTACTATGTTCTTTATCAGTCCTTCTAGAGCTCGTCAGTCACACTAAGAACTTTTAGTATGTTCTTAACCCGTCCTTCTAGAGCTCGTCAGTCACTCTAAGAACTTCTAGTACTATCTTTATCAGTCCTAGAGCTCGTCAGTCACTCTAAGTAATTTTATAATGCTCTTTATCAGTCCTAGAGCTCGTCAGTCACGCTAAGAACTTTCAGCACGTACTTTATGATTGAGGTTGTAAAGTATATTTAGATTATTCTTTAAAATATTGATTTCTGTTTCAGGTAGACGTCAAGAAGGTGAATGAAATTTCAAATGCTGATTATATAAAAGTAACGAAGATGGACAAATCGCGTTACGAAACTAACAAATTAGAATATCCGTAATGACTATCATGGGAGATAACTCAAGTTATCACCAGATTCGTGACGAAATGAGAATAATGCCGATAACATCAGGTCAGGCCAAATCTGCAATAAGTGTTTCATCTGGAGTCATATTTGCAATAACTGTTAGGACTGTGAGGTACAGTAAAGCCAACAGGAAGCAGATCTTGGCAGTGTGTTTTGTATCTTTGCTACTTTTTGCTAACTTCAGGTACAATCAGCCGTCTAAATTTCGATTCAGTAACAACAATGTGAATGCCGTGTGTACTCTGCCAGAAATTGACCCCTTCGATGATGAGATTATGAAACTGAACTGGCATCCACGGCCAGTCGTGTGTGAAAATACTCCACCATTCATGTTTATAGACAGAAAAGGTTTCATCCATTTAAACAGTACGACCTTATCTTCAGAGAAGCTATCAAACTCGGATATAGACTGCACTTACCAGCACGTGGAACGTCAGTTTGACGATGACGTCATATTCAAAAAGGAAGTACGTTTCGTTGAACCAGAATATATCGAATGTGATTTCGTGGTCGCCAGGTGTCGTGACAAAGGCGGTAAAAAGTTATACGAAAGTTTACTTATCAACGTAAATCCCCACACCGACAAGAGCATTCGCAATGAATCACAACAGCAATTAAGCGTACTTGTATTAGGAATAGATTCGTTGTCCAGAAACGGAGCTTTACGGAAACTTCCTAAAACAATGAAATATTTTGAAGATGTGTTGGGCGGAATATCATTCAAAGGCTATACCAAAGTGGGTGAAAACACGTTTCCTAATCTAGTACCTCTTTTGACTGGAAAGAAAGCGGATCCGAGAGAGTTGCCGCATGTTTGGGGGCAACATTATTTTGACGATTATCCTCTTATCCACCATAACTTTTCCAGTGCTGGATATGTGACCCTGTACGCAGAAGACTGGCCAGCGTTCTCCACGTTTAACTATGCATCCAAAGGTTTCATTGTCCCGCCGAGTGACCACTACATACGTCCAATGTATCTAGGTATGAAAAAAATGCAACCTGTTGTGACTTCACTTGATCAGGTTTTCCTCTTTCTTGAAGACAAAAATATAAAGATGAAATCATCTTCACTGTGCTTTAAAAATCAACTAAAACATCATATGTTTCTGGAATATTTTAAGAGATTTGTTGATGTTTACAGAAAAAAGGCGAAGTTTGCTTTTACTTGGATGAACGAAATTAGCCATGATTATTCAAATTTTCTGGAGATAGCCGATCAAGATTTTGTGGATTTTTTAATTTGGCTAAAGGAGGATGGTCATCTGAACAATACTGTGATGATGCTAATGAGTGACCATGGAAGCAGGACAGAAGCGATCAGGAACACCGCAGCTGGACGGATAGAGGTTCGAATGCCGCTTCTGTCTATAGCACTTCCAGAACATTTTAAACACCAACATCCAGTCCTTGTGGAGACGATGATACATAATTCAAAGGTCATAACAACGCCCTTTGACGTTTACGCGTTTATGGATGACGTTTTACACAAAAAGTTTGACAATCAGTTGCAATCAATAATAGACGGTAAACTTCCGCGGGGTATTAGTCTTTTCCGGAAAATTCCGAAAGAACGGACATGCGCAGACGCAGGTATACACGAGTTGTTTTGCGCATGTTTTACAAGTCATCCCGTTGATAAAACCAGTAAACTTGTTTTAGAAATAGCTAATGCCAGCGTAACTAAAATTAACGCCATGTTGTCTGATGTTAAACATAAATGTGCCGAACTGTCGTTTTCCCGGGTAGAAGATGCTCAGTTGATTGAATCAAATTTCAAACGTGCTGTAGAAAACGAGGAATTCACTTTAAGAAATCTTTTATTCAAACCCAAAGAAAACAAAAGGAAATATCTGGTACTTTTTAAAGCTGCACCCAGCGGTGCTTTGTTTGAAGTGACAGCCAATGTAGAGAATGATGACGTCATAAAGTTGGGTGATATCATCAGGACGAACAAGTATGGAACTCAGTCACAGTGTGTTGAAGACCGTGTGCTACGGAACTACTGCTTTTGTATTTGAAGTGCTATTCCGAACATATTTTTAAAAACAAAAAGTCACTTTACAGTATTACAGCTTTATCATATGGCAAAGTCAGAACAGATCTCAAATCAGATATTCAAATTTTGACTATAGTCAGTATTACAAACGTAATTGTGTAAATTAAAACATCATTTGTTTTTCTTTCTTATTTTGAAAAAAGGCATTTTATTGGCCTGTTTTAATTCTATCGTCTCATAACTTTTAGTATTTAGTCTTTGTTTGTTATATCGATTTTGATTGGTTATTGAGGCTACGTTATATGTGCACGTGCATATTTAGCGGTGAACTTATTTTAGCGATAAAGATACAGTGTTAGTGTATGATTGAGCTAATTACAGTATCTGAATACCATCAATGTAGCAATTGTAACAAAAGCGCGAAATCACCTCTGCGCTTATATGTTCAAAGTATTCAAACTTATTGAAATCATAAATAAAATTGCGAAGAGATCGCACTCTACATTGGTCTAGCTACATTGATGTGGTCTAGCTACATTGATGTGGTCTAGCTACATAACATTTTCTTCATGTTTATCTTTTGTATGTAATATGACCTGTTTTTGTAATTTATTCTGTACTTGCGTACGACTTTTGGGCAGCATCAAAGCTTACTTTTTTTACAAATCATTCCAATGCAACATAATGACGTCATTATATTGTGCAGACGTGTTATGAGTGCCAGAGACAATGCGACATATACATATGACGTCATTATATTGTGTGGACGTGTTACGAGTGCCAGGGACAATGCAACATACATCTTTGACGTCATTATATTGTGCGGACGTGTTACGTGTGCCAGAGACAATGTAACATATACCTATGACGTCACTTTATTTTGCGGACATGTTACGTGTTACGACAGATTTGTAATGAATATGCAAGAAGGTTTTTGTGAATGAAAACAGTTGATATTGACGACCTCGTGTGATATGCTGTATTGTATCGAGGATTTCACGTGAATGCTGATGTAATATGAATTATTGCAAACCTTTATGAAAATGACACTTTATTTCATTTCATAAATTTCATACCACTGACACATGCTTTTATTTTTCTCATTGTTTTTTAATAATAATTTTCAAACAGATAAAAACCCTGATCAGTGGTTAAGCAAAATCAGAAAAGTAGTTCCTACTGCGAAATAGGTATGGAATTGAAATTAGAAGTCATTTGCTGTCAAAAAGTCGGAGAAAATCTTAACTATATAGGGAACATTAAGAACGCACTGTTCTTTATATTTAAAAATAACCCGTTTTTGGAAAGTTACATTGATTTTTCTACCATTTTTATCTTGACAGGGATCAGTTTTCGATCACAATAGTTACCATGACTTTGTGCATAAAGTATTGATATATGAGCAGTTGAAACTCGCTATTTGTAAACACACCTCTATTTTAAACACGCCGCCATCGAAATTACGATTGTATATTGGGGCTTTAACCCTTTTTTCCGATTAATCGAGCTTACAAAAACTTAGTCGATAGCTTGATTTTTGGTTGTAGTCGTTTTTTCGACTTTTTTCGGCTATCGGAACACCACTATAAATAGATATACAAATATGACTTATTTAGAATATATTCTGGTTTGTCAGTGTGTGATCAATTAATATGACTTATTTAGAATATATTCTGGTTTGTCAGTGTGTGATCAATTAATATGACTTATTTAGAATATATTCTGGATTGTCAGTGTGTGATCAATTAATATGACTTATTTAGAAGATATTCTGGATTGTCAGTGTGTGATCAATTAATATGACTTATTTAGAATATATTCTGGTTTGTCAGTGTGTGATCAATTAATATGACTTATTTAGAATATATTCTGGATTGTCAGTGAGTGCTATATAAATATGACTTATTTAGAATATATTCTGGATTGTCAGTGTCTAATATATAAATATGACTTATTTAGAATATATTCTGGATTGTCAGTGTGTGATCAATTAATATGACTTATTTAGAATATATTCTGGATTGTCAGTGTGTGATCAATTAATATGACTTATTTAGAAGATATTCTGGATTGTCAGTGTGTGATCAATTAATATGACTTATTTAGAATATATTCTGGATTGTCAGTGAGTGCTATATAAATATGACTTATTTAGAATATATTCTGGATTGTCAGTGAGTGCTATATAAATATGACTTATTTAGAATATATTCGGGATTGTCAGTGTATGATCAATTAATATGACTTATTTACAATATATTCTGGATTGTCAGTGTGTGATATACAAATATGACTTGTTTAGAATATATTCTGGATTCTGATACCACACTATAGTTTCTAGATGTTTATTTATATAAATGCTATGATATGTATCATCCATTTTATATAATATTCCGAAACAAATTCTGTACAATGTTTGTTGAATAAGAAAGTCCATGTATATATATGCTTATAAAGGCAGCTTTTTTCAGCCGTCACATTGTTACGATTTCACTTAAAAACGATATAGTAATGTTATATTTTTCACGGCAATCATGAAACTGGCTGTAATTTTCTCTTTAAACTTTTATTTACAAATAACTATTTTTCGCGAATTTATTTCCTAGAAAACAAGGAAGTTTGGTTTGCGGTACTGAATATTTCTTTAATGCTCTAAAATACAAGTACTGATACTACCATCTCCTAATATTTATTTATATACCATGTAAATGATCGAATATTATTCTTAAACTCATCTCTTTTTTCTGCCTTTGATTTTTATTTTTTTCCAAAGACGGAGTTGAAATATTCCCAAGTTACTAGGCATAAAGTCAACAAACAAAATAAAACACCATTTGATTTCTCCACCATCATTTGTACCAGGTTACTTCCACAGCATACCTGTCAGAAACCTGTTACGCACACCAGGTAACACCTCACCTGTACTGATATACACTGAAAGGGATCCTATATCTACTGATGCAAACTGCAATATGTTTATTTAATTCATTCTCTACAAAATTTTAGAATGGTTATTTTGTATATATCTAATCTTTGAACTTACATTGATGTGCCTTATTAAAAATATTTTTTTATGTAAAATATATCTTTCGATCTTTCCGTTGTTTAGTGATATGCAACCGAGAAAGGTATGCATGTGTGTCTACGTGACATTCTTCAGGTTATGTTTGTCTGCACAGCTAGCATTTACCCATATCTAATTAAATGTCCTTATCAGGGTACGCCGTCAACGAAACACATGAGTACATTTTAAGCTGTTTCAATGCCTTGGCCGATCATGTTGTGTTTGTTTTCGTTTAAATGCATGAGGGATAGACATCTACCACATTTGCAGTATTTTATCAGACACTATTACACGGCAAGTCAACAATGCAAAAGATATGTAGTTTTTTCAATGACATGCATATACATGAACAGATAAAATATACGTAATAGTATCACGGACAAAAAAAGTGATAAAATACATATGCAAAATGTAGATTGTTTTCGTATTCAACTGGTGTTTCACATTTCGTCAAATAATCTGGATTTGGCGTTGATCCCAGAATGGAAAAGACATTTATTCTTTCAAAAAAATCCTTAATTGTTTGTTTGTAGAACCAATAGAAATGCCCGACACTTACATAGTTTTCTTCAATGCTGACCAATCATAAACCCAGACAATTTAAAAACATATGGTATTGAACATCCTTGGTTTTCCAAAGTTTCGGTCCAGGTCAAGCTGGAGAAATGATGTAGCTTGCATACCCAGCGGTATCAAGTCCAAAGGATACCTTTATATATATTGCTTTTCCAACAAATGTGCAAATAGTTCTTTCATCAAATCAATACAATGCCTGTCTATCACTCAATATCTACTACTCATGACTTTATCGAAATCAGTTCTAAAACGAGAGATAAATCATCAACCTCTCACAGGGTGCATTGCGGTACCCTGATAACGCCACTGTAAACAACTAACGCCCTTTCAATTAGGCTACCATATTTGGCTCATGACCTCACAAAAACCGCAAGTGCCTTTTTACGCTGATTGATAGCATACAGTCTACTGCTGTCATTGTTGGTGTTGTTAGGGATACCGCTATAGTTTTGTACGACATCAACCTTTGACCCTGACCGCGAGGTCAACCATTGATATGCCATTAGCCGTTTACAGAGGTGTATTGTGACTGTTAAGGAACGACAACTCTGGTAGAGATTAATAAATCATATGGAAAACTAGGAAAAAGCAAACGGCGAAGATACTACATAATCACTTCTTGTTTCCAGCGTTTACATTTTACTTGCCAGACGTGTAGCCAAGCGATGAATCACTGGAGCATGAATTATGAAGGCAACGATAATCACCTCTGCTTGGCGTATTTGATGTTCGTTAGTTTGACCGTTGGTTCCGTTGTTGTATACTTTGTTCTCATTTGAGAACGTTACATTACTTAATTGGATTGGCCGATGTTTACATGGCGGGTGTCGTCGATGAAGCAGTAGACGCTTACTATCCCGCAACACCTGGTCTTATTTCCCTTGTACTTTCTAGGAGTCTCAATGTTAATCTTTATTTTGTACATATGTTTACCCTAATTTTAAGGAATCTGTTTAAACACTATGACACTTTACAGGCAAGGCTGGCAGTCAGCACTGATGCATCATCACCGTTATTCACTTGAATGAATTTCATTTTAAACAAATTTAGCTCTGATATTATAAAATACAATACATTAAGTATATTTTCAATATTCTTATTTCCGGCATGCTTGTCACCAGCATTCCAAACTGACAGGATATAGATGGATTTCCGCCATCAGATCAGATATCCGTGTCTCTAAAAAAATGGAATTTCATAAATCACGTGCACATTTGTATACATGTATATAGGAACCTTTCTTGCAAAAAAAAAATAAATAAATAAAAATTCAATTGTAATGAAAAATTTTGAAAATAGTTTTGATTTTAAAATATTCCGAAACTAATTTGAAAGACCTAGTAAGTTCGATTCTCATGTAGTTAACGATTCATTGGAACCACTGGTGTTATTTGCTAAGTACAGACAGAAGTGGTCGATTGAACTGATGTTATCTAGTTATACAATTCTCTACATTGTATAAGTATATGAGAGAAAACAAATCTCATTGTTACTGAAGTTTTGTCACGTAGACGAAGAAGTTTTGACCCCGGGACACGGTTAATATTTAAACTTAAATCGATGTAGCTGAAAAGTTTTGAACATTCTGTATTACTTTATTGGAATTCCAAAACTGACTATAAATGTAGAAATAGGCAGTATCTGATATAGCCCTCCGGCTCCTTTCTTCCTCTTTTCTCCCTCTTTAATCCGTCGCCTTTTCTCTCCTTTCTCTTCTGCCCCACCCTTTCCCATCTATCATATTTATATGTATGTTTGTGTGATCGTGTGTGTATTTGTGTGAGGGAGGGTGTGTATGAGTGTTAAGGTGTGTGTGTATGTGTACTCATTCCATAGCATATATAGGATGGGCCAAATTTCATAGCCACCTCTATATGCTGGTTCAGAGTTTGTCAATTTTCTAGCTTGATGATTACAATGATGATGATGATATTTGAGGAGGAGGAGGAGGATTATTTATGATGATGATGATGATGATGATGATGATGATGATGATGATGATGATGAGTTGATATCTGATGTGTGATGATGATGATGATGATGATGATGAGTTGATATCTGATGTGTGGTGATGATGATGATGATGATGATGATGATGATGATGATGATGATGATGATGATATGTTGCGTACAATTTATATGTATATTATTTATGATGATGATCATCATTAAAAGGTGACTAGAGTGAAAATTATATTAGGCCCTTAAATATCGTGGTGTGTCTGTGTATTGGTGTGTGTGAGGGCGTGTCTGTGTACTCAAACCATGTGTGAGTGTGGCGTTGGCATGGGTGTGAGTGAAATATTTATGTTTTGAAAAATCGTCGAAAAAAAATTATGAATTATGTGATTGGAATAACAATAAAAAATTGATGGAACAACAAAAATATCAAAGCTGTCCTCATACATGTCTTGTCTTATCATCATCACTCAGATCGAGAAGGAAGTGCTCGGTATTGTTACATACATACATTGTTATACCACGTGGCCACCTCCCACTGTGAACCCAACCACTAGCTCATATCAAATAATCAAGATCATAATAGTATTTTATTGGACGTGATTCAGATGTTCAAGAAATATACACCAGATAGCTAACATATTGAATTAACACATGTTGGTACGTGTGTGTGTTTATTTTTTCCAGTTTTTAACACTGGTATACAAACAGACATTACAAAAAACCTATCATAGTACATCACACTGACATGTTTACAAGTTCAATATTCCTCATCATACTGCATATAGTTCAAAACGCAAGCACAGACACTCAGACATTAACACTGTCCTTTTACACTCTATCACAAACACCCTTATCAATAGTGGTTGTCCCTAGTACATATAAAATTAACACACTGAGAAAGATAGGAGGTAATGAAGGTGACAACGAACATTTGACGATAGTCTTCATAAAATTTCATTATGTAATCAAATCTGACTGCGTGACCTTGCAATGACGTCAAGGTCATTTATTCAAGGAAACTGTAGCACTCCCTTCAAGGTAACTACTGCCATCTGAAACTTGAGAATATTATCAAAGATTCTTAGTATATCCGACTCCAGTGACATTGAAAGCTTGATAAGAAAGCTTTCAGCAAGCCATTCTCGGTATCTGTTGTCAAAGTACCCGGCCCGTTTGTCTCATGCAACTTGAAATGATGATTCCTTAGTTTTTTTAACATATTTGGCTCCTCCTCTCCACACACACCCCGTTAAGCCTGATAGTAACCGAAGTTCATTTATAAATGGAATCTATGTATATTTAGCGCTTTATCCGAGGTACTTGCCAGCAGAATATCGGGACATAAAATATCCTTGAAATTGTAGATATCCTTTAAGAATCTGAACAATTGACCTCTGTGACCTTGAAAGAAATTCAATGGCATACAAAGTAAGCGCTGAAGCATTTAATTTCCGGTACCTACTACCTAATTATCTGACAAAGTATGAGGCCATGAGTGCTCTGACACTTGATAAGGAGACAAATCTAGCCGTTGTGACTTGAAAATAAGTAAATGTCATTTATATCAAGAAACTGTGTAGATTTTCTTTTTTTTTTTTTCGTTTTTTTTTTGTAGACAAAATCAGCATCATCATCATCATCATCATCATCATCATCACCAATTGATAATATATATATATATAGATATAAATAATTATGATATGAAGTTAATACTTATAACGCTATAACATAAACAGTCTATCCTTGGCCCTTGCTAGCAGTGCTATGGGTTTTCCTGAAATTTGTGAAATAGAAGTTGTAATGTCGTAAAGGTTTTACATGTAATCCCTCTGACATTACAGTTAGAACAAGTGAAAGCTATGACCATGGAGTAAATGGTTATTTGGGAGGGGGGAGAGGGGGGGATATTCATCCGTAGCGCCGAGGCGATATCGATTTTATTATAGTGTAACAGTATCTTGACAATATATCAGGTTTTAGTTTAAATATCGATTTGAAATGTTGAGGGAATTATTTTCTCCTGTATCGTCGTCATATTTTGCTGTGGTTGTGATCAATAAATCAGACATGTTCCGTCATCACATTGGGCGTCATAAATTATTTAATTTGTAAACGATCATGGTTTTCCTATTATACCATTCAAATGAGATTGCGTCTATAAAAGAATATTCTCGCTGTGGGTATAGAAATCCGATATATTTCCCGAGTGTCGTAAGAGAATTGGACTCCAGCAGTTTAGGTGAACGGCGAGTGCGTTACACACAGCATGAACTTTAACACAGCTGTATGTTATTGATGTTGTGGCGTCACCTATTTGTTTTCGTCAGCTTCCATGTCATAGACATATAGATCAGTAATTTTCCAAATAATCACAGGGTACATTGTATGGACTGATGTGAGAAATTCCAGCTCCTTGTCATTGATCTAATCACTTTGCATTGTTTTTTACCGCGCCCCGAAATGGACGTTTCCTGTCAATCAAAATCGCGTGACATCGTTTCAGGACCAATCAATTTTGTTTTTATTTCAGTTCATTTCAACAGACCCGAGGGTCCAATTACAGAATTGATAACATTGGAAACAAAGGTATACTAAAATATCACAGGTACACATCTATACAAAGTTTGTAACAAGGCATGTAACGTAATGACCATTTAAAACATGTTGCATTAAGGCGATATTTAAAACATATATATTCCACATTGCTTACAGCCGTTGCTGTTAAAGGAATTCACTGCACGGTTAAAAGTATTGTCCTACTAGGTGAAGAAAGAAATGGTAAAACTCCAGGTGAACGTAAATAGGGGATTATGTATTTACTTTTTGTATGTTTCAGACCTCCATCATTTTGGATAATAAAGTTATCTGAAAATAGTATCGGCCTACTTATCTGGTAAAGATCTTCTGGGGACTAAAATACCTATTTTTCTACTAAAAATGAACAATCAAAAAGTCCATGAATACGTTTAGAAACGAATTAAATATCCATATATTGCTGTCTGTTTACTGAAATCAGCATAAGATAATCAAAGCTCGCCTTAAAAAACATCAATTTCAAAAAATTTCTTTGGACCGATTCAAGTTGGTGAATTAAAGTAGTTTGGTGCGGTGACCAGATCTCACTGCAGTATTCCAACTGACTTCTAACTAAACTGATATATAATGACCTTATCACAGAAACATTTTTGAAATATTTACATGATCGCTTTAAATATCCAAGCATTTGCATACCTTTCGACACAACTTTTTTGACATGGTATGACAAGTTGTAATTGTCAGAGATCCATACTCCTAGGTCTTTAACCCCATATCCTGTAAGAGTAGATGAGAGGAGAACGTTTTAAAGAGAATCTTATGGTACAACATTGGTCAATATTGACTTGCATACGCCATATTTATAACAGTCAAACACTCTATTGATGTCGTCCTGTAATTGCTTACATTCATATATAGATGTTTTTTTGTGCAAAATTTACTGTCATCAGCAATCATAAAACATGTAGAATGTTTCAAAACAGCAGGTAAATTATTGTGAAATATCATAAATAATTTGGGCCCTAAAATAGAACCTTAGGGGACACCGGAAAAAACATTACACCACCCAGATGTCGCTCCATTTACTGTTACTCTCTGTCGCACAGTTCATGTGACCATTCTTTAAAAATTATACCAGAGATATTATCATATCCACAAGCTTTCTTAACATTAATATTTTTTAAAAGCTTTAGTACTTTGGTGCATTCAATTTCAATGGAAGGAAGGGGATTTCCAACAGAGTTGTGATTTAGAACATCGATAAATGGTCTAGTGTGAAACCTTTATCAGAAGGCTCGGGCACATACTGGTGTATATCGTGCTCAGGCAATAATACAGGCAATAATAGATGTGTAATTATAATTGGCTTTATAATTCAAATTGCAGTTGAGCATGCGTAAAATTGCAAAGCTTCGATTTTAAATGGTGTCTTATGCATAAAAAGCCCAGTTTTGAGTTGCACAGGTTTGAACGAGAATCCCGAGAAGAGTAAACCATTGTCAACAGAACGAACAAGGACATCTAAGGATACTGAACATATTCATGCGTACAAAGTAGACAAAAATTACCAATGAGAACACGCAGGTGTTATTGACTGTGTGGTGAGCGTTATTATCGATGTGTTAAATGGCTGATTTTTTTTTTCTTCGGATTATTAATTTTTTCAACTGGTGTTATCCACGTAATTTATTGATTGAAAAACGTTTGTAGAATCTTTAATATCACAACTCCGTCATTGCCTTAGAAGCAGCTGGGTTTGTACCGAGACAATTTTACACGCTCTTTTCCCATGCTTCTTCAGGTCATAAATTATTAGAAACATGAATGGCATTATGTACAGGATCATACAGTCCATGCTAGCGAGGTACGTTTCTCGAAGCCTATGTATCCTTGTTGGTTGACAGTAGTGTGAGGTAGATCTATTTTTAATGTCGTGAAAGGCTCCTATGTTTACATATAAACATAAAAGCCTTTCACAACACCAAAAATATTAAGTCCAAGACATGGTAAACAAGACGTCGAATGACATTAACGGTCATCTGACTATAAAGACTTATATATACAATGAAAAGGCCAAATAGGCCTATGTTGCTATACTACCTTACATCTTAGAAAGAAGGAATTACTGATTCATAAAAACCTTTTCTACAAACTTGAAATCCTGTTTCTTGTACATGCTACTACACAAAAACCATGACCTTGGATTTATTGCTTCTTTCAAGAAGCAATTTCGAAATCTTAACACAATTGACCCCAAAGGCATTGAAAGTAAGTCAAGGTGAATCATTTGAATTGATTTGGTTGCCCTTCAACCATATGTGTTAAAGAACTGATGTCAACAGCCCAGGCCTTTTAGTTATTGAGAAGAAGTCGTTAATTTTTTAACACATTTGACCTATGATAACTTTAAAGGAGCAAGGTCACTAACACGAACAAACTTGGAAGCCCTTTTTCCCAGCATGCCATAGACTCAATATCAGCATCCTAGGTCCTTTGGCTGTTGAGAAGCAGTCGTTTTAAAAGTGTTGGAGGGATGAAGTCAATCATATGAACAAATTTGGTGTCCCCTTATCCCAGCATACTTCATATCAGCAGCCTGGGCATTTTAGTTATAGAAAAGTTGCTTAAAGATTTTAAACTCACTTTATAATTGTGACATTGAAAGTGGGTCAAGGTCAATAGTTTGGAAAAATTTGGTAGCCCACCATCCCAACATGATACAGGTCAATATCAGCATTCTGGACTATTTTGTCATTGAAAAGATGTTTAAATATTTTAACAAATTTGACCCATGTGATCTTGAAAAATGGTCAAGTTCATTCATTTCAACCAGTTTGGTTTCTCTTAATCCCAAGATGCTACAGGGCCTATATCAGCACCGTGGGTACTTTGGTTATTGAGAAAAAGTAGTTTAAAGAACACAGCTGACTTCTGTGACATTGAAAGTGGGTAATGTCAATCATAGCAGCAAACTTGGTAGCCCCTCACTCCAACATGCTTCAGGCCTAATATTAGCACCCTTGTACATTAAGTTATTGAGAAGACCCTTTGAGTCAGTATAAAAACAAACCAGCATTAAATTGTCACAGCAAATCTCTAATAACTGTGTATACCTAATAGGAGGGGTGTTGGATGTATACTTATATGGTCTTAGAAGCCAGAAAATTACCTCTAAAATTTTATTAGCCAACTTTTGATATGAGAAGGGAATCCAAAAAAGCATTAAATTGATATATCTAATTATTGCATACACCAAGTAGGAGGGGTATGTTATGTACAGTTATGGACTAAGAAGTCGGCATTGTCTCGGGTGTTACTCGGTAATCAGTGAACTAAATCTCTGGAAATACATGTTGAAGAGGATCATGAGGTTTTTTGACCTCATCATGATCTCGTTGGACAATAAACCCCTCCCCCTCCTCAATCAAATAAGAAAACAAAAAATTGCACTTTTACTTTTTATTTAAAAGAAACAAACATTATTTCATACTCTTGTGTACATTTAAGTATTCAAACAGGCTAACACAAAATTCAAAGAATGAAAACAAATTTTTCATATTGTTTTATTTTCCATTTCAAATTTGCTGAATTTTCTTCTCAGAAAAAGTTTTTTAAAAGTATTTTGACAAAAGTTAATATTTTCTTCTAATGACAAAAAAGTTTTCAATACACATTGCTGTCATACAAACTTCAATTATATACATCTGCAATACCAGCTATAAAACTGTATTCTAAATTTGGATGGATGGGAATCTAATTATGACTGTTACAGTTAAAATTATAAAAAGCTCAGTGTGGATTCTTCAACATGATAATATCACAAAATAACAAATCAAATTTCACAGTCTTCTCATATATCACAGGCTAAGTATACAAATATAAACTGTCAGATCACACATTGAGTAAAGCTTCATAACGACCATCATATGACCCTTGACCTTTGATGACCAGTCTCTGAGGCGTTTCTCCCAACACCCCTTTGAAAACAAACACAGCCTCGTAGTATTCTGCATGTCTGCAATAAATAAAACACAAATATGAAATAAAAACATATATAGTGTACAGTGAGGTATGACTAAATAAGACAGTCTTACAATGACATATGTAAACTATTCTCCAATGGTTTATTTCCTGTTTCAGTAGAGACAAGTCTTAGCATCACAGACATGCCTACAGTGTGTATATTCATATCAAGTAGATTGTGGAAGGGAACATCTCAGCACTGTGTATGATGAAGACACAGACATATAGAACGCAACTGAATGATATTGGTTTCTAGAACTTAATACAGCATTTCAGCATCTTTGTCTCTATTGCAAACTGACTGACATACTTGATATATTCTATTACTTTGAGGAAAATACTTCTGATTCTGGTAACTGAAAATACTTCTGATTCTGGTTACTGAAAATACTTCTGATTCTGGTTACTGAAAATACTTCTGATTCTGGTTACTGAAAACATTTCTGAAACTATGTGTCATCTATCTTTCTATCCACTGTCCAGCTGTTGAATTGAGAAAGTGATCTGATTAAGTTGTTCCAAAATTTGTTTCCTTGATATTTACATAACAATATTCATATGTTTACTTACTTGGCAGTGAAGAAAACACGGAGAAGTGTTTTACTGTCACTGATATGAGTGATATGTGCCTCAAGCTGACCACTAGATGGTGTTATCATGAATGTGTCTTCACTGCATCCTGGTGACATTGATTCTGAAATATATTTATCACAGATTATTTTAGAAGTCTATTGAGTAAGTAAAATAAAGATCTCTACTAATGGACACATAACTTAATGATCTGATACCTGTATAAAGGAATTCATTCAGGCATATTAATCTGACAGAGACAATGACTTTGTGACTGAATAACAAACTCAGTAATGGAATATCACATACTTCAGATGAGCATCTTTAAAGTTTTAAAATTCTTTAGCTGTACGTTACAGTTCTAGCAGCTTGCATAATGTATTATAGCTATTTATTATTTAACATAAAAAAACCATGTCTACCTAATGTCCTACATCACATGTAGTTCTGTTACAAAATCTTACCTTTCTTTACTGTCCAGAAGCTGTGTGATGCTGTCAGATTAGTGATAAGAAGCTGTAATTCTCTTTGTTGGCCTACTAAACAGGTCCCAAAGTCCAACTCTTCCTTGGACAACTCAATCTTGGGTACAGACAGGCTGGCATGCAGAGGTATTCTCTGTACAGATACAATTCATATCAACTGAAGTTTATGACTCATAAAAGTTAACGAAATGTGAAATGTATGGAGACTATTTTTGAAATCTGAATCCAATGCAGTCTTCTAAAATGGCCCCATTATTTTCCCTTATCATAGCTTTAGTTTTGTAATTATCTCACCTGCGCAGCAGAATTGTTAAATTCCACGAGGACGTGATCCATTATTTCGATCTTATGATTTCTCAATCTATTGTCAGATGTTCCATTTTCCTCTGTTCCGTCTCCAAGCTCCAAAAGATCAATGGATGTTTGGAAAGCAACTTTCACCTACAAAGTGATGATTGATATCTTATCAACTGCACAGTAAAATCTGGTCTGCAACTATTCATAGAAAGAGGTTTATATGGCCTGTAACACTTATCTTGCTGTCTGTTATCAATTACAAATTATCAAAGTTTGAAATACATCAACTGGTGGAAACAGAGGGATTAAATATCGATCCGAAGCAGATATTTCTCACCTTAAATACGAGATATAAATCATGATTGAAATACTGAGTTGTTAATACATGGATTCTTTAGACTAAACTCACTAGCAGGTTGTGTTGTGGTCGCAGTGTTTGCATCTCGGTCTCCTGGATAGATGTTGCTCCATCACGGTTGGTTGTAGGGTTGAGATCAACTAATACAAAAGGAGGCTTGGTGATCAGCTTGAAAGTGAGGGGAGTTTCTGTGTGGTTGGCTAGCACGGCACTGCATACCTTGGAACTTTCTGGTTTTGTCTGAAAATGCAATACCATCAGGTCCAGTAAATAGTTGAAGGATCATGTTATAGGATTTCAATCACAAATAACTTTGCCAAAGATCATTCTGTGCAATCCATATTGCCATACTTTTAAGTTGGCTTCTGATAAAACCATCCCTAAAGAACAATGACACATATTTCCATTTATCTAGATCAAAACTAAAAAATATACATAGATGTGAAAAATATTCTTTCTTTCTGATGCATCATGTATCTACTCTAGTCTTTTTTTTTACTGACCCTGCCTCCTTCTAGGAGAAGATCACTCATGGCTGACCGGTACCTCATGCCTTCCTCATCAGTGGGCTCAATGTTCAGTCTGAAATACCATTATGACCCTGATCATGGCAGTTTATGTGGTTGACCCATATTCAACATTTTCATTTTGCATACTGTAAAAGGTTTTTTTTATTTAAGCACAAAATATTAAATGCATCATCAAACAACTCAGTGCAATGATGAATTCATGCACTCCCAATAACTTCCATGATAGACAGAAACAGATCAGCCAATCATATTTTGGCACAATATCTGTAGCATGAAAAGTGCTAAAATAAGATTACAGGTAAAATAGGTATATGACAACAGCAGTATGATCAAACAATGCTAACACATCAAAGACACTATTTTTGTTCCAAATTTTGCATGAATTTGAAACTAGCAGCAGTATACTTATATGACAAATTAGGAATTTGTATTACTCACAGTGCAGGTTTCAGATGAGCTGTCATGTCAAGTCGAAGACTAGACATTTCATAACCTTGAAGCCGACTCACTTTGTTTTCTGTTTGAGATATTTTACCCTGAAATAAATACAAATTATTCATAAAGGCATCAACTTTTTAAAAAAAGAAAAACATACAAAATGTTACTATCAATAGTTACATTTCAGCATTAAAGTGATTTATGATTAATCTTGATAATCTTAAAAAGAAATTAAGTCTATATTCTCCAAATCTACACATATATGTCACCACATACATATATCATATATCTCGTTATAAATCACCAATAAACAAAAGAAGAAAAAATTCCATCCAAGATGGCATTTAAATGAAGAGGTGAATATATTGACCTAAGATCTACAGGCCTCTTTTAGAAACTGCTGATGTGTTCTAACTTCTTCACTAGCTATGTTACCATATTCTTAACGAAACTCACATTGTCCAAGCTCATGTATCCTTGGGCATATCCAATACAGTCCCTTTCCTCGGACACCTGTCCTGTTGGGAATGGGGTAAAGCTGACATTGACACTGGCACTTCCTCTAGCAGGGATTACCTAAAAGACAAAAGTCGATATCTTTGGGTACATCAGGTTCCCATGAATTTCCAACCAACAATGTGCTATTCAACAGGTCTTTCTTAATATCACTACAATCCTCACAATGTTCAATTTGTATGAATTTTATATGGAAAGATACTTTATCCTTTTCTAAAGGTGGTGTCAGTTGAAACTAGTTCACGGTGAACAAGATAAAAATAATAACTAGTGTTTGTTTTCTCCAGTTTTAAATTATTAAGATTTCAGCATTATTGGTGAAGATTTTGTAGGAAATTCTAGAATTGTTTACAAAAGAAAGATCTATTAATTATACATACCATTTGTTTGTTTTTGATACTGTAGGGATTCTCGCTAGGTACACCTTCATGTGAACGGACAAAAACTGACGCAAACTTAATGAGAGGTTCTTTTGGGACTGGTTCTGCACCTGTGGCTGCAGGTGTGTTGATCACACGAGTTACCTCCCTTGTCAGAGTAGGTAAGGTGTCAGGAGAATTGGGTATGAACTCTGTAGGCATCCTCTTTGGCATCTCCGGCACTAGGGACAAACCATTTTATATCATACTGATATAACATCATTAATGAGAAGAATGCATTTCTTAAACCAAAGATGATTGATGAAATATTTTTGAGTTGTCTCATAAAAGCAGCAGTTGATTGTTCTTTTCCATACCTAACCTTGTCGATCATGTAACTTGTCTTTACTATCTAACTTAATCTTCTGCTAACAATCTACAGCAGCATCAACCAATCGTATTTCACCTCCCTTATTAACTCTACAGGAAATATGTACCAAAAGTTAACGTCTATAGCTTCAGGCTTGTAACACAGATCAAACCAGAAATTCATTTCTCGTATTCTATGATTTCAGTCAGTTGTTTGGAATTTTTCCCTTTCACTAAAAACACACATTTGACAGACACATACCCAGTATGTTTTCAATGATACCAGATAAAAAAGCAGAAATGAAAACTCAACTGTGTATATAAGATATTTACAAAAAATGGCAATAAATTATCTAAGTAGTTGATTATATTTCAAGAGTATAAAGAAGAGAATTCCTGCTTGTCAAACAGCTAATAATTTTCTGATGTCCGCACTTGTTTCTCAAAATAAATGTGTTTAAAGATGAAATAATAAATAATTGAAAAAGTTAAAGAGATCATTAAAGTGAAGACAAAGGAATAAACATCAACACCACAAATAAGGAGAGGTGGACATGCAGTAAGTAGGGATAGCAAGCTGAGTGTAGTAAGTCCTTAAGTCAGTTGTTCTGTCCAAGGTATGCACTCATTTCAAGCAGTTAGGTCTTAGGATAGTCACTTCAGGCGTACAGACATTCAATGACACAATACAGTCATTACAAGTGTATGTATATTTTAATGATATCACCATTTAATTTAATTGTAATTTAAAGCACATCTACAAATGGTTAAAAAAAATCTTGGAAATTTAAAATCAGATATTTCCATTAAAGATATATATCACATAATTGGAAAAAGTTGCAAACTAAGACATATAACATATAAAATCTCTAAGTTAGTGTCAAGGTATCAAAACAACATGCAGTTTGATAGGAAAGAGTCTTTGTTACATAGTTTGTAGTACATGCAGTGAGTCAAATATAGAGGACTGAATAACACTTTAAATAAGTGAAAGAAAAATTTTAATAAAACATTTTATATAGTGACAAAAAAAATAAAAAATAAAAAAATAAGAATGGATAGTTGATGTATTCTTACCAGGAGTTTGCTTCTCATCTACAGACCAACAGTATCACACACAGGTTACTACACAAGATTCTTAATTCATATCTACCATCTTACACAGTGGTCTACAGACCAACAGCATCACACACAGGTTACTACACAAGATTCTTAATTTATATCTACCTTCTTATACACTGTGGTGTCATATATCTATCATAGTACACAGTGTGGAGTTATATATCTATCCTAGTATACAGTGTGGTGTCATATCTAACTTATCCAGTGTAGACTATAGTGTTATATTTAACCTGGTGTATGATGGAGAATTTAATGTTAAATTTAACCTGGTGTATGATGTAGAATACTGTTATATCTAACCTTGTATGTGATGTAGACTGTAGTGTTATATCTAACCTTGTATGTGATGTTGACTGTAGTGTTATATCTAACCTTGTATGTGGTGTAGACTGTAGTGTTATATCTAACCTTGTATGTGGTGTTGCCTGTAGTGTTATATCTAACCTTGTATGTGATGTAGACTGTAGTGTTATATCTAACATTGTATGTGGTGTTGACTGTAGTGTTATATCTAACCTTGTATGTGGTGTAGACTGTAGTGTTATATCTAACCTTGTGTGTGATGTAGACTGTAGTGTTATATCTAACATTGTATGTGGTGTTGACTGTAGTGTTATATCTAACCTTGTATGTGGTGTAGACTGTAGTGTTATATCTAACCTTGTATGTGGTGTTGACTGTAGTGTTATATCTAACCTTGTATGTGATGTAGACTGTAGTGTTATATCTAACCTTGTATGTGATATAGACTGTAGTGTTATATCTAACCTTGTATGTGGTGTTGACTGTAGTGTTATATCTAACCTTGTATGTGGTGTTGACTGTAGTGTTATATCTAACCTTGTATGTGATGTTGACTGTAGTGTTATATCTAACCTTGTATGTGATGTAGACTGTAGTGTTATATCTAACCTTGTATGTGATGTAGACTGTAGTGTTATATCTAACCTTGTATGTGATGTAGACTGTAGTGTTATATCTAACCTTGTATGTGATGTAGACTGTAGTGTTATATCTAACCTTGTATGTGATGTAGACTGTAGTGTTATATTTAACCTTGTATGTGGTGTTGACTGTAGTGTGATAGTTAACCTGATGTATGATGTAGACTAGTGTTATAGTTAACTTGGTATATGGTGTAGACTATAGTGTTACATTTAACTTTAAGAATTAACCTTAAAACTGAGTCAAGGTCAAATCATTGAAAATCTCTTTAGCCTATCAAACCAGTAAGCTAGCTACAATATCAAAACTCTACTCTTTATCAACTTTCAGAAGAACTTGTTCATTAAGTTGCTGGGGAAAAGGTGCCAGTTGTCAGGCACTTTTTACTGGATGAGCTAAAACAGTTCTAAAGACAAAACTGCTAATTTTAATCATACTGTTTACTCACTTTTCCATGGCGGAATCACTTCCATGCCATTTTCATCACGTTTAGGGAAAGCTTCACCAAAGCCGACAATGAAATCCAGTATTTTTGTATCCTCCTCCTCTATGTTATATAACTGCCAATCCAGACGGATATCTGAAAGGACACCGATTTTGAACGAGATGTTTTTAGTATGATAAGTGTATTAACCTGTTAGATGTCTAAAATAAACAAACGACTCAGGACTTATTTCAAGATAAATGTCTGAACTCAAACTCAGGGAAATTGATAGCAACTGTTTCACTACATAATTTATCCAAGTATGAGAACAACTACTGAATTCTGTACTTAGGTAAATTAGATAATATTCATAGAATAAATTCTTTTTAAAAATATTGCATTGCAGTTCAATGTGAGCACGAGATTGAGATGACTTGTAGCACAGTTCAAATTTGACATAATTTTGTAACACATTACATTACACTGTAATTGTATACCCAAAAATGATTTCAGACATTTTTACCAAATGACTTTATTTCAACAGCTAGATTTAAGTATAAAATTGTAGCCCATTATTTGTACTTTTTCTAAGAATAACTTTAGAATAAATGTTACCCAGTGGACTGGTGTTGTTGATCCTCATGGTGCGACTTGTAGGTGCCACTCCAGACACATGTGTCCCAAACCTTGAAAAGTTATCAAATTAGAAAGTTAATACATTAAAAAGAAATGTCAGACTGTCTATGTAGTACTTCCTTTAAATATAATTAAACTATACAGTACCCTGGGTCTAATCTCATAAGCAGCATGGATAACTAGATACATTCTAAACAGTTGTAGGAATTTTGTTGTTACTCCTGAAAATTTATATAGGTAGAAGCACTCACAATGACCAAACCTAATTATCCATTTCAAAATATAACTTCAACTTGATATTTCCATATGAATTATAAAATTGTCAAATTATAGTGTTACTGTGTGGTACAGAACAATCAACCAGATTTGTAGAGGACTGTTTAAAACCATATTATCCCTCACCTCACAATAGGTTTTTGGTCAGGTTTGGCTGCGGTCATCTGGAAGCAGAGTGGACATCCAACAACATTCATCTTGACTGGTATGGCCACGACATCCAGATCTCCAATCTAAATGACAAACCAGTGAAAAAGACAAGGGTACAAAGGTCATCCATACATGTTGATGTAACATGTGACACACAATATAATGAATTTCATCAAAAAAGACTTGACATTAAAACACAACAACAATGGTATTTAATTCAGTTAAACCTGTCTTAGAGACCACCTGAATTAAGTATCTTCCTGTCATATGTGACTGTAATTTTTCTGTCTAATGTAATTTTCTATACAAATGATGCAACTGAGCTAAAATAAAAAGGATATGATAACCAATATTTCATCTTCTACCATATCATTATAAACATGAATTTATCATAATCAATTAATTTTTTTGTTTATTTTTCAATGCACTTGCATTCAGAGACCATATTCATATGACCTTATTTACCAGTATTACCTCTCTTTAAAAGTTAGATATGACAAGTTTGACTGTACATTTAAGATATTACACATGTCAGAATAGGCCCCCAACTCTAAAGTACAATTACACTATGTTAGTGTCCATACCTGACACATCAGGTTATCAGTGTAGAGGCCCCACATGTCAGAATAGGCCCCCAACTCTAAAGTACAATTACACTATGTTAGTGTCCATACCTGACACATCAGGTTATCAGTGTAGAGGCCCCACATGTCAGAATAGGCCCCCAACTCTAAAGTACAATTACACTATGTTAGTGTCCATACCTGACACATCAGGTTATCAGTGTAGAGGCCCCACATGTCAGAATAGGCCCCCAACTCTAAAGTACAATTACACTATGTTAGTGTCCATACCTGACACATCAGGTTATCAGTGTAGAGGCCCCACATGTCAGAATAGGCCCCCAACTCTAAAGTACAATTACACTATGTTAGTGTCCATACCTGACACATCAGGTTATCAGTGTAGAGGCCCCACATGTCAGAATAGGCCCCCAACTCTATAATCTGCTCCCCAAATGGCTGTAATACTCCAGACCCAGGTGTGGGCACGAAGGAAGCTCCAAGCCCAAGAGATAACATGGCTTTACACAAATCTGAAAAAATTTTTTATATTAAATCATCACCAACACTTTTTTCAATATGGAGGAATATCTTATTTTCATGATTTAAACATTCAAACATCATGAACATTTTATGGATGATTACTTCTGAATTGAATGTAATTTATGTAATATTGAATATATTTTGTTCTTTTGAAGCTTAGAATCTTGCAATAAAAATAATATATGTATTTTTTTTCTTTTCAGTTTTTGTTTTGTTACAATTTTTATTTTGACAATTAGTGTCACCATCTTTTGACGATTAGTGTCACCATTAAGTCTACAGAAAATGATGCTTAAATCTTCCAAGCTAATGCTGTACTAACAGTGTTGTCTTGAGTATAGAAAATTTGTATAATGACATTGTAAAGATTCCTACCTTGTTGTGCCTTTGTCTGTGTCTTGCTGAGAGGGTCTGCCAGGTTAGGTGTTCGACTCAACATCAGTCGCCTCTGCTGGCTATCAAGTGAGGACAAAATGAGTGTTAATATACCTTAATACCAGTTAAATTATCACTGAACACATTAACAATCTATACTCAAAATAAATCTGAATAGGTGCTAATACTTTTCATGTGCTTTTAATAGCTTAAAGAAACACTAATAGCTTATGCAATAAGCCCACAGGGTACCTGCTGGTCTAAAGTAAAGGGTAGAGATAACTAGTAGTGCAAGAAAATAATCAGCATTTGTTAGCAATTTTACTGAAACTGAAAATGTGGATAAGCTTATTATAATTATCAGACATAAGCTTAGTGTCAGATGTATACAAATATCTTATTTCCATTATACATGTTCTTTTAATTCAGTCTCTTGAGAAACACAAGTTGTATGCTGTTAAGCTACCAAAGCTAAATGCAGGCAGATATGCCATCTTAACATATAAAACAACAATGTATTTCAAACCTCAGAGATGTACCTTTTTGAGATGTTTGGGTCCTTGTTACCCGGTGGTGTTGGTGGTTTGGCCATGAAGTGTTCCATGTTAAGGTTAAATGGAGCTGTTATTCCAGATTCATTCCGAATGTGTAAAAAGACTTTAGGTGTTGAACCGAGGTCCACCATCTCTCCATAGTCCAAACAAACATCTTCAAAGTACTCACTGAAAATAAAAGCATTCATTATCAGCATGACTCTATCATAAAAACACTTTCATCTATGTAACTGATAAAAAATTCAAAATAAATGTGTTATTGAAGCAATATAAATAATCTACATTTTTACATTTCTTTTGCTCAATTTTGGTTTGCCTCAGTCACCTCTTTGGTTTCAAAATTTTCGCTCAAGACTATCCTTGTCGAGAACTTGAAGGACAAAACAGCTGTATGATGATTTAATCTTATTATCTGGCTATACTGTATCTGATCATAAATTTGTATTTAAAGGTACTATTCACTTGTGTCTTTTGATACCTTCCCTACTAATGTTACCTGGAAATATATATACCAACAAATGAAATAGAAAAAGTCTTCAGAATTGGTGAACACATTAACATACTTGGAGAGTGGTCCCAAGGCTGATGTCTTGTAGGTAATGGAGAGGCCTTTAGCATCACAGAACAGACCTAAAAACAATAACTGTTCCATCCCTGCTACTTCACAAGGAATTCTGACATCGGAGATCTCTCCCTGTAATAATGTACAAAATTAAAATAGTAAATCTCAAGAAAGCTGTCTTCATGATACCAGGGACGTATAATATATACTATGGGATGGAGTGGAAATGACACACAAATGATAAAATCTATGACACACTTTGGATGGAGTTAACGTGATACTCCAAGATTGAAATCTACATACAACTCTCAGGAAAGAACAAAAAACAAATTAAAGTCAATAAATAAATAACATCAGCTAATCTCCAGATGTAATCTACAAGAGGAAGGAAATAGGTGAATACCTCTCTGTTGGCCATGAAGCGGATCTCTATAGTTTTTTCCTCTCGTGGTCCCAGCTCACCATATGGAGGGTCCAGCTCGATCACACAATCCCCAGCATGACCTCCCTGAATCTGAAAAGAAACAAGTTTAAAAAAAAATAAATAAAAATTATGATCTTATAGAAACAGCAGTGATTTTCCAATGTTAATTCACTTTGATAATCAATTTATCAATAAAATTAATCAATTTATGATTTTATAGCAAAAACTGAATAGTAGATGAGCATACTTACATGTCCCCAGGCAAATGATGTAGGTATCAGTGTCTGGTTAATGATTGTGGCCTGACAGAGGACTGGAACTCCTTTATACACATCCTCCATACATACTTCACAGGATGACAGACAGACACATGGTTCCTGTACCTCAGCTGTTGCTCCAATGTTACTGAGATATACAACAATGGAATCTTTGTCAAAGTCATAAATCATACTAAAATCACTGTGTTTTAAAACCTTAATTCAACAGGACTTTCTAAATGTTAACCATGTGTGTTCTTTGTAACCTTGTTTAAACTTAATTTGTCATTCTTAATATCTAACTTTTCTCTTCTGATAGTCTGCTTACATAAATATGAATGCCCTCATTTGTAACAAGTATTAAGTCACTGTTGTTGAAAGGCATTAAAATAAAAACAAAGCTTTAATATAGTATCCCTTTGCCATACAATTATAGAAAGACACAAATTACATTTAAATATCAATAAGTTAATTCTACATGATATGACAAATCATCCTTACCATTCACTACCTTCCACCACATTGACAGTAAACACACGCTTGATTGTCTTTACGGCTGTTGGTATGAACTCTATAGAAATTGTCTTTTGTTCCAAGGGAGACAACTCCCCATTGGCTGGAGTGAAAATAAATTCACTGGGATCCTAAGAAAAAAGATTTTGAAATTCCATCTATATTTTTCATTTTTGACATTTTCCTTAAGATATATATATCAAAATATTTTTGGGGTTGACAGGAACTAAAAGATTTAATATTCATCCATCCTTGAATCAAATGTCAAATAACTGATTTTTTTAACAAGATAAAACATCTTAACCAATGAACACTTACATCACCATTTTCAAGGTCAATGAATTCAGGACTGTCATGAATGCTCCATTTGGTTGTGATTTGTGCCAGGTTTGTCAGTGTGATCTGTTTAGTAGCCTGATTTCCCAGACAGACAAGACCAAAGTTGATATCTGGTTCCTCAATCATTAGCTCTGGACCCTGTAAATAGATACTTAAATGGTTAGTTGCAGACTCAGAATCTCAATAACACTGAAATTCTAAACATTGTTTCAAACAATTGCACTCACTCATAGTTAGCTATAGCCTGCTGTCTTGGAGACTTTTTCAGCCCGACTGACAGGGGACAGGTTTATGTTAGTGGTGTTCAGTCACATAACCATGAATTATCCCAAAGTTATATTACTGAACAATGCTAGCATAGGTGGCAGGCAGGGTGTGGCATATCTTCTGTCCTTGTTGAGAACTCTATTAGTTATAATACTTTGAAATCTTTGGCTAACATAGTCATTCTGGTTTAAAGTCAGTAGGTGTTCTTATATAAAACAATGACACAGTTTTTGTTAATTATTCTACTGAGAATTAAGCATATGTGGGTTATTACCAGGCATGAATTTTCTAACAGAAAGACATGGAACATATAACTAACTTCTCTGTTAGCTATAAAAGCTGTATATACAATCACTTTCAATGTTAATCACCAATTCATTCTATGTCAAATAATAATTTTCCATAAGAAAGAGGTTATAATTTGTGTTTAAAGCTCGTATTGTTCATCATTCTCCCACAGACATCCTTTTTTATGGTCAGCTGTGGCATATTTACCTTAAATTCAGCTTCTACATGGAGATGGAGAGGTTCGGCCATGTTCATCACATGACAGTAAAGGGTGTGCTTGATCTTGCCTGGTGTGCCTCCAGTTATACCCAACTCAAGGTCCATGGCCATTCCTGGATCTGTGGTGACAGAGACACTATCATGTACCAATGTTGTAACAGAAATATTTCAGTAGTTCAGGCTCTTTATAAAGTTACAGAGTAATTCTCAAACTACTAGGTATTCCTTTCATTGATACCACCAACCAACATGTATATCCTACTTTGATTTACTCTTTAATATGCAACTATGACCTGCTAGGATACATCTAGAAAGGTATTCAAGGGTAGGTATATATATTCTCATATGAGAGATACCAAATTAATTTTCAACAGTCTTCACCTGGGAATGGGGTTCCTTCAAATACAGCAAGTCTATTGAACATAGGTTAGTTAGCTATACACAATGTATTGATGAAAACAAAGCCAGCCAGATGAGAGCAAAGAAGGAAAAACATGCCCTGATATACAAGAATGTGAGAGATTGATGCCATAACCATTATTACTCTTACCAAGTTCACCAAACGGTGGCTCCATCTCCAATATATACCCTTCACTGTACGGCTGCCATTGGAAAGTGATAGTAGATCGACTGTGATTGGCCATCTAAACAAAACCCAATAGTCATAAGTTTTGTTCTAGTATAATGTCAGATACAATCGTTTTTACATGGTCAATCAATCTGATTGTATACGACACAGAAATTATGTATCTTATAATAAGCCTTGATGATACAGATGTTTGTTATTTATTTATCAAATACAGTTGGCAAGAAGAACTAAGATAAACCATAAAGATGGTATCCGTATCCTTTATCTAGCTATGCTGCTTCAAATACTAACTGTGACTCTTTTCTTGATGGTGGTCTCCATAAGGCTACGACCAGGTACATACACAGCGTAGGGATGTAACACCACATTCAGGGGCACGCTGTTACCTTTCACCTCTATCTCCATGGCAGTGAGGTCATGTAGTTTTCTCACTATTGATGTAAAACAAAATTTTACTTAAAACAATTTATGAAACTTTGAACAACCATTTCCTTTTGCAAGTTACTATAAAGAGTATTTAAAAGGAGTTTCATTTTTGAAATCTATGTAGAGATAAAAAACATCTTGAAAAAGATACAATAAAAAATCAAACTACAAGAGAAAATTATGGTTCATTGCATAACACCTGCTAAAATTTATTTACTTGTAAAACTACAAAAATTTGAACCAATAAAAAAACATCCTTGACAGCATTTTTTGGCCTGTACTTTTAACACCTACCACCACTTGATGGAGGGAAGATTTCAGTGGGTTCATCTTCCTCATCTTCATCATTACTGAGGTTTGACTGCTCACGTAGGGCACGCCTGTTTCGTAGCTTTGCTGAGTCTCCATCCTCATACTGCGGGATTTGCTTCAGCAACATGTGTAGTACACTGTGGAACTCATTCACCTAGAAAACAAAACACCTGTCTCTCAATCTAGGTAGACAAAACACCTGTCTCTCAATCTAGGTAAACAAAACACCTGTCTCTCAATCTAGGTAAACAAAACACCTGTCTCTCAATCTAGGTAAACAAAACACCTGTCTCTCAATCTAGGTGAACAAAATACCTGTCTCTCATTCTAGGTAAACAAAACACTTGTCTCTCAATCTAGGTAAACAAAACACCTGTCTCTCAATCTAGGTAAACAAAACACCTGTCTCTCAATCTAGGTAAACAAAACACCTGTCTCTCAATCTAGGTAAACAAAACACCTGTCTCTCAATCTAGGTAAACAAAACACTTGTCTCAATACAGGTAAACAGGACACCTGTCTCAATATAGGTGAACAGTACACCTGTCTGTCCAAATAAGACAATAGGGCACCTGTCACTCAAGACAGGTAAACAGGACAAAGGTCTCTCAATAAAAGTAAACATGACACCTGTCTCTTGATATAGGTAAACAAGACACCTGTCTCTTGATACAGGTAAACAAGACACTTATCACTCAGTCTCTGTAAACAAATATCTGTCATTCTGCTTAAAAAATAAACAAAACACATACCACCCAGTTTATGTAAACCTGTCACTTAGTCTAGGTAAATAAGACACATCATCAAAATTACCTCCAATACAAAACTTCTGTTTACAAAGGACAACTGTATATAAAGACTTTTATTTACTTAGATGTGCCTTATACAGTAACTAAATAATAAAGCCATATTCTTAATTAAGATCATTTAAGTACCCGGAGCCATGGTAACTATAAGTAGGATAACCATGCTTAAGCAAGAAATATTGCCAGCTTCATAAGTAAAATGCCAAAATCCATTACTTCTTCAAAAAAATTTTTTTTTTTTCAATTTTCATCTACCAGGTAGGTTTCTTTTTCTGTCAGAGTAAATGTATGTAACTTTCAAACATGGGATAAGCATTTTGGTTTTTATCCTTTCAAATATCCATTGACTTGTACTCTGGTATTGGACAGTGAGAGTACATACTTAAGACATTCATTTTGTACCACACATATTGCATGATAACATTAATAGCAATCTTGACCTAAAATTATGACAATAATTACCAGAGGTGGTGCAAATGTGACACGGAACTCCAAGTCACCCGCAGGAGGTAGATTGCCTGTGGGAGGGTGTACACTGAACACAGAATCAACATCCTGGACACGTACAACCTTCCTCTGTCCTTCATTATCTTCTTCTTCTTTCATCTCTGGCTTGTAGATCATCCATTGGAATGGCATCTGTACATTTCTGTAAAGATAAATTTGTTCTTTCTCTTACACCAATCTATCAACATAATAGGTATTCCATACCATATATTTTACATTTATCCTGAGACTACTGAGGGGTGAGAGGAGGGGGGGCAACCTTTACCTCTGATTCAAAGTCTTATTCTTGGGTAAAGAAAAAATCTACGATGGAACTTCTATAGTACAGTTAGGAAACCAGATGGGCTTCGTACATGGTAGTAATATAATATAACTTGAAAAAACAGGTCAATGTTTCATAATATTTTTAATATATCTATATCTTTTATTTCCAATTGAAAGACTTTTTCAATAAAAGACACTAAAATATTTGATCAGATGAATATAAGCTGTTATCAGACACCATTAGGAGTTACGTACGTGCAATTTTTCACTACCACTGTACGATCAGTGTATGTGAATGGGTTGAGGTCATCAAATCGAATCATGTGTTCAGCAGTGTTGTCTGTCATCTCTCCTGGTGCAATGCTACCTTCTCCTCGCTCTACCATAACTAGATCAACGGCAGCCTTCTGAGCAACACCTACACACCACAGATAACCATAGTTAATTTAACAGACCTATGACCAACAACTAAATATTTAGTTGCTCACAATGCTTAGTGGAACTATTTTTACATCAAACTTTAGTGTCATCAAAGGGTTTGTGTAACTCCATAGGAATGAGAAAGGATCAGGGATCTAATTCCTAGGGATATTTTTAGTTAAGTTTGATATAAACAAATGACATGGGGATGAATGAATATATTTTCCATACCCTGCTGTCTTTTTACTTTTGCCATGTTACCATTATCTCAATGTCAGGCAATGTTAAAGTAAGGTAATTAAATTTTTCCATATCATACAATTGGTATGGTGAGGAAACTCTCGACTCTTACCAAGAATGATACATAAATCTTGTGCCTTATTTCTCTTTCATCCAGAAGTAAGGATGAGGGAAATATTAATTGTTGTTATTTTGATATATCTCTACTTTGTTTACTAGAAGTAACTGGTTAAATTGATGATATCCTTACTATTGGCTCAATTTCACTTAGCTCGGTTTTAGTGTGAGAACTAAAACCTGTAGAATTAAAATACCCTCGAACGTGTTCCCATCAAGCCAATGAGGCGAGATGATGGTGGAGCTTGCTACTGAATACCTTACCATGTGCACACAACACTTCTCCTATAGAAACTATGACAGTCACAAGGTTTGTGGACTCAGGCAGGTGGCCTGAGAAATCGTCTTAAGAAAAGGCGTATTACAAATTACTCTTCTAACAAAAAAAGATATTGGTTTGTATTAGTATCGTAAAACAGTTATACTATATTGAGCTTGAGGGATATATGTGTAGCAAGTTCCTGATTTCTCTAGAGGAGGTCTATTTCGTGAGCCTAAAACTTGTCATATCCCTCCAGCCCATATTTTATGATATTTTGTTGCTCAATGCTGTTATGTCAGGCAGGTCTTTTAGATAGATACCTTTAATGGTGAAGTGCTTGACATGACAATTGTCACAGACAAGGGTGACCTCCTGGCTGTAACTCTTCACAGATGGAGGGGTGAAAATAATTTCAATCACACCACTCTCTCCTTTCATCAATTCCAGTACAGATGGACGAATCTCAAAGGGTTGAATGCTTACGCTGCCATTCCTCACAACAGACTGTTGGAAAATAAAACATTAAATACAAGTTTGGGTTTGGGGTTTAATGGCCAAGATAATTTGGGGGTCTGCTAATTATGTTGCATAAAAGATTTTTCTTTTCAAAATATTCCTTTAAAAGTAAAGGATAGACTATGAAGCCAGCTTTCAATCTTACAATATTAATTTTGAAGACTTAGACACTATGCATATTGGACTAGAATATCAGTAATGTTGTGTTACCTTGAAGTTGGTAGCTGGCCATGAGGATCTGGGCATTATACAGAATCTGCCATTGCCTCCAATGTTCCTCACAATGAACTGTACAACGTGATAGCTTCCAACTAGACAGTACCCTACATCCAAGACTTGCGGCACTGTTAATATAAGATAAACACAATTAGACTCCCAAAGCTAAATACTGGGGTTCAACATAGTGTGATATCTGTCACACTTAATGTGTAAGAAGTGTGATTGTTATATATGTTTCTGCAACCATAATATTATTATAAAAGTCTAAATCTTTTGCTCCTAATCAAGTATGTGTAATTAATATTTTCAATATCACAAAAAAAAATATTAAAAAAAGAAAATGATTCATTTAATAATAGTTTTAACTTAAGATACAGACATTCTTGACCAAATATGAACGAAGAAACATTTATTTCGCTGTTAACATTTAACCAATACTTACAAGTTAAATTTGGGGGCTGTCTGCGACCCTGTAAAGGCACAATAACAGAGGTAGAAGACTGAGTCTGGACCTTGATCTCATCATCAAAGTCTCTCAGTGAGTCTGGGGCAAATCTGATAGCATAGTGACAACTCATTCCTGGAGCCACTAGACCATGTTCACCTGGGAACTGACCTGTCAACAGGAAAATGTCAACATGAGGAAAACTTTCTTTCTTCTCTACAGGTAAAGGCAGGAGTGAGAACACTGATAATTATCATTTATTGTACTTTATGCTGCAATAAACCAAAATGTTTAATTGTCACTTATCTTTGGCTTTAAGTGGAGTAATGGGTTTATTATATGATAGTATTTGTTGGTATTCTTACCCAGTCCAACAGAGAAGAATGGTGAGGTCGGTGGGAGAACTGCACACTGTCTCATCACTGAAGAAACATTCTTCAGCTCCAAAGTCAACTGAAGCATAAAAGTGTTGTTACTTTACACAAGAAGAGTTTGTACTCACAGTAAATTATTACAGCAGAGCAATTTAAAAAAATCAATCAAGTTCATTATGAAAATCTTACATATGCAATAATCAATCAACTCTGTGTGATGTAGAGAGACATCTTAACCATACAGATAAGATTTCTATATGTTATTACTGATCTACAATGAAAATTACAGCTCTGTTTTAGCATTTGAAAAGCTTATGTTTTAACATACCTCAAATTGATATAGTCCCCAACCACTTACCTCATAAACCTGGCCAACTTTGTAATCTGAAAATTGAACTGTTGGTGGAGAGACTAAGAAAACAACAGATGGTTCCTTTTGTCTGAAACATAAAATTAAAACATTTATGATGATACCAATTAATTTCATTAGCTATTAACAATCAAGTAACTACCATACAATACCACATGGTTCAAACATGAAGTGTTTAGCGTTACTTAAAATTAATATGTGTACTCATCATCAGGATGCATTTGGATGCATTTATTGCCAGATAAGTATGGTACATGTAAAAGTACATCAAGCTGATGATCAAGTCCCTGAGGTTTGTTTGTCACATTTTACTTCTCTCAAATAGTGGCACAGTTCAGAAAATACACATGTACTTGACACTATTCTAAAATTATCTGATGTATGAATATTGCGAAATTTATCTAATTATGGGGCTGCTGCACCTGAGTCCTACGCCTGGATTTGGACTTTCTTTCAATCACTTTGGATTTTCCTTAGTCACCTCTTAGGCTTCAAAATTTAGGCCCTTAGCATCACCGACAAGTCCTAAAAGGACGAAACAGCTGTATGATGCAGTTTAATTCATGGTTTGGGTCTACTTTTCACTTGTATATCTTTTGTACAATCCTTTCATAGAATAAGCATTATCAATAAATAGTACTTACTTTCCCATATCAGGTTTACTTTGTATTCCTATTTCCTTTGGTTTGGGACGACATGGTTTTATCAGAGATTTTCCACCAGGTGGTGCTGATGGTGGTACAAATCTTGGATTACGAACATAGTTCACACGAGCCTGAAGATTTGCAAGGTCTTTTCTGTCCACTTCTCGTTGAGCCTCACTCATGTGGATTTTCCATCCTCCTCGTTTTGGAAACACAACCTAGAAATATACCATGACCTTTGACTTCAGACCTTTTAGTAAATAAATCTGGGTATTACCTTGCCTTATTCCTTTTCAACTAATATTTCACAGATCTGAAGTTTATCTTTCATAACTTAAGTCCTGCATGTATAATGTTTCTCATAGAGATTCACATTCAAAAACTGAAAATTTGGTAACTGGGAATTACAATACATCTCTATAGACTTAAAATTAATAAACCATTCCATTTCTTAATATTTCCTTTTACTGAAAAAATGTTAAACCATGGGATTAGTTATTTCATAACTAAAGAAACTCTTTCTGTGTTATTTTTTTCAATGAAAACAAACTGAAAGATGCTACAACAATGTCAAGTGATTCTATCATACTGACTGATTCTGCGTCATCTGAGGCAGGCTCAGACTCCAGAATGTCCTGCTCAACGTTGATGCTGTCTGATACATAACTTTGTTGGACCAGGTCGGATCTACTGTTAAAGATCTGAGGCTGTGGTGTTTCTTCTGGCTGGTCAACAGGACGAGTTCGTTGCTGTGAAGACACTGTCTCACGTGCATAGCTTGGCACCTTGGGACCTTGTATAAAGCAATCATAAATGAACATCTTCATTTCTTTCTAACAAAAGAAAATGTCAATCAGTTTCAGACAGAACTAAATTATCAACCATTTATTCAACAAATACCCTGCATGCATAGTAGTATATTCAGAGTGACTATCTTAAGATCTATACTACCTTTCCTTACAGAAGAGACACTGTCTGTATGTATACACACCATGTGGTAGTGGCACTGTTAGCTGTTCTTCTGTAGCATAGTCTTCTGGAGACAACAATTTGTGTTTCC
Source organism: Ylistrum balloti (assembly GCF_031769215.1). NCBI lineage: Eukaryota > Metazoa > Mollusca > Bivalvia > Pectinida > Pectinidae > Ylistrum > Ylistrum balloti. The sequence goes on from NW_026781993.1 coordinate 461,318, forward strand.
TCAGCAAATCCGAGTCAATGCAGGATCGGAAATGAGAACGACCTGGAAAATCATATTTTTCTTTGGTTTACCATTTTCTTCACATAAAAATAAAACACTTTTCTTCAGTAATTTCATTAGACACAAACAATTAGTGGGCATTGATTCTCCTGACTTACCAGGAGGTAGCCCCAGCTCAGAGTAGTTGTCACAGCTCTGTGTGACCCTGTTCAGCTGACGTTCATCTGCTGACATGGCACGGGCCTGTGCCTGCATGATATGACGTTCCAGTTTAGCTGCCTCTTCTAGTCGCTTCTGTCGTTCTTCAAATACCTGTTATATAAAAGTTTACAAACTTGAAAACAGGTAAATCTAACAGCTAAAGGCAGTAAAAATGAACTAAAATAACAAAAATGTTATGTGTTTGTCTATCATACCATTGATATCTACTCAACTGTATCTAGGTTATATCACTTTTACAAAATCAAACAGAAATTTACTTTGGACATAATATACCTGGTAACTCTTCCTGAGGTGTGCCACTTTGAATTAATTCATTGCCTTGTGTTGCACGATATTTTTGTAACAGTTAATATATCTGACATTTGTTAAATTGATGGAATCCAAATTAAGTTCATGTCAAATTATGCACATGTACAGTAACATCATTACAAAAGTTTAAAGCACAAGTTATATGCTATTTTATACAGATGTATTGATAAATTTTCCTTCATTAAGATATATATTAATCAATTCTAACAACTACATATATATTAAGAACCAAGCTTGTATTCTTTAACTATCGCAATTAATATGTAAATCTGATTCAACAGAAATTCCAAAGCTTACTTTCTCTAGAGCCTCCACATAGCGTTCATGATAAGGGTCATCACCATGTTTAGAGACACCAAGATTTGCTACCGTGTCAGCGCTAATAGCATCTCTAGTGTATAATTCTCGAAAAGTCTTCGCTAATATGTGGCGCACATCTTGTGATTTGCCTGTGGATGGCCGCTGGAGGAACATTGGGGGTTCCTCCCCTCTTTGAACTGGCTGTGTCTTCATTTCTATGCAAATGAAGAAAGAAAAGAGATTGTTTAAAATGTTCTGCTAAGATAACAAGTAATCAAATAAACCATACTGGTTGCTCAAACATTTCTGCATTTCCTATCTTGATTTTAAGGTTTCCTTCCCAAAACATTCATCATTTATCATATTAAAAATGTTGTTCATAAACTACTGCAATATTGCTGACACACTTGATTTTTTTTAGGTCAACCTGATATTGGCCATATCAGAAAATAATGAAAAATGTCATCATCATTTGATGTTTCTTTACTTTTGATCAATATTGAAAATTTTCAATTTTGGACCTAATGTTGTCAACATAATGTTCACAATAACATATAATCCCATCTAAAAACACTCAATTGTGAGAATTACACAACAGATTTGTTTAAATTATTTATAAGGTATTTTTTCCCATAATGTCGCATCAAAATAAACCTTGATTTTGAAGGGCTATAACCAAACATAAGATGACTACTGCAGTTGATAACACTGTTAAGGTGTGCTTTATATACAGGAGAAAAAACACACACACATTGTATAGAATTCTGGATGTAGGTTCTAAAGCCTTCCAAATTGTCCACTGTTGCAAGGTGGGTGTTTAGTCCCATCCGTGATAGTCCCCTGCTTTATCTTGTTATATAGCTACACTAAAGCATTTGGCTTTGTCAATGCGTTCACGATAGAGACCGTGTAGATAAATAGGCTTGTTCTTCTTTTACTTTTGGAGTAATACAACTTCGACACTCACTGCTGACTGAGCATCAACGAATAAAAATCATATTATGAATGACTTACCCTCTTGCTATAATTATTCCAGCAGTATTCAACAAGTTTGTGCTATGTAAGGAAATACTAAAATTAAATTAACAAGTTTTCCTTTACGTCGTCGCCATTTTTGTTTCAGTGTTGCTAGGTTTTATGCACCTCCGACGGTAAAGAGTTCCAAATTTCAGTTTGGCGAAAACTCACAAAACTTGAGATTATGTTGAACAACCAATATTGTATAAAAACTAAAAGATTATAATGAATGTGTATGAAAATAAATCTACCCTAATTCCAAAATGGCATGGTACTAATAATTAATGATTGAAATAATCCATGCACTTCAGATTTGGAACAGGTGCGCGAAGGGAAATAACCCTTAAAATCATGAAAAAAAAATCCAGAGGGTCTCCAACTTCGTAACTTTTTTCTTCGTTTTTCGAAAGTTTGGATTAAAACGCTTGTCAGTTCCATAGACTTAGATAGTGATCAATACATGTTTTCCCCTATATATAAATGCTGATTTATGTCATTATTTACATTCGTGTACCATTAACAAAATTTGTATGTAATTAAAAATGTCGCAACCCCATCGAAACAAATATGAAGGCCATAAAATTAATAGTCATCAGTGCTCTGTTCACCATTACTTTGATGAAGACTATTTTTTGATAATACATTCTCACTTTTTAAATTTCTATTTCGCTTTGCACTGTATTCTAGTCATTTAAGGTTTTGCTTGTTGGACCGTCAGCTTACAATTCATTTATTTTTAGCGATGAATTTTATTTACTATTTAGATTTACATTTTTCCCTGTATCTACAGACTACAACTTGCATTTCAAGACGTAATTTACCTTATAGGTAGCTGTAGGTGTAATTGGAATAGCGAGACAATCCTACTAGATTCAGAGTTCTTTTCCTACAATACATAAATACTGTAAAAGTATCTACTTTAATTGGCTTTCAAGAAATGTGCACAGCTGAATTGGTTACATTCGTGTCAGTTAACATTTGAGTCTGACCAAAATCTGGGCTTTATACATAATTGTTAATTATTATCTTGCATGCTCTTTATGTTATAAACATTGGTACAGAACTCCGTCTTGATCTGGTAACTCAAAAGCCTTGAAAAATGTACCAGTTTTATCCACATTAAAAGATAGTATCTTTATATAGTTGTCTGAAAAAATACAAAGATAAAAGTTTGTCTATGATCTTTATTTTAATATTAATATGACATAAAACAAATCTCAATATCGGATAGACTTGCAAAGCAACAAATTTCAAGCATGTTCTTACTAATGAATCTCTGTACTATAGATGTACTGTGAGTGAATAACATTCTTTCTTGCTGTTGTGATCCTTACTTTTATATGATCATTCTGTAGTTGGTCTTTTTATATAAAAAAACATACTAGGTATTAACTCTTATGAATGCCCAACACATGATGTACATGCTTTACCAAGATCTAACAATTTAAATCAATCACTGTTTCAAAGAACATGACTTTTTTTAATCCCAAACACAAACATTTGAACAAAACAAAAAGGTTTTCACTATAATTCACAAGTAAATTGAAAATGAATTGGAAGAAAAAAAGCCATTGTAGAAGTCCTGTGTCTCTATTTCTCTACTAACTAAAGAATCAGAAACATGCTGTGAAATGTCAATGTTTTTGTTTTGGTTAATGTAATACATGTAGTAATTTTATTTCTAACTTTTAAATCATGAGATAGGAGACACTGTTCTCTCCTTTGAATAATTAAAATGGTAGCTAGGCATGCACATGTATTATTTTATACATGGTTTTTAAATAATAAAACAAAATCACAGAAATTTCCAAATTCTTGACTGGAGTTCATATTTAAGGTGTCACTAAAATTTTATCACTGGATTCTATAATCAATGTTCTCTGAGAAGTTATTTAATAAAATGATTCACCATAAAATATCAATTATAAATTGTAGTTGGATAAAAAATTCAAAACACTTTCACTAGCATTCACTAGTATTTTTCCATATCATGCTGAGTTAGCCTGTATAAAAAAAATGAGACAATTCTAAGTAAAAAAGGTGAAAATGTAAAATACAATAAGAAATAAGGTAAAATGAGATTGTAAAAAATACTTAAAGTATTACATGCATACAAGGGAAAAGTATCTATTATTTACAAAACGAAATCGTAGTAAGCATAATTAACATAATGAGGTTAAAAAATGAAATATCATTTTGAGTATTTTGGAGGGATTTATTGTCAGTGATGTAAAGTAAGTTGACAGGCTTGGTACATCAATATGTACCTACCTACTTGTTTACATTCCTCAATGTCAAATACCATATTTATCTGGCAATAAGGTTGTGCCTGGTAATAAGCCTATAAACGTATTGTTGTCTAATGACAAATTACTAATGTTTTTTTACCATCCTGTAATAATCCCATATACAGACTTAATACACTGGGTCATTGGGCATCTCAGCTTATTGCAGGATAATAATGGTATATTGATCACTTCTCTTGCTCACATGTAAAATTTATTTGGATTTCAAATGATTACATATTTCATTTTATTTATATCTAAAAGGAATGGAAAATGTCCTCAATTAAAATACAGTTTGAACTACATCAAACCACAATTACTATCAATTAAGGGATAGCACATGATCAAAACATGTCTTAATGCCACCATATTCACATTATTAAAGTGGTATTTCAAGCCTTCATAACATGAAGATATATAAAGACTAGAAAGGACTTGTAAAAATACAAACCGATGAGACAGAAATAGAGACAGATATCTCTGGTTTCTATTATAAGCTAGTATAAATAGTCTGTAGTTTAGAAGGTAAATTTGGCTACAATGATATCTGCAGTGTAATTGCAGCTTTAAATAAATATTGACTAGATCACATAAAATGAATGTGGTAATTGCAAAAGCACAAAAATAACAATACGTACCATCTATGACATGTCTCAGTTAGCATGGCAACAGTTAGTCCTAAAGGAACATTGGCAGTAAAGTTCAACCTCGGTCTATGCATTAACTGCAGTTTTAACAAATGAGATATTTGATCAACATTCAGTCTGCACTGTATTAGGGCAATCCCAAATACACAGAGGGAATCCAAAAAATGGCTATATCAAAAAAATTTCTATGATGTTAGTTTTTTTTTCTCCTGAAATGAAATCCAATATACCTCCATTATAACGGGGATATAATTTGAAATGGCAATATTAATGTATATAAGCTGTCATATAATTAAAACATACTTCAAAACTATTTATGCGACTAGATATATTTGGTGCATCACCATTTAAAGTAAAAGTTAAAACAAACACATTTCTAGTGAAATGATGGTAAATAACTGAACACAACGAATGGTTATAACAATGGAACACATCATGAAAAAAACCCTCTAAAACGAGTTAAAAATTCAGCCTTTCAGAACACTATCTTCATCCTCAATAATAAGAATATATACAACAAATACTTCTCTCTTCAGGATAAAACCTCATTTACCATATTAGGAAATCCTAGGAACGTCTTTATTTTTAAACTTTATGAACAAACCAATACACTGAAATGCTGTGACTTGGTACAAATTCCGATCCTCACAGTCCATATGTTTACTGTTTTTGTAATAACAATAAGACAATGCCTGGTAATAAGCCCATCCTAATGTGTTGTTATTCAACAGAATTTCCTGCAAATGTCACGTATAATCCTATACCTTGACTTTCTAGGCTTTTAGTGAGTTTGCCTCCCAGTTTTTTTCATAAAAACAATAGATAATAGGTATGTACTGTGGGGTTGAGAATTTCAGCCAAGTCTCAATCTGATAACACAACTGACCACCAATCACAGGCCACACATACACAGAGTACATTATGTACTAATGCTGAACTTTGTAATGCACATTCTCAAACATCGTTTTACATATAGATGCTCACACAAGACAAATCACCAACAGCCCCTAGCAGCTGATTATAAGTTCTGTATATGCACAACCAAACTTTGTTTTTAATAATTACACACAGCAGCCTTAACAAGCTACATTATCAACATTAGTTCAACTACCACAGGCTTATTTACCAAAAAAAACCCCCAAAAAACAAAAAAAACCCAAATCATTTTAAGGTGTTGCATGAAACTATTCCAAAAATTACTTGATCAAATAAGAAATTTTGCATTTTTTTCTTTCTTTTTTCATTACCTTACAAATGTTCATAATACCTGGTTATACAAGACTGAAACACATCATTATCCAACATGTCAGATGGTTAAACAAAATCAGGTTAATCTACTTCAAAATTTTGAGAGTCAAAATGAATTAATGTATTTTGACATAAAGCATTGAAAGTATTCATCATCATCAAACTTGCATGTCATCTTTCTGAAAACAATCAATATTTTCCACATAATATTAGTAAGTATGTATTTGTTACTTAACCTTCTAAACTAACAACCCTATTTTACAAGTTTGATCAATTCTATTCAAACAAAAACCATTTCAAACTTTTGATTCCAATACAAAAATACAAATAACTTCAACATCAAAAATTTTTGATCATATCCTAAATTTCAATTATCATAGCAATCTGTGCATTGCTTCAAATATATATTTTATCCTACCAGGGGTCAGCCCCAGGTCAAAAACTGGGACTCTTAGGTATATATGTAAATTAGATATAATCATGATTCTATAGCCATTTTGTTATGCAGTCTCTCTCTTTTGTCCAGTTATTCATTTTTGTCATTGCTTACAACCATGAACAAGAAGAGCAATATTCTATTTCTATAGAATAATCTATTTTCCAAGCACACTATCAACCCTATAACTGAACATTCTAATTCATTTGTTCTTTCCAGAATACTTAGTTGTTCACTGACAGGAAGACATACATGTATATACTGGGTATATATGGCACAAGTTAAAAAAATACATTAATTAACAAAAAAAAAAAAAAAAAAAAATGGCATACCCATTCTTATGAGTTTGCTGTCAGTGTAATATCTATCATATACAATGACTTTTCATTAAATGTTTCCTCTTTGATAAACAAAAACTCACCATTTACATGTTTGACAATCGTGTAAGGAGAATCCACTGGTCCAAGAAAAAAAAGTGGAAACAGAGAACACTTCAAGATAAATCAAACAAGGAATCCAAGTGAGTGATTAACATAACGGAAACATTTTCTTAAAACAATCCAAAACATATCAAAATTTCCTCAAAGTCAAGTCTTTCAGAGAGATAAATTACAACTGTATCTACAAAGATATCCAAAAATTGCATTTCATAATTATTTTCAGCTTTAAAGTAATGTCCAGCATCATTATTCTAGGTATTAACAATTAAGATTTTCTTCATTATCCAAGATTTATAGATTGTGTTGTAACATCGCTGCAAAACATGTAAACTCATTAAGTTAAAACTCTAGGTTTGTAGTTCTAAAACTAGCTGACAAAACAAATATGTAAATAATCTGTACAACAGTAATGTAAAAAGTATAATAGTTAATGTGAATGTTTACATATTCATTATTATTTATGAAATTTCTTTGTCGAAATTTTATTTTGGTTTTCCTTGGTCATATGAAACAGAGATGAAGACAAATTCAAAAAAAAAAGAAATATTTATATAATCAATATAGCAAAGGACAGGAAAGTTGATCTGTGCCTGGCAGTATCTGTACACCGTTAACTTATCAATAAGTTTAAACAGGATTTTAATTTTGTATTCCATAATGGGCTAACAAGTGTGAATAATATCAGTTGAAGGGACTTGTTTCACTGTTGTTGTAAAATAAATCAAGTTGTATTTATATATAGTATTTTACAATGACAGTGTATGCTCTGAACAGGTTGTAATGTGTGAAAATTATCCATGAAGTTTCATTTATTCTACAATGCTTATTCCCCTTTTCAAGTTACTGTTTCCTAAAGTTTTCCTTAATCAATGTGGATGAAACTGCGGGAAAATTGAATGTCATATGCATTCAAACAAAAATTTTACATGCACTGAATCAAATGGAGTGCTTGCTATTATGTTACATTGGCAACATTGGTTCATCTGTTGCTGAATTGCAAAACAGCCAGCTGAAGCAGATGCCGAAGAAAAATAGTGTACACTACCAAAGCAGATTATAGATACATTTGTTTAGCTCAGACAACCAGTACTTTTTGTTTAGTCTACTATATGTAGACCCTTGATACAGAATTCTAGACTAGAATCTTCACGAGAGAGACTATTCAACATTCAAACATTCTGATAATGCAATCCGTTTCTAAACTCAGTGACAGGACTATCAAAACTTTAAGCAGCCTGAACAGTTGGAGATATTTGTTGTGTTATTCGCATTGAAGCTGACTGGTTTATCAACCTCCAGTTCCTGTTGTTTGGCTTGGGCAGTCAATCGATGTGCAATGTCAAAAAACAGTTTATCAACATTGTCTGCTTCTTTTGCAGATGTCTCCAAGAACTTCATTTCATAACGGTCTGCAAACTGCTGACCAATAGATTGTGGGATTTCAATTTGGTTGATCTGGTCAATTTTGTTTCCTGTTAAAAAATAAAGAAATAAGTATAGACAATAAAATCCAACATCAGCTGAAATTCTTAATTAATCTTTTCTGTGTCGAGTTATATCAGAATTCAATAGTTTTATGAATATCCTGTGTGCTTAACCTATAGATATCTTCATCTCTTACATTAGATATCGGAAATGATATAAGTCAACAGTAAAAAGAAAAAAAAATACATCAATACTGAATAACCAAGCCTGGGAGTTTCTTACGTTGAAATGATCAAAAAGCAGTTACAGTAAATAAAACAACAAATTTGCTATGATATATTTATGAAAAATGTGATAATTAAATTATTTATCATTGAATGCTTAAATATCTTTTTGACTTCAACAGAGTATACAAAGTATTCAAGATCATTTGAAATTCTCAGTAACTATAATGTTACCTATATATATATGGTAACACAAGTGACATTGGAAAACAATTTCTGACTCATGTCTGGCCAAGAAATTTGACAAATGCCAAACCAAATACACCACTCTGACATCCTTTAAATGTATGTTTGGAAGTTGTGGTGATAGACAGCAAAAAATTCTTGACATGATCACAGTGGCAAATTGTCTATTACACAATGTGCATCTGGATTGCAAAGTCTATATATACATGGATACGAATAATACAAATTATATATAGATACAGATATATATGAATTTGTGACTATATACAAATTGCAGGAAATTATATACTGTATTTCCCTGGTTATAAGCAGCATCAATTTATAAGCCTCAGGGCCAGTTTTAGGTGTGGCTTAAAATCTGGAAAATATGGTGTCTACTGAACTGACCAACAAGGTAACTATAGACTTGGGTGCTGGCATATTTCTCTATTTCCTCTATCCACATCGGAAGACTGTCAAAGGATTGTTGACAGCAAACATCATATACAAGAATCAGGGCATTAGCAGAGTGGTAGTAACTCTGTGTGATGGAGCGAAAGCGTTCCTGACCCGCTGTATCCCAAATCTGTAGCTGTAACACAAACAAATATAAAATGTAGGTGTGTGTAATGGCGTGATTCCTTTTTTGACTTATTATTTATAACGTAGAACAAATGTGTACAAATTTATTGAAATATTCCTCAAATCTAGAGTCATTATACACAATAAGTGTACTGACTGATTGTCAAAATTACAACTTATTTCATATTGAGCAATGAGTTTTCAAAATCAACTACCTTGACCTTCTCGCCATCTACTTCTACTGTCTTGATCATGAAGTCAACACCTATAGTTGCTCCTTGGCCAGGTGGAAATAAGCCCTAAAACAAAACACAGCCTTAGGGTATGAAGGGATATCAGTTATGAATGTGAATCAACAATTTAAATGAACATTCTTCACTAGGACATTTCACATCCCATTTTACAAGTTGCAAGACAATTCAATGATAATTAAAAATAATCATTGTCAATGTCTCTTTTAATAGATAATGAGAACAGTCTTCAATGGTTTTTAGATCAAATATTCATAATTAATTTGTAATTAATGGAAATTTAATATACTATATCTTTTGCATGACATGGACATTGTAGATGTTTTATATCTGATAACCAAAGAAGTACGACTTGTACTCCACAAGAGCTACTTTGAAACAAAGCATTTTTCCAACTAGGTAACAGAAAATCCCCCATTTAGCAATGCAATTTTATGGCTTCTGCTTTATTTGTATTTTCTTCACTTTTTTTTCGGAGTGTAGGTTTGAAACAGAATTTTTTTTACTGAAAATAAGGAGCACTTAATATCTACAACATACCTGAGTAAACCTCCTCACAAGACATGTTTTTCCGACTCCAGCCTCACCAATCAGAACTACTTTGAATAGGTATTTATAATCTTCCATTGTACTGCTTTATGGAAATGCCTATAAATTAAGTAAAGATCAACTAATATAAAATTTGCCACACCATATGTACTCAGTGATTTATACTTCAATTAAAATTTTCAATTATCATTTTGCAACATAAAAGACAAATAATTTTTCAATTTTTTTTTTCTGTGCACTACGTACAACAAGTCCTCCATATTTTGATGTTTGGACAAACAAAAACTCACAAAGAGTGTAGCGTCCCTCAGTCAAAAATCCAGTTCCGGTTTGATAATTAATATTAATAATAATAGTACAACACATGCACATTCAACTCAGTCAGGCACAGAACCTAAACAGGTATGGACAATATCTTAATTTTGTACAACCACTTTTCTTCACAACTTCCCAATTTTAGAATTTCAATTGATACTTCAAATATGTTTCAATTTTTTATTAAAATACATACACTTAGACAAACTACTGCAATTTCAATTTAATGACGTCACATATCAGAAGATGAATTACTCATTAAATATAAAGATAGATAGATTTTGATGATTTCCATTTCAAGAAGTCATGATTATGATTACAACATTTTATAGCTGGTTTACATAATAAACTTATCTGATTGTTTCATTATAAATCTTGGTCCTGAAAAGAAGAGAGCAATAAAAGGTCCGGGGAAAAGTAAAGATCTTGTAAAGGTACTGAAATGTCTGTCTACCGAAACAACCAAGTACTAAAACGTCTTACACTGTGTACAGTTACTTCTCACTGCTAAAAACAACCCTTGTATAAAATGGCCCTACCTTTGGTAAGGTTGTACTACTCTGATATAGTACCACTAAGAGATGTTAATTAAACATTCATAGTGTTATGAAGTGCATACAGATAAATAATGAAAAGAACACTGCAGACTAAACAGCAGGAAAATGTCTTTCTCGAATATCATAATATACACTTGGAATAGCCTGCCACTGGAAGTAATATAATCACACACAGTGAAAACTGAAATCAAATTGGGAAAATGGGAAAATGCTGAAATTTAGTAAAATTACACTACAGTACAGAGTCTGACATAGTGGCCATATAATTGGCTAGCGTCCACTGAAGATCTTAAGATATCCTTAGCTGTTATCCTATAATTGACAGTCGCCAATGATGTGTTTCAGACATTTTTTCCGAATAGGTTCGAGTTTCTTATTCTTTATTTATTAGACCTGCAACATAAATTCACAATGGCCATCTCCCTATGGTGTCTATAGTATGGATGAGGTAGCATTGAGCTCTCATTTGCTCAAATACGGGCACATACCAGTTTCTTTAAAGACAATCACCTGTATATTGAAAAAAAATCCTATGGTTTCAACATTGCTCCATGTTCTTCACTTGCAAAGTTTCATCGTACAGTTGGTCGACTGATGACGGGTCTTCAGATTTCACATAGCTCAATACATTTCAGATAGAAAATTATCATCCACCCGGAAGTAAATATACTTTTGGATACTCTCTGACTTTATTCGTCAATCATTGCTATATTGGAAAGAATAAAAATAAAAGGAAGAAAGTTTCATTTTTTTTTTGTTTGAGACAACATCGAATTGAAAACGCTTGTGTTTTGAGTTTCCGAAAGTTATCTTCCACTTTCTGTGGAAATTTGATATTTTTCATATAAATTTGAAAGCACGTATGCCATCTTATAATATAACAAAGATGTTGATTGGCACACTCACCGAAGAGTAACCAATCACATGTCGCCTTACAAATATTGACGTCATCGATAGAAATTCGCCATTTGCAATGTACGAGGAACAAGGAAGGTTGTGTGGAGTGGCATTTTGTTTTTCATTATGAACATTTTTGGCCTGTGATTACACCATTTGTGTGAAAGACTTTTACTAATTCGTACGTGAAGATGGAGAACGAAGTTATCAGCGACTATCAGTCGTCCCTGGTGGATTTGACGTGCAACAGCAAGCCGTTGATCAACATGCTGACCATGCTGGCAGAAGAAAACGAGCAATATGCATCGCATATTGTCGAAGTGATCGAATCGCATATAAATCAGGTCTTCTATTATTTTTTCGATTTATAATACTATGGTTATAGCAATATAGTCTATTTCGCTTCGTTGAATTGAATGATGTGTTAGTCTGTATAGTCGTTCTCGTTGTTCACCCTGTTTAGTCACGTGACTGATCACAAGAAACAGCTGTTCATAAATTAACAACTTCGTTTCATGCTTATTTTGCTATTTTGTAATGTGTCTTTATTTGTTTATTCTAAAGAAATCTTCTTATCCCTTCTCTACTATATTAATTTGTTTTTCAGGCTATATATTGTTGTCTTTATGAGTACATATCTTTGGCATTGTATATTTATTGTGTACAACTTGCTGATATATGAATAAAGATGACATTGCAGTGTCTGTATTTTGTTAACAGTGACGCTTATGATGAGCCAATAACAGAATGGAAAGTTTCTTTGAGAAATCCAATGATAATTTTAGGACTGGAATTTTTTGAATTTGTAACCATTTACATATCAGCAAATCCAGTTACCATATGTGCATTTCATAACTGGATTATGTACCTACTGACAGATAACAGTGATCAATCTACATGTCAGTCTTGAGTCCTGGACTTATGGAATTTTCATGGAACTCAGAAATACTTTAAAATTTGCATTGCGGGACCCATTGTTTTAGCAATATTAGCATAAAGTTGAAAAGGACTCATGAAAATAAATTGTGGACTGATCACTGAGATAAGCAAAAGCACTGGTGATAACTAATATAAAGTTAAAGTATCCTTGATATATCACGTGTGACTTGTCAATATCAGACTACCCCAACATACAGGAACCAACCCATAGACATATAGAATGCTAGTAATGTGACGTTTAAGGTGGAAGAATTTCTCATTCGTGAAATAATATGGCACAAGTATTTAAATAAAAATCTCCGAAATTTGTTGGCAGTATTGCAACTACATTAATCTAAACCACCAAATTTAAATCAATAATATTCAGAACCTCTTTGTGAGTGCAAGTGTAGTCAAATGTGTTATGTTTTTATTTAAAAAGTTAAAAAATCAATATTGACCGACTGCATTTCAGAGACAAAGTGGTATCATAAGTATTTTAAATAGAGTAAGTATAAGATTAAAATGCAATACTTCAAAAGATTGTTGGAACTGAAAGTTTGCTGAAGCAGAAGTGCTCATGTGTTCCCTTATAAGTTAAGGCTTTGCATAAAATTTGTAATGCTTAGACTGCATCATGTCTATTTGGTCAAAAAGGTTATCAAATACTTCTTACATGAATTGTTTAAGTGTTACTTTTCTGTTATAGGACAGAAATTAGTAGAAGTTAAACTAGCAGTTGTATAAAATTAATGCAACATCTCACATATAAAACATTATATTTACCCTAATATTTATGAAATTCTTGAAATAATTCTGGAAGACACCATGACTTGTTTCTTGCTATACTATAACATGTCTGGTTGAAAATTTGACTGGCCTGGACAGCAGGCCTCTGAACCATCACCCAAATTATCTAAAAACATACCACAGAATGACTTGCTCAAAACAGAGAAGAATTTTTCTCTTTTGATTAATAAAAAAATTTAATGCTGACAACTTCAACAAACTTTCCCTTTTAAACTGACAGTGTTGGTTTATATTAGTAAAGTTTAATTGCATACTTAGATGAGGTCTGTTTTAAAAAGTGGAATACATTTATTTTCTGCTAAGCTGAGAAATCTTAGCATAATTCTACCTAACTTATTTTGAAGAGAACCATAAAGAAAGTTATGGTCACTTAGTCTTCAATTGTATGGATGGTTTTACCAACAGAACTACTGCAGTGTAATTGATGTTATTGTGTTATGAAAAATAATTTGTTTGAAGAATAAAAGAAATGAAGAAGATATTTGATGAAGACAACTGAAGAAGTGATGTGATGGCGAAGACCAATGAAGAGGTGATTGATGTGGTCAGCTGTGACAGAAATGCCTGAGAGATGATGAGGTTCAGTCAAGCCAGATGGTGAAGAAGACTGGAGAGTCTATGATGTATATGTTCTGTTCACACTTGTTCATACTTTCTGTATTGTTGCTATGTACTTGTGTGTTTTCCCAGCTTAGCGGTTTTAGGGCAGTGATCTAGCCCATTATCATTTGTTTCTTTCTTTTTTTCGCTGTAAGATTATCAACTTTCATGTAAGTAATTAGTGAACCAGATAAATATATATGCAAAAACTTGAAATTTTTTTAAAAGTTGTGATTTAATTGTTTTACTAAAACCCCATGGGAAAACACTATTTATATGGTCTGGTGGTGAATCCAAGGAGCATTGTCCAGACTTTGTTTGTGATCTGCAGTAGTTCTGATTGTCATGTCATCCATATCATAAAAATTGAAGTCAAGTAGTAATTGAACATTATTCATGCTCAGAAAAGGTAATGGCAGTGCCAACTGAAACAGATTTCTTCTCTTAAAATGACAATTTAATCTATAATCAAAATCTAATTTAAATGACTTAAAACGTTTCATGAACACAGGAGTACAGTTGGTTTATAACATCTTCTGAGACCCGGTTGGTTGTAATAAGAAAACCAACTTTGATATGTGAATAATTTGCAATAAGGACATTCTCTTTTACTAATGAAATCATTGGATGTTTACCTTGCGTACTCGTGATATTTGACAAAACATGACATGTAGTTTGAAGTGATACATCGAGAGCACAAAGGGTATGAGTAACTGCTAGTTTAAAATCCTTCCCTTCTTCCCCTCATAAAAGAAATCATGTGACTTATCTCGCCATAAATTATCTACTTTCATAAGCTTATGAAGAAAATTGCAATTTCATGTGGGGATGAAATGCACTGGTCCCGATACAGTTTGAAACCTTTATGAGAATAAATGGTTTGTACTAGTTATTGCTGGAACATTGTATTCATACTAAAATATATGTTTTCCTGGTATTTATCATGCACACACCGCATTAGTTGTGAAGACTTCAGAAAAAAATAATAAGTATGCACACTAAAAGTAGTCTGTACCAGTTTGTAATATCAGTTGGGACTTGATATTCATCTTGTGTCCAAAGAAAATGTTGCATAATCTGTTATTTACATTGTGGAATCACAGCTAACAGGAAAGTACATGTCGTGCTCATTATGACCATGGTTACAAAAAAATAGGTTCCTTAATGAGGGTCACTGAATGCAACCAATGTACCATCTCTCACAAGTTACTACGCATACTTAGAAAAACATTACTTGTGTATTATCTAGAAATTACTGTAAATGTGAATAGCTAGTACATGGCACTGAATAAGTGATGGACATGATGAAAGCATACCAAATGACATAATCACTGATGCAGATTTTCCTTGACCTTTATATGACTACATATGCTTTAAAGCGATCATGACAAGCTGACAACAATAAATCTAGACAGAATCGGACCATTTTGATAAAAATCCACATGTCCATGTTCTCTACAATATTTAAACATCAAGATTCTACTAATTTAGAAATACGCACTTATTCTGAAAAAGTTTTTAAAGGAAATGTAAACTGCATCTGATGACATTTATTTTGGAGAATTTATTTCATTCCTGAATGGATATACTAATGTAATGTATATAGATCTGCTTTGATTTCTATACATGGGTCAGGAGGGAAATTCTGTAATATGGAATATTTTTGGCATGGTCGTATGGATTTTTGTCTAAATTTGATCCCTTACTGTCCTCTGTACAGTAATTTTTGACTTGAATTCGCTGTCCCATTCAAAGACACAGATATACATACCGGAGTGTAAATTCTGTGTTGATAGCTGTAGACATAAAAAGACGACTCAACCAAAGGAACCAGGTTTCCTGCTTTCTTCAGCCCCGTGGCTGGAATGACATGGACTGTTATATAAATTTTGAAATAAAGATTTTCAACAAATTATTTGTCAGAGTTTGATATTCCTTGCCCACTGAATTTGGCATGATTCTGAATATGGTTGCAGGGATTTTTCATGTCTCTTATAAGCATATTTAATAGATTTGTTGACCCTCTAGAAATTTCTAAAAAACATACCATATTTCATGAAAATGCAACCTTTTCAGGTTCATGTCTGGAATTTCATTCACTTCTGGTACCCTAGATGCATGGCTTTTTTTCCTTGTCGGTCCATGATGTATCCATTTTCATATTTGGTCATTTTATAATGAATAAAAAAAATGTGTGAATGTGTCAAGCATGCAAAGTATTGAAATTCTGACCCATTTGGAAGTAATGACTTGGAAAAAGCCATGCAGTGTATCAAACATTCATATATACTTGGATCATTCATTTAATATGTAATGTATTCATTCTGGAATCAGAATCTATCTCAAACAATCTAAATATTAGAATTTCGGACACAGCTTGATCTGTAAATTCATTTTCAATTTCAATCATATATGGTGAATAATGGTGTAATTTTATCTGCTTCTGTGTAATGAATGAATACATTACATAGACATCGGAAGATACAAGGTAGACTGTAGCTTCCATATGGTACAAGTGAATCAATTGATCGCAGACTTCTTACTGTAAATTACTGGACTGATAGTATACAGAGGGTAAAAATTGAAGAATTATGATTTGTGAACATATTTTGACATTTGCATTGGTTATCACGATAGTTTGCAATCCATAGTGGAATATTTGAAGAATTGATGGAAATACATCAGGTGTACTGATAAGCATTATGTGCTTCAGACCTTTGACATGTTGAATGAGACACAACAGACCAATTATACATGATGTAACATTTCCATAGCACCATACTAGTAATTTTAGTAATGGGAGAAATTACAACAGTGTATATGTGAATTAGTCAAGTTTTTGAAAAGTTTTGTAATTAATGATCTAGTTAATGAGGTAGTTGGTGTTACAAATTGGAAAATGTTCACCATTAATTGGTTGTGCACTTTCAGGGATCATTTTGTATACAAAGTGGTATTTGATCTGGGGAAAAAAGTTTTGCTTTAATTTGGTAGCAGTCCATAGTATAGATATATACAGTGATATTCTGGGACTCCGCTATTTCAGCCAGGACTTGTGCTTTTCAGATGGAACTCTGGACTCACCTGAAAAAATCTTTTTAAAAATGCAATATATAACAACTACTAAATTTATTTACCTATGCATAGGAAACATTTGAAAGTGAAAGAGATTTATTTGTGAAATAATTTGTGTAAATGGAAAGTTTTTTTGGGGGAATGAAAAGGTCATAAACCAAACAACTTGAAACTAAGGTTTGATACCTGAAAGTGTGCACTCAGAATGTTGTACAGCCAAACATGACATCTGACTGCCCAATTTGAGTGATTATACTGGATTTATATACAAACTGGAGATGTCCAATATTTCTATAGTATGAATTGATATTGACCAATTCAACAAACGATGTTAAAGAATATCTGATTGCAAGCGAGAAAAAGAAATAACAGCATGCCAAAGTTTTCAAAAAAAAAAGTATTCATAAGTAATTGTAGTTCAACATTATTGAAAGTCATTTTAATGATATACAAAACTAAAAAGAGAAAATTTCAAAATAATCCTGTTTTGGTAAGTATAAAGTGCAATATTTTCAAAAGAGATTAAAACGATTATTTCTGATATCTTTCAATGGTTTAAATCTCATATCTTACAGGTAATGTAAAACATAATTTCATGTTGTGTTTAGAACAACATGGAGGGGAAGAAAGAGTGGGCTGTGGGAGCCTGGTTTCAGATTTTACTGTATATCTTTTTATAGCTGTGCTTTCTCATTGCAGATTTTCAAGGTCTGGACTGTTTCTGGAGATGAAGAAGGATTTATGTCTGTATTTCATGTTTTCTGTTTTTGTATTAACAGGCGGATGAAAAGAAGAAACTGCCATCGCTCTATCTAATAGACTCCATTGTCAAGAATTTGCCCAAGACCACATATCCAAGTCTTTTTTCTCACAACATTGTCTCAGTGTTCTGTGGAATGTTTGAAAAGGTTAGCATCCAGTGTCATCCTCACATGTAACACAGTGTACATAATGATTCATCATGTTGATCCTTTGAAGACGAATGATGTCTTTGAAAGTGTTTGACAGAATGTTTCATTGAAAGAATGAGTGAATAAAAATATTTCATAAATATGTATGATGTATATATAATCTAATGGATAATATTGAATCAATAGGGATTTGTGCTAGAAACTGCTGTACAATTCATGTCAGAGTTTTGTATGAGCATATGTCCCTTGAAATTTTTTACTGCATATCTATTCATGCAAGGTATTGACCTGTTGTAATATGATTGGGAATGAGAAGTTTTGTCACAGTGAGGTAGCATATGTGCCGCAGTCATTTAGAAAATTATTTTGTAGGGAATTATATTTTATTGCAAGACTCTGAACAGATAGTTGTGATGATACGAGGTGATGGGAATGTCAGTATTGGTGAAAGTGAGGAATTTCTTTCAGTGAATCACTTTGATAGTGTTTTTGGTATGTTGGAATATTAATAAAATGGTGTTTGAATCTTGTGTTCAATACATTTCAAGTCTTGAAGCTTAATGATTTGAGAGAGTTTGAGTTTGCATGTCTTACAGATCCTTTTTAGAACTAACAAAATGCATTCAGTAAAAATCCAAAAGAAAAAAAGCATTGTATTGAAGTAACTTGTCTAGTCAAACTAGCATTAAGAAGTTTGATAAGGAAATTATGGCAAAAGAATATGGAAAGAAATTTTTTTTAAAAGTCCGATCATTCTGATACCATGTACCATGCTGAACAGAGGAGAAAATGTTCATTAGTATTCATCAATCATCATGCAGTAACACATTTCATACTGATAATCATTTCTGTTTTGAATATAAGGAAAGAAAGAAAAATTCCATGTGTTAGTGCAAAAATAAAGTTATAACGTGGATATGATGAATCACATTTCTGAAAATGTTCTTTTGGGGCAATCAGATTTGTCTTTTGTAGCCTGCTAATTGTACAAGTAAATGGACCCAGCGATTCACAAAAGAGTTTGAAAGGAAAGTAATAAAGGTGAAAAACTAGCTGTTCATATGAGAAAATCAGAGAAAAAAATCCAACTTTAATAGAACCAATAAAAAGACTAAGGAACCTCTTGTTATAAGTTTTTATTGTTCTGCTGTTATTCAATCGACTGCATGCTAAGTTATACAAGCATTTGTTTCCAGAAACCTACAATCTTAAAATCTTTCCGATATAATTTCTTGACATGGAAATGATGGGCAACTTTCATTTGACAGTTTACAGCCAAGTCATTAAGGTAAAATCCTACTTAACAGAAGTATGATTTGCTACAAGGGTCCCATTATTTGAGGAATCACTCATCTCTTTATCTTAATTTTATCAATCTTTTCTTGTTATTTGCTCACCAGAGACTCCCTGTAATGTAACCTTTCATACAACATGCATGAAATGACAATGAATTTAGGATTTCTGTCTTTTTCTTTGGTCTCTTATTATGAATTGATCTAAGGAATATGTCAAATCCCGCTTATCTTTGAAAATAAAGAGGAAGTCAGGACAGGAAATGCCTAACCTATGAGAATATTGGTAAAACAAATACTTTTTCAGAAGAAAATGTTCTTTGCATACTCTCTTCCATTTCATATTTGAAATTTTCTTCTATGACTGGAGACAAACTATCTTTTCAGGATACTTGGTTTAATTTAAATTTATTTTCTTTCCTTTTCATGGAGATATCAAATGGAAATTGAGATGTTTAGTATGAATTCATCAAATTCATAAATATATATATGAGTAAAGGAATCCTTTCATTCCAACACCATCACATGTGACATTGAAATTGTGTTATTATTTAACTCGGTACTCTGATAATGTTGTTAGATTAAGCTATGATACTTTCGTTGAGATGGAGACATGCCCTTCATCTTGAGACTATTATGGAACCTGCAGGTATTGAATTGAAGTGGTAAAATTGAGAAGAAATAAAATGAAATTTATGTACTTTCCTGAGATTGCACACACTGCAGTACATGGTACATTTGTTTCCTGGTGGAATATAAGTCTCAGTGTATGTACAGGAAATTGTACTTATCCAGGAGATGGACTGTGGAACAGATGGAGAATTTGGTACTTAATCTAGGACTTGCCATTTAAAGGAAAGAAATTCTTGTTATATTCAAAATGAAAACACTAAACGATATGGCAGTGTGGTATGTTTACAACAAGTCAAATAGATGAAAGGATTTCTAAATCAGAAATGTAATGGAGTCAAACTTACAACAATCTGACCATCACTTCATGGATTTACTAACATTAAAGAGCAAACAATTGTCTCTTATCTCTGGATGTTTGGAAAACAGCTGCCTTTGCTCAGGAGTGAAAATGTCCACGGGACTTGTAAAAAATATTTAAGTTATTTTTTTCCAGTATTCGTATCTGTCATCTGAATTCATAGTCACAGTTAATTTCTAATTCTGAAATCATCACATCTATCAAATATAATATCCAAGTTGTCAGTTCTGAAGTAATTGAAAAATCTTGAACCACTCATTGAATATTGGATCCAATTTCGTATGTGCGGTTATCACCTTGCAGGACATTTTGTCTGAATTCATGCACTTTACATACGACTCTAATTTCTTTTCCTGGTTATAAAAAACAAGAAGAAAACATGCTGTTTTCATTGTTACCTATTTATCCTTCAAGGAAGCCTACTTGGATATTGCCTGTTTATTGAAAGTATATCTCATTTTATGTTCAGAGTTAACACTCTTGGTTTATGTAGTTGAAAAAAGCTAATACATGATATAGTCTTGTATCAAATTTAAAGTCATTGCTCTCATATGGCCTCTGCACATATCGGTTCAAGACCATTAAACAGGTCAGTTTTATATCCAAGATTTTGCCAACTTTTAGCACTTTTCAGGTTTGATAACATGACACTAGGTTTATGATCCTCCACCTGACACTTAATGAAGTTTGACTGTTCAGCAAACACAATTCCATTCTAACTTGCATGTCCTTAACAGCTTGTCTTTCAATTATTGACACATTGTGGAGGTCATGATTTTGAAAACAAACACTTTAACTGGTCATTACATAAGTAAAACTGGTCATTACATGCAAACAGTACAACTGGTCATGAATTACATACAGTACAACTGGTCATTACATACAAACGGTACAACTGGTCATTACATACATACAATATAACTGGTCATAAATTATTTGCAGTACAACTGATCATTGATTGAATACAGAACAACTAGTCATTAGAGTACAACTGGTCATAAAACTATAGGCAGCACTACTGGTCATAAGTTATAGGAAATAAAACTGGTCATTTATTACCTGAAAGAAAACTGGTCATCCTTACATACAGTACAACCGGTCATAATTCATATGCAGTAAAACTTGTCATCCTTACATACAGTACAACCGGTCATCCTTACATACAGTACAACTGTGTAAATGGTAAAAAAATCATTGCTGCTTAAATGTTGCACAAATATCTGTACAATACTTGTAAAGTATGAGGAAAACCATTAAATCTGTTTCAGGTTGAGGTAAAATCTATTCAAGTATTTAAGATTGTTAAATTGGCTTTGTAAGAACTTTTTCAGGATATCAAAGTCTGTTGTTCTGGTCAAATTTTTGTTACCCATATATAGGTGAATGTGACATGCCTCCAAGAGGCTTGAATAGTTGGTGTTCTTCCTGTATAACAGATTTTGATCAAACTTCACATAGTATTGTCTCCCCTGGTTAAGGTCAAGGACAAAGCCATCACTTCTATCACCAGATATTCTGTTTAAATACAATTTGAATGATATTGCTATACATTGAGGTCAATTTCAGCTATGAAACACAGGTCATCATTTTAGTATTAATTGGCAGGTGTCTGTTAACCAACAGTATCGTGAAGCAACTAAGTTAAATCTTAGAAGTGATCAGTATTCTGTCAGCTAAAGAATCTTTGATTACCGCATTTTAAATGTAATAACTGATGACGAATATTAGCTTCAAAATAAATATTATTTGAAAACAAAATAATAATAGACATTTGTTAAACTTGATGTTGAAATAATAATAATAGAAAACTATGGTATACAGTTGTTGTTAGAGTATTAAATATTTGTATCACAAAAGTGATCAAATGATTAAATATTTGATTATATCTAATTTGGAAGAGAAGATATCTGTTCATGTTTTGCAGAAAAAATGTTTGTAATATGATGTACAGGATAGTCCAAACTGGAATATCAAATTCAACAAGGATGCGTGGGGGAATGTGTTGATCTTACATGGTTGTGATGAATTTGATATTCACATTAGGAACAAGGACAAAAACAAGAATCGGTAAAATTAAGGAACTGCGATGATTTACCATTACAATTTTTTTTTTTTTGAGGGAGTTGGGCAGAGGGGGTATTGATCACCATACCTCTGCAGGATGACTACTAGAAGGGTGTGTGAAACTAAAATTGCATTTTAATTTATAATAACACTATCTGGTGCTCTGGTTGCCTTCGCTAGGTGGATGAGAAAACAAGACAATGTATGTTCAAAGTACGACAGACGTGGAACGAAATATTTCCAAATAGGAAACTATATGCTGTAGATGTACGAGTGAACCTTGTGGATCCAGCTTGGCCGATCACTGCCCAGCCACCTGTTGAGTCTAGTATCCATGTCAACCCAAAGTTCCTGGCTGCAAAGGTAGGCTTGGTTGACAGGTGTTGTATAGTACTAAATAATTACTATTCAATGTCTCCTTAAGATTTACACTTAAATGATAAATGGTAGAAATTTACTGGAAAAATATCCAACCTGTCATCGTTTTTGATATTAAGTGATCTTGATCAGCCTTTGATTTCACAATTTGATAGGATTATTTTGGGGAGGGGGAAGAGGTAAGTAGTTGCAGCATATTCAGGAGATGTTGGGAGGGGGGGGGAACATGATGAATGAGAAAAGTGAGAACAGTAATATTGCATAGCAAGTGTTCATCAATAAGCTGTTGGTGGCCTGCTCGAATAGAATTTCTTTTTTGTTAAATAGGTGTTTTACATTTGAACACTATTATATTGATTTTCAAAGGTTAGCACACAAAATAGTTTTTAAAGTTCTAAAATGTTGCTTTCTCGGCTAATGATCTGTCAATTCTTGTTTGTAAGAAACATAGTGCTAAAAGAGAATAGTCTGCTGTATATTGGATAATAAGTGTGATTCTCACAAGGTGACAAGACCAATATACTTACAGACAATGCAATGTAAGTGAAGTTGGAGGTATATTTTGCATTTTAAACCTAAATCCTGTTAACTGCTTTGTCACCAGGTCCAAAGGACCACGTTGGTCTTTGTAATTACTGTAAGTCACATTCTGACTAAATCTTGTAGGCTTGTAATCCAGTCTTAGACTGGATATATTTCAATTTCAAAATTCATGTTTTTAAATCGTTATGGAAATAACTTTTTGGTAAGATAAATAGTGGGTTTTTTTTTTCAGTTTTAAATGAAGTTTTTTGAAACAAAAGTGCATTCTGTACTAGTTATGGAAACTCAATTGCTGTACATTTCCATGAACAATTTGGACATTTCATCAAATGTTGCATCCACCTTGAATTTATCAGGAATTTTCACACATGTTAGATATTTAAAGGAAACAATTGTTATTTTAATAGCAGAAAGAAGAAGAGATTTTGGACGACGAAGATCTCATCATCCACGACACTGTAACTGAGGAACAGGAGGCGTTGATGCGCCAACAACTAATTGCTAAACAACAGGAACTACTCAAATTGCAGCAACAACGTCTCGAGCTTGAACTGAAGGAGACTAGAGCCAAACTAGATCAGCAAAAACAGGTAAGTTCAAGGATCATGGTTCGGTGCAGTGGAATCTGACCCCACAGTCTGTATGCTACACACAGGACTCTATTAATGAGAATTTAAGTCTCTAGGAGATCAAAGTTAGTGGTTAACAGTAATAGAAATATTTTGTAATTTTTATCCTAATGTTGGTCATTTTAAGTTGTTTCTTGTTGTATAGACTCGCATCACAGTAATCAATATCAGGATAATGTATTGGTGAATGTATTTACAGGACTAAAAGTTTTGCAGTACCAATAAGAATACAAACTTTTGTTTTTCAGCTCAATTCTGGTAAATCCCAGCCTTCTGAGGATTTGCCAATAGATCCAGTGGAGATACCGAACCCACCCATCCTTCCTACCTCAAAGTCCTTAACTGAGACCTCAGTACCTACTGTGACTAGTGCTCCTAGTCGACCCACCACCCGAGACCCCCGCCTAGCCTCCAGGGATCCTCGTTCAGTCCGCAGAGACCCTCGTCTTAAAGGCAAAAGTGTTGCTGATTCTACACCACCGCAGGTGTCAAAGTCAGAAAGTAGTCCTGCAGCTGTTGAGAATTCTGAATTGACCTCTGTACCTACTTCTATGGTTGTACCTACTTCTCTGATGGCATACCCACCGCCTCCCTTGCCAAACATGATGCCACCTACTGTTGCTGGGATGATGCCACCTGGCATGGTACCAGGATACATGCCACCTGTGATGAATATACAGCCACAAACAAATATTCTTCCTCCTGCAGGTGGACCTGGACGATCTATTGTGCTACCAGGCATGCTTCCCTTTCCCATGCCAACAGCTCGAATGGGTATACCAGTGCCTCCACCTGTTGTCAATATCAACAACCAGGCCATCCCTAGTAAAGAGGAAGATCCAAAGACTGATAAGCATAGTCATGAGAAATCAAACAGTAAATTGAGTAAAAGCTCTTCCTTGCAACATTTGTCTCAGAAATCCAGTACTGACCACAAGTCAAAGGATGGGAAGGAAAGTTTTAGATCAAGTCGTGATATGCGTGCTGATCGTAAACACAGCGATAAACGTGATACCAACAGCACAAGTGCTAAAAATAATAGACATTCCGAATCAAAACGTTCATCTGTGGAGAAAGATCGTGATCAAAAAGACAATAAAGATGGTAAGGATCGTAAGTCATCATCATCTTCATCTTCATCATCATCAAGTCGACGAGAAAGTCCAAGAACAAGCTACAGTAGCAGTGGTTCAAAAGAGGAAAAGCCTAAAACGAGAAATGACTCTAAAAGTGAATCAAAGTCAAAAAAAAGTGACAAGGATGATATCCGTCATAAAAGAAGCAGCAGAGATTCTGATGAAGATAGCAGGAAGAGTAATCGTAGTGATGACTCGGATGATCGGCGACGAGAAAGTACGCGCTCAACACGTGGTTCAAAAACTAGAACAAGGTCACGGTCACCAGTGAAATCCAAATCTCCAGAGCCAAGAAAATCTAAAAATAAGGCAAAGGAGAAACTGGACAGAGGAGAGAAAAATGAGAAAAAGCCTTCAAAGGAAGGAAGTAAAAAACTGTCTCCTTCGAAAAAAAGTAAAAAAGTAGAGAAGGGGGTCGTAGAAAAGACTACTGAAGAGAGTGAAAAAGTTGAAAGTGTGAAAGTAAAGGAAGAACCTGTTGACATGGATACTGACAACAGAGAAGTACCTAAGATAGAGGAGCCTGAGAAAGTGGAGGAAATAAAGAAAGAAAAGGTGGAGGAGACAGCTGTTGAACCCTTACAACAAGATGTGCCAAAAGTAGCCTCCCAGTTAGAGGACATGGATGTCGATGACCGACAGGTTCCCACTCAGACTCCGGAGAGTCTGAAGCGAGATCTTGAAGATAAAAAGGAGGAGAGTGATGTTACAGAGGATGGACCAAGTTCAAGTAAGAAAGCTCGACTGGAAGAGGAACCTGAACTTAGTACAGCCAAGGTTATGGATGAGGACCTCAGGTTAGTATTACCTGTGTTAACTAATGATACATAGAAGTAATCATCTGGAACTGGTTTTGAATGAACAGAATTAGTATGATATATAGATTTATTTTGTCATTGCTGATAATCATTTACAGCAACAATGCAATCCAATGAAGAGTAATATATTGTTATTTATTTTACAGCTCCTTGTTTGGGTCTGAAGACCAAGACTACAGAAGCCAAAGGGATGGCCCTGTTCCTCCAATGAAAAGTCCCTACCATGATAAGTGGATGAAGTTTAGAGAAAACCATCCAGGTGACTTTAAATATGAGTTGGATCTGCAAAAGGGTAGAGAACTGGCTGCCCAGGATGTGGACCACCGAAGAGCAAGTTCTGAATCTGACCCTCTGAAGGATGTGGATCATAGACATGAAGGATTCCCTCAGGATACAGATCTACGGTCGTCCACAACTCGTAACACCCTAGACCACGATGTACAAGACTACGACAACCGACCGCGTCCTAAACCCGTCCATATACCTGCAGCCCTACAGCTGGATCATAGGGAGGAGATTCTTGAACAGATTGAGCAGCGTCGGAGGTCTGGTGATTTGAGTCATGATATGCATCAGGAATTACTTCACCAACTTTCCAGATTGGATAATGTACAACGCCAGCAAGACCGGCTTGGGTTCACTGATAATGCCCAGAGGCATGGTAGTCCTATTCGTGATACAGACCGCCGCGGTAGAGATAGCTGGCAGTACAGATCACCACTCAAAGACCCACCCAACAGCAGATCCTATGAAGGGCGACCAGACTTTCAGAGACCTAGTAGATACAGAGACGGACCTCTCAAGGACTTTGATGACAGACATGGATCTGACCGACGACGGACACCTCCTTTAGATCATTCTGGTCCCCTGCGGGATAGAAACAGAGACATAGATATTCGACACGGTCCTGAATTTGGTGACAGGCGTAGACCACCTAATCACATGGATGGACCCAATAGGGACTATGACAGTAGACTTGGACCACCTAGGGACTTTGATAGACGACGTGAACCTCTAATGGATGCCAACCGTCCTCCTAGAGACTGGCAGGGACCAGATGGCCGTCAGAGGTCAGGACCCAACCGTGATCATAATCGAGACTGGAATTATAATGAAAACGGAGGCAGGGGCTGGCAGAATCAGGGTCACTGGAATGATGAGCCTGGCTATAGAAAGGATGGTCCCCCAGGACGGTATCATGACCCGCGGTCAAGGTATAGAGATGAAAGAGGTCCACCAGATGGCCCACAGGGTAGGAACGGACCATACAATGACAGAGGGCCACATATGGGTCCACCAGGACATAGAGGTCCAACTCATCAGCACCCATTTATCAAACGGCAACAATCCACAGACCCAAGGTGGAGAAGGATTGTTGGCTATCGGGGACCTGACGAAAATGAGGAGTTTGTTATTGACGGACGACCCTTTGGTATTGCTGTTGGACAACCAGCAAGGAAGATTAGGGCAGCTGGACGGACTATAGAAGTTTTTGCAGATCCAAATGAACGTGCAATTCGTCTGGATGGAGCTATTGTATACAGGTTTGGGGATATGGTTAGAGATGTAAACATTGGCCGTGTGAATGTTAAGATATTCTATCATGGTTTGCCACGCTCTATTTGGATTGACGGCATAATGAGGGAACTACGTGTCGATGCACCACCAAAAATTATAAACATTAAGGACAAGGAGCATACAATGCGCATTGATGGGCGAGATCTAATGATCCTGATAGACAATAAAGAAATGGGTGTAGTGGGGGGACCACCTAGATATGCCTTTATTGACAATAGCCGTTGTGAGTTCAGGTTTGACCCTCCTCCTCGCAAGATCTTAATTGATGGCAATATGTGTGAACTGAAGCTAGACAGAGCTATCCCCTGTATTGTAATCAATAACAAAAAAAGGGGAATACGCTTTGATGGTCCCCCGAGAGAGATCATTGTAGACAATATCAATTACCTGGTTCCTGTCGACGATTGTGTGAAAATACGAATCAACAACAGGCCTCATTACTTGGCACTTGGAGGACCAGCTCACGAGGTGATTCTGGATGGCAAATGGTTCGAAGTGAAATTTGGTGGGCCAGCCAAGGAGATCTCCTTAGGAAACCGTGTGATATATGTAAGGCTAGAAGGACCTCCACCAGAAGTAAAGATTTTGGATGAAATTATTGAAGAACCTGAATCTGTGCAAATGCGGTATGAGAGTGGCCCTCCAGCAATGCAAGATCCAAGACCCAATGGTCCAGTGCAGCACATGCAGCCCTCTGGGCCAGGACAACAAGGCCCTTCAGTAATGGTAATGGGCAGTTCCATGGACTCTCAGCCACTGATGCAGCAAGGAATGATGCAGCCACAGCCAGGACAGGTCATGATGAACCCCCTCCAACAACAACAAGTAGTGGCATCCCAGGGACAGCCAGGGTTTGGTGGTGTGATGCAGCAAAACCCAATGCTTCCCACACAAATCCAAGGTAAGCAGAGATAATATAACATGATGAATTTATTTTGATTTTATCAATGTAAGTGGTCAATTCAATTTTGAATGTGCATATTGCTCCATCATTACAGCCTACCCTTTTTCAGGAGGCTGAACCAATACACGTTTTAATAATGTTCTGCTAACTATCGACTTTGAATATTTCCAGTGAATTTGATTGTGTTTAATTCACTATTTACTGAGGTCTTGATATAACTTAGAAAAGTATTGCAAGATTGGCAAGTGATTTTAAGAATCCTTCAGAAAATGAAAGTTAACCTTAAAACTGTGCCAATATAAGAATCTGATGATTTTTTTTGTTGAATCATCGAAAATTGAACAACACTTAAATATAATGCAAAGCCAGGAGGTACATTTGAAATCTTTGAAAGCATATTTATAATAAATGCTAGGTATCTTATTTGTTTCAATGAATGGCATTTTATGTGGAGGGTGTATACATTCATAATAAGCAACATGTCTTGTTGCAGGTCTGATGCCTGCTGTGTCTAGCACAATGACCACTGGTTTCCCTAGTCAGGCACCAGGTAAGTAGGTCACTGTGACTCATCAGTCAGCTTCCATCTTCATCAGAATTCAATTCACACATTCACCAAGACCATTCATGTTTTAAAGCATAACTTCAGTTGTTTCTTGTTAAATAGTGTAATTCACAACTTCCATTAAAAGATGCTAAACACAAGCATGTTATAAAAATAAATCATGTTATATAACAAACAAAAAAATATAAATTTTCTGTTGGTTATAATTATTTTGAAAGAAAAACAGAAGTAAAAAAGTTTTCATTGTGAGAATTCTAATCATATCATTTAATGAATTGCAGCATATTTGCTTTTCAATATTTCCTTTAGCAGCATCGAAGATTCATGAAAAGCTTAATATTTTGTTTTCAATGAAAGTATGTTTTATTTCACAGTCCAACAGGCACCAACTAACCAGTTGAATGTAGACTCACTACTTCAGCGTCTCATGGCTACTGGTATCATCCCAGGCAAGGTCAGCAGCGACAAGGACACCACCGAAACAGCCGAAACGCCTAAACCACCGGAGATAAGTGGCAAAAATGTGAATAAAAAGACGACTGCAAAGGATAACTTCATTAAGCCAGTGAGTACAGTTTTTATACCGTTTTTATCATACTAAGAATGTTGTTAGTTGTAGTAAAATGTAGCAGTCCAATAGAGTTTTTTCTTTTATTAAGAATTTTCAAGTTGTAGCTGTTTTATTTTTTTAAGTGTCTATAATTTTAACAGATCATATTTAATTTCCATGATGTAGAAGTTTCATTGAAGATGATTTTAACAGACCAAAATTTTATTTTATAAATATATAAATGTACAAATTATACTCCTGGTGTATATGATTACAACAAAGAAACTTTTTTTTCACAGGTGTTTAAACAAGTTAAGATAAAAGATGTACCAGATCTGACCGAACTAAAGACAGAAAAACTGAAACAGTAAGTGTAATATTGATGAAACCAGAAAACAATAGGGCATCAGATTATACAATCACACTCCCAAGTGATGAGGAATAGAGCAACTTGGTATTGTTGACATTACCTGTTATATTGTTATATTTTGTTGACTTGGGGGGGAGGCTTAGTAGTTAGCAACTAACCTGTTCTTGGAAGACACAATAGAGTGGGGAAAAGACTTAATTGTGGTGAAATACGGTATGTCAATATGAAGAACTTAAAAAAAAACTTGGAATGATGAATTAGCGCAAAAAATTTTAAACAAACATCCTGGATATAATTGCATATAGCAGTAGGCGACCTTTTTTTGACCTTATAAAGTCCAAATCAAGACATAATTTATCTTATATATAACCAAGCTTTGCTTTATGATGATAAGACTAAGGTTGCAAGGAAATGTTTCTGGTATTACTTGTAACGATGTAAACAAGATGAGGGCTGCAAGGAAATGTTTCTGGTATTACTTGTAACGATGTAAACAAGATGAGGGCTGCAAGGAAATGTTTCTGGTATTACTTGTAACGATGTAAACAAGACGAAGGTTGCAAAGAAACAATTCTGGTATTACTTGTAACAATGTAAACAAAAAGTGGTAAAAGAAAGAACAGAACCCCTGAATAGTTATTTAATTGATATCAATCATACAAATCTGTTTTTTACAGGTTTCATGAGGGAGTTATACAAAGTCTGTTCTCAGGGATTCAGTGCTCAGCTTGTGGTCAGCGTTTCTCTGCTCAACAGACTGAGAGGTACAGGGAACATTTAGACTGGCATTTCCGACAGAACAGGCGAGACAAAGATGATGCTAAAGTCACTAAGTACAGACGGTGGTACTATGATGTTTCAGTAAGTAGGATATGATAATATGATATGTTGATGATGTTGATAAGTCATTGAAGAAATGTGATGAAATAGAAAGAAAACTGAAACTTCTTGAGTGTTACGTGCAATTCTAATCATTTTATTAGCAAGTTTTGACATTTAAATCAATGAGATTTTGTTTAATATATCTTCTGTTTTAATTTATTTCCTTGCAGGACTGGATAACATATGAAGAAATAGATGAATCTGAAGATAAAGGTAAAAAGTTATATATTTTCAGTATTAGTATATTTAGAGTTTCTTATAAAATTGCCCTTTTATAGTTGTCAGGTAAAAAGGATGGCAAAGACAATCTGGGGAAATGTTTTGTCTTTTTCTGGAAACACCATTTGGTATTTTACATTGGCTTACTGGGTCAATGTCCAATTTTAAATATACTATGTTGTTGTTTTTTTTTTTTTTCTTTTAACAAAGGTTCAAATTTTTATGTGGAAGTTATGGAACATAAGATAATTTTCTTTGCATGTTTTATTTTGAAGGTATCTTATGTGATTTTTTAATCCATTTAAAGAAAATTACCATAGCTGTTCATTTTATGTCAAGCAAAATCAAAGGCTATATTGTACACGAAGGATGAACTATTGAAAATTCCATGATGATAGATAAATGATACTTATTAAATAATATTTTACATTTTTCTGTCCTAAACATTCTAAGTTACATGCTTTCTTGTTTTTCTCCTCTCAGGTCGCAGTAATGTGTTTGAGAAGATGTTGGCTATGGCTTCTACAGCCAATGCCCCAAGTATTACCCAGGAGACTGTAGTGAATGCCCCTGAGGGTTCAGACATCATCCATTGTCCCCCAGCTACTGGAGAGGAGAAGGGAGACGTAAGTACTGAAGAAAAATACAGCTTTAATACATATATATATATCTATCATTCTCACCTTCTGTCTAAATTGTAAACTTTGTCTTCAACCTCCTGTTTCATGCAAATATGTTTGTGATTATTATTAAAGTATTTAAATGCTTGTTAATACTGTTTACCAATTATGAAACAATATTATAATCAATTCAGAAATCTTGCATGCTTTGATCTCAGATCTGTTTTTGACACAAGTTGTATAAGTAAGGTTTGTGATTTCATTTAAAACCAAGAGGACAGATATCTTTGATACTGATTTAGGATGACTTCAATGAAAGATTTGATGAGCATTCCAATATTTTTTGCAGATGTGTGAGATTTGCAGAGATCCATTTGAACAGTTCTGGGATGAGGACCAAGAGGAGTGGCACTTGAGGGATGCCATTCGTGTGGAAAACAAGGTTATTATCTATTTACAATTTACCTAGATTTGTTATTTATGTGGATCGAAAGCCATAGAATTACAATAAGGACATTTATATACCTTGTTAGATTTGAATGATCAAAATCAAACTTCAACTGTTTTGAAGTAAACTATTGTTGTACATAGCTTTTAATGAATGCCTGAACAGATTCGTCATATTTTTGTGGCCATCTGTCATGACTGTTGGGGTTAACTAAAGTTTCATGTATTTGGTGAGAATGAAGTCACTGCCTTGTTCAGTTCCTGTGTAGAGGATAATATTCCTAAAACACCGAAACTAGATAAAAAATTTGATGGACATGAAACTGAGTTTTCTAATGTTGAATTCTAACTTCAGGTTAGATTCTAACAAGACACAATTGAAGATATTTTAAATGTTAACTTAGAGTGTTTATTTCTCTAAGCCAATGTGTTCTGATGCTTCAATTAATGTAATATAAATATATGTTTACACTTTTACAGACATACCATCCTATCTGTTACGAAGATGAAAAAGAGGTCAGTAGTTCACTTTGTGCCTTAAGTATTTTCAATAACAGCAGTCCTAGCTTAAGTCTTAGCTATTTTAGTTGAAAATAATTTTCACTTTTTCAATTGAATAAGTATTTATACCTTTCATTAAGTACCAAGACATGATGTTTGGTATGTGACACCAGAATGAGTCGTGTAGTTAACTGATATTGAACTGTTAGAAAAGTTTAAAGATATAGACAAGAACTGAGTGAGGAGTTAAGAAGGAGAGATGGTATGTTCATAAAATCATAAGTTTGTGTTGATTTCCTTACAGGGCAGTATATTGGAGCCCACACCCACACCCATCAAGGCTCCTTTGGAAAACCCCCTTGCAAAACAGATTCAGGAAGAGGCCAATCCCATCATCTTACAGATTCGACAGGAGCTAGGTGAGCTTCCAGTCTCTGCCATCGACATGAGTAAGGTCAAGGTGAACAAGACCAAGTTATTTGTTCCAGAAGATGATGAAGAGGAGCCAGCAGCAGCAACAGAGGTGAAGGAGGAGCCTGTTCAAGGAGAGAGTGAGGAAGAGGAGGAATCAGAGAGAGACAGTGTTATGGCAATCATTAAGTCAGTGGTGAAAACAGAGCCTTCCTCTACTTTGGTGAAAACAGAACCCGGGCTATGACATATACTTGAGCAATAAACTGGGCATTTTCCAAGTGGATCAGTCAGGACCATCATCAATTAAGTCACCCATCAACATTTGCAGTGAGACAGAAGAAAATTGTGATTAAAGGCATTGTCTGTCCTGCATTACTAGTCAGATTATAGTCTCCATTTCTATTGCTGTACCAACTCTTCAGGGTCACATCACGTGAAGTATGATATGTGTGAAGGATTTTGTCCAGAATGTTTACAAAACCCCATGCTGTTGGTACAGCTTTCATCCACAGATTCCAAAGCATTATGTGATAAAATGGCCTTTACTGTTGTACGGGTAAAATATTTGCAAGGTCATTCAAAATTGTAAGTACAGCAGTGTTTGTATTTTTTTTTTATAATTGATAAATTCGTAAATATTTATTTTGATTACTAAGTGATTACAGTAATATGTCAACTAGTCCATACGCTGGAGTTCCTGAGGCAAAGTGTGAATATCACAATATTCTGTGTGAGGTCATGAGGAAATAGGATTTCTTCCCACCCAAGGCAGCCTTCATTACAAGTTTCTTATGGTAAAACCTTATATGGAAATCAGACTTTAGGAGTTAGGAACTCAGTGATTTACTCTCATTCTGTTTTGTGAAATGTATGTGTTTTTTTTATGAAGTAATTATCCTGTATTTATGAGTTGTTTTGTAAATATGCTGTACATTGTTAAAAATTAATTTTTTTTTCTTAATTATGGAATTTATTTTTCCAGTCGAAGTTCTAGATTTTAAGTGCTTTTAAGTGTAAGTCCAACATCCATTGACAACAAGAAGAAACTGATGAGCTCAGAGGTGGTATGATTCTGTTCCAAAACTGAAATGGGACAGATAAGATGTACAGATTTACAAAAGTGTTGAAAACTCTCAGCTGTCCTCCATTAGATTTCCTTAGTTATTTGATGTTACAGGGTAGTATTGTTTTTGTTTGTGTTTTATTTTGATATGTGATTATGATATTTAGAGGATGTTAAGGGAGTTTTCAATACTAAAGGGAGAAGAAAATCTTTTGTTCGTTTTCTGTCTCCTGATATGTTCTGTCTTTTTGTAAAACATACAAAGTTATCTGCTCTAGTGAACAGGTATCAGTTGTTTTCTTATTTATTAATGAGAGAATAGAATTGTAAATTTGCAAAAACGAAGTAATTTTCTCCGGCAAACTAATGACCTAACAATCAATACTTGCTTACAAGAGCAGATAACTCTGTGTTTGGAAACAATGGAATTGATAATTGAATTAATCAAACCCTAAGGGGATGTGCTATATTCAAATGAAAAGTTTGATGATGGTGGACAAACTCCGTAGTTTTTTTGTATGTTGACACTCGAGATTTCTGATTCTCAGGTCGCCTAGCTTGACCAGCACATCAAATGGTAGAAGTAAGGTATCAGTAGTGAAGTCTTCAAAGTGATAAGACAGCCTAAAAAGCATGATTGCTTTGTGCTTGTGTCAGTAACTATCCAGTGAGACTGGAATTATAATAGAAAATTATTGGAAATTTGAAGCAGTGCTTAGTGTAGATATATTGACGAGAGAGTTATGTTACATATAAAAAGCAGATAGCACTATTTATGATGTCCAAGGATTTATGAATTAGAAGCAAAGCATTTAGAATGTGGTTTAAAAGAAGTGCTGGTTGTTAGAATGTGGTCCACGTGTGATTAATTTGTCTGAATGTGTCTGAAGACATAAATGCTTGAAATAAATGATTGTATGGAGGGTAACTGCATAGTTTTATATATATGAATGGAAAAAAATAAACAGGTATACAAAAAACAAAGCTGATTGTTGTTATCATTTCATTGAGACAGGTGACACATTATATTGTCTTGTCTTCTGTCTGGTACTATTGTAACTTGTTAGTAATTGTCTGTGTGTGTTAGGAAGAGTATCTATAGACAAATGTTTACAGCAATAGGGAAGACATCAACGAGCAAGACAATTTAATACGAAAACTTGTCAATATCACAAAGAAAATTAACATATTGAAATAAGATATTTTCGGAACCAAGGAATAAATGTTATACTGTCTGAATATCTCACATAGATGCGATGACGAACAACAGAACGGTGTGGCAAGTCTGAGATACCAATTAAGGCTTACAAATCAGAAAATGGCACAACATGATACGGAGTACAAGTAACATGATACGGAGTACAAGTAACATGATACGGAGTACAAACAACATGATACGGAGTACAAACAACGTGATACGGAGTACAAGCAACATGATACGGAGTACAAACAACACGATACGGAGTACAAACACTTAGACGAATCCATAGAACTTGTCGACTCTTCAAAAACAACGAGCTCAAAAAGATGGTTTCGGAGGACACAACATGGTGAATCAAGGGACACGACAGCAACACATCCAACACAATCTATCAAACAGAATTCAAGTATTAAACGACACCAGCAACAATAAGCAAAAGAAAGTGAAACTGTCAATATATTTGCAAGTGACGGTACGACAGACAAACGAGAAGCCAAAACAGATACCAGTTCATTGCCCTTCATCTGTGCAGAAAAATCTCATCTAGGAAAATCTACAAACGATAATATCAGGAGTAAACAGACACACGAGAAACCGAAACCCATACCAGTCCATTATATATTGTATTAGATGACGAAGCTATAAATGTGTCTGAACCTAGCCCTATAGTATGTTCTATAAAGGTCTCATCGTTGTCATCTTGGTGTAATACATTAAATTTTGTAAAATATGATTGGAAAAAATCCCTGTATGACGGTAGTGTTAATAGTTGTTTTCTGGAGTTGGAAAATAGCCTGAAGTTAATAGAAATTACCGACGGAAAATGGAAAAATGTTTAACGAATGTATAAAGATATTACTTCAGCTATAATACAACCCTTTAACTCTACTTGGCTATAACAAAGTACAAAATTTACTTAAAACCATATTGGTCGAAAGAATTGTCAGAAATATACACTACTGTATAAGTCAAAAGACAAACACGGATAAATGAAGGGAAACCTCGAAATTTCCTGCAGCACAGAGAGTAAAACGTCTTTTAGAAGAAAGCCTCTGGGCCATTCAATAGGTCTGATCAGTTTAATGAAATAGAAAAATATAGTGAACTTGACCAGAATTTATTCTGACAGTTATACAAAGGAAAATCATGTAAAAACAGAGCACTTCAGATGGAAATGAAATACAACAATGTGATGTTACGAGACCTTGCAAAAACATGGGCGTCACATCTCGAAAATTTGTTCCATGGTAAATCAAACGAAGAATTAGACAACACTTTCCAAAGAGAAATTATAAACCGCGTGAATGAAATTGGGGAAAAAAATCATAACGAGGTAGACATATACCTGAATGATTGCATTACCTCCTCAGAAATTGTCTTGGTGTCTAAAGGCTTCATTACCTCCTCAGAAATTGTCTTGGTGTCTAAAGGCTTCATTACCTCCTCAGAAATTGTCTTGGTGTCGAAAGGCTTCATTACCTCCCCAGAAATTGTCTTGGTGTCTAAAGGCTTAATTACCTCATCAGAAATTAATTGCCTTGTTGTCTAGAGGCTTCATTACCTCCTCAGAAATTGTCTTGGTGTCTAAAGGCTTCATTACCTCCTCAGAAATTAATCGCCTTGTTGTCTAGAGGCTTCATTACCTCCTCAGAAATTGTCTTGGTGTCTAAAGGCTTCATTACCTCCTCAGAAATTAATTGCCTTGTTGTCTAGAGGCTTCATTACCTCCTCAGAAATTACCTTGGTGTCTAGAGGTTTCATTAACCCCTCAGAAATTGTCTTGGTGTCTAGAGATTTCATCACCCCCTCAGAAATTACCTTGATGTCTAGAGGTTTCATTAACCCCTCAGAAATTGTCTTGGTGTCTAGAGATTTCATCACCCCCTCAGAAATTAATTGCCTTGTTGTCTAGAGGCTTCATTACCTCCTCAGAAATTGTCTTGGTGTCTAAAGGCTTCATTACCTCCTCAGAAATTAATCGCCTTGTTGTCTAGAGGCTTCATTACCTCCTCAGAAATTGTCTTGGTGTCTAAAGGCTTCATTACCTCCTCAGAAATTAATTGCCTTGTTGTCTAGAGGCTTCATTACCTCCTCAGAAATTACCTTGGTGTCTAGAGGTTTCATTAACCCCTCAGAAATTGTCTTGGTGTCTAGAGATTTCATCACCCCCTCAGAAATTACCTTGATGTCTAGAGGTTTCATTAACCCCTCAGAAATTGTCTTGGTGTCTAGAGATTTCATCACCCCCTCAGAAATTGCCTTGGCGTCTAGAGGTTTCCTTACCCCCTCAGAAATTGCCTTGGCGTCTAGAGGATTCATCATCCCCTCAGAAATTGTCTTGTGTCTAGAGGTCTCATTACCCCCTCAGAAATTGCCTTGGTGTCTAGAGGTCTCAAATATGAAAAAGCGGGGGGATGGGACGGTATAGAATACGAACACATTAAACATAGTGGAACATCGCTTTTTGATTCGCAGCCTTATCTAATAATGTAAGTTATAGAGGGACCAGCTATTTTCTCATTAGGCAGTTTGGAGTGTTCTCAAGTACAGTTCCCTCCTTTGAATGAACGTTAAGAACGATTTTCAATGTCGAAGAAAGCAAGTGTTGAGAACTGACATTTGTTTCCAATGCCTGGGATAGAGTACTGAAAAATGTTCTCTTGGACCTAATTTGAAGATTAAAGGGGTCAAGTCCCCCAACCAAATCCCTTCATTGGAAGATTTAACAAAACATAAACACGTGACCTATAAAATAGGTCAATGTCATACATTTGAACAAACTTGAAAGGCTTATCCACTAGCATTGTTTTGGTCAAACATGATCCTGTGTAATTTTATCATAAAGAAGCAGAGCTTAACAATATTGACTCCGCGGATGACGCTGAAATTTGGTCAATATAGTTTATTCAGGGTTTAAATCCACCATGCTACCTACTTAAGAAAGGACGACGGACGCTGCACCAAAACATATGCTCAATCTGGCTGGTGAGATATAAGGCTACCTGAAATATATTAATTGAAACCATTGAAAATTGAAACTCGAAGGACATGGAACTTTCGAATACTGTTGGTCTTTCAAAAAACACAAAGATGACTAAGATATGTCTTTCGGTACAGAAAAGTCAAAGGAAATGTTATGGTATTTGTCGTAACTCATTTTATAATTGTAACAGACTCTACCAAGTACTTGTCACTTTGTACATGCTTATTAGTCTAGACGGGCAATCTAAGACTGAGAACAAAACATCTAATCAAACTACAATACAAAGATACAATGTACATGACACAGAGTCTAACCAATTAATTAAGGCTTACACGTACCAGATATAACTCAGCCCGTGACCTTTGTGTCGACGTCAATCGAATTAAACTGTAAGTCTGATAAAACAATGCAGTTTTCATGCAAGTGTTCTGACAGCTACAATGAGTTCCTCTTATCTAGCGAAGTACCCAGACTAGAGGAAACGACAATATGTTTAACTGGAATTTCATCTGTCCCAAACATAAAGACAGTTAAAATAGTTCATGTCTTAAAGCAGGCAAACAATTATGTTGGAAATTGTATCTTAACCTTTTTTTAAAAACATAATGCAGCAGTTGTGGTATCAAGCATCTGCAGTTCGTCTTAAACAAAGGTATGAAATGCCCAGGTCACCAGTATATACATACTTGGGGAGTGTTCAGTCAATCTTTAGCAACCCAATTCTTGTTCCAATGGAAAAAACTTTCCCCCCAGCCTTTCGTCTGCCCTGTGTCACAAAGGAATATATGACTTAGATTAATCGAGTTTGAAACGAAATATAGGTTTCAAAACTTTGATAACGAAACAGACGACTGAGAGAAGGTCACCTTGAATTTTGACAATATGTCACTATGTGTCACTATTGATATTTTTCTTGTTTGACTTTGAATTTAACTGGTCGTCAAACGTTTTGATATATATATATATATGTTATCACTGATTTTTTTCATAAAAGCGAATTTCTCAACCTTAGAATAGGTCTTAAAACCCATTACATTGACAATGGACTGGCATCATACATTTTACCATTGCTGTTCAGGATTCTTTTTGAAAAAGAAAAGGCAAAAGCTCCAATCTTTTGAACTTTGGTTTTCCCTATCTCCACTTGATCAGAAAGCAAATGTTTGGCTGTCTGATCTCAGAACTCCCTTTTATTTCTCTTCAACCTCAACCTCATTTTTCTCCACTTGAGGTAAATCAGGAAACATTTGATTAAATGCCCATATAAGGAAATAGGTTTCTGATTTGACACATTGAAACAAGAACTACCAGGGGATATTTTAACAGTTGGATCTCTTCCCTTCCTTTCTATTCTTTCCTCTGTTTTTGCTCTTAATGATATAAAAATTGAACATTTCTCTGGAGAAATAGTGATAATAATCTTTACCTGCCAAATCCAAGATGATTGCCTGTCAGCCATTTTGTTTTTGTATTTGTACCAAATTCAAGTGGTTACAACTAGGGATCAAGGGAACCTCCGTGTGAAATTTCATGAGGATCCATTCAGTACTTCTTAAGAAATAGGTAACAAGCTTTATTAGGCAAAATCCATGATGACCGCCTGTCAGCCATTTCGTTTTTCTATCAATCCCAAAATAAAACCAACACAACTTGGGTAACTTACATATAATATTTGAGAAAGAGTCCGCCATTACCTTGCAAGAAAAAGTGAAAACCACTTTATTTGGCAAAGTCCAAGATAACTGCCTGTTAGTAATTTTTTTCAGATCAGTCCCAAAATCAACTTGCAAACCTAAGGAACCTTCATGTGAAATTTGAGAGAGATCCATCAAGTAAAATATGATAACAAAAATTGTTCACTGAAGGACGAACCAGGAATGTAGAGCGACTTGAATTGCAATCAACCTGATGATGGTGGGCTAAAAATGAAGAATATAGTTTATGCAAATAAAAACAAAGATATTTCTATGATCATCAGAAGGTTTATTTTTACGACAGAATGAGTACATAAATTTGTAAAACAATATCTACAATTTTGTGCTAGGTGAACATCAATGTTACAAAACATGCTGACTATACAGATACATTGGGTATATTGATACAGAGGAAATTCACAAATATTGCACTATTTTTTAAAGATGTAGAAGAGGTATGGAAATCTTATATATAACTAGGGACATTATTTCTAAATTCTTGTGTCTCACCACGGATCGTTTTGATTGCTACTTTATCCTTGTAGCTGTAATATCTAACTTTTGACAAGAAAGAATATTTACAAATTGCAGAAAAAATTCAGACTATCACATCAATAAAAAATAACAAGTAGAACAACACAATACTGATGATGGTCCAAATAACAAGAGAACCCATCTGAAAAAAAAAAAAATTCCAAATGTCCTGCTAAAAAAAAAAAAACTGTCTATTGCCATGGCAACAGTAAGTACAAGTAACAGTTATGCTCAGTGTGATGAAACTAAGAAATGCTAAAGCTGAACACCATGTCATTAAGTATTCTGAATAATCCTTTGAAAGCATTTATACACATATGGCCCTTTAATAAGATCTTGATTACATTCTGGAATAAAAACAAATATATATATGTCATACTCTTACTGACTTTACTTTTGGTTGCTATGGATATTTCCTAAAACAAGAGGTTTATCAACAACAGAAACAGTAATTTGTTTGAGTTTAGTGGTGACAAATTGTGGATTCTTGACTATTTTTCCTAAAGAAACCCTGTGAAGAACTGTGCATGTAGCAATGAGGAAATGTGCACACAAAGAGAGCAAAACTGGTAAGTAATTTCATTTACTGTTCATTTTATCCTGGATATGACATGTCTAAATTAATCTAACTTCTTAACTGCTTAAAATAAACTAAAATATAACCGTGTTCTTTCTACTCATTTCAGACTCTTGAAAAGTACAGACACCATATAATGTTTCTAAACCATAAGAAGTCTGCACCCTATTTTTCACAATAGGCCAATGAAGGTAAAATTTGAAAAGATCACTAATTACATACATTATTAAGTCTGAGAATATTTCCATGCTATGACCCACAATTCTCAGCAAAGTACTTCTTACAAAGGCATGGTTAGACCATGAGCGCATTACAATTAATTTGTATTTTTATGCCGAGATATTGCATTTTTCGTTCTGAGGTGAGGGTCGTAACAATCCTTGAAGCAAAAGACTATCTATACTCTGTCAAAACAGAAATCTTCATGGTTGTAGAGCAGTTTCCATGAGGTAACCTACAGAGTAATTAATCCCCAGGGATGGGAGCACATCCTTACTGTGGTTCATATCTTGGGAAGTTGGTAATCTATAGATTTATACAGTTCACACTCACTTCATTTTCCAAGAGGACACTTATTTAGCACTTCCCCTCATTCAATCTTAGGGTCAGCCACAGTGTCTTTTAGACAACGTTTGATTTCCCATCCCATTGGCCTTCAGAACATGAAGTAATCAAAGCATACCATGTATATCCTGTAATAAGCCCACATGCCTGGTAATAAGCCACCAAAATCTATATAGATGTATTTACAATGACAAGGATTTTATTCTTGTAAAATTATTCAGTGTAGAAAACTGCTGTAACAAACTCAATATGGTCCAATAAAATTTTAGGTAAATCAGTGCATCAGCTAGGACTGACAACATTCAGAAATTGCAATTAGAGCAATAATATTTAAGCACAATATTGTTAGCGTGAAAAGTGCTTAAATAAGATTATTGCTATAATATGCATGTTTAAAGTACAGGACACATAAATATACATATATAAGAGATGACAAAAAAGGTTATATAATAACCTTATCAATGCCAACCTCCCTATTGTCTTTGCTAGCCATGGGTGTTAAATATCTATGTTACTTCAACTGAAGGATAAGATACTGGATCCTAATCCTCATTGAGCTAAGATACCTTCCTAAAGTAGTCGAGGATATGTCAATTACATCCCTCTACTGGTACTGGATCCTAATCCTCGGTAAGCTAGGAAATTCAGATTTATAAAAGTAAACTTTGTTCCTTGTAGTGAAAAAGCCAAGGCACCTACTCATAGTCAGGGTGTGGTGGGCTTATTATTGGGCAATAATATAGTGTTTACAAGACTGTAGCAGACATGGGTGGGCTTATTACCTGGTACCTGCAAAACATGGTAATTACAAACATAGATACAGTATCTGGTACAGAAAAATATTCATTTCAATTTACAAGTAATCGATATCTTAACGCCTTTCTTGGTATCATACTGTGCTAAATATGGTTGCACCAAAATGACTGCAAATTATTACTCATTTTAAGTCTTTTGTTATATATATTAAACTTACTGGTTATCATTATAGGAAAATTAATTCAGCACGACAATCATCAGGTATGAAAATTCAGCAAGATGTGAAGATAGTAACCTTTCTTCCTTTTTATTGAAAACACACTATTCATGCATTCACTCCTAAATATTACATGTGGCTGCCAAAATCCCAAACTTCAAAGGGAGATTTATACATAATACTATACCCATGATTACTACAGTAAATTCTTTCTAAAAGAACCATGATTCACTGTAGTAATAGATTTTCATACACGAAGATTGACTGGTTTAAGGCTTGATATTAAACTTTAAATATAAGGTACACCATGTAATACTAAAGTGTGAATTATGGATGGTAATCTTATAACAGTCAAATTTTTCCATCATTCAGAGTAGCACCCAATAGTTTCCAGTTTGGGAAATAAACAGCACCAGTCCATCGATTGAAAGACTTTCAAAGCAAAGTCAACAAACATTTTACAAATAAAGGATAATGCATTCATATCATTCCCAAAATCCTACTTCAACAAAATATACTTCATAAATGGATTTTTCATATTTCATTTGTTTTGTTGATAACAATTGTACGCATTAGAATTCTGAACTTACAACCACTTTCTTAAACAGAAAATCCTTAAGACAAATTAGCATAATACATGGTAGCAGTAACTGCCATCCTGTCACTAAACATTCATACTTATGTATAACTGTATACAAAATACCAAGATCTGGTATCACCTGTTTACACATACTAATATCTTCCAAAAACTAAATTTCTAACAAAATACCAGAAAAACTGAAAACTTTTACAACACAACTGCCTGCCAACATCCATGTAACAAAATGTGACAGTCTAACAGTGATACAAGACCAACCCAGTAAAAACTGCTCATATAGCTGAGTGAAGTCGACTTCAAAAGTTACCACAACCATACTAGATAATTGAAAATACTGAATCTTCAAAACCTTTCTGGTTTTCTGTGCGAAGCTTAACCAGTGCAGAAATAGCATCTCATCAATGTGGACAACATTTTACAGGATTTAGATGTCACCAGCCTGGCCATCTGAACGCTTGGAACCGATAGATCTAACCCTGCATTACTAGTAATGATGCTTGTGTAGCGTGGTGACAGCACACTTGCCTTTCACCACCGTGACTAGACTTATATTTCTGAAGTGTTTGTGAACTGGTCATCTGCCAACTTAAGTGATTTTTTTCTAGGTACTTCTGGATTCATCGCACACACTTCATTCTGGACCAAAAAGTGTGGTTAATTAAAAAGATTGCTTGCTTCAAAACTACAATAAACAATTAGAGTACGTAAGTTTCCAACTGTAACTATGTACATGAAAGGTTATGCTTGTTGTGGTGGAAAATATTAAAATGGAGTTTAGATTAAAAAACATATGAAAGCATTTTCAACGACAAAATTTTATTACAATTTTTGTTAAGAGATATCATTGACTTGCAAATGTCCTATGTCACAATACAATAGCATGTTCTGCTGTCTGACAATTTCATTTTATATATAAGGGTGATACACAACTGACCATAAATGTTTTAGAAGGAAAACTAGAACAAAAATAAATTCTGTTTATATACCCAGTACTGCTACTAAACATATACAAGCATCACAATATTCATTAAGTATGGTGAGAATAAACTGACAAACAAGAGGTCCAATGTTCCAGAATTATACACCTGCTCTGCAGCCTTAAAAGAACCCTAAGTCACTTTAGTGAATTTCTGCAAACTTTGCAGCACATACCAAAGCATGACCTTTAGGATCTTGAAAAGAAAAAGTTTGAAGTACTTAACACATCAGACTCTAACCACCTTGAAAGAGGGTCAAGATCATTCATATGAACAATGTTGGTGGTCCTTCTACCAATATACTGGAGGCCCAATATCATTATTGAGGACCTTTAGACAATGGACACAGCGTGACGGCATAACCTCATTTGTTCATGAATCATCTGGAGGTGCAGGATATAAACTACCATCCTTTCCACCAAGGCAGTGAAGATTCAATTTCTTCATTGAACTTGAAAAGGTGACCTGTCTGAGCCATGTTATGACACCTCTGATTTATCTGGGAAAAGATAAGTGGAAGATATTAAGATATGACTGCCTTTCTAATATA
Organism: Ylistrum balloti; assembly: GCF_031769215.1. NCBI lineage: Eukaryota > Metazoa > Mollusca > Bivalvia > Pectinida > Pectinidae > Ylistrum > Ylistrum balloti. The sequence continues at coordinate 506,176 of NW_026781993.1, forward strand.
CTCTTCTCTTCAGTACATGTACTCTTTCCATAGAAATGAAGTCTGTACTTGGAGAAGTGTACATCTTTACAAAATCCAGAGAAATTTAATTAAGAGCCATATAAACTTCCCCAATTTTTTCTCTCCCTAATAGAGATCAGTGTTTCAAATGCAGTAAATTATTTTGCCAAAATATTGAACACTGGTAATATTTCTTTAGAAAAGGGCATTAATAATGTAATAATACCCAGATCTCTCTCAATAACATGTGACATTGTAATGTGTAAAAAATATCAAACATATTCTAAATATGACGAAGATACAATTCTCGATGACTATAAAAAAGCAAAAGCAAAACATGAGTTAATTATCATCAAAGCATTTGTTCCTATTTATATTGGATGAATTCAAGCCATTTCAGCAGGTGTCGGTACCAAAACAATAAGTTAATAGAATCTTAATCACAAATCACTGTCTCAGGGTTTAATATGACACAACAGTCAGGACTCTTTTCTTCATCAAATGCTTCAAAGTACCAGGGTAACAAGCATCTGGTCTATATTGAGATAGATATCTATTTCTTTTTCATGGATGAAGAATGTGACTGTAATGACAGAAGATACAAGAATTCTTCACCACTGAAATAAAGTTCATGATATTTCGACTGAATGTTATCTATGCAAATAAAATTTGAACAAATGTTCTGCTGGCTGTTGTGGAATTATTTTCCATATTCAGAAAAAAAAAACATCAATTACACCACATCTTACAACCTATCTACAAATCATTTTAACACTTAAAAGTATATTTTTACATCTGAAGTCCATATCCTATATCACACAATCCATATTATACTTTGCTATTTTTATCACTGGCAATATCATTACAAGGTAAGACTTCTGAAGTACAAACTTGAATTACAAACTTTATAAAGAGGACAGCTTGGATCTGTCATCAAGAAAGACAAGCAAACTTACAAACTAGATAAAGCGATGAGTCTGTTCATCACCAGGAACCTATCACCTGAGACAGAAGCTAGTCTAGGGAATCATAAAACTTAAATATGACTTAGTAATAATGTACAGATATATAATACTCAAAGATGAAATAATTTTATTGATTCATACGTCATCAATGAAATTCCTCTATGAAACAAAAATGGTGCTGAAGAGATCGAAAAGGACCAGAATGGATCCATACACAATATATATTGTTATCTATATATATATATATATTGTAATATAACGCAAAACACAGAGAAAATTTCTGGAGTTCTTCAATGAATGTGCCAGTAAAACATGTCTCAAGTTACATAAATAACTAAATAGGCTTGATAATAGTCAACATATATATCAAGCAGTTAACAGTATTTTTATCTCAGTTTAAATATATTCTCATTTGATCTGAGAATTGATGTCAAATTCAGTGTTAATATTCCTCAACCTTCATTTTATCACAAACAACAAATCGTTTGTTCATTAACAAATTAAATACAAATTTTACATGCATGCACATGTAATAAAATGCATGATTTTCAATTATTCATAAATAAAATGTAAACACCACATCACTAACTACATAATTCAAAACATTTAATACCAGGAACTTAGAGAGAAAATTTAGTTTTTGAAGAAGAGGTCCATTAGGCCTGTATTGCTTACCGGCTTCTATCTGAACTGGACAATGGCTGTTTAAGACTACTTACAGATCAACCTTTCAACTTGGAAACCAATTTTTGACTTCAAAAACAAAATGTAAGCATTTCAAGGACATCCATAGAATATCTACAAAATATTTGTTAAAAATTTCAATATGTGGAATTGAAAATTAGTTGAAAGCTCCATTTTGAATTTTGATACCATTTCAACAACCAATAATGCTATCTTACTTGGATCAGGAAGTATTATTCATATATATTATTGCTTTGACTGAAGCTAAGAAGTTACAATGTCTTGACTAATAATATTATATATTATGAATACTGTGGTATATAGTTCTTGTTACCACAAAAATCATCTACTACATATAAGGTCAAATCTCTTCATACATTCATGCAGAGTACCTTTTAAACTCAAATTTGACAGACAGACACACCAGTATAGCAAATCTTCAGCTCACTTTAGTCATGATGAGCTATGAATATCACATTATGCTAAATATACCACATGGTTCATATATTTGTGGTATCAACTTTCACAAACTACATAAGACTAAATATCATAACAATTATACATGATCATTTTCACCATTACCACAAAGCAGATTTTATAAGCTATTAATCATAAACACCTTTACCTTATGTCATTAATCATAATTTGTTGCAGTAATGAATTGTCTAGAAAAAAAAATCAATATTGAATCAAAGCTATTAAAACTATTATCCAGTTCTTTTCCATCAATAAAGAATTCATTAATATCCGACTTGATTACCAAGAAACTACATCTATAACCAAATGAAAGACTCCCACATTGGAACAATCTCGGCTCCACTGTCTTGTTACCTGGAATTATTCTGATGTTCTTTCAATATTTTTTTATATCGAGTCATAAGCTCTATCATCAACTCAAAAACAAAAGCAGTTGCTAGTATGTAAGGATAAATCAGACTACAGTTTTGGATTTTAAGTCTCCTAGGTTTGTTGTAACCTCTATGCCACATTTTAATTAATTCAAATAATGGCCCTGTTCAGAATATACACATAAACTGTTCTAAAATTCTCTGATAGATGAAAAATGAAATTTATTTAATCTTTGGGCTGCTGCACCTCCCAGTCTAGCATCACTGACAAGTTCTAGAAGGACCAAACAGCTGTATTATGCAGTTTAATTCATTGTTTGGCTCTACTGTATCTAACTCTAAATTATGAAAAGGTGCTATTCACTAGTGTGCCTATTGTACAATCTATTGGAGAACACCTGTGACTGGTAGTTAATATTTCATAGCATCCATGATAGCACATACTAAATAGTGTTAATATCAAATTACCTGTACTGATTTCATAGAACAGAATCAATCTTTATCAGATTCCATAAATCCTGGAACAGAGCGTGTTAAATACATACTTGTGCTTCAGGAATCCATCCAATGTAAGTTAACAGCAAATAAGACGAAATTTATACTATCTGATTTCACTAAATTTTTCAGTTACAAAAAGCTGTACATTCTTAATCCTTTTTCACTGCTTGAAAAGAAAGCTTTGTAATTAGAAAATACAAAATGTAGTTAAATAAAACAAATGTTGAACTTATTCTTTGCATGAATATTTTTTTACTTCATTATTTCATATTTCATAGTACGATGTGACACCTGTTGATATTAAACCATATTGAATATAAATTTATACAATGGAATATTCTGAAATATTACATCTGACAACATCAACAAACAATGAAATAATCCAAACAAAAGTGGATTCAAATACTTTTTAGCTGTCTGTTTATGTAACAAGGTAATTTAGGCAAAATGATAGTTATGTTTCCTGTTTTGGCTCTAAAGTGTACGATATGTCTGTCATTTGTTAATAATGATACCCTATTTTATATATTTAACATCTAATCAATTTCAGAAAATGCTAGTTCCATTTTTCAAATGCATCATATTAAACATTCAAGTAAGGCAAATCTGTAGCTGGAACAGTATTAACATCAAATATATACATTTTGCTTATAAATAGATTTATTCATGAAGATATTTGGCAAACTGAACTGGCTCAGTTGGTGATCAGGAAACACAATTAATATTTTGTCTCAAATTTGTACATGTTTTAAGGTTGTATGCCACATAGAAACGTTGATCAGTGAATCATGTGTTAAGTAATATAAGTAGCCTAGATGCAAAATTTAAAACAGTCCTTTACCTGATTTGATCATTTTTCTGCAAAAATATATATGTATAATTATATCAGAATTGTTAATCAAATGCACAAAAAAACCCGGTTTAAGTACCAAATACAACACAGAATAAGAGAAAAATGTATTACACAACTGTTTGCTTTGTGATATATGGAGGACCGAATTAGATAAAAGAAATATTGATAAAGATAAAATAACCTTTTTGGTTGAAGTTTATTAGACGAAATACTTTTGGTAACAGCAGCCATATTCATGATAATTAACAGGCACAAGAATCCTTCCTGTCACCTTCCACACCCATAGATTGTAGTCCCTTTCCTTGGGAACTTTTACCGATGGAGATAACTTGAACATTACTTGGTAGGCCTGACTGCTCATCACCAACATATGGCGACATTAAAGGTTTGCTATTCTTAAGCTTGTGAGCAAGCGTCATGAAAATAGCATCTACATGATTGGCACGCTCATCATCTTTGGCTGATGTTTCAAACAGTGGCATGTTGTGGGAGTCGGCAAACTTCTGAGCCAGATTTGTGTTTACAGCAATACGTAGTTTCATATCACATTTGTTTCCAACAAGAAGTCTTGGTATGTTTTTGTTCAGGTTGTGTCTGTCACATTCCTCTATCCAACTAGGCATGCTATCAAATGAGCTCATCTTAGTGACATCATAGACAAATACAACAGCATGTACATTCCTGTAGTAATGCTGGACCATAGACTTTCGGAACCTCTCTTGTCCGGCTGTATCCCACAGTTGTAGCTGTAATATAAAATAATAAATTGTATGATATCAATAAACTAAAGGAGTCTATGTGTGCATATTAGCCTTTTGTAATTAACCAATTGGTTTCAACAACCAATTCTTATCTTCCTGATTACAACTATTCTTTTAGATTTAGGCCTCTTGATTCACTGACGACTAGAAGACAAACAAAACAGCTGTGTAATGAAGTTTCATTCAATCAGCAGCCAGTGGTAAATCAAAAGTTGAGACCTAAAATGTACACGAAGCCTGACATGAACATGTGACAATTGTACAATACAGAAACGTACAGAATACAAATGTACATCAACAAATACAATAAGTGAAATATCTTACCAGGAATAAAAACCCATAATAGTACACATATAAAGCATTGTAAAGACTCTTCCTCTTAAGTAGTGCTCATAATGATATTGTGGAATATGTGTGCAGGGTATTCACAGGTGTTTAGTGTGCGCACACATTCATACTCACTTAACCATCCAATCTGAACAATTCCCTCACATACCTTACATACCAATTAAGGTAGTATGGTAGCATGAAAATTACTTGTTGGGGTTAGTCAACCATGACTGAGATGTATCCCGAATAGATACTCAGCATGTCTCAATATGTTAATGTATTTATATATATCGAGCAGGCTACAATACCCTATGACAAAATTAGTTTTTTAAAGTATTTCCACTTGTGTGTTTAACATAAAAATACTCTGATAACTGAATTCAACATTTCAATGTTTCCTAATGTGGTAGTTTGTGTTTCTCGGGACCCTGAAAAATAGACCAGTCTGAGCTGATGTGGTTGTGTCCAAGAGCAGGACAGTTTACCCTACTTGCTCTGGATAACATGTGACAGATCTCCAGTATGTTGTTTAATGAGGTAGCCATCAGACTCTGCCTCAAAATGACCTTGGTTGTTAAGGGGCAATAAACCCAACAAACAAAACACATGCATAAACAGAAAGATGTGTTGATATTACAATATTGCCATGTATTCAGAACAAATGCTAAATGTACCTGTTTTATATCCTTTGTGGTATCTGCTAAAATGAGGAAAATGGAACAAAGAAGCCAAGGAAATAAAGTTATGTATTTCAGACCTTGACTAGTGGCAATGTATAAAATATTCATAGGGAGAAACCACCTGTTTGGTGCACCCGAGTGTTCATAATGCATTACTACTTTTCACAGTATTTATTTGGGAACAAATCACTCCATCCAAAGTACTGCAGTTCAGTAGTACATGTATTATAACAACTGCTATTCTGTCATGTTGTCACTTAAGTCAGATGTTAGCTTCCTGGGTCAAATGCAAGTCAATTGCAGAAACAAGGAAGATAAGGCAGACAAAGAAAATCTTTGATCACAACATGTTTTGTTTTGTTTTTATTTGGAAAGAATGTTTATGCAAATCAGTTGAGCATATTTATGGTTTTTGGTTTTTTTTTTGCTTGATACTGTCACAAAAGCTGAAAAATGCCTTTAATTTAGTATTAGTCTATTTACAGTTAATTTGGTTACTTGTTTCAATTCTACTTCAACAGAACTGTTATCTTCAATTTTTAAATAAGTCTGCATTTCTCATCTGTTATTAATCTACAGCAATTTGGGCATATAAAATTCCTTTAAATAAGATATTTCTCTGGAACTATGAATGATGCAATTCAAATTTTTTTTTTTTTTTTTTGGCGGACAGATTCTATATTTATGTGTCTTATAAGTTGACCATGCTTATAATATCCATGTGTATCTGTTCTAAATCTGAATACTCCTTTTTTCAAAGAATAATATCAGAACCATTGGTCTCATGGAACCTTGAATTTGGGTCAAGACCATTCATTGAACCATTTGGAATAATTTGTAATTTTTTGTTTCATCATTGGACAAAAAATGTTGCCTACTACTAGGAATTTTTTGTTTAATGATTTAAAAGATCTCACTTTTTTACCTCTATAAACTTCTGGGTGGGTCAAAGTCATTCATTTTAACTGAACTTAAAATTCTATATACTGCCAATGACTTGATTAATATGATGACTATGAACATCTTCACAGAACTGAGAAGTGTTGTTAAAATATGACAAATTTGACATGTGGCCTCAGTCATGGTTAAAGTCTATACTTCATCTTAACAAATTTGACTGCCCTAACTGTGTGTATTAAGTCCACCAGTTCATTTCATGACTTATTACAACTGAACTGTTCTTACAGAAATATACTGGTGTGAAACATAGACAAGTATCCCAACGTTTCGCCACACAGCATCCTCACCCAACATGTTTTGCAAAACATCAGAGCAGGACATTTCACACCATTTGGTTATTTAAAGTCGAAATGTAATATTTTCTTTATTCAATTGTATCTTATAAATTGTTTGGTTTTTTTTCTGTTATCATGATTATTTCACACATAAGATGTGGATGAGGATTGTCATTTTTGAACATTAATCATAATGGGACGAATAGTCGTGGTGCAAAACGAGATGGGGAGAAACGTCAGTCATTTCAACAAAACAGCTGGATCCTTCAGTTATACCTTGACTTGTTCCTTGTCAATTTCAACAGTCCTTTCTCGGAAATCGACGCCAATTGTGGCTTCCGTTTTATCAGGAAATTTTCCACTACAAAATCTGTATGTCAAACAAGTTTTTCCGACATTGGAATCGCCGATTACTATAATCTTGAATATGCGTCTTTGTGCTTGTTTTTCTATGACGGTGACAGACGACTCAAGTTCCTCTTTTTGTTCAGAATCGGAACGATTTTTCGGAAGTTCTTGTGCCATAGTTTGATTTTAAAAGCAGAATCACCTCTATACAATTCCACTTCTGTAAAAATATCGCTACATTAAATTTTCACAAGATGACATCATTATGTATTCAGTAGTTCGACGAAGATTATGTGAAAATTTCGGGGACCAGCTGTAAAATGTCGACTTGTTTTGGTGCAAAGATATATCTTTGTCTTGAACACGCTTGACTGTAAAGATAATTTCCGTGCAGTAAAGCGTACGACAGACGTCGAAAATATCAAACAGAAAATTATAATTATATTTTAATAAATTTAAAATTACTATTCATGTTGTAAAAATGTAATAGAATTAAAAAAAGATATTCGAGTTTTGGATCAAAGATGCAAAGATATTTCCCTTAGTGAAAATCTCGTTGAATCGGTATGTTAGCGGAGAATCCATTTCCTCCATATTGGAAATTCACCTCGTGGTTTGGGCTTGTTGATTCTATGGGATTTGACACTTGCCGCTACGTTTAGGCCACCTAAACATTATAAAAATGCCTACCAACAACCCTTTACCTCCAAAGGAAAATAATTTCTTCAAGAGAATATTGGTAAGCCTTTTTAAGGGAAATTAATGTACACGGAAAAGTCAAGAGCAACACTACCTAGTGGGTTGGGTGCTACAAATGGAAAACGGATGTCGTTCAAACCAGGTTCATGTTTCATGTTGGGAATGCTTGATTGTCACTGCTAAGAACGTTGTATTGAAAATGTTTGCATGGATATTAACGATTATTGATATCGAAATGTGCTAGCGAGTTGCAATTGTCTTAACAATATGAACGTCATTCTCCAAGGTACAAGAGAAGCGACCTCTCGTTTAGTCGATGCCTTACTTTCATTCTCGAATCCACGATCAATAGCATGCATTTGACTGCAGACCCAAGATCATGTTTTTACTTAGCATGTCGTTAGATAATAGGCTTATTTTTTATTTGGTAACGAGAAATGGAAGATCAGGTGATATACCCTGTATAAGTGATTACTTGTCTAATTCAATAAAATACTCCGTTAATCAAACAACATGCAGGTTCCTTTCATGACCAAAGTTATCTTTTCTTCATTAGGCATCAGTTTGAATTTGTTTTTGTAGACGGATCACATCATTGTGTGAAATAACAAAGAAAGAAATATGGTTAAAAAAGCAAAGTTTTATTATAAGTAGTACAATAAATACCGTAATATTTTGTACAATGTATTTTTTTGGAGTCTGGTATAGAGGACTTGCATTTAAGTCCTGATCTGGAAATAAACTTATCTTATCTAGTAATATGTACATCTGATTTTATGAATGGAACATGTATTATAGTATATGAGTCATTTTGCTGTTATGTTTTAAGAAGCACAAGGGGAGATGAAATGTTGACAGTAGCTAATAAGGTACCGCAATACAGTGAAACCTGCAATATGTTTTATTTGTCAGGGGCAAATATGATTAATAAGCGTAATGTGGCATTAACAGTTGACACATTTTTAAACATCTAAACCTGGAAGTTAATTTTCAGATGTGCCAAACTGTGATTTTCTATGACTTTCTCATTTATTTGAAATATCTAAACTGCAGTCATGAATTATCGTGAACGATCATGACAGTTCATGCGATATTCAGTTTACACGTCAGATTGGTATGTGACATCAGCTGAGGGTTTTATAATTTATTCATCCATTACGTTATAGGCTCCATAATGGTGTATGATCACAAAGTTTGTATATATACAGTGTGTATCTCTTAACTTTGATAGAATGTGTTCTGAAGATCACAAGTCGATCCTTGTTGACAAAAATAGCCAACAGATGCCAAATACCATGTTTCATTGACTGTTGAATTAGTGGTTATTTTTAATGACCAGTCGGATGTCGGGAAACACTGTTTAAGGAAAACCTGGTTTCAAAACATTTTACTGTCACCTTATCAGTGCTCACGGTAATAAAAGCAATAAATGATTTGAAGAAATATTAAAATGTTGACATTCTGATATAATAACCAGTTGGGTATTCAATCTTCATTCTATATGATACGTTTTTTCCCAGAACAAATTGTTTAACCCAGTGAAGCTTTTTGGGGCAGGTGATAATTTTCTATGATGAATTTCGCTTAAGCATTTCGAGAAACCTGAAGTTCAATTTGGTTATTTTAGTATTTTAAGCTTTGTATCAGAATTGTGTTCTCATAAATTTAAAGATGGCGACATTCATAATGACGACATGACATGCTGCAGTTTGGTGTCCCATAGGTCATTGTAAAAAGGAAACAAAACACACACAATTTTTAGTTTATTACGATTTATGGTTGACTATTTTCTTAAATGTCTGTGGCAAATAATCTTTTTTGATTTGATGACATTGATCCCAGTATGCAGTCTAGAGATGTTTCGGCAGGACATTGGAAAACATGGTTTAAAACCCATTTTAACACTTGGAATACCAATTAAAAAAACATCTACACTAGACTTCCTTTGACCTAGTTTGATCTTACAGGAAAGTGGGTCAATCTTATTGTTTGGGAGTTGAAAGTTGTGAAAAGTTGGCCAGTAGGGCAATGGCGATGCATACATAACCCATCCAGGTGTGACATACGACCCTTCAGGGATGAATCCATAGATCCTGTCCTCACTTACTTGTGATTACTTTGTATGGTTTTTTGGTGATAGTTGGCAAAATGAAGTAATATTAAGCATAGCCCACATTGAAATAAGTGACATTATCAGATGTTGGATTACATAGAATATATTGGGGGGGAAAATCATGTTTCAAGAAAATATAATATTAACTGGAAAGTATGATATATTAACAGATGTGGCATTAAGTAGGATCCACTCTACATAATAAGTTTAAAATCCTGTATACCTAGTAGTATTACAGGTCTTGACATGATCAAGCCATTTTTGTCAATCTGCTTTTTCTTTGGATTCCCGTAATTGAAAACATCCTTCTGGTTTTTTTTTATCCTGTGGCTTGCCCCAGCAGAAATTATTGAGGATATGTGATCATTTGCAGCTCTAACAACTGAAACATGAATATGCAATATCATTTCAATGACAACGACCATAAACAACTTATGTAAAAGTCAACCGCACTGACGAATCTTTTAACCCTGTAAAGTTAATTTTTGTGTTTAGGTGAAATTTCAGATTCCAGATATTGGAAGTAGTCTCAATATGGACAACCACTGTCATTTCCTGACATACTTTATCACATGATGTCATGGACAAAATCAAGCATTAACAGGAATGTAATAGATTATTGTTAAACTTAATGCTTTGACCTTTAGGCAAAAGCTGGACAAAAATGTATGATACTGTTGATACTTTGTTGATTCACTGTTCTTTAGTAATCATGGAAGCATTTTAATAAGAGGGGATGAAATTTTCCAATAGAATATGACATTTAGTAACCCCTATTTATGTTAAATAGAAGTATGGATCTTGCTTTTGAAAATTTATGCTTGTTTTGATGGAAATAATATTATGGAAAGTGATCACAGATTTTTGGAAGTTCTTTGTTACTGATTTGTAGTTTCTTTTTGTTCTGTATTAAGCTAAGTGTTTTTGCTCATTCAATTTCACATTCAACCATACTATCAACAGTAGATGTGATAATTTCCAGCACAGTGAATGTGATTGAAAAAAAAATTACCATAAAAGTGGTGATATGTGTAAATAGCATAATAACACAGAATTTCTTAGAATATTTTGTATTTAGCTGTAATGTCATTGATAAAACAGTCAGTTTCCATCAGCTAAAAAGTGTGTTTATATCCTTAAATTAAGAAGAAAACCATCATGAATAACCTAGTTTAAAGATTTTCTTGTTTTACAAGGGTGAAACATGCAGTTAGAAAGTTCTGGTAGAGTAAGGGCAACAAAATCATCCATATAACATTACATATCTCTACCAGTGTCAGCTTGTTAATAAGTGGATCAGATGATGTATTGCAAATATGTATAATCTGTCACATTAAGACCAATATCTGGAGGGCAGAACAGCAGTGTTCCGGGTTGTGTGAGAGTCAACATCAACACAAACTTAACCATATATTTATATATTTACATGTTTTAAGCTTGGAGTACATATGATACTTATATCTCGCTCATTTTATTCTCCTTATTTCTGTTTAAACCAAATTCTGAACACATGCACACTAGTTCCCCACTCAAGAAATAAACATTCTTCTGAACAAATTCACATCCGAGTAAGCAGTTGTGTAGGAGGGTTACTGTATATGAATTATCAGAAATGGGAATTTCATATTGAGGAAGGAAGTGAAATTCATGAAAATCTGCTCCACTTGGCAAACATGCTACTTCATGAATTGGTCTCATACAATTTTTTTTTCATTTATTTATATTTTCTCCTGCTTTACAGAAATGCTACGAGCAAAAGCAGTACAAAAATGGGCTGAAGTTTGCCAAACAGATTCTGACAAATCCCAAGTTTTCAGAACATGGAGGTAAGGGTTTTCATGTTATGAAAATGTTTGAAAATTCATGGTTATCTTAATTATGACCTTAATCCAGTCAAAAATGTAAGAAAAATGTTGAGAAAAGTTTTATGAACATTAGTTGTTTGAAAGTTTTGGTGTTCAGTTGATTCTGGATTGTCAGGCCTGTTGTTATTTATTTACTTATTTACAGAGACCTTAGCCATGAAGGGCCTGACACTGAACTGCCTTGGTAGGAAGGAGGAGGCCTATGATCATGTACGTCGAGGATTGAGGAATGACCTTCGCAGCCATGTCTGTATCCTTGTCAAACATTCCCTCATGAACTGTCAGAGGTCACACTCTTTGTAGATAAATTCTCACTAAAATGAATATTTGCTTGAATTGTATTTTGATGTTAACCAAAATGAATTGAAGTTGACCCTTGTCAACATACTGCAAAATGTCTGGGACAAGTATAACAGTGATTTGTCTGAAAGGCTGAAAAATATCAGAATGAATTGGTACCTCGGTGCTGTAAAATCAGAGACCATCAATTGAAATCCCCATAAAAGCCATTCCTACCAAATTTGGACACATATGAAGATACAATAATGTTGAAATCAATGAACAGTGACAGCTATTGATTTGATATTGGCTGCTATGTTTGAATGTTAAAAGTTTTGGCCAAATGATAGGTCTAAAACTGCCTTTGCTATTGAACATGAGTAGTATTGTATACTACTTCTAACCTCTGCATGTTTGTGTGTTTCAGTTGGATTGATTGTTTTAGCTGGCTAGTTATCATAAGATACTGGTATATATATTTGTATCCAGAAGTTACCTTTGTCACTTGCTCTTGTTTCTTGTGGCATTGTGTATATTTATCCTCTTCCTGTAGTGCAAAATCATTGTTTGTTCATTTTCAAGTACACATGTAATCCTTAATGCTGATCTCCAGGCTGGCATGTGTATGGTTTACTACAGCGATCAGACAGGAAATATGATGAAGCCATCAAGGCGTACAGGAATGCATTGAAGTGGGATAAGGCAAGTACTGCAGGGAATATCAGGAGACAATACATTTCTCTTCATGTGAATACTTACATGCTTAGTTGTGTATAAGAATGTCTCAAAGTGAATTTGTGTATCAGCTAAGTGAGTTTGTGCATCAGATGATTTTGCACTTAAGTGTTCCAAGGCCAAGGTCACTATTTCTATTTTAAAAAAATTGTCCAAACAATGACTATAATTGATTTGCATAGAAATAGTCATTCGTGTCCTATGGACATGCTTTAGTCTTTGATGATGGACTGTAAAGTATTGGATACTTTCTGTAGAAAAACCATCATACTTTGTTTTTGTTCTTTCCAGGATAACCTGCAGATCTTGCGAGATCTGTCTTTATTACAGATTCAGATGCGAGATTTGGAAGGGTACAGAGTAAGTAGTCGGAAAGACCATCATTTGTAGTGCTGATAATACTTTTTAGATAGCAAATCATTATTCTATGTCTGAAAATTTTAATACTTTTATGGCATTTCATACACTTTTTTGTCTGTAATTTCCTTTTAATTTAGAACGAAGATAAATGTGATGACAAGCCTGTCATTTTGAAAAATGGAAAATGTCACTATGCTTTTTTTCCCACTTAACTATATCCCTGTAACTGCATGTTCGTAATTGTATTGTAATTTGTAGGATACACGTTACCAATTGCTTGTGTTGCGGCCTGGACAGCGTGCTTCATGGATTGGTTATGCTATGTCTTACCATCTCCTGAAGGACTATGATATGGCCTTCAGTATCATCGAGGAGTTTCGCAAGACACAAATGGTATTATTCAAAACATGATTGAATTTCACTTTAAATTTTGTTTAAATTTTGAATCAACTGTTCATACAATTTTTATGTAAAAGAAGAACATCTAGAAATTCAGACTTAAATCTTACAGGATAAGGGTGAAGACTTAAATGGTATCTAGGAGAAACCCTGTTTTCAATTTTATGTCAAGTGTATTGCAGTCTTTGCTTCTGTTGTCAGACTACAGCTATCAGTCTTGACTTTGAGATATTTTAATTTGATTGCCAATAAGATGTTCAATATGGTAGAAATTTTTATGGCGATATACTGAAACATTTCGACAGGAAAAGATTGCAGATTATTTATAATGATATTGTATAGGATGATCTTAAGCACAAATCTTTGTTCACTTCGGAACATTTGTATTTTCATCTTTATGAAGATTACGTATTGCAGATTGTTGGAACTTTTGATAAGAGTCACTTCGATTATCCTTACAAAGCTGTGAAAACAACCATTTAATTGAACACGTCCTGAAATTTTACTTTCAGCCTAAACCACTTGATTATGAGCACAGTGAACTCCTGATGTATCAAAACCTGGTACTGCGTGAATCAGGAATGAATACTGAAGCACTGACCCATTTAGAAAAATATGAAAAACAAATTGTAGACAAGCTAGCTGTTCAAGAAATTAGAGGTAAAGATCTTCTGAAGCCTTCTGTATCTTGGTATCCTGTTGTCACAATTAAAATTTTTATTTCTTTGTATAGCAACATATTTTGTGGGTGATGTTGAAACATTGGAACATTTTAATAGATGTCTCAAAGATACATTAGAATATTTTAATATATTATGATAAAGAAACTCCACAGCTCACATAATAGAAATTGAAACCATGGATAAGTAAGATGAACATATTCATAGCTTTTTACAATAGAAAGAAATATTTGAACCATCTTCTATTTAGGTGAACTGTATCAGAAGTTGGGCAGGCACAAAGAAGCAGGAGATGTTTACCTTGATCTGATCAAAAGAAATCCAGAGAATTGGGGTCATTACAAGATGCAGGAGGAGGCTGCAAAACCTGGTTTGTTGTCTTTGTCATTGTGAGCTCTGTCCACTTCATATAATTTCTGTCCTGTCCAAATTCATTGTTACAGCCCTTAATGGGTGTTACACATAGTTACAGTGTATGAATACATGGAATAAAGGACAGGATCTTTATTACAGTCATATTACTACATACAGGAACTTACTACACAAGGGTATATATTCATGATTCTCCCCTTTTGAAGAAATTGAGAATTCTTGAGAAATTCAATAGACATCAAAGCAAAAAGGGAAGAAAAGGGAAAAAAAACTGGCAGTATATCAAAATTTTTGTTGGTCTACTCATTGGATATTAACTTTCATGAATTTGGGATGAGAACTGATGACAACTTTAAGCATATTTTTCTACCCCAAATATATTGCATGTTTTTGTAATATTGTTGAAAAACTTGATTTCAGAATGGTACAAGGTCTGTTTGTCATTGTATATATCTCTATTTACAGATACTGTAGAAGAACGTCTTCAGCTGTATAAAGATATAGAGAAGGAATTTCCACGCGCTTCTGCACCGAAGAGGATACCATTGTCCTTCACAACAGGTAACTTGACTAGTACCTTCATATATCTGTCTTTCATGACAGGTAACTGGACTACCTTCATATATCTGTCCTTCATGACAGGTAACTTCGCTTGTATGGTGTCATATTTGTCCATAATATAAGGTGACTTTGACATTTCAAGACATCAAATGACATTCATTGAGAAACTAGTAGAGAGTCTGTAGGATTTCTGAATTTTGTCACAAACTGATCTTTACTCTTTTGTTGTTTATAATAAAATAAACACTAAAAGAAAAAAATGCAAAACAAAAATTTATTAAATATTCCCTCCACACATAGAAATACTGTATTTTTTTTTATATATGATATGATAGATAGTATATGGAAGTATTTTAGATAGAATTACAGATTTTGGAAAATTTAGTTGCTAACAGAATCTGATTGCCTTTGCAGGAATCACGTTTACAAGTTTAATTGATGCCTATCTGAGAAAAGCTTTCCACAAAGGTGTACCGCCCCTGTTTGTCACCATTAAATCTCTGTACACAGACCCCAGTAAGGTAAGGAGGGTGTGACTAGACATAAATATGTACCGCCCCTGTTTGTCACCATTAAATCTCTGTACACAGACCCAAGTAAGGTAAGGAGGGTATGACTAGATATAAAGATGTACCACCCATGTTTGTCACCATTAAAAGAGGGTATGACTAGATATAAAGATGTACTGCCCCTGTTTGTCACCATTAAATCTCTGTACACAGACCCCAGTAAGGTAAGGAGAGTGTGATTAGACATTAAGGTGTATCATCTCTGTTTGTCACTATTAATCTTTGTCACCATTAAAATCTCTGTACACAGACCCCAGTAAGGTAAGGAGGGTGTGACTAGACATAAAGATGTACTGCCCCTATTTGTCACCATTAAATCTCTGTACACAGACCCCAGTAAGGTAAGGAGAGTGTGATTAGACATTAAGGTGTATCATCTCTGTTTGTCACTATTACTACCGATGAAGGGAAGGTGTGAACGACACACTTACTATAGTATTGAACAAAGTGTTGATACTATTGTATTGAAGTATTCAAATAATCGAGTCAAGTATACAACGACCTCTGTGATTGGTCGGGGGCGGAGTTTAGACAACCTGAATAGTTGATCTGACACCCAATTTGTTCTGGTAGGCGGAGTTAATGTACACTTTCAGTCACATAACAATTACTAAGTAATCGCTGGAAAAATGTCCGACGACGGCAACAGTACGCAAAATTTTCTACGTCAGATTGACCCAGGGTTGGCGAAATATGCGTCAGAATTCAAGAAATGTGATGTCAGCAATCTTAATACCTTGCGATATTTATTACCAAGTGAGGTAAATTCCATGGAAATGCCACAGGTGTACAAACGAATGGTGACAGATAAGATCATTAACATGCAAACGCCAGAAACTAAAAGTGCATTTAAAACGAAAATGACGGCAGATGCCGGCACGGCCGCATCACATCCACCTAAACGGCTGAAGTTTGAAAACACTGTTGATATATATTTTGTACGTAAATTAGTTTAGTACTGAGTAACTTCCGTTTTCTCGTTGTACCATCGATGGAAAAGCAAGGTATCATTGGGTGTAGAACGAAACAAATGGGACAATCCAATTAGGTCTGATCTGAAGCCACCTGTGACTTGGACTCTTCCAATTAACCTCTCGCGACAGTCGAGTGTTTGTAAAATGCCGATGTCTGCACAGTATTTTTTCACCTGGCTCCACCCACAATCGATCTAGACTTGGCTCTGCCAATCAGAGAGCTTGTTGCATAAATTTAAGGAATTCGATTGGTGAAGTACTTCAGTACAATACTATCAATACTTTGTTCAGTACTACAGTACTTGAAACGTTCACACCTTCCCTTCATCGGTAGTAATCTTTGTCACCATTAAAATCTCTGTACACAGACCCCAGTAAGGTAAGGAGGGTGTGACTAGACATAAAGATGTACTGCCCCTATTTGTCTCCATTAAATCTCTGTACACAGACCCCAGTAAGGTAAGGAGAGTGTGATTAGACATTAAGGTGTATCATCTCTGTTTGTCACTATTAATCTTTGTCACCATTAAAATCTCTGTACACAGACCCCAGTAAGGTAAGGAGGGTGTGACTAGACATAAAGATGAACTGCCCCTATTTGTCACCATTAAATCTCTGTACACAGACCCTAGTTAGGTAAGGAGGGTGTGACTAGAGATAAAAGTGTACCGCCCCTGTTTGTCACCATTAAATCTCTATGCAGATTGGCACCTGGGGACTTAGGTGTTAGGCCCCAAATGAAGTTCAGACAATGATGTGCTTCTAAATGTTATTCCTTCATAATGCTTGGGTAGATTTCAACAAAATGTTTTCTTAAACATTACTATGGAGGGCAATGATATCAAATGTGTCTGAAATGATCCAGACAGAAATTGTTCTGACCAATCTTGTTTTTCATTTTGGTCCAAGATCCAACATAACTCATCTCGAATAAATAATCTGAACTCTTCTTAAGTTTCATTCACACCACCAAGTAAAATATTTAATTATTGAAGAAAATGTCGGTTCTCCACCTGGTCAAAACTTCCATATGGTAACCACAGTAGTTATTTTGTAACATGATTGTGCAACTGTTTTTCATGAACAAAATCTACCATCTAAGAGTTTCTGACACTCTCGAGGAATGTTCAAAATTTGAATTCATCAGATTTGTTAGACCATCATCAGCAAACTCCTTGGTCGGTCGATTGTCAGATGACCGTCAAACTTTATCTTTAAAACTTTCTTTATTTGGTGTAATTGTTTCTAGAATTGTTGAAGGGTAGTCAAATAATCAAATCTAACAAACAAATCTCAAACATCAACATCTGTACTGTTATTAAGCGAAGAAATTTATTTTCTTTTTTGTCTATTAATATTATCCAAGAACGGTGTGCTTTACTCTCTGTTAATAAATCCTATTTACTTTTACAGATCAAAGTAATAGAGGAATTGGTTTTGAGCTACATGGAGAGCTTAAAGAGAGTTGAGAAGTTTGATGAAGCTGGTAGGTTATAAGATACAGTTGTTGATTAATAAAGGAAAGGAAACATGTGTAACTGCTTGTAAATTTCTCTCTTTACACAGGTTTGACTGTAATAGTACTGTACACATGCTTGTTAAAACAAATACTGACTTTCTTAGCTTCTGTAATTTTTGACAAATTTTTTAATGAAACCCTGGAATATGTTTGAATCATTGTACCTGATTTAGAATATCTGTTTGGTCAATTTCGGCTGATGAGTTTAGTTCAAAGTTCTTTGACAGCAGGTTATTTGCTGAATTCATTTATCTATGCTCAGTCATATGACATACATAACCTTGAATAGTCTAGTTTTCAATCTTTGTATGGGTGCTGTTTTAAAATTTTAACTTCTTATCCGCTTTTTATGATGTGGTCCCCATCATCACTGGCTCGAATTGTGTTACTAATTGTCCTACAAAAGTATGCTACAAGCTCAGAATATAATATTAATGGAGTACAGAGGTTGACCTTGAGCTTTATTGTTACAGATGAAGGGGAGAAAGAACCACCCACTTCCCTTGTTTGGGTTTACTACTTCCTGGCTTCACATTTTGACCACCAGGGCAACACAAAGCGGGCAATGGAATTTATAGATGCGGCTCTGGAACACACACCACTACTCATAGAGTTGTATGTCCTGAAAGCGAAAATTCATAAGGTAAAGAAATGCTAGTTTTACTAAAATATTAGAAGAAAAAATTTAAAATCACAATATTGGTAGAAAGAGTTCCAGACACTACCTTTGGATTAATGATTGACACCTGTGGAATAAGAGTTAAAAGAGAAGTTATGTCAGTTTTGTAAAGATTTGTGGAGACGTTTGTAGACTAATTTGTTTGTTGTAGCATGCGGGTGATATAGAAGAAGCAATGCGACTGATGGACGAGGCCCAGTCCCTTGACACTGCCGACCGTTACATTAACTCCAAGTGTGCCAAGTACATGCTCAAGGCTAACCTCATCAACGAGGCTGCTGATATGTGCTCCAAATTTACACGGGTAAGTCTTCTCTACAATAGCTACTGTGATAGTATTTTGGATTGGTTTGCATGTCAATGAACTGGAAGATCAGTGCTTTAGATTTGTGATGAACTAGGGCAATGTTTATTTAGCTAATTGTGAAAATTTGTTCAGTACTTTTAGTGGCTGTTGCTGAAAGATATAAGGGCACTAAATGACTTTCTCATACTTTGTATTACAGGAGGGTGTATCAGCCATGGACAATTTGAACGAGATGCAGTGTATGTGGTTTCAGACAGAATGTGCGGCCACACACCAGCGCACAGGCAAATGGGGGGAGTCTCTGAAGAAATGCCATGAAGTAGATAGGGTGAGTCTGAATATTCTGAAGTTATGCCATGAAGTAGATAGGATGAGTCTGAATATTTTGAAGAAATGCCATGAAGTAGATAGGGAAAGTCTGAATATTTTGAAGAAATGCCATGAAGTAGATAGGGAAAGTCTGAATATTTTGAAGAAATGCCATGAAGTAGATAGGGTAAGTCTGAATATTTTGAAGAAATGCCATGAGGTAGATAGGGTAAGTCTGAATATTTTGAAGAAATGCCATGAGGTAGATAGGGTAAGTCTGAATACTGTGAAGTTTCCCCTGATATAAACAACTTCAAAGAAAAAATGGTTAGGATTGGCTAACTGGCATAATCTTGTGTTATTTTATACGCTGAAGAGAAATTATGAAAACAAATATATGATATTATGATTGAAATCATCTAAACTAATATGCTGGGTTGCATGAAGATGAATTTAAGAGATGTTATAGAAATTACTTTTTGGTAAAGAAGTGAAGTTGATCTGTATAAGCCTGGACAAACTATATTGCTATGTATATTTGCTTTCCAGATGAATTGAACTGATCAAATCTGTAGTTAATTTATTCATGAAACAAGATTTATGTTACAACTTTAAACATGTTTTTGTTATAATGCGAGTTGTTTATATTACAATTAGTTTTTTGACGTAAGTTTACTTCTGATTCGCAGCATTTCACCGAGATAATTGAGGACCAGTTTGACTTCCACACATATTGTATGAGAAAGATGACATTACGAGCTTACATAGGACTGTTACGCCTTGAGGATGTACTTCGAAATCATCCGTTCTACTTCAAGGCGGCAAAAATAGCAATAGAGGTTAGTGGCCTGTAATGATATGCTTCTTAATCTTGTTAAAAGTAATTTTTGTTCCCCAGCCATTTAAGAGGGGGAGGGATACATTGTTACCCATGCTGTCTGTCCTGGACCGTCATGTTGCATCCCTTTCAGAATAAATGTTATGATCTTGAGAATCTCCAGAGAATTCGTTTGTATTACTTCTAAGTGGTCAGATCAGGATTGGTTGAACATTCCTATCTTTATTGTAGACATTTTCTAGTCTTCTTGTGTATTCATTTACTGATATCAAATCAAAACCCTGTTATTCTATGATGAAAAATCTGCTCATGTGACTGTATTTGTAATGAAATGTAATTTGAAGATAATATACTGTATTCCAACAAAATTTTTGGCAGTTCCATTAAAACCATCAATGCTGTGAGGTTTGGGTATAGTTTGAGGGGGGTGGGGGAAATCTGGGTTGTAATTTCCATTACATTAAGAACTGATGGCTCAGAAGAATGAATATACAAAGGAAACTTGTATTGTAGAATATGTTAACTATTTGGATTACTGGTCATGTCGGTAATGAACTCGTCACAAAGTAAAAGGAAATAGGTGAATCAATATATTATTGAAGTTTACAACTTGAGCAAATAAACAATATATACTTTTCCAATTCACTGTCAAGTGGGTAAGCTCTCCTGATTACTGTTGCAGATATATCTTCATTTGGCCGACCATCCACTGGCTGAGAATGAAACAGACAAATCTTTAGATACAGGTAAACTGGAGAATTTTGGCACAATGTATACCATGGCACACTGTGTCAGTTCGATATTCTATAAAAAGTGATAATGTACTACCTGGAATGATATCACGCAATATTTTTCATATTTGATATATTTCTCTTATTTTATGAAACATGAAACAGATTTTTATGGCAAATGCTGTTCAAACTGTGTTTTGAAATATTCCCACATTGCATTTGTCTATAGCTTGACTGTCATTTTGTATCATTTATTCATATTATTCACATTTGAAACAGAAAATCTTACACCAAGTGAATTGAAAAAATTAAGAAATAAGCAGCGAAAAGCTGCCAAAAAGGCCCAACAAGCCCAAGAAAAACAGAAAGCAGAACAGGACAAAAAGGAGCAACAGAGCAAAAAACAGCAGGATGGTGAAATGGATGGGCCGAAGGAGGAGGAATTGATTCCAGACAAACTAGCCAGGGTGAGTAGGTAGAAGTTTGAGAATGTGTGTTTAACACAAAAAGACATTGATATATCCTGACAGTAAAAATGGATATCTTGAACCAACAATATTGATTTAGAGAGAAAAAAATCACAATTGATTCAAAAATACAAAATGAAAATCTTGGTGTAATTTTCAACTAGATAGATGAAGTGTTTTCCCATCATTTTGTGGAAGTATATCTTTGCATATTTTCTGGAAGACAAATTCACCCATCTGTTTAAACCTGTTTTGTTTGTATTTTAGACGGAAGAACCATTAGAACAGGCCATCCGCTTCCTTAGGCCTCTACAATTGTTAGCGAAGGACAAAATACAAACCCATATATTTGCTTATGAAATTTATAGTAGAAAGGGTAAGTCCAGAAAATGTTGTCAAGAGTTGTTTTTATATTTTCTAGCAAATCAAACAAGTCAGGTAATACTGGTAGTCATTTACGATCATTATACCATTGAAAGCAGTTAACTTTATATATTAAATTTAACTAGTAAGGGAGGTAACTGTCTGCAAAATAATTAAAGTAATGAATCAAGGTATGTAAATGATTAGATATGAAGGGAGGCAGAGTCAGTGTTTAATTTGAAACTATAAACTTACTGTAATTTCAATTCGTTTGCAGGTAAACATCTGTTAATGTTACAATCACTAAAACGGGGATGTCGTATCGACTCTGATGATCCTCAGTTACATATTTGTTTACTGAGGTTTTTACAGAAAGGTAAGTCCTGTGTTGATTGTAATACCTCTTCCAGAGTACAGCCTGTTTTAAGCATTGTACAGTGGACATTTCTTGTTGCGTTCATCAGACAATTTCGTTTAGAGAAACACCAGTCTAGCCCTGTACTTGTGTATAATATTTTAATCTTTGAAGGATGTAATTTTTTGACTCATTCTAGTAGTTCAATGAATTTTGTAAAAGTACCAGACTTAAAACCAAATTGAAGTCAAGCTTGATTAAATGTCTTGACACCTGATAATTTGTGTAACATATCTTGAAACAAAATAATATTGAAGGGACAAGAATGTTCTGCAAAGAGGAAAATCTTGCATTGTCTTAAAGCTTTTGCATGCTAACGCCATAGTCTTATTAAAGTCTTTAACATGAAAAGAAGTGAATTTCCTATACCTCTATATTTAAATCCTTTTATTTTTTTGTCTAGGTGGTTAATCATGTGACTGGCTAATTCATTACATTGAGGATCTTGCTCTTTCTTCAACGTTGATAGCAAAAGTTTGAAAATATTAAGTCATTCAACAGTTTTTTCTTGGGTTTCAGTGAATAAGAAGGGAGTAATGCCAGATGCTGTGAAACAAGTGTTAGAAATGGAAACATTACCACTTCATCAAGGGAAAGATGTCAAAACACTCAATACAGATTATATCTTGAGGAACAGTAAATCACTACTACACAGATTAGCAGGTAAAAACCTCATGCTACTACAATGATAAAAGAGTTGTCTGTCCTTACTTTGGTCAGGCCAGTCTCACAATGTTGATGTTTCAGTGGGCAATAACTTGTTTAAAAAGGGTGTAACATTGAATGTGATCTTATTAATAGAAACATATAAATCTTCAACATGAACCTGTAGTCTCTCTATAGGCTGTTTTGGTAAAATGTCTTTCTCATAGGGTTTTTTTAATGTGTTTGCAGTGTAGAGAAAACCCATCAGTATGAGACCTGGCTGGAAGTTACGATATTATGAGTTAAATAACGTAATCAAACTTGGTATTCTGGCTATTGTTATACCCCATAATCATTGAATTACATTATTTTTTACCATTTTATGTATTTTGATAAAAAATGAAATTTTCTCCTTTCAAAGAACTTTTCTTAGCTGGGTATTGTTGGAAATTTTAATGATGATATTAGAGGGTTTGACTTAATGTTGTTTGAGTGTTACTGTGGTATACAGTGGCTCATGAACTGCATCATATGACATTCCTTTCAACAGGTGCTAGGATGATGTATGAATTAGATTCCTCAGAAGAAACCCAGAAAAAAGCATTAGAAATGGCCACAAGTCTTTCAGAGGATTTAGATGGAATATGTATAAAGGTGAGTCCATCCTTGTGTGAATGATTAACAGAAATACAACCTTCTCAAGTGTTTTCTTTTTTGTCTAAGATCATGATAAGGAAGTGACATGCCTACATTCAATGTGTAATAAAACACCCTGTCCTTAGTGCTGAAACCCTTGTTTTACTTCATTATGGAGCTGAAACCCCTGTTTTCCTTCATTATGGAGGTGAAACCCCTGTTTTCCTTCATTATGGAGCTGAAACCCCTGTTTTCCTTCATTATGGAGCTGAAACCCTTTTCAGCTCTCGGTGTGCAGGTTAAAACATTTTTGACCCTCATTGTATATATATCTGCATAAACCATCTAAGGTTTTATCTCAAGAAGCAATGTAAACTTTGCGAATGATATCAGCGTTATTAGCTCACCTTGCGCGGTGTCTGGCATCCGTAAACTCTTTCCAAGAAATCACTACTTGAGTGCATTTTAACCAAATTTGGTCAGAGGCATCCAAATCATGTTTGAATAAATGATGGGTGTCAGTCCCCAGGGGCACAAAAGGAAAAATTAAGAAAATTCTTTAAATCCATCCCCTACCATAGGAATTAAATTTTGTCCAAATTTGGTCACAAAAATCCTTTGGTAAAAGGGATTTAAATTTGTATAAATGGTTGGTCGCCGGGCCCCCTAGGTCCAAAAGGGCAGGGGACCAGTAGGGAAATATGCCAAATTCTTCAAAATCCTTCTGTAGGAATGCCAGACTTCTGTCCTAAAGTTGGTCTGAAACATCCTTGGGTGAAAGGGTCTTAAATTGTGTTTTTATTTGCTTTTTTGTTTTTATCTCCAGAACTGTATAGAGGTCTTGGAAGCAATGTGCCGCGGAGATTTTGGTCAGTGTGAGAGCGTAGCCCAAGACTATCAGGCCCGATGCCACAGCCTTTTCCCACTCTCTCCTTCCTTTATTATTCCCGCCAGCAGTCAACCAGACCAGATTGTTGCAAATGGAGCTGCCTCCTAGAGAAGTCTGGTCAAGGGGAATAATCCACCTCATTTTGTGCTGAGTTAGGACAGCTTTCTTATAACAAATAACTCCCAAATCATAGCAGGTAATTACTCTTCAGACATTTCAATAGAGTTGGGGGTATGATGGACACCATGCCAATTATTGTGATCAAACCTTGGATGTGGCCCCACATACAAGAGGTAATGGACCACTGCTGGCACAAACTAGTTTTCAGTGCGGCACCTTATTGACAGGAGTTGTGTCGACAACCAAAAGGACAGTGTCACAGTGTCCACAGATATGCCACTAGATTCCTTGTTATCATTGTGCACATTTCTGTAGGGAACACTGTAGCAGCTTGTGTGTAGATGTTGGTGTGTTTGAGTAAATGAGCGACAAACATGCAGGTGGATGGAAGTTGCGCCAAACACGACGTCTAAAGGCTAACCGAACATATGCAGGACAAGCCATCAGTAACAGAAAAGAAAGTTCACCACTTTCAACAGAGTGATTTTTGTGAAATCCTTTTTCCCCCAACCTGTACAACTTCCTGCTTAATTATTTGCTCAAGTGCAATGAGGGAAGATGCTGTGCTCTGTCATTTGCTGGGGACCATGCTCACTCTACTCAATGCTAACATGGGGAGTGGTGGCCTGAACCAGTGCTTGCTTGTAAACCATGAATGAACCAATCAGAGTGCACCTGTTTGCCTGAAATTAACCAATCAGAAATGTACCAGTGTAAGCTTGCTACAGGAATTCCTTGCCATATGTGGCACATTGTTATTTCTCAAGAGTAGACAAATCTAGTTTTTTTTTTAAGTTATTTTATAGAAATAAGTATTATCCATGTGTTCCTTTGCTACATTTACAGGTGTCATAGTAACTGGACTTTACAGTCTTTTTTTTAACGAACAGATATTTATACTGAAGTGGTAATGAAGACAATTATCACCAAGAATGTCCAGCGTTTGTCTCATATTGGCGTCGTTCACTATGCTGTGTGTCCCATGTTGAGAGAATGATTTTTATTATTGAGTGTGATGATGAACAAAAGTGTGGTCCGAGTTGAAAGTGTTGATACTACCACTTCATTAGTGCTACGTGAATGATTCTCACATGTGTAGGGCTGTGATGCTGATGGTACGACCATTGTTTTATATATATAGCCATCAACAAATTACTGACATTGCACTGTGGTCACTTATATAGCCAAATCTCCATGTCATTGCTTTGGAATCATTTATCTTACAAATATATTAAAGTGAAGTGTGTGATAGCTTTCAGACTTTTTTCTGAAAATGCTATTTTTTAACACATACCGCTCTTGCATGCTAAATGTGGTTAATGCATTGGTTACAATGGGAAACACACCGCAGCAAACAGCTTTCTTGCAAAAGTTTTTCTTTTTTTCTTCTTTTATTTGGATGAAGTGACCAACCAGTAAATCTTTTGTCTTTATAAGGACGTGAAACAGGATTAATTTATTTTCTGTTGCAATAAAGACTGTCTGTGTTTGCAGACAAAAGCTAACCAAGAGCACTTCAGGTCTGTAATCATTTGTCTTGTGAAAGGGAATTTTTCAGAAATAACATGTAGACACCACAAAACTACCCTTCTGGAAATACAACAAGAGTTAGCTGCCTTCAATGTAATAGGAGTAATTGTAACTTTGAAATCTATTGGGAAACTTTTCTTTCAAAACCGTAAGCTATTGTAAATCACTTATATTATGTCTTGGAATTATTTTTTGCAAGGTGAGTCAATTGTGAATTGGAATCCTTTGTGATATTTGTGCAAAAAAATGGCATTCATGTTGATTTAGTTACCAAATTCAGAGCCTTGTAGAGTTCAGGTAATAGCTCATCATTCGTGTCTGAAGAGGTAAGTTTGCAAAATTAAGTATTCATGAAATCTCAAGGATTTTTCAATATTACAAGAAACTCTAACACTTTATTGTAAGTTGCTCTAGCCAGAAATCAACAAGATATTTTACAACTGTTAGTGAAGTTATGAAGACTCCTATTACATTCAATTTGATATCTTCTTAAATATTTGCAACTGATAAAGGTTCCCAACAAGACCTGACATGTGTTGTTGCTGGTAGTAAGCAGCCTATCAACTAATGTTAGTGTATCAGTTTTTTCAATCAACCCTGATAATTAAGAGCCTATGGACAACTCATGGTCAGTCCCAGATGAAAATTGCAGTGACTTATTTAACCATTTGTTTTTGTCACATCTCATATGTTAACATGAAAATTCATCTGCAATATGATTGGCTGGGCCTTGGAGGCTAAGAGGAATCCTTGGCTCGGCCTCTGA
The DNA here is from genome assembly GCF_031769215.1 of Ylistrum balloti. Classification (NCBI taxonomy): domain Eukaryota; kingdom Metazoa; phylum Mollusca; class Bivalvia; order Pectinida; family Pectinidae; genus Ylistrum; species Ylistrum balloti. Next base: position 533,198 of record NW_026781993.1, read on the forward strand.
GGCTAAGGAGAATTCTTGGCTCAGCCTCAGAGGCCAGGGGGAATTCTTGGCTCGGCCTCGGAGGCCAAGAGGAATTCTTGGCTCAGCCTCAGAGGCCAGGGGGAATTCTTGGCTCGGCCTCGGAGGCCAAGAGGAATTCTTGGCTCAGCCTCAGAGGCCAGGGGGAATTCTTGGCTCAGCCTCGGAGGCCAAGAGGAATTCTTGATACCATCAGAATCAGAAACATGTTGGCAAAAGTTTTACAATATAATTGTGATCACATCATTTAATTTTTTATAGATCCATCTGTGAGCATGATTTTCACAAGAGCTGCCATATTTTCACCACTGTCGTTTACATTGCTCCCAGAAGAACTCTTATTATGAATATTTGTGAAATGTTTAAGTGATGTGGCCCATTATTTTCTCTGAGACTCTGAATAAGGATAATTGTGGCGTGTCCAATTTTATCATAGAATGAAAATTTAATATGGGTACTGTAAGCATTGAACATTTGTTGAAACAGCTTAATGTAGAAGTCACTTGTCAGTCGTCATCAAAATGTTGGCAGAATAACTTGATTAAATATCTCCAAGTGTTTCATTATCTTCTTAGCCCAAATCTGTTGTAGAATTTGTAACACAAGGGTACATTGTACAGCAACTTTCAAATTGTATCTCATTCCAAACAGTTGGACCAGTTATATCAGATTTATGAAATAGTGACATGATAATTACACCATTTTTCCTTGCAGTAATGTGATGGTGGTTTTTTCAGTGGTCTATTTATGGCAGTTTTACAAAAAGGTTGAAGCAACTTAAGGATGCACGTTTTCCAGAAGTCATTAAATATACTGTCATTTTCTTTTATGAGATTTATTCTCCAGGTGTCTCTATGTCATGATTTTATTCTATCCTTAAAAATAGTGAAAAATATAGAGCTGTCAGAAATCACAGTGTTAAACAAGAATTACTAGGCCACATTATATACATATATACACAAACGGTTACTTAGAACTTAGGGGAGTGTCTGACATTTAGAACTGGTGTTGATACATGCAACACAAAAGCTGCAAGACTGATGTTAATTAAACACACAAGGTGTCGCTATCAGCAGACATGACTTTACAGAATATGTGCTGTAAACATCTCCTGCAGCTTTGGTTTAAAATTCTACCATCTTTGATTTTGATGTCGCGTAAATAGACTGGTTAGCATTCTGCAAATCCACTACAGGGCCATTTTCCTTTATTGGTTTGATCAGTTGGACGAGGGTTGTTCCTTTATAACGGCGGACCGACTGATCTAATTTGGCTTTCCAATGAGCTTCAACTAGGCCTCTCAAAGCTTATATTAATATTTGCAGGTCCATCCTAATTTATGTCTGAAATGTTACATTTAATGTGCCGACAGGCCAGTTTGCATTAACGAACTGCCCCTTGGTCTACAGGACTTGGCGTGTGGTAGCTAACAAAACTAGTATATATGATCATACAAAGGAACCCAAGTGATTTCGCAGTAGAACTTTAAAGTTACTATTTTATTCTTCTGGTATATACTGTTTTCAGTGCGACATGTTGATGATAGCTGTGCTGTTACCATAGTGATACTTGAACCAAGGAGATTGTAAGATCACTGTTGATATCGATTATTTTATTGTCTTTGTGTGGAAATTTTGCTATGATAACTACAGTTTGCAATGTAGTTGCCATGGATGCCAGAGACAGTGGTATGGTTGCTATGGTGATGTATGAGTATGCAAGAGAGATAATACAAATGAATTTGTCCTGGGATAGTTACATGAAATAAACACACTTTCTATCTACAAACCTACATATTTGTTCCATTGTTCTTCACTGTTCTTACTTCATTCATATTTGATATAGAAAACTTCTGTCGTATTTGAGATAAGACAGTTTACTAGGAGTTAAATATGTTATTGGCTACATTTGCTATGGACTTGGGACAAAAAAAGCCTTCAAAGACATCCTATCAAATCCTGGCAGCTATTCCCTTGAAGTTATAAATATAAATCACACATACCATGTCCAAGTCCGTTCATATGGCCTGCTTGAAAAATTCAAGCAACACATAATTATTCTACGATAAACAAATACATCTGTAACGGATATTAAAAATGTTGCAGTACATGTGAAGCTCAACAGTTAGTGTTTTGTAATTTCCTATAGCATGCTAAAAACATTAAAAAACCAATTATAAAATTTGTTCTATTTTGACCCCTTCTAAATAGCAAAATAGATCTGAAAAGATGCAGAAATGCTAAAAACTTCTATTTAGCATTTCAGTCTCGGACAGGTAATGCTGGCTCTCTGAAATTTCACATGCCAAATATCAAGCGTCGGTTCCATTCTCTATCTGGGATTCTCTCGCAGGTTAAGCTGATCCAACCAATTTGACCACTTGCACAATACAACCTCAAAAGGCTGATCATATCATCCCGAGAGATCCAGTTAGGCCGTCAGATATTTTTGTGTAGATTTCTTCGGTGCTATTCAAAGTCCACCATTATTATTTCAAATCACCTTATATCAGAATAGCATTATGATATATGTATTGTTATATTCTAATTTATACCATTATTATATATTCTGTGTTGAGACTGGTTGACTCTGTAGAAGCATGGAATATATTTTTCTCTGGCAAAATTTTGTAATTTTTGTCTCTTGCGGGGTAGACTTGCAAAGTGAGATGTAAGTGCTACTTTTGTGGCAGTTGCAACAGTATAAAACAAAAGATTTTAAATTACATGTGCTATCATCACAAAACCTGATTAACGGTTATAGTATATATATATACAAGAACACCTTGGTACATGTTTTAAATAATATATAGAGACCTGTAGTTAACAATCAGAATTTGTTAATTGTGCCATAATCAAGTTTTGTGTTTAGCTCCTCACAAGTTTAATTGATCTAAGTACATAATAATATGGAATATTGGTATATCTATAACCACCCCTCTGTGAAAGTTTTCCTTTTAACTCGTGTTGAGCTTTATTTCTCAAGTTATTTATGTTGTCATCACCATCTTGGAATATACTTGCATCAATGTATGACCATTGCAACTCATTTCGGATTATGATTTTCACCTACAGTTCGCTGTTAATGAGACTTCGTTATAAATTTTTGTTAGCTCAGGATTGAGTTTACTTTTCTCTCTACACACATATTTGATCCTGATGATGAGAAGATTCAGCAATACACGAGACTTATTGACTTGTACTTTTTTCAGTCCTAACAAAATGTTGGATGGTCTTGATTGTTCTCTTGGATTTAGCTTTAGTTATCAACCCTTCTTCAATTCAATATGAAGATTAAAAGAGGATTGGAAGATAAATGAAGCCAACAAATCTGAAATCCCTTCCCAGTCAATAGAGTAGGTGACTTTGAAAGGACAATTTGAAATGCAGCAATCCAGATTTGAATGATTTATTGGTGGCATGATAGTCTAAAATACCAAACTTACCAAGAACTTTATCTGGTATGGTAAAAATTGGGCAAGTTAGCATCCATGTCTAGGTACACAGTAAGACTATCAGCATAAAAATCAATCCAGATAAAGGTGATAAAAACTCTTCATTCAATGGATTTCTTAAAGGAATTATATTGTATCTTCTCAGGAAGATCGTAAAAACTATTAGCATAAAGTGTATCAAGGGTGACATTTTTGTCAACAAATGTTTTTTTAATTGAAGTAGAATCGAAAAAAACATAAATCCAATGAAAAGATTCTGTACAATTTAAAAAAAAAAAAAAAGAAACATGATAGTGTCAATTTAAGGACATGCATAGTTTATAAGAAATCCGAAACTATAGTTACACGTATACAAAATATTTTGCCACGTTAAGGAGCAAAAGAGAATAAAAAACAAAAAAATACCGAGGGCCATGGCCCTTAACAGTCATCTGACAATTGACAAATGGATGGATAAACCAAAGAATTCGCTGATGGTGGTCTGAAAAAACTGATGAATTCAAATTTTGAACATTCCTTGAAAGTATAAAAACTCGTAAATGGAAGGTTCTGTGTAGGCTCAACTACCACTAATGCTTACATAGAAGACATTGCTTGGCTCATTAAGACATTTTCTGCAAACTTGAAATCATATCTTTTATACATGCACTACACAAATGCCTTTACTCCTGACATATTGCTTGTTGAAAAAGCATGCTACAGGTTCAATATCAAGTACCTTGGACATTTTCCCTGGCTCAAGGTCATTCATTTTAACAAACTTGGAAGCCCTTCATCCCACCATGCTAAAAGGCCCAATATCAGTACCATGGACCTTTTGGTTATTGAGAAGATGTCGTTTACAGATTTTGATTTATTTGACCCCTGTGACCTTAAAAGTAGGTCAAGGTCATTCATATGTTCAGAGTTAGTAGCCCTTTCACCTAGCTTACTACAGCCTAATATCATCATCCTGGGCCTTTCCGTTACTGAGAAAATATTTGATCCTTGTGACATTTGAAGTAAGTCAAGGTCATTTATATTAACAATAATTGTAGCCCTACATCCTAGCATGCTACAGGCCTCATATCAGCACTCTGGGCCTATTGGGTAATGAGAAGTTGTTTAAAAATTTTAACATATTTAATAGCTGTGACCTTGAAAGTCATTCATATGAACAAACTTGGTAGCCCTTCATCCCATCATACTACTTGCCAATACCACCACCTTGGACCTTTGGTTATTGAGAAGAAGTTGTTTAAAGATTTTAACATACTTGATCCCTATGACCTTGAAAGTAGGTCAAGGTTATTCATATGAACAAACTTGGTAACACACATTACTCAGCGCACGATGACAGACAAAACATGATGGCTATAGGTATAGTAATATAGACCTACCCCTGATCTTTTCCTTCCCATCTAAATCTATCAAGAGGTCATTTTATGACGAGGTTCATGAGATGTATCTCATACGTTGCTATATGTTGCTATAGTGTAAATATAAATTAAATTTCTCTAGGGGTCATTTGATATCATTAACAATTTGATAACACAAGTCAACAACAAATTACATTAAGACTTGGCTCCACCAACCATCCTTAAAGATGGGCGACAAGTTACTAAAATAGTTAATTGAAACATAAAGAGTATCAAAAATATATCTACATGTATATAGTAAAAAGTATAAGACATCTAAGTAACCATAAAAAATCTGATTAAAATGAAATAAAGATGTTTTTGTCTGACCTAGTCCAAGTCCTCATTGACAATGGTAACATAGATCTCGCTGACTTGTGATCAAACAGGAAATATTTTATGTCATGAATAAAATTTCTAAGTAAAACAATAAAACAAGTCTTTGATAATGGTGTAACAAACATCAATATCACTGATTTGTGATCAAACAGAAAATGTTTACCTAAAACAACTTCCAATTAATAAAGTTTATTTAATTTGTTTGATGGAATCTGAGCCAAGTGTGATTCAAACTCAGATAGGTGGTGATGAATTCTGGGAATTCCTTCTTGGTGACAATTTCCAGGAACATTTGTGCTGCTGTCTTCAGTCTGGTGCAGTCATCATTGGAAACCTTGCCTCTGGCACGAATTTCTGACAACTGATTTTGTACCACCCCATAGGCTACAGACTGTACTAATGCGAAGGTTATGACTTTACTGTCCTCCTCCAAAGTTGCCTGATGACGAATACACTGCCAAACCTATGAACAGACAAAACGTTTTGAAGTGAAAAATATACAAGTCACTCCAAATATACAAATCCGGTAAAACTTTCAATTGATGGCTGAACTGTTTTTACCATAATCTCAAAGTTAATGAATTAAATCTCATTCATATCTTGAGATAAGTAAATCCCTAACTTTGAATTAAAAGTAGAGTGTCTGCCCCCTGGGGTCCTGCAATGAAATGACTCTCTAACTTTGAATGAAAGGAAATGTATGTGTCCTTTGGGGTCCTGAAATAAGCCCATTCCTTACATTAAATCAAAGATAGTAGCTTGTTGGTCTCCTACAGTCCTGAAATAACCCCTTCATTTCGTCATACATTGAATCAAAGGTAGTATGTTGGTTGGGGTCTTGTAATAAGCCCATCCTTTACATTGGATCAAACGTAGTGTGTTGGCTGGGGTCTTGTAATAAGCCCATCCCTAACATTGAATCAAAGGTAATGTGTTGGCTGGGATCTTGTAATAAGCCAATTCTTTACATTGAATCAAAGGTAGTGTGTTGGCTGAGGTCTTGTAATAAGTCCATCCTTTACATTGAATCAAAGGTAGTGTGTTAGCTTGGGTCTTGTAATAAGCCAATCCTTTACATTGAATCAAAAGTAGTATGTTGGCTGGGTTCTTGTAATGAGCCCATCCCTTACATTGAATCAAAGGTAGTGTGTTGGCTGGGGTCTTGTAATATGCCCATCCCTTACACTGCATCAATGGTAGTGTGATGCAATGATGTAACAACCAGTGTTAGCCAATCACAACACACCTAGTGTTACTTAAGTATGAGTGGGCAGGGGACCGAACTTCTCACTCAATATCAGGCTTATTGCCAGATAATTACAACAATGGTAACACAATATCAGTGTGACAACCAAAACTTCCCAATAGAATAAACAACTGATTTCGTTCTGAATTCATGTAGCTGCTGAAAGCTGATTGCTTAATATTACTGCCCACAAATGGTTCAAATGAAATTGAATTTTGTAGGTATAATTATTATATATAGTAACAACAACTGTTATAGAGGTAAGTATGTATCTCCATTATAAAGTAAACCTCATTAGGAATAGTCAACAATTCCTCAATGATGATTGGTCCATTGGTTTCCAAAACAAAATGCAGTCAATCTTATTTCATTTCAACCAAATTTTGTCATGTATGATCCATACTAATTAAATTAGGAAAACACATGCATGCAAATCTAGTGCTGTAGGTATGTTTACTTAAAATCTCCAATGTTGTGTACAGCTACAATACAGTCTTGTATTAACACTGTGTGCAGCTACAATACAGTCTTGTATTAACACTATGTACAGCTACAATACAATCTTGTATTAACACTATGTACAGCTACAATACAATCTTGTATTAACACTATGTACAGCTAAAATACAATCTTGTATTACCACTATGCACAGATACAATACAATCTTGTATTAACACTATGTACAGCTACAATACAGTCTTGTATTAACACTATGTACAGCTACAATACAATCTTGTATTACCACTATGCACAGATACAATACAATCTTGTATTAACACTATGTACAGCTAAAATACAATCTTGTATTACCACTATGCACAGATACAATACAGTCTTCTATTAACACTGTGCACAGCTACAATACAATCTTGTATTAACACGATGTACAGCTACAATACAATCTTGTATTAACACTATGCACAGATACAATACAATTTTGTATTAACACTATGTACAGCTACAATACAATCTTGTATTAACACTATGTACAGATATAATACAATCTTATATTAACACTATGTACAGATACAATACAATCTTGTATTAACACTATGTACAGCTAAAATATAATCTTGTATCAACACTATGCACACCTACGATACAATCTTGTATTAACACTATGTACAGCTACAATACAATCTTGTATTAACACTATGCACAGCTAAAATACAATCTTGTATTAACACTATGCACAGCTAAAATATAATCTTGTATCAACACTATGCACAGCTACAATACAATCTTGTATTAACACTATGCACAGCTACAATACAATCTTGTATTAACACTATGCACAGCTAAAATATAATCTTGTATCAACACTATGCACACCTACAATACAATCTTGTATTAACACTATGTACAGCTACAATACAATCTTGTATTAACACTATGTACAGCTACAATACAATCTTGTATTAACACTATGTACAGCTACAATACAATCTTGTATTAACACTATGTACAGCTACAATACAATCTTGTATTAACACTGTGTACAGCTACAATACAGTCTTGTATTAACACTGTGTACAGCTACAATACAGTCTTGTATTAACACTGTGTACAGCTACAATACAGTCTTGTATTAACACTATGTACAGCTACAATACAATCTTGTATTAACACTATGTACAGCTACAATACAGTCTTGTATTAACACTGTGTACAGCTACAATACAGTCTTGTATTAACACTATGTACAGCTACAATACAGTCTTGTATTAACACTGTGTACAGCTACAATACAGTCTTGTATCTACACTATGTACACGTACAATACAATCTTGTATTAACACTATGTACACGTACAATACAATCTTGTATTAACACTATGTACACGTACAATACAATCTTGTATTAACACTATGTACAACTACAATACAATCTTGTATCAACACTATGCACAGCTACAATACAATCTTGTATTAACACTATGTACAGCTACAATACAATCTTGTATTAACACTGTGTACAGCTACAATACAGTCTTGTATTAACACTACGTACAGCTACAATACAGTCTTGTATTAACACTGTGTACAGCTATAATACAGTCTTGTATTAACACTATGTACAGCTACAATACAATCTTGTATTAACACTATGTACAACTACAATACAATCTTGTATTAACACTGTGTACAGCTACAATACAGTCTTGTATTAACACTATATACAGCTACAATACAATCTTGTATTAACACTGTGTACAGCTACAATACAGTCTTGTATTTACACTATGTACACGTACAATACAATCTTGTATTAACACTATGTACACGTACAATACAATCTTGTATTAACACTATGTACACGTACAATACAATCTTGTATTAACACTATGTACAGCTACAATACAATCTTGTATCAACACTATGCACACCTACAATACAATCTTGTATTAACACTATGTACAGCTACAATACAATCTTGTATTAACACTATGCACAGCTAAAATACAATCTTGTATTAACACTATGCACAGCTAAAATATAATCTTGTATCAACACTATGCACACCTACGATACAATCTTGTATTAACACTATGTACAGCTACAATACAATCTTGTATTAACACTATGCACAGCTAAAATACAATCTTGTATTAACACTATGCACAGCTAAAATATAATCTTGTATCAACACTATGCACACCTACAATACAATCTTGTATTAACACTATGTACAGCTACAATACAATCTTGTATTAACACTATGTACAGCTACAATACAATCTTGTATTAACACTATGTACAGCTACAATACAACCTTGTATTAACACTATGTACAGCTACAATACAATCTTGTATTAACACTATGTACAGCTACAATACAATCTTGTATTAACACTATGTACAGCTACAATACAATCTTGTATTAACACTATGCACAGCTAAAATACAATCTTGTATTAACACTATGTACACGTACAATACAATCTTGTATTAACACTATGTACAGCTACAATACAATCTTGTATCAACACTATGCACACGTACAATACAATCTTGTATTAACACTATGTACAGCTACAATACAATCTTGTATTAACACTATGTACACGTACAATACAATCTTGTATTAACACTATGTACAGCTACAATACAATCTTGTATTAACACTATGTACAGCTACAATACAATCTTGTATTAACACTATGCACAGATACAATACAATCTTGTATTAACACTATGCACAGCTACAATACAATCTTGTATTAACACTATGTACACGTACAATACAATCTTGTATTAACACTATGTACAGCTACAATACAATCTTGTATTAACACTATGTACAGCTACAATACAATCTTGTATTAACACTATGCACAGATACAATACAATCTTGTATTAACACTATGTACAGATACAATACAATCTTGTATTAACACTATGTACACGTACAATACAATCTTGTATTAACACTGTGTACAGCTATAATACAGTCTTGTATTAACACTATGTACAGCTACAATACAATCTTGTATTAACACTATGCACAGCTACAATACAATCTTGTATTAACACTATGTACAGCTACAATACAATCTTGTATTAACACTATGTACAGCTACAATACAATCTTGTATTAACACTATGTACAGCTACAATACAATCTTGTATTAACACTATGTACAGCTACAATACAATCTTGTATTAACACTATGTACAGCTACAATACAATCTTGTATTAACACTATGTACAGCTACAATACAATCTTGTATTAACACTATGTACAGCTACAATACAATCTTGTATTAACACTATGTACAGCTACAATACAATCTTGTATTAACACTATGTACAGCTACAATACAATCTTGTATTAACACTATGCACAGCTACAATACAATCTTGTATTAACACTATGTACAGCTACAATACAATCTTGTATTAACACTATGCACAGCTAAAATACAATCTTGTATTAACACTATGTACAGCTATAATACAATCTTGTATTAACACTATGCACAGCTACAATACAATCTTGTATTAACACTATGCACAGCTAAAATACAGTCTTGTATTAACACTATGTACACGTACAATACAATCTTGTATTAACACTATGCACAGCTACAATACAATCTTGTATTAACACTATGCACAGCTACAATACAATCTTGTATTAACACTATGCACAGCTAAAATACAGTCTTGTATTAACACTATGTACTTGTACAATACAATCTTGTATTAACACTATGCACAGCTACAATACAATCTTGTATTAACACTATGCACAGCTAAAATACAGTCTTGTATTAACACTATGTACACGTACAATACAATCTTGTATTAACACTATGTACAGCTACAATACAATCTTGTATTAACACTATGCACAGCTAAAATACAATCTTGTATTAACACTATGTACAGCTACAATACAGTCTTGTATTAACACTATGTACAGCTACAATACAATCTTGTATTACCACTATGTACAGCTACAATACAATCTTGTATTAACACTATGCACAGCTACAATACAATCTTGTATTAACACTATGTACAGCTACAATACAACCTTGTATTAACACTATGTACAGCTACAATACAATCTTGTATTAACACTATGCACAGCTAAAATACAATCTTGTATTAACACTATGTACAGCTACAATACAACCTTGTATTAACACTATGTACAGCTACAATACAATCTTGTATTAACACTATGCACACCTACAATACAATCTTGTATTAACACTATGTACAGCTACAATACAATCTTGTATTAACACTATGCACAGCTAAAATACAATCTTGTATTAACACTATGTACAGCTACAATACAACCTTGTATTAACACTATGTACAGCTACAATACAATCTTGTATTAACACTATGCACAGCTAAAATACAATCTTGTATTAACACTATGTACAGCTACAATACAACCTTGTATTAACACTATGTACAGCTACAATACAATCTTGTATTAACACTATGCACACCTACAATACAATCTTGTATTAACACTATGCACAGCTAAAATACAATCTTGTATTAACACTATGTACAGCTACAATACAATCTTGTATTAACACTATGTACAGCTAAAATACAATCTTGTATTAACACTATGTACAGCTAAAATACAATCTTGTATTAACACTATGTACAGCTAAAATACAATCTTGTATTAACACTATGTACAGCTACAATACAATCTTGTATTAACACTATGTACAGCTACAATACAATCTTGTATTAACACTATGTACAGCTACAATACAATCTTGAGTGTTGGTAACTGTTATTTCTATTTTTTTTTAATCTTTTCAAAAATATACAGAAAAAGTTGGGTACCTGTGACCTTGATATTTCTGCTGTTGCTGAATCTTCTATTGCTCCTTTCAGACTGAAGTGACCTTGACCTTTATCAATATAATGATAAAACTTATATAAATAAATAGGTATGATCTGTGTAATCAATAGATGTTCCACTCCCTGCAAATCATGATCAATGTTTAACATTATAAATAGTAACTGTTATCTAACCCCTGACTATGTAACCCAAAAACAAACAGAAGAATCAGTGAAACTGATGAATGCTTGTTGAAAATTATTTTATTGGACAAAAAATTTTTACAAAAAGGCAATAATTCTGTAATTTAGGTTTTGCAGGTCCTGAATTTGGTATAATACTCATTTTCTTAGCATGACCAATGTATACACAAAGTTTAACGTTCCTAGTTTTACTGCAAGCAAAGCCATGCTCATGACACAAAATTGTAACTAGGGGCAATAATTCTGTGTTGAGGGGTTGAGGACCCTGAATTTGATACACATGACCAATGTATGTACCAAGTTTCATGATCCTTGCTTAACTTTTGACAAAGTTATGCTCCGGACACGGAAGGATGGATGGAAAGACTGATGGAAGGGCAGATTGACAAGGAGACAACCATATGCTTCTCATAAGAACTTGTCCAAGGTACTGAAGTAGACCTTTCAATAAAATTTGATTGAAATACCTTGAGAAGTGAAGTTGAATTGATACAGGGATGAGGATATGTGATAATTGATGCAACAAAACAAAATATGACAGACATCAGTTACACTATATTCTGCCTCATCTGCACATAAAATTGTAAGGGCATATATCTACATATGCCAATGCATTTTGTTTAGCTAGAAGAAAACCTCAATCACTTTGTGAGTCTGAAATATATACCAACTATAAATTGCTGCAGGTCAAGTATATCCTAACAGCACAAAAACGAGTATGAACAAGGCCAATTCATTGACAGAAAGAGAAAGCAGTTTATTTATCCTGTAGCTGGTTTACCTTTAAGCCAGCTGTCAATAAAGAGTATCCCCACAGTAATGTTGTGTATCAGTCCATCGTATGTGACTCCACCCTGAAGGAGAAAACACAAAGTACTGCACAATACGCCACTTCTGTCTCCTGGGACAAAATTTGCTGAAGAATTATAGAAAAGGAAAGTAGATAAGACTATAAATAAAATCTTTAATACTGATCATGAAAGATTTGATTTCTCATTATGCAGATTATGTGTTATTCTGGATGATGTATTGAGTGAATAGATTATCATGTTCCATTCAGTGACTTACTGATGGCATAAGTAGAAGGTCCCTCGCTGTGATGGTCACCTCGCCTCTTTTCACATGGTACTGGTTTTCTCCATTTGTCAACTCCTTAAACAGCTGAAATAACAAAATGAATATGAATCTTTGAATACTCTTAAGTTATTGAAAAAACAAATGGTCAGATAATGTTCATTACAGGGAATAAAATATTCAGTCAGGTAAGACATCACAGGGAACTGAAACAGAGTCAGGGTGGTATCACAGGGAACTGAAACATCGAGTCAGACTGGACATCACAGGGAACTGAAACATCGAGTCAGGCTGGACATCACAGGGAACTGAAACAGAGTCAGGGTGGTATCACAGGGAACTGAAACATCGAGTCAGACAGGACATCACAGGGAACTGAAACATCGAGTCAGGCTGGACATCACAGGGAACTGAAACAGAGTCAGGGTGGTATCACAGGGAACTGAAACATCGAGTCAGACAGGACATCACAGGGAACTGAAACAGAGTCAGATTGGACATCACAGTGAACTGAAACATTGAGTCAGGCTGGACATCACAGGGAACTGAAACATCGAGTCAGACAGGACATCACAGGGAACTGAAACATCGAGTCAGGCTGGACATCACAGTGAACTGAAACATCGAGTCAGACAGGACATCACAGGGAACTGAAACATCGAGTCAGACAGGACATCACAGGGAACTGAAACAGAGTCAGGGTGGTATCACAGGGAACTGAAACATCGAGTCAGACAGGACATCACAGGGAACTGAAACAGAGTCAGATTGGACATCACAGTGAACTGAAACATTGAGTCAGGCTGGACATCACAGGGAACTGAAACATCGAGTCAGACAGGACATCACAGGGAACTGAAACATCGAGTCAGGCTGGACATCACAGTGAACTGAAACATCGAGTCAGACAGGACATCACAGGGAACTGAAACATCGAGTCAGGCTGGACATCACAGTGAACTGAAACATCGAGTCAGACAGGACATCACAGGGGACTGAAACATCGAGTCAGACAGGACATCACAGGGGACTGAAACAGAGTCAGATTGGACATCACAGGGAACTAAAAACATCGAGTCAGGCTGGACATCACAGGGAACTGAAACATCGAGTCAGGCTGGACATCACAGTGAACTGAAACATCGAGTCAGACAGGACATCACAGGGGACTGAAACATCGAGTCAGACAGGACATCACAGGGGACTGAAACAGAGTCAGATTGGACATCACAGGGAACTAAAAACATCGAGTCAGGCTGGACATCACAGGGAACTGAAACATCGAGTCAGACAGGACATCACAGGGGACTGAAACAGAGTCAGATTGGACATCACAGGGAACTAAAAACATCGAGTCAGGCTGGACATCACAGGGAACTAAAAACATCGAGTCAGGCTGGACATCACAGGGAACTAAAAACATTGAGTCAGGCTGGACATCACAGGGAACTAAAAACATCGAGTCAGGCTGGACATCACAGGGAACTAAAAACATTGAGTCAGGCTGGACATCACAGGGAACTAAAAACATCGAGTCAGGCTGGACATCACAGGGAACTAAAAACATTGAGTCAGACATGACATCACAGGGAACTAAAAACATTGAGTCAGACATGACATCACAGGGAACTGAAACATTGAGTCAGGCTGGACATCGCAGGGGACTGAAACATTGAGTCAGACTGGACATCGCAGGGGACTGAAACATTGAGTCAGGCAGGACATCACAGGGGACTGAAACAGAGTCAGGGTGGTATCACAGGGAACTGAAACAGAGTCAGGGTGGACATCACAGGGGACTGAAACATTGAGTCAGACTGGACATCACAGGGAACTAAAAACATTGAGTCAGACATGACATCACAGGGAACTGAAACATTGAGTCAGACAGGACATCACAGTGAACTGAAACATCGAGTCAGGCTGGACATCACAGGGAACTAAAAACATTGAGTCAGACATGACATCACAGGGAACTGAAACATTGAGTCAGACAGGACATCACAGTGAACTGAAACATTGAGTCAGGCTGGACATCGCAGGGGACTGAAACATTGAGTCAGACATGACATCACAGGGAACTGAAACATCGAGTCAGACATGACATCACAGGGAACTAAAAACATTGAGTCAGACAGGACATCACAGGGAACTGAAACATTGAGTCAGACAGGACATCACAGTGAACTGAAACATTGAGTCAGGCTGGACATCGCAGGGGACTGAAACATTGAGTCAGACTGGACATCGCAGGGGACTGAAACATTGAGTCAGGCAGGACATCACAGGGGACTGAAACAGAGTCAGGGTGGACATCACAGGGGACTGAAACAGAGTCAGGGTGGTATCACAGGGGACTGAAACAGAGTCAGGGTGGTATCACAGGGGACTGAAACAGTCAGGGTGGTATCACAAGAGACTGAAACATTGAGTCAGGAATGTATCACAGGGGACTGAAACAGAGTCAGGGTGGTATCGCAGGGGACTGAAACATTGAGTCAGGGTGGTATCGCAGGGGACTGAAACATTGAGTCAGGGTGGTATCACAGGGGACTGAAACAGAGTCAGGGTGGTATCACAAGGGACTGAAACATTGAGTCAGGCTGGTATCACAGGGGACTGAATCATTGAGTCACGGTGGTATCACAAGGGACTGAAACATTGAGTCACGGTGGTATCACAAGGGACTGAAACATTGAGTCAGGCTTGTATCACAAGGAACTGAAACATTGAGTCAGGGTGGTATCACAAGGGAATGAAACATTGAGTCAGGGTGGTATCGCAGGGGACTGAAACAGAGTCAGGGTGGTATCACAGGGAACTGAAACAGAGTCAGGGTGGTATCACAGGGAACTGAAACAGAGTCAGGGTGGAACCGCAGGGGACTGAAACATTGAGTCAGGCTGGTATCACAGAGGACTGAATCATTGAGTCAGGGTGGTATCACAAGGGACTGAAACATTGAGTCAGGGTGGTATCACAAGGGACTGAAACATTGAGTCAGGCTTGTATCACAAGGAACTGAAACATTGAGTCAGGGTGGTATCACAAGGGAATGAAACATTGAGTCAGGGTGGTATCGCAGGGGACTGAAACAGAGTCAGGGTGGCATCGCTGGGGACTGAAACAGACTCAGGGTGGTATCACAAGGGACTGAAACATTGAGTCAGGCTTGTATCACAGGGAACTGAAACAGACTCAGGGTGGTATCACAGGGAACTGAAACAGAGACAGGGTGGTATCACAGGGAACTGAAACAGAGTCAGGGTGGTATCACAAGCGACTGAAACACGGAGTCAGGGTGGTATCACAGGGAACTGAAACAGAGTCAGGGTGGTATCGAAGGGGACTGAAACATTGAGTCAGGGTGGTATTGCAGGGGACTGAAACATTGAGTCAGGTTGGTATCACAAGGGACTGAAACATTGAGTCAGGGTGGTATCACAAGGGACTGAAACATTGAGTCAGGCTTGTATCACAAAGGACTGAAACATTGAGTCAGGGTGGTATCACAAGGGACTGAAACATTGAGTCAGGGTGGTATCACAAGGGACTGAAACATTGAGTCAGACTTGTATCACAAGGAACTGAAACATTGAGTCAGGGTGGTATCACAAGGGAATGAAACATTGAGTCAGGGTGGTATCACAAGGGACTGAAACATTGAGTCAGGGTGGTATCATAGGGCACTGAAACAGAGTCAGGGTGGTATCGCAGGGGACTGAAACAGAGTCAGGGTGCATCGCAGGGGACTGAAACAGAGACAGGGTGGTATCACAGTGAACTGAAACAGAGTCAGGGTGGAAACAGAGTCAGGGTGGTATCGCAGGGGACTGAAACATTGAGTCAGGGTGGTATCGCAGGGGACTGAAACATTGAGTCAGGGTGGTATCGCAGGGGACTGAAACATTGAGTCAGGGTGGTATCGCAGGGGACTGAAACAAAGTCAGAGTGGTATCACAAGGGACTGAAACATTGAGTCAGGGTGGTATCACAAGGGACTGAAACATTGAGTCAGGCTGGTATCACAGGGGACTGAATCATTGAGTCACGGTGGTATCACAAGGGACTGAAACATTGAGTCAGGGTGGTATCACAAGGGACTGAAACATTGAGTCAGGCTTGTATCACAAGGAACTGAAACATTGAGTCAGGGTGGTATCACAAGGGAATGAAACATTGAGTCAGGGTGGTATCGCAGGGGACTGAAACATTGAGTCAGGCAGGACATCACAGGGGACTGAAACAGAGTCAGGGTGGTATCACAGGGAACTGAAACAGAGTCAGGGTGGACATCACAGGGGACTGAAACAGAGTCAGGGTGGTATCACAGGGGACTGAAACAGAGTCAGGGTGGTATCACAGGGGACTGAAACAGTCAGGGTGGTATCACAAGAGACTGAAACATTGAGTCAGGAATGTATCACAGGGGACTGAAACAGAGTCAGGGTGGTATCGCAGGGGACTGAAACATTGAGTCAGGGTGGTATCGCAGGGGACTGAAACATTGAGTCAGGGTGGTATCACAGGGGACTGAAACAGAGTCAGGGTGGTATCACAAGGGACTGAAACATTGAGTCAGGGTGGTATCACAGGGGACTGAAACATTGAGTCAGGCTGGTATCACAGGGGACTGAATCATTGAGTCACGGTGGTATCACAAGGGACTGAAACATTGAGTCAGAGTGGTATCACAAGGGACTGAAACATTGAGTCAGGCTTGTATCACAAGGAACTGAAACATTGAGTCAGGGTGGTATCACAAGGGAATGAAACATTGAGTCAGGGTGGTATCGCAGGGGACTGAAACAGAGTCAGGGTGGTATCACAGGGAACTGAAACAGAGTCAGGGTGGTATCACAGGGAACTGAAACAGAGTCAGGGTGGAACCGCAGGGGACTGAAACATTGAGTCAGTCTGGTATCACAGAGGACTGAATCATTGAGTCAGGGTGGTATCACAAGGGACTGAAACATTGAGTCAGGGTGGTATCACAGGGGACTGAAACATTGAGTCAGGCTTGTATCACAAGGAACTGAAACATTGAGTCAGGGTGGTATCACAAGGGAATGAAACATTGAGTCAGGCTGGTATCGCAGGGGACTGAAACAGAGTCAGGGTGGCATCGCTGGGGACTGAAACAGACTCAGGGTGGTATCACAAGGGACTGAAACATTGAGTCAGGCTTGTATCACAGGGAACTGAAACAGACTCAGGGTGGTATCACAGGGAACTGAAACAGAGACAGGGTGGTATCACAGGGAACTGAAACAGAGTCAGGGTGGTATCACAAGGGACTGAAACACGGAGTCAGGGTGGTATCACAGGGAACTGAAACAGAGTCAGGGTGGTATCGAAGGGGACTGAAACATTGAGTCAGGGTGGTATTGCAGGGGACTGAAACATTGAGTCAGGTTGGTATCACAAGGGACTGAAACATTGAGTCAGGGTGGTATCACAAGGGACTGAAACATTGAGTCAGGCTTGTATCACAAAGGACTGAAACATTGAGTCAGGGTGGTATCACAAGGGACTGAAACATTGAGTCAGGGTGGTATCACAAGGGACTGAAACATTGAGTCAGACTTGTATCACAAGGAACTGAAACATTGAGTCAGGGTGGTATCACAAGGGAATGAAACATTGAGTCAGGGTGGTATCACAAGGGACTGAAACATTGAGTCAGGGTGGTATCATAGGGCACTGAAACAGAGTCAGGGTGGTATCGCAGGGGACTGAAACAGAGTCAGGGTGCATCGCAGGGGACTGAAACAGAGACAGGGTGGTATCACAGTGAACTGAAACAGAGTCAGGGTGGAAACAGAGTCAGGGTGGTATCGCAGGGGACTGAAACATTGAGTCAGGGTGGTATCGCAGGGGACTGAAACATTGAGTCAGGGTGGTATCGCAGGGGACTGAAACATTGAGTCAGGGTGGTATCGCAGGGGACTGAAACAAAGTCAGAGTGGTATCACAAGGGACTGAAACATTGAGTCAGGGTGGTATCACAAGGGACTGAAACATTGAGTCAGGCTGGTATCACAGGGGACTGAATCATTGAGTCACGGTGGTATCACAAGGGACTGAAACATTGAGTCAGGGTGGTATCACAAGGGACTGAAACATTGAGTCAGGCTTGTATCACAAGGAACTGAAACATTGAGTCAGGGTGGTATCACAAGGGAATGAAACATTGAGTCAGGGTGGTATCGCAGGGGACTGAAACAGAGTCAGGGTGGTATCACAGGGGACTGAAACAGAGTCAGGGTGGTATCACAGGGAACTGAAACAGAGTCAGGGTGGTATCACAGGGAACTGAAACAGAGTCAGGGTGGAACCGCAGGGGACTGAAACAGAGTCAGGGTGGTATCGCAGGGGACTGAAAGATTCAGTCAGACAAGACATTGCAGGGGACTGAAACATTGAGTCAGGGTGGTATCACAATGGACTGAAATATCTGGTTAGGGTGGTGTCACCGGGTACAGAAATATTTTGGTCAGTCATAAAACCACAATGGACTGAAATTTCATGTCAGTTAAAACAATTATAATTACTTCAGTGACAAGGATGTTACAGGGTTTCCTTTAAGTTAGATGTTGATTAAGTAGAGTGAATGGCAAAACAGAAGTTACTGTGCAGAAACCAATGCTTACAGATGGACATCAGCATAAAGTGTCTCTGCTCACACTAACATGGGGGAGTCTTCTCACACAAACATGGGGGAGACTTATCACACTAACATGGGGGAGACTCCTCACACTAACATGGGAGAGACTCCTCACACTAACATGGGGGAGACTTCTCACACTATCATGGGGGAGACTTCTCACACTAACATGAGGGAGACTTCCCACACTAACATGGGGGAGATGTCTCACACTAACATGGGAAAGACTTCTCACACTAACATGGGTGAGACTCCTAACACTAACATGGGAGAGACTCCTCACACTAACATGGCGGAGACTCCTCACAGTAACATGGGGGATACTTCTCACACTAACATGGGGGAGACTCCTCACACTAACATGGCGGAGACTTCTCACACTAACATGGGGGATACTTCTCACACTAACATGGGGGAGACTCCTCACACTAACATGGGGGAGACTCCTCACACTAACATGGGGGAGACTCCTCACACTAACATGGCGGAGACTCCTCACAGTAACATGGGGGATACTTCTCACACTAACATGGGGGAGACTCCTCACACTAACATGGCGGAGACTTCTCACACTAACATGGCAGAGACTCCTCACACTAACATGGCGGAGACTTATCACACTAACATGGGGGAGACTTCTCACACTAACATGGGGGAGACTTCTCACACTAACATGGGGGAGACTTCTCACACTAACATGGCAGAGACTTCTCACACTAACATGGGGGAGACTTCTCACACTAACATGGCGGAGACTCCTCACACTAACATGGGGGAGACTTATCACACTAACATGAGGGAGACTTCCCATACTAACATGGGGGAGACTCCTCACACTAACATGGGGAAGACTTCTCACACTAACATGGGGGAGACTCCTCACACTAACATGAGATAGACTCCTCACACTAACATGGTGGAGACTACTCACACTAATATTTATCAAGATTAAATACTTCCCCTTCAGGAAAGATCACATAAAATAGTTCCGAGGGGTTACAGCAATGGCTGTAAAAGTGACACCAAGTAAAATCCTTGCATCTCTACAAGCATGACAGTGTAATAGAGGTATATTTGTTCCAATGCCTTCATTAACTGGGAAGCTTTATTATACTCAACCAATCCAGCTAAAGACAAGTTCTTTCAAGTGGTATATTAATTATATACCAGAATTTCATTACAATATATCTGACTGCCTGCTCATTCTGTTTTAAGGGTCTCACTAAGGTCACAGATTTCGAACCTTCTGCATTGGCTGGACCAGTCGGACATCATAAACCATGAATCCATCCACACCTGCTCTGATCTCTTTCCCTTTACCTCTGGAACACAAATTGAAAATTTTCTTTCAGGATAGTAAATAATCGTAATCCTAATCATTTAAGAGTATTCTTATGAGATGGAATCTGGCAGTTCTATAAAATTTATCATGTTTCACAATGAGGAAAACCTCCTTATTACCTTCTAATAGAATATAATTCCAGATATGGTTTATACTTTTGGGAGGAAACTGTTATGTAAAACTTTTTATTGTTAGTTGGGTGTAAAGATCAATCAATCAAAATCTGAACTCTGGACACTTTGTACAACCAGATCTCATGAACTCTGGACACTTTGTACAACCAGATCTCATGAACTCTGGACACTTTGTACAACCAGATCTCATGAACTCTGGACACTTTGTACAACCAGATCTCATGAACTCTGGACACTTTGTACAACCAGATCTCATGAACTCTGGACACTTTGTACAACCAGATCTCATGAACTCTGGACACTTTGTACAACCAGATCTCATGAACTCTGGACACTTTGTACAACCAGATCTCATGAACTCTGGACACTTTGTACAACCAGATCTCATGAACTCTGGACACTTTGTACAACCAGATCTCATGAACTCTGGACACTTTGTACAACCAGATCTCATGAACTCTGGACACTTTGTACAACCAGATCTCATGAACTCTGGACACTTTGTACAACCAGATCTCATGAACTCTGGACACTTTGTACAACCAGATCTCATGAACTCTGGACACTTTGTACAACCAGATCTCATGAACTCTGGACACTTTGTACAACCAGATCTCATGAACTCTGGACACTTTGTACAACCAGATCTCATGAACTCTGGACACTTTGTACAACCAGATCTCATGAACTCTGGACACTTTGTACAACCAGATCTCATGAACTCTGGACACTTTGTACAACCAGATCTCATGAACTCTGGACACTTTGTACAACCAGATCTCATGAACTCTGGACACTTTGTACAACCAGATCTCATGAACTCTGGACACTTTGTACAACCAGATCTCATGAACTCTGGACACTTTGTACAACCAGATCTCATGAACTCTGGACACTTTGTACAACCAGATCTCATGAACTCTGGACACTTTGTACAACCAGATCTTATAATAATATGTACACGATGATCTATGAAGCTTCAAGCAAAGCTGTCTATATTGGAAAATATGTTTGAACTGAAATCCGAAAATATTTGCCTTCTGATAGATAAGTTTTTTAATCTCTCTAAAATTTGCTCTAACCTTGAAATGTTTAGTGAGGAGATGTCAACCTTTTGATACATTTTTAAAACTCACTCTCTTCTTATTGGGCTAAAATAGTCAAACAGTGGCATATTTTCTGGTATATAGAATACATGTACTGCAAAATATTTTCAATGATTCAAGTTATTGAAGGTGTAATAAAAGCTCTAGACAAATTTATACATTTGTCATGAAACTCCTGAAACAAACTTTGGGCTCTAAAATTATTTTTCATGTATCTATTTTTGAAAAATAATGGTAACGAGAGATTCCAGAGAAATTTTGTCATCCATCATTGTTTGATCTTGTGTTTCTTCAAAAGTTGGATCTTTTCCCTTCTTTTCTTCTCTCTCCTCTTATTTTCTCTTAATTATAGAAAATTTTATTTTCTCACTGAAAATGTAAGCAGGATCCCTTCAGATGATCTTTAGCCACTTGAATATAGAATAAGTACGGTGAGGTTAAGGCATCCCTGAGGGATATTGGCACACAACGCTGTTTGATCTCAGTTTTTCTTTAAAGGTTTTCCCTTTTTTCTCTGCTTTCATCTTATTTGCTCTGAATTTAAAGAGTACTCCATTTAAGAATTAGCAATAATGATCTTTAATTGTCAAATCAATAAATGGATGCCTGTCAGTAATTTTATTTTTCTGATCAGTTCCAAAATCAAAAGAGCACAATCTGAGGCCAAAGACAACCTAAATGATTTTATAAAATCTGAGCAACATCGAAAAAATAGCAACAACAAGACTTCTTTAATGACAGACAATGTCATACCATAATAATCCACCAAAATGTTTGACAGGCATATAAAAATTCATATTTTCTCTTACCACATGACCCTACTTTAATTGGTACATTTTGGGCTAATGTCCATATTCTCATTCAATTATGGAGGGGGAGGGGAGGAAGGAGGATGTGAGCTCTGGATTTTGTTTGCTTCCATCATCAGTTATCAAAAATCCTATGTTTTGAGAATTTTTATGATTTTTTTGGGAAAAACAAGTAATATCACCATAAAAATAACATAAAATATGGAATAAGGCCAGAATTTGGACCCAATAATACTGGCAAGAAAAACGGTATTCATCAATGATGTTTCTTATATCAGAAATTTTTACAAGAATACATCATAGATCAGACAGCGGAAAGAGAGAGTGTGAAACTTACTGTCTGACAGAGTGTAAAACTTTTTCATAATCCACACTTGTTACTGTGGAGTTTGGAAGTAAGGAAGCCGCCATTCCTCCTGTTGCTGGGCAACCACGACGATGACAAGTTGCCACAACCAAGTCCATGTAACTCTTTAAGAAGTGTCGGTCCATGGAAACATATTTGTTCCTGTCAGGCAGTAGAAATTCCTTCCAGGTACCTGTAATATGGAGCTGTGTAATCTTCAAGGCCAAATAACTGTTTCTGTTTATAGCCTGTCTTTGCCTGCCAGTCCTTGTTTTTTGTTTTTGCCAGAAAATGAACTTTTTGTTAAAACAACTTACAAAAAATAATTGTGGCAATTGTTTATTCCCTTTAGTAAATTTTTTGTCAAATAGCAAGTGGAAACAAACTGACCAATCAGAATCAAACAAACCACATTCATATGCAAAATACACATATAACATGATAATTGATTATCATTCATCCAATCCTTAATCCAAAACATTTGGAAATTTGATCAAATTTAGGCAAGATATCACATGGACTTTCTAAGAATTTGACTTTAATTTGAAGGCAGGGAGGTAAAACCCAAAACATTTCTGAACTATATCTAACTAGTTATCTGACTTACCAAACTTGTTGATAAAGGAAGCAGAGTAATCCCAGATCCCACAGTTTAATCCTGCACTGTGATCTTGTAATTCATATAAAATCTCCTCCATCTCAAACGTGGCTAGGACATTCTCAATCAGAACGCAGGCCTTCACACAGCCATGGGGGAGTCCCAACTGTACAGTGAAACATCTTAGACAATAAGTAAGTCACTTGGACCTTAACTTACAGGAGTCCCAACTGTACAGTGAATCATCACAGACAATTAGTAAGTCACTTAGACCTTAACTTACAGGAGTCCCAACTGTACAGTGAAACATCTTAGACAATATTTAAGTCACTTGGACCTTAACTTACAGGAGTCCCAACTGTACAGTGAAACATCTCAGACAATTAGTAAGTCACTTAGACCTTAACTTACAAAGCGTATATATGAGTAACATGTCCAAATAATGCACACAATGCCACAAGTTCACACACAATGTGTTGTGACAATATATAGTGCAATAATAATACAACTATGAGAAATATCGTCATATCGCAGTTAAAGTTGTTATGAATGACACAGTTTTGCAAGTAAACATTATTCCAGTATTGTGCTCAATCGTAATCCAACCTGATGATGTCAACAATAATGATTGAATTTTAATAACCCAAGAAAATTTCCAGGTTTTGAGCAGGATACATGTGCAACTTTAAAGTTATATAGTTTAATATACAAAGTATATTCTAATTAAATCAATTTTTACTATCTCGGATTCTGGAACCATCAACTTGCCTTTTTTTCTGTCCAGGAAAATATTTGATTCCAAACATGAGCTTCTTGTCTGCCTTCCAGCTGATGAAAATAAATTAAAATAAAAAATGCATTAGGGCTCACACATATACCTTGATCCTTTCCCCATTCCCTGATCTTTCATCTTTAATTAAATCTGTTGATATACCAGAGATTATCTTGTACACAATATTTCCATTTCAGAGATGGTCAGGGAAATCTTTTGGCCTTTAACCTTGACCTATGACCACCAAAGTCATATGTAGAACTGGGTAGATTGATGCTATGATGCAAATGTGAATTAACTCTGTCCTGGAGTTCATGAGATGTTTTTTGTACATAAGCTTTTTTTACAAAAATTGTCAAAGGTGACCTTTGACCTTATTCATTGACATTCCCCAAAATATCTCATCAAGTGTAGAAATTGATTCTGTGATGCTGTGGTGTTCATAAGAAGTAATTTTGCCACAGGTTTTATATGATACAAGTTGTACACAAGATTTGCATGCACAGACAGACATATAGATGCATGTCCATACACAGTGATAACTATATCAGCCTCCTCCTTCCCCACCCAACACTCAAGTGAGATGGGTCTGGAGTATAAAAACATGTAGATGTAATTTTACTTTTTTTACTATGTACAGGTAAGACATACCTTTGACAGGTAAAAGAAAGGTCCACTGTTATTTTTAAGCAGGAGTTTGGCATTATGGAACATCAATATTCCGAAGTCAAACAGAGGCCCTGGAATCTGCTTCCCGTTAACCTGTGGACAAACAAGACATACACATGGACTGTAACACCCTAAATAACTATGATCTGACACACAGATATCATCCTTTAAAGATTCTAACATTCAGCGACATTATCAGAAACAGGGCCAATCTATCTACATTATCATAAAATGACTCCTACTGGTCCTTAGTTGTACTCACCCTATTTTGGAGTTGATTCATCATAAATTTTGACATTAAAATTTCACAATTTCTTGGGACCACCCACAAATATGTCTGATGTAATAATTCATTGTCAGGTTGATAAAAAAAGACAGCACAAGTGAGAAACTCTTTTTAAGACAATGACTACAACACAAAAGCAAACAAATTCACTGACCAGTAATTAGTAATGTGATGTTGCATATGCACATGGCTATCATACAATATTACCTAAAGCTGAAGCAGTTTAGTGTCCGTTAATTGCATGACATTTTTTTCAGGAAAACTCAACAGAAATGGAAAGCATTATTGGAATAAACAGTTAGGTTTCTTTTGCAACACACCACAACTTCAGCATTTTCATTTGGTGACTTCATGAATTTCACTGTATTAAGGAGCAGTTGTAAAACCAGGTGAACAATTTCTTACAAACTTTTAAAAACATACATAGACCTGTTATATTAATACTGTTATATATTAAGTCCATTATTTTTGTACAGGTATATAAACTTATAAATATGTACATATATCTGTGTACACAGTCAAACCTGAATTTAAGGCCATGTTAAGGTCATCTCTACATAACAAATACTTGTCTAAAAGGTCATCTCTACATAACAAATACTTGTCTATACAGATCATCTATCTATATTAAGAGTAAATATTTGTTCATAATGACCATCTCTGTACATTAGGTGATCAAACCCACTAAAATTTTCCTTTATAGACCACTAAAATTTTCCTCTCCAACGAGTAGACTTTATAGACCACTAAAATTTTCCTCTCCAACGTGTAGCCTTTATAGACCACTAAAATTTTCCTCTCCAACGAGTAGCCTTTATAAACCACTAAAATTTTCCTCTCCAACGAGTAGCCTTTATAGACCACTAAAATTTTCCTCTCCAACAAGTAGCCTTTATAGACCACTAAAATTTTCCTCTCCAACCAGTAGCCTTTATAGACCACTAAAATTTTCCTCTCTAACGAGTAGCCTTTATAGACCACTAAAATTTTCCTCTCTAACGAGTAGCCTTTATAGACCACTAAAATTTTCCTCTCTAACGAGTAGCCTTTATAGACCACTAAAATTTTCCTCTCTAACGAGTAGCCTTTATAGACCACTAAAATTTTCCTCTCTAACGAGTAGCCTTTTATAGACCACTAAAATTTTCCTCTCTAACGAGTAAACTTTATAGACCACTAAAATTTTCCTCTCTAACGAGTAAACTTTATAGACCACTAAAATTTTCCTCTCTAACGAGTAGCCTTTATAGACCACTAAAATTTTCCTCTCCAACAAGTAGCCTTTATAGACCACTAAAATTTTCCTCTCCAACCAGTAGCCTTTATAGACCACTAAAATTTTCCTCTCCAACGAGTAGCCTTTATAGACCACTAAAATTTTCCTCTCTAACGAGTAGCCTTTATTGACCACTAAAATTTTCCTCTCCAACAAGTTGCCTTTATAGACCACTAAAATTTTCCTCTCTAACAAGTAGCCTTTATAGACCACTAAAATTTTCCTCTCTAACGAGTAGCCTTTATAGACCACTAAAATTTTCCTCTCTAACGAGTAGCCTTTATAGACCACTAAAATTTTCCTCTCTAACGAGTAGCCTTTATAGACCACTAAAATTTTCCTCTCCAACGAGTAGCCTTTATAGACCACTAAAATTTTCCTCTCCAAAGAGTAGCCTTTACAGACCAAACAGGTTTGACTGAATGTGCTTTAAGGAAAATGTAAATATTACAGCTAAAAGCTTTCAGGAATTAACAAGAATTGCTAGTGATGATAGAACTTTCTCAGTACTGATATGATAATGATAGCTTTCTAGTCATCATCAAGTACTGTATTGTCATTCACTAATATCCAAATGTCCCTTAAATAATTCCAGTGTATATTTCTGGGTCTCTCTAATATGGTATAAAACAGTTTTGTAAATCACCAGATACAACATAATGCAGGCTATTTGAAATGACATTGTGTTGTTGGCAAGCATAACTTCAAATTATCAGAAGTCAAATAACATGCTAATACTCCCTGAACTTATTTTAACACTGCCTAATTTATGTTTAGACTGACTTTTATTGTTTTCCCTTTATATATGTAATAAAAAGAAAATTAAATGGTTTCCCTTTGATATTTTATTTCACTTGTATGACAGAATATATCTTTATCTTTCTGACATTCTCTCATACTGATGAAATATCTATGATATTTAATGGGAAACCATTAAATAAAATCTATATATACACATCGCATTATTATGAAACCAAATATCAAATTCTGATAAAAACATGACATATGTGTTACTGAATCACTGGGTAATCATGTGAATATAAAGGTATAATTGGAATTTTAAATGACTTTCTGTTTCATTTGAGTATACATGAAATAAGTTTTAGAAATGTTTATTTTGAAACTCTCAAACACAATTCAGAGAAACTTCATATGAAATGAAAACAAATTCAAAATTATTTTTATCACATTACTCTGAAAAGTTACATTTCAACTGGTTTTAATGTAAAACTGTTACTTTGTTGTCCAATTTTTAAATACAACATAATGTCATTGTCCATATAAGTACATCACAATTGATTTCAATTGATACGACCAATGAAAAATGCTTCCTAATATATTACAATATTAACATATATATCACAGGTGCGAGTTTAGTGGATAACACTGATAATTTGATATAATAAATTATGTTTTTGCTTGATTATATATTTTTATATACATAAACACCCTACCAACACATTGGTTTCCACCATATTCCATGCTCTAGGCCTCATCATAAGTACTGGAAGTTGTTCTATGGTCGCTACACCTATAGAGTATCAGTTTACAGCATTGTATAGTGTATCTGTGCCCAAGATAGCCAACTATATCAAATCATTGTAGAATTTGATATCTAATTTGTGACTATCTTTCACACTGTCCAATTTGTAACAAGGACAAGAAATGCAATGGGGTCTGTGGCAAGGATTTGAACTATGACCTCTAGACAGATTGTCAATGATTTTTGAAATCCACCTCTAATGTTATCAAAGCCATAATTCCCTATTCTGTAAGCACCGAGTTTCTGATCATTATCTCTGATTCAGAGTCTAGGGGTGGGCTTATTACAGGACAATAAGAACAGAGTGTCTGATCATTATCTGTTTAGAGAACAATGAAGCAGAATTTTGGTTAATTTTACAGGAGAGCAATATATGTGGGTGGGCTTATTACTAGACATGGCCTTAATACTTAATAAATACAATAAATAAAACACTATAACATCAGTATTTACTTGTCAATGCCAAGAATCTCTGGCTCTCTCACCTGACACCCTACTGACCAAGCTATAAAACATGATCGACCACCTTGCTTATCATCACAAAGATATATAGCAGAAATTTACAAAGGAAAAATCACTTCATTTTAAAATTCAGTAAACTTAATTTCAAAGTTGTTTATTGATATTTATCTTTTTTATTCCATCAAGAGTGTATATAAGTTACAGAAAAACAGGATTAAAATTCAAATATGCAACATTTTTGCAATATTATGTATCTTTTTGAAGATACCGTTATTTTCTGTGTAATTTATTACATCAAATAAAAACACCATATCTTATTACTTATGGATAAGTCACTCCCCTCTATCAACTCTCATCCTCAACCATCCCTATTTTCTTCAAGGAGTGTTTTATTTACTGTATTTGTAATTCTCACTGACAAATCAGGAAACTGCAACTACGTAGAATCAGTCTTTTTTCTCAGAGAGCAGTGTGTGTATTGTGTGAAAGTTCTATATTTTACTGACCTGGGATTTGTCCATGTACTGCACGGTAGACATTGTATAATCCTGCAAGCTGATTGGTCCAGGTGGGGCAGTGACCATCATCAAAGTCGGTCTGTCAACAAAAATTAAATATAGTATTACGCATTCTCATGTTGGGAATGAGGTAACTCTCATAAAATTGCAATATTTCAGCCTCATCCTATTGGGTATAAGGATATTTCAGCCTTGTCCTATTGATGATCAGTTACTTCAACCTCATCGTATTGATAATCAGTTATTTCAACCTCATCATATTGAGTATCTATTTATTTCAGCTGTATCATATTATGAATCAAGTATTGCAGCCTTGTCATAATGAGAATCAGGTATTTCAGCTGTGTCACAATGAGAATCGGGTATTACAGCCATGTCATATTGAAAATCAGGTATTTCATCCTATCATAAAGAGAATCAGGTATTACAGCCATATCATATCGAAAATCAGGTATTACACCCATATCATATCGAAAATCAGGTATTACAGCCATATCATATTGAGAATCAGGTATTACAGCCATATCATATCGAAAATCAGGTATTACAGCCATATCATATTGAGAATCAGGTATTACAGCCATATCATATCGAGAATCAGGTATTACAGCCATATCATATCGAAAATCAGGTATTACAGCCATATCATATCGAGAATCAGGTATTACAGCCATATCATATCGAAAATCAGGTATTACAGCCATATCATATCGAAAATCAGGTATTACAGCCATATCTTATTGAGAATCAGGTATTACAGCCATATCATATTGAGAATCAGGTATTACAGCCATATCATATTGAGAATCAGGTATTACAGCCATATCATATTGAGAATCAGGTATTACAGCCATATCATATTAAAAATCAGTATTTCAGCTGTATCATATTGGGTATGGTAAGCCTCAAGAGTTAGGGAATGAATTACCATGACATTTTCAACAATTAGCCCAAACACAGTGGTTCTGACTTATTTGCAATATATTCATCCGTGAAATCAAGTCTCCACAAAATATTAATATTTTGAAAAACCACAAGAAATATACACAAAAATATATGATTTTACAGTAGCATTTGTTAGTAGTAACTTCACTTGCATGGCAATAGATCTGGGTAGCTTAATAACAATATATGGACTCAGAGTGGCAGTAGAATTTCTAATGTTGGGAATAAAGAATATGAGATTATATAAATATTCCATTACAATGAGATATAATCACAAGGACATGTAACAATGTTTCTGGGGGAGGGGGCTTGTGTAGTATATACTATAATTACTGGAGTGTATGTACACTGTTTCTGGGGGAGGGGACTTGTGTAGTATATACTATAATTACTGGGATATGTAACAATGTTTCTGGGGGAGGGGGCTTGTGTAGTATATACTATAATTACTGGGGTGTATGTAACAATGTTTCTGGGGGAGGGGGCTTGTGTAGTATATACTATAATTACTGGGGTATGTAACAATGTTTCTGGGGGAGGGGGCTTGTGTAGTATATACTATAATTACTGGGGTATGTAACAATGTTTCTGGGGGAGGGGGCTTGTGTAGTATATACTATAATTACTGGGGTGTATGTAACAATGTTTCTGGGGGAGGGGGCTTGTGTAGTATATACTATAATTACTGGGGTATGTAACAATGTTTCTGGGGGAGGGGGCTTGTGTAGTATATACTATAATTACTGGGGTATGTAACAATGTTTCTGGGGGAGGGGGCTTGTGTAGTATATACTATAATTACTGGGGTGTATGTAACAATGTTTCTGGGGGAGGGGGCTTGTGTAGTATATACTATAATTACTGGGGTATGTAACAATGTTTCTGGGGGAGGGGACTTGTGTAGTATATACTATAATTACTGGGGTATGTAACAATGTTTCTGGGGAGGGGGCTTGTGTAGTATATACTATAATTACTGGGGTATGTAACAATGTTTCTGGGGGAGGGGGCTTGTGTAGTATATACTATAATTACTGGGGTGTATGTAACAATGTTTCTGGGGGAGAGGGCTTGTGTAGTATATACTATAATTACTGGGGTATGTAACAATGTTTCTGGGGGAGGGGGCTTGTGTAGTATATACTATAATTACTGGGGTGTATGTAACAATGTTTCTGGGGGAGGGGGCTTGTGTAGTATATACTATAATTACTGGGGTATGTAACAATGTTTCTGGGGGAGGGGACTTGTGTAGTATATACTATAATTACTGGGGTATGTAACAATGTTTCTGGGGGAGGGGGCTTGTGTAGTATATACTATAATTACTGGGGTATGTAACAATGTTTCTAGGGGGAGGGGACTTGTGTAGTATATACTATAATTACTGGGGTATGTAACAATGTTTCTGGGGGAGGGGGCTTGTGTAGTATATACTATAATTACTGGGGTATGTAACAATGTTTCTGGGGGAGGGGGCTTGTGTAGTATATACTATAATTACTGGGGTGTATGTAACAATGTTTCTGGGGGAGGGGGCTTGTGTAGTATATACTATAATTACTGGGGTGTATGTACAATGTTTCTGGGGGAGGGGGCTTGTGTAGTATATACTATAATTACTGGGGTGTATGTACACTGTTTCTGGGGATGGGGGCTTGTGTATGTATATATCTAGTCATCTCACAATTTAAGCCCATACATCTTTGTTGCTTTTTAGTAAACTGGCATAAATTGTCATTCCATTGGCTTGCAGTAAGCACACCTCTCTAACTTCCCATCAGAATTTGTACGTTGCGATGAAATTATTACATACTTAATATGTAATATACAGTATCAAATTCTGCACAAACATAAAAAGTACTGATTTCTAGAAAGTATTGATAAAAAATGAAGACTTCCTTGAAAATCTTCCCTATGAAATATGTTTTAACCTAGAGTGACATTGTTGAAAATCATAGAGATGTGAAAAAGAAATGTACTTTCTATGAAATAAAGATTGGCCATATTAAGGCCGTGTTATATGATAATTGATAGATGAGGAACTCCTGTTTCCCACAGCAGTTTGTCAAATGTGATAAATAGCGGTGTTCTATTGGTCTCGCCTGGGGACCTGTCAGTCCTGTGGTGTGATAAACCAATAGCTGAAAACACTCTGTATATTAAATCTAACACCTAAAGAGACATATATCATTAAAATAGTGTTTGAGAAAAACATCCTCATTAAGGACCAGCTGGTGTTTTCTGAGACTTATTCATGGTGTTTTCCTTGAAAAATAAAAATAAAAAATAAACACAATTGACAAATTTTGATATTCATGTACTGTATATTGCACATACTACTGCTTTATATTTCGAGGTTGTCCAGGCCACAGGTTTTTAATTCTGTGTTTGATTGGAACTTAATTTCTTGTTATCTTTAATATCTATTAATGTAGCAAAATCGAACCCTCCACTAATATTACCATCTATACAGTAAATAATTGTTAGACTTTGGATTTTGTTAGAAATTTCTGAAGACAACCACAAATAAACCATGTGACCAATATGCATACTCAAATGTACAGGTGTAGTAGGCATGTTTACAAGTGTGATGTTGCATGTGCTGTACGCTGATGTTATATCACATGTAGAATACTGTTTTAAAGTCATTCAGGAACTTGTTTTGTTGTCTGAATAGAGCATATACATGCATTTGTAGATATCAGTGAAATACATGAAAGGAAAGATTTGACAAATCATATATTGCAGGAAATTTTTAACATCAACTTCTTTGATATGTATAACATTGCAAAAATTAGAAGTAGTAAAGATGAACGGAAGAATAAATTTGGAAATCGACTAATCAATATGTGTAAGTTTAGTGATTTGTATATATGTAATGGTCGAGTTGGCAGCGATAAAAGTTCTGGCAAGTTTACTTGCAAAATCACAAGTGTAGTTGACTATGCTCATCAAATCTATTCTAATTTGTTGATGACTTTGAAGTTTTAGACATTAGCTTCTTATACTTGGATGCCCATCACCATTCATACTAAAGCCCATCCGATCGACGGTCAGTCAATTGATACATATAACTTCCAACCCAAAGAACTGATCAATAAGTGGGATAATACGAAAATACCAATAACCTTGATATTGAGAAGATACACGACATTATAAGAGTCATTGGTGAGGATCCTGATAATCACAATTTAGACGTTGATAACTTAGTAGCAGAGTTTGGTAATGTATTGGTAAATGCCGCTAAGGCTACTTTGGGTACATGACAAATTAATACTATAGATAACTTTTGTTCTATTTCAACAAATTTTATTGCTCAATATAAACAATTGAAGCAAAGGGATCAGGCATCAGGCATAGAGTTTGGCAACAATATAAATCAAACAATAAGGTAAAAATAAAATCTATACAGAACTAGTATACAGTAGAATACAATTGAATACAAAGGCTCCACTATATTACATCCTATGGCACATAATTATATTTATTTGATTCAAAGTTATGAATGAAAGCATTAACTTGAAATTAACCCCAAAATAGCTAGTTGTTCGACAAATAGGAAGTGATCATGAGTAATATTTTGGTTTATTACATGAATAACAAATTAATACTATGAACACAGTGGTGATAACTTTTGTTCAGGTAAACATAAAGAGAAGTCAAACCCTGGTTTAATAGAGAATGATACAAAGCAACAAAAAAAAATCAACTAATAAGAGTCAATATCGACGTCATAAAAATGACTTTTTCTTTAACAAATATAAAACGTCTGAAGAATCATACAAAAGAACTATGAGTAAATGTATTTATTCTTATAGATGCCACATGAGGTCGAAATTTAATAAATGAAAAAGTGGTAAATCAAAAGATTATTGGAAATTGTTGAATAGTTGTGTAAATAAAAAATCAAAAGCACAAATTTCCATGGATATGGTTTTCAATTATTTTAAAGAATTTAATGAAACAGATGATAATGATGTGGATGATAATGATGTGGATGAGCATATTATTTTAAATGTAGATGGTTTCAATGAGGTAATAAATAATGCTATAAGTAAAGAGGAAGTTGATAGAGCTATTAGACTGTTGAAAACAAATCAAGTAGGCTCGGATGATAATATCTTAAATGAGTATATAAAGCATTCGTCTCCTAAAATGATAGATCTATATGTTATGTTATTTAATGTTATTTTTGACAGTGGCAAGCTACCTGAACAATGGCTCACAGGTTGTATTATTCCAAAGGTTCAGTCAATGATACAAAAACCTATTACAATTGTTAGCTGTTTCGGAAAATTATTTACTGGGATATTAAATGAAAGACTCCAAAGGTATTCCGAAGAAAACAGTATTAGGTAAATGGTGTAGAATCAAGTTTTTTCCCATGTAATATTTGACTGAGGCAAGGGGAAAACTTAGTGTCTCCTTTTCTCTTTAGTTTATACCTAAATGATGTTGAAGATTTTTTTGTCTGAACATAATGTTAAAGGAACTAAATGCCTAAAAAGTCAGTTTGAACATGATCTCAATGTATTTATTAAACCTTTTATTTTGCTATATACAGATGACATAATATCGTTCTCAGATGATCTTAATGATTTACAAAATCAGCTTGATGTTTTAGTGAATATTGTAAGTGATGGCAATTAAAAATCAATATTGAAAAAACAAAATGTATGGTATTTCACAAAGGTAGATTTGTCAATAGAAACGTTTTTACCTATGGAAATGTAGTACTAGTAATAGAATGCATTTTTGAAAAAGGTAGCAAATTGAATTTGTCTGTTAAACGCATGTTTGATCTCTTTGATAAAATTGTAAAACCAATTCTGATATGTGGCTGCGAAATCTGGGGTTTCACGAATATTCAGAATATTGAAAATTAAAATTTTATAAGTTACCAATGGGTTTTAAAAAAATACATCAAATTACAAGGTTTTTCGGGAACTGGGTACAAACTCACTTTTAATTGAAAAAAAAAAATAGAATGATAAGTTACTGGTCACATATGTTATTGGCTAGACATACCAAACTCAATTTTGTAATGCATAATATGTTGTCTCATGTTTTTGTTAATGAAAATAAAGCAGTTCCGTATGTTAGTTTTATACAAAATATTTTAAATGAATGTGGATTGATGTACATTTGAAATTCCCAATTACAGGGAAATTTGAACTCACAATGGATTAAACTAACTAATTTTTGCAAAAATGGAATAATGATGTTTTTATTTCTTCAAAATCTGTATGTTATAGAATCTATAAAAATGATTTTAATTTTGAAAAATATTTTGAATTATTGTGGATAAAGAAAGAATACTATTTTGTAAGTTCAGAACAAATAATCATAAATTGATAGTCGAAACTGGCAGTAGGAATGAGGTGGAACAACAAAATAGATTAGGTCCGTATTGTGATACACAAGAAATAGGTGATGAATTCCATTATTTGTTAGTATGTCCATTCTTGACTAATGAAAGAAAAAATGATATTTAAGAAAATATTATTATACCCATCCAAATATCATTA
Organism: Ylistrum balloti; assembly: GCF_031769215.1. Classification (NCBI taxonomy): domain Eukaryota; kingdom Metazoa; phylum Mollusca; class Bivalvia; order Pectinida; family Pectinidae; genus Ylistrum; species Ylistrum balloti. The sequence goes on from NW_026781993.1 coordinate 569,256, forward strand.
AGTTTTTGTGTCTTATGAATACTACAAACATCAAAATCTTACGAAACCTGTGAAAGTTTACAAAAATTTTGTTTAAGAAAGTCTTATGATTTGTCCTTTACAATTCGTTGAATGTTGTATACATGTTTTCTCTGTATATAACCATTGTAAAGAGAATATGCAAATAAAATTGAAAAGTTGAAAGCTTATAGTAAGCACAAACCTATCACTGAAATGTCTAATATTTTCTGACTTTGGTTCAACAAAGATTGTAAATGGAGGTATGTTTATAGAAAGTGAATGTAAACAGCTTTTGTCTTAATGTCTTGAGTTATCACAAATAAGCTAATTCTGTTATAACAATACAGATTACATTTCTCTTTTTTTAATGAAAGTAGCATATATTGGGGCTTTAAGGAGTTCATGAAATATCCTGTACACAAGCACTGTTCTAGACATATATTGTGGCTTTAAGGAGTTCATGAAATATCCTGTACACAAACACTGTTCTAGATATATATTGGGGCTTTAAGGAGTTCATGGAATATCCTGTACACAAGCACTGTTCTAGATATATATTGGGGCTTTAAGGAGTTCATGAAATATCCTGTACACAAACACTGTTCTAGATATATATTGGGGCTTTAAGGAGTTCATGGAATATCCTGTACACAAGCACTGTTCTAGATATATATTGGGGCTTTAAGGAGTTCATGGAATATCCTGTACACAAGCACTGTTCTAGATATATATTGGGGCTTTAAGGAGTTCATAAAATATCCTGTACACTAGCACTGTTCTAGATATATATTGTGGCTTTAAGGAGTTCATGAAATATCCTGTACACAAACACTGTTCTAGATATATATTGGGGCTTTAAGGAGTTCATGAAATATCCTGTACACAAGCACTGTTCTAGATATATATTGTGGCTTTAAGGAGTTCATGAAATATCCTGTACACAAACACTGTTCTAGATATATATTGGGGCTTTAAGGAGTTCATGGAATATCCTGTACACAAGCACTGTTCTAGATATATATTGGGGCTTTAAGGAGTTCATGAAATATCCTGTACACAAACACTGTTCTAGATATATATTGGGGCTTTAAGGAGTTCATGAAATATCCTGTACACAAACACTGTTCTAGATATATATTGGGGCTTTAAGGAGTTCATGAAATATCCTGTACACAAACACTGTTCTATATATATATTGGAATATCCTGTACACAAACACTGGATATATATTGGGGCTTTAAGGAGTTCATGAAATATCCTGTACACAAACACTGTTCTAGATATATATTGGGGCTTTAAGGAGTTCATGAAATATCCTGTACACAAACACTGTTCTAGATATATATTGGGGCTTTAAGGAGTTCATGAAATATCCTGTACACAAACACTGTTCTAGATATATATTGGGGCTTTAAGGAGTTCATGAAATATCCTGTACACAAACACTGTTCTAGATATATATTGGGGCTTTAAGGAGTTCATGAAATATCCTGTACACAAACACTGTTCTAGATATATATTGGGGCTTTAAGGAGTTCATGAAATATCCTGTACACAAACACTGTTCTAGATATATATTGGGGCTTTAAGGAGTTCATGAAATATCCTGTACACAAACACTGTTCTAGATATATATTGTGGCTTTAAGGAGTTCATGAAATATCCTGTACACAAACACTGTTCTAGATATATATTGGGGCTTTAAGGAGTTCATGAAATATCCTGTACACAAACACTGTTCTAGATATATATTGGGGCTTTAAGGAGTTCATGAAATATCCTGTACACAAACACTGTTCTAGATATATATTGGGGCTTTAAGGAGTTCATGAAATATCCTGTACACTAGCACTGTTCTAGATATATATTGTGGCTTTAAGGAGTTCATGAAATATCCTGTACACAAGCACTGTTCTAGATATATATTGGGGCTTTAAGGAATGAAATATCCTGTACACAAGCACTGTTCTAGATATATATTGGGGCTTTAAGGAGTTCATGTAATATCCTGTACACAAGCACTGTTCTAGATATATATTGGGGCTTTAAGGAGTTCATGGAATATCCTGTACACAAGCACTGTTCTAGATATATATTGGGGCTTTAATATATATTGGGGCATGAAATATCCTGTACACAAGCACTGTTCTAGATATATATTGGGGCTTTAAGGAGTTCATGAAATATCCTGTACACAAACACTGTTCTAGATATATATTGGGGCTTTAAGGAGTTCATGAAATATCCTGTACACAAACACTGTTCTAGATATATATTGGGGCTTTAAGGAGTTCATGAAATATCCTGTACACAAACACTGTTCTAGATATATATTGGGGCTTTAAGGAGTTCATGAAATATCCTGTACACAAACACTGTTCTAGATATATATTGGGGCTTTAAGGAGTTCATGAAATATCCTGTACACAAACACTGTTCTAGATATATATTGTGGCTTTAAGGAGTTCATGAAATATCCTGTACACAAACACTGTTCTAGATATATATTGTGGCTTTAAGGAGTTCATGAAATATCCTGTACACAAACACTGTTCTAGATATATATTGGGGCTTTAAGGAGTTCATGAAATATCCTGTACACAAGCACTGTTCTAGATATATATTGGGGCTTTAAGGAGTTCATGAAATATACACTAGCACTGTTCTAGATATATATTGGGGCTTTAAGGAGTTCATGAAATATCCTGTACACTAGCACTGTTCTAGATATATATTGTGGCTTTAAGGAGTTCATGAAATATCCTGTACACTAGCACTGTTCTAGATATATATTGTGGCTTTAAGGAGTTCATGAAATATCCTGTACACTAGCACTGTTCTAGATATATATTGTGGCTTTAAGGAGTTCATGAAATATCCTGTACACAAGCACTGTTCTAGATATATATTGTGGCTTTAAGGAGTTAACGAAATATCCAGCACTCAAACACAGTTCTAGATATATATTGGGGCTTTAAGGAGTTCATGAAATATCCTGTACACAAGCACTGTTCTAGATATATATTGGGGCTTTAAGGAGTTCATGAAATATCCTGTACACAAACACTGTTCTAGATATATATTGGGGCTTTAAGGAGTTCATGAAATATCCTGTACACAAGCACTGTTCTAGATATATATTGTGGCTTTAAGGAGTTCATGAAATATCCTGTACACTAGCACTGTTCTAGATATATATTGTGGCTTTAAGGAGTTCATGAAATATCCTGTACACAAGCACTGTTCTAGATATATATTGTGGCTTTAAGGATATATAGTTGTGGCTTTAAGGAGTTCATGAAATATCCAGCACTCAAACACAGTTCTAGATATATATTGGGGCTTTAAGGAGTTCATGAAATATCCTGTACACAAGCACTGTTCTAGATATATATTGGGGCTTTAAGGAGTTCATGAAATATCCTGTACACAAGCACTGTTCTAGATATATATTGGGGCTTTAAGGAGTTCATGAAATATCCTGTACACAAGCACTGTTCTAGATATATATTGGGGCTTTAAGGAGTTAACGAAATATCCTGTACACAAGCACTGTTCTAGATATATATTGGGGCTTTAAGGAGTTCATGAAATATCCTGTACACAAGCACTGTTCTAGATATATATTGGGGCTTTAAGGAGTTCATGAAATATCCTGTACACAAGCACTGTTCTAGATATATATTGGGGCTTTAAGGAGTTCATGAAATATCCTGTACACAAGCACTGTTCTAGATATATATTGGGGCTTAAAGGAGTTCATGAAATATCCTGTACACAAGCACTGTTCTAGATATATATTGGGGCTTTAAGGAGTTCATGAAATATCCTGTACACAAGCACTGTTCTAGATATATATTGGGGCTTTAAGGAGTTAACGAAATATCCTGTACACAAGCACTGTTCTAGATATATATTGGGGCTTTAAGGAGTTCATGAAATAGCCTGTACACAAGCACTGTTCTACATATATATTGGGGCTTTAAGGAGTTAACGAAATATCCTGTACACAAGCACTGTTCTAGATATATATTGGGGCTTTAAGGAGTTCATGAAATATCCTGTACACAAACACTGTTCTAGATATATATTGGGGCTTTAAGGAGTTCATGAAATATCCTGTACACAAGCACTGTTCTAGATATGTATTGGGGCTTAAAGGAGTTCATGAAATATCCTGTACACAAGCACTGTTCTAGATATATATTGGGGCTTTAAGGAGTTCATGAAATATCCTGTACACAAGCACTGTTCTAGATATATATTGGGGCTTTAAGGAGTTCATGAAATATCCTGTTCACACTGTTCTAGACAAAGTGATATCTATATCAAATGTGTTTATATTGATATATATATATTTCAACACCCCCCCCCCCCCCCCCCAAAATAATAATCATTGCTGAAATGATGAGATGGGTACCAAACCTGAACCAAGTAATTTTTTCCCTAGAAGAAATTTTCATAATTTACTGAAAATCAATATTGATAAGAGCTGATGTAAATGCCAAATGGCAGGTGAATGAGACTTTTCACAGCTTTTCTAATTGCTGTGGTGATGACTTGTTTTTCATCCAGTTACCATCGTGGGAAATCTAACGCTGGGAGAAGGTGTGATCAACCATGTGACAGGATGCTAGCTATAAAGGGAGGCCACTCTTATCCTCTGAATCACAGTGCTGTGGGCAGGACATCAAAGTCAACACCATTACATGGTAAGTCAAACTATTTCACCTAACTACAACTGCTGTGATAATTGACAAGAAATTTCACTTGTATATAATTTAAACTATCATGTATTTTGTTGTTAAGACTGAGTTTTATGACTCTATGTCTTCTTCAGTTTTATGATGTTAACCATTTCTGTATCCTATGTTTTCATGGGGGTTGAATTTCCTGGTTTTCCAAAAATACATATTTTCATTGGTACACTATTTTGTAGTTTAATCACGCTCATGAAATCTGCTAGTACTATAATCTATGTCAACGATGATTATTTGTAAATTATTTTGTTAAAAAAATATTTGCGGATTAAGAGTACCCACGAAAACAACAACAATAAATTCCTAATGAAGATGAATTATTTTGCAGTATATGAAACCTTTCCTCATTTCTCGAATAATATGCTACAGTACTTATTAAATTCCATGCATCTATTTACAATCACATGTTTTTATATGAAAACAAGAAAACCTTTTTTCTTCGATAAAAAGTAAATATATTTGTAGTAAACTTTTTATTTTCTGTTCTATATAAGTATGGATTTGCTATATTATAAAAATTTCCATCAGTCAATAACAAGTATTTGCTAGCACACACACAACATTTATTGTGTGTTATGGCAATATAAACAGTTTCTCAGTAAACACATACAATATCATAACAAGACATTTCAGTTTATCTATCTGAATTTTCTACAATTTCTGTTTTCAATTTCGATTTTAACTTGATTTAAACTAAGATAAGTTATTCATTACCAATACTTACAGATCATTAATAATCATTTTGATGGTGTTCTGACTTAACCTCTACCATTTTGACCTGGTTTTGGACATCATAAGGAATGAGAGAGGAATTTGGTCTATATTTACAAGGCTTAAAATTCCACTTCTTTCTGGTTACCTTATTGATGGGTATAGCAGTCGAATACAGAGCTAAACGCAGATATTATCAAAATAACATGCGCTTTTTCTGTGATAGAGATATGTAGGAATTGAGAAAGATGGAGGTTCACTACTCTATAGTCAGGTCTTTTATAGACCGGAGTCAGTGATACACTGGTGTCCTATATAGAAAGGTATTCTACACATGAGCCTGTGATATACTTGTGTCCTTTATAGACAGGTATTATAGGCCTGTGTCTGTGATACAAATGTCCTTTATAGACAGCTTTTTCAGATCCGAGTCTGTGATACACTGGTGTCCTTTACAGACAGATATTATTGACCTCCATCTGTGATAAACAGTTGTCCTTTATAGACAGGTATTACAGACCTCAGTCTGTGATACACAGTTGTCCTTTATAGACAGGTATTACAGACCTCAGTCTGTGATACACAGTTGTCCTTTATAGACAGGTATTACAGACCTCAGTCTGTGATACAAAGGTGTCCTAGATAGACAGGTATTACAGACCTCAGTCTGTGATACACAGTTGTCCTTTATAGACAGGTATTACAGACTTCAGGCTGTGATACACAGTTGTCCTTTACAGGCAGGTATTACAGACTTCAGGCTTTGATACACAGTTGTCCTTTATAGACAGGTATTACAGACCTCAGTCTGTGATACACAGTTGTCCTTTATAGACAGGTGTTACAGACCTCAGTCTGTGATACACAGTTGTCCTTTATAGACAGGTATTACAGATCTCAGTCTGTGATACACAGTTGTCCTTTATAGACAGGTATTACAAACTTCAGTCTGTGATACACAGGTATTTCACAATGATAGACTTTACAGCATGTCTTTCTGTAGGATGATACTGGTTATACTTATGAATCTTTACATAAGAGAAAATATCCTTTCTATTTTATATGTAAGACACATTAATCTACTGGAAATATGTTTAACTTGTTACAGAGACATGGAGATGGCAGCACAGTGACAAAACCTTTGATAAGGATGGCACTGAGGTTTTGTAAGATGGTCATTGGTGATAAATATTCCAATGAACATTTCGCATCACCCAGGGCTGTCTGAATAACATCATTTTTCAGTGCCTGCCCACAGTGGTCACTTGGCTGCCTTGACAATGACATCACATCCAAGCATTTGGTAAGATAAGTATATATGTATGCAACACTCAAACACATTGGCATTGAAAAAATTATCAAAGACATTATGTTATACTATATAGCTAGCTGTTATTGAAAAAGTAAAAAAAAATCAAATTTCATTAAAATGAGATCAATTAAATGAATTTGAAATAAAAAATTTGCACATTTCTGATTTTCTCTTATATTGCTCCAGATATCAAGTTATAATTATGTGATTCTGATTGATCTGTCAAACACCAGATTAACTGAACATAGTTGGATAAAGATTTATGTTTATAAATATAAGTATTACTCTGAATCATGTACCATTTAATTCATGCCAAACAATTGTAAATAACCTTGAAAAAATTAATACAACGGCATTGGCTTCTTGTCTTTAGCAACACTTAATATCGTAGATGAAATTTACATGTGTCTTATATTCTTTTAAATTATTAGGATCAAACCATTGCTCATTCCTGCTAAATACTGTATATCAAAGTTTTTGGGCATTTCTAATTTTGCAAATTTAAGGAACTCTTCAAAATCGCAAGAAAAAAAGAAGAAAAAATAAGAGAAAAATTAAAATTGCAAAATTTGCATGTTTTTATCATTTTACTGTGGACATACCTACATGCACATGACAACACATTTTAGTCATGAATATTTCTATACTCATCAAGTAATAGTTGATATGTAATTCTCTTATCTAGTTTTGACTGACTGGTCAGTTAGGTCTCCAGTTCTTGATATAATCTACACTGGTATACATAAAAAGTCTTCAAAAGATGAAATTGCAAAAGGAACATTTTAGGAATTTTTCAAAAATTGCACCGTGCAAAAAATTTCCCATGATACACTAAAAGTTATCCTGCTATACATATTAACAGAAATTCAGTCTTCTGGAAGTCTTCTAAAATAATTAAACTATTGACAACAATAATCTAGTTATAGAAGATTTCTAGTAAATAAATTTAATTTGCCAAGGAAATTTAAAAATAAAAAGAAACAATCATTTTTCAAACCAGAACAGACGAAACACCAAGAATAAAACAGAACAATTATATGGTGAAACCAACAGTAAGAAATAATATTTCAGTAGTTCTAATATCACCTGTCTCACTATATGTTTTAGTCAAACTAATGTCACCAGTCTCACTATATGTTTCAGTCAAACTAATGTCACCTGTCTCAGTACATATTTCATTCAACCATATATCACCTGTCTCATATGCTTCAGTCAACCCTGCATCACCTTTCTCACAATATGTTTCTGTCAATCTAATGTCACTGGTATCACTAAATATTTCAACATTATATCACCAGTCTTACTGTATGTTTCATTCCACCATATATCAACAGTCTCACTATATGTTTTATTCCACTATACATCACCTGTCTCACTATATGTTTCATTCAACCATATATCACCTCACTATGTTTCAGTCACCCCAGCATCACCTTTCTCACAATATGTTTCTGTCAATCTAATGTCACTAGTCTCACTATATATTTCAACCTTAAATCACCTGTTTCACTACATGTTTCAGTCAACCTTAAATCACCTTTCTCACAGTCAACCTAATGTCACCTGTATCTGTATGTTCCTGTCAACCTATTGTTACCTGTCTCAGTATATGTTTCCTTCAACCTAATGTCACGTGTAAAATGCATTTTTGAGAGACCTTGTGTGTTTGGTGTACAATGCTTTTGTGATAAGACACCCTGTATGTTTAATTAAGCATGATTTTGTGATGAGACAACTTGAAAATTTGTGCATACATGGCTTTTGGTGATCAGACACTGTGTGTGATTGGTGTAACAGACTCTGTGATCAGACACTGTGTGTGATTGGTGTAACAGACTCTGTGATGAGACACCAAGTGTGTTTGGTGTAACAGACTCTGTGATGAGACACCATGTGTGTTTGGTGTAACAGACTCTGTGATGAGACACCATGTGTGTTTGGTGTAACAGACTCTGTGAAGAGACACCATGTGTGTTTGGTGTAACAGACTCTGTGATGAGACACCATGTGTGTTTGGTGTAACAGACTCTGTGATGAGACACCATGTGTGTTTGGTGTAACAGACTCTGTGAAGAGACACCATGTGTGTTTGGTGTAACAGACTCTGTGATGAGACACCATGTGTGTTTGGTGTAACAGACTCTGTGATGAGACATCTTGCATGTTTAGTGTAACAGATTCTGTGATGAGACACCATGTGTGTTTGGTGTAACAGACTCTGTGATGAGACACATTGTGTGTTTGGTGTAACATACCCTATGATGAGACACATTGTGTGTTTGTCGTGACAGATTCTGTAATGAGACACCTTGTGTGTTTTGTGTAACATACTCTATGATGAGACACCTTGTGTGTTTGGTGTAACATACTTTGTGATGAGACACCTTGTGTGTTTGATGTAACATATTATATGAGACACCTTGTGTGTTTGGTGTAACATACTATATGAGACAAATTGTGTGCTTGGTGTGACATATTATATGAGACACATTGTGTGTTTGGTGTGACAGACTCTGTGATGAGACACCTTGTGTGTTTGGTGTAACATACTATATGAAACAAATTGTGTGCTTGGTGTAACATACTCTGGTGAGACACATTGTGTGCTTGGTGTGACACACTCTGTATTGGGACACCCTCTGTAACATATCTCTGCAATGAGATATCTGTGATTGGTATAACATATCTCTGCGATGAGAAACCTTGTGTGTTTAGTGTGACATACTCTGAGGAGACACCTTGTGTGTTTGGAGTAACATACGCTCTGATGAGACACCATGCGTTTTGTGTACCATGTTTTTTTGTGATTAAACATGTTATGTGTTTGGTGTACCATATATTTGTGCCAGATACCTTTCGTGTTTGGTGTAACATTCATTTGTGAGACACCCTATGTGTTTTGTGTTCACAAACTTTTATTCTCTGACACTCGGTTTATTTGACATAACATTCCTTCGTGTTAAGACACCTTGAGTGTTTGATGTAACATGTTTTTGTGTTGAAAGATGAATATCTTTTGTGTAACATATTTTTATTTCGAGACACCTATAGTGTGTTTGGTGTATATTAGATGTCTCAGTGTACAGTGTCGAAACTGAGGATCTATTACATCATTCATATAATGGTGACTGTCAACCAATCAAATAAAGTTCACAAATCATGTGACTTCAACATCAATAAATCAGCGATCAGGAACAAGACCTGAAGATCATAGAAGTGATGGTAAGTATTGTGTTATGTTCATTCATAATACAAGTGATATTAGGGCAGAACCAATTTAAGTACCTATTAGTCCCCTACTAGTGAAACATGGGGAAGGGAGAGGGGAAACCATAGTTTTTCTCTCAATTTGTCTGTCTGTAACAAACACTGTCAGCACTATAGTGGCTTCATTCTTTGAAGGATTCTCATCAAACTTCATAACCAAATTCAGAACCACAATAACTTGGTAATGATCAAATTTCAGGGTTATTGGGTCAGAGTCAAGGTCACCTTGTGAGATAACGTCAGCACTCTAGCAGCTTTATTCCCTGAGGCATTCTCATCAAACTTCACACACTTACAAAGCATCAAATTATCTAGGACAAGTTTGAGTTTCAGAGTTGTTGAGTCAAGGCCAATATTACTTTTTTTAGAAATTCTTTTTCAGCACTCTCGCAGTTTAATTTCTTATGGGAATTTTATCAAACCACACATACAAATAACTATGCATAATACCTTGGACAAGTTTGAGTTTTACTGTTGTTGGGTCAAGGACACCATTACTATTTTTAGAAAATAATTATCAACGTTCCAGCAACTTCATTCCTGTAAGGATTTTGATAAATACTTCACACACTTAAAAATCACCACATTATTACACATTGGTGATGAGACTTTTCCACTTGTTTATTGCATTTTTCCATTAAAATCAGGAACAGACTGATTTCTGTTTTCCAAATAAGTAAGTGTAAAAGCTTGTGAGGGCCAGTAGGGGACATGTTTTGCTTTAGCAATACTCAGTATACTTATTTTAATGGCAATCGTATTTTAGATTTTTCACAAGGAATTTTTTATGCTAAAACATGACTGCACTACTTGCCTGCTCTGCTTATAGTTTATAATAACAGTTATTGTGAATGCGCAAATTCCTGATTGCTATACTTTGTCTAAAAGTGATATTGTGCTGAAATTTCATGGCACTAAATAAAGTACGTTCACAGGAATTCCTACAACTTTTTTTGTCCTCTTTCTAATGCATATCTCTCATTCATCACTAACTTAAGGACTTCTTGTTAAGTTAGTCAACAGGATTGTGTATCAACTCTAAGACAAGATATTATAAACAGCCTTTATTAGAAATTGATCAAACTTAATTTGTGAGAAAATAGGTAAAAATAATAACATTTTCTTTTTAAAAAATTTGGATAGTTTATTTCATATCTCCAAGACAAATTGAAAAGACAAGTTACATTAACAATACTAAATGTTCTATTTTACAGATTTCCTACAATCCCTACCTGTATTCCCTGAGCAGTAGATTTCAAAGCAGCTTCAAAGTGTTCCATGTTGCTTGGCGATACATCCCCAAGGTCTACATGACGACATTGAAGTCTCGGTGGGATGGGAGCTACAGTCCAGTTCCTCCGGCGAATTTGATCATCTTTGGGAAAATCAGGCAACTTCCAATTAATGTCCAGGTTTAACTTCTTCAACTGGCGATGAATCAGCATCTTTTTCAAACAAGATCATTAGCAGTGAAAGATCACTGAGGTTTTCTTGTTTTTTTTTTGTTTCAGTAAAATTTGGAATGCAAAAGTTCAATGGTCATTTTTAATAACAAAATCCACAAAATAAAAGTAGATACTGTATTTCAGGTCTTTTTTCTGTGTGCATTACACTTTCGCTTTTTTCTCAAGAAATTCCGAGTACGAACATTGCAATCACAAAGATATCATCAGACAAATACACGTAGCACCAATAACAAAAGAAATAAATAATGACCTACTGACCACGAAATCACTAATCATACAAACTGACTTTCATCATCAAAGTTTGTTTAAATGTATGTTGTATTAAAAATTGTTCAAACCGCCTCCCAAGTATTTCGTTGTTACCAATCAGAAGATAGATGATAATTATTATTGCGAAAATTATATCATTGAGCATACAAAATTGCGATGTAATTGAGGTAACACATAAATATGATATATGAAAACTGGAAAAAATTTTCATTCACATCCACACATTTCATTATGTATAAATACAATATAACTTATTTATCCTTCAATAAGCCCAGGGGGCCAATATACAAGTCTTTACTCTTTGTAAACCAAAAAAAAAGTAGGGGAGGAGGTGAGAGAACGAAAAAAAAACATTAAAAAAAAAACAAGTAAAAATGAAATGTAAAATGTTTCATGTATCAGAAATTGTAAAAATAAATCTAAAACAATATCGAGCTGATGATGAACAACTTATATGTAGTTGTGTGATGTATTATAGTTTGTACTACTGACTGTAAAACTTTTTGATGTATATTACCTTGTCCACTGCATGCTGAAACTCCCGTACCAACTCATCAAGAAATTTTACAGCCTCCAGTGTCAGAAGAGCTTTGAAGGCAGTTTCAAGCTGAGCAGGAGGATCGTTGATTTCTACACCAAGCTGAAACAAACAATGATTACAAAATTGACAAAGAAGTGGTTAGGGAGCACCAAAACAACAAGTTACCATGGTAACTGAAAAAAAAGAAAACCTAAAAGAGCATGGCATCAAAGACTAGTAGAATCATGGGAGATCGAGTACAACATATATCACAGGTGATATTATAGACTCATGGGCTAACAATTTGGCAACACTGCATATATAACAGGTGACACCAGAGACTCACATGCAACAGGTAACATCAGGGTATTATAAATAACAGGTGACATCATCGTCTCATAAATAACAGGCGACATCAGGGTCTCATAAATAACAGGTGACATCAAAGTCTCGTCAATAACAGGTGACAAATCAATAGTTGACTCATGACTTACATAATGTCCCCGATCGTTACAGGTGATATCAAGGTCCCACAAACAGTACTCCCAACTCATCCAATATTCCTGGGTCAACCTTACATTCACCAGGCACTCAGTTATCAGTAGTTTGCTCAATCATGACAACTTTTCTTGCATAAAAGGTAGGTAGTTTTCAGCTTAGATACACTTATTATTGGTAACATAAAGTGATTTCATTTCTGTGTACATCTTTTATATTCCAAATGATGCAAAGAACGTCATTACAAACAGGTCACGATATCTCCTATTGCAGACAAATAAATGTACATCATTCAATTTGTCCACAATCTTGTACTGACACCCAGAACCAGAAATTAAATAATTATTTGATGTCACTGATAATGTAATCACTGCTTAGAATGGCCATCCTTCAAGTTCTAGGGGTTATGGTCATTAATGCTGTGCAAAGATTATTAGTAATCATATAGCCTGGAAATGGCTACTTTACACCACTTATCAAATTACCTGTTCAACTGACTGCTTCCATGCTGCATTAGCACTCTGAACAGGTGCAAAACACTCTTGTTGTTGAGGACTGGACATAAACTTGTTCCTCACAAGGTGGCCCTGAAGAACGTGCAACCTTTTCATAGTGTGAAACTGCCCTCTGTAAAATCATCAAATATCATGGAGGATATAATTTCCATCGACTTTGTGGGTACTCTTTATCCAAAATATTCATATGTTCATAGTCAATTAACTATTCAAGTAAGTGTTTGTAGAATTCTGAAGTATTAACTTTGAGATAAAGTCAACTTTAGTGACCATGAAATGGTTTCTTTCCAAATCTGTAAAATTTGAGCCCACAAAAAATATAATTTTACAAATGTATCATTTAAGTTTGCAGACTTGGCATCAGAATTCTAATATTCATCAATTTCACTACTTACATGTAGCTATGCGAGTCTGCTTTATCTTAACATATACTGCACTTATTTTGTTTGTTTTTGTTTTTGTCAAGTACTTGTCTCTTAAATCTCAAATTTCTTAGTTGTGGCACTGTGTCCTAAATGCAGACACGTAATAGCTTATACTGAAATACCAAACCAATGATAAATCACAAACAATGATAAGGAACAAAACATTACACAACAATGTAGTAAATGTAGCAGCAATAAATGTATTTAATTATAACTAAAAAATAGCATTTTTAGAAAAAAAACCCACAAAACTTCCTCGTCATTTTGTTGTAACAATATTCAAAAGTCTCAAGTTGACATGTCTGCTTTCTACATAACTGCTCACTCATATAGCATACACTGCAGAATAATAGGCGTTTGTTACCTATCCTTTTGGCAGTATGCCGACATTAGAGGATATTTAAAAAATTGTTTGTAATTTGTTATCAAATAAAACTAAAGTTATCCTACCAGAACGTTCCAGCAATTTATTCTACCGATTGGATGATCTCGGATTTCTTTTAGTGATACGGGTGCGTTCGATTCATGCCTCTGTTTTGAAGGATAGTGATAATTCTTTACTTTCAGGGGGTAACATGTTTGATACAAGCATACTAATCTCCCTCCCGAGAGAATCATAAACAAATAATAACAATCAACAATATATACTATCTACTCCATTGATATACACATGCAATTTAAGAAAAATAGTTTGCCTTAAAATTAAAGTCAACATCCATGTAAACATATAGTAATGAATTTATTAAGATAAATAAACTATATGCCTGTGTTATATCCACTATGTATTTCACGAAATTTATACGTTATCACTGCCTTTCGACCTTCAACAGACGAGATGAGATAGTAAAGTGAGTTGAATGGGTAAATAAAGAAGGATAAGTAAAAGTATAGGTGGTAGAAGGAGAACGGGATAGCGACAGGGTCGACTGTTCCGGTGATTAATATCGATTGTACAAAAGATACAAGAGTGAATAACATCTTTAAATAAAAAATTAGATAAGATAGGGTGAGTCAAACAATAAACCAAACTACAAGCTATTTCGTCCCTATGGGATTTGTCAGTGATGCTACATCATACAGCTGTTTCGTCCTTCTAGGACTCGTCAGTGATGCTACATCATACAGCTGTTTCGTCCTTCTAGGACTCTAGTCTAAGCTGGGAGGCGACTGAGAGAAATCCGAAACAATCGAAACCTTTCCGACATTCTTCAATATTTTTCAACAACACTTTTATCAACGAATTATTTGTAAAAATAGAAGAATAATCAAACAAATCAGCTTTCTATGGACGAACTCTGTATGTCTATTTGCTCTATTAGTCCGCGTTATAGGACGTAACTATTTTTGTTTGCTTCTCATTAGTCTCAACTTATTCGCTATGCCTATATGGTTTCATGTCATTATGCATAAGAACGGTACCAACTCACTTGTCTTCAACGTTTGCCAAAGAAGTGATATTTATATAATGGTACATAACTTTCATTGTGTATGTTTGTTTCGTCAAAAGATAAGGTCAAATATACTACATCTGAGAATTAATTAAAGAAGTATGTCAGATTCGGCCTAAATGCTAATCATCTGCTAAAATATCCAGGATATATAATAGTGTCACATTGAACAGTATGCACTAATACAATCTTGGCACACAACGCACACAAGTGCCAACCTTTTGGAAGCTGAATATAATTCATTACCATAATTGATACAATTGTGTACTTTCACCTTAAAATCGAAAAAAAAAACTAGATGAAAAACGTTAAGGGTTTATGCTTTCAATTTTGAATGTGGAATGAAAATGTGGACATTTTCTATATCAGTGCATTAGCACAGACAGTAAGACAAGAGGTCCTATGTGTAGGACAATAAACGGGTGATTGATTTTTAAGGAAAACGAAAGACCTCCGTCGTGTTATTGCGAGGTACGTGATCCTAGCTATTGACACCATGATCTTTTCTGTGTTATAATATTTAACGTGTGTTTCATTATCAACATCATTTCACTGCTTTTTAATAGAAAATTATAAGAGTAGGCGTCGCTTTATCCGTGGTGACCGTTCAAAGGAAACTTTCATAATACTATACTGAGGAGTACTTCGTGAAAAATAAGTCCAAATCAAAGAAGAATCAAAAATACCAAAGACGAGAGAGAAAAAATGATCGAATTTCTGGTTGACAATATTTTCTTCGAGTTTCAAGATTTTACAGTTTGAACTGTGTTGACTTTGGATTGACTTGTTTTGTATTCTAACGAGGCTGAATTAATTGAAATACTTATAAAAAAGGTAACGAAGACATTGCGAAGTCCTTCTATTTCACTTTCAAATATATTGATGTCTTGCTTTTTTAAATAACAAGAGATTTATTGACCGCGTCCATTTGTATATACCCACCAGAATGCACCAGTTTATTACTTTTATTAGTCATGTTCAGATCGACAAAGGATATGGTGTTAAAGATTAAGCTAAACGCTCGCTTAACCTCTTTAATTTTGAGAAAATAAAGTATAAGTACGCATTTTATTCGTGTAACCAAGCTATATGATAAGAGTGATGATTTTAATTTTTCAATTTCCTTACTGTGACCGCCCCCCCCCCCATTTCTGGATAGCAACATCCCCTGAATCCCAAACCTGTGTTATTTACGAATATCACAGTTGATTCGATATTCAAGGGCCCATTCTCATTATTATGGTTTTCGTGCACGTGTCAACTGACGGACAAATGCGTAACGCATGGTTTAAATAAATGAAGGTTGATGAAAATCATGGGGAGTTTTATCGTTGCCATAGTGATTTTATTGAGAAATATTCCATTTCTTTGTGCGATATGAAGCTGGACGTATTTCATGCTCGTTAGTTTGCCTTTTGGTTCCGTTGTCGAATATCTTGTTCTCATTTGAGGACGTGACATTACTTACTTGAACTGACCAAAATTGACATGGCGGATGTCATCGATGAAACAGAAAGCACTTACTCTTGCGGAACACCTGGTCTTACTCTTCTTGTACTTTTATTTTCTGGAGTCTCCGTGTAAATCTTTCTTTTTTTTCTCTCTCCCCTTCCCCCAGTTTTACGGAGTTTTTAGTTTGGATGATAATACCATTGGATCTCTTTCGTGGCTTCCGAGTTAAAGCGGTAACAATTTTAAACGTCGGATGTTTAAATTTAAGACACCCCTTTCGACCATGTTGGCCATCATATAAATTTCAAAATAGTCTCTGAACGATCACATAGCTCACCAGTTTGAGTATAAGCAGTAATGGAAATCATTAATTTAATATAATGATAGTAATAGATGATGATGATGATAATGATGATGATGATGATGATGATGATGATGATGATGATGATGATGATGATGATGATATTTCAAGTATCCATCATTCAATGTAAGTCTTGTTAAAGATTTCTGTCTGACTTTGCAAAATCTACCCAATATGCACTTGCTCATATGTAGAATATTCTTTCAAGATTTCCTGAGTAATTTCAAAACTAAAGATAGCGTCTGGTTTGCCCAAATGTCCGATCAAACTCGAAACGTGGCCTGTGTGATTAAGACAGTGTACATATATCCCTCCCACCCCCCCACCCCACCCCCGACCCTCCAAGAACTTTTTCCGGAAAAATACAGCTGCTAGACCTATGTTTAGTATTTTCCATCCGGGTGCGTTCGTGTCGGCAAATAGCACATTGTGCGAAATAGTCGTTATTGCAAAATACCTTCAAAATAAAATTTATAATCACAAAATACAAATATAAACAGATGTGCATGTTTTGAGAAGTAAACTTTCCAGTAACTCTGACATTCATCAACAAACGGTATAAATTATATTATATAAGCTGCGAGTAGGAGAGACGGCGGTCATGATTGGATATTTTCGAAAGATTTGTTAGGGTTGATTTGATTGGTTAAAGGAAGCCGGCATGTTAAAAATACAAACCTGGAAAAGGGCCATCAAACAAAAATAAGTTTTTCTTTTAACAATATACTTACCGACCATACAAAAGCATGTCGACAACACGGAGAAGTAAAAAGGACATAGACCGATTCATCAGTCAATTCCCAGAAGATCAGGTAAACTGTGATACTGCCTCTCAGAAACTGATTTCTGGTTTCTATATTTAGATATTTATTGCGCCATCAAAAAATGCAAAGTAGGAGTTGATAAAGTGCTTTTTAACCGTATTGATGACCATAATATACGTTACACGGAGTAGCCTTCTTAATGTTATACTACTGTGTGAATGATCCAATAAGAAAATGCTTTTAGTTTACCTCAAACTTGTCCTCAGCGAAATTTACCAAACTAGTGCACATTGATCAACCCCCCCCTCCCCCCCGTGCCCACCACCCCCATGTCAAATGCTTCGTTGTTTATCAAAAATTTGAAAAAAGAATGCATTTCGGCAGTTGGATGTGTTATGTATGGTTATGAACAAAAACAGATTTTTGGAAAATCAAGATGAAACGGACCACATGACTGGTTCAAACTAGATGTGGCCAGAACAAGAGTCAGAACAGGTCGACGTATACAGTAATAGTAGGTCTAGTGACTTAGCAAAAGAATCAGTAATGTGGCCTATGCGGGTTTGATTCTGTGTTGGTTAATACACCAGAGATATAATAAAATCTGATCATTCGGAAAGACAACAAGGACAGTGTATATGTCAATGTCAGTCTGACACAGTGAAATATCCCCTAACAAAAAAAAAAAAAAAAAAATGCGGTGCAGATAACTGAGGTTTTCTAGTTTCCTCACAAATTAGGACACTATTATATTCAGTCCAATGTAGAACATAAAAGTATTAGATGTAAGTTGAATTAACTTGGTTTAGAATTGTTAAGTTGATCACTTTTACTTTCAGTTTCTTCTTCTAAGAACTAATGGAAGACACATTTTATAGAAAGTCTTTTCTAGTAATCTGAATAAACTACTTCAAAATTTAAAGAAATCCTATTACTTCATTCCTGGAGGTTTGAAGACTTCACAAAAATGGAAATAGGTTGAAGAAGCTGAATTGACTTAGAGTGTATGAAAGAACCTTGAGGAATGTTTAACTTTTTGGATGTATGAATGAACAGGGAAAGAAAATATTCCTGTCAGGTACCCCAACCAGGAATCAAACCTTGGTCTCCAGTCTGATAACCACCTGGCTTTATCAACTGAGCCAAAGAAGCATGCTCTGTCAGCTGATTAACAGAGACAGTATTTAACACTACATACAAGCCTCACTGACCTGCTCCTTTTACAGATATGTAACAAAAATTGAAATAAGATATTTATATCACTTATGAAAAATGTATACATTTTACAAAGTTTCATCTATACCGGGTGTGGAGACAGCGTCCCACAATCATTGATATTCAGTAAATTCTTCTAGGAACTGTTGTGGATACAAAAAGTATACCAAGTACTCACTAAAAAAGTGAAAAAATGTAGGTTGAGAGTAAAGACAACACAAACAGCCCCTTCCCATGTCTGGATATGAAACATGTCAACAACTTGATGCACGAATAAATTGTGAATCACATGGCTTTGTTTTGGTTTATCCAAACAAAAGGAATGGAAACTCTACAGGCATTACTTATTCCTCTACTGGACCTCACCCCTCTGCCCCAAAGGGGTCAGCCAAACCTTTTGTCCAAAAGTCTCCTTCACCCAAGGATGCTTATGACCCAATTGTGCCAGAATCCTGATATTCCTACATAAAAAGAAAGATTTTACAGAATTTGCTTCATTTTCCAAAGAGGGCTTTGTTCTTCCAGCCCATGGGGAATCAAGACCGACTGTTTGTATACAAAATTTAGTCCCCTTCACCCTAAGTTGTTTCAGACAAGAAATGGGACAGAATCCTAAATAGGAAGCATTTTAAAGAACTTGCTTCATTTCCTCATATGTGCCCCAGCTCTCAAACCTGCCTAGTTGTTTATGGATAAAAGCAATTTCTAGGGTAGGTCCAGCAAATGGCTAATTCCTTAACAAAAATTGCTAAAATTTTGGTAAGATATAGGCAAAAACACTTGTACCTTAGTAAGATATAGTGACAAACATTTGTACCTTAGTAAGACATAGGCACAAACACCTGTACCTTAGTAAGACATAGGTACAAACACCTGTACCTTAGTAAGACATAGGTACAAACACCTGTACCTTAGTAATATATAGGTACAAACACCTGTACCTTAGTAAGTTATAGGCACAAACACCTGTACCTTAGTGAGACATAGGCACAAACACCGGTGTCTTGGTAAGTTATAGGCACAAACACCTGTACCTTAGTAAGACATAAATTCTAGAAACTAGAGCCAACGCTGTGGTTCTTGGTGTAGGTTGGGGTGTTCCTGATATCCCACACTCAGATACCACTCGGTATGCAGGGCTATTGAGGAAAAGGGGACTAACTAGAAAGTATCAACCACAACAAGCTGAGGATGTGTTGGTTGTAGGTTTATTGATCTTGTCTCCTGGTTTGGCCCAGACTATGTACCTGATGTTTTTACTGCTGTTTGCAGTTTTGTTTTTAACAGATGTATATTTTGAATCTTTCAGATCAGTGCGAGGGGTTATCAAGTTGCTGTTCTTTACGCAGAGATTGGTGAATATGACCTTGCCAAAAAGTAAGATACAGTACATTTGATATACTTACAGACATGTATTTTTCCCCAAAGTGAGACTTGTCAGCAGACAGATAAAAAGACCTGCATGTTGATCGTTCCATATACAAATAATTTTTGACAAGTTTTTGGTTACAAAATAAATTAGTCCGAGACATTCTGCAAATACACTCCAGACTTTGTAAATAATTCATTTTGGAAATTTGAACACTCCCATCCTTTGGAATTTTGTGCTTCCTCAGGAAGTTGTAAAACAGACTGGTCTTGGCTGTCATGGTTGTGCTCATGAGCAAGACAAATCTAATTGCTCTTGATGGCATGTGATTGGCTTTCTGTATGCTGTTCATTTAAATAGCTATCAGGTACTAAAAGGATATCTTGTATATGAAACAGGGAAGTCTTGCACACTACCCAGTGCTAGATTTTTCTGTCTTGTGTGATCTGTCTGGTGCTATATCCTGTATATGATATTTGGTGCCAAGCAACATTACTATTCAAATAATGTCATATAAAGTAGTCCTGTTGCCTTACCACAAATGAAGGTAATACAAACAAACCGAGAATTTAAAATTGGAACCAGTTGAGAACAGCTTATGCAATTTTGGCATACATGTATAACATATGAGAAAAAGGGGTTCGCTTCAAATGAGATATTGGTTTGGAATGTCAGTCCTGAACAGAGATAAGTTGATATCACATACATACAGTTACAGATTGTATTAGTCTAGTCTCTGAATGACCCTGGCTGGATGATGAAATTGTGCAAAGAGAGAAATTTGAACAAATTACCCACCATTCTATCATCTGGTCACTCACTGTTTGTACAGAGTGTTTGTACTAGAAATATATATTAACACATATTGTAGACTGTGTTATTGTGTATTGCCATGTAGTATAATAAAAACTTAATTTTGATAAGGAAATATGGAACATTTTAGGTACTTAACATTCTACATGAGTGTGAGAGATGACCTGCCCCAGGCACACAAACTAATGGCACAGATATGTGAGGGTCTACAGGAGAAGGAACAGGCTATAGCTTGCTATAAAAGGTCAGTGTGAGGGGGATCTGATACCATTTATTTTACTGTAAGCCCAGAGGGACAATATATAACTTCCTACTCATTGTATGTGGTGGGCTTAACACAGCAACATTGAAATCTAGTGGAAGAAGAAAATGATGACTAAAACTAAAAAATAAATTACTTCTATCCACATAGCTGATCTAACCTGTATCCTGCATATGAATTCTGTTATAAATGTAGCGATACCAGAACAAGACTTAGAATCATTGGGTGAAATAAATGTTTTACTAGAATAATTCATAAGAAGCATTTACCTGATCTAGACTTATAGTGAGAAGTACAGCAATCAGAAGTTCTAATTTTGATTTCACATCTTGTTACATGTATTTTTTTCAATTCAATTTGTTCATCAATCTTAAATTGCCTTCATGACTTTTAAAGGTGCTTGGAGTTGGACAACTCACAGAAGGGAACCATTTTAAAAAGTAGGTGCCTGTAATAGGTATTTAATAGATCACTGCCTTTTGATTGATTGTTGACATTAGCACTATGTTAAAATGTCAGCCAAATCTTTGTATATGAATCTCTCCATCATCATGATTACTCAGTACGGCCAATATCCCTTACATGTTAGATCGTGATTCAGTCTCTCTCTTATGAAGGCCATTGTCACAAATCATAAAGTTTAAAGAATGAAAAAACAATAACAATAATAATAAAAAAATAATGAATAGAAATCAATAAAATCTAAAAAGTTCATTGATAATGAATTTCATTATTTGGTTAAGCCTCCACTATCTGATCTCTGTCTCTGTTTCAGTTTGTGAAGTGCTGAGTTCTATGCCCTCTGATGATGCTCAGAGAATCAAGGTGAGTTACAAACATATAGGTTCAATATTGTGGTGCATGCAGTGAGGAATTTATAAGCACCTCAAACTTTACCATTTCATCAAGTTATGTAATTTTCATATTGTTATTATCTGTTCTCAGTATTGGGCAGAGAAGGCAGAGAAAGTATTCCCAAACAATCCAGTCGTCTTCAAGTTGAAAGTAAGTATTCAGAACTTATCTGGCTGAGGATTATTGTTCTACTTCATGTCACTAATCACTAGAATCACTAATTTTCGTGTTGGATTCTTTTAATTGATTTTGTGGGTATTCTTAATCCACAGATTCATATTTCCATGAACTGATAAAATTAACACAAGTACATTTATTGAGCTGTATATGATTAACAAAATCAAACATCCATGAAATAATGATTTGTTAAGAAAAAAATAAGCCCAACGAAAATACACAATTTCACACCAGAAAATTTTTCTTTAGATATATTATAGTATTGTTAAGATTCATCTGCTTGTTTGATATGTTGCTGTGTGTTTGGTATACATACAAAGAAATATTTCTCTTCAAAGATTATTATAAAGTTACACAAGTGAATAGCACTTTTTCATACAAATTTAGAATTGGATACAGTAGAGTCAAATACCATTTTGTGGTAGTGATATTATGTTCTTTATGACATAATCTACCTGTTATCCATTGAATTCATCCCTGTAATGTTTTTGCATACATGTCACTAGTGTGATACCCTGGAGTATTTTTCATTGTCTGTACAAGTCAGAAATTGATTATGATACCGTAATAAGGACAAAGGACAATTATGTTACATCATGCATTGAGAATGGTTCAACAAAATGCTGCCTCCATATGATTTTTTTTCATCCTCATTGTAACTTTCAAACCTATCGAAATGTAACTTTTCTGAGTTTTGTGATAAACAGTATCTTAAATTTGATTTCATTTCATATGAGATTTATGAAACTTGTCTCAAATTTATAATTTTTGCACGCCAAAGCTTGCAAAAATAAAACCTCAAAGACTTGTATAAAATCTTGTATGAAATGAAAACTCATTTAAGATATATACATATATGGATAAGTGAAATGTATAAAAAACAAATGAGTATGAAATTGATTGAAAAATGGGAAGTCAGATATTCACCAAGATGTAATTGAACACTACACTCTTGAAAATTTTCTACTGAACAATGAAAAGATTGTTTGCTTTTCAGAAGTGTTGAACCAAATATCAATGACAAATTAGACATTATACACTTACTGAAAATGTTTAGATGAATGCTCAGTTACTGATGATTGGTCAATGAAACATTTATGGTGAAATGTTAATTTTATTTTCCCAGTCACTTTAAGAAAAGACATTTGCTGTTAAAATGTTCAGTTTGACATTAAAAATTGCATTCTGTTGTTCAGTTAGTTCTTGAAAAATCTAACCTTTTTCAGCTTCTCATTGTTACACTGTTGATTTCTGTTGACATTTTTATATTGATGAGAAGGTTGGTACAATAAACAAATTAACTGAAAAAATGTCTTGTTTCAGGAAAAGATTTTGTCAAGTAGTTCTGGGACAGATCTTGACAAGCTTGAAGAACTCTACTCAAAACAGCTGGTATGTTTTACTTGGCAAAAAATCCATATTTATTTTACTCTGAAAGATAACCGTAGCATTTTAATATTTTCTCCTACATAAAAATCTAACTTGGAACTTCATGGATAATTTCACAAAGAGGTGTTTTATTGAACATCCAGCAGCACTGGTACTGATGTCTGTTTTGTTGTTTCAAGGAAAAGAATTACACAGATGCAAGCTTGCACATCAAGTTAATGGAGTTGTACCTGACAAGTGACCGTGTCCAGGCAGCAGTGAACCATGGAATCGAGGTTGAGCGTACTCTAGCATTTGTCCAAAATGCAGCCTGGTACAAGTGTTTAATCAAGGCATTCAGTGTAAGTTTGCAGAAATATCGGATTCCACTGGATGGTCATGTTGTGTTTTATAATATTGATCTATTTTTGGATAAGAATTTCTGTTTCTCTTTTCTTTAAAACAGTATTCCTATTAAGAACTGTCATTGTATTTGATACAAGTCTTAAGCTTTGAATGTCTTAATCAAGTATAACATCAAGGTCATACTTGAAAGGTCAAATCTGTACACATTATCACACTAGATTTGAGCATCTTCTGTAATGTCAAGTTGTAAAATATCTGTTTGGTTCCTGTTTTTCAGTTATTAGGCTAAATTTGAGATAGAAAATGATGATTTGGGAATTTTATTTCACATTTTTGTCTTCATTCTCATACAATGCTAGAATTCAAGAAGGGAAGTTGGAAGCTATAAACTGTGTCAATAACAATTCAATACAAATTTTTGTTTTCATTTGTTCCTATGGTAACTCATGGCTATTTGTAATTAATGAAACAGGTCCTAGATATGTAAATGAAACATATTACAGTTGTATGTTACGGAAATACTGATGGTGTGACTTGGCTGCTTTTTAGGTTCACCACCAGAGGGAGCAGGGTAGTGATGACATCTACATCCATCATCTATTTGCCCTCCAAAACTTAGTATTCCAGATGATGTCTGACCATGATGTTGTGACCTGTGCCACAGCTCTACACCAGTAAGTATAGCCTATAGCAGTCCGCTGCCTGTTATTGTAACACTATACTGATACTTGATGTAGTAAGATTTGATTTATCTAAAAGATTCTGAGGTTAAGACTAAATATTATTGTTTTATTTATACATTCCATTCACAGGTTTGATCAGTGCTTATTTGAACTAGCTAGAGCGTCCTCCCAGAGACCTAAATGGCGTGCTGTAGTCACAGAGATGGAGGGACAAATCTACTTCCTGTCTGCACTAGTTCTATTTAAACGGGCTCAGAAGGTGAGTTGTTCCAGACTTCTCTTATATTTTTTCAAACAAATGCAAAAGCTGACTTTTTCCCCATTTTTACTAGACTTCATCAATAAATGTAAACTACAAAAACACAGAGTGTGATGTTAGGATTTTACTTAAAGTCGTGACTTGGCTCCCTAGTTTGGATAATTTACTATTCTAGTAAAACATCTACTTGACCCAAGGCCCCAGGATCATGAAATGATAGTACATCTAAATCTGTCTTACGTTTTGACAGATTAATAGGATGTTTCCCTAGGTTGAGGATAGGACAGAGAAATCTTTATATGAAAAGGAGATTCACGACTGACTTACCTGAGGCTTTGCTGAGGTTTAGACTGTCAGGAATCTCCTCCGGGGATGAAGATTTCTCTGTCCCAACCTCAAACTAGGGAATGATCCTTTTTAACACTTTATATCTATCATGCTAGAAATATATGAATAACAAGACAAGTAGCTGCCAACATATATTAAGAAAAGGCCCAGGAAATTATTTTTTATTTTTCTTTGACCAATTTGTAATCTTCATTATACATTGTGAAATGAAAATAGTCATCATAATAAATCGTTGTCTTAATGAATATAAAACTGATTTGAATATACAAAGATGAACAGATGCTGTTGTAACATAATATTGAATTTATCTTAAACTATCAGTATTAATCAGTCACGTCTCACATCTCAAATTGATAACTTAATGATAAAAATATCTTACTCTCAACAAAAGTGTTTCTTGTCTTTTATTTCAAAATAAATTATTAGTTGAACAGATGGTAACCCTAAACAAAACATGGATTCCTCAGAATTCTGGAATAACATTAACCCTTTCTTAAATATTAAGGGATAAACAAAATTTTCTCTGTATCGTGTCAAATACAAAGTGTTGGTGCAGGGTCAGGGTTTGACTTGAGCATCCTGTATTTTGCATATTTGGCTTGTATAAAAAACAAATGAAAATTATATCTACAAATGTGACATGTATCTATGGGAACCTTAAAAATCATCATTGAGTGTATTTGGTGTTGTAGGGCCAGGTTCTTTGGAAAGATGCCAGCTTCTTTGCAACTGTTTGCCTGTTGCTGAGCAGTCAGTATCCAGCCATTGATGTGAAAGCTGCCTGGTATCTACAGCTAAAACAGCACAATCGCAAGTTCTTCGACAGATTACACAAGATCGGAGCCTACAGACACAGCCAAGGGGGTAAGAGAATTTTTGTTAGATAGTAGAGTAAAAAAATCTTTTTGTGAGGCATTTGAATAAACTAAGTGTTGCTTGTTGACAAAACTGGAAACAATTGGTTTTCTTGTTAAATCATTTACAATGTGTTCCATGACATTGGCCTTGCTTGTGTTATGGTACCTATGTGACCTGATGGAAACTTTTCTTTTACCTGGAATACCTGTTGCTTGATGAGGTTTTACATATGATACCTGGTATTAACCTTGCTGTTACCATGGTGACTTGGTACATGATGACTTGTTACCTATAACCTGATACTAACCTTCCTGCTACCTAGGTTACCTGGTACTTGCCATGACAAAGTCTGACAGTGTTGCTCGTCTGCAGCATATTAAACAGCAGCTGAAGACACCTCGAGCACGTGAGGTTTTCTATGATACACTCTTCACACTACGGGAGATGAGAGATCGTAAGGACAAATCATACATACTGAACTCTGACACCTTCCACAAAGTACCAGTAGTAGTACCCTCCAGAGCTGTGGTGACACAGTATGACAAAGGTAGGTAGTGGTGTATTGAGGATCATCTTACACCCCACAGCAATTTCCTTGTTTTTTTGTTTTCAATCAGAAAATAATTATGGTCTAAACCAAGTAGGGAAAGTGTTTGTAGAGGTAAAGTTAATCCTGTATAATCCTGGCATTTTGTTTTTCTAAATTTGTTATATTTTTTGGAGGTATATTTATAAAAGTGTGGGACTTTGGCAATTATTCCTTAGTTGTACTGACTCATTATCAGTTATAAGAAACAGGTTTGTATGGTAGTTTGTCTGTTGTGAAAAATACATCTATACTGTTAGGTCATAGTTTACATTTTAATGTATATGAAATAAAAAAAAAAACCATTATCTTAGGAGGGTCTCACCCATGACAAATGTGCAGTAAGTCTGAGATGTTGAGAAGATTTTGAAAGTATTTGATGTTACACTTTTCCAGATGTGTTATTGCTGTATGGTGATAATTTGCATGTCCTAGTGTGGCAGGCACTTCAGAGTTACAACACACGGGACACCACACAGCCATATTGTAAGTAAGATTAAATGAAATGTTACTGTGTACATTCATGTCTTGCATTATCTATATTTATTATATATATCTATTAATAGCATTGTGAAGTAGTATCGTTTGAATCTAACCACGCTAAATCTCTTGAAAACACCCAGACAGGGGTGAAAAGGTATATGTCCAATATTTATCTGACTAGAGGTGTGTTGTAAAGTGCTATTTCAAACGTTTTTTATTTTACACTGTTTTTGGAAATTAGGATACATATACAGATACCCCGAAATTTCTGTTCATAAGAAAATATGTACCATTTTGTGATTTTAGTGAAAAATGTATGTATGTTTCTTCAAGCTTTGGTAAAACCATGAGAATTTAAAGCATTTGGTGGGAAAAACTGAAAAAACATCCAAAAGATACATATTGTGAAATCATATATTTTCACTGGACTAAAATTTTGTAGTTGTAGTGCATTTTCGTTGGCACTTGATTTTGAGGTGAAATCTTGCTCCTGAAATCCGCTGGTACTATAAGCAAGTAATTTTATCTGTTAATTTTATGGACATACATATTTGTAGATTAAAATAAGCACCAACCTTCATTAATGATTTCACATAAATACTGAGGTAACATCATTTTTACCTTCAATTACCTGGTTATTTTCATAATAGATGGGATGGATCTGTATGCCAAGCTGCCATATACCAGTACAACCTTGAACAGTGGCTCGCCAGAGTCTCTATCACAGGTGGATGTACAGGTAAGTTACTCACCTTATCACAAATTCAAATCCTTGCAAAATCAAAATGATCCAATACACAATATCTCTGAGATCAAAATATTGTAAAATCAAATCTCAGTAGTCAAATATTTTGAATAAAACAATACATGTATTTTGCCATTATGTTCCAGATTGTAAATGATTTTGTCCTATGAAGGCATCTGCACCAACTTGTCTGTTTTAGACTAGCAAGCTGCATACATCAGGAAAATAGGAAAATTTGTGCAGAGAACTAAATAGGGCAAAGTGTTATGGAGATGTTTACAGGGACATTTAAAAAAGTACAAGAATTAGCCTAGCTGTTGTACAAGGTGTCTTCTACTTCAGTGATGACACCTTGTAAATTTATATTTATTTTTTCTGTTGCTGATAAATCTTCTGTTGTTTTCCAGGCATTTTTCTGTGCTACGGTACGATGTGCTGCTGTGGCCTATGAGGATCAGAACAAGAGCTTCCGTCCTGACAGCTACCGACCTCAATTCCTCCCAGCATGCCTCAGTCAGTCACTGTGCAGTAAGGTGCAGGGTGATTGGTGGGAGGCTATGTATAAGTTCAGTGTGGGAACACCACGTGACAATTATGCAAAACTAAGACTAACAATTCAACAGGGCTTGGAGACAATTCGTCTGGTGGGTGCACACGGCATGGGGCTGACGCTGGTAACCCATCTTGCTCAAACATTTGATAAATGGGTAAGTTCCTTTGTACACTTCAATGCACAAGTAAAATTTGTAGTTTGGAGAGAGAGAAGACAGAAAGAAATTTGATGCAATGGAAAATCTGCCACTGTCCTTATTACAAACCAGTGGTTTTCTTTATACTATGAGCTCACCACAAAGTTTGTATAGGAAGTGATTTCTTTGTCCCCTGGGCTTACTGCAGGATAAATATGAAAGAAACTTTGATACTTTGATAAGTAGTACTAATGGATAGGAGGAGGCAATGTGGAACAGCAGAATTATTTTAGATAGGAGTGGAAGGGTGAGGAAGCTTTATGGTTTTTGAGTGAGGAGAGAGATAGGAATGTTATCAATGTTACTGTAAAATAAAACAATTTTTGTGGAAATTTTATTTTTGTTGATTTTACGGGTATTTGTTAATCCACAATTTACATGTCCATGGAATAATAAAACAATAGAAATTGACAAGGACTTTTTACTTGTGGATCTCATAAGATTCATCCACAAAATCAAGTGCCAGCAAAATTTGATATTTTTGTAAAAACCTGAATTCCTTCGAAAATGTAGGATTCTATTATAAAATTCAATTTGAGATTTGGATTACAATTTGGTTGATGATTAATGAGTCTGAAGGTTGATGGAGAGTAGATCTTGAGATGCCTTAATTTCCTAGCACAGTACATGTAGAAATACCTATAGAAAAGGTGTTTATTATGGGTTATTTACAGGCTCAGACACTGAAGAAAGATGGGGTCTGCGATCCTACTAAACCTCAAGCCATGGAAGGCCGTGCTGTGTTCTATTGGAAGGAAGCCATGCAGATGCTCAAACGCTTGGAAAAGTGAGTTGCATTGTATTTGGTCATTTTGGGATCTGTTATACAGAATGCTGTTCATTTCCTCTCAATACTTATAAATTAAAGAGATTATCCACTGAAGTGGGGTGTTTCCACCAATTTCGCCTGTCCGACTTGATCACAGGAAGGATATTTTAATTCTTACAATACTGTAATTTCAATAGTCATAAATTTCACTTTCTTTATCAGAAATTTGCCTTATCGCTACCCGAAGGAGCGCATGTTTGTCGATGGCAACCAGGTCAACCTTGATGCTGACAAGATCTCTGATCTAAAGGAGCAAGCAACATTTTCATTGGCAGTGCTTGACATGCGTGAAGGACGTCTTGAAGAGGCCAAAGAAAAGTTTGAAACCTCTAAGAAACCTATAGCTACCTATTACTTGGCTCAGGTATAGCAGAATACACAAACAGTCAGTAAGACAGTTAATAATCTTTAACCTGCTAATGAGGTGATCTTAGATAAGCATTATACTGTCTAATTTGTTTTGCCATTTTTTTGTGTCAAAAGCAGAAATCTTACTATTGTCATTTTATACTTTCACCATTGAAAAGAAGGAAATAAATATATAATGTAACTCATTTTAAATTTGCCAGTTTGATATCCTACAGCAACAATTAGACACTGATAAAAATAACCCAGGTTTATCAATAGTTTCAATCATGCAATTTACCGAATAAATGTTATTACACTGCTGAATCAATAAAGATGTGTGTGAAGGCGTGAGGCTGTCTTGAATATTTCTGTTTCTTTCACTGTGAACAATTTATTTTGGTAGATATTTAGAACCTTGGCTAACAAGGTGTCAATGGACACCCTAGGAGGCAGTGATCAGAAAAAAGCTCTGTTGGAACGTGCTTTGGACATGTTGTACCTTGCTCTAGACCGTATACAGGGGGATACAGAGCATGTAAGTACATACTCACATAGGGAACACCCTATTATATGTGAGAAAAAAACAAAGAGTTAAAAGGGACACAAGTTTTGTGAATGAAGCAAAGGGTCAAAGACCATACTGAAAAAGGCCATACATATCTAAGAAAAGCAAGAGATTAACATCATATTCAAACGGGACAAAAGTTTTGAGTAAAGCAATGGGTCAGAGGTCACACTAAGTAACAGAAGCAAAGAGGGGACAAAAGTTTTGTAAGTAAGTATGTCTATATCTTTGGCTGTTTCAGCCTGAGACTTAGGTTGTTTAAATAATATGGACATGTATACCTCTAGTGATAACACCCCTAATCTCAATTGCTCTAGTGATAACACCCTTAATCTCAATTGCTATAGTGATAACACCCCTAATCTCAATTGCTCTAGTGACAACACCCCTAATCTCAATTGCTCTAGTGATAACACCCTTAATCTCAATTGCTCTAGTGATAACACCCCTAATCTCAATTGTTCTAGTGACAACACCCCTAATCTCAATTGCTCTAGTGACAACACCCCTAATCTCAATTGCTCTAGTGACAACACCCTTAATCTCAATTGCTCTAGTGACAACACCCCTAATCTCAATTGCTCTAGTGACAACACCCCTAATCTCAATTGCTCTAGTGACAACACCCCTAATCTCAATGGCTCTAGTGACAACACCCCTAATCTCAATTGCTCTAGTGACAACACCCCTAATCTCAATTGCTCTAGTGATAACACCCTTAATCTCAATTGCTCTAGTGACAACACCCCTAATCTCAATTGCTCTAGTGATAACACCCTTAATCTCAATTGCTCTAGTGATAACACCCCTAATCTCAATTGCTCTAGTGATAACACCCCTAATCTCAATTGCTCTAGTGATAACACCCCTAATCTCAATTGCTCTAGTGACAACACCCCCTAATTTCAATTGCTCTAGTGATAACACCCTTAATCTCAATTGCTCTAGTGATAACACCCTTAATCTCAATTGCTCTAGTGATAACACCCCTAATCTCAATTGCTCTAGTGATAACACCCCTAATCTCAATTGCTCTAGTGATAACACCCCTAATCTCAATTGCTCTAGTGATAACACCCCTAATCTCAATTGCTCTAGTGATAACACCCTTAATCTCAATTGCTCTAGTGATAACACCCCTAATCTCAATTGCTCTAGTGATAACACCCCTAATCTCAATTGCTCTAGTGATAACACCCCTAATCTCAATTGCTAACTCTCTTAACATTTTAATTTTCCCTCACAAATTCTTCATTGATAATCACCATAACCTTTACATGGAAAGGTTGTTCTACAAGCAAAATGTCACTGATAAAATCAGGTTTCACTGCTAGTGATTTTTGCAGGAGTACCTCAAATTTAAGTATACATGGTTTCCATGAATGTTTATGATAATGTTTTAGTGTATGGTCTGTTCAGTAGAAATTGTCCATGATTTGTTGACAGGAGCTGCACAAGGAAATTCCTAATACTCTGGATGAAGTAGTTAGTCTGCTTGAGCGAATGCAGATGCCCAGTGGTACCTGTAAGTTAGCCTGTATTCTTTCACTTTTACACCATAGAGACTCCATGGTTATTTTATTATTTAAAGCTGATACTGTCTTTGAGTAAGTTGAAAAATTGAGAAATGCGAGGACTGTTAGTTTGCACCTTTAGTCCTACACCCACATTGTATCAGATACACTTTTTAACCATGCTTTATTTTGTATTGTCTTATTTGTGAATTATATTGCCCTTGCAGCACTGATAGACAGTATATCTGTCAACAACAATGCTGACAACAGCTCAAATGACGACACACCCAGTTTCAGCACTCCAAAGAGTTTCCACACAACCCCTGGGGCAGGACAAAATGGCACACCCATCAACAGAAATGCTAATGTCAGTGGCTCCTGGGGTGGGGGCTCCATAGAACCATTGTCTCTCTTCCCTAAGGAGTCACCCAGTTTTGTGGCCAGCAACATCATTGAGCAGAGCACCCCTGCTCCACTGCATAGAGAGGTGAGACCATCTTTGTCCTAAATGTTTCCATATAAGTTCTGCATGCCAAACCTGTTGATTTTATAAACAAATGTTACATGTTTATTGATTTTACAAAAACATCTGGAATGAATCTTAAGAATAAAATCATTTTTGTTGTTCAATGAAAATTGTGTTGTACCATTGATTGTAGACAAATCAACATGTACGGCCAAGCCCTGAGCGTCTTGATGCCAGAATTTGGGCACTGGAGAAAAAAATGGCTACCCTAATTGAGCTTCAAGAGCAGTCTAAAAAGCACTGGGAGAGAACGGTACAGGATGCCATCAAGAATATGCAGGAAGAAATGAGGGCGGAAATGGCCCAAAATAATGACATACTTAAGGAGATGAAGGTAAGAGTTGTGAGGGAGGGGGTATGTAGGAAAGGATAGCCATTGTGATCAAAAGCAAAGGAAGTATATATCTTCAGATTTTTTCTTTTCCTTTTCAGCAGAAATATGTAAATTTCAAAACCCATGATTGTAAATAAAAAGTTTTTTTGCTATTCAATATGTGATCAATTTTATGACAGAGGGTTATTCAGTACAAATTGTAACTCATATAAGGAATTATATGTACTTCAAGAAAGATACATCAAGCCATATCCAGGCTTCATATTTTGAACTTTGATGAAAACATGACGGTCAATATTGTAACAATACACTACTTTTGATGCAGGAGTTCCTAGTATCATTCCGTGGCTCTGCAGCAGGGAGATTTATAGGACCTACCCCCTTCAGACCCCCACAGTACTACCCCCCTCAACAGCAGTCATGGATTCCTCCTGGTAACTATGGCTACCAAATGTCCCCAGTTCCTGGAGCTCCACTTGCTCCCTATCCTGGGGCAATGGGTCCATATCCACCTGCCAACCGTCTGACTCCCCAGCCACCTGTGGGACCAACAGTGAACCAAATGTCACACCAGAATGATATTGTTGAGGATGATATCTACCACATTGATGGAGAGTATTATGAGGATGATGGCTCACAGCCCCCTCCCCACAACATGTACAGTGAACCACAGCTTAGTCAGGAGTGGCCCTTTGGTCATCGTGCAGGGTTAGAGGGTATGTATTAAAGTTAACTGAAGGGTCAGTTATTTAGGGTTTGAGCATACACATAACTGGAATATGGGCAGAGTTATTCCAGTTGTAAAAACCAAGCTATCCAATTCCAAAATGTTATTATTGGACCTTAATTAAGAAAAGAAGCATTCAGTTTATATAAAAATCGATGGAAGATTGTTCAATTTATCATTAAAGGTTTTGCATGAGACAAGTGTAGTATATCACTCTTACTTGTAGGGAAATCAACCATCACCTACACTCCCTCTGGTCAACAGAATCAGGCTATGCCGCAGCCTGGAATGTTTGCAAATGCTTTGCGTGGACCGTCTCTACAGTACACCATCAAACAGCCTAGTATGGCACAAATGCCAGGACAACGCCTCCCCTCATCCCAACCTCCTTCACACCCAATGCCAGGACCAGGATTCTTCTCATTTCCCCAGTCGTCTACGGCCGTGTTTAAGTCCCAGGATCCCACATATCCAATGGCCAGTCGTTCAGGGATGGTGATACCTCAAACATCACAACCCTCAGCTCTCATGGCCGTCCTCACCAGATCACCAACAAGTGAGATCACAACAACGACTGTCTCTATACCAGGCAATGTGTTGACAACCTCTTGTATGCAGGCACAATCAAACATGGGTCAAGCTGACAAGGACAACTTGTTTGAAGGTAGGTATTCGCTGGACAAGAGAAGAGCTGCAAATAAAATATCACTGATGTGATTTGTTGAAATTATATACTATCAGTGAAACATCCAGGAATGAGTTTGTAGACCATCTTAAATTCCTAAACAATGTAACTTTATGTGATACTGAATGCTCTTCAATTGACCTTAAACTGCAGTAACCAGTCTGGTCCATGTAATATATTAGCTGCAGTTGTATATTAAAGTGTTTGGGTGTTGGGACTTTTGGTTGATGTCATCATGTATTGTTAATTTGTTTGAATTTAAAATTTGACGGACCAAAATGACTGCTTGCAGGAAAGCCAGTGTCCATATGTCAACCTCAGTCGATGGTTTCCCTAGGTCAGACCACTTCTCCTGGAAACGTGCCCCTGTTCACTAGTCTCATGGCTGCCTCCAAATCACCGGACACATCTGACATCCATCAGTCACCATTACGTAGTGCTGAGGTTCCCACAGGAACCAGTTCTGGCTCCAAGACAGATTCCCCAAATCTAACGCCATTCACAGACTTTGCCAGTCTAGCAAAGTCATCCCCACAGTCAGGAATGTTTCGTCCAGCCAGTACTGCAGTGCAGAAGTCTCCTATGACTAGTCCCTTAAAGTCACCTGGCAAACAGGATGATGATGTGGTTGAAGAATACGAACCGAAAGTGGACTTCAAACCCATCATTGATCTCCCTGATTTGGTTGAGGTGAGTACTGCAATGCATAGCTAAACAGTTTCAGGATCATTTGTAAAGATTTTCAGATAAAAATTGCAAGTGTTATAATTCTATAATTCTTTTCAGGTTACTTTATAGATGTTAAATTTCATTAAACATATAGTATTCCAGTCCAGGCTGTTTCACGGGTATTTAATATTCATGTTTGTCTATCAGTTCTTACCAATATTTATCATCGATATTTTTCAAGATTTAATGTCCTCCAGTTTTCAATTGTACTTGATAACCACAATTATATCAAAATGAAATCACCCACAATTATTATGAATTATACAGAAATCATACTTAACAATCTCTGTACTAGGTAAAAACTGGAGAAGAAGAGGAGGAAAAGATATTTGGAGAACGTTCTAAACTTTACCGATATGACACAGAAACTAACCAATGGAAAGAGAGAGGCATTGGAGAAATCAAGTTACTGAGACATCGTAATACGAAACAGGTTCGGGTGTTAATGAGGAGAGAACAGGTGCTGAAGTTATGTGCCAACCACAAGCTCACAACAGCCATGAAGCTAGTTCCCATGGCCAGCTCTGACCGAGCATGGTGCTGGACAGCCATGGATTATGCTGAAGGTGAACTGAAGACAGAGCGTCTCGCAGTCAGGTTCAAAACCCCAGATCAAGCTAACTTGTTCAAACAGGTATTTGAGGATTGTCAAGCAGACATTCAAAAACAAGAGCAGGATCCTTCATCTTTACCAGATCCTACTGAGAAAAAGGAAAAACCAGACAAAGATAAGACATCACTCTCAGAGATGATCAAACCCTCCACTGGCAAGGTGATTCCAAATGTGGCATCAAAAGGACAGACACTTAAGGAACTGTTTCAACAAGAGGAAAGTAGCAAGAATTGTGATGGCAAATTTGGAGTATCACCAGTTGGTGGCTTCAAGTTTGGAATGACCCCATCAGAATCAAGTGCAGAAACAAAAACAACATCAGTATTGAAGTCGGCAGTTGGCAGTGAAACTAGGCAGCAGTCATTAAGTGAGATGTTCAAACCTACTGCTGGGAGCTGGGAATGTAATGGATGTTATGTCTCCAACGATGCTAATGTACAGAAATGTTTGGCTTGTAATGCGCTAAAGCCTGGAGTAAAACCAGAAGATATCAAATCAGCAGCCCCAACTTCTGTAGGGCAATCTGGTTTTAAATTTGGTGGACCTGCCACTGGTGGTTTTAAGTTCGGAATGCCACCAGCCACGTCTGCCAACAATGCCAAATCTGCTCCATCCACGGCAGCTTCAGAACCAACATCAGCTGGGTTCACGTTTGGATCGACACCTGTTTTCAGCTTCAAAAAGACAGAGACTGGCACTTCAACTAGCAGCACTTCCACCACATCTGGTGTTACAGGTAAGACTCCTACAGCATTGCTGTATTTTCCCATGAAAATTATCCTAGACAAGATATGTCACTATACAGTGTAACAAATAGTTTTCAGATGTAACAGTATTTAGATCACCTGAGTCTCAGGGTGACCTATTGCGATCCACTTTTGTCCGGCATCATGTGCTGTAAACTTTCAGCATTTTCGACGTCTTCTGGAAAACTCATGAAGTGATTTCAATAAAAATTTAGCAAACCTTTCATTGCTAAAAGGTGACCAAAGTTGTAAATTATATGGTCCGGGCCAAAAAGGGTCAGATTGATTGAAACTTCAAAAATGTTCTCAAATCCCAGATATGATAGAACGGTGCTTTACCAAAATTGTAAATTTCTCGACTCCAGGGTCTCACATGTCCACTTGGCGAGGGGGTTTAATTTAATGTTGTTTATATAGGAAAATTACATTTTGAGCATAATTTGGTTGTTGTCTTTTAGAAATAGTTAAAACTTGGTAAGAATTATCGATATAAGCTGACAGTTTGATGAGATGCACATATTGACCTCCGCTGACCCCCAGGGAATGATGGGCAGAGCCAAATATTGACTGAAATTTTGATGATGTTCATAGGTAGCAGATTTTATGTAGGAAAATTTAGTTCTTTTATTTAATGTCTTTTGATTCGAACTTGGTTAGAATCCTTAGCATGGAACAGCACTTCACATTTGCATTATGTGTACAATATGGTTGAAGTTATATTTTTTTAACAAAATCATTTCTATCACATGTTACAAGAACAATTGTGACTCAGGTGACCGCTAAAGCCCTTGGACCTTTTGAAATGTCATGTTTTGTTTATAATTTTGTCATCATTTTGAACTGTGTTGGTCCATGTTAAATTTCAGACATTTCAGTTTATCTGTAGTTGTGCAAAAAATGTTATTTCAAGACTAACCAGAGACAAGAGATGTTGATTATTTTCAGTCTTAGATTTTAACGCTTTCAAGTCTGTGATGGCTATAGATTTCCCAAAGTTATGAAAGGATATGATATTGTAATACACATAACTATACCACAAGTCATTTTATCTTAAGCCAATCATGATTTTCTCTTTATATTAATTTTTTTTGTTCTGTTTTTGTTTTTCTTTTCCACTAATTTGGGATAGGGCATTTTTCTTTATTCATTAAGAAAAATAAGTAGAAATAAACTGAAATTTTGAGGAATTATGTTTAAGTGTATTCAATAGGAATATTAGTCCAGCTAAAAAGAGAACTGAATAGGTATTATAAACGCTAACAAACTCTTACATTAGTAAGTCCCATGGTCTTTCTTGATAGCTTGATGTCATCTTTGTTTATCATGTGACTTGTTTATTATTATGTCCAATTAGTTGCTCTTTTTACTTGTACATTCAGTTTGTCTCTTTTAAAGGACATTTTAATTTTGTTGCCTAGTGTGTGTCTATATTCAAATTTCTCTTCAGCAGGTGGATTTAAGTTCAACATGAGCTCGCTAGTGTCCAGTTCATCACAGTCCACAAGTACCGCCACTACATCCACTGCCACACCTTCATCTACTGCAAATAAAACTGCCCCTGGAATTGGTTCAGGCATAGCACCAGCACAATCCATGCCAAAACCTACTACATTTGGTGCTCCTGAGGGAGGTTTCAGTTTCAACCTTGGTAAAACTGGTACAGATACCCCTCCTCAGACCACAGCTGAATCAACAGCTCCAGCCTCTTTCAAATTTACAACAGAACCTGACACCAAGCCAGCTGGATTCTCCTTCAAAACCACAACAGAACCAAAGACACCAGAATCCAAACAGTCAACCATATCATCTGGATTCCAATTTACATTCACTCCTTCAGGAACCCAGGGAAAATCCCCTGGAGTCACTTCTCCCAAATCTCCAGATGGCAATGATTATTATCAAAATAAGGAAGGAGAAGACGATCACATACACTTTGAACCTGTCGTGTCGCTTCCAGAGGCAGTCACTATAGTAACAGGAGAGGAGAATGATGAGGTATTATATGAGCATCGAGCCAAACTGTATCGCTTTGATAAGCAGGAATGGAAAGAACGAGGCCTAGGCAATGTTAAGATTCTGTATAACAGTGATACAGGGAAGTGTCGTCTTCTGATGCGGCGGGAGCAGATCCTCAAGGTTTGCTGTCATCACTATATCACTCCAGACCTCATGCTCAAACCAATGCCTAAGACAGATGGCAAGGCCCTCATCTGGTTTGCCATGGACTTCTCTGAAGAAACACCAAATATGGAGCAATTCTCCATTCGGTTCAAGTCTGCTGAAGTTGCCAGCAAGTTTGTTGATGCATTTGACAAAGCGCGGGAAAAGGCTGGGAAGGAAGAACTCAAGTCTGAGGATTCCCCAGCTGCAAGTGTGGTTAAGTCTCCAGAGACTAAAAGTTCATTAGCCTTAGGTAAATCTGAGGATGTAGAGTTTGTCCGTGAGGAAAAGGCCACAGAGGAACAAATTGCCAAGGCCAGGAAGTATATGTTACCTGATCATTTCTACCTGTATTTGACACGAAAACCATGTCCTGGGTGTAGAGGATGCACAGACAGTATGCCAGGTGACCCAGTTAGTAAACCCACAGGTAAGATTAAGATTAATTAAGATGTCTGTGATAATGGAGTTACAAATTTTGCCCACCAGGTGGGGTGTCAAAAATTTTTCTCATACATGTATAAACAAGTTTAAGTTATTGTCAGTACAATATCTTGTGTGTAAGTGGTCGGTTGGCACAGAGGTAACATACTTGCCTTTTACTTAAACATCAGGGGTTCATTTCTTGGTATGGACGTGGAAAGGTATGTTGTCACCTTGTACTCCAGTTTCCTCCCTTAGTAAGACCTCTCGTGTGCTTCCATACATCCAGGCCAGCAAGAGTGATAAAATATGACAGTTGATTGTTTCCCAATGTTTTCATCAATATTATCAGTATAAGTACCTTTGTAGGAAAAACACTGGTGCACTTCATTAGTCAGGATAATGTGTACTCCAACATCACTACAGACAAATTATACCATAAATGGATATTAATATGAATTTCGTGATCTATCTTTAGTGCCTGTGCAGAAAGTTTCTTTTCTAAGGGCTTTTGTTGAATATGTCATTTTAACTTACAGATAACACCACCACAAGTGTGTCATTGAAGGGGTTGTCTGGAAAGTCTGAAACCTCCACACCAAACAGTGTGTTTGGAGGCGGGGAAAGTATAGGTTCTGGATTGTTTGGTAGCCTTGAGACTGGTAAAGTGTTTGGTGCTGCTTCCACTCCAGCAAGTTCTTCGCCTGGACTTGTGTTTGGTTCAAAACCTAATTCTCAGTCTACTGCTGGAATATTTAGTACCCCTACCACAGGAGGACTGTTTGGTTCTCTTCCGGCTACAACTGTCTCTTCAACTGGAGGACTGTTTGGCTCAATGCCAGCAACTTCTACCCCTTCCACAGGGCTGTTTAGCTTCACAACAGCCACATCAACTCCTTCCAGTAAGGGATTGTTTGACCCTGCACCACCAACTACAAAACTTGTTAGCCAGCCTGCAACATCAGAAACAGGCAGTACCCCAAAGAACAGTGGTGATCACAATGTCAGCCCAGGAGGAACAGTCTTCGGGGGCCAGAGCACAAGCTCAGCAGGACAGTTCTCTTTTTCACAGCTGGCGTCACAAGCTGGTTCCGAGAATGCATTCAAGAAAGGTATGTACTCAAATTGATCAGCTTTTGATATTTGGTTTTGATATGTTTTGTTAAGAGTGTCAACAGATGATGAAGCCACTCAATGCCTTGATCATTGAAGTATCATAAACTGGGCACCCTAGGTTTCCAGATGTATTTCAGGTTTTCTTGTCTAACTTTTTTATGTCAACTGCCACAAACAAAGTTTGAGGATTGTGGTTAGCATATATACAGAATGCTAAAGCTCGGAAGATGTTTTTACTGAAACAGTTCTTACAAGTATTACAGTAGTCCTCACAAGTATTACAGGTTGTCCTTACAAGTATTACAGTAGTCCTCACAAGTATTACAGGTTGTCCTTACAGGTAGTCCTTACAAGTATTACAGGTTGTCCTTACAGTAGTCCTTACAAGTATTACAGGTTGTCCTTACAAGTATTACAGGTAGTCCTTACAGTAGTCCTTACAAGTATTACAGGTTGTCCTTACAGTAGTCCTTACAAGTATTACAGGTTGTCCTTACAAGTATTACAGGTTGTCCTTACAGGTAGTCCTTACAAGTATTACAGGTTGTCCTTACAAGTATTACAGGTAGTCCTTACAAGTATTACAGGTTGTCCTTACAAGTATTACAGTAGTCCTTACAAGTATTACAGGTAGTCCTTACAAGTATTACAGGTAGTCCTTACAAGTATTACAGGTTGTCCTTACAGTAGTCCTTACAAGTATTACAGGTTGTCCTTACAAGTATTACAGGTTGTCCTTACAAGTATTACAGGTTGTCCTTACAGTAGTCCTTACAAGTATTACAGGTTGTCCTTACAAGTATTACAGGTTGTCCTTACAAGTATTACAGGTTGTCCTTACAAGTATTACATGTTGTCCTTACAAGTATTACATGTTGTCCTTACAAGTATTACATGTTGTCCTTACACGTATAACAGGTTGTCCTTACAAGTATTACATGTTGTCCTTACAAGTATTACAGGTTGTCCTTACAAGTATTACAGGTTGTCCTTACAAGTATTACAGGTTGTCCTTACAAGTATTACAGGTTGTCCTTACAGTAGTCCTTACAAGTATTACATGTTGTCCTTACAAGTATTACAGGTTGTCCTTACAAGTATTACATGTTGTCCTTACAAGTATTACAGGTTGTCCTTACAAGTATTACATGTTGTCCTTACAAGTATTACAGGTTGTCCTTACAAGTATTACAGGTTGTCCTTACACGTATAACAGGTAGTCCTTACAAGTATTACAGGTTGTCCTTACAAGTATTACAGGTTGTCCTTACAAGTATTACAGGTTGTCCTTACAAGTATTACAGGTTGTCCTTACAAGTATTACAGGTTGTCC
Organism: Ylistrum balloti; assembly: GCF_031769215.1. NCBI lineage: Eukaryota > Metazoa > Mollusca > Bivalvia > Pectinida > Pectinidae > Ylistrum > Ylistrum balloti. The sequence goes on from NW_026781993.1 coordinate 610,809, forward strand.
TTACAAGTATTACATGTTGTCCTTACAAGTATTACAGGTTGTCCTTACAAGTATTACAGGTTGTCCTTACAAGTATTACAGGTTGTCCTTACAAGTATTACAGGTTGTCCTTACAAGTATTACAGGTTGTCCTTACAAGTATTACAGTTGTCCTTACAAGTATTACAGTTGTTACAGTCCTTACAAGTATTACAGGTTGTCCTTACAAGTATTACAGGTTGTCCTTACAGTATTACAGGTTGTCCTTACAAGTATTACAGGTTGTCCTTACAAGTATTACAGGTTGTCCTTACAAGTATTACAGGTTGTCCTTACAGTATTAGTCCTTACAAGTATTACAGGTTGTCCTTACAAGTATTACAGGTTGTCCTTACACGTATTACAGGTTGTCCTTACAAGTATTACAGGTTGTCCTTACAAGTATTACAGGTTGTCCTTACAAGTATTACAGGTTGTCCTTACAAGTATTACAGGTTGTCCTTACAGTAGTCCTTACAAGTATTACAGGTTGTCCTTACAAGTATTACAGGTTGTCCTTACAAGTATTACAGTAGTCCTCACAAGTATTACAGGTAGTCCTTATAAGTATAACAGGTTGTCCTTACAAGTATTACAGGTTGTCCTTACAAGTATTACAGGTTGTCCTTACAAGTATTACAGGTTGTCCTTACAAGTATTACAGGTTGTCCTTACAAGTATTACAGGTTGTCCTTACAAGTATTACAGGTTGTCCTTACAAGTATTACAGGTTGTCCTTACAAGTATTACAGGTTGTCCTTACAGTAGTCCTTACAAGTATAACAGGTTGTCCTTACAAGTATTACAGGTTGTCCTTACAAGTATAACAGGTTGTCCTTACAAGTATTACATGTTGTCCTTACAAGTATTACAGTAGTCCTCACAAGTATTACAGGTAGTCCTTACAAGTATTACAGGTTGTCCTTACAGTAGTCCTTACAAGTATTACAGGTTGTCCTTACAGGTAGTCCTTACAAGTATTACAGGTTGTCCTTACAAGTATTACAGGTTGTCCTTACAAGTATTACAGGTTGTCCTTACAAGTATTACATGTTGTCCTTACAGTAGTCCTTACAAGTATTACAGGTTGTCCTTACAAGTATTACAGGTTGTCCTTACAGTAGTCCTTACAAGTATTACAGGTTGTCCTTACAAGTATTACAGGTTGTCCTTACAGTAGTCCTTACAAGTATTACAGGTATAACATGTTGTCCTTACAAGTATTACAGGTTGTCCTTAGTCCTTACAAGTATTACAGGTTGTCCTTACAAGTATTACAGGTTGTCCTTACAAGTATTACAGGTTGTCCTTACAAGTATTACAGGTTGTCCTTACAAGTATTACAGGTTGTCCTTACAAGTATTACAGGTAGTCCTTACAAGTATTACAGGTTGTCCTTACAAGTATTACATGTTGTCCTTACAAGTATTACATGTTGTCCTTACACGTATAACAGGTTGTCCTTACAAGTATTACATGTTGTCCTTACAAGTATTACATGTTGTCCTTACAAGTATTACAGGTTGTCCTTACAAGTATTACATGTTGTCCTTACAAGTATTACAGGTTGTCCTTAAAAGTATTACAGGTTGTCCTTACAAGTATTACATGTTGTCCTTACAAGTATTACAGGTTGTCCTTACAAGTATTACAGGTTGTCCTTACAAGTATTACAGGTTGTCCTTACAAGTATTACAGGTTGTCCTTACAAGTATTACATGTTGTCCTTACACGTATAACAGGTTGTCCTTACAAGTATTACAGGTTGTCCTTACAAGTATTACATGTTGTCCTTACAAGTATTACATGTTGTCCTTACAAGTATAACAGGTTGTCCTTACAAGTATTACAGGTTGTCCTTACAAGTATTACAGGTTGTCCTTACAAGTATTACAGGTTGTCCTTACACGTATAACAGGTTGTCCTTACAGTAGTCCTTACAAGTATTACAGGTTGTCCTTAAAAGTATTACAGGTAGTCCTTACAAGTATTACAGGTTGTCCTTAAAAGTATTACAGGTAGTCCTTACAAGTATTACATGTTGTCCTTACAAGTATTACATGTTGTCCTTACAAGTATTACAGGTTGTCCTTACAAGTATTACAGGTTGTCCTTACAAGTATTACAGGTTGTCCTTACAAGTATTACAGGTTGTCCTTTGAATAATATTGTTTTCCAGCTACTTGATGTACAATATTTGTTTGGTTTGGTGTTTCAGATGATGGCAAGCCATTTAGCTGGTCAGGGGCAGGCAAACAGCTGTTTGGCACTAAGGGCCAAGATGGAGGGGAGCAACATGGAGAAGAAGACAATGAAGTTGTCGAAAGTCATGATCCACAATTTGAGCCAATTGTTCCCCTTCCTGATCTTGTAGAAATTAAAACAGGTCAGTCAGTAGTAGAGTATTTTTCACTCTTTTTATCTTTTCAACAGAGCAGAGAAGGTGTATAGAAATCTGAAATTTGACTCTGAAAGTTTTATTGATGGCTATTTCTACCAAAGTGTTGATTGGAAAGGGAACTTGTTGAAACTCAATCAACATACTGGTTATAAGTATATATTGGTCTTGGTAATGCATTTTTAGCTCACCTGGCCTGAAGGGCCAAGTGACCTTATGCCATGGGCTTCATCTGTCCTTCGTTCGGCATCAACTTTTTTCTTTAAACAACTTCTTTGTTTTGATATTTGGCTAGTATGTTCCTTTGATGAAGTCTGACAAATGTTGCAAAAAGAAATGACCTTGATCTATATTCAAGGTCACAGGGGAAAGATTTGTTAAAACCTTTAAACGACTTCTCATTAAATAAAAGGCTCAGAGGCATGATATTTTGCTGGTATTTTGTGAGGGTGAAGCCTGACAAAGTTCGCGAAAAGAAATGACCCTGAATTATATTCAAGGTCACAGAGGTCAAATTTGTTAAACCTTTTTAAACGGCTTCTTCTCATGAATTGAAAAGCCTAGAGGCATGATATTTGGCTGGTACATACAAACCAGGTGAACGCTGCAAACCCATCGAGCCTGTTGTTGGTATAATGCAATATTCAAGATGGCTTTAAGAGGCTATCCTAGGTTTTGACAATTAGATGTTTATTACTCTGAATTCTCAAGAACTATCTGAGGGATAATCATTAAATTCATCAGTATCCATTGATTTATTTTAGTAATTTTCATTCTTAAGTCATTTGACCAGAGGGTCAGGATGACCTACAGCCACTGTGTTTGGTCAGTCATCATGCATCGTCCTTCGTACACATACTTTGCAATTAAATGACTGTTTCTCAATAAGCAGAAGGCTCAGGGTATTGATATTAGGCCTGTAGCATGATCTGATGATGGGCTACCAAGTTTGTCAATATGATTGAGTTTGACTTGCTTTCAAGGTCAGAGGGGTCAAATATGTTTAAATCATTAAATAACTTCTTCTCAATAACCAAAAGGCCCAGGGTGCTTATATTAGGCCTGTAGCATGCTAGGATGAAGGGCTACCAAGTTTGATAAAATTAATTACCTTGACCAACTTTCAAGGTCACAGAGTTAAAACGTGTTGAAATATTTGAAAGACTTCTTCTCAATTACAAAAAAGGTCAATGGTGCTGATATAGGGCCTGTAGGATGATGGGATGAAGGGCTACTAATTTTGTTCACCTTAACCTACTGTCAATGTCAAATTTGTTGAAATGCATAGGCAACTTCTCAATAACCAAAAGGCCAAGGGTCTTGATATTGGGCCTGTAGCATGCTTAATTGCATTTGTGTAGTTCATGTCTTCTTCGTAAGCTGTAGTGTAGTTGAGCAGTTTATTTGAAGCCTATTTGGCCTCTTTTCATATATAGGTCTTTATAGTCTGATGACCCTTAAGGTCTGTGGACCTCTTGTTTTATTATATACATTTACTGACAGGTGAAGAGGACTTTGATGCTTTGTTCTGTATGCGTGCTAAACTTTACCGGTTTGACAAAGATGTTAATCAATGGAAGGAGAAAGGCATTGGTGAAATGAAGATCCTACAACAACATGACACAGGTAGATCAAACTTCTGATGAAATCACACAAATGTTTCATTATGTTTTTCCTAAGTGTTTCCTAGTACATCACAAACTTGAGGAGTAAATTTGCAGCTTGTTTAGATAGTAATAAATGTTTAATAGCAAAAAGTATTCGATTGGAGAGGGGTATTCATATAAGATAATCCTTGAAAACTAGGAATATAGATATTAAATTCCACAAATTTTTGGGTATCAGTCCATCTGATATATTCAGGTTCCCTCAACAGATTTGGTTTAAATGGGATATTTACCCCAGAGTAAGGAAACGTCAAGTTCTACACCTGACCAGATTCTGGTTTGCAAAGAAGTGGGGACATTCATGTCTTATAGTCATTCTATTTCATACTTTGTTATCCTGCACTCTCACAGTGACACACTAGTTTGTAATTTTAGAAACCATACATTTTCACTTTAACAGTGACACATGAGTCTGTGATTTTAGAAACCATACATTTTCACTTTCGCAATGACACATGAGTCTGTAATTTTAGAAACCATACATTTTCACTTTCACAGTGACAAAAGTTTCATTTAGAAACCTTACATTTTCACTCATACAGTGACACATGAGTCTGTAATTTTAGAAACCATACATTTTCACTTTAACAGTGACACATGAGTCTAATTTTAGAAACCATACATTTTCACTCATACAGTGACACATGAGTCTGTTATTTTAGAAAGCATACATTTTCACTTGAACAGTGACACATGAGTTTGTAATTTTAGAAGCCATACATTTTCACTATCACAGTGACAAAAGTTTCATTTAGAAACCTTACATTTTCACTCTATAAGTGACACAAGTTTGTAATTTTAGAAACCATACATTTTCACTTTAACAGTGACACATGAGTCTGTAATTTTAGAAACCATACATTTTCACTTTAACAGTGACACATGAGTCTGTAATTTTAGAAACCATACATTTTCACTTGAACAGTGACACATGAGTTTGTAATTTTAGAAGCCATACATTTTCACTCTCACAGTGACAAAAGTTTCATTTAGAAACCATACATTTTCACTCTATAAGTGACACATGAGTCTGTAATTTTAGAAACCATACATTTTCACTCTCACAGTGACCCATGAGTCTGTAATTTTAGAAACCATACATTTTCACTTGAACAGTTACACACAGTAATTTTGACACACTCTGTTATTTTAGAAGCCATACATTTTCACTCTCACAGTGACACATGAGTCTGTAATTTTAGAAACCTTACATTTTCACTTTCACAGTGACACATGGGTCTGTAATTTTAGAAACCTTACATTTTCACTCTCACAGTGACACATGAGTCTGTTATTTTAGAAACCTTACATTTTCACTCTCACAGTGACACATGGGTCTGTAATTTTAGAAACCTTACATTTTCACTCTCACAGTGACACATGAGTCTGTAATTTTAGATTTTCACTCATCACAGTGACACATTCCATACATTTTCACAGTACTGTAATTTTAGAAACCTTACATTTTCACTCTCACAGTGACACATGAGTCTGTAATTTTAGAAACCATACATTTTCACTTTCACAGTGACACATGAGTCTGTAATTTTAGAAACCATACATTTTCACTTCACAGTGACACAGTAGAAACCATACATTTTCATGAACAGTGACACTGTAATTTTAACCATACATTTTCACTTTCACAGTGACCATTTAGAAATACATTTTCACTCACTTTAACTCACAGTGACACATGAGTCTGTAATTTTAGAAACCATACATTTTCACTCTATAAGTGACACATGAGTCTGTAATTTTAGAAACCATACATTTTCACTCTCACAGTGACCCATGAGTCTGTAATTTTAGAAACCTGTTATTTTACATTTTCACTACATTTTCACAGTGACACATGAGTCTGTAATTTTAGAAACCATACATTTTCACTCTATCAGTGACACATGAGTCTGTAATTTTAGAAACCATACATTTTCACTTCACAGTGACACATGAGTCTGTAATTTTAGAAACCATACATTACATTTTCACTCTCACAGTGACACATGAGTCTGTAATTTTAGAAACCTTACATTTTCACTCTCACAGTGACACGTGGGTCTGTAATTTTAGAAACCTTACATTTTCACTATCACAGTGACACATGAGTCTGTAATTTTAGAAACCTTACATTTTCACACAGTTTGAGTTTGTAATTTTAGAAGCCATACACAGTGACACACATTTTAGAAACCTTACATTTTCACTTTCACAGTGACACATGGGTCTGTAATTTTAGAAACCTTACATTTTCACTTTCACAGTGACACATGGGTCTGTAATTTTAGAAACTTTACATTTTCACTTTCACAGTGACACATGAGTCTGTAATTTTAGAAGCCATACATTTTCACTCATACAGTGACACATGAGTCTGTAATTTTAGAAACCATACATTTTCACTCTCACAGTGACACATGAGTCTGTTATTTTAGAAACCATACATTTTCACTCTCACAGTGACACATGAGTCTGTAATTTTAGAAACCATACATTTTCACTCTCACAGTGACACATGAGTCTGTAATTTTAGAAGCCATACATTTTCACTCTCACAGTGACACATGAGTCTGTTATTTTAGAAACCATACATTTTCACTCTCACAGTGACACATGAGTCTGTAATTTTAGAAACCATACATTTTCACTCTCACAGTGACCCATGAGTCTGTTATTTTAGAAACCATACATTTTCACTCTCACAGTGACACATGAGTCTGTTATTTTAGAAACCATACATTTTCACTCTCACAGTGACACATGAGTCTGTAATTTTAGAAGCCATACATTTTCACTCTCACAGTGACACATGGGTCTGTAATTTTAGAAACCATACATTTTCACTCTCACAGTGACACATGAGTCTGTAATTTTAGAAACCTTACATTTTCACTCTCACAGTGACACATGGGTCTGTAATTTTAGAAACCTTACATTTTCACTCTCACAGTGACACATGGGTCTGTAATTTTAGAAACCTTACATTTTCACTCTCACAGTGACACATGAGTCTGTAATTTTAGACATTTTCTTGTAGGAAGAGTATTTATTACTTCATGAATGTTGAAGGAATGTGATGGTTATTATATTACTGGGAACAATAAAGGTAGATGTATTGTGTTGTAGGAAAGATCCGTTTGTTACTACGTAGAGAACAGATATACAAACTGGCCTGTAACCACTGGTTGACCCCTGACCTCACGTTTAAACCTATGGCCACGTCAGAGCTAGCATGGTGTTGGACTTCACTGGATTACAGTGAAAATGAAGCACGTATGGAACAGCTGGCTGTGAAGTTCAAGGTCAGTGTATGTTGTTATACATAAAGTTAAAGGTCATTATGTGTCCTTATGCATAAGTTCAAGATCAGTATGGGTCATTATACATAAAGTTGTCATTCAAAGTGCCCAAAGAAATGTCTAATAAATTACACTTTGAAGTAGTGAAATGAACAGTTAAAATGAGACTACTGTTAATGTACATGTTTCAGCAGTAATCTGATCATAGTGCTTTTCACATTAAAGATATTGTTTTACACTATAATTATAACTGGTATTGTGCAAAATTTTAAATACCTGAAAACATTTTTACTGTATTCCAAGATTAATTGTAATATTTAAAGACCCTGTTGAAATTTTAGTTGTACCATTTTTTGCATTTCGTTCTTTTCCAGAATATAGATATAGCCTCCCAATTTAAAGAAATGATTGATAAATGCCAAGCAAAGTTGAGAGAGATGCCAAAACCAGCCAATGGTGAGCTTATAACTGTCTTTAAATAAAACAAGAAAAAACATTTCATGAATTGATTTATTACAAAAAATGCATTACCATAAGATTGTATCATTAGTCACACTTTATGGCTTGGGTGTAAGTGTGCAGGTTCTTCTACATACTTGTTCAGGTTTTATCTGGAATCTTAACTGTTGCTGTTTAATTTATATAGATTTGATGTTTACAGAGGATAAGATGCCAATTCAGGTCTCGGAAGTGACATCTGTTGAGGCCAGTGATGCTGGCATTTCACAGCCCAATGAAGAGGAGGATGACAATGAAGAAGTTGAGGAGGAAGAGGATGATGATGATGATGACGATGATGATGATGATGATGAGATGATTTTGTTTGAAAAAAGGGCAACAATGTATACAAAGGAGAATGGGAAGTGGAAGGTAAGTTATTGAGGTAGCAAGTGTCTCCACCAGCCCTGATTGGCCGAAAGGTCTTGGGCAAATTGTCAGAAGCACAAGGCCGAATCAATCTGTTTTAGGACTGATAGCATATCCTTGATATAATTACCACAATTTCATTTGAACTGCCATTTGTAAAAAATTTGTTTATCTGAGTTTCAAGAAATAGATTATGAAATAGGTATTTGATAGCAAGAAGTATGAAAGCTGCACCACAGCATGTGGAGGAACAGTAAGTCCACCTGTACACAGGAACAGTAAAACCTGTGTCATCATGTCATCATTTGTAAAGGAGATAGTTACTACAACACAATTTTACTTGCATTTGTAGAGGCAGTAATTAGTACTGTGACATAAATTGAGGGAGACACATTATTTTTGATAGATACTTGGAATGGGTCAACTTAAGGTGGTTTATGATGAAGATGTGAATGGAAACAGAATCGCCATGGAAACAGACAACAAAACGACTGTGTGCAATCATTTGTTAACAAAAGAGTCTGCATTAAGACTGTAAGTATGTGGGAATCACAGGTGTTTGATTTTTTTTGCTAATGTAAAGGGAAATGTGAAAGAATTCAAATACTGTATACTGAAGTAGATCGGTCAATATGTCCAACTTTTTTTTAAAATGGGGGATGAGGTGTTCCATTGAAGTCTCGTCAGTTCAGGGTTACCACTTCCGGAACTTATTTCTTTTTGATTTTGATTTCAAAAGATGTCAGCAAATCATGAGTTTAAATGAGTTGCTCTATCATGGCTCTAAGGTTAGGTTAATGTTATCAATCTGATTTTTTTTATTTGTTATTTTTGTTATTTTTTATAATGTTTAAAAAAAAACCCCACAGGTACCAAGGTATACATTGTTCATAATTGAAAAGTGCTTAAACTACTGGAAAATAATCGAATCATTTGTATGTAACCCTGACTTGTAATTCTTTTATGTGTAGCAACAAGAAGCAGAGGAACTGTGAGTGGTCACCAATTGATTTCTCTACAGACGATCCTGTCAGACGAGAATTCCGTGCTCAGTTCAGCTCCGAAACTGTCCTTGAGGAATTTGAACAATTTTTTCAGCAGGTGGGTGAAAATACAGTAGAACTGATTCCAGTAATGAAATCATTTATCAAAAATTGATACTGCGCTGCTCATATTTTGGTCATCTGAATTGAAGGGTCAGGATGATTTATAGCCATGTGTTTTGTCTGTGGTTGTGCACTGTGCATAAACTTTACATTCAAATGACTTCTTCTCAATAATCAAAACACCTAAGGTGCTGATATTGGGCCTGAAGCATGATGGGATAAATGGCTACCAAGTGTGTTAATAGGAATGACCTTGACTGACTTTCAATGTCACAAGAGTCAAATGTGATAAAATGTTTAAACAACATCTTCTCAATAACTGAAGAGGCCCAGGGTACTGATATTAGGTAGGTAGCTTGCTTGGAGTTAGATCTATCTGTCAATATAAATGACCTTGACCTGCTTTCAAGGTCACAGGGGTCAAATATATCAAAATCTTTAAACAACTTCTCCACTATAACCAAATGGTCCATGGCACTGGTATTGGGCATGGATTCATTGCATTCTGTAGGTTGTGACCATAACATAATGCTAAGTGTATCTTTGGATGGTGGTCTTGTAAGCCATTCTGAATAGTTTCAATATGGCATCTTAGCTGTTTTAGCTGGACACTACAAGAGAGGGGGAGCTTATGTTGTCACTCCAGAGTTGGCATCTAAAAGTTCAGTTTTTGTTACAAGTAAAAAAACTCCAGTGGTACTGTGGTAATGATATTTGGTTGGAGGGTTGCTGTAGGGGCTGATTATTACTTTCCAGGGTGGGATTAAATCATTTTTTTTCACCCATCATCATCAATCAGATGGCGACTATTCCAAATTGCCCTACATCGATGGTCAGTCATCAGTCTTTAGACAATTTTTGTTATAACTTTTTCATGAGAAGTACTCCATCAGTCTCTTTCTAATTTGTTACTTATTATGCCTGTTTTATTTTTTGGACTGATCAGAAAAACATTAAGTCAACAGGTCATCTTGGATTTTTTTTACTTTGAAAGATTGTTATTACTATTTCTTGAGAACTACTGCATAGATCTTTCTCAGATTTCATGTGTAGGTTCCCCTTGGCCCCTAGTTGTGCCCATTTTGTTTTTGGAACTGATAAAAAAAACAGACAGCCATCATGAATTTCCTAGTTAAAGATTATTATCGCTATTTCTGTAAAGGAATGTTGAAATTTCTTATCATTAAGAGCAGAAACAGAGAAGAGAAAAGAAGGCAAAAGATCCACCTTTCAAACATAAATAAAAATTAAACAATGGTGGGCGCCAACACCCCTCTTAGATCTCTAGGAGATTTTTCTTTGTATTTTGGAGGAAGATTTTTAATGTCAAATCTAATATTAAGTTTTTGAAAGGCATCAGTAAACTTCTTTATCAGTGTATAAGGGTACTAATATTTGATTTGGGGTTGCTGTTTCAGTTGGAATGAATCATTTTGTTTTGAAGCATTTGAGACTCAAGACTTTTTTGTCAAATCTGATGTTCAGTTTTTGGTGCAAGTGTTGAAAGGCATCAGTTAACTCCTTTATAAGTTTGCTATGGTACTGATATTTAGTTTGAGGGTTTCTGTGGGTGAAATTTATCACTTCTGACAGTGTTTATATGATCTTTTCTACTTTTTGTGTCAAGTCTAACCTTGTTTGCTATTAAAATCAAGCTCACCGTTATGTAGGAAAATCTTTCACAACAATTTCAGTGAAATCTTGCTTTCAACCAATTGTGTGGTTTTCGCTACCATTCTGGAAATAATTCAATGAAAGTGAAATTTCAGCCTGTTTCATTTAACAGAAGGATTTGCATTGACGTTAACTTGAACAGTTATTGACATTTGATGTTTCAGGGCCGGCAACTCGCAGTAGACTCAGACCTCTCAGAGAGGGATATGATGGTGACTTATCCCCGTGAAATTGTGTTCCCAGAAGTTCATGCGCATAGTGCTGGTACAGATGACTGAAATGTGACAATGAACTCTACACCATACTTTGGAACATTGATGACCTACTAAGGACCACAAAATCAAATATTCCTCCAGACATTGTTTTGTGACATTTGTATGTGTAACACAGTTGAACAGTGTACTAATATCCATGGATGTAGGATGTACCTGTAACACAGTTGTACAGTGTACTAAAATCTATGTATGTAGGATGTATCTGTAACACATTTGTACAGTGTACTAATATCCATGGATGTAGGGTGTACCTGTAACACAGTTGTACAGTGTACTAAAATCTATGGATGTAAGATGTATCTGTAACACAGTTGTAAAGTGTACAAATATCCATGGATGTAGGGTGTATCTGTAACACAGTTGTACAGTGTACTAAAATCTATGGATGTAGGATGTACCTGTAACACAGTTGTACAGTGTACTAAGATCTATGGATGTATCTGTAACACGGTTGTACAGTGTACTAAAATCTATGGATGTAAGATGTATCTGTAACACAGTTGTAAAGTGTACAAATATCCATGGATGTAGGGTGTATCTGTAACACAGTTGTACAGTGTACTAAAATCTATGGATGTAGGATGTACCTGTAACACAGTTGTACAGTGTACTAAGATCTATGGATGTATCTGTAACACGGTTGTACAGTGTACTAAAATCTATGGATGTAGGATGTACCTGTAGGATGTACCTGTAACACAGTTGTACAGTGTACTAAAACCTATGGATGTAAGATGTATCTGTAACACAGTTGTACAGTGTACTAAAATCTATGGATGTAGGATGTACCTGTAACACAGTTGTACAGTGATTTAAGATGTATCTGTAACACAGTTGTACAGTGTACTAAAATCTGTGGATGTAGGATGTATCTGTAACACGGTTGTACAGTGTACTAAAATCTATGGATGTAGGATGTATTTGTAACACATTTGTACAGTGTACTAAGATCTATGGATGTATCTGTAACACGGTTGTACAGTGTACTAAAATCTATGGATGTAGGATGTATCTGTAACACAGTTGTACAGTGTACTAAGATCTATGGATGTATCTGTAACACGGTTGTACAGTGTACTAAAATCTATGGATGTAGGATGTATCTGTAACACAGTTGTACAGTGTACTAAGATCTATGGATGTATCTGTAACACGGTTGTACAGTGTACTAAAATCTATGGATGTAGGATGTATCTGTAACACAGTTGTACAGTGTACTAAGATCTATGGATGTATCTGTAACACGGTTGTACAGTGTACTAAGATATATGGATGTATCTGTAACACATTTGTACAGTGTACTAAAATCTGTGGATGTAGGATGTATCTGTAACACGGTTGTACAGTGTACTAAAATCTATGGATGTAGGATGTATTTGTAACACATTTGTACAGTGTACTAAAATCTATGGATTTAAGATGTATCTGTAACACAGTTGTACAGTGTACTAAAATCTGTGGATGTAGGATGTATCTGTAACACAGTTGTACCGTGTACTAATATCTATGGATCTCCCATGTTGACCTCATATCCTGTCTTTTCCACATTCAGTATTTTCCTATATCTCTGAAACATGTGTTGGTATCATTCAAGTATCTGATCATCAGTGTATGTGTTTTAGGAACGTTAGAAATTCTATACACTATTTAGCTTCGTATTATTTCTTTTGATGTCCTCTCTTTTTCTTCTTTTACTTTCCTATGACTTTCTTATCAAAGCACTATCAGGCATTCCCTAATTTTTTTCTCTTATAGTTCTCCATAACATACATGCATATCATTATTATGGGCCATACATCATTCAAGTATCATCACCGTTACTCATGTCTGTAATGGAATTGAATGTAAGGTATAATGTGATAGACACAAACAAGAATTAGTATGCTGGACTAATAGGTGTGTTGTGCTTGCAGCATTCTTTTTAAATTTTGTAATGTCACACAAAGTAGGACTGATATAGTATTGTAGGTTTCAGTAAGGTGACTGATATGTCTTTTATTAAGTCCAATTAATAGCTTTAAATTTCAGTGAAAAGATAAGACATGAAATTTTTCAAATACTGTTATTACAATTTTAATTAGTAAAAGCTTCTTTATGACTGAACTTTTGTCTGAAATTGACATTTGTTTGTGTCTATATGATCTTGAATGCAAGTTTGGATATAACATCACCAAGAGTGTTAACAAGACAACCTTTGAAAAGCTTTGAATCAACATCAACTTCAATTTCAGAGAAACTTTGTCATCAAGAAGTTGAGTTGAAAAAAAAAGAAACAATTGTAGCTCAAGATTTTGAGAAAATTGTGAAAATTGTAGTAGTCCGAAGCATAAAGTTAATTCTAAAATTTGTTTTTCTTGGCTTTTCATCATATTTTTACTACATATGTAGTGTTACTTTATATAGCATGAAGGTCAAACATCACATCATGTCACTGTAGATAATAGTACTCAAGGTGACAAACAAAACACTTGTATATTTACTTATCACCTTAACTGCCATGTAATAGGATAAAATCTGACCTACCTATATGTTATTGAGCTCCTCAGCATTCATTGTACAATCTGTCAATATAGTTACTGATTTTGTCGAGTCAGGTAATACTTGAAGGTGGTGCTAAGCACTAGGTATATCACTATATATCTCTTCACGCCATCAAAACATCAGAATCATTCATTTTCTTCCCAAAATAGAATACCGTAAATCATGTTAAAATAATGTTCAATGTATCAGAATGTGATAAAAATAACGAATGCATGTTTTCTACTTTAGAAACAATAGATTTACATGTGTATAAAATATATTTCTAGGATTCTATATAAAATTTGTGAAATGTTTCACTTACATTAATGATTGTATTTAAACATTACTGATGTATAATAGTTTGTATTTACAGGAAATAGCATTGTTTACACATCAAAAGTTCAGTTTTTTACCTACTTTTTCTGTAGAACTAGTTCTTTACTAAACTAAAACACAAACACACTGACGTACCGTTGACCGTCAGTAGCCAGGTCTGATGTATCATATGAACTGTCTCAATGTCACTTCTGTTTACCCCAGATTTTTTTGTCCTGGAGGATAAAGTGTTATCATACTGTTCTACTTTCATATTCATTCACAGTATTGAAACATGTATAAGTGGAGAATTTCTCTCTCAAAAAATGTATACCAAATCCTTCTTGTTTCAGTGAATTGTCAATCAAAATTATGGTGAATTTGATTGTGATATGAAATATTCCTCCATCCAGTTGATTGTTTGATGGTTTGTGTGTTATGTACAACGATACTTACCAAAGGTTTAGGAATTATGGTATATAGAAGTGCTACTTTGTTATACGACTTTATTGGCGTGAGAAGTGCTAGTTTTCACTTGGTGATCAATACTTGTACCTATCTTATTCCATTAAATCCTCTAAATCACACAAGTCTTGTTTGTTTCTAAACTCAAAAGACTCCAAGAACCAATTGAGCTCCTATTGTTGCAAATTTCTGGCTACAAGTGTATGCTCAACCGTTTTTAAAATCCAAAACATCTGAAAGAATCATAATCAGTACAGAGCATCCATTTACTATGGATTCAAAGTCTTATTTGTTTTTGGTCTACATAGCGCCTGTAACATAGTATCAGTTTTTAGTTGCTGTTGACGCTAAGAGTTAACACTTTGATAAACTTCGAAAAAAGCCTAGTAGGTTTTGCTGTAAAACCATTACTTTCAGTACTTTTTCAATCATCCATACCAGAACTACTAGCTATCATGGAAGTAATGTAAACCAGTACAAATTTCCCAGCACGTGTGAATTTATTTTCTGATTATCTGGCTTGATGTGCCCAGTTTACACAAGTGAAGCCAAACTGGAGGAAGCTGGACTTTAAATGAAAAACTGGGTTAATTCACGACCAGTATACAGAGCTGAGATGTCAATAGCACAATATAAAAACAAAAAAGGGCATTATCTTTTGTAGCTTTAATTAGAAAATAAATGTATTCCTGAATGATGAAATTATCAACTGTCATGAAAGCTATTAAATTTTACAAGGACGAATGATGACAAGCGATGTTAACATATATAGTACACATTCAATTCAACACAGCAGTCCTCTTGATGTCTACAGTTTAACCTTGTTATCTGGTATTTAGCTAATTAGTGATTAACAAAAAAAATACCTTATTTCAGAAGTAACCTTTTAAAAGATCACTGATAAAGAGCCACCTGTGATAAGAGACCACCCCAGATACCAAACCGCTTGTGTTAAAGAGAAAACACCGTTAAAATCTGCCTGTGTAAAGAGACCACTCCAGATAGCAAACTGCTTGTGTTAGGAGGCAACACTGTTAAAAGCTGCCTGTGTAAAGAGACCACTCCAGATAGCAAACCGCTTGTGTTAAGAGACAACACTGTTAAAAGCTGCCTGTGTAAAGAGACCACCCCAGATAAGAAACTGTCTCTGTTAACTGATACAAAACTCCCTGTGATAGGAGACCACTACTGTTGAGAAGCTGCCTTTATTATTTTTCACATAAAAACAAAATCATGTGCTGCCTCTATATTTGTAGCATTTTCCTATATAATTTCTGTTTACAGATTCTTCAGTAAGACTCATTCAATCTATTGATGAAATAACACTTTTGCTAATAGAAAGTGTTTTGAATTTTGAATATAAAGATGTTCCAATTTTTCACCCTAGTATTGAAGAAATTAGAAATTCTGAACTTTCCATTACAACCATAATTAAAAGTTTGATGAATTTTATTTTTCTGAACACAATTCCTAGTCCTTCATCCAGGATAAGTTGCTGAATAGTGTTTAACCAGGGTTATGTTCTTTCAATATTTGCTAACCATCTTTTATACACTGACATTAGTTGTAATCTCTGATTTGATCCTTGGTAGTAGTTGTCATTCCTGAAATCTGAAACTGTCACTGACAATTTTCCACACATTGTTAAGAGAGGTTAACATAAAGTTTTGGTGGAATGCTCTTGTTTTGCTACCCTGGTATTTCACTTTCCCGAATGTCTTGATCGCAATGGTCATCTGGCCACCGGAGACTTGATCTGTAATGATTAAAGGGTAAGTTAACAAAACTTCATTTATTTTACCACAATTACGAAACAAAGTTTCATTAATTTAATTTCATCATTCCTGTTATATCCTAGGTAGTTTTCTCTATTTCGGACAATTTTTTTAATTTTCTGTTCCATTTTTTAATAATGATAAAAAAAATTGAATAAGACTATCAGAAACAGCTACTAAATATTGACTTTGGAGGGTGTCAATATGAGGTCTGTGTTTTGAATGCATGAATCTCCCTGACAGACATTACAAAAGGTTGTCAAGTACTGTAAAATAATTAATTTTCAAGAGAATTCATTTGTGTTGAATTTGTAGTTACTCTAAATCCATGAATATATATGTCCACAAAATAGGATATAAGTTGATAAGGGTTATAGTACTAAAGGATTTTGTAAGCAACAGTTAACCATGAAATCAAGTTCCAGAATCTGAAGTGTCTTGAAAACATCCTGGATCAGGATTAAACCTTTGATCACTCCGGTGAAAAGTGATGACACAATCCACTGTGTTATTGACCATTTATTACTACGATAGAGTAATATGGCACATGGGACAGAAAAAAGGAAAATGGCAAACCAGAGAATTGCCGAAAATTTAAAATCAAGTGGGAGTTAAGCCTGTTATCATTGATCAAGTCTTCCACTAATGTCACAAGGTATAGAATTACTGATCACATTATCATCTATTTTGTGGGTTAGATGTTTACCTGTGAGTGGCTGACAGTCCAATGAGTCCAGTGTGTGTTCTGAAGTTGGAAGTGTCTCAAAGAACTTGAGTATCTTTTCAATGCCATTAACAGCAGTACCATTCCATACCAGTGTGGCACTGTCTAGGTAGAGTTTCTGTATTAACTGTAAAATAAAATACAGATGTTTTATGGTGAGGAATAAGACTTCAAAAGAACATACTCTGCCTTGAAGTCATGCATAAAAAAAATCAGTTAGTTAGAATGAAGTTCCTGCGCCAGTTTATTCTTGTTCAAAGTTAGTCCAGAGCTTTCAGGAACAGAGACCCTTGTCGCCCTGGGGACAGAGGTGTGTGTTTAACAGTAAATCTCTAAAATCATTCCACTGCTGTTGGTATAATGGATTTTTTTTCATTCAACCAGTAAGGTCATCTAAGGTCAGCTCAGGTAAAAAAAAGATATTAACAACCAACAGCTAAGGGAAATCAGCTACAGTAAAATGATGTTTCATTTGAGCACTGAGGTTATCTGAGTCAACTGAGGTCAAATGACAATGTTCCACCTGATTACTGAGGTTATCTGAGTCAACTGAGGTCAAATGACAAAGTTCCACCTGATTACTGAGGTTATCTGAGTCAACTGAGGTCAAATGACAAAGTTCCACCTGATTACTGAGGTTATCTGAGTCAACTGAGGTCAAATGACAAAGTTCCACCTGATTACTAAGGTTATCTGAGTCAACTGAGGTCAAATGACAAAGTTCCACCTGATTACTGAGGTTATCTGAGTCAACTGAGGTCAAATGACAAAGTTCCACCTGATTACTGAGGTTATCTGAGTCAACTGAGGTCAAATGACAATGTTCCACCTGATTACTGAGGTTATCTGAGTCAACTGAGGTCAAATGACAATGTTCCACCTGATTACTGAGGTTATCTGAGTCAACTGAGGTCAAATGACAAAGTTCCACCTGACTACTCAGGTTATCTGAGTCAGCTGAGGTCAAATGACAAAGTTCCACCTGACTACTGAGGTTATCTGAGTCAGCTGAGGTCAAATGACAATGTTCCACCTGATTACTGAGGTTATCTGAGTCAGCTGAGGTCAAATGACAATGTTCCACCTGATTACTGAGGTAATTTGAGATCAGCTGAGGTCAAATGACAATGTTCCACCTGATTACTGAGGTAATTTGAGATCAGCTGAGGTCAAATGACAATGTTCCACCTGATTACTGAGGTAATTTGAGATCAGCTGAGGTCAAATGACAATGTTCCACCTGATTACTGAGGTTATCTGAGTCAACTGAGGTCAAATGACAATGTTCCACCTAATTACTGAGGTAATTTGAGATCAGCTGAGGTCAAATGACAAAGTTCCACCTGACTACTAAGGTTATCTGAGTCAGCTGAGGTCAAATGACAAAGTTCCACCTGACTACTGAGGTTATCTGAGTCAGCTGAGGTCAAATGACAATGTTCCACCTGATTACTGAGGTTATCTGAGTCAGCTGAGGTCAAATGACAATGTTCCACCTGACTACTGAGGTTATCTGAGTCAGCTGAGGTCAAATGACAATGTTCCACCTGATTACTGAGGTTATCTGAGTCAGCTGAGGTCAAATGACAATGTTCCGACTGACTACTGAGGTTATCTGAGTCAGCTGAGGTCAAATGACAAATTACTGAGGTTATCTGAGTCAGCTGAGGTCAAATGACAATGTTCCACCTGATTACTGAGGTTATCTGAGTCAGCTGAGGTCAAATGACAATGTTCCGACTGACTACTGAGGTTATCTGAGTCAGCTGAGGTCAAATGACAATGTTCCGACTGACTACTGAGGTTATCTGAGTCAGCTGAGGTCAAATGACAATGTTCCACCTGATTACTGAGGTTATCTGAGTCAGCTGAGGTCAAATGACAATGTTCCACCTGATTACTGAGGTTATCTGAGTCAGCTGAGGTCAAATGACAATGTTCCACCTGATTACTGAGGTTATCTGAGTCAGCTGAGGTCAAATGACAATGTTCCACCTGATTACTGAGGTTATCTGAGTCAGCTGAGGTCAAATGACAATGTTCCACCTGATTACTGAGGTTATCTGAGTCAGCTGAGGTCAAATGACAATGTTCCACCTGATTACTGAGGTTATCTGAGTCAACTGAGGTCAAATGACAATGTTCCACCTAATTACTGAGGTAATTTGAGATCAGCTGAGGTCAAATGACAATGTTCCACCTGATTACTGAGGTAATGTGAGATCAGCTGAGGTCAAATGACAATGTTCCACCTGAGAGGTTATCTGAGTCAACTGAGGTCAAATGACAATGTTCCACTGATTACTGAGGTTATTACTGAGGTCAAATGACAATGTCCACCTAATTACTGAGGTAATTTGAGATCAGCTGAGGTCAAATGACAATGTTCCACCTAATTACTGAGGTAATTTGAGATCAGCTGAGGTCAAATGACAATGTTCCACCTAATTACTGAGGTAATTTGAGATCAGCTGAGGTCAAATGACAATGTTCCACCTGATTACTGAGGTAATTTGAGATCAGCTGAGGTCAAATGACAATGTTCCACCTGATTACTGAGGTAATTTGAGATCAGCTGAGGTCAAATGACAATGTTCCACCTAATTACTGAGGTAATTTGAGATCAGCTGAGGTCAAATGACAATGTTCCACCTAATTACTGAGGTAATTTGAGATCAGCTGAGGTCAAATGACAATGTTCCACCTGATTACTGAGGTAATTTGAGATCAGCTGAGGTCAAATGACAATGTTCCACCTGATTACTGAGGTAATTTGAGATCAGCTGAGGTCAAATGACAATGTTCCACCTGATTACTGAGGTTATCTGAGTCAGCTGAGGTCAAATGACAATGTTCCACCTGATTACTGAGGTTATCTGAGTCAGCTGAGGTCAAATGACAATGTTCCACCTGATTACTGAGGTAATTTGAGATCAACTGAGGTCAAATGACAAAGTTCCACCTGATTACTAAGGTTATATGAGTCAGCTGAGGTCAAATGACAATGTTCCACCTGATTACTGAGGTTATCTGAGTCAACTGAGGTCAAATGACAAAGTTCCACCTGATCAAATGACAAAGTTCCACCTGATTACTAAGGTTATATGAGTCAGCTGAGGTCAAATGACAATTTTCCACCTGATTACTGAGGTTATCTGAGTCAGCTGAGGTCAAATGACAATGTTCCTACTGATTACTAAGGTTATATGAGTCAGCTGAGGTCAAATGACAATGTTCCACCTGACTACTAAGGTTATCTGAGTCAGCTGAGGTCAAATGACAATGTTCCACCTGATTACTGAGGTTATATGAGTCAACTGAGGTCAAATGACAAAGTTCCACCTGATTACTGAGGTTATCTGAGTCAACTGAGGTCAAATGACAAAGTTCCACCTGATTACTGAGGTTATCTGAGTCAACTGAGGTCAAATGACAAAGTTCCACCTGATTACTGAGGTTATCTGAGTCAACTGAGGTCAAATGACAATGTTCCACCTGATTACTGAGGTAATTTGAGATCAACTGAGGTCAAATGACAAAGTTCCACCTGATTACTAAGGTTATATGAGTCAGCTGAGGTCAAATGACAATGTTCCACCTGATTACTGAGGTAATTTGAGATCAACTGAGGTCAAATGACAAAGTTCCACCTGATTACTAAGGTTATATGAGTCAGCTGAGGTCAAATGACAATGTTCCACCTGATTACTGAGGTTATCTGAGTCAGCTGAGGTCAAATGACAAAGTTCCACCTGATTACTAAGGTTATATGAGTCAGCTGAGGTCAAATGACAATGTTCCACCTGATTACTGAGGTTATCTGAGTCAGCTGAGGTCAAATGACAAAGTTCCACCTGATTACTAAGGTTATATGAGTCAGCTGAGGTCAAATGACAATGTTCCACCTGACTACTAAGGTTATCTGAGTCAGCTGAGGTCAAATGACAATGTTCCACCTGATTACTAAGGTTATATGAGTCAGCTGAGGTCAAATGACAATGTTCCACCTGATTACTAAGGTTATATGAGTCAGCTGAGGTCAAATGACAATGTTCCACCTGATTACTGAGGTTATCTGAGTCAGCTGAGGTCAAATGACAAAGTTCCACCTGATTACTAAGGTTATATGAGTCAGCTGAGGTCAAATGACAATGTTCCACCTGACTACTAAGGTTATCTGAGTCAGCTGAGGTCAAATGACAATGTTCCACCTGATTACTGAGGTTATCTGAGTCAACTGAGGTCAAATGACAATGTTCCACCTAATTACTGAGGTTATCTGAGTCAGCTGAGGTCAAATGACAATGTTCCGACTGACTACTAAGGTTATATGAGTCAGCTGAGGTCAAATGACAATGTTCCACCTGATTACTAAGGTTATCTGAGTCAGCTGAGGTCAAATGACAATGTTCCGACTGACTACTGAGGTTATCTGAGTCAGCTGAGGTCAAATGACAATGTTCCACCTGATTACTAAGGTTATCTGAGTCAGCTGAGGTCAAATGACAATGTTCCACCTGACTACTAAGGTTATCTGAGTCAGCTGAGGTCAAATGACAATGTTCCACCTGACTACTAAGGTTATCTGAGTCAGCTGATGTCAAATGACAATGTTCCGCCTGACTACTAAGGTTATCTGAGTCAGCTGAGGTCAAATGACAATGTTCCACCTGACTACTTAGGTTATCTGAGTCAGCTGAGGTCAAATGACAATGTTCCACCTGACTACTAAGGTTATCTGAGTCAGCTGAGGTCAAATGACAATGTTCCATCCAACAGAGAAATCTTTAAAGCCTTTAAATATAATTATTTAATTGATTGATAACTTTATGAAGATCATCTGAGGTCAATAAAGGTTAAATGATCCAGGTTTCCATTTGAAAGCTCCGGAGAAAGGAGAATTTTCCATCAGGCTCTATTCATCTGTGGTAAGTTAACTTGAAATAATAATGTTCCATCCAACAGTTAAGGTCATGAGAGGTCAACTAAGGTGAAAAAATGTTGTTTCCCTCCAACAGCTAACATCAGATGATGATGTTTCAAGGTCATACACACAACTAAGGTTATTAGAGGTCACGGATTTCTAAATAACTCTAGGCAATATCATATCTTTCAGTAGACTTTATACTTTAAAAGTTTTGGACACATAATCAGTTATTTACTTAACATATTCAACTTTCACACCTGCAAGGTACAGGAAAAACAAAATGACTTTATCCTCTTTAGGAAGCAGGTGATGGCATTTTATCTTAACAGCACTTCACAGCTAAATGTTTTGGTTCAAAATTTGCTTAAAAAATAGTAACATTGACCTTTGAACTTTTAAACTTAGAACTCGCATAAAAAAGCATTTTTCTTTTATTTGTGTGAAGTTTGATATCACTAAAGAAACAGTAATGTAGTTGCTGGAGTGAGGTAACATGCTTTCAGGACATGACAGGAAGGATGACATGGGAAGACGAGTAACACTATTTTTACTATAAGCTGGTGTTATTAAACTCTCAAGGCATCAATGAATCATTACAAGTGTTATTAAATAAAAAGAGTTAAATCCACACATGGTATCAACTCTAAAGACATTCTGATTGGCTGACACATTGAACTCTGACCCTGACAACTTCATGTTCTTAGACGTTATGCTGAATGCTCAAAACGAAAGCGAGGTTGGACATATTTCGATTCATTTGCATTTCCGTTCTAACTACTGATTTATAGTAACATAAACAACCATACTGACAACCTTAATCCTTCCATGCCTGAAAGAATAGTCAGCTTTTGCACTTATGGAAATAAAGGGCACAAAACATAGGTCATGAATGTTTTTGTAATAATGCAATCTTTATATTTTTGCAAATATATTGTTTAAAAGATTATAAACTGGTTACATGTAATAAACTGTTTTGAATTGTAATAAATAATAATTCCACATATTTCTGACATTTTTGCATATTAATTAGAGGCATTGTACTACAGGTCAATCTAATGTTATACATTGTATAATTACAAACCAAACACAGAACAGGTCAATTCATCGTCAGAAAGGCTTTTTTATTGTGGCGAAAACAGGTCACAAAAACTTGTGGTTGTTGTATATGATCTTTTGTTCTGAACCTTTGAAAAATATGTCACACAAATAAGTGAAATAGCATATATTAACCATTTGTTCTGTAACCACTGACATCCTTGAAAACAATGTCTGCACACAAATAAGCAATCAAAACCGACCAATCTGTAAAGCTTTTAATTATGTTTATTCAATAGATTGATAACTTTATAAACGAGGTAAATGACACTTGGAATCAGGATAATCACATGTTTGTTTATATAATGTTCTACAGATAAACTTTGCTAGCAGCTAGCAAGTGAATAAGGCCAGAGTTGATGCATACAGCAGTGGAATTGTACCAACATATCACCCACCTGTATATATGTACACCAAGTCATCACAGGGTTAAATAATCAAAACTGGAATAAACATATCACTACACTTCAGGTTAAAATATTCTCAAATGTTTGGGATATGTTTAAAATAAGCATGAAAATTTTAAAACATTCATATGTATAAATTCACTAATAGTCCTTGACATACTTGATTAACAAAGGGCTAGGCAAGATAATTCTCACCTGGTGAATTTATACAAAGATATCTGTCTTTCACATTTTCTTTTTAATTTTAGTAAATTTATACAGTAAGGTAGCGAGAAGCTCTACATATACATTTATAATATTACAGAGAAATTTTCTCCTAAAAGACTTCCAACAGGAGTTATGTCCAAAACATGATAGGTAAATGTATAGTAATTTGCTACAGACCTGATGATTCATTTCAACAAGTCATGAAATGATACAATTGCACTAACATTCACAACCAGGGGTAAATAAAACTTTGTCATAGTATATAAAGTAGTACAGTTAAAAGACTTCAAGGAATATTTTTCTACATTCCTCTTACATCCATCCTCTCAATACCACCTTTCCTCTATTAGTTT
Source organism: Ylistrum balloti (assembly GCF_031769215.1). Taxonomy (NCBI): domain Eukaryota; kingdom Metazoa; phylum Mollusca; class Bivalvia; order Pectinida; family Pectinidae; genus Ylistrum; species Ylistrum balloti. The sequence continues at coordinate 634,901 of NW_026781993.1, forward strand.
AAATTTGGAAATTCTAATTAAAAATTAAACTCTGAAAATAATATAATGACACAATAAAAGTAAAATTCAAATGCACTTTTAAAGATGGCCGACGTGATGACAACCATTTTTGCCTTGTAAGCACTTGGTGTGACTTCCATTATATCATATCATATGCAGTATAATTTTAAAAACAGGAAATGACAGTCATAAATGAAAACAAATAATTGCATATACTTTAAGCCATAAACACAATAATAAAACATATACATTACAAGCTAAATACAGCTATATTAAAAAATTCAATTATTAAATATTCAAAATCCATGTGTCTTTAATTTGTAATAAAACAACAATTGCACAGGGTAAGCAAGTAATTGACAGAGATGTCATCAAACTTCTCCCTGATGACTATTAACGTTTAAAATCATAAGACTGTTCAGACAGAGTCCTATGTTCCACGCTGAACTTTCTTTAGAAATATGGGCACCTGTATGTTATGCATGAACAACAACTAGACTAAAATAGTGTCATACAGAACCTCAGGTAAATCTAGGAGTTTCATAATTCTGTGTTCCCTACCTGTGGCAGTTTGTGATTCTCAGTAAGCTGAGAAATAGACCAGTCTGTGCTGACCTGGTTGTGTCCTTAGCCAAGACACTTTACCCTAATTGATCAGGCCCCACTTGTATAAAACATCTCAACTTGGGATTTCCTCAAGTCGAGATTTTCCTAAGCTGATATCTCCTCAAAAACGGCCTGTATAAAATTTTCTCAAAGAACAGGAGGAAGGCATCTGCTAGGATGTCCTGAAATTCCTTGCGGAATTTTCATACAAGATATTTTCAAGGAGATATTAGCTGATGAAAATGTGGGCTTGAGGAAATCTGAAATTGAGATATTTTATACAAGTGGGGCCAGGATGGCATGTGATGGGCCTCCTGTCTGTTGTTCAGTGAAGTAGCCACCAGCTACTTCACAGAAATCCTGCCTCAAAATGACCCTAGCTGTTCACAAAATAATAAACCTAGCAAACCAAACACATGACAAAAACTGAAGGAGCATTTAGATATAAAGTCTTAATTCATTTACTGTGTATAGAAACGGGAAGCAGGCTCTAAGTTAGACCAGGATGACCAATTGTGTTCAATTTCACATGGAGTAAACATAACAGATTTCCATGCATGATACTTAATTCAGTATTTATCTACTTGTAGTAACTTTATGGTTACTCTAACCTAAGATGCTGTACATATGAATACTGATTTGTCTAATTTATTGTCAATATAATTCTAAGATATAAGTGTAAGTGGTCATCTTTCCTGGCCAGACCATCCTGGCTCATTTTAGCTTAATAAACATGTTACAAGCTCAAGTAGCACCATTAAAATCATAGTCAAAACAATACAGTTTCCTTACCAGAGTTTTGATGAACAGATGCTTGGTTTGTGGTGTACAATATTTTTATTTTTTTGTTTAAAACATAAAAAAAGAAAGAAAATATTGCAATTTTGTGGTTTTACAAAAATAAACATTTCAGTAGGCACTTTCATGGATAACTCTTGCTCTGAAAATCCACTTGTACTAAAACTCATGTCCATATTTTTTCATTTCATGGATATATTAATTCATGGATTAAGATCTATAGTAACCATGAATTCAACAAAATTACCTAACTGATTTCACAGTATGAGAAATAAATCTATTTAGTCCATAATTGTACAACATTATTTTTGTAATTTACTTCAGCAGGTGCAATATTCATATTTCTGTTTACATACAAAATGGTGACTGTTCAAGTGGAAAACAGTCATGGATTGTACTGGAAAAACAGTGCAGCAATCGAAGGAAAAATCAGAGATTCTGGAGCTGATTTAAAGTACAAGTACAAGCTATATTATTTATGATTTTGTGTACATTCTGGCTACCAGACACCTGTCCATCAAAATGTCTAAATTCTGGTTGTTGATTCAAAGGAATTAACAAAAGCCTACTCAAACAAACAGAGTTGAGGATAAAAATGAAGACTTTTATGAAGTATAAATGGAAAAAAGGCAAACAAACAAACAAACAAACAAACACCTTTTGCTTTCATGAGGTATAGAAATTGTAAATTGGACCCATAACACCATATTGATTAAACAACAGAAGCATATAACAGTAATGGAAACCAAATCTACAGCTTGCAGTTATCATAATAGTGATAGTTACACACAACTTGAATATCTCCATCTTCGATATTACAAGAAAAAATTTAACAATCTGATTGAATATTCGACGTTTTCCCTTAACACTGAAATACATATATCTATGTATACTGAAATAAAGATATTGATTTGGATAAAACACTTTCACAAAAAAAAAAAAAAAAGTTTAATGAGCAAATTTATCTGAGCACCTCTGTAAGTGAATTCACATGCAGTTGTACAAGCATATATAAACATTTTTGTTCATTATTTATCTCATTAGGAAGGGATAAATCGCAACATACTCAAGCGTCACCAGTTTAGAGGTTGATTTATTGTCGACTAGTTTCACCTCCCTCCCGGCCTCAGCCTGTTTAAGGAGGACCTTTATCTAAGCGACTTCTCAGTAGACAGTAGCTCAACCCATGAAATAATCAACCATAGAGATCTAGCTTATCTATCCGAATCAACTCACACTATCTGTCTTGACGAAAAGCCAGCAGAGGATAATAACAACCAGAGAGAACCAGTCTACTTATCCCAATCCCCTCACACTATTTGTCTAGACGAGAAGCCAGCAGCAGAAATCAACCATGAACATGGATTTAAATTTCTAACTTTTGTTTCACTACCTTACATAGAAATGAACTTAGCTTTGTTATTATGTAACATAACTGTTTCGTTGTAAATCACGTCAAAGTTAAATATGATCCTCCCAGAAGGTACTTCAGGGAAGTTTTTTGTAATAAAAATTGTCCTGATGAAGCCTCCGCAAGGGAGGCGAAACTCGTCAACAATAAATCAACCTCTAAACTGGTAACATTTGAGTATGTTGCGATTAATTATCCCGTCCTAACTTCTAGTTTTTGTTTAATTGCCCTTCATACCATTAGGTATCCATACTCACAGCGAAGTACCAACAGAATAAACCCACCTATATATACCTGACGTTGGCTCCCTCATCTTGAAGTTTCTATATTTATTTCATATTGTTATATAATATACATGATATATATATATATAATCAGTGAAGTAATGGCAACAGTATGGACAAGAAAAATTGTCAAATTTTCGAGGCAACCTGCCTCATTATCAAGATACAAATATAACATAAATTACATCACATACATTGAACGTAAAACAAATACAAAGTTATAAATCTAAATTGAGAGTGGTGGTGTAAATTTAGGTGTCTCAATAATCCCTTCAGCCGATAGACGTCGAAGCCTTTAAAACAGACAAAAAAACCATCCAAATTGTTGCATGTTAGATGACGATTAAAATATCAAATATATATATAAAGTTTTAATTTCTCAGTGACCAGTTATATATTGAAATAAAAAAAAAATTGGAAACACTTCTGATCAGTAAAGCATAAGAGATTTTACATCAAATCTTCAGACCTTTTACAATTAATTTTGCGATATCTTCTGCTTCCATTGGTTGGAAGGATTTCAAGACACCTAAATTTACAAGGTAACTTTTTTTTTTAATTTATCAACCTAAAGCAACAGAACTGAAGTTAAAATCATCACAACTAACAAAATAATACTGGTTCAAGTTAAATAACTTTACTTATATACTAAATGTTAATGGTTTTTATATACAAATCAAATGCTGAACATTAAAATTAACAATTTATTATTTCTATGAGTAAAATAACAAATTCTAATCATCATTAAGGCAATCATTCCTCATACCGATATATTCTATTTATAGGGAAAAAAATGATGCTGGTGTATATGATCTACTCCTGGTACACTCCACTGTAAATAATCTAAATTCATATAAAAACAACAACTTACTTTTAAATAACAAAATGACAGTTTGATGACGAACAGCGATTGCAACATTATAACATAAGCCAACACATGTACATATCAACCCTTTGTATGTGGTGATCTACCACGTTTTACAGTAGCCAAATTATAATTTTTCAACACATGTACATTGGTTTTAAAGGTTGTCTCATTTGATATTTTAAAGCACACTTAAAAGCTTTATACATCTCCCTATTATATCTCTTACACATAACATACATAGCAATGTGTAACTACAATAGAAGAAAAAAAAAAGAACTGAGTTATTCAAAGTTGGAGGGTTGTATTCAGCAGTAAATTTGGTACCAGACTTTGAGGGATAAGATTATCTTTCACTAAATCCTGCAGTTTGGTTTTTATATTAAGTCCAAGAATTTTACGAACTCTTAAAGTTGACACATGACGTAATGACGGTACATTCTGCACATGGTCAGTGAGGAGTTCTTCAAACTTCACTTCATCCAATGCCTTGCAGATGTTTAGAAGATTGTTAAAGTCAAACTTTGCTCCAGCCTTGACCATAACACTTAGGATGTCAATGTCTTTGACCATCTGAGCAGTCACCTCAGGGCTACAGTAAGGTGGGTAGTCCATCGGGCAGTTCTCTTGAAGTAAGATTTTCACAAGTGGCAGTGAAATGTTTTTGATTGCATGGAATAGAGGATTCTCACGAAGTATTAGGTCAAGGGTCAATTTGGCACCCAGCTTCAGGAGTAAAAGTGTCATGTCTGTGTCACTATTGGAGATTGCCAAAGTGAGAAGTGAATGCTTTGATTCTGTACGCATATTAACATCACCCCCATGTGCCACCAGCATGGGTAGAATCTTCATGTTATGCTCTGTGACGGCAAGCCAAAGTGGTGTTGTGTGGTACATATCCATCACATTGGGATCAGCATTGTACCTTAGCAGATGTTTCACACTCAGGTCATCACTTTTTGAAACAGCAATGTGAAGAGGAGTACGCCCAGGGGATGTGGAAACTTTAGTGTCAGCACCAGCTTTCAGTAATGTCTCAACTGTATCATGCCGTATCTGATTCTGACACATTACACGGAGTAAAGGGCTATTGCCTTCTTTGCATATAGCGTTGACATTGGCTCCAGCTTTGACTAGAATCTCGGTCAGGTCTCTATCCTTGATAACCGCTACATGCAATGGACTGATTCCTGAATCAGGACTCAGATTCACATCACAGCCAGCACTGACCAGTAGTTTCACCACTGTCAGATAACTTTTTTTGTACTGGTGGCGGAAATGAAAAAGGGCTTTAATCAGGGGAGTTACGCCATGATTGTTCCTGACATCTTTACAATCTGGATTCTGTTCGAGGAATAGTTGAACAGCGTGGTGGTTACCAGATTTACATGCAATATGTATAGCTAGATCTCCAAGTCTGTTTCCTTGCATCACATCTGCATCGTACTTCAACAGAAGTTGCATGATTTCAATACTTTTGGATTTTTCTTCCTTGTGCTGCTCAGATAGAATGTGTATTGCACGACAGCCAAGGTGCCAGGGTTGGATACAACTTCTCCCCATAAAGATATGATTCACATCCACCTTTTTCTGCTCCAACAAAGCCTCTATCACGTTGATGTCCTTTTCCAAGATAGCTTGGTAAAATTCTCGTGAGTCAGGAGACTTCACATTCATTGCCATAGTCATTTGAAGAACATGATTTTTAATATCAAATTTATCTGGATCATTTGTGTCATCCAGACCAATACCAGTGTATGGGCATTTACTAGAAATATCTCCCTCTTCCACAGGAACATCCATATTTTCTGCCATTGTTTTTTTTTGCTTATTTCTACTTAAGATCTGATTCACCACAGAAATTTGCGTATCCTCTATACAAACAGTCTTTTCTAAACTGACTCCCCTCCCAGTAAACAGACTAAGTTTAGATTTGTGTCGACTTCATACAAAGTTTAAAAGTTATCTCACATCACCAGATGTACAGCATGAAATATTGTGTTGACTCAGCTAACAGTTGTCAAGCACCATTTCAACAGTCAAAAGCCTTCATGGATACCCTGTCAAAAGGAGGAGATCGTCTTAGAAAATTATATCAAGTTTAGATGTTAAAGTTTTTCTTCAACAAACAAAATTTCAATTTGCATGAATTTCATCAAAATACTACGAGTTCAATTCTTTTTCATTACATTATAGAAACTGCTATAGGAATTTCCTCTCACATGTAGTCAATATTACAAGTTTTGTACTTAATTCAAACAAATATGACTTGTACTTTCATATTCTCTTCTTAAACTAGAAGATCTCCTATTTAGACCATTTGACAAGGTTGCATTTAACACAGATTAAGCATGTTTTCAATCTATTTTTCCTTAGAAAAACCAGAATTATATGCCATGTGGTATGCTGACCAAACTTTACCTGACCTCTAGTCTATCTACACTATGTGCCAAATTTGAACCATTTACAAGATATATTTCTAATTACAATTATTCAACACCTGGTATTAAAACTAGGAGTCCTGACTCTTTTAACAACCCTTAGCACAACAAACATCCTCATTAACTCAATAAGGTCAATTAGATAATCGTAATAGTAATGTATAATATTACCATGAAAAGATAAAGTATTTCTTTTACATTGCACTTACATGTCGCTTTTTATCGAAGCTGTCATAAAACAATTTGGAGAAAACTTCTCCTGCTTCACTTGCTTGTTCAACTTTCGTCTGGAAATCCTGTATGAAGAAAAAATCGTCAATAACTTGGCTGAATTAATTTAAACTATTCCTAATATACTATTTAGAAAAACAAAGCATTTGTACAGAATTTTCTTCTGAAATGATATTTAATCAGTGATTCAATATATATATTTCCTACCTACACATAGACGGACTTAGTCAAACGTGTTTGAACCCCAGCACTATCCTAAATGGTAAAGTCTTGTGATCGCTATATTTAGATCTTGATAATAAATCACAAGACCAATTGCAATAATTATTCATTAATATGAAGACAGTCGTTCGATTGACTATAAAAAGAATATGACTAGTGTCGTTAACTGATTACGGTTGTGTAACTCCTTGTGGCTGTTGAGGATTTATCTTTTATCAACAGTAAACATGCAGTAAGCCTTTGCCAGCATTTGGATAACGAAATTCTGTAAGATTAAAGATCAGGATAAATAAGCAGGCCTAAACTGAGAAATTAGGCAATTCTTGCAAATATTGTTTCAAATCTGCACAAAGTGCCTTACCGCTGCCATTTTCTTGTAACTTCGGCTTTCCTCTATACTTATTAATGACGGAAATACTATCCGAATGTGTTTGAGTTTAATTTTAAAAACGTAACAATATCATAACTCCGGATTAAAAGCCTTTTGGCGTTTTAAGCAAATTAATGAAGACAATGAAATCTATAATTGTTTCTAAAAATATTTTTAAGAAATTACATCCTGATAAATAAAACATTTGTAGGAAAGATTTTCCCATAGATTCACCAAGCCGGAAAATATAATCCCGTGTCCGAATTCAGTTATTCAACGTTTAACAACTTCTGGGGTTCGTTCGACGCACGTGTGTCAGTTTCCAGATAGACAACACAGTACTTTTTTGATGGAGAAACAATGTCGGACGTGACACTAGAGATACCAAGCAAAATGAAGTCGGTTTTGATAGGTAATACAACTGACATTGTAATTGGAAAAAACACTTCACTACAAGTTACTGCTGCAAGCAGCTCCTGAGAGTCAATCTGCTAGTCTGTAAATGAGAATGATTGCCAGTTATTATATTCCCAGCCAAATAACAGGCATTGTGTATAATTAATTGATTTTTTAACTAGTTATGTCGGGACTTTTAATTACTTCTTTACATGTAGTTTCACATGAAATCGTAGTTACTGCTAAAGCTTCAGTATGGGTGTATAATTAAATTAGGTGCAAGCGCCTGTGTTGACAGCTGTAACATACTATGTACATCATACATTGTAGGTATGTATATGTGGCTGACAGGCGAAAAATCATTATGCTCTGTATTATGGTTAATATCATAAACGTGTAGCAGAACTGGGCTGGGTCAAACTTTGTTCGTTTAGAGTTCAAAGTGTTATGTGTTTGAAGCCAGGTCTGGCCATGGATATGTCTTTTTTATTTTGACTTCACATTATATCACACAATAGAAGTCAGTTCACAATATCAGCCACTTAGTGTTTGTGACTTCACATTATATCACACAATAGAAGTCGGTTCACAATATCAGCCACTTAGTGTTTGTGACTTCACATTATATCACACAATAGAAGTCAGTTCACAATATCAGCCACTTAGTGTTTGTGACTTCACATTATATCACACAATAGAAGTCGGTTCACAATATCAGCCACTTAGTGTTTGTGACTTCACATTATATCACACAATAGAAGTCGGTTCACAATATCAGCCACTTAGTGTTTGTGACTTCACATTATATCACACAATAGAAGTCGGTTCACAATATCAGCCACTTAGTGTTTGTGACTTCACATTATATCACACAATAGAAGTCAGTTCACAATATCAGCCACTTAGTGTTTGTGACTTCACATTATATCACACAATAGAAGTCGGTTTACAATATCAGCCACTTAGTGTTTGTGACTTCACATTATATCACACAATAGAAGTCGGTTCACAATATCAGCCACTTAGTGTTTGTGACTTCACATTATATCACACAATAGAAGTCGGTTCACAATATCAGCCACTTAGTGTTTGTGACTTCACATTATATCACACAATAGAAGTCGGTTCACAATATCAGCCACTTAGTGTTTGTGACTTCACATTATATCACACAATAGAAGTCGGTTCACAATATCAGCCACTTAGTGTTTGTGACTTCACATTATATCACACAATAGAAGTCAGTTCACAATATCAGCCACTTAGTGTTTGTGACTTCACATTATATCACACAATAGAAGTCGGTTCACAATATCAGTCACTTAGTGTTTTATATCTTTATAGTGGTTCACTCGTAAACACACTACGCACATTTAATACTTACACACACACATAAATACTCGTACAGATACATGTTTACACACAATAAACACATTCAATACATTAAATTATACAAAAATATACTTCATTAACATACTTTCATATCACAGAATCTAATAGGTAGCGAAATGAAAGTGAAGACAAAAAAGCAGAAAAACGCTAGATATTGCTAACCTAAAGGAAAGGAAGAAATGAGAAGGTTGGTGATGTGAGATATGGGGGTTGTTTTGTTTGCTGTTTTGCTTGAAGAATGTCAAGGATAATTAGGTGAAAACATTCAGATATCAAGTTGAATTAGGTTTTTCACTTTACTCCAGGTATTACTAAATTTTCTTTCGAAATGTCATTTTTTACTCTTTGTTATATACTTATGTAAGTTATTCAGTAAGTAATACGTTGTAGGGAGCACCAGACAACACCTTGGCAGATTACCAGTAGAATTTTATACTTACTGTTTGTATTACATAAGTTATTGTAAGCTTTCATGTGTTTGACTAAAGCATTGATATTTAAAGACTTAATAAGATATATGTTTCTTTAAATATATTGTTTAATGATAAGAATTATCTTGCACATTCCTGCTTGTATATAGGACTATGCATATATAGTAATAACAGATGAGTATGCTTATACATTAATGAAGCTGTATTGTTCAATACAACTTTTTTTGCAGCCAACTTCACAAATGGCCATGTTAATAAAAAGAGATGTGATGATCTTTCTGTAGGACACTTTGAGTCCTCACAGAGACGTTTCGGCACCCAAAAGAGAAAACAAATATTGGTAGGTAAAACAAGACAAGAAGTTGCTGGTAAGAAGCTGTCATAGACAATGCCTTGGCTATAAGGATGGAAAGATTGAAAAACGCAATAACTCCTTATGTAGCAGCTAAAAGGGAGGTCACTGATTGTAAGTGATAATATACAGACACAAGTGGTACATGAAGATGTGAAATGATAGGCACTGTCAGTGAGAATATAATAGGGTATTATTTATAAACAACAGGAGACCAAAATAGACATTAAAGCACAATGATAGAGATATAACTGTTTCTAATGCCACTGCACTTTGTCATAGACTTGGATTAAACATAGTCTTCAAAAAACATGAATTACTGAAGGTCTAACTTAATCATGTTCAGATCTTTTGAAACCAAATCTGAAACTGCGTGTTGTGTTTTCAGTATTGGTGATACATATTGGTCTAGTTTATTTTGTTCTTCATCTTGCAGAAACACTTGAAACAGTGGCCTTTATAAACTATCTTTGTTCCTATGTTATTTTATAGGTAGCAGAAACGGAACAAATGTCATATGTTGGTCAGAACTTTGGAGTGTCTGCGGATAGGTCACAAAATTTCTGCAAGTAAGTAAAATTGACAATGAACTCTGAATCCTAGGCAATCTAAAGGAGTCACAATGTTAAATTCTAGATCAATAAATACACGTACCACCACACATCAGAAAAAAAACTTAGGAGAAATGGGACATTTTCAACAATCGTTAGTGTGTAAAATATGGTGGGACATCCTTTGTAGGATTGTAAGAAGTAGAAAATGGAACGTTCAGCTTAAGGTTTGAAGGGTTCTTTGGCTTTTGCCAGGAATACCTTGATACAGTTTTACTTGATACTTACATAGAATGCAAATATCTGTACAAGTATTTTAAGGTTGTATTCTGTAATGCATGCACCATAATTTTTTTATCCTACCACTAACTGTAACCAGGACATGGTGGTTCAAATGGTCATAATGGACACTGGTAGTTTACATTTCCGATTTCATGGAAATGAATTTTGGAACTTCTGATTGATTTTAATGTTAGAAAGATGGAAATATACTTGTAAATGGTCAGAATTTAATGTTGTCAAGAAGTTCTCATGAGGTACATATGATGTGACAATAAATTCATGTACTAGTTAACAGCCTGCCAATATGATATCATATTGCTGTTTAGAAAAATTATAAACCATAGGTATTTCATGTCCTGTGAAAAACCCACCCGCTGACTTTGAGTGAGAAGTATTGGTCTCTGGACTTAATTGGTAAGTCACATTACTTACAAGCTTCTCAAAATCCTTGTATTGGCTAGATGGCACACAAGACTCAAGTCTTATCATTGTTAAAATGATACCTGTCTTGTTCAAGTTTGTGAGTAAGGCCATGGCATCTGTTTACACTTCTATGCAATATACTGTTTATGGTGTGTAACAGGTACTACGTTGGACTGAGAGACAAAAGCACTGGAAAAATGACAATCTGTGATGCTGAGATCTTCAATATGTTACCAAAACTACCAGGTAAACAAAAAGCTGCTTATTAGCCCTTGGAAAAAATGTACTGTTTGAACTTTTTTTGGATCATTACAGGATCTGAAGTACCAGTAATTTGTTTACTTAGTATATTATTTCAACACAAGTCTTTGCATTCAAGGTAGAAAGCAGAATTAGTGCACAGGCAATTCAATCTAAGAGGTCATGATTTTGTGTTATGTTGAAAAAATTATGAGATTTCAATATATTGTTACGTTAGTATATTCAATATCACCATTTTCATGCAAGATGTCGACAACTGACAGACAAACTCACCATACAGAGTTTCAAGAGATGCAGATTGATGAAAATGATTGGGAAGTTTATGGTCATCTTAATGATCTCATTTGTAAATATTCTACTTCCTGGTGTGATGTAAGTTGGATGTGTTTGATGATCATTAGTATGCCTTTTGGATGAATTGTTGTTTATTTGTTCTCATCGGGAAATGTGACATTACTTACTTGGATTGACCAAGATAGTGGATGAAGTAGAAAATGCTTACTCTTCTGAAACACATGGTCTTACTCTCCTTGTAATTTTTCAGGAGTCACTTTTGTTCATATTTTGCCCTACTTTTAGTGAATTTATGTCTGTTGACTTGTTACTCTGTTGTTTTTGAATACTTGAATGAAATTTACATACAGAGCTGTTAACACTATGTAAAATTTAGCCAGTCGCAAAATTTAAGGTGTTAAAATCAGAAGATATTTACTATTGTTTTGTCATGAACTTATATGACATGTGTAAAACTGAATTGACTACTCTAGGTGATGAACAAGAAGAAGAGAAGAAGGATGACTTATCTCTGAGCTTTCGAGAGAAGGTTTGTCTTAACAAAGACTTTTATGTGTCTACATACCCTGTATATAGCTGTTCAGTTGAGATTTCTTTTGATAAAGAATCGTTGATGAGCTTTCTAGCTGCCTATGTCAAGTTCACTTTTGCCAGTAAGAAAATTGCCTGCATTGGTACTGGTCATTGCTAAGTACCAGTTTTGTAACCAAAGTATTTACTATTTTTAAAAATCTGTGTGCCAAAATATGGGGATCTTTCAAATGAAATATGTCTGTTTGTGACCTTGGCAAGAATAGGTTGATGATCAGTAGCTCTCAGCCAAGAAGGGTTAGACAGCTTTAATGCTAATGAAAAGATACAAATCTGCACATGTACATGAAACTGTATTACTTTTATGGGAAGTTCATGAATAATTGCAGTGTTTCAGTCATTCTTTTATTTCTAACTTAGAATGACTTCCTTACGGAGGCTTTTGGAAGTAAGAAGAAACAGAAGGCCATGGAAAATCGTTTGAGGAACAAATCTGCGGCTAAGTCGATGGAGACCATCATGGACTCTGCAGCTAAACAGGCACTTTCACAGCAATCACAAGTAGCAAGGCCCCAAGGTATGTACAAATACTGATAAAGTAGAAAAAAAATCAAGATAGAGGTCCTGTCACAGTTTTCATGTGAACACAGGCCCACGGTATGTAGCGTTATTTGAATATGTTTGTTTATGAGAATCGGATAAGTATCGGGCCAGCCTAAGTTCTTTTTTCAGATCCAATTGATATGTTTTAAACCAGGTTTATTTTGTGAGACACAAAATAACAATATCTTACTTACAGTAAATTTGCGCGTATAGTGCACACTTTTTTAGGTAAAAACTGTCATGTCAAAAAGGGAGTGCATACACAGGGACATGCCATTCTTGAGGTTATCATTCTAGAATTCTCTGGTCCGCCATATTGGATTATCTCCCTTCAGATAGTTATAACAATCATTTATCAAAGATAAAAACAACAAAGAATAAGATCAATTTTGAATATTTTAATACAAATGAGTTTCACCATTATTTATATAAAAAAACATTTGTCATCATCCCACTCACACAGCAACTTACATAGCATGATCACACGCGCACACACACACACACACACACACACACACACACACACACACACGAACACACCTAGGCACGTACACACACACGGCAAATGGAAATTAAAAACACAAGTTTACAATAGCACTACAAACAGGTACTGTGATAGGTACTTACACTCGTAGTTTTCTCGTTGTCATGGTAATAGAGGTTGTAGTCATGCTCCATGTCAACATCAACGGTGATCTACTATCACGGGTAGAAACAGTCTCATCTTTCCATAGAATGTCATAAATGCTGCCGTAAATGATGTTCTTTGCTTCCCAATGTCAACGTTGATGTAAGCAATCTAGCATTAAATATCTTCAGATACTGCAATGGGTACAGATACCATGAAAGGTCATACCAGTACTGAACAAATCACCTGCTTTTATGGGGATGAGGTAGGATTGAAAATTTTCAGACTTAAAACGTCATTGTTTTCTGACCAATAGCACATGTTCAGCCGAGGGCAGATGTCATCAATCTCCTCATACTCAGCATGTCACTTGTTAATAACCTTTATTTATCTAATTAGCATAGCCTGTGTGAATTTGTTTGCATAAGGTAATTAAATGAGTCAGGGTCACCCTCATTGTGGTTTCCTAATTATCAATCTAAATATCAACTGTGGCACTGTGATAATTGGTAATTAAAAAATATCTTCTTTTTTTTTCTAAATATGACCCCAAAAACATACCTGTGCACTATACCTGCAAAATTACGGTAAGTCTTTGAAGTGTAAGAATTGAGAGCATGTTATGTAACATTTTCTGTATGAAGATTCACTTGTTCAATATTCGTCATCCATTCTAAGGTGGATATTAGACACAGGGACTTTAATCAAGTTACACGCCTATTATACAGTACACACAGTGGTTATTTGTTGCCTTACATTAGATAATATGAACACAGGACATTTATTAATTGATATCAAAGGAAACAGGAAAGTTTGATTACAGCCAGATATCAGTACTACCATTGTCATTTCCACAGGGACTTGAATCAAAGTTGCCACAAAGGTTATGCACAAGAAAACAGTTTTGTTTCTGGGCCCCGTAGTCAAGGTTCTCATATTATTTATATGATATTGTTGATTTATTTTCATATGAGGGAGTTGGAAATTTTACCTGAAAATTCAATTGCATACTTCATTAAGACTGAAGCGAATATGATGTATGGTGTATCTTCAATGAAGATAAGACTTGTAGCTTGTGTACATTGTATATTAGCAAGAATAACCATTTAATTAGCACAGATGCAACCTCATCTGATATTTTTTAAACTCACTGAAGTTTGCTCCTTCAAAATTGACTTGAAATTTTGTTCCAGATTGCTCCGTTGAGTTATTCTTTTTTAGATAAATATGGTAGCCAAATAAAATGAGTAGATTCTGGGGCCAGTGTTCGTTACTTCCCTTCATTGAATTAGATATCTGGTATTTTCTTAACTGAGTCAATTTTTGGGTCAGTATTTATAAGAACCTATCACTGAATTAGATTTCTGCCATTTTCCCACACTGAGTCAATTTTGGGGTCAGTATTCCTTAGTTCCCTTCTCAGAACTAGGAAAGGAAATTCAAATTTTTCTTGTTTCAGTTGAAGATCAGACAGATGGCATCCCACCATGTAACAAGGAAGCTACATCCCCACGTGAGGTCTACAGACTGCACGACAGTAAGTGTGATACAAGCAGTTAGATCTAAACAGTAAAATGTTCCTCGTCTGGTTTGTGACCAGTTGTATGCTTTATCTATCGGACCATAATCTCGGGGATTCATTATTTAATTTTTATGTCTGTCTGTGAATCCATCCTCAGATAAATTACCAATTTGTCAATTCTCCTGGACAGTGAATCCTTTCAGTCCCCTAGTGAGGAATGTCAGGGAATTGATATAAGGATGTTCCTGTACATAACATACATCATTGTTGTTAGCAAGTATATCTTGACCAAGTTCAAATCTTGGAGTTCTTGGGTAAAAGTCAAAATCATTGCTACTTTTTTTCCAAAAATTTTCTTTCTTGGCAATCCAGCAGTATCCTTCCTCTAGGTATTTTGTCAAATTTCAGACCAGTTTAGTAGGAAGATACATGTACTTCATTTAAAAGTGCCATTGTTGAAATTCATATATATGTCTTTCATCACAACTATTTAATTTCTTTTAGATTTACACATGGTTGAATATTGACCTAAAGGATTTTCAGATAGATTAATTTGCTATCATTTGACTTGATCTTTAATAGCAATTAACATTGACCTTATATAGTTATCAGTCCAAGTGAGATGGAGGCCCTCAATGCTCCTGCCCGTTTATTCTTTGACTCAACTTATGACCAAGTCAGACAGTGGAAGGAACAGCAAACGTATGTATGACAATAATGCCCCCATTTTATTTACTATAAAGTAATTAATTTTTGTGAGAGTTTTATGTTTGTTTATTTGGTGGGTCCTGTAATCTACAAATTCCTGGGACCTTGAACTGTCAAAATTATAAACTATAATTATCCTTGAAATAGTAATTTTTTCCGAAAAACACAAAAATTGAGCTCCACAAAAATAGGATTGTACAGCATCTAATGTCTTGAAAGGATGGAAGTTGACTCATTGTGAAATTTACATTAAAATCTTTGTATCCTGCGAGATTTTGAACATGTGATTGAACATTATAAGCTTTATCTGCTTTGAACTGGCAACGCAACTGGCAAAATGTATTTTAGATATTTTGAATAAGTTCTTTTCCTAGAATTCAAATGAATTTGTACAAATCAGTCTTCTTTGCAGTCTGTTTCTATGGAATCTTTATTGAATAAAAGTGGAAACCAGGAAGACGATTTCAGATTATTTGTTTGAAACATATTTATACAAAAAACAAATGTTGCCTAAGAAACAATGACTGTCTACTATGATGTAACTTTAGTTAAAACAAGCTGATTTCATGAACGATGTTACATCCCCTTCCAGATATCCAGCGTATATCACAAATCACCTGATGACCATGCCCTTGTCTGAGGCGGAACGATGGAAAAGGTCGAAATGTCTTATGTATCTTCATTACCTGATCACACTCAACAACCTTAATACACGCACGATAGGACTTAAAGGTTTGTTATTAAAAACCCTATATATTAAACTGAAATGTTACAATCTTCATCTATCCATATTTCAGAAAATAGCCGGAAACAAAGTACTATTATGTGTGACTCATGTTCTGACCATTGATTGGTTCATTTATATTGCTTTCAGCTGTTGTAGATCTGTTACCTGTATGGTGATGACATCTGTGTATAATATATATGTCTGTTGTAGATCTGTTACCTGTATGGTGATGACATCTGTGTATAATATATATGTCTGTTGTAGATCTGTTACCTGTATGGTGATGACATCTGTGTATAATATATATAATATATATGACATCTGTGTATAATATATATGTCTGTGTTGTAGATCTGTTACCTGTATGGTGATGACATCTGTGTATAATATATATGTGTTGTAATATATGGTGATGACATCTGTGTATAATATATATGTCTGTTGTAGATCTGTTACCTGTATGGTGATGACATCTGTGTATAATATATATGTCTGTTGTAGATCTGTTACCTGTATGGTGATGACATCTGTGTATAATATATATGTCTGTTGTAGATCTGTTACCTGTATGGTGATGACATCTGTGTATAATATATATATGTCTGTATGGTGTGTGTATAATATATCTGTGTACCTGTATGGTGATGACATCTGTGTATAATATATATGTCTGTTGTAGATCTGTTACCTGTATGGTGATGACATCTGTGTATAATATATATGTCTGTTGTAGATCTGTTACCTGTATGGTGATGACATCTGTGTATAATATATATGTCTGTGTTGTAGATCTGTT
This sequence comes from Ylistrum balloti, assembly GCF_031769215.1. Classification (NCBI taxonomy): domain Eukaryota; kingdom Metazoa; phylum Mollusca; class Bivalvia; order Pectinida; family Pectinidae; genus Ylistrum; species Ylistrum balloti. The sequence continues at coordinate 652,026 of NW_026781993.1, forward strand.
ACCTGTATGGTGATGACATCTGTGTTTAATATATATGTCTGTGTTGTAGATCTGTTACCTGTATGGTGATGACATCTGTGTATAATATATATGTCTATGTTGTAGATCTGTTACCTGTATGGTGATGACATCTGTGTATAATATATATGTCTGTTGTAGATCTGTTACCTGTATGGTGATGACATCTGTGTATAATATATATGTCTGTGTTGTAGATCTGTTACCTGTATGGTGATGACATCTGTATATAATATATATGTCTGTTGTAGATCTGTTACCTGTATGGTGATGACATCTGTGTATAATATATATGTCTGTTGTAGATCTGTTGACATCTGTGTATAATATATATGTCTGTTGTAGATCTGTTACCTGTATGGTGATGACATCTGTGTATAATATATATGTCTGTTGTAGATATGTTACCTGTATGGTGATGACATCTGTGTATAATATATATGTCTGTTGTAGATCTGTTACCTGTATGGTGATGACATCTGTGTATAATATATATGTCTGTTGTAGTATGGTGATGACATCTGTGTATAATATATATGTGTGTTGTGATCTTACCTGTATGGTGATGACATCTGTGTATAATATATATGTATGGTGATGACATCTGTGTATAATATATATGTTGTAGATATGTTACCTGTATGGTGATGACATCTGTGTATAATATATATGTCTGTTGTAGATCTGTTACCTGTATGGTGATGACATCTGTGTATAATATATATGTCTGTTGTAGATCTGTTGCCTGTATGGTAATGACATCTGTGTATAATATATATGTCTATGTTGTAGATCTGTATAATATATACTGTTGTAGATATGTTACCTATGACATCTGTGTGATGACATCTGTGTATAATATATATGTCTGTTGTAGATCTGTTACCTGTATGGTGATGACATCTGTGTATAATATATATGTCTGTGTTGTAGATCTGTTGCCTGTATGGTGATGGCATCTGTGTATAATATATATGTCTATGTTGTAGATCTGTTACCTGTATGGTGATGACATCTGTGTATAATATATATGTCTGTTGATGACATCTGTGTATAATATATAGATCTGTTACCTGTATGGTGATGACATCTGTGTATATATATATATATATGTCTGTATGGTGATGTTGTATAATATATAGATATGTTACCTGTATGGTGATGACATCTGTGTATAATTTATATGTCTGTTGTAGTTCTGTGACCTGTATGGTGATGCCATCTGTGTATAATATATATGTCTGTTGTAGATCTGTTACCTGTATGGTGATGACATCTGTGTATAATATATATGTCTGTTGTAGTTACCTGTATGGTATGACATCTGTGTATAATATATATGTCTCTGTTGTAGATCTGTTACCTGTATGGTGATGACATCTGTGTATATATATATATGTCTGTTGTAGATCTGTTACCTGTATGGTGATGACATCTGTGTATAATATATATGTCTGTTGTAGATCTGTTACCTGTATGGTGATGACATCTGTGTATAATATATATGTCTGTTGTAATATATATGACATCTGTGTATAATATATATGTCTGTTGTTGTAGTATAATATATATCTGTCTGTTACCTGTATGGTGATGACATCTGTGTATAATATATATGTCTGTATAATATATGTTGTATCTGTGTATAATATAGATCTGTTACCTGTATGGTGATGACATCTGTGTTTAATATATATGTCTGTGTTGTAGATCTGTTACCTGTATGGTGATGACATCTGTGTATAATATATATGTCTGTTGTAGATCTGTTACCTGTATGGTGATGCCATCTGTGTATAATATATATGTCTATGTTGTAGATCTGTTACTTGTATGGTGATGCCATCTGTGTATAATATATATGTCTGTTGTAGATCTGTTACCTGTATGGTGATGACATCTGTGTATAATATATATGTCTGTTGTAGTTCTGTTGCCTGTATGGTGATGGCATCTGTGTATAATATATATGTCTATGTTGTAGATCTGTGACCTGTATGGTGATGACATCTGTGTATAATATATATGTCTGTTGTAGATCTGTTACCTGTATGGTGATGACATCTGTGTATAATATATATGTCTGTTGTAGATATGTTACCTGTATGGTGATGACATCTGTGTATAATATATATGTCTGTTGTAGATCTGTGACCTGTATGGTGATGACATGCGTGTATTATATGAAGTTTTATATTTGTAGTTCCTTTACCTGTTGAATGGCCTGGGGTTGTGATTGAACAGTTACTAAAGAGGTTCACAATGAAGATAGACTCTGGTGGGCGGATAAGAAGGTGAGTTGTGATTTTTTAATATGTTGTACTTTCATTAAGGTTTTATTATTGTATACCAGGTACAATCTACATATCAGTTAACCTCACTCTTATTATTTTCAGGCACAAATAAAAATGTATTTGCAGGAAAGTGATAGCTTTTTTGCTTACTGGTGTTTCACACATGTGCAAAATTCATCTGGAGAAAAACTTTCTTGCTAATTCTTGAACATTAAAAAGCTTAATTGTTACTCCATTGAATTGTTAATATCATATAAATGAAAACAAATTGATGCGCCACTTTTGGAAATGTTTCTCTCATATATCACATATACTCTCTGATATCATATTCCACCACTGATCCATTTATTCACATTCTAGAACATCAGGTCAATGAACTCCAAGTAAATTGCTTCACATGTGAATGATCTTGATTCCAAACTAGCACAAAGATGATGACCAAGTGATTTTTATACTGCTAATCTATCCCTTCTTCAGTTGTCATTAACAAACTCTGTAGGTCCTAGTTCCACGAACTTAACTGAATTTCTAGAAATATTTTTCTAATGCATCATGAATGAAATGTAGATTTTCTCTTGGGTACAATAGTGCTTTCCATTGGACAAACTTTGTTGAACATTGTACAAACTACACACAACTGACAAGTGATTAGCAGCATTTAATCAAATTTCGATATAGTAGAGCCAAACTGAATTAAACTGCATTGTAAAGATGTTTCATCCTTCTAGTGATGCTAAGGGCTTAGTTATTAAATCTAGGAGGCAACTGAGGAAAATCTTAAGTGATCAAATGAAGTGTCAAAATCTAGATGGAGAGGTGCTTTTGCCCCATAATTCAGTAAATTTGGTAAATATCATATATCTGATAATTTTAGAAGAATGTCAACCTTGACTACGTTACCTGAGAGTAAACTTATATAATATCTGTTCCATTACAGGTGTCGACCAGCTCGACTGAAAGACAAAAATATATCCTACATTCTGGTGTTGTGTCTGATGATAGATGAATATGAATTAGAGCTGACGGTACTGATGAAGGATTTAAAACTCTCTCTGGAAAGGTAGATAACCCTTTAATCACAAGTATAATTGTTCCAATAAGAGGAATTCCTTAGCAAGCATAACAGAGAGGTCATTTATAAAAGTTTAGTCCTAGGTGAAAGGCCATGTCCCTTTACTGAAGTGAATATTGGTAGTTTAACAATGTATTGTAAAATTGGTTTATACTGATCAGTATTAATCAAGTGCACAGATCATGGATTTTTTGTTTGAATTAAACATATCAGCACTTAACAGGATTTTCACTATGAAATAGTTCTGTTTCTTAATGGACTGATCTGTACCAGTGATGTAGATCTATATCTATGTCTGTACATTCAAATTGTTATAGGTTTTCTCACAATTCTGATTAATTGACCTTTTTAATCACAGGATACAGAACCATTTTCGAGCCCTGGGCTGTACACTGACATCCAGAAAGGTTAAGACAGACATGGGACCGTCACTGTCCGTCACCTCTGCTATACTTAACCTGCCCCTCACCTTTCCAGATCCTTCAGCCAGATCAAAGAAGAGAGGACGATAATGTAAAACTAATAATATTAAACATTCTTTAAAAACTATCTGGGTTTTTATTCATTATTTTTGTATGTGTTACAATCTTTACAAGTTGTTGTCCTTTACATACAATAAACATCCCTGCATATGACTCGCATGCTTTAAAATTTGATCTGGAGGTAGTGTGTATTAAAATTGACCAGTGACTTTGCTGCTAACTTTGGAAGGGTTTTCCTGACACTTCAAGTACAAAGAAAGTCCATTGTCTCGAAATTGCCACAGCAAACATCCAGCATGCAATCAACACCTTTCTTTTTTATCTCGCATAGGTCTGGGGTGGGGAAATTTAGGGTGGAGCAGGGGAGTTCACTTCACCATAGCCATGGTAAAGTGAAACAGTACACTTTTTTCTCACTTATTAATTTTTTAGTGTCCCCTCCCCTTGGCCCCACCCCTAATTTTCCCACCCCGGACATGATTTTTGCTATATATTATTTATATGATTGAATCATAGCAATTAAAAAAAACAGGTGAAAAAAGTTAATTAGTAAGAAAATAATATAATGCTTCACTTTACCATGGCCATGGTGAAGCCCTCTGCCCTGCCCTATATTTCCCAACCCTTTATATTTTTTTATCACTTAACATCAAACAGCAGTATTAGTGATACATTGATAAACATACTAAGGGCCTAAAGAGTTGAGACCTAGGAGGTGAATGATATCCCACTTGACATATTCATTCTAGAATTGATTTATGATAATGTACATGAATATATATTAGGGACATTAAAATCGATCGTTTAAAAAATCAAAAAGGTCCCGAGGGCCTGTGATATGACATTTAATGTCGTGTGCGACAAGGTTCACTGTTTCGTCAAAACACTTTCAAAACAATAGTTAACACTATCAGATATTATTTTCAAATTTCATACATGTATCAAAATATTGAAAAATAACAAATACAATTTCAAACTTCAAATTTTCGAGTTTTAAGTGCATTACATAGGTTTTTAGTAATTCTAGGAATCGTCTGTGATGATAGGGACCTGAAGGTTTAGGTGGCGATTGAGAAAAAATAAATAAAAGTGAATGTCATAGTATGGATGAGAAGATACTCAAACTAAAAATAACAGTCATAGATGTCGAATTGATTTTACGTGGATAACTATATGGAAATATATCTTGGGTGACACAAACATGGCGTGTTCAGCCTATATCTATGACTATCTCAGATTTATATCTACACATCAAAGTTGACTCCGATATCAAAACACTGTTAGCCAGTCTACATCTATTTTGTGTTAGCATATCGATTCTGTAATCAAATCCTGTCTCTATGCATCAAAACGAGGACTTGCATAAAAATCGTTCCCTGAATGAGCTTTGCTCTTGCAATAGGGCCGTACTATTTTAACGTTATAAATTAAATGTCCCGTCTCCATTTCACTGTCTTTAGAAAATTATGAAAGACAATTGTTAAGAGATATCAAGACCATGTGAGTTGGTTTGGGAATTGTCAAAACAGTTATGTCTTATAAAGTAGAAAAAATATGTGATACACTGTAAAACCCATTAAATCATGAAAAAAAAACAAGAGGACACTGAATTGTCAACAAAATCTGAATTTTAACGCATGATCGATCAAATGAGTTGAATGATCGAAAGTAAATCCAAGTAAATTCTACACAGAAACATGAGGAATAGAACCATGGTGTTTCAAAAGGTGAATCCATCCTCTGTTTAATTGGCAGAGTAATGGAAGAGGCTTACTCTTACGGATCACCTGGCCATATTCGACTTGCACTTAAGGAGACTCTGTATAAACTTTCTTCTGTTCATATGTTGCCCTAGTTTTGTTAAATGCGGATCATGATCATGTTCATGAGTTGGTCAGTTCTTGTTGTTTTTGCCACTGAACGGGTGACGAGGACAATGTCAATTATGCATTTTTTTTTATTTTTCGATTAATTGACGTCTTGTCATATAATAACAAGACATTATTGAACACGTCGACTGGAGACTATCGAACATAGTGGAGACGCTAACCACGATCCTTACTCACGCTGAACCACTAGGAACATTTTTTTCGGTGAGCGTGATCATTTTCATTTCCTCTGTCTGAATCTTTCCGTTCTTAGTATTAACACATTTGCTTCCCAAACCTAAGGTGATGGCATGACGTAGTATTCGATATTCTAAGACTTGATTCGAATGTTACAGGTTTCGTGATGTAGGTCGATAATCGACGCTAAAAACCTGCAACACATGATTTCAAGAGGTGCTGGCGATGGAGACTATGCAAATGAGGTGTGATCGCCATCATTCTCTGAGCTGCAACACGAAAGTCATGTGTATTACATTTAATGAGGTGTTTCCGATACTTGTCTGTATTTCAACAGTTTTCAGTGTTATCGACCTGGTTCTCAGTTTGAGAACGTGACATGATTGACCTACAATAACATGGCATGCGAAGAGAAACGCTCACTCCTCCTGAGCACCTGGTTTTATTCTCCTTGTGCTTTGTTTCAAGGTGTTTGTTGTAGTTGAAGGCATGTGGCTACGTAGAAAGACACAGTCTGAAGTAGGCACAAATAGACAACTTATTACCGTGAAATCACACAATTTTTGGGACTGAATTTCGTGGTTTTCATAAGACTACTATTTTTCAATCGAACTTGATTTCGTGGATAAGCAGTACATGCATTTACGAAATATAGCTTTACTAAGAATTAAAAAAAAAAAACAAAAAACAAAAAAACAAAAAAAAAATTTGTTCTTCCCGTGCACGGACTAATCGGTTAATTACGATTACACAAGCTAAAATAAACGTACACGAAAACAACAAGAAATACCAACTTGTGAACATGATTATAATCCAACTTCAAATTCGATAAAACTAAGGGAAGATATGAACAAAAGAAAGATTTACATGAAAACATCTGAAAAATGTACAAGGAGCTTAAGGCCAGCAAATGTCTTCTGTCCCCGAAAAAATAGAATCTCCAAACATAATAACATTTACAGTAACCTTAACAACCAGTGTTTTTCACTGGAACCCATAGAATGTTATTCACTGTATAAATAGATGAATTGTTATGAGAAAGGACACTGACTTTTCAATTTCATCCTTTTGTTAATATAGTTTTAGCATGACATTATTATTCCATCTGCAATGCAACATATATCGAGGTCGTTTTTACTGTTAGAAAAATGAATATTCATAAGGGGAGATTAAAAAGGTTAAGCAAAATATTTTATGTATGCCATAACATTCTAAACCACTTAGCAAAACCACACGTGTTTCTTTTTTCTGTGTCTTAGATATACTTTGTAAATATTTCTTTTTTTATGTTTCCGCTAGATGTATTTATTCACCATGGGTAAAGAGCCCGTACAACGTGTATGTGATTTTTTGTTTTATGTTTCTTTGATGTTTTTTTAATATCGAAAAATTAGATATGTATCTCAAGCGATCGTAAGATAAACATCAGTATTAAAATATATTACATATCTCATTTCAGGACATCAAACTTTCTGCCAGTGGTTGTAGGGATAGGACTATTTATTTGGAAAGGATTTTCCTGGTTGTTCAGACGGTTTGGATTTGGTTAACGTATAACAGTAATCAGTCTAGCGTTTGTATTGACGTAAACGTAAGAACGTTTTTTGTCTGAATTTTTGAAAATAGAAAAAAGAAAGATCTATTTTTATATATATATAAAAAAAAAATCCAGATGGAAATGGCAAATTATATGACATTGAACGATGGAAACAGAATTCCTTTGGTAGCCCTAGGAACATCAAGGGTAGGTAACTCTATTATGATTATCGAACAATTGCCTTGGTAAGAAGATTTCACATTTATAATCGCCCTCTTTACTTTCACCAGATTATATTTAGCACTTAGTGCAAGAAAAGTTTTGATGCCTTATACTAATTATCATGTACGGAAATCATTATTATTTTACACTAAAACCTACTTACTTATTGATGAACCCTACATGACCATTGTGTATGTACTATGTTTCACTAGAACTTATTGAAAGAACAATTGTTGTAGCTTAACAGAATAAGTTTTGAAAATGGGAATAAATCTAATGTATTTGATTTTTTTTCTTGGAAATGACTTTTTTTTTTTTTTTTTTTGGTTTATCGGCAATTTTATCAACAGAAGTTATAACGTTTCAAAACAATTATTAAAACTGCTGATCTAAAGTTTCTTCTTCCTTGAAAAGGAAGTGATTTTTTTTGTGTTTGGCATCAGTTAAATCCATATTAACGACTTTGTATATATTTTATTTTAATATACTTTGGTAAGAAATAATTGGATGATTTGAAATTTCTGTAGATTCCAGATGAAAAATTAGAAGGTTGTGTAAAGATAGCCCTAGACATGGGTTACCGACACATAGATACAGCATTCCATTATGGAAACGAGAGGGCTATTGGGAAAGCACTCCGCGAATATATGGAAAACAGCAACCTGAAGAGGGAAGATGTGTACATCACCACAAAAGTATGGTGTTTATCGACTATTTAAGCCTGAATGTTTAATCTATGTTCACCTCATGCAACTTATTGATACTTAAGAAATAATTAGAATAGATCCTGAAAATTTGTATAGTCGGGTAACGATCATCTTTTCAAAAGCAAATAATGGTTTATTTAAAAGAAAAAAGGGATAATGATCATTGAAAAGAAGTATCAATCATTGAATTTATTAAAATGAATACATAGATAGATACAAGATTATATACGATGACGAGCACACTTACGACACATTATCTTGTCAAAGCTGGATTCAAGTTACATGGAAGAGAATGCTGTGGTACCAGCGTTAGACGAAAGTCTGAGGAGATTGGACCTGGAATATGTCGACCTTTTCCTTATTCATGGTCCTTGTGCTTTGCAGGTATTTTGAATACATTTAAAAAATGTCAGTTCTTTAAATGTGACTGGTTTGTATAAGTTAGTTATTGATTGGATGTGGTATATGAAAAAAGATCTATAAATAAATAGAATCAGTAGCACCGATGGATGCTCCCCGAAAATGTTAAAAACTGGGAGAAAAAAAAGCAAGCTTTTATTTGGCTGTGTTTACCTGTGTATCTATTTGATTGAATGTTTGAATCTCAGAAAATGAGTCATTGTTAAAAGGATACGGTGCACAAGTGAAATATACATGATATTTCAATGCACCAATGAATTAAAATTAACTTTTGAAAAGATCACCATATGCTGGTTCATGTATTAATTAATACAAACATTGTATGTCGTTTATTAGACGCTGCATCACTTTCCTGAAAAATCACCTCTTGTCTCGGAATTTATGCCCGTTGATCTGAGGGAAACATGGAAGGTATATATATGGAACCGTAGCAGCTTTAACTTTTTTCTTTAATATATCAGTTATTTTCATGATATATTGTTGATCAGCCATCGTTTCTCGATAAAACCAAAATAGGATGAAGTAAAAATAAAATATTCTCAGATATGTTTCTATGGCTGTAGTTCAGGTAAATCGAAGAAACAAGAAAAGTGTTATGGACCCTATGTGATATCAACTTCACCTAACATGTAACTATTGACGTAGTATCAAAGAAATTGGAGTTCCACATGTCAGATGATCCTAGGGGTTCAAATTATTATTACTTGTATAAGTAACTTAGTAAATATATCAATACCTTTTTAGTAATTCAAAAATCCCGTTTATAGTCATACGTTGTTTATGAAACGTTATATTTCAAAGAATAAATACTTCAAATGTGATGAATAAGGTAAGATTCTAATTGTCAATAACTTCTGCAAAGGGCATGGAAGCGACAGTGCTTAATGGCAAGGCTAGGTCAATCGGTGTATCCAATTTCAATTCCAAACAGTTGGAATACATTTGTGAGACAGCTCGCATTCAACCAGCCGTCAATCAGGTAATGTCAATTCATTTAAATATTTTGAAAACAGGGCATAGTATTTAAACAATGTGGATTTTTTGTTGTTAGATCTCAGGTGTCTTTCTTTGCTTGAATCTATTTAGCCAATAGTTCGATAAAGACACTGATTATCACCATTTATCTAGTCAAAATGAGCCAGTTCAGTTTATTTGATAATTATCATACCTTAATAAACCTACCAGGTAACTTGAAGTTTTCAAATCGGAGTATAAACATTTCTTGTGATTAAAGTACTGGACACTTGCGTTTACTTTTCACCAATTTCAGGTTGAAGTTCACGCCCGATTCCCACAAAAGAAACTGCATGATTTTTGTAAATCTAGAAATATTCAACTCGAAGCGTATTGTCCTTTAGGATCGCCATTTTTCAAAGGATCAGGACTTGTCAAGTAACTATTAGCTAGTCTTTTATTAAAGCAGACTATTGTCATTTAAATATAGAGAAAGGAATCTCTATCATTTTTCTATTGAATATGCGACATTTCTGGTCAACTTTATCAAGATTCATAACTAACCAATTGTTCGGAACTCCACCAATATTTTTTATTCTTTCCGAACAAATATTGAAATTCCGTTCAAGTGATTCCTTAAACGCACGTATGTGAGAGACCTCTTATGAGCTTTAATATCGACAAAATATCTTTCCAGTATCATACACTTGGTCTGCCTTCAGGTTTGATATATCACAACGGTTGTATGATAGTCAAACATTTTTCTAAGGTAGGACTTTTTAAACGGCTGGCCATTGTGAGCAGAATTTAAAAAGTTTGAAGTGCAAATTATATCTATAGTTAATGAAGTTGACAGAAAAAAAATTGACTATTAAAACAATGTTCATCTTATTCAAACCGTTTTAGCGCAATCCAGTCATCTGATAACTTAGTAGAACATCCCGTTATTGCAAAGTTCGCCGCGAAATATAGACGTACACCAGGACAAGTGAGTATTCAAAGTACGATGAGTGATAAGGGAATATCCGGATACATATAAAACCTATATTGTTTTAGTTTATTAGTTATAGTAGTTAATTTTATGCTAAGTGTAATATCTATTATCCTTAGTTTGTATTGATATCATAACAAATCTGTTTTATCAGTCGTGTTTTATAGAGTAAATTGTCGGTCTAATATATGGCTCACATATGTTACCTAAGAGCTCAACACACGTTAGCGTCAAATCATTGCACAAAAGAGAGGTAATACATTTACATACAGATTTAACTATAGATATGTAAAACATCAAATAATGAACTAAACAACACATGGCTGTTTCGTTATTCGGTGACTGTTCATTGATGTTAGGGTCCCAAGAAACTGGGGTACCAGAAAGGGGAAAAAGAGGAAACGTCTTGTTATGTTGCTGATGAACTAGTCCCAAATATTGGTATTCACTTGTGTGTCCTTTGTACAATTCTCTATCTATATACATTGAATATTGTTTGAATGTTGTGATGGATATGACATGAAAAAAGGGAATAAACCCTGAATGTTTCTCTGTTGGAAACTGGATGTTCCTCTCGTATTCGAGAGTAAGGCCTTTATTGCGCAAAATTGAATTTTCAATCATTTGGTGAAACAAGCATCTATTAAAGTCGCGTTGCGTGTACCTTCATTTCCCATACCAATGTTCTCGTACACTGGTACTATTGTATCTCCTCCAAAATATCAAAAACTCGTATTTCGGTCCTATTTTAAATGTCCGTGCTATCATTCTCTACAAGAAAAGCACATTTACTTACTCCGTAATTAGACGTCTGACATAATGTTCTGCTGTAATTTCAGATTCTTCTTCGGAACATTGTTCAAAGAGGCATAGTCGTGATTCCGAAGTCTGAAAATCCGAGAAGGATTAAAGAAAATATACAAGTAAATCATTTTTCGCTTCTTGAATTTTGTATTTTGATGCATTGAAGTTGTAAAACTATTTTCAAAGTACACATTTAACTTTAATCGTGGTGGTTTTGGTCTTGATAATGCTAGTGTAGTTATGTATTATGGAAATTTGATATTATACAAAATCTATTTATTATGTGGCTTCCTGTCCATGGAACTCTGAACTTGTATTGAAAGGTGCTTTCCACTCGTGTGACTGTGATGAAATCAGACACCGATAAACTTATGGCATTGTAACATTAATGGTTGTTTTAAGCCTTTTTAAATATTGCGCTTTAGATTTTCTCATTTTCTCTGAGCGAGGAAGATATGAAAAAGATAGACGAACTTGACAACGGAGTGCGTCGATTCAAGCTTTCATAGTAAGTTATCAATAATCAAAATCCATAATAAAATTATACTAATATTTTTTATGTTTGATGATTTAAACAAGGGACATCTTTTATGGTAGTTCGCTATTGGTGAACAATTGTTTTGTTCTTGTCATAATGCAATAATGCGTGTTAGATACCTATTAAGAACAAATGTGTCTACCTTCCACTCAATAAGTGAGTTTATATATAATGTGAATATAATTGCTATATGTAATCTATGACATTTCATATTGAATATTTAGTTTATAAAATGTGTTCTTATCAATTGCAGCTACGATGGACACCCAGATTATCCCTTCCATACAGACTTTTGAAATATTTGGTTTTATTCCACTTGAAGACGGTTTCTTTTCGAAAAAAGAATTTTGATTGTATCAAAGTAAATAATAAAGAAGTGCAATATTTCGTTCATCAATTCTGAGTGTGGTGTGATGATAATTATCAATGAAATTTTGTTTTCGCTTATTTTTTATTTTATTTTCTTTCTTTTTTTATTTTTACTAAAGATATCAAACAAATTGTCTCTTATGAAGCATTTTTTGGTAAGGTAAGCAGCCACTATAGCGGTTGATAATTTGAGGATAGATGTTGTTCCATTCCTATTTCGAGGCAAATCATTTCTGTTTAAAGACTATCTATGGTGTTCTCTCACGTATTGCCCAAGAAAGTCCCAAATATGCTCAGTTGGTGAAAAAATGCGTTTTACTTCTGATGTTCGCTGGCACATTATCTTGATGGAAAATGCCGCTCACGTGCCAATTAAAGTGCCATTTACCATAAGAAATATAATACGATTATTCCTATAATAGGCAGTTATTCGCAACACACTCCTTTCGTCGCCTCCACTTTCTGCACCTTCCGCCAACGTGTTGCAGATAAGATCGGGATTCATTTGAGATCAGACAGACTGCGGATTCGGGATCCGTTACGGCAATTATTACAGTGACGCCACAAAAAAATTGGCTCAGTGTAGGGACGTCGCGTTGTCGCTTTAACTTGGTGCGAACTGTTTGGACAGATACTACCTCCTTGTCGTTTCTACTGTGGTTATAAGTCGATTGCACAAATGTATCTATCGAAGACGACTGTCGTTTTGAAGCGTCGGCCGTTTTTATGGACGAAATAATTTAAAATCTAAAATAAACTCGACCTCATTCCCCGTCATCTCCCCTCAAACTTTATATTAATGAAGCGAAAAACTAACTTAAGCTAGAAGCCAAGTATTATCCAAGGCTAGATACCTCAAGTCGCAAAATCTAATATCTCGGACCTGGACACAAGACGGACGTATCGTAATACGCAACGCGAATGGCGACAAGTCTCAAGTCACGCGTCTCGATGAACTGTCCGCATATCCCGACCCGCCTCCTAAACGTCCTGGAATACGATCAGTTGTGGACTGGATTCCAGGTTCTCAAGCCACAGGTACTCCTGCACGTGCTAAAAATCCTACCGAACGCCGATAGAAAGTGACAATGATACTATTGACTGTTTATCGATGCATATTACATGGTACGGCTAGGCCTATTCCCGAGTCGTACAGTCGGTATGTATTTACCTTCTACACATGTTGCACATATGTGTTGCGTTAAAGTCAATGTGTGATTCTCCAAACTTAACTTTACAGGTAATTCTTTTTGATTCCTTTCACTTTATGCATATAGTCCCTTGTAGGCCTACATTGTCAGGGGCGTAGCTAGCCCAGCAGAAATGTGTAAGCCCAGGCGAGAGGTTATGAATTTCATGATTTCAAAGATGTTTTGAATCGTTTTCTGAGACAGTTTTTTTTATTTATTTAACAACAAACTTTAAACCCTGATATTTATTTTCAACCTTAGTTTTGTAATTTTGTCCGACATACGGATTTTTTATGTGTAAGTCTGGGCTTTTTCTTTCTATGGAAACTACGCCCCTGATTGCTAGACATGAAAGCGTCCTGTACATCTGTTCTTGTATTTTACCATTACAACTACACATAATATATCACATGATTATTACCATAACACTATTAATTATGTTACATATATATTTTGTCATAATATACATATATGGTGTTGCTCTGACTAACTACATAATATATCAAAATATGAATAGTACTGTGCAATTCAGACTCACATTTTTCTGGTGTATATGCATTGTCTGTTTGTTTTAAACTACATAAGTATAGTAAATAATGAACAGTTCAGTACGTACATGTACACTATATCTCACTGACATTGATCGATATTTGAGTATCATAAGTTTTCTATAGACTATATATCATAGAACTAAATTCAAATATGTGACTGACCATGATAATGTCAATATCCACGTATGTGTACTATGCTGCCTGTATACTATAATTTTGTGTACATCTTCTTTAAAAATATAAGCAGTTTAACCAAATGAGGCTGTTCGAAAAGTCTTGTTTTTTATCATACATTTTTGTACAAATTTATACTAATGTGATATATGTACATTTGTTTGACTATATTTACCTCATATCAAGCCTACCTCTTCCCATATTTACTTATAGCTACCAAGCTAATGTTTTAACGCTGTTTTTTTAAAGCTCTATACTGTAAGCTCATGCACCGAAACCTATCATGACAATATCGCTTTTTCAGCCACACTTGTTTTTATAATAACGCCAGTATTGAATAAAAAACACATACTTGTATTTTCTGAAGTGATACTGCTAGTATCCAAGGTGATGTGCATATCTTAAGATCTGATTTTTTTACTTGAAATAACTGATATGCTTATCGTTGTTATTGTTTACTACTATTATATACTGAATGTGATATTATGTAAATTTTGTAAATCTTACATTTTGTACTCCTCAAGCTGATCCTACCGATTATGGGCAGGTGATTCACTCAAGCGATCCAGGGACTATGCTTTTTTAGGATGTCCCTGTCGTTTGAGTGTTCGCTTTATACATATAATTTCAACCGTTTGACGGGTTGGAATTAGGGTGAAATTATTTTCTCTGTGGTATGAGTCGCCAATAGGGGCGCTATGTGTATGATTTGCACGTGCAAATTAAGACCAGGGTCGTACTGTCGCGTGTTACCTGTACGTGTCATTCAGGCGGCACAGGTAGGGACACACGGACGTGGACATTTTTATTTTGTGCATTGAGAAATGGAAAACGAACAAAGTGTGACATTAAATGATATCCTAAAACAGCTCAAGGAGCAAAAGAATGAATTTAGGGAATACGTTGCTGTAAGACTGTCGAATGTAGAGTCTAGTAAAGATGTTTCCAAGGAAAGGAGAGAAAGCCATTGTATGGAGGCGTGGCTGCAACAAACAGCAATATTCCTTTAATACTGACATTTTGGAAGATTTGAATAAAGTTATGTGGGCTTTATCGGTCGGGAAATTGGAGTATTGTGAGGAGTTAATCACTCAAGCTGTTGGGAAATCAAATAAACGGAACAAATTAATCAAAATTGCGGATTCGTCTGACGCTGGTTGGGACATTGTCAAGGAATATGTAGCAAAACCCATTGGCTAGTGATTCGGATGATGAACGGAAGATTGCACGGGCGGAAGGAAAAGTGGTGAAACGATTGAAGGAGAGACAGAAAAAAGGGATGCATTTCAGAGCAAGCAGCGTAAAAGGTACGGATATAGTGGTCTAAGTCAGCAGCGGGTTCGGCGAGTCAGGTTTATGGAGCTGGTGGTGCTAATGTCCGGTTTGGGGATGGTAATGGTAACCAGCTTTTTCGGGGCCACCAACGCACTTCATATGGGGCAGGGGGTTCACTTCACAATAGCCATGGTAAAGTGAAACAGTACACTTTTTTCTCACTAACTAAATTTTTAGTGTCCTCTCCCCTTGGCCCCACCCTTAATTTCTCCACCCCGGACATGATTTTTGCTATATATTGTTTATATGATTGAATCATAGCAATTAAAAAAACAGATGAAAAAAGTTAATTAGTAAGAAAATGATATAATGCTTCACTTTACCATGGCCATGGTGAAACCCCCTGCCCTGCCCTATATTTCCCCACCACAGACCTATGTTTTGTTATTCATGTGTTTATATGATTAAAACAGGTTGATTAGAAAAAAAATTGAGTGATAAAAGTTAATTAGCAAGACAAAATAATGTAATGTTGGAGTTCCGGTGACGTCACGAAGCATGGCGGACTGACTTTCTTAGCTGGGAGACGAGCTGCTTATTTTTGCCTTAGTTTAGGCTTAGTTAGTATCATGGCTACTTAATTTTCTACCTAAACCTTGCCGGTGAGCGGGCCCTTGATTGGTGACAAGATTTTAGGATCGGTTGTGTTGTCAATGAACGTTTTTGGATGCCATAGTTCTGAACCAATGTTTCGGTGCAAGGCATCACCGTCACCATCTTGGACTCATCGACACAAAGTCGACCGATTTCCCTAATTGCCTGGTCAAATGAGTGGAAGGAGAGTTGGGCGAGGACGTAAAGGTGCTAAGGACGGAGCCAAAGGTAAAGTTGGCCCAGACAAAAACTTAGACGAAGACTTCAATACACGCTCTGTGAACAGTACTGATTTCGAAACCGGTGGCGGTGTTAACATGGCAGGGGACCAGGTCAGCGACTCGGATGAAGTCTCCAACAAAGATCTCAAGGTTATTATTATTGAGATACATCTTAGAAAAGAAATTAATGAACGGAGTGAGAGATCTCAAATGAAATGACTGATGAAACTGTTAAAAATGTAAATACTAGAGTTGACATGCTTGAGAATGAAAGACTGACAGAACGCATCAGGCAGCTCGAAAAAGAAAGACTATATCAGGAAGGAAGGTCCCGAAAATACAATCTATTGCTCTATGGAGTCAAGCAGGAGAAAGACGAAGACATTTATGAAGTACTTAAAATGTTTTGCGGACCGAGCTTGAGGTTGAAATGGACTCTCTCCTCATCGCCAACGCGCATCGCCTGCCGAGACGACGAAACTTTTCACACGAGGTCGCGAAGGGTCCGGACCCTATTATCGTCAAATTCGTTCGCTTACGTGACAGAGACAGGTTATACCAGGTCATATTTACCAAGAAGAACAAAACATTTGTAATCAGAACAGATCTCCCGGAACCCTTGAAAAAGAAACGCGGGGAACTCTCAAGAAAGGTCTTTATTATCAGAAAAGGACAAGGTCTCCAGACCAGAATAAGGGAGTCCAACACGGATGTTTTGATACAAGTCAGGAAAAACAAGAACAGTTTTTGGAGAAACTTCTCAGGCAGAGACTAAATAAGTTCTGCTGTAGACTAATAGGGGCATGGAACTGTTGTTTAGTTAGTTGTTTACTTTTTTCGCAGTTAATTAAATGTTCATATGTAGTGTATGAAAATAACGACCCTATTCTGTACAGTGAATAAGTTTTTTTACCTTTTAACAGTTAGTAACTTGCAAACTGTTTCGTTTGATAATTGATTCAAGCTTGTTCAAAGTCATCAAGGTCTAATTTTATTGTTGACCTGGGTTAATACGGTCCTTAATTGATTATATCCTTTTTCTTTTTACAATTACAATTGTATATTGTAAACCGTTGCCCTTTATAATATCATATTAACCTGTAAATATACTCATAGTAGGACTGTAATATCTCTTAACTCCTGGTTTTTCCATGCTAAATTGAACAATTGATACCTGTGACAAGAAATTTCTTTATCCAGCCTCTAGGCTGAATTAATTAAAATAGTTATAGACAACAGTACGTACTAGTCAAATTTCTTCAATGTCAATGGAACTTGCTTGTACAAACATCATTGAGTTTATAGTAAAATGATTGATATTGATAAAATGCTTCTTGTGCCACGAGACTGATGGGCCACAGGCTTTTCAATCAATGAATGTTGTTTTTTCCCCCTGGCCATCTTCTCTCAGTTGAAAAAAAAAGAGAAAATGTGCGGAAGTAATACTAGAATTAATGTTTTCTATATTTTCCTTGTATGCTTTTTTTTACTTTTGTGTTATTAAGACAAAACAAATGATTTTATTAGTAATTGGATATATTATGGTTTGTACTGCCACTAATTGTATTACAAAATTTAAGAATAATATTTAACTATGGCAGTTAAAATTATGTCAATAAACTGTCAGGGACTTAATGACTCTCAAAATAGGAGAGAAGTTTTTGATTTTCTTCGGAAAAAAGATTGTTCATTATATTGTTTACATGACACCCACTTTATTTCAAAACAAATACCCTTTATCAGGTCCCAATGGGGCTTTGAATGTGTCATTACCCCTTACAGGAGTAACTCTAGAGGTGTAGCAATATTTTTCTTTGAATACAAAATAAGTGAAACTAGAATGGATTGCAATGGTAACATTCTCGCAGTAGAGATACAACTACAATCATTTACTTTTACACTTGTAAATTTGTATTGTCCCAATCGGGACAGGAATTCTTTGATCGTATAGCTGAAATTTAATGTTATTTAAATGTTATCTGTGGAGGATTTGATTTAATACTAGACCCTGATCTGGATTTTTATAATTACAATAGAGTGAATAATCCTCAAGCAAGAAACAAAGTTCTAGAAATTATTAATAATTTGGGATTATGTGACCCTTGGTGTATAAAAAATCCAGACCTAAGAAGATATACTTGGTGGAAAAAAACTCGATTACACATTTTCTTAATGTCAGAAGAACTACTATCAAAAATTGAGTCCACAGATATTATTCCAGGGTTTAAAACAGAACATAGTGCCATCACCTTGTTCCTAAGATTGTCCACATTCACCAAAGGTAAGGGTTTTTGGAAATTCAACAACTCACTCACAAAAAATATGTAACCAAAGTTAAAACAGTGATTTTAGATACTTTAAAACAATATTCTAATGACACTTCAGAACTTAAGTGAAATAGACTTTAATAATATCTCATTAACAACAAATGATACATTATTGTTTTATGTACTCTTGATGGAATTTAGAAGTATGACCATTGTCTTCTCGTCGCAAGCAAAAAGAGAAAAATTGAAAAGGGTTGAGGACTAAGAGAAATAAATAAAAAAAAATTGAAAAGCATTCTTGATGAAAATCCTACAGATCAGGTTTCTTCAGATATGCTCGATCAATATATGAAAGAATTTGAAAGTCTTACGAAGGAGGAATTAAAAGGAAGGATGTTGAGAAGTAAAGCTCTCTGGATTGAGGCAGGAGAAAAACCAACCAAATATTTTCTTAACTTAGAAAAGAGAATCTATATCAACAAAACAATTTCTAAACTTATTGACAAATCTGGTAGGGAAATAATAAGACAAAAAGCAATTTTTGAAGAATGTGTTTATTTTTATAGCAGTCTGTACAGATAGAGGGATAATGAATTGGAAGATGTTGATCTGAAAACTCTTCTTGATAACAATGATAACCCCCACCTGAACTTGATGATGACATTGGTGATCAAGGGGAAATAACTCTTAGTGAGGCTGGATTTACATTAAGTAATATGAAGAACAATAAACCTCCTGGTTCTAACGAATTTACTGCAGAATTTTTCAATTTTTCTGGAAGGATTTGGGAAAGTTTAGTAAGGAGTCTAAACCATTCATATATGTCAAATGAATTGTCAATATCACAAAAACAAGTATCATTATTTTATTGCTGAAAGGTAACAAACCTAGAGAACTTCTAAAAAAACTACCGCCCAATTTCATTATTAAATACAACATACAAAATAGCATCTGGGTGTATCGCGAGAAGAATTAAGTCAACATTATGCCATCTGATACATGAGAACCAGACAGGGTTTCTCAAGGGTAGATGTATTGCAGACAATACTAGACAGAAAATAATATCCCTGGACTATTGTTACTAATAGTTTTTGAGAAGGCTTTTGATTCACTCTCTTGGAAATTCCTATACAATGTTCTATCTTATTTTAACTTTCCAGAAAATGTGATTCGATGGATTAAATTGTTAAATAATGATTGTAAAGTTTGTGTTCTCCAAAGTGGTATCTTTTCATCCCTTTTTCCCAATCCAAAGAGGTTGTAGGCAAGGTGATCCGATAGCTCCCTATCTGTTTATTTTATGTGGTGAACTAATGGCCATAATGATAAGAAATAACAAAGATATTAAAGGTATTCGAATTGCTGACCATGAATATAAACTTTTCCAATTCGCTTATGACACCAGCCTAACTCTTGATGGCAGAGATCACTAAGATGCTCCTTGGATCTTTTAGATCAGTTTGCTAAATTTTCTGGCCTGAAGCCTAATATCGAAAAAACAAAAGCTGTATGGATAGGTTGTGAAACAGACAATAGTGAAAAGTTATGTAAAGATTACAAACCGCATTGGACCAATGACATTTTTTATGGTTTTAGGTATAAAATTCAGGACTAACGTTCAAAGCATCCCAGAACTAAATTTTCATGATAAAATACTTGACATGAACGTCTTCTTTCTCATTGGTTGAAAAGGCAATTGACAGTCATGGGTAGAATAACAGTTGTCAAGTCATTAGCTGTGTCTAAAATCGTACACTTAATCTGAAGTATTCCTAGTCCCCCTGTCTATATGATCAAAAAGTTAAACAAAATAATTTACTCTTATGTATGGAATGTATCTGTCGGTGGAATAGCCAGGACAACTCTCACTCAGTCATATGAGAAAGGAGGTTTAAAAATGATTAACCTTGAATACTTTTGTATGTCATTAAAATTTACTTCGGTGAGGAGACTGTGTTTGTCTGGGTCCTCTTGGCGTCATATCATTCTTGAAGATATTCCACACCCTTACCTTGGACTGGCAGGAGCTGGAGACCACTACTATCAGCATTGTTCATCAGAAATAGTATCTAATCCTTTTTGGAAAGAGCTTTTCAAGTTACTTCATACATTTTGTGTAAAGGTTTCTCTCAATGACTCAGTTATTTTCAATGAGCCTCTATGGTACAATTCATTAATTAAGATCAGTAACAACAGTATTTATCTGAAGAAGTGGTCTGTGCATGGTTTTTATAATGCTTCAACTGGTAAATGATATACATATGAAAGATTTTGTGAAGATAATCTTTTTTGTCCACCTTTCACTACATTTGAAGGAATTAAAAGGGCTGTTCTCAAATGTTGGCCAAATTTAAATAGTCTTACTCTGCCTGTAAATTTGTCTGAATGGCCAAGAGCCTTTCATATCATCTTTCAAGATGTTAAAGGATGTAGAAATATTTACAACGTGTTTGTAACTAGCTCTTATAAGAAACCTAAAGCCATCTTAAAATGGAGCACTAACCTTATCCAAGAGAAAGATGAAATCTAGTGGGGAAAAAGTATTTATGTTACCAGTTAAATTAACCAAAGATGTTACCCTTAGATGGTTTTAGTATATATTAGTTCACAGAATACTACCCACTAACTCATATCTACACAGAATACATTTAGTAGATTCTCTATCTTGTAGCTTTTATGGTTTGTATAATGAAACTTATGAACATTTGTTTCTTAAGTGTGACATTGTTATAAATTCTTTAATGAAGGTAAAAGAATGGTTCACACCAAATTTTCTTGAATATTTAAACCCTGAAAATATTATATTTGGAAATGTAAATAGTATTTCTTCTTCAAATTAAATTCTCGTTTCATTGAAAAAATATATTTATTCTACAAAATTCAAAAATAGATTCCTAAGTATCAAGTGTTTTACAGAGATACTTTTAGATTATTTTAAGTCTGAGCGAGTCTTATATATGCACAACAAAAGAAAAAAAGGTGAAGACAGACTTCTAGACAGATGGGGTATGTTCCCACACTTCTTCTAGTAAATATCCCTTCAGACTTTTCTGAGGTGAACTAAAACTTGAAAAAAACACTAGACCAATTTCTCTTCTGATATCTTTAATGCAGTTGATTGTGTTATGTAGACCGATACATATACATAGTATATGACAGTAATTTTGTTTTTGAAAGCAAATTTTTGTAACTAATCATATACGGTTACACTCAACATTGATATTGTATTCCTACCATTTCTTGTATATCCATATCTCATATATGTATTTCATGTTTTGTGATGTCATATAAATGTGTTGAAAATCAGTAAACCTTTAAATTACAAAAAAAAAAAAAAAAAAAAAAGAATAATGTAATTTTTCATTTTACCTTGGCCATTGTGAAGCCCTCTGCCCCAACCGCTTTCTATGATTATCTCCGATTCATATCTACACAACAAAGTTGACTGTCTCCGATATCAAAACACTGTTAGCCAATCTACATCTATTTTGTGTTAGCATATCGATTCTGTAATCAAATTCTGTCTCTATGCATCAAAATGAGGACTTGCATTACATGAAGCACATCTGGCACCTTGCAAATACATAAAAATCTTTTATATGTATCAGTATAATGCTGAACGGTTAAATGTATTTTTATTCCCAGACAGTCACATTATAGTTACGTTGACATTTTAAACCATCAATTTTTTTTTTCTGAAAGTATACATGTAAATATATATTAAAAATCGTTCACTTAATGAGCTTTGCTCTTGTAATAGGGCCGTGCTATTTTAACGTTATAAATTAAATGTCCAGTCTCCATTTCACTGTCTTTAGAAAATTATGACAGACAATTGTAAAGAGATATCAAGACCATGTGAGTTGGTTTGGGAATTGTCACAACATTATATCTTATAAATTAGAAAAAAATATGTGATACATTGTAAAACTCATTAAATCATGAAAAAAACAAGAAGAGGACACTGAATTGTCAACAAAATCTGAATTTTAACGCATGATCGATCAAATGAGTTAAATGATCGAAAGAAAATTTTACACAGAAACATGAGGAATAGAACCAAGGTGTTTCATAAGGTGAAGCCATCCTCTATTTGTAACCTGGACGAGCGCGACTCGCAAAGAATGGCTAAAACAACCAAAATACAATGTATACAAGTTTATTACACTATATGTACATAACAAGATATATTTCCTACCCTAATTCAGCACACTTCACTCCCTCACTCATAACCATACTTACACTATAATTATAGAAATATATATTAAAGTCTATACAGCCAAGCATCTATACATGTCTCTGGTAAAGACTCTGAAAAACGTCTCTGGATGACCTGCTTATAAAACGTTACATCAGTCAGCAAATGTTCACCGGATTGAACAAATGTCCTCCCTGCTAACAGATCCAATGACGCACCAAGTGCTGTCCACAAAGGACATCTCAATAATTGTCCACACAGGACATCTCATGACTGCACACACAGGATATCTTCATAATGGTCCACACAGGACATCTTAGGACTGCCCACACAGGACATCTTTATAATTGTTTACACAGGACAGCATATACAGTAGATAGGTCTGTCTACCTCCAGACTGTATACCGCAACAGTCCACAACAGACCTCATATATTTACAGGATTACCCACACAGGACATGGTATCAGGCTACACTGCCTTGCCCACACAGTATGTTAGCAACAGCTATCTTGGCCCACATAGGACACAAACATGTACCATCTCTGTACCAGTAGTATCATCATCGACCTCACTAACATCATGGGGTAGAACGCAAACTGTATTTTGCGCTGGCTAACCCCATACAAGCAATTATCGACCTGCCGAAATCTACACCGCTGCTCTCGCTTACATGTACATTTCCTTTCTCATGAGACTAAATTCAAATATAAAGAACTCGGATCCGGTGAATCCGTAATTAAATCTTTTACGTGGAATTATTAAGAAAAATAGATAGTATTTAGTTTAGATATTATCAAAATTATTTCATTAAATACATGTACGAAATGTTCAGAATAACTGGGATATTATTTCATACATATAAACAGATAAAATGTACAAAATTATGGTTGGGACTGTGACACTATTTAACTGGCAGAGTCATGGAAGCTAACTGTGGTCCAAGTTTGCAAGAAGCAGAAAACGCTTACTCTTACGTATCCCCTGGTTATATTCGACTTGCACTTTAGGAGAATCTGTATAAACTTCCTTCTGTTCATATGTTACCCTAGTTTTATTAAATGCGGATCATGATCATGTTCATGAGTTGGTCATTTCTTGTTGTTTTTGCCACTGAACGGGTGACGAGGACAATGTCAATTATGCATTTTTTATTTTTAGATTAATTGACGTCTTGTCATATAATAAGAAGACATTATTGAACACGTCTACTGGAGACTTTCGAACATCGTGGAGACGCTAACCACGATCCTTACTCACGCTGAACCACTAGGAACATTTTTTCGGTGAGCGTGATCATTTTCATTTCCTCTGTCTGAATCTTTTCGTTCTTAGTATCAACACATTTGTTGAGAACGTGACATGATTGACCTACAATAACAGCGTGTATCGCTGGTGAAGAGAAACGCTCACTCCTTACGAGCACCTGGTCTTATTCTCCTTGTGCTTTGTTTCAAGGTGTTTATTGCATTTGAAGGGATGCGACTACGTAGAAAGACGCAGTCTGAAGTAGACACAAATGGATAACTTATTCTCTCTATTAGTTCTTATGGTATCTACAATGAAATCACATATTTTTTTGGGACTGAATTTCGTGGTTTTCATCAGACTACTATTTCTCAATCGAACTTGATTTCGAGGATAAGCAGTACATGCATTTACGAAATAAAGTTTTACTAAGAATTAAAAACAACTTGTTCGTTCCGTGCACGGACTAATGGGTTAATTACGATTACACAAGCTAAAATAAACCTACACAAAAACAACAAGAAAATACCAACTTGTGAACATGATTATAATCCAACTTCAAATTCGATAAAACTAAGGGAAGATATGAACAAAAGAAAGCTTTACATGAAAACATCTGAAAAATGTACAAGGAGCTTAAGGCCAGCAAATGTCTTCTGTTCCCGAAAAAACAGAATCTCCAAACATAATAACATTTACAGTAACCTTAACAACCAGTGTTTTTCACTGGAACTCATAGAATGTTATTCACTGTATAAATAGATGAACTATAATAAAAAAGGGCACTGACTTTTCAATTTCATCCTTTGGTTCATATATTTTTAGCATGACATTATTATTTCATCTGCAATGCAACATATATCGAGGTCATTTTTACTGTTAGAAAAATGAATATTCATAAGGGGCGATTAAAAAAGTTAAGCAAAATATTTTATGTATGCCATAGCACTCTAAACCACTTAGCGAAACCACACGTGTTTCTTTTTTCTATGTCTTAGATATACTTTGTAAATATTTCTTTTTTTATGTTTCCGCTAGATGTATTTATTCACCATGGGTAAGGAGCCCGCACAACGTGTATGCGATTTTTTGTTTTATGTTTCTTTGTTGTTGTTTTTTTAATATCGAAAAGATTAGATATGTATCTCAATCGATCGTAAAATAAACATCAGTATCAAAATATATAACATATCTCATTTCAGGACATCAAACTTTCTGACAGTGGTTGTAGGGATAGAACTATTTGTTTGAAAAGGATTTTCATGGTTGTTCAGACGGTTTGAATTTGGTTAACGGAAAACAGTAATCAGTCTAGCGTTTGTATTGACGTAAACGTAAGAACGTCGTTTGTCTGAATTTTTTAAAATAGAAAAAAGAAAGATCTATTTTTATTAAAAAAAATCCAGATAGAAATGGCAAATTATATGACATTGAACGATGGAAACAGAATTCCTTTGGTAGCCCTCGGAACATCAAGGGTAGGTAACTCTATTTTGATTATCGAACAATTGCCTTGATAACGCCGCACAGGTAAGAAAATTTCACATTTATAATCGCCCTCTTTACTTTCACCAGATTATATTTAGCACTAAGTGCAAGATAAGTTTTGATGTCTTATACTAATTATCATATACGGAAATCATTATTATTTTACACTAATACCTACTTACTTATTGATGAACTCTAAATGACTATTGTGTATGTACTATGTTTCACTAGAACTTATTGAAAGAACAATTGTTGTAGCTTAACAGAATAAGTTTTAAGAATGGGAATAAACCTAATGTATTTGATTTTTTTTTCTTGGAATTGACTGGTTTTTGGTTTATCGGCAATTTTATCACGTTTCAAAACATTGTTATTAAAACTGCTGACATAAAGTTTATTCTTCCTTGAAA
The DNA here is from genome assembly GCF_031769215.1 of Ylistrum balloti. NCBI lineage: Eukaryota > Metazoa > Mollusca > Bivalvia > Pectinida > Pectinidae > Ylistrum > Ylistrum balloti. Next base: position 678,173 of record NW_026781993.1, read on the forward strand.
AGAAGGTGATTTTTTTAGTTCGGCATCAGTTAAATCCATATGAACGACTTTGTATATAATTTACTTTGGTAAGAAATAATTGAATGATTTGAAATTTCTGTAGATTCCAGCTGAAAAAATAGAAGGTTGTGTAAAGATAGCCCTAGACATGGGTTACCGACACATAGATACAGCATTTCATTATGGAAACGAGAGGACTATTGGGAAAGCACTCCGCGAATATATGGAAAACAGCAACCTGAAGAGGGAAGATGTGTACATCACCACAAAAGTATGGTGTTTATCGATTATTTAAGCCTGAATGTTTAATCTATGTTCATCTCATGCAACTTATTGATACTTAAGAAATAATTAGAATAGATCCTGAAAAGCATCTTTAAAAAAACAAAATAATGGTTTATTTAAAAGAAAAAAGGGATAATGATCATTGAAAAGAAGTATTAATCATTGAATTTATTAAAATGAATTCATAGATAGATGCAAGATTAGATACGATGACGAGCACACTTACGACACATTATCTTGTCACAGCTGGATTCATGTTACATGGAAGAGAATGCCGTGGTACCAGCGTTAGACGAAAGTCTGAGGAGATTGGACCTGGAATATGTCGACCTTTTCCTTATTCATGGTCCTTATGCTTTGCAGGTATTTTGAATACATTTAAAGAATTTCAATTCTTTAAATGAGAACGGTTTGTATAAGTTAGTTATTGATTGGGTTTGGTATATGAAAATTGATCTATAAGTAAATAGAATCAGTAGCACCGATTGTGCTCCCCGAAAAAAAAACCGCTAGCTCCAGAAGGGCTAATTATGCAAAAGAGAGTTATGGTTCTTATACACTGCACTTCTTCTTATCGAGATCTATATATATTTAAAGTTTCATGTTGATACCTCTTATAGTTTTTGTGATATGCTCGGGATAAAATTATGACGGACGGACGGGCGGACGAACAGAGCGGCGACTATATGCTCTACCAGTCGAGGGGCAAAATGAATAAGATTGAAACTACATCGGGTTCTCCAGAGAAAATGATAAAAACTGGAAAAAAAACTTTTAATTGGCTGTGTTTACCTGTGTATCTATTTTTAAATGTTTGAATCTCAGAGAATGAGTCATTGTTAAAAGTATGCGGTGCACAAGTGAAATATACATGATATTTCAATGCACCAATGAATTGAAATTAACTTTTGAAAACATCACCATATGCTGGTTCATGTATTAATTAATACAAACCTTGTATGTCGTTTATTAGACGCTGCATCACTTTCCTGAAAAATCACCTCTTGTCTCGGAATTTATGCCCGTTGATCTGAGGGAAACATGGAAGGTATATATATGGAACCGTAGCAGCTTTAACTTTTTTCTTTAATATATCAGTTATTTTCATGATATATTGTTGATCAGCCATCGTTTCTCGATAAAACCAAAATAGGATGAAGTAAAATTCAAAATATTCTCAGATATGTTTCTATGACTGTAGTTCAGGTAAATCGAGAAACAAGAAAAGTGTTATGGACCCTATGTGATATCAACTTCACCTAACATGTAACTATTGACGTAGTATCAAAGAAATTGGAGTTCCACATGTCAGATGATCCTAGGGGTTCAAATTATTATTACTTGTATAAGTAACTTAGTAAATATATCAATACCTTTTTAGTAATTAAAAAACCCGTTTATAGTCATACGTTGTTTATGAAACGTTATATTTCAAAGAATAAATACTTCAAATGTGATGAATAAGGTAAAATTCTAATTGTCAATAACTTCTGCAAAGGGTATGGAAGCGACAGTGCTTAATGGCAAAGCTAGGTCAATCGGTGTATCCAATTTCAATTCCAAACAGTTGGAATACATTTGTGAGACAGCTCGCATTCAACCAGCCGTCAATCAGGTAATGTCAATTCATTTAAATATTTTGAAAACAGGGCATAGTATTTAAACAATGTGGATTTTTTGTTGTTAGATCTCAGGTGTCTTTCTTTGCTTGAATCTATTTAGCCAATAGTTCGATAAAGACATTGATTATCACCATTTATCTAGTCAAAATGAGCCAATTCAGTTTATTTGCTAATAATTATACCTTAATAAACCTACCAGGTAACTTGAAGTTTTCAAATCGGAGTATAAACATTTCTTGTGATTACGGTACTGGACACTTGCGTTTACTTTTCACCAATTTCAGGTTGAAGTTCACGCCCGATTCCCACAAAAGAAACTGCATGATTTTTGTAAATCTAGAAATATTCAACTTGAAGCGTATTGTCCTTTAGGATCGCCATTTTTCAAAGGATCAGGACTTGTCAAGTAACTATTAGCTAGTCTTTTATTAAAGCAGATTATTGTCATTTAAATATAGAGAAAGGAAACTCATTTTTCTATTGAATATGCGACATTTCTGGTCTACTTTATTAAGATTCATAACTAACCAATTGTTTAGAACTACATCAATATTTTTTATTCTTTCCGAACAAATATTGAAATTCCGTTCAAGTGATTCCTTAAACGCACGTATGTGAGAGACCTCTTATGAGCTTTTATTTCGACAAAATGTTCATCTTATTCAAACTGTTTTAGCGCAATCCAGTCATCTGATAACTTAGTAGAACACCCTATTATTGCAAAGTTCGCCGAGAAATATAGACGTACACCAGGACAAGTGAGTATTCAAAGTACGATGAGTGATAAGGGATATCAGGATACAAATAAAACCTATATTGTTTTAGTTTATTAGTTATAGTAGGTAATTTTATGCTAAGTGTAATATCTATCAGTTGTTGTTAGGGTCCCAAGAAACTGGGATACCAGAAAGGAAAAACAGGAAACGTCTTGTTATGTTGCTGACGAACTAGTCCCAAATATTGGTATTCACTTATGTGTCTTTTGTACAATTCTCTATTCGATATAATATACTACTTATATTAGCTACTATTTATACTAAATTATCTATATACATTGAATATTGTTTGAATGTTGTGATGGATATGACATGAAACAGGATGTTCCTCTCGTATTCTTTATTGCGCAAAATTGAATTTTCAATCATTTGTTGAAACAAGCATCTATTAAAGTCGCGTTGCGTGAACCTTCATTTCCCATACCAATGTACTCGTATGCTGGGGTTATTGTATCTCCTCCAAAATATCAAAAACTCGTGTTTCGGTCCTATTTTAAATGACCGTGCTATCATTCTCTACAAGAAAAGCACATTTACTTACTCCGTAATTAGACGTCTGACATAATGTTCTGCTGTAATTTCAGATTCTTCTTCGGAACATTGTTCAAAGAGGCATATTCGTGATTCCGAAGTCTGAAACTCCGAGGAGGATCAAAGAAAATATACAAGTAAATCACTTTTCAATTTTGTATTTTGATGCATTTTTCAAAGTACACATTTAACATTAAACTGGTGGTTTTGGTCTTGGAGATAATGCTAGTGTAGTTATTTAGTAATATGAAAATTCGATATTACACAAACTTTATTTATCATATGGCTCTTGTCTATGTAACTCTGAACTTGTATTGAAAGGTGCTTTTCACTCGTGTGTCTGTGATGAAATAAGGCACCTATAAACTATGGCATTGTAACATTAATTGTTGTTTAGAGCCCTTTAAAAATATTGCTATTTAGATTTTCTCATTTTCTCTGAGCGAGGAAGATATGAAAAAGATAGACGAACTTGACAACGGAGTGCGTCGATTCAAGCTTTCACAGTAAGTTATCAATAATCAAAACCCTTAATAAAATTATACTAATATTTTTGATGTTTGATGATTTAAACAAGGGACATCTTTTATGGTAGTTCGCTATTGGTGAACAATTGTTTTGTTCTTGTCATAATGCAATAATGCGTGTTAGATACCTATTAAGACCAAATGTGTCTACCTTCACTCAATAATACATTTCGTCATACACGATACAGATTGTATAGTGAGTTTATATATAATGTGAATATAATTGCTTTATGTAATCTATGACATTTCATATTGAATATTTAGTTTATAAAATGTATTCTTATTAATTGCAGCTACGATGGACACCCAAATTATCCCTTCCATACAGACTTTTGAAATATTTGGTTTTATTTCACTTAGAGACGGTTTCTTTTCGAAAAAAGACTTTTGATTGTATCAAAGTCAATGATGAAGAAGTGCAATATTTCGTTCATCAATTCTGAGTGTGGTGTGATGATAATTATCAATGAAATTTTGTTTTCGCTTATTTTTTATTTTATTTTCTTTCTTTTTTTATTTTTATGAAAGACATCAAACAAATTGTCTCTTATGAAGCATTTTTTGGTAAGGTAAGTAGCCACTATAGCGGTTGATAATTTGAGGATAGATGTTGTTCCATTCCTATTTCGAGGCAAATCATTTCTGTTTAAAGACTGTCTATGGTGTTCTCTCACGTATTGCCCAAGAAAGTCCCAAATATGCTCAGTTGGTGAAAAAATGCGTTTTACTTCTGATGTTCGCTGGCACATTATCTTGATGGAAAATGCCGCTCACGTGCCAATTAAAGTGCCATATTCCCATAATAGGCAGTTATTCGCAACACACTCCTTTCGTCGCCTCCACTTTCTGCACCTTCCGCCAATGTGTTGCAGGTAAGATCGGGATTCATTTGAGATCAGACCGACTGCGGATTCGGGATCCGTTACGGCAATTATTACAGTGACGCAACAAAAAAATTGGCTCAGTGTAGGGACGTCGCGTTGTCGCTTTAACTTGGTGCGAACTGTTTGGACAGATACTACCTCCTTGTCGTTCCTACTGTGGTTATGAGTCGATTACACAAATGTATCTATCGTAGACGAGGGTCGTTTTGAAGAGTCGACCGTTTTTATGGACGAAATAATTTGTGTCAATTATGCAACCCACAAAGCGATAAAAACTCTATTTCAAGATGATCCTACCTCTCTCCTGTTTCCTTTCTCTGCAAGCCTTCGTCGGCAGCTCAATATCTAGTTCCTAGGAAGCTAGTCTATTAAAGTTTCGATTTCTATTTAAGCGGAACACGATGAAAAACAAAATTCCATAAAACCGGGGCAAAATATGAACAAAAGAAAGATCTATACGGAGCATCCGGAAAAAGTACAAGGATAACAATACCAGTAGTTCCGGAAGAGTAAACGTCTTCTGCTTCATCGATGACATCCGCCATGTAAATCTTGGTTAATCTAAGTAAGTAATGTCACGTTCTCAAATAAGATCAAGGTATACTGGAATCAACAGGCAAACAAACGACCATCAAACACGTCCAGTTTCATATAACACAAAGAAAAAGAATATTTTTCACAGTGGTAAATACAATAGGTTGAAGATGCAGGTTAACTGCTATCCAGAAATGGAAAATTTACAGGGAAAATGAAATCATCACGTTTAGTATATAGCTGTTGGTTTCGTTGTAGGAAAAGCTCTAGCTAAGTAGCTGATGTAGAATAGTCTGTCTTGTCTTTCATTTCCATTTATTTACAATAGACGTGGTCAATAAATTTCTTATAATGTAAAGACAATACTTGTTCTTCAATAAATTCAGTCTCGTATGAAAACAAAACCAAGTAGAACAACAAAGGGGCACTGTTAGTTCCGATACGTATGCCGATAATCTTTTAGAAGATCTAGCCACTAAACTCGACAAAGATGTTGTCAACCAGAAACTCGATGATTTTTATGATTCCGTCCTCCGTTTATTTCTTCTTTGGTTTGGACGTATTTTACCTTTACGAAATACGCTTCGGTATAATTTATACCATATATTTATACCACCTTTCACCTTTATTGGAGAAGAACGCTATCATGACAAGTGAACCAAAACGTTCCTGCAGTTTCGAATGCGGTATGGTTGTGTACAGAATGGACAAATTAAATGTTCTTATAGAAGAACCATTTTTCTACTTAAATAAGCCCATTTCATTTGTGCATGAAAACATCTTTACAGTTTTTGTAAGGGGAGAAAACCCTTACATATCTTTGATGCTGGATTTTAGGTAAAAGCAATCACATTAACACCAGATTTGCAGATTACCAATTAAAAAGAGAAATAATATACAGAATAATTATTAAATCAATAAATTAAAATGCATGATTGTGATGACTTTTAACAAAACTTATAACAATTTGATGATATCTGAATTACATTTTGCAATTCACCGTTTACTGCAAATTGGTTAATAATCATTGATATTCAAACCTTTTAGTGCCTGAAAATGAAAATCTCGAAGGAAACAAAATCCCCTATGGCATCCAATGAACGATTCTGAAACAGCACTACTTCTGAACTCAATTCATGATACCATGGGTACATCAGAAGGGTTACAAGACAACCCGTGGCAGTTTAAAGATGGCTACCGTACTCAATACGAAGCGGGAGATGACCGTAGAACTCATTATAGATTTTATTCATTCGCGCAGCCTTCATTATGATATGTAAATCTGTTGATCATGACTGTACAAAAGACACACAAATCAATAGCACATTTAAATACAAATTTAGTTAGATGCAGTAGAGTCAAACAATGGATTAAACTGCACCATATAGCAGTTTCGTCTTTCTCAGAATCATCAGGTAACTTACTTATGACAACTAAATTATGTTGTTAGGTATTTTATAGATGTGTTAGATAGTCTACTTTGAACCTAGTACTTTGAAGGCATCTAATTTGAACTATTTTTAACCCAGACCATTAGGCTTGCACAAACCGTCTCACCTGAAATATAAGCATCGAGATGTACATGACACATATTCAACACGGAGTCTAAGTTCGATAAGTTTGTTTTAATAATTAAACGTGTTGTTTCTATTTTTACTACATGATCGATTCATCAGGTCATAACTAATTTAGAGGCATAATGGAGAAAAAACAGTAAATGTTTAACAGTACTAATGGAGTAATACATACAATAGCATGAAATATACCATCCTTGCGGTAAACCTTGACTTGTCACGGATTATGAACTAATATCTTGAAATACAGTGTGTTGTTGGATGAAATGACAAACCATTTCATAGGTTTCAAGTCCCTATATCTTTCAAACTTTTTAATTACTAGCAGATGACCTAAAAAGAATAAGCAACATAAAATCTTAAGTAAAACAGAACACAAATCTGTATTTCTTGATCCTGCAGATTAGGCATCCGATAACTTACTTGTTGATACATTATCTTGTATCTAGAGAGATCTATGCTTGTTCGAGAAATAAATTCCCTTCACATTATCTAATATCTCCAAATAGGATTCGGACATTCCTCGTTGATACTGGATTATTAAACTTCACAAAACTAAAAAAAAAAACGTAATCAAAATTTCCTCTCTTTCTTGACAGTACCAAGCAGTTTCATTCTGAGACTGTTAATTCGAACTTGTAATTAACAGTGTGTGAATTTAAAAATTTCCAAACAGCTTTTGCCAAAGAAAGAAACACCCTCCTTAAAACGCTTATGTAGGGATACTTAATTTCTCGTTTTTGTCCACTACCATATTCTCTACCTATGGCGGTACAAAATAGTTTTAAAACGCTAATGATTTAATTGCTGTTTTGCAACATCTTTGAATTCCAATAGACTATTGGCATGAAAATGTCAATAAGAAACTGTTGTCAACTAGAAATTCGATAATTTTTATTATTTCGTCCTTCGTTTATATCTTCATTTGAATGTATTTTTCACGAAATATACTTCAGCACGGATCACAACCATATATCTGTAGCGTCATTCAACCTCCTTGGAAAGGAAAGCTCTCATAAAAAGAAAAACCTCCCCTAACGACCGCACTGAATTAAGCCCACCTCGCTGCCCTCCATGTCTTTGTATTATATGGTTAACTGTTAAGACTACTTAGCAATAAGGATTCGATTGTTTTTCAAATGTCACGTAAACAGTTTTGCATAGGTTTTACCTTGCCTTTTACCGTATATACTGATATTTGTCTCAGTCTCAGATCAGATAACCATATCTGAATGTTTACTATTATAAATATTGGAAATATGGGCAAAATTGACCTCAAGAGAAGTTTGTATGCTTCATCATTCTCACTAATCAGACCACACTGTTATTAAGACTTTTGTCCTGAAAAATGTCTGTTCTAATGTCAATAAATGCGTTTTCAATACGTTGCTTGTTTGGCTTCCTTTCATTCTGTTAGTAATGGAAACTTTGTTGAACTTTTATTTTTTTTACCTTTTTTAAACTGTTGCTTTTAGAGTTTATCCTTAATTCAAAAGATGTGGGCTTTGTAGTTGTCAAGTGAGATTTTACATCTGGGGATTTGAACTAATCAACAATCGTCCGAGCAGAATTGGCGGAACTGGTCTTACATGGTTGAGAACAACGACGCTAAGCAAAGGTGTAGAAAAAAATCCTAGAGGAGATAACTCTCAGGGGAATGGAGAGGATGACTTTGCTTTCAATAATAAATGAAATAAATTATTAAATGGGTTCGTCATAGCATGAACTGTAGAAAGATGAAAGTTTATATATAGATTGTTTTTTTCGTTCGTCACAGAGGTCTGCCTTGAAAGATTTGTTTCCTTTTTGGTCTGGAAGTCTATCTGTATATAACCGTTTGCTATTCGACCTGAAATCTGCCTACAAGTAGCCGTTTTCAATTCGTCACGAAAGTCTGCCCGTAGATAACAGTGTTATATCTTATTAGTCATGGAAGTTTACCTACTTTTCATACTTTACATTACATGTCGAGCAAGTGGACCAATGTCCTCATTTAAACGTGTTTTTAATGTTTCGCTCACTGACTATAATGGTGACATTTTGGTCGTACACGAAAAAATTGTAAGCCCTATCAAATGTGCTTCCGAGTGTGAAAACCACTGCTTAGCAATTGCTTACGATCCTCAGACCAGGGAATGCATCACATATGGCAGAGAAATATCTACAGGTGATTCACCACTGTCAGCAAGAAAAGTGTACTCTAAGAGGGCACATTTATGTAAGTATAAACACGAACTTGATATAAGTGTTTCAAGTACTCGTCGACGTTAACTGAGAGGTGCACGTATTTCAGTTAATACCATAAACATATACACTCTTTTGGCCACAAATTGGAAATCTCACTAAAATTACAAGGAAAAAAGCCAAAAGAAAATTAATATCTTGATTTTGGGAACGAACTTATGATTCTGCAATCATTCTCCATTAAATTTGAGAAAAAACAATTGCAACGCCCATGACAAGTGTTCAACAGTAACAATTCGTGTTATGGTCTGGTATTTATCACGCCATCCTGAAAAGGAAAAACTACTTTAAGGCACAAAATAACCGTATAAGCGTAACCCTAGATTATCCCTTTCACTTTTACTACATTAGAAACTCATGCATAACATCCGTTTCTCGAATCTTTGTGTTCAAGATTTGGCTATCAGTTTCTAAAACTATGTACGCACAATTATCTCCAAATTTACACAATTTAGGAAGAGGAATCAGATATGTCACTAAGCAGAAATGAAAATAGTATGTTGGTGAGGTTGTAGACTAAGATTGAAGGAAAGCGGAAAGCAAACATTTATTTCTAAAAATATTTGGAAGGTATAATTCTTATAAAAAGACCAACCAATGCATTTTCCTTTGTAGATCCCTCAGACTGCAGCGAAGTAAACCCTATCAGTAACTCTGGTGTCAACAACATAAATCTGGCAAATGGTTTACTTTATAATATCTTCTGTGACATGGACAACGAAGGTGGACCGTGGACTGTAAGAATACCTTGGTTTAATATTCTTTTGAGTGACATGGTTCATATTTAAGAAGTATTTGCACACGTGTTGTTTCTTTTAATTCCTATTGTAATTGTGCACTATCGCCATGATTAAACACAGTAAAAACACACCATTTATCACAAGCAAAATTTCGCAAGAAACAAAGAATTAAAACAGGAGTATTGCCTTTATTCTAATTTGTGGTCATTGCCGTTATCTGATTCAAACAATCTCTCGTAATATTCATTCATATGTTGCAGGTCATACAGAACAGACAAGATGAACAGGTGAGCTTCGCTAGAAACTGGACAGACTACAAGACTGGATTCGGAGACTTGGACAGAAACTTTTGGTTAGGTATGTCCTGAATATTGAACTTTTCAGACTCAACTACACTTTCTCTTTCCACATACATTTAAGATTCATTCGAGTTAAAGAAAATGTTCCCTGTCAAGTGTTAGGGAAAACACTAAAGATTATTTGGTATCTTGATTTAAAATTTTTGTGAGTATTACTTTTCATATCTATATATGCCTCATCAAAAGTTTGTTGCAAATTCACCAGAACATTCCTATTTTCGACAGGACTCGACATTATCCATCTACTTACACGAAAGCCATCCATCTTAAGGATAGAGTTAGTCTCCCGTGATGGCGATGCAGGTTACGCCCAGTACTCAGCATTCAGCGTCGCAGACGAATCTGACGGGTACAGACTGTCTATTTCCGGTTTTACTGGAGACGTTTCGAGTAAGTATAGACAACGAAGGCTTTCGTCGGTAAAATTCGAGAGATTGAGGAAACTTTGTATGTTTTAACGACAAATAATGCTTGACAGGAACGTTTTATTCAGAACCAACGTTCTTTGGAATGATCTTACTGATCCTGTTATGTCGTTTCTCATTACTAGTATTTAATAATGTTTGATCCAGCTCACATGTGTTTTAACTATGTGAATAAATTGGTTCATCTTTCATCTTTTGTTTTTATATTTTGTTATTCTGGGTTTTTTTTTATTCTCTACTTTCGAATATTTATATCTCATAAACCCATTTTTGTGTTGTATCTTAACAACTTCTGTTATCTTCAGAAATGTTTGCATTTTTCTTTAGCATTTTCATTTTGTGTAATAAAAACTTCTTCATTTTCTTCTAATAGGAGACGCTATGGAATATCATAATGGACGCCCGTTTGTCACTAACGACAAAGGAGACCAACATGAATGTGCCAAGTCTTTTACAGGCGGTTGGTGGTTCTTCAATTGTTTACAGTGTAATCTGAATGGACGGCACGTGGATGATATACATTTTCGCGGTGGTGTTAGTGCGATGAAATGGAATGGCTTTTACTATTATCAGGACTACGCTCCTATGCTGAAATCAAGAATGCTCTTGAAACCGTCACGTTGATTTTTCAGTAGTGGTATATGACGCTGTTTGTTTGTTCGCTCAGAAAAGACTATGCGTTCTCGGAGGCGTGACGTCTACAAATGGAAACCTTGTTTAATACATCCAGGATTCTGCGCGCATGCCGGCTTCTACGATGAAAACTGACTTGATGAAAATGCTGATGTAAAATACATGTATGTACTGCAGTCAAATTCAAATGGACTACCACGACGTAACATAGAAGCATGTGTTGTCAAATCATACACTATCATTGTCCAATATGTATAGTCTCTCAAGGAGTCGCTTTTAGCATGTGTTCCACAGACAACACTCGTGCCATAGTGTTTGCAAGACAAATGTGAAGTCCAGTGAGGTACCAGTCCAGTACGTGTGCCAGTCTTCGATGTTCATGTGAACTGTACCAGTGGTTAAAAGTTCAAGAAATCCGTTCCCTAGCATCACGCTACAATAGCCATGACATATATCTGACTTGAAAATGTCCATGTGGTCTGCTTCTTTTAGAAGAGGAGGAATGCTTGCAGTTCTACTGTTGGGCATTTTATTTCCAAAGCCACATTTATGTTGTTGCTTTGTACCCTTTGTTAAAGTCATGACCATGGTATATTGCACAACATCAGTGTTTTTCAAGCCGAATGAATGTTTCTCAGATTAGTTTTATCAGAAATATACTAATAATTACTCCTGGTATTATTGCAGATAGCATGTCAAATTGGTTACATATAAATTGACGAGCAAATATATTTTATAAATAATTTGTACAATGTGGACAAGTGTTGTTTAAGTGGAATATTTTTTCTATTGAAAATTTAGTTTTTTGTGGTTATTGTAATGATATTAAGATATTTTTCTGTAATTATGGATGAATCATGAAGGAGAGGTTGGGAGGGGGATTAGGGGAGATAGCACCATCCCGGAATTCTGTTGTTTTTGTTATCTGACATCGGAACCTAGAAGATTGTGCCTAACGTTTTATTTCAAGTAAGAATATAATTTTACATCCAAAGTAAACTTCCCGCGAAATGCAGAATGGAAAAGGAAGTACGCGAGTCCGGAAATAGATAATTAAAAAAAAATGTGAATACAAATACGGAGTCGGACTCCAGTGATATATACCGTATCGCGCGATTTTTCAGTGTGTTATGAGATATATGGAAATGCTTAAATCAAATATGTTCCGAGTAACGTGCCTACATTTTAAAGTAGATTGAACTAATTAGTCTAATGTAATTAGGTATTAATCGTTATCATTGTTTATTCTGGTGAAATAAATATATGTCGTTGTATATATCATCATATCGGTTTATTGCCATGTAAAATACACTGTTTTTTTGTTTCAGTGGAAAAATATGTACATATTCTAATCAAAATGTATACCATTTATGCTAATTTCTGGAATTTATGCTCTTTGTATGATGTATTTCTGAAATATTTAGATTTGTTTAAAAGAACTTCATTTCATTTCCATCTGCAAAAGCGTATCTAGCGTTTCTCGTGCAGGTTCAGTCCGTCCAACCATTTCAAACGCTTACGCGAAAGCAATCGTCATCTCTGACAAGAGAAATAAATAGCAGTAAGAGTCATTCGGCGTCGAAGTAAATCTGAAGGTGTAATTAATTATAGATAAGTCATTGAATTTTTCGCTTGCGATACTATGTGATCTTTTCACAGACGATTGACGAGGTTTTGCTGATACATATGTATTTAATTATGGAAGCTGATTTGTGATATTTCGTTATTTCGTCTTTTCGCCGCAAACAGACCAGAATTTAAAAAAAACCTTCAGGGTTGTTAATTCTCGTTTTTCGGGGCGAAATCACGAAAGGACGAGGATAAAAGGTTTTATAAATTTCTAGATTAAGCTGGTAAGTTCACAAGCCAAGGAATCGCTGTCTTTATACGCGATTGTCGGATGGTTATGTGGCACCCTGATTAAGTGATTTAATATTTTACAGCAGTATTTGATAAATATCTTAAGTAAATCCTGTACGGTAATAGTTTCTTTGTTTAATACTCTCCATGGCAGTTGTAATTATTGTTTATTAACATATCGCTTCGTGTCGCTAGATCACGTGACCGTCACTTTCGGTTTGTATGTATTTTGCATTGCGGCCCGTGTTAGGCATATTGCGTATGGTTGTGTAATGTGTGTAATCATGGGTGGTGTCATGTGATGTGTTGTTTACTATTCTCTAGTTTGAACCTATTACCACAACGCTATCTACTGTATCTATTCGAGATATAAGTACACATCCCCAGCACCACATGCAGGGTAAGTTGCTGTGAATTATCTGTAAACGATTATTACCCATAAATAATTGATATTGCTGTACAAGTTCAGTCTGTCGTATTTTACACATACACGTTTATATTATCTCCTACTTCAGATGTTCGGTATTGTAAAAGTAGATTTATGTGCTCGTATTATATAGTCATGTTTTTGTCTTTTTAGGGATATAATGAACTTAATAAACCGAGAATAAACTTGAAACAGACAACCTCGAGTCAGTCGTTTATTCAAAAGAACCCTAATTTAATAGTTATTCATGATATCTTTTTCTAATATATATTAATATGTGAGCCGAGTGAAAAGGATTTTTAACCTCTATCTAACACTGGTGTTGGCAGAAGGTCTTTGTCGCATGGACTTGTAGTCTAATCCCACGTATATAAAGTTACAGATATTCAACAGAAACTGTGACTTTGGTGGTTGGTACAACACAATCTCATTTTTTGAAGACCACACCCACGGTTTATATAAATTTCGTGGTGTTACTGTCTTCTAGGATACCAGTCAAAAAGCTATGCTTTGGACAAAATGTTGGTAACACAGTAAAGATCACAAAACACAAAAAAGCGAAAACGTTTAGTCCGAATGATTACATTTCAATGCACTTAGATTTGTTAGCGTTTATATGTGAAATAAAACTCTAATTTCCAAATGTCCAGTTGAACAAAAATCATAAAAAGACAAGGCGATGCTTAGAGGAAGGGAGGTAACTCCAGTTTCTTAATTCAATTTCCAAACCCTGCCCTTAAAAGCGGTTCGCTAGGCTGTGGCACCCGAGAGCTACGCCCAGATAATGCAACGAGACATTCTTTCATGACACACAAGCATATATGTATTTAGAATCTAGTTAGTAATATCGACGGTATGTTCCAATATTAGTACTTGATCCTAACAAACAAATGTTCCTTCCTATTTAAGATTGGGGTCGATTATTAACTCCAGACCGAAGAAGAAATCTTAATTTTTTGGGGCGACTTTTCGACTTTGTAACCTTGTATTTATTTTATGTTCTGTGTGAAGAAAAGCGTTGCTAACATTATTTTTCCCCGTATGGTGGGTTGCCATGTTAAGGGACTGAAACAGGTTCATGTGCTCCAATATACTGTATCGCTACGACAGGGGACTGTAACAGGTTCATGTACTCCAATATACTGTATCGCTACGACAGGGGACTGTAACAGGTTCATGTACTCCAATATACTGTATCGCTACGACAGGGGACTGTAACAGGTTCATGTACTCCAATATACTGTATCGCTACGACAAGGGACTGTAACAGGTTCATGTACTCCAATACACTGTATCACTATGACAAGGGACTGTAACAGGTTCATGTACTCCAATACACTGTATCACTATGACAAGGGACTGTAACAGGTTCTTGGACACTTGTATAGATTGCCACGACAGGGAACAAGGATAGGTTCATGGACTTTCATATGGTGTACCTCCACGACAGGGAACAAGGATAGGTACATGGACTTTCATATGGTGTATCGCCACGACAGGGAACTAGGATAGGTTCATGGACTTTCATATGGTGTACCTCCACGACAGGGAACTGGGATAGGTTCATGGACTTTCATATGGTGTACCTCCACGACAGGGAACTAGGATAGGTTCATGGACTTTCATATGGTTTACCTCCACGACAGGGAACTAGGATAGGTTCATGGACTTTCATATGGTTTACCTCCACGACAGGGAACTAGGATAGGTTCATGGACTTTCATATCGTGTACCTCCACGACAGGGAACAAGGATAGGTTCATGGACTTTCATATGGTGTATCGCCACGACAGGGAACTAGGATAGGTTCATGGACTTTCATATGGTGTATCGCCACGACAGGGAACTAGGATAGGTTCATGGACTTTCATATGGTGTACCTCCACGACAGGGAACTAGGATAGGTTCATTGACTTTCATATGGTGTATCTCCACGACAGGGAACTAGGATAGGTTCATGGACTTTCATATGGTGTATCGCCACGACAGGGAACTAGGATAGGTTCATGGTCTTTCATATGGTGTATCGCCACGACAGGGAACAAGGATAGGTTCATGGTCTTTCATATGGTGTATCACCACGACAGGGAACTAGGATAGGTTCATGGACTTTCATATGGTGTATCGCCACGACAGGGAACTAGGATAGGTTCATGGACTCTAATATGGTGTACCTCCACGACAGGGAACTGGGATAGGTTCATGGACTTTCATATGGTGTATCTCCACGACAGGGAACTAGGATAGGTTCGTAGTCTTTCATATGGTGTATCGCCACGACAGGGAACTAGGATAGGTTCATGGTCTTTCATATGGTGTATCGCCACGACAGGGAGCAAGAATAGGTTCATGGTCTTTCATATGGTGTATCGCCATGACAGGGAGCTAGGATAGGTTCATGGACTTTCATATGGTTTACCTCCACGACAGGGAACTAGGATAGGTTCATGGTCTTTCATATGGTGTACCTCCACGACAGGGAACTAGGATAGGTTCATAGACTTTCATATGGTGTTATCGCCACGACAGGGAACTAGGATAGGTTCATGGACTTTCATATGGTGTATCTCCACGACAGGGAACTAGGATAGGTTCATGGACTTTCATATGGTGTATCGCCACGACAGGGAACTAGGATAGGTTCATGAACTCTCATATGGTGTATCGTCACAAAGGTCCGATATCAAAAACAATCAATTATCTCTAATTACTGTTATCAAATTTCCATACACCAAACTATGTAACAATTCTTAATTCATGCAGCCATCTTTTTTAAAATGACTATCAGTAAAGGGACTTATGTACTCTGATTTCCAGCTTCATTAAAATATCCTTGTACTCTGGTTTCCAGTCGCATTAAACCGTCATTGAACTGTGGTTTCTCGCTTCATCAAAACCTCAGTTTTCTATTTAATCAAAACCTCCCCTGTCCTCTGAGTTCCCGCCCTATTTATTCCTTCTTTGTACTCCGGATTCCTGCCTGATTAAACCTCTTGGTCCTCTGATTTTACGCCTTTTTAAAACCTCATTTGTACTCTGGTTTCTTGCCCCATTCCAACCTTCTTCGTACTCCGATTTCGTGTCTCAATAAAACCTCCTTTCTCCTCTTGGTTACTATCTCATCAAAATCTTGTTTTCCCTCTGGTTTCGCGCCTCATCAAACCTTTTTTTCTGATTTCTCGCCTCATTAAACCTTTGTTTTCTGATTTCCCGCCTCATCAAAACCTTTGTTTTCTGATTTCCCGCCTCATCAAAACCTTTGTTTTCTGATTTCCCGCCTCATTAAAACCTTTGTTTTCTGATTTCCCGCCTCATCAAAACCTTTGTTTTCTGATTTCCCGCCTTATCAAACCTTTGTTTTCTGATTTCCCGCCTTATCAAACCTTTGTTTTCTGATTTCCCGCCTCATCAAAACCTTTGTTTTCTGATTTCCCGCCTCATTAAAACCTTTGTTTTCTGATTTCCCGCCTCATGAAAACCTTTGTTTTCTGATTTCCCGCCTTATCAAACCTTTGTTTTCTGATTTCCCGCCTCATGAAAACCTTTGTTTTCTGATTTCCCGCCTTATCAAACCTTTGTTTTCTGATTTCCCGCCTTATCAAACCTTTGTTTTCTGATTTCCCGCCTCATCAAAACCTTTGTTTTCTGATTTCCCGCCTCATTAAAACCTTTGTTTTCTGATTTCCCGCCTCATGAAAACCTTTGTTTTCTGATTTCCCGCCTTATCAAACCTTTGTTTTCTGATTTCCCGCCTCATCAAACCTTTGTTTTCTGATTTCCCGCCTTATCAAACCTTTGTTTTCTGATTTCCCGCCTTATCAAACCTTTGTTTTCTGATTTCCCGCCTCATCAAAACCTTTGTTTTCTGATTTCCCGCCTCATTAAAACCTTTGTTTTCTGATTTCCCGCCTCATGAAAACCTTTGTTTTCTGATTTCCCGCCTCATTAAAACCTTTGTTTTCTGATTTCCCGCCTCATTAAAACCTTTGTTTTCTGATTTCTCGCCTCATTAAAACCTTTGTTTTTTCTGATTTCTCGCCTCATCAAAACCTTTGTTTTTTCTGATTTCTCGCCTCATTAAAACCTCCTCTGTATTATGGTTCTCTCCCAAAGAAAGACGTCCGTGGTTCCTTTTTTCCTGCTTTCAGTAAAACGTTCAAACGTCGGTTCAGGCCCCTGACTTACACTGAATGAAACCCCAAGTTTAAAACAAATTATAACTTTAAGTATACAACACAACTATCTTACGAAAGCTTAAACAACACAGCTTTCACGTAACAGACATTTTTGAATTGCTTAAAACAACATGCCATTAAGACATCTAATATAGAACGTTTTGAATTATTCTTAGAGAATATCTGAAAACGGGAAAATAATAATTTGAAATGCAGTTTTGTTCCTTGTTTTACTCTGCTGTATTTAACTCTACTGTTCTATCACGTGGTACTTTTCACTTGTGTGTCCTTTGTACTATCACCGAGATTTCTGGTGGTAGACACTGCTGGCGGACTTTTAGACTCCGAGGTTTGCTATAAGCTGCATGCCACGTTTTAATTCTTTCAAATGGTGACACGGTTTAGAATATACTCGACGTTGTTCTTAAATCATCAGATACACGAAAAGTATGAATAATTTATTGAATGATAGGGCTAGTGGACCTTCCCATCGAGATTTTAAATTTTCTTCCGATCACTTTGAGTTTTCCTCAATCGCCTCATTCGCTTCCAAATTTAGGCTCTCAACATTACTGATCAGAAGGAATAAACAGCTGTATGATGCAGTTTGATTCGTTGTTTGGCTCTACTGTATGCTACTCTAAAGTTGTGTTAAAATGTGCTACTCGGTTGTGTGTCTTTTGTACAATCACTAGGAAAACTACCCCAGTAGAGATACATGAATTGTAAGCTTGCACTGCGATAAAGAGTTTGGGTAATTTCAGAAACATATAAATAACTGGAAAATAAGACTTATTGCATGATATACGCATGACATTTTTCAATAATTCACTTACCGTTGTATTAGACGTTATAACCTTTGTAATTCTCGTTTCAATGGATGATAATAGTCTCGCACGCGCGTAGTGATGTTATTATATCCGTTTAAAATATCATCCTTCTGTCACAGGTTTGAGGTTTCTCTATTGCGGGGTCCTAATGGATTGGTTAAAGTTTTTTTTGTTGTTTTTTAGCAAATGATATGTGAATACATGTGAAATATGAAAAAAAAACTGTTGCTGTGGTATCAGAAACGCTGAAACAAGGGGCGGTTCCATGGTAGTTGTTAGGACGGCAAATTGAATGTTATCGTTGTTTTCGTATCTATTTCCGTCATTTTTGTGTCGATAAAAACGAAACCATATTTTAACGCAGAAAAACTGTAAAAATAATAAACTTTCTATTTTGTTTAGACAATCGAAGGATAACTTCAATTGAACACTTGTAATTGAATATATAGCTACATAACACACTCTTCAATCCTCAAAAAAAACCATACGAATATTTCAAGAAGTAGGCATCGCAATGCTACGCTTTTGTATATATTCAACAGTGGTATGTTTTTCATAATTATTAATCATAGAGATATTCTTTTGAAATGAAAATCGTCATTATGGTAAGATTTAACAGAACATATTACAAACATAAGGTCTTTTAAAAGCGGGGCGTACGTTTTTACTCTGACAGTTTGCATCCAAATTATGTAATGAAGCTAAAAAAGTCGATAAATCCATAGCACGGACCAGTAGCAGACCATGGGTTTGTAAAATGAAGTGGAGACCTTATCAGGATTCCTACATTAAATGCCATCCGTTAGATGCCTCTATATGTAGGTTCCAATATCAGATGTCCTGTGATATGAATATTACATTTGATTTTCTATTCGTCATACAGAACAGCCATTCAAAATGTCAAACAAATACTTCCGGACAAAAACTGAATTGCAGGATATTCTGTGTTCAAGGCTACCATTGTCTGATATTACTACCATGTAACCTTACCAATTCTATTTTATTTCAACATTATAAAATAAATGTTATTTCTCTAATTGTATCACTGTAATAGTACCAATATTGCTCTACATAGAGCTCCCAAGCAACAAGTACAGCTTTAGCATTTGTTTGACAACAAATTCAAATGTTTTTTTTTCAATCACAAACACTTGGTGACAATAAGCATAATTTTCACAATGTTCAGGCCAAAAATGGTCGACAAAAACAACCACTCTTATCTCACAATATCAGCTCCACTTTGGTTTGAAAGCAAACACAAATCTCACAGATTTACTCTGTCAATAGATTTACAAGTTACAAATACGACAAATGAAGTCTCTCATCGGGTTGAAAACCAGCACAACTGTAGCCTTCTTTTTAATTTAACAACAAACACAAATTTAGCTCGCCATTAATTTGACAACAAGCACAAATTTAGCCCGCATTAATTTAACAACAAGCACAAATTAAGCCCGCCATTAATTTAACAACTAGCACAAATTTAGCCCGCATTAATTTAACAACAAGCACAATTTAGCCCGCCTTTAATTTAACAAGCACAAATTAAGCCCGCCATTAATTTAACAACAAGCACAAATTTAGCCCGCATTAATTTAACAACAAGCACAATTTAGCCCGCCATTAATTTAACAACAAGCACAAATTTAAGCCCGCCATTAATTTAACAACAAGCACAAATTTAGCCCGCCATTAAATTAACAACAAGCACAAATTTAGCTCGCCAAAAAATCAACAGCAAGCCATGAAAATGACAAAACCACAAATCTTACGTGTTGTTAGATTAACGACAAACACAAATTTAGCCTGCCATTTGAAAACAAACGCAATTATCGCCTGTCATGAAATTGACAACATGATACTTTATACACTATGGGGGAAATATGTTCAAACTAATTATAACAGTCGATCCAGATAAAAGTTTACGGAGAGAACGCAGCTCGGATTGCATTACTTGGGACATCAGATTCTTATTGGCTAAAATAAAATCGATATGAATCTATGCTCATATCATTGGTCTAAGATCAAAAGCAATATATAACACATTAACAGACGATGATTTGGCTATGAATAAATTTTGTAAGACCAGTGATGTCTACACAGCAATGTTGAGACACAGATGGAACTAGATTGGTTGAGACACGGATGGAAGTAGATTTGTTGAGACACGGATATATCTATACTTGTTGCGACACAGATGGAACTATTCTCGTTGAGTCACTTGTGTAACTATACTTGTTGAGACACATGTGTAACTGTACTTGTTGAGACACGTGTGTAACTATACTTGTTCAGACACAGATGGAACTATACCTGTTGAAACACGGTTGTATACTTGTTGAGACACAGATGTAACTATATTTGTTGAGACACGGATGTAACTATACATGTTGAGACACGGATATAACTATACTTGTTGCGACACAGATGGAACTATTCTCGTTGAGTCACTTGTGTAACTATACTTGTTGAGACACATGCGTAACTGTACTTGTTGAGACACGTGTGTAACTATACTTGTTCAGACACAGATGGAACTATACCTGTTGAGACACGAGTGTATACTTGTTGAGACACTGATGTAACTATACATGTTGAGATTCGGATGTAACTATACATGTTGCGACACAGATGGAACTATTCTCGTTGAGTCACTTGTGTAACTATACTTGTTGAGACACATGTGTAACTGTACTTGTTGAGACACGTGTGTAACTATACTTGTTGAGTCACGAGTGGAACTATACTTGTTGAGACACGTGTGTAACTGTACTTGTTGAGACACGTGTGTAACTGTACTTGTTGAGACACGGATGCAAGAAAACTTGTTGAGACCTATTCTTTGAAACTATCAGTTAGTTTTTAGACAGATATATCTTAAGATAATTATGGGTTTTGAAAATAACTTATCCGTTTCCTGGAATATTTCGGAATCAAAATCCGAGACAAACAATAGCACTTTTGATACATATTTAACTGTAACACATTTTCCTTACAAACTAATGTTTTTTGTGTACGGAACATTATTTCCTATCGTGATTGTCATAGGATACGTTGGGAACATCCTGACGGCAATTGTCCTCTGGAGCAAGGAAGTGGCATCATCACGAAACATAATCCTTCGTGTTTTACTTGTTTCAGACATAATATTTATTACCTCTGCTACGGTAATGGTACCTGGGTTTATTTACAAGGATTCGGAAGGAAGGTCATTCTGGCCTCAAGGACGGGTAATAAGCTATTATTTCATGATGGCGGCTCAAATGTTCAATGTATATATCATTGTCTGTGTTTCAGCGGAGAGGTATATGGCAATATGTTATCCTTTTAAAAATATGTACTTACATAGCAAACGAAACGTGTTAGTAGTTATTTGTATAATCGCCCTGTTGTCGGTGTTATACAATATACCATGTGTCTTTATTTTTGAAGAACGCCAAGTAATGTGTCACAGTGAGAACTCAACACAGCAATGCTACATATATGTATACACAGCATTTGCAGCAAGTATTTTTTACAGGTATATATACAGGTTGAAGATGTACGCCTTTGTTTATTTCATATTCCCGTTAACTGTATTACTAGTTTTAAATATCTTAATTGTAAAAGAAATTAAACAAATGCGGAAGCGGCGTGCTCGATTGGGTAGAGAGATGAGCGAGGAGGTAAACCTCACTAAATCTATCGCCATCATCGTTTTAGTGTTTACAATCGTACAAACATTAGGAATGATAAACCAATTCAGACTGCCAGTAACCTCAGTGGGAGAAGAAATTGTCGATCCCCGTGTTATTATAAATTTTATGTATCTGCTAAACTCTAGCATAAATTTTGTGATCTATGTCGTAGTTGGAAGAAAATTTAGACAGAAATGTATGTCTATCTTTTGTAAATGTCGGTGTTATTGTATAAAAACACCCAACGTTGTGTAGATACTCATACAATAGTAATGTTTATTTGAGAATGTAGTTTGTGGTCTCTTCTATTCGAATCAGAGAAATTGTCAAGAATTGCACACTCAGAACAATTTCTGTGGTTAAAATTTGTCAGAATATGTATATTCTGGACTGCAGACTGTAAATGAGTGAAGGATTTGTCGTCAATGTCGTCTTTTCAGAAAAAGGTGTATCCTTTACTTATAAACAAAAATCTTTTTAAATAGGTGAAAGTAGTGATAAAATGTCACAAAACGTAAATGTAGCTGTTTTGATGTTCTGTAATGTTAGGAACCAAACGCACGGATATACAGAAGGGAAGGGAAGAACAAAACTATTTCAATAACGCTAGTCTTCAACACGTGTCTTGGATGACAATTAACTCGAAGTAAATCAATCATGTGTATTTGGTTACAGATATTACGTATTACTTTACACAGAAAAAATGTATTTCGCATTTTATTAGAATTATAAGAATACGTTTGCGAAGTATGGGATAGTTGTGGGGTTATTGTGTCATCAAATAACGAATAAAATCCAATTAGAGGCAGCCCGAATTGTGACTGGTTTACCCATATATACTAGATCTGACTTACTATTAAGAGAAACGGTTGGTAAGAACTTAAATTAAGACGTCAACATCGAAAGTTATCCATTTTTATACTATAATTAACAGGGCTGCACCATCTTTCCTCACTGATTTTCTTCCTGAACATATTGGCAGTCTCACTAGGTATAACTTAAGAAACGCAGATCAGTTACGACAGCCAACTTACTGTCTTCAATTTATGTGTGACTCATTTTTTCCTTCTACAACTGATCTCTGGAATGGATTAGACGAGTCTTAAAAACTGTTGGTTCACTGAATTTGTTTAAAACCAAACTATGTACAAGAAGCACCAACAAGCTTAAATCGTGCTATTTATCATATGGCCCTCGGAAATTAAATATTCTTTATTGTCGTTTGAGAAATAGAGCAAGCTCACTCAATTATGACCTATTCGGAGCCAATCTCACAAACTATGCATCTTGCTCCTGTGGACATCCTTCCGAAGAGTCATTTCATTACTTACTTCACTGTACCAACTATATACAAATTCGTAACACCCTATTTACGGAACTGTCGTGGTATCCGGGTGATATTTCGATAAACGTTCTTTTAAACGGAGACGCAAGGCTAAATTCAGCTGAAAAATCGCTATTAGCTAGAGCTGTTCCAAAATTTATCGATGTATCTGAGCGATTTGGCTAGTCATCTACATTCCCCACCTTTCCTCCTTTGTACTATATACTCCCCTCTTCCCTCCTTACCTTCCCTCCTTCCTTCTGTTCAGTCCTTCCCTTATATTTCAATAAAAAAATTATTATTATATATATTGTTACATTGCTTGTTGTTTGTATTGGTGTATAAACTATGTAATGGAGAGGGCTTTATAAGTTGGTAAAACTTGTGTCCAATCCTATTGTACGAACTTTCTGTAATAGAATGATTATTAAATCAATCAGAAAACAGTGTGTCTGAATCGAAATAATCTATTTGAAGGTGTTCATGTAAATATTTGTAAAGATATGAGGAAGTTCATTTTTGTTTTGAAATTAATAGGCCATTATTTTCATTTTATATTTGATGAACTTTCAGTACATCGTAACAGTGTCATCGGGTCATATAATCATAGTATTTCAACAGTTTCCTTGGAATTGTAATATATCTATAATCTGATTTACATGCTAACATTTACATAATATATAATATTAGATAAAGAGTGACGTTTCCGATCAATCAATCAATCAATCAATCAATCAATCAATCAATCAATCAATCAATCATTTTAGCTCCAGTCTTCCATTTTATCCACTGTATGATGATTAATTTTCATGGTAAATTTATTTCAATCGATTTTATGTATATTCTTATTCAGCTATTCCATATGTCCACGAAATGTTGCCATTTGTAAATGAAAAACCACGATGAATTAGGCCCTGGAAAATATTTGGTTTCCAAGGATTTCGTTTGCCTTTCGCTACATTTCTTAATCTACAATAAATTAGTGTTGTAAGGTCTGGATTTGTATGTTTAAAATCACTGAATCACTGATGTATTGTACATAAGATGCAGGTTGATGAAAATGACGGGGAAGATTTACGGCCGTCATAGTGATCTCATTGAGAAATATTTCATTGCTTTGTGCGATGCGAAGCTGGACGTGCTTGTTCGTTAGTTTGCCTTTTGATCCTTGTATATACTTTGTTCTCATTTGAGAACGTGACAATACCTCCTTAGATTGACCAGAATTAACAAGACAGGTGTGTTCGATGAATCAGAAAACGCTTACTCTTCCAAAACACCTGGTCATATTCTCCTGGTACTTTTTCCGGAGTCTCCGAGTAAATCTGTTTTTGTTCATATTTTGCCCTAGTTTCATTTGTCTTATTTGGAATACACCAGTTAGAAAATTCCAATGAATTATTGGTATTTATCTATAGAAAGACAGACGTAGTCTTGCTTGTTTGCGTTATAAAATAAAGATGTTTCAAAAAATGCCAAACTTCCGTTTTGCGCTTGGAGAGAGTCTGATATGAGAATAATACGCTATCTCTTTTATTGATTTTCAAAGAAACAATTAGCAGATATCACTTGGCTTACCTATGATTTTGGTAAAACTGTTCCTTAGGCTAGTCGTTAAATAGTATGAACAATTGTGTATGAATTATTCCACAACCATTTTTACACTGTATTTGAAATATTCATTATTTCATTACCGTTTGATTTTATATCACAAAAAATCTCATTTCTTTAAAGGGTATATGATCGCATTGTAAGACTAAGGTTCTCTTAAGACTAGCGACATAACAACTGTTTATCAGCCAACTTTAGACGGGGTAGTTAATGTGATATTGGCAGTCCGAAATCAAGCAGGACTAATTATGTGATATAAATGTCACTGATGCTGACGAAGGCAAAGTTCGGAACGTTTTAGTGTAATGGGTTGGTGAAGAGACTTACTCGTCATTAATAGAAATCTAGATCATAGTCAAAAGGTACAAAAATTCATGATTTATGATAAAGAATTTGAAATAAATTGAGAAATCTGTTGCGAAAGAATCTTAAACAAAATCAAAGTTCTCTCTGCATCTTTTCTTGAGCATGTTATTGACTTGAAATTTAATAATGTAAGTGTTGATTTCGTTGACAGTTATAAACACCTGGGAGTAATCTTGAATGAAAATTGTAAGTGGAGTACTCACATTGAAAATATTTGCAAAAAGGTATCAAAACAATTGGGTGTCTTACGTAAATTGAAATACATATTAAATAGGAAAACTTTAAGTAAAATGTTCAGATCATATATTCTGCCTATACTAGAATACTGTTGTGAGGTATGGGATGGGTGTACTCTCGGTGACGCAGACAAATAAGAAAAACTTCAGCTAGAGGCTGCGAGGACCATTACTGGTTTGCCTTCGTACTCTAGTAGAAATTCTTTGTATCTTGAATCTGGCTTTGAAACTCTATCCGAACGAAGAACTAGACGGAAATTACAATTATTCTATAAAATTCATAATAATCTTACACCTTACTATCTTCCCTCTCTACTACCCCCGTGTGTATCAGACACCCCCTCCCGCCACCGATATAATCTCCGATTTTCCGAAAATTATTCTTTGCCCAATTATCGACTTTAGTCAACAGCATTGTCCTTCTACAGTCCGACTCAGGAATCATTTAAATCTCGTTATTAGACACAGTGTATCATATACAGTTTTTAAAAATAATCTTCGTAGGCAAAATGCAGTAAAAGTCCCTATATATTATCTAATTGGTGACCGAAAAAGTAATATCTTACATACCAGACTGAGAAATAACTCTAGTACACTACACGATCACTTATTCCATGCCAATTTAATAGATTTTCGTCACTGTCAATGTGAACATCCGATTGAAGATACATTTCACTTCTTCTTTGTCTGCAATAATTATGCGGGTCAGAGAATTACTCTCTACCGCGAACTGAATTATTTTATTCCACTTGACCTGCAGCTTTTACTACATGGTAATACTGAATTATCCGTTCAAAAAAACGTGTTAATAACAACAAAAACACAACAATTTATTGTAGAAACTTATAGATTCTGAACATTGTATAACGTGCACTCCCTTTCTGTCCTAACTAATCCCCTTCTTCTATATCTATATTGCCACATTCTCTCTCTCAAGATAAGTTGAAAACTGCTTTAATTAAGTATAAAAGTCTTAATTTTGTATTAAGTAACGATCCTTCCGAATGTTCTCATTCTAAGTATAAGTATGAATATTTGTATATGTTAAAACGTAGTTATGTGTGTATTTAATTACCCCCTTCTCTGTCTGTCCCTGCCCTCTCTCTCTCTCTCTCTCTCTCTCTCTCTCTCTCTCTCTCTCTCTCTCTCTCTCTCACCCTCTCTCCTGTATATATATATATATATATGGAAAATGCCATCTTGTGAATATGTGTATTGTTTTATTTTTCGGGTAAGGGCTTAATATAAATTAGCAAACTTGTGCCCAAATCCCATTTGTACTTATTTGACAAAATAAATATGTTTAAATCTAAATCTTGTTTTGTTTTTTATCTATGTTTGTTTTTGCACCTGGATAAGACAAAGCTCTCAAATATTTATCTTACCATTTTGGTGATATTTTCATTAAAAAAATAAGATTCAATGACCGAAATTTTAGAAAACATCATTTTTCCAGAGTAAATAAAACTTGACCTGCATGTAGCCATTGTACAACTACATGCCAATTTACAATTCTATATATGTATGTACCAATGAATAAATGTACAGACATGAAATCATGACGGGATGTCAGTAATGAACGCTATGTCCTTAACCATGCATTTATATTGTGACATTTGAAACAATATGCTAAACAGATATATTCATGATTTGGGACGAAAGACAATGTCACGGCCTCATTTCTAAGCGGAACCCGCCATAGAAAGGAACATCAAAATGTATCATTGATACAGGCTGTACGTCTCGCCTTGCAAAATTTAGGGTCATATAAGGGTCAAGAGGGCCTCCAACAGTAAAAACAAACCGAAGAAGAAAAAATTGGATAGTAAGGAATGCAAGAAAACATATATATCCCAGTAACAGTTGTAATGGGGTTAGGATTTGCACTTTTCAATGTCTCAATGTACAAAGTTGACGACACGAAATATATCACCGATTCTACAGCGGCCCACTATTTAGTCGCATTGTTGAAAGAAAATCAATTTTGTATAAGCAGTGGGTCTAGGCCCTTGGGGCAAGAGGGATATAGTCCAGAAGGGAAAATAGAGTCAATTCTGTAAAATCCTACTCCTCCTGTGGGAATGATTGAATTTTTCCGACTTTGGTCTGATGCATTCTTCGGCAAATAGAAATCAATTTTGCGTAAACAGTTAGTCTCGGTTCCTTGAACGCGATGGGTGGGGCCAAATAATGGAAATAGAGCAAATTCTTTCACAGGAAAATAAAAAAAAAATCCTGCTCCTACAGGAACAGTTTGGCTGACCCCTTAAAGGTTGTGTGCATGGATATTTGGATTTCCTTTCCCTTTAGCTTTCATGAAGCAAACTCAGCCAAGTGAAGCAAGATGAGCGATAAAAGCCCTATGTGCCTCTTGTTACGAAATTGTTTACCTGTTGGTATTCTGTTATTCTGAATAGGACACAATAGCATAGAGATAGATATACAACCGAGCTTGTCACTGACCCTGCTTCTTAGTCACATGTTTACAGAAATGGTAACTGTTAAAAGTAACAATCTCCTATTCGCATAACATTATTAGCTATATTTCGGAACATTTTCTACCCTTTCGGACAGAAACATCCATACTCCCGATGAGGTAAAAATATCTCTATCTTATCAGGGTAAGACAGTATGCACGAAACGAACATAAACACGTGATTAACCGGAAGTTGTAAATTTGAGGCTGGAGACGTGAGAGACGTGACTGATTGATATTGACAGGTTAAGATAGGTTTGAAATAATTTTAAGACGGTATATTATCATATTTGTTTATTCTAATTATTTTAATTGCATAATGACTACAATTTATCATTACGATTGTCTTTGTACAATGCCTCATGTAAATAAAAAGTCGGTTAAGATAAAAAAAAAAAAAAAAAACAGTGTCCTTATTTGCCTGATTAATTTTCTGCAAATATTTGTTTCATTATTCATATCTGTTTAGCATGTTGGAGAAAAGGGGTAGAAAAAGGATCATTCTATAGTTTGAAAGAAGGACAGTCTTACCCTGAAACTAGGGAAATATCCTATTATCCGTCGGGTTGGTAATATCAATAGAATAGAAGTTCTAATAACACAATCAATGTGGGTGTGACGTTTCGATGACTACACAGTCACTTTTATAAGACAAACGACCAGTGTGGAGCGTATTAGCACTGACGAACGTAGTGTATGAGATGGTAAAGAATCTACCAACTTTTTCGGCTGT
Organism: Ylistrum balloti; assembly: GCF_031769215.1. Lineage (NCBI taxonomy): Eukaryota > Metazoa > Mollusca > Bivalvia > Pectinida > Pectinidae > Ylistrum > Ylistrum balloti. Next base: position 707,022 of record NW_026781993.1, read on the forward strand.
ACTATAATCCCATGTACATTAATGTATAATTAATATGTGTTATTAAATATTTCTGTCTTTCTGACCCAATAACCATGACTGGTTTAACCAGGAAGTGAAGCGTTCCTTTGATTCTTTGTTTTCTGTCTGCTGCCTTTAAAGCACAAATTACTTTCTAAGATATCTCGTAGATTGACGTCACTGATTCAGTTTTCATCTTATAATCTGAGTCCATTTAAAATTTTTTTTTTTTTTTTTACAGCAAATAGACAGGATAACAAAGATGATAAGAAAGGGCTCCCGTTGTTGGTCAATATTATCAACGATCTATTGACAAAATGCGATACGAAGGGGAACAACTCTTACATATCTATCACTAATAAAACTTTTCAACTTTTTAAAGTCTGAGTTCATGTGATTCTGCAGTTAACGTTTGGGAGATAAGTAATTCTCGTGTCCCGCAATTTTAACATTCCTTCACCGTTTGAATGTTGAAGATAATCCATATGTACGGATAAGTGAAAAAATACGTAAATTCTTCATTATAATGTAAAATACTTATACGCTAGAAAAAAAAAAAAAGACTAAACAAAAAATGAGTATCCGAGGAAAGTTAGAGCATATTGCAATTCAATTAATACTTGAAGACTTGAAGGCTTGAAGACTGTTGCCTGTAAGGTCCAACAAATGGTTTTGCAGGTGAGTTACTCTTGAGTTATTTCGCTTCTGTAATGACGTCAATATTTCTACCTGAAGTCAGTACTTGCTGACATCTGTCAAATTGTTGTCTACTTTCCTATTTCAGAAATTTAACTGCCTTGTTCTTCTCTGTAATGTCTATATTCATGTCTTCACAATATCTACAAAATATCAAGAATCTATGAGTGAGACGGTTGATTTAATTGTTATCTCTTCCCCTTTGCGTTGGATATCGGGGATCATTTCACTATATTGATAATTTCTTTCCTTACTCTTTCCATCGTTGCCCTTAAAGTTACCTTCCATCTTTGGAACATCCCTAGGTCGTGGCTTTTGTAATTATCTAAAACACAATCTATACAGATAAATTCATCGTCACATGATATACAAATATTCATAAAAATCTTTACTAGCATGATAAGTACAGCCGCATTCTGGACTCTGTGCAACCATCTTCCAGTCTGGTCGAAATCTGCAAAGTTGACACAACTTTCTTACACTGATAACTTGACGTCACGTCTGCAATATGGCGGTGTTTGTAGTATTCCACGAGACCTCTTCCGGGAAATGACTCAAGATGGAATTTCTGTTGCTGAGTAATGCTCGTGAATCTTTCAGTGTGATAAGTTTATTTAATGTATGTTTTAAGTGTTATGTGTCATCATGGATTATTGTCCAATAAACCGTGAACTTGTCAGTCATTCTTCTCCACGTCCGTTATTTTTGTTATCTTTGTGAAGCTTACGTTATCTTCCTATTGTATTTAATCCTTAATAAGATACCTTTTACGTAATATATTTAATTTGATTAATATATTTAATTCTTAATGTAAATCTGGCACCACTATTGAAATATTATTTATGTACGATATCGGGACACCTCGTTCAACTTTCTGGATATATTTTACTTATTTAGAATGTAAATAGTTAATGTGATAAACAATGTAATATCAGACTATTGGTATCATATATACCTACCCCTTTTTATTATGTACGGTTACAGCTTGTGGTTGTTCATCAGACAAGTTCTGTGCACGTGATTCTGTATATAATAGATTTTGCTTTGGTGCAGATTCCATGATAACAGAACAAACAATGACTGTGACGAGTTTATTGATGTGATTTGGATACACACTTGTATGCCTCTGGACTAGCAGGGATTGCCAGCCGCTTGCTTGGGGCTACGGTTGATAGTAGTTCAGGTAATGGCATTTGAAAGATATGGTTGAATGTGTCTAATTCGGGGAAGTATTTACAAATAAGTTCCGGTGCGCAGCCGCAGTCACCGTTCGCTTTCATAACGTTGTAACAGGATTCATTCACTTGAAGGTATGGCTGACAGGAGGCTACAATAAACACAGATGTAATAACGTTAAGTTATATAAATACTGAACGGCTTTCAAAGCAGTGCAAAGTGAAGACCTTAGTAAATTATGATATAGTGAATGGTATATGGTTGTAAACGTGAAATAAACGTACCACTGACATACATGCTGATAGGGGGAGACAACTGTCTTTTCTTGCTCACCACAAAATATCGTGGTATTTTGGAACAGCACTGTGTAGCACTGCAGTCGTTGTGTTCCTTACATTGAAACGGATCTGGGGTAGGAGTGCCCAGGGCAGCCTGTGGATACGAAAGGTTAATTTATCATCAACAAAGAGCAAATTCGGAAATTGTACACTTGTCGCACCTGGATGAAAAATATGTACTTCCAACATTTTCATTATCATAATAAATTCTTTTAATGTCCTTTCTGCTTAAGTTATATAACGTTTATATAAACATACCTGCTCCTAACGTAACGAACCTGAAAAACTGTCTGTCTGAGTGAGACAGCATTCCGTTCTTGAATTTGTTGTATTTAAAGCCCAGTATGATTTGATTCTCTCAAACAGCGTTGTAGTAGGTAAAAGCAAGATTTCTGTGATAAATGGCGACAAGAGTTTTGAGATATGCTAGAGATATCAAATTTTCCTGTGTGATATGAAACTAGATCTGTTCGTTCTCCATTTTACATTATCTGCACTAGCTATCACCGTGATCTTTATATATTGACATATCGCCTGTAATAACAAACTCTATTTTTTCATAAATTTAATTTTTGATTTTGAAGAGTGGTCAAATCTAACAGAAATACGTCATGCCTATACCTTGCCAAAACAAATGCTATTACATCGACATGTACGCTATATTTGAAATTTCTACTTAAAGGATTGTCTTACAGGGTCCATATTTACATATGCGTTATATGGTATACCTTTCAATGATGCTGAAGAAATTTTACATCGCGCATGACATAGATTACACACATTGAGATTGATTTTATGAACGATATCTCCTGACTCAATTGACTATAGATTTCCTTGCCGAGACGTTCCTTATAAGATAATCCTTACTGAGACGTTCCTTGTAAAAAATCCCTTAATAAGACGTTCCTTATAAGATAATCCTTACTGAGACGTTCCTTATAAAATAGTCCTTACTGAAACGTTCCTTATAAGATAGTCCTTACTGAGACGTTCCTTCTAAGATAATCCTTACTGAGACGTTCCTTATAAGATAATCCTTACTGAGACGTTCCTTATAAGATAATCCTTACTGAGACGTTCCTTATAAGATAATCCTTACTGAGACGTTCCTTATAAGATAATCCTTACTGAGACGTTCCTTATTAACGTTCCTTATAAGATAATCCTTACTGAGACGTTCCTTATAAGATAATCCTTACTGAGACGTTCCTTATAAGATAATCCTTACTGAGACGTTCCTTATAAAATAGTCCTTACTGAGACGTTCCTTATAAGATAGTCCTTACTGAGACGTTCCTTATAAGATAATCCTTACTGAGACGTTCCTTATAAGATAATCCTTACTGAGACGTTCCTTATAAGATAGTCCTTACTGAGACGTTCCTTATAAAAAAAACCTTACTGGGACGTTTCTGATGAAATAACCCGCCATATTATATTATATCAATCAAAGTGATGTAGACCTGATGATTTCAGAATTCATGGTACATATAGTTGTGTGTGGTCACTCTGTGATCCTCTGTACTCATCGAACAAAGAACCTCTATAGCATTTTTATATTTTACATTTTGAAATACTTATAAATCAGTGATTTGCCTTAAAAAAAGAAAATATATTTTCACATTAGCAGAAGCAAACAAAGATTAAGAATTGTACTCACATAAGTTACCACTGTAAGAGCAAAAAGGACAACGAGGACGTTCGTCATGTCTGCCAAATTGACGGAGCGAAAATAGCCTTATCATTTGAAGACGTTGTACTTATAAGATCTTTACCTAGGCGGCGGTGAGTGAAGGTGTGTGTGGTCACATGATCAAGCTGGTCGTTGTCCTTGAGAGAACCAATCCTTCCATAAACACAAATATGGTGACTAATACCTGACATTTCGTCTTTTCGCTTTATTTCCCACGAAACAACGCCGGGCGGAAAAAACGAAATAACGGAAAGACGAAAACCCGCCAAAGCGAAAATTCGAAAAGACGAAACCTCGCCATAGCGAAAATTCGAAAAGACGAAAACTCGCCAAAAAAGGGGAAAAAAATAGATAAATAAAAAAAGACGAAAATCTTTTCGCGGAAACAAAAAAAAAAAAACAAAAAACAAAAACAAAAACAAAATATAAAAACAAAAAACAAAAACAAAACAAAAACAAAAACCAAAAAAAAAGAAAAGGCGAAATGTCAGGCATAAACCACCGTAGTACAATGACAAGTCAAACACTATGGGACGTTAGTACTTTTACATGATCACAAGTTTATGTATAGTTTAAAAAAGTGGACGACTTATATTCCTGTAGTCTTGTATAAAGAATCTAACTAGGTATGAAATTCGGCCAATGTTTTTTTTTAAATGTCCTAATGAGATATAGCTACTTGTTACACGTGTGTTTTGGTACCACTGTTGACACTATTGGCCTTAACCTAATTGAAATAAAGATTTTTATTTTTCTTTGTATTCTTTATACCTCGTGACACGTGGATCTGACGGAGTCCCCTTTAATCGTCGTTCTGGTTATCTGGGGCAAGTGTTTTTTAACGTCCTATCAAAAACGTGCTGCTTGTTTCGGACAGTAGATTTCGGACATTTTTAAAAAAAAAAAGTGTTAAAGCTTGTCCGAGAATTGCCGAATGGTGTTGCTATCGAAAACGAGATGGAGGCGGTAACGTCAACAAGATATGAACCGTTCAAAACATGGATTGGTATGCATCACATGTATGTTCAAGTTAGAAGAAAACGTGTTACGTGATCTCCACAAAATGATTTTACTTCATTTCTAATAGAAAACATGCAAAGACTTTGGTAAAGTTTTTTTTTCTGTAAAAGTGTGTTCAAGATTTTCAGGGCAAAAAGCCGTCAACTGACCAACAAACTCGTAACACAGAATTAAAAAAATGCAAGTTGATGAAAATTATGGTCACGTTTTACAGTCGTCATCGTGATCTAATTGAGAAATATTCTATTTCTTTTTGGGATATGCAGCTGGGCGTGTTTGATGTTCATTAGTGTGCCTGTTGGCTCCGTTGTTGTATACATTGTTCTCATTTGGGAACGTGACATTATTTACTTGAATTGTCCAAGGTTTGCATAGCGTTGATGAAGCAGAAGACGCTTTACATTCTGGAACACCTGGTATTATTATCTTGTACTTCGTGTAAATCTTTCTTTTGTGCATTCATGTATTTTGCCTTAGATTTATTGAATTTGAGTTTGGATTATGATTAATTTAATATGCTGGTATTTTTCTTGATTTTTAACATAAATATACATACATCTGATATTTTCATCAAACTTATGTTATCCGTATTCAATATAGATAAGCTACTTGGCTGTATTCTTTACACTTTGAACGCAAGTATAATTAATTCACTATGAATTGAAAATCCTAGGCTTATGTATGTCAACTGGACAAAAACAATTCACCATGAAGTGATCTCATTGAAAAATATTCTTTGTGTGTGTGCATGTGTGTGATTGGGTGTGATTGGGTGTGTGTGTGTGTGATTGTATGTGTGTGTGTGTGTGTGTGTGATTGTGTGTGTGTGTGATTGTGCGTGTGTGTGATTGTGTGTGTGTGTGTGCGTGTGTGTGTGTGTGTGTGTGTGATATCAAGCTGAACGTGGTGGGTGCTCTTTAGTTTTTCCTGTATGTTCCGTTTTGTATACATTGTTCTCATTTTAGAACGTGACAGTACTCACTTGGATTGACCAAGGTTTGCATGGCGGGTGCCTTCGGTGAAGCAGAAAACGCTTACTCTTCCGGAACACCTGGTCTTATTATCCTTGTACTTTTTCAGGAATCTCCGTGTATATCTTTCTTTTGTTCATATCATCATGGAATTTGATTTTGGATTATAATAATGTTGCCATGTTGATATTTTTTAATGTTGTTTCGAGTGATACAGTTGTAAATGTTCTTCGACTAGGTACATAACGTTTGCTTTCTTAAAAAGATACTGGATAACGTTAGTACATACCCTTCAATATAATCATGTATGCGTGAGAAGAAAACAATACAAACATATGTTGTCTTGATAAAATCTATAATCTTTACATCAAACGGTCTTCATAACACATTGATATGACAGGGGATTCCCTGGAAAGAAGTCACGTTTTCCAGGGAAAGGGTTAAGTTGATCTAGCTCCGGAAAGTGTTTACAGGTATGGTCTGGTGCGCAGCCGCAGTCACCATTAACTTTGATCACATTTACACATGATCCGTTGGTTGGTATGTACGGCTTGCAAGACGCTGTAATGAAAGCTTGAGCAATAATGGCCACTGAACTTAAGCAATGCTACTCATTGCCGAGGTAGGTATAATGAATATTGTTAACTGAAATATTTATGTATTGAACTGTTTTCAGTTGACCTTCATGAGCTTATGAATGCCAACTGGACAAATACAATTCATCATGAAGTGATAAAGCATGGGTTTATGAATTTTCAACTTGACAAAGGCAATATTAATCATGAAGCACTAACGCCCTTCATGTAATTTGCCTTTTTCAGATGGCATTCATGAGCTCATGAATGACATAAAAATAGTTCAATGCTTAATTTATTCAACTTTTATTTTTTGTAGGAATTTTAAATTTTCCGATCTCCTGTTGGCAGTTATGAAGTGTTAACCAACAATTTCTTAACTGCTGATAAATAGAGTCAGTAACAGTTACTGTAGATATCAGAAATGACACTGTTGACCTATCCAAAGACGAATGATACAGTGAAGGTAGGATGGCTGTGTTAAGCGCCTTTTCTGATCACGATTCGACCTTCAGACTTATAATTCAGTCATCGATCACGTCAAAATGTTACTAGACGCGAAACTTCCTTTTAAGGTTTTAGAATCTAGACAAAAACGAATATTATATAAAAAAAATCCCCTTTCAATATAGATTTGTAATATGATATAGTGGGCCAAATGATAAAATAAACTGCAAAACACAGCTGTTTCGCACCTCTGTGAAGTGATAGTATTTTCTAAGTTTAAAAGGCGACCGAGGAAAATCATGAAATGTCAAAATACATTATTTTTTCTTATATATTTAACAATTTCAAAAGAACTTCAAGTTCATGTGTGCCTTCTGAACTGAGCCAATATTCGAATGAAATAAAACGTGGCATGCAGGTTACAGCAAACCTTGGGGATTAAGAAGGCAACAGGCAGCCTTTCTTTTCCATGATTGATTTGGATTTCATCTTTGAATTTTTAGTTTTGAAGTCTCGCTGGAAAAAACTGGTTTAAGTCAGTTTATTGTTCACTTGTTACAGGTATAGTGTTAGATTTGCGAGTCTGTGCGTACATTGTCTCCAGTTATTTTCTGTATTATTGAATGGCGGTCATTGTTATTGAATCAAAATAACACAGATAGGTAGCATTTTGTTAAATGGGTTTTGAACATTTCAAGTCGAAAAGTGAAGGAGAATGATCGATATCAAGTCTTCAGGTCAAAAGTTGATGTCATACTTCGCATTTTATTGACCTACCTACATTTTGCCATGACGAATACAAAAATAAAATATATCAGCAATATGCGTTATATGTAAGGGGCACCATGCAATTTCAAACAGATTCCAGTGGAAACGTAATAATGAAGTTGAATAACAAATTTGAAATGGGAATAAACCTTCGCGTGAGACATACTTAGCATGTTTTATAGTTTGTGGATTTCTGATAGTTTTTTTATCGAATATCATACATATAGAGGATATATAATGGTTCGTGAAATTATAGATTTAATCCGTCTTATTCTGCAAGTGTCCAACCTACGCTTCATTTGCGTCCGAATGGGAAAAACGTAGGATTTCAATGCAGAAACTAGACAGCGTGGTACTGGTTAGTCAAAACTACGAAAGTACCACTACAAATTAGCAAACTGAGAAATTCCTATTTGTCACCAGTAAAAACGCTATAAGTATATATAGTTCATTCATTTAGACAGAACATGCCGATATTTGATCTCGCGCTCCGCACTCTTGGAAAATATCGACATTTTTCAATATTCCTGGTGTGTATATATTAAACGGGACTGTAGGTTTTATCAATATCATTTCCAGTATATGAGTAGATTGGAAGGAAAGGTGTGTTATTCAAATAGTTATATAATGACGGATTTTGTTCATTATCTAAATTTCCGATTCAGCACATACATCTGACTATGTACTGAAGATCTGGGATCGGAGCTAGCTGTCGTCTGCTCACGGCCATAATCCTAGGAATCTTGGAGCAGCACTGATCAGGATTACAATCGCTGTCACTTTCACATTGGTACGGTGATACTGGCACAGGAGTCATAGCTGTTATCACCTAAAATCGATCTTAAATTACAACTTAGCCATGCAAATACCAAATCAACATCATGTATTGAACTAAAATGGACACCATTCAGATTGACATGTAATCAGTTTCACCGATTTCCCAATAAACAAAGTACATTTAATTATAGAATTCAATAAAACATAATTAAAATATATCAAACCCTGTAATGAATTATATCTCTCAATATAATGTAAATGTATTCAGGTAAGCAGAACAATATACCTTGAGTAACACTTACCGAAACGACAGCCATACCTACTCCTATATACGATACGTTAATCGCCATCATAGCTTCTTTCCGGTGAAGTGTAGGCTTCAAGGTAAACCTTGAGTAGTTGGTCGTTATCGATGGTGCCACACAATGTCCTGTCAAAACGGTCTTCTAATCTCTTACGATGGTATAACCTACTTTTGATGTCTATGATGTTGGAACACACGTGTCTCAGACTATTGACCCACCTTTTCTTTACCTGTATTGACACAACATAGAATTATTGTTCAACTTCCGATAAGGAAAATCTCTCATCTGGCAGTCTGTGACTACAATCCTTGTTAACTATTATTTTTGCATCCTTCGTTGTGATTATATACTGTGTGCTGGCACTTTTTTTCTATTCAAATGAGAAACGTGTTCACGTCGATGATTCATTCCTAAAAGTATAAAAAAAACTCATATTATTTTGAAACTTTAGCCGGCATTATCTAAACAACTTTTTATCAGAATGATATTTGGGCACTCTCACTCCATACCTCATCTTTTGATGACGTCAGAATATGTGTGGACCATGAGGTTATGACGTATCAAATTAAACCATTATATTAGATATATGTGGCAATAACATTACTTATTCAACGGATGTTAATACACTGATATAAAAGATAGCAGCTTTTACACTGATATAAAAGATAACAGTTATTACACTGATATAAAAGATAACAGTTTTACACTGATATAAAAGATATCAGTTTTACACTGATATAAAAGATAGCAGTTTTACACTGATATAAAAGATAGCAGTTTTTACACTGATATAAAAGATATAAAAGATAACAGTTTTTACACTGATATAAAAGATAAAAGTTATTACACTGATATAAAAGATAGCAGTTTTACACTGATATAAAAGATAACAGTTATTACACTGATATAAAAGATAACAGTTATTACACTGATATAAAAGATAACAGTTTTTACACTGATATAAAAGATAACAGTTATTACACTGATATAAAAGATAGCAGTTTTACACTGATATAAAAGATAGCAGTTATTACACTGATATAAAAGATAGCAGTTTTTACAAAGATATAAAAGAAAAAAGTTTTTACACTGATATAAAAGATAACAGTTTTACACTGATATAAAAGATAACAGTTTTACACTGATATTTTACACTGATACACTGATATAAAAGATAACAGTTTTACACTGATATAAAAGATAACAGTTTTACACTGATATAAAAGATTTTTACACTGATATAAAAGATAAAACTGATATAAAAGATAACAGTTTTACACTGATATAAAAGATAACAGTTATTACACTGATATAAAAGATAACAGTTTTTACACTGATATAAAAGTTTTACACTGATATAAAAGTTTTTAACTGATATAAAAGATTTTTACACTGATATAAAAGATAACAGTTTTACACTGATAAAAGATAACAGTTTTAACTGATATAAAAGATAGCAGCTTTACACTGATATAAAAGATAGCAGTTTTTACACTGATATAAAAGATAACAGTTTTTACACTGATATAAAAGATAAAAGTTATTACACTGATATAAAAGATAACTGATATAAAAGATAGCAGTTTTACACTGATATAAAAGATAGCAGCTTTACACTGATATAAAAGATAACAGTTATTACACTGATATAAAAGATAGCAGCTTTTACACTGATATAAAAGATAACAGTTATTACACTGATATAAAAGATAACAGTTATTACACTGATATAAAAGATAACAGTTTTACACTGATATAAAAGATAGCAGTTGATATACACTGATATAAAAGATTTACAGTTATTACACTGATATAAAAGATAACAGTTTTACACTGATATAAAAGATAGCAGTTTTACACTGATATAAAAGATAACAGTTTTTACACTGATATAAAAGATAACAGTTATTACACTGATATAAAAGATAACAGTTATTACACTGATACAATAGTTAACAATAAAATAGATTCAGACTGCTGTAACCAGAAACCCGGTTTATAGGACTCTTTATAGGCACAACAATGTTTCTATTGCAGTTACAAGTCTATCAGAAAAAGCAGAAGTAATTCATTATAAATGTTTGTTTCCGGTCTTTCTGTTATAATGTTTCAGCTACTGGAGTAAAAAACATGACCTAGTGTACAATTCAAATTTAGATAAAAAGAACGGTTCTGAAATATTATATACCGCCTTCAGAATTGGTATTTTCTTATGTGTACTGCTGAATTATTTTATATACCTATCTTAGAGAAGACTGGCGCCTGTTTTAATGAAATATAGAATATACGTAAAGTATGCAATGAAATTTTTAACATTGTACAATGAAGAAATGGTCTAGCAGTTTCCTCAATCATTCGGATTATTTATCCAATTGTGTATTTATGTGTTATATGTTTATTCAATCAACCAATTAGAATAAAAACATCATAAATTTTATCATACACTCTTTATTAAACTTCATGCGTTAGGTTTGATACCATGCAGTTGTATATTGTATATATATACTGTACAGTGGGTAATATTTGCGGGATGTTTAATTTCTCTATATTCGCGGTCATAGAACTAAAGCGCCAAATTAAATTCACACCGGTAACCACTTGATAGATTTGCATAAAATTTATTATCAATGAACTTGCCAGGTCGTGGATAATCGCGAAATATTAGTCCCGCGAAATTAGACAACTAAACAGTAGTGATAAAATCTCTCCACCGAAATGTTTCTGCTGATGATAAAACACATTGTACATATCATAAAAAATGTTTTCAAATATCTGGAGTTGATGTATGGCAAATTATACATACATTACGTTGGTTACAAATATATAAACATCCGATCCTTACATAAGGATTACAACGTTGGGTGTTTATCATCCAATAGTTAAAATAAACATAATACAGTCTTAAAAGATGACGTTATTATCATCATTTGTAAAACAAACCAAGTCTCTTAACTTCAATGAATAAATTACAAGAGGATACAAGATGAAACACACGAGTCACAGTCAATGTGATGCAATAGTCACAGTCAGTGTGATACAAGAGTCACAGTCACTGTGATGCAATAGTCACAGTCAATGTGATACAAGAGTCACAGTCACTGTGATGCAATAGTCACAGTCAATGTGATACAAGAGTCACAGTCACTGTGATGCAATAGTCACAGTCACTGCGATGCAATAGTCACAGTCAGTGTGATACAAGAGTCACAGTCACTGTGATGCAATAGTCACAGTCAATGTGATACAAGAGTCACAGTCACTGTGATGCAATAGTCACAGTCAATGTGATACAAGAGTCACAGTCACTGTGATGCAATAGTCACAGTCAATGTGATACAAGAGTCATAGTCACTGTGATGCAATAGTCACAGTCACTGCGATGCAATAGTCACAGTCAGTGTGATACAAGAGTCACAGTCACTGTGACGCAAGAGTCACAGTCAGTGTGATACAAGAGTCACAGTCACTGCGATGCAATAGTCACAGTCAGTGTGATACAAGAGTCACAGTCACTGTGATGCAATAGTCACAGTCAATGTGATACAAGAGTCACAGTCAGTGTGATGAAAGAGTCACAGTCACTGTGATGCAAGAGGCACAGTCACTGTGACGCAAGAGTCACAGTCAGTGTGATGAAAGAAGGGTGGGGGTAGGGACTGGGGTTTTGGGTTAACAAATGTTTTCTGATTATTAAGTAAAATACTTAAATATCAGTATTAGGTCAAGTAAATGTTTTTTTTTTATATATTCATAAACTTTGTAATCCTTTAAAGTCATTTGAATATGACACCTCCTTATTGTGGAACTTTCCTTTTGGCCATTGAAACACAAAACCGATAACGACTTAGTTTAAGATAAAAAATGGGTAGAAAAGTGGTTTATTAAATTTAATCCTTTGCAAACGGTGTTTTTCTTATATGAAACACTGTAATTTATCATGCTATATTGGTTTCAACGATGTAAGTGTAGATCATCATGAACGATCAAATATGAAATTATCCTGAAATGCAAATTTGTAAGTAGTGATGTATGATTATTAAAGACATGTCTAGTTTGTAAACTTCACATACTTGATAGTTTCAAATTGTTTTTTTTTATTTTAATAAATTTTGAAAAATCATTGATTCAGTGAAATGAAAAATGTTGTATTCCATAATTGGTAACATGAAACGTCCCCGCGAGTAAAACTGTTTTTTACTGCTTGTGTCGTGTTATGTTCCTGGAATTTACTAAACGGTGCTGCTATTTGAATCCATACTCAGAAATACTTATTTTCAATGCTGAATTTCCAACCATACATCAAACTTTTGTATTTTATGTTCAATGACGTGTACAGCATATAATACCATTCAACAATAGGCGGATTTTAACGAAACATTATAAAATATCTCTTAGTCGGAATACTTTGATTTAGAGCCAAGACAGCCGAAGGGAGATAACTCGTATATTAAAACGATATTAATATTGATCATAGGTCGGTCGCAAAGTTGGAGCTAAATTTATCTATTTTTATTTATTTCGCTTACCTATTTATCTATCATTTTTATTCAAGATAAATATTAGATAAAACCAAACAGTTTTTAACATGCATTTACTCTTCAGGTCGATTTAATCCTCACTGCTGTTAACTGCATATTAACATTAAATGAAATCCGGTTACTCTCATGTTGATAATGTCAATAGATGAGACGTTCTTATAACACAAGTAGAAGATTTAAGTGTGGCATTTCGATAACTACACTGTCTCCTTCATAAAGAAATGATGAAGGTGACAGGATATTATCGAAACACCTCGGTCTTCTACTGGTTGTGTTATTGGACTTCTGGTCTATAATTCTATAAAACGTAGCTACGTTTATGAGCGATAGCTAAAACAACAAAACAAATAATCACGTTTATATACATACATAATATATATGTTTTATATGTATTGTAATCGAATTCAATTTCCTACAAGTATACCAATGAGTTTCATGACTGTAAAATGTATTCGTATCGGATATATCTGTCTATTCCATGATAATCAGTTGTATAATATATATTAATTTATTTCATTCAGGATCAAAATTAAATAAAAGCAAACAGTGTCCAACATGCATAAACTCTTCTGGTCGATCTAAACCTCACTGTTGTTAGATACGTTGCTTTAGTATATCATTGATAGAAATCTCTTTATAAGTTTCCTACATGAGTATGTACTAAAAGTGAATGCTTCGAGAGATGATAGGATAGTGATATATCTCTCAGGAATCATATATATCTGTCTACTCCATAATAATTAATAATGTTTACATTACATTTCCTGCTGAAATTGGCCGTAGGCTGTGCGACTGACACTGAGTGTGACTGACTCTGAATGCGACTGACTCTGAATGCGGCTGACTGAATACGGTTGACTCTGAGTGCCACTGACTCTGAGTGCCACTGACTCTGAGTGCCACTGACTCTGAGTGCCACTGACTCTGAGTGCGGCTGACTCTGAATGCGACGGACTCTGAGTGCGGCTGACTCTGAATGCCACTGACTCTGAGTGCCACTGACTCTGAGTACAGCTGACTCTGAGTGCCACTGACTCTGAATGCCACTGACTCTGAGTGCGGCTGACTCTGAGTGCCACTGACTCTGAGTGCCGCTGACTCTGAGTGCCGCTGACTCTGAGTGCGGCTGACTCTGAGTACGGCTGACTCTGAATGTGACTGAGTGCGGCTGACTCTGAGTGCGACTGACTCTAAGTGCATCTGACTCTGAGGGCGGCTTACTATATAGTGTAATGAACATCTATTGATGCGCTTGTGATGTTGATGTCTTAACATATTTTTTCTGTGAAATGATTTTTTTAAATGCTCCAAATTTCGTTTAATCCATATTTGTTAATGATCCGTAACCACGCGATAACTGTAACAGAGCTTTGAGCAACTGGGTCTGTTATATATATAACGTCAACCCAATTAAAACCAGAAGTCTCTTGTCACGTCGTACCTCATAACATGGAACGAGGTGAAAAATACGTCGCAATATAAAAGATCTTGTAGCTTTCTGCACATTTCAATTGTATTGTATAAAACGTCAGCCACGATCGCGGGGAAAGCAGACAGTTCGACTATTAACATAGCACGGTTGGCGTTCTTATATCGAGAGTGAGTTTTTTACAACAGGTGTTTGATGAGCAATGTTTATTGGCGGGATGACAAGCTAAATGCTATCTTACACCCACTCCTCCTACTTATACTCGGATAAAATAAAGTATGATAACTGGTAGCTATCACGGATTAATATTATAATTTAAATGTTATTCTATTTATGTGATTAAAGGGACTAGATGGTTAGATATTCATTTCATAACAGATGAAAAGCCTTATAACATTTAAATATCGGTTAAAAGTTGTGCACTTTTTAATTATGATATGTTAAAGTTTGCATAACAATTTTATCAACAACGTCCAAAATTTAAATAAAATAGGATCGACCCAACACTTATTCATATCTTCATCGTGCAGATAGTGTAAACAGTGTCTTTGCGCATTCAGAATAATTCAACTTCATTTATTCGCTCTGTCACGCGTATAGCGTGAAACAAGAGGTCATTTTACAAACTAAGAACTGAAACATGGCTGGCAAATTAAGTTTGGGCTGATAACATTAGTATACTTAGTAAAAAATCATATCAAAACAGCGGATTAAAATGAGGCTCCGAAAGATCACGTGATGACCTCGGCTACCTCCGATCAAAACAACGATAGGTGGTAGACAAAAGAGCGAATGTCGACTAGCGTTAGTTTGAAGATGATATCGTTATCAATTTCTGTCAGAAAGTTTTATAATTTTGTGAAGAGTCTAATTTTACGTATTACAATGCCTGCCCGAAATAAAACGCATAAAAAGTAACGAAATCTGACCATTTATTATTTTTTTACGGTTTTGACCTCGTTTTCGGGTTTCATTATATTCTGTTACAGCATAACTAAATATAACTACAACTCAGATCGTGCCGCTGAAGTATATCCCGATACCTATTATTACACAGTCAACATTTGTTATTTAACCATCACAGTTTTTTCCACACTATACATTATGTATGTCTTGATATCATCTTTAAAATATGTTAATCATAATGCAGTTTAATTGTAACGATTACTGTTTAACTTCGATTTACAATAACTCAAACTATTAACTCATTGTGCATTAAATTTTGCTACTTTGCTTTTGCCCTGATGTTTTCCTATCCTAAACACTCGTAGGACTTTTGCACCACCTAACACCTCTTTACCTTTAGCTAATACATTGACTGTTGTTGTGTGTTGTCCTTTTGTACTGCTCATCATTGTATAAAAGTGAATACATCTATAGCACATTTCATTACAAATTAAGGATTATATACAGTAGAGCCAAACAATGAATTTAACTACATTGTACAGCTGTTTCGTCCTTCTAAGACGCGTCAGTCATGCTACATCATACAACTGTTTCGTCCTTCTAGGACTCGTCAGTCATGCTACATCATACAACTGTTTCGTCCTTCTAGGACTCGTCAGTCATGCTACATCATACAACTATTTCGTCCTTCTAGGACTCGTCAGTCATGCTACATCATACAACTGTTTCGTCCTTCTAGGACTCGTCAGTCATGCTGCATCATACAGCTATTTCGTCCTTCTGGGACATGTCAGTAAAGCTAAGGGCTTAATGATTGAAACCTATGAGGCGACGGAGAGATATCAAAATAAGTAGATAAATAAAAGGTCAAGATCTAGATGTGGAGATGCATTAGTCCCAATTTTGATTCATTTCGAAATTTAAATAAAGTCAAGTACATATATTCTGAATCGTACCACTGTTCGAATGAATTAAGACAGAACAGGCGGATTACGAGAACCAGTAGTGTTTACCACCTGTAGATTATATAAAAGACACACAAGCTAATAGCATCCTTCAATGATTTATAATTAGATAAAGTAGAGGGAAATAACGAATTGAATTCCTCCATACAGCTGTTTCGTCCCTTTAGGACTTGTCAGAGATGTTGATCTGTTAGGGGCCAAAGTTTGAAATGCGGGCCCCGATTCTTATACTTTACAGATGGTTTTGAATACCATGCCGTTGTGTCTGTTCAATTTGTTTGGGTTATTGACATTAAAGAAAAAAGATCGATATGTTATGGAAAAATACTGTTACTTCATTGTAACAGGGTGCTTGGCTCAGCGACACCGTTATTGTGGTCATTGATACAGACATACAAGTTACATTTCAGGTTGATTTATAGCCTTAATGAACCGGATAGTACCACAAAAAGATCACATGACATACTACTGATTGGCTATTTGAGAGGTCGGATCACATCTTGGCTCACGGAATGATAGCTTCTACATATACGAACCCCTCCACAAATTGTCGACTTTCGGATACTTCAAGCCGGGATATGAGTGTGGCATGTATTATGACACCTGTCGGTTGGCAGAATCAGAGTTTATATTTTATTCATGGGATGTCTGTTATTAATGCCTGTAGCATATACATTTGTTTTGTGACAATTTAATGACGCATCAATTCTTTGTTATTTTGTTCTGTCGTCTCATACTTTATTTTCCATTCTTTGCGCATTGACACATGTCCTAATACGACCCTGCTTGTGTCAAGGACGGACGTTAAACACTGTACAGAGAAAGAACATAACTCTTGTTATACTAACACGGACAGAACAGTCAATTTTCGAAAGCGTTATATCCGCTGTATATAAACGTACACACTTAAACGTCAAGTTCACACAATTGAAATGCTTGCTGATTTTATTTTTCTGTGTAGGTGTGGGAAAGCTATTGATACTGTAGTGATCGGTATCTCTTGTGAAGATTACTACATACATTGTATCAAAGGGCACGTTAAAGATATTATTACCATTGGCTAATACTATTTTTTCTGATTATCTTTCTACAGTGGTGTGTAGATGAAATAGATATACCTGTATATGTTGAATCTTATTCACAGAAAGGACACAATAATGACAAATGCTAAAAATAGTTCAAGTGGTCTTTAGATGTGACGCTGTAACTATATCATCCGAATTTGGCAAGCTAAGAAATATTTTGCCTCAGCGAAAGTCATAGATAGAAATTGTCTGTCTAATAGCAATGTTGGAAAGTGCTTGGAGAAGTTTTTTTCCATCTGTGTCCAAAGTTTGGTTCTATAGTAATTAAAATACCACGGCTTAGCGTTAGCCTTGAATCAAAGCTTTTGGACAAGTTACCGAACCTAAAGATAGTTGATATTCTGAGAGATCCACGAGCCATTATAAACACGAGGAGTCAGCTGAAATGGACTCCTGTTCCAGGAGGCGCCATATCATTATGTAACAAAATGACAAACGATTTTATGGAATCGCGAAAGGTAAAAAAGTCTACCCTGGGAGATTGCACA
Organism: Ylistrum balloti; assembly: GCF_031769215.1. Classification (NCBI taxonomy): domain Eukaryota; kingdom Metazoa; phylum Mollusca; class Bivalvia; order Pectinida; family Pectinidae; genus Ylistrum; species Ylistrum balloti. The sequence goes on from NW_026781993.1 coordinate 725,199, forward strand.
CGCCGTTTTAAGAGGATTTGGTGACACATCCGTTAGAAACACTAAAAACGGTGTATGACTTTGCAGGTTATACTTTTGATGCAGATGAACATACCGTCTTGCTGAAAAGACTAAAAGCTCCAAGAAAATCGCACACCACTGGAGATACCAAATAAACAAGCTCGATCTAACGAAAACAGAAAAAGCTTGTGGGCATTTTATCGTCTTCTGGGATACCCTCAAACTGAAAATCTGTCGAAAGCTGCAGACAAAAGCATACCTCTCAGGACAAAAGGAATGATGAATAATACTCAATCAGATTTCCAGAAATTTCTGTGTCAAGTAATCATAATGATTGGTGATATTTATTTACGAAGCCGTTCTCATGTAAGCTCACACAAAGAGCAGACATTGCTTTATTGGTGGAAAAAAATCAAGTTAGCAATAACTGTTTAGGTTCAAAAATTAATTGACAGCAACACAGTGGTTTTAGTTAATGTGTCATTCTTACCATCTTAATTATCCATCAATTAATTCCGCACAATAACATCTATAGTTCCACTCCTTAAAGTAAAAAGTCTTTCATAAGGGCAGAAGGATTATCAATACTGTCTTTCATCATTTGCTTTTCTATGTGAATAAATATAATATTTTCGTTTACGCATTCTACACCAACACTATGGATATGATATCTGAATTTTTGAGGAACCATTGGCCTTCATTAATTACTATAGTGATATCTGATTTACTTATTGACACAGAGTATAATGGGCTATTGTATTCTGTATTTGCCATCTATAATTGTTTAAATCATAGATGATATTGATGATATATCTATTATAAAACTGCTGTATATCAGTAGATAATTAGCCACTGTATAGTCATTCGTCTTCAATGATTTTACATTATTTTATTGTTGGTATCAGCATGTATATTAATGAACATCTTACACATTTTTTAAGTCGATAGTTGTCAATAGCTAAATTTAGGGCTGAATGATCGATGTCTTCAAATTTATCTATTTTGAAAATTAGTTCTCTTCTTAAACATACTACCCGGTCTGAAGACTATGCTCACAATAAGCCTAATATGTTGTTTGAATTATTATGTTTATTTGTAGTCACGGTGTTATATTTATAAACATGTATGTTTTTGTTGTTGGCACCTGAATGGAGATGTTTAAATACATAATGTGAAAAAAAAATTATTCGATATCTTAATATATATCGATAAAAGTAAAGTTTAGAGTTTAAGGTATGTATTTGAAATTATTCTTTATGCAATTTTTACAGTGAAACACAACAAAAAAGTTCCACAATTCTCCTGTGTATCTCAGCTTTCTTTCTGATGATCAGAAGATTACACGTTATATCATCTGCAGACAATAACAAAAAATCAAGACGAAGATTTTTTTTTCAAATTTACAGGTTCACTTTTAACCGTGACTTCGTATTACTTCGCAATATAACTACAGGCCAATCCAACTGTAAGATAATGTCAACTCGAAGCAGAGATTGTAACTGGGGCTACTAAATTGATAAGCCACAATAAAACACAATATAACAGCTTCATTGTTCATGGTCAGTGTCCCTCCAACTTTACTAGTGTACTCCCCGCTCGTCATTCTCATATTCATTCTCATGATACTAGAAATGCTAATAAACTGTCAGATAAGATTCTACACTAAATGACATAAAGGCTCTGTTTTATTTTGTCTGTTGACTTATGAAAACTCTTCCTGATGAAGTTAAGCACAACTCATCACTCACTAACACGAAAAAGTCCGTGGATTTCAATTATCACATTGAAATTGTTCCGTCCTTTTACTATCACTGTAATGGCTCAATGCTTCAAATGAATTTCAGTTACCTTACAAATCTTTTACTTTTACGAAATTTAGTACAGAGTTCCATGTGAACTTGTAGCCATTCTGCTAAAACCAACTTGTAACAGATAAGAATCCAGTACCGTAGAAATCTCCCTGCTGTGTTTAATGTTGTCAATCTGCTGCTATACAGCAATGCTACTTTAAGTCTATATGATTTTAATGCAAGATTTCCTTTATGTCATTTTTGTGTTTGTTTAAACGATGCACATTACCTTTGGCCTCTATGTTATTCGACAACGTATGTTACACATATAACATCTATATTTAACAAGTGTTGTTGATATTGAAATGAAAACGCCGGATTGTCGCTGGGCAATTGTGTGTGTACACACTATCATGATACATGTATATGTGATGTGTAAACACAGGAAAGCGTCTCCCACGCCATACTTTAGAGTAACTAATTAGAAGCAATGATTCAATAGATGTAGATTGCTGATGGCAACTTAAGTTTGAAATATAATTCAGTTTATAGAATAGTTGAATATTAGCTGATGACATGACCGACTTAATGAATTGATGACGTTTTGTTGTTTACCAGTATATTTTTTTTTACTTGAAATAAATTGCGAAACAAGTAACTGAAACTTATACTTATCACTCTTGTTGTCCCGGATGTAACCGCGCGAGGGGTCTCACTTTGAGAGGATACCGGATAACCCGGGGAAACCCCACGTGGACAGACAGGAGACATCCTACCTTTTAACATGCGTTCCAAGAATCGAACCCACAACAGTTAGGTAAAAGGCAAGAGCGTAAAGAGGACAAAATGTAAAAGAAGGCAGCCATTGCACCGTTTTCAACTCATGACATAAGGCCATTGTGCATACCATGACATCATAATCGATTTCTGACTGGCGCGGTCAATGAAAAACGTTCCAGGGTATATGACTCAATAGTTACATTATTTAAAAATATTAGATAGGAAAATTTACCGGATAATGGGTAGATCATTGTAAAATGATACGATATCAAAATAAAATATTGGCAGATCGTGTTATGTGAAATTGTGTCGATATGACAAGTGTGATACTGTAATACAATTGTGATAGACACATTTGCATGTTTCAATCAGTGACCAGGCACAAATGCCGAAAGTGTTTACTATCAAATACGAAATAAATCTACACATAAGCAGGACATAAGCATAAATGCCTTGTTGCCTGGTCTATTGGCCCGGAAACAATACAAAATAAGGTAAAATGACGATTAGAAAATAATTCCGTCTTTATTAAATAGACTAGATACATATGCTATATATATATATATATCATTTACTGTTGTGTTAAGTCTTGCTTTATCAAAGGATTCCTTTCACAACAAAATTTTACAAAAGAGAAGTAAGTGACTTACGTCATTCAATACAGAGTGTGCTAAAGACACAGAAGTGAATAAAAAATCTTTCAATACAAAGATTTCTTCAAGACACACAAGTGCGCAACATATTTTACAAATTGCTTCGCCTAATTGGAATATAATATCGCGAACTGAATTAAACCAATCGCTTGTTATTAATTACCGTTATTGACTTAAGTGATGTAATGCCTAAACCGGGCAAGAAATAGAATCGTCACTGTAACAGATTTCTACGAAGGGTTATCTCCCTTATTACGGTGATCGAACTGTTTGGTTTCCAAAGATACTTATTTTTTTATTATGATTGCCAGTTGACAGGAAACAAGTTACTTTTTTTTGTGTAAAGCTTATTTTTTAAAAGTATATCATGACTACAGGAAGTGAGAAAGACAAGCAGGAGAATATCATATTATTGTTGTTATTTACAATAAGCATCCGATCATAAAATACTGAATAATAGAAGATACAAGATGATATTTATTTTTGTCGTATAGGAAGAAACATGAAACAGTAGCTCTCTTATGTATTATCATCACGAAAGAAATATATCATAATATCACAGAAGTTACAAAACAAAAATTCAATAAAACAAGCACCATGTCATGCATAAATATATACATCATTTGGGCATAAATGAAACAGACAAACTTAATGTAGAATCTTTACACTGTATTATGGCGTTAGATATATCATTCTTATCCAAGCTTAAATGTCACTTTCAGAAATCACTAGAATTTTAGCCCACTGGCACCTTTTAGTTAAAAAATCATATACGGTCAAACCACGTTATCTCGAACTCAGAAAACTCGAAGACCTCCGTTTAATACTACTGATTTCATCGGTCACTGCCAAACTTTACACATAACAACCGAACTCACTTACATCGAATACTTGGTTATCGTGAAGGTTTTCGTGGTTCCGCTGAGTTCCAGATAAGTTCGACTGTATAACGCTGTTTTTACGGATGTCTTTACCATATTTCAAGCTTGTTGGGTTCCTTGCTGTTTGCATGTGTCAAAAAACATACCTTCATACATATATTATATGTATTTCGAAGGTTACTATTAAATTCAACGACATGTAGATTTTATTTCTCTGACAAGGTCATGGTAATGTAACAGGTCAACTTAAAAAAATCATGTGACCAGTGCACGTGATCAGCGTTCTAAAAAGCAAATATATAAATATTAAATACCCTTTCATCCAAGATTTCAAATCTTCTAAAATGTTTCCTCTCACTTTTTTGAACATTTTTAGATTTAAATAATTAAAAGAAATTGTGTTGAATAAAATAAAATCGTTCTTAGTTAAGCTTTTCCAGAAAAAATAGAGGCAGGTTGATAATGTTTTTCTCACGAAAAAGAACGAAAACATATATAAGCACATGATGAAACTTTTTCTTTTAAACATTTAGACAGCAAAAACCTCTTTGATATCGACCAAACCCCGGAATTTCAAACTTAGTAGTAAATAGCGTATCATTTATATATACACAAAGTTAGAATTAATTAGAACAGAATCAGATAATGAATTAACTGGCCAATTTTATACTCTGCTTGTAATCAATAACAGAGATGTAACAATGGCGGGGTAGACGGAATTATTTGATATAATGAATGACGGTCTGCCTTTCTAATCAGGATATACAAAAATCTAAGCTATGAATAAACAAGTTTGTATTGTAACTTTTCCTGTTATATCGATGGGATAAATGACACCACTGTTCGTAATTCTCATGCTGTGTGTCACTATTTACTTATCCGATTAGACTTATTTGAGACCAAGATATTTGTTTTCTTTAATGTTATCATTTATATTAACGTTTGGAGAAATATAATTATGTTGTTCCAGTTGTATCGCTGGGGACTCTTCACTACACAGGTATTGCTATGTGACTGTATAAGTACTGGTTACAATCAATAACGAGTCAGGATGATATCCACTCACACCTTTTCACATATGAAATATTTACAGTACACAATATTAGTACAAAGTATAAACGATTTTGTCGGTAAATTAATAATGAGCTAACCACCAACGTTATGACATAAATATATCTATTTGAATACATGTACTTAGTGTTTCTGTTTGGAGACGAGTGGTGTGACAAACCGCAGTCACTGTTTAGCTCTACTGTTCCTAATCTAAATAAGATCCGCGCATTACGTTGACGAGGAACATAAAATGTATTTACGATGCACATGACTGTCACTGAATGCAGAAAGAAACTTTATAGGGTGAAAATATTTCGATTAAAGGGAAATATATAAGTGCAAAGTATACACTATGTGTTTTTGCAAGAGAAGAATTCTGCACATTGCAAACACTCACTGGAAATATATAACATTTCTCGCAAAGGTCATGTTTGTGCTATTGAGATTTCTGGTCCTTAGAATGTTGAAAAATATGCCGACTTTCCCCTTCTCTTATAATGTCGTTATGATACGTATGATTCTATTCTGCCATTAAAATACTATAGTTATATGTCGTAGATTTATAAAAGTCTTTGAACTGATTAATACTTGGATGGTTTAACACTTTATGAACACTAACATTGAATGCTGAACAACCAGCTCGTTCACATATATGTATCAAATGTTTGGAAAATAAAACCTTATTCAATGTCTGTAGCCTGTGAACATAATCGTAATATAGAAAAATTGATATGGAGACTTCTAAAAAAGTACAAGAAATCAAAACCAGGTGATCCGGAAGAGTAAGCATCTTCTGCTTTAATGACGTCACCCGCCATGTAAATTCAAGAAATTTCACGTTCTCAAATGAGAACAAGGTCGACAACAACGGAACCAACGGTCAAACTACTGAGCATTAAACACGTCCAGCTTCATATCGTACAACATTTAGAAGATTTATCAGTGAGATCAATATGAATACCACAATTTTCATAAACTGGCGTTTTTATATCCCTGTGTAGTTAGTTTATCCATCAGTTGACGGCATCTTCCTCGAAAATTTTGATATTTGGGGAAAGCTCTTAGATATCAAATCACATGTAAACATCAAAGGTTGGGGAGTAAGGGATGTCGCTATCCAGGAATGGAAATTTACAACAGGGAAACTTATCATACAGCTTGGTGGAAAGTTGTAGGGAAAGATCAAGATTGGGAACTGATGTGGAAGAGTCTGTTGTGTACTTGATTTCCAGTTCTGGTGGGTGTATGGGCGTGGTCAATAAATCATCGGATTATTTAGAGACAATACGTCATCAATATATGAAGGATTTTGTAAGGTCTTTGTGATCGGTTTTGATAAGGTCTTCGATAAATTAAGCTTCGAATGAAACAAAAATAGCCAGAAGAGGGGCACAATTAGTTCCCTAGGTGTGTCAATATCATAATTAGTCTTACTATCCAAACGCAAAGAGTGGAAATGTACAGGGTCTTAAATGAACACTCTCAAAAATTATAACAATAATAATAATAATGATAAAAAAAAAAAACAGCAAAAAAAAAAAAAAAAAACAAAAAAAAAAAAAAAAAAAAAAAAAAAAAAAAAAAAAACAAAAAAAAAAAAAAAACACCCCAAAAATTCTGAGATTCATTTCATAAAATCATTGGCAATGAACACAGATTTAAATTACCTTTATCACATAGCTCAGAAAAGTTCCATTTTGACAGGATTTAATATCAAAACGTGTAGGGGAAAATCAAACAGTTGCAGCCATTTTGTTTGCGCAATTTTCAGTCATGGCGTATCGTAATTTTCTGCATCATGACAACATTATTAATACCTGACCGGCGAAGGAAATTGAAAACGCGCCAGGATATATAGTAATAGTAATATGACAACTCACCAGATAACGGTGGATTATGTGACAAATACTAAAATCAAACTCATCTCAACTTTCAATCACATGGAACTTGTTTAATTTAATCTACTGACACAATGTTTGAGATCTCCATTCTTAATATTTGCTCTGGAAAGCGAAATAGCAATAGGCACTAGTTTGGTATTACACTATAAATGCGTGCTATAGTATACATGTATTAAATTTCTTGAACGAAATGCATGAAAATGCCTTTTAAGTTCATTTATCATCATCATCATCATCATCATCATCATCATCATCATCATCATCATCATCATCATGAACAATGATGGAAGTCGTGAAAAAAATAACACATTTTGAGTTGTCCAAATTTTTCGTACAACTGATTCATAATTATGGAAGATACAAGTTTGTTGATAAACTAACAAGATTAGGCGCACTAATGTAATTCATTACGTGGTATGTTATCCGAAATGAAAAAAAATCTCGTCAAAACTAACAGCGCCATGTAAATAAGGAGAGAGTTATTTTAAATAAATGACATTTCCCTGATTTCATTTCGTGTTCTCTTCGAAACTAGGACAAGAGAATGTCATAACTAAACGAATACACTGCCTGTCTGTGGGATTCAGCTCTTTTTGTAGTACAGCATAGTCGAGTAAATATTAAAGTAGATGATTCACAATCTGACCTTTCACTGATAAGTCCTAAATACATGTCATTGTGACACTTTTCCTATTCTATATTGTATATAAATAAAATATCGTATATTTCATCCCCGACAAACCATGTGTATGTATGATATAGTTGCGTCGCCTCTTTTCTGTCCTATACTTGCATTCAATTTTGATATAAAATATGTTTTATTTTGAAGATATTTTCACGGTGAACTTTTTTTCATTTTTTAATGCAATCTCTTTTCACTAGCTTAGTCCAAGACAGTCAGACCTGTTTAGATAATAATAATAATAAAACGTCTCGTTGACAATGAGAGGTTGGAAGGTTTTAATAATAGCAGACTATCAATCATAGCAAATGAATCAAGCGTCTGAGAGACCAAGAGAAAGTGAGGGTGCGTTCGTGTAATGAAATCATAGAGTGACACGAGTGAGGCTCGCATCCAATCCAAAATGTCAAATTTTGATTGTTATTCTGATATATTGATGTAATATAACTGTCCTATACAATGAGTTGTATTGGAAGCATAGTGTTCCTTCAAAGCTTTCGGAGTTGGACTTAAACCTACGACCAGTCTTGTCGATACTATCTTCATAGCTTTTACGTCTCTTTTTATACGACACACTGTGGAGTTGGCTGTACCAAAAACCGGTCACAATTTTGACACATTTATGAACAAACTGGCGTTAGTTGGATTTTTGAAACGCAGATACCTAAGGCCTATCTGTACCCTTTTGTCAAACTGGTCTGGTCCTGACGTCTTTATAGTTACTGATAAATAAACACAGGACATCTATTTAGCAGACCATAGAGGTACATACAGTGTACGATCCCCCAAGTATACGATACTTCAGCGAGATTTTATTTCTCCCTTCGGAACCCTCAGGAGGATAGATCACATTCGGAACGCCTCTTATCGGTTTTCCTCCTGATAATTCCACCTACATTACAGACAATTAAATGAAACGGAAACAGTATGGTTAAAAGACTTAACAATAAAGCCCTCATCATTCGATACAGTTGGTGATGTGATATTTAGCTCAAACGTATAGCATTACAAAACAGTTTCAACACATTTTTCCTCGTTTGCTAGAAAGAGATGCATGTTTTGGGAAATAGGTGTCGTTTCACAAAGACGTGAGTACTGTGTATTTTTTCATCCTATTATTATATCATTGGCTCAGAAATTGGTTTTTGAATTAAAAAGTAGATACTGTGGGTCCAGGCTTCATTTCCTGAGGTTGACCTAGTTAAGAAAGGGTGCCCTGGTTATTTTTTGATGTCTGCTATATATCTATTTTCCGACAAAGGGTATCAGAATAGTTCAGAAATACTTGAGATATATTACAATTCGCACGATAGGTAAATAAAACCATTTAATTCCTAAGTCTCAAAACTGTGTTGATTAAATTACTTAATTACATTTTTTTACATAAATAAAATACTTATAATGGACACAGTTCTACTGATTTAAGCCTTAAATCTTGTGTAGTAACGGCAAACAGAGTCAAAATTAAGATATATTTACGCAACATTTTTAATGATTTTCCTTTTGATTATCGTCAATACCGGTACTTTGTTAACATTGTTTTAATGATTTCAATACAAAATGTTGATTTAATTTAACGAATGGAATATTTAGCATATTGTGATCCATACAATAAATTTACACATATAGATTATGTAGGCATGAATGTAGATTACATGCCCGAGTTACAAGATGGTCTGTTCATTTCCACTGGAAAATATGGCTATAACAAACATATTTACTTGTATCATTAGAAAACCTGGCTTAGATTAACCTGAGTAATGTTTTTGGGAGTTGGCAATTGGCTTGAAAATAATATTAATTTCAAGTTCTGTTATGCAATCAGCTTTTCATTCGTATTTTCTAAATTAATGTAGTCATAATATCAATGATGTTGTCCTAGTAACAAGCCTGATTTGTAGACAGCATGGACATGGTTGCAATTCAAAAATCGTAAAGTGTATATTAATTAATTGTTGAAAGTAACAATCCCACCAACGAATAGTAGAATAATAGATCTACTTATAAAGATATAATTAGGCATTCTTCGTTAATTTTTTTAACACGTTCTTTATATTAACTAAGCATTATATAACTAATGTTACAATTTGCAGTTTCTCATAATACAAAAAAATCCAATAAAACAAGGTCAAACGCAAATAAAACACAAACAAAAAATAAACTTACGCAGATAGTCCATCTCAATTAATCATCGTTTTAAAACCGTAGATCATCAATCTGTCCTAGTTTGCAACTTTCTCTTTTAGATCAAAAAAAGAATTATTTGATTTTTTTTGTCTTTAGTACATAAAGTCAATCAAAGTGGTTGGATGTGCAGCAAGAACGGAAGTGGAAACAGTAAAACTACAGGGAGCATTACCACACCTGTCAAAGAAGGACGATAACTTTGTCTTTATGTCATGATTGCGATGACAATTTAACGATTCTCCCCTGAAAAAGAAGCTTTGACATAAACTTCATTGTACATGTTGTATGATAGATACACCGACAGTAAATCACCTTGGGCCAACAGGATGTCAAAAGGAAGGATAGAATTTGGTGCTTCAGGACAGCGTACTATAAATTGAAACACAGCTATATATTTCTGTAATGCTTTTGGTATAACATACGACTTTAGGCTCAAAGAGCATCTTATTGGATGCTCTGTATTGCCTGGAGTACAAATATATCCTCCATCTTAATGACTGAAGCGTTCTTACATCGATTTGCTGTGCGCCTTCGATTTTTTTTATCTAGCGAGAGGTACATATAATTTAACTCATAATATTTTCATCACAATTAAAAGACTCATTAATTAAACAAGAGCAGAATAATACAGCGTTTTGTGTAAAGTATCAACGGCCATGGACGTATAATACTGCAAATTAACCGGTTTTTATAAAGTTATAATAAGTTTGTGTTAAAGTAGTAAAACAATCATTGTGTTTGTAGAGAGCAATTATTTCTCCTTAATAAAAGAATAAAATGTCACTAACTTATTCTTGTTTGCTGTTTGTTATTTTCGTTTGGATTGTTTATTGACGATCCCTGTAAAAATAACACCTTTTTCGATCAGATTAATGTCCTCCGTCACTTCTTAGGTACAATCATCGTGGAAAATAGATACCTAGAATTGAAAATGCTTTAGGAAAGCCTATTTTGTAACGCACATGAAAAATACACGTTCAGTCTTTGACCTTTTCGTTCACACATTGAAATCGGAATAATTGGAAAAGAAACATCTAAAAAATAGTTGTTCAGGACAGTGTTTTCAAGCATAATGTAGCTCAAAACTGTTTAGCTATCGAAAAATGTTTGACAGCGGTTACATATCTAAATACATATACCCAAGCTGTTGATAAAAACAATACGATTAAAATATTAAGACGTTGAGGGAACTTATTTAAATTTGTTACACTTTTTCCAAGGAATGTTGCTAAATAGATGTGTGAGTCAAAAAGAGCTCTAGAGGAACAAACTCAATTATACCTAACTGCGTCAAACATTTTAAAGTAGGTAAGATATTTAGAAATTTCGATCATGATCTTATTCAGGAAATGAAGTGAAATAATACTATATCAGCTATTTTAATGCTGTAGTTTAACTTTTACGCAAATCCTTGTTTTTCAAGGTAATTGCATTTTCAGACTGTTGGATATAGGGAACTAACTCACACCTCTGTTGGCGGACTTGTTTTGTTTTCATACAAGGCTGAATTTATAGAAGAGGTTTAAAATCAGCTCATAAAAACCTTGCAAATTCGTTTGATCTAACTTTCAGTTATATTGATGACGTCTTTTTTTTTTTACATAACAAGGAATTTATTGACCACGTCAATCATATATATCCATCATAAATGGAAATCAAAGACACCTTAGACTCTTCTACAACAGCCGCATATCTCAGTTAACATGAACAGCTTTCCACTACGCAGTAAGATCAGCGCGTTGATTTCAATTTCCCTATTGTGAATTTTCCCACTATCAAGATTTTCGTACAAGAGGTCAACTGACTAGCGACACTTAGTGACAAAAGATGCGGATTGGTAAAAATTATTGGGATGTTCTACCATCGTCACAGTGATCTCATTTTATTTAGATATAAAACTGGACGGATTTGATGCTCGTAAATTTGTTCTTCCCTTGTTGTATACCTTGTTCTCATTTGAGAACGTGACATTACTTACTTGACTTGACAAAGGTTTACATGTCTGATGAAGCAAAAGACGCTTACTCTTCCGGAACACCTGATCTTATTCTCCTTGAACTTTTTCAGGAGACTCCGTGTAAATCTTTCCTTTGTTCATATTTTGCTTTAGTTTTATTGAATTTGAGTTTTTATTACGATTTATTGACATGTCGGTATTTTTTAAGGAATACATTTCATTCAACCAGAACGACTGAAAAATAATAAAAATAATAGTATTAACACATGAAAAGGATCCATCATCAAGTAAAATGAGAATCAAGCATGAATTAAACACCATTATGTCAACAAGAATTGACTTCCAATTATAATCCATGCGAGGATTCTGTTAAGCAAAAATCTAATATTCCTCATTTTAAAAAATGTCTTTGTTACATCCAAATGCTGAGAGTTGCGCCAACGAGGGTCCCTAGGATCCGTTGCCATCTGGTTCTTTCCCAGATATAACAATACCCATTATTTAAAGATAATAAATATATTCAATAGTCTTGCACTATACAAAGACATAATGTTGCTGCGAAGGCGTAATTGAAATGCGAGCCGTTTAGTTCCATACAGCACGGAAGAACGACAGCCAAAGGAGCCAATTTATCCGCAAAAGTTTGATTTTCCTCCGCGGGAAAGACATTTCTCATTTAAATTATCTTTAAAATAATTTAGGATCTTACCATCGCTGATGAGTTCTAGAAGAAAGGAAAAAAACTTTATGTTGCAGTTTAATTTACTATTTGGCCCTACAGAGTCTAAATTTGTATTTTCAAGACAACGAAATTAAACTGGTAAATCCAAAGTTGGCATACAAAAATTTAGCGTAAATATCCCGTAACAAAATGAATATTTGAACGCATGAGACGTAAGATCCGAACTTAAACGTCATAGTCTCAAATAATAAATACCAATAGATTTGAAATGGTGAAATAAATCTGACTTAAAATTGATGCATAAATACAACTGGAAATTGCAAGACAATAAGGTGAGTTTTCATAAAAAGAAGAAGAAAAATAAGGAAGATACCTACAACCTTTATCTTATTCTAGGTTTCCGAAGAAAAAAAATGAATAAAGATAAATAATCACTTCAACACTCTAGATTTTATACACAACACCACAGGAACTTTTGTACAGCCTCAATATCTATCTTAAGTGACAAACGCGATTAAATTCCAACATCATATCAGATGAAATTTGAACAAATGATGGATATAGTAAACATGGGATTGATATCTAGCCCGCTGATTTCTCCGACAAAGAGTAAGTACTCTCTCGCGTGGGAAATTCTCAGCAGATACATCTTTGTGACAGATGTTATAGAAAACGTCATGTTCAATAACATCAATAACATTTCTTACTTTCTTTTTTATATCATGTGTATATGGAACAAGAAGATCAATAACGTGTTTTTATGTAATTGCTTGTGATAAAAAGCAAAAACAAGAAAGTACCAACATGTCAACATAATCATAATACAAACTCAAATTCAATAAAACAATGATAAAATATTAACAAAAAAAAATAAAAATATTTACACAGAAACCCCTGCAAAATACAAGACGAATAAGACTAGGTGTTCCAGAAGAGTAAGCGTTGATATTTTTGTTTGTTTTTGTTGTTGTTGGTTTTGTTTATATCATCAATATTATGAGCAGGCAATGGCACTTCGAGACGAGGTCATACTGAGTAATTGGTGGCTAAATCATCGAACATCTTGCGGAAGGCTCGTCGTAAGCTATGCACAGTAATTTGGATAAGATGTACAGCGCAAGAGATAGACAACACCCACGGCAAAAATACCACATACCCGGATGTTTAGTAGACTGAGTTTCGACGCTAACTAATGATACGATATGTTACTTCCATGTGGTATTTTAGAGAAAATGTGTTACCATCAGTATTCATATTGCAGGGACCGTTCTTGGTATTTCACTACAGGCTGTTAATGGTCTTGGGAAAGGTTAAGAGATTATAATATCCGTGAGTTTACGCATAGTATTATCTAGTTCATTATGCAAACATGTATATTTTGGCGGTCATATTATTTTGGGATATTTTGTGACTGTCCCATTTTCCTTAATGTAGCTTTTCAAATGTCATTTTAGTCACACTACTACTCTCTTATAAATCTGATAGCATTCGTTTTTCCTTCAATGGACTGCGTGAAATGTGGTTTTGGTTTGTTCGTTTCTTTGTTTTTTCAATCTCATTTTTTTTTCATAATGAATTCAAAGTTCTCAAGATTAATAGATTATAGTAACATGTAAGAGATCAACGTTTTAAGTCTTATTTTCTAGACACAGGGCAAAACTAACCATTCTGATACAATTATATGAACTCGAGAAGAAAATACTTTCAAATTTACATGAAAATGCTCATCACATATTTGGTTTTAATGAACTGAATTCCAATTATTCATGCTGATTCTTGTAATTTTAGGGAGAGAATGAATGGAATTTTTAGTTTTTATATGGTTGATATTTTGAACAATAACAAAGCATGATTTAAGTGAAAATAAATTAGTCAGTAAATATATGGCCTAATATCTAGGTTTGTAATTTAAGTGCTTGTTATGACAAAAGACTTTTGCAATATTTCTTAGATATCTGGCGACTGATCTGGTCTGCTGAATATGACAGAGGAGCCAAAATGACGGATGTTTATTGTGATAGGAAAGCAATTATATTTTCTAAATATTTGTGTCAGGTTTCACCTCTCTCCTTCCGTCTTTTATTTTTGACTGGATTTTTTTACTGATGTTGTTTCGTTTGTTCTGACAAATTTCTCATTTTGAGAACATGACAGATCATGCAGGAGATGGGAAAAGACTTACGGTATCTCACAGCATGTGGTAAGAGGCAATGAATTGAGGGCCTTGCCTTCAGTTCTATGGTGGATTCCCAAATGTTTTCTATTAAAAAGCCATCTTATCTACATCTATATTCCGCTGCATGATCGTATAATGTGACTAAAATATAGCCAGTGTTTTCGATGAAGCAAAGACACCGTCTCAGAACACCTCCTTTTTTCTTTGTATATCCATCTATTCTGTTACATTTACATTTACTGTTTCAAAACTTCTCTTAAGTTAAGTTAAGTTTTCTTTTCCCAATATGGTTCATTTATAAGTTTCAAAAGGAAATCCACCTTCAATATTTGTAAAAAAAATCCTGCCGTAAGATAATCCGTTATATTTCCCATCATCAGTCTCCTCATACACGTTGGTTGGGTCATTTGAGAATCCACGTGTCTTCTTTCCCTTTTTTGTGGATATTGAATGAACAAAAATTTACGAACTGATTAAATACGATTCTTGTGACATTTTCATTTTCTCTTTTTTGTTTCCTGAATGTTCTTTGGATTGTAAAGTAATCTTTCCGTAAAAAGGTCAGCTGACAGTGAAAACATCATGCGAAACATTTCAGCGAATGACATGTTCATGTTGTCTGGGAGTTACCATTTCCTTCGTCATCATTTTCTTTTTATTTTAACACTTGTAAGAGTCATGACCTTTATCTAAAAAAAAAAACAAAAGAAGAAAGAAAATATATATATATATATATATAACATGTCAACAAATCGTAGAACAAACTCAATGTCAATAAAACTAGGGCAAAACAGGAACACGGAGATTCCTGAAAAAGTACAAGGAGAATAGAGTGTCTTCTGCTTCATCGACGACACCCGCCATGTTTTCCTCGGTCTATCAAGTAAGAAATGTCACGTTCTCAAATAAGAACAAGATATACAACAACGGAAACAACAGGCAAACTAATGAGCATCAAACACATCCAGCTTCATACCACACAAAAAAATAAAATATTTATCTATGATATTACATACATGTCCTCAAATATAGAATTAATCGCAACACGTAAACACCATACTTTAGTGATGCATGTTTGTTGCTATCCAGAAATGGAAAATTCACAACAGGGAAATAGAAATCATCACGCATATCATACAGCTTCGTGGAAAGCTTCATATGTTAGTTTTGTTGAAAGAAAATATCATAATTAATTCCTTGGTTAAGGTGTTCTCATGATGGTGAAAGATATATGCTCGCCAAATAAATCAACCACCAAGAAAGGCATATCAAAGTTATGCAGAATAGTATTTACTGGTTCCTGTCTGATGCTCAACGCTATACAATTACAAAGATACATTTCGAAGTTTAAACATTTCCACGTTACTAACGAATGCTAGAAGATTGTATACACAAGTGAACATCACCTTAACTGAGATGCATTGACACCATAATTAAAAAAACATTTGGTGATTTTCTCATATTTTATAATTTCAGACCAGCGTCAAATACACGAGTATATTCGAAAATGTGCCACTATTGAAATTAATTAAAACGTGGCATGCGGGTCTTGGCACATCTCGAAGACGAAAAGACCACCGGCAGTGTATACCTCTTACTATCTCAAAAAATGTACAAAAGAGGCCGACGTTAATAGAACCTTCTAAATTCGCAATACGTGCAGTTTCTTAATGTAGTAAGTAGTTGTTTGGCTCTACTGTATAAAATTTATGTTTTATTACCTTTTTATTGAAATGTGTTATTTTTGTCTCTTTTTGTACAATAGACCCTGTATTAGAATAATGGTGCTGGATAACACAGAAAGGAAATTCAGTGCGAAATACCATTACTTAAAGAATCATTACCATTATATATCGAAAATTAAAGCTTTAATTAATCATCAAAACAATTGTAATGTTATTGAGCACACAACGAATGCGGTCAGACACAGGGTATACTGCTGGTATACAGCTCATTGTCGTAGATTGACATGTTAAATCTACTACGCGTTATTGATGGCGAGTCAGGACATGTAACTTTAAAACTGCGGATATATTGAGGGCTTAGATATTCCTAAATCTGGACCAACATTAAATGAATTAAAACTATGACAAAGATTCGTTGAAAGTATAATGGTTTTCAATTTCTAAAACGGCCGTGACACTTCCGACCGCTTTCATTTATGGTATTACGTTGCCAATGATAAATATATCAAGTATTCTTTTTCCTGCAGATTCTAAATTTTGAATAAGCTCTTTATGTAAAGTAAGTCTTGCAACTAAAAACAAAATTCTCCCAGCACCTTCTTCTGTTAAAAGAGTTAACAACTTTTGATATTTTTCTATTATCCACTCAGCAGTTTTTTGGGAGACGCAGTATAAATTGCTTTGCTTTGCGGAGTTTATTAAATTTGATTGCAACAGAGACATTAAGCACGATGTAGATTGTTTAGTGTCTCCTCAGATCCTGTTTTTGGCTTTACAATTGGTAGTCCGAATTCTTTGAGATGCAATCAAGTTCTACATAATACCGGATATATACTTATATTACAAAATTTGCCCTTGATGATATAATAATACAGTTTATATTTAACCCATCGGGTGATGGCTTTGATAGGAGGCTTTATTCACTAATATCGTTAACATAGTAATCGAACTATTCAGTAGATAAATACATTAGTTTTGTTGTAGTCTTTGGATAAATCCATTCATTAATTTCATCACAGTTTTACCATGATCAATTAATTTTTACCACGACCAAGTATTTTTCTTTCACGATCACGTATTTTTATCACAATCACGTAATTTTTTACAATGATCAAGTAACTTTTACCACGATCCCGTATTTTTACCACAATTAAGTGATTTTTTTATCACGATCAAGTGATTTTTTTTTACCACGATCAATTCTTTTTACCACGATCACGTATTCGGAAATGTTATGCCATAGGTACAATTAGAAATCACCGACTCACGATTCTTCTACGTGGATTTTCCTCTAACTTGGTTTATTATAACAGTTTGATTTGCTCCAGTTTTTGTATAACAATATATTATGTTCAGTTAAAGTAGAATATTTCACTCGCAGTCAAGGGTATCGCGGAAATAACATTATTGTTGTCCGAGTTTATCGCCTCGTGAATAGCCACTTAATCCAGAGTGAAAGATCCGGATACCTCACAGAATATAAGCGAGAAGTCCGACCCAAGATATTAATAGGGAGTGGGCTCAGGTGTGTTGCAAAATGATTTTTTTGGTAAAATTGTTTCTTGAGTATTGCCATTTTCGCTACCTTCATAACATGACAATCGCGAATATTACGAACCATACAGTGTGGTCTACTTATACAACTAAAATAATGTTTAAGTAAAAATGAGCGCTAAATTCACAAAAAATTGTACGATTTTTTTCTAACTTGGCTACCACTTATAATCTTATAGATGTAGAAATGTTATGATATCATCTTAGATTTGTATGTACCAATGACAGGGTGAAATGTGGCACGTTTCCTCTCCAGTTGAAAAGGGTGAACGGGTCTCTACAATTGTATCAACTTTTGATAAAATGCATTAATTGAGAGTATTCTTCTCAAGAGAATCTGGTTCCAAGATCTGTCAGGGTTCAGTGTACGTGGTAACAAGTATCACGATTTACAGTCGATGGAAACACTCCACATGAGACGATCCAATGCTACCAGCCGCGACGTAACGATTTGTCACGGCTAATGTGAAGGTAATTAGAAACAAAACAAATGACTATGGTCGTGCCTTCTATAAACGGACACTTGTCGTGGCCATGACTGTTCGGCGTGCCATAGACGCTTGTAAATAAACACCAGACTCAATGTGATGCTTGTACAGATCAATGATCAATATATACAATACAATCATACCGGCGACCGTCCGATAATATTTCTAAACCTTTATCGAGCCTTCCGTATTCCATTATGCTGAAATAATGGTGGGGATGTCTCCGTTTGGAAGAACTATTCTCCTTTCTATTTGGACAATATCGTCTGATTCGGAAACACAGTACTAATTACCAACCTCAATTATTGAATGCAAATCAATTATGAATAAAATACTTTAGTTCATTAATTAGTCATGATAATATTGACAGAGTGAAAAAATGTTCTTCTTTCCTAGATTGATGTATAAACACAGCTCCAACAGAAGACAATAACTTTTAAATGGAAAAAATCTATTAAATAAAACGTTTTGAAAAATCGATAAGAATTTTCAAAAGTAGAGCGATCGATGTAGCCGTTGAAATATACTACTTAAAGAGTCGTCATATAATGGACACGTAATCGGTCAATATGTCGCCACATCGTAGGAGGTTCGCACCTGTGTATTTCTCGCGCCACAAGAGCTTAAAAAACATATCAAACACGTGTTTCTGAGATCACAATAATTACATGCATGGAAATAAGAAATATTGAGAGTTTGATTTGTAACTGGTCAGAAAATTTGTTGATAAAGAAGTTCTGGTCTACATAAAAAGCGGTGCTTAGGAAAATATATCCATATAGAGGAATATAGTCTTCTCAAATTGCTGATTTACAACGTTAATCTTAAAGAAAATTGTGGTTTTCCTCGTGTGTTCTTCGGAGACCTAACATTTAAGTGAATGTATTGAGCACTGTTATATTCTATTGTGGCTATTTCGTCGGCAAAATAACTTTCAGTTATAACTTGCGAAACTTCATAGCTACATTATATGAAAAAGAGAATGATGAATTTAAAAATGAAAATATCAATAAAAAGATTGATTTCTTATTTTTTTGATGTTACCAGGGGAAAACGCACTGAATATCTTAAAGTTTCGATCAACGTTAAATTTCAAACCCTCTATATATAAAGTGTTCAAATCTTACATGAAATAAAAAAGGGGATGATGAAGGTGAAAAAGAAAAAAATCCTATTTCTCTATTTATTGAAGTTACCAGGGTAAAATACACTGAGTATCTAAGATATTTATATCAAAATTAAATTTAAAACCTTCTCTCTCTATATATAGATGTACAGTGTTACAGCAAGCTGTACAAATTTTTTGATGAAAAAAGAAATTGAAAGCACGTACTCTACTAAAACATCATTAAGCAATTTTGTGTAGTTCGTGTCAAAAACGAAGGACGATGCAATTCACATACTTAAAATGTGTTTTTAGTCCCTGATGCTTGCGGTAACCTGTAAGCCATGTTTTAATCCAATCGAATATTGGCACGGTTCAGAAGATTACACACGTGTACTTGACGTTATGATAAAAATATTTTATGTATGAAAATTACAGAATTTATCGAATTACGGAGCCAATTTACCTTTTTCTTTCGATCACTTCGAATTTTCCTCAGTCGCCTCCTAGGCTTATAAAGAGACCCTTAACATCACTGATAAGTCCTAGAAGGACAAAACAGCTGTTTAATACAGTTTACTTCATTGTTCGGCTCTGTTGTATCTATCTCTTAATTTGTAGGAAAAGATGCTTTTAACTTCATTTGTTTTTTCTACGACCTTCAAATTGGATCCGAGTATTTGGAAACAAGATGGAAATTGAAAAAAGCATAATGATAATAAGAAAAATCGCGTTTCAAAGTCCTTATTTTTAAGCTTCCATCTTACACTCTTATTCAGAGGAAAGTGACTTTTCTACACTTCTTTTTTAGTGCTATCTAAAGGGCTGATAACTAAAAGACGGCAAGAAAGACGAAATCTTCATTGTGATAATAAATACGGATCATGACCATTTTCTTTAATTCGCTATTCGCCCTCCGTGCTAATTACCACGTGTTCCTCCGTATTCCGTGATGGCAATTTCACACCACGAGACGATATTACCGGAAATGACGCACTATGGTTTTAAGACGAAGACATGAAAGACGCTATTCAATGGCCGTACATGTGCGCGATCTCCCACGACTGGGCTTCAATTCGTCACTAATGCGGTATTGGGAATCATTAGTGCATTGTTCCACATATCCGCCATGGCCACGGCAATGCTCTCTGTGAATACTCCAACATGTCACAGACCATCTACAGTTAATGTTGCCGACAGTCCAGACGATTGGGGTTGTAGTGGGCAGGCGATACCCGACAATGGATATGCCCTAGTACATTGAGCTGACCATCTATCATTCTTGGAAGGTTGTGACAAAAATCGGGATCACGACCATAACGAAGCACAGGATCAATATAAAAATGTTGTCTGTGATGTTGAATGAGATACGTTATTAATCTGTTAAACATTTTATAATTACAGTACATTGTGGAAATCATATATTTTCATATCGCTCTAAAATCTTGTCTACAACCCACTCCTCCCTAAAAAAAAATACAACCCCCACCCCCCCTAAAAAAGAAATAAAACCAAGCAAACCAAACCCCTATAAAAAACAAAACAAAACCACGAAAGCGAGAACCAGAAAAAACATGATTTGTTTTTTACAACATAGGTTATAACATCCTATTATCATTATTATTTATCAATCAGATGTGTTACATTTCAGCAGGAACCTCCAGTTAAGCTGCATATAACACAAAAAGGACGTATCTTACAAAGCGTGAGATCGGAAGATGTCCTTGAAATGACTGCAATAGTTGAAAGCATAGAAATACCTAAATATAAGTAGACATAGCAAGCCGCCACAATTACAAAGCTTTATGCATCAAGGAAACCCCTGGGGAGTTCATAAGGTTTGATTGTAGATTAAAGAACACATTGTATATATACTTCCGTGTTTGGAACAAATACATTAATATTTGTTGTAAAGAAAAAGGGCTGCGATATATATATATAAAAAACCGACCTTGATGACATTAAACATATCATTCGATAATAACAAAATTAAGATAATTAAAACCGTCAAATCTATAACATTAGAATTTGTTATAAATAGTTATAAATAATTAAATTCTATCTTAACAGGAAAATTGAAAAAAACTTTAATATAATAATTAGATTGAGTTAGAATTAATTTGATTTATTCCAGTGTTACTAACTGTAGGTAACGATGTTTCAAAATATTATCCGATCTATTTCATTGTCTAATCAAAATTAATCTGACCCATTTAGCGTTATTAGGTCATTAACCTTAGAAAAACAACGCATTGAAGTATTCTACGGAAATAATTATTTAACTCATTCTTTAAAAAACTTTTTTAAAAAGTAGTAAACAACAACAAAAAAAGGACAAATAAATATTTAGTGGAGGTTTTTTCTTCAATTTTATTCATATACAAATCTGGCCCTAATCAGCCTTGTAATCAATATCTAAGACAGGAACCTCATCGTGAACACAACAGGGACAGTATCATGACAGTTATCTCCCCTAATATTTATATCTACAACAGGGACTGTATCATGACACTTATCTCCCCTATAATATCTACAACAGGGACTGTATCATGACACTTATCTCCCCTATAATATATATCTACAACCGGGACTGTATCATGACAATTATCTCCCCTATAATATCTACAACAGGGACTGTATCATGACACTTATCTCCCCTATAATATATATTTACAACAGGGACTGTATCATGACACTTATCTCCCCTATAATATATATCTACAACAGGGACTGTATCATGACACTTATCTCCCCTATAATATATATCTACAACAGGGACTGTATCATGACACTTATCTCCCCTATAATATATATATATATCTATAATATATATCTACAACAGGGGACTGTAACTTATCTCCCCTATAATATATAATGACACTTATCTCCCCTATAATATATATCTACAACAGGGACTGTATCATGACACATATCTCCCCTATAATATATATCTACAACAGGGACTGTATCATGACACTTATCTCCCCTATAATATATATCTACAACAGGGACAGTATCATGACACTTATCTCCCCTATAATATATATCTACAACAGGGACAGTATCATGACACTTATCTCCCCTAATATATATATATCTACAACGGGGACTGTAAAATGACACTTATCTCCCCTATAATATATACCTACAACAGGGACTGTATCATGGCACTTATCTCCCCTAATATATATATATCTACAACGGGGACTGTAAAATGACACTTATCTCCCCTATAATATATATCTACAACAGGGACAGTATCATGACACTTATCTCCCCTATAATATATATCTACAACAGGGACAGTATCATGACACTTATCTCCCCTATAATATATATCTACAACAGGGACTGTATCATGGCACTTATCTCCCCTATAATATATATCTACAACAGGGACTGTATCATGGCACTTATCTCCTCTAATATATATATCTACAACGGGGACTGTAAAATGGCACTTATCTCCCCTATAATATCTACAACAGGGACTGTATCATGGCACTTATCTCCCCTAATATATATATCTACAACAGGGACTGTATCATGACAATCATCTTCCCTATAATATCTACAACAGGGACTGTATCATGATACTTATCTCCCCTAATATATATATCTACAACAGGGACTGTATCATGACACTTATCTCCCCTATAATATCTACAACAGGGACTGTATCATGGCACTTATCTCCCCTAATTTATATATCTACAACGGGGACTGTAAAATGACACTTATCTCCCCTAATATATATATCTACAACAGGGACAGTATCATGACACTTATCTCCCCTATAATATCTATAACAGGGACTGTATCATGACAATGATCTCCCCTATAATATATATCTACAACAGGGACTGTATCATGACACTTATCTCCCCTATAATATATATCTACAACAGGGACTGTATCTTGACAATTATCTCCCCTATAATATATATCCACAACAGGGAGTGTATCATGACGTTTATCTCCCCCATAAGCGATCGGTATCTGATTTATTTAACTTTACGAATAGATAATGAATTATTGATGTCTCATATCAGCCTATCCTGTTATGTAACAGACAACAAACTTCATAACCGGTATTGTTTCCGGAAGAAAACCAGGATGATTATAACGAAGACTTAGATTACATTCGCGGAAGTGTCAGATTTAATTTGGCGCATGACAAAGTAAAATGTGCGCTAAGGTACAGAAAACAATACTACCAACAAGAAATGTTTGTTTTCCGATCAAATAATTCCCTAGACGAGAGTTTTAACTGTAGGCTTGAGATCCAGTCTCTGGTTGATGGTGACAGTAAAAAACTTTGTGATCTATAATACGTCGATATGGTATGTAACAAAACTGCCCAGGAAATTTTCTGATGACCTTTTGATAAACTTTAAACAGTAAGCTTTAAAGAGCGTTAATATATCTTCGCCGTGTACACACAGTAAGATGTTAAATGACAAGGTCTATAGAATTGGCGGTAAATCTTCTAGAACCGTACACGGGAGAGCCGAGATGTAGAGGAATTCTCTGAGAGGACGAACATCGCTATATTGGGTTAATGTATAGCTAGGAGATAACGAGCCCATTAAAGCGAGGAATCAAACAGCTTAGTGCTTTTGTGATGTAAATTACTGAGTAAGAATTACAATTTTAAGTCCCAAGAGAGACGTCTTGTCAACACTGCCGCAACAGAAGTCGTCTGCCGTCGGTAACACTCACATGCAACTATATTACTCCTTGATACAGGGAAAAAATCAGAAATGCACGTACATCTAATATTCCAAGTTGTCGGCTGTGAACATCGGATTGGAAAATATTTGAGGGTGAACAACGTCAATATCAGCAAAGCAAACTCATTAAAATGTCACAAGAACTCGGAAACGGCCATACCGTCTCTTCATAGGATTACTCGTGATTTTTATTTTGGAAAGAACACGGAAGAAATCTCTAAATGGAAATGTCAAATGACTATGAAATAAATCCCTTCCTAATTAATCAATGGCGTGAATATGGTCGTGCATTTCAGCACTTCGGAAGTAACTTCCGTGTGGGAAAGGGTATCCCAAAGCATGTGATATACCAAAGCCAGTAATATAATATTAATCAAGTTTCGCTCTGGGTTAATATTTTTGAATCAGGTTAATATAACACCATATTGACCGAAAGCAAAGGTCCTTAATTTACCGGTTATTTGATTCTTGCTTTGTGTTCTATAAAACAATTTTATCTGAAAATAGAACATTCAGACAAACACATAACAACATAGTTCATGTACAAATGTTTTGAAAAGTTCAGTAAAAATGATGCCTAAATTAGAATATAACAAACTATGGATATCCCGGGGTTCATATGGCGCGGCTACTTTAAATTCAGGAACATGGAGTCAATACTGTCCGGCTGTCTAAATTCCACCTCGATACTCCAGGGGTTATGTAACACGAAAACAAAACAGATAATATAATGTAATGTCATATCAAACGATAATTGGATACTTTTGTGGGTATGTTAACGGAATTTAGAAATCATCCTAGTGTGGGGAGACTTTAATGAAGTAGAGGGCCACTTTCCTCAACACCATCTCTGAAAAAATGCCATCTTTTAAAAGTTAGACATGAAGTATCGAACGAATCAAATCCGAAATTAATTCCCGAAGCAGTATAAACTAATTAAGATAAGCCCTCTCGTATAACTTAATTCACAGGATAAGATTTCCAGATAGCTGGCACCGGTTTTATCTTCTAACAAACCACGTGCTTTACAAAGCCTCCCCATTCATGTATAATGTATCCGAGAAACTATGGACAACACTTAAAACGTCAATACCATATTATTTGTGACAGAAGCAAGAATTCTGCGTAATGGTTTCTCGATATGAGGTAATACAACTTGAAATGCATGAATTATATATGATGTACGTTTTCGACAAAAAGCCCCATTTTGTATTTTGCCAAGTGCAGAGACATTTTAAGTATCTAGAAAATACATTGCTCTACATAATACAGAGTTAGTTGATTATGGGCTTATATAATGTTTTTTTTAATTCCCGGTCGTTTAAAACTCTTTCTTTACATTCTCTCTTAAATGCTATCGATCATTGAAGAACGCATGGGCAATATTTTTTTTTTTTTTTTCATTTGGTCAATTCAGCAGGGAATCGCACCAGTAACATGTAATACAAAATTATCAATCCCGCCGAATGTAAAATTTTCCGGCTTTAATCTTACTATACAGCTTGTATTTCCGTTACGCGTTCCTCACATTACCTATATCTATTTCAAAAAAGATTTGTCAGACGTAATTTTGTCTAATTACGTCATCCTTGAACGAAATCCACCAAAAACATTTTAAGCCAATAATGTTATTTTTCAATGGCATCACGAATATTGATGGCGATGAATCGGATTCCCGGTCTGGTAGAAAATCACTGAATGTGTTTTTATTATTGTAACAAATCGTTTATAGATAAGGTTTGGCCCTAATTAGCATGTACAGTGTAGGGTGATGTATAGAAAGCTTCACGTTTCTAGCTAAATATAAACGCGTAAGTGGCTGGCAGCAGCATACAACGCAAACCACCGCCGCCATTTCTGTCGTGTTTTTCTTTTAAAGATTTTTTTCCTTTTAAAAACCACACAATGATAAATATAAGATTTCTTTCTTTCTTTCTTTCTTTCATTCTTTCTTTGTCTTTCTCCAGCGACAGGGTAGCATTGAAACTAGAATTTCCTGTCACTTTTTATGATAAGACTTGGTTACAATTTTATGATGAACAGCCATGGTTGATTAAAAGATTCGAGGGTTGTACAAGTATCCTCTTGAAATGACACGTACTTGTCGTGCATTTGTATAATTAAGATGTGTTGTTCATTGCTGGACATTTACCCAAGATAAGACAAAGGTATTCATGTCTCAGGTTGTGTTGTATACCACTGTAGGGTTGTTATAAAACGAGGGTGACATGTATATTGCTGTACTTCAAAACGACAGAACCTTACGAATTATTGATGTCACTTCGTCGTACTATTATTGACTCCATGTAAGCGTGACTCAAGGATTCATTAGCCATGTAAAGTTAATAACAATGCTTTGAAGGTGGGCGAGGATGGTAATCAGTTCGTATGCGTTGTCCGTCATGGATTTTTACAAATTGATAGAACAAGTTGTACGTATTTTACAAAACAATCCATGTCGTTAATTAAATTCTTTGAATTTATTTGAATTAAAATCTAGATTTTTTTAATTATCAGCCGAACTTAACAAGAACGCCATTATACCATGATATACATGTATCAATCTCCAAACATGGACGATGGTCGGTCCATTCGTCCTACTACTGACCACTCTCCAGAGTTCACTGTTTTAACACAAGAGTCTGAATCTATATTGAAATCAATGGCAAGACGTCCTCACAACAGCGAATTTGTAGCTAAGGTCATATGGAGACTATGTCCATAGTGTCAAAGCCATGTGTCATTAAATGTGATCATTTCAAATTTTAATTGAATGATGCTTTACGTCATAACAGTGTACAGAAATTCCCGAATTGTCCATGCAGATAAATCACCTAAAGCTTAACGAATAGTATCCTTTGTTTATTGGTAAGAACGCAAAACAATTAACGCTTAACACAGAGAATGCGAAACTTAACTAAGAGATTTAACTAAGAGAGGCCCCGGAAAATAAAAATACCGTTAGAAAAAAGCAAAAAAAAAAAAAAAAAAATGAAAAAGACAAATGTTTTAATACAGTGAATTTGGTTCCTCCCGTTTCCTCATTGAAAGAGGAAAACCAAAGATCCAACTCGGCTCAGCGTTTCAGTAGACAAATGGTGGACTGTCAAAGACAATTTCTAGTTGTGTAATCTAAATAAAAGATGTCTTCCTGGTTCACTTTGATTGTTCTCTTTTTTTCGTTTTTGTTTTTGTTTTTTGTTTTTTTTCGTATCATTTTCGTTCCGTGCATTCCGTAAGATTAACAATTTCATTTAATTAGGACTACATTAAAAATTTAATATTTTCCAGTGTTTTGTGATTATACAAAATCTGCAATACAATGTGACTTCAAATTGTGGGAACAGGGAGCAATTATCACACAAAGACAATAATCTCAAGGTCATCTACAAAATCATGTATTTCAGGTCTGTCTAGGATTTTCAGGTTTTCTGAGCTCGTTCAATCGTCAGGACCGTTTGTTATGCTTTTCTTTTATATAAAAACATAATATCATTGGCAAACAGTTTACACATAAATCTGATATACTGTAGAAAATCGAATATTTTGGTGTAACTCAAATTTTGTGGTTTTCAAAAAATAGTTTTTCGATGACACTTAATTTCGTGGATAAATATATCCCGATAAGTCTTCTTCTATTCCTGTGTAAATAATAATATTTCTAGGACGTGAATTCGTGGATTAAGATTTGCTTTGATTTCAACGAAAATAAACCCCCTACGAACATGAATGATTTCACAATATACCATAACTAACACGTGTATTTTAGACATACCTGGTGGCACGTGTTGTTTGTTTACAAGTGTATTACATTGTATGTGTTGCTGTCGTGTATACAATGATTAACACGTGTGTTTTGTATTGTCGTCTGACGTGCAATGATTTACACGAGAGTTACGTGTTGTTTATTAACATGCGTATTGCGTGCTGTTGCCGTGCATACAGCAATGTTCGTGTACATGTAGATTGGGACCGTACATGTATCACCATGATACAAGAGGACCGATTGATATTAGGGCTCCCTGCCAATCACATAACTGTACATGGAGATGTTCATCATGGCCACGCCCCCATCATCGTCCTAACATGGTCATGAGTGACTGTGATATAGAAACGAACCAAAAATCACATCCCATAATATCTACGTTATCGATCAAACGCCAAACGTTAAATTTAACACGATTGATTAGGTGTCCGTTAAGGCGGGACGCCCCTCACCTCCAATACTGTACCATGTCGGTATAAGGCAGAGAAGCACGTGCTCCAGGCAGTCTCGAGGAGGCGTTCACTACACACAAGTCCGTTCTGCTCCTAACACCTATTAATTGAAGTTTCAATCATTCCCTTAGAAGTACTGGCCTAGTGGTAAGCATAGGCAAATTATTGACAGGTAGCATATTATATTAACTTCTGCGGTAAACTGGCTGCACAGTGTTTATGCGGCAAAAACGATCTGTTTTCACAATTGGAAGCAGAACGGATTATCACCTTCTAATTCCTTTTTTCGATAAACATTGAACCAAAGTTCTAACATTATAGGGAGTTTGAGTTAAAGCACGCGGGTTTGTGCCTGGTGACCGCGCAGACACGCGCAGTCCCCGTGGAGGGGATTTTTACTGTCGACCCTTGCTGTTTTAACGTTTGTCGTCCCAGTGCTGGTATTGTCTCTGATATTCTAAGTGTGTGTTAGCTATGGAATCGTACTCTGTGTGTGTGGATCTACTCATCATACTGGCTCTACACGTCTGCATAGTTCCAGGTAGGTCTGTGATACCTCTGTATTGTTAAACAACACAGAGTACAAGCGGGTATCTGCTATATACACAACTCACTTATACATGGTAGACTTGCAATCTCATTTTATCTCAAGTAACACATAAACCGAGTTTTTCTCGTCTGAAATTTTGGATTGACGAAGGCTTTATCTATAGCTGGTGGAGCTGACGATTTTGTTCTTAGTTATAAGTAATGTTCCTTAAATGACTGACAACAACTTTTTAACACAGGGGTTGGGGGAGATGGTTAATCTATTTATCATTTCATTGCTTGATTTGCTATCTAGTTTTATCTGTATTTGATCAAACTGACTTGTTGTCAGTCTTACAACGTAAAGCAAAGATGTTATACCAGCGTAATCTATTATTCAGTACCAATACTTAGAATGATTTGTATACCTGAAGTCAGTATGATGTTATACCGGATGTCAAAACAGTATTATATCGCACGTGATTATAGTCTACACACTGGATGTCAGTATGATATTATACCGGATGTCAAAACATTTTTATATCGGATGCGAATATAATCTACACCGGATGTCAGTATAATATTATACCGAACGTCAAAACAATATTATACCGGATGCGAATATAGTCTACACCGGATGTCAGTATAATATTATACCGGACGTCAAAACAATATTATACCAGATGAGAATATAGTTCACACCGTGTCAGTATAATATTATACCGGATGCCGAAACAGTATCATATCAGATGCGAATATAATCTACACCGGATGTCAGTATAATATCATACCGGATGTCAAAACAGTATTATATCGGATGCGAATATAATCTACACCGGATGTCAGTATAATATTATACCGGACGTCAAAGCAATATTATACCGGATGCGAATATACTCTACACCGGATGTCAGTATAATATTATACAGGACGTCAAAACATTATTATACCAGATGAGAATATAGTTCACACCGGATGTCAGTATAATATCATACCGAATGTCAAAACAGTATCATATCGGATGCGAATATAGTCTTCACCGGATGTCAGTATAATATTATACCGGATGTCAAAACAGTATTATACTGGATGCTAATAAAGTTTACACCGGATGTCAGTATAATATTATACTGAATGTCAATTCATTATTATATTGGATGCGAATATAGTTTACACCGGATGTCAGTATAATATTATACCGGATGTCAAAACAGTTTTATAACGGATATGATTAATGATTACACCGGATGCCAGTATAATATTCTACTGAATGTCAATTTAGTATTATACCGTGAGCTTACATCGATTATCAGTGCAATGTTATACGGGAAGTCAGTGTCCATTGTAAGGGATGTTATACCAAGTGTCAGAACAGTAACATACCGGATATAAATGTAGTTTATACCAAATGTCAGTTTATTAAGATACTAATAATAATACATAGTATATCAGTATCGTGTTACACAGGATGTAACAGCACTATATCGAATATCAGTATGGTATTATACCGGATGTAAGGTCTGTGTGATACCGGATGTTATTGTCGCACAATACCGGATTTCGGTACTGTCGTTCTATGTTTCTGTTAGCAAACATATATCACTGTGGGGTTACACTGCGACGCATATTAAACTCAAAAATAGCAGCAGGAATGAACGTGACACCAAGTTCACCCTACGTCAACTAAAATCAGATTTTTTTTCGTAAATAAAAATGATCGTTATTTTTTTAAGAATGACACTAACCAGATTGTAATGTTTAATGCGTACATAACGTAAAAATACACGCAATAAAATTGTCTATCATTTTTTCACTGAAAAAAAGACAAACTGAAGTATGAAAAAAGATCATAAACATTGAATTCCTGTGGTGTGCTTTGTGATACAAATACCCACGGGCTTATTTCTAAAGTAAGTCGTGGAACAGACAAGTAAATTCTGTCTATCTCTTTAATATATAAATAACAGAGTTTATTGTAGAAACCAGTTATAATTAGACACCCAGTGACTTATGACGTCAAAGTTTCCTTCAACCCACCATTCTTGTCTGCAGAAGACTACATTGTATAGTCAGGTTGGACTGGACATTGTATTGAATGAAAAAATAGGAACATGTGTCACTATATTTATGACTGATAGGTACTGATCACATGTCTAGGGTAGGGATTCGGCTCGTGCTAGACGTGCGTCCCCAGAATATACTAGTGAACGAAGACCCAACCCTACTCCTCCAATGAATCTGAAATGAGGTTTCATATAGACATTTCTTATTAAAGGCATGCTGTAGGTATATATCTGTATGTTTCATCCGAGGTGTGTGGTGCGACTGCGGTGTTTCTCAGTAAGCTGAGGGTTGGAACAATCTGTACTGAAGTGGCTGTGTCCTTTGGTATGACACTTTTTACCAGCTACTCAGAAAAGCGCGCGATGGCCCTCTCGCTTGTTGATAAATAAGGTAGCTACCGATTACTACAATAAAATAAATTGCTTTGGCTGTTCACGGGGTAAACACGTTCCGTTTTACTCGTTATAAGAAATATTGATATCGCAATGAAGGTTGGAATATGATACAAATCTACCTCCGACTTTTCTTCTGTAATTTACGTTGTCACATATTAACCATAGTATTTATGCTGATGATTCGGGTGTTGAACACATAATGGTTTTGTTTTGTCAAAATTGTTCTTTGTTGAGCATTCGACGTTGTAAAAATCCCGCGTGGTCTGTTTGCTTCGCTTCGTCGCTTCTCTCCCTTCTCGCATTAAAATATTTACCTGTCTTTTTATATTCCACTTAAAATAACTCGTCTCTCCAGCTAATTTACATGCTTTGAATTGTGACCCAGTCAATTCTTCTGGCCGATCTTTTTTACTTTCATTTTTCTTGATCGAATTTCACAGTCATTTTCTATTTTTGGAAAGAATAATGAGCTCACATCTTAATACAACTTAATCTAAATAACCAACATGAAAATCTTCTAGAAGTTAAAGCCAGAAAGACACACATTTAATAGCATCACGTGTCCTCGGTGTAATAATATTTTCTTATCAAATCTTTGTAAAAGTTTGACATTGAGAACATACAGTTGTCAATTCGTCTCACTTTACAAATCGTTAAGCTAACAAATCTTTGCTATGGCCTATGACAAACTAAATCAATGTTTTCATCGAGATCACATTTAATAACGAAGTCATCAATACAATCAATTCTCTGTCATTACAAGTTGTTAAAAAAACATGTTCTAAATATGGAAACAGTGGGAGTAGACACGAGGAGTTCTGGGGAGTGAGAGGAAGCGAGCGTTGGTTTGACAGGACTGGTTACGTGAAAACCGTTGGAGCGGGAAGCCCATGGTCGTTTAATCAAATAAAATGAAGGACAAGGAAACAACTACCAACATATTGAACTACACAACCACTTTAGTCCCACTCCCCTTCAATAGCTCTTACTTCCTAGTAGGCGGAGGTATATTGTGAGGTTTCGCTTTGAACTATTCAAGTATTCTAGCCCCGTACTTTTGACGTCAAATCACGATTACAATTATATTAACAAAAATAATGTCAAGAACAGTGACTTACTCATGTTAACTACAAATACAGGAAAATAAGAAAAAATTAAAACGAAAAATTACATTTGACTGTTTTAGTTATTGAAACGGTGAATTGTCAAGGTCTGGTGATAGAGTATGCAACTTTAACTTTGATATAAAAGACGAATTATTTTAACGTTTAACGTCTTCTATCGAGAACGGGTTCATTTGGTTCTCAAAGATATTATTATTCAAATTCATAGTTTTGAAATTATAGGAATTTGTTCCGCTTCATGTTGCTATATTGAAATGTGCTGCATAGTATACGGCTTCGTATGGTGTTCCTTTAACGGGTTTGTTATATTGAGTTTATAAAGTTTTTTATCCCACAGAAAGGATCGTGTATTGACGTCAAACGTTTGCATTTTTTTCTCCATAAATTCTATTTTGTGACACAGGGGACGTTAAATATGTAACTTAGTACCTTCTGCTGCGTGTCTTTTATTTATAATCATTTTATATATTTATACACCGACCGAAATGACCTGTCAAGTTGAACTTTGAACCTTGAATATTAAATTGGGCGATTACATTTATTCTGGGGTATGCATAATACTTATATACTTCGCCTGTGTAATAACTCCGGACCATTCTCACGGAGCGAGATGTCTAGCTACCCTCTATCAATATCCTTCAATCTGCTGAATAATAGAAGTCATTAATTGTTTAAACGCGGTTAGTACTTTACCAGGCTTACACCCCTCCAGGAAATAGTTTCTAGGGGTTACAGTTATGCTTGTGAAAGCAATGCTAAGCATTTACATGGGGGCTTATGTAACAGAGGATTCGAACCCAGGACCTTTGCTTACTTGCCTGATGCTCAAACGGTCGAGCTCAGGAGAAATACTGTCTAGCTGAGCGGTATATTGCGGCTATTATTTTACAATGGTTATATATATATATATATATACATAACTTCCATGGTTAAGCCCATTTGATCATGTTTTTCCTGTATATCTTGTACATTTGACAAATAATACAGTATCAGCATTATCACAAATAAGGACGATGCCCACACGTATCGGATGTTGCTCTTATACGACTCTTACCAAAGATGAAAGTAGCAAATCGCTTGAAAATGAAATTGTCATACAACAACATAATGATATCACTAGAACGCGGATACCACGTGACTTCGTGACAATATTGTCTGATAAGACAACATATTTGTACAGATGTTACACAGTGATACCAAAAAGACTAGCCCCCAGTAAGCATTCAAACACTTCTCTAATATCAAACATTGTCCAGGTAAATATCATCTCACTTAAGGTGTTATACACCATTCACGTCAGTCTACATGTATGCACCACACAGAGGTTAGCCAATCGATACAGAGATGCTATTACGACCTTTGTAACCTCATTATACTGCAATCTCGTGCAAAACCATGTACAGTCACAGGCTTTAAAAAGACTCGCCACGTGCGAAGCTAAATCAATTTTTCAAAGGGTGATATTTAAAAACTTCTGAACAGGGTTCCCATTGATTTGTAGAATAGTAAAATAGTTTAAAGCGGTTTT
Organism: Ylistrum balloti; assembly: GCF_031769215.1. Taxonomy (NCBI): domain Eukaryota; kingdom Metazoa; phylum Mollusca; class Bivalvia; order Pectinida; family Pectinidae; genus Ylistrum; species Ylistrum balloti. Next base: position 759,363 of record NW_026781993.1, read on the forward strand.
TGAAAAAAGAACACATACACAAAAACCATGTTTTGTGTCATGTTTTGTAAGCTGACGTATTCACCTGTTACAGCGGGGTTTCTAATCTCCTGGAGCTGCAGCGAGGAAACCTAAAGATTGCTAACAATTACACACCACTGAGAAACAACATTTTCTCTGATTTAATCATCGAGGAATCACCAAATCATTTCACTGCCAGTGCCGGCTCTTTTTAAACCAGACTAGTTCGTCTTCGTGACGTATTTTTTTCTGAGGAAATTAAATTTTGAAAATGTTTTATAACCAGAGTAAAATGTCACATTACAATGCCATCAGTGCAAATCATAGAAAAAAAAAAAAAAAAAAAAAAACGAAAACAAAAACAAGCAAACCAAAATTAAAACAAAATTAGAAATCGAAGGTTATATTTTGATCCGATATCCTGTATTTTTCGTTTGTTAAAGTATCTATATTTAAACCTGGTAAAATACCAAAAGCCATTCTGCATGGCTAAAAGCAGTTAGTAGGACAAACCACCCTTGATATCTATATGACCTTTAAAGCTGGTATGGTGTTCAAAATATCACAACATTAAAAATTGAGAATGTTTATAAACCATGCCTTTGTAGGTAGTAGAAGTAAGCTTAATTGGAAATTTCGACGTTATTCTAGTCGACCTGAAGGGATACCCTGTCTCCGTGACTTTTAATTGACATTTCTGTGAGAAGACACTTTAACCTCTTTCTATGTCGACCTCATTGAAAAAGGGCATCTACCTTCAAATTGTTTTCAAAGGACATTTACCAGTGAAACCAACCTACCGTTTTTTTTCAATTTTGAGATAGAAGTTTGAAAAATTTAGACCTTCGAAATCGATGATGAGAAGAAGACTTGAAGCACGAGACAGCATTACGATGCAGTTAAATTCATTAGTTGTCTTTATTGTGTCTAGTTCTAAATCTGTATTAAATTGTTAAATTTGCTTGTGTTTATTTTGAACACTTTTAAGACAGATACCTAACCAAGACCAGACATAATAGGATTTAGCAACCTGTCAATAAAGAATACTTTTTTACTGCTTGTTTTGTGTAACTATGGAACATCTATACCAAGGCCCCTCTCAATAACGGCCACCTTGTTTTGTGTAACTATGGAACATCTATACCAAGGCCCCTCTCAATAACGGCCACCTTGTTTTCTGTAACTATGGAACATCTATACCAAGGCCCCTCTCAATAACGGTCACCTTGTTTTGTGTAACTATGGAACATCTATACCAAGGTCCCTCTCAATAACGGCCACCTTGTTTTGTGTAACTATGGAACATCTATGCCAAGGCCCCTCTCAATAACGGCCACCTTGTTTTGTGTAACTATGGAACATCTATGCCAAGGCCCCTCTCAATAACGGCCACCTTGTTTTGCTTCCTCAAATGGTTTATATAGGCTGGATTGACAATATTTATTCATGAGATAAAATGCCGAGTGTCCGTCATGAAGAATAAAGTTTTACGGCAGCACACGACAGGAACTGGATTAACAGGTGTTTTTTAAGATTAAAATTTTTTAAATAAAAAAAAAAAAAACAAAACAAAACAAAACAATACATTCGATCGTTTATTCTAAAATTATATTTTTGCGAGGGACTAGCACACAACTCATTATAGGGACTAAATGGTTAGATATTCATTTAATTGGTGATAAAAAGCGTAATAACTTTTAAATATCTGTTAAAATTGGGTACATTACGTTGATTATAATAACCATAACCATTCTTTAACAAAGTCAAAAAATTAAAATAAAATAGGAGCGACGCAACGCTAATTCATATCATTATTGTTCGGAGAGGGTAAACAGTGTCTTTGCGCGTGCAATGTTGAATTAAGATTAATTCAAATTAATTCATTTCTAGACCATTTTACAAAGCATGAATTGAAACATGACTGGCAAATTAAGTTTTGGCTAATGACATAAGTATACATAGTAAGGAATCATGTCAAAATGGCAGGTTAAAGCGAGGCTCCGAAAGGTCACGTGATGAACTCGGCTATCTCCGATCAAAACAGCGGTGGGTGGTAGACACAAAAGCGAGTGCCGACTAACGTTAGTTTGAAGTTGATAATCGTTATCAATTTCTCTCAGAGAATGTTATAATTTTGTGAAGAGTCTAATATTAAGTATCACAATGCTTGCCCGAAATCAAACACATAAAAAACAACGAAAGCTAACTATTTAGTCCCTTGAAGTTTTAGTGGGACATGACAATAGTCACTTGTTACGAAAGTAGTGAGCCGATATTTTTTTTCTTGAATCAAAAGCAACCTTTTTACCAGACTTAGACAGGAATGACAAGTTACGTACATATATGGTATACAAACAGATATACCTCGGTCTCAACTGACAGTTACATACAGTATGTAAAAATAGGACCCAACTGTGAATAAGACAATGGAGATTTAAACACTAGAGTTGTGGGAGTCGGCTTACAAAACAACACTACCTATTGTATTTTTGTGTCTACTTGTTATTTATCGTGTTGGCCTTTAGTTGGTCTTACACTTCAGATGAATCATGAGTTGGTCTTATTGTTTAGATGAGGTATGGGATGGTCTTACAATTAAGGTTAGTCATGAAGTGATTGTACAGTTTAGGTGAGTCATTACTCAGTCTAACAGAGTCATTGATTTGTCCTATAAATACGACGAGTTCTTGGTTCGTCTTAACTAGTTTTTGCGAGTCATTTATTCATCCTAGCTGTACACGTAGTTTTGGCGAGTCATTTGTTCATCCTAGCTCCTGTTTAGGTGACCCATTTATTCATCCTAGCTGAACACGTAGTTTTGGCGAGTCATTTGTTCATCCTAGCTCCTGTTTAGGTGACTCATTTGTCATCCTAGATTTCATTGTTGTGAGTCATTGATTTACTTAGCTGTACTCAAGAGTTAGATTCATAATATGGGCATATTTGTGATACTCTTCTAAATATTAGTGTGTTCTTGTCCTATATCTGTATTAATAATCTGGTAATGCAATGTTTCCAAAGTCAGAACAAAGGTAATGGTAATATTGTACAACCATCAAGCATAATGATAAGAATCGATCACGTCAATCTTCAAATCGTAAAACGAAAACTCAGATCCTGATGATGACCTTAAATGTTTCTCGTTGTCTTCACATCACTGCATCATAGTCAAACGTCTTCAGATGCTGGCCTTTTCAAATCGTCCGTGGTCCGGTCGTCCTTCATCCGCCCGTAATCAATCCTCTTAATCGATATTTCTTGAGAATTACTGATTGGATATGTCTTTAATTTGATGTGTAGGTTTCATTTGGTACCCTTTTGTGTCTATTTAATTTTCTGACCAGGAGAACAAAATGGCCGACAGGCATGGATGGACATTATTCAAACTTCATATGTAGGTCACCCTGACTCCCTAATTGTGCTATTTTGATTTTAAAACTGATTAGGAAGACAAGATGTTAGAGAGGCATTTTCACACTGAGAGTTTTTTACTTATATTTGGATTTTGAATTTTTTTTTATTGATTTTGAGGTTATACTTACTCATGAGTTGTGCTCGTATGATTGTGGAACTGATCAGAATAAAACAAAATAGCCGACAGGAGATCATGTAGGACAATTAAGGAATAAGATCGCTGTATCAAACAGTGGCTTACACATATATCAGTTTTGACCTACTTATTTTGATCAAGTTACACATATCACAGGTGCAGTCAAGACTGAACTATTACTTTCAATTGCTCTGACGATAACGCAACTTCCCAATGGTTTGGTTGATGTACATATTAACTATCCACACACAGTGCTAAGTGGTGAGTTTTATCTGCTAAGCAGATTTCGACATACGTAAACACATAATAAAACTTGTAACCTACTTCACTCTGACCTTTCACATTTTAAACACGACAAATTCTTCAAAAACATATTCTCAGTGGCAGCATTAAATTTTGTTTTTCATCGTCGATAAAAAGTCATCCAATAAAAGAGCTTGGTGTTTTACTTGTGTTTAAGCTGTCATGTCTATACTATACGTTGTGGACAACGTGTTTCTGGGACTGCTTCTGGGCATACTAGTACTTTTGAAAATATATGAATAATTAAACTGATAAGTCGTGGATCTGTATATAAATATCCATGTATCATGAAATAAATCCATGCTTCTTGCAATAGAGCGCGTGAATAAACGAGACAATGCTCTCTAGTTCCGGTTTATATGTAGTTACTGAATAATATGTCTTAGCTAGCTGTGTGGGCTTGCATGTACGTATAAAATTCAGGAACTCTGTGTCTGCATACAGGATTGATTCGCGTTATCTTTGCAGAGATCAAAGCTCTTTTACTCTCTTGGTATAACTCAGCTTAATGTAGTTTAGGTGAGTTCCCGGAACCAGTCAGCTGCTATTCAAGTCTCGTAAACATCTCGCCCTGAACGCGATATGGACAACAATGGCGACTGGAGTACATTCCATTTAAAAAATAAACGGAAATCCCACAAATTACAAAGAAAATAACTACGTTGGAACAGAACTGTCGTAAAATTTCAATCAATACATGTTAAATTCTAAATCTACAATTGTAAATCAACAGGTGTGCTGTCAGATTAATCTGTTTTTATAGATCTAAAGAGATTTTGCGTGACATGGACAGAACTTGCTCGTTCCCATTACCGATGTCCAACCTGCAGATAGCATCATTAAAGGTTGGGATTCTGGTAACGCGGGAGTTTTGTTAGATCTGGATATTTACACGCGACTTCAAATCTGACTCAATGGGTTCAGGTTTACTACCTATTGTCTTAGCTGTTTTATTGTTAGTCTACGCTTTACGATCTGTTGCTTTCATGACTATATCTATTAATAGATATATAGAGAACTTATGTAAGAAACGCTGCATATATCATGTAAATTATATTAATGATATTCACTTTGAGTTGGTACAGAAACAAATCACAACAAGAAAATACCAGCATGTCATCATAATCATTATCCAAACACAAATTCAATAAAACAAGGTCAAAATAAGCACAAAAGAAAGATTCACACGGAGGCTCCTCAAAACGCCAGGAAAATAATACTTGGTGTTTCGAAAGAGTAAGCGTCTTCTGCTTCATTGATGACACCTGCCATCTAAATATTGGTTAATTTAAGTAAGTAATGTCACGTTCTCAAATGAGAACAAGGTATTCAATAACGAAATCAAATGATAAACTCGTGAGTATCATTCATGCCCAACTATCAGGAAGTATGGTATTAGATTATATCACAAAGCTGATGAATCCTTCTTTTGATTAACACGCCAATCTTAACATTTCAAGAGTGTTTCAACAGCTGTGCAACGTTTGAAAGAAATGTGACTTAATATTTGAAATACGTTTCGTCTGGAACTCAGCGAATTCTACCCTTTGATTAAGTTCCTATGACGTCACGTGAAGTGTATTAAATGCTTGTAAGTGTGCATTCAGGCACAAAAGCGATTAGCATGAAGGCATCATCGTCTGCTCTGAAATTCAATTGGACGTCTTCAATTCTTCTCGACGAGCTCTGAGAAAGTCTTTTGAGAATTTCTGAGTAGTTCCTATTTCACATACATGCCTTCTGTCGACTGTTTATGCTGACTAAATTCTACGGAACTATACAATTACTTAAAATTAGATAAAATTACTACTGTGCGAGGAAAATGAAATTCACGAAAATAGCAAGAAGATACGAACATGTGAGTTATGGTTATAGACTTATAATCCAATTAATTAAAAATGGTGCAAGATATGAACTAAAGAAATATTCACACGGAGACTCATGAAAATGTACAGGAAGAATAAGACCAGTTTTTTCGGTAAGTGTCTTCTGACCCTTCGATGACACCCGCCATGTAAACCTTGGCCAATCCAAGGAAGTAATGTCACGTTCTCAGCGCAAGGTGTACAACAACGGATCAAACTAGCAAACTTCAGAGCATGACACACGCCCAGCTTCCTGTCGCGCGAAGAAATAGAATATTTCTCAATGAGATCACCATGACAACCGTAGTATTTGCAGTGGCTGATATGAACATACATACAATGTGTTATATGGTTTTCTGGAGTATATCGTTCGGTGGATACTTGAGAAGAAAAAATGATACGATTGATGTGGACGGCTTATTTTCAGCTCTATGCTGCATTATGTCGACGTAATCCTCAGCATGAAATATCTTCTCGAATTCGACATCTGAGGTTTCCATAACTTTCTTAATACATTTTGTTTTCGCGTTTTCTCTCCACTGTACGTCTGTGTCAAATTGCCGTTAACCTTTTCTGTGGTGCGCGGGACTAAAAAGCCTCGAAAAGGTATTGACAAACCATTAAAGACAACAAATAAAAAATAATAAAGATAAATTAGATTTCAAAAGTCTCATTCTGAGGATTCTGTTTTCTCAAACCTAATCAAGCAGACGTCGTGATGAAATATAAACCCATAGAACAGATCAGCGTAGAAACTTTCCCAATCTCAAATGATATATCTACTTATCCAGTTTTAACTTACATAAAGGCTCTGCTGAACGCATCCCATTCTTTAAAACTGCACGAAATCTGCATCTGTTTCGTACCGAGGGAATAGCAGTTATGGCTTGGTTGTATCGCCTGCAATGGGTGCCAAGAGACTGTGACGACCTGTAAATAATACTACAGTGATATATCTCTTCTGTCAACAAACTTTCATTGTTTTTGTTATTTTTCACTGAGAGATGTTTTATGAAGCTTATTATGTTTGTTAATAAAGAGATGGTTGCCTGATTGAATTTTGATCTTTAAAGCGTTTGAATTCATTCTATATAGATACGCTGCATGATTTATTTCAATCGTTTAATTGTTTATTTTTCAAACATTTAAAAAAGTGAACGTGCTTGTTATTGTTTTCAACTCTAAAACATTTAGATTTTCCCTTTGTTATTGATACGTTCATTGTTTCTGAAATTATTGATTTTGATCGTAAAAACACTAGAATTGAGCTAAAATGTTGATCTTATTGAGACTTCGTTTGAATTGAACCTGTCTCCAATATATTTAAACTGTCATTAGCTTTGATAAATCTTCAAAAAGTCTAGTTTAACAATACTATCTATATGGCTTGTTACTCTCGGTCTTCGTATATATTGAGGGTCATTCAGGTTTATTGGATGGGGAGGGGGAGAGGGGAAGGGGGAATAAGAGTGAGGGGAAGGGATTTGGAGAATGGGGAAGGAGGGGGACTTCGGCGAAACCGACAAGCTCTCTAAATCTGGTACATTTTGCATTTAAATCGATATTAAGTAGCCAAATGACTGTTTAAACTGGAAAGAACAAAAATCGAATAAGGTTTTGATATCTAATCATACTTCATTGAAAAAAAATACATGCTAGCTGATCTGGGTAATAATTCTAAATGAAGCAATCAAGTTACATTTAACGTAACATATATACGCCTTCTTTCACCATTTAAAGTCAAGTATAACAATGACGTTGGCGGCCATATTGCTAAATATTCCAACACGATACGTCAGCGATCCAATGGAATGAGTCGATTTCATTTCGTGGTGCAATAATAGTGACTCTTGTGCAGTCGTAATGTGATAAACTTTAGGGTATGTCAACTGGTAAAATTGCTTATGATTCATGATGAATCCGAAGGATAAAATAGAAGGGAAGATAAATTATGTTCCTGACTTTGCTTACGTCTGCATCTGCTATGCCTACACTTGGTAAAAACGCTTTTCTATTGACACCTCTAATTCAAATCAGGTATATGCACGGAATGAGTAGCTAAAACATATTTCGAACTTTTGAGATCAGTCTGACAAAGTAGACTGTAGTTTTGTTCTTTTGAAAAGAACTCATCACCCATTCTATATTGAATGAACAAAATGATACGTTTTAGTGAAATCAATTAATTCCATTATGGCCTGGTGGAATGTACAAACTGTAATATGAAAACACAACCATCAATTTATTAAGCAAAATACAAAAAATATCGATCTTTGAAGGGGAGGCAAAAGGAGTTCAACCTGACACCTGCGTTTTCAATACATTTCGATACGAAGCAGATAACTAATCTAACAGTGGTAAGGCCGTTGTATTGATTTAAACAATCAGACAGATTTGATTATAATTTGTTCCGAGAGATAACAAATGTTTTGTCCTGTTAGGTGCAGCAATCGATTTATGACCAGTACTACGATTCTGTCGATAGCAAAATGCCACAGACAGTCTTTGCCTGAAGAAAGATTTTAAGACGAAGCTTGCAAATGTAAATACACGAGCATTTGCAAAGCCTAAGGACTATTGTGCACTCTCCAAACCCAGTCCATGTTGATTGTATTTGTTTGTAGCCGTTTTGACTTTGGCAATGTTCTTTGAGTTGCTTTGACATAAATGCATTGAATACGCATAACAGTTCAATAGACTATGAAAGATATTTCGCTACTTCTCTTACGTGGTTATGCAAAACCTTTGCATGACTGCTCCACATCCTTATCTAGATTTTTGACTTTTCTTTCAATAACTTGGGATTGTCCTCAGTCGCCCCACGTGCTTCAAAATGTAGGCCCTTAGCATTATTAACGAGTCCTGGAAAGACGAAACAGCTGTATGATGTAGCATTACTAACGGGTCCTAGAAAGACGAAACAGCTGTATGATGTAGCATTACTAACGGGTCCTAGAAAGACGAAACAGCTGTATGATGTAGCATTACTAACGGGTCCTAGAAAGACGAAACAGCTGTATGATGCAGTTTAATACATTGTTTGGCTCTTCTAACTCTTGTATTGTATTAAAAGGTATTATTCACTTGTATGTCTTTTGTATAAACTGTTGAAAGAATATACGATGATAACCAGTCAAGAATGTTTTTTAATAAACGAACTGACCGTATTAAAAACTAAAGGTTTATCAGTGGAAATAATGAGTAAACGATAAAGATGTGGGTGCTGAAAGTCATACAAATGGAATATTTCCACTTTACTTTATGTATAGGCCAACGATTCCCTTACGTGGTATAGGAAGAAGAAAAGTATGCTTAAAAGTCACTCATATTTCTACAAACTTACGTTGGTATTACTATATGAAATTTTCCATGCTTAGAAGAATGCTGATGATTCGAATTAAATTTATCAAACATGCAGTAAAATATCTTTTTTTGGAAAAATCCTCACTGAAACATTGGTTATGTTTATCCATTTTTCTCTACTCTGAACAGTACATATCCCATTTCTGTTTTGTAAACAGCCGCGAAAATAAAACACCCAAAAATATAAAGTGATTTTCAATAAGTAGGCGTTAAAGCACAACAAATTATCTCACGATCACGAACAAGGCTTTCTCTAATGTCTTCATACATGATACATGACCCTTAATAGGAACTTTCATAAACCCCATTTTCAGAATATTATCCCACAACGTTAATCCGTTTTTCTCTACTCTGAACAGTACATATCCCATTTCTATCCGTGTACAATTCCATTTGATTTTCTTTCGTGGTTACTGCTTCGCGCAGTTACATATGTACAATGATGAAACAATCTAGACATGAAAATGTACACTAAATTTGTACACAGCCGCGAAAATAAAACACCCAAAAATATAAAGTGATTTTCAATAAGTAGGCGTTAAAGCACAACAAACGTAGCATTACAAAAACGGAAAATGTTTTCATAATACTGAAGAACTCTTCACAAACCATAACTATGTTTTATTGTTCATAACATATGTCTTCTATCATAAAACTACGTTGCACATGCTAAAGAAACCCGTTCCCTGTAGAAAATATGTAGCCATTTGATATATTTTTCTCATGGAAGTTGTTCTCTCGGATTCTCAAATCTATAGCTATTTATCTTCAGATTCAGCAAGTGAAATCTGAATTGAACACGTAGCCATCTTGTTTGGTAAATTTGAGCATTTTGTTAGAGATGTTCCGATGGTTTATTTATTTTCTATTGTTACATTGGCTTATCAATGCTACATGTATCACTGTAAACCCATTATTGTAACCTGAATGAATTGAACTTGTCAATTTCCCACCAAGCGGTCGTTTCGAACAGTAACATGTCAATTCATTTGACGTTGCCGATAGGTTGTTCTTCGACCAAAAAACACGGATTCATTGTCCAATTATGGTTCTGAGCTGCTTTACGACATTATGACAGATTCCGATTTCTATATGTACACACTCATTAGCAATACAACACGATTTAAACAATTATTATGTCACCAATTTTATCTCCAAAGTACAGCTCACCCATAATTACCGTTAATAGTTTTTATTGCGATAAAATTGAGACTGATCCATAATCGCAGAAGATATGTATTTAATGTTGTTTGGGATTTATGTTTTGCTCAAATTGGTAATTATCGGACATAAAATCAAATGTAAAATATCTGAAATTACTGTCGAACGATTTTTATCATCAATCGATAGTTTAGTAATTGTTTATAATGAGAAGACATTAGTTCGTTTTGTATGTTTTTTACTTTTTGGAATAAGAGCTGACGCCATCATGTAACAATCTATAGACGAATGCAAGATAACTGGGTGTTCTGCGTTTCAATTTATAGTGGTTTATACATTATTTTTATATCACAACAAATTTATATTATTATTCCCCCCAGGCTCTCTCAATGCAATTTTAATACACTGCATCAAATAAGATAATTTTTTGTCAGGATTTCCTTGTCACAAATATTTCTACAATGAAATTGATGAGAATCCCTTGTCTACTCATTAGCGCATGTCTTACAATTATCTCACGATCACGAACAAGGCTTTCTCTATTGTCTTCATACATGATACATGACCCTTGATAGGAACTCACATAAACCCCATTTTCAGAATATTATCCCACAACGACTAACATTCAACACCAAAGTCGGAAAGAGAACAAGAAAATCCGTAATATCACCCCACAACGACCAACATTCATAATCAAAGTCGGCAAGGAAACGATCAACATTTTATATCAACGGCGAACGCCCATAACAGTACGAAGACAATCCTAGTCAACATCATAAGCAACAAATGTGACTAGGAGACAACAAAACAACAACATTTAATTAAAAAACAACATTTCCTTGAAAAACAACATTTAATTGAAAAACAACATCTAATTACAAAACAACATTTAATTACAAAACAACAACATTTAATTGCAAAACAACAACATTAAGTTACAAAGCAACATTAATTACAAAAAGTCAATGATAATTAAGGTCTTCAGGAGCTATAATATGATCCTTCTACTGTAAAGGTTTTGTCACGGGGATACAATTGACTTGACTTTCTTATGGTTGATAACTTACTGAAATGCCATTATTGCGTCTGTTAAGGTCCAAGATTCCTCTGTATGCTTGCATCGCGTGATTGATTTAAAATGAAATAATAGGTTTGATAGAAATGCAACTTGCTGAAATTATCTTAAACATAAATACACGTCTTAAATTTAACGCAGTAATTGGAAAACTATATTAGTATGCATGTTTTAGTACGGTGTGTGAAATAAATCAAAATTGAAGAATTATAGGAAGTGAGATGCATATTTTTTCATAGCTATGTGATATATTTCATATTCATGCGATCATTGTTTGAAAATTGCTTTGGATTACAAATGATGACATTCTCAAATAAAACCAAAGACACAAGGATTAAAGATTTAGAAAAGAGACGCTATTTACACAAAGAAAAATAAATGTGAAAGCTGAAGAGATGCTTTATTATCTAATGTTGATGTCCCAGATGCTTTTCCTGACGAGTACACTACCACTTCTCTAGGCCAAGAAAATGTCAATGCGATCATCATAGCTATTTTAACGACATACACAGCCTTGGTAGTTATCGCACCAAATATTGGTCACTCGCGAGAAGATGTTCCACCAGAACTGTTGTAAATAATAATTAACAGGAGAAGTGTCACTTGTAAAGCTTTTACTGGCAACACAACAAGGCCATCTTTCTACATCGGCCTTACTTAGAACAATACCCACTGTCCATCATGTAGGTGGTGGTGTTAACGAGGTCACCGGGTAAATTAATTAACAAAAGGAAATTATTTGTTTTTTTTTGTTGTTTTTTTTTTGTTCACCCGTTCTGAAAGAAATTATTCAGTTGATTCCTAGATTAAATTAACAGATGATGACAAATGCAATGTATAGTCTTCGTTAACTTATTAAAATAAACGTACATGTATGCTGCACTATATTGTTATTTAAAAAAATCATGTAGGAAATAAAAAACGACAACCAAACAGAATTGATGGTTTGAAGGTTAGGTATTTATTAAAGGGAACGTTCTATTTGAAATAACTTAATGCTGATAAAGTGATATAAAAGGGTTAGATACCTCTACTTCATCGACAAAATTTGCCAAGCTAGGCAAATCACATTAATGCCTTGGTTTCAAAAAGAGAGTAAGGGTACTAAGGATAGTATTAAGTAATCATAGAATGTGAAATAACATTTACTTTCGAGTTGATTTTTAAGTAACAAATATTGAACAATATCGGAAACATACATTACAAAGTTAAACGATGCATCTGATATTAGTAGCTTGTGGTTGCTGTTTGTATAAATGGCAAGCGTTTCATATTTTCTCGACTTAAACAGTAGAGCGCCTTGTAAAAAAATGCAACGTGGCTTTGTGTTGACAAAAGTAAAAGAAATATTTTTATATATGCAATTGTTGTTTTCTGTTATGTGCTGTCTTTCTTTCTGACATTTAAAAGAAATCCACAGTGAAATATCATTGTTTCTGAGTTTCGAATAACGACATGTTTTGTGGAGATTTTTTTTCCTGAAAAAATATTTCTCCTACCTATACTTTGAGAAAAATGTTATCCAATTTCACAGACCAATGATCACATCCTACAACCTTTTAATACACTTGGATACTATAAAAGCTATGAGAAAGACAGACTTGAGGCGTTCGTAGACATATACAAACTGCCTGTGGTATCACACGAGTTCTCTGTTTCCATCCCCCAGAGTCGCATCTCTGCACGCAAATTTGACAGCCATCGTGTAACATTTCAACACTAAGCACCATTTTTGTGACACCTCAGCTTGGCTTAGCTTCCCAGCAGTGAAAGGGCAAGAGCTTAACACGTCGGCAGAGTAACGCTGCATCGCTGTAGTCTCTATATATACATACATTTGTACATAGTATAGGTCACATGGTTATCATACACTCGGATTCTTAAGGAAGACCAAGAGTTTGTGGTCGGCAATTTTTATTGCAAAAAGGATTATCTGTGCATCTTTGTTTGATTGGTATAGAATGAAGCCAAATGACAAAGAAGCCCCGTATATAAGATATGACATATTTAATAGTCTACGGTTTATGAGCATAAGGTATACCATCAAACAAGTGTTTAATTTTCTTTATTTTTTTATGTAAATGATGTAGCATTTGAAAATCAGGAAATGTCTCGCCTAGAAAATTAATTAATTGTTTACGTTTTTAATATCATAATTGGTTGGTTATCAGATTATAAATATTTGTATTGTTTGTATTAAGGTTACCACTTGGAAATTACTGTACTACATTAAAGTATTCGTGGGTATTTAAGTTTCCTACATTAGCGGTCTTTAAAACAGCGCGAAAAAAAGTTAAAAACTTAGAGAAATAAAAACAAAACCAACGACTGTTTTCCTTTAATGCTTTCATGTCTTCGGTGGCTCGTGGCTCTTTAAAGGGAAACGTTGACCGTCAACTGTTAAAATGACATTTCGCGACAGCTACTTCCTGTTCAGTATCTCCGACCGGGACAATCGGTGAAAACCGGTCCTGGGAAGTAAAACAATTATACAGAAACTAACGATATATAATAAAAAGAGAGATCTAACCAACCTGACTATCATCTTACGTAACAACCATGAATCCCCCCTCCACCAATTCACCCCACCCCAAGAAAGTTCTTGTTTGACCCTCCTAGAGTACAACGCTCATCAACAATACGACCGGAAATCATACAGTATTTCGGAAACCATAATTAATGTAAGACATCACGGTAGAAATGGTGTTATATTTCCCGTTTGCTGCTCTAATTAGTAAAACTATCGGGTCACAGAAATACGTTTCCTGGCAAAGAATGGAGCGTGGTATGAAGCCGGATCTATACAACGCTTAAGCATCTATCAAGTGGAAATATAACCCGGCATTCAGAGATGCATTTAAGAGTGTTCAACAAGTGAGACCTCTTAGCAGAATGTGCTGACCGCGACACGAAATCAATATGTCTAAAGGATTGGTAATTTTCCTAATTAGTCGATTATGTATGCAATCTTAACATTCAGTAATATAACATATTATAGCCGTTCTTGTTGACAGGTTAATGTCAATATTGTCTGTATCTAAAACTCGTTAATCTTGTCCATTGTTGTGCGGCAATATTTGGATTAATTATTTCTTAAAGAGTGTCGACATTTATCTAAACGGTAATTGTTTTGCATAATGGAACCTTGCTATAACGTGGTCTGGAAAACCCGAAATAAACGCCTCTGTTTGTATTATGTAAAATCGCAATGTCAATGCCGTACGCCAAGATTAAAATTAAACTGTATTTTTATTCCTTTCATTACTTTCAGTAAAACTCTTACCCATTGCTTCCTCATATACTGCAAGAGCCTGATCTAACGTCGGCTTTCTCTGCAATATCACCACGAATCCTTGTACTTTTTTGAAGAAACTATCAGTCCCAAATTGAGTAATTTCAATACAGGATCTCCTTCTTGTGTCTTCAATGTGACATGGCAATTAAGAACCATTCGTGTGCAATCGGAGAGGCGATTATTTCAAACCATGTACAAAACGCAGTAATAGAGGCTTTGAAGGAATGTTTGGCGGTTGCCTGCAAGTTCTGTCATTTATACCTACTATGAATGTCACACAAAGACAGTTTTATTGCAATGAAGATATCACTTATTTGTTAAAAAATTTGTAATTTTGGGCAATAAAAAAGTTTTGTTTTGTTTTGTGATATTTGGATAAGTCGGGAATTCTGTTTAATCACATACATAAATCTACTAAATTGTAATATACATTTATTCCGGAGAGAAACAGACGGTGGCATTCCGCAGTATGTTTACGTTATCTTCACACTGACTGTTGTTGTTTACTAAGCCATATGTGTTACATCATCATCATTTCGACAGACAACAGATTCTCCAAGGCAGTAGACATCATCAGCATAACCCCAAGACAGTATATTATGATATGAATAGCTTTCTTTCATACCTACATGTCACTGCTACCTGCATAGTTACCTGACACGTGTCTCTGCCACATTGTTCCTCCCTTTGTTCTTTTGTTTAAATGTGTATTTGTTTCTCTTAAATTTCAGCACAGACCTTGAACATTGTTTAGGTGTTTTTATAGTTGTATATCACCAGAGAGTTAAATTTAACCATTTTCTGTGTTTTATTGCACATTACTATGAGATTTACGTCATTTCAATGACGACTAAGTGTTTCAGCTTATTGATCGCTATTCCGGTACTTTAAAACCGTGTAGTTTTTAAACAGCATAATGCAATTTAAAACAATGATGTAGACTCAAATTTCAAGTAACTGACAAGAAAACATGTTGCTATGTTAGCTACACTTAAAACTGACATGAAATCTTACTGCTATGTAGTTACACTGATAAATTTGGCGTAAACTTGCATCCATATGATGCACACAGACATAACAGAAGTGTACACTTGTGGTCATGTGATGCACACAGACATTACTGAGGTGTACACTAGTGGTCATGTGATGCACACAGACATTAATGAGGTGTACACTTGTGGTCATGTGATGCACACAGACATAACTGAGGTGTACACTAGTGGTCATGTAATGCACACAAACATTACTGAGGTGTACACTTGTGGTCATGTGATGCACACAGACATTACTGAGGTGACACTTGTGGTCATTTGATGCGCACAGACGTAACTGAGGTGTGCACTTGTGGTCATATGATGCACACAGACATTACTGAGGTGTACACTTGTGTCATGTGATGCACACAGACATTACTGAGGTGTACACTTGGGGTCATGTAATGCACTCGGTAATTACTTAAATGAAATCTTTTGTTAATATGATGCACACAGTGGTGAAACCTTTTTTGATATGGTTCACACAGACATAACTGTGGTGTACACTTATACTGATGTAACACACAGTAGTAATACTGATGTAACACACAGTCGTTATACTGATGTAACACACAGTCGTTATACTGATGTAACACACAGTAGTTATACTGATGTAACACACAGTCGTTATACTGATGTAACACACAGTCGATATACTGATGTAACACACAGTAGTTATACTAATGTAACACACAGTCGTTATACTGATGTAACACACAGTCGTTATACTGATGTAACACACAGTCGTTATACTGATGTAACACACAGTAGTTATACTGATGTAACACACAGTCGTTATACTGATGTAACACACAGTCGTTATACTGATGTAACACACAGTCGTTATACTGATGTAACACACAGTCGTTATACTGATGTAACACACAGTAGTTATACTAATGTAACACACAGTCGTTATACTGATGTAACACACAGTCGTTATACTGATGTAACACACAGTAGTTATACTGATGTAACACACAGTCGATATACTGATGTAACACACAGTAGTTATGCTGATGTAACACACAGTAGTTATACTGATGTAACACACAGTCGTTATACTGATGTAACACACAGTCGATATACTAATGTAACACACAGTCGTTATACTGATGTAACACACAGTCGTTATACTGATGTAACACACAGTCGTTATACTGTCGTTATACTGATGTAACACACAGTAGTTATACTGATGTAACACACAGTCGTTATACTGATGTAACACACAGTAGTTTAACTAATAGTTATACTGATGTATACTGATGTAACACACAGTAGTTATACTGATGTAACACACAGTCGTTATACTGATGTAACACACAGTAGTTATACTGATGTAACACACAGTAGTCATTGAAGTGTTAACGTGTGTTGATATCATACACGTTACCGTTGCTATTATTTTTTGATGCGTGCCGGTCGATACATATTAGCGGATGTAATTACTCCCTTATTGTTCTTTCTAACAGTCATTGTCGTTTCAAATCTTGTTTAAGTTTGCTGTTTACATAACCATAATCAGGCATTTGATCACTACTATAACAAACATTGATCAATTTGTAAGCCAAATCAAAATTCCCTCTATAATCAAACATTACAGTCACGAAAATATAGACTTGTTTCCAGTTACAAAATTCAATATCGTTATTAAAAAAATGACAACGGTCTATTACAGACATGAAAAGATGGAAAAGATAGAGCTCTCAATCAAATTTCACAACTGATTGCTGATATGTTTCATTAGCGCTCTTTCGTTCCAGTAATGTATTATAGTGAAGATGTTAATGAATTGTGACAGCGCTGTACAGTGTCAATGAAACGGAACCTATTTGTTGTAAGGAAATGGACATTTTGTAGACCTCACACAACGTAACATACAAGGACTAGATATACACAATAGGATGATGTTAAACAACAATTTTTTACATCGTATATTAACATCATTAATAAATCAATTAAGAGGTTACTTTGTAAATAAATTGATATACAAATTATTTCAATGTTTAGAAATATGTTATCTAGTTTAACACGAGTACAATCCTCTTATTATTCTAATTTGACGTATTCCGGAATGGAACGAGAGATATATGATGGAAAACATATCTTTCCGTGTTGACCTGTTTTATAACAATTGGCTTTTCACATAAAGAGCTATATAAAAGCTCCAGTTTTCCCTCCCAAATGACAACCATACTTTAGCTACGTTTAAGAACACAGCAGAAGTTGAATTGAGGTTACATTGCACCTGTATATAAAATATAGAGTTGGTCGACAACTGTGTTGAGGACAGATAAAACTTGAAGTACTGTTCTCTTTGAATTAAGTCGTCTGTGAGAAGCTCCTGTCAAACTTTATTATTTAAGATTGTGAACATACTCTTTCCGGCGTTTTAAAATTTCAGAAATCTTTGAATTTTCATTGGTAATTGGATTAAGTGATCTCATTCACTTTACTATCAGTTACAAACTGTAAATCTTAAAATTATACGTGCAATTATATATGATTTGATTGTACATTAATGTCCAGGTATGTTTTTCCATAAGATCACTTTATCATGATTTTTCCAAACATAAGATTTTAGTCTATAATTTTGTCATTATATTCTCCTAGACATGATAAACACTACAAAACATTTTTAAAACAGATTGCATACATCAAATAGATAATAAGTAAAATGAACCTTGGCGTGCCAGGTGTTCGGTAGTGTGCCTGGTGTTCGGTAGCGTGCCAGGTGTTGGTAGTCTGCCTAGTGTTCGGTAGTCTGCCTGGTGTACGGTAGCGTGCCAGGTGTTCGGTAGCGTGCCTGGTGTTCGGTAGCGTGCCTGGTATTCGGTAGCGTGCCTGGTGTTCGGTAGTCTGCCTGGTGTTCGGTATTGTGCCAGGTGTTCGGTAGCGTGCCTGGTGTTCGGTAGTCTACCTGGTGTTCGGTAACGTGCCAGGTGTTCGGTAGTGTGCCTGTGTTCGGTAGCGTGCCTGGTGTTCGGTAGTGTGCCTGGTGTTCGGTAGCGTGCCAGGTGTTCGGTAGTCTGCCTAGTGTTCGGTAGTCTGCCTGGTGTACGGTAGCGTGCTAGGTGTTCGGTAGCGTGCCTGGTGTTCGGTAGTCTGCCTGGTGTTCGGTAGCGTGCCAGGTGTTCGGTAGGCTGCCTGGTGACTCCATTATAGTATACACTGTTCTCGTGTGAGAACGTGACGTTATTTACTAGGATTGACCGAGGTTTACATAGCATGTGTCGTCTTTGAACCAGAGGACACTTACTCTTCCTCCTTGTATTTTTCCCGGTGTCACTGCATTTCTTTTGTTCATAATTTGAATGAAGCTTCTCTTGTTACATAGGTATTATATATATATATACATATCAGCACCAGAAGAACTGAGATACTCCAAGAGTACTAACATTTAATGCTATATCCTGGAATAGGACATATATGAGCATTTCTCACCCTCTCTTTTGTAAATTTTCTTGTTTTTTTTTTTTTTTTAAAAAAACAGAATCACTGTCAATTTCAGGAGCTACAAATCGAAGTATCTTTTTTGTCCTTTGTTTACATTGTTCTAAGTTTTGCGGCTCATTAAAATGGTTAGTAAAGGAATCTATGGCTTCATATATTCCGTACGATTTGCCGTCGTGTTAATGATAAGTAAGAGAAAACTGGAGACTTATTAAATAAAACAATCTGATTTCTCGTTTGTTTACATGTTCTTTTACTGAGTATTGATTACACATTTAAACCTACACACTCATGTACTTACTATTGTTCGTGCGACCTACATATACTTTTGTGGTATCATATGGTACCAGTTATTACCAGTGGGTGTCATTTTAGGACATTCTGAAACCTTATTTGCTATGACAGTTTCAAAGAAATGTTTGAGCACATTTTCCTGTCTGAAGACTATAACATAGGATTATAATTATAATGTTGCATCTGTTAGATTCTATACCAATTACACAGGTAAATGCCTAATAAGTTACAAGACACACAAAATAAAATATCGTATTTCAATACAAAATTAGATAAATAGATAATTTGAAACTAAATAATATAGTGAACTGTTTTCTTGAAACGGTTTTGTACTTTTAGGACTCATCTTGGACGCTGAGGGCCAAGATCGCGAAATTAGGAGGTGATGGAGGAAATTCAGAATTTCTGGACAGATAGATAGAAGGTGCGCTGGCTTCATTGTTAAATATATTTCATGATTTGAAATAACATGAGGTACATATGTTTACTCTCAGCCGTGCCAGTGATCAATGAATGACAGATGAAAACGTCGCATGCAAGCTACGATAGAATAGTACATGTGTTTTTTAACTCGGCACCATTCAGAAATTTCTCGAAAAGTCTATTACACTGGAAACTAATCGTGTTTAGTTCTACAACAACAGTCGCAGGTCTGCATGAAGAGCAAAGAGAGGCCGCAATTCAATGTCACGAACCTTTTCTGCAGAGGCGATAAAGCAAATCATCTAGAATGCCGCATGAAAAACAGTCAGTGTTTAAGGGGCTAGGCAGGCGAAAATGGTCGACTTTTGATATTTACGACCAGACGCATATTTCAGAAGCACCTATAAGAGCTCAGAAAAATATGGAATATCTTATTAGGGCCTCCGCACTTTTCTCAATGGAATGTAGATAGTCTAGACACGTTAGATTTAAATAATTCTAAACACAATATCGAAAGATGAAATGGACGAAAGTAAAATGCAATTTTACAATATCTGTTATCTGTTCTATCGTCTCATGCGGAGAACTTTTAGTTCATCAATCTGCATTTAAGTGACGATATATACTTCATCTTTATATAATCACAACCCTTTCCACTATCTTATCGATGCTATAGTGGAAAGTGGTAGCATGCAATCATTTCTATGTTTTGTTTTTTCCCTACGTTTGGTAGGTCCAAATTAACTAAAATCTACATCTGGTATCGTCTATGCTTGTACTTGTGAATATTGTTTTCGTTCATATTTGCCCAATTTCATCGAGTTCAAGCTTGAATCAAGATATTGTTGGCTTCCATGTTCTTTGTAGTTTTTGTTTTATGTATACTGATGTTTGGTTTGAAATATGCTGCCTTTCATAGCAACATGTATATTTGATACGTCCATTTACACCACAGTCGATATTGGTTTTCATAATAATATTATATTAATGATATTATCAATCCCCGACTGTGAGCTTTAAATATCTAGTTGAGTATAAATGTAAGTGTACAATATTTAGAGATTAACTCCTATTATATATCACAGCAAACTTTTATGAGTGACTCTGTTAGATTAACGATTGTTATTGTTGTAATTCATTTCTGTAAACAATCACTGCGTGGTAGATGTAACATCCAACAATGAAATTGTCACTACATTTCTTCTTTATTATTATATCACATGATATTGATTAGTAGATGTTGACTGTCGTTAATACCGATATTTCCTTTGTCTTCTTGTCTACTAAATACGGACTATGCTAGTAAACCAAATTCCGTTGTCCGGAAGTACCACGATACGCAATTTGAGGCCATTCATGCTTTTGATTTATGAACAAAAACCATTGTAATGAATAAAGACGTAGGACAGTTCATTAGACAAAAGCCATTTGAAGAAAATCCATAGGGTTTCGTAAATGACAGCTATTACCGTACATTTGTTGGTTTATTTTCTATGCGCAAACAACAGCCAGTATTATGATTTATGGTCACGTGATGGGGTTTAATAACATCACATGTCATTGACCGCGAAGCAGAAATTCAACAATGCTGGTACAATAGTAAAGCTTATAAATTATTTGGTCAATTTATTTTGTTGACTAGTATTCGTATTTGTTTATGTTCTTTGCTGTTTGCGTTGTTTATGTCTTTTTGATATGTTTCTTAAAATATTTGTTTTGAAATTTTCATTCTGCGTTTCATTAAGAACGTGAATATGTCTGGAAGTAAACAATTTGACATCCTTGTATAAACCTTCCAACTAGACTGCGTATTAAGAAAAACAAAAAATAATAACATTGCACCGTATTCATAATTCAAACTCAAATTTCATTAAACTAGGGCAAATGTCAACGAAGGAAGTGTATTCAAGTACAAGGAGAATAAGTCCAGGTGTACCGCTATGTTAACCTTGGTCAATCCAAGTAAGCAATGTCACGTTCTCAAATTAGAACAAGGTATACAACAACGGAACCAACAGGCAAACTAAAGAGCATAAACATATATCTACACTATGAGCAGCTTGTAAATTAAACATTGAAAGTAGGATTTTGAACTCAACCATCTTTTCAAAGTGATGACAACAGATATGGAAGGTTTAATGTTAAATGGGTTGGACATTTTGTTTGTGGGTTTTAGTTCTCGATTAACACAACAACGACTTGTGGCCAGCTGCAGAATATATCGAAGTTGAGATCAGTAAAAACTTATTTAACGCAGTTTACCATATTAATTTCCTACTTATGTATATTTCCACTCACCAAATTTCCTTACTCAAGGTCCCTAGCATCACTGGCGAGTCTGCAAAGGCCGAAATAGACTAAAATAAACATCATGTATTTTCTTTGTATGCAAAAATAATTGTATACTTTGTAAAACATATTGATAACTTATTGTAATAAGTAGCACATTTGATAGAGGAGAAGCTTTCATAAATGATCACCTACATACGATGTCTTTGGGAGAAATAAAAAGAAATAGAAACAAAATTTGCTGTGAAGTTCTATAGTGTACTTAGGCAAAGTTCTATTCCTTTTGTTACAGAACTTCGTAGTCGCGATCAAACCACGAAACAAGGAGTCAAAATCTCACAGCGTTTTTATATTGTTTGTTCCTGATGAACTTCGAAAAAATTACAGAACCTTATACCTAAGCTTGATCTCCGAAATCAGAATATGATTATTTAAACCTGCAATTATCCTTACGGTCTTGCAACGAATCAAAAACTTGTAGTTTACTCCGAAATGTTAATACATTACTGTGCGGTTATTTGATTCATGAAAGAGATCAATTTCATGCCAAGTTGTTGAATACCGACATCATAAAGAATTGTACGTGACATAACTATCAATGCATGTGCTTTAGAAGCCCCTCTAAATTTTAATTTTCGCCTGTGAATGGTAAAACGGAAACACTGACAATTTCACAAATTTCAAGCTTGGTTTAATATCATATCGTTTTTTTCATTATTATTATTTAGTGTTGACAAAAAAATTACCTGATCTTCGATCTAATCAATAATTAATTGAATGTTCTATGGTAATTATCACATTACAGTGGACGGCATCACAAAAGATTGTGTGTAGACAACGATAGAAACATTTAACGTTATCGACTTCGCCCTTCTGGTTCGTTACCTGACACGTGACATTTGATATTGTTAAGTTGAACAACCAGACATTTACACAATATCTCTTTTGATAGTTATACCCCATATTTTTTTGTGTGTTAAGTTCTACAGTGCATAACCTTTGCAAACTCATAAATAAATTATATCTATTAAATGTTAATCTTTTCATTCCGATTAATGAAAATGTTCCTTGAAAATGAAAAAACAGTATGATCAATCACCAACTAAAGCTTGTCGATAAAATATGGTAATTCGATTTGGAACGAAAAATTACTTGTGTCTTATTCTGAAATAAGAAACTACAATATGCGGCAGAAAACAAATGCTATATATTTCGGATCACTTTCTTCGAGTTGGTAATGTCAATAGAATAAAAGTTCTTATTACACAACCATTAAAATATTTGAGTGTGATGTGACTACACAATCACCTTTAACAGCCAAACGACCAATGTTAAGCGTTACCGTACGTAATGTGTCAAGTTAGAGATATAAAATGCATTATATGTTATGCAATATTAACTGATGAATAAGTACCGAAAGCAGGGGTGACATTGATCAGGTCATGAATGCAATCATCTGCATGACAGGTTTCACATCACATAAGGAGCGGCACGTAATCCACCCTCCAAAATCATTACAATTAACCAGGATGTTGAATTCAAACTTCAGAAGAGGTCGATTCAGTACACAGAGAAATGCATATCGCAAATTTCTAAAATCAGTGACATTATAAAACATCTGGAAACCTCTGTTGTGATAGCGGTATATTGAGGTTTATGGTCCGATACCATTATCTTTCTGTAGCGAACGAGTTTTTAGGGGATGATATAGATGTTGACCAATAGGAACATTCCGTTAACAATCAAAACATTTAAATCGCTGTAATTAATGTTAATTTGGTTGATACTTCACAATGTATTGAGAATTAAATTTTCAATGAAAAATATTAGATATACCAAATTGGAAAGTAAATGTTTACGTCCTCTGTACTAGTTTGTGAGAACGATATCGACCTATGACACATAATGATACTATTCCAAGTATATATCTAAAAGTTACTTAATTATACATTTCTGATATTAAAGCAGATCATGATGAGACCTAAGTATCTGTGCTTAACATGTCTCGGTCTTTTTACAAGTCAGAAACCCATTATAGCGATGAGATTAATGAACGACAGATAACCAGGTTGGGGAAATTCGGATATTCCCCGTAGTATTCAGACGAGATCCATCAACTAAGGAAGCTGGTAATATTACAGAGAAAGCACATGCTTATCCAGCTCTAGAATTAAACTGACAATCGCTTTCATTAAGCGCGCAGCTTTTCGCTAAAGCGATCGTTTTCTTTAACTATTGTTTTTCCATGAAAGATCAATGCATACTGAAAAAACAGTTTCGTGTAATTAGATAAAACATTGCTTGTAGGTCGGAACTACATGTTTGATTAGAATATGTTCGCCTGTCATCAAAGGTGCATCGCTCGTCATCAAGATTTCATCACTTGGTATAAAAACAACAACAATGCACAAGAGACTCCAAAGCAGAGAACAACTTGATTTTGAAAGCATTACCAGCTTCACAAAATAACCCAATAAAAACCCCAAGTCTTAAATTGGTAGGAATATTAATGTAGGTAAATAATCAATATTACGTTTATGTAAATTGCACTTAGAAAAATGTTTTAATGTTAGATGATATAATCAAATAATAGTTTTTATAACACAATTTGGAAATTAAAAACAAAGCACACAATACACTTTTCTTATATTGTGGACAGTGCAGGTTACCGAGAGGCCAAGAGTTTTATATATCAAAGTATATATCTATTTTTGAGGGACGTCCCAAAACGGGCAATTAAGGTAATGGGATTGAGTTTAATTGCTGGGGCGATGTTGAAGGCATTTGATCGCAAGCTAACATCGCACGGATTTTATTTCTTTTGATGGCGTACTCCCTACTTAGCATGTCACGCAGTTGCCTTCTCATCAATATTGGGCGATATTGAGTTCTGCAAATCATCAACGGTAGCAGAGTTAAAGGATAAGAGTGATTGTACAAAAGACGCACAAGTTCAGAAACACATTGCAATTCAAAATTAGTCTTAGATATAATTAAAAAAAATAATTTGGCTGTAAAGCTGTTTCGAAATTCATGGTTCCTCAGCAATATTACAGTCGTAAAGTGTGGAAATCTGAAAGGCAAACCATGGAAACCTAAATCGTTCGTAACATTTTTTCGAATATAGTAGAAATAATCACTTGTTCAATTATTCAATTAATTCTGAAAAATTTAAATGTTTGAGCTAATGACATTACCCAGTCGATGTATAACTTTCAGACGTTAGATCAATATATGGAAGTTGTGGTATGAAACAAATCACAAGTTCAAATCATGAAAGGATTAAGATGATTGCATTATCATTAATTCATTGCTGAAAGTGAATATCTGAGGCATTAAAATTGAAAACGTTTTCCTTTGACACACTTTCGCGAAATGTAATGAAGCACATAAACGGTGTCAAACGAAACTTCCTTTTCATATTGCAAGTATTTGTTCTTGAAGGAAGCGAATTATTTCATCGATATAATCAATGAGAAAGATTTGATATCAATATGAAGTACATGATAAGAATAGATCTTATCAAGTAACTGCATTGATTTTATGCTTTTGTCACACGAAGAAACTTATCACTGTTTTTTTCAGTTATGTGAACCATTATTTTTTCTTGTTGTAAATTCAACAAACTGGCAATACCGACACTAATCTATTTTTTTTATCTTAAATTTAATATTTTTTTAAAAGTCCTGTTTAAATAGGCAATCTATGCAGAAAAACTAATTTAACGCATTGCATCGTCTGCAAAAGAGACTCATTGTTGTACAATCAGACTTCAATGTGAGTCGCGTGTGAAAAAACACATACATATTGACTTAATTGTATTGCCAATAAAAATCACTGTATAACACGCTGCCATTCACTGTTTAATTACGTGTCGTTGCTTCAGATATATCGGTGCCAATTTCCAGTAGCAGTTGTAATGGTGTGTATCAAAAATACAATGGAGGCTGTTTTTCGCTAAGAACTATTCGTAGTGTGTGGTAAACGTTTGAAATAAAATTGATTTTTATTTGTAATTGTCACAATGTGATTGGCTCAATCATTTATGTGAAAAGGCAATATGTGAAATCAAAAGGCAATGTCTGTCAGCATTTCCTGTTGGTCCTTATTCTTTAAATACCACTATGTAAGCGAGGAATGGTTGGCATGTGGTTTATGTCAAACAACTTTTCGAATACGCCAAAACAAACAAGTTTCAATTAGAAAATTGGTTGCCAGCTTTAACAACATTCAGCCTTATGACAATGCCTTTTCCAAATAATGATGTTTTACCTTCACCATGCATTATGTTTGACTTTTTAAATCTAATTAAACATAAATTGTCTACAGTCTTTCGCTCTAGATGTGTCATAATTTTTTAGAAACAATTCACTGATTGCGGTAGCGAGAAGACGGATCCTGAACAAAACAATAAAATACAACTTTAAAGTTATATTTTCAAAGGACGCACGTCTCGTAAAGAAAAACGTAAATGATTAAAAACAGATGTGATGAATTTTATATTAGGGAGCAGGATGTTTTGCTTGGCTTTGTTATGTAAGCGCCATCCTCTATTATCCTTCGTTACCATCACCCCGACATCATGTCTGTAAAAAGGCTTACATTTCGGTTACATGAAACTGTTCTTCTGACCAACGCCATGACGAATAGTTAATTTACTAATGGTCACAATGTTTCCAGGAGACCACATAGTCAATCAAATAGTTGAAACCTGCTCAACTTAATATGATTGTTGCGGAAACTTTACACGTCCATTTGAATATTTATAAAAAATAAGATAAATAAAAAAAAAGCACAGATATTTTTTTGGAATAAGAGATATCATCAAATTAGGTAATATATTTTATTCACATAAATCGATATATATATATGAATAACTTGTGTAAAGCTCTTACGAATAAAGCAAACAATGCTTGGGCTATTAAGGCCTTGTACGCTTATATAAATAAATAGCAATCAGGCAAACTCTGTGCACACAGAGCACGCGGGTGAGTTGTGTTAGGGGGACATATGACCAGCGAGCTCATCGTGGGACATCGCCTTAATGGCTTTACTCCTCACCCTGCTAATATAATGGAACGCATTGACTGATGCCTTTGTCAATATCCAATATGTTATGCATAATTAGAGCCATGACCAGAGTTAATGAACAATCTCTGATGATATTTCTTCTATCAGCTGGATCTTTTCATCTTACCTACATATCATATTAATTATTATACTTTAATCATGTTATTAATCAATAAGTTGCTAAACATCTTCCGATGAATGTCAACATTTGTTCAACAACAATGTCTTTGATGTTATTGATAACTTCTTTAAACTAACGTCCAACAAAAGTATAACGGAGATATTATTAATTTAACATATCGAATCGAATAATTCTGAAATGTAACCAAACTAAAGCCAGTTCTCATCTAGCGCCAATGTTTTACAATCAGAACATTTACCATAACATGGAATGCAGGAAGCAGCAATGAATATTTTCCACGAGAAATATGGGTTCCAACTAACCAGTCATATTGAAATATCATAAGAGTGAAAATGAGTTTTCTACATTAAAGGTTCATTATGTTGTAGACAGATACGTTGCATCAACATAAAATTTCAAAACCTGAAGTGAACGTTTGGTCAAAATTACATAAGATATTTTTAAGAAGGATTACTATGGACACAATTAGGTTAATTGCAATCAACCGTCAATTGCATAACACTGTACATCGAATTACTTGTATCATTATATCCGGAATAGATAACGAGAGGACCTTTATAACGTTAAGTCTCCCTTGACAGCAGTGGGAGTTAACAGAATACTATTGTTAACAAGAACATCGGTATGTATCTCCTTTGGGATACTACACAAGCCGGTCGACAGTACCAGTTATAAACATGGTTAATTATAGATAATTCACGTGTTATCCTAGCCAGTGCTTGGGTATATTGCAGGTAATTACAATGAGGATAGTAGCGGAAGTATCAAGGAAATGGTATGAACCAATTACAATATGGTATAAATCATAAGAAGTGCATGAAAATACAAAATAAGAATAATTTGCATTTATTTCTTCTTAAATATTTTGTACTTTTGAAAGGCGTTTATTTCATATATAAAAGGAACAGAAATGTGAGGTATTTAGCACCACAACATTTTAACATTACTTTAAGTATTATTTTGTCATGAACATTAGATTGCATTAACAGATTACTGTTTAGTTAATATCGAGATAACACACATTTCTTTGAAAGCTCTTTGACATAAGTATTGGATACTGGTATGTTGTAATATGTTTCTGATCAAGAAGACGCTAATCTTCCGGAAACATCCGGTATTATTTTCTTCTGGTATTTTTTCAAACCGTCCAAATTATTCTTTTGTTCATAATTTTATAGTTCATAGTTTTATCGGATTTTGATAAAAATTCTGTTAATATGTCACTTCTTTATTTCTTGTTTAAGCAACAGAAACGTCTACCACAATTTTAATAATTTCCTCATCAAATGTTATGCGTACAGAGTTTCCGCGGCCAAGGGAAGGAAAATGTTACTCATTGCTGACATAGGCAACGGGTCTTTCTTTGTTTCGTTATCACGAAAAATGAATCTGACTAAAGCACCTGTCTTGGTTTCATGTGAAATATTAATATGATAATTATCCTTTTGACAAGATATATTTGGGAGAATGATAGCTTTACAAAAATAGAACTATTATTTGATACAAAGGCTGATACTTTCATTTATTTTCCGTAGAAAAGCCGACCTACATTCGATTTCTGACGAGATAAGCGTGAATTTATAGATAGATTAAGAATCCTTGCTAAACAGATTTTAGCGTGGACATTACGACAAAGAATATGGAACATCAATCCACTTTGGGGAATAGATATATAAAATCAGGTCACAGGAGAATTTCAATTTCGGAATTGACTTTGTGCTATTTATTATGTATGGTAACAAGGATAGGAACACGATAAATGTACACCAACTACTCAAAGATGGACACTCTTATTCTGTAGATGATAATTTTAGAAGATACGGAATTTCATCGTCACATTGATTCTCAAGAGAAAGTCAATGTGGTAAATTTTATTAAAGGATAAAATCTTCATAGAAGGTAGGTTTCGTGTTGTTTTATTGTCTGTATTGATTTCTGTTGTATTCTTGTGTCGTTCATGTTATAGCGTGTGGTCTATATAAGTCGTCGTACGATTTACACGATTTCTGATAATAACCTGGAAATCAAGTCTTCTGATTCTATCTCAGTCTCTAAAGGATGAAATTTCCATTTTGTCGGCGTCCCCGGTGTAATATATCAGTACAGGATTAAATGTAAATGATATTAATGTTTTATCTTACTTTACATACGTATATGCTGATCTAAAGAAAGAACGATTTCATAATGGCTAAAAAATTGAATAATAGTAAGTTTTTCTATTTTCGTGCTTTCGCTGTACAGTGCATGTGCTAACAGTTCCATTTTGTGTTAATGTAAATTAGATCAAAGTATCAGTACAATGTTGATGTCGTTTGTATATGTTGATGTCGTTAGTATATGTTGATAACGTTTGTACAATGTTGATAAAGTTCTTACTATGTTGATGACGTTTGTACATGTTGATGACGTGGGTACAATGTTGATGTCATTCTTACAATGTAGATGACGTTCGTGTTATGTTGATGTCGTTTGTACATGTTGATGACGTAGGTACAATGTTGATGTCGTTTGTACAATGTTGATTGGGTTTGTATATATTGATGACGTTGGTACAATGTTGAGGACGTTGGTACAATGTTGATTGGGTTTGTATATGTTGATGACGTAGGTACAATTTTGATGTCGTTTGTACAATGTTGATTGGGTTTGTATATGTTGATGATGTAGGTACAATGTTGATGACGTTTGTATATGTTGATGTCGTTAGTACATGTTGATAACGTTGTACAATGTTGATAAAGTTCTTACTATGTTGATGACGTTTGTACATTTTGATGACGTTTGTACATGTTGATGACGTAGGTACAATGTTGATGACGTAGGTACAATGTTGATGACGTAGATACAATGTTGGTGACGTTTTTACATGTTGATGACGTTGGTACAATGTAAATGAATTTCGTACATGTTGATGACGTGGGTGCAATGTTGATGACGTTCGTACTATGTTGATGAAGTTCGTACAATATTGATGAATTTCGTACATGTTGATGACGTGGATACAATGTTGATATCGATCTTACTATGTTGATAACTTTCGTGCTATGTTGATGTCGTTTGTACATGTTGATGACGTGGATATATTGTTGATATCGATCTTACAATGTTGATGCCGTTTGTATATGTTGTTGACGTGGGTACAATGTTGATAACGTTCGTACATGTTGATGACGTAGGTACAATGTTTGTGACGTTTGTACATGTTGATGACGTGGGTACAGTGTTGATGACGTTTGTACATGTTGATGACGTGGGTACAATGTTGATGACGTTTGTACATGTTGATGACGTGGGTACAAAGTTTGTGACGTTTGTACATGTTGTTGCCGTGGGTACAATGTTGATGACGTTTGTACAAGTTGATGACGTTTGTGATGACGTTTGTACATGTTGATGACGTAGGTACAATGTTTGTGACGTGGGTACAGTGTTGATGACGTGGGTACAGTGTTGATGACGTTTGTACATGTTGATGACGTGGGTACAATGTTGATGACGTTTGTACATGTTGATGACGTGGGTACAAAGTTGGTGACGTTTGTACATGTTGTTGCCGTGGGTACAATGTTGATGACGTTTGTACATGTTGATGACGTGGGTACAATGTTGATGACGTTTGTACATGTTGATGACGTGGGTACAATGTTGATGACGTTTGTACATGTTGGTGACTTGGGTACAATGTTGATGACGTTCGTACCATGTTGATGACGTTCGTACATGTTGATGACGTGGGTACAATCTGATATCGATCTTACAATGTCGATAACGTTCGTGCTATGTTGATGACTCTTTATTTTCTAACCATCACTTCGTTTATCTTAAAGATGTTTATCTGTAGCGCAAACAGTGATGGATAACTGTTTTTACGAGCAATTGAAAACGACCGTTTCTTTTATTAAGCGAGAAAGAATGACTGAGTCAAGACGATAGCTCATTATTTGGCGCATTGATTGAAAAATAAAATCACTATTATCTTTTAAGGACGCGTTTTTGTCCTAATGCTACATAGCACTCTTAAAATGCATGTGGTCTAAAGACGGTTTATGTTTCATCCATTCCGCCCAGCATTGCCTATTAAAATGGGATAATAAAAATGACTTAGCTGATACCCCCTTCATCTCTGTTCATCACTTCTTGAACTTACCTTATCCATATAGATCTCTCTCTCTCTCTCTCTCACTCTCTCTCCAGAACACGCGAATTATCTCAACCTATGATGTAAATTTGAATACCATAAATCCAGCCCAATCACATTACTGAGAAATTCTATATATGAAAAGACTCGAAGACGAAATTAGATACTCACAAAGAAAGCATCCCTTGCAGTATATAGCCAGGCACTGTTAAGAAAACCAGTTGTTAGGATTACATACACACACTCTTCTTATGAAGAAATATTGCTATTCGTTTCACTGCGAACAATACCATTGAGAGATGTCTTTGAGCGTAAGAGTACGCAGTGTAAATATTTTATGGTACGATCAGACCTTCCGGTAATTGTTAATCGAGGGGACAGAAGAAATAAGACAACACATTGATCACGCCGTTACAGACAAAAATATGGATTTAAGAAACTCGCTCGAATCGTAATATTTACGTTAATGATATATTTTATGTAAGCAACGTGCGTTTTATAGACTTTTAAGTGAATTTCTTAATTACATGTCAAGCAGTTGTTTTTCATCCACTAAAATATCAGGTGTATTTCTGTTCCCAACTGTTTTGTTATTAGAAGATCCCGGAATCACTCACGAGTTTTAGCAGGACAAAGCAGCTGTATGTAGATTAATGCATAATTTGACGTCTACATATAACTTTGTTTTTATTGAAAAGTGCTATTCACTTGCGTGTCCCTTGTTATATAGAGAGAAATAAGCAAATAAAACAGTACAACTGAAAATTTTTAACATTGTATGAATTGTATACATTTGTGAATTATGAAGGTTTTAACCAAAGTAAAAGAGCTTGTGACAGTCAATTTTATCGAGAAATCGCTTCATTATAAAGAAAGCAGATCATTATTTAGAGATATATCCATACATTCATCACTATTACCCTGCCATGGTGTTAGCAAACTGATGCATTCAAGTAAGGTGTATTGCGGTTCATCACAATTGAAGATAATTGGCTTTGGCGTATTGGATTACTTCTGTTATATAAAGCCTTGTTTCGTGCATTTCCCCAATGCTATGTGTCAGCGCGTTTTGCGTTAAAGTAGATCTTCCATCTGAATTCATTTTGAATCCTCATTTTTGATGAAGAATCTTTTTAATGGGTTTTTGCCATTATTTAACAAATGTTCTTTTCTTTGATGTTCCTGGTATAAATGTTACCTGATAATCTATTGCTTTTGTGAATGCTACACATGGTAATGAATTACGGTGCGATGAAGGGACGCTTTTCATTTGATTGACTTTAATATCCCATGTAAATAAAAGGTCGGATGATCGTGCAATGATGAATCAATACTTTCTTTGTTATTTAGGGAAATCCTTGATATAAGCAAATGTAATTATTACGGCGCATATGTTGTGTCCACTTGACAATGGGTAAGGGATTAACGCTGTTATATGGAAATACAATCTGAAAAAAGGATCAGCGTTTGTGGAACAAATTTACAAATGATCAAAGCGTTGTATAGAAAATGGCGTTATCGATAGAAAGGTTTGTACCGATTAATGTAATAAAATAATGGTTAAGTCATCATTTTGTAATGAATTAAAAATCTTTACCAAAATTGGACAATCCTAATCTTGTCTCGTCATAAGACTATGAAATACGTGTTTGCTCCTACTATAGATAATTAACAGTAGCATTGCAAATATCGCCATCACTTATAAACCTATTGTCAGGAAGTCTGTCAATAATAGAGAAACGAATAATACAACATCCTAATTTCAATCGTATCTTCAATGCTTTTAATGCAAAATTGAATTCGTTGTAAATGTGAAGTTCATTCCTTTAAAAATCTCTTGTTGTTAGATAACATCGATTTTTGGTAGGAATCATGACGTTCTAAAAAATGAAACATATTCGACTGTGTCTTATGACATTAAACCCTGAAATAGGACTTCAACATAACTTTTCATGATATGCTATCTATATTTCCTTGGCAGGAATGTTTTTCGAGATTTACGTCGACAATGGATTTTTCGTCTTCTAGTTTCAACAACTTAGACAGCATTACTGACTTGTCATAGAAGAAGGAACTAAATGTATAACGCAGTGTAATGTATCATTTTGCTCAACTGTATCTCATTAAAAATTTAATGATGATATTGTCCTGTGTGACTTTTGTTTACTCATTTAATGATACAGGTTTGTTACAGGAAGTCTTGGGTATTAATGGATATGTTGTCTACCTTTAAATATCTTTTATGAGAAACCATGTTATCTAATTTCAAGACGATGATATATACAACACAAAGTTGATTAATTGCGGATTCTATTTTAAGCTTAAATGACTAGCTACAAGTCATTATATACTTAGACAAAAGAAAAATGATGAAAATAATACGTTACCGAATAACCTAAAAAGCACGGTTGAATTTAAAGCCATGTAATTGACGAAGAGACCTTGTATACTGTTTGTGTTCAATCCTCTTGTTTAGAAGTAATTCGTGACAACAATAATGACTCTGCCGTTTGAATAGCTTTGGCCTTGAAGATATCATCTTGATGAATTGTTACAGAGGCTTAATGCATCGACAGTTTACATAGCACCGGCTGTCAAATATTCCACTACTCTTGCTGCAACGGCAATGATTGGCCTTGGGAAAAGATTTTCAAAAGGCACAATAGATAACATTTTTTGCAACAGATATGGACACTTTATCAACATGAGGGCAACAGGTCCAGTGACATATAGAAAGATTATTGATTATCAATATCCGTGTCACGGACACTGTTACATTTCGAAGTCTTATTTCTTTGTCTGCTTTCGAATTTCATTAGTTTGAAATTGCCTTTCGACACTTTCTCATGACAGCTGCTTGACAAATTCAATGCAATTTGTCTCTTTGAGGACTCATAATGTTATATCTCCGTTTAGCCAGACATTGTAAAGTACAACAGAGTATTTGGTCGTTTACATATAGTTCAGAGGACATGCTCACAACCTGCTTGTATTTGGTTGATTCTGCGTTTAGACAACGGTATATCATTATCCTCATTTAATGAACTAATTTCCCTAATATGATACTCTACGATTACTTTAAACAATAGGATATGTAAGTCAGCATTAACTCAAATTATATAACTAAACAGTAATGGAAATGATGATTTTAAATTAATTATATCACGTAGCAAGTAACTTTCTTACCTTTAAGGACGAGAAAAAGACTTTGTGCAGTTATATATATATATATATATAGCATATTTCAAATTATAAAAAGAAGGGACCGACTTTTTTTCGTTTGAGTCACAATGTAAACGCCAATTTAACAACAGTTTAACAAGTCTTCACTAAGCTGAAAATGAAGATTTCCCCGCCGTACATTTCCCACTGCTTTATAGTAACAAACCTGCTTTGCCAAAATATGTTATCCAATTAAACATCACGATTTCCGTAAAAAATGTGGACAGTTGCTAGAAGATGGAGGTGAATGAAGATTACAGGGAAGTTTAATAGTTCCCTCCATAATCTAGTAGCGAGATATTTTATTTCTTTGCGCGAAATGAAGTGTTATATATTTGATGCTTGCTAGCATGTTTGATGATTTCCTAAGTATTAACCTGTTCCCATTTGAGAACGTAGCATTATCGCTTGAATTGATCAATATTTATGATGATGGGTTTTATAGATAACACAGAGAAATCTTACCCATCGTGTACTTTTTCATGGATCTGCAAGGAAATAATGATCTTTTTCTTAGTACTGCTTCGTTCAATTGATCTCAAGTCAAATCAAAATTCTGTTCCCATGTCAGTATTTTCGTGTTGTTTTCTTGACAAATATATAGAAACAACGTTTTAAAGCAACAAACATTTGAAAAATTAAAAATTTCAAATGCTGTGTGGTATACTGCTTTGCTATTTTTTTTAAATAAATATAGATACCTGGTTATGTTAATATTTTACCGCCAGTGATACAGTAAAATATTTCACAACTGCTAAAAATTTGTTATTTTTGTTGCGAAAGCAACTGTCACTTTTATACCTTGATATTGACCAATGATAGTTGACGCGCCCACATTTCCACTGCACTGCGCTACACAGCAATGTGTATTCCAGCCTAATATCAACTCGAATCTAGGATCTGATCTGCTTCCATCTGTAGGCGACTAGATGATATCTGATAAGACCTGTTCTTCTATCTTTAATCTTATGATTTTAAAAGGAGCTTTCGAAATTATTCTTTATGTTATAATTGTTATGGTTATATTTTTCATTAATGCAATTTTTGACAAAATGCATTATTAAGAAGAGTTATTGCCGCGACAAATGCTGAAGAAAATTGACGTAGTGATAATGTTATTCAAAATGCAAACCGCAGGCGCTCTTCGATAAAACGAACATCAATGTAGGAAATGGTTATTTTTTCATACTTGAGTAGTTTGAATACATTTTTGCTTTAATCTTCTTTATGGTTCGAACTGATGAAATTTACTCAATGATATCTTTCATAAACGTTCTCAGAAATACAAGTGAATACCCCCGACTAGGTATCGGGTATTCTTAAGAAACAGATGTTGACAGTGCATGCTGCTTTAGGGCAGCTGACACATACCATCGACATTTAATGCTGTGCTGGAATGTAGACGGTACATGCTTGAGTGATAAAGTCGACATCTTATGTCACCGGTCAACGCTGTGCTCGCTAGTGAACGATGTCGTCTGAATGAGGATCAGTTCCGGTGAGACATCGAATGATACATTACTATAGCCAAACCTTATATGACATATCTTTTTTGTCTCGAGCACAGGAAGTTACTGTTAAGTGCAAGCAGTCGATGTAAATATGGCGTTGTTGTTTCTCATTTATTGTCAAAAACGCTAACGAAACCAAATGTCTTCGGTTTTTTTTTAAAATGAAGATGGAGAGCATTGTAGTCGTTGAACCAATCGACGCGAAGTGAACCACTCACACCAGAAAAAAAGAAATATACTACAAGTCTCAATCACAACTGTTTTATGTAAATATATCGTCAACTCTTGTTTGATATAAACAATTAGGCTATACACAGTGAAATTCAGAATTTAATTGACACTGTTGCCTTTTTCTCAAATTTTACTAACAAACATAATCTATCTTGATTTTGCATGATATACTAGAATGCCAATGATATTATTAAGCCATTTAAGTTACATTTGCAGTCTCTTTGCTTGCTGTATTAATCACCAAAAATGACAATACCATGCTCGATAATATATAACGAACCTTGCAAATTGTTTCCAGTTTTATATAACATCGATGAATCTCGCGCTGATATATCATTTTCTTTTCTTGATAGAATCTTGGTAAAATTAACATTTCGTAATAATCATTGACACTAATGTAAGATTCAGTTTATCATGTAACTAAATTACTTTTTCAAGCAAACTCGAAAACGTCATATGTTAAAAAATCTAAATTAGCAATAGTTTCACTCCATATGTGACGTCACAATGTGTATGTGGCGTAATGAAGCGGTGGCACCACAATTGAAACTATTGCAACAACCTTAAGCAATTACAGATCTAGTGTTGAATATGAGGTTTGTCAACATACCGATAACAGGACAGATAAATTGATTTGAATACACCATATTCTATGAATTAGGCATCGTAACATTAAACTTCAATAATATTCAATAATCAAAAGAAGTAAATAGCCTTTTCAAAAATGATAATACATCTAGATTGCTGCGGAAGGACGTCTCTCTCGTGGTAACAGGGAGCGGAAATGTAAGAATCCAGAAGCTTGGTTAAATGAATCAATTTGAGCCTATAACCAATCACTCTCAAAAATTGTATTATTATTAGGTACTTTGAATCCATAAATGATTTATTAGTTTGTTTTTCACTCCATGAACACTCATACTAAGGTGAGGTCTCCTTGTAATAGCTGATGGTTAACTTACAAGACAACATATGAAAGGCCCGTCGCAGGTCATCTGGAGCAATTAGTGTAAAGTGTCTTAAGAGCCCTTTCCCAGAACACGTTCGCACAGTCCTGTCCGTTTCATAGTGTCATTAGAAACACAATCTGCTACTCGTTGGGAGCTTCGAACAACGCATTTGGGATATTTACCTGAGATAAAGAAATCCATAAATACTCTTTATAGCGAAAAAAATATTTCCACAATACTATGTGGTTTATCAGCTTTAAGTGGAACCAGCGGATAACTTTGTGTTATTGAATATGTTCTTATATAAACCTTCGACATTTTGTCTTTGTAAAATTCCAATACAATAAAACACTGAGATGTGTTATAATCATCTACATGACTTAAGGTGACGAAGCAATTGACATTTTCCAAAGACAAATTGTATGTTGGAATTAGAAGGCAAGTGTAAAGGTCATCTATATTTCAGTGTAAAGGTCATCAACATTTCAAATCACAAAGGAGACATAATCCTGTCAATAACGAGGGTTGGATGGCTACTGCGTTGGTATTAATTGGAATTATTCCAGTTAAAGATGCCTCGTTTTTGTCATTTTTGGACAAATGTTACCACAATCCCACTAATCACAAACTATTTTAACATTGAGCAATACTGGCAGGTTTGAGGACACACGCCAGCAACGTTAGTTTACAGAAGGTCGTTGCCATACATGAACAATACATTAAACAGCTTTGTGTGCTTTTTGGTGAAACTGATTAGACTTTCGTAACACAGCAAACTGTCGAGTTAAAGAGAATATCGTCAGGTTTTAATTGAATCAACGCGTGACAATTAATTGACTACGTTATCTAAACAGTCATATGTTGCCGTTTGTTAATCTTAACCGAGTTTACAAACACGTAGTAAATGCTTGTTTACAAATATAGCAGGAATACATTTCAACACTATACTCTCATTCCAAATTAATATAAAGTAGACGGATTTCAGAATATCTTTCTATCCTAATTCAATTATGTGTATTCATTAGCGATTTTTAAAGAGTAATTGAAAATATATAAATTTGAAATTTTGATAATGATTATCACAAAGTCATCAACGTGTATAGAAAAAATCAGCGTTTTTATTTCTTCATTTATTGTTCACTTTTTCTGTGTTTATACCTCCCATGCTGCTGCTTCACTCTTGGCCTTTAAGTTGAGATATTACCCGAAGAGAGGCTATGTGTTCTGTCTCCAAGCCGTGACATACAATAGTCATTAAAGCTAGTACTCGGTGCTCCCTGCTCCTCGCTGAGCGCTGAAAAGGATGTTCAAGGTAGTACAACTAGGCATTTCCAGTGTCGTGATAATGGACCTGTACGGGTGTCTAGGCTATACTTTTCGGTAAAATGGCACTATCAAAACATCAAGTTGGTCCCACCCAAGTTGGCACTGTCCTGAAATGATGTGTTGGTAAATTTAGAACAAAACATTTCATTAGCGAATACTCTCATAATTTAGTCTCCTTAGTATATTTGTTACTTATACATGTACATTAAAAATCCCCAAATCTCAAATACGATTCAAAATATGAACAAAAGTAATACTTAAGAGGAGACCTCTGAAAGGGAAACGGAGAACAAGACCAGGCAAACGGGAAGGGTAAGCGTTTTCTGCTACATTCACATGATATTATTCCCGATGGTAAACCGGTCTCTGCCGTGAGAACACTTGTAAGCTCCAATATCGACAAACAAGAGTAACATATCATTTCAGAAAATGAATTACTTCCCAGACCACTCTTGTTCGAACTGCATTTCACTGTCAAAACAATGCACTAGTTTCCATAGCGACATTTCAGTGGTAAAATTTTCCTGTATTTAACGGAAGTAAAAAAAAAATATGAATCTATATATGTTAAAGGTAAATGGTTTACCTTCTGGAGCACTTAGTTAGTCTGGCCTCTGTTTTAAAGGCCATGTAATCCTACCTTTGTTTGCTTTATATTTCCCATCAGGATTTCCGTTTTTCCCTCGTTTATATTAGTAATGCAATTTGCTACTAATATTTTTTACTTTGAAATAAATCTTTTTTTACTGTGTCGGTCGAGTCCCTACCATCTCATTCACTGCATACGTCAGTGCTAATTCTCTTAACTCACGTCATTTGTCTGATGAAGGTGACAGTATCGTCACCGAAACGTCACATCAAAATCTTCTACTAGATGCTTTATAAAAACCTTTCTGTTCTTTTCAAATGAATTATATTGTCCCATATCGGTGCCTAATTTGATAACAAAACGTCTATATTACTTTCCTCTGGATCAGTCCGTATATGATTTGATTTGTAAGTTCCTTGTTTCTTGGTGAATGATGGTAATATTTTATCGAATAGGATACAAAAAACTTTGATATTTTCAGCCATTAGTACATAATACTTTCGAGGTAAACTTGTCATTATCGCTAAACATACCGTGATCTGATTAGGCAAAATCGGTGAAATATCAAAACGTTCCATTTTCATTCAGTGAAATTATAAGAGATATTTTTACTTCAAATCCTTATATTTCACTGTGAAAAAAAGTAATAAACGTATTTTGTAATCAGATTGATAATTTCTATATTTCGCTTGGTTAAAATGTAATAGATATTGATCCTTATATTCAACGGTAAAACTGCGTTATATTTTCTTAATACAATGTTAACACAATCATATGTGGTGGCAAAAACACTTAAGTGTATTTCTATAAAAACAAAACCATCTGACTCACAGCTATTCCAGTAAAATAACAGATCTAAAAGAAACCAAGTCTTTGAGATCTGTAATTAATGACCCGTTAAATTAGAAACAAGTATTGCTATAAGTTTGTCAAACCAATTTCCATTATTTATCATTAATGAGTAATGTCACAATACTATCAAGGCTTCGCCGTATAATGAATGTTTCATACTTCATACCAATAACCGATATTTTTGTCGCCTGCATGCACTGAAAATATCCCATTATTTATTCGATAACGACATTTACGCCCAAGAAATACTTATTAGTGATATTTTCAAAATGGGTGCTCCTTCAGCTTGACACACTGAGTGACTGTTTTTAATTTCTTGTTTACAGATATCTGAATTGTATCAACTTGAGCAGCCCGATAAAATATGATTTAATATAATTTTTCATGTCCTAATTGCGTTGTTTATTGCGTCTATTCACTGGAAATTTACTTTATAGAAACCTTACATAATGCAATTTATTCTAGTCCAGAATTAATCGAAAGAAATATTACACGGTCTAAAATGCTTTAAGTTGAAGTCATGAAGCTCAGTTTCCGAAGTTCTTTGATTAATGAATTTTTTAAATACATGTATGAATAGTGCCAGTGAGATTGTGGAAATTTATATTTTACCTCAACTAAGAAGTTACGCTACTCAACTGGCCTTAGATACTGTTGTCGGCTCAGATGGAGGGAACCAAAGTCACGAAGGAATTTCCAAGTGTTCGGGGACGTGATGTCATAGCCATATTCCCGTTGTGTTGGGTAATCAAACTCTAGTCGTCTAAGTTGCAGACAAGTACCATAACACTGCGTGACGTGAACAACTGAAGTAAGATTTTTATCGCTGCAGAATCGTTTTTCTTTTCTTATTTCGCTAATGACTAAATATCCTTTTATCTCCTTTTCAACACAAACAGAAGGTTCGTCCCCTGATGCAGTTCTTGTTAATACTTTAATTTTGGCTTTAATCAAAAAGTTTGCGAAAGAGCTATGGAATCTGTACTTTGACCGACTCAAAGTTGGTGGTGCACGTGACCGCGCTCTGCTTGAAATAAACCCGTAAAATGATATCGGTGATGATTTGCGAATACGTCGATGGAGTTGTGGTTTGACGTCGTGTCCAGATTGATTCATTGTGTGATAAAATGACCATAACAGATCAAGATTTAAAAGAGTCATTTAATTGGCAATTAGTAACATAAAATTGACCGTTTTTGATACCGTTTTGTTGCCCACAATATTTTATCTTTGAACTATTTATAAGATAATGACATTGGTTTCTTCCGAGGTTGTAGGCGTGAACAGCTGTTTATTCAGATTTATTGCACAGGTTGATGTTTTATAGATCTTTTTAATTCTTCTAGCTATTTTGGAGGTTAGAACAAAACCACGAAAACCGTAGATCATGTAAATAGAATCAGAGGGGAAACCACACCCCGTTAAAAACATTACTAAAAATTGTATCCATTTTCCTCTGAATTATGTCTGTAGACGCCAAAACATGTAAGTATATGCATAAACCCTTAAATTTGTATAATTTCAGTGAGCATTATGCAGTTGAACCTCAATACCTCGAACACTTATAATTCGCAGACTCAGTATAACTCGAAGTATTTCCTCGATCTTGGTCATAATTCTCACTTAGCATTCGAACTCTACTTAAATCGAATACCAGGATAATTCGAAGTTTCCAATGGTCCAAACGACAACGAAATAACGAGGTTCGACTGTACTGAATATCTCTATCAAAATGCTTAATTGTACAAATATTCAATTCAGTGTTATTGTTCTTTTTAATTCAGTTCGATGACTATAGATATAGCATATAAAAGCGATAACAAAAACATCTTCAGAAACAGGATAAACATGTTTTAAATTAAATTTCAACAATATATCGAAAATTGTATCGAATTATATCATACAGTCGATAAATTATAAAAGCAAGCGAGAATAATTAACAGTTATAAATACCTCATTTTTTTCGTGGTTTCTTCTTCAGTAAAAGTAGTCATTAAAATAAGCACGTTCGCTTCTGAGAGTTGTTTAACTAGTAATTAGAAAGTTAATTTAATTTTACGCCTCTTGCCATAATTTCATCATTCTGTTGGTTATACGATGTACTAAAATGGTGTTGATTTGCTAGAAATAGTATGGGGCTTCATTTCTTCTCGATATTATTGTCACGAATCTTCTAAACGAATCAGAACCTTTATAAATAAGGAAAATATTTCACGTCATACCTGTCAAATTTTTTGCGCCATAACTTTCTCCCCAACCGTGAGAATGTGTCCTTTCACCTAACTGTTGAGGCACATCCCTCTCTCCTAAATTTGCGATGAAATCATCGACATAACTTTTGGATTAATTCTTTAATCTTATTCTTATTTTTTAAATGCATCCTTCTACTTAACTTTGGAAATGTATCCTTCTACTTAACTTTGGAAATGTATCCTTAAACCTAACTTTGGAAATGTATCCTTCTACTTAACTTTGGAAATGTATCCTTAAACCTAACTTTGGAAATGTATCCTTCTACTTAACTTTGGAAATGTATCCTTCAACCTAACTTTGGAAATGTATCCTTCTACTTAACTTTGGAAATGTATCCTTCAACCTAACTTTGGAAATATATCCTTCAACCTAACTTTGGAAATGTATCCTTAAACCTAACTTTGGAAATGTATCCTTCTACTTAACTTTGGAAATGTATCCTTAAACCTAACTTTGGAAATGTATCCTTCTACTTAACTTTGGAAATGTATCCTTCAACCTAACTTTGGAAATGTATCCTTCTACTTAACTTTGGAAATGTATCCTTCTACTTATCTTAGGAAATGCATACTTCTACCTAACTTAGGGAATGCATCCTTTTACCTAACTTTGGAAATGTATCCTTCTACTTAACTTTGGAAATGTATCCTTCAACCTAACTTTGGAAATGTATCCTTCTACTTAACTTTGGAAATGTATCCTTCTACCTAACTTTGGAAATGTTTCCTTCTACCTAACTTTGGAAATGTATCCTTCTACTTAACTTTGGAAATGTATCCTTCTACCTAACTTTGGAAATGCATCCTTCTACCTAACTTTGGAAATGTATCCTTCTACTTAACTTTGGAAATGTATCCTTCAACCTAACTTTGGAAATGTATCCTTCTACTTAACTTTGGAAATGTATTCTTCAACCTAACTTTGGAAATGTATCCTTCTACCTAACTTAGGAAATGTATCCTTCTACCTAACTTTGGAAATGTATCCTTCAACCTAACTTTGGAAATGTATCCTTCAACCTAACTTTGGAAATGTATCCTTCTACCTAACTTTGGAAATGTATCCTTAAGCCTAACTTAGGAAATGTATCCTTCTACCTAACTTTGGAAATGTATCCTTCAACCTAACTTTGGAAATGTATCCTTCAACCTAACTTTGGAAATGTATCCTTCTACCTAACTTTGGAAATGTATCTTTCAACCTAACTTTGGAAATGTATCCTTCTACTTAACTTTGGAAATGCATCCTTCTACTTAACTTTGGAAATGTATCCTTCTACTTAACTTTGGAAATGTATCCTTCTACTTAACTTTGGAAATGTATCCTTAAACCTAACTTTGGAAATGTATCCTTCTACTTAACTTAGGAAATACATCCTTCTACCTAACTTTGGAAATGTATCCTTCTACCTAACTTTAGAAATGTATCCTTCTACTTATCTTAGGAAATGCATACTTCTACCTAACTTAGGGAATGCATCCTTTTACCTAACTTAGGAAATGCATCTTTCTACTTAACTTTGGAAATGCATATTTCTACCTGACTTAGGAAATGGTTCTTTTTTACCTAACTTAAAAAGCGGACCATTTTTATCTAACTTAAGTAAAACACCCTTCTACTTAATTTTTGAAATACATCCTTCTGCCTCATTTAGGAAATGTATCCTTCTACTAACTTAGGAAATGTATCCTTCTGCCTAACTTTAGAAATGTATCCTTCTACCTAACTTATATGTCGGTGAAGTCCCTTATTGTAAGTTTCATCGTGAACATACTTCTACTGAACTGTTCAATTACATGTACAGAGCAATATTCATGTTGGTAATTTGCAGCGACAATGCACTACCCGGTATCCCAACAATCTCTTCCTTCTGAGGGAGGAAATCAGTTAAGAAACATGCAAGAATATAGCACTGTGATACGGATTCTTTTAACCTTATGCCTGGAGAAGTAAAACATAATACAATATTTATGAATAAAGGACACTAAAACATCTAAACTATTTGTGGTAATGGGTAAGCATTTCAAATTCAAATAGAAATATAATAAAAGTATTCTCCATGAAAATAATTTTGTAATTGTTACATAAGAATCCGAGAATAATTCTAATTATATACGGGCTTGAAGAATTTGTTACAACGGCTTTGTTTATATCTGATCGACCGGTAAACAGATTGTAACATTAAATGGTACACAGACTGGATATTTGTTACTTGTTTAAAATTTACGATTTGTGGTTAAAGCATAATTCAGACACATAATGGAACTTTATATCGAACTGAAGGAAATAAAATTTTATCTCCAAGGTCGCCCATCCCATATATTTCTTAGATATGACAAAATGAAAATGTCGGTAAAGGATGAAAATAGAAGAGAGTAGCCTATCAGTGATGAAGAGTTAATTATACGACATCAGGATGTGCTTGGAATTGAAAATATCATGGATAATTGTTGTTTATCTTTATGAATTTAAATATGAAACAC
Source organism: Ylistrum balloti (assembly GCF_031769215.1). NCBI lineage: Eukaryota > Metazoa > Mollusca > Bivalvia > Pectinida > Pectinidae > Ylistrum > Ylistrum balloti. The sequence goes on from NW_026781993.1 coordinate 804,238, forward strand.
AAAACCAATGCTTAAACCAAAATCTCCTTTAAAATCTAGTAATTTACAATTGCATAGTATTTATATTCTAATGGGATATAAACACTATATTTAACCGAATGTTTAAGTAGTTATCTTTTAATGAAATGTATTGTATGTGACCTTTGTTATGAAAATATACCTCTCCACTGCAATTATTATAGATCAAGTAAAATCTTATTTAGATTTAGAAAAAATAAGTATACAGAATTTTCTGAAACCTCCTTTAGGAAAAAGAATCGAAATTTTGTGTTTACAACTTTTGAAGCTAATCACTGAAAGTCTTACCATGCATATAATTGGTAATAGCAAATTAAAGGTCAGGACAGTATATTAGTTCTTATCGATGTTTTAAGCAAACAGCCGTGCAGGTATCTATTTCCGGTGTGTTGTTCGTTATAATTATACCATTTATCATATGCGAAGTGGGTAGAAATGGAAGTCGACATTTATTCACATTTACAGTGCTTCAAGAGTTAAGCTATCAATAATTCGGAATCGCTGAAACGTTTGATGTTTTATTTCATATTGAGTAAGTTGAAGTTTTCTTACAATAACGTCATTGTTTAGTAACTGTAAATGAATGTACCAAAGTTGAGAGAACATTTAAGTACCAACAAAGGATGATCATAAACCACGTTGATATTTTTTCGAGAGAGCTACCAAACCGAAAAATCTTTGCAAATCGTTTCCAGCCAAATTTAACTGCAGCAGATCATTGTGAAGCGATATGAAAGTGTTGCTTCAGAAAACAATGAAAAACATCGTTTTGATCAGTATTTTAATACATATTCCTATCCAAAGTATTATTTCTGTACGGTATTATTTCCCAAGGTTTGTTCCGGGGGTGTTAGCAGGGTCTTATCTTAAACGGCTGCATGTTTTCCTGGACGTATTTATCGACATTCTCGGAAATTCAGGGCCTGTCCTGTAACGTTGGAGCTGCAACGATACTATTTCTGGAGGCCCATAAACGCTGGAACGTATCCCTGTGATAGAAATAATTGTCTCATAAACATGGGATTAATTTAGTTAATGGATTTTGCCTTCCCGTTCGATGGTGTGTCAAAAACTCTAGCTCTTCTTGCAGGTTTTAAAGATTTGCACCAATAGTTGAAATAAAAATCTCACATAATTTGTAACATCCTACATAAATGAGATTATGTAATTACAAATCCGAATTTATCTCATTTATCCCTGATTCTATAGCTTTATTGCACAACTGTAATGAAAGGATGCCACTGTCGTTTCAGTTTATTTTTCTGCAAAAGGAAATGTCTATTCATTTTGACAAAAAAAAAATTGGCAATAAATGTGTTACAAACTGAGAAACAAAATTCGAAAAACAATCATTATTGATAAAAAAACTATGCCGTAAAATTGTATGTGTAAACATGTTTATACGTGTGTTATTTGGGCAGTTCGTGTTTTCGAATTGCCATGATTTATTCATACACAGAGCTGGGGAATTACATTTTGCTTGCAAACGAAAATCTAAATATATGGGTTGAGACGTTTCGGAAGTATTACAAAACCTTTGAGGCAGCTTTGGACTAATTCAGTCAACAAATTGTTTAAGTATTGACTCCGTGTTCAGCCGCCATTGTGCTAGTATGAGAGAGTCGTATGCATCAGAAAGTTGATGATGTGTGTATTTCCAGCTGACGCACTTACCGAAAGGTGCTGTGCCGTATTGAATTATCACTTATCCCTTAAGAGATGCAATCATTACCGGGCGCATAAAAATCCCGATGTTATAAAACAATGAAGTACCTTTATGGAACTTTTCTATTAACATTCGCGTTTTTAGAAGGTCTTGAAATAAGGAAATAAAACCACGGTTTAAGTAGGCTCTCTACATGTGTTGTGTGAGGATGTCGGAAAACACCAAAAAGAGTAAAACTACATCACGGGATTTATTTTCGGGTGTAATGTCTAATGAACTTTAGTTTCAAGCCAGGTCGTCGGGTGGCGCAGTGGTAACGCACTCACCTTTCACCAAGCCGTCGACACCTGGAACGGACGTGAAAAGGTAAGGGGTCACCTGCACGACCACGTGGGTTTCCCCCGGGTACTCCGGTTTCCTCCTACAGTAAAACCCCTCGTGCGCTTACATCTGAGCCTACAAGAGTGATTAATATAATTTGAAATAACTTGTTTTGCAATTGTTGTAAAATAAATTAAGTTTATTGTTTTATAAGCCAAGTAAGGCATATTTATTGATTCTACCACTTCTACATTATACTGATGAGTAAAAGCGAACTAATCTGATAGATATGTAGCAACTCTCCATAAATTTGGCGTAGTTGGGGTATGGGTGGGAGTGTGAAGTGTTAAGCGTCAAATTGGGCATTGCTGCAACAAATCAGCAGTTGATTTTTTTTTATTAAAACATCTAACATTCAAGACACCTTCCTATTATCTCTGATGTAATTTTCAGACTTGATTCAGGGCCGGTTTATACCCCAAATTTTAAAGTATCACACAGTGTCAGTGATCTTGGAATTTGACATTATGACATTGCGTCAGTTGAAAGATACTGAAGATAGAAACTTATTTCCTTTTGAAGAGTTACTGTGTTTACCCACAACGATGATTCTTATTGTGTGATCTGTTACCTCAGCCAAATTATAGACACTGAAGTACCGACTATACCGCTAATTTGTACTCCTGCTACAAGTAGTTAGTGTGACACTAGACTTATACGACAATTTTGTTGACAATAATTCGCCATTAACTTTGTTTTATTGTTGGTTTCGTATCAGGGATCAAAGTTTCTAAACTATTTAGCTATATTAAGTTTCCCTTTGACTGAAATGTTATTTCACATCAGAATATTTAAAAATTTCTGCTGTCGGATCTTTATAGCTGTGTAGTCAGTAAGACTTGTATTTTAAATACACCAAACCAGTACTCGTTATGATTTGATGAATGGTATTTCGGAACATTTTCTTTAGTTTGGTAATGTCTTTAGAATAGAAGTTCTTATGATCAGTAGAAGATTTATGTGTGATGTTTCGATGACCACACGGTCAACTTAGTCAGACAACGTTGTTAGGCGGCTCGTTATGGAGGCCATATGGATACGCCGCAGCGGGCCAGTACTAAACAGAGACGAGGGGTGCCATAGACCCTTTTTTTTCAAAATGATCTTTGTCTTAATAGCTCATAACGGGATCATAACTATATAATGCTATATCATAGCAGAATGTCTGATGTTTTCAGCTGTCGGATGTTTGAAGCTGTATAACCATTATAACTTGTTTTATAGATATGTCAAATTAGTACTAGTAATGATTTGGTGAACGGTATTCTTTTATTTAAAGGATTCTAATAGATCATTACGGGAGCATTACTTTCTTATCGTCCATTTATTGTGTTGTTTCGGTAGCTAATGTGTTCGTATTTTGATTTTTTTTGCTGCTTGCTGATATTGATTTGCAAATCAGATTTAAAAGCACTACCTCCCTGGGTGTTTGATGTATTCATAGAGAGATAGCTTAGTCTTACAATAAAACTGAAAACGAAAAAGTAAAAAAAAAATCACAATAGACTTCAAAGGAATAATGTATCATTAGGTTAACTTGAGGTCTCACATCTGTCTGATGTGCGTCTTTGTCAATCCCTGCAGATCGGACTGGTCATGCATTTAGTGCATGCCTGGGTCATACCTTACGCGTGTTCTGACACGGACTATGACCCTCACGTGCCCTTGTCGACATAATTTGCCCTTGGGACAAACATGCAAACGTTGACGCAAAGACGTGGGGCTAAACTACCAGTGATAACATCAAGCCCGAATTGATGACAGGTATTTTTAAATACTCTGGACCTAGAGCATTTTCCGGATACAAAATCAAAGGAACGGAAGATGTAAACAGTTACACACGCCCGTTGCGTTTTGAAGTGCTTAACTTAGAAACACGCCGTGGAGGTCTTGAGGAAGCACTTAAACAGTTAGAATGAAGTCCATGCTTGACATGTGTGCGTGCACTGTCATCCATGCGGACCTTCTATTTCCTGGGAATAATAATGTCTCCAAAATTAGAGTACATTTCCTGGTTAGCTTTGATGCATGATTCAAAGCATAGATAGTGTAGCATGTTGCTATGTTAAAGCTGGTTTAGATGTGTGGACAAAATTCAATCTGAACAGAAAGTAATATTTCACAATTGACAACACACAGTAGGGAAACAATTTGTCTCTATCCAGAACTCCCTACAAAGATTAACACACATATTTCTGTTTCTTTGTAATTTTCTACGGAATGTCGCATAGAAACAGTTTTGATGACGTCAGACAAAAAGCTCTGCCTCATTTTCAAATCTGTTAAACGTAGTCACGTGTTCTGTGATCAGCTGCTTCAATCTTGCGAACACATTTTTGAAAATAAAGGTGTCATTGGATATGTAAAATAGACATTAAAAATTAATTGAAATTTAGACCGTGCTATCAATGATTTAGCAACAATTGTGCCATGCTATTTATTAATATTTTAAACATAGGAAAAATGGCGGAGATAAAGTATTTTTTATCGGTCTTTAAAAATAAAAGTTAGCAAATTTTTTGATGAACTTTGAGCACTGATTCCTATACATAAATCACTATTGCAATAAAAAGTGTTGTAGCCGAAAGTTTTCGTGCCTACGGTATATACAAATTGTTGTAATCACTTTCTTTCTATAAGTATGTAATACAGATCCTTACGAGGCTTCATTTAATGAAATTATATCAGACGCTCTCTTTCTCCCGAGATTGGAAAGCATTGATCTTGCTCTGACTGCTTTCTGACAATTAGGATAGTTGTTCTCAGCGGTTTGGAAGAGCAGACGTTCACTGTGCTGGTATCTACTCATAGCAATGAGAATTATTTGTATGACTTCGTTCTCTTATAGAAAGCAGATTTAGTTTTGTCCTTGCAAGGGTTGTTTAAGGCTTCAAAGACGAGATGCCAGGTGATTTTCTTAACGTAGCATGTTAAATTGGGCCCATACACGTAAAATTGTTTGAATGTAAATTTGCTGCAATAAAATTAATACGGATTTAATGACACTCTTCGGACCGAAATGACTTTGTCATTGTGACATCTGACCTTAACAGCAATGAGGGAAAATATGATTAAGTATTATGTGATATCTTGACTAATTGGGCATTTAATGGTTGATCACGACATCATAGCAATATCGACTTCTTAAAATGACTTTTCCAGTGCAGAAAAAATACAAAAAATCGAAGTGTAGGAGTAATTTCATATCAAAATTTATTCTTCATATTCATCATTATCTTAAAACGTTTAAAACACGAGTTGAATGCTGAAATAAATCATTTTCATGAAAGTGTTAGCAATGATTTTCGATTTTCTCATTATACCCCTATATGCCCTTTACAAACGTTCAGAATTTCTGCGATATAAATTTGAAATGAAAATAGAAAAAAATTCTCAAATTTTGCTTATGGAAGCAATGTATATTTATGACGTCTGCATTGGACACGATGTCGTTATCTGTCGTATTTAAGCGATAAATGTAGCCTTGGTGTTATGAAACAAAGCCACCGATTTGAATTTTCCATATAAAATTATGGATATCTTAATCCTGTTATGTGTATAGTATCATGCTAGGCACGCTGGCGACATACACCATAAACAGTATTAGAGACCTAATTATTCCAAACGTCTCTATATGCCCTTCAAATCTAATTCAATAAAGTGTCTAGAAAGACTAATCTACCAGGCTTCTGAATGTATCAGTTATCATAAAAATGCATACAACGAGAACCCAGAAATATACACATCGATTCTAACATATCATACCAAATCTATCTTGGATTCTCGATATATAATTGAAGCGCGTAGAATATGTTTTGGATGTGCTGCTACACTCTTTGACACCGCCTATTGTTTGCCTGTTTGAAATGAAAAATATTATATAAATATACGTGAAGTGTTATACCTTCATCTTAAAGAATGTGTTTATACCTCAGAACGTTACGTGGGTAGCTTTCTTCCTCTATTCGAATTTTGACAAATGAATGAACAGAATTTAATTAAATTTTTGAGATTTTAACTGTTAGAATGATCATAGTTATTTTTACTTGATTTGCGATTAAAAACTGATCCCGTTGGAAAGAATATGGTCATCCGAATGACACTCACTGGCTGTGGCAGTGGTCTTTCACACGTTGTTTAAACACATGTTTTTGTATGTAAAAGTGCCTGAATTCATTTACTCCTTTCCCCCTGCCCATTAGACTCCTCCACTACTCATACGTGGTTGGAACTGCAACTGAGGTCATTTCTAATAATAAAAACACAGATGTCGAAATGAAAATAACAGTAATTTAAGCACTATGTATTGAGATAAATATATTCTACTGAAGGACTAGACATGCGGTTTTAGAAGAAGTGAAAACATACTGAATTATCATTTATTTGAATAAAAATCGGATTTTTAAAAAAAATAAATGGCCAACATTTAACCGGAGATATCAAATAGCTAAATGGTATGGTGTGAACTAGGTTATTAGGATATTATTACGGTATGTATTTGTTTAGTTTATACGTTGAGCTATTGTTCTATCAACACCTGACACATGAAACCCTCATCGTAATGTGATGCTTTGATACGCTGCATACAGTGGCGATTTCCAATCAGGTTGTCCGCAAGTTTCCAGACCGAGGGAAAAGTTATTATTTTACAATCACTCGAATAATCAAAGCTTCCAATTAAGAAATGAATTATGAATCCACCAGGTATGTGTACCATCCTCTCGAGATGCACATTGCCTAGTTGGTCCTGATAACAGAAACGCAAAAACTATTTGATTAGATCGGTCGGTCATACATAAATGATAGCACACCAGCCAATGGGTCAGCAGCACTTCTTTTTTCATGCAACCCTGCGGGTAGATTGGGGCAGGTGCAGTGTATTGCGTGTTTAATCAGACTGTCTCTCAATGTAAACGTGTGTGTAGGTGAGTGCATATGTGTGTTTGTGTAGGAGGAGGTTGTGTTAGAAAGCACTCCTTTCCCATTATTCACTGTTCCGACCAATTTTACACTAAGAATAAGGAAGAAAAAAATTAATACACCCAAGCTCTTGTTTACATCATTTTAAAGTTGACTTATCAACTTGTCAGTATTTTGTTCTCATATTTGTAATATAAGACTGTGGTTTGCGTCCAATATCAGTATGATCCCTTGAAGTGATGTTGTCTCATGTCTCATTGACTTACCAACTTGTCAGTATTCCATTTTGCCCTATATGACTGTGGTATGCGTCCAATATCAGTATGATCCCTAGATGTAATGTTGTCTCATGTAGCTTTGTGATGCATTATATTTGATTGAAGAAAAATCTGTTGCAATATCATTGTAAAAATGCTACTACTAAATGACATAGGGACAAAGAGGAAACAGGATTGTGTGATCAGGTGACGATGATGTCAGCTGATTACAACGTCATGCTATCATGACGCTTATGAATTTTAATGTTCTTTTTTCTCAAAAGGATTATTTTTTAGAGTTATTATCTAACTAGGCTCTCCCTCATGCAATTTATTATTTTCCAATAATTTTCCTATCAAACAGTTTAATTGATAATGTTTGTTTCCGATAAACTGAGCTTACACTTAAAAATCAATAAGTGTGCTTTTTGAATAAGAGGACAAATCGATGTACCTTTTTTCATTTATTTTTTTTCTGTAGGTTCCATGAACAAATAAAAAATCAATTCCGGCTACAATATCCAAGGATGCTGGGATGTTACATTTGTTAAATAGTAGCGTTATAAAAAAAATAAAAATATATACCGACATCGCAACAAGATTATAATCCAATTCCATAAAGCTAAGATAAAATTTGAACAAAAGAAAGATTTGCACGAAGACTTCTGAAAAAAATACCAGGAGAATTAGACCAGGTGTAAAACAGTTTGATTATATTATATCAAATAGTACAAAAACCAATTGGCGTCCTAGTGTTATTGGCATCGTTCGTAACTTAATGAGTGTTGTTTATTAAAAAGGAACCTTGTCAGGGGCATATGTTTAAATTTTGAACAAAGGTCGCCATGTTTTGTGTAACAAAAATATAACATGTGTTTAATTCTTGTAAATTATACTGAAAATCGGAGTCTGATCTTCGTCCGATCAACAAGTTACGTGATGTTTCAGTCAGTAAATATCAGCAGTAGGAATATTCTAAACTTGATGGCAAATGTAACTATTTCACAACCAGGTGTCCGTGCCCCTTTAAAGAATGTTTCACATGCCATTTCAAAGATAAGACCTCTGTAGCGGAGAGGATAAAAATGTTAAATATTCTCTATTCAAAGGTGTATCAGAGACGAAGACACGTTCGTGTGTTTAAAAACATTTTTGCGTCCATGTAAAAGTCTGTGAACAGTTAAGGTGACATTCCAAAAAAGATATCTGTCACGTGATCAATAAATATGCGGGTGAATAATCGATTTTTATACTGGGGCGTTTGATTTATTTGTATGTTGACAGAATTTAAATTGACTTTATAATCATGTATATGATTTAATTTTGGTTTAAAATTTTAACCGCATCAGCGTCAATATTTCGGTCCACGTTTAATGTCATTCCTTACATTATTTACGCTGAAATCGTGGTCGCGTCTGTGTTTAATCTTCATTGATTTATATCAAGCTTGAGCAAACATTACATGGATGTAGCACGCAATGACAAGTCCCTCGAGGTGTGTTCCCAGCCAGGCTCGAAACATTATCTCACTGTTCTCTTCAAATACATCGTTTTGTAGCAACTTTCACAGATGATGTTACATGTGAAATACTTGTATTGGTCAAATTACAGAATTAATATTCATTTAGAAGCAAGATACATATTAGAGATACGATTGCGCTTGTTTAATTTGAACATGACGCAAATATTTGAATTAATCTATTGTAGAATTACTCTAGATTTTTATCATGACTTATTCACAACCTAAAAACTACAATTAGGTCATCTGTCTATTTCAAACCGCTAATATATGAAGTTCTGAAGGTACCAAACGTTTCGGTGAGACCTTGCAAAATTGTGTCATATACGCATTACATAAATATGTATGATAATGAAAGACGCCAGAAAGAGAAAAGAAATGCCCGATATCAACTTTTACCACAAAAGCCAGGCAACGTAAACGATTGACGGGGAGAAAGCAGGATCATGAATGATGATCTGAAAGTGTGATCTACAAATCAACAAGATATCATCAATTGTTTTGAATCATTTCTAAACGAGACTTTATCAGATATGGTTCTTTTTGCCTTTTATCGTGTACTTTTATAGTATTAAGGCACAATCACATATTTATATCATTCATAAAGTATAAAAATCAAAGTTTAATAAAGTCGTGCCTGCAACGAATACTTTAACTTATTGCAGTACTTTCATACTGGTTTGATTTCGCCAGTCAATGATTGAATTAAAACCGTGCCACCTCAAGCAATCACACAGATACTATGCTTGTAAATGTATTTCTCATCTGGTGGTTTTCCAGACAAATACTGTCTATTCCGCTTACACTACAATGACAATAATAACACATTCTTCAGCAATCTCGGCGAAAGCGCGTCAGACAGTGTCAAACGGCAAGCGTGCATTTCCTTCACGGTGTTGTGTCGAGAGCCTAACGATTAGTGACATGAAACCAGATTATATATTGTACAAAGGACTCACAAGTGAATGGCACCTTTTAATACAAATTTAGATAAGATACACTAAAGTCAAACAATGAATTAAACGTCATAAAAAAGTCGTACGACTTTTTCTTCCTGTTCGGACTCGTCAGTTTTGCCCATGGCCTAAACTTTGAAGACTATGAGGCAACTGAAAAAATCCCAAGTGATAGTTTTCATGTATCTGATAATTTAAGAACATTGTCAAGTACATGTACATATTCATCTCGAAGGAATCAAAACGTGGCACAGAAAATACCAAAGATGAACTACCGACAGGATAACCAATTGACGAACGTAATGTAAAAGTTGAATGTCCGTTGGAGTTTAATGTTACATTTTATTTGTCTTGTGTTGATTCACTTCAGGAAAATGATTTTGTTTACACGTACATGAAACACATTAGGTGTTAGTTGTCTTTAACTGGGATCTGCTTAACGATACACTGAAGTTGGATGCTTTGTTTAAGCACATTTTTAACTGATAGTTAAAACCAGCTATTTCAAGTGTAACGTTTTTAAAGCAGGCCTAATAAGTACATTTCTATCTCATTCTTACAGTAAAAAACTACATTACACCATTATAAAGAATCTACTTGTACCAGAAATGTATTGATGTTTTCAAGTGCAAAAGCATTTAAAAGAAACTGACAGAAAAACAAATCGAATCTTTTGTATTTGAAGTTATGATGGGTTAAAGAAGTGTAAAATGAAAAGGAATGGTTTCTGGAATCGATTTTACAAAAGCGGTACATTGAAACATGGAACCGGCTATGCAAACATCGGATATACTTCAGTATTCGATTAGTGGGAAAATACACAAAAACCGTCGCCCTGGGCGATGAAGTAATTGTATTTCTATAAAGGTATTAAGTAAAGTTAATGGATGCTTTTATTGTCACAGAGTACTGGGTAGTATCCCTGACTATTTTTTAATCAGTGAAACTTGTGATTTGTACGATAATAAAAAGGTCGAACAATTTATGAATGACTTTTCTTGTGATGAAAATTATCATCGACTATAATGAAAGCTGTTATCTTAAAATCCACATGTTAAACGAATTTTGATGCAACGGGAATCCATCCTTGTTGTCTCAATTGAAGTGTATGTTAGTAAGCACTCTATGAGCATGGACTCAAAACGTTCAGCTTTTTTTTCCCCCCTTTCAAATCATCCATCTCTAAAATACTGTGCGTCCTGTAGTTTGTTATAATGCACGAAGCTACAAACATGGAACATGAAATGTGTGATTACTGATGCGATCCAACAAAAATATAGCTTTACCTTTCAAAAAGTGACTACGTGTCCTATTTTGAAGCTGTGATGCATATAGAATAAACCACAGGCAAACTCAATACTTAGACGGGTGAAGATATTTTTAATCGACCATTCTAAAGGATTACGCCTCTTTCTTTGTAAATTGATCAGGTTTGGCTACCTCCATCGAACATTATTCACATAAATATATTCTTTTATTCAATTGTGAATAACAGGGGAACACACATAATTGAAAATATTTCGCTTTTTGAATCTAATAAGATTGTTTTGAGTTTAAACGCCTTCGCCATTACCTAGGCTATATGGAGCAATAAGCTGAATTAAGAATAGTACGGAAGCCTGAGTAGACCGATTAGAAAAAGAAAGCACTACGGCAAGGTGTCGCAATGGGGACCGTAAATCAGTTTTAGTAACTTCAATATCCCCTTAGTAGCAGACACGAAATAAAATACCTGATTCTGTAATAGCAGTTGGGTCCATCTGGGATAGGGGACAGAAATATTTCGTATTTAAAGGAATTTCTTGTTCATCAGGAGACTTTTTATTTTAAAAAATTAGGATTCAATAATCATTTATTCGGATGGGAATTAAGTCTTTGTACCAAAATCAAGGAAAAAATCAACATTAGAAAAAAAAGAAATGTTTCAACATTTTTCTTATCTGAAAATATAGATGCTACCTTTTATAATTTAAATTTTACATGTAATTTAAGTTCTAGAAATAAATTGAATTTTTATAGTTACTTATAGATAAATGTCACTTTACGGATATAAGAACCATTTATATAGTTAAGACAATTGAAATACCACTCAGAAAGATATGTTTAATTCATCCGTGCAGTCTATATATGTACATTTACGTCATGTTCACTGTGTGAAACAATCTGTTCTGAATTTAATATGACTATATAGTACACGTTGCGAGGCCATAGTACAAAATATAGTGATAGTTACCGAAAGACTCATGGAGAGGATATACCCTACTTTGACGTGAAATGAGGTTCTTTGCTAACACAAGACAAAACTATATCTATGTTGATAACTGTGAATTAATTAGTTGTCGAACTTCTTAGAACAAAACATAAGCTAAACCCGCTTAGAACCATGACATGATACATAGCATTAATGTCCAATGCTAAAATTTATTCTCTGTGTTTGCCCTCATCTGACTGGCCAATACCTCGCTCTTGGTATTTGAATCCACGTATAAAAGGTACCTACGAAATCTATGAAAATAAATTACTCACGAAAATTAATTATTTTACAGTATATGTTTAAGTTTTTCTATTGATATTTAAAAAAAATCACACATGCTCTTCGTTTTGCTACGTACGATCACAAATACAACGAAACTTGGGCTCACTTTTGTGACTTGTAATTATAGAATTTGGCAATGACTATACTGCGATTACATCATCTTTGATATAACTACGTGTACTCATAAATCATTGACATTAATTTTATTAAAAATCATCATGAACACGTCGAAACTGTTCCGTGAATCGGAAACGAAGTTCATATAAATGCCATATCATCTCTACATTATACGATTCCAGGAGTGATCGTTTGATGTGGCTTCATTAGTTTGGTGAGTCGAGTGAGTGCAATATATCGAACATGTCAAAAATGGACAATCCAATGCGCATGGATAATCCTCTTCGAAACGTTTGATCCGTTAGAGAAGAACAAAAACTAAGAAACATTCACGAAGCATAAAGAAAGCATGACAACTGTTTACTTTGCTTAGATGAATAATATAACATAAGTAGATTATGGTTTTTGTATCTTAACCTATACATATTGTCGAAGAACATGGATGCTATCGATTTTCTAAATATATTTGGTAACGATCAGTGATTATAAATAGGATTTAGTTTTTTTTAGTGAAATTTCCGCACGAAATGTTATTCATCGTTAAAGTATGGAATATCCTGGATGTGTGTGGATGTTAGAAATGTCAGCTGCATTTTTATCGTCAATATCTTTGTAAAATTATTCCCGTGTTAGTCTGCATCAAATGTTTGTAATCCTTTGACACAACTTTGATATGCTGATCTGTTGTCATTCTTACTCTGTGTGAATGTCATGCGGAAATGTCAGACAGATCAGTTTAAAAGTTACCATTTCTTATGGAAAACAGTGTTTTTTCTTTTTTGCATTCACTGTGTTGTAAATAATTTCCACACTTGTAATGATATCATAGCAACTTTGACGTCATGGTTATTGTCTGGCATTTATTGCTTGTATGAAAAATATCCAATTTTTTTCAGTGCATGCATAAAATGTCAAGATCTGTTATTGCTTTAAAACGAATGATTGTGAATTAGAATATTATAGACGTTTCGCAACGTCATTCTCGCTAAAATGAGAATTCATGTAGTATCTGATTTTCTTGTTTAGTTTGTTTTTGTTGCAAAGAAACATTCGTGAGGAATCGGAATTAATGATTTTATACCTACTGAGATGGACATAAAATCAAACATTAATCTACAACCTTAATAACTAAGTCGTTAGCCGTCATCAGCGACGAGCCGGTGACGCTTCCGGAACCGATGGTCTTATTTTCATTTTTCTTTTTAGAGGTTTACATGACAATATAGCTTTATCTATGCATATCAAGCAAAGTGAGTGTCGTCGATGAAGCAGGAGACTGATTCTTCCGCATCAAATGCTCTTATTCTTCTTATGCATTTTCAGTAGTCTCCTTGAAAGGAATTCTTTTGTTCATGTTTTGCCTTAGTTTCATCAAAGGAGGGTTCAAATGATGCCACTTGTGGTTTTTTTGTTTGGTTATGTATGGTGTATACCAACATTGTCTATACACAGTATATAAAAAATATGTACATGTAGACATGTACAACCACGTCATAGAATACAAAAGGTCAAAGGTCGTGTCTCCGGGTCTCGATTTTTTTCTGATAGCCATGCGTTTCAGGAGATGAAGGTGCGTATCATAAGTTTACAGATTCGTAGAAGAATTCATAAATAATTTACTGTCTACAGATAATGCAGATTTGATTATTTGGGATCGAGATCCTCTACAGGTGTAGTATGTTTAAATGTACTCTAAGTTTGTGGTGTTTGTAGCTGGTTTGTAACTATGTAGGGCTAGTTTCTATTGATCTTTATTGACTCGTAGTTCGGTGAGAAATAGGATATTCAGTACAAGGCCGTATCACATTCAAGTGTTGATTTGAAACATCTGATTTAACTTATGGTAAATTAAACGATTTAGCTTACAGTATTTACCAAATGAAAGCAACTGTGCTGTAAAATCGTTAGAACTGACAACACAATGTCTAAGCATTAAAAAAAATCGACAAGACCGAAATTACTCTTGTGCAATGGACTTAAAAGAACAAAGAGTAATGCCAAAGAGAATTACACAGAACAGTCATTTACCTTAACACCAGGAGAGAAACAGGTCTGTAAATGTTCTATGTAATCTCTCGTCTCGGGACAATCATCATCTGTGATGATGTAGCGCGTATACAGGCATCGTTTTTCCTGTAGGATTAATCTGTTTCTAATTAAATTGTTGTCGATAGCCACACGAGTTAAAATGCATTGACACATGACAACCAACTTTTAATTAACATTCAACTCACTTGGTAAACGATTGTATAAACATCACAGGTCGTTTTAAAGCGCAGGGATGACTGATTTCAGCTCTGTTGGATGCGTGTGTTATGCTCTAGCTTGTAAAGTATCAGTAGAGAGGTCTATTTGATAAATACATGTTGTAACAGTTTTATATTTGTCAATGACTGTTAAAAGTTGGGTATTTTTGTATGTAAACGATTGTATCAGAGAAGTCTATTTGATATACTTCTGTTATTGTAGTTTTATATTCGTCTCTGGAACTGTAAATCAGGAACGGATCAGTGTTAACCAGTTCTTCACCGATATCCAGATTTAGTGGAATACAAGCGCTGTGCAAAGAGTAACAAGAAAATCAAGATACATATGGCTTACCATGATAAGCGTCGGAGCTACGCAGATCCATTTTCCATTTGCCAAAGTTTATGACGTCTGAATCAGATAAGCGCTTAAGCAGGTTCTGTGTTCCTTACAATTATCTGTTATTCGTACGACACATGATTCTACACTGAATTACGACTCGACGGGGCGGTACTATATCGCGATGTAGAAAATAAATGTATATTGTCTGAACCAGGTTGTTGTCAGGGATCAGGAGGAATGCCATCCTTGTACAGATTTATCTAAATAACTACGGAGTCTGCTACATTTTATGTCATTTTTATCCCTTATTCTGTATGCGGAAATCTCCGTCCGGAAACCTGGCGCAAGGTGAGAGCCGTTGTTTTGTGCTTTTAGAAGGTCCAATGCATTTAAGGGCCTCATAGACAAGGCAGGATTTTGTCACGTCTATCTACAGATCTTGGTAGAGGCGGCTTCCTCTTACTTATCTGTTTCTCACCACTTTGATGTGGACCCGGGTGATCTTTGGTTTATTGGTGCTTCTGGTCATGGTTCTGACCAACTCCCTACTCCCTATTATCATTTGATAATTTGATAACTAGATGAGTGGTCACATTTTATTTGTTCCTGGGAGTTGACTTTTATTATATATGCGCATCCTCTGTAAGGATCGTTTTCTGAAGTTCAATTGTATTGATGTCATTAGGTCAAATGTGTGATACGACTCCCTCCCCTTTTTTTCATTTGCCATAATTCCAGATTTTTCGTGTTACGAAATATCTGTTTTTGACAAAAAATTGAATTTACGACTGCTTGTTAACGTGTTCGGAAATCTGACTGTAAACCTATATCTTGTCTTCTGATGTAAATAAAAAATGAATGTGTTCTGCAAATAAAAATTAGAAAAGTCGTGGGAACCACAATATCTTTTCTGATTAAAGTCAGTCGTGCCTTCTCTGTCCCACAATGGAAGA
Organism: Ylistrum balloti; assembly: GCF_031769215.1. Taxonomy (NCBI): domain Eukaryota; kingdom Metazoa; phylum Mollusca; class Bivalvia; order Pectinida; family Pectinidae; genus Ylistrum; species Ylistrum balloti. Next base: position 820,150 of record NW_026781993.1, read on the forward strand.
ATTGCTGACAGCCTCGACATTTATATTATCTTTAGGGGTTTACATATATACAGCATCAATCAATCGACCTTCAAATAAATGTAATAGATTTGTGTTTGTAAATTATAAATCTGTAGAAAACACATGATAAAGTTGGCATTTGAAAAAAAAAAAGTTCTTATTTCACGTCATCATTATTGCTCAAAATGGTTCAAAATGAAGGTAAATCACAATTTTTTTTCTGAATAAATCACTACAAATACGTGTCCCGCAATTTCTTTTAAATCATTTCTTTATTTCTCGTCATATCGTTGTAACTAAAATTTCTTTCGTAACGATGCTATTGAATGTACCGTTAGTTATTTGGTTAACACTCTATACATAGAGCTGCATATTTCAATCAGCTGACTTCATCCCCGAATTGGAAAAATATTTTAACAAGTTCTAACGTGGGAACAAGTAAGTTTATGTATGAGAATATCAAGTATTGATATTCCAGTGTTTCGTTGAATTCAAATTCAGTTCTGTCCGAACTTTTGTATTTTCTTGCATTAAGTATGGATTATTCGGCCAAGTTTGGTGGTTAAATCTTCCTACACTACTTATTGCAACTCCTGGGAATAAACATTTATCGTTTACCAGCTGACTTGATTTTATTATCATTGTGGACGGAGATCCTATCAAAGCAGGTCACAAACACCTTCCAAAGTCCTTAAATTTCACTTTTAAAATGCTCATACTGTCTTGTCTTTTAGCATTCACTGATTATACCAAATAAAATATAGGACATTATAGACTCTTCCACCTACAAAAAAGCCAGCAGCAACTACTTTCAACAGAACGCGATGATAAGCGTGATACTTTCGCTTTGCATTTTTTATATAGTAACTCTCCTGTTCCTCGGACTTTTGTTTTCTCTTCATGATGTGGTGTTACAATGTCGTGGTTTATTCTGCATCATCTGTTACATTCGTAATATCATTGTTTTCATTCAGGATGTCGACAGGTGATAGTTAAAACGCATGATCTGCTGTTTTCTCGTGCCATTTGAAGCCAGATATGTTCGGTAGCTGGCTTGGTAATTTCGTTGTTCTGACAATGGCGTCCCAGTTTTTCCTATTTTTATATTATGTTATTATCCCACTTTTTTCTAGTTCATGATTTGCCAGTTTTTCATCTATATCGAATTTTTAATAATCATCCGTTGAAATGTCGGTACTTTCTGGGTTTCTTTTATGACGAATGCATTTGAAATAAAAATTTGACCTGTTGGTTATTTTTTAGTTTACTTTCTTCACTTGTTTATCATCTATTTGTATAAGACGACAATTCTGGGATTTTTTTTCTCTATTTCATAGAATCCGAGATAAATGGTAAAGTAAAGACGTCTTCTAAACCCACTTCCACCTTCTGTAACAAGCTCTTATTTCCTTCCTCCTGTCGACTCTTCCAATATGACGAATCCTTTATCCTAGGCTTTGACATGTCGCAAGCACCAATATAACCGTTTGCGATGCCATGCTGAAGAAATCTTTGTCATCTGAGCAATTGCTTCAAAGCTAATTACTACAATTTTGAAAACGGACTGCCAAGCATCTCGTTGACATAGTGCAATTCACATGAACGGTTTTTATATTTGCTTCCTTTTAAGACAACTTAATAAAGGTTTGATTCAATAGTTTTCTAAATGGTGTTCATAACTGTTTCATATATCCCAATATAATGCTATATTTCTTAAAAAAAAAGTAAGATGTTTTACATCCATATGCATGTTTATTCAGAAGATATGCAGGACAATATTTTCTTTTACAAAAGTGCATACAAGAAATAAACCGTCATTTTTCTTCCGTATCGATTACATTCATGTATTGGTGTTTTATTGGGAATCCGTGGCTATGTATCAGAAACTGTGATACCATAGCCTCCAATTAATTCCCAATTTTTGAAACAATGCCTGTAGGACTATAGCCAAGCCTGACGTGTCTGATGGTGAAGTAGATTACTGGGAGCAATAATTCCTTTTCCCGAGTCGTCCTGTCAAAATCTTTCTAGATGTTTCAGTCCTTAATTCTAATATATGGTAAGGAAACACTGTCAGTAAACCCGTTTATATCGCTCGCTCGTTGTTATAACGCTGTTTTGTCTACGCTTACAAATACCAAGAGCCTGTAGACTCTTATTTGCCGTATAAAAGGAACACTAACTGCCATACGTTATACAAACGTTAATGTTTTCCTTTTAAGAGAAATCGGTGAGAAAATGATAAAGATTTTTTAAGTTTGTTTTAGATAGGCATTCTTTTTTTTAATTGTGTATCCATGACGCCAATTAAACCGGGTAGATGTCATGTTAGTTCACTCAATAATAAAAATTGGCCAAAATAGATGTAATATATATATATCTGGAGGGGCTCTTGTCACCGGTTTCAATAGATTTCATTATTTTTTGATAGCAGATGATTTCGGAGGAAAGTAAATAAAAACACGCTGACATCTTCATACCGATAAAATTTACGTTTATAATCAGAAGGTAGATACATACGAATACCTAATGAAGTCTCTTGCTTTTGATAAAAAAAGGACTAAGAAAGCTGCAATTCAAATCAAACATAATATCCATACTTAACTATAATCCATAAATTAAAAACATCAAGAAAATACCAACATGACAACATAATCATAATCCAAACTAAAATTCCATAAAACTAGGGCAAAATATAAACAAAAGAAAGATTTACACGCAGATTCCTGAAAATAAGTACAAGGACAATAAGATAAGGTATTTCGGAAGAGTAAGCGTATTCTGCTTCAACGACGACACTCGCCATGCGAACCTTGGTCAGTCCAAGTAAGTAAGAAATGGTCGACTTCCTCTGTGGATTTTAACGAATTATTGATAAAGCCACGATATTTTGATTAATGAATAGGTTTTCCCGTCCAACAGCTCTCCTATAATTGTTCACTTTAGATTGAATAATTTTAAGATTTAAATGTAAATTTTCTTTAGATTTTCTTTATTCGCCTTTTAGGCTTCTCACTTTAGACCCTTAGCCTCACTAACATCACTGACGAGTTCTAGAACGACGAATCAGCTGTATGATGTAGTTTATTTCCTTTGCTTGGCTCTACTCTATCTAACTCTAATTTTTTCTATCTTTTAAACAATCTGTTCAACTAAACGTGCTGTGTCGATCACTATACATACAAAGTCTTCTTCTTATTTTATTTTGACTTGTACCTGAGAACGGGATATTTTGATTTTATCACCAATCGCGTTTTCCAATATTGCGCAGTCTCGTACCTTTTGTCAAATATCGATGATATACATTTTAATATTTGATATCGATGTCAAGCTCATTTTCACATAATACAATAAATAATTTTTGATCTTATTGTAACTTGTTCGAATATGTTAAATCAGTTTCCGGTTGGTATACTTTGAAAATCTTTAATCATACAGAGACACGGTCGTTATGTTTAGCAAATGACTGTAATGCTTAGATGTCTCCTAGAATTCGACATTGTTTTTAAGACATTTAAACATCAAAATCTTAAAACGTTGGGGTATATATATTTTAGTTTACAATGATGATAACACATCTTCCGACATAAATGTAACTTTTGTTTTACATCAGCTAGAATTAAAACGTATTTGCTGATCACCGCAATCGCCTTCTAACTTGTCAATTTATGAAAGTCGAGTGGAAGCTATTAACATCACCAATATTTGACACCAGAAGTCTGTTCAAGCTTACAGTCCAACATACTTTCATAGCAGACATGCCCATGTAATTTCCTACAGTTATTCAAAGCCCATTGCGTCCAAACTTTTCAACTACAAACAAGCAGTAGAATGTAGATGACCTAAGAACTATTACTCCGTCAGCTTTTTCTTGTTCTACCTCTCTCGATGTCTATCTCTGTTTATAACTATGGTCCATCTTGGCACATAGGTACTGGTGCTTTAAGCATTATTCAAAATGTTAAGCTGCGAGAGCTGTTCATCAAGGGTCATAGTTATCATGATACCCCGTCCGTTCATTGGAATATGAATTTCAATATACTTATGGAATCCGTGGAAGACTATTCAAGAAAATGAGTGAAGCGAGGAAATGCTGAGTTAACCCATCTTCAACACCCTCTTCTAAAAACTTCTTTAAGAACATTTGACTTTTCAACTTGTTCTCTTGTTATAAGAGCTTTCTTTTACCAGAGAGGTAAACGGCGGTATGGTTGTGAACTTTATTGGAAATTATTTCGTGTAAAAAAATGTCGGAATCTAGATACATATATAATAAAAACGATCGAGTTTCTGGTTAACAACATTCAAGTCGATTTTGCTGGTGAGATCTTTCAACAGAATATTGGTATACTGTGCCTCTCTGTTATTTTTGATTTCATACAAGACTGAATTTATCGACGATTACAAATACCTTGCAATGTTCTTACTTTCGCCTTCTGATATATTGATGACGTCTTGTCTTTAAATAGCTAGAAATCTATGACCACGTCCATCGTATATACACACCACAATTGGAAACCAAGGACACGACAGACTTATAAACATGAGCCGCTGATCTCGATCTCTTTCTACAATAAAACCAACATGGTCAGCTTTCCATAAATCTGCATAATAAACGTGATGATTTCAATTTCCCTTTTGTGTATTTTCCATTTCTGGATTGCAACATGCCTGCGTCCCAAACCTATATAGGTTACATGTCGCTGTTGATTCGAGATTCAAGGGCCTGGTCCCATTATCACGTTTTCCGTTAAATAAGTCTTCAACTGACGGACAAACTCGTAACACAGGGTTTTAAAAGATGAAAGTCACGATAGGTTTATAGAAAATATACTGAAGTTGTACTGTCGTTATAGTAATATCAATGAGAAACAATCCATTTCTTTGTACGATATGAAGCTAGATGCTCCTTAGGTTTCCTGCTGGTTCAGTTGTTGTATACCATTTTCTCATTTGAGAACGTGACATTACTTATTTTGATTGATTTGCATGGCCGGTGTCGTCCATGAAGCAGATAACGCTTACTCTACCGGACTTGGTCTTGTTATCCTTTAAGGGTCTCCGTGTTATTTTTCCTTTTAATCATGTTTTGCCTCAGTTTTATTGAATTGAACGTGTATTATGATGATGTTGAGATGTTACTATTTTCTTGTTTTTCATTGCTTCAAACAAGCAGAAAGTCGGATAAAAAAATGAAGGATGTAATTCATTGGTGTCAGAGAGATCCAATAACATTTCACGAGTAATTAATGAAATGTTGTCAATTTAAACCCACTCAACAGGCCCCTTGGGCTTTTCTGTATTCTTTTATTCTTTGATTTATGTCATTTCCGTTTCATTGTATCACCTCCTTCGACATCGAGTGTACCGAAATTAAAAATAATCGATGCTTGAATTGAATTTAAAATGGCCTCATTTTATTGTTGGTTTTCCATTCACAGCTCCAATAATGGCGTCGTTTATTCCAATCTGGAATGTGTAATTGCATGTAAACACTCTCTTTGAAGCGTATACAGGTATTACGGGCGTAATCTGATTATCATTTCATGTCCTTTAAAACATATTACAAAATTGTACATTGTTATTATACCAATCATTAAAATATTTTTGTAGAATAAAATATCATTAAACGTAATTAGTAAAATTATGGCCACGTCTGAATATATCTTGAGGTAGTTAATCATCTAAAATAATACAAATTTCTTTTTAGATGATTTGAAAGGGTTGAAAGTGAGCATAGCCAATTCCTGCCCTTACACCCTAACACTTTACCCACTTCCTTGCAACCCACAAGACAAGCAATGAAATCTTAAGTAGTATTTCCAACCTCGAAGCCATTTTTTTTCAATAATGAAAATCAGACTAGAAAAACGACAGCTCTTTATTTTGGATGACGTAATTATATTTTTCATCTTTTTTCAGTTCCAGGCGAGCTTTGGTCAGAATGGTGGACGTATCAGGGTATATCAGGTAGGCACATTATATTGTTTAACATTACCTACGTGTGCTGAATACAGAGTTATTTTCATCCGATGATCATAATCAAATCAACTTTAGCATTGAAATAATTCTGTCTACATCACACAGCAGTGATAGATATTTTCCCACATTTTTATCACAGTGAAATCCTTGTAATGCTGATAATTATACATGATATCAATATAAATATCACATAGCATTTGGCAAAAACGATGACGTTTTCTGCTTGTGACAGACAGTAACGCTATAAAAACGATAACACGATACTATAAATAAAGAGTGCATCATCAATTTAAAGACAGGTGTGAGATTTGTTTGTCTGGATATATAAGACAGATTTATTTTCACCAAACTAAAAGAGGAATGAATATGTGTGCTATTGGTGAACAAACACAATTAATTTCGTTTTCTAGGCAAGGGATAAAAAAGTAAGAAGTGCATCTGTAATTTCAAAATAATTATTATTGATTGCAGATCAAGTTAAACGTGATCTCTTATCTAGTAGTTTTGTCGAAATAAATTATTTAAAATTTACAAGTAAAGCTTAACTCGTTTGTGAACCAAGTGTGATGACAGACAACACATGGAAAGAAGGATTTCGGTTTTTTTCTCTCTTAGTAGTGTTTATTGTCTAAGCTTGTTTTTTAGAAGAGTGGTCGGTTGACGCAGTGATAAAACTCTCGCCTTTCAGTTCCCAGAATGGACGTGAAATATATGGATCACCTGCCCGACCGCGTGGGTTTTCCCCGGGTACTCCAGTTTCCTCCCACAAAAAGACCCTTTCCGTGACGTATAGATGTATATCTTATATCTCTTCCACACATCAACCAAATTATTGAAAACTATGGTTCTCAACGATTTAACCATTCTTGAAAATTTTGAAAAATAACTCCAAAAACAAGAAATACCAACATGTAAACACAATCCTAATCAAATTCAATAAAACAGTGGCAAAACATAAAAAATAAAAAAAAATTGGATCGAAAAAACCCGAAAAGGCATAAGAATAAAAACATGTTATCAGGGAGAGCAAGCGTTATCTGCTTCACCGACGGCACACGCAATATAAATCTTGGTCAATCCAAGTACGTAATGTCATGTTCTCAAATGAGAGCAAAGTATACAACAAAATATCCAAAAAGCAAACTAACGAGCATAAAACACAAGTCAAGCTTTATATCGAAAACATCGAAACAAGGGCTTCAAACAATGAATCTACAGAATTCTGTCCCATTTGATTCCACGTAAAAGTCAATCAACCTTTGTAGAACTGCTGTTTTAAATTCGTTATGTCAATTTCACGGAACCATGGAAAAAACTTCGAGATAACCGAGTATTCGAGTTGAGTTTGAATGTTTTGTTTAAAGTTTACTTCGAATTATACGAGTTCGACTGTATGTATGTATATTTCTTAAACACTGTCATCAACAATTGGTAGATTAAGCTTTATACTTTTTGCAGTATTCTTCAGTTCTTTTCTATGGACTGTCATTGACAATTAATTTCTTGTTTTCGAGTGTTCTGTACCTCCTTAATTTGTCGACTCCTACAGACACTGTATGATGTTTCCCTAGTTTGTAATGTGATTATCATACGTGACCTAGTGTTGCCCTTTGTCAGTATTTATCGCAAGGCCACCAAAATAGCAGATATATTGACCATGCCATGGCCAAACCCCGTCATCAGTATTTACGTTCTTGTGTGTCACTATAAATTGACCGATGGTCAACAGGTCGCGCAATTATTACTAGTCAAGTCTAAGAAAAGATGGCCCGATCCAAATAGAGAGACTTATTTGATTCTGAAAAAAAGAAAAATGTGTGACTCAGCATGCGTAACACGTATTTATGAACTGGCAGAGATTCGTTAGTCTGGATATAGAATCTTTCGAACTAACTAGACTTATGTTTGTCCTCCATCAAGACACGGTCGTAAACAAACTTTTATTTCAAATATCCGGAAATGTTTTAAAGGAAACAGGAAGTGAATGAAGGAAACCTGTTTCCAGTGACAAGACAATGCTTTTGCATTTTACAGATGGTGATAAAGATTATTTTTACTTGATGTGGATTTTTTTATTGTTGTACTCCTGAGATTTCACCTGATTTTTTTTGTTTAGTCGGTCATGCAAGATTCAAGTACCAGTACAGTTACCTATCGTTTGGTCAAGATGGGATGAAAATCTCATTTTGTTTATATTTGCTAACAAAAATCTCGTAATAAATTGAGAAGCTACATATAAGGGGCTGTCTAGGCCGACTAGTTAACATGTTTGATCTCTAGTCCTCCCACTCTGGGTATCGGGTTCGAGGCCTACGGAGAGCAATGGTCATGCACTAGCTGCTGGTCGATGCTTTTTATACGGGAACTCTGACTTTCCTCCTCCACCCAAACCTGACACGTCCTTAAATTACATAGGCTGTTGATATGACAAGAAGAAAGAATAAACCAATAAAAGATATTACTGCTTATCCAAAAATACACTGAGTGTTTGAAATGGAATTTAAAACATAAAAGAAATCAAATCCATTTATTTTTTCTTTGCTTTCCCATAAAAATAAAAAAAACCGACATGTCAACAGAATCTGAATTTAAACTCGATTTCGATAAAGCTATGGCAAACTATAAATTGAAGACAGAAAATTGGTGGAGACCTTTGAATAAGAGTAAGGAACATAAGGTCAGGTTTTTCGAAAGGATGAACGTCTTCTTCTCCGTCGATGTAAACCTTGTTGAATTTAAATATATAATGTCAGGTGTACGAATAAAAGTGTAAACAAGCAGACATACTCAGACACTTTTCGACCTTTTGTACGAATATTCTGATATTCATAGCCAGTCCTTGTATATAAAATTAACTGTGATATATAAACACCAGTTTGGGGAAGCAGGTATGTTGTTATCCAGTAATAGAATATTGAGGTTTCTTTTCATTCTTATGAAATTAAACCGAACGGATGTTGTAACTTTAAATAAACTGAAATATGAAATACGCGAGGCGGTAAGACAAAGTTTTTTTTCATATCATATCTCCGAAATATTGTTGTAAACAACAGCCTTCAAGGTAAAAACTTTAAATTGTTTAAATAATTCAAAATTGTACATAGTATTGTTTACATATCCAGACATTCACGACGCGCTTATAATATACCCCTGGTCCATGAAATACATTCTGTGAAGTAACCTTGGTATTGCATCGTCACATATGTCTTGATAATTCAATTTTAGGAAATCTATACTTACTAAGGTTAAGGAGAAATGGTTGAGAACGTTTGCCATGAAATACATCTAACTGTAGATAAAACTTGTCTCTGTGTTTTGACGTATATTTATCATAGATATAGAAGTATCCCCAGTGGGAAACAGCTGTTGGTATATACATGTTTCTCCGAGTTCAGTTGCTATAAACACAGGGAGACACTTATTCATCTTTCACGTGTCACGAAATCCTACTCCGATATAAAACAATGGCATTTTGTTGCAAATTTCAGTTCGATATCTTTATTACATAAAACACGATGTTTTTACCTAAGAACATACGATAATCTTTCAACAGACAACGCTGTGAATAGTTAGTCATAGACGTTTCAGATGTCACTCATGATTTTGTCGAAAAGTATGAAAATTATCTTTTCGAACGAACATTGATCAGTATGTGCACAGGGAGACCTTCATTAGAACCCATGATTTTACCATCTCCTGACATCTGCCACTTCTTGTTGATGAGCTATGTTCGCAAGAAGAAAAAAATTCTGAAAGAGTTTTAAGTTTCATTATATGTCCAGACTAGGTCCCATAACAATGCATCATGATTGACAATAGGTTCTGTGATGTATGAACTACAATGTATATTTTAGAACTATTATTGCACAATGTATATCAGAATTCCAGACGTCAACAAGAAAGAAAAAAAGAGGTGATAAATGTTACCTTGTTACAGATGTCAGATGAGATCTTGAGTCAGCATATGACTGGAAACAGTGGTAGAACGTTCTAGTAAACATCATTCATAACAGTCAGGTTTCTTTAACATGCAGGTATGAATGCAAGTATATATCTGGCCACTTTATCATTTACTGATGATGACATTTCTGATAACGTCAGTCAACATCAAAGGAAAGACACACATGTGTATAGAGCATCTCAAAAACCAATCCAGGATTAGTTATACTCTAGCCAAATAAGGAATTAAACTGCGTCCGCTGCTTCACCCATCAGTGATCCCGGGGACTAGAAGCGCTGACACCTAGGATAATTACAATTGGGCGAATTGAATGTTAAATGTGATAATAGGATGTGCTCTAATACTAAAATTCAATAAATTTTATACTTCTTTAATGATTAAAGACGGTTTTGTATATTTGTGGTCTATTTTGAATAATTTCTATAATAACAATAAAAAAATCGACATGGGTACGGAACAATAATCCAAATTCATATTCAATAAAACTTGGGCAAAATATTAACATTAAGATTAACTCGGAGACTGAAAAAGCTCAAGCAGAATAAGACCCGATGTGTGGGAAGGGTAGGTGTCTTCTACTTCATCGACGACACCTGTCATTTAAATCTTGGTCAATCCAAATCATTAGTGTAATGTTTCCAAATGAAATGAGATCGAGGTTAACAACAATAGAACCACGAAGCAAACCAATGAGCATCAAGCACATCCAGTCTCAAATCGCAAAAAGAAATATTTCTCAGTGAAATAATTATGACGACCGTAACACGTCTCTGTATTCTTCATCAACCTGTCGTTACTTCCCTTTTTTCTGACTTACAATTGTTATTATTTGTCCTCAGCGCAGCTTTAGTGAAATCTTGAACTCAGTATTTTAGCAGACGCCTTGTTGTACCTAATTATTTTTTCATATGACATTTCTCTGATGTGGCCCCATTTACTGGTAAATAAAACAGTGTCTTGTTTCGTTTTGGATCGCATGGAGAAGGTGAAGTAACCACATGAAATATCACATGTTTTATTTCAAAAAGGTTATTTGTCCTTCGCCTTAGGCCCTATTTATCAATAAACTGACATTGGAGAAATCACTTGCTGTCACTGATGAATCCTAGAAGGACGAAAACAGCTGTGTGATAAATTGAATTCATTATTTGACTCTGTTGTATCTAATTCTATATTTGTATTTAAAGATGTTATCCATATATAAGTCTTTTGTACATTTTAAGCATATCTCTGAATCTGAGCTGAAGTTTGTTTAACGAGGAAAGCTGCAGTAAAATGATGACATAATGACATCAAAACCATAACTTAGATCAAAAACGCAATTCCACACGAGTTGAAATACGAAAAATATAGTAATTTAATTATCGGATGTTCTCCAAGTGAATATGTTGCTTTAATTCATATATTAGAGTGAAAGGAATCTTCGTCACTCTTCAACATTCACATATACGTGTTGTACAAGTGATGATTTGTAGGTGTTTTATTGTGCATAAACGTGCACCTTGTGCCCAAATACAACCATCAGATGGTTCTATTTATCATACTATGTTATACACTAATTTGGATTTCAAGTCAAGTAAAATAGCATAACAGTAACATGTACGTATTTCTTATTAAAACTTTTAACTTCAAGGAAACTGAAATAATTTTGTTGTGGATACAATGTATATTCAAGACGTTTAAATTAACATACTGTAAATAGATTGATTTTCGTGGGCGATTTATTTTCGTTGAATACGTTGGTATTGTATATCCACGAATTTATATGCTCGCGGAATGATGAACAGATAAAATATGTTGACATGGATTGTAATTGTATTGGATTTTGTGAGAACAATTTATCAACGAAATGAGGTGCAAACACAAAAATGTATATTTTGGGAAAATTACGAAATCTGAGCCCCAGGGGAATATACGATTTTATAGTACGGGTGTTTGAATGGCAAAGCCAATGGTTATGTTTGTATCTTTGAATACAACTAATAGAAATTCAGCATTAAGGAAGATTTATCATTCATAAATATTTGCTGTATTGTAATTAAAACGATTTATACTGATCTGTTTACCGACGAGGGAATACCGATGACAATATCTTCCTGTTTGTTTTTTCCAATTAAATCTTTTACCATTAATTGTCTTATTGTGACCAGCTCAATGTCACTCCTCGTCATTACAAAATTATCTAAAATATCATATTCATTCCGGAATTCATCTTAAGACAACACATGTACTGTTACCATTGGGATCAACAAAATCCGTCTCTGCTTAATAGGTGACCGAGTACTTAGATTACCTCCCTTGGGACCAGCTTAGGTGGAATGTCTCCTAGCAGCCATACATTAAGTTTGTTGTCACAATAATTTACCTTTGGATGACAAATTGATGAGTTTTAGTCTGGATTTAATCTGTTCAGAAGAATAAGAGGAGGTTTTAATGGCCATATTTAAGCTCTAAATAATCCTGTCTTTTATTTGCATTGCACCGCTTTATAGTGCATCGGTAACATCAAAACAATGCGCAATACCGTTTTTTAATTGATATTTTGAATAATTCGTATTGACGTTTCCAAACAAAGGTTTGTGACTTTCAGTACATTGTGAAAGGGGAAATAAATAAGTTAGGTCAAGCGCATTTCCTAAACACAAAGATCGGCTAGAACGGTTTTCAATCTGGAAATAACATTCAGTTTAAAATGAGCTTTGGCAAAACAATGTTGTTTGTAACGTCGTTATTAACTATATAGAAAAGATTATGTATAAATGTATGAAAATACTATATTTGTCGTATAAATGTAGGTGAAGTTAAACATGAATGGAATGTTTTTATGTAATGAAGATATAACATAACAATCTGAATTGTACCCTTTTCATAACCCCCCTCCCCCCTAAAAACCAGTCAAAAACAAAACAACAAAAACGAAAAATTATTAGAGAAAAACTGAGATTCACACGGAATCCATTGTAAAAAATACTATGTGGTTAACAAGAGATATCACGTAAGGGTAGGCGTCTTCATCTTTGTCAACTGCACTTGTCCTTTAGATGTTGACAAAAGTGATATCCCTCCCAAAATGAAAAAAATACAGAACTCACCAGGCATACTATCGAGCATCAGCTGCACCCTACTTCATACAGATATTAAATTGACTGACAAAAATATTTATAATGGAATGTACATAAAGATATTTGGGAACCACCTCAGAGTATGCTCTTTTTTCCGAATAGTATGTATCAGTACTGGACTGTTTGATCTTCTAGTGACCTTTACGGTTCGTTGAAACAGGGATGTGATCGAAAAGATGAGTTATATTTGCGTGCAAACGTGTATGAATGCATGCTAAGGGCTTTCAGACAGCTTTGATTGCATACGGCAGAGACAGTTAAGCGTGTCTGATCAAGGAATGGTTTCGGAATAGAAAGGCACACCATTTTTAGAACAACATACCATTCGTACTTCAATCACAATAACTCTACGTGTTACATCTGTCATGTTATGGCTGTGTGGTTTTAACCGGCTGTTGCGCCCAAACGATTGACATATATGCTTTCACATACCATAATGCGCCAAATACCGATCATTGTTTCCATATAAAAAAAATCTGGAAATGAAGTATCAAGCAGGAAGAGCCACTCTGTCTAGTTGATTTTAGTGCAGATATACAGTATTAGAACAGGTTAGTAATCTCTATTTACCATACAGTGCTTTAAATGTTCTGTGAATTTTGTGACATACATAGGTAACAGTGTCACAATGTTAAGATAAAGTTACAAATGGCTTGTAAATCTGGTGGCATTCATGGGTGACAGTGTCACAATGTTAAGACAAAGTTACAAATGACTTGTAAATCTGGTGGCATTCATGGGTGACAGTGTCACAATGTTAAGACAAAGTTACAAATGACTTGTAAATCTGGTGACATTCATGGGTAACAGTGTCACAATGTTAAGATAAAGTTACAAATGGCTTGTAAATCTGGTGGCATTCATGGGTGACAGTGTCACAATGTTAAGACAAAGTTACAAATGACTTGTAAATCTGGTGGCATTCATGGGTAACAGTGTCACAATGTTAAGACAATGTTACAAATGACTTGTAAATCTGGTGGCATTCATGGGTAATAGTGTCACAATATTAAGAGAAAGTTACAAATGACTTGTAAATCTGGTGACATTCATGGGTAATAGTGTCACAATGTTAAGATAAAGTTACAAATGACTTGTAAATCTGGTGACATACATGGGTAACAGTGTCACAATATTAAGAGAAAGTTACAAATGACTTGTAAATCTGGTGACATTCATGGGTAATAGTGTCACAATGTTAAGATAAAGTTACAAATGACTTGTAAATCTGGTGACATACATGGGTAACAGTGTCACAATATTAAGAGAAAGTTACAAATGACTTGTAAATCTGGTGACATTCATGGGTAATAGTGTCACAATGTTAAGATAAAGTTACAAATGACTTGTAAATCTGGTGACATTCATGGGTAATAGTGTCACAATATTAAGAGAAAGTTACAAATGACTTGTAAATCTGGTGACATTCATGGGTAACAGTCACAATGTTAAGAGAAAGTTACAAATGGCTTTTAAATCTGGTGACATTCATGGGTATCAGTGTCACAATATTAAGAGAAAGTTACAAATGGCTTTTAAATCTGGTGACAATCATGGGTAACAGTGTCACAATGTTAAGAGAAAGTTACAAATGGCTTTTAAATCTGGTGACAATCATGGGTAACAGTGTCACAATGTGAAGAGAAAATTACCTGGTCGTAAACATGGGTCACAGTGTCTGATTGTTTAGAGAAAACTAAAAATGACTTTTAAACCAGGTCGAAAACATGGGGAACAGTGTCTGAATGTAACAAATGAATTATTTTATTGCAGCATACTTTTGAATAAAGCGTTACACATTTGACTCGTGTGGTGTTCAAGTGTTACATATATCACGGAATGTTCAAACATGCAAACTGTTGTTGTAAGTTTCATTTTGCTCTGTGGATATAAATCAAGAAAATATAGACTTCCTTACCAATGTTTATTGTTGTTAAGTTTTCAATACCGCACGCTCAAAGAATGCAATCAAAGCAAGTAAAAAGTATGGGGGTAGGGAACAAGCGCACAAACACCAGAGAAAAACAATCTTAGAAAAAATTAGAATGAAAAAAACTTCAATTAAGCTACACTTACAGTATTTGAAAAAGAAAAAACTGCAAACGGTACCAATACTTGTACCATAACGAGTTGACACAAGGTCACATTTACACCGCAAATCTGATAAACAACGTATGATTGATGACTATTTCACAGAGTGACCAATGGTCAATTTCCACGTGTCAAAGCAATGATAAATCACCATAACAACGATAGAAGTATTCGGCGTGTCACGATAACCATTATTGTTAATTAGATATTTTTTTATGTGTAGCAAGTATAAAGACGTCTGTCGGAGCCTATATCAAAATGACTGGTATGCGTCATTTCGTTACTACGTCCATCATATGACTGATCACTGTTATATATATATATACACACACTACTACTCTTGCGGGACTGATGCTAGAACATGGGATTGCTGCAGTCATTATGATGCCTTAGCTTGCTGGTGAAGGAAGGTACTAATGGTTTAGTACATGTAACGGCAAATTTAATTCTATTTGACAAGAAAAGAATTAGATTAAAATAGGCATTATTGTATTTGAAATTCGTTTGTCTCTAAACATATTTCCTTGTTTTGTACCCTTCCATTAGAATTTGCTCATACGGGGAGATTATTGCACGTTTGGCTTGATGTCATTACACACCGACAACGCTGGTGTTAGTTTTTGCCTAGACAATCAAATGTGAAAACCTGCGATAACATTTATTTTAGGATTAGGAAAATGACAACTCATTACAAAAAATGTCAAAAGGAAGGTGGGGTAAGATTTTAACATGTGAAGGGATTGTTGTAACGATCAAAGTTCTCGGATAAGGAAAAAAGAAAGTTTTGTGGAGTTTAGTGGAATGATTTCGAAGTTTTAGCCCGTAAAGGAAAGTTAACAAAATTTTGTGTTTTTTGGCTGTGTTTCCATGGTAACAAAAAAACTATAAAAAATTAAATGTCGACAGTAGACAATTATGAAGTGATATCTCGGAAAAGTCATCTGACAGACTGACGGAAGGAACCGAAATTAACGTCCCCCTAAAACCCGTTTCGCGGGGAATAATTAGAGAATAGCCTACGTTAATGTAATAAAGATGTTACAACAATGACAGTCTGGTTACTCAATTGGTAATATCGTCTTCTCAAAAAAAAAGTATGCAAACATTGAGTGAGACATCTCCATAGCAAAGGGTGAGAGGACAGGAAGCTTAACACAAATGTTTGCTATAATAACCCTTCGAGTTTGCTATGATGATAAATCTAAGGGGTTTTCTGAAAGTTAAGGCACATGAAGTCTTTCATATAATCTTATGTCCAGCTGTTGAAAGGAGCAATTAATGGTTTTGTGCCGTTGCTACGACCCGAGTTCTCAATTTGATGACGTAATACAATCAAACTGACCATAAGTCAATAATGTAAAAGGCACTTGCACTTCCGAAACATCTGGTCTTTATTCTCTAAATATTATCGGTTAATACCTTCCTTTGTCCTTACTCCCGTTTCTCAGATTTTTTGTAAATACTTTATACAAAAAGAAGAAGGGAAGAAAGATAAGAAAACGTAGCTTCATAATGCACATTTAAATTTTGACTTACAACATAAAAAAGAAGCAGTGAAAATCACAACAAAGAAAATAATGACATGGCAACAGAATTTTCATTGAAACACAAATTCGATGAAACAGGTTTAAAATATCAACAAGATAGATTCTCATGGTTTAACCCTCTGATAAAATGCGAGGAAGATCAACTTGGTGCGGAAATAGTTTGTTGGATCTCACCTTCAAGCTCGACTAAGATATCAACCAAAATTTCGATTGTTTCCTCGATTTTGTACCCCTATATTTCTTCTTTCGTAGTGTACATTGTGGGAAATGAAATGTTCTTAGAGAAGGAATGGTGTTTAGGGGTTCAAGATTCGTTTAAAGTTCTTTGGAGTTTACTCTTAAATCTACCTACGTTGATTCCACTTCTGGAGTAAACAGTATCAAAGTACTAAGAATGGCAGTGAAAATTTTCGATGAAAGTTTGGAATCCTAGTATAAACAAATATTTAGCAATCTGAATACCTGTAAAATACACAATAATGTGTCTTAGTAACAACAATATAACCAAGCCAAGAAAAGAAGATTGTATATCTAGAGTTAGATACGTTAGAGCTACATCATACAGCTGTTTCGTCCTTCTAGGGCTCGTCAGTGATGCTACACCATAGAGCTGTTTCGTCCTTCTAGGACTCATCAGTAATGCTACATCAAATAGCTCTTTCGTCCTTCTAGAGCTCGTCAGTAATGCTACATCAAACAGCTGTTTCGTCCTTCTAGAGCTCGTCAGTAATGCTACATCAAACAGCTGTTTCGTCCTTCTAGAGCTCGTCAGTAATGTTATTGAAGCCTACGAGGCGACGGAAGAAAATCTATAATAATCGAATGATTTTCAAAATCGGGATGTGGATTTATGATTTTCATACACACCTGATAATTTCAAAAAAGGTAAAGAATTTAAAAATCGGGTTTGGTTATTACCTGGACTCTATGCATCAGATTTCGATACAAGTTAAGCCTTGATTTAGATCCTGAATACCATAGCCTTGTTGCTATAGAAATATTATGACTCATTCAATTAATATGGTATTTTGAAAACAGTTGTGTTTGATGTCATTTATTCATGTAGTTTTGACACCATGGTATTGAGTGCAGTTTTAACACTTTCAGATCACCGTATGTAAGGTATGATATGAGGGTGAACAGAAAACAGTCTTAATATTTTAGTAGGTAATTATATCGTGTTTTATTTGCCGACAACAAATATCAATAATTGATAATTTCAGGAGTCTTCCTGTCAGGAAGAACGGAGACGATACTATTGACGTTTGGTTTTGGACGTGATAAAATCAATGTAAAATGTATTTGTAATCTGTCTTCTTTAGGTATCAGTATGATACAATGTCTCGCTTTCATAGAATCATAACACCTGGTTTTCTTTTTTGACATGCTTGATATTAATCGACCTAATTCATTTTTTACATTCAGCTTTTGATGAACAATATTTGTTATTCTGGACAATATGGCATAATGCATGCATCGTTTTCAGGTTGCATCAAATAAACAGAAACACGTTGTATCACGTTGACAATGTAATGAATAGAATGAGCGTTTATTGTAAACCCAGGTAAACAGTAGCATTAGACATGCTCAAGTTCATGGATGGTGTTAGGAGCTCCCTTATAACACTCATTCAGAAATGTCCGTTGGTGAACCTTTGTTCAGTAACACCTGGCACCAGCTGCTCAAATCATGGTTATAGTACATTTAGATTGTTGCCAGTGAAAACAACAAATAAATCAAAGCAATGTTGAAACGTAAACATGTTGAATTGACGAGCCGCAGTAAGGTTTTTGCTATGATGGTTTAGATTATGTTTCCAGTTTAGTCAAAGTCACTGGCCGCTAGTTTACATAAACCAAGATTTGACAACTGTGATCTGAATGCTGAAAAATCCACAGCTATACTAGTTCAACAACACAATAAAATTTCATCCTACAGTAATCAACACTCGTGACTGACAGGTGCGCGTTCAGATTTATCGTATGGAGAAAGATTTGCGGTTTATCATCTCTGTCCTTTTCCTTTTTTAGGAAAAAATCATTCGTGATGTCTTGTGAATAAATGGGAAAGCAACATGGGGCCTTCCATCATCTATGTGGAAACCGTAGACAGAGGTTTCTTGTACATTAAATGGCCCCAAAAAATCTGTAAACCACGATGGGTTTAGCGTTTGCAAAATACACAGTACGCATATATATTTAACAAAGAAAGGAGACCAAAATATCCGCTCGGTGTTATTCTAAACACAAGGATATCTGTAGGTAATTACTGCGCTATATCTATATATAGACCTAAGAACTTATTTCCAAGATCAAAAGTCATTGTCCCTCGATAGATGACTGCGATTTTATATTTTTGGTTTTCTAAGATCATTTCCAACAGTTTTTAGCAGTTAACTATGTTATACTAAACTCCATTTAACATTTAAGAGACATATTGTTACTAGTTTGTACCTTTGTTAAACAACAAAAGATAATTGATGAATTTTCTCGTAAATCTATTATCAAAATAAATGAATAAATAGCGCATGGTTGAATTAGCAATTAAAACACCGAATCTTCTCTTTCCTATTTTAATATTTGTGAAGATCGATTGATTTTTTTTCTAAATATTTCCTCCGGATTTCCTACCTATTTAGCACCAGACTGATGAGTCAAAAAAGGACGAAATAGGGAGTGTGAAGCAATTTTGTTTGTTATTACGCACATGATGTGGATGTTTGATGCTATCCACATGTGTCTGCGTTTTGTATAATCTGAAGAACGAATGATTATCCGGGATTAAGGTATTTGGTTTTTTAGATATTTACTGTAGAGTCATTCATTTTCGTGAGAAATTTATTTTCCTTGATTTCTAGGGTACTCCCATTCCATGAATGTCCACGAACTGAGTAAAAATAATTTAAGTAGATAAAGCTTTGTTTATCCAAGAAATCAGATGTCTACGAAACAGCGTTAAAAATCCCACAAAAATTAAGCCCCACGGAAATACATGATTTTGCCAGAATTCCCTAGGTTTTGATTGACGACTAAATCGTCGTCAAAAAATCAAGAGATTTATAGTTTAATTGTTTAAAGATACTGTCCTCAACAATAAATCATGTCACTTTTTTATGTGATATTTCTTCTTGATTTGCAAATGATAAGTAATGTGGTACTTCCTCTAGACACATAAAGAAATGTCAAACTAGATGTCACGCCCCCTGGCGATCGTATTTATTCGGTTTTCTTTCTGCTTAATTATTTATAGATTGTCTCGATATTCCCAATAGAGATCCTGGGGTGTACTCGGATTTAAGAGATAAATCTTGTGTGTTCCGAATGGCTGATTGTTATTGCGTAACAATCTTGTCGGTTTGGAAGACGGAAAAGAGACCGGAGGTTTTAATTTTCTGATAAAGAAGTGCGGACCAAACCAAAGGGTTTAATTCTAAATAAATGTTAGGGGTGGTAATGGTGAAGTCCAGTGTGATTGCAACTGGGCAGCCTGTTAAGGTTTGATTCAATTTGGTGCTGCCCTTGTGGGTTTGTAGTGTTCCTGCAGACAGCAATTTCGACTGATTCAGAGACAAGCTTGACAAATGAAGGATCTCTACAACAGTCGGCTTACAGGAAGTAATGGCAGTGTTTGGGGACAAACGCACTGATGATTGATGAAGATTTTAGTCATTGGCCGAGGAAACTAGTGATTATATACGGGACTTTTCGTCATTTGTCAAACATTTCAATAAATAAATACGGGTAATCACACTAGCCTTCCACGCCGTCACAAGGCCTTGTGTTAAACATACCAAAGACTTTTCTTCTTCGAAATGAAAAAAAGATCCAATCTTTTCTATACAACTGTCGTCTGCAAACGTGCATGTCCAAATTAGGTATAGGTTAGAATAAAATCTCGATAACGTGACACGACGGCTTCGAATTCCGCCTAGTTCAACTATATTACAAAGACGATTTACAACTTCATGGAAACCATTCCCGAGGTTAGCTAAGACCCCAAACGAATTGAAATCTGATTGGCGAGTAAAATTTTGGCTTCATCTGCTGCCGTGTCGGGCAAGGTTAATGGTTAACAAGAGAAATCCGTCCATATAATTAATCAAATTAGGAAAATGCTGAAATTACAGTTAGATAGGCTACGGTTTCATGTGGTATAGATGTTCAACAATTGTCTTATCTAATGTCTCGCAGGATCTAATAGGTAACTCGTCCACATTTCTAGACGCTACACTTAGTATCAGTTTTACAAAATATGTACTCTATCAATTATCAACGTTTTCTGATAGGATTAACTGGAACAAAGTGACGTAATGAAGAAATGTGTCTAACGTTATGATATACGCTTTAATTATAGCGGCCTTTCAAATAACACAATAGATTATCGTTAATTTCAGTTACGTCAGTCACGTGATTTTGCAGGAATGTCCTACCTATGATCAATAATCATAGGTGAGGGAGTATTACTTAAAGAAAGGGAAGGGGGATATTTGGTAGTGTTACGGCGCACAGTGCAGTTCACCTCCTCAGAATTTTACGCAGTGGTCCGATTCCTTAAAATCGACGTGAAATGCTTCAAAAATGCGAGAAAATACTCCTTTAAGAATTACCATCATTTAATAAGTTTGATTATTCTGGCGTAAAACTAACAACGAATTCATCTTCGGATATGGGTAATACAATTATTTTATTGTTTAGTGTTTGAGAAATAGGATGTAAAATTCGTGTACATTTAGTACGTGTCAATTGATCATCGTGGAAATTTTTAAAATCAGAACCGGTAAGGATAATTTCATATGTAGACTTTAAAATCACTTACATGATATAATTTACCTTGATCTTCATCTTGCCTATCAGTTTTGACATACCTTAAATTTACGCGTAAATGTAATGTTTTGTTTAGACTCGTTGTTTGGGCGCGTCGAGATCTAGCTTTGCATACAATGTACAGTGTACCCACAAACGTAATATCTTACTTTCGTCAGTTTTTTTGGGTTGATTTCATTCCCTATAATTCCTGGATTATTCCTGGATGATTCCATGCCCTTTTTACCAAGCAGATGTTTTTTACACTCATATCTCCATTTCAGAAATAAAATCAAATTATATTACATTGGAAATTTGGGATATACTTGACGCGTTTTATTGTTCGAATTGGGACCTTGGTTTAGGATAAATACATATAAGGGCAATTGTTTTAGACTCAACGTCCTTTTCGTTAAACAAGTATGAATTAAACAACCCAAAATGAGGTTTTACAGAAAAAATCAACCAGAATTATTTGATTGCTGTTGTCACCATAAAACGCCAGCGTTAAAGTTCATTTCAGGGTCAATATTTCTCTTGATTTGAAGGAAATGAAGTTTTAATTCAATCTTTTCTGCAACCATCATTTCATATCGGCTCTCTTGTATCATAAATGTCGCGCCACATCAAGTCAGAATGCGATTAGTTGTTAAAAATACCCCCTACTCCGAACAAGACTCTCTAAAATTAACTCTTTTTATCGCCACTTATATTTAACCTGAATCAACATGGATGGCATTTCTGTCAATTCACATGTAACGGGAGAGTTACGAACTGTCCCTATTTTGGCAAATCGATATACAACTTCCCTGCTCAGTGTATTCAAAATCTGACGACCAACAAGCGTGCACCTGACTTAACTTTTTCCTCCATCTGTCATTTGGTCTCAAAAACGCTTGATAGACATTATAGAATCCGAACGGACTAGAAGTTCGTGTGATAATATAAATATATTCACTTTATATACCTAGATCTGAACATTAATTATAGTATATTAAAGTTCTAACGACGAAATGACTAAGATTAATTTAAAGGTTTTCTGCCAAAATCCATGTTGAATTCCTGCTGGGTGTGTCAGTCACATGATCTCGATGAACGCTCAACATGCAATTTGCAAATCTGTTTAAAAAAGTATTGATCAAGTTTTTTTTAAGAAAAATGTACCTTATAATGGTAATATTCCTGACAGTTCAGACATTCATGTAAATTTCGTATGATTATCTCGGCAGTATACAATTTTCTGACATTGCTAAGTCTATGAAATAAGACCTATACCGAAAAAAACAGAAAAAGTCGTATATACTTACCAAATGTTATATATGATAAAGACATGGAATATAGAGAAACATGTTTTAGGTGCCTTGCATACTTAAACTTTTCTTTAAGGAGTTTGCAGACAGAAAAAAACAGCAACAGCCTCTTAAACATAGTCTGTTCTTTCTCGAATACAATATTCTGAATGTATAGAATTTTCCATACTTAAAGACTGTAGACACACATAAACAAAGGTACATGTAATATTATGGTTATGTACACATGTACAATGTCCATAGCGAAACTTACACAGCACAGATATTGTCACGAAGAACATGGGGAGCCTGGGCAGGTGATATGAACGTTATCTCAAAGTCTCTAAATACAAGAGAGAAAAAAACTCAATGAATTCAGTTTTTATAAGTCCCCAACCGATGCCTACAGATAATGAAACGATCAAAATTTGGCATATGGCTTTATAGTATCAATTAAAATATGAATTTACTTGTTCAATTCCTTATGGCATTAATTAACAGAGTTATGGACCTTTGGATGTATAATATAATAAAGAGAAAATCGGTTTAAGTAGTTGAAATATCAACAGGGAATAAGTTAAATATCAAATCTATATTTCATTTTCTTATCGTATTTTCGAGAGATTTTTTTATATAGGTTTTACTTTTTCCTTATGTATTTATAGACATATTTCTATATGTGTAGCGTGTAGAAAAGAATTCCATGTACGGATTTACTTGTTATTTTAACAACCTTAATTGTTCGGCCAAAACACTTACATTAAAATCCTAGTTTTGTTATGTTTATTTTTACACTATTTTTAGAAACCTTTAGTCTTTCCATCTTAAATACATATATCTGAGGGTGCCACAATTGTCTGGTCAATGAAAAATCTAGTCGAATGCAAAAACATATTAAAGTCGACAAAACCATCAACATATGACGTTTGCATTAAAGAAAAATAGAAATAATGACCGCACTTTTAATTCATAGTACGTACCTGCCAGACAAAGTTTTCATTACCATGTACACATGTACTTTAAACTGTCTTCAGTATTGGGGTCTGGACCCCGTGTCGTTTTAAACACAATTTAAAGCAGTAGTACACACGCTCGCACTTTGCCTGGTAGTGCAGTCTGCCTACCGTGAATCAACAACCTGCCCAAAAGCCCAATGGGCTGTATATTGCAGGTGTGGATTTCAGGCTGAACAGTAAAAACTAACAACAATCATAAACCAACGGTTTGAAATGTTATCATGGTTTACTTGGAGAAAGGTAACATGTAGCGACAACACTGTAACATTATACATAGTGGTTTTCCTTGACCAAGAAATTAAGATTTTTTGTACGGAATAAACACCATTGATCGATAGATTTTAAATTGATTTATTTCTGTAAAGAAAGAAAAAACACGACGTCCAAGCACACACATAATGTCAGTTAAACACGGCTAGTACAGCGTTGTCTCGCTATCGAACCACGTCGGAAGAAGGAAGGGATGTTTGGGTTTTAATCAGTCTTAAAAGAACTCTCGGACAACTTGTCAACTTGCTTGTTGTGCTAATCAAGCCTTATGCAATTGTCCTCCCGATACACTTGGATATACATTTATATAGGTAAAAAAATAAAATAAAAAAAAAAAAAAAAAAACAAAAAACAAAAAACAAAAATGAAAAAAAAAACATGGAATGAAGCTTGTCTTAATAGCGAAAGGATCATAATAGTGAAGTGGTCTTAAAACGAAACTTCTAATATAAAGACGTATTCAAAATATTTTGGGCTGTCATAGAAATGTCTTCATAGTGTGACATTATCTAAATTTCGGGATTTAACGTATGTTCTATATATACTTTTTTACTAAAGTATAAAAAACCTCAATGTATTCAAATTCTAATCTGACAGATTTATCTTCCAGAAGGCACGATTCGAGTTTTTAAATTTTTTTCTTCTTTTTTTTGTTTTGTTTTTCTTTTGCTTTTTTTTTTTAACAAATGCCGGGCAAAAGAACGATTAGTGAATACCGTTTTAGCTCTAACCTTGAAAATGTACATTTTTGTGTCCAAAAAAACCGCCAGAGTTTTCGATAGACGCAACATGTAAAATATAGAAGAGGAAAAAAAACTATAGGGAAATCAGAAGAAGAAAAATCTATTTTAGGAATATCTAGAAGTAATTTCTTGGGAATCCAATACATTGTTGGCTATAGCTGTGTAGTTTTTGTAATCGTTCTTGTCATTAATATTGGATGTATAAATGGCTTTCTGTCTTTCAAAAACGTCACTTTCACACTTATAAATTACTGTAAGAATATCACTGACATTTTTGTCGGATCAATTACTTTGAGCAGTTTCCATGCCGTTTTGCAGTTTTTGATGACACCCTGACTCTCTTTCTTCGATTACCAATACCGCAGATCGTGTAGATAGTAATACCGTCTACTTTTAGATGCTGAATTTTTCATGCCTATTGATCGAGGGCCTAAAAATTGCCATAAGGTTCCTGACTGAAGCATCTCAGCTACGTTGACTGCATTAGTCAAAAACTTAGTCGTAGAGAAGCTTTTTATAGCCAGATGACGCAACAGAAGATTTTCTAATGACCTTATGACAAGGGGTTGCTCATCTTCATTAGCGAGGTGATGTTTCTCTTGGTTCAGACAGTGATAATCCTGCTTTTTTTCTGTATGTTTTAAGAAGCCACAAACGCCAACGCTTAATTCTTTATCGGGATTTGAATCGTTTTCTTTTTTACGTAACGTATACCCAGAGCACAAAAATAATCAAAGAGTACTAAAAACAGAGTCTTTTTTCGCATTATCAAATCTCTTTTAATCACATTCCTTTTTTCGATTATTAAATTTTGGCATTTAATTTGTAATTCAAGAAGATAATTAAAACCAACGTATTCATCGATAATGTCTTTTTTTCAATAATTTAAATAACTAAATCGTTAAGAAGGAAAAAATCATGAAAGTATACAAATAATCAAGGGATGATATAGCACGCCTGAGCACATGTTTTAGTCTTGTCATACTGTATTATTGGGTATCATTGACATCATTAATTGATTTTATAATCTTCATTGTTTGAGTGCCGCTCTGTCGGTAAAGCGTTAGACTTCACAGCCTAAGGGGTAGATTCAATGTGTTTGTTTCGACTATACCTCGGCATGATGGTTGGTATTTCGGACCCAATACGAACCGGATTATCGCTATGATCCAATGGCCATGTCCTTGGGCAAGACACTTTGCTCCAGATGTTCTGGATGGAATGCGACGGACCTCCCGTGTATTGCTCAGTGGAATAGCGAAAGTGGCCCTGGCTTTTGACGGCTCGATAAACTCAATATAAACTAGATCTTGTCGTCGTAAGTTGAGGGTGAGGAATATTTGCCTCTGTGTGGTCTTGTGTATTGATAGCGTGACATACCTTATTCTTCGCTCCTTCAGTTCACGCTATAATGTGCATTGCAAATGTTTTTATGGTCTCCGAAGGAGAAGTCGCCGCTTAGTCCGTACGAGAGAGAGAGAGAGAGAGAGAGAGAGAGAGAGAGAGAGAGAGAGAGAGAGAGAGAGAGAGAGAGAGAGAGAGAGAGAGAGACGTAAATCTGCCTCATGTGACTAACGAAACCATCATTCCAATCAAAAGAGAGGGACTTTTGAACTATTCAGAAATGGAAAGACATTCAGAACAAGTCCGCCCTTCCACAGAAACCTTTTATCGTTAACAGACACCAGAATCTATTGTTTTTACATTATAAAACCCATACATCCCTCCGAGTCTACACACTTGTTAAAACGCTCTCTATACCTTATCATAGGTGAATTTCTGTATCATGTTCTTCCAGGAAGCGGCTTAACCTATTAACGTAATGCTACCCAAAATGAAACGCTGCTGACACACACATATTTGACGCAGCATTTTGTATTTTGCATTGCAAGATATTTTAGACTATTCTATACGAAAATTATATTATATTTCTATGTTGCTTGTTATCTCTATTTGAAATTTAAAAAATGAAATTATAAAAATTCTTTGGAAATAATGCCATGCGATACAACAAATATTGTATCATGTTTTAAAACACTGAGATTTATTGTTGAAATTAATATTTTTGTGACAAACATAATGAGTGAAGTAGTGAACTTTTTAAAATGAAGAAAATGTTGAAGATTATATCAGTTATTTATATTAACTTGTTGAGAGGCGTTCTCTTATGGGAGGCCTACCTGTTGAAACGCATTGCTGAACCTGGCATGAATGAATGAAAGTTGAAGGAACCTATTTTTGGAATACAAAGAAAAAAAAACAGGATTCAAACACTCATTATAGAAATTGTTTACAACTTTCAACAAAAAGAGTTCCAATTTGGATGACGTCACGTTACGTAATTTGTCTGAAACCACATATACGCCGTGTTTTGTTTTTGTGTTAGACTTCGTCAGGGCATTGTTATGCTTTTTATTGCGAAGTTGCAAACAATACAACACCGAGTAAACAACACAAGGTCAGTGTTATTTATTCCAATTAATTATTTTATTCTTCGGCCGTCTCTAAGGTTTCATCACTCAAGTCCCAAATATCACTAAAAGGACGACACAATTATATGGAACAGTAAAAAGTATTTCACCATATTTTATCCTATCCTTAATGTCATTGAAAAGCGATATGCACCCTTGTGTCTTTTGTACAATCCAAAGTACCACTGTACTGTGTAAATACACACCAGCAGCACTAGTATAATCTAATGGTATTGTAGGGTGCAGTATCGTATTTATATGTTTCGTTGCAATGTTGTATCCATTTGAAAAAAATGTCTGCTATTTAACTGATACAAATCAATTCTATGTGCCTTTGATAATACACTAGCTCCATGTGGTCTGCCTTTACCCTACAAACCCTCTTTAACTTCCAGCGGAACTATTTACTATAACAAGCACTCACAATTTCCTTCCGAAACTCCTTGCCTTCTTTCAATGGTACTTTTTAAACGAATATCCCTATTAGAGCACCTGTCGTTTGTTTGTCGTCCACTTCAATGTACCTACTATTAAAAGTACTTTGTCACTATCATCTCCTATGCTTAGTGTAAGTACGCTTATTACTGGTCATTTGTCTGATGCAGGTTACTGTGTACTCCTCGAAACGTTAAACCCAAATTTTACAACTGATCGTGACAACGATGCACATATTAGGGCCGCTGCTATTGAACATTCAGAGTTTAATCTACCAAAATATTTTTCTTCATAAAAGCATCAAACCAATTTTTTTATTCATTCATTTGTTTTTTCGTTGTATATCGATAGAACCGGAAGAAGTTTGATGATTTTTAATGTCTGTTTTTGTGACATTTGATCACGGGGCACGAGATCTCGTGAGAGTAGTTCCTTTCTCTGTCAAAACAAATGTTTCACCGGGCGACATAATTTCTACTCTTCCGTGACAAATACATCGGACTGTAAATTACGGATGAGTTGTAGTTTTAAAAACAAAGGATGACATCAAAGGCTTCCCAGGTCACAAATATCTATACACATAAAACACGAATCGCTTGATTTCAGCGGAAGTGAAAGAGATATCAGTGAAGAAACGGGTTCGGTAGACCGGAAGTGAAATAGATATTATCAAATGCAAAAAGTCAGAATTCAACGTACTAGTGTGATAGGTTTTGAATTCGGGACACTTTCAGTGTGGAGCCAATTCAGTTACGTAGAAATGTCTTACTGTTTACGTATTAAGTGATTCTTCTGCATGCAACTGAACAGTATATATGTAACGCAAAAAAAGTTAGAAAAGAAAAAAATGTGTTTCATGTCTCCAGTTCGTTCCTAATTTCTCTACCGACCCCTTTTTTATTTAACAGTTTTGAAATTAAAACTACTCTAGTTATTTGCTGGTAATCCCAGAATTACCAGTACTCTGAAGCAATTTCACTTCGACGCTTGACATATCCTATCAGTATCACAGACCGATGTTGAACATTCTCTCTGGAAGATGGCAATCGACAGACCACAAAAGTAACTATTTCTGTTGTAATGGTTGTGTAAAAAAAATTAATTTACATTTGTAGTTACTAACTTATATTCAATGTATTCTTTGAATCCATAAATTCAGATAAAAATCCAGAAACCAAAAATACAGAATTTGAATACATAGCACATAAAATAATGCATTGTATTTTCCTTTTGTCCCTTCCTACCATCTCCCTCCCCCAACCCACACACACCCCTCGCTCCCTCAATTAATACAAAATAGATAATAGTTAAATATCTTTGATTAATAATTCTCTTACTAGTTCGAAATGTCGTTAATAGGGTTAATAAGTAGCTTTAATTGGGGGGGGGGGGGGGTTAGCTTTTATAAGGGCAGTAAATAGTTTTGATGGAGGCAGTAAGTAGCTTTAATGAGACGGTAAATGGCTTTAATAGGGGCAGTAAATAGCTTTAACGGAGGCAGTAAGTAGCTTTAATAGGGGCAGTAAATAGCTTTAATATGGGCAGTATGTACCTTTAATGGAGGCAGTAAGTAGCTCTAATGGGGGCAGAAAGTAGCTTTAATAGGGGCAGTATGTACCTTTAATGAGACAGTAAATAGCTTTAATGGGGGCAGTAAGTGCCTTTTATGAGACACTAAGTAGCTTTAATAGGTTCAGTAAATAACTTAAGTGAGACAGTAATTAGCCTTAATAGGGGCAGTAAGTACCTTTAATGAGACAGTAAATAGCTTTAATAGGGGCAAAAAGTAGCTTTAACGGAGGCAGTAAATAGCTTTGATAGGGGCAGTAAATAGCTTTAATGAGGAGAGTAAATAGCTTTGATAGGGGCAGTAAATAGCTTTAATGAGGAGAGTAAATGGCTTTGATAGGGGCAGTAAATAGCTTTAATGAGACAGTAAATAGCTTTAATAGGGGCAGAAAGTAGCTTTAACGGAGGCAGTAAATAGCTTTGATAGGGGCAGTAAATAGTTTTAATGAGGAGAGTAAATAGCTTTGATAGAAGCAGTAAATAGCTTTAATGGGGGCAGTAAGTAAATTTAATAGTAGAGTTTAATCGCTTATAGTTTTCTTCAAAGTGTGATTATCAGAACATACAACAATGTCATACATGGAGGCTAAAAAACTCTTTACCCTTGAAAGAAAAGCAAATCATGCCTGATTCAAATAATACGACAACTGTAAAATTTCCAAAAATACAGTTTAAAGAAATGTTTCAAGTAATTAAAAAAACAGTTGATTTTATTTTCATTAATTTACCCTTTCTTACAATTATAGTAGAATATAACCAACTGAATATTCTATATATTATATAATTACTTCAACAACGGTGACCGTGAAAGAGAAACGAGAGTTCAGCGTGAAAAAGATGACGCTACATCGAACCAAATGAAGGCATTTTATAAAATATGTCACTATGACATTCCAGAGGTGCTTGCACCAAATGAAACGATAGCGTGCTAAATCCAAATAGAGAATTCCCAAAGCTGCTCTTAATGTATATAAAGAAAGCTTCAAACAATACTTGTATCTGCAATCTGTTGATGAGTGGAGCACAAACAGGCCAGGATCGCCATTACAGCAGCACCGGAAGTAGGATAAGAAGAGAGTCAGATAAAAATTAAAAACACTCTTTATCTTTACAAAACACGAAATCAAATTATGGTTATATCCAAGACTTTTATACCCTGCGAAAATGCAAACAAAATGTAGATGTTTACCATTCCTAAACACCGCGTCAGATTCACGTTTGTTTAACGTCTTCCCTTTTTTACTTACATTTTGAGTTTACAATAAGATCTTATAACAATATTGATATCTTTTTTAAGTAAAAATGGATTACTATAATTATGTATTTTCAAATACAGTTTTGCCTTTTGCCTGTTGGTGTTATGGCATATATATATATATATGTATTTTCAAGACCAGGGTTTATTATGAGTTTTCCAAGCGGTATACATTTTCAGATGCTACTGTCAGATGTTTGAGCAATAAACGCGAGACAGGTCGACTCGGAAGTAATTTGCAGAGAAGCTGTCAACTTGTGTGTAATTGCTGTAAGCTGTGACAGCCCTTCTCTACCACTGTGTAGGTTGACAAATGTCAACCTTTTCTAATGCTAGCTCGGACGCTCTGAATAACATTAACTTGTGTTTTTTAACATCGACTTGTGTTTTTGACCTTATCTTGCATTTTGATATTTCTTTGAGGAAGGACGGAGAGATAAATTGAGTTACCTTAGAAAACATACATCACTTGTCCAGTGTAAGGATTACAGTCTCATTTGATATATTACCTTGTTATGGTTAACGTAGACTGTCTAGGGCACGGTCTTGTGTTTTGACGTTGTGTGTGGGTATTGTTTTATGCTGTGACATGTGCTGACATTATCTTATCATGTAACATTGGCTACTGTGTTGACATTATCTTGTGTCACACTGACTACTGTGTTGATATTAACATATGTAACACTGACTACTGTGTTGATATTATCTTATGTAACATTGGCTACTGTGTTGATATTAACTTATGTAACATTGGCTACTGTGTTGATATTAACTTATCATGTAACATTGGCTACTGTGTTGATATTAACTTATCATGTAACATTGGCTACTGTGTTGATATTAACTTATCATGTAACATTGGCTACTGTGTTGATAATAACATATGTAACATTGGCTACTGTGTTGATATCATCTTATGTAACATTGGCTACTGTGTTGATATTAACTTATATAACATTGGCTAATGTGTTGATATTATCTTATATAACATTGGCTACTGTGTTGATATTAACTTATGTAACATTGACTACTGTGTTGATATTAACTTATCATGTAACATTGGCTAGTGTTGACATTGTCTTTTGTCACACTGACTACTGTGTTGATATTAACATATGTAACATTGGCTACTGTGTTGACATTATCTTGTGTCACACTGACTACTGTGTTGATATTATCTTATATAACATTGGCTACTGTGTTGACATTATCTTGTGTCACACTGACTACTGTGTTGATATTATCTTATATAACATTGGCTACTGTGTTGACATTATCTTGTGTCACACTGACTACTGTGTTGATATTATCTTATATAACATTGGCTACTGTGTTGACATTATCTTGTGTCACACTGACTACTGTGTTGATATTATCTTATATAACATTGGCTACTGTGTTGACATTGTCTTGTGTTTTGACTTTTGTTTGTTTTGTTGATATTTTATGTGGTTTGACAATTCGTTCCTCGATATGCCGAGATTTTCATTAGAAGTTTTCCATTTACGTACACGTGAAAAAAAAAATGATAAAAAAGAAAAAGAACGAAGCGTTAATGTTCAATATCAATCCGTGGTGTGCTTGATAAGGAAGGATAGACAATGATTTGAGTATTTAACAGTGGGAGCGAATGGAGTACACATACGTCAAACAAATGAGATTCTACGAAACGATATCGAAGTACGCCAGAATCCACATGGACACGGAAGTTGTCACAGATTATGTAAACGTGTGTCGTTGTCTCCATATTCCCCTTATTATTGTCAGGTGAAGAAGCTGTCTAGAACATTCCTTGGGGATACGGGACGGAAAAAAAGTCTCTCCTTATCAGAGATATATATACGTCATGTCCAATACACGTGTGGAGAATGATGTAGAGTTGCTCTCTGTGATACCATTAAACATCAAGATCCTTGTCACAGAATATTATGGTTTATGCTAATACCTTTGAGGACAACTGTTCTTAATTATAAAAATCTAGTTAGCAAACAATTTTCTTTCTCCATTTTTTCCTTTTTGAACATTTCTCAAATCTTACCAAATCCGGTTACTGTAAATATGAAAAGAGACTGTATACTATAACCAAACCTTTTGTTATTTTCGTCTGATCATATTTTATTGTAATGTCTCTTTACATTCAAATCTTCATTTCAAAGGATATACATTTGAACTCGTTACCTCGAAATCGTATAACTCGAACACCCCGTTTAATTCGGAACATTTCGTCGGTCTCTGTCTAACTTTCCAAAAAACACTCGAACTCG
Source organism: Ylistrum balloti (assembly GCF_031769215.1). Lineage (NCBI taxonomy): Eukaryota > Metazoa > Mollusca > Bivalvia > Pectinida > Pectinidae > Ylistrum > Ylistrum balloti. Next base: position 852,967 of record NW_026781993.1, read on the forward strand.
CTTAAATCGAATATTCGGTTATCTCGCAGTTTTCCCATGGTCCTGCTGAGTTCGAGATGACGAGGTCCGACATTACTGTACATGATTATCTTACTAAAGAACCACATTGAACTAATCTCTCCGATTCGGAATGAATTTTCTTTTATAAAGGAATTCGTAAATTCGATATCTGGTTTCAACATTAAATTCGCACCTGTTACACTCACAAAAAAAAAATCTAATTTAGAATATCGGTGTTGTATAAATCGTTATCATTATGACGTCATCACTGCTGACATAGAAAGGGGATGGTACACTATCAAAATTGTGTTCACTCGGCTGATTCTAAAAAATATTCCGGCTTGAGCTCGGCAAAGATCGTAAGGCATGTTTTAAAATGTTGATATCAATAGTTTTTATATACCAACGCACGATATCATCTTGAGTATTTTCAGGTAAATGATTTTTAACTATATCGATAATCTGTTTAAGATTATATATTCTCTTCGCTTCTTCAGTAAAAATTGCGTATATTGGGGTTTAAATGACATGCATGTAGGACAACGTGGAATTTCGATGACATTGCATATTGATTTATTGATTGATTGGTTTATTTATTGATTATATCTATCTATTTATCAGCCGTGTACGGCATTCATATTCTTTATTCCGAAACGATGTTTGAATGTTATTGTCCGAATTAGGAAAAGTTCGTTTCTAATTTTTGTGTCGTGTCAGTGACGAATAAATGTGGGTTTTCGACGAAAACAATGGATGGCGTGTATTCTTGAGGATAGTTGTGATGAATAATGGAAGTCTTTATCTATAAAGCTTGTCCCAAGGATACCTAACTAATTAACCTAACTTAAGACACGCTACATGTAAACACATATCTATGATTTATGTTTTTTAGTGAAAGCACACGATGTATTTTCATATTTACATGAAATATTTATGATTTGTTTTATTCAATTTTTTCAGGGCCGAAGTTCTGGGGATATCATAACCCGGAGTGGATTTTGTGTCGGAAAGGAAAATTACAATCTCCAATAAATATTGATCCTGACAATCTTATATATGATCAAAATCTACGACAGTTAGAAATAGGCCAAGACAAGGTAAGGGCCGATAACTCTGTTAGCATTGACAAACACAAGGGCAGACCACTCTACAGTACCGATCATGATGTCCTACTTATTTAAACAAAAATATGTCATATATATTAAGATTAGCAATATATAACTGAATTATCGGATATAAACACATTTTTAAATGAAATGATTAAAAACTTATCACAATAAGTGTTTCTAAAGTAACAAGTCAGGGTCAGATAACCTGGGTGTTACAATATACATTGTAGTAGTTCAAAACGCTAACGTGTTTTGTTTGTTTGTTTGTTTGTGTTTATCTTATTATCTTATTCTTGTTACGAGATCACTTCGAACATTCATGTACAACCTATTGCGAAAGAGTGAGCTCTGAAGACGAGAAACGTTATCTAAACATGCAATCGATACTACAAAAATAAACAAAAAAAAAAAAATAAGAAATAAAATAAACAATTACATGAATAGATAAATAAATAAATAAATAAATAAATAAATAAGAAGAGTAAGAACCGCAACTCTTAATAAAATACAAAAGACACATATAATTAATGATTTATAATGAATAGGCAGGTAATGATGTTACATTATTTTCTAAAATCCATTCATTTTATGAAAAATGAACGAAAAGAAGTAACTGTCAGCACAGCTATACCTGTATCTTTGTACTGGTGAAAACAGGGAAAACACTATGTGTTTAGATCTCAATGATTTAAGTGTCGGATGGCCAGAACGATCTGACGTGTATACAAGAATGATGCCTGGTTTGTTTTTAGAATGTAAACTTTTCAGTAAGTTGCCCATTGCAATGAGTTCAAGCATTCAAGTGCGACAATTCATTTGGGGTGACTTTTAGTGGCAATATCTGATAGAACAGAGAAGAATTGGTAACATTTACAAGAATAAAATAGAGAGCTAGAAAACGGCTGTTAATGTTGTATTATTGGATTCTGAAATACGGTTGTGGTGTCTTGGAAGCAAAATACGTCAGACTTACGGATATATAAAGATGTGTACACTAAGATGTTATTCCGGCACGAGTTTATTTCCTTCCCATAAATTAATCAAACGATAACTTTACAATATGGACACGATCGAACTCTGAGTTTGGCTATTGCTTACCATCTTGCGACAGATTGTGTAATGGTAGTCGTGACGGCTCTTGCGCTTGTCGAAGTTTTCATTATTATTACTGATATGCCCGTGTATCAATCTTATTTCTTAATGTGTAATAACTTTCCCTTTTTCAGATAGACGGAAAGTTAATAAATACAGGTCACGATCTGACCTTGACAGTAGATGACCTTGACTTCACCTTTACAGGGGGTCCATTGTCCTATGATTACGTTGTTTACGAAATAAAGCTACATCTGGGGAACTCGGATCGTATTGGATCGGAACACACAGTGGGAGGAAATGCCTTTCCAATGGAAGTAAGTGGTGCTTTAAAACATCAACTTTACACGTGACTGTTTTTCTCATGTTTAGCAGCAAAGGGTACAATATCGTGAGATAGAAATAGAAATAAAAACATTGATACAGTTTGTAAAAAAAAAAAAAAAATCAGAAAATTGATGTACTTAAAAGGAGATAAAGAAACCAGTACTTTTTCTGATTTTGAAATCAGACATCGCAAATGAAAATTCAAAGCTGACTACCGTAGTCGAAAAAATACATTGGGAATTCTCTACAGTGCTTCAAAAATACTCTTAAAGCTTACTATAAAAACACACAAGGGACCGTGAATGTACGAGCGTCGCACAGTTAGAGAAATTTGTCAGTTTTTTTTAAGTGTACTAACAATTAGATCAACTTTAAGATTAACATTACCGCAACATTTGTGGTCACAGGTGCAACTTTTGTGTAATGACTCAAAGTGAAAAGAGAGCGAAGACTTTCCTTTACACTATACTACATAGATAAATATAGTCACTGATTAATCATTCATAGTTTAAAGTCATAACTCTCTCAAAGTCAAACAACTCGTGTACACGTTAGAGAAGGAGAGAAATTCTTTACAATACCTACACGAAGGTAGCGACGCAATTTTTGGGAAAACGTGTACAGCACGTGTACAAATACAGGTATATATGCAGAGCTTGGGTCTGGTACCAAAATATAAGGGAACGTGAAACAGTACGTGCAACACGTTCACATGTACCGTATGTACGCATAAAAGCTAATTGTCAGAAATCACGTGTCGAAGTTTGCCTAGGACAGCTTAAGGTGGTGATCTTTTCAGGTTTTATTTGATTGTAGCGAATGATGTTCGAGCTATGTAATCCACGCTGAGTTTGAAGAACATTTCTTAACCATTATTTAGAAATGTTCGGGACACAGTTTACCCATTTCATGACCAATACATAAACCATATATTTATTAATCATAACTTGATCAAACTTTTTTTTCAATTTCGGACATTTTCTTCTGTCTTAACCATACCAAGATGATTGTCTTCCGTCCTAACCTTACCAAGATGATTGTCTTCCGTCCTAACCTTACCAAAATGATTGTCTTCCGTCCTAACCTTACCAAGATGATTGTCTTCCGTCCTAACCTTACCAAGATGATTGTCTTCCGTCCTAACCTTACCAAGATGATTGTCTTCCGTCCTAACCTTACCAAAGTGATTGTCTTCCGTCCTAACCTTACCAAGATTATTGTCTTCTGTCCTAACCTTACCAAGATGATTGTCTTCTGTCCTAACCTTACCAAGATGATTGTCTTCCGTCCTAACCTTACCAAGATGATTGTCTTCCGTCCTAACCATACCAAGATGATTGTCTTCCGTCCTAACCTTACCAAGATGATTGTCTTCCGTCCTAACCTTACCAAAATGATTGTCTTCCGTCCTAACCTTACCAAGATGATTGTCTTCCGTCCTAACCTTACCAAGATGATTGTCTTCCGTCCTAACCTTACCAAGATGATTGTATTCCGTCCTAACCTTACCAAGATGATTGTCTTCCGTCCTAATCTTACCAAGATGATTGTGTTCCGTCCTAATCTTACCAAGATGATTGTCTTCCGTCCTAACCTTACCAAGATGATTGTCTTCTGTCCTAATCTTACCAAGATGATTGTCTTCCGTCCTAACCTTACCTTATCAAGATGATTGAGTCCTAACCTTACCGTCCTAATCTTACCAAAATGATTGTCTTCCGTCCTAACATTACCAAGATGATTGTCTTCCGTCCTAACCATACCAAGATGATTGTCTTCCGTCCTAATCTTACCAAGATGATTGTCTTCCGTCCTAACCTTACCAAGATGATTGTCTTCCGTCCTAACCTTACCAAGATGATTGTCTTCCGTCCTAACCTTACCAAGATGATTGTCTTCCGTCCTTATCTTACCAAGATGATTGTCTTCCGTCCTAACCTTACCAAGATGATTGTCTTCCGTCCTAACCATACCAAGATGATTAAAGAATTTGTTGCAAGATATCAGTGTACAGGTATTTAACAAGAAATAATATACAGAGAACAACAATGTTTTTTTTTTATAAATTATTTAATTTCCTAAGTACGTCATTTTACGTAGAAAAGAAGAAATCACAATGACGTCACAGTAACACTTCAGTGTGACATGACACCAAACCATTTAGATATCTTCACACAGAGATCATTTGAGTGGAAAAGAGATAGTGAATTGGAGAAAGTTGTCGATGTGTTTGGAACAGGAGATAGGCGAGCAAGGATATTAGACTCACGGACGGTTTATCTTGTTAGCTTATCTAATTGACTTTGGAAATAACATTACTTTGAAAAACTCGCCACAATAACCGGATATCAGAGGGTGACATGCACTGTAAGAAAGCCATCTATTGCTTTTTCTGATTTTTTGTCTCCTCTGTTCAATTGAAACGGAAACTATTGCACCAAATCTAGCTAAAGAGTTATAGTTGTTTGTGTATAAACCTATTTCTGTTGAATGTGAAGAAGAATCCTGTAGAATTAAAAGCAGTAGATGAATGAGTTGCTTCCGTTACGTGTTGAGTAGTTTTTTGCGTCATTATCATAAAAGCAAAGACATAATTTGTCATGATAGTTCATTCCGCATCTGGTATGTAATCAGTTACATGAATTATATAACCCTCCGCGTCGCGAAGTAGTCCATCCGTCACATTATAACACTTTTGGGGAAAGGAAGGATTTTGTCTGCTGTTTACATTAACACCATTCCTTTCTCTCGTTTGTCCATGTTTGTTAGAAGAAGAAGAAGAAGAAGAAGAAGAAGAAGAAGAAGAAGAAGAAGAAGAAGAAGAAGAAGAAGAGTTCAAAGTCTAATCGCGAGGATTTCGGGTGTTTTGGACGATTTGGTGTTGGTATACAATGAACAGTTCGAATATTGCGTGCATGTTGTAATCTATCACTTCGGAAAGACATTCCATGCCATTCGGAACCCCATTCACAATCTGCAGCTTGAACAAGTGACATGATGACTAACGTTCGCGGACACATTACGCTGACAAGATCAGTAGAAATATTGTATATGGTAGCCCAAAATCTATTTATATGTCAGTAAGGGATACTCGACGGTCCGGAGTCTGGTCATCCATCATCAGGCACTGGTACCATAACGCGCTACCTAAGAAGTATCTAATATATGACACGGTCTGCCGGACATCAGTATTCCGTACAGGAGTATGGTTTGTGAATATAATATCGGTAAATAAAAAATACACCGCTTCAGTCCATGAGGACTAATATAAGACACGCACACATACGGCCGTAGTATTTACATCAATGAATGGAATAGGTTGTGAAAAAATATTATCACTGTCGAGTTGGGTACAGCAATATCTAGATGTGATCAGATTTTATAACATTTTTATTGTCTATATATTGTTATAGTTAACATTTTGTAAGAGATATGTCTTCAAACAACTGGTGCAGTTGAGGATTGAATAGAAATACATGTAATTATATAAATTTGCGGTTCATGTACGTTATGATTAAGTGTGTTATTTTCTGACTGAAATCACAATTAGAATGTTTATAAAATATCAATTGTTTTAGGTCATACAACGTGCACGTTTAAGAGCGAAAATCAGGAAAACGATCTACAATATGAAAGAAAACATTTACTAACAATGTCAGAATCGACTATTTATTCAGGAAACGAATGTGATTGAAAAGACAAATTAGTTAGAATCGACTCTTGAAATTTAATCACATCTTTACGAAGGAAAACAGAGAACAATGAATTAAAATCTGGCTATGTATTGGAAGCAAAGCCCGCATGCAAACAACATTGAAAAATCACCTTCAGACCAGCGTGTGTTACAATGGGGTCAAGGTCGTATGCTCCAATATTCTATTAAGCAAATCACTTTCCCGTACAAAACAAGCCCTCATATATATACTGAATTTTTTAAATGTAATTACTAAATATACTATCTACCTGTATAAATTGGTTTTGATCTTTGCATTTGTGTCGATCTCTTGCTACAGATGTTCAAATCAATCAACCACTTGCTACTTAATCGATAAATTAATCACTTCGATGAATTAAACTGTTCAGGGAATATTTATTTTGAAGGAAATTGATGGGTAGCTGATAATATGACAAATGTATTCTGCTTTCTCATCGTTGTATAATACAGTGAGAGATATTGGGAATTGTAAGGCTAGAGTCTGCACGTCGACAGATGACAAATGATATATCCGCAACAAACGGTTTTGAGAGATACAGAGCGAAAAGATCATAAAGAAGTTTAACGGTCGCATTCATTATTTCATTGGGAAATATTCTTTTTGTCTTGAATGCTATAAAGTTGGATATGCTCTAAGCTCGTTACTGTGCCTTTTGGTCCCGTGGATGTTTACCTTGTTTTAATCGTTGTTGTAAGCGTGACAGGAATCTCTTCGATTAACCCAGATTCAGGTAATTACGTGGTAAGTGTCGTTGATAAAACAGGAGACATTTACCGTTACACAACATCTGGTCTTACTCTTCTACCTTTTTCAGGTGTTACCTTGTCAGTCATCCTTTTGTTCCTAACTTGTTTTATTTTCATCGAATGAGTTTAAAACGGGAAATGAGATTCTGCATGTTGACATGTTGGCATCTTAAGGCCATCAGAGCGAAGCTCAGTGATCTTTTCTGACCGTCTTTGTCTGTGGTCGTGAAACACCTGCCGTCCGATGGTATTTAAACATTTCTGATTTCTTCTAAAAAAACCTCTGCAGGAATTTCAATTGAAGAATGAAGAAAAAATCAAACTGTATGATTCCATCCCCTCCTCCTCATTAGAATTAAGGAAGGTGCAAACTACAAGATACAAAACTCCCAGGGTGCGTTATCAAATTGGTCCCCCGTTTCCCTCAAGGAAGTTGCTAGATATCACTATAATATACATAATAATATGACATTTAGGGGTATATACATTAATGTTAAGATAACAGGACAAAGATGGCCGTTCAGGACTTATGAGCCGCTTGTCTTCGTTGTTTTTGTATTTCTAATCTTACTTACATAACAAGTTGACTGTTTTCGATATTTATCAATATCTCTTTGTGAACCTTTTGACGACGAGGTATTTCCGGTTGTTGTACACTCTTTAGATTCACATTCCAACTTGTTTCGATAGCATTTAAGAATAGTATATAATACAACTCACACGCAACTATACAGGTGCACAAAGTGAAAAACAAGGCGATATCGTAACATAATATCTATACGCAACGTCGGCAATTTTACACGTGACAGCACAAAATGCGCACGTTCCATTGGCAGCTTTTTTGTTACAGTGACAAGTGCACATATCCACATTGACAATACTTGTCACAGTAACATTTGTACCCGTCACATTGACAATACTTGTCACAGTAACATTTGTACCCGTCACATTGACAATACTTGTCACAGTAACATTTGTACCCGTCACATTGACAATACTTGTCACAGTAACATTTGTACCCGTCACATTGACAATACTTGTCACAGTAACATTTGTAGCCGTCACATTGACAATATTTGTCACAGTAACATTTGTACCCGTCACATTGACAATATTTGTCACAGTAACATTTGTACCCGTCACATTGACAATATTTGTCACAGTAACATGTGTACCCGTCACATTGACAATATTTGTCACAGTAACATTTGTACCCGTCACATTGACAATATTTGTCACAGTAACATTTGTACCCGCCACATTGACAATATTTGTCACAGTAACATTTGTACCCGTCACATTGACAATATTTGTCACAGTAACATTTGTACCCGTCACATTGACAATTAAACATGTCACAGCAACAAGCATGTTTGTCACATTGACAAAAGGATATGTCACAGCGTGATCTCGTCAAACTGACAATCCAACAAATCACAGAGACACGTGTTCCGTCATACTGACAATCCTTCACTCACGTCAAAGAGACACGTGTTCTCGTCAAACTGACAATTTAATACGTCAAAGAGACACGCGTTCTCGTCAAACTAACAATTTATACGCCTCAGAGACGCGTGTTCCGTCACACTGACATTCCTACATGTCATTGAGACACGTTTTCTCGTCAAACTAACCATTCTACACGTCACAGAGACACGTGTTCCTTCATACTGACACTCCTTCACGTCACAGATACATATGTTCGTCATGGTGACAATCCTTCACGTCATTGAGACACGTTTTCTCGTCAAACTAACAATCCTACACGTCACAGAGACACGTGTTCTCGTCAAACTGACAATTTAATACGTCAAAGAGACACGCGTTCTCGTCAAACTGACAATTTTATACGTCAAAGAGACACGCGTTCTCGTCAAACTGACAATTTAATACGTCACAGAGACACATGTTCTCGTCATACTGACAATCCTTCACTCACGTCACAGAGACACGTGTTCTTGTCACACTGACAATTCTAAACGCCACAGAGACACGTGTTCCGTCGTACTGACAATCCTTCACGTCACAGAGACACGTGTTCTCGTCAAACTAACATTTATACGTCACAGAGATACGTTCGTGTTCCCGTCAAACTCACAATTTTATTCGTCACAGAGTAACTTGTCCTCGTCAAACTGACAATCCTTCACGTCACAGAGACTCGTGTTTCGTCAAACGGGCATTCCGAAAGACATATAATCAAAAGGAAACAGACTTGTACAAGAAAGTGGTTCATACGCCTACTGATCTAAACTTAACTTCACGTGAGCTTCTCAGATAAACAAGGAAGTTGCCTATGATTCAAAATGAAACAAGACTTTTTCTGATTCGATCGATGCAACGAATAAAAACGGAATAAATGAGAGAGCTCGAGAAATATAAAAGTTTCATAGAATTTTTTTGCAATATTTGGAAAAAAATTAGAAATCAATTTCCACGAAATTAATGAATCAAAATGTTATATTCTTGACACTAATTAAAATCAAATCAGACATGAGACCAAGTTAAAAATAGCATGTGTTATAATTATAAGGTCGTTGAAATGAGTTAGGCCTTTTGATGTCGTTAATGATCAAAATCAACATAAATTTCGGTCAGCAAAATAGTGTCGAGCGATGCACTTTAATATTGTACCCAAGGGGTAAGATTGTTTGATAGCCACACCACGGATAGTCGGTCTCAATCACATGGATGTTGATGGCTTTTTTCTCATGCTAACAAAGAGAATGATGATATTTTCTACCGTTTTCCGCGTGGAAAAAAATTATAAAAGTGAAGCTTCAAGCATCTTTCTACGAATTGTGAAAAGGTGACGTCATCCAATTATCCTTATCTTGACGTTTAGGAAAATGTATAAAATGTATTTATTTAATGTAGAAAGACAAATTAGACATTTTGTGATTTTAGACAACTAACCACCCATTTAAAACCCAAAGAGGATACTCTTAAACCAAAGCTTGATAAAAAAAAGTTTGCCAAATATAATCATGGCATTGTTAGACTATTTTCAACAATGTACAGTACGTATTTCGCATTATTCATACTTTTAGCGCTACTAATTATCGTATGCCACAATATGTGCCAGATTATGCATATTCCTCGGTATAAATGTGTTCTTACACTCCAAGCACATGTAAAAAATGATCTGGAGATTCTTTATTGGTTTGTTGCTAAATAGTGTCATACCACTTCATACTGCAAATGAAGTCTAACACATTTTGATTGTTTACAACGCCTACCTTAATTCTCCACGGATAACCATTGTTTAATTACATCTTATAATATCACTAATGCAGTTGTATAATAAGCCCGACATTAAAACGTATTTTTCACTATTAAAATGTTTGAATCGAGAGAGTTTACAAGTTAAACGCTAACTATAGACAACAAAATGCTAGCATGGAACTATGAAATTGTTCGTTAATCAGAGAAAACCAATGTTATTTGGTGCAGTTATTGGTATGTTTGTATAGCATTACTTTAACGCAGTGGAGCTCCATATGTCTTTACTAATTGATGAGTATGGCGCTCCTATCACACAATGCAATGCTGTGATTTCAATATCGATTTTGACAGATCCTGTTCAACACGAAAATATAATATTTCTTAAATTCTCTTTGTTCTTTTATACTTTTCTAAGATAGGTGACTCGTTAATCGCTTTCACTGTCTGATTTGGGGATATTTGATCGCTTGTGTGTTCTGTCTGTCGCCAATCAGAAATATCTGTTGCTTGTTTCATCCTGATCAGGGTAATACCTGTACATATTGCCTCGTTTCCGCTCAGATATGTACGTCATACACTTAACTACATGCTATGTTACTGCAAACCAAATTTTTTTTTTTGATTTTTTGTTATCTTTTAAGCAGTCGTTACTTCAGGAGTATCGGCCAGGATTTATAAGGGCGCTTGAATCATTTATTTTTCTAACATGTTCAATTATTTATTGGCGAGAAGCTACATATTATTAAAGAATATGTCTGAGGATGCTGGGATCAATCAGAACGTGAATGTGAGAGTTGTAATTTACTTGACGTGTGTCATGTAGATATAACATTGACCGTTTCTGAAGTATGCGCCGTCTTGGCGAGTCGTGTGACTTATACATTATTGAATATCTATGTATCAGTTTCCTATGATTATGGATTATGCAAATTACGAATCTTAGAGTCATATCAGATGTGAATCATGCATGCAGGAAAAAAATCATATAAGCTCGAAATTTTGACAAGAAACAAGCATGGCTACCATCACGGAATCTTGTTCCTTACACTTCACACCGTACCTTTCGATCTTGATTTGTGACAGACCTGGCGTGGTCGGATACCTCGTGGCCTGGGTTGTCTCACATAAACTCCGCCCACAATTTGACGTCATTGCCATAAACCACTCACTAATATCTACTTGTCTGCTTCATGACTTCATTTTTTCAAACCTTTTCCAAAGCCAGATTCTATACTACATAATCACATTTCACATGGTAAAATTAAGTTAATACATTCGTGTGCCTTATTTGAGATAGATAAGTTATTTTGAAAAAGATTATACTATAAAGTATTGGACTTAAATATATATAGTGGGGCGGATTTATAATGATTCTATGGCGTCTATTTCATCTGTTTGTATCAGTTTAATTTAGTATCACATGAATATGTTAACTTATCAGGTGCGTTCGTCGCGGACAACATATTTGAAATAAACATCAAAATCAGATGTTCAGGATATCGATTTGATTTGTACATGATTAAAACGTTGACTAATTAATTTAAGTTTGATAATATTTCCAAAACTAAACACTTTTAACAAATCAGTCATTACAAAACCCGTGAGGGAAAGAGAGATGCTAATGTTCAGAACTTTTCCAGTCTAATTATATCTAGTTTTAGGTCCGGCTTGTTTACGGTTTCCGGACTATTAACCTTTGGGTAGTTGAACATTGTCATCTAAACGCATTGTGGATGTAATGTTTACATATGTAATAAAGAGAGAATATTGTAATGTCAGCAAAGTCTTAATTCAAGCTCAAAATTATGAGACGAGACCAACAATTTGAATCACGGAAAATTCACACGGATGCACTTGAAACTGTAGGAGAATACGATTAGATTTTAGAGAAAGTTGAACGCCATCTGTTTCATAGACGACATGTTCAGAACAGCAATACTACCACACACGGTAACGAGCATTTAACGCAAGCGCAGTAGAAGCTCAAAATCTGAGTCAAATTTCTCTGACGGAAAATCGACCATGTCCTATCATAGATCTTTTTGTTTTTTTTTCTTTCAAAACATAGACTGACACAGGGAACTACTGTCTACTGGTTTTATGCACACTTAAGGGTTATACCGAAGTTTCATTACATGTAAATACCACCTCTAAACCATGCAAATGGCACAACCCGTGCGTAGGATTACCACACATTACAACCCTTAGTCGTTTTAAATAACCCATTGAAACGTAAAATATCGGCATGGATAGGATATTTGGCGGGTTTATTTGTTTTAATAAAGGACAGTAATGAGTTTTAAAAAATGGAGAGAATCCAGTGTCGTGAATTGAACGTTCAATAGAAAATTCAACAAGATAACACAACAGATCTGTAATATTGAAGTCTTGTTTAGGTTTGTATTCTGTTTGATTTTAGGTAGAAACTTCCTTCTCAACTTCAACACAGCATCTTGTATCAAGTGTATGAATTTTTAACCCACTTTAGATACGTTTAGACGTGTTTGCTAGATATTTTGATACAGAAAAAATACGCCCATTTCTCTTCTCGCATTTTAGTAGTTGTATGAGACGATACTTGATTGGTTGGCGGGTACCGTCGATGGAGAAGCCACCTTCTGAGGCTTTTCAATGACATCAACGTACATCATTCTTATCTCGTCATATCTTCTTAATATATCTGAACTTGTTGACATGGGTAAAATTACAGATTTTCTTTAACTCTTCTGTACGTTGCCACACTTTAGGCTTTTAGTGATACTGACAAAGACTAGAAGGAAAAAGAGTTCTGTGATGGCGTTCAGTTTCTGTGGTTCAATATTCCCAGTGGATTTAAAATCTTTTCCTTGTTGATATTAATTTTTGTGTATGTTTTCAGCGTTAATCTTCGCTGTAAATAAACAATATTCTGTTTCACTATGTCCGATGGTATAGCGATAAGCTTGACACATCCGATTCGGTCCGAGAACGATAAACAAGCATTACGCCTACATCCACCACACTATATCAGTGATCAGGATAATCTTCACACGAGTTCTGATCAAAATGTCATGTTCCACTAAACGAGTTAATTTACTGGCACACACATGCAGCCCGTATTCCCTGTAAATCTCATTCAACGAAATCGGTACTCAGATTGATGCCTCGCCGTTCCTTTACTCAATTTTGCTGCGCAAGGATCCAAATTTGTCGTCACTATAGATAAATAGTTTCCAGGAGCAGTCATAATTCAAAAACTTGCAAGAGAATCACATTGCATCATTTGTCTACAAGTGCAATTGTGACGGAATATCAGAAATATAATTAAAAAAAAGATCATGTACACTGAAGGTGAATGATTTATTACAAAGATAGCTTTATTCTAGCTAGAAATATGTAATTATCTGAAACGCCGTGCTAAATTATACTTATCTGTTTAGTTCAATTGGAGGCATTCTGTTGTGTACTTTAAACCTTCTCGAAACTGATAAAGTACCGGGTTCTTTAAAGATGCTGAATGCGCGTGTTTGTGATGATCAGTGTTTGTTATGGGATTGTATTTCTAACGGTCCAGTCCAAATATCTGAGGCGTATATGGTGCTTTTCCTAGAAAATGTCTGAGCCATTAAAATTAAAAACAATTAACGTAATGAATATTTTTGGTATATTGATATATTATATTTGTATCATACAAACATGTGTATCACTAATTTCGGTTCATAACGAAACTCTTAACTATCCGCATATATAGAAATATGTAAGCATCTAACAGACATTCAACGTGATTTTTTTTATTTGTTTGTTTGAATTTTTTCCACATTTTTTTATGTCCACACTTTCCTGTTTTCTTTAGACATCTATCTTTTATATCTATTAGCATCTTTATAATAACCTATGTATATTGGTCATCTGAAATCTCTCTGAAATGTCATAAACTGACGCCATTATTGGTATCTATGGACAAGTGAATGATTACTGTACAAATTACTTATTATTTTTTTTGTATATATTTGGGTTGACCGAGATTTACATCCGGGTATCGTCGATTAACGGAACATGCTTACTCTTCCGGAACACTTGTTCTGATTATCCATGTGTTTTTTTTTCAGAAATCTCCGTGTAAATCTTTCGTCTGTTCATATGGTATCGTACACTCATGGGATTTGAGATTGAATTCTGTTAATGTTGGTCATTATTACAGTTGTTGTAGTTGGTTTACTTCACCATGTTTAGAAATTATTTTACTCCATTTTTATACTTGCTTATATAAACATTTTGGAAAGGGTTTTAAGGTTGATATTTATATTTGAAATACGTATGTAGAAAAATATTTTCACAATGTTAAAATTATTTAAGACTAATCAATATATTGACAATACAACTTCAAGTGCTGAAAAAAAATGCAATCAAATTAAAACGAGGCTCGCTTTGATTAGCACAAGGATGATTAATGGGGTTTTAAATGTAATTAAAAATTGATTGGTCTTGGTTTAGACATTATCGTGCAGGCACTCACTTCCTGTTGCATTAGTCGCGCATGTCACGAGCTCACGTGCAACTACAGAGGTCCAGAGAGGCCACGTTATGGAATTGACGTTACAAAGTAGACCCAAGTGACAACGATATTGCATTGTCCTCTAACCTATTAACGATGAAACATAAAACCGAACACCAGTTATTACGTGTACTTAATACTGATCATATATAATTTTGTTGATAACAGAGACACATCTGTATCTCAATTTACTTGAGTAATTAGCATGTGATATTGTGATGCACTTACTGATCGCTCCCATGACGTTTCTAATAACAGATAATTTAATTTTAAAACTAATTTGTCAATTTGTTTTACCGGAAATCGTTTAAGTTCATGACATGTCTTTTTATCTCTAGATATAGTTTTATCATTTGTTTTTTTAGCTTTTAATGATTTCAATCAAAGGTCCATAAAAAATATAAAAAAGCATTAGTGTGGATTGCATCGTCAAATGCCTTCGAAACGGTTGCTCTTTTATATCACGTAAAAGTTAAATCGTGTGACAAGTCAGTATCAAGTTACTATTTATATTAGAATGGTCCATATATATATATATAACATAATCTATATGTTTTATAATAATGGTATCAGCATTTTATATTACTATATATATAACCCTTTACTATATGTGTCGCCCTTTACTATATCTGTAACCCTTTACTATATGTGTAACCCTTTACTATATGTGTAGCCCTTTACTATATGTGTAGCCCTTTACTATATGTGTAACCCTTTAGTGACGATGGCGTGTGTAACCCTTTACTATATGTGTAACCCTTTACTATATGTGTAGCCCTTTACTATATCTGTAACCCTTTACTATATGTGTAGCCCTTTACTATATGTGTAGCCCTTTACTATATGTGTAGCCCTTTACTATATCTGTAACCCTTTAATATATGTGTAACCCTTTAGTGACGATGGCGTGTGTAACATGTGACCTTGGTCCCACGTTACCTTTCCTTGACGGTTTGCTTCCTTTTCAGGAAGCAGTGAAAAGTATCCGTCTTTGTTGTCATGATTGTGTCCTTTCCAAATTGCTCTGAAGGGTATGCAAAGAACCTTCTGTATGATATTCAGTGAGGTAGCCACCAGATACGACAAGGAAACGCTTTCTCAAAATGAATCTTTTTATAGGATGATAAACCTAACAAACACAATATGAAAAAAAACCCTTCAATTAACAAATAGAAGGTTATAGAGAAAATACTGACCCATTCATTATAAACATGAAATTCAGATAAAAAAACAATGAAACGTGAACCTATTTTTCCATAAACTATCTATATTTCCATACGGTGTTTTTTCACCTTCCGATAATTCCAATTTAGTGTATGGATTGTTTTCTTTCTTATCAAATTTGTTCATTACCTTTTCTCTCACTTTTCAGTCAATTTATATCGACCGTTTGTCCTCTTTATTCTGTTGTTAATGATTCACAAGAGACGCGGGATTAACTTCCTGATCGCGTGGTGAAATTAGCTGACCATGATTGCCATCGGTAAAGTTTACGGTCAAACAACAATGAGGAGGTAGATTTATGCTGATGGAAATACGGAAAGTGGTCACTTCTAATTCAACAACGAGTTTGCTGTGGGAGCAGCAAATATTGTCGAAGTTTGGTCGGAAAGCTAGAATGCTTGTGGCCTCGTCTGCTTCTCTTCACCTTTCCATCTATAATTAATCCCTGTTGAAACAAAGTAGGTCGTCCGACTTTACAATAGGATTTGCACGCGTTGGTCAGATCTACGGCTTCTTGAATATTGGCTGAGATATGTTTTGTCATAGTATTATCAACGTTGCTTCTAAAACGATTGAAAAACATTTTTTAAAAATATGTTTGGAAAATATTCCAACAGACTATTGATGTTCCTATGGAAACAAACCGTCTTCTCCTGGCTGATTTTTTTCTTGACATACGAGTCTGAACTTATCGAAAAAACAGTTCAAAATTGTTTAAAAATACCTACAAATGTCTTCCAATTTCACCTTTAGATATATTAATAATGTCTTATATTTGAATAGCAAAACCTATTGACCCAGCCAATCGTATGAACCCACAGAAATCAAGGACACCACATACTCTTCTCCATCAGCCACTTTCCTAGTTCTTTTCACACAGTTCAACACGGACAACTTTCTATCTAACTGTATGATAAGCTTGATAATGGCATTTCCTACTGTGATTTTTTTTCAGTTCAAGATAGCAACATCCTTGCTTCTCCATCTTATTGTAGTTAAGTGTCATAGTTGATTCGAAATTTGTGGTCTGGTTCCCAAGATCTTGACTTTCATCGAAGATATCACTGGTTTTTGAGACATGCCGATTGTCGTCATTTTGATTTGGTTGCGAACTATTCTATTTCCTGGTACGAAGATAAAGGGTGGGATTTGGTATTCGTAAGAATGCTTGAAGGTTCCGTTATGTTATTTCCCTTGTTCTCAATTGGTGACGTTACGTTACTGGTATATAAGATCATATCCTGGGTGTCGTCAAATAATCACAAGACGCTTACTCTTGCGGAACACATAATCTTATTCCTACTATCTGTTATTTTCGATATATTGCCTTAGTCTCACCGAATTGGGGTTGGCGTTAAGATTCTGTTGACTTGTCAGCATTTTCTCTGTTGTTAATGCAACATGACAAATAAGCATGCCTGCTGAAGCAGCTTATAGGAAAAGGATACTGAATGGACAAGTCATTACAAACTTCAACCACATAAAGTTTTGCTTATATGTACGCTTCATTGTTACTTCAGTATAATGTCGTTGTGTTATCCGATATCTTACTCATCTTTTTCACAAACATAAAATAATACATAGGATAGGATAAGCCATAGGATAAACAACTAAAAATAGACACATCGTACCTTGGAACCGAAATCAATACAGGCAGCCATTGTTTGTTTCGAACTTTCTTGATTTTTTTTCTTCGAAATTGTGATATTGGTAAGATTTAATCCATCGAAAAAAAGTACCTTTTCTGTATTCTGAAATATTTATTGTCATATATATCTATTTCTTGTTTCATGGCCATATATTTCTAGAAAAGTGCTACTGGGTAGATTTCAGTTTTCGTGCACGCAATTAACGTGAATAGAAAAAGGTCATATACTTGATGTAATGTATAATCAGAAAAAAAGAACGAGAAATACAGTCCACTGCCTTTGTTTAGATAAGTTACATGTTGTCCATCCTTCCATTGAAAACCAAACGTGCTAAGTGCCAATAAACGCTATCTAGCGCAACGCGAATCTCTAGTAGGCTATCACATGTGTAGATATAGTAAAAAGTTGAACAAAATCTCCAACATCAGCGTCATACTTTCTTGGAATAGTGAATTCGTTGAAAGTGCGTGTACAGACGGGTTTTAATGACCGATTTGATTTAATGTACACACAATAAATACAGTACCTTAGATTGGATTGTAGAAAACAATAATAAAATTCTCGGACGTTTTCCAATTGAAACTTGTCACTTTTTATAAGTGTTTATTTTATCATTGCGTGTTAAAGCTATCAGTTAATCTTAGAACTTATTCAAGGAACATTTATCGCAGTAATTTAATTTCAAAATTAATTGTTCGTCAGGTATGTACTTTTTATGTGTCAACTTTCAACAGATTCACGGAATATATTGCTGGGGTTCTCTTATCGCTAGGAATAATTACAATAGAGAATATCTTTGTGTCGTGTGTTATGTTAGCTCCTTTGACTATGCAGAGACGCTCATATACATGACTTATCAATTATTCGGATATAGTTTGAATGCTTACCGATGTAAGGGATTATCTCCTGTAAAACGTCCATTTAACATTGATTTAGACGTTGTTTTGAATGCCTTAATATGTTGACAACTAATTGCCACCTTCCTATATGGTATCAACAATCCAAGAAAGAGCACTGAGTCCGTTGTTAATGAGAGACAATCTAATTGAAAGGTTGTTATCTTCCAACGGCTCTAATTATGTTCTTGAGATATGAAGATGTATTTGATGCCCAATAGTACGTCTTTGGTGTCCGTTGTTCTATACCTTGGCTCTCATTTGAGAACTTGACATTATTTACACGGATTGATCAAAGGTTAACATGACGGGTGTCGTCGATGAAGCAGAAGACGCTTACTCTTCCGAAACACCTTGTGTTGTTATCCTTGAACTTTTTCAGGTTTCTCCTTATCTGAAGCTTTCTTTTGTTCGTACCTTGCTGAAGTTTTGTTGCATTTGAGTTTTGATTATGATTATGTTGACATGTTAGTATTTTCTTGTTGTTTTCATAAATGGAAATTACGATATATTGAAAATATTATAAACAAAGATAAAGAAGAGTTCGTTTAATGATATTCGCTAAAAATTTACCTATTTTGTATATAAAAATTGGTAAAATCGTGAAAATTTGAAACAAGGGAAAAGACAACTTTCACGGTATATCAGTGATATTAACGTACTTACTATGTTGATAAGCAACATAACGTGATGTCATATGACTGTCAATACGCTCAAAACATTACCCTGAATAACACACCATATCCTTGGATGAGAGTGACTAATTTCCCGTCCTGTAGCAGCATGCAAGCTTGATTTACATGATAAACCATGACAATACCACCGAAAGGCGAATTGAAATTAAGAGGTAAAAAGAGCAATCTGTTTTCGCTTCGGCTCCCGATTAAACAGTTAGTTTTATATTTCCCATTGATTTATTCCTCACATAATGTTTATACATATATTCTGAGAAATCAGACAAAATCCATAATCCCATTCTTACTGTAAACTCTCATGTTCAGTTTCTGCTATAATTATACAGCATTAGCAATGTTTTATAATCCGGTTTCATTCTACCACATATCTAGCATTATAAGCTGTGCTGATACCTCGCTCGTTACAGTGCAAATAATCTTCTATAATTAATGTAATGAATGTACAGATACACGTAGCACGGGATGGATGATATGACAACGTGCCACGCCATGTAAAGTACACCCCACTCATACTTATCCTTAGTGATAAAACTCTATTGGTTATTTGTATCGAAATGGCTGTTCTTACATTAATGACAGGAATGAAGAACGTTGTTTATTGGAAAATGGATTTCGTTAAGGTACATATCGTAGATTTTTTTTTGAGGATTTAGATTACAACTTTTAATTGGAGGATTTATATTTCAAAGAAAAGAGTCGCTAATTAATGACTGGTACGAAGAAATACTACACAAAGCAAGTTAAATAAACAAATGAGTAGAAATATTACTGATTTTATAAATAATTATACCTAGCGTGAGTGATTTTTTTGTATTGTGACAAATAAAGGAATGACAAATGTGAACGAAAATGACTTAGCTATCTAGTCAACCATTTTGTTCAACGCTAACGTCTATTTGCCTTGAAAGCAATTATTTTGCTGGGTGTTTCATATTATAATCCAAGAATTGATCCTTGATCGGCGAAAACGCACTAAACGATGTCATCAAAATTCATTCAAAAACCTGTAATGGTTGTTGTTTAAAGCAGCCTTTCATCGATGATATTTTTTTAAATTTGTTTTTCAGATGTCGCCAATCCTTAATACTAAATTCCAATTAATTCGAGATGTAAAAGGAAATTTGATTGGCCAATAAAGTAATTTTCGACAGAAGAAACATGATCTACCGTGCACAATTTTCTCGATTGTTAATGACGTAAATAGCCTGATCGACCCTGAAACCCAGAATGTTTCTGGTCTCATGTGCACTGTGCTATCATAATTCGGAATTCTGAAAGTTTACACAAAACGCCATTAAATAATCTTGTTTTGTTCGCTAAAATATGCATACACTTGAATAGGGTAAACATCTTATTACTAAACACGTGTAAACCGTAGACAGTACAGTGTATAGAAGGTGGATATTTGTAATCCAAGATACTAATTGGAGTGCGGGTTAATTACACGTATTCAACTGTTAAAAGATACTATTTATAATGTAATTAATTATTTTTTTCTTTAATCGGATGACAAAACTGTTTTCAAGTACACCGGTGATAAAATTATATTTTTATTTCCTGCATTCGTTGGCAGCAAGCAAGACTTCTGCTACAATCATCAAAACACAGGAAATCATACACATACAACGAAGTAATTACCAACTGCAGACTCTTAATCTAAACTCAAATTCGACGAAAGTTTGGCAAAACAAAAAGACAAAACACAGATCAACACGGAAACGAGGAAAAACCCACGTGTTCTGACAGGTTAAGCGTCTTCGGCTTGATCTATGACCTCGCTATGTAAATCTGGGTTAAACAAAGTCATTAATGTCACGTTCCAAAAGAGAATAAGTTGAACAATGGAATCGTCATGCATACTAACAAGGCTCAAGAACAACTAACGCCATACGACCCGACTTATAGCCTACTTCGGGGTTTTTATTTGTTATTATTTACTGGAGTAAGTTGCTAAATTAGGTACACACATGGCAATACGCTTAATAATGTTCCTTCGTAATCCAATGATTACCCATGTCTATGATGCAAAAAAAAAAAAAAAAAAAAATTACAGAAAATGCGTGAAACACTAAGTTCACATTTATATAAAATGCTTATACAAAAAACGCGAAAATAAATACCACCTTTTAATACAAATTTAGAGTTAGGTAAAGTAGAGCAAAACAAGAAATTACATCATGTAGCTGTGTCAAGTAAAATGAAGTAAAAAATACCAAGAGATCAACATAATCATAAACCAGACTCAAAATCAATAGAACCTAACAGAATCTAAAGTTACTCCATTAGGGAATTCCCTTAACTTTCGTGAGACCATTAGCTATGGAAGGACAGCAGCTTTAACGAAAGGTTACCCATCAAATTAATTACCAATACTCCCACGACCTACATGACTCTGTTTCTCTCTCATGCTAGATTCCTACCGCCCTTAGTAGCACATCAGTCGATATTGTATCTAGATCACAGTTCAGCTGTCATTCCAAGTGCTGACCTTTATATTAAAACTACGCTCTTCCTACCGTACATAAAGACGCGCATTACTTCCCTTGGGCGCGACAGATCGGGGGTCGTCATTCTCGAAACAATGTATATGTCCCCGAGGATAAGGGTATTCATTTTGAATACATTATTGTGCTTATGTAAGATCAGGAGTTGATATCTTGTGACCGAGTGGCAATTCGTGATGTACACACTTTCCGAGGCACAATAGAAATAATTGGACACCTTAAACAAAGGTTCGTCTAAACTGAGACTTTATCCGCATTCCAATTACTTAAAATACAGGTTGTTGTTATGAATTGTCGGCATGTTTTCATAATTGATTTTAAATACGTAAAAAATTTACCCCCAAAAGGCTATGAAAAATCACGTGACATTTTGTGAAAATATTTTAAAGGAGAATTCTCCAGTTGTCAAATGTCTCACATTTCTGAGAAATTACGTAAGAAAGACAGATAATCCCTATAAACGAATGTGTTCCTTAACAGGTTTTATGCCATATGGATGTAATCGCTGATTTTATAGCACCAAGAACGTTTAAAAACTGACTTTCAATCCATATGTACAATTTTATCAATTGTACCACCGTTGCGACCCACTAAAACAAGAACAATAATGCTAGTGTTTTTTCTGCAATGCACTGAAAACTTTATCTGAATTAAATGATTCATTGTCATTATTGCTCTGCCCGCTGATTCACATTAGAGGGTGAAGTATCATGGTTTGTTATTATAAGATGTTGATATTTATTATCATCTGTAAGTGCTATTTGTATCGTCAAGGTAATGCATCGCTGCATCATCTGCATATTTGGTCATTTCGGTTTCAATAGACATCGGAAGAAAAAATTTTGCATACCTGGTAGCCATGTAACCCCCGAGGTTTGCCATAATCATCATATCACGTTTTATTCGTTTGAATTTAAGAGTGGCAAGGTTCAGAATATAAATATCTTGGCATTCTTGTAAAGTATTTGAATATTGCAAATAAAGATTATTGCATATTTGAGTAAGCATGCCTCTCTATCTCGTCATCTATTTAGACCCATTGGGGTTTTTCACAGTCAAGGACGAAACAGCTGTATGGTATAGCATCGCTGACGAGTCCTAGAAGGACGAAACAGCTGCATGTTGTAGCATCACTGACGAGCCTTAGAAGAACGAAACAGATGTATGATACAGTTTGATTCAACATTTGGCTACTCTATATCTAAGTCTTAATTTATATTCAAAAGTCCTAATGACAGTTGTGTCTTTGTCCAATCTTTGGGACTTGTCATAACAAAATATGTTCTTCCGCTTTCCGTTTTGAAAATTAGGAAAGCTGGATACTGCACCTGTTTGGATGATTAATCTATCCTTTTTAGTAAGCCGTATTTCGTTATTCCTTTTTTTCCACAAACAGTTGGTCCGTAACAGGAATCACATGCATAACATCCATATCTTTTTTATAATATTGCTGGTAAATTTCATTGGCTAACGAAGATCGCGTGCGGTGAATTTTGTATCTGATATGTTTAGTTCTTTGGTACGCTACAACACACAGCTGTTGTGCAATTACCTCTCGATGGGTCATTTCAGAATTTCATCAACCATTGTAGAGAAATTAGCTTAGAAAAAAAGTCGGGGCTATTTTTCCAATTTGCAAAAAAATATCATTGGCTAAAATCAAAATGTTAAGTTTGTTTCATTAATAACTGCTGCTTTTTATAATCATCTGATAAAAATATCGACTTGAAATAATTATTTGTCTTTGTTTAGGTCATCAAAATTATGTAACGACTGCTATCAAAAGACTGTACTTGTTTATGAGGGAAATTTATGTATAAATAATCGAACCGTCGGTAAAAATTCAAAGTAGTATATGCATCATAATTGCAGGAAAAAACGCGAGTTATTGACGCATTTCTGATGATCGATTGCTTTTTCGCACGCAAACAGTCAATATTATCAACATGGACATCTACGTGTCTGAAATAGCCATGTCTTGTACTAAACATTCTTTAAAAAATCCAATATTGAACATTTATGAAATTTATTGAGGTGCAGTATCAGATAATTCCATCTTCCTTTCTCTACCATGAATAGTCAGGTTTTGATATACCAAACCCGCCTTTTAGGTTTAAAAACAGGTCCCTAGCATCACTAAGGAGTCCTGCTAGGACAACACAGTTGAATGGGGTAGTGTGATTCATTACTTGGCATATAATGTACTTAGATATAAAGATGATATTTAATGTATTTAATACCTTCCATTCAACCAGAGCGAACGTTTAACTCGACTCGTTTGACCATGAAAAATGCTCCAATATAAAAAAATACTTATTCATGATATATCCGGAATTTTAGCGCATGTCTCATTTCTTGCATTACTTGCAGGAACAAAAACGATTAAAGCGAAAAGAAACCCACATTATTTATATATATTATAAAATTTCTTTAACGCGTTCTTGATATCTTGTGAAATATTGTATGATTTCAGATACAAATAGTGGGTTACAATGGAGATCTTTATACCAACGCATCACAAGCCCTCCTTTCACCACACGGACTGGCAGCAATATCAGTTATGGCGATGGTAAGTTTTCCCCTTGTTTCACCATGACTGATATCATTGTTTTTCTTCCGAGCTCGGCGTTCTCTGGCGACGTACTCTCATATCAACTCACAAAAAGTCAACATTTGTTTTCAAATATAACAAAGTATGTTTTAATAATTTAGACCAGCTGGTCACTGTTGGCGTCTCAGAGTCGAACAATTACCGCTTTCCATCGATTTTACGTGTTATCCTAAAATCATGCTTTTAAATTTGTTAATCAATTAATTTCCTGTCAACCGATTCCCGAATAACTTTCATATTCAGCTTTACTAGCATGTATTTAACTAGTTACCATTGTAATAGTAGTTATTTTGTCAGCATTGTTGTGTGTGTTACTTTCAGTATGTCAGAATCTTAAAACGTCAACACGATATCTCATGTATCCGAAACAGATAAAGCTGATCATTGTATTGCGACGTCACTATATACACCTAGTATAGTTTGGTAGTTATCAGCCAAAGTTTAAAGTTCGAAGGTCATGACGCCTATGATATGGAAATAGAATGTTTTATGTCAAAGGATATCATATTTACACTATACCATAGATAATATTAGGGTCAGCAATTCGTAATATTTAAGTCTTCGTTAGCTAATGGACAATCGTCATAATTGCTGGTGATCTCTTACCATGATATCCAATAGCTCATAGCACGATGTCAGCATATTAACGAATTAATGACGTTAATTCTGAGAACGTTTCCCTGTCAAATCGCTAAGTTGATATATTTTTCAGTATCTTTCTGTGTTAACCAACATCCTGTCTATGCTGCAGTACGCAGTCTCAATATCTGCTTCCGACGAGTCACAATATCAACTTCCGACGAGTCACAATATCAACTTCGGACGAGTCACAATATCTACTTCCGACGAGTCACAATATCACCTTCCGACGAGTCACAATATCAACTTCGGACGAGTCACAATATCTACTTCCGACGAGTCACAATATCTACTTCCGACGAGTTACAATATCAACTTCGGACGAGTCACAATATCTACTTCCGACGAGTTACAATATCAACTTCCGACGAGTCAAAACTCGGAGAAGTAATTTTATTGGACAGAGCATTGTTGTGGTTCCTCCTTTTTCCGAAAATAGTAAAATATGATTCTAATTCGATTCGATGAAATATTGAAAATAAATCGCAGCCATATATATCAGAAGGAGTATTATTAAAACTGAAGATTGGTAATAATTATCATTATTGAAAGCATGGTTACCACCTATGAGGTTTGTAAGCCTTTGAACAAACCTAGTTTCACACGTCACCTCGGAACACTTGAAAGTGCTCTCACCCATCATCATTTCACAATGCGCTGACATGATTCTCTAAAGTTTATAATCAGACCGCCTCGTTATTTTAAAACTCTCGTGAGCTTCAAATCAACGGTTACTCATACATATATTTTCAAAAGTTATTTTGAGACATTCCTCAGTAACAATTACTATTTGGAATAGTATCACCAACATAAATACATCATGAAGAAGACATGTTTAAACGACGAAAGCTGATGTCGGTAGCGATAGATACAACGCGAAAACTAAAGTTTTGTAACAATACAGAAAATTTGATCGAACATTACATTCTATTTTAGGTAGTACTATCATCATCATTTCAAGAGCAAACTTTTATATGGTACAATTAACTAGTTCAATTTACAGCAAACTGAAGATTTGTGACGTCTGTTGTGTGTTATACATACAGCAACAAAGTCTTATTAACAGTAGATTTCACGTGATTGTGAATCCACAGTTTATGTTTGGATGGATATATTTAGAAATATTCCGTGTTTTGTTATGATAGCCTGTGTACGTAAATGGAGTTCAATGTAGACCTTCACGCAAAACTTTGTCAGGGCAAAATTTATTTTTAAAAAGTCTCATTAATTGTCAACTAAATTGAAATCATGTGCTTAGATGTTCTTGCTAATATCTTACCGTTAGTAAGGTCTTCTGATAATAGTTTTATATTTTAAATGAATAATTTGGAGTTCAACACTAAGGTATGTACAGCTGTCACTGTAAAAAACGCCAATACATTGTATCTTGATTCTCTCGCACGCGAGACAAAAAAGAAAACAGCCAATGGAAGACCGATCTGTAAGTCACTGTAGACAACCATTAACACTTGTAAATAACATGATGACACTTGTAAATAACATGATGACACTTGTAAATAACTTGATGACACTTGTAAATAACATGATGGCACTATCCACATTATCCAACTGAAAGACAACTCTCTTGGTCATATTGTATTGATGACAGAAACAGTTATCCTTGCCGCTCAAATGATGCCGGTTTGTTTAAGTCAGATGAAAGAACCCCTCTTTTGGATGGTTGCTCTCGAAGGGCCAAAAGTAAAGTTACATGACACCGAGACGTGAATGAGAAAATGAGAAAACATGAAGATTCCGTATGTAGTCACCTCTTCCATAGACTTAATGGCGATAAAAGATATTGTTCAACCTGAGGACTACGTGTCTATTGGTCATGCTGATGGGTCGAAGATCATACCTAGTTTCTTTCGAATTTAGAAAGTTTTTGAACAAGATATCACGAGAAATCCTTCAACAGATTGATCTTATATAACATACTGACCATTAAATGATATATTTCTATATTCGAGGATTTAGTACGGCATATCCGTTGAAAATAGAAATTATAGAGATAAACCCTCAAATAAGGAAGAATAAAAAAAAAAAAAAAAAAGCAACAAAAAAACAAGAACAATATCTTTTTCTCTTCAAGGTTTTGGTTAAATCGAGACAATTTCAACTATTGAAATACTATTACACTATTTCAAACAATTTCAGTTTAATTGCGTTTTAAAACATATGTAAACAGTACCAAGCTGACAAGGATATGGAGATGTATAACTGGATTTATATTGATTTTCCTGCGAGCAGACAACAGTTCTGTGACCTGTCTACCTTAACTACCCGTATAACATAGACAAAACAATGTGAATGTCACTCTGCCTTTGATGTATTGACCGCATACAATTGTATTCGACATGCCACAGTAAACTAAATAAAACAATTATTTTCATTTCAAACTTTGTAAGCTTGATTTCATCACATGGATTTTTATATTTCTCACATATTCTGTAAAATATGAACTAATAATATTTTTTTGTTTAATTGGGAATAATTACGGTCCATTTCAGTTCTGAAATTTGTCAAAGTTCCCAGTAAGCATACCGTCAAGTTGATTTCTTTCCACAAACTGGTACCGTCTATACTTCTGTCGTTGGCTGATGTGTTCTGTGTTGTATTTATCGATTTTTGAGCGCAAGCGGTTGTCTGCAGGAGGTCTTCGTAAATATCTTAGAAAAACATTTATCTAAGTAACGATCTTAATTAAGAATAGCTATAATTATTGTTTGTGTCTAGTCAGGTGAAACGAGGCATGTTAACTCTACAAAATTAACAGATAGACCGAGATTGCGGTTACGTCACCATGGTGTAATGGTATATCTGACTTTTTTCTTTTTGTCAATTTTTTCTCACTTTTAAACGTTATGTTTTAGGTAACCGAATCAGGAAACGAACAATTTGGAAAACTGGTAGATATGTCAAGAAGTATTCAACAAAGAGGTATGTATTTTTTTCGGTGATAACCCCACTTCCGGTATGGTATTTCTCTGTCAATGTATAAAACGTATGATAGAGTAGGTAATTCATAATGAAAAGAGAGAGATAGAGAAAATACGTATGTGGAAATTAATGCTGGGGTCTGTAAGTAACATGAAAGCGGTATATTATTTGATAAACTATTTATTTATTTATTGTATTTTCACGAGGTGTGGATATGATTTTAATAGCACACAAGAAGGAAGGAACAATACAATGTATTCACTGCCTCATTAAGTGTAGGGGTACATGGTATTTTTTAGAATTATTCACGTAAGTTCTATATAGCACCATATTATAACGTCCAATTTCATTACCGGTTTTTCTATTTATACAAGTACAATTTGCTGACGCTGTAACTTAAAGATTATTACAATTCCATAGTGAAAACATAGGTAAATGCTTTATGGATTTGTTCAATTGAAGCACTTGCAAGGAAATACACAGGTGAATTTATCTTGAATATATTTGACAATAGCCAACAGTGTAATCCGAATATTTTATAAAATGCATTAATAATACAGCTGTTCAGTCCTTCTATGATATTTTAGTTATGAAATAGACGAATATTATGAATCAATAATGTAAAAAAAAGTTACATTGTATAGCGCATTTTTGAAAGAAAATAATATGTGTGTGTTAATTGTTCAATAAACAATCAGCAAAACGCGATTTAATCTCACAGGCATAACGGGATCTATCTCAAAGGGAAATCACTCATGATACCTTGAGTCGTTCAGTTCGAGCAATCTTAATAAAAGATCTTGCACAGACCGGAGAAGGTTAATCAGGATAGTATTGGGAAAAGAGAATAAAAAATGGAACAGTCAGACCCATGGGACATACTGCCTCTCTGATTTAGTGTGCATTCTATTTATGTTACAGGAATGCAAAAAGACATACAAGGCTTTTCTGTATCAGAAATGTTACCAACGTCAGAATATTTCATAACGTATGAGGGGTCACTCACACAACCTGGTTGCCATGAGACGGTCACGTGGATAATTTTAAATAAGCCGATACACGTATCAAAAGATCAGGTGAGAAGTGTTATTAGTCAAGTATAGCGTTTATCTGTTAGAGGTGTAACACTACACATTAGAAAGGATGAAACTAAATCGCAATGTGGGGGATGTTCTTTTACAGAATTTGAAGCCAGAAAGACATTTGCCTATGACAGCGGTGACTAACTCCACTGCCTCTCTTTATTAAAAATCTCACCGTAATTCTATTTCGCTTAATGTTGCTGATGTCATCATGGCATGCTATTCTAGACAACAACGCATCGCCAGCCTTAAATCATTCTGTTTTTTCGTCCATTACTCTTCATCAGACATAGAATACATACATGATATAAACAACATGTTTTTCAATGCTATTTACAGTTATGTATTGTCCGCTTCGCCCTTATATGGCGCCATTGTGAAATATAATTCCAAACAGAAAGGCAATTATGACGAAATATCTCACTCAACAGATTAGACAATTTTCAGACATGGAAAACTAGTAATGTGTTGACAACATGTAAATGTGGAATATTACAAATGAGAATGTATCTGTCTTATGACGGCGGTGATGCTATCGATCTAAGATGTACCATTTTTGATATTCTTTTATATCTAGGTAGTCATTTCATTCTTTGACGTAAACACGGATAGAAGTCAAATGTCGCATTATTATCCACTTTATATAAATTCCGACAACAAAACGGATGAATTTATATAAATGCATACAACAAATTTCATGACTTTTTATAAACGCATACAACAAAATTTAGGACTTTGTAAAACTCAAACAACAAAATTCAGGACTTTGTATAAATCCAAACAACAAAATTTAGGACTTTGTATCAATCCAAACAACAACATTAAGGACTTTGTATAAATCCAAACAACAACATTAAGGACTTTGTATCAATCCAAACAACAACATTAAGGACTTTGTATAAATCCAAACAACAACATTAAGGACTTTGTATCAATCCAAACAACAACATTAAGGACTTTGTATAAACGCATACAACAAAACCCAGTCAACATCAGGAAACTATTGTTCGTCTGAAGAAAGGAATAGAGATATTTTTAACATGGCAATAGACGTTTCACACTCGAGGTAGAACTCTTTAACTGATCATCACAATATCTGTATTTCCACGTTATAAAAAACTGTGATATATAATACGAAGCTGTTTCGTTTAGAGGAATATTTTTTACCTGTTGGATTAATTACATTAAAAGGAATTTTCGAGACAGACATGAGCTGATTTCGTCTTGCATGAGATTTTTATTGTTAAATTGTTTCAAATGTCGTTGAATACCATATAGATTTTATGCATCTTTTATGCAGCTGGCAATGTGCTTAAAGTACAATGAATCCCCTGAAATTGTACAAATTATGATAACGTCACTGATGCGATAGCACGTGTATCCTGTCGTTTTAAACATATCGGCTCTCGTGAATGATAGTGAAATGAACATTTAGCGTGATACAGTGGCTGAATCATTTGTTAATGTGTTTGAATAAGTGAAAGGTGTCCTGTTTGTTTATATACATAAGGGAGTTACTTTTTTTAAAAAAAAAACTGCTATTGTTTCTTTTTTTTCTTTTTTACTTCTAATTACATAAAAAAACGACTATGTACTTTTCGGTTTGAAATGGATGATTTCAATGAGAGTCAACATCTAGTGTAACATAGTACTGAATCATTTATTAATGTGTTTGTTTTAGTGAATTCAATTCTATTTGTCCATAAATTAATTTCTAAATATATTCATATTTATTTTCTGTCCGGTTTTTATATTACATATAAACAACAAAAATGTTCTACTCTGTTTGAAATTGCTGATTTCCACGAGTTCGGATACATCAGAGAATTTCCATGAAATTGTCCTTTTTCATTGCTTCTTGTAAAGTTTGTTGTTTCTAATGGGTGGCCCTTTGATAGCCAGCATGTTATAGTTTTCAGGGACAATAACAAGTTTTTTTTGTCAAAACTATTACAGAACACAGATGCATTAAAACAATACAAAGCGATTATACAAAGACATATGAAATCAGTAATTTATATGGAATTTGGACGTAAACATCAAAAAACATTTCTGAAGGACTCTGTACATCCATCAAGCATAAAGCAATGAATTGAATTAGATTAGGTCACGAAACACATCACCCGAAGCCAGACGTAAATACAGATATCTACCCTAATAACATTTATTAGCGATTCCGTTTACGGGTATATAACGTGTTATAGGCGGATATAAAAGGAAATGGCAAAATTCCACACAAATTGTCAAATCTGATTTCGTTTGGAGTTGTTTTATTACCTCCACACATTTACAATTCGCAAACAACGATATAGTTTATTGACCAAAATATGTTTTATTATTTCATCCTCGAAGGTAAAAAACACCATACAAAAACATACAGTGCTTCCATGAAGACACGAATACTATTGCGTGGTTCAGTTAAGTAAAAATAAATTTGATCTTAATGGGTATTATCGTTTGAATAATCTAGCGTTATTTCGGTATCACTTTATTAATATTTTACAATATAAGTAATACGATCTGTTTAAAGACGACAGATGTAATCGCCACATCTTGCGTTGATAGAATGTGGCATCCTAAAATACACGCGATATGCACATTACCATTCGAATAGATGATGGACATAGACACAGTCAAAGTAAGCATGGAGGACTCAAACTGGGTTAGCGACACGATCAATTATGTATATATATTCCAACACGTGAAGGACTGGTGGTCTAAAGACTGCTTTAATCCGAAATAGCTGTGTGATGTATTTTAATGGTTAAAAGACAGCTTTAATCCGAAAGAGCTGTGTGGTGTATCTTAATGACCTAAAGACAGCTTTAATCCGAAACAGCTGTGATGTATTTTAATGGTTTAAAGACTGCTTTAATCCGAAATAGCTGTGTTGTGTATCTTAATGACATAAAAACTGCTTTAATCCAAAACAGCTGTGTGATGTATCTTAATGGCTTTAAAGTCTGCTTTAATCCGAAACAGCTGTGTGATGTATTTTAATGGTTTAAAGACTGCTTTAATCCGAAACAGCTGTGATATGTATCTTAATGACCTAAAGACAGGTTTAATCCGAAACAGCTGTGTGGTGTATCTTAATTAAAACGTGATATTCACATGTGTGTTTTTTGTACAGTTTTAAACCCGTTACATTAGAAGCTGATATTTAGGTCATTATGCAAGCTTTCTCACACCGACTGGCAAAACAGCGTGTACCCCTGACATTTTTAAAGAGGAGTTTGTTTTTTTAAATGTCATAACGTCTCCATAACACTCAAAAGATTATGCCTTTACCAACAGCAGTAGACAAAATATGAATAGAGTGAACTATGATTGCGATAATTACCAGCTGTACTGTATACATATTCTATATATAATGGAACCTGAATGCAAGATAAAGATAACCAACACTGATGAAATTCTAATAGCGATGGTTTACATAAAATGTGGGGGCTACAACACTGCAGGTGATTGTTATTGTCATCTTATGGGCATCAGAAACTAAGTATAAAATATTGCGAAAGCGTCCTTTACCATGAATACATTGTGTATTCGAAAAGCAATACTATTATGAAAAAATGGCCGTGTTTGAATGGCACACCTCAAGTCCGATAGAGTTACTCCCCATTTTCCCGTACTAATAATTATGCGAAGTATTGATTATCGACTGAATTGTGTCGATGCCTAACAGCTAGTGAACCTGTTTGTAGTGTAGGAGGACTTTATACACAAACTAGAGACAAAACTTACTGTACCTGCTGATAGATGTCACTGGCTATCAAATAGATGTAGGAAGCTATTGGGGATACAGGAAGTTCTATATGAAAGGACAAATGGAAAATATCGTATTGTCAATTAGTTGATAGCGACAGTATAGAGAGCCTATGTCAGTAATACGTGGTCAGTGATTGTTAAGTACATATTAACTAAACTCTTGATCAACATTGACGCTATTTATGTGATCTTACTTCGTAATTTATTGATTTATAGACCATGAAAAAATATTAGATATATATAAACAAATCGTCTTAATATGATGAACATCGAATGATTGGGCTAGTGTACCTTCCCATCAGGATTTCGAGTTTTCTTTCAATTACTTTTGATTTTCCTCAGTCACATCCCAGGCTTCAAACGTTAGGTCCTTAGCATCACTGAAGAGTCCTAGAGAGACGACACAGCTAAATGATGCAGTGTAATTCACTGTTTGACTCTACTGTATCTAACTCTAAATTTCATTAAAAGGTACGGTTCTCTTGTGTTTTTTGCACAATCATTAAGTTGTCGCCCTGAAGTCCCGATAGTATGTTAAAATAATATCGATTCAAATTCAACAAAATTGTGTTCGACTTATACCGTGTTAGGGGCAATCTAGTCCCTGCCTGCGTACTTACTTCCCTAGCAACTGCATCATTCAAGTTATAATTCAATCGAATTCTGAAGTTAAAATGAAATAATTACATATTTGCAACGTGATTGAATGTTGATACACATGACAAATAGCAGCTCTTTTAGATTAAACAGTAATTCCAACCAATGACATGTACCTACGATTTGTTTTCGCAGACACAATATTTCCTTGGTGTGTCCGCCTTGAAGTCCGTCTAAAATCTTATTTGGATGTGTGTTTTTTTCTAACAAATGAAGCTAGGTTTGTGTACCAACTATGGAACACTGCAAAAGGACGTTGTTTTTAAGAATTCATATGCAGATATCTAAGATAAGAAACCTAAAATTATATAATGCGAAAATAAATGGTTTTGTGCAAAGTCCACATAAATACGACCAGCGAAGGTTGTTTGTCTGAAAAGCTAAACCTTGGCAATAACATAGCGCCGTACATAGTCCTAATCATCACAAACTTGGTCTTAAGGGGAAAAATCACAATAACGTGCATCTGTCAAGGCTTTTTTTTTTACCTCTGTCGCGTGTAAATGAAGGTCTACCAGGCCTGCTTTATCACAAAAGCAATTTCATGAACTGTTATTTTCACGATGGACTTTAAACGTGTTTAATGTTTTCTTAATTTTCAACTAATTATTGTGATCCTAATATAAATCATTATTAATTTATGATAGAACAAGTCTGAGGTTTGTAAAATGTAATGCCTTCTACAGTTGTAATTGATGGGTCTAAACACCCAACCTTGTAAAACAAGTTTCAACCTTTATGGTGAAGGATTATTCTGTCGAAGTAATTTCCTGAGCATATTTTTTATTGTGCTGTGTAACATATATATCATAGCCGTTTCTCCACTGTTAGTCATTATTACAGTGAATGTCAAACAATTGTCAAGCTTCAATTAGGAAAAACTATATTTGTTCCTAAAATAAACTTCACATTGTATACTTAAAAACCACTATGACTCATTTCAGGATAAATTTTAGCACAGGATGTTAATAAAACCTTATTTTTTATTATTTTAATTGGACTCTTGCTATTAAGTAACGGACTATAAACACGTATTACGAAATTAACGTGATCACATGGCTAATTATTTTATGTAATTAATATAAGGAACAAAATGAGATTTTGAATTTGAGGGATAAGAGATTCAGAACTGTCTAAATTTAGCTACAGTATCTTACGGGGAAAAGTTTAAAACGTAAGCGTATTGGTGTAATTTCAATTACTGCACAGATTACAAAAATAAAAGGTAAGTCAGATAGAATTATAAATAGAGGGGCGGTGAAAGGCTACACCAGATTGCTACATATTATCTAGTTTCAAAATATGTATAGGAGGTGTTTACTGTAGACAAAATTATCTTTGCGATAGTAAACAAGTAAAAACTGGCGGCGCTTCGTAAGAATGCCGTACACATGATACCCAATGCAACCTATATGATAGGAGAATTGAATACACCCAGATTACATATTGATTTCTGTTATGAATATAGTTTTTTTATACATGCATATTCTCCCTTATCATTTGAAATAAGACGATGTCTGTCTCTTTCTCTTCAATGTACGGTTGCTAAAAGTTCTTTCATACGTCATGTTTCATCTTCAACTGTGAAACGTGTCCGAATGCATACAAAAGTAACTGTTCATACAAATTTAGATTTATATAATGTTTACAAGAACGAGGGAAAAATCCGTTACCAGTGAATTACCTTTCCAGCCTTTGACTAATGTAATTCCCTCAATTTACTACCATTTGTGATACCCAACACATGTAATCGTATTACCCTTTAGTGAAAGGATTGTATTCCAAGTTTTCTTAACATACGTACACTAAAGATGCAGGTATTAACAATATAAGTGCAGTAAAGAATGGAAAACATACAGACACTTTGTAAAATCTCTAGTGAATAGCGAGACAATCAAATTTCGATCACCTCATCTGAAATCCAATCTTAAATTATGCACCAGACATTAACGTGTAAACATCGACGTTAATTATTCAGGGGATAATCTTCTGACCAGGGAGTTGAAGTCTAAAGGCAAGACAAACCAGTGTTCCGAACAGCTTTTGATATTATTTGAATTTTAAAATTATTCAAATTGTTTTTATTATTAACACAAATAATTGCCACGGGATCTTGTAATTACCTTTTGATCAAGCTCGTCCATTTTATTGGACATTATTTGGCGATCAGGACATACCAAAAACAAGCTGACCGAACTTTTTCATATACATGTGTGATACTGTACAATGGCTTTTCACATTAAATCTTTTAAGGGCTGGCGATATACACTATTTTCTCACCAAAGTCTCAAAGAAAGTGCAATCATCTATCACATGTTGAAGAACTCGATTGACCCAGACAGGTTTGCCGAACTTCTGGACACGTGCATAAGTGCAGTTGCATAGTAACCCCTGTTTATGGCAGGCATTTAGTGATAGTTATTACCTATGATTTACCTGGTAAATTGGAATCGTAAAGATTTTTTATATATCCTATAAATATATGATAACAAAATGTGCATTACTTGGGGGATGATTTAGGTGCAGCCAGGGTACTTTCTTTTCTTATTTCCTTATTTTATACATATCAGAAATAATAGGGATTATATCGTTTTTTTTCTGATTTAATTGTAGAGAGTAAAGCATGAAATACGGGGTTATAGTATTGTTAAAAAGAGTTGCAATCATTTAAGAAATCAAAATCTAACATCATAAGTACAAATCCAGTATTTGTAAATGCATTTAATCGTTGGCTTTTAAAGGCGGGCTTTGCTTTTCGATATCTATCATTTTTCGGGGTTTTTTTCGCAAAAGAAATGTTCTAAACACCAAAGGATACCGATAGCTATTTTTCTATAATCTAATTACCATTTTGGTTGCAATATACACTGAAAGTATTCCAACGCAGACATCTGTTTTCTACATTATACAATTGAATTTATTCTATCAATGTGCTGGATGATTGAGTTGTTTCAAAATAGTAGATACTTTACAATGAAAAATCATTAAAAGATAATAAAAACAGACGTACTGACGTTAGACGTATGACGGTACCGCATGTGGTGATATTTGAAACTGTAGAGGTACCGCATGTGGTGACATTTGAAACTGAAGAGGTACCGCATGTGGTGATATTTGAAACTGTAGAGGTACCGCATGTGGTGACATTTAAAACTGTAGAGGTACCGCATGTGGTGACATTTGAAACTGTTGAGGTACCGCATATATTCACATTTGAAACTGTAGAGGTACCGCATGTGTTCACATTTGAAACTGTAGAGGTACCGCATGTGGTGACATTTAAAACTGTAGAGGTACCGCATGTGGTGATATTTGAAACTGTAGAGGTACCGCATGTACCGACATCCACTCAAAAATGATGTGTTAATTTAACTTAATGTGTAAGTTATTAGATTCAGAAATGGTGGCAAGGTGCCAACATTTCTCACTTACTTTGAATTTCTGTTAACTTCGTTATTAACCTTAAAAATTGAATAGTTGTGAAAAGCTGGCAAAGAGTAATTTCTTATCAAATATTTAAGATGAGATATGATTTTTCCACAGCGCTGATATATTACTCTTTTGTTATTTTCAGCTTCATCTATTACGAGAAATGACTTTTACCGGCGGTAAAGGGGACGGCCTAATGGAAAATAATTTCAGACCACCTTTACCACTCAATAGGAGGCTAGTGAGAACAAATATACAATCTAATACACAGGTTAGTATTCACATGTATTTGATCCTATTGTCTGGATACATGTTACTGATGTGCTGCTGATGCAACTTTCACCCGTTGCTAGTTTTGAATAATCATTACTACAAGAACATCCAATGTACTAGTAATTCATTTGTGATTTGATTTGGTTATACATTTAATTTGCTGTTGCTCTTGTGGATTTTTAATTTTAAATATTCAGCAGTGCATATTAATTAGTGCAATTAGTTTCTAATAAATCATCATAACAGGATACTTACGTAATTGTTACATACATAAACATCATCATCAACAATAACAAAATACCAACATATCAACAGAAGCACAATAAATACTCAAATTCAATAACACTAGGGCAAATATGAACAAAACACTTACACGGAGACTCCTGAAAATGAACAAGGAGAATACGACCTGGCGTTCCAAAACATACGCGTCTTCTGCTTCATCGACCATAATATATAGAAATCGAATCTTGCTCTAACTTATATTTTGAAAAAGCAAACGATTTAATGGAATTGAAGGCTTCGATGTTCTCCGAATGTGTAAAAAGTAATAAAGTTATATCGGCTGTGGTTCAGCAGATATTTGTTTAACATTTAATCTTATGATTAAATTTCAGAATGAAGAATGCCACGCAAGAAAAGTAACGTTTTATCAAGGTAAGCAAAATATGTAAGTGTTTCTTGAAAAAATCTACTTTTTATTTTCATTTTTTATCATTCATTTGAACAAAACAGACTATTCTAATTGATGGTGAGTCCAATTGGTAAAGGTAAGTTATTTAGATTTAGTTTCGTTAACAACTTCTGACATCTAATGTTAGGAAGTCAACTGACAGCTTAAATTAACTTCTAAAATTAACGTTGATCAAGTCTAATGATTATATCGGGTAACACAAAAAAATTGATTTTTTAATGTTGATACGAGATAGAGTTTTTCGACAGAAATAACTTCTTTCCGTATTTGCACAACAAATTTAAATTCATTTTGTAATAGTAAAAATCTTGTTTGTCGTAGATATGAATTTCATTGTTATATGGACCTTATAATTGATGGATGCTCAAGATCATATCTATTTCCAAAACATCAAATGTATCAATTTAACCAGAAAAGAAAAGAAAATGCATACTAAATAATAAATAAAAAAAAAAATCAGATTACAATTTTTTCTTCCTTTTTCCCCCAATAGTATATATTAATAAACAAACAAAACTATACCTAATTTAATGATTGGTCAATATTAAAAGTATTTCAGAAATTACCATAATGTCTTCGATACATAACTCTGAGGCCTGTGTGATTTTTGTCAGTTGGTTCCCTCACACGGTGATCATCCACGCCGTATTGTTATTCCCAAGTCTCTCTGTTCCGCACGAAACTTCAGATAAGCAGACGGCTAATGGACTGCAAATTCCCAACTCTCTTCTTCATAAAACTCTGCTTAACCCCCGTTAAAATTACCAAACGATTTATTTCTGTGTTTTTGCCTGTAAATTAAAAAAAATCCGAATTCTTATCTGCTGCATTCTAAAACATCCAGTGACTACAGAATTACGTACAATATATTAATTCCCATTTATCTTGAATATAATTTCTTTAAGAGATATTCCAACTGAATCCCTCTGTCGCATACATTGTTTTATTACGTTTTGATAACTAAACAAAATTAAACTGAGCCTTTAGTTAGTTTCCTTTCATTCACTTACATTTGCCAGTGACATTTCTGATGTGTACGTCTTCTGATGTATAAAAACAAATGACCAAGTCTGAAAAGGGAATTTGCCGACATCATGGCAAAAGCAGAGAGTGGTACACATGCAGTATTCATTTTGGAAATAGCTTTGCTCCTTGATGTAAAGCAACGCCTTAGACTGAGTACACTGAATTAACGTTGGACTTAAACAATTCTGTAATGTCGAAAATTATTAAACAACGGGACTTCAACATTAAATAATTACCGAGTATTTGACATCGTATCGGG
Source organism: Ylistrum balloti (assembly GCF_031769215.1). Taxonomy (NCBI): domain Eukaryota; kingdom Metazoa; phylum Mollusca; class Bivalvia; order Pectinida; family Pectinidae; genus Ylistrum; species Ylistrum balloti. Next base: position 892,065 of record NW_026781993.1, read on the forward strand.
AATTCTTTACATTTTTACATAAAGCAAAAACTATTCATCTACGGAATGAGTTTTACTGTTTTAACATCCATGAGGTCATAACACTCAATGGTCATAACATCCATGAGGTCATAACACTCAATGGTCATAACATCCATGAAGTAATAACATCCATGAGGTCATAACATCCGTGAGGTCATAACATTCATGATGAATATATCTAGAAACCCAATGTTAAAATTACCTCTAGCACGTCGAAACACTAAAAGTAATTCGGTATATCTAAATTTCAATTAAGATATATCTGATAAGAGGCCCTTATATATGAAATTGCATTTTGCTATGTTTTCATGCGATAGTGATGTTGGAGAGAGAAAAGCCTTTATAGGGGACAGTTCTGGTTTTTGCCACCAACGACAACAATATGTTCCATCGATAGCATGTAATTGTGTAAAAATAAGTTGTAAATACGGTGACCGGCCTACGCCATGTTGTTTGAGCTAAGCTGTCACTTTGACAAACAGCCCACAAATAACATCGATTAAAAACAAATTTGAAAAAAGTCAAGACATAAAAGTTATTTTATATATTTCTGTCGATGTCAGTTATTTTAACTTGTTTTTTGTTTTCCCCTTCTCTCATTCTCTTTTTTAGTCTGCTTCCTTTCGTCACTAGCTGTTCAGCATTAATGAATGAAACTGTCACAAATGTCTTCAGCGATACTGGTTATAAGTATATAGAATCGACTTACGAAACTGAAGTAAAAAAACACACAACATTTCAATTATCTTATTTGGTAGCGAGTTGGGTACATGGTTTGCTATGGGGGTGCAGTGTCAAGTGTGAAATATTCATGCACAAAGGATGGTATATCGAAATGCAGTTACGAGCCAGAAAAACACTTGCACGCTGTATCTACTGTATTTCATTATTTGATATCAAGTTGTTTCATGGTTTTATTCATTAGTCTAAGTAATTAAAAAATGACGTACCAAAGTTGGTAAAGGTTTGCGATAGTCATAATACAATAATTCTATATTTTTCCTATCCATCCTGAGAAATATGTTAAAATTTCATCATCATATCGATTGAGACTGGTCAATATAGGTCTTCATTGTATAAATTTTGATCCTTTAAAATAAATCATTCATAGAACAACCGTGAATTTATAAGTAAACAAAAGTCGCGCTGATAACGTTACATTACAATTATGTAAAAAGCCACAATATCTTAGCTGACTGTTGTTATTTTAAAGAACGAGAGGCAATGTCATATTTATACAGTATTTAACATCAGACATCAGGTGGTGGGGTATTCCAATAATAATGCACCTAATTTCCCGATTAGACGTAAAAAGGTATTGAGTCACCTGTCTTACCACGTGGTTTTCTCCAGGTACTCCGCTTTCCTACACTGCAACCGACATCAGAAATTTTGTTTCACAATTGTTGTAAGATAATGAAATATTAGTTTAAAAATCGAACGGTTTTCCACACAACTTCACACACGTTTTGATTTCTACAGTAAATTTGTTTTAAAACTGCTTTATGTTTTCTTTATTTTCAAGAATATACACTAAACTTTTCACCACAAAAACATGTTAACAGACAACTCTGGCTGAGGAATGTCAGAGTATGGATTACATTCATTAGCGAATTTTTCAGCGCATTGCGGTATTAAAATTCGCAACAATTATTTTATATTATTAGTTGTGCAAATATAATATTTCATATCATGAAATTTAATACACTTGTGAACAATATTGTCCCAATTCCATGCATTCATTCGAATTAAACATTGAAATTTAGGTCAGCTTAATTGATCAACCCACTATGTAGTTACATTATGTGGCTTCTCTTTCGTCCTGCTGTGAAACCTACTTGACGGCCCGTGATGTCGTCCTCATCTTTCATTTTGTGTCAATATTTGCTAAGAATATTCACGCTGTTCTATCATTCCATATGTGATTAGAACACTTGGTTGAAAGGACATCAAAACATCAGAAGAGTACATGATTGTATATAGCAGCAAAAAGAGCATTTGCTGCTTTGTGTATTGCCGAATTTATGGGCATCATTTTCTATTTCAAAGCTGCGACATTCATAATGAAATTCGTAACATTTCATCACAGAAAATGATAAGTATGCACTTAAAAACGATGATTTATTGAAAGATAGATCAAATATTCCCTCCCCCCTAAAAGTGTTTTTTCATATATTAGAGAATTCAGAATATACGCCAAATAACAATTTTTGGTTATGACATCAGACATAAATAGTAACAAGTACGGACACGCACTTGCACTCTTAAATATACGATGGTACATTGTTTGATATTAAGAGGACACAATGTAAATCACAAGATAATACCAACCACATATATAACCAACCCTAAAACAGAACAAAAATAGACAAAATTGTCTTTACCTAGACCTGATAGCAAACATTAATCCATTTTTCAAACGGTGATTCAGGTTAGAAGAAACGAACCAAATTGTATTCCCTTCCACCCTCAGAAAGGATCTTATAGAGATCTAATGTTATGTAATAATTAGGGTTTTGTAATGTAATTTAGGTATTAATAAATTGCGGGCATCTGTAGCAGGAAAACTCGTGTTTTTGTTTTTGCCTTTGAAAGTTAAGAGCAGAATTCGCTGAGGTCTTTAATAGTCCAAAACAGGCGAACTCAAAGACAAGTTTGAAAGTAGCTGTGTGCTATAAAAGTTCAGGACAGGTGGTCTCAAAGGCAGAGAACTATGTGTACTTTTATTACAAATTAAGGAGACGTTATGCCAGTGACATGTTTGGCTGCAAATGATGTTGTATGACAAAATACCTCTCACAAGCCGCGTTTGAACTTAGGAGTGAATAAAAAAACAAAATAAAAAAAGGAGTGACATTAACATGGATTCATTTGACAAAGTTCTAAAATAACAAGACTAGCTCTCTTAAAAGTTAAAAAGTGTCAAGGAAATATGTAGTTGATCGGTCAATGTCTCAGGGAGAGTTTACATTATAGCTGCATACTTCTTTGCGTGCCAAGGACAGGGGGTCTGTAGGCATATTTAAGTATAATATGATATTTATAATTTGGTTCTAATGTAACTAATTTCAAATTTCAATTGATAGGTAGCATTCACTTCTCTTTTGTACAATAATCCATCCAAAACTTATAAAGTGGAAACAAAGAACACTTAAGTCATTAGCATTGAAGTAAGGCAATTTAAGATACCGTGTTTTGGGAATTAAAGTGTCATTTAAACGGGATGCTGAATAAGTTAAAGTTAATTCAACAGTTGAAAAGCAATATAGCGTTTTAAACAATATAAATAAATCGCTTCCATTAGTGTTTCATTAAGTCTTTTTCCCTAGTCGCTATCGCAATTAATAACGTTATTTTCTTTTCAGTATATGTAGAGTTCTTCATTTATTCACAGATTCAGTAAAATTATTCATTTTGATAGAGGTTTTATTGTTTTAATTTGATTTGATTTACACTTTGGTTTGTTTATCAATTTATTTATTTATATTAAATAAAATATTTAATTAGTTTTATTATTAGTTATTAGCATACAGATAGTCATTTTTGTTTTTCGTTGCAGTAAATTATAAACTAACGGACCCCTAAGAAGTACCACGAAAGGTGTTAACTTTCATTTTCAATCGTAAGTGTTGCTCTTATTATTTCTAACTTCACTAAGAAGTACCACGAAAAGTGTTAACTTTCATTTTCAATCGTAAGAGGTGCTCTTATTATTTCTACCTTCAGAGTTGTAAAAACAAACAAACCTTGACAGGACTGCGTAAATAATAAACACGATTCCACACGATAGTTTTTCCAGTATTCATTGAAGTATAAAAAGGTACGACAATTCATGCAAAATATTTCTTATGTCTAAATAACCCGGAAATATGTTGATTTAGAATTTACATATTATAAATCTATATCGAGAGGCTAAGACATGAAATAGGCATTTTTACACGTATCTGTTTTAATGTTTTTGTTTATACAAAAGGCCGTTGGATTAATAGTACAAATCGTTTAAGATAGATATAAAAGAAAATATATGTTCCATCTCGTCACATATAACCAGTATCGATAAAGCAAAAATTTAATGTTGTATGTATAATTTGTTCAAATTGCTTTAAAGTTTGTTTGTTCAAACATTTCAATCTGATCAACGTAGAACTCATGATTCTAAATTGAATTGTTTTATAACTGTCACGTGATTTATTAAATTAACAAGAAAATTTGTGTACCTGACAAACACCAGCAAGACAGAAGAAACCATAGATGAGATTATTACGTACAATTTTATATCCGAAACCTTTGCCAAATTGTGTCCTACTCTCATTTGCATATAAGTCACTATAGCCTGTAGGAAGATAATCAAATAACGGTCGACATGCACATCTTTATTCCTGACAGATACAGGATTAGTTACCATGTAATGATAACATATGTATGCATGTATTACCAACGAAGAGCGAATTTAGGACGTGAAGTAAAAAGTTATCATGGGAAATATTCTTCAGACATAGATGTAAATTTTCAGTGATACTTGCAGAATTTCTACCTATCAAAATCGAGCCAAACGTTTCCGTCGCATTGAATGTTTTACCCTGAGTTATAAAGGATAGGTCATTGAAATCATTTTTATATCTGCAACATCAATATATGGTATTATGTTATCATAGACTTTTAAATTATTCAACCATGAGCTAAGCGAGTCAAGACATAATGATTTTCTTATCTTTTTTTTTGTTACGTTGTCTGGAATATTTTGATCTCATACTTGTCAATTATTCGTAAATGCTTGTGTTTTCGTCTACTGCAGTGAGTTACAGGTCCCTAGAGTTTGATATGCATGGTGGAGTTCTGGGGATGACACAATGAAAACATTCAGAGACACACAGTCTGACGGCCCGTCGTGAATGCATATGACCCTCCTCTGGCCCCAGAAATTGCCAGCAAATGCCAAGGACTTCAAGCTTACACTATATCACGTGATTTGGATAACAAATGATGTTCTAACACTTCGTTGGTTCTACGTAACTGAGAAAAGGAACCATGTGAAATTGCACTTGAGGTCACTGACGACAACCTTTGACCTTAAGGTATGAAGGACAGTTTCAACACTACAGGAATCATCATGTTTATGGCGCTGTGTGCTCATATATGGACTACCTGCTGACGATTGAGTGTTACTTTGTATGAAAGAAACATTTAACATACACTGTTTTGTTACCTTGTACTGTCCGTCTAGTTCGTTATTCCCTGTCTTAAATGCATTTAGGAAATTAATCCATGACATCCATCACAATCCTATGATTATTTTTTATCAAGCTGTGCGTCACCACCATTTATAGGTGCGATAAAACATTATACATACTTACTTCGGAGGGGCTAAAGTGAATTTTGATACATGAAACGTTTACGTTACCAACGTTATTGGTAGATGAACCCGTTTTTAAACATTTTCAATAAGCCATGACTTCGGTAGATTTTCACGATTTTCATTTTTATTTTACTATGCTGATCGGAAAATGAAGCTGGAATTATCAAAATGAAATAAGAATATCCATTTCGGTTAAAGATTTAGACGTATTTTCAAGAATTGATTTTAAAAATGTGCGTTGTAACGATATGAGAAACGTAATCATGTGCTACATGATAAAACGCGTGACATAGAGCTATCAAGTCTTAGATAAGAAGTTTGAAGACTTAATTTATTACGTTATCAATGGACAAAATGTGTTCTTTGTATAACCTCACAATTACGTATACATGCTTTAAACGTAATCAGTCTAGTTTTATCAAAGGTGCAATGCATTACCTGGCATACTTTGATACTGGAATACAACAGTGAGATTTCAATGTAATGCAGCTTGACACGTAATATGAGGTGTTATACCAATATCAAAGTATAACATCGCACTAAGTCACATTCAGTTATCACCATATGGATTTAGATCTCCTTTATTTGCACTCAAATTGTAGGGAAATAAATTGACCATTTGTTTAATCGAAAATATGTCTGGCTTATTTCATGTTTTGGTAGAGAGATCTTTAATTTATTGCAAGCGCGTGAATTGTTTGGGTTTTTTTTCAATCTATTTTGAAATTAATCAGAAATCTGTACCTTATAGAGCTTTCTGTGAAGTAGGACAAAATGTACCTTTCTGATATTTGTATTGAGTGTAGAATGGCAATGAGAAAATTTAATGTCATTGACGTTGATATAAACAGTCATACATCTGATTTGTAATATGAGCACGCCTAATATCGATTTCGGCGTCTCTGTAGACATTTAAGTAACAGTTCTAGTATACAATTACAATTCTTTTGTATGACTTTTGAATATCAAACACCTGCTATCGCGGCAGAAATGGGGATCATCTTTAATTGGTTTCGCACACTCTCTTAGATTTGTACAGTTGCAATTTTCAACATTGTCAACCTTTTGTGTTAACTGAACAATTGACGTTACAAGTTCTCTGTCGTTTTTTTGACTAATCTAAAAATATGGTGACAAGATTCGTGAATCAGTACGACAGAAAAGGACTAATAAACATGTTTAAGTAAACATGACTTAGTTTAATCTTAAATAAAAGTTGAAAAAGGAAATCATTCAAACAAAACATTGCCGTTATTGTATGCACAGTTTAAAAAAACATGCTGTTTTATCACGTTACAATTCAGCCTTTCTTCATCAATTGACTGGTTTAAATTTGAATTTCAAAACATTGATGACGTATCGTTTTTCAATATAAACTAGTACGAAATATATCGCAAACATTACATATATGTAGAGTTTGAAATGCAACAATTAGCTTTTGGATTTAAATATGATTTACAAGAATGTAAATCGTTGAAACATCTCACTTTCTAGCCAGAGCGTGTGTACATGTGATATAGCTAAGAATTATATACAAATATCGTTTCCTTCACGAGAAAACTGTTGATATTTAAAACAAAGAGATACTAGTGGAGTGCGTGACAGACACTGTCTGTTAAAGACCTGGTGGCTATCATGTAATGTAATGCTTATCCCCAGTATTTTTTTTACATCTTTGTTTTATTTGATTTGGATTAAATCCACTAACAAATTACAGTTAACTTATTATGTAATTGTATAACATTGTCTCCCCGAATCATGTAGATCAACTCGGCAAATGAACCCTGCCAATAAAGGGACAAACATTGAAGGGAAAATGCGTACAATGTACATGTAGACAATACCTGTTGATAATAGCAGTCGGAAATTTAGTCCGAAATATGCATAATAAGACTTTTATAAGACGGACATGCGTAAATAATTGCTTTTGGACAGGTTCATTTGTGTAAATCTAAATCGATTTAGTGATCAGTTGTCTTTTAAAACAAAATCCGTCCTTTTTTAAGTAATGTGTTTTGTTTTACTTGTCGCTCGTGTCCTCGTGAATATTCATGACGTCATCAGTACACGTGAAGCGCAAGTGTAAGGGCGACCGTCGTTGTTTTCGTTTCATTATTTTCTCATGCCATTTACACATATAGTTGTAATAAAACGAAATGACATAATGAGCTTTGTAGAATCATGACCATATTCAGAGGTTATGCTTCCATACCCTCAATATATTGTTCTGATTTCCGTTATTGTACTTAAGTGCTTAACATGACATATATTGTTTTGGTAAGAAAATAAATTGGTTTCCACAAACTAGTTTGTCTTTATATCTATGTGAAATTGAATTTGAAAATAATGTCGATAAATAAATAACTTTCATGTAAGAATTGAAAAAAAACCCTGCTAAAGTCAAAATGAGATAAGACGTCAAATACACTGCCTGAAATGCCATATAAGATATTGTTCCAATAGCAAAAGATTCGGTTATTTTTTAAATTAAGTTAACTTTATTTTTACAAACTTTTCTTTTAAAAGATTTACCAGTACCTAAATTACGTAACATATTTTTTTTCTGCATGCTTTTCTCCGACATGAATCAGCTGGACACGGAAATACTGAAGCTCTTCGCTTTATTCAGACATTATGTTACCAGGGATTTCCAAGTAGGACCCACAATACCGAAAAATATAATATGAAAATTACAACTTATTTCAAACGAAATGTGGATTTGTATGGTTCTAAGGGAAATCATGCTAAACTGGTTTAAATGAGAGAACTTGCTCTGCTGTATTCACTACGTTCGGTTCATTAGTTATAAATGCAAACAACACAAATGTGTATATTTCTTGACCATAACGACAGGAAATTAGGATTCACTAAACCACCATATAACTTTTTCTATATCTCTTGGTTCTGAAAGATTGAGGCCAGCTCCACCGTCGGAAAGTGTACAAAAGACACACGAATAAATAGCAACTTCTAGAAATTTAGAATTGGATACAGAAAATCCAAACAATGAAAGGATATGGTATCTCTTCGTGTCTCTCCTCTTCTATCGAAGAATATGATTTCTCGACATGTCTCTCCTCTTCTATAAAAGAATAGGACTATTCCGCCGTTTTGATTTTTTAAAATCGGGTTGGAAAAGGAGAGTGCTTTAAGAAGCACTTTGGTTACAAAGAATTTTTATTTATACATTTTTCAATTTAATAACAGCAGAAAGAGAATTTAATGGTAGCCGCTTTAAGAAGATGATATAGAAAATTATATCAACCTTAACAGCGAATAGCAACGAAAAATGTATATTCAAAGTATAATCGAGACTGTTTTATCTGAAAAAAAGGCTGACATTAAGAGTCAGTCAAGAAGGTTTTGACGCTTTAAACAGTCAATATTAAGACAATATTTCGCAATAAGCGGTGTCTCGTACCCATGAGAACAATAGTGAAATAGAAGGTGGTATGTTTGGGCACTGCAGCAATATTCCACTCCAATCAAGGATCTCATATTTCTAGGTAAATGACAAATGAAGCACTGCCACGGGACGATTCAAAGGGTAGTGTCCACAGAGACAAGGAACCATGTCTTTATGCTTCTCCTTTTGTTACATTTTGGATGAGTCAACATTTAAAACAATATTTCTCTTCCTGCTGGTATTTGTGAAAATGTCTTATTCCTTCTCTTGGAGATTTACAGTAGCTTGCTAATGGAAGTATAAATTGTGAATGTGTTAGAAATATTAAAGAAAATGTTACGGTAAACTATTTATTTAAATTATGTTATGTTATACGGACATCTTTTGTTATCCCCGATTACGTAAACAATATACAAATGTAATCTTTAAATAAAAACTTTTACATCGACGTCAACAGAATCGATGAGACTACGGCACAACATGAACACAGAAAAAGATTCATAAGGAGACCCATGAAAAATAAATAAAATGTTTGTAGCATATTGTGTTCCAGAAGAAAAACATGAACAATTATCTCTGTCATGTAAATTATATTCGACATCAACTTGCACGTATCAAAACCTTGTGTTGCGAGTAATTTATCACTTGTCGACATTATGCTCGAGAATCGTAATATAGAAAGCAAACATTAGAATATCGAATCATTTTCGACATATAAATAACATATACTGGGAAAGCCGGAAGGTTGCTATAAAAATATTGAAAATTCACCATATTTATATATAGCCATAGCCAGGTTGAAAGCTGTCCCCGTTTATTTCGTTCTGAGAAAAGGAAAAGAAAGGTAAGCAACTGGTGTAGAAGAGTCCGTTGTTTTTTGTTTTGTTTTCTTTTTATTTCGAATTCTGGAATGCTACTGACATTTCTTGACATGACATCGTAAAAAATGTATATCTATAAGTGAGAATGAAGTGAAAACAAAGCATTTCCTCGTATGTGACAAATCCAACTAATTTTATATTCCTTAGTAAATTATCAAAACTTAAAAATGACTCACAGCAATGTCAAAACAGTTGTAACTTGATGCAGATACGTCGTTACTCGTATACATGTATTAAGCAGCTAAGATTCCAAATAAAGGCATAGCATCCATCGAATAGATAAAACTTTACACGACTAGACAGGGGTATTAAAACCGCTCCAACATATCACTTTTATTATGTATATAATCGTTGACAGAAATACCACAAACAAGGTATTTCGTGAGATACTAAAGCACAATGAAATTTAAAGTTCTGTGTTTAAAGTTACCGTATATACCATCATGTATCCTTAGGATTCATTTACGTTTGCTCCTAGACGAAAGTGCTAACTTTATCAATACAAACGATTTCTTGAAAAAAACATAGAAACCAAGCGAAGTGCCAGTCAGTGTACACTACATCTGACATTTGTAAACAATATTGCGTCAATGGAATGTTGATATGGCAAGAATGTCTGAACACTTAAATGATCAGCTCGAGCAAGAATATATCTTTTTACATCACATTATTAATGAGCGATGGACTTAAGAGCAGGAATAACTGAATGGAGCAAATTTTTAGACTTGAAAAAACTAATATCATAGTATAGACTAGACTGTGGTATACTCATATGCTAAAGACAACGAGAAGAGATTTTGGATAATTCTCGAACTTTAAGGAAACCATCATCACTTAAATAGGTATTGACATCGAGGCGTTATAGATAAAGCAGCAAATATCGTGAAATCAGAAGGAAAACACTATCTCCATTCTAAAGTAATTTAAGTCTAAAGGTGATGTAGTTATCGCTATATTAACGAAACGCAACAAAAACATAATTTTGATCGAAATTGTTTTCGCCAATTAAACCACTTTCAAGTCAATAATGACGCAGAAGTTCCAGCCTCTTTCTAGTCAAATTTTCGTTAGATTCGTGTCAGAATGTTGGTCGAGGCATTTAAAAACAATTAAAGTGTTTGTCTTATGGATTACTGTCTACATTGTTGTTAAATAATTGATTCCTGTTGCACCCGAAATTTGTCATATCTATCTCTGTATGGTAAACTTATTTGTTCAATAAAGTAGATCAACAAAACAATGGAGATCGTGTGGTGACGTCGACAAGAGATCATGACGGGAGACTGATCCGAAGAGGTCAGAATGTTTCTTTCAAATGGAGATTGAGATTTATGTATCATTCTATTTAGAATTATCTAGAAAAAGGTAGGAGACATCACTATGTAATATGGGTTTATTTAGTGGTGATATTGTAACTGAAGGTGATCCCTGGATTGAAAATGTCACCTACTCTACAGTCGTGTTAATAGACATTCTGACATTACCACCATGTTTATCAATATCGCGCTCTCTACTTAACATTTTGATGGCACATTTCAACTTGTTATGATAAATTTCTCCAATGTTGATGTCGTTTATTTGCTTTAGTCGGAAAGACGCCAGCCATCTTTGGACTAAAGCGTCAGAATTCATGAGTATATCGGGGACTGGATCATAAAAATATACAATAGAAGATGCATTACATAAGCATGATTTAAGAATGAGTAATAATACGAGAAAAACGTATTTTGTTCGTCAAAAACAAAATGAAAAAAACAACAAGTCAACATAATCACAATCCAAACCCAAATTCAAAAACAGAACAATAAGAGCTCAAAATAAAAAAAATATTTAGAATTTACTGAAATAAGAAATGAAACGAAAAGTTGACAGTAAGTATTCTTGTTTGATGTTCTCTAAGTATATTAACAGGTTTTTTTTAATTTACTGATTTATTTTTGAAGAAATATTGACGTTATTAGTTAAATAGAATAATTGATTGGATCTATTTTGTACTTTGGAAAAAAATTATTTCGATGAACAATTTTGTTGGTATGAAAAATGAGAATTTGCGAAAGCTGACGTTTTTGACACTATGTAAATAGTATTATACAGAAGATACACATGTTAACAGCAACTTTAAAAGCAGATTTTGCTGGACACTTGAAACAAGGAATTTAGTTGCATTATGCAGTTCTTGTTCTATATGGACTAACATAATTTTAAAACACCTTTAGCTTCCCTCACCAAAACAACAATATCCCAAAAAAAATACTTTTCTTACCCTAATGCCAGGTTCTTAAATTCTTAAAGTCTCTTTAAGTACCTTACGTAAATAGTTCTATATTTTCCACAGCAAGACATGAAGGCAATGGACACGCGTGAATGCTGCGGAAACAAGTCTTATAACCCTGCCTATCGTATTGTGTCGATGTCAACATTCACATGACAGCATTAGGAGCAAGAATCGTCTATTCTTATTTCTGTTGTTGTAAAGCGCTTTTTCCACAACCAATAGATTCAGTTCCACTTAAGAACAGACACGATTATCTATTCTATATAGTCCAACCTGTTAGCACCCTCTCTAAGCATCATCATCCATGCTAGTTATACAGCTTCCAGCAGATGTATCAGTATTCCTCTGAGCACAATAAGGATGGAGAAGAAAATGTTTAACTCGTCTGGAGACGAGATAAAACATCATTTTCTCATGAAGTTGTCAAATAAAGAATAGCTCACAATTTACACCTGTCGTTCGCGCAACAGACAGACGTCACATCAGTTATGCTTCTTTGTGTCTGTCTCTCTGTATGAATTCACTCCAATGCTTTCCTCATCTACCATTTTCAGGAAGGCTTGCCATCCAAATACCAATACCATGTATATGTATTATGATTTCGTAGGATACAATATATTAACATTTATAACATGAGTGTATTAAAATGCATCATACGGTTGTTTTGTTTTGATTGGACTTGGCAATAATGCTAGGGGCTTATGTGTTGTGATCTAGGAGGTGTGTTGCTGCTGCAAACTCATATGATATTGTGGGGCGCGTTGACATTTGATTTCGTGGATTCTGTGTACTCATGAAAGCAACGAAAAGAAATCCCAAAGATAAAAGTTAATGATTTTACAGTGTCTTTTACAACTACTAATAAATCTTATAAACTTAAGTAACTCTCAAGTGACAGTAAAGTGAACAAAATATATAGAAGGGAATACTACTCATTTACCATTTTAAACATTTTTTTTTTAAAAATTGCATTTTCACTTTGTAAGCAAATGATAAAGTACAGATGACGTTTGATTGGATTGTTTGTTTGGAATTTTTTTTAAATCCCAGTTGTAGTTTATTTTCACAACTTTCTCATTCTTATCGAGAGAATTGTTAATAAATTAAAAGCTCGTATAGCAAAGCTTCTCATGAGAAAGATAATATGAATTTTTCAATGCAATTACGCTGTCACAATGGCTTTACCATTTTTGTTTCATGGTGTTGAAATACACATCAACCCTCATGATGGTAGACAGGATTCGATTCCACCGAAACTCTATTTTGAAAGTGTAGGGGAATTCCACACCATCATCACATTTCATATCGCACAAGGAATAATTTTTAATGGAATTATGGATGTGACAATAATCTTTATCAATCCTCACCCCTTAACTCAAAAATCCCTGTATGGAGAATTTATCTGTCAGCTGTAAAGTGTAAAGGAAAGCAATTGAAGATGATATAAACTGCAGTATGAAAAACACTTTTTTACCTAGATAGATATCACATTTAAGAACATTTTATAGGTAACTCGTTTTATCGACTCTGAGTTCAGATTTGTTACCATTCTGTGGATTTTTGAAATTTTCTATAATTCTTGAGAATAGAAATAACGGCATCATGAGCATAAAATGAAAGATTGAAAATTTAGACATCAAAACGTCAATAAACACTATCATAGCGGTAAAATGATTGGAAACAAGAAATGGTTTTGTATCCATTCTAGATTGAAAAATTACAATGTTCATGGAATATCGTGAACAGTGTTTGTACTTATTTTTCAAAATAAATAAAAACAATGCATTTTTTCTATCATATGTACAGACAGCAATAAAAAACAATATAAACATTAAATGTCTTAATAAAGAAAAAACACATAGAAAAAAGTAACTATTTTGGAAGTGTAAAAAATGCTAAAGCGTGGACAGCGAGTTGTTAAAAAAGGGCGACTATCATGTTACATTGTGAAAGTGATAGGGTTGTGATGGTGTTTATACATAATAAAACATTCTGTCTGATTATAGCATGGATCATGTGTTACTGAAACAATCATGAACAAGGTTAAGGTCTTTTGTTTCTGTAAGTACTCTAATTGAATGTGAAAAACGAGCACGTTTGAATAACAACATCAATAGCCAACAAAAATAAAAGAGTCGTAAACAACACAAAGTTTTTTTTTATTGCTTTTGGACATTGTATCATTGTTACGTTATACTGTTCGTATGAATAAGCATGATGAAAGGTGTACGGAAAAGAACGGTATTATTTTACAGAAAAAGCTCATACTTATTGACCCGATATTAATTATTGAAATACACAGAGAGAATGGCTATCATTTTCAAAGCTTGCTTTTGTGTCGGTCTAATGTGTACTGTGTCAAATATTGTAAAGTATGCTTAATCATCCGCATTTTGGGGTTACTACTCACAATAATTACAAGTAACGGTGTTGTTATTGGTGGTGGTGGTGGTGGTGGTGTTGGTAGTAGTGCAGACTCAATAGCATTTTTCTGGAGGAGGGTATTCAATCATTTCTTCGTAGAGAAAAGTTGATTTGGTAACTTATGGTTCTCTATGAGCACTGGTATAACTGACTTATATATGTACCAAGTGGTCGCTTACCTTCAGGATTACCTGGTCTTATTCTCGATGTAATATTGCAGAGGTGTCCTTGTAAATCTTACCTTCGTTTCTTGTCGTTTTATGGTTAGAATAAATGTTCTGATGTTCACTTTTCATGTAATTTTTGCATCCACCGTAGACGTAACTGCGAACAACAAAATAAGTTTTAAAAACTAATCGTATAAACTATACGGGCCAAATTACACGGCAACTGTCAAAAACGTTGCATTTTCTATACGAGTACAGCATTGAAGAACAAACAGCTTTTATACCTTTAACATAACTGACGAGTCCTAGAAGTAGGGAATGTCTGTATGATGCAGTTAAATTCACTCTTTGTCTGGCACCTTATCTAACTATACCGCTGAATTAAAAGGTCCCTCCAATATCGAATATAATTATCTATAATATGTATACTCAATTCTATTCCTTGTGGTCTCTTCAAGGAGGCCTTAATGCAGTCTATTATACTATATGATCTTTCATCTGCTTTACTGTATGCCAATTCTACTTTATTATCGTTCAGATATTGTAAATTGGTATAAAATCCAACCTTTTGAAGGGAGGGTAGTTGTTTTATATAAGAATTTTCTAGCAGAATGTTCAAACTAAATAAACAAGATGCCTTTGTTAAACCACAATTGGAAATGAAGCGAAATATTGCAAATTTGTTTAAGTAAGATATGTAGGAGTCTAAAAGGAAATACATACTGTTACCATTTCATCAATGTCGTTTAATTGATTAAATACATATTCATTTGGGAAACATTGTTCCCTTAAAGCGTCACTGATTAACAAAGCCAGGATGGAAATACATTCGGTAACAAACTTAAGATGTGGAGCATGTTAGGTATTGCCATTTCTATATAGTAACTCTTTCTTAATCCAACCACTACTCTATCATTAAACATCACACAGTACCTTGGTACGGAAGATTATTTGTGCCATTTTGCATTTTGATGTTTCCTCCTTTTGGATGAATGATGACATGGCCTTCAAATTCTCTGTACCTATTTTCTTAAGGTTTCGCAACAATGAAATCGGTATGAACTGCTATAAAATTGAATACATGTATACAGTAAAATCATTATGTACCAGAAATCCTTATCGTATCACATGACACTTTCATTTAATTTCTAGAGTATTTTTGTATTTCCGATGAATGTTTGATAAGAATATTCCCATGCATTAAATGTGATTTTTATTGGCATGTTATTTTGTCGAAGTCCAGATATCCCACGATAATCATAAACATGTTATACTATCTCCAACACTATGTCGTGTAAACAATATTAATTGATATGTGATATTGGTAGATATTGTGTGGAATTTGTTCGCGCAACATTCTCGTGAGATTTAACGGAATGTCAATCTCAGACGATGCTATTCCTACCATACTCCCGCGAGATCTGATAGGATATCGGTTGGTTATCTGTCAGATCAATCCAAACGTTTGAAAAGGGATACTATTGCAGTTTTCCAGAGCACGCAAGGAGTAGCAGGAATCCTTCGGGATAATAATTAAAGGTTGCACGACTTAGCTGTAAGTATAGTGATTATATCAGCCACAGGGATGTCTTCCTTCACAGTGCTATCATCACCACGCCGAAGAAACAATCGATGTTTGTCGTACAGCCAACTAACAAAAGTTATGGCTAGTAATGAAAACTATCGTTAACTCGCCTTCATGGTATTAGAACAAAGCTTTGGTAAGAGGAAAATTTTGTTTATATATTATTTCCAAATTATTACGTAAATCGCCGAAAATTAGAACTTATACTGAGTTCAAGATAAATATAAATTTGTCAAAATCAAGTTTTAACAGCAATATTCATGTGTATGTCGTACTTCTAAAGACCCATTTTATTGGATTAACAATCATCAGTATCGCCAACCTTCTATTACGAGTACATTGTTTTTGAAGCTGCCAATGAAAGATAATGGAATTGATGAAAATTTCAGAACGGTACGGTAAAATCAACATAAATATGTATTATAAAAAATAATATCTACTAACGTCACCGATAACATAATAAGAGTTCAATTCAAATTTGAAACTGCAGTGAAGGCACAATTGAATTACATAAGAGTAATTGAACAGCAATGCTTGTAGAGGTAGCATACACGTAACTTTGTTACTTGAATAGTGGTAAATTAAATGTAGCATACACTTAGCTTTGTTACTGGAGTAGTGGTAAATTAAATGTAGCATACACTTAGCTTTGTTACTGGAGTAGTGGTAAATTAAATGTAGCATACACTTAGCTTTGTTACTGGAGTAGTGGTAAATTAAATGTAGCATACACTTAGCTTTGTTACTGGAGTAGTGGTAAATTAAATGTAGCATACACTTAGCTTTGTTACTGGAATAGTGGTAAATTAAATGTAGCATACACTTAGCTTTGTTACTGGAGTAGTGGTAAATTAAATGTAGCATACACGTAACTTTGTTACTGGAGTAGTGGTAAATTAAATGTAGCATACACTTAGCTTTGTTACTGGAGTAGTGGTAAATTAAATGTAGCATACACGTAACTTTGGTACTGGAATAGTGGTAAATTAAATGTAGCATACACTTAGCTTTGTTACTGGAGTAGTGGTAAATTAAATGTAGCATACACGTAACTTTGTTACTGGAATAGTGGTAAATTAAATGTAGCATACACTTAGCTTTGTTACTGGAGTAGTGGTAAATTAAATGTAGCATACACTTAGCTTTGTTACTGGAGTAGTGGTAAATTAAATGTAGCATACACTTAGCTTTGTTACTGGAGTAATGATAAATTAAATGTAGCATACACGTAACTTTGTTACTGGAGTAGTGGTAAATTAAATGTAGCATACACTTAGCTTTGTTACTGGAGTAGTGGTAAATTAAATGTAGCATACACGTAGTTTTGTTACTGGAGTAGTGGTAAATTAAATGTAGCATACACTTAGCGTTGTTAGAGTAGTGGTAAAGTAAATGTAGCATACACTTAGCTTTGTTACTGGAGTAGTGGTAAATTAAATGTAGCATACACTTAGCGTTGTTAGAGTAGTGGTAAAGTAAATGTAGCATACACTTAGCTTTGTTACTGGAGTAGTGGTAAATTAAATGTAGCATACACGTAACTTTGTTACTGGAGTAGTGATAAAGTAAATGTAGCATACACTTAGCGTTGTTAGAGTAGTGGTAAAGTAAATGTAGCATACACTTAGCGTTGTTAGAGTAGTGGTAACTTCAATGAAACATATTCTTTCATTTTATACTAGTTTAGTGACCGATCTACAAACCCTTTTGAATGGAGCGAATAGGTTTTATATCAGAATTTCCTAGCAGAATATTCTAAATAAGAAATATGCCTTTGTTAAACTAGGCATAATGTTTCCATTTCACCATGGTCATTTCATTGATTCGAATGAACAATACAACAATACAAAAGTTTTTAACTGGTAATTTATTAAGCAAACACTTTTCATTGCTACTGAGGTAGTGGTAACTTTATGTAGTGGACACATAACTTCGGTGCCTCGAGTAGTGGTAACTCTGTGTGGTGTACACTTAACTTCGGTACCTTGTGTAGTGGTAACTCTGTGTGGTGTACACGTAACTTCGGTTCCTTGAGTAGTGGTAACTCTGTGTGGTGTACACTTAACTTCGGTGCCTTGTGTAGTGGTAACTCTGTGTGGTGTACACTTAACTTCGGTACCTTGTGTAGTGGTAATTCAGTGTGGTGTACACGTAACTTCGGTACCTTGTGTAGTGGTAACTATGTGTGGTGTACACTTAACTTCGGTTCCTTGTGTAGTGGTAACTCTGTGTAGTGTACACTTAACTTCGGTGCCTTGTGTAGTGGTAATTCAGTGTGGTGTACACTTAACTTCGGTACCTTGTGTAGTGGTAACTCTGTGTGGTGTACACTTAACTTCGGTACCTTGTGTAGTGGTAACTCTGTGTGGTGTACACTTAACTTCGGTGCCTTGTGAAGTGGTAACTCAGTGTGGTGTACACTTAACTTCGGTACCTTGTGTAGTGGTAATTCAGTGTGGTGTACACTTAACTTCGGTGTCTTGTGTAGTGGAAACTCATTGTGGTGTACACTTAACTTCGGTGCCTTGTGTAGTGGTAATTCAGTGTGGTGTTCACTTAACTTCGGTGCCTTGTGTAGTGGTAACTATGTGTGGTGTACACTTAACTTCGGTGCCTTGAGTAGTGGTAATTCAGTGTGGTGTACACTTAACTTCGGTGCCTTATGTAGTGGTAACTCTGTGTGGTGTACACTTAACTTCTGTGCCTTGTGTAGTGGTAATTCAGTGTGGTGTACACTTAACTTCGGTGTCTTGTGTAGTGGTAACTTGTGGTGTACACTTAACTTCGGTGCCTTGTGTAGTGGTAACTCCGTGTGGTGTACACTTAACTTCGGTGCCTTGTGTAGTGGTAACTCTGTGTGGTGTACACTTAACTTCGGTGACTTGAGTAGTGGTAACTCTGTGTGGTGTACACTTAACTTCGGTGCCTTGAGTAGTGGTAATTCAGTGTGGTGTACACTTAACTTCGGTGCCTTATGTAGTGGTAACTCTGTGTGGTGTACACTTAACTTCTGTGCCTTGTGTAGTGGTAATTCAGTGTGGTGTACACTTAACTTCGGTGTCTTGTGTAGTGGTAACTGTGTGGTGTACACTTAACTTCGGTGCCTTGTGTAGTGGTAACTCCGTGTGGTGTACACTTAACTTCGGTGCCTTGTGTAGTGGTAACTCTGTGTGGTGTACACTTAACTTCGGTGACTTGAGTAGTGGTAACTCTGTGTGGTGTACACTTAACTTCGGTGACTTATGTAGTGGTAACTCTGTGTGGTGTACACTTAACTTCGGTGCCTTGAGTAGTGGTAACTCTGTGTGGTGTACACTTAACTTCGGTACCTTGTGTAGTGGCAATATAAGAGAGTTATTTGAAGTTTAGATTATGTCCACTTTAAGACACCTATCTAACGTGATGGATATTTATGGATAACTATATATCTTAAATAATATGTTATACTTTGAAATAACAATCTTCGGTTTAGAAACATTTTACACATTTAAGCAATTGATAACAATAAAATCCTTGGTTTGAGGTTTCATGTCCTTGTGTAAATGTCAGAAAGTCTCATTATCATTCTCTGCAGAACTACTTTACAGTAGCGATGCAATATATAGCCAAGGAATGCGGCGTTTATATCTTCAGTTTACTATCGTCAAACGTCGGCATGTAACTCCAGCTATAAGTATCTTGTCCCGGTGGAGTTTTTAGGTAGAACGATTTTCTAGCTATTCTCATTAGTATAATGATAATAAGCAAGACTTTGGTTACACGGCACTCCTATGTACAACCTTTTAACAGTTTCGCCTGTGACGTGTAATCACTGAATAAATTCTGTCAGTTTTTTTCTAGAATGTAGTCATATGAAAGTTATAACTTTGTTTTCTCCTCAAATGATACGACATTATAGTAATTTACATAAAAAAATCCACATTTCAAGTCTTTACCGAGGGTGTTACAGATAAATACTCGGTATCTATTAAGTCTGTATTATACTGTTTTCCCGTCCTTACGTAAAGGGAGGTAATTTTGAATCAGATCGCCTTATATCCAAAGGACCCATTTGTTACTATCTTGAAATTCAAAACAAAAATCGCACAAGTTAATATTTCGACATTTTGCAGTGCCCTTAAAATGAATTTCATAGATTCGGATTTCTTAATCACATGTACTTTTGTCCTCACTGCTGTTACTGACCCTGTCGCTTTCGGTTTTTGATTAAATATTTTATACATACGAAGATTACGTAAAATTAGCTATTTTCAATTACAAATCTTAAAAGGAAAGTTAAAACGTCAAACTATAACAGACCGAAATAGGAACAATTACTTTTTTTCAAACAAATTATTTTTTTGATTGTTTGTCATATGTATACCACATCCCATGTAGAAACATTTTTGTGGGTTTCGTTAAACTCGTATTAAACATATGTCATTGTCCGTGTGTTATTAAACAGCTACTAGAGACACGTTTGTAACCTCTATGCTTCACCAATAAGCCTAATTAAACCATTACATCACAGGAGCACGTGCTGTATGTGGAAGTAGGTCGTCTGTTTGTCGTATGTCTTAATACTTCTACCACCTTGGCATCGCGTCAGACATCATGGCGGCCTGTTATCTAATCCCGCATTAACGTAATCTAGTATGTTCCACCTATCTCTGTAATTAGTTTGAAAACTGATCAGAGTACAAGATGATTCCTTCTTAATCAATACCATGTTCATAGGAAACCATTACATTTCGTTATAACATCCTGACATCCCTTATCTTAAAATATACATATCAGATGAAGGACGAAAACAGCCCAAATAGTGAATACCAAAACCATCAGAAAGATTAATTAAGATAAAAACGGACTGGAGTACCACCGCTTTGGTTTGATGCAATTGTTATCGAAAGCAAATAAATGATAGGAAAAAATAGAATATTGTCTGTACTGGACGTGGTGTCATTTCATGGTATACCCCATGAGAACAGTGATACTGTACAGGTCAGTATTCCGGTCTGAGGATACAAACTCACAGCTCCGTTGTTGTGTACTATTTTCGCTATTGAGAAGTGACATTACTTTCTTGTTTTATTATCATTGTACTTTTTCAAGAATTTCCGTGTAAATCCCTCTTTTGTATATATTTTGCCCTAGTTTTATTGAATTTAAATTTGAATTGCGATGAATTATGATTACGAAGACGTTGGTAATTTCTTATTTTTTGCAACACAACATTTCAGAGTAGAGGTAGGTGGTATGCTGATAGAAAGGGTATATGTCCATCTTTCAAACATCGAGTTTGTGCATTTCTGCATTTTGTGTACAAAGAGTACGTGCTATGTTTGTTTGTGTCGAGGCGGGCGCAATTTTTGATTAAATTTAACAATATCAATAGTAATTTTGAACATATAGCGGCAATCAAGGAATTTAAAGATTAACCGAAAGTAATGTCAAACACCAGTTAGCAATGTCAAACACAAGAAAGGAATGTCAAACACCGGAAAGCAATTTCAAACACAAGAAAGGAATGTCAAACACAAAAAGGAATGTCAAACACAAGAAAGGAATGTCAAACACAAGAAAGAAAATATCAAACACAAGAAAGGAATGTCAAACACAAGAAAGGAATGTCAAACACAAGAAAGGAATGTCAAACACAAAAATGGAATGTTAAACACAAAAAAGAATGTCAAACACAAGAAAGGAATGTCACACACAAGAAAGGAATATCAAACACAAGAAAGAAATGTCAAACACAAGAAAGGAATGTCAAACACAAAAATGGAATGTCAAACACCAGTGAGCAATGTCAAATACCAGTGAGTAATGTAATGTTAAACACCAGTAAGCAATGTTAAACACAAAAATGGAATGTTAAACACAAAAATGGTATGTCAAACACAAAAATGGAATGTTAAACACAAAAAGCAATGTCAAACACAAGAAAGAAAATGTCAAACACAAGAAAGGAATGTCAAACACAAGAAAGGAATGTCAAACACAAGAAAGAAAATGTCAAACACAAGAAAGGAAAGTCAAACACAAGAAAGAAAATATCAAACACAAGAAAGAAAATGTCAAACACAAGAAAGAAAATGTCAAACACAAGAAAGGAATGTCAAACACAAGAAATGGAAAATGTCAAACACAAGAAAGAAAATGTCAAACACAAGAAAGGAATGTCAAACATAAGCAAGGAATGTCAAACAAGAAAGAAAATGTCAAACACAAGAAAGGAATGTCAAACACAAGAAAGAAAATGTCAAACACAAGAAAGGAATGTCAAACACAAGAAAGAAAATATCAAACACAAGAAAGGAATGTCAAACACAAGAAAGAAAATATCAAACACAAAAAAGAAAATGTCAAACACCAGAAAGGAATGTCAAACACAAGAAAAGAATGTCAAACACAAGAAAGAAAATGTCAAACACAAGAAAGGAATGTCAAACACCAATGAGCAATGTTAAACACAATAAGGAACTTCAAACACCAGTGAGCAATGTTAAACACAAAAAGGAATATCAAACAACAGAAAGAAAATGTCAAACACAAGAAAGCAATGTCAAACACAAGAAATAAAATGTCAAACATAAGAAAGGAATGTCAAACACAAGAAAGGAATGTCAAACATAAGAAAGGAATGTCAAACACAAGAAAGGAATGTCAAACACAAGAAAGGAATGTCAAACACAAGAAAGGAATGTCAAACACAAGAAAGGAATGTCAAACACAAGAAAGAAAATATAAAACACAAGAAAGGAATGTCAAACACAAGAAAGAAAATATCAACCACGAGAAAGAAAATGTCAAACACAAGAAAGGAATGTCAAACACAAGAAAGGAATGTCAAACACAAAAAAGGAATGTCAAACACAAGAAAGGAATGTCAAACACAAAAATGGATTGTTAAACACAAAAATGGTATGTCAAACAAAAAAATGGAATGTTAAACACAAAAAGCAATGTCAAACACAGGAAAGAAAATGTCAAACACAAGAAAGGAATGTCAAACACAAGAAAGAAAATATCAAACACAAGAAAGGAAAGTCAAACACAAGAAAGAAAATATAAAACACAAGAAAGGAATGTCAAACACAAGAAAGAAAATGTCAAACACAAGAAAGAAAATGTCAAACACAAGAAAGAAAATATAAAACACAAGAAAGGAATGTCAAACACAAGAAAGAAAATATCAACCACGAGAAAGAAAATGTCAAACACAAGAAAGGAATGTCAAACACAAGAAAGGAATGTCAAACACAAGAAAGAAAATGTCAAACACAAGAAAGGAATGTCAAACACAAAAATGGATTGTTAAACACAAAAATGGTATGTCAAACAAAAAAATGGAATGTTAAACACAAAAAGCAATGTCAAACACAGGAAAGAAAATGTCAAACACAAGAAAGGAATGTCAAACACAAGAAAGAAAATGTCAAACACAAGAAAAGAAAGTCAAACACAAGAAAGAAAATGTCAAACACAAGAAAGAAAATGTCAAACACAAGAAAGGAATGTCAAACACAAGAAAGAAAATATAAAACACAAGAAAGGAATGTCAAACACAAGAAAGAAATGTCAAACAAAATAAAACACAAGAAAGGAATGTCAAACACAAGAAAATATCAAACACAAGAAAGAAAGTCAAACACAAGAAAGGAATGTCAAACACAAGAAAGGAATGTCAAACACAAGAAAGAAAATGTCAAACACAAGAAAGGAATGTCAAACACAAAAATGGATTGTTAAACACAAAAATGGTATGTCAAACAAAAAAATGGAATGTTAAACACAAAAAGCAATGTCAAACACAGGAAAGAAAATGTCAAACACAAGAAAGGAATGTCAAACACAAGAAAGAAAATGTCAAACACCAGAAAGAAAATGTCAAACACAAGAAAACAATTTCAAACACAAGAAAAATAAAATGTCAAACACAAGAAAGGAATGTCAAACACAAGAAAGGAATGTCAAACACAAAAATGGAATGTCAAACACAAGAAAGGAATGTCAAACACAAGAAAGAAAATGTCAAACACAAGAAAGGAATGTCAAACACCAGTGAGCAATGTTAAACACAAAAAGGAACTTCAAACACCAGTGAGCAATGTCAAACACAAAAAGGAATATCAAACAACAGAAAGAAAATGTCAAACACCAGAAAGCAATGTCAAACACAAGAAATTAAATGTCAAACACAAGAAAGAAATGTCAAACACAAGAAAGGAACGTCAAACATAAGAAAGGAATGTCAAACACAAGAAAGAAATGTCAAACACAAGAAAGGAATGTCAAACACAAGAAAGGAACGTCAAACATAAGAAAGGAATGTCAAACACTAGAAAGGAACGTGAAACACAAGAAAGGAATATCAAACACAAGAAAGAAATGTCAAACACAAGAAAGGAATGTCAAACACAAGAAAGGAATGTCAAACACCAGTGAGCAATGTTAAACACAAAAAGGAACTTCAAACACCAGTGAGCAATGTCAAACACAAAAAGGAATATCAAACAACAGAAAGAAAATGTCAAACACCAGAAAGCAATGTCAAACACAAGAAATAAAATGTCAAACACAAGAAAGAAAATGTCAAACACAAGAAAGGAATGTCAAACACAAGAAAGGAATGTCAAACACAAGAAAGAAAATGTCAAACACAAGAAAGGAATGAAAGAAAATGTCAAACAAAAGAAAGGAATGTCAAACACAAGAAAGGAATGTCAAATACAAGAAAGAAAATGTCAAACACAAGAAAGGAATGTCAAACATAAGGAAGAAAATATCAAACACAAGAAAGAAAATGTCAAACACAAGAAAAAATGTCAAACACAATGTCAAACAAGAAAATGTCAAACACAAGAAAGGAATGTCAAACACAAGAAAGAAAATGTCAAACACAAGAAAGAAAATGTCAAACACAAGAAAGAAATGTCAAACACAAGAAAGAAAATGTCAAACACAAGAAAAGAAAGTCAAACACAAGAAAGAAAATGTCAAACACAAGAAAGAAAATGTCAAACACAAGAAAGGAATGTCAACCACAAGAAAGAAAATGTCAAACACAAGAAAAGAATGTCAAACACAAGAAAGAAAATGTCAAACTCAAGAAAGGAATGTCAAACACAAGAATGTCAAACACAAAATGTCAAACAAACAAGAAAGGAATGTCAAACACAAGAAAGAAAATGTCAAACACAAGAAAGAAAATGTCAAACACAAGAAAGGAATGTCAAACACAAGAAAGAAAATGTCAAACACAAGAAAGGAATGTCAAACACAAGAAAGAAAATGTCAAACACAAGAAAGGAATGTCAAACACAAGAAAGAAAATATCAAACACAAGAAAGAAAATGTCAAACACAAGAAAGGAATGTAAAATACAAGAAAGGAATATCAAACACAAGAAAGGAATGTCAAACACAAGAAAGAAAATGTCAAACACAAGAAAGGAATGACAAACACCAGTGAGCAATGTTAAACACAAAAAGGAACTTCAAACACCAGTGAGCAATGTTAAACACAAAAAGGAATATCAAACAACAGAAAGAAAATGTCAAACACTAGAAAGCAATGTCAAACACAAGAAATAAAATGTCAAACACAAGAAAGAAATGTCAAACACAAGAAAGGAACGTCAAACATAAGAAAGGAATGTCAAACACAAGAACGAAATGTCAAACACAAGAATGGAATGTCAAACACAAGAAAGGAATGTCAAACACAAGAAAGGAATATCAAACACAAGGAAGAAATGTCAAACACAAGAAAGGAATGTCAAACACAAAAATGGAATGTCAAACACGAGAAAGGAATGTCACACACAAGAAAGGAATGTCAAACACAAGAAAGGAATGTCAAACATAAGAAAGGAATGTCAAACACAAGAAAGGAATGTCAAACACAAGAAAGGAATGTCAAACACAAGAAAGGAATGTCAAACACAAGAAAGAAAATGTCAAACACAAGAAAACAATGCCAAACACAAAAATGGAATGTCAAACACAAGAAAGGAATGTCAAACACAAGAAAGAAAATGTCAAACACAAGAAAGGAATGTCAAACATAAGAAAGGAATGTCAAACACAAGAAAGGAATGTCAAACACAAGAAAGGAATGTCAAACACAAGAAAGGAATGTCAAACACAAGAAAGGAATGTCAAACACAAGAATGGAATGTCAAACACAAGAAAGGAACGTCAAACACAAAAATGGAATGTTAAACACAAAAATGGAATGTCAAACACAAAAAGCAATGTCAAACACAAGAAAGAAATGTCAAACACAAGAAAGGAATGTCAAACACAAGAAAAGAACGTCAAACATAAGAAAGGAACGTCAAACACCAGAATGGAATGTCAAACACAAGAAAGGAACGTCAAATACAAAAATGGAATGTTAAACACAAAAATGGAATGTCAAACACAAAAAGCAATGTCAAACACAAGAAAGCAATGTCAAACACAAGAAAGGAATGTCAAACACAAGAAAAGAACGTCAAACATAAGAAAGGAACGTCAAACACAAGAATGGAATGTCAAACACAAGAAAGGAATGTCAAACACAAGTAGGGAAGGTGCACCAGTCTAATAATTCAATGAATTTCGTAATTTTCATATAACTTACAATCGTAGAAGACGTCAAGTTTATAATCTGAACCTCGCAACTATCCGAATGAATTGAAATATGGCATATGGGTTACAATAAAAAAAAACCCCGCCGGGTGTTTCTGTAGACTGAGTTACACCTTTTGAAGCACATGAACTTGGCATAAACTTCCAATCCAAGGCCCATAATATGTGTAATAGTGACAAGGGTTGTATCTAGGGAGAGGAGAAAACCTAACATATATTGTCGATTATGTAATTGTAACATTGTAAGTGTCGTAGATCTTAAGAACACAAAATTACCTGTAAAAGAAATGTTTTATTATTTCAATAAAGTTTGATGAACGACATTGACTAAAAATACATGTACCAAGTCATGACCTGAGGAATTTGGGTATATAGGCAAAAGTGGCCAATTAGACATTTCCTTGTCCTCTTGTCACTTATGAGTACCTCAATAACTATGGTGATAACGACAAATCTAGACATGTAGCGGTCGACTGTACCACTGACCGTGTCCACACAGCATGTCTTTGGGTGGTGTTATGTCTCGTACTTTGTAGAAATTTCATATCAACATCGATGTGCTCACTTCCTTCAACAGCAACTACCATTTTTTTCATTGATCGACTAAGATATATGTATGTAGTTTTATGACACGTTGCTTCCAACATTAATCCATACGTTGTCGGATTGTGAAAATTAAACTCATCAATAATTTCCACTGGAAAAACGAACAGTTCTATGTAGCGCGATCAAGTAACGAACCTCCAAAGATTAAAAGTTGTCTTCATGTCGATAGGTGTATTGACGAAACCTGATAATATCCGAGGTAATAACTTCCTCTTTCTAGGCGTATGTTATTGATCGACAAGACAAAAATATTGTCATGTAATTATTTTTGCTTCACATAGATGTTGCAATTCTGTTTTTGCTGAGATTTGCTAGTTTTAATGTAAAACAAGTCATTTCAAAATATTCTTTATAGTTGTTCATATTTTTTTTCTTTCCGGTCGCTCTTGATTAATAAATTCAATTTAGGATTGAATACGAAACTCGTGAATGCCTGTCTAATAATTACTTACAAGTAGATACTGTGTAACCCAAGAGTATCATAAAACTGATGCATTCTTCAGGAGGATTTTTGAGATATAAGAGGAGACGACAGAGAATAAAACTCGGTCGAAATAAAAGTCAAAATCGAGATCGGAAAGTGTCCTCACCCGTGAATGACTAAGTATGTTTTTGTCAAATTTAAGCAGTGCGACGAACTCATACTGATAACCATGATTTTGTTAACGAACCCAATAGGCGTATTAAAAAGTAGCAAACATGTCACAAAGTGAGCTGGGTTTTTTTTTTTTTTTTTTTGGTAAGTATATCGTTTGTATCCCCTTGACGCTTGGCAATAACCTCCATCCAACATCCTTTCATGACGCCCTATCTACTTCATATCCACTCAAGGACATTGTAATATTAACATATCTGCATTTTCCTGTTGTTTTCGTAGTTTGTCTTTGATCATCAGCTATCAGGGTGATTATGATAGTAGTGAGAAAAGCAAGCTTTAACCACGTTGGAACCTGAGATATTCTCATTCAACAATCACGATAAAGTTGAAAGAATGAACCATTTTGAAATATATTTGCATCTTCAAGACAGATGACAGGTGTACATGTTCTTAATTTAGATGTCTTTGTTGTTATTATTTATCAATACTTTTTGATAATAATATTGTAAATTCAATAAACGTTCAAAGCAAAACGATGCTTAATGTTATTTTTCACGGAAACCATCAAACATACCACGATTTTTCTGGGTTTTTTTCAAAGCTTTTATCATTTTTAGCGATTTTAATACATTCTCGAATACAGCGGAAATTAAGACCTCTCGAATCTTTTAAACAGAAAGGAAAACCTGGTGAGAAAAACAACGACCATGACATCCTATGTTATGCATGGTTTCCTAGGCAACCACGTCAATATGAATAAGACAAAATCACGAAAGTTAATAAGAAACTTGGATATCGTAAAAGCTGTACAGACTTTCTTGTAATTATCCTCCAAAGTACCAGTGACAGTTAGCTGGATCGTTAGTAAGTCAGATATATTGCGTAAGAAATTATTTACGAGATCAAGAACGTATCTCTATAAGATTACCGGAAGTTGACTATCTATCACGTGAGCTGATGAGTAATTTAAAAGATGAGATCTGTCTTGTATGTCTAGTCCCTATCCAATTCTGTTGAGGATGTTTCTTGACGTTAGGTATATATAATGATTGTAGGTATGTACTAATGAGTATTGGGCACTGACTTTCAAGTTTGATTCATGTGGGGTAGATCTGTATGTTATATAAAAATATGATATTTATTTAATTGACAAACTACAGATGAGTTCGAAGCTGCTAACTGAAATAAATATGAATTTATGGCTTGAAATATCCAATTTAATTACATACTTTCATACCACTGAGAAAAAGGATTTAAATGTGGCTTTATGGTTTAGAAATTTAATGTATGGTTATAATACCGAAAACCCTTTTACCTGAATTCATTACAACCAGGTGCAATGATTAATTAAATCGGCAAATCGATATGAGTTTTAAATCATAAGCCGATGAGTATATATACTACACCGAAACCTCGTTATCTCGAACTCGGCGGGACCGTGGTGAAAATTCAAGATAACCGTATATTCGATTTAAGCGAGTTCGAGTGTATAGTGCAAAGTTAAGCAAGGACCGACGTAATGCTTTCAACTAAACAGGGTATTCGAGTTATACCATTTCAAGATAACGAGGTTCGATTGTAACACATTAATAAGAACAACAAAAACAAAACAAAAACTATAATGATTTTGCGCCCATTTAAGCATAGTGTCGAAATTCCGAAAATGAACATATTTTTATCATTATCTAAAAATGTGTGTGTAGTTATTTTCATACAGCAGGGAGACATGCATTGTAAGTTAAAATAGAAATATATCATAACTTTCAAAGTAAATCTAAATGTTTCGGTGAGGTGGTCTGGGTCTACAACCACTTCAAAGATGCCGATGTTAAGGCCTTTCAACCAATCATCACTTGAACCACAAGTGACGGCCACCTTCTAATACCAATTTAGAGTTAGATACAGTAAGGTTAAATAATGAATCTCACCGCGTCCATACCTGTTTTGTCTTCCTAGGACTTGTCAGTGATGCTAACATATCTTAGAAAAGAGGCCCACGGAGCCTGTATCGATTGCCTGGTTAAATGGGATTGCTTCATCTATACTAAATAAAAAACATTTAGAATATTTATATCTTTTCCCATTTTTGTCCCCATCCGCCCACACCTCGGAGGCCCGAGAACCATCGGGTCATTGACTTACTGTTACTCAAGAATGCTTCAGATAAAACTGTGGTAGAACCCAGGCGTTCCTTTAGAAGAAGAGACTTTATAAAGGATTTGTTTAATTTCCTCTAATGGGTCTTGCCCCTCCTTGCTCCGGGGCCCTCGAGACCCAATGTTTATACGAAACTGAATAACCATCATTCATTGATACTTCAGACCTAGTTGTAACAAAATATAGGCATTCCTACAGGTGAAGAATGACTTTAAAGCATTTGATCTGTTTCCCTCATTCGGACAAAGCCATTTTCACTCAAGGGAGTCGAGACCCATCATTTATACAAAATTGATTCCAATTCACCCAAAGGCACTTCATACTTTCCTACCAAAAAGAATTTTAAAGCGCCCTCGAGGGGAGTGACCCACTGTTCATATAATGTTTTCACCTTCACTCAATAATGCTTTAATCCTGGCATTTCTCTAGAAGTAGAAATATTTTTAAAGTTTTTTCTTCCCTATTTGACCAACATCTCCTCTCCTGGGGCCGGACTTACAATTTATCCAAAATTGATAACCCTTCTACAAAGGATGATGAAGATCGATATTTCCTTCTGGAAGAGTAATATTTCAAATAATTTGCTTTTTTTCCCATACTGAGCCCTGCCCCTTCCCTCCCCAAGGAACCGGAACATAAATTTTATACAAAACTGAGTAACCTTCACCAAAGGATGCTTCAGGCCAAATCTTAGCAAATTCCAGTTACTTCTATCTGATTTGAAAGATTTTAAAGATTTTGTTTAATTTGCCCTTATTTGGCCCCGAAATGAGAACGATATCGAGTCTCGAAGTGTATTGTTTGTCCCATGAAGATCTGACGGGCAGGAGAATCATTACTAGTTTGTTATTGTCAGAAAAGAATACAATTTTTATTTGTTGATGACAACCAATCAAAGAAGGAGAATATTCCTAAATCAGATCAAGGTGGTGACCATAAGAGTTCCCCATATTCGTCATCAATATATATCTCTCAGTTTTCTTTCCATCACTCTGGAATTTCCTCTGTAGCCTCTCGGTTACAAAATTTAGGCCCTTTGCATCACTGACGAGTCCTAGAAGGAAAAAAAGGTGTATTATGATCATTCACACTTGGACTATGTCTTGTTGGCTTACGACGTACTTTTCACGAAGTACGCCCAAGTATTGTTCCCACCCATTTACAGTGTATATGGACTGTCAATCATGTTACATTAAAAAGAGATGGGGTATGCTAATGAACGGAATGGAAGATGTTTTGATGAAAGAAATACTATTTTCAGGCGAGGATATTCAATATTGATTGGTCAAACATTCTTTAGAATTCTTCCTAATCTATTTGTCGTTAAGTTTAGTACTCGGGCATGAGAATAAGACACCGGGAAAATTTTGAGTTGAACCTATATGCCATTGGTGTATGACCTTGAATTCCTGTTTTCAGTGGATGACTTTTTGATAAGACATTAAGACGGTTATGC
This sequence comes from Ylistrum balloti, assembly GCF_031769215.1. Classification (NCBI taxonomy): domain Eukaryota; kingdom Metazoa; phylum Mollusca; class Bivalvia; order Pectinida; family Pectinidae; genus Ylistrum; species Ylistrum balloti. The sequence goes on from NW_026781993.1 coordinate 923,613, forward strand.
CAAATAATTGTATTATCCTATATATATTATATTATCAATATTGCATTCCATTTTTAGTATTGTGGCAGAAAGGAATATAATACGTTAATCATGCGATGAGTTGGGTATGTGTCTTGTATAGAGCACTTTTCCCTCTTGAATATAGAACTTTATTTTACAGGCAGGTATTATCTGTGTCTAATATGGTACTCTGCAAGTGATTATTTCCAATAATACGGACAATAAAGAATCGTTCTTAAAGGACAATAATTAGTAGAAATCCCTATGTAATGATCATCGGCGATTTATGGAAATTTTCTACAGATTATTTCTAAAGTGCAATGCGTGGTAATTAGGATAAAGCAGTTTATCACCGTGGCACTATGTATATTGCTATTTTATCCAGTTACGTAACGTTGAAGCACAAACCTGAAAGAATGATATAAAATTACCGACAAGATTACCAACAGGAAAGGCACCATGATTCTGCCCATTAACACCACCGGCTAAAGCTGATTATGGCAAGCAGCAAGGGGAGTTTCTCCAACAAAAGAAGATTTTTCAGCAACCAACTAGGAGAAAAAGGGGGACAACCTAACAAAGACTGAAACATCCAATTCCGACAATAACAATGATGACGATTATAAACGTTCAAGACAGAGTTTATGGTAGCTGTACGTCCTTTTAACAGCCAGGGTCATTTAAGGACGTGATATGGGTGGTGGAATTCCATGTGGCTAGTAACTGGTAACTTCCCGAACTGGCGATCCAAAATCGTAAAGGGTGACACAAATCACAATACAGATGTTACTAGATTGTACAAAAGACACTAGAGTAAATGCACCTTTAGTCAACACAAAATTATCCATAGATAAAACAGAGCCAAATAATCCAGTAATCCAGCATCATATAGCTGTTTCATTCACGACTCGTCAGTCATGCTAAGGGCTTAACTTTTGAAGCCTTGGAGACGACGGAAGAATAATTCGTTCATAGAAAAGATGTTCGGCTATTGTTAACCTTGCTCTTGCTATTCGTCGATGAAGTAGAAGACGCTTACTTTCTGAAACGCCTGCACATAATTTCCTTGTACTTTCACTTATGGGAAAGTCATGATTTTCCCTATCTATTTATAAGATTTTCTCCAGAAATAGTTTTTTCGAATCGCACAAATTACTTGACAGATATTTTGTTCGTTTGTCTGTCTGTCTGTCTGTCGGTCGGTCGGTCGGTCGGTCTTTGTTTGTTAGTTATTAATTTGTTTCAGCTGTATGGTAACGTATGTTTATATTAGCAACTGATACTTGTATGTAGGAGCATGTTGTATCAAGATTTGTTTGTCCTTTTTGATTGACATACATTAACAGCTTAAATATACATAGAAATTCAGGATAGCATTACAAACGTATTCATCAAATAAAAGTAAAGGATTACGAAATCGATCTTGCAATTCAGGAGAAAATTCCATGTATTCGAAAAAAAAATCAAAATCCACACTTGAATTGGAATTTTATTTGTAAAATAAATGCTATCTTGTTTTACTATATCGAATTTCTGGCATAAAAGTCATCAGAAAAAACTGCGCAATTACATAGGGATCTTGATGACCATAAGAGATACATAGACGATGGAAAAACGGAATAAGATCAATCATTATTGATTAAGATCAAAAACATCAATTAATTAAATCAATAAACCAAACGTTATGTAACTTTATTGCCATGTAGTCGTACAGAATCAAAAACAAAAAAACGTTATTAGATGTTTCGTCAAGATCAAAAACATTGAGTAATTGAGCATGGATTAAAATAAGTGTAGTTTTCCAGGAAAAAAAACCCGCGAGAACGAAATGTTCGTATCGATGATGATAGCATGTAACCTTACATCATCATTCATTCTGACAACTCAGGGAGAAAACATCAGAACCTTTTTTTATCATATGTGACCTTTAGGGAAAGAGTACCATCCATCCTGTCATATACATGTCATTGTGTTTTATAATCAGACAAAAATTAATCAGTGATCATGTCAGTATTGATGGATGATCTATCGTTGAAAATCATATATTGGCTTGTCTTAGTCAACTTCGGAATTGTATTTAGGCATTTAATAAAAACTATTCCAGCAAACAATATTTCTTAACATTAAAGCACCCAGATGTCCGAACTGCTGTTCCAAAATGACACATTTAAAGCTCCAAAACTGCACATTGACGTTCCAAAACTGCACATTGACGCTTTAAACTACACATATTCGCTCCAAAACTGTATAATGACCCTTAAAATCTACACATTATCTCTCCAAAACTATACATTAACGCTTGAAAATTTCACATTGACGCTGCGAAACTGCACATTGGCGCTCCAGACTGCACATTATCGCTCAAAATTGCACACTGCCTTTCCAAAACTGTACATTGACGCTTAAAGACTGCACATTGCCGTTCCAAGTCTAAACATGGACGCTTAAAGACTAAACATTGACATTCTGGACATTTCCTTATCATTATACCTGTTTTGTTTTGCTTCCTATTCAATCTCCATGTAAATTAAGCCATGATTTGGATTTGAAAATCACAAATCTGGTAACCTATTCTTACCAATGTTCACTGGAACCCGTTTAGATATTACTAAATTATATCGAATCATACGTTGTAATAGGGTTAACTTACTGAAATATCCCCATTACAATGATCTATGATACAAAGCAGGCACATCAATTAAACACTTTCATGTTTTGTTCACCGAAGTATTAGTATGATAACTGGTTTATGCATGTGCTGCATAAGTATTAATTATATAAGTTGCCAAAAGTACAGCTGTTTCTCATTTTCGTACTAAATCGTGATAAAGCCATTTACTGCAATTCAAGTTTTGATTCCTAAGATCGTTGTTTGAAATAAAAAGATAATGCTGATTAATCAAATTTTTTCCAACAAAAGTAAAACCTTTTTTTTTTAAATATTGAATTTTCTTAGATTTTTATTGCCAAATATTTTCGTAAGTTCAATTCAACTCACGTTATTTAATTAGTAACTGAATGAGTGAACTCCCGTTCAAATCATTATCAAATGGGAAAAATGTGCAGTTTCCTGTCAAAAACATCATTATTTCATTGATGTGGTGACGGTATTTATTGTTGAATAAAAGAGAAACATACTTCAGAAGTCCATTTTGATGTGCTGTAAAAATATTTTACACAACTTTATTAAATCTCACAGCGAGGTAATTTCTGTGACTGACATTTCATGAATGTAGAAATTGATAAATTACACGTTTTGTTGCCGCCATCGTTATATGGGCAGTAGAAGGAGTTCATATTGAACGAGAAATGTTTTACAAAAGCTGAATACATGACAGGCTATCCTTAAATACACAATTACTGAAAATGTATTTTCTTGATACGATTAGAAAATTGCTGACATGAAATGGTCTTTATAACTTTAAAGTATATGTTGATTTTAAACATAAATTTATATAAACCTCATATTGATTCTTATATACTGTATTTTCATGTAAATAAATCGTTTTCGTATAAGATATATAATGCATATATCATCTATTTTTATATATACAATTCCACATGTGTACTAGATGTCTTTGTTTGGGGTTCGTCAGTAAACCTTTCAAATCTAACATTGTACTGTCGAGCATCCAAGTGACATTTAGTGGATAATTCCACTTTGCTGACCCGAATGGTCAGGGTGACCAGTTGTCTATCCTAAATATTGGGATTTATCTCAAACTTATTTTGAATGATCCTGGTATGACATTGATCAAGTGTTGTTATTTTCTGGATCGGATCAAAATCAGAAAATGCCTGCAGGGCTGCTATCTTCAAAACACATTTCAAATTTCTCCTACAGTTCCACTGGCGCAATGACACTGAACATTAAATGAGTGTTATGATGTTATGGAATTGATGCCGACACAAAGGTTTAATTTTTCGGTTTCGTCAAGAGTTGGACTTTGCAGCCACGACGGCCATTTTCGAACATAATTATCCAAACATGGTTTTACTGAATGACACCAGATTCAACATTTCTCAAGTTGAGATTTAATTCAATTTCAAACTGAAATGATCCAGAGTACCCTATGACCGTTAATGTTTGATTCGGTTTTCTTGTCTGGTATGGCCGCCTTGGCCACAATATTGAAAAGCACATTTTAAAACTTCTCGTTTTCCTCTTGTGACGTGGAGCTGAAATTGAAAAGGGGTTAAGATGTTAATGCTATATTTGCTTCGGCAAAAGAAAAGTTTGATATGGCAGCCATTTTGTTCCATGGTTACGCAGTCCTAGTTTCCACACTCTACATCAAGCATTCCAATCGTCTTCTCGTATTTCACAAGTGGAAAACAGGTAAAGTAAGTTGGGAAAGGCCCCAAGACAGTTCTGTAAAGATGTCTTGTCGGTCCAAAAACAAGGATGACCGTTATGACTGCCATTTTGAAAAACATCTAAACTACAATATAGATTAGTTTAAAGAGTACACTGCATTGTGGATTCATATCCTTACAATATAATTTTGTTGAATGCATATCATGTCCAATTTGTCATATGACCATGTGAAGCTGATAAAGAATCAGATCCCATTCTCCCGTCATAAAATGTCGGTCATAACAATCTAGAAAACTAAATACTTTAGGTCAAGATGAAAGGCGAGAAAATGACAATATTTTTATTCATTAGCTAGATTTGATTACACCAGAGCGACGAAAACACGTCTCATTACAGAACGCATCGAATGTATAAAACGACATACAGGGAGGTATTATATCAGGGGAGGTCAATTCAAATACGATGTTTAATTTATCAACACACTCGGTCATCGACAACAAGTCTCGCGGTCATCGAGATGTGCCTGAACGTAACAAATTTCTCCATTTGAAATGTTTCTTGATGGTAGGGTCCCATGCGATCGGTCGACCTTTAATTCCTTTAAAGAAATTTCTTAGAGATGTTATATTAGCTTAAGAATTTGCTTGTCATACCGTAAACACATTTCATTAGCTACAAGCGATCCGTTGAATGATAAAGAAAAGAAAGCCCCAACCGGAAATATTGGACATGATCCATCATCTGTCGAACTGGACACTCATAATTTAAGCATCATCAGCTTTATTATTTTTTATCCCTACCAAAAAAATAAAGAAAAAGGAATTTATATTTGAAATGGTTTAAGATATCAATCAATATGATCGATGTTAAAATTGATTTTGAAATGTACCTGAGCTAATTTCATCAACCATTTATATTTATAAGATGTTAAATGAAATATTTGGTCTATTCTAAACTTTTCAAAAAACATGGTCAAGCTAACAATGCTTTTTCATCCAGTTAGAGTGGTAGAAATCTCGAACCGTTCCTGGCAGCCTGGTGGCTCTCCGCCTAGCCAAGCTATAACTCTTCAAGTAGTTATACCGAGATACAATCACAGAATTAATCTCACCAAAGTCCGGATTAGACAGAAATATTAGGGTAAATTATTAGTTACATTTTTATTGTAGACAACTTGTACACAAATGCTATTTTGTTCCCCTATCTTTTGATAGGATTTTCACTGATTGAATACATGTTAGGTACATCAGGTTAATGAAAACCCAAACATTTCATCAATACGCACTATAGGAGGTCTGAGCATTTCTGGTATTTTACTATCGCTTTCAATCGATCATTCATTGTAGACCCTCTCTACCGAATCAGAGTTCCCGACGTTTGTATAATGAAACACCGGCTATCGTACTAAAGCATGCCAAATGTGAAGTAACGAAGATGATCCAGGCCTGTTTAAAGAACTCAAAATTTGAAAATCATAGAATGCGTTTTAAGCCTTTTAAGCAGTTACTTTCCAGCGGTCCTGTGATGACTTTGATAAACATAATACCGAGAACGGTTACATTTCAAATACAAACACGAACATTTTTTTTAAACAAATTTATTTGAGACATGTCTTGGATAGCCAGTGGCGCAATTGATACCATTCTTGTCACTCTCATATATGAGTGTACATGTGGTTCGAATCCCTAATCTGATGATAAATGTTGTCATCTGCCCGAGGGTTTCTCTGTTATTTGTTTTTGAATAAAGTTTAGAATATGCTCGGCATGAAAAGACAAGTTTTATATTAAGTGTTTTAAATATCATTCGGTGATGTTTTTCATGACTTAATGAGAGACCATTACATTTGAATTGATATGTTTTAAAAATGTGCTGATAGGGCATTGAAATAGCCAATGAATTTCTACAGCTGAACTCAATACTTAAGCACACTTTGCTAACAAATGTAAAAGATCGTAATGAGCCAAGGGCAAATTTTATCAAAATCAATGATGATTTTTGCAGTCTTGCAAAGAGAGTGTCTCCAACATCTAATATCCTTTCCCTCTAATCGATTTTACCTCGAGTAAGCTTGACATTTCAGGCGATTAATGAAAACATGTTGAACTCACTTTTTTGCTTCATTTCAATTGTAGCCATGACGGATTTGCATTTTATGAAAAACTGTTTTAAACTGGTGTGTTTGTTCATACTCACAAGGAAGAAAATCTATTCTGTCCGGTGTTTGTATATTGTTTGATTTCAAAATACATCAAGAAGAATAAAAATTTAAAATGCAGAAAAAATACTTGCTAATTTTCAAACGCAATTTGACTTGTAGTGTGCTTCAAAACAGAATCACTGAATTAGTTAACGGTGCAATACGAATCACTAAAGGCAATGGCCGTGAACTATGACCTTTCTCGTAGACGTACAATTTCTTCTGATGAAAGGCAAGTCCACAAACTAAATTGTTCTAAACATTTGAAATACATCTGCCTCTAACTTATCATTAACCTAGATTATACAATAATGGTTAATCCAGTGATTAAGGTGATCAGTTTGACAACAATTATCGAGGAACCCGGTTATATTATTCCTGATTCAACCTCCTACAAGGACGAAACAGATGTATGATGCAGTATCACTGAAGAGTCCTAGAAGGACGAAACAGATGTATGATGCAGTATCACTGAAGAGTCCTAGAAGGACGAAACAGATGTATGGTGCAGTATCACTGAAGAGTCGTACAAGGACGAAACAGGTGTGTGATGCAGTATCACTGAAGAGTTCTAGAAGGACGAAACAGATATATGATGCAGTTTAATTCATTATTTGAATCTACTGTATCTAACCCTATTCTTGTATTAAAAAGTACTATTTACGTGTTCGTCTTTTGTACTTCGAGATTGCAGGTTGTAAACACTGCTGGTGAAATTTTAATCCCCGAGGCTTGCCATCATCTTAACAAGTCACGTTTTAATTCACTCGACGAGTGGTACGGTTGCAGAATATACAGATGTATTTGACGCTCTTTTAAAATGATCAGATATATGAAAATTATTGAATTCATTGAATACTGGGACTAATCCATCTACCAATCTAAATTTTGACATTTCTTCCGGTCACTTAGGATTTTTCTAAGTCACCTCCAAGACTTCAAAATCTAACGTACCGGGGAGACAAGGTGTAGACTAGGGCAAATCCATATCGGTCGAAAGAAATATCAAACACCGATTAGATATCATTTTGATGCCCTTCACAACACGGACGAGTCCTAGAAGGATGAAACAGCTTGATGACGCTGTTTAATTGACAGTTTTTCTCCTTTCTATTCAACTCTAAATTTGCATGACAAGAAGCTGGTCACTTGTGTCTTTTGTACAATCTCCTACATGTAACCAAAGCAGTATGCAGGGCTAAAACAATGACATCGTTCTAAATTTGATTTCACTTACAGCAAGAATTAGATAAGTCATAATCGGAATCGAGAGATCGTATAAAAACACAGGATAATATCACCTTTTAATACAAACTTAGAAATATATACAGTACAGATAATGTATTAAAGAAGGCATTGAAAGGTAGGTCGGTAGATGAAATATCCAGGAAGTGTGAATTTGTACAATTCTTAAACTTTAGGTGACTTGCTTATTGTTGCCGATGGCTCTAACGAAAATGGAGGTAATGTTCTACAGGAAGCAAAGACAGATAGGACACAAATAACCAATCGTTCAACCATTGAGTTCACCATGGATTTCAGGATTAATTTTATTTTATTATGAAAATATTGATTTTGTAAATATATATGTTCCATGATAGAATTCATGACGAAACTGAAAGATAAGAAACTGTATTGTCATCCATAATTGTTTTGTTATTGCTACAGTTAGAAAAAGAAAAAAACAGTTTAACGAAATGACTTACACACGAAAAGGTCACACAAGAAAGACTTGCCGGCACTTCGCTTTGCTGTAATTAAAGTCTTTATTTGCATAAATTACACGAATGCTGTGTCATGATATTTTGACAATGGTTTGGGTAGAGTTTTGCTGTTTTGTCAAAAAGTGGTAATTACAAAGTAATGTAAGGTGGGTCAAGCGTCTGGGTAACCAGGCGAGTCGGGCGCGATAGAGTTCTTTGATTCGATGAAAACACTGTAAAGACCGTGTGCTGAATTCTGCGAAGTTTGGTCCACAATTGCACAGTATTGGGCTGAAAGCACACAGACTTAACTTTTGCCGGGCCATTGGGCTATTTTACAGGTAACACTACCTGTTTGCTGCAAGGTTGGAAAATACCACAAAACTGTTATTTCAAAAGGATGTATTTTTCATGCATGAAGTTTCGTTTTCGGTATCTGTTCATTCATTCCATCCTTGAAAATACCAAAAATGAAGCCTTGTTAACATAGCATTATTTACATCTATTCGTTGCTTATATCGATCTATTAGTAAATACTGACAAGCGTCATTTATGTCTTTTAATGTCCGCCAAATTTAAACCACCATAGAAAAATATTTCTAATATCTTTCCATCATTTTACATATTAAACGTGATGTAACTATGTCCATAGAAGACAATGCGACAAAAGAGGAGGACATGTAATGTTCTTAATCAATGACTAAGAATGAATGGAAAGCATTATTTGTGTATAGGGTTCATCGCCTCGTAAACAGCCACCGTCATTTTCAGCTTGATCTTCAATAGTATCTGGTGACTTCCTCACTGAACATAATACAGAAGATCCGTCACATGTCATCCAGGGCAATATGAGCATATTATCTATCCCACGGAAACCAGAATGTCAGCACAAACCATTCCCTTATCTCATTTTCCCGTGAAACAACAACCTGTCTCGAGAAGAGAAAACACTGAGCTGCTTGGCTCCTTACAACGTTCTGCAATGTGCCGTCATAAAAATGGTTTCAGTAATCTGGTTGATATAACGAAAAAGTCGAATTTTGATTAAAATAGCAGTCATAGATTTACATAAAAGTTGTCTTAGTCCCTGATATGACGGATATTTATCAAACGATATAAAGAGATGATGGGTCATTAAACGGCTATTTTTAAATATTTCTACATTGAATTGTCATGGAGTGGGTAAATGGTATCATATCTTACTGTATTGTCATCCATAATTGTTTTGCTATTGTTACAGATAGAAAAAGAAAAAGAAAACAGTTTAACGAAATGGCTTACACACGAAAAGGTCACACAAGACTTCGCTTTGCTGTAATTAAAGTCTTTATTTGCATAAATTACACGAATGCTGTGTCATGCGATGGATGCGAAAAGGTTCTAAGCACAACAACATCTCTTCATCACATAAAAAACTGGAAAATAAATTGATCCCAAGTTTGACATTTAAACAAAAAACAAATTAATTCTTCGCGATATAAAGACCAAAAGTCACAAAAACAAATGTTGCAGACAAAGAGTGGTTTTATTGAAATGTACAAGCTAATTTTATTTTTAAAGTTTAGTGAAGCAATTTTGAATATATAAAGTACATTCTGCACTGTCACAAATATCAATCTAAATAAGTAACATGTTAACGTTAATTCTAGTATGTACTCATGTGACGACAATGTTACATTTATTTTTGTGCGGTGACGCGATAAGGTAAAAGTGATTTTATGACACGGCACAATTTAAAAAGGTGGCATATCTGTGTGATAACGAGATGAAAAGTGGCATATTGGTGTGATGACGAGGTGAAAGGTGACATATTCGTGTGATGACGAGGTGAAAGGTGGCATATTGGTGTGATGACGGGGTGAAAGGTAGCATATTGGTGTGATAACGAGGTGAAAGGTGGCATATTGGTGTGATGACGAGGTGAAAGATGACATATTCATGTGATGACGAGGTGAAAGGTGACATATTCGTGTGTTAAGCCTCTGAAACTTCACATATTCGTGTGATAATGCTGTGGAAAGTGACATATCTGTATGAAGCATCGATGGCACATGCATTGACTGTAATCAGGCCTCGTGACTTAATTTACTTGGTAGTTCGCTCAATCACCAACGTGCCATCTGGCAATCTACGATAACTTATCATAGGTACACAAAGCAGTTCCCATGTGGGTGTGGCATTTCAAATTTATCGAATTGTGTAAATAGTGGTTGGTACCTGACCTTTCGTCTTTTCATTTTATTAACCGCGAATAGACGCCATGCGAAAAAAAGAAAAAACGCCAAACCAGGTAAAAAATGTCATTTATATTTGTGCTTTTGGCATCCTTTTTCCTCTTTTTGTTTATTTGTTTTTCACCGTTCACTTCAAGCCTGCAGTTAAGTGCCTCATTGGTATCAGAACTGATCGACCGAATATGAATGATAATAAAAATTATGCTTCAAAGTGAAAATTACTAAGTTTTTATGTCCGTTATGAGTTGACATCCCACCCCCGAAATGCTGCACTGGTGCATGGGAGCTAACTCCTATACTTCTGTGTGTAAGAAAAGACTTCAGCAGTGCACATTTCGACGAACTGATTCATATCAAATATCGCATATCAGAGTTTGGACAACCATTTCTTAAAACAATGCTTAAAACTGTTATAAATTATCATAAGAACAACAAAGAAGTTGAAAATTAGAAAACAAAAGTGTCAATTTAAAGATGGATACTCTGCAAAAGTATGTGTAACTGATACCTCGACATGTAAAGTATTCGTAATATTTTTTGCGATTGAAATTATCAGAGTTATCAATAATTCAGATTTAGCACTAAATGGAAATGAAAAACATGTACTCGTAGAAACAATGTTTTTGTTCGAAAAAAATAGCATAGGATTTATAATCGATCGCATGTATGAAGTTTTTCAAAGCAACACTAAAAATCTAAATATTAAGAACCATGAAAACAAGTGTAAATTACTTCTTAACCATAATCGAACAGCACCACAACCATACTTACTTTAGGAAACACGAAAAATTAGTATGCTAGTTTGTCGAATTGGTGGACGGGTTGGTTTTGACGACGTCATTGATGTATTTAGCTGACAAAAAAACCCATAAAATTATTACATTTCTTTAGATTATCGCATTTTCTACTTGCAAAATTTACATTTGTCACTTACACAATTACATTTTTATTTTATTTTTTTCAAAATATGTAATGATGCTGTGGTTTGCTGCTGTTTTGCTGCTGTTTGCTGTTATATTACTGCTGTTTTTGCAGCTGTTTTTGCTGTTGTTTACTCTTGTTTTGCTGTTGTTATTTGAAGCTGTTTAATGCTGTTTTGCTGTAGTTGTTTGCTGTGTGTTGGGTGCGACAAAACCCTGCAGCAAACCCAACAGTTATTTCCAGACAATGCAGGAAAGATTAATAAAATATGTTACCCGTAACTGAGCAAGCTCGGACTATATCGTGGGCCAAGATCCTGTAAGTGGCCCAACCAAGGCGTTAACCGAGGTTAGGATGTTACAGGACCTTAGCCCGAGATTTAGATACCCCGATCTCGCTCAGTTTTAGGTAATAGATTTTTTCTCGCACCCACTACTGTGAAAATTATTCAATATTTCATCAGAGTTTGCGTATCCTGCGGGAGCCTTAAACTACCCACACAGTCTCTTCACTTCTAAACAACGTTTGGATAGTGCCCCATAAGCAGTATAGGCAGCACTTACAAAAATACAACACATTTTACTGTGAAGATTTCTATTTCATTTTGAATACGATTGATTAAAGAGAATGTCTTTGAAATTTTAACAGCGAACTAATCTACGCTTCTGTTGAAATGCACGGGTGTAGGTGCCACCCACGCCTAAACGCGGATGAATACACCGATGTGTAAAAAATCCGCGAAAACGCAAGTAAGGAACTAGACAGGCAGTAAAATCTATGATGGGGTGTTACGTGGGATATTCCTGTCTGAGGCGCCAAAAAGCACCGGAAACAAAAAATAGAGAGGGTACAATGCATTTCTGATAGCACAGTCATAGAAACAGACAAGTAAACTGAAGTTAACCCCCCCAAAACTACCTACTAAGCGTTGTGGACTACCAGCCCTCTGTGAAAGCATACAAGTATACAGACAGGGAAATGACTATTTAGTGAAATTATTCCTGATTCTTCATACAGCTAGAGTTGTAAAGGAATTTACCACTCTGAATTAAGTCTCTGGACCTTGCTAACGTGAGGCTATTGAAGGATTCATATGGGGCAATAGAAGCAATTCGGTAAATGCAGTTTTTGTTATACTTTTTGGATAAAATTGGTACAATTTCAAGCCTTTCTACATAGCATCATGTTCTGTACAAATAATATTTTCATTTCAATTGATTCTTTTTTTTTTAATTTGGGACTTTAAATGTTTTGTTGATTTTTAAATCAACACACTATTCTTGAATAGTTAGCATCATTTCTGTGAACACTGTTATAAAGTAGCAACATGATTATTGGAGAGCACCTTAGTCTCTGGTCATTTTGATATATCATAAGCCTGTTTCCGTGTGAAATTTGGGAGCTCTGACTACCGTCAGGAAACTAATATTGTCAACCTTAACTATAGGCTTCGTTTGAGTCGAAATTCGGATAAGTCGAAATATTTTCCTCGTTTCTTAGAATTTCGAGATAACGAGTTTCGACTGTATTTGAAAGTTTGCATTGTGAATGGGGTCATAACCTTAAGACAGAATTTGTCCCGAGATCTTTGTATGTCACATAGTAAGATATAGTGGTGGTGGGAATGGATGATGGAATAGTCGTGTACGCTACAGACAGATGTGACAGATGGAGCAGACGCGGAATTCCCCCTTACATCACGTACTGTACACAGACCGGGGATGTTGCCATATTGATATGTGACTAGGTGATATAACACAAACTACAGACATCCTGGGATCTTTAGTGTGTGAGGTCAGACTTCACTAGTGATATTGGACTAGGTGATATAACACAAACTACAGACAACCTGGGATCTTTAGTGTGTGAGGTCAGACTTCACTAGTGGTATGTGACTAGGTGATTTAACACAAACTACAGACATCCTGGGATCTTTAGTGTGTAAGGTCAGACTTCACTAGTGGTATGTGACTAGGTGATATAACACAAACTACAGACATCCTGGGATCTTTAGTGTGTAAGGTCAGACTTCACTAGTGGTATGTGACTAGGTGATATAACACAGACTACAGACATCCTGGGATCTTTAGTGTGTAAGGTCAGACTTCACTAGTGATATTGGACTTGGTGATATAACACAAACTACAGACATCCTGGGATCTTTAGTGTGTGAGGTCTGACTTCACTAGTGATATGTGACTAGGTGATATAACACAGACTACAGACATCCTGGGATCTTTAGTGTGTGAAGTCAGACTTCACTAGTGATATTTGACTAGGTGATATAACACAGACTACAGACATCCTGGGATCTTTAGTGTGTGAGGTCAGACTTCACTAGTGGTATGTGACTAGGTGATATAACACAGACTACAGACATCCTGGGATCTTTAGTGTGTGAGGTCAGACTTCACTAGTGATATTTGACTAGGTGATATAACACAGACTACAGACATCCTGGGATCTTTAGTGTGTGAGGTCAGACTTCACTGGTGGTATGTGACTAGGTGATATAACACAGACTACAGACATCCTGGGATCTTTAGTGTGTAAGGTCAGACTTCACTGGTGGTATGTGACTAGGTGATATAACACAGACTACAGACATCCTGGGATCTTTAGTGTGTAAGGTCAGACTTCACTGGTGGTATGTGACTAGGTGATATAACACAGACTACAGACATCCTGGGATCTTTAGTGTGTAAGGTCAGACTTCACTAGTGATATGTGACTAGGTGATATAACACAGACTACAGACATCCTGGGATCTTTAGTGTGTGAGGTCAGACTTCACTAGTGATATGTGACTAGGTGATATAACACAGACTACAGACATCCTGGGATCTTTAGTGTGTAAGGTCTGACTTCACTAGTGGTATGTGACTAGGTGATATAACACAGACTACAGACATCCTGGGATCTTTAGTGTGTGAGGTCAGACTTCACTAGTGATATTTGACTAGGTGATATAACACAGACTACAGACATCCTGGGATCTTTAGTGTGTGAGGTCAGACTTCACTAGTGATATGTGACTAGATGATATAACACAGACTACAGACATCCTGGGATCTTTAGTGCCTAACGTCTGACGTCATTGACAGGTTGTTACGATCGAAAAAAGAACAATAACACGTGATAAGTCTTTCACACATGTACCATACATATTATCAGGAAATGCTTCAACTGTGGAAGGTGTCTTTTTCGTGTATTAATAACGGAAATCAAAACAATTAACTAAGTACACCATAAAACGTAATTATGGTATGTGTGGGACGGAACACAGATGAATATCGAAATGATTACTTCATTTGTTCTATGGTATCTTTAAAATATACCCATCAATTAAATTTTTTTCTTCGTGAATTTATTTTAAAAAATTTCTGTCTTTTTTGGGACATGTGGATTTTTCATCATAAAAATTCTCAAAGTTCTACGGATAAATTTGTTAAGTGTTACGAATAGTTTACAAGAGCGTACATAATTAAGGATTTGTATGTAATTGTTTGTAATAGATGTACTTTACACTGTAGAGCCAAGAGTGGAAGGGAGACCACTCTTACTAAAACTTACTCTAAAATAAACTTGAACATTGGATTTAAAAAAATCGCCGAAGAACACGAAGCTCTGTTATTATGAACTTACTAGGATATGAAGAAAATATTACATTTAAGAAATATATCACGTTTCCTTAACCCTGGTGATATATGACTTGATTGGGGACACAAAGACACGTGTGTGATTCCTGTTATATATCTATGGATCAGCACGACTAAGATATATATATCCTGAGCCAGAAGGCAATATGAATTGTTTCACCGGGGAAAATTAAATTACTCACCAACCTTCTAAAGTATTTCTACATTGTATGTATGCTTGAACCTCTCCGATCCCCTTCATTATTTCTCTGTGTTTCACTCCCTACTTTCTGTTACTGTATTTCCATCCTAAACACTGAGTTCCGTGTTTCCATGCCCTACACTCTATTTCTGTGTTTCCATGCCCTACACTTACTTTCTGTCGCGGTTTGGTCAAAATTGGTCAGTCGGTATATCATTCTTATTTCTCAGAGTTTCTGCCCTTCGTTTCATTCTGTCATAGCGATGAGCTTGACAGCCGAAGCGGATCGAGAATGGAATATATATATTATTGTCATCACTCTATATTTTTTCCAGGAAACTTAACAGTGAAGTTCGAAGAGAATACGCAACCAGTGTAGCCACGTCAACGACGATGCTCAAGAAAAATATTGGGAAATAAATAACAAGAACATGAAAAAGATGTATATCTAAAATATGCCTTCTAGGAAGAATATATATACAGAGAATACATGGTCAGTGTCTTAATTAGCCTACGTCAAAATACAGCTGATATTTGAAGACACTGCAACTGGCACTGTCATTGTCTGCATACACCTGCCACATACATTGACGGAAAACAGCTGTACTTTAGCACGTGCGGTAATTCGACAGGATTACTCTCTGAATTTTCTTAAATATCACGTTAAAAAATATAAATAGTTGTTGAAAAAGGAGATTTACATGTTGTAATGAATTTGTTCATCTACGAAAATTAATAAAATCACTGAGGAGGCTTGGAACTATATTTCTGTAAGAGCATTTACTTTGGCGTCCGTCATCAGGCAAAATTCAGCGTAACGTCAACATCAGGTAAACACAGACTGAACAACAGAACTGTTTAAGTCTCAATAGTCTGATTTTCAATCAATTTTGCAGGATAGATAGAATACAAAGTCAGTGTTTTAAAATATAAGCTCTATCTTGTCTCGGAAACAAAAATAAAGGTAACTCTAAAAAAACATCCCCAAAATTCTGTAAATGTAGACGAGTTTAACGACATATGAAAAAGAATAGCCAATGACTTACATACAGAACTTGCAGTAAATTTTAACATGTTGTGACTTATGTTGTCGCGACGAGATGTTTTTCCTAAATCTAAAGTTTTTAAAATATCAGACATTTCCTCGCTACTAACAACGATTTAATCAAACACAGAATCTGTTCGAGAATTAAAAACGGGAAATAAATTTGTCACTATGATTCAATGTAGATATGGAATAAACATAATTATTTGAAATATTAGCTTTACCAAAATCACTAATTTGTACATGTCCGGTAACATGATCAGCTAAATGTGGAATAACTTCCTGATAGCCAGACTGCTTAAATAATTTCCAAACTAATCTCCTATATGTTTTAGGATTACTACTTCAAGATCCTCAATATCACCAACGCTTTCATAAAACATTTCTCTTGCCTGCTTTCTCATATTATCGATTTTATTCCGCTGTCTTTTAAATTTCACAATGTTTGAAATGGAATTAATACGTTTAACTGCTTTATGTAGTCTTTCACATTTTCTGAGATCGGAATTCATCCATAACGTATCAGTGAGGTCTTATGTAAACTTTTTATCTAGGAATACAACTCTTAGCAAGTACTAAAAACTGTTAAGTAAATTCAACACTTGTCATATCAACTGAAACACAATTTTGGAAGAGTGTAACCCAGTCAAGGGTATCTATTTAACTGGTTAAAATCAGCATGCTAATATGCCCAAACTTCTGGAGTATACCTACATTTTCTTTCATCTTTGGCGCTTAACGTCCTTGTTCCGGTTATAACCGAGCCTAGGACACGTATACGTACATGAAAGGTTAAAGGGTATTTAAGACAAGAATACTACGCATGCGCCGTGATTACTGATACCGCGATCATTAGCAATTATATGTGAATCGATACGTTTAGAATTATCACTTCATAAAATGGGATCAAGTAAACTATGACTGGTGGGTTCATAAGTAACAGTAGTTAAGTCCATTTCCAACATAATTTGATTTAAAATATGGTTTTGTGATAAAGTAAAAAATCAACATTTACATCACCAACTACTATAACGTTTGAAGTCATTTCTCAAAAGCATATTTAAATTTTTCCTAAAACGGGTGGCATGAATTTTCTGGTCTGTATACCAGAATAACATTTGACGTGCCTTTACAATCTGTACCCGAACTGTTTCCCTGTCCTGGAATTCCAGATCATCCGCTCTCCGAATACATTTTAGTGAATTCGATTAAAGACTAAAATATCAGCACCGCAGAAATTTCTGTCTTTCCTTTAAGGCTCAATAAATCAAGCTAAAACTAATTCTAAAGAAGGCACGTGTTCTTCTACGTATGTTTCAGTAAAACATACAATATCTAATTTGTCAGTTACATCTTCAGTATACTGAAATTTGTTTCTGATATTTCTCACATTTAAGTGCCTTAGCTTGTTTCATCTTTCCAATTTGTATCCATGTTTCTGACCATTTATTATTGATTTGGTGATTGGTAATGGAATATACTTCTGTGTAAGATAGTTTCACCTTACATTTTATTATTTTTTCTGAAGAGCTTTTTTGGCTAGATCATCATCTTTTTCATTTCCAGGAATATTGACAAGTGATGGTACATACTCAACATTTACCAAAATTTCCTGTTGTTTTAAATGTTTATCTAGATTTAGTATAGCATTAATTACGTTTGGTCTTGTACTATTTCAAGTTTGTATTGATTGTAATGAAGAAAGACTACCTGTAATAATTACTGCTCTGTTTGTGAACTTTTTGATGATAATAGGTTTAAGTGTTAATTCTATATCAATAATTTCACTGGTATAAGTGGAGCATTGATGGGTCAGTCTGGGTGATAATGCGATGTCGTTTTCTCCGGAATAAATACCTAACCCTACTCTGTTCATCAGACCCTGTTTATCCAGTGAAGCTATTGTTGGTGGGAATTATTGGGATTTTATTTGTCTGAAGAAGGTGACTGTGTAGTTATCGATACGTCACGCTCTAACCTTCTACTGGTTGTGTTATAAGAACTTCTATTCTATTGACATTACCAACCTGAAGAAAATGTTGGGGGGAAACACAGAAAACACGTTATCACAGGATTCTAGTTTGGTGATATGTGTTTTTAACATGATATTGATGTTTCATTTAAATTTTGTAATCTGGTAATAATTTTATCTCCTGTTTTATTAGAACCGTATACTTCTGAGTTTCTGACTGGTTTTTCTATAACTTGCCTGAGATTGTTCGAGCTATTTTGATCGTTCCAAATTTGATCCCATTTGCGTCCTATAGCTTTATTGATCAGTGAGTAGGCCTCCGTTTTGGTAACTTTGACGTCAATGTCTGTTACGTCACGAGCTAAAGATTGCCAAACTAATTTGTCTGCTTTCTCGTTACCAAGGACATATACATGGGTTGGGACGTATGGTAACTCTACAGTGATCCTCTGATTCTCTAAAAGGTTTAACGAGGATAGAATTGAATTTAGTGTGACGGACCTCGAACTGATAAAGTAACAAGTCTGTGTGGTTGTGTTCGATCAATTAGCCGTAATAGCCTATAGCTATCAACTCACTGGAGTAAACAGATTAATTGTCTGAAATCCTGACTAATATGTTTGTGTTGTCAACAGAGGAAAAACTCATAAACCTCCTCTATTATTTCTTGGGTTTTTTAACTGTTATATCTATCATCACGGACTGTCATGGATACTTCTCTGGCCTCTGTTGGATTTAGCTTTTTGTTGGTTGTGTGGAATTTCATTATTAATTTCCGGTTTAGGTAAAAGCATGGCTTAATCAGAATGTTTGATTGTTCATGTATTTTTTAATTTTTCCAGCTTGATTTTTTGTAATAAATAAACCACCTGATGATCGTACGCTGGCTGCTGGTGTAATTTTACTTTATCCTATGCACAGTTTTCCCAGCATCTTTTAACTAGTTTACTGGGAAGAAAAGTTAGTTCTAAAGTTTCTGTCCTAACCCAATATTTTAGAATTAGTTTCTCTCGTCGAAGTTTTAATGATAATTCGTCCGAATTTGCTAGTAAACTAACTGGCGGTGTGTTTTAATAGCTCCTAGTGCTATTCTTAAAGCTCTGTGCTGTTTTACGTCTAGCACCCTGAGTGCATTATTGGAAGTCGAATGGTATACTTGGCAACCATAGTCTATTTTTGATCTGATAAGAACTCTATATATGTTTAATAATGCAATTTTGTTGGAGACCAGATTGTTGCCGGAAACAAACGTGAGTGTATTTATAGGTCTATTACACCTTTCTGTTACTTATTTTACATGTTGGTTCCATGTTAGTTTTGGGTCCAAAATCATGACAGGATATTTAACTTTATTAACGTACTCAATGTGCTTGTCGCCTAGATATGTTTTTTTTCAAGTTTTCTCGAAAAATACATAGCAACAGTTTTTTTTCTTTTGCAATTTTGAAGCTCCTTTCAACGGCCCAATCTTGAATTAAGTTTTCTTAATGGTCCTGGCATTATTTGTGATAACTTTATTAGTACTCCAAATACTGATATCATCTGCTGGTGTGTGGAAAAAATTAAGATGTTGATTAAGTTTATTTGTAAAGATATAAAACAAAGCAGGGGAGATAACACTACCCTGAGGGACTATCGCGCATTTCCCATAATTTTTTTTCCTTAGGGATTATATAAATATCAAATATTGCTGTGACTCTATCTTCACTGTCCGCGCCAATCATTTCAATTTTCTGTGTGATTTCTTTAATTTCGATGTTTTTATAGGTGTTGCTATTTTTTATATGAATTTCCAGCCCTGTTTGAAAACTGCCAGATTTGATTGGTCCATCCAAACCTTTATTTTTTGGTAGACCTAATTTTGTCTAGCTCTTGATTTCTGAATTTTGATTATATCAATGTCAGAGCTCTCTGTTAAGAATTATTTTAATTCAAGAATTATTTTAATTGACCAAGCTGTCTGTTGTGCCATTATCAATTTCTATTTAAAAGAAAAAAATGATTATGTTGCGGTTTGTTTGTTTGTACCTTTGTGGTGCTCCTTAAAAAGTATGTTGATTTGGTGTCTGTTGTTTTGTTTTGTTTTTGGCCAAAGGCATTCTAGCTAAGAATAGACAGATATTGAGAACAAGGATTTTCCTTGAAATGAGCCAAAGGTCAAAATCTGGGTCATTTCAACCAAAACACTTTGACATCCTAGGATTGTAAATAATAGGATGCATGAAATAATATGCTATACATTCTCTTCAGAAAATGTATACTATTAATACATTACTGAAACAAGATGGATGTCATGGATGCCATCTTGAAAACCAGATCATGTTGAATATCACTCAGAACAAACTAAATGAAGGTACCAAGTAAGCGTGATGCCCCAGGGTTATGCTCACTATCGCTTTCTGCACCTTGGAACATTTCAAGGCAAAATTGAAGGTTCAATCTCTGACACCTTGTGGATAAGACAAGATTAGTTTGATCCTTTGATGTATAGCAAACAAATCTTGAGGTCACCTAAAGGTATGTTGTACTGGGAACCTACTTTAGATAATCAAATGACTTTGCTTGTGCCTTTAATTTTGCCAGGATGTGTTCCAAGTGTGCAGAGAGCTAAAGTGATCATAACTCTTTGAGTGTGAGGATTTGTAACAAGGGTAACACAACGTTCAAATTTGAACTTTTCCTCTCTGATGGTTCTTGAGCAGTAGTGGTATCAACCCTTCCCAGCCAAAATCAGAGATATAGCCTCTGGTGGGCATCTCCAAAATTAAATCTATAAGAAACCCAGTCAGGACCAATTAGCGACCAAGGGACATATGTACAATAATATATGTATAGTTGGGAGAAGATCTGGACTATTTCAGAATAGTACCGAGATAACAAGAGTTGGTTATGGATGACAGATCACAGGAAAAAAGTGGTTTTCATCACCCCTCTTTGTGTGACCAGGGGCGTTGATATCATATCATCCATATTGAACAGAGTTTGTCATTCTAAGAATATGTCATAAAATATTTATGATCACCACAGGGTTTGAGATATTGTAAGTCTTTTGCTGACAAATAGATTTTACTCCAGGGTTTCCTACCAGAGATATTCCAGTTAATAGTGACACCAGCAATCATTCACATCAACATGTACATACAGCTACAGATACAAATTGTATCATGGGCCATCAGTCACATCAACATGTACATACAGATACAAATTGTATCACGGGCCATCAGTCACATCAACATGTACATACAGATACAAATTGTATCATGGGCCATCAGTCACATCAACATGTACATACAGATACAGATACAAATTGTATCATGGGCCATCAGTCACATCAACATGTACATACAGATACAAATTGTATCATGGGCCATCAGTCACATTAATATGTACATACAGATACAAATTGTATCATGGGCCATCAGTCACATCAACATGTACATACAGATACAAATTGTATCATGGGTCATCAGTCACATCAACATGTACATACAGATACAAATTGTATCATGGGCCATCAGTCACATCAACATGTACATACAGATACAGATACAAATTGTATCATGGGCCATCAGTCACATCAACATGTACATACAGATACAAATTGTATCATGGGCCATCAGTCACATTAATATGTACATACAGATACAAATTGTATCACGGGCCATCAGTCACATCAACATGTACATACAGATACAAATTGTATCACGGGCCATCAGTCACATCAACATGTACATACAGCTACAGATACAAATTTATCATGGGCCATCAGTCACATCAACATGTACATACAGATACAGATACAAATTGTATCTTGGGCCATCAGTCACATCAACATGTACATACAGCTACAGATACAAATTGTAAAATGGGCCAACAGTCACATCAACATGTACATACAGATACAAATTGTATCATGGGCCATCAGTCACATCAACATGTACATACAGATACAAATTGTATCATGGGTCATCAGTCACATCAACATGTACATACAGATACAAATTGTATCATGGGCCATTAGTCACATCAACATGTACATACAGATACAAATTGTATCATGGGCCATCAGTCACATTAATATGTACATACAGATACAAATTGTATCATGGGCCATCAGTCACATCAACATGTACATACAGATACAAATTGTATCATGGGTCATCAGTCACATCAACATGTACATACAGATACAAATTGTATCACGGGCCATCAGTCACATCAACATGTACATACAGATACAGATACAAATTGTATCATGGGCCATCAGTCACATCAACATGTACATACAGATACAAATTGTATCATGGGCCATCAGTCACATTAATATGTACATACAGATACAAATTGTATCACGGGCCATCAGTCACATCAACATGTACATACAGCTACAGATACAAATTTATCATGGGCCATCAGTCACATCAACATGTACATACAGATACAGATACAAATTGTATCTTGGGCCATCAGTCACATCAACATGTACATACAGCTACAGATACAAATTGTATCATGGGCCATCAGTCACATCAACATGTACATACAGCTACAGATACAAATTTATCATGGGCCATCAGTCACATCAACATGTACATACAGATACAGATACAAATTGTATCTTGGGCCATCAGTCACATCAACATGTACATACAGCTACAGATACAAATTGTATCATGGGCCATCAGTCACATCAACATGTACATACAGATACAGATACAAATTGTATCTTGGGCCATCAGTCACATCAACATGTACATACAGCTACAGATACAAATTGTATCATGGGCCATCAGTCACATCAACATGTACATACAGCTACAAATTGTACCATGGGCCATCAGTCACATCAACATGTACATATAGATACAGATACAAATTGAATATTTATTTAATGACTAGACAAAATAATTTCACAACAGACATCATGTAAAGGTAAAGATTTTTTTATTTCATAGAATTCAAAAGTTCAACAATTCCAAAACAGAATTTAAAATATGTAGGAAAATAACAGGTTTAAATAAGCATAGATAATGATTGTAGATACACCTGATGGAGCAATCCAACAACGATGATAGGTGTTACTTCTGGCTAAAGGTTACGGAAAGCTTATTTACTATCTGATAAATTGTTCAGGCTTATTGCTAAGTAAACATAGCAATAAGCAACAAAATAAGGAATCTACAAAGAAAGGTGATAATGACTGGGTAAATTATCCTGTTAATAGCCAGGGTCATTATCAGGGGGAGTCTCCTTGTGGGCTAGTGGGGTACCTCAATGAACAACATATGGAAGGCCAGGTTTCCATATGCTGTCCAAGGCAATAACTAAGTGAAGTATTTTTACACATGGACACAATCATGTTGGAATAGACTGGTATATTTCTCAGCTTCCTCAGAAGCACTAACAGCCATGTGCAAGAAGCACCAAACAAAGCACCTCAAGATAGGACAATTTTAGCTCTAATCGACAGAATTATTGGGACTTCCTAAGTGAAGGAACTAAGGACATATAGGTGAGTAACATGTACTATAGAACAATCCTGTAATAATATACATCCTTATTTAACAAAATTCTATACCCAGTTCATACTAGTCTTTACTGTGGATAGAAAATATAGCCTTTATCATACACTGTGAAATATCAATACAGAAATAATATACACAGAAAAATGAAGAAAAAAAAGACATGTCGTTTACTAATAGCTACTAATAACACAGAACACAGGAATATTGCAAATTTTCTAGAAATAGCAGTTGATACAAAATTCCATTTTATGTACATTCTAAAGTTTAACAGTGTATATTCTCTTCTGTAACTAGCATTTCACTGTGAAGTCCATCTGTCCTAAACTTTTTAGACTAATGTCTTCAACATAAAACTTTTTTTTTCAAGAATGTAGTAAAAATTGAAAATCAAAAAATGAAAATCTGACAGATGAAAGTACAACTTTTTGATCCTTTCCTCACACTGTTCAAATCTGACATCCTAAAAGTATTTTGATAACCAAGGTCAAAGGTCACTGTGCAAGGTTTCTTTTGAATGTGGATGATAAATAGAAATTTATAACTACTAATTGTTCTTATTTGAGGGATTTTTTTTTACAGACGTTTGAATTTTTTCATGAATAACAGACTGATCTATATGTACCTTATTTTTTTTTTAAATATGGAGTTTAAACAACTAGAGCTAACGAGTTATTTCCATAGAGAACAACAGTGCCACCCCTATTCTTTGATCACAGTGTGTTAACCAAGTCAGTCAGTCAGGCTCGCTTCAAAACCTACAAATATATCTCCAAGGAGAAATTATGTTATGCGAAAAAAAATACACAAGAAAGATAATGAAAAAATTTCGATAATTTCACAAAAAAGCTCCCTTAAAAATTTCTGAAATACATGAATAATTAATAAGCATGCAATGTACAAATGGGTGAGATACTTTCATTGGTCAAATTTCATCCACAAGGTCATTAAAGTCAATAAGTTCAGAGACAAAAGGTTGGAAGTTGGATACGCCTTCAGGAAAAGTCATCTTTATGAAAGATGTGTTCCATATAAGGCAATGCTGGGGACGTCCTCCACAAACCATCGACCTGTCATGCTTGAAATATGAGGTTGGTGGTTGAATTGATTCTGAAAATGACTTATAACTCCAGTGGTGAGAGATTTAAAGATGAAATCATTTTGCTGTCTAAGGAACAGCTTTTGATTCTCCCATACAGAAATGTCACAAGGAGGGTTATATCCTTTAGTAGGACCTCATTTCGTTCTTTACACATGATTTGAACGAACTCCAGTTGTCTTGGGTATGCATCAGGTGTGACTGGAATTAGAAGAAAATATACATAAATATTCATAATACCTTTTAAAATCAATCCTCTGGGACAAGTGTAAAAATATATTGAAAGTTCACAAAGATTTTTAATATATTCCAACCTTTGATATCGAAATTATTTTTTTCACAAAATAATCATTCCATGTACACTCAAATTTCATTCTTTTCCTAATAAAATCATTGATACCAAAATCATGGATTGAAAATTCATATCAAGGCTTATATAGTGTCTTTTGATCAAAGCCAACATCGAGTTTGATATGATATTAATTTCAGAGACACATGACAATTTGATGATGAAGGTTGACACGGCTATCTGAAGAAGGGAGATAAATGGTCTTTGTTACAAATCTGATAGCTGAGTACAATTAATGACTGAAAGTGAGGCCATCATGAGAATGCATCTACGTGGAATTAGAATAAATTATTTACCGGGTAACATCAGCGGAAGATAATGAATGATCAAGTTAGTACCTTTGTAGATGTGTAGGAAATAGATTGAGATGATCTGACATAAAGTAGAAAAATTACAGGAATGAAAACTTATGGAATGTAATTAAGAATCAAAGAAGATCAGAAGAAAATTTATAACCCCAATCATTAATCATAGATGTAACATTTCTTTTTTTTTTTTTTTTACTTTTTACAATTTCCTTTCATTTTCTTACATTGAAATGCACTTTCAAAATCAATAAGCTGTTTTATTACTATTAGAACATGCACAAGATCAGCTGTAATTGTCAATGTAGCACTAGGCAGAAATTGTGTTAGCATAATTCCTGAATAATCTTCAACTCTAAATTTGCTGCATAGCATCAAGGGACAATTTAGGCAGAGTTTAAAATCATTATTTAGAAAACTTTTATCAAATTATATGTATTAAGGATGAAAAATTCCTGTACATATAATGACTTTTTTTTTTAAAGAATATTTACAAAACAATTTAGAATCACTGCATATTCTTAAATGTGTACATTATTTGTGTATCAGAATTCAGCTGTATATAACAAAGTTCAAATTTTGGCCTGTAGCTAAAGCATGACTATTGAACCCACTGCCCCAATAAACAGGATTGTAAGACTACAATATCTAAATCTAAATCCCTTTCTAATCTTATTTTCTTTACCACCATTTGGAAACAGTTTGTTTTGGCCGTTACATTGGGTTATCTGTCTACTAAGCAGACTTAGACAATTAACCAAACACAGTTCTGTGTCTGATGTTTAGTTTGAAATGAGAGGTGAGGTCTAGTTAGCATGTTATTAGTATAATGTGACTGGGAAATGTACACTGTCACTATTTCCTGTGTCCTGAGGTATGATATGACATTTCAGTGTGATGGCACTTTACAGGTGTCTGTTAGTTTCCCCATCATATGTGGACATCACCTTCAAATAACCTTGCATTTCAAGGACACCCCTGCCCTCCTCCTCTTTACAAAAATATAATAAATCTCATTGTTTGTAATTGGATTTGATAAAGCAATAGAATCTTTATTTGGAACGAAAACTGCATCATTCAGAAAAAAATTGATGGAAATGTAAACTTGTTGTTTGTTTCTTGCTTTGAATAATGATGAATTAGAGATGTCATTATGATAAAATATTGCTGATGAACATTATATAAGAAGTACCTTTGAGTTGAAGTCGAAACCGGGCTTATTACAAGGTATTCAATTGTGATTTTATCAAATAGCAATAGACATGGATGGGCTTATTATCAGACTTGGGCTTATTAATGAATCAAAATGGAAATAATGACATGCAACTGTTATTGTTCAGCTAAATATATAACTTCTTTATGTAGAAAAGACCATTACTTATACATGTACATACATATTGTATGTATGTAAGTATAAGTAAGATATAAATATACATAAAAATGTTTATCAACAATTTTGTTTACATTTCTTTTCATCATATATTTATGCAAACAAAATCATTCACCAATATCTGGAAGATATGAATTACCCTGCTCCATGCATTATGTGACATTTGACCCCTAATTTGATTTCAATCATTCGAAAAACTGATCAAGTAAATCAGTCCATTCTAAGCTACCTGGAAGGTAATATGTCTTATTTTTTAAGAAATTCTGCATCAAGTCTCTCTGATCTTTTCAATAAACTGGATAATATTCATTCATCTCAAATAATGACTCAGCACAAACATGATGAAGACATAGATGCTGTTTTGGATGACTTTGAACAAAAGCATTATAGGACTTTTGATAAATATCAACTTTCTGCAATTATGGAGAATAGTGACAAAGATGATTACAAAGAAAATTTCAACTCCAGTAAACAAGGAGACAATTAAAAGATTACTAGTACAAGACATAGAAAAAAAATGATTGGTCAGAAAACAGACCAATCATATCGGAGTTACAAAAAAAAAAAAAAAGGACATAGACAAGTTTAATTTTTTCAAAACTTTGACAAGGCTATTTTTTTTTTTAAATTGCAAGGTATTTACCAATTTTGAGAAATGATATGAAGACCGATTATCCATACAATTCGACATATAAAATTTGACTAACAGGTTAATTAAGTTTCAATATTTGGACACTGCACTCAGAATCTAAATAGATGCTCTAGTTTGATCACTTTGATATCAGGTACATATCATGTGCAAGTTTCATCCATCTGATTGTTTATATAAAGCATGCACTATATAATTATCACTGAATTATAAAATTCCCACTTGATGACAACACTAGCTGATGATCAATACATTCCACTGAATTTAATCCCTCCACCAATTAGGTACTCCAAAGAGAGGGGTGGAGTTTCGACTATACTTTATGGTATAGCTAAAATACTTTCTAAGGAAAAATGGCATGTCTATGCAACAAATATTCATCTTTAAATTCCCCCGAGAACTTTTTTTCAAGATTAATGCACATTTTGCAAATGAATACATGTTCTTATATACAGCTGTAACACAACTCTCCAACATTCTGTAGAAGAGACTTGTAGGGATGACAGTATCAATTAATATGTAAACAGTTTTAACATTGAATGACGTAAACCAACACACTTAGAGACCTAGTGACTCTGAAAACAGGTCCAGCGGAAATAACCAATGGAAAAAAAAAAAAATAAAAAAAAAAATCCCAGAGGGATCTTGGGGCCCACCATTGTTTGATCTTTATTTATTCTTTTAAAGTTGGATCTTTTCCCTTCTTTTCTCTTCTGTTTTTGCTCTTAATGACAAGACATTTTAACATTCCTTTGCAGAAATAGCGATGATAACCTTTACCTGCCAAATCCAAAATGGCCACCTGCAAGCCATTTTGTTTCTTCTGATCAATCTTAAAATCAAATGGGAATAACTAGGGACCAAGAGGAACCTATACACAAAATTTAAGAAAGATCCATCCAGTACTTCTCAAGATACAGTGATAAAAACATTCATGGGAAAAATCAAAGATGGCTGCCTGTCAGTCCAAAAATGAAACGGACACAACTAGGGATCAAGGGAAAGCTACATATGCAATTTAAAGAAGATCCATCCACTAATTCTCAAGAAATAGCGATAACAAAAGTTTACGGATGGACAGACGGATGGACGCAGGGCGATTTGAATAGCCCAAAATCTGATTGTAGGCTTAAAGAAAGACATTTGTGATTAAATATGTACATATGACTCCTTTTATTTTATAAAACACACTGAATTTATGAGAATCATTGATCTCAATTTGTGCATTACATATTTGTACTTCACAGTTTTTGAACTTAATGATTTAAAGTACACTATATTATAACTATTCTTCTTGTATGTAATATTTACAGCAGTCAACTTATTACATTTATATACATATGGATCATTTCTTGTCAGTAATAATTACCATAACTTTAGTTTGCATATCTGATACTAATCCCCTGTAGGGAGCCCCTCTCACGACTGAAAATACGTCCTTCGTTGTCAATGTTGCTGAGCTGGATGGACATTTTTCAACTTGTCTTGGTGACATTCCACTCATACAGTGCAGTGTGCACCATTATGCTTGTGATTTTGGTTCATTTTTACAGCCAGTTTACCACTTCTATTTCCATTTGTTTGATGCTGCATTGGCTGTGCATGTTTGGCCCTGATTAGACATGTGGTGGTGAGTATATGTTGCTGTTTTTGTTGTTTTTTGCTGTTTTGATATTTGTATACATGTTGGTTTTGATTTATAATTAAATCTCTGCATGTATATTCAGCGTTTTCTACCTTTCAGCAATTGAATTTAAGTATTATTATCATTTCTACTGTTGTTTGGGTCTTTGTTGTTGCAGCCTGGTATGATGGCTAGAAATGGTCTTTGCCACAGTACTGTGGATGGGTGATGTCACCTTTATAGTGAATCCAATCCCCATTCTGCATGTCCCCAGTGCTGTTCTTACTCAGAGAAGTGGCCCTGTGATCTAGGTGCCCTTACTTAGGCTGGCAGGGGTAACCCCTCCCTCTCAGTCTAGATCTGGTTCTTGGGAGGGGCAGCCTGACTCAGAGTGGCCCGCTCTGATGCTGAATCAATTGGGACCCCTTGTAACCCCTTTCAGGTCTTGCCTTCGGGTAGGATTCAAGCCCCAGTCTAAGGCAGGCCAATTTGGTTAACCCTGGGGACACACTCAATGCTTAGGTCCACATTCCTACCATCACTGGAATCCTTGGGGTTTTGTTTACCCCTCTCAGCACAGATACAGTGGTTTGTTGGTTTCCCATTCCACAACAATCTTCCCATTTGGGGGCCTTATTGGCTGGCACCACCAAGGTATACAGGGATTCTTGGAATGTCCCGTTTGCACAGTCTAAGGGACTTGGGATGACTGGATTTTATTCAGTCGTCTGATAAGGCTAAGGATGAGATGGTAGCAGAGGCTTCACTCCTCATTTCAGGCTTGTGTGCCTTGCAAGTGGAAGAGCCCTTATCTTTGGCAGATGTAAGAAGGTACCATGGGCAGGTAGAGGGGCTCCCTCCAGGGCATTTATTGGGCTCTCTTTTTCGTTTGCATTACATACAAATGAATGTGAATTAGTGGAAGATATGCATACTAAAGTTATGGTAAGTATCAACATCATGGTTTTCCAAGAAAAATCTCAGTTAAGTCTTGTTCATCCAGGCTCTCATTACAACTATATCGAGGAAATACTCTAGTTTTTTGGCTGTATATGCCAAAGAAAAAAAACCCGAAAGGACAGTTATAAATTTAATAGACCAGCATACCGGTAATTCTGAGAACCATGATCACTTTACAAAACCTACATATATTTATTTATTTGTTTTTTTGGAAGTATAGTAGTGTAAATATGTTAGTCGGGTAAAACTACCGAAGTGCTCAGTGATTGGTGTTAGGTATTGATTGGATGAAGATTTTCGACTAGACTTTGCCACCATGCAGTCATTTACAGCTAGGGTTAGAGTGGTTCAAACTCTTTGCCTTAGCAAAAGGATAACTCACTAAGGCTGTATTTAAATTTACCACCTTATGTTAAAGATTCTTCTGAAGAGCTGAAATCAGCATTTGTATAGTACTGACCATGTGAGTCAACCAGATGGAAAAGAACAGTAGACCTATAACCTGGACCATGGAGTTTGGCCAAGACTATCATAGAATAACGCTGAGTTTACATTCTCCTCGCATGTACACAGTAAATGAACAAGAGTGTAACAAAGACAATTGTATCTGAAAACAGGAAAACTACCTGATGACAAACAAAAGGTAATGAAGGTAGTGGCTGAAAGCCAGCACTATACCATGTTAGAGGGACTACCATACCTTATGGGATCAAGGAAACTACCCAAAGACATTCGAGTGAGTTGGCAATTCCATCATCACTATGGCTGGAGGTCCCAAAACACTACCATGATGGTGTGACAGTGGGAAATATACCTAGGATTTCATAGCACTTACAATGTTGTTTCATCCTTATTCTACTGGCCAAGAATGTTTATACATATTCATGAATATGTGTCCTCCAGTTTATATGTCCAAAGTGGTGTGAAAGTCTATTCCGTGTCTTTCACCAATTCTGAATATTGTGGATTAATAAATACCACTGGGAGTTCAGAACAGACTTGTGACATCTCTCCCTGGTGGAAACACACTCAAACAGTAGACTGTTTTACAGCTAAAATTAGTCCACAGTATTACAATTATTGATTCAATTTGATGTGAAATTCACATCTCAAAATATTTTCAAATAGTTTTCCTGAGACAAACGGCGCCACGATTAAATTTGTCTGTGAGCGATATGACCAGACTTTCAAGACCCTGAATGAACAAGACTCTTTTCAGCTGAAAATCAACAATCTTGTATACACAACTCTGTATGTATTTTGATGACATTCTGACACGCTGTGATATAGGAACACGAAAAGGTCATGCGACCTTCACCTGACACGACAAACCCTAACTAAAAATCATGCATGTCATGGCGGGGTTGCAGTTAGTTTTCCAGTATTCTGAGATGCCATCTATTCGACAATACATATTAGTGACAACCACACTGTATATATAAATATAAATACAGACACAAATTATTGCAATTTATTGGCAGTCATGGCTGTGAAGATTATACATACATATAGATACAATTATCACGATATCTCTATAAACAAACGGATTGTCTGATATCGGAAAATATATCTTACCGCCAAGTAAAATTTCTTCCATTTCTGAACACATAATATTAAAAGACATCATTAGAGGAATTTCATAAGTTAAATATCGGCAGAGGTACTAAAGATACAAACTGCATTTAACAGTGGATTTTGAATACAATTTCCATTAATTTTTCTACTGTGCTCAAATAAACAAAAATCAATTTATATTTAATCTATTACAATTTGTCAGTGGTTTTGAAATATCTCATCAGTTAACACCAAAAGCATTGGAAGGAACAATTCAACAATACAACTACAAACTCTCTGTACATTTATTTTGAAATGGAACATTTCTTTGTAAGTTTCCTTGATAGAAAAAAAAACAAGGGCCATCAGAGATGGGTTATGCTCCCCGAATTGGACAAAATCAAGTATGAAAAATAACAAAAGGCAATTAGAGAGTTGTGATTCTTTTGCACTGCTCTCCTTCTTGTTAAGATCTATCTAATTAAACAGTTTCATGTTGATACTTCTTAAATGATTAGTCTAATGCTACGGACAAAATTTAAGTATGAAAAATAACAAAGGGCAATAACTCCTTAATTATGCAAAAGAGAGTAATGGTTCTTGTGCACTGCACTTCTACTTGTTAAGATCTATCTACCTATGAAGTTTCATGTTGATACCTCTTGTAGTTTGAGTGTAATGCTCCAGAAAATATTTCAGTATGAAAAATAACAAAGGGCAATAAATTATATAAAAAAAGAGTGCTGGTTCTGGTGCTCTACACCACTCCCTGTTTAGATTTACGGACAAAATTATGATGGACGTACAGAGCAGCGTGTACATGTTCTTCCTTTGGGGAGCAAAACAATGAATAAATACATAAAAATCTCCTACCAAGAAGAAATTGAATAGAAATTCTGCCATTCTGGAGGTGTAGTAAAAATTGTAAACACCAGTTGGACAATACACCAAGGCATAGGATAAGCTTTACAACAATTGCAAAAAGTTGTTTCAACTGACTGGTCTGGTGAGGCAGTGGTAACACACTTGCAATTCACCTTGGCATCCAGGATTTTATTCCAGAAACATACCTGAAAAGGTCAGGGGTTACCTGCCCGACAATGTGGGTTTTCCCCCCCGAGTACTCCAGTTTTCTTCCACAATAATACCCCTCCCGAAATTACATCCGGGCCAACAAGAGTTATTGATATAAGTTGAAATAACCTGATTTGCAATTGTTTTAAAAAAAAATAAAGTTTATAGTTTCGTAATATAAGCTTTGGAAGTATTTTATTTTTTTTTTAATTTCTAATTCCTCTCCCCATTTTCTAATGAATGAATCAACCACAACCTTGAAAATTAGAAAAAAAAAATCATAATTCTGTGAAAAATTGTATATGGAGAAAATTATTGTGTGACTGAAATACAATGTAACAAAACACTGTTGAAATAACTCAGTAAGAGACACTCCCTCAACACATGCTTGGAGGTAAATTGAAAAACAAAATCTGGGATCTAGACCAGACCAATACCGGTAAAAAGAAAAGTCAATGAAAATAAACATAAGGGATAGATTCTGATTGGGAAACTGGCAAAATCTTGGTTGACATGGTTACAGCAAAGCTGTTGTAAATAATAACAATAAATAGTACTAGGCGATGAAAGCACATTTACATACCGCAGTCAACTGGAAATCAATTCACACAGACATTTAAACAACAATTGGTCATGAACACTTG
The DNA here is from genome assembly GCF_031769215.1 of Ylistrum balloti. Lineage (NCBI taxonomy): Eukaryota > Metazoa > Mollusca > Bivalvia > Pectinida > Pectinidae > Ylistrum > Ylistrum balloti. Next base: position 957,016 of record NW_026781993.1, read on the forward strand.
TTATACGAGAGAAAAAAATTCTCCGACTGTATACAACTTAAGTAAAAAAAAAAATTCTTTAAATTCAAATATGAAGTTAAATTGTAAAGATTCTAGCAATTTTCATTCATAATATTGATAAAAAGTCGGAGAAAGGAAATTAAAAAGTCTGATACCAGTAGTGAGTACACAATAAAAGGAAGAAAAGTTTTGAATTTATCAATGGTGATACATGTATTACTTCTATAGATTAAATATTTACACAGTAATACAGAAAGAAATTGAAATCACAAGATGTCAAAAACACCGATGAAATTAAATAACACATTCATGTTCTCAACAATTTACTGGTAAGACCATAAACATATTGCATTTTTCCTGTGATGACATTAACAGAATATTTTCATAAGAAAGAGAAAAACTACTGAAAAAATTGACTGGAAATAATTGCTACTTTAGGAAATCATCTTTATTCCTTCTCGTTATACTTTTACCAAAGTTATTCAAACCAACTTTCACATCAATCATTGAAATTACAACACTGAATAAATTATCATTACATCTTTCCACAACATATAAAGTAGGTGGGGTTGGGAAAGTACCACTACAACTTTAACACTTACAAATCACCAATCTACTCACAGAACAGATATGTGGATCAGCGACAACAACAACTACTCACAACATTAGTTAGATCTAGAAACTCGTGTATTAGTTTTGTCTACATACAGAACAAGGGAGATAACCACAGTTACTAATAAGCATCACTTGTACCTCAAATAACATTTTTTGGTCTGGTATTGATTTAAGCAGGACAAAATAGCAGCAATAAAATGTCTAAAACAGTTGTAAAATTTTTAGATTTCCCATTGTAAAGTAAATAACATAGAGTACAAACATAGATTATAAAGAGAAAGGGATAATTGTGTGTCTTGGGAGCTAACCTTGTACATTTACATATCTAAGCACCTAACTGTTCCTGAAACCTTTTCAGCTGTATTAAACAGATCAATATTACAAATAAATAAATGTCCCTCATTTAAGAAAAAAAAAATCCCAAGATGACAAGGAAAAGCAATACAAGTAAATATAAGATGGAAATATTTCAATATGTCGATATACCTATTAGATAAGTAAAATTTACTTAAACCTACCCGAGATCCTCTGTGTAGCCTGTCTTTCATGATAGAAATAAATTCCTTGTGACTAAGGTGGCTGTCTCCATCAGCATCAAAAATCTGGAATACCGTATTGACCAAATGTGGACTGAGAGTGTTGCCTGTACATACATAGACAGCTCTCTGAAACTGTTCTGTAATGATCAAAACACACAACATGGTCAAATACAAAAGGACAGACACTGGTACAAAGAAAAATAGCTGTCTAACATAACTGAAACAAATATGGTTAAATATACAACTGGAGACCCCTCCTCTGTATGTGATATAATAGAAGTCTTGTCCCACATCTCTATTAGATAAAGGCATTTTCCACCTTGATTTATATGAGAGAGACACCATATATTTTTGGCCTTGATTTATAAGAGGAAGACCCCCCAATTTTTTTACCTCAATTTATATGAGGTAGACCCCCAATTTTTGGCCTCAGTTTATATGAGGGAGACCCCCAATTTTTGGCCTCAGTTTATATGAGGAAGACCCCCAATTTTTTTGGCCTCGATTTATGAGGAAGACCCCCAACTTTTTTACCTCAATTTATATGAGGGAGACCCCCAACTTTTTGCCTCAATTTATATGAGGGAGACCCCCAATTTTTGGCTTGAATTCAAATAAGGAAGTACCATCCTATTTTTGGCCTTTGTTTAAATCAGGAAGACAGTCTTTTGTTTTACCCCAATTTACATAATTAAGGTTAAACTCCTTGTTTTTGGCCTCAATTTTATTACAGACTCAAACTATTAATGTTTTTTTAATTAATCAGTATTTCAGACACTTACCTAAGTATATCAAAACAGCAGCTGAAAATATTGCTTCAGGAAAATAGGTGTATCAATGTACTAATCTGAGACTTTCAATGTGTGCAATCTACCTTAACAGGATTTCAGAAAAAATTGGTAAATTATGTATATGTTTATAAATCAATAGTGCCTCTGTTTACCTTTGGAGACTGCCTGGTCAGCAAATGTGTACATTTTCATGGCGATGGTGAAGTCGTCTAGACTGTTCAGGAACTGACAGAACTGTTTGAACTCTTCGAAAGTGATGCCCTGAAATGAGACAACTAATTCATTTACACAAAATCATAGCTGTGATGACAACTCTCTCTCAATCTTAAGAAGCACACATCTATCTTTATTCCTCCAAATGACATTAATTTGTTGTGATATTTCCAAGGAAAGGTAACTATTCAATATGTCTTTGATTCTAAAAAGTCATTACTTCACAGAAGGATTTTTTGTCATCAAGTTTGTTCAATTCAATTAGTTCAATGCCCAGGATCAAGTGTAATGTATATATAATGGCTAAACATTTTGGCCTGAATTTAAAAATTTGATTTTGTTTGGTTTATATTGCTGAATGTCTAATCATCAGCTAGGTTAATTTTAATGGCCTCTCGGTGTAAGCAAGGCGAGTGCAGGTGTTAAATGTGTTGTTGTTTGGAAGACTACAGTATGCTTGTGTAAACTTCCTATGTTACAGTGCAGAAGCTGACTTTATAGTGCTATCACACTGAATTAAATATGCTGCCAAAGGCCTAATCAGGACACCTCTTGCGGTCACATCATACTGACAACGGGTGAACTATACTACTATAATACAGAATGTTAAGCAGGGAGGTGTAAACTACCAATTTTATAGACTCTGGTTTATGTCTCAGTCAGGGGACAGAATCCAAAGTCTTACAGGGAAAACTCTCAACTAAAGGCCAAAAGTGAGACAGTGTGACAGGAGACATTAGGAAGGAGAAACATGTTCAGAACATAGAGAAAATATAAAGACCCTTTGTTTAGTTGCAACTGGAACAACAGGTACAATTCTTACGCCCTCCATGCCAGGCAGGAACTTAGAAAGAATTGGAGAAATAGACTATGTCTCTGTACCAACACATACAAGTATCAAGTGATGATTGGAAATTAGACATGGCTATCTTGATCTTAGAACTCTGAAACAAACACTTTTTCTGAGGTAATGTCAAAACAGACTTTTGTACGGATACTGAATTCTTAAAATGTTGTGGCGACAGAAATGACATTGATGTTGAAAGTCTTTAAGCCCAAGTTATCAATTTCATATTCATTTTTAAGTGAGATACACAATGAAAACTCGAAATTTTCAAAGTAAGTGTCACCTAAAAACTGCTTTATTTCAAGGTTGTATTATTGTGACATTTCATATTTAATTAATTTTCACATTTCAAAATCAAATGATAAGAGATACTGACAGATACAAAAAAATTTCACTTTACTACGGCATCTGGCAGAAAGGAAAAATCATCACATGTATTTTACCACCAACAAAAGCAAACTTTCACTTTCCATGTTTTGGGAATAGATGTCTTTAAAATAATTCCTATAAAAAGGGGTAACTGATATCTCTGTGACAGGAAAGCTATTCTTTAACTTAATATGTGAAAAGAATAAGACATACTCTAATCATATATGTCAATATTTCTGTTATTAAATACATGCCACTTCCTATACTATTAGCTTAAATCTTCCAAATTATACAAATACCAGTACAAGATTCTGTTCATCACATCACTCAAATTCGTAAGGAACTTTTCAATTCATATTCTGTAAACTGTGTCTGTGTTTTATTTTTCGCAAATTTGGCTATCAAAACATACTCGTGAAAATTAAGACAGCATTCAGAGAAAAGTCTGTTTCACAAAAGTTTAACCACTGTGTCCTGATAGAATATAAATGTTTTTGCTTTTGTATTTTTACAATTTTACAGGTACATGTTTCAATGGTATACCTGTTCAGCAGGAATACGTTCTTTGACACGTGTGATGCAAGCTTCAACGTCTGTCTTGTCGAACATGGTGTAGCGAAGAAGTATGCGTGCGAAATCCTGCTCTGAGATAGTGGCCATGCCTTTAGAGAACTCCATAAATTCCAACTCAATTACCTCTGACTGCAGATTCTCCATGAATCTGCAAATTCAAAAGAAAAACAAATACAAATTAAAAACTTCCACTGAATCTGGTCAAAATCTGATCAGTTGTACATCACTAGTAGTGATTTTTTAGTAAAAGAATTGATGGACACTGGATGTCATGAACTATTTATACATCTTATCATCTGAATAGTCAACATGTTTATAACAGCACTTTTTAGGCTTCCCTTCCTTAAGATTCCAAACAATTTTCAGCTCAATGAGACCACAAGAACTTGAAAAGAAGTTTAAAATGTGTTTTTCAAGATCAACCCCCATTGGTAAAACTTGATAAGTTTAAAGCATACAAAGTTTATGTAAGGTGGTTGGTGCATGACAATATATCTTACTGACCCTTCAGGTCAGATGGCCTAAAAACAAACTTAGCAGAAAAACACTGCCTTCAAATGTGATTTCCGAAAGAGTTGTCTCCCTTAAAAATATTTCTGAGGCTAAAGCCTGCAGTTTTTTTCTATGTCACTTTTTTTAAAAGGAATTTATATTTCTTGAATTTAAAGACAAATTTTCAAAAAGTCTATCACGTCATATTTCTTTTTCTTATTTACAGAATTCTATGCTCTAGTTGTATTTATGGAGTCAATTTTAAATATTCCTGTTTCTTGTACTTGAAAAAAAAAAAATCATATTTTAATTTTCAAATATGGGCATCTTGTGGTGCCTCTGTTAGTAACATACATATATATATAGATACATGTTTCTTTCAATTGAAATTTTGATAATATATATAAATTGATGAGTTTATCAAAAAACAATTTTTCCAGCTAACCAAAGAAATTTTGATTTCAGCTATGATAAATTGTTGAGCCACTTTTGAGAGAGTTTAATTTACCTGTGAAAATCCTCATACTTGAGTGCCTGTTTACCCTTGGGTCCAAAGAAATGGATAAGGAGAGTGGTGTCCTGTACTGGGTCAACACTCTGTTAACACAGATAATTATTGATAATATATCAGTATGTTTGAGGATTATTCATCGAAATTCTTGTTCATATTTTCATCAATTAAATACAAAACATTTGATGATTTTACATTTATCTCACTCTTACAACGAATCTAATTAAAAGTTAATTTTTATCTTTATACCAATACAAACAAGGTTTCTTTCCATTCAAACATCAGTAAGATCGTTAATGAAAAGTTTTTAGATGTAATATACATGGATCTATATACGAATTAAGAAAGGTTTTTTCCCAAATACATAAATATGTCAAACATGTCCCAAAACTACTTTTAATAAACATAAAAGAAACATTTTTTTCCTCATTGTTCTTTCCTTCATTCTTTATAAAGACATAATAAATCAGTATTAAATGTTACACAAATGATGTCTTTTAACTGAATACTTTGAAAATGATATATTAGGAACCATCAACAAAATTCTAGAAAATTCACACACTGGTGCCACTTAGCACCAAAATCCCCTTTCTGTAATTTAAACAAAGATTCAAAAACATCAAAACCTGATAAACAGGTGGAAGTTAAAGGTTAAAGATTACTTTTAATTGGAAAATTCTTTAAACTTAAAGTTTTATACCATTCACAGTTCACTGAAATTCCTGATTTTTTATTTTCCGTAGATAATCATAAAATGGTGTTAGACACGGTGCCTAATTGAAATATCAATATGAGGTACACATACATATGTATCTTACATGATGAGATTTTCATTTGATGAAATTTTTTTTTTCACTGCATTGTTTTTTTGCTCTCTGTATCTTACTTAATTGTAACCATAGATACAATACATCAGTAACATTCACGGTTCAGTGAACTATCACCAGTAGATTACATGTTTCAGCATAATATTCTTTAAATCAACCCCAATTTCTACATAGCTATAGACTAGTAAAATCAAATTAAGAAAAAATAAGTTAATTTGCATTATAGTTTTTATTACTGTTTATTTACTACTGAACTTATGATGCTAAATTATGTTATTATGATACGAACAGTTAAGACATGGTTTAATGTTATTTAAGCCTTCAACAATACGTCTATGGTAATGAGGTAGTAACAGGAAACAAGAATACTACTGAGTCTGAGATATTAATAAAAATAAATATTCATTGTTAAATTATTATTGACATGAGACAGAGTCTATCAGAATTCAAGTTTGTTGGTTTCATAAAACGGTAAAACAACCAATAAATTTTGTTTGAAATTTTCTGAATAAACAGATCTTCATACAACAAAATTTAGGACTTTTTTTGTTTTTTCCTCTTTTTTTTTTCTCCTTTTTCTTCTTCTTTATTAAATTCTGTCCTAAATATAAATATCTCCACAGTAAACATATTTGAATGTTGCACACAACAAATTCCATTATTGTTGTCTTCATTGTTTTTGTGCTGAACTGGCCTGCCTTTCACTATATTTACATATTACTTTACCAATGAAATTAATGAAACGTACAATATATATCTAAACAAAGACACTAAAATTTCTAATTTTCTCCATGATATATTGAGCTGAGTATATTGTCATTCCATGCTTTAGAAGTTTCCAATAAATCATACATGTTTTTCACCCATTTCAAGTTTATAGCAATTCTCCTGATTGCCACACCACAAAACGGCCTCCAGATGGTAAAACATTTATATCGCTTTCAATCTTTTTAAAAATCTTTTTACAGGTATATCATTACTTTAGGAAGACACTGATTGTCTATTTTTAATAATAGGATAATTTCTTTGCTGATTCCCATATTTTAGCTCATGCAGCAGTTGTTGTTTATATGCACGCTATATACATCTATAACCTAGCCCCAGCCACAGCGACACATTCTATAATTATTTAATAACATGCAATATACCCATTTCCAAGTGCAAACAATTTCACGAATACAATTTTGAAATCCCACATATGACACCATCGTATAATAAATCAGCTGATATTCTGGGTAATTCTGATACATGTAATTTTATTGTCACCGTTATCAATTTTTCAATTTTTTTAAGTTGATTTTTGCAAATTATACCATTTATTGATCAATCCATCAATTAGTCTGTGCCTGGTAATTATTAAAACCATAAAGATAACAAAGGAAGTTAAGTCCAAGTACTAACTTTTTATGTCTAAAACCATGGGCAAACTAGACTATGAATTATCAACATTTTCACTACTTCAGTTCAGACTTTTTTATAAAACATATTTGGAAAACTTGTACATGCTGACTCTGATCCAATACAAGCTCAGTTAAGTACAAAAAGAATTCAAGCTACATTTTTTTGGAGTCACCATCCATTTTTTCCACCTCTGAACTTTAATAATTTGATAAATGCCATCAATACATCAATCGTGTCTTTTATATCTAAATAGCTATTAAACTACTCTATTTATTCCTACAAATATTTGTTATTCTGTTTCTAACTGAAATTACTCATTCAATGAATAAACCTAATGGGGATGGGTAGAAGGCAATCCAACTACTTCCTGGTCTCCACTGCATTAAGAATAGCCCAATTCTACCTCAAAATTCCAGCTTTTTGAAAAACAGGGTTATCTGCCCTTATCAATAGGTATTGATTGCTATGTCAATAGTTTGCATGAGAAAATTACGTCATTTTCTCAAAAACTTTTACGATCTTACTCCCTCAAACAAATGACACAACAATCAATACCTGTTCACAAATTATGTCTTCATTTTAATGACAAAATATCTGACCTGGAAAAAATTGACTCGAATTTATGATGAAAAGCGATATATATATATAAAGGAAGAAACTGCAGGCAATTCCCACAAAAGCAGATCACAGGAATGTTGCCATCATGTGACAATAAGCATGCATACACCATATTCATTATTTGAATTATTTTTAACTGATGAAATCATTTATTTCTATTGATGTTTTTCCTTTAAAATTCCGTATAAAAAGTAAACTGCCATTGTTTCTGATATATACTTCAAAATTCAGTAAAACTAAATCACCTTTCAATGAATAACTTATAAAAATAATTTCTTCCCTTTTTTAAGGAAAAAATGTGTGAGTATAGGTAACTATTAAAATGTAATGAACTAAGTTTTTAATCAAATATACAACACACATTTTATTATATACATATATATATACATGTATATAGATATAATGGACACAAGACAGATATACTAACCTCCTTCACCTGAAATATATAAAAACATACAACACAAAGTTAAACAAAATATCTAAATAATTATAATTAAGCAATTAAAAAATAAAATACTTAAAAAAATAGCCACCCATGCTAAATTTAAGCACCAATACTACACTAAATATGACAACAAAATGTTAATGAAAAGCTCAAAAAAAATGTAATTGTTTTAAAAAGCAAATCCATCATACAATAGAATTGTTGAAGAAAAACTCAATTAAGCAAATCAGTATGAAAACGTTTGCAGTACAATATATACAATGTGCACGGAGTTTACAGAATGGTATTAGATCTTACTGCCAGTCTTTAAACTATGATGCCATTCATATACAGCCAGGTAAATTAGTATCCAAACTCGCAATATTTACTGGTAAACATAACCTTATAAACACAGTCTCTGTATATGCATGTTCAGCTTAATATATATATGTATACGTGTATTTCTAAAAAATGTCTATCATGATTATGTAAAATTTGTGTTATGATTATTACAAATGATTGACGAGTATCAATGGAGAATTCTGTTATTATCTCTGGGATGGCATTATTGTTATACAGAGGGAAGAAGGAAGTCTACAAAGACAGGGACAGGAACGTCTAGCAGAAATTATCTAAAACTACAACTCGATGTCAAAATTTCAAGTGTATTTGAAGAAAGCCTAATATCTGGCTAAAAGTTTTACATGAGCAAAATCACTTCTAGAATTGTACTCTTCACCGATTATCATCTCCAACATTAATAACCAATGTGTTGTACTTTAAATCATGGAAAAATGATGGGAATTTTTCTACTAGTTTTGGTGGATGAATTTTCGAGGGTGTACCAACATATCTAACAACAGAATCACAGACAATTTGAACTTTTTGGATTAAATGGATAAATAGAAGGATTGTAGAAATTCAATTTAAGATAAAATTATTATCAATGATATCTGAGTATTGTTTAATATCTTAATTAATTCATTTTATGAAAGTTATCGATGAAGTATAAAGATTAAACTGAATATATAGCCCATGAGCCAGGATTTGTACATCAATTATAATTGATATATTCAAGTTCTAGTTATTCTAATTGTTTGCTTCATCAAATAAGACATGTACATTATAATTATGCACAAATCTTGTTTAATGACCCTGACAAAAACTTCATTTATTTCATCTAGATTTTTCTCATTGATTATACAAAAAGCATTTAGAGGTGCAAGGGAAAATATTTACTACAAAGCTTGTAACCTATATCAAACATGCAAACATACAGATGTAAAATAAAAACAACATATAGTGTTATTTAAAACATAACAGCAAAACATTTTAATAGGAAAAAATGTGAGTAGGTAAGCGTTTAGTGAGAAAATCTACGGGAAAACGTCACCACTTGTGGGCTGGGTTACATCACAGGAAGGCTGGAAAACATACTTTAGCCACGGTGTTCTCCCTGTTAATTGTCTCGCTCCCGGCCTCAGTATGCTCTTTACTGAAGACTCGCTCCAGCTGTAAAATGTCATGTGGATTAGTGGGGGGCATCAACGAGTTGATCCTTAACACCCAATTTATCATTTATCATAGGTCATAATATCACGTGGATTAGCGGAGGGCATCAACGAGTTGATCCTTAACATGCAATTTATCATTTATCATAGGTCATAATATCACGTGGATTAGCGGGGGGCATCAACGAGTTGATCCTTAACATGCAATTTATCATTTATCATAGGTCATAATATCACGTAGATTAGTGAGGGAGGGGGGGACATCAATGAGTTGATCCTTAACACGCAAACATTGTTTATCTTAGGTCATAATGTCACGTGGATTAGTAGGGGACATCAATGAGTTGATCCTTAACACGCAATTCATTGTTTATCTTAGGTCATAATATCACATGGATTAGTGGGGGACATCAATGAGTTGATCCTTAACACGCAATTCATTGTTTATCTAAGGTCATAATGTCACGTGGATTAGTGTGTGTGTGTGTGTGTGGAGGGGGGGACATCAATGAGTTGATCTTTAACACGCAAACATTGTTTATCTTAGGTCATAATGTCACGTGGATTAGTGGGGGACATCAATGAGTTGATCCTTAACACGCAATTCATTGTTTATCTTAGGTCATAATGTCACGTGGATAAGTGGGAGTGGGAGGGGGGGGGGGGTGAGAGGGTTGGGGGCGGGGGGGTGGTGAGGCATCAACAATATGATCCTTAACACACAATTCATTATTTATCCTAGCTAGGTCATAATGTCACATGAATAAGTGGGGGTGGGGTGGGGGAGGGGTGTTGTGGGGGGGGGGAGGAATCAACAATATGATCCTTAACACACAATTCATTGTTTCTTAGGTCATGATGCAGCCTTATGTATGGTTAACAGTCCTTGAAAATTAATGGAAAATTGTCCTGACCATTATAGAAATTTTAATGAAATCATTTTAATGGTCTGAAGGAAGTCTATTATTTCAACAAAAATCACAGTAATTTTAACGGTAAGTTGAAAATGTTTAGGTTTATTTAAAAGGCTGATTGGGGGAAAATCAATTAAGATCACTTTTCATTCAATTTAGTAAGAATGAAACAGATGAACCTTTGAAGCTATTCATATAATCATTTTTCTTTCTGAATGCTTAATTTGATAGTAGTATTTGTTGAAAAGGGTATTTTTGACATATTTTCACTGTTAGATATGGTTTTAAGCAGTATCAATGTGTAATTCTGGTAAATGAAATTATGAAATAAGATTAAGAAATTGCATGATGTCAAATGTCATTTGACCCCTGTGACCTTGAAAATGGATCATGGTCATTCATTTTAATAAACTTGGTAGTTCTTTATCCCAGCGTGCTACATGCATCAGTACTCTTGGCTTTTTGGTTATTAAGAAGAAGTCAAAAATGTCAATTATTTAGGACTGACGACAGACGAGCATGCCACCGGACAAAAGGTGATCGCAATACGACACTTGAGACTTCGTCTCGTGACCTAAACACCTTTAATGTATAAAAAGGTGTTTTCCTCTTTTTGCTATAATCTACAGTGCATCAAAATTGATATTTTAATGTGAAACAACATATGAATATTCATTTATTTTAACTACTTAGTAAATTTATTAATTTCTCTACAAGCAAAATGAATGTGAAGAAAAGGCAAAATTGAATCATTTAGATTTCATCAATTATTTAAACTAGACCTCAACAATATTTTTGTGTTGTGAAAGTATAGAAATTGGTTGTCAAAGAGGATCTTTCCAGCACTAAGGACTAATCTACATGAGCCATTGTGTAAAGCATATATCTATATGTAGAGGCTAACTTCATGTTTAAGTTTAACAAATTGCAGAAAAGTTCCTTTGCAGGAAAGATTTATTTTTTTCGTAGATAAAGATTAAATAAAAAACAAAAGGCCCTTGGGCATGGGCATTATCTGCAATCTTGAAATTATATTCTTTATACATGCACAACACAATTGCTATTACTATATAGGATATTGTGTCTATAGTAAACCCTCCCCCACGTCAAAGACAAATATAGTCAATCTGAAAGAGAAGACAAGCACTAAGTTCCTGTTGACAAAAACATAGATATACACAACATATCCGGACAAAACAATTAAGCTTATCCTGAATATAGCACTCTGATGATAAACCAATGAGTTTAATCATATTTTAAATGTGATGAGTGAAAATGTTGTAAAATGATATGTGATAAATCTGGAGCTGAAAATTAAAATCATTAGTGATCAGGTTATTTTCCATCAAATTACAATTCAAACAAAACAGAAAATATAAGCAAGCATGCAGACTGGCATAGAGGAAAAAAGGGCACACACTGTGAAATACGCATACAAACAACATGCACTCCAAAACCTCCTATCTAGTCTCTACATCATCTCACAGCTGATAAAGATTAGTGCCATTCTTGTAGTTATAATTCAATCAACAGTTGTTTATCTGTTTTTTGTTTGTTTGGTATTTCTTTGTATTTCATTATATTTTTTGGCGTGTACTAAATAAAGAGATGAAATGAAACAGTTCTCTCTTTCTTCTCCGTGCTCCTTGTGGTCATTAATGGTCACCTATTGCTACTGTGCTATTAAATCATGGGGTATAATATCTAAAGCAGAAATAAGATTTTTAGTTGAAAAGTATATTTGTTGCTAGGAAGATCATGAATGAAACATATTCTGTATTTTAATATATTTTCTGTAAATAAAGTCTTTTGAAACAATAATAAGTGTAAGTGTACCTTTAAACTTAATTTATCAGATTCTGACAAGGAAATGTATCGGATGCCATATTTGGCAATGATACCGTTGATAATGCAGCAGATATCTCCTTACATTTTGACAATGACTCTTGATAACATTTATATAATAAAAGAGTTATTTTGATATTGTATGAAGAAAAAATCTTCATGTCAATTTGTAATTCAATATTTAGTTAAGCAATTTGCATAAATGATATCAATCTGTTTTAATTAACAAAACTTAAGGTCATTTTGACTTCAAAAAATGCATTCAGAAGTCTTCATTTAAACAGTTTTACAAAGATAAATATGAAAAGATGATTTTCTCATTTCTGTCTTCATCTCAGATGTACTTTTGAAAATTTCAGAAACCACTTATTTTTTTCTTTCACTTTTTTTCTTATTCCGTGAGCTACTTGAAATATTGTAAATGTATTACCAAATTTAAAGTACTAGCTGTGTTAATGGTTAGTTAGCAGGGTGATGAACCATCAGGCATCTCTACTAATTGATAGGAAACTGACAAATTAATACTGTCTTCTAAAATTCATCAGTGCTGCATATTTCTCAATTGTTTTGAGCTTACAGAATTACAAAATAAATAAAAAACAAAACATAAATGATCAAGTAAAGAAATATTTGCAAAAATTTCAATTCAATTCTACAGAAACAAATATCAGTAATAATAACATTTATATTTATAATATTTGTCTAAATTTGGTCCCATTTGGAAGAAAGAGAAATAATATCAAGGGAGATAACTGATGAATTAAGAGACATATAACTATTCAGAATTCCATTTCTAGCAAGTTCACACATGCACTCTGGAGAAAAAACTTCCGCCTTAACAACCTGCTACAACAAACGCTCTTTCATCTCTTGTGGCGCCATCTGCTGTGACAGATATGGATGAGAAGGAGTCAGTTTTTTATCTGCCATGCGACAGATTTGCAGACAAGAATTAATGCAGTGTTCCGAATATATATGAAACATACATCAAGTAATGCCTGCAGTTTTTGCTGCGGCCTTGGGACAAACTTTCGTTCCGCGGGGGGAAGGGTGAAGAAGCTTTCCAACTGAAATAGATAATAAATACAGTCAACAACTATCAAACTGAAAATGTTTACAAAAAGAAAACTACAAACTGATAGAGAAGCAAAAATTAAAAACAAAGAAATAAAAAAAAACTGTGCAATGTCATAACCAAGGGAAAAAGGACAAAAAAATAAAAAACAATAGCCCCATGTGTTTTAACAGTCATCTGCCTATAAAGACCTATATATGAAAGAGGCAAAATAGGTCTAAAATAAATTGCTCAACAACTCTACAGTTTACACTGAAGACATTGTTGGTTCATCAAGACATTTTCTGCAAATTTGAAATCATATTCTTCATACATGCACTCAAATGTCATTACTCTGGACACCACCCACTCTCAATAATGTTTCACACCAAATTTGGTTGAAATCCATTAAAGGATTAAGAAAGCTCTTAAGTCCCTAGGTATTGAATCAACTTTCTGAATTTAAAAAATGATTCCCTGTTCTAAATGACGTTTCAGACTAAATTTGGTAGAAATTTGTTTAAGCATTAAGAAGGAGTAGCATTTTGAAGCAAAATATTGTCTTATTTTCCCTTTTGGGACCAGCCCCCAAGTCCCTAGGTGTCAAATCAAATTTCTGAATTTAAGAAACAACTGCCTACCCTAACTGATGAATCAGGCCAAAGTTGTTGAAATCCACCCATGCTGAAAGGAGGAAAAGGGTTTTAAATCTAATTTCAGTACCTTCACAATTCTGAATCTAACAAACAATTACCCTCACCCAATGATGCATCAGACCAAATTTGGTTGAAATCCATCCAGGTATGAAAGAGGTGAAGGGTTTTAAAAAAAAGTTTATGCACGACGCACAACCGATAGCACACAAAGACGGACAAAGCATGTTGGCTTGAGGTCATCTTGACTTATGCCTGACTTAAAAGGAAAAAAATGAAAAAAATTTGATAGATGAAAGAATTATAATCACTGTTTAAAAAAAAAAAGAAAAGAAATATTGATATATTAACATAACAATTTTGGAGAGAGATGATCCTTTTAGTTCAGTGAAAGAAAAGGGAAAAAAACCCCAAAACCATTGAAATTGAACCCAGATTATGAAGTCAGTGAGTTTTTGGTTTTTAAAGTTTCTATAGGTTAAAAGAAAGACTGACCGTAGTAAAGAAATGACCAGTTCATTAAGAAAAAAACTTGCATGTGACAGATATTTACAGTTACACACAAGAAAGGGAATTTAATAGTCACTGAAGATCTGTACTGGGAAGGAAAAGTTATATATATATATATATATATATATAATTAGTTCTATAATAAGTCAGGTTAACAAGATGTACAATTACTGACTAAATAAATATTAATAATATATTATGTATTAAATATGAATATAAAAAGTATACTTTATGATATCTAAGGATCAAGAATACTTCATACTTTCTGTATTTCACTTTTCACTCCTAACATTCTTTATATTCCGATTTAAGAAGAGATTGAGGTTAAAATCACAGAGCAAAGGTCTTCAAAAAATTAAGTGAAAAAAAGAAGAAGACCTATCTTTTAATGACTGATAACAAGAATAAAGAAAAACTTTTAAAGCACATCAGAGGTGAAACTAGTCAGTCAATAAATATCCCACTCACAGGTGATGCTTGGCAAGTGTTGTGACGGAAAATTACTTTTTTTTCAAATATCATATACTTATTTTTCAACCAGTATTTTTTATCCTTCATTTGGAGATGATCAAAACTAATGAACAAAAACAAATTTGACCCCTGTGACTTTGAAAATAGGTCAAGGGGGAGCTAGAAATTAATTTTCTTTTACTTGATTTCTACAATTTGCGATTTAAAGAGAACACAAACATGATTACTAGCATAAAAACCCTTTATATAAATATAATTTAAGCTGACACATTCCTCTTCTCACCCTCCCTCCACTCAAAAAGACAAAGTGGTGTTATATATATTCAAAAATGTTTTTTTTTTTAAAACAAATTTTTTCACAATTATAAAAAAGAAAAGACAGACAAAAAAAAGTAGATTTGAAAGAAAATGAATACGGTATATTTAACTGGTAGTTTTTGATAAGAATAAAAAACAATAATATTGCATTAATTTCTGACCAAATTGCCTGAACCATTTGAAATTATGAAGGTTCACAATACAAGATTAGGAAGTGAGGCGAAACTATGGATATATAGTGACTTCTTCGTATGAAATGACCTATATATAATATACACATGACGGAAAAGATGTAAAAAAACAAAAGTAGTTTCAGAGGAGTGTGATAAATAATTCAACCTAAAATTGCTTCTTAAATAAAATTGTGAGGATAATAACATGCAAATTACATCAATGATGACATCTAGATCCACTGTAAGCCAACCAGCTGATTATTTGGGAGTAGCCTCCCTTTGACTACATCTGCCAATTCACAAAACATGCTTAAAATGCCAAACTGGCAAAAATGTTGCAATGAGGAAGTCAAAATAAACAAGAGATCCCTGAAGGATCTTGGTGTCCACCATTGTTTGATCTTTATGTGCTCTTTGAAAGTTCAATCTTTTCCCTTCTTTTCTCTTCTCTTCTCTGTTTTTACTCTTAATGATAAGTACTTTGAACATTCCTTTGCAGAAATAGTGATGATAATCTTTACCTGCCAAATCCAAGATAGTCACCTGAAGGTGATTTTATTTTCTGATCAGTCCCGAAATCAAATGGGCAAAAGTAGAGGCCAAAGGGAACATACATATGAAATTTGAGAGAGATCCATTTGGTACTTCTTAAGAAATAGGGGTAACAATCTCTACTAGGCAAAATCCAAGATGGCTGCCTGTCAGTCATTTTGTATTCGTGATCAGTCTCAAACTCAAACAGGCACAAATAGGGACAAACAGAAACCTATACATAGAATTTAAGAAATATCTATGCCGTATTTCTCAAGAAGCAGATTACAATCTTTCAAAATCAAAATCAAAGATGGCCACCTGTTGGCAATTTTAAATTTTCTTATCAGTCCTAAAATCAAACATGCACAACTAGGGACCAAGGGGAAACTAAATGTGAAATTTAAGAAAGATATATACAGTATTTCCCAAAAAAATAGCGATAACAAGCTTTCAAGTAAAAATCCAAGATGGACGCATGTCGGCCATTTTATTTATCTGATCAGTAACAAAATCAAACAGGCACAACAAGGGATCAAGGGAAACCTACACATGAAATTTGAGAAAAATCTATGCTACAGTTCTCAAAAATAATACTAGTTAACAAAAAAATGAAAATTTCTTCAGTCTTTTTCCCCATCTTCTATCAGCATAAGATAAAAATAAAGATGATCAATCCATGTATTTGTATACCAATAATGAAGATGACTTCTTGAATGTTTTGTGATTATCACAGCACACAAAATTCAGGATAAGACAAAATGAATGCTAAGTTCACACTTCAACAATGGCCTTGAAAACCTTAACATTTCAGGTAAAAAATGAATCTTAATCAATGGAAATTTTTTTCCTCCCACTTGTGCAATATAAAGTTAAACTGGATTATTCAACAATGCTGATGATGATGATGATGATGATGATGATGATGATGATGATGATGATGATGATGATGATGATGATGATGATGAAGAACAAACATGAATTTTTTTATAATTGTCTTGTGTCAAAAATAACACGTATTTGCTAATAGAGACTGATATTTTATCCATTAACTTTCTCAGTAAATCATGACTCCTATTCACAATAACTGTAGAAAGCCCTAATGAAGGGAGAAAACTATCTGGGATTGTAAATTTGGACTATCCAATCACAAAACAATTATGCCTGGTGCAATCACACAAACAAACACTTTTTTTAATCTATTTTATATTTGCTTTATCTTTGTTTTCCATCATTTTATTCCATCAATAAAAAGAATGTCAAAGTAAAGCCCCTCAAATATAAAAACCTGTAATAAATCTAGAACACCCAGCTTTGTACTGCAATAGTGGTTACAATACCTTCAGTGGAACAGTGGTAACAGTTCCTAGGTAGTGACAGAAACAAAGTACAGACACTGGAACAGTGGTAACAGTTCCTAGGTAGTGACAGAAGTACAGACACTGGAACAGTGGTTACAGTTCCAAGGCAGTGACATAAGAGAACCTAGATTTTGAGATATTGAACTGACAGCATTCTGAAAAGTCTTTAATCTAACACACCTTTATATCACTGTGTCCTTCTACACCTACCTTATATTTACCTGTATATCACTATATCCCCCCACCCCCTATTCCGGTGGTGACACTTTCTCAGTATAAATTGGTTAATCTAGGAGTGCATGTCTCCTGACAGGTATTATACAACCCACGTACCTGCTCTCTGACCCTTGAGTGCTTACCTGTACGAGGTACACCCAGTATGTATATATATCATTAACTCAGGTAAAAAATATATGCTTTAGTAATCATTACACAACATTTGCATCCAACTTCATTCATGTGCAGTGATCTTACCCAGGTTGCTTCTTGGGTCACTTTACAACTGAATGATATATAGATATTTACCTGTGTAGAAACCATTCTCTTGATATCGCAGCTAGGTATAAAGAAACTACCAAAAACCAGTATTCATATAAAGTCTGCATTTTCAACATTGCCTCAGTCTAATTAAATAGTACAGGCGAGCTCAAAGACACTGAAGACAAATAGGTGCATTTTACACAATCTTTTTAATCAATCATATGCCTACCATATTTTCAGGGTTATAAGACCCATCAGTATATCAACTGCAGAGCCAATTTCTAATGATTTTTTCGATTTGATCCTGATATTAGCCACATCAGAATGTAAGCTGCACCCTTTCTTACGAGGTGGTGACTGTTATGTTGACCAAAGACAATGGATGACAATTTATCAAGATCATCAGTGAAACATTTAAATGAATTATAATCCAGATCATCCTTATTTTATTGATAATTTTCAAAAATGCAAAAACAGCAATTATCGAGCATGTTTGGCTTGGGAACCTTCCAAGATTGTCTACACACAGTTATAGGGTCTGATGTTACGCATGGTTTACTTAACAATATCTCCATCAGTGTCTTCTTTCAAATATTAATGAAGCCCATGGATGCTGACAAAATTCTTACAGTCCCATATTATCATGGCGGTCATTCAAGAATTTAACCTATAACCTATCAATCCCAGGATGCAATAGGCTATTGTAGACTTCCGCTAAGGCTTCTGAAGCAAACACGAAAGTTCAGAAGATATTACTGTGATTCCTATTAAAAGATATGATTAATCTAATCAATAAGAATGTTATTTTTAATTCAATCTTAAAATCATCCTGTATGTGGTTGCAAATGACGTTCTAGATGATGTTTCAGTTACAAACATGAACAGGAACTTATAACTGGAAAAATATGGTAGACTCCAATGTCACCACAAAGATGTTCACAGTGCACCATCCTGTTATAAAATTACAGTAAACATAAAATTGTCATGTCATCAAACTGCCTTCAATACTGAATGCCATTAATCCCTGGTGTGCTAGGAAATAGAGAAAGGTAGTTGTGACCCTCCCCAGGAGACCTGTCAGCTGTGAGACATATCGGCTCGAGTTGTCACTAATAAGTACCTTGCTGTATCTGGTTAATTTTCGGATCAAATAGAGTCTGAAGATATGTACTAGATTAGACAAATGGTTCCTTAAGTTTCTTCCATAGAGTTAACTCAGATACGGGTTTGTTGGCAACAAGTCAAATGTTTGGTATATAAACCCACACAATTATATATTACTATATTCACATCACATTGTTATTTCACTGCCCTGCAATAAGCCCCAAGGTAACATTAGATAAGCTTGAGAACTTGTACAATGGTCATTATCACTAAAAGTATTAGGAGAATCAATCAAAATAGTCTCTTAACATAAACTATTAGGGTCAGACTTAAGATACCTGTATGTTGTCCTAAAACTGACCTTGTTATCATTAAATGATGGCTCACTATGAATAAAGCTCAAAAACAAATTAATAATGATTGATGTTTCTCCTACAGCATCCCACTGAGCTATAGCATCATCTAATCTATGACATCATCATACTCTTAAAACAAGACTTACTGACCCACTATCGGATGGAGGATGCCTAGTCGTCATGTGACTATCCTTGTCCAGTAAATAAACATTCCATACCCGACAAATTCTTATCAATGAGAATGCAAAATACCTTGTCACTACTGTCAGAAAGGATTGGTTTTCGGGGAGAATCTCCTTCAGTGATGATGCACCTACACACTTTTTAAGACTTATTTACTGTCAAAATATTTCTTTCACTTTACAGTTCAATAAAATATATACCTGTCCTTGATGAGGAATAAAGTTTAGAAACACATGTAAATTGTAGTTTGTCTAGCATTTTTTTCTACAGGTAAGTCTCAAAAACAAACTTTTTATTATTCCCATAACCTTTCACCTTTGGTATCATATATCTATATCCAATATATCTCACTCCCACATAATAAAACAACCAACAGATCCGGGAATTATATGTCAACATGAAAACTACATTTCAATATCTTTTTCTACTTAAATAAATATACATTTTTATTTACCTGTCAATTACGCATATTATTCATTTTTCCTACTCACACAACTGAATGGCCTCCCCAAACTTAGAAATAACTGGTTTAGACTGTGCATTGCTTATAGATCACTACAAACACAGATAACTTAAATCTTTAAATGGGCCTCTTACTGCTTTTTCCCCGCTTGGTGAAAACAATTTATTTATTTCAGGATAAAAATCAAATCACCAAGACAGCAACTTTTCAGAGATGAAAACCAGATCTACAGCACAATTATAGTAAGATAGAACTGTAAATGCTTATAAACACCACTGTACATATCTAACCAGTTAATTGTCCAGAATTAGCTAGTCATGCATCACTAATGATTTTCCTTCTTTCACCTTTTGTTTTCCTAAAGAATATTCTTAAAAAAGTATATTCAACGCAAGTGTAAACACATCACAGTAACATTGTATCAGAACAATTACTTCATATCATCGACTGAGAAAGTTAAAAAATAGTCAATGGGGAAAACAGCCTTTTCAGGTGGTCATGGAGGCCATCTGCATACTCTACAGTAGCCAATACTAAACAGTGACGAGGGGGGCTACAGATTCTCGCACATGTATGATCAAGTGTTAAACAAAGTGTAGGGGTATCAACCATAGGGGTATACCGTTACCTACTTTTCCCCTTATAATCTGTTTACGAACTTATACTATTTTCAACCTTGGTGTACATAGGATTATAGTATGTCAGTGTTAGTTCGCTCAATGAATTAAAAAAAATCTCACTAAGATTTGAATTTTCCTATATTAAATCTTCCATCCAGGAACTATAGAACAAATATCTTTGAAATTTCAGTCAATTTGACCCTCTTTTGGCCTCGCCCATTAGCCCAAGGTAAAATTTCAGTCAATTTGACCCTCTTTTGGCCCCGCCCATCAGCCCGAGGGTCAGTCAAGGTAAATATGTACATCTCATCAAATAATCTGTTTATACTAATAGAAAATAAATCTAAATCAAGTTTAAACTATTTTAAAACAAACATAAACAAATTGTGCTCAAAAATGTCATTTTCCTATATAAATATAGTATATTTACCCCTTCCCTGTGGGAAATGTGAGACCCTGGGGTCATGAAATTTACAATTTTTATAAAGCACTGTAATACACTTCCATCCATGAAGAGTATTTAGTTTTACATTATCTGTGTAATGAGAAGAAGATTTTTGAAGTTTCAGTAAATTTGACCAATTTTTGGTCTCACCAATCAGCCCCTGGGGATCAATATGTGCATCTGATTAAACTGTCAGCAACCAGGTTTGAACTATTTCCAATAGAAAATAAACAAATAATGTTCATAAAAAGTGATTTTCCTATATAAACTATAGTAAATTTTACCCCCTCCCTTAAAGTGGTAAAGTAATTGAAGGCCTTTGCATCCATGAAGAGTACTTCATTCTAGCATACCTGGGATTTGAGAAGAAGATTTCTGAAGTTTCAATGAAAATGACCCTTTTTTTGCTTTGCCCCTCTGGGCCCTGGGGGATGGGGACCATATAATATACATTTTTGGTGTGCCTTAAGTGATGGAGATGTTTTGTAAAATTTCATTGAAATCAGTCCTGTAGTTTTCCAGAAGTCAAAAACGTTAAAAGTTTATGACAGATGCACGACGCACAGCACTGGACAAAAGGGGGATCACAATAGGTCACCCTGAGACTCAGTCTCAAGTGACCTAAAAAGACTATTTCACCAAAATAAATCTCTAAAGGACTCAAATGAAATCCATTTTCAGACACAGACACCATTGAAAAGTGAAATTGATGCCCATTACTTGAAATTAACACGTTTAATATGGCCAAGACTATACTAGAGTTGCTTCCCTTAGAACACAAGTTGTTATTAAGAGGTAACTTGGCGCCACAGGTAATCTAAGATTGTAACAGAGCAGAGTTGTTAAGTAAAACAACAAAGGTACGCCCCGATACATAACCCAGTCGCTGTACCTATCAGTTACAAAACACTCCACCTCTTAATATCAAATACTTTTCCTGATTAAAAAAAAACCTTTTAAACATATCTGACCTATTTTTTTCTTTTTTAAATCAATATAAAATCCATTGTTGTTGTTTACTCATCTCTACATCATTAATTCAAATCAGCAATTCTTTTTTACTATAAATAAAAATAAGTTATGATAAGTATTATTTCAATAGCGTGTTACATATGGATTTAATCATGACTAATGTTGAGGATTGATCACATTACCATGTATTAAGAAACTTGATCATTCTGAAAAACATATTGATTTCATATACTTAGTGTACTGGTTTTAAATAAGATCTTGGTGTGGGTGCTAACTCAGAACAGCCAATGTTACAGTTTATTTCAATTCAATGCGTAAATTCATGCAGGATGTCTAGCCAAGAATGACCAAGGAGTTTATGTGACTGTACCTTTAAAACCTACCACATTCAGGTTTACATGCTAAAGTTTAATGAAAGCAGTATTTACATCTGATATAGAACTTTTCACTGTATCTAATTCTACATGTAGACAATACACTGAGAAAGGAATCACATGTACAAATCCTGGTCTTTTCTGATGAAGCATTCTCTGCTTGCTTTGAGAAGTTGCAGTTTAGTTCCTTATTTGACTCCGCTTTATCTTATAGTTAAAACTGTGTATTATCATTTATTATGTATTATTATGCAAAAATGTGATTTTAAATTCAAACTGAATCATATGCTCCTTTGTTCCCTGAGGTTATGTGTGCTTCAAACCGAATGTTTGTGAGGATGCATAACAATTAATGCATATGCCTGGTAATAAGCCCACCTATACCTATTGAAGTACAATATAATCACAATCTAATGCTATTCCAGTATCCTGTAAAAAGCCTACTCACAGACTTTGATGAATTGTGATGAATTACAGACTTTGATGAATTGTGATGACTCGTATTGGCACCTTTGGTCTAAGGAAGGAAAATTATAGTAACCTGGTTTTACCTAATGTTATCTGTTCCTCCACAACATAATCCCCCATCCCCTGCCCCCTATTTCATGTTTTTTTTCTTCCTTGGACAATTTGTTAAATTGTATTCAACAAATGAATGGAAATGAAATCTGATAAAGCATCAAACCTACCAGAATGTAGTACTGGTGTACATTGAGAATACAGTATGCTCTATCAGAACCAAATTGATTTTTATGACATGGATTAAATTTACTAACAAACTACTTTGATAAACAAAGGTCAAAATCTGTAATATCTGTACCTAGATTTTGTTCTCCCAGTTGTTTGCTAAACTCCAGACATTAGCATATATCACCCGCAGATTTGACCTTGTTGTTATTGCGTTTAAGAAGAAAATTAGAAACAAGAGTTTGATTGGATTTCCTGTGTCTCTATGTACGTCATTACTATGGTGTCAAAACGTCCACTCAATTAAAACACGACTTAATTAATCTGCACACACGTCAAACAGCTCATTAACACACTCTGGTAGTGGTTTTCATTAGAAACTTAATAACCAGAACTAGAGACTAAATCTGACCTTCACCTTCCTCATAATCCCCCCCCCTCCCTCTACCAGGTGTCTACACAGTAGGGCAATTCTGGCATATATACAACACAAAGTCACTTACCCAAATGGCCAGTTATAATAATGTAATTCCTAATGCACATCATTAGAGGGGACATCTTATTGCTAAAACAAAGTGCAGAAAAGTCAAGTGTACTCTAATCACCTCTAGAATGTTTCCATTTTGTGAGGTAGTCAAATTTTTTAATGAAAATTGAGGTCTACATATATTCTACTTTGATTTACAATTTCATTCCATTAATTCACTTGAAATGAAAATAAATTGAAAACAATCAAACC
Organism: Ylistrum balloti; assembly: GCF_031769215.1. Lineage (NCBI taxonomy): Eukaryota > Metazoa > Mollusca > Bivalvia > Pectinida > Pectinidae > Ylistrum > Ylistrum balloti. Next base: position 981,000 of record NW_026781993.1, read on the forward strand.
ATTCATTTTGTAAACAATCTTTGTCGTTATGCAGGGAAAAACAACACTAGAATTGATTCTGATAAAGTGAAAAGTTAATTGAGAATGAAGTGAAGAGTGCTTGGGAATTTTACACAGATCCTGAAGGATGGTTAATTGATAGTAAGATTCTGATCAGTTTGTGGAAGGATCAGGTTGGGGATTAGTGTAGGAGTAGGGGATGGCTGACAGAAATAACAGGTTCAGGGTTAGTGTAGGGGTAGGGGATGGTTGGCAGAAATAACAGGTTCAGGGTTAGTGTAGGAGTAGGGGATGGCTGACAGAAATAACAGGTTCAGGATTAGTGTAGGAGTAGGGAATGGCTGACAGAAATAACAGGTTCAGGGTTAGTGTAGGGGTAGGGGATGGTTGGCAGAAATAACAGGTTCAGGGTTAGTGTAGGAGTAGGGGATGGCTGACAGAAATAACAGGTTCAGGGTTAGTGTAGGAGTAGGGAATGGCTGACAGAAATAACAGGTTCAGGGTTAGTGTAGGGGTAGGGGATGGTTGGCAGAAATAACAGGTTCAGGGTTAGTGTAGGAGTAGGGGATGGCTGACAGAAATAACAGGTTCAGGGTTAGTGTAGGAGTAGGGGATGGTTGGCAGAAATAACAGGTTCAGGGTTAGTGTAGGGGTAGGGGATGGTTGGCAGAAATAACAGGTTCAGGATTAGTGTAGGAGTAGGGAATGGTTGGCAAAAGGATAGGGTTGGGGGTTGGTATATGAGTAGGGGACTGTCGGTGAAAAGATTGGGTTGAGGGCAAGTGGATTGGCAATGGTTAGAGGAAGGGGTGGGGGTTGTTGATTGAGAAAGAGGTTGATTGAAGGATGGATGGGAAAAGTGTAGGGGATTGGGATTGTCAGATGGAGACAAAGTGGAACTGATGATGAAGAGGGGAAGGCTATTGAATATAAGATGGTTGGACAAAGATTTAGGGGGATTGATGGATATCAATATACAATCTCATATTAATCAAATATTCACTTAGAAAAAAAATCCACTTATAAGTAACTTACCAAAAAGTCCCCATATTTCCTTTCTATAGTTATACTCCTGCACAACTATGGTATACCAACGTTAAACCACTAGAAGTAAAAATGTGTGTAACCCATCTGGGATTAAGATCAACGTTGCTTATATTGTAATTGATCTTAAATATTTAATGGATAGATAACTCTTCCCTGCACCCACACAACCACTGAACTAAAAGCTGATTGCTGTATTGAGTGGCTATGTCTACAATCCCCCACCCACCTCCTGGTTAATGATGGCACACATTACTTATCATTACTAATGCATTTCTTCACCTCACAACTCTGCATGAAGGCAACGGGGCAGCATTTTGTCTTTGAAGTCAGATAATTTCCAGTATTGAATCGCATACACAGAATCCCTTTATGGATGGTCATGATAATATGTTACAGCACTTAACAACACATAACATGACTATCAGATTTCTCATTTCTCACAGCTGGAGCAGACGACACTACCAAATACAATACTCCTAAATGAATAAAACATCGTCATGCGCCCACGTTTACATTTGAAACAATCCTAACAGGCAATATTTCACAGATTTAACCAACAATTTTTGCTGTTTGTAGAAATGTGGAAAATTTACGAGTTGAGTGGGAGGACATTGCGACTACATATCAATTTTGAACAGGAGTCAAAGAATTGAATCATTTGTGAATTAAAAATTCAGTGATACAACAAACCTCTCATTGTATCTTACACTTGGGAATTAAGAGGTCGCCATCTACTCTCCTTCTAAGTACTTTTCTGTGCAATCTTCAACAATCTCTCTCTAAGAATGAAAAATGTTCTTTTACAATCAGCGACCAATCAAATTCAATCTTTCCCCGTATCAACTGATGTAAAGAATGATGTCGAGATAGAAAACATGGCCAGGCCTGGCTACGATTGAAATCAGATGAGAACAAATCTATGTTAAAACGCCTACACATCGTCAAATGCCAATGTCAGCAGAATCTTAAGTTGTCAATGTCTGTTTCAATAAAGTCAACTACAACAGAAAACTTCTGAATGGAATGTTTAACTTTTCAATACTAGTATGAAATGTTCAGCAATCTTTCAATGAAAGCCTGAAGTGGACCCCACCTCTTTCACTAAAGTCTATTTATTTTGTCTGTTTGCATCACTGGCTCTTTATTGCTGACACAGGATATTTTCTTTTTTTTCTCTGATATTTCAAATCCAATAGAGTTTTCCCTTCTTGAAGTGTCTGTATTTCAAAGAGGAATCAATGTTCACGACAGAGCCCAGTAGTGTACCTAGTACATAACATAGAACAGTTGTTTATTAAGTATATAAATGTAATAATACTGAATTTATGAAAAACATTTGAAGGTTAATGTTAAGCACATAAATTGCACTAATGGTTGCGAATGCCAGCATCAGTAAATATCTCTACTTATTGTTATAAGTTATTATAAGTAATTATATATAAATGTGTATAACTGATCATATAGACCATATGCTTGGCTACCTACCTGTCAGGATATATAACAAGCCAAATTTTTTTTTTTTAATTTTCATTGTTGATTGAAGAAATGCTAATATCAAATGGCCTTTGGATAAAAAACCTCAAGTGAACCTTTACAACACGATATGTACTACAGAAAGCACAAAAAATCAACAATAAGTCTTTCTCTTACACCACAACCTTTAGACCTTCACCAATGTTACAAAATCAAGTTATTTATTAATTCTGATAAACATAATGACAGTACAAATTGCCCATTTTCTGTGAACAGCTTCAATCAATTAAAACATATGTAAAACAATGTTATTGTCTTTCTAAACAATGAGTGAAGATTTTTCACCGGAAAACATCTGTAACAATAGATATTGTCAACAAAAAACAGTGAAGATAATTTGCCTAAATCCTCATTATATAACAAAACACATAAGACAGTCAGCCAAAATCAAAATAACACGCAATTCTAATCAATCATCACTGAAGAGGTCTCTTTTATTTCCTTGTTCAACTTGTTTGGCTTGATAATGCACGTCAAATCAGGGGAGATAACTGCTGTCTTAAATGCTTAGCAAGGCAAACGTTAATTTCAGAACAAATTTCCATGGCATCAAAATGTATTTTTATACTGCTGTTTGCAAAATCTGAAAGGGAAAGATTTTAAAGACCAAGAGGGACCTTAAATACCAGTAGTCTCCAACTTAAAGTTATACTGAAAACAATCTATTAGCTTATAGAAACATGTTGTATGATGCTTGTCGACACAAACAAGCTGGTGAGTGTATCTGTCAAATAGAATTTAATCAAATATCCATAATCCTCTCAAAACCATTCAAACTTCATTACTGAATATGTCAACTTTTTTCCCTTTTTCATTCCAAAAGTGGTGTGGTGTCACTCTCAAGAGGAATTGTTGCTGGAATTTTCAAAGACAAAAATATACATAAAATGAAGGAATTCCAAAAATATTCAAACCAAAATGTTATAATCTGTTTTTGAAAAGTACTTCTCTTCAATATCTAACTGAAATTTTTTTTTTTTTTTTTTTTTTTTTTATTTAAATCAATCCCTTTTACAAATGGTGAAGATATCTGGAGAAATCGATACATTTCATAGAAAATACATCATTTTTTTGCTTGGTACACAGTAAAAGTACGAATATATAGACAGCAGCCTATAATACTGTTATACAAAATCAAGGCTTGCCAAGCTCACTAACAGCAGCCATCTACTTCCCTAAGTGATATAACAAAGGTTAATTTACAAAATACAGAAGGTCAAAACAGTTGAACATTTAACATTCTCTAATTGCCTTATCACTCCTTGAACTTTAATGAATGTGTATAACATGAGATTGAAGGTGTACATATTTTATAGTCAATCAGAAAGAATCTCTTACATAGAATATTGCTGTAGAACAATAAATTTGTCTGCCAATCAGAAAGAATCATAACATATTTACACATCCAACCTCTACACCCTCCCCCCCCCCACCATACACACACACACACCCCACCAAACACTAGCAAAAAAAAAACTCCAAAGATTCTAAACTGTCTATATAATTGAAACATGATTTAATAACATCACCTTTTTTAGTATTAAGTGAAAATGGGAATAGGATTGTGTCAAGGTCAAACCTTTCCTATCTGTTACAAAGATACCTAAATAAATAAATAAACAAAAGCCCCACAGGCCTTAAGGGTCATCTGACTAAAAAGACCTATATATAAAAGTGTCAAATAGACCTACCATAAATAGATCATCTACTCTACAGCTTACATAGAAGACATTGTTGGTTCATAAAACGTTTTCTGCAAACTTGAAACCATATTCTTTATACATGCACAATGCCAATGCCATTACTTCGGCCTTTGACCTTTTGGCTTTAGAGAAGGAGTTGCTTACACATTTCAACACATTTGACCTTGTGACTTTGACCAATATCAGCACCATGGACCTTTTGATAATTGAGATGAAGTTGTTTAAATATTTCAACACATTTTACTGGGTCAAGGTTATTCATTTTAACAATGCACAACGACAGACAGAACACTATGGCTTTAGGTCACCCTGACCCTTCCGGTCAGATGACCTGATAAATATGTAACCATGAATCTTGACCCTTTAAATTATCTGAAGAGTATCAAACAGGCATGAATGTGAATATTCTGAGAAATTCATTAAAAATATTCTTGTAAATTCATGTATTCTGTAAAATTCAGTGGGACTATCATTTTAAAGAATTCATTAACATATTTCACAATTTAGGGCATTATCAATAAAAATTTGGTGAGTTACAGAAAGATTTTTTTTTAAACTTTGAGGCATTTAAACTAGCAAGATATACTATAAAGAGCTTTAAATTGTAATATACAATACAAGTATAGTTTTACACAGAAACGCACATCCCCCTTCCCCATCCCCATATAAAACTAAATAGAACTTAGACATCTGAAATATTTTAACAAGGGAAACATAACTAGAAAATTCTAATGAAGAGCCTGCTGTTAAAAAGCTATTCTGTACATGTAAAACTCATTTTAGGAAATGAGCAACAAAAACAGGTCTGAGATAATTAAAGGTTCATTAGCCACATAATTGTCTTGTCTGGGAATAGAAATATCATTGTCTATTTTCTTTCACAGCAAGTAGGCATATTTCAATAATGCTATAGAACTAGATTTTTTATTTCAAATTCTGCAAAATATTCAATTTAGTTAATTGTTCATATATTATAATGACTTATGTAGTATAAAGAGAAACTGATTATATGATGAAACTGATATCAGTCTACATCATGATGATAGTAATGACGATGATGATTATGATAATGACGATGATAGTGATGACAATGATTATAATGACAATGATGAAATTGATGACAACAACATGACAACTGCACAGCAAAATATTAAAAAAAAAAGAGGAAGACAGCAAAGAAAGAGGAATTTGACAATAGTGATAACTAAAGCATATCATGATGAAAGAAAGTTGATGAAATAACACAACAATGATAACTTCAAAAACATGAAGCTCAAAAAATGTTTCATGAAATTAAAATAAAAACCTGATGGGACTTGTAATTGGTTGAAAATGAATTGAAGAAATGATGTTGAAATATATCCTAGATATCCAAAAGAAAAAAAATGACAGAAACAAGCAATAAATATCTTAACCACCATGATAATGAGATACATTCTGAATGACAATTGATTGCCATGACAAACACCTAAATGACCCTGAGTAACCGACTCATCTGAAATTCATTAACAAATTTTATTATGGAAGAAAATGAAAAAAACATAACTCCACCAATACATGTACATTTTAAAATCTGAAAAACACCAGAAAGTGTTTTTAGGTATTTTTCTTTAAGTAAAATAGGCTACAGCAATGTATACATAAAGCATCTGTAAGAAGGAGACTGCTAACTGTTTCAAACTTACCACAAGGAATTCTTTTTTGTCCACAATCTGGTTTCCATCCGTGTCAAACATATTGAATGCAATTCTGAAACCTGACTGGGGCTCTGAAAAATACAATCATAAAAAAAATGTGTGAGTTGTAAACCTTCATTAAGCTTAGTCATATGAAATAACACATTCATGTTTTGGACACACCACAGATAACTTAAAATAGCTGTGTACCAGAACACAAATAGATTCAACATATTTGTTTACTTAATTTCCTAAATTATACCATCTTGCCTGGTGTTTTGATTTCTCTAGTATTTAGTCTAATGTTGTACTTTTGATTCTAGAAATGTACTCTAATCTTTACATATCAAACAAATGCTAAATCAGGTATTTTGATATGAATAGACATGAAAATATAAGCAGATTACTTTCAGCAATTCAGTAAACTGAAAACAGTTTGAAGATCACATAAGACTTTGATTTGAAGACTACTTACTAAATGAAAATATTAGACATTATAGATAATTTAAGACTCGCTAAATTATCTTTCTAGGTTATTCAGCAATAACCAAAAAAAGAAGTATACTCCAAATGAACCATGAAACAGTTCATAATGTCAAGACTATATACTTTGTTTCTTGTGTTATGCATCAATCAAATTAAGAAAAAATCAATATAACCCTTATAGTTTAATCTGAACGTAATATCTTGAACATTTTCATTGATCACTGCATTGTCCAATCAGATGTGACATTACAAAATGATGTCACATTTTTTGTTTTGGAGCAATAACAAAAATTTGGCCAATGAAAATGCTTGTTTCATAAAGGATTAAATCATATGAGTATTGATATAATATTTATAACAAGAAAACTAAATTCTGACATCATAGTTCTATCTATGAAGGCTATATATTCAAATCTTTAAATAAAACTTCAAAAGAGAAAGCCAATATATTTATCATACATATATGTTTATCTATCAGAGGAGCAGCATTATTCCATTTGATTCAATCTGTTTTTAAACCAGGAAGACATATGATTTTTGAGGCACAATATAAAGGTAATATTACCAAATGTGAAATTGACATGACTCACATACCAATGTGAATATATTTCGTAATCAAAACGCAAATTGAATGAAAAGGATTATGCACATTAATCAATATTAGAATTAAAAAAACAAAAAGATACTTATAAAACAAACACATTTAAATTCTAGATACGTCTATGACAAAATATTAAAAATTAAAGTACCTGGAACATCAATTCAGTGTGATTTTTTTTACCAACAAATTTTTTTGATATGGTATATGTAAGAGATCCAATGCTCAATTAGAATGTGCAATATAGCCTGTAAAAGGATAAATTTACTTTTCATTCTATATATAAAGCATATCTTATTTCTGATGTACATCTATTAAAAGAGATGTGAAAACAATATCACTTTATATGGATTCCTGTATTAAAGGCACAAAGAAACAAAGTGGTTAATTAAGTGCCACTTCCTAGTAAATCTTATTGGAGACAAATGAAATATGAAAATATATCTTTATGTAGAGATATCATTTACAGAAGCAAATTATGACTGATCTGGAGGCAGAATTAATTAAAATACAGCTTATTTTGAAACATTTGGAATATTGAGATAAAAACTGTTTCCTTTGCATGGTATTAAGAAAAAAATGATAAGATTTTCAAATATTGTGAATTCTTTTTGTGATGACAAATTGTCATTAAACATAACATAATGACTAACAGTAAGGAGCTCTTAAAGATAAAATTGTCAGCGTTGATTCAATTTAATGATAAATTATACTGAGTGTAGCGTGTCATTCATAAAGGGGAGATAACTGATATGTGAGGGCGGGGGGGGGGGATGTCAATTTATTCAAGGGAGGTATCAGTTATGTGGGTGAATATCCCGTCTTTATTTGATGTAGGAAATGAAAACTGCACTGGGTAACAGAATTTATGTAACGGATATAAATAAAGCATCTAATAATAAGGCACAGGATGTAGGTTTCCTTCATATAGGGAAGGTAACTTCACCAAATATCATCAAAAGTAAGAAGACAAGGTCATTTTGTAGGGGAGACAACTGTTGCAACTGATAATTCCTTTCTCATGAAATATTTACTTGAGCATGTTGGCATTAGAGAGCTTTCTAAGATTGGCGTGTTTACATAGCCATGAATAGTTGGGATTATTATCAGTGTAACTGCTTGTAGTAGCTGGTTACTACCTTACTTAGCAACACATGGAGGCCCATCACATATCACCCACAGCACCTTAGTTACAGTACATTTCTCCAGGACACTACCATAACAACACTGTCAATCATTTCATTTGAATTTTTTTAACAAAAACATTACAGGTACCTGGCATTAACCACACACCTCAGATCTTCACTCATAAGTGTATGGGGCAATGCTCTACTGACTACGCTTTCTCATGGCCACTGTTGGCGAAATATGGCAGAGAACCAAAGACAGCTTGACTATATTCCTGTGTTTTCCCTTTACCAGTAAGCCAATGCAACTTTGAGACAGGGGAGGTAACTGAAGCACTGGGTAATACATTAACTTATGAAGTGCTAGAGCTGTAGACAACTGGAGTATTGAGACAGGGGAGATAACTGAAGCACTGAGTGATACATCAACTTATGTAGTGCTAGAGCTGTAAACAATGGGCATATTGAGACAGGGGAGATAACTGAAGCACTGAGTAATACATTAACTTATGTAGTAGTAGAGCTGTAGACAACTGGAGTATTGAGACAGGGGAGATAACTGAAGCACTGGGTAATACATTATCTTATGTAGTGCTAGAGCTGTAGACAATGGGAATATTGAGACAGGGGAGATAACTGAAGCACTGGGTAATACATTAACTTATGTAGTGCTAGAGCTGTAGACAACTGGAGTATTGAGACAGGGGAGATAACTGAAGCACTAGGTAATACATTAACTTATGTAGTGCTAGAGCTGTAGACAACTGGAGTATTGAGACAGGGGAGATAACTGAAGCACTGGGTAATACATTAACTTATGTAGTGCTAGAGCTGTAGACAATGGGAATAGTGGACTTCTTATATCAGCACTTGTAATTATCTGACTGTTGCCAATTTAACAAAAAATTTACAGATTGGTATCTGAGATATGTATTTAGATCAGAACTTCTGAATAATATTCAAAACTCAAGAATCTACAAAGAAACAAGTCGAGGCCCATAATTTCACCAGGCTAAACATTCGAAAACCAAAAACAAAAAAACACTGAAATGGGAAGAGTTTAATAACTAAGTATGACACTTGAGCAATTTGATTATTACTTACGCTGTTTAGCGTTATTTTATTTCATGGTGTTCAAATTTCTTTAAGACTATCATCATATTTCTGTAGTACTTATTGAGAACATAGTCAAATTATACCTATTCACCAGGTAATGACACATAGATACAATCATTTGTAATACAAGGATGGAACCCAAATTGTGATACACAAAAAGAGGATCAAACCTATTGATGATTTCTTTGTAGTAGCTTTAATTCACCACATTAATATGCTAAACTACCTTCACATGACTATCCATTTAAAGAGAATTCTACAAAAACTAAAAACTGTATATCTTTAATCCACACAGTAATAGGCCTTATTGATTTTCAAAAGTAACTCATCCTTTCAGTAAGTAATTTACTTACATACTGGAATAACAAATGAATTTGGCTAATTTGCACACATTAAAAGAAAATTGATTTTGTTACCCAAATGGGCTAGATTGCACTATTCTTATAGTGATATCAACTGTTAGTTCAGTCAAAATTTATACATAATAATAATTCAAGCTATTAAAGGAAGATAACTTTTAAACAAATATGTTTGGGATGGGTTGTAGAGCCAATGCTGTGTACTGTTAAATGGTGGGTAGATGAATCCTCGGCCTTCCACTTGGATACCCGAGGGTATGCAGGAGATTGATAGGATAGAGTGAGCTAAACTCTGGAGAATTAATCACAACAGGCTGGAGGCAGCTTCTAGTAATCTAATTGGTATCATCTACTGGTTTCATCATAACGTTTGGGCTTCACATCAATTCCCTATCTACTGTTAAATATGATGAATACAGATAACAAGAAATAGAGCAACTTTAATATATCATTACATCTAATTTTGTTGTCTGTTTAAAATTTTAGTCATTGATTAATTCATTTATCTTCAGCAAAAAGATGGGAAGAGAGGATCCATAATTTTTATTTTTTTTTTCCTTTTTCTTTTACAACAAAATTTTTACAGCAATTATTATTGTTTATTTTATTTGACTTGAATTTACTTTCGGCTCTTGTCTAAGGCATTGGGACTGGTTACTATCTTTATTAGAGAAAATGATTACCACAGTTAGAACTATAAGACATTATCCATGCCACTAAAGAGGGTCTCAGATCAAAGAGTTACTTCCCTTGCACTTTAAAGCAACATTATCAGCGAAGAATCAACTTGTAGCCATCCAACAGTAGTACAACAAAATAACTGCATGACCTCTACATTTTAGATTAAGGAAAATCACCATACAAAGCTTAGAGAAAAATTTGGAGAACTGATGGATGGGTTGAAATGGAATACATTCTTATCATGTTCGTTTTTTTTTTTTCGTAAAACTGACGATTTTCTGATTATCCAGTCTTTTGAAGTTTATAAACGATTTGAAACGGATGAAAAGTACAACATTTGTCGAGATTATATTTGGCATAATCTTGTACAAAATCACTTGTCAATCACCTTCCATTTCCCGGGAACACAGAAAATGCTAATCCTGTGTCACAATCTCCACCTACGAACAAGAGAAAACTGACTCCGCTAATACACCTTCCCCAGCCACTTGCTTTTACATTTCTACCATATCCGAGAAATCATGCTTTGCTATCAAAAATCTACATCTACGACCCCATGTAGAATTTTTGTTACATTCAGGTTCTAAGGGATTTATGCCCCTAAACTCTTTAACATCAAAATGCTGTGATTAAATAATCCCATTAATCTTCAACACTTTTTTTTATCTATAAAATTTGACTATGCTTTAAATAACTGTAAAAACAAGTTTTTGTTTCATCTTTTGACACATTTTCTATTCAATCAGATATTCGTGGATATTGATGAGTCTTTTTAAACCTGTTATTATCTGTGAAATTTCTAAACATTCTGCCAGACATAATTTGTTAGTATGAAATGTATCGCTCCTGTTGAAAACTTGAATTAGACATAAAACTTTGTTGTAGATAATACTGGTAGAATTAAGTAAAATTTCTTGAGAAATAAAATCTGTATTCTATGATAGGGTTTCAGGTAAAATATTTCAACAGGACACACTTGGAAGCAGAATAGATAATACCAACTGCTGTGCTTTAGATGTCTTTTAATTTCGAAGGAAATCCTTGATGTGCTCCAGAATATCCACAACGTTATCACACATGATATAACATAAATGTTTAATTCTTTGTTGAAATTTTCAAAAGTGCTTAATTTTCAAACGCCGGAAGATATAAAAATATATTCAAACTTTTTCAAACATACCAAAAAGTAATTACATCTTTTAATTTCTGAGCTGAAATCATTTGCTATCAAAAATATTCAACTTTAATCCACAAAAGTTACTACTATTGAATTTTTTCTTCATCTAAAGTATGACAGCATAATGCAGTCTTGATACCTTTGGAATGTATGGATCTAGGACGCATTCAGAAACGAATCTTTAGAACTGGGTCGTGGCTACCCTGCTGGTTCTGATGCTATATACTGGTCCGACAATGGCCATAAGTCTCCAGTCACTTAATATAACCCACTTAGTGTAATATCATCAGCAGACTACATTTTAAATGTGCAATTTTGGTGTTGAGTTCTTTCATGTCTGGTGTTTTCTGTTTTTCTTTTCAAAGAAATTTGGTTACTGGTAGCTTGTGTCTATACATATCACAAAGGCGAACACCTATAGACAGATTCCTACAGAGATGCACAGACGGTTATTTAGAAATGGAGAAAACCAGACATCCATTATGAGCTAATTATCCCCTGTAAGAATGGACATTAATACTCAACCCGTGACATCGGTAATCTTCAAGTCAGGAGAGAAAAAAACTTTGGTACCGAAAATACACCAGCAGTGGGTTACTGGTGTGGATAGGAATAGCATCCCAATTCGAATATCCTGACGTGAAAATTTGAGGGCGTTATCAAAATTCTGATATTGTATTCTGTCCCTGATTAGAGAAGCTATTGAAGCCTGCATGCAGCCTCTCCTTTTTCGAAGAAGAAATAAACGATTGGTGCTTGCCAAGCAAAAAAATACATTTAACTTTTTCATCATACGTCTCCCGTAAACTTTACCGGAATAAGATAATGTGTAATATCTGAAATGGTGAAGCATGATAAAAGCCTGGAGTGTCGATTAGTGTTACTGACGCTGTAATCACCATAAAAATACCCATATTGTTATTGTTCTTACCTGAAGACTTGCTTAATTTCCCCATTAAGATGATGTGGGGTAATTAGTATCAAATCTTGTAAGTCCGAAAGCAACACATACTTCAGAAACCACCCACTTTTCAATTGTCAGCATACTTATAGAAACACACATTTCACGGAAACACTGCATGAGGACTCCAAATTGTTAAGAAATATTGAATTTCCCTGACAGCATCCAGAAACATTTAAATAACTAACTGCATGGATGCTGGCTTTACAGAAGCACCAGGAAATATTCAATGATTTGACGACTTACAGAACTATTCCTATTGATGAAATATCAGTTTTACGGAAACATCAAGAAATATTTAATATTCTGAAAACTTTCATAAATATTCATATCACTGAATATTAATCAGGTTTAGGAAAATATCAGGAAAATTTAACTTTTCTGACTATACCCAACTCACTAACTACTAATTTTACCCAAACATTCTATCACTCACTAACTACTAACTTTACCCAAACATTCTATAACTCACTAACTACTAACTTTACCTAAACATTCTATAACTCACTAACTACTGACTATACCCAAATATTCTATAACTCACTAACTACTAACTTTACCCAAACATTCTATAACTCACTAACTACTAACTTTACCCAAACATTCTATAACTCACTAACTACTAACTTTACCCAAACATTCTATAACTCACTAACTACTAATTTTACCCAAACATTCTATCACTCACTAACTACTAACTTTACCCAAACATTCTATAACTCACTAACTACTAACTTTACCCAAACACTCTATAACTCACTAACTACTAACTTTACCTAAACATTCTATAACTCACTAACTACTGACTATACCCAAATATTCTATAACTCACTAACTACTGACTATACCCAAACATTCTATAACTCACTAACTACTGACTATACCCAAACATTCTATAACTCACTAACTACTGACTATACCCAAACACTCTATAACTCACTAACTACTAACTTTACCTAAACATTCTATAACTCACTAACTACTGACTATACCCAAACATTCTATAACTCACTAACTACTGACTATACCCAAACATTCTATAACTCACTAACTACTGACTTTACCCAAACATTCTATAACTCACTAACTACTGACTTTACCCAAACATTCTATAACTCACTAACTACTAACTTTACCTAAACATTCTATAACTCACTAACTACTGACTTTACCCAAACATTCTATAACTCAACTACTGACTATACCCAAACATTCTATAACTCACTAACTACTGACTATACCCAAACATTCTATAACTCACTAACTACTGACTTTACCCAAACATTCTATAACTCACTAACTACTAACTTTACCCAAATATTCTATATTTCACTAACTACTAGCATTGTACTGAGAGTTGTGACCTACATGTGAATGATATCTGATGTGTTGAACATATGTACACTGTATACTATGCATCAACATAAATAACTCCATTGATCTGACAGATAATATTCATTTTCACAGTGTTTAAATCATTTAAACTGAGAGTCTGTTTCATCTAACATTTAAAAGTACACCTTATTATGAAACAAATCTGTTATCCTGGATAACAAATTCCTCACATGTAAAACATTAATACTTTTGCAAAATTTTAAAACTGCTTTCATGATGGTTACAAGTGCTTTAGTGATAAGATAGACAAGAAAAAAACCTATCTTCCAATTTAATTTAAGTGATGCTAAGCTGTGATTCCTGATTATACATTAAAATAATCAAAACAGGTCTTTTAAACTAAAAGGCTTAATTTACTTTACAAGGTAAGGTAGTTTGTACCAAAGCAATTAAATCCATTTTTTCATCAAAAAGCATTTAAAGAGACATATTTACATTATTAGATCGCCATGAAAATCACACCTGTACATCTGGGAATAACTTACCATGATACAGGTACCTATTTTTACAACAAGTTTACATAATAATCTAAATTTATGCTCTTTTCATGATTTTTCTTTTTGTTCTGAAAATATGTTCTGAGCTTTTTAGTAAATTTATGTTAAAAATCTTTATAGAACATGTGTCACTCCTGACATATTGAATGATACTGCTTTTATCAGGTAGCAGAAGTTCTAGCATGTGCCTTGTAACCTATTAACAGAAACAATTTATGGAAAGTCGAAATTGGAAAAAAGTAAAATGTGAATGAGAAATTGAAACAAAATATAGCGTGCACAACACACAAATTCTGTTGAGTACTGAGGAATCCAAATATAAAGTGAGTACTGAGAGGAAATTGACACTGCTAGCAAATGAATTCATTTGGTACATTTTCTCATCATGACTCCTGCATCAGCGGTCTTATCTAACGTTGCTCAAGTGTTTTCGAGGTGTCTGTCTGTAGGTATATTTTTATAGTGGTAACCGGAGTTCACCCAGTAGCAGATTCTAAGCACAGATGTATGTGAGGTATAGATATATTGGATATGGACGAGTCTACTATTTTATAATTATCTCCACTCCTTGGCATATATCCTTGCCATTTTTTTATGTTACCCCAATTAAATTCACCCATGATTGCTTTTATTCAACAAGCTTTAACTAATCAGACAGTTTTTATACAGGAATATTTTCACACTATACTGGTGTCAGAGGGTCAGGAAGATAGGAAATCTTTATGGAACCCGGAACCGCACGTCTATCATCTGATTCACCTAGATGCTCAAATAACATTGCATTATTGTGATAAAGATAACCCGTACCCTACTGACACTGTATACATTTATGTCTAGTTAAAAATATCAGAAAAGTTAATGGTAAAAACAAACATGCTTGCATATCTTGACAAAGTGTGATGGATTTAAAGTTTTTCAGTTAATCTATCTATAATGATTTATTTACAAGATGGTCATAGGTCAAGGATACTGACAAATATGAGACCTCAAATTACTGGAAAAGCCATGAGCAAATTTCCTTGATGAGGTTTAAAGACAAGAGCCCCAAAGTGTCTGTAGTTGCTCACCTGAATATTAAGCTTTCACATTAAAAAGGTTTTTTTCTCCAAATGAGGAATTTCATGTTCCAATATCAAGTTGGTAAATATATCATCCTCTATCATCTATCTTTATTTTTCTAATTGCAACCCCACTTCCCACTTCCCCACAGGGCCCAGACCAACCATTTATACAACACTGAATCCCCTTCACAAAATGATGTTTCAGACCAAAGGATCTCTTTCTGGAACAAGAGGCTCATGGGCCATTAGTGGTCATTTAACTTTAAAGACCTGTATATAAAAGATGCTAAATAGGCTTAAAATAAATTGTTCAACTACTCTACAGCTTACACAGAATACATTGATTGGTTCAGAAAGACCTTTTCTGCAAGCTTGAAATCATATTCTTTATACATGTACTACACAAATGCCATTAATCCAGACATACTGCTTGTTGAAAAATTATGCTACAGGCCCAACATCAAGACCATTGGCCTTTTTTTATTGAGAAGAAGTTGCTTACACATTTAACACATTTGACCCCTGTGACCTAGAAAGAGGATCAAAGTCATTTATATCAACAAATTTGGTAGCCCTTCATCACATCATGCTACAGGCCCAATATTAGTAATATGGACCTTTTGGTTATTAAGAAGATGTCATTGAAACATTATAGCAAATTTGACACCTGTGACCTTGAAAGAGGATCAAGGTCATTCATATTAACAAACTTGGTACCCCTTCACCCAAGTATGTTACAGGCCATATTTCATCATCCTGGGCCTTTTGGTTATTGAGAAAAGTCGTTTCAATTTTTTTGACATATTTAACCCTGTGACCTTGAAAGTAAGTGAAGGTCATTTATATTAACAAACTTGGTAGCCCTTCATCCTAGCATGCTATAGTCCAAATATCTGCACCTGGGCCTTCTGCTTATTTAGAAGTAGTTGTTTAATTATTTTAACATATCTGACCCATGTGACCTTCTAAGTGGTCAAGATAATTAATATTAACAAACATAGTAGCCCTAAATCCAAGCATGGTACAACCCTAATATCAGCACCCTTGGCCTTTTGGTTATTGAGAAGGAGTTGTATAAACCTTTCCACATATTTGACTCCTGTCACCTTGAAAGTGCATAAAGGTCATTTATATTAACAAACTTGGTAGCCCTTCATCCTAGCATGCTACTGGCCCAATATCAGTGTCTGGGTCTCCTGGTTATTGAGAAGCAGTTGTTTAATCATTTTAACATATTTGACCCCTGTGACTTTGAAAGTGGGTCAAAGTCATTCATATCAACAAATTTAGTAGTCCTTGATACTATCATGCTACATGCCCAATATCAGTACATTGAACCCCATGGTTATTGAGAAGAAGTCATTTGAATGGAAAGTGTATGCACCGCAGACGGTGCATTATGATGAACGTAACACAATGGGTATAGGTCATCCTGACCCTTCTGGTCAGAAGACCTATAGATCTGTTAAGACAATGGTGGACAAAGATTATGCTGCAAGTTCTTGGTGCATTGAAAACAAAAACAAGTTTTTTTCCTTTAAGAAAACTTTTCTTATTTGAGAAACTGTTGAAAAAATGACATTTTTTTAAAGTTTGAAATTGTTCATTTCTATTAATTAACAATATTTAAAATTCTATTTGACATGGAAACTTGCAGCAGAATCTACTTATTCAAGTCTGACATCCTATGACTATGTACACCATTGTTTTAACAGATTATTTGAGGAAATACAAACCCTTGTCAAACCCTGACAAAACGGACTAAAATTGAAATACTTATCTTTTGGCTTTTACCGGTTCTCAATTTTGATGAATTTTCACCAAATGTTTTTGACATAAAGGGCCAAATAATTTATAAAGATTTTTGGTGCACTCAAATTTGAAGTACATGCTTTAGTTCTTTGATGATTGTCAATTGTCAAAATTTCAATTTTGAAACTACATTTTTTTTTTATTTTGCAATATTTTGATACATATCTAACACCATATTGTCAAACTGATCCTTGTCAATGAAACAGTATATCATTAGGTAATATAAGCTGTTTTTTATCACATTTTCATATGAAAAACTGAACCCTGTCATACTCCTATGGTTACAACACAAAATGGGTTGTAGCACAGGCTCTTTGGACCTTCTGAATTTTTTAATCCTATTTCATGGGTTGTTACTCAAGGTGCTTCAAATATCACAAAATTCCATTGTTCCTGAAAGCGATCCAAACAGGAAGAATTTTAAAGCTGTTCCTCTATCTTCCCATTTGTGTTCTAAGTTTTTGCCCCCAATGGAGTGTCACACTCACAATTTAGACCAAATTTGTGAATAATTGTATAAATTGAGTCATTTGTAACTGGTAGTAATTTGTTAAAAACAGTTGACAAATCGATGGACGGATGAATGACTCGTAATGACATAAGCTCAATCATACATCACACCAAGTGAGCTAAACATGTAGTAACTTCTATGTGTATTTCTAGAAGTCAAAAATATACTGATCTCGCAACTCTCCGTGATCAAAACAGAACAAGATGTAAGATAACACAATATTGAACAACACATCATATTAGAATTTCATTAATAGCACTCCAAACTAAACTTAGACCTGAGATAATAAGTGCTTATTTATCTGTCACTTGACACAATCTCTTCTGAAAGTGTCTACAACAATTTTAAGCACATCTCATATATATATCAAACCACCAGATACTTCAGATAATTAGAACTTCTTCATATCGGGATACTTCTTTCCCCACAAACAGTTCTTATCGTATTCGAAATGGAGAAGATTCACTTAATATCAAAATGTCAGCTGCTGTATCTCAATTGGTTACGATGGGTGGAGGAACACGAAGGAAGTAGGCTGGATCACATTAGCAACACTTTGGGGGCACATATCATCATTGCAATTTAGAGAAATTCACAGTTCAATTTTGTTGTTTAAACTCAACAATTTAAAAGTTAGATAAAATATTGTTTTTAACTGTAGCTGAATTATCACAAAATCTAATGCTTTCAAAATAAAGTCCAATATGCCATAAAGCATCATTTTCTTGGTCAATTTATTCATCAACAGCTACTGGATCTGGTGAGGTCTCCTTGTAGTAGCTACCTCACAGATCATCATATGGGAGGCCAGTTGCATTGGCCATCCAAAACAATTGTGGTTAAGTGTTGTCAAGGACAGACTGTTTCTTGGTTTCCTGAGAAACCCTTAACCACAGAGGGATTGAAGGCCCACATGTTTCTGATCTTTACCTGAGCTTTAAAACTCCTTAACTGACAGGGCTTTGCTTGGTTGACATTATACTTTAAAGTACCACTCACTTATCATACTGCACTACGAAAAAGATGGAAAAACGGACAGGTTGGAATCATTCTCATGTCAAAATAGTGAAGTCGACAAAAATAATGACAGTGACAACTGAAAACTGTAAAACTGGCACTCTACCATTTGTTAAAATAGTTTTAAATGTTTAGAAAAAGAAACCTAGATGATTAAAACAGGTGTTCATCACATAAAGATTCAACTACATATACATATATATGTAAGTTTTCTGTTATATATATAGAAATATTTCAATTCCTTTAAATCTAAAGTTTATCAGCAATACTTCTAGATATCAGTATGGAACATCAAATTTCTGACTCCTGAAAGAGACTTTCAGGACCTGACCTTGACTTTTAGATGTCTACTTGGTAGAGTTTACTTCAGGTGGTTTTTCTGTACTATATTATATAGTCCATAAACATCCACTAGCACCCACTTATGGTCCACAACAACAGGGGCAGGAAAAACCATTAACTTATTGACACAATTGGCCTGTAAGCCTTTCATCTTCCTCATGGCTGTTGAATGTGAAGAGTAGCCCTCAGATTCCAGTAGCAGACAAGACAGCTCCAAGATAGGTCTGGATGTTCTCAACAGGAGTTTGACCTCAGACTAGGGCATGGGAAACTACATGCTCCAGGAACCGCAGACACTAAGGCAGACAGTCAGGGTAATTAACACACTACAGATTTAGAGGGAGGGACAATGAGGTCAACAGTCAAAGGTCAATATTAACTACAAAGGAGGCTTATGTCAAGAGTCAAAGGTTAAATGTACTACTATATCAAAGAATGCACCAATCACAAACACTCTATAAAGTATATTGACTTCTTATAATGCATAAGACAAGGTCATCTGAGGCCAAAGGTCACAAATATCAGCTTTTCATGACCTCAGGGATCAATATACTTCAAAACGCATTCATGTGTTTGGTCTTTAGGAAAAGTTCTTGTTTAAAGGGATAAACTGAACAGTATACAAGAAGACAGTGTTAAAAAACTCTGCAGTAGATATATGACAGTCACACCAAACCAAAAGGAAAATACTGGACTTCGAGCAGGCTCGGAAGAGGCAGATAGTGCAGTTATCTCCCCTCTTCTGTATTGTTGGTGATATCATGACGTCGACTTTATGATTAATCTAATAGAGGTCATTATTTATTACAATGCCTCGGCTTGGATTCGAACCCAGGACCTTTAGCTTACTTGTCTGATGTTTCACCAATCAAACTAAAGAGAAGTTCTCTCTAACAGCGCAAGATATTGCAGCTGGTATTTACCAGGGTTACATTAATTGATATTAAACTGAACATCTATGTTGAAGAGCAAAAGGACTTAGCAGACATTTTATGTTAACAAGAAACTCTTTCAAGGTCAAGTGTCATACAAATCAAGCTACACTTCAGATGGCAGGGAAATTATACCAATATTAATGATATGTATACTCAGAAGAGAAAGCTTAATTGACATTCAACCTATCTCTATGGCAGTCTAAAGGCACATTATAACTAGGATGTTAAATTTCTTCGTTATCAGATTACCACAAATAAGAACAAGAGGCCCAGAGGGCCTGTATCGCTCAAATGGATCTTTATGACCAACATTACCATATCTGTAAATATGTTCCACGTTCAACACATTTGACCCTGTGACCTTGACTATGGGTCAAGGTAATTTCTTTTTTGGACTTCATTAAAGGAACATACTGGCCAATTATAATGATTCTAGGCTTTTCAATATTTCAGAAGAAATTGTTAAAACATTTTAACACATTTGACTAATGTTACCTTGAAGATTAGTCAAGGTCATTTCTTTTTGCAAACTTTGTAGGACACCATAAGAGGAACATAGTAGCCTAATATAATGATTCTAGGCCTTCTGGTATTTTCAAAGAAGTCACTTAAATTTTTTTAACACATGTGACCTCTGTGACCTTGAATATGGGTTAAGGTCATTTCTTTTTGCACACTTTGTTGGGGGGCCATCAAAGGAACCTTCCAACCAAATATAATGATTCTAGGCCTTCCGGTATATTGAAAGAAATCGTTTAAAAATTTTAACACATTTGACCTCTGTGACCTTGAATATGGGTCAAGGTTATTATTTTTTTTGCAAACATTGTAGGGCTTCATCAATGGAACCTCCCAGCCATATATAATGATTCTAGGCCTTCTGGTATTTTGGAAGAAGTCGTTTAAAGGTTTTAACACATTTGACCTCTGTGACCTTAAATATGGGTCAAGGTCATTTCTTTTTGCAAATTTTGTTGGGCTTCATCAATTGGACCTTTGGGCCAGGTGAGCTAAAAAAAATCATAAATTCAAAGATTTTTATGACCAAGAAAATTATCAAGATATAAGAATAATGGCTAGAAAATACCATACAATTAAGGTTCAAGTGTTGAAAACAGATGGAAAAGTAATCTAACGTTTCTTGATTAAGATTGAGTGTGCTTTTTAAATTTTAACAGTTTTTTTCTAATCATAGAACTATTTTCCTCTTTATGATAAAGATACTGACCATATATGAAAATGTAAAATGGGTGTAAATTTTCTCCTAACATACTTGATCTACATATCCTGAGGATGCCAATTTTGTATAATTCCAATAATGAAGCAATTTTTTTCTTTTGCTCACCAAGTACTGTTTTTTTTATTCCAGTGCTTGGTAAAAGGATATCCCTTTTTTTCTTTCCCTTAATTTCAATCCCTAAAAGCTGATTCTCTCCTCTTTCTCTCTCTCTTTCTCCTTGATGGGTTCAACCTTCCCACCAATGCTGATATTACAATATCTTATTTTTCACTTCATGAACAATTCTTTTATCAACAAGAAGCCCAAGGGCCTAACAGTCACCTTGGTTACAATGCTTCATGTAACATATCATAGAAATGGTTTTGTTTAAAAAAGTAATACAACTTAAACTATATTGTACACATAATGCGAATGTAAACTGTGCATAACATTGAATGCTGTCCCATGCTAAGGCTTCTAACCAAGTTTGATTACACTCAAAAATGAAAATTTCTGATTTTTAAATATTCCAATCAGTAACAGTAGAGCATCTTTGAAATTCCAGTCAGTTTGACCTGTTTTTGGCCCCACCTATCAGTCCCTTGGGGTCAGCCATGGTCAGTATGTACATCTCATCAAACTATCAGCTTATACCAACAAGAGCCACATGGGCCATAAGAGTCGTAGAACTATAAAGATCTTTCTAGGAAAAAGGCCAAATAGGCCTAAAATAAATTGCTCAACAACATAGAAGACATTGTTGGTTCAAAAAGTCTTTTTCTGCAAACTTGAAATTATTTTCTTTATACATGTACTAAACAAATGCCATTACTCCGGACAAATTGCTTGTTGAAAAAGTACGCTACATGCCCAATATAAAGACATTTGGCCTCTTGGTTACTAAGAAGTTGCTTATGCATTTCAACACATTTGTCCCCTATGACTTTGACAGTTGGTCAAGTTGAACAAACTTGGTAGTCCTTCATCCCAGCACTCTACAGGACCAATATTAGCACCATGGAGCGTTTGGCTTTTGCTTATTGAGAAGAAGACATTTTAAAATTTTAATATATTTGACCCCTGTGACCTTGAAGCAGGTCAATGTCATTTCTATTATCTTTCATCCAAGAAGAGTATTTGGTTCTACTCTACCTGGGTATTGAGAGATATTTTTCAAATTTCTGTCAATTTGACCTATCAGCCCCTGAGGGCTACATGTAGGAAATAGAAATGGCTGCTTAGAAGAGAACAATGTTTCTCTATCCTTTTATCAATAAAGGCATAGAGACTGAAAATCTGCTATCATATCAAAATCACTCTTTACTGATAGAGTTATTTGGAGCTCATTGTCTCCCTTATTTTTTCCTTATTTTTCTTTTTTTTTTCTTTTTTTATGGTTAATTTTGATTTTCTTCAAGATCAATCAATCACGGATTTTTTTTTTAACCTTCAAATACAAAAGCACATCAAGCAGTAATTCAGAGACTAATGCTAAGAAAATAAAAACTAAAGCAAGTTTGAAAAGTTTGAAGCCAACTGTGAGCATGCATGCCACCTTGAGGTACATTTTCATGCACTAAATCATCCAAAATTGCCACTTCCATTATTTCAATGTTTGTTTTCCAACTGTACAAATGTAGAACTGCCAAATAACTTAACAGAAAACAGTCATGTACTTTTAAATAACGAGGCACTTTTATGGGTGTTTTAAACAATACACCAGGTTCTGCATGGATTTGTCAAATTCACAAGTTTTCACATTGTTTCTGACAAAATAGGATCCACAACAAGGTTCTGTTGCTCTTCTCATCAAAATTATGGTATAAAATACATGTTTTGGGCAGTCACGTGGCACAGTGGTGATGCAATCACCTTATAGACATCCAACATTTGAGTCCCCAAACAATACACACATAAAAAAGGTATGGTGTATTCTACGAATTTGCCATCACGTAGTCACTTTCATAAATAACATTTTCAAAATTTCAAAATAGCTGACAAGTAATGTTGTTACAACTTCATAAAAGAAACTTTTGTGGAATAAATGTAATTTCCTTTCAAATTTTGATCATTCAACCACCTCAGGAAAAAAACATGGTGTGTTGGTAAGTGCATGGCTCGCTCAAGACCGGACAATAACCATATTGATTCTGGAACATACAATTATTCTGTGGGGAGATTGCAACCTGTCTTAAGTCTAAAAAATAGATTCATATACATGATTGTATTATTGACTGTAAAAGTTTGTTACAGTGTAAATCTTGGCGTAATGACTTAGCATCTGTGCCCTATCGTCATCCTCAGGATATGACTTACTTTCAAACCCTATCCTTTTATTGAGAGGAGATCGCTTTGTATTTAATGTGGAGTTGGAGGTATTGTCAGACTGGGATCCATGCAGTACCAATAAATATATGTATGTAACATTTGGTGGTTTGGGTTGATATAAAACAAGAGATCCCAGAGGGATCTTGGTGCCCACCTTTTGAGGATCTGTTTTCAGTTCTTAAAGATTTATTTTTTTTTTTTTGTGTTACAAGTTTTGTAAATGTTCATGAACTGGTCTTCATTGAATGTACTCAATGATGGCACAAGATATTTTTATTAAGAACCTATTAGCAAATATCATTTGAAAAAGATCCCAAAGTATTATTAGATAGCAGTCAGTTACAGGTGGATGATGGACATGGTCTTGAATCAATATGATAGAATATCGAAGAAAATATGCTTGTGCTGTATTACTGTCAACATCCAAGATGGCCGCCTGTCAGCCATCTTGAATTTGAATCAGTCCAAAAAAGGTACAATGCACAACTAGGGACCAAGGGGAACCTGCATATGAAATTTGAGACAGATCCATCAAGCACTTTCCCAGAAAAAGCGGTAACAAGAATTGTTTACGGACGGACCACAGACCACGGATGCAGGGCGATTTGAATACCCCACCATCTGATGATGGTGGGCTAAAAATCCAGAATTGGAAATTACAATCTGATCCGTAGATAAAAACAATCCTTCCGTAAATCTGCTTTAGTAATGAAAATTCTGAAGAAAGCATAGTTTCCGTAGAATTGGGATGTCTGAATACATTTTATTTACACACAAGCTTGTGAAACTGCAGATGAGCACCTTAAGAACCATTCAGCCATGAAGAACATTTGATTCTACAATATCTTAATGTTTGGAAGAAGATTTTTAAAATTTGAGTCAAATTGACACTTTTTGGACCGCCACCTCAGGCCTCTGAAAGTGGGAACCATTTAATTCACAATTTTGGTTCATGTTTGGCCAGCAAAGGGTTCTGCAAAATTTTACTAAAATGGGTTCTAGCATTTCTGAGAAGAAGGAAAAATGTAAAAAGTCTATGGAAGCACCACGCATACAACGCTGGACAAAAGGCGATCACAATATGTCACCATGACACTTCGATCATGTGACCAAAACATATTATATATATGAAAACTATAATAGTCATTACATTATGAGGCTATAATTATGCAGAGTTTCCATTTTTAAGAATATAACCTTGATGTAAAACACAATATAGAAGACAGAGATTTATTTTCAGGAAATCATTGGTTAATATCAACATACTGTTCATGGTGCGGTGAAAAGGTGGAAATTATAGGGTGGAATAACGGAACTGTCTTATCTTTATGCAGTTTCATATAATCCACCAATATTCAGTCATCAGACTTCTGATGTGATAATATGAATGATGACAACTTATAGATTTCATGTGTAATATGACATTGATAAAGACAGTAATGAGACAAAGTCTGATGAGTTTGATGACTTTGTGGCATGATATTACATTGATCATGACTTTGTGGCATGATATTACATTGATCATGACTTTGTGGCATAACATCACATTGATCATGACTTTGTGGAATGAAATTACATTGATCATGTCTTTGTGGAATAACATTACATTGATCATGACTTTGTGGTATGATATTACATTGATCATGACTTTGTGGCATGACATTACATTGATCATGACTTTGTAAAATAACATTACATTGATCATGACTTTGTGGCATAATATTACACTGATCATGACTTTGTGGCATAACATCACATTGATCATGACTTTGTGGCATGTTATTACATTGATCATGACTTTGTGGCATAACATCACATTGAATAAGACTTTGTGGAATAACATTACATTGATCATGACTTTGTGGAATAACATTACATTTATCATGACTTTGTGGTATGATATTACATTGATCATGACTTTGTGGCATGACATTACATTGATCATGACTTTGTGAAATAACATTACATTGATCATGACTTTGTGGCATAATATTACACTGATCATGACTTTGTGGCATAACATCACATTGATCATGACTTTGTGGCATGATATTACATTGATCATGACTTTGTGGCATAACATCACATTGATCATGACTTTGTGGCATAACATCACATTGATCATGACTGTGGAATGACATTACATTGGTCATGACTTTGTGGCATGATATTACATTGATCATGACTTTGTGGCATAACATCACATTGATCATGATTTTGTGGCATAACATCACATTGATCAAGACTTTGTGGAATAACATCACATTGATCATGACTTTGTGGAATAACATTACATTGATCATGACTTTGTGGCATGATATTACATTGATCATGACTTTGTGGCATAACATTACATTGATCATGACTTTGTGGAATAACATTACATTCATCATGACTTTGTGGCATGATATTACATTCATCATGACTTTGTGGAATAACATTACATTGATCATGACTTTGTGGAATAACATTACATTCATCATGACTTTGTGGCATGATATTACATTCATCATGACTTTGTGGAATAACATTACATTGATCATGACTTTGTGGAATGATATTACATTGATCATGACTTTGTGGCATAACATCACATTGATCAAGACTTTGTGGAATAACATTACATTGATCATGACTTTGTGGAATAACACTACATTGATCATGACTTTGTGGCATGTTATTACATTGATCATGACTTTGTGGCATGATATTACATTGATCATGACTTTTTGGCATGATATTACATTGATCATGACTTTGTGGCATAACATCACATTGATCATGACTTTGTGGCATAACATCACATTGATTAAGACTTTGTGGAATAACATTACATTGATCATGACTTTGTGGAATAACATTACATTGATCATGACTTTGTGGTATGATATTACATTGATCATGACTTTGTGGCATAACATCACATTGATCATGACTTCGTGGTATGATATTACATTGATCATGACTTTGTGGTATGATATTACATTGATCATGACTTTGTGGCATAACATCACATTGATCATGACTTTGTGGAATAACATTACATTGATCATGACTTTGTGGTATGATATTACATTGATCATGACTTTGTGGCATAACATCACATTGATCATGACTTTGTGGAATGACATTACATTGGCCATGACTTTGTGGCATGATATTACATTGATCATGACTTTGTGGCATGATATTACATTGATCATGACTTTGTGGCATAACATCACATTGATCATGACTTTGTGGCATAACATCACATTGATCAAGACTTTGTGGAATAACATCACATTGATCATGACTTTGTGGAATAACATTACATTGATCATGACTTTGTGGCATGATATTACATTGATCATGACTTTGTGGAATAATATTACATTGATCATGGCTTTGTGGAATAACATTACATTGATCATGACTTTGTGGGGTACCAGGTACAACGATCACAATTTTATGGGGGAATTTGCGTGAATTCCATGCCTAATGAGGTACTATAAAATCACCTATACACTTTAAACGAGACAATTCCATCAATCATTCTAAACCACTGATCATTGTTTTTTTCTTGTACAGCTGCTCAAATGTAGAAATACAATATTGCCACTTTCTCCAATATTAAACTGGGTGGGCCAATCTCAAGAGCACCTAATTGGACAACCTCAAGAATTCCTGTCCGTATTTGGCCACAGGCAAGTGGTCTCCCCTGTCTGGTCATGTACTGGCTAAATTATCTCATTATTTGACCCCGATAATTCACCTGCTTTGTGCTTAGTCACCTTGCAAGAAATATGTTACTTTTGTGTGTCCAGTTATTGTCCTGCGGTGTCCATCATCGTTTGGTCAGCTGGTCACCTCTCTGGTCACCTCTTGGCCCTGTTCTGTTAGCTCTGACCTTTGTACTTTCACTTTTGATGTTGAGTGAGAAGAGACAATGGGTTTTGTGGATGAGACATTGCCATCAAACATTCCACAATGACTATAAAGATGAACCTATGTCCATGTGCCACTGGGGCTAATCTGTTGCCTAAATCTAACTTATAGCAGCAGTATCTTAACACTATCAAAAACATCCCTCCAACAATATTGTGAAATTCTTACCTTCTTCCAGAACTTTTCCTGTACTTTTAACACTCTTAACCTACATTTATTTTGAAAATAAAGCAATTTACATCGGGGGGGGGGGGGGGGGGGGGGGGGGGAATATCATTCACCAAGAAATGTGCCTATTTTTTGAAAATATACATCTACAGAAGCATGTTCTCTTTTCAAACAGCATTTCTTCATTAAACCTCATTCCCTTATTGTAGTGCCTCCTTAGAAAGTTCTCCTTGTCAAATTCTTTACAATGCTGAATCCTTTAAAGAATCGTTTAAATCCAGGCGAATCCTGAAATCAGCGTTTTATTTCCTCCCACATCCTCATAGCTACATGAAATACACTTGTATCTTTTGTACAATCTTCTAATTTCGTGTATCACCACTTTAATTTCTCCATCTCAACCTTTCTATTTACCTCATACTTTGTATAACAAGCCTTTGTCAGAATCCTTTAGTTTTCCTTTAAGGATTTAAACAACACTTCGTTTCAAATTCCCATCAGAACTAACTCAAAGTCCTAGAATTCTAGAAATACTAGGTGTTTCATGAAGACAAATCACCATGGTTAAGTTTCTTAGTGTACCTTTATGTTAAAGACTATGTTTGGAGGCTTATAGTGAACTTTTATGTTAAAGACTATGTTTGGATGCTTCTAGTGAACTTTTATGTTAAAGACTATGTTTGGAGGCTTCTAGTGAACTTTTATGTTAAACACTATGTTTGGAGGCTTCTAGTGAACTTTTTTATTTCAAAGACTATTTTTGTAGGCTTCTAGTGAACTTTTATGTTAAAGACTATGTTTGGAGGCTTCTAGTGAACTTTTATATTAAAGACTATATTTGTAGGCTTCTAGTGAACTTTTATGTTAAACACTATGTTTGGAGGCTTCTAGTGAACTTTTATGTTAAACACTATGTTTGGAGGCTTCTAGTGAACTTTTATGTTAAACACTATGTTTGGAGGCTTCAAGTGAACTTTTTGATGTTAAGACTATGTTTTGTCCTTCCAGCCAGGTGAGCTAAAAAGGGTATAGATAAATGTACTGTCTAGACAAACAAGTTCTTTCTATTCCTAACAATTAACCAATGTCTGGTTATAAGCCCATCAACATCTATAGAGCTGTTCTACCAATATTGTCCTGTAATAAGTCCACCTCCTAATTTGAATTATCATATATGTCATATTACTTATATCTGACCCTTACTTTAGTAACCCTAGTACTACCCCAGTCTGTTCCTTACTAGCCATAGGGTAAACTGCCCCCTCATCATTTATAATCTGGATTTGATTAAATCTAGATCTTTATCCAAGAGAGACAGAGATTTTGTAATAAATAACCCAGACAGCCACTCCCATATTTGTCCGCCCACTCCCAGCACAGTGCTTCACCATTACAATATCTAATTAGTACTAGCATTTCAAAGACCTCTAGGCTGTTATACTCAAATTTATTTAGTCCTTCATTATCACAGCTACTTTTTTCTATTCCCTCCTGTATTTGTACCCTGGCCCTCCCTCCTACCAGGATTCAAAGTTTCACAAAGACCTACCACTCATGACCTGAAATATTGACACAATTTATTAACTATTGCAACCTAGCAACATACAGACTGGTGTAATACCTTACCTAAACATAAAGTACAATTCTCATCCCTATAATTTGATTTCAAATGCCTCGATCTGTCCTAACAGAGCCTGCTGTAACTACATCTTTTAGTTGAGAGCTTTTATCTGTAAAGATCTACTTACACCCAGCCAAGAATTTCAACAGGCTTGCAGAACACTTGAAATATTAATTTACATGCTGGTTGAAATATTGGAGAACTTTTAGAATTGTTCAGAACTTCTGACAACTAAAGAATAAATTGAGTGTGTTTTGTAAAATAGGTTACTTTTATAAGACAAAAATAATAATGGATAGGTTTTTGATTACAGAATTGTTATTGAGTAAATGAATCTCCTAGGACAATCAAAAACGGAACATGAGGTAGATGATGAGATCAGAGAACAATGAAACAAGCAAAATATCTGTAATTACCCCACTCCCAAGCATTACGTAGACACTGGGCTGTATTCAGTTGCTTCATGTTGAATTTGCAACTATCCCATTGGCATTCATATGCCTATGAATGCCACCTGAAAGAAGTTCAATTCTTAGATTTATCATTTTTAATTCTCCTTATGTGATAAGAGACAGAAACGTGAATTTGGTTACATTACTTGCGATTTCTCTATGTCAATTATAGTTTATGTGCTGGTAATATATACTGACTATGGTAAAATTGTATACAAGGTAGGTATACTGGGGGATGGGGACACATACAGAAGGTAGGTATACTGGGGGATGGGGGACACATACAGAAGGTAGGTACACTGGCATGGCACTAGACAGAGAACTTTAAGTGAAAATGCAGATGAAGAGAAACTTATGACTAAGAACCAATCCTGACATTAAGAAATGATTCAGGATCTTTGTCAGCATAATGACACATTAATTAAAGAGAAAACACAAGTTGGAATGTCTGATAAATTACTATAATTATGACCATATCAACACCTTGGAAACTCGTCATTCCTGGAGAGAGTGTTGGAAAAAATACGGCTTTTGAAAGTTCCACATTGTATGTTGTTATTCAACACTTATATGATTTAGTGCTGTGAATTTATCAGTGATAATCATTACTAAAGGCATGTTTTTCCTATTTAAACAAGTCACAAGGAAATCATTTACTTGCAAAAAGCAAACTAAAAACAAAATTACATATCCATTACCTTGGCTTGAAGTATTTGTTGTGAAGAATTCCAGTATGATTAATTTTTTTTATGTTAATTATTTCAATTAAGCTTCACAATATAGTTTTAATTAGCAATAGGCCAAATATGGTAATATACTACAACCTAAAAAAAAATCTAGAAATTTTCAAACTGAATTTCATCATCATCATTCTTGGAGAGTGTCAAACCCAAATACCTGGAGAAATCTGTCACGAAAATTGAATCATATCTAAAAATAGACAATGTAACAAGAATTCCCAGCTGATAGCCTACCTTTTACACCTGTTGGTCAAGCATGGTTGACCTTTGATGTCAAGTTCTTTGTTTACTTTTAACTTCCTGATATACTACAAATTCCAGACACCTGATGCCCTACCTTGAATTAACATACAACTTAGGAGATAGTGAAAGAAAGGATTAAATCAGATAAATTTCACACAAAACCTAAAATTTCACAAGATTCTTGATTTCACTGATAAGTTAAATGTCTGTGGATCAAGTTACACTATTTTACAGTAAACAGATTAATACTGAAAACAAACATTTTCAAAATAACTCTTTCCTGTCATAATATCATTTAAATCATGTGAATTCTTCAAATAGCAAAGATATTCACTTTCAGGACCTACCATGACATTTTAACATGTTTGTCAAATTCTCTGTAATAAAGTTAATCTTCCCATCTCAAAAATGATCCCAACACACAATTTGTAAATGTATGAATTAATTAACTGAAATAAATTCCTCAATTCCTTTTA
This sequence comes from Ylistrum balloti, assembly GCF_031769215.1. Lineage (NCBI taxonomy): Eukaryota > Metazoa > Mollusca > Bivalvia > Pectinida > Pectinidae > Ylistrum > Ylistrum balloti. Next base: position 1,012,208 of record NW_026781993.1, read on the forward strand.
CGTACAACCTATAAATAGCTCTGAACTTTCATTGATAAAATAGTACAAGATACCAATCTTTATGTATAGTGTAGTATAGAGTGTTTAAATATCAACAATTCCATTGATAAGCTCCTCAATGGATGGAGGAGGGAATTGAGGACAAATTTCACAAGTTCTAAAATTAGCTGTATGGAAGGTATTGAATCTAAACCAATATTGCTCAACAGTGTTGCTTGACATAACATATATACATTAATGGATAGATAGACCTCGATATCTTGGGACAATATCCCGGCTGGTTTCTCAGGTACACCGACAAAGCTAGAGGTGTCTTAGATCAAATATTACGCAATTTTCAAGGACTTTCTGATTTAATTCAATATAGTGGTATCATGTACAGGGTTTATACAACTCACAAAGGATTAACTATAGCGAAGATGACATATTTATATTCTATATTCTGTTAGTTTTCAAAGCAGTCTTCTGTGTCATGTCTGTTCCATCAAATCATGAAAGACTTTAACTAACTTTATAATTTGAAAAAAACACATCTAGTTTTTTTAGTTTTGAAATCTGTCCCATTAAACTGAATTCTAGTTCTAATTCATTGCATCTTTAGGGGAGCTTATATTTGAGCTGTAATTTATAATGTTTAAAGTAAGCTAACATGCAACAAAGATAAATTACAATAGGTCTCATTCATGTGGCTGAAATACTTTCAGATAAAACAGGTTTAACATATCCAATTATGAGAGAAAATACATCAAAATAACCAAATCTTCTAGTCAAAAGTTCGCTTAGATTAAGAATTTGGATTGATGCAGTATGGCTTAAATCTTTGGGGGTGTTTATTTCGGTGATAGTTACAATATATAACATGTTATTCCTCAGATAATGAGACTAAAATAAAAACTAAAACCATATGTTAAAGCTACAGTGAACTGGGTACAGATATTATGTCATCAACATGTGAACTTATCCCATTAACTCCCTGTACATCAAACACTTATATACATCAGCATCCAAGAGTCTGATTCAGAAGCAAGCTTTTTTGTGACCTGGAAGGTCTCTTCACAAACTCTGAACTTGATGGCCTCTGTAAATCCTACCCCATCATGAATAACTGTTATTTTGTTAAGATTCAAAGCCAAATTTAGAAGGTTCAAAATTAACAAGATAGACTGAAATTAAAAAGAAAGCAGTATAATTTTCCAATTTAAAGACCACCCAGATCATCAACACTGAAAATAAAATATAAATCATCACTGTCTAAGATATATAACTGAAAAAAAAAGGAAACATTTCCTTGACCTTGTAAAAATATATTCTACCATTGCATCAAAGCATAACACTTTTTTTGTTTAAGTTAGAATCTATGTAAAGTTCAAGAAGTTTATCAGAGACAAAATCAAACAGACCAAAAAACAAAAAACTTTCCCATTTGTCAATAGTCTAATATAGCTGATTGAGCATAAGAAAAAAATTACCTACCCCTCTAGAATCACCAATGTTGTATATATCATATAGGCTAGATCTGACAAAGATTTCGGGTTCATTCAATTTTCATTATTGATCTTAACTAACAAGACAATTTTAACCAAAGAGCAAAAAACTCAACATTGGACTGTCACCAGCATAAAAAATCTGTTTACAAAATAAATTTTCGAATAAGGTTATGTTTTCAAGCCAAAACTTACTTGCATGCTAATCACTGAACAATGATATTAATCAAAATCTGTGTCAGTTCATAAGTAACTTTCATAAGAAACAATAGCAAAAAGTATTAATGTGTACAAAAAGCACACACAGGGGAGATAATCAAGTTGAATCACAATGATATGTGCAGAAAGGTCATGGACACATTACTTCTGACTCTATATCAAAATTCTGTTACAGAACCATCGACAGCATGTGTTGGTATATTACTACACAGCAAAAGAAAATATAGGCTTACCAGCAGACATGGTTTTATTTGTGGACTTACCACCAGACATGGTTTTATTTGTGGACTTACCAGCAGACATGGTTTTATTTGCGGACTTACCAGCAGACATGGTTTTATTTGCGGACTTACCAGCAGACATGGTTTTATTTGTGGACTTACCAGCAGACATGGTTTTATTTGCGGACTTACCAGCAGACATGGTTTTATTTGCGGACTTACCAGCAGACATGGTTTTATTTGTGGACTTACCAGCAGACATGGTTTTATTTGCGGACTTACCACCAGACATGGTTTTATTTGCGGACTTACCACCAGACATGGTTTTATTTGCGGACTTACCAGCAGACATGGTTTTATTTGTGGACTTACCACCAGACATGGTTTTTTATTGTGGACTTACCACCAGACATGGTTTTATTTGCGGACTTACCAGCAGACATGGTTTTATTTGTGGACAATTTCTGATTTAGTATGAAATATAAACTGAATGTGCTGCTCCCAAGTTGCACTTGTAAATGGTATCAGCTTTAAAACACAATTTTATTATTCTTATAACCTGTTTTTCTAATTTGAAATAAATTGCACACACAACAAATATTCAATTTAACCGATGTCAATCACATGTTTACAAGATAAATTCTCCGCGGAATTGCTCTCATTGAAATCATTGCCTCTGAATCAGATGTTATAAATGAATAGTAAATTAATTTTTCAGGCTAAATAGCAAAAACATTTGTTTATGCAAAGAAGAATTAATGTTGAGATAAAAACAGAAATATACTTCCATCCCAGCTGCAGATCAGCTGTATAAGATGATAATTAAATGTAGACTGATTAGTTGAAGTCAGAATAACACATGTAGATGAAATCAGATTAGTAAACCTCTACATTAGTTACTCTTGTATAAAAGTAACTGATTAAATAAATTATCTCAGTTAATTTTATTTAATTTAGCTATGTTATACCTACATTTTAGTCTGAAGACTAAAACACACTTGCAGAACTAAAATACCACTACATCTGGGTGTTACCAGCCATGCCTATCAGACAACAGGTAGGTAAAGCTCGTTATCAAATACATATACCAGCAATGTACAGACAACACCAAAGGTCAGCAGAACTTGTTATAAAATACATGTACCAACAATGTGCAGACAATACCAGAGGTCATCAGAGCTTGTTATCAAACACATGTCTCAACAATGTACAGGTAACACAAGAGTGGGTGTGGGTTAAGCTTGTAATCAACATCAGAGCTTGTTATCAAACACATGTCTCAACAACGTACAGGTAACACAAGAGTAGGTGTGGGTGAAGCTTGTAATCAACATCAGAGCTTGTTATCAAACACATGTCTCAACAATGTACAGGTAACACAAGAGTGGGTGGAGCTTGTTATCAAACACATGTACCAACACTGTACAGACAACAAAAGAGTGGGTGAAGCTTGTTATCAAACAATTGTACCAACAATGTGTAGACAACACCAGAGGTAGGTGGAACTTGTAATCAAACACATGTACCAACAATGTGTAGACCACACAAGAGGTCAACAGAGCTTGTAATCAAACACATGTACCAACAATGTACATGTAACACCAGAGTGGGTGGAGCTTGTAATCAAACACATGTACCAACACTGTACACAAAACACAAGAGTGGGTGGAGCTTGTAATCAAACACATGTACCAACACTGTACAATCAAACACATGTACCAACACTGTACACACAACACAAGAGTGGGTGGAGCTTGTAATCAAACACATGTACCAACACTGTACATGTAACACCAGAGTGGATGGAGCTTGTAATCAAACACATGTACCAACACTGTACACAAAACACAAGAGTGGGTGGAGCTTGTAATCAAACACATGTACCAACACTGTACATGTAACACAAGAGTGGGTGGAGCTTGTAATCAAACTTGCCTACAAAGTACAGGGGCTCTGGTTTCATTTTATATTTTGTTGCATTTCCATGATGGTGACATTAGAGCCTATACAGTAATGTAAGCCTATTGTTTAACAATTTATTCTAATAGGAACAAATATCTACCATTTGGACTGGTGTTATGTGAAGTATAACCATGATGTAAATAGCAAGTTCACAGTTTCCCTAGATAAGACAAAACTTTTGTATGTAGACCTGGTCTCAGGGAAAACAGAAACATCCCACAAGTCAATACCTTCACCATTACACAACACTCAGGAGAACAAATTAGAGTGAAATGTGAAAGAGTTCAATACAAACTATTTCATTACAACACAAACATTATGAAGGCATGAGAATAAGTTATATTACAAGAGGCCCATAGGACCTGTATCACTCATCTGGATGTTTAAGTCAATAATGCAAAACTTTTCTTTAGAAGAAAACTATTTCCCCTGATGAGCCTCAACCCACAGATACAGCTTCAAATTCCCTAGGGGCGGGGACAGAGATCAATTGTTAATCTCTTCATGTCCAGCAATGCTTTTAAGTTATAAGATGATAATCTAAATGATTTCAAAGATATAATCTGTCCTGGGGTGGGACCAGGCCCTGGGACAAATTATAAGTTATAATTGCGTTTATCTCCTGATGCTCAGCAATGCTATATGTATTCAGTGGAGATCATAACTTTTTCAAAAAACCAAAGATCCAAATTAATTTTAGATGGTGTAAAGCAATGATATGAAAATGAACTAAATCTACTTGGGGGTTAGATTTCTCCTGTTGAACCCAGCAATCTGCCCCACGGGGCCGATACCCATCATTTATAAAAAAATTTTTTTAAAAATCCTTAACCCAAGCAAGCTTCAGACTGAATTTGGACAATATATTGCAATTCCTAAAGAAAAAGATAGATTTAAAAGAAATTGATTGATTTTTCCCTATTGGGCCCCGCCCCTCCAACCCCAAGGGGCCAGAGCCACTATTTCATTAAAATTGGTTTCACTTTCCCAGAGGATGCTTCAGACCAAATTTGATTAGAATCCACTCAATTGTTCATAAATAGTTGCAATATATAGTAAAAGTTGACAGATGCCAGACACCAGATGGATGCCGGACAGACGCTGGATGCTGTGGTATCCCTATTTAACTATTTGGACCCTTTGGGCAAGGTGAGCTAAAAAAACAGAACTGAAAGTCTTAAACACCCAGGTGTTATTTATTATTAATTCTGCAGGTGTGTTTTACTCTGCAGACTAAAACAAATTCAGACAAAAACAGTTTTTGTCTTAATTTTGTCTTAATTTTGTCTTAATTTGTTTTAGTCTGCAGACTAAAACACACCTGCAGAATTAATAATAAATAACACCTGGGTGTTCCATATCCAAGGTACTCAAATTGAAGTGTAACTATGATCAAAAAAGGTATGGCTATGGCCACACACTGGCTTCAATATCATTTGAGCAGCTAGTTAATTTATGATGATTGCAGATTCATTATTTATTACTTAACAACTTATAGTGTTAAATGTTGTCCTGTAAATCATTTACTCTCAGACTTAACTGTAATAAATAATATGTAAATTTGTTATATATACCTGAAGTCTTGCCCAGTATATATAATGACTTTGAACAACCAATGAACTTATCTAAAAACTTTAAACAAGTTTGTGTTGGACCAGAGATACACTTTGAGACACACCTTACCACTTATGATAAAGTCTAGTTTTAATATCAAAAGCTTCAAACCAAGACAATGAACTACAAAACATCCACGATATCTAAATGAATGTCTCTGCTCCAACACAAATTACAACTGATGTTTAACAAATAAAAGTAAAGAAAACTTCACCTCCGAACCGTTAAACACAAACTTTGGACATGTTTGGGATTGATCAATCAAAAAGTCATGACGTGCTACGACATTGTCTGTAAGGGTTATTGTCCTATCACTTTTTCACATTTTACACTAAAATTCAATACAATATGGAAGGACCATCAAAATTTTACTGTAATTTACGAGAGAACAAATTTTACACAGGCAAAAGCCTGACCAGTATGCCTTGTATTTCTATTGGTTCAAACAACTCTCACGAATTGACGGGATAATTCTTGTATCTATACAGTCACATATATCTACCTACCTGTTAATCTTCATAAATACATACAAGAATATCTATTTAGATATGAGAAACCCATATTCAATCACTCCTTTTGACAAATCTTGTTAATGTTTGATATCAACAGAGGACAAAAACTCTATTTATATACCAAGGAGAAAGACCATACAGATTTCAGTTCACCAAAAATCTGCCATTCCAAGTACCTCTAGCAACATTTGGTCATTGTATTGTGAAAATACTTGACCACCTATGGAACAGATTGTCCACAATATAGTACTATTATGTAAAACATATTTGATCGTCAGTTGACCGAGTGGGTATTGTCACTGTCTCATAGCAAAATCCTGACGGAGTACCAAAATTTTCTAATCAGTGAATTGAGAAAAAAAATCTGACATGTAAAACGGAGATGTGACATGGCTTACTACTATACAGGCTGGTTTGTATCAAGCAATCTGTTCTTGGTCTTGACACCATACATGGAATGCTAAGGTTTGCCGTCTACTCAACTTCAGTAAACTTACATGGTTTGATTCAATTCACATTTTTTAATGAAGAAAAAGGTAAACTGCACATGCATTACTCAATATTGCTTCTTTTGACCTTCAGGATCAACAATATTTGGTGAAAAATTAAAGATGACAGACCAAATCATTTGACACTATATTTAAGTTGAAAGAAGAAAATTAGGAAGCCAGAGGGCAAGACAGGAAAGAGAGGACAAGGCCATCTGACAGGTGGTGGTGGTGGCGGTGGCGGTGGTAGTGGTGGTGGAGGCGGTGGTAGTGGTGGTGGAGTAGGAGGAGAAGGAGGAGGAGGAGTAGCAGCAGCAGCAGTACAGGAAGAGAAGGAGGAGGGAAAGGAGGGGCAGGAAGAGAAGGAGGAGGGAAAGGAGGGGCAGGAAGAGAAGGAGGAGGGAAAGGAGGGGCAGGAAGAGAAGGAGGTGGGAAAGGAGGGGCAGGAAGAAAAGGAGGAGGGAAAGGAGGGGCAGGAAGAAAAGGAGGTGGGAAAGGAGGGGCAGGAAGAAAAGGAGGAGGCAAAGGAAGGGCAGGAAGAGAAGGAGGAGGGAAAGAAGGGAAAGGAAAAGAAAGGGGGAGGGAAAGGAAGGGCAGGAAGAGAAGGAGGAGGGAAAGGAAGGGCAGGAAGAGAAGGAGGTGGGAAAGGAGGGGCAGGAAGAAAAGGAGGAGGGAAAGGAGGGGCAGGAAGAAAAGGAGGAGGGAAAGGAAGGGCAGGAAGAGAAGGAGGAGGGAAAGGAGGGAAAGGAAAAGAAAGGGGGAGGGAAAGGAAGGGCAGGAAGAGAAGGAGGAGGGAAAGGAGGGAAAGGAAAAGAAAGGGGGAGGGAAAGGAAGGGCAGGAAGAGAAGGAGGAGGGAAAGGAGGGGCAGGAAGAGAAGGAGGAGGGAAAGGAGGGGCAGGAAGAGAAGGAGGAAGGAAAGGAGGGGCAGCAAGAGGAGGAGGAGGGAAAGGAGGGGCAGCAAGAGGAGGAAGGAAAGGAGGGGCAGCAAGAGGAGGAGGAGGGAAAGGAGGGGCAGTAAAAGAAGGAGGAGGGAAAGGAGGAGCAGCAAGAGAAGGAGGAGGGAAAGGAGGGGCAGCAAGAGGAGGAAGGAAAGGAGGGGCAGCAAGAGGAGGAGGAGAGAAAGGAGGGGCAGGAAGAGGAGGAGGGAAAGGAGAGGCAGCAAGAGAAGGAGGAGGGAAAGGAGGGGCAGCAAGAGGAGGAAGGAAAGGAGGGGCAGCAAGAGGAAGAAGGAAAGGAGGGGCAACAAGAGGAGGAGGAGGGAAAGGAGGGGCAGCAAGAGAAAGAGGAGGGAAAGGAGGGGCAGCAAGAGAAGGAGAAGGAAAGGAGGGGCAGCAAGAGGAGGAGGCGGGAAAGGAGGGGCAGCAAGAGAAGGAGGAGGGAAAGAAGGGGCAGCAAGAGAAGGAGAAGGAAAGGAGGGGCAGCAAGAGGAGGAGGAGGGAAAGGAGGGGCAGTGTTTTATGTTTGCTCTTTGTATTTAACACCCCACTTTTCCACATTGATCCACAATAGACTCTTATAAACTTGATACAAGTGTATTGCAGTGTCTTCATTTATATCTACCACAAGTGTTTAAATTACAGCTACAAATGTAGTTCTATGTTTTAAACAAACAGTGTCAAGTGTACATGTAAAATAGAATTTAGAATCTCTGATGTAACAAGGGCCACAGGAAGGGTTGGGGTAAGGTTATAGGGATGAACAAAAGAGGCCCTATCACCCAGAATCGCTCACCTGGCACATATATAACTATCAAATATCACGTCTCTAGGCCGTTTAGTTCACCAGAAGAATCAGATCATTTGTAGAACTTGATAATGTGATACTATGCACAATATGGCAGATATGAACCAAATCTGATGAGATGTTCTCAAGAAATGACATAATTTGAAATGGAAAGTGACAGGAAAAGGACAGACTGACAAACATTAGTTACACTATTTGCCCAAATCTACCTAAACAATGACAACAAAAACTGTTTTACTTGAGGAAAATACTTCTAAAGCTTATTTGTAATACTGTTTAAAAGGCTAGTTGATTCTATAAATATATTTATGAATAATGTATATATACATAATTGATTGTCTTCAACCAAGTTTTTTCACTCTCACTCTCTCGCTCACATACACTCTAGCTACTTATCCTATTGGATGGACCATAGAATTCAGCACTCAATAATACAAAAATCATTTACACAATATACATAGGTGTGAAGTGTTCTACCTATCATTGGGGTAATTGTGAGTAGGAAAGCATCAGTTGTCCCACCAGCCAGGCCTAATAAGCATTACGGTATTGATGACCAATTCATTAACTCTCGCCCTCCATGGCCCAGGTAGGACAAGGCCAGTAATTGTCATGTATATGTTGATCGTGAGCAGGTGCTACACCATCTGTTGGTGGAGGGAGTTTTTCATCCCCACACAAACTTGACACACGACAGGGTCAGAAGTGGTGCTTCCGAGCTCCATCGAGCGCCAACATATGGCCGTCACATTCCAGTCCCCTCGACTCACCTTTAATGAGTGCATTCCATTCCAGAGGTGAATGGAGAGTTTGGAGAGGGAAATGGAGACCCTTGTTTCATACAATGACCTAAGCTATGTCCTGACCTGTCTCCATATGTCCCTAGCTAGCCTTAAAACATTCTTTAATTTCTCTTTCCATCCCTTGTCTAACCTACCCTTCTGTATTCCTCGAGGTATCATTATTCTTTCTCTCCCTTGTCTAACCTTCCCTTCTGTATTCCTCAAGGTATCATTATTCTTTCTCTCCCTTGTCTAACCTACCCTTCTGTATTCCTCCAGGTATCATTATTCTTTCTCTCCCTTGTCTAACCTACCCTTCTGTATTCCTCGAGGTATCTTTATTCTTTCTCTCCCTTGTCTAACCTACCCTTCTGTATTCCTCAAGGTATCTTTATTCTTTCTCTCCCTTGTCTAACCTACCCTTCTATATCATTATTTGTCCCTCTTTGACCTTCAATGTTTATTTCTATCTCATGACATGAGTATATCCCTGTTTCCTTAGATCAAGTCGACCTATTCATAATGAGCTTCTTTGCTTTTATCATTTTGCTTCCCAATGCTCACTTACATAACTTTCACCTAAATGCAAAAGCATCGATCTCCATACATCAGCACCTTACCTCCCCACCCCCCCCCCCCCCCCACTGTGTTCCCATCACCAAGACTCTCACTCACATACACTAGATAGAGCACATCACCTCCCGTCCAACTCCCATCTCCACTCCCCTTGATTGCCACCCACATATTCAGGTGCCTCATAACCTCCCATCCGATCCCCACCTCCACTCTGCACCCAACCCTTTGACCCTCACTTACATATTCACAGTTGTCCCATTGTCTCCCACCTGACCCTCTCAACACCCTGTCACACCCATCAATACATTATGACCCTTACTTTGCTTTCTATCATTTTGCTCTCTCCAATGCTCACTTACATAACTCCTCTCTCACCTAAATGCAAAAGACCTCCAACTCCTCTCTCAATCTCTCCATCCTCACATCAGGTACCCATTACCTCCCATCAGACCTCCAACTCCTCTCTCCCCTGAGCCCTGTCTCTCCCATCCTCACATTGTGGTACCCATTACCTCCCATACCCATTACCTCCCATCAGACCTCCAACTCCTCTCTCCCCTGAGCCCTGTCTCTCCCATCCTCACATTGTGGTACCCATTACCTCCCATCAGACCTCCAACTCCTCTCTCCCCCGAACACTGTCTCTCCCATCCTCACATTGTGGTACCCATTACCTCCCATCAGACCTCCAACTCCACTCTCCCCCGAACCCTGTCTCTCCCATCCTCACATTGTGGTACCCATTACCTCCCCATCCAACTCCTCTCTCCCCAGCCCTGTCTCTCCCACTCATTGTGGTACCCATTACCTCCCATCAGACCTCCCTCCTCTCTCCCAGCCCTGTCTCTATCCTCACATTGTGGTACCCATTACCTTGTCCCCATAAGGTACCCATTACCTCCCATCAGTGAGCCCTGTCTCTCCCATCCTCACATTGTGGTACCCATTACCTCCCATCAGACCTTCAACTCCACTCTCCCCCGAACCCTGTCTCTCCCATCCTCACATTAAGGTACCCATTACCTCCCATCAGACCTCCAACTCCACTCTCCCCCGAACCCTGTCTCTCCCATCCTCACATTAAGGTACCCATTACCTCCCATCAGACCTCCAACTCCACTCTCCCCCGAACCCTGTCTCTCCCATCCTCACATTAAGGTACCCATTACCTCCCATCAGACCTCCAACTCCACTCTCCCCCGAACCCTGTCTCTCCCATCCTCACATTAAGGTACCCATTACCTCCCATCAGACCTCCAACTCCACTCTCCCCCGAACCCTGTCTCTCCCATCCTCACATTAAGGTACCCATTACCTCCCATCAGACCTCCAACTCCTCTCTCCCCCGAGCCCTGTCTCTCCCATCCTCACATTAAGGTACCCATTACCTCCCATCAGACCTCCAACTCCACTCTCCCTTGAACCCTGTCTCTCCCATCCTCACATTGTGGTACCCATTACCTCCCATCAGACCTCCAACTCCACTCTCCCCCGAACCCTGTCTCTCCCATCCTCACATTGTGGTACCCATTACCTCCCATCAGACCTCTAACTCCACTCTCCCCCCACCCACCCTACCTGACCCCCTGCACCATTCATGATCCTATAAGCTTACAATTTTTACTTTTATTTCACCATCCTAACCACCAAATTTTGGAAACATTACTTGGTATAACTTCTGTTCAATTTTCAACCACTCTACACATACTATTTAAGAATTTTTCAAAAATCATCTGTTTTATAACATTTAAGTTGGATTTTCTAAAAAAAAAATCACAAAACTTGATTATCTCTAATTCTTTGAAATCTCAGTTAAATGGTTTAAAAGATTATGAAAGAAATATTTTTCTGTAATGTTATGCCCAAACAGTATTCTGAAAATTTTTGGAGTAGGGTATGTTGTGCTAAGATTTGACCACTAGTGACAGCACCTGAACAGTAGCAGCAGGTCATTAAGGGGTGGTTTACAGACGTGGGTGGACATGAGTGGACAGTGGACGCAACAACAGTTTCGGTAGAAAGGAACAGATGGGATCTGGAGTAAATTTAAACAATTCATAAAAATCGGTGAAATTTTTGCGGGGTGAATGGAATCTTGAGGACAAAACTAGTGGCTATCCTGAACAGGTTGCGGAGGGAGGACGAGATGAGTGACCACTGGTGTTTGTGTGGAATGGTCAATGGTCCAGAGTAATCTGATACACAAGCATTCAGGCCCTACTCCAGACCATTAATCTTATACCTATTCTTTGTGGCTGTTTTAATGACAAATAAACACAAGTATTTAAAACCAGCCAGCAATGTAATTGATGCACTCTACCCACGTTAGCAGCTAATTTATCACTGGCTTCCACGACATTGTTCCAAAGTATGAATCAAATCAAAAAATATTCTCTGCCATTCATTGAGAAATATCTGCAAGGCGGGAAAATGTGTGAATGGAAGAATTAACAAAGAATGACAAGGAAAAGTGTATCTTAATTATTCAAATGAATTCTGAATTAGTTTTATTAAGAAACAATATTTTCACATCAAATAGTTATATGTAAAATATCAAAATTAATATTTTGAATAAAGCTATGGTTGATCATGCGAGATTGCGATGTTAGGCAATTGAAAAAATCTCTATATTTTTTCTTATCTAACACATTATCAGCTGAGTGTTGCTGCATCTCTTCTGTACTTTTTATCACACTTTTCATGTACAAGTTGTTCATGTTCTATATTCTTATAGGAAAAGATCCAGGATCTTTATTATCAATTTAATTACTGACTGAATCTTTTTCCTTATTTTTAATTAGTTCCAAAATTTAAAAAATGTGCAGTATCCGAGTTAATACAGAGTAACTTTTCCAAAACGAAACCCTCCTGAAAGCAGCCAAATGTTCATGCCCTACATAAAGTCAGTCTGGAGAAGATCCATATTGAATAATTCTGATGCAATAAATAGCATAATGAAGTAAAACAAAAACATCTTTATTACACATCAAGTACAATTACCACTTACTTAAAGTGCATTTCTAGTCCAAATGATTCAAAACAAATTCCAGCATTAATATCTAAATTTGTTTTTGAATAGAATGATCTGGAGGCAGCATGATAAGTTGATTCACCTGTTCTTTTTTAATACTCCTTTACAGTGTTTTCCCTTACATCTGAACTCTTAGTTAATTTTGGATTTCCTTTTTTTCTAAAGCACATTTTTACATGTGTTTTCACACTATGTCTAGCTGACAATCATTACAGCTTCTTGTGAAAAAGTTCTGGATATCTGTAAAATCGGGCCTCAAGGCAATCTATCAAATCAAAATACATATGATCTGTTTTTGAAATTTCTGTTACATAACCATCCCAGCTGCACTAGAGCTGGTTAACACATTACTACAGAGTTACTATCATTGGTATATATAGGGATCAGTGGCTACTACCACGACACATTATCAACAGCCATCCAAAATTGTACATGGGTGTTCCATTCAATAAATCTCCCATCATGCACCATATTTTTGTAACAATTTGAGGCCTTGTCACTGATAACCCATAAACCCACTGACTTGTGGTCCCTACATTCTTGGTCTGTTGCTTTTTCTACTCATTCACATACCCACCTCCTTCTTTGTACATTTTTTGCCCCTTTCATTCCTTACAGCCCCCCTCCCCTTTCCCATTACTGATTCTCCCTGTTCTCCCCAAACTCTTAGTTTCTAACCCTATTGCTGTCTGTTTGCTGGGTTATCATCCTTCAACAGCCAGGATTTTATTTGAGAAGAGGTCACATTTTAGTTGTTGGTGACTACCTCATCGCATGAACAACATACAGGAGGCCCTTAGTATGTCAACCTAGAACAATTTGGAGGTGTGTCTTGCCAAAGACAAAACTATGAAAGCACAGATTATTCTGTTTTACAGCTCCTCAACATCTTCACATGTAGGTTGCGTAGGCCAGCCAATACTGATGGCTCCCTCTAAACCCTGAAGGGTTGAAAATAGTCTCCATCCTAATTCACTTGTTTTGAGGGGGTCTGATCCTTGCCTGACTATTATCCTTCACTACAAAGCTACACCTATTCATTCACCCCCTCCTTCCCTTTAAAATCTTAAAAAAGGTATTTCTGCACATTGATTCCGATACCATTCAACAACAAAGGAAGTAATTTAGATGTCAATTGACCCTGTTTTACAAAATTTGTCATCACTTGAAAATTCTGAAAGTGGGAATTTTTGTTCTTTAGAGGAAGATGTTTGAGCAATGTAAGATCACAGTTTTGCATGCAAACTGCATTCCTTGTTAAATAATGTTCAAACTTATGGTGCAAAAATCATCAAATATTAAAACAATAGCCATGTGGACTTACTGGTGAGGACACATAGCAGGAACAGGTACTCTGTGTAGGAGATCAGACCTGAAACAATGAAACACAAATACAATATTAATCTTAATTTAACATATTGATAAATTTAGTGCCACACTTGTAACTTTCAAGGTCACCCTACATATGTATAAATTTTTAGCCAAAAATAATTGACAATTCTTCTACTAACAGATAGTTACCAATACCATAGATTTTCAGAACTTTATTACATAATAATGGTATATAATGACAAGATTTGGGGTTTTTTATTTTTCCGTATTCTCTTTAAAAGTAAAGACAGCGATAAAAAAGATAACTTGTCAAAAACATATTTTCTCTTTTTCTTTTGACGGATGCCTTCAGCTTTCAATCAGAGAAGACAAATTACACAGGTATCAGTTAAATAGAAGACACAGCGACAGTTCCTGGCATGTGTTTTCATTTGAAAGTTTTTAAAAATTTCTCTCGTTTGTGTGATTTCAGTGGCCACCTAGAATTGTACATGCATCACAGATGACCATTTAATGACCAGGTGACAGTGGTCGTTTTTCATTCGATCTCAATCAAAAGCCGAAATGTTCTACAATAATTATTATACACCAACTGCTCATAGCGTGTGCCCAAGTTCAGAGGTCAGGAACCTAGTCAGTGACTGAAATGATATGTACCTCTTCAATTTACATCAATTACAACTGTGGCTTGTTTGTGTTTGAAGTTGACCGCCTGACCAATGGACTGACAGGTAGAAGTAAAGAGTCTGGACAACTCGAGTGGATAAGTCGTACATCAAACGGTCAACTGATTATCAGTGTTTTTGGATGACTGATGGTCAGTTAGGATGTAATTCCTTCATCCATTGTCAGATTCAATTCAGTACTGATGATCAATTTAAACAGTACAGCATTAATACTGGCATGTTTCTATCTGTATCTGAAAAGCAGATGACAATGGTTGATTGGTTCTAGGCACAGGGACGTATCAATCAATTATAGATCCAAGATGGTCAGCTTTTGCTTTATTTATATATTCAAACTGGACATTGAATTGATACAATGAATCTATTAACTTTCTAACTAACCCTATCGGTCATTCTATATTGACATCATCTTCATTGTAAACCAACTTCAATGGTGATTATATCAAAAGAAATTAAATTTCGTTTAAATTCTCATTGCGTACCGTGAAGAATTGGTTTTTATTTTTCATTGGTCAATGAGATTTTCATGACAAATGATATCTGTTCAAAAGACGCCCACCAGAGGGCATCGGTTCATCATCATCACCCACTACTCAAATGACGATTCTGACATTCACCACCATTTCTGTGTAAACGGATCATCTATAATGGCGTTTACAATACCTGATAGATTGATACGCTGATAACAACGATTGAAGCTTTTTAACATTTTAACAGTTGTTTTGTGAAATAAGCACTTTACTGTTTCGCCTTCATTCATTTCATGTTGGTGTTATCCTTTCAGTGCGAACATGTGAGGTCTGTGTGGCTAAAGGTGTTTTATAAATGCCGAGAGTTATCCTACAACGTCTTCATCCGACAATGCTAGTATGATTTGTATGCTGGGGTACATTATTAGCCCTAAACTGGAGGGAACACTTTTTGTGCAAGGTCATTGGAGCATGACAGAAACTCCTCCTGCTTTTGGTGAGGACAATTTGAAATCTACTACAGGCCAGACACAAGACCTGGCCACACTTCACTGGGCACTGGTTACGCCCCAATGAACTACCCGTATCATTCCCATTCTGCTTCAGGAGAGCCAAAGAACCTGTTACAAAGTTCTCATTTCAACTCTTTTTAACGGAAACAAAATGGATTACAGTTAGTTGTCATTTATGGAATTTAAGAACATTCCGACCATCTTCAATTGCGATAAAGAGGGGACAAATGATATTGATACTATAGGTGAAGATGCTGGAAAACGGTAAAAGGTGAACTTACAATGTAGAACACCATTAAGATCTGTTGGTAAGTATTCATAGACAGATTATCCGGTACAACTTCAGAACTTAATTCCTTTATGCATGGCTTGATCCAAATAATTATGATAACAAACTAGAAATGAAGGTATTATTGAATAACGGTTCCATGAAACTGAGAGAAGGAAAAAATATCAGAAATCAGAAATTAATTTCTAATTGATCTATTTCTGGAATTTCATTGCTGATCATTGATATTCGATCATATGTGTATTCTTTTATTGAAGTAAGCAATCATGTGTAGACATACATACATTATACTAAATACCATAAATAGGAAGATTTATTCCAATATTTTTAAGTCTGCTAACACTTTGACAGTAGTATTTTCATGTATAGATATTCTTGTAGTTTGACTGTAAAGACAAATCTCACAGATATCTATGAAGATGTCCAACAGAAAACATAATCTAACAGCAATCATTGTTATTAATCATTTTGCCAAAGCTTTTTAGACTTCCAACTTTATGTCCAGAAGGAACGAGAAAATAAATCTCTCAAAATATACAATCTAATCTTCAATGAAAATGAAATTTCCTCTTTGAAACATTAACATGATACATTTAGTAAAATCAATTCTGACGGCAGCAGGATACAGTGTTGGTGCAAGACGAATCCAAATTGAGGCGACAGGATTCTAATTTTGAGAGATAAGAGATTTGAGTTCAAATTTTGGTGCCACAGGATTTTAAATTTGGAGTAAGTTGGGGAGTGGTTCAAACTTGTGGCAAATTTAAGGATTCTGATAACTTGAGAAATATTTGGTTGAAATCTGTATAGCTGTATAAATGGACATTACACCAGACAGACTAGATTAAGGCTGATAAACAGATTTTATCATCTTATAACTGAAATCCATTTAAATTCTGCAATTGTGGCTGTAGCATTCTGAGATACTGTTTTTTATGTGAGCTCTAAAATGATTTTTTCCCTTACAGCAACACCTTCTGCTTTCATTTTGTGATGTTACTTTTCAAGTTTTAAATAATTTGCTTGATTCAAGAAATTATCCTACAAAATGGTCTTTTGCAGTAAAGCATTAGGTTTGAAAGTATCACATAATGATGTATAAGACTATGCCTACACTAGCTCTGATATCTTCTTGTTGAGTTCACTGTAAATGAATATTTCATCAAAACTTTTTAACACAAGATATATAGGGCTCTACTACTATAAAAACGTCTCCTCTTGTCCCTTTTTTCCCTTTTGGCTGTATGCCCTACTTCCATATCACTACCTAGTCGGGCAGCACACAAGCACACTGCCAGTGTAGTATCAAAAGGGGACCAGAAAGGTGATAAGCCTACATTAGGGAAATTGAGGATCGCAAATTAAGCGAACAGGTGATTATATGGGAGTTTACTTCAGAACATGTAAGGGCCCCCCCAAAAATTACCTGTCAGTGAGGAAAACACGAAAAGCAGAAAAGCCAACGCGAAATGGCTGTAGTGTGATCGGAGATCCCCTTTGATTGTAAACCCATTAGGCTTGCAATGGGATAGGAAAATAAGCTGTACTTGTGAGCATGTATTCATTGTAGCATCCCATCTACAACAATAGTCGGCACCCTCCTGCTGTGCAGAGCGCGTGCTGCTATTCACTGTTTAAAGAGTAGCCAACACAATAGGGATCACCTGACTGCATACTTTTGCTCCTATACAACATGGCCCCCACACATCTGTCTCGGGGCAGCATTCAGCTTAAAATTGGAGGGAAAACATCTCCACTCTACCAGGAACCAACTAATACATCTTACAACACAAACAAATTGTCAAGTTTTGGGTCTTTTTTTTTTTAAATAAATAAATATTTTTTCTATTTTTTTTTCATTACTCTGATTAGACTTATTAAATACTAATTCAAATTTTCTTTTTTATTACATTACACAAGCAAGATAATATCTTCATGTTCATAAAATCATTATACAGATAATGATTCAATCATTCAAAATCAATTTCTGGAAAGGTATTAGAAAAAGTATTTATGAGTTATCTTTTTCAGTAAAAAGAATTCATCATTTTACAATTTCTTTAAACTCATTTTCATAAAAAAAAATTTAACTCTTGAGTAAGATAATCTCCGCTAGAATCATTTCTAGTAGAGATAAGGTGGGATATGTGTAAATTATCAGTAAATGCCATTTTTTATGAATGTCTATAAATTTTATATAAGCATTCAATTATTCTATTTCTGAATTTTTTTTCGACACAAACAGCTGATTATCAATATAAGTCTACATATATTCCAGTTTGAAATCCTTGTTGGTAAACAAATATGGAAAGACAATAAAATATTGAGTAATAATTTAAGATTGTTGTGGTTCAAACTATATATGTATTAAGTCTTAAATTATCTGACAGTAATTAACAGAAATATATACAAGCAACACAAATATATATCTTTGTGTAACTAAACATACAAATGTATATTAAATTTATTGTAAAATGAAAAAGATCAAACCAATAAGGCTATATATATTTTCTGGTCTTAGATCCATCTAATCCTATCTTAAAAAAAAATGAATTTTGTTACACTGATATCGGTAATACCTGTAACAATATGCTGTTTACTGTACAACAACATAGATATTGTGTGTGTGTTTGTTAATTATCATTACATTAACAAGTGATTACTGTGAGAGAAAAAATCCCAGTTTCTCATAAAATCACCTAATTACAAGTCTATACCCAGTAAACAGGCATATAGGACTCAACCATTATCAGGTCATTATAAGGAAGGTGACAAACTTCTACTATATAAACATGCCAGACAATGACTGACCATTACCACAACAATAAACTGACCACACAGCCTAAGTGCTGTTTATTTGCTACCTCCTTGTAAAAACACCAATTACTTATTTTTTTAGTAATCTACATGTCTTTAACACCTGACTTGGGGTATAGAAGGATATGAGTATATAATAGAATATTGGTTGTCTTTGTCAAGGTGAGACAACTCCTGCAGTGACACATTAGGGACAGACAACTCTATAACACACTTAAAGGGTCAAAGTGTGACAAATCAACAACCTTTTGAGAAAATGTGTTGATTGATTCTTGTAGAAAAAACTGTTTTTCAATTGAAAAAAAAACAAGTTAACGTTGACAGCACTTCAAGTAAGTTTGCTCTCTATGTCTCAGATAAAACGTAAGCATACTCCAGTTTTATGCTGCATACTGGTTTTTGTACTTTTCCAACTTTTTGGATGTTAAATGGCAACTTGGTATGTCAATCAGTGGTTTTGGGACAACTTTCTGTAGAATTATCAGAAATCTGTTGAAAGACCATCACTAAAGGTACGTTACACTGATCAATTTGTTATTCATTTATACTAAATGTTAACAAAGACCTGTTTGTTTGTCAATTAAGTTTTCAATTTTGACAGGGATAAGAACTGTTATATGGAAACCAATATTGTCTTCAAAAGACACAAAGATGGTGTAATAGTACTTAATTCAACTTCAACAGGGATTAAAAGTTTATTCAAAATTATTCAGAATTCAAATTTAGCCATTTTGGATGGAAATTTAGGATGATCCTTTTGAAATATTACATGTTATATACAATTGCTTTAGCTGAAAGAATTATTTTTATTTTACCAAATTTCTTCACAGGATTTCTAAATATTTTTCAATATTAACAATGTATTTCATCTCATCACAAATGAAGAAGATTAATTGCATATTTTTCTTTTAGATAATGAAAAAATTACTGTTAATTTTATGTTTTTAAAAGCATTAATAAATCTGGTATATAATTTTAAAGATGCATCCACATGCAAACTCTATGTATCCCTGAGCATCTTTTATTTAATCCACATAGTATAGAATTTTCTGATCAAGCCACCATTACAGTCTATCTGGAAAAGAAAGATTCCGCTCCACAACTAGTAGATTGTGTGTGTATGGTGTCAAGTAAGGTTATCAAACATACACTCCAACAGCAACATGGCCCCTCCACATAAACACTTCCTGGGTGGTAACTTAAGCCTCCTAATGACCCCTACAGTACCAGACATGTGGATGGTTGTATTGCAAACAAACATTTTAATGATGTCAATTAAATTTTTCTTGGCCTAAAATTATTTCAAAATAGTATGATTTTGTTGAAAATAGAATATGTTAATATACTTAAGTATTTAAATGGAAACTGAAGACTGCTGAGAAGTGTTTTTGAAATAAAATACTGTTGAATACATAACCACACTATTCTGAAAGTTTTTTTTAACTTAATATAAATTTATTGTTAACATAATTGTGAAACCTATTTCCTTACAATGTCATGTTTCTTTCCAATTCTCCCCCTCCTATTTTTTTATTCAACATT
This sequence comes from Ylistrum balloti, assembly GCF_031769215.1. Lineage (NCBI taxonomy): Eukaryota > Metazoa > Mollusca > Bivalvia > Pectinida > Pectinidae > Ylistrum > Ylistrum balloti. The sequence continues at coordinate 1,032,489 of NW_026781993.1, forward strand.
TGAAACATGGCCTTTGAATGTCATACCATTTACATGTGCAATCATTATGTGAAGAACTAAGACACATATTGTGGCAGTTCTACAGAGAAATGCATGAATCAGAACACACCATGAAATGAACTATTTAGTAAAAACATACATATATTAGTCATTTATGTTTTTCAATTATATGCTATATAAATATAATATAGGTTCCTTAATGAACGTATTAACATATGTATATGTCTCTCCAATATTGAATCATCACTTTGGAGCTAATTAATAGTAATCCTTAATAGGTATATCTTCTTAATAGGGTTCATAAGGTCACTGTACTAACAGCTGGACATGGATATCCATGAGCAATAGACTCCTCATTATGATGATGCTATTAGCTACACACTTTCCACTCTGAATTGGAATTTTTTAACAAGCTTGCACTGATTCCAAAATTTCATTTACTCAGGGTTCTGAATTAAAATTCACTCAAGGAGGATGAGATGATGAAAGTTCCATGTGACCAAATGGTTAAAAAGTGCTGGTAAATTATCATCAAAACAGTGATTATGATCAAATATAATACATAAAATAAAGATGATAGTCTAAATTATAATCTATTGTAAAATAATGTATTTTTGCTGGGTTCAAATTTCCTTGTTTCATGGACAGGGATTTGATTTCGTGGACAGGGATTTGATTTCATGGACAGGGATTTGATTTCGTGGATAAATATTTCTCAAAAAATCCACTGATGCTTATTATCTATGTACATTTTTTTCTGTTTATCAATTCCTGGACTAAGAATACCAACAAAATCATTAAACCCCACAAAAATTACTGATTATAAAGTATTTAAACTGTTATAAAATGGAAATACTCATTTTAAAACAATTTTTCCATCTTTCGGTAATAAAGTCATAGGGGCAATTCTAGTGCTCTCTTCTGGGTCACATTACCAATATACTGGTTGTTTATTATATTTTTCTCTAGAATAAAAGGAAAGCATATCATATTCCAGATCTTTTATATCAACATATACTTGCTAGGTTAATAAACCTCCTGCTCTCCATCCTAGCAGGTCAGTAGTTGTAATTAAGATATGCAATCAAGTTTCCTTCTACTTTATCAGGTGACAAGGGTCTAATTGTAAACTGTCAATCAATGGATATTAAAGCTAAGCATGACATAGAACAGAAACATGATGATTGAGCCTCATATCTATCAAACATGTTTTATAAATCGTCTCTCATTATTATATCCTAAAGGACAGAATCTATGCTGGTTTATTATTTTACTTTGTTTCAAGGTCAAAGTCAGTACTGAATAATAATGTTGATAATAATCTTATATGGGATGGATTGATATTTATGAGGCATCTGTATTTTCCTAGAACAGTATGAATGTATTTAAAATGGTGCATGATGAGGCATCAGAGTTATATAATATAGAAATATAGGATGGCTGGAGTTCTGACACCAAGCCAAAATAGCAGAGATATGCCCTAATCTAACCATCATAATCACTACAATTGTTTTCTGAGTACTCCTGGGTTAAAGGAACCGATGTGAAACAGTGTAGGTGATGAGAGTAGCCTCACTGAGATAAAATCACTCACCATATATGATATCAAACATTACTAATTGTCAAAGTACCTAGCCCTGAATTAAGCACCCCCCAGTGGTGCTCCAAAGGCATGCCCAATGGTGATGTGACCACTAGCTCTGGGGATGTCCTTAAAGGTGATGTGTCCTGTAGATACAAGGAAGTCCCTCATGGTGACCTGACCTCTAGCTCTGGGGATGTCCCTTAAAGGTGATGTGACCACTTAATCTGAGGATGTCCCTAACTGATGTGATCACAAGCTGCAAAGATGACTCCCCAATGGTCATGGAACTACTCGCTCCAAACAAGTCTCCTATCATCAAACACCAACTCAAAGGACATCCCCCAGAGGTGATGGGTACACAAGCTCCACGGTTGTCCCCCAGAGGTGATGGGTACACTAGCCCGAGGACGTCCCCCAGAGGTGATGGTACACTAGCTCCACGGATGTCCCCCAAAGGTGATGGGTACACTAGTCCACAGACGTCCCCCAGAGGTGTTAGGTACACTAGCTCCACGCATGTCCCCCAGAGGTGATGGGTACACAAGTTCCATGGTCGTCCCCCAGAGGTGATGCGTACACTAGCCCGAGGACGTCCCCCAGAGGTGATGGGGACACTAGCCCTGAGGACGTCCCCCAGAGGTGATGGTACACTAGCTCCATGGATGTCCCCCAGAGGTGATGGGTACACTAGCTATGAGGACGTCCCCCAGAGGTGATGGGTACACTAGATCTGAGGACGTCCCCCAAAGGTGATGGGTACACTAGTCCGCAGACATCCCCAGAGGTGATGGGTACACTAGCTGCACAGACGTCCTCAGAGGTGATGGGTACACTAGCCCGAGGACATCACCCAGAGGTGATGGGTACACAAGCTCCTCAGTCGTCCCTCAGAGGTGATGGGTACACTAGCCCGAGGACATCACCCAGAGGTGATGGGTACACTAGCTACACAGACGTCCCCAGAGGTGATGAGTACATTAGCCTGAGGACATCACCCAGAGGTAATGGGTACACTAGATATGAGGACGTTCCCCAGAGGAGATTGGTACACTAGCCCGAGGATGTCCCCCAGAGATGATGGGTAGACTAGCTACAAGGATGTCCCTTAGAGGTGATGGATACACTAACTCCACGGACGTCCCCCACAGGTGATGGGTACACTAGCTCGGAGGATGTCCCCCAGAGGTGGCATGACCACACTAGCTCAGAAGACATTCCCAAATGCTAATGTGACCACAAACTCGAAGGACGTCCCTTCAATTCATGATAATAACCCTTCAATTCATGATAATGAAACTACTTATTACCAGGATGTCCCCATCACCTGATCACTAGCTTAGAAGACGTCTTCCAGTGGTTATATAACTGCTAGTTAGCAAATCCCAACACATTCCTGTTCACTGATGAAATAGCTGTTCATATTCTTCGTAACTTTTTTACTGTACTTTGTTACTGCTCTCTCCATAATTACATAACATATCACATTTATGGGTCTTAGCAATGGAATTCACAAAATGTTCATCTACACCAATTAACAGAGAAATAAAATCGCTGAAGAAATATAAGGTGGTTTACAGTATTTGAGGAAGATTAAGAGATATAGAAGGCAGGAGTCATTTGTATTTGAGGGCACAGTTGGACGGTGGGAGGGTTGCGGGCAGTAGACAGGTGGTGTTTTAGTTTTGGAGGTCCAGACAGTGGTATAATGTCTGTATGTAAGACCTCTTCCTACTTCAGTCTGGTGGGGGTGTGGGGTTAAGGGAGTTGTGCGTGGGGAGAGGGGGGAGGCAGTAGACAGGTGGTGTTTTAGCTGTGGAGGGCCAGTCTGTGTTAGTTGTATAACCTCTTCCTACTTCAACCTTTTTAAGATTCTTCCTAGCTTTCACCAGACAAATTTATAGCACATGTTTCTTCCTCCCCCTCCCTCGACCCCCTCCCTCGACCCCCTCCCTCGACCCCCCTCCCCTTCCTCCCTTGTAACTGACATAGCGTCTACTTAAGTGATTTTCCTTTCTTTCCCCATAAAAGTTACCTGCAGCCTATAAAACTCCTTTCTCCTGAATCTCAAGACTCTAGACAGACCTCCCCTCCCACCCCACCCCATCCCTCCCTCTAACTTCAAATCACCCAAGCAAAATCAAACCTCTACAAACCATCTCTAGATTATCAAACATCCCCAAAATGCTCTCTCCAATCGTCCAAACTGCCAATCTGCAAATCTCCCAAATATGCCTTTCTGTCACTGTTCCATCCAAAATTCTCTTAATCTGCCTTACAAAAGATTTTTACCTCTTCCATTTCCTCAAAATCTTTTCCACTCTCCTATTCCTCCAAATCTCCCCATCCCAATGTTTCCTGGTCTCTCAATCCCCCACATATTGTCCATTACATTGATTATTCCCCAAGCCTTATCCCAACCCACCTCCACCAATCAAATCAAAATTTTTCTGATATCTCAACCCCATAAATCACTCCAGCACCTACAAATCTATCCTCTTTATCCAACTCTCACAACCTCCCTAACTCTTTCCCATTCCTTCCAATCTTTCCCGTTACCCTAAATTTCCACCTCTATCACATTCTCCAAATTTTCCCTCCTCCCTTTCCTTCTCCTTTCCTAACATTACAATGAATAAGATTTTTTTTCTTTGGCAACCTCCCTCACAACCCAAAATGTTATTCTTTCCCCTGATCCAAAAATCTCTATCAAATCTCTAATACCTAGCCTTATATGTTCCCTACCTTCTTCCTCATTACATCAGATGAATCTCAACTACAGGATATTTGCTGGTCTTGTCAGCTGCAAATGTCATTTCTGTCACTGCCATCGTCAGCATTATCATTGTCATCATAATCATTGTCGTCATAAACATAATAACAGGCTATGTGACCATGTTTACTGATGTAGCACATCCACCAAGTATGGTTATCCTATAGAATTGGTCAATACATACGCAAGGTCATTCTACTAAGGTGATCTTTCTCCAGTGGTGGTCACCTTACAGGACAGGTCATTCTACAGAGGTGGCCATTACATATTGGTGGTCATTCTACTGAGGTAATCATTCTCCAGTGGTGGTCACCTTACAGGACAGGTCATTCTACAGAGATGGTCATTACATACAGGTGGTCTTTCTCCAGTGGTCACTTTACAGGACGATTAATTCTACAGAGATGGCCATCACATACGCAAGGTCATTTTACTGAGGTAGTCAATAAATAAGGGTGGTCATTCTACAGAGGTAATCAATAAATAAGGGTGGTCATTCTACTGAGGTAATCAATAAATAAGGGTGGTCATTGTACTGAGGTAGTCAATAAATAAGGGTGGTCATTCTACTAAGGTAGTCAATAAATAAGGGTGGTCATTCTACTGAGGTGGTCAGTGAATAAGGGTGGTCATTCTATAGAGGTAATAAATAAATAAGGGTGGTCATTCTACAGAGGTGGTCAATAATTAAGGGTGTTCATTCTACAGAAGTAATCAATAAATAATGGTGGTCATTCTACAGAGGTGGTCAGTAAATAAGGGTGGTCATTCTACAGAGGTGGTAGGTAAATAAAGGTGGTCATTCTACAGAAGTGGTCTGTAAATAAGGATAGTCATTCTACTGAGGTGGTCAGTAAATAAGGGTGGTCATTCTACTGAGGTGGTCAATAAATAAGGATGGTCATTCTACAGAGGTAATCAATAAATAAGGATGGTCATTCTACAGAGGTGGTCAGTAAATAAAGGTGGTCATTCTACAGAGGTGGTCAGTAAATAAGGGTGGTCATTTTACTGAGGTGGTCAGTAAATAAGGGTGGTCATTCTACTAAGGTAGTCAATAAATAAGGGTGGTCATTCTACTGAGGTGGTCAGTGAATAAGGGTGGTCATTCTACAGAGGTGGTGAATAAATAAGGGTGGTCATTCTACAGAGGTAATCAATAAATAAGTTCGGTCATTCTACTGAGGTGGTCAGTAAATAAGGGTGGTCATTCTACAGAGGTTATCAATAAATAAGGGTGGCCATTTCATTCTACTGAGGTGGTGAATAAATAAGGGTGGTCATTCTACTGAGGTGGTCAGTAAATAAGGGTGGTCATTTTACTGAGTTAATCAATGAATAAGGGTGGTCATTCTACAGAGGTAATCAATAAATAAGGGTGGTCATTCTACAGAGGTGATCTGGTCATTCTATACAGATGGTCATAACATATGTGAAGTCATTCAAGTGAGCTGGTCTTTTTCCTGATCACTTTGGAGGAATGGTCATTCTATAGAAATGATCAATACCAAGAGATGTCATTTTACTGAGTCACTATCACCTGTAGCTGCCACAAATCACCAAACTCGCCTTATTATCTGTACCTCTGTTCTGAATAGAATTCAATTCAAAAACTTATACAAGTTCCATACAAGAAGTTAGAGCACATTCCTGTGTTGTATCACACCAAAGGTTTATACAACACATATCAATATGGTTTCCCCTGCAAGTATTCAGACCACAAAGACAAGCCCACATATGATTTAGTATATATCTATATACCGACAGTGTTTACAAATCTAACACATTAAAAATATCAGGAGTCATTAATTTTCAACCAAACCTACAATTTTTCACCACATCTTTAAATAACTCAGACTTTTTTTACAGCTATCCAGCTATCATGTTGTTGCATGTGAAAAGTATATATTCTAAAGTTACTTTTTCGCTGAAATGTCATTTTATATATATAGATAGATATATACCTACAAGGTCAACTAAAGTATGTGAATTTATCAGTGTTACTGCATTTCTCTGCGGGCAGATTCGCCCTGTGTAGGTGTTAGGTATGTAAAGCTGTGAGTGTGAATATCACTGTCGTCTGCCACCAGGTTACATCATACTCAAGTCACAGCAAGAGGACATAACTCTGCAGTAACTGTGTCACCAATGTGAAGAAAACACTGGCAATTTAAATGTCAGATTTTGGGAGGGAGGTATGAACATTTCTCTGTCAAATCTTACAATTTTGATATGTGACTATAATCAGTTACCAGACATTGTTTTCCATTATTAGATATTAAGTATAGGCTAAATGTAGCGGTGAAACTGACATGCAGTATGTCTGTCATGAAAAACAAGTGGAGGGATTAGTGCATGTAAAATGTCCCCAAAACTGTTAAATGTACAATGACCCTGTTTAATCAGTTGTTTGGTTGTAGGATCTATGTGTTGGTAGGTGGCTAACAGTGAATAGTTATGCTTTTTCCTGAATGTTTCTTTGGTACCCTCTTTCTGGCCAGTTTTATGTCAAAATCTTCCTTTGTTATAGAGTTCAACACTGCTTTTGGTACCCTTGGCTCTTTCTGGCCAGTTTTGGAATGCTTGGCCTTTATTTGGTAAGTTATACATTGTCAAACCTACCTTGGTTATGAAGTTTCCTGAACAGCTTGTTGGTACCCTTTGCCCTTGTTGGTGTGTTTTTCAGCAGACTATCCACCTCCTTGTCTGACAGTTTTGTTCGACCTATCCTGGCTGAAAATATAGGAATATATTTATTTATTTCCAGGATACATTCTTTGATACAATTTTTTTCTGTTGAGAGTGATTCTTCACTGTTTTACAGATATACATGAAAAATGATGATTTGGGGGACTTTTTAACACAATTTTCCACATTTTGTTATTTTCTATAAAACGACTTTGAGAAGTTTTAATTGCTTTGAAGTATCTTATTACTGTTTGATGAACCTTTACTTTCTTTCTTTCTTTTTTCTTCTTACTTTTTGCATGTATTTACAGTTCACTTTTACCAAATCTAATTAGAACCACTGACTTTATTTGAGTGAAACGTGTCGAATTCTACACATTTACATTGACATCACACATCTGATGCATTAACTCAAGCATGCAGCCCTCCCCATGTGGCAAACCTGCTGTGTAAAGCAGAAAAGGGCTAACAACTAATTGTGAAGCACAAAAACTCCCTAATGTAAAGAAAAGAATGCAAGATTTTTGCAAGAGGATTTAATCCCTAAAGATAGGATGCACATAAATGGAAACTGATAAGGCATTTTTTTACATAAGTTGAAGTAATTAGAATCACACAAAAGCTTTGCAGCAATGCACATCAGAGATGCAAGTCAAGGTTGTCAAAGACCCTGATACAACCCATCCATTTTTTTTCATTCCGCAGAAAAATGTGTTCCAGTTGCAGTCATGTTTTTGTTTATGCACGACAGACAGTGGACATGTTATCAGAGCCGGAAACCACAGAAACTAGATTTTCTATTCAAGTCTAGCTGATAAACGCTCAACGACTATCTGTTTTAAGAATGATTTGAAATAAGAAAAAATAACGAATTTTTTTCAAATGAAAGTTAAAAAAAATTTGCTGGACGTAATTCTTCATTCAGTTTTGCCACATCTTTTTTCCCCATATAAATACAAACCAGAGAATTGTCTTACTTAACAGAGTTTTCTAATACAAGTGAAATTCTCCCAAGCCAGGACTATAAGAACACCAAACTGCAAGTTATTAGACACAAACCTATATATATATGTAACTCATTAGTCCTAAATAATTAGTCTAGACTGACAAAGACGTTTTCCTATTCTCTATTCTCTTAAGATTTCTAGATGGTCAATAAAATTCAAAACATATGGTTTAAGTTAATTTTCTCTGCCTGGTATGTAAACAAATCCTCTAATTTTGATTACAATCAATAACATTAGGAAAGTGAAATCCTGAATCGTTTTTACTAAAACAGCAAGCATGGCACTTTTTATCTTTTAAATTTTGGAATTTCACTTTTTTTTGTTACTCAATCTATAGACGAGTATAAACAGGAAGATAAAGACAATTACAAGTGTTTTCAGACAAATTTATCCTTACATCAATAGGGATTGACATCAGAGACCATTTACACAGCCTCTCAACTGTATATATAAACACCCAACTCCATATAGACCAAAATTAATTGAGCCAATTTTCCAAATCTCAGCAATTTATGACTGAAAATTCAACAGACTTCCATAACTAAGACTTTGTTGATCTTTTAAAAAGGAAAATGGAGCTCAAATCCAAATTTCTTACCTTTAAAAATTTGATACTGATTAATATAAAAAGGAGGACTTACAAATTAATAGAATGGGATTATCTAAAGGGAATGAAATTGTATTTGTTGGTAACTTCACACAACAGAATTTAGATACAGATGGGCTTATTACAAAACAGCTATGATATATAACATCAGCATGAGACTGCTTAGTTTGCGCAGGCTTGTAATGGGAGTATATACTTATTACAGAACAGCTATGATATATAAGGTCAGCATGAGACTGCTTAGTTTGTAGTGGGAGTATATACTTATTACAGAACAGCTATCATATATAACGTCAGCATGAGACTGCTTAGTTTGTGCAGGCTTGTAGTGGGAGTATATACTTAAGGAGGTATACTATATATTAAAATTACAACTGTCTGGGTATAAAAACAGAGAAGTATCTGTTTGAGATAAGGATCACACTTTACAGACACTTTCCTACCACAAGAGTTAGCTTCACAACAAACATCAGAAGAAAAAAACCCTGGTCTTCAATTTCTCATAAAAATGAATTTCCACCACGTAAATGAGGCAAGCCATCATAAGATCATCATACTTTTAGATAATTTTGTTTAAATTGAAAATTTCACATTGTAATGTGATATTAACACTACAAGCTAACCATACATCAATCCTGATGTATTGTCTCTATGTTTCACATCCTGGAAAAACATCTTCACCAGTGCATGCTCTAGATCAACTAGATAATCTCCTTAATCTGCCCCATTATCCCTAATCTTTCCCCTGCCCTACATCAGGAACTCTGTACTCTGAGGTACTGGCAGATTATCCTCACTCTCATTTGAAGTATTTGGACGTCCATGTTTATGATAGTTTTCGTTTAGAAGTGATTTTCATATAGGAGCCCCATCCTTCCATATTTCCCCGTTGTCCCATTTTCACAAATCCCCTACAAGACGACTACTGATAATTAAAATCCTTCTTGTAACAGGGATTTTAGAATGAAACTTTTTTTAGTTTCATACATCCCCTCTGAAAATTAAAGTGCTTTCTAAGGATATTAGCTTTTATAATTTAAATGACTTTTGATTTCTGTCTAAGAAGGATTTCCTAAGAGAAATCATGGTCATTTAAAGAAGCAGCAAAAAATCATCATATTTCTTTAAACTCTAGATATATATATATATATATGTCAGGCTGTCAATCAAGTCTTCTTCAAAATATAGGAGGAATACAGGAACAATTTTTCAACAAATATAGGAGTTTTTAGCTAATTTTGAGGCAAAATATAGGAGTTTTGCAAATGAAAATTGTTTCATTAAAAGGCATTTATACTAGCAATTCTTACCTTCACTTACTGTTTCTATATTAATCAATGATTAAAAACTACCTTAAAGTAACCATTCACTTCAACAGCATCACCATCCAGGCAGAGAGCTGCTGCATAGCTCATCATCATCATCTGAATGGGCACCTAAAAGGCCAATATCCTGTTGTACTGCCTTGCAAGGTGCCCATACAGGTGATAAAGAGATGCACTGAATCATTTTCTGGTGGCTGGTGACGCTGTTAAAGACTTAATAATTCTCTAACCTGTAAAATAAAGAAGCTAAAAGCAGTATCAAAGAAATATTTACACTTTTACATTTATTGGTGACAAATTTTCTGAATAATTTTCAAAAAATAGGAAAATATAGGAGGTCTTTAAAAATATAGGTTTTTGATCCAAAATAAAGGAAAATACAGGAATATAGGAATCAGTTGACAGCCTGATATATATATATATATAAATACACATATATTGAACTTCTTTATTATAAACATTTTAAATTTTTTCAGACTGAAGACAAAATGAAGATGACATGGGTTCAGATACAGGTACAACTCGATTCTGCCAAAATGTAAGGTAAGCTGAACACAATCCTTCTTTCTTCTACATCCACTGAATCACAATTCTATAATAAACAGGTTTTTACTAATTCTCACATCCATACTTAGGCCATCCTTAATATAATCTCCGTCCAACTCACCCGTAAGGTGGGGACAACAGCATTATGAAACTTGTGTTGTTTGACCCAGCCCACAAATCAAAATCATCCAATTGTTTTTGAGGTGGGGAGAATAATAGCAAGTGTTTCTCTAGAGGAATTATGCCTGATATTTCTTTACTTATGATCAAACTCATATTATCTCAGTATCAATCATAATTTTGAAAATTTTACAAATATGTACTGGATTATAAGCTGTCACTTTTTCCCCATGGGTTGTGTGTGTAGTTTATAAACTGCTGCAGTGTGTATGTGAACGAACAAATTCAGCTATGTGATAAAAACAAGGATTTTCCTTTTCACTGAATCATTTGCTATTCATACAACATATACACTATACATATTAATTTCAGATCACTCTGGGTAATGTGTATTATGACAAATGTACAGCTTTCTATGTTTTTTATGTGTCCTGCCCACCACATATCTGATATCGTGGAAAAGATCGCGTAGAATCACTCAATTGTAATGGTGTATATTGTTGATTTGAAAACTGCAATAAAAATAACAACCCCGTGGATTTGATAAACGATACCTTTAAATATGAATCCCAGTAATATTTTCTTAACTTTCATGGTTACCTCACAGCAACTGCAAGTAGCAGTAGGAACTTCACAATATAAAAAGACAGATTACTACACCCTGGGATTGATTGTAGAAGGGGAGTCGGAGGGGGAACTAATTTCATTGTTAAGCAATGTAAGTTATCTGAGAGCTACAAACAGTTTCTCAACATAAATCTAAAAACCCCATCACTAGATCATTACATGGTGACGTCAAATTCTAGAAAGGCCATCATGTTTGTTTACAATATGAACGACTTTTATACAACTTTAAAGCAAAAATATTATCAGATGATAAAAAACTTTGGAGTGACGACATTCATTAATATTTATAAAATACAGACACCAGTGGAGAGATTTAGTAAAATGTTCTACCACAAGTAACGTATGATCCTGTATTGATGTGTTGATAATCTTTAAAGACCCTTAATGAGTTTTATAGTAGATGTACTTTAAACCACCAGAATATTTTCTTCAAAAATAAAGGAATATTTGTGCATAATTCATTTGTGTAGTTATTTACTGGTTCTCTCGTGATCTTGGTTAGTTGCCTGCTGTTGATTGTTACCAACCAACTTTGGTTGACATCGTGGTCACCATATTGTGAGAAAACGATACTGCTTATTTTCCTTGAGGATCACAATGAAAAAATTGATAGAAACTGACTTTTGCAATCTATATATACCAATCCAACTTTAAACTTTAAAATACAGTAGAAACATTTTCTGGAAATTTTCAATAATAAGTAAAATGTTAACTTGACCTTAGAGCCTCTGAAACATAAACTTATTCAAAGTATTGTTTTAGCGACCTTTGTGTTAAGTTTTATCCAAATGAAATCACCTTGCTCTGAATGATGACGACAGATTGGTACACAATGCCATATGACAGGTCAAAATATATGCTTGTCCATAAAACGGCAAAGACATAAAAAAAGCAAATTCAGGTACACTATTTAAGGTATAAGTCAGCTGAAAGGCGTTCTATAAATCAATTTTATGATACTTTCTACACTTTATACACATGCTATCTCCCCCTCACAAATTGTAAATAGCAAACATGAAAACTACGATAGCATTTAAACTTAGTGAAAGCTGCAGTACAAGCATTGTTTAATTATGTATGACCTGATACAGAGACCAGACAGATTAAGAGATATTAGAAGATTTTCCTCTCTCCCATCACAATGGTGCCGTGACGGTAAGTAATATTGTGTTTTATCTATAGAGAACCCTCCAGGTCTGTGTTGAATCCTCCAGTCCTCCAGGTCTGTGTTGAACCCCTCCAGTGTATTTTGCCATTAGTGTGATCATATAATGTAATGGTTAAATTATGTTATCACCTAGAGCACTATTAACATCACACTGCATCCCATATTTTTACCACTGTGTCAAAGAGTGCTTTGACGTCATTTACACCAGAAGACATTAAATCCAGATTCAGTATTTTTTTCTTTTTTTTTTGCGACACCATCTCTATGTCCAGAAGTTCTTTCATGAACTTTCAGGATAACACCTTAGATTAAAAATAAATACCAATTGAACTATTTCCCTTGATACAAGAAGTGGTTTCCCTTGATTTGAGGAGTTATTTCCCTTTATTAAAGAAGTCAATGCTTTTTCACCATTTCATTTCAGTTTAAACAAAATAAGCATTTAGTCTGTGAGATCCTCCTCTCTCTCAGTACTCAGACGACTGCATGAGCTTGTTATGCTCCCTGTATCTTTGTCAGGTGAATTTCCATATTTTAGGGGTGCAACAGTGAATTTGCATATTTTAGGGGTAGAACTAAGTCACATGAGCTTGTTTAAATTATGCCATCCAACACTATATAGTTCAAGTATATAATTTCTATAATTGAAACAAGAAGTCAGTTCCAAACCACAGGATAACCTAATCTGCCTTGCTGTATGCATATCTTCAACAACTTCAATTGATAGCTTGCTGTAGGGGGTATAAGTAAGCATGTGTTAGAGACATACATTACAGCCCCTCTTGTCCCTATAAGGCCAATACACATCCCTGGTGGTTTCATCAGATAAACTAATGGAATTACAATCAACATTAATGTAATTATCTTTAGGGATGATCTGACCTCAATTAACATGGTTGTCACTTCTTTTTTCTAAATATATCTAATGTTTAAAATATTAGATGTCCATTACTAAGTCACATCAAAATAATTACTCATGTAAATATCCATAAAAAGACTGGCTACAAAAGCTAAGTCAGGGGAGCTTTAGAATCTGTAGTTGCAGATTTGATGCATACATGTAATTCAGATGCCTACTCTAGGGCAGTTGATGTTTCTCAGGAAGCTGAAAGGTGGCTATCCTGTGCAGTCATGGTTGTGCCTTTTGGTAAGACATTTTACCAAAAACTGCTCTTGATAGGATGTGACCTCCAGCAATGTTGTTCAGCCTGCAGCTACTACAAGAGGACTCAAAAATGACCTTGACAGTTTCCATGATGATAAATATATATACAATAATGATACAATATATATACTCATCAATTTTCCAATTTTTAACAGATTTTGTAAAAGTGGTTTGGAATCTCAAAATTTTATCTTTGCACTACAGTTCTATTAACAAAACATATATATCTATCTTACTTGATACGTTTAAAATTGTATGCGAGATATTTTTCTGTTGTGAAAAGTGCACCAAATGACATTTACATGGTCATGAATGCTAATAAGAGGTAAGGGAATAATATTTCCGAAATGAGAGACAAATATTTTGTTGCCTAATTACTCCTAATTAGAAGAAATTTTCCCAGTAATACATACTGAAGTACCGCTTTTTGATTTCATCAAATTTATTAGATAAGAAAATAGTTACCAAAACACATCAAAAGGAAATATATTTACGTACTGCACACAGGACTTTTCTCTTAACATCATACATTAAAAGTTTAATCTCCATGGCAACCTATCTGCATAGCTATACATCTTTGAGAAGGATCTATCTCAGGTAGTCAATATTTTTCAAATAATAAATATGCTGTTGATTCCGCTCTCAACTTGCAGGACATTGCCCTTTAAACGGAAAAACCCCTCATTTTTAGTAATCACTTTAATTCACATAGATTTTCAAGATGCAAAATTGCTGCTTGATTATACACATGAATAAACATGAATAAAAAAGAATTTTATCATGATGTTTTCATCTTGATGTTATTGCAAGAAGAACTGACTCAGTCATAATCACTACGTAAGATGTCTTCTTTCCAATAATTACCATTTAAAAATGCTTTCACTGAATCAAAGAAAAATACACCAGCAAGCTACAACAAGTTCCTATGAAGACGTCCAGGAATAATGAAGCCAATCAAGGACACTTTTTAAAGTTTTCTGACAAACAGGATGACACCTTTTTATATATCCAGCCATTTCACTAAAATGTCAAATTTACCTGGACACGATACAACAAGAGGCCCACGGTCCTTAACAGTCACCAGAGTCACAATGCTTCTTGTAACAGGTCATAGAAATGATTTTGTTTAAAAAAGTAATACAACTTTAACTATATTGTATACATAATGCAAATGTAAGTTGTGTATACATTAACTGCTGTCCCATGCTAAGGCTTCTAAGTTTGAATTAAAAGAAAATACACTCAAGATTTGGATTTTCCTATATCAAATCTTCCAATCAGGAACAGTAGAACATCTTTGAAATTTCAGTCAATTTGACAAACTTTTGGCAACGTCCCTCAGGCCCCTGATAATTACAATTTTGGAGCACCTTTAGCCATGAAAGGTTTTGGTAAAATTCCATTGAAATCAGCTCAGGAGTTTTAGAGAAGAAGTTGAAAATGTTAAAAGTTTATGATACACGATGCATGACGCATGATGCATGAAAATTTGTCTCCGGTGACCTAAAATTTCATGTGTTGTCAAAATATAAACAACTTTAATTTTACAAATGTTTTCAAAGAATTATTATAAATCTTTCTTGATCCAAAATGAACGGATACACATAAAGATTATATGTGCAGCTGAAACTCGTCTCTAAATTGCTGGAGTCGAAATGATTTTCAAATCTCAATTTATATATCTTTGTAATTTTAGTTTGGAAAACTCAAATCTTATTGAGTAAAAATTTTTGGTTGAGTCAAAACAAGTATTCAGTCCCTTCAACTGTTAAGCAAAGGAAAATTCATTTTTGTCAAAACATCGGCATGTCTTCTGACAAAATTGATCAATACAGAATAGACACTCAGCTATGCCTAACATATGGCTACTTACAGCGTATCTGTCCTTCGTACACACAACACTTTGTCTCTGGTGATTAATTACCAGTTTAATTATCCAATTAAAGTTTGGCTTCTTAATTAGTGTCATCATCCTGAAGCAGTGACTTACCTGTACGTTAAAAAAAGTATCGCATTTACAAAAAACATGAAAACATTTAACTAGGTTGCATGAAACTTCAGAAGTGATAAAAACGAAACCATGAAACCAGTAAGGTTTTTGACGAAATCTGATCCCCACAATACCCAAATTTATTTTAAGCTTGCTTACTAAAGGACTGTGATTGTGCACTTTGTCAAATTCAGTGTTTGGACAATTCAGTCCTGAAAGTATTTTTGCTTGTACAATGTTTTCTGTAACAGGTAAAAAATTTCTAGTGCTGTGTTTTTCATATGTTTATTTATTCATAATAAAGTCATATTGATATGATCTGAAGCTTCATACATCATTTCTTGTAGCATATCAAAAGTGAATTTTTATTTTGTTTTATTGTCATTCTGTAAAATATCTGATGTATATGTGCTTGGTCAGTAAGTACACGTGTGTGGGGCTGAACAACTTGAGTAACAAATGTATTAGATTGGAGTTGTTATTACACGTCTTCATACAAAAAGTGAGAAAATAACTTTATTATACTTATCTGACTTTAATACAAATTTTAAACCTTGCAAAGACACAAATGAAGTTATGTGATAGTCGTCTGGATCAGAACTTAAAAAAGCTGAACTCTTCTCTCACAGTAGCATACAGCCTTAAGTTAAAAAGGTTGAGCCATTAATGTGTACTAGATCACCTTTACCGGTGTTTTCTGTCGAATCACACCAACACAATACAAAGATGCAGAAAATGCAAACAATGAGAAATATTTAGGTAATCCAGCCCCGTCCTTCAGCATCATCTTACATCCCTCACTTTTACTGCTTTTTAAAACATCGACTGGAAATAACAAAATCAGGTAATATAGATTTTATTTCTCTGAAGTCAAGAATTCTGTCTTTGCCTACATAAAGGATAAATGCAACAAGATCGCACCAGTAATTTACGATCGACTCAGAGGTCAATAATGTTCTGATTCTGTTGTTTACAAGTAAAGTAGGAAATATCTTTATTTCACCTATCACAAGAGTAAGTGAGATGTTTGCATGATACCAGACATTCAGTGCATTTAGAATCTGTATTATTTGCCATATCAGGTGTGTAAGTTTTTCTTAGTAAATTTATGAAGGTTGGGAGAGTGGATTTTTTTAAAATTTTTTTATCTGAAATGTAAACTTTTGATATACACCATTTCCCTACATGTATTGCATGTCATCTTATGTCGAGGATTACATTGTTCATTTTAATCATTTATATTCAAAATTATCAACTCCACAATATTTATTTTTTGCTATTCCACAAGACTTGAGTGACAAGATATTAGCTTTTATAAACCGTTCTATTTGGCCCAGATTTCAACTCTTAATTAATGGGTTTTACTGTGGGAGGAATCCAAGTCACTTTAAAGTAAAATTAAGGCTTTCAAAGATATTTTATAATAATAGAGGTTGAAACGAACCTCATGTTACAAACACATGGATTTAACCTATGCAATGAAACCAGATTTTACCAACACCTCAGATTCCTGGAAAGACAAGAGGTCCTTTACAGTCATCTGACAATCGACAAATGGATAACAAACCTCAGAATTCACTGACAGTGGTCTGACAAATCTGACAAATTCCTCAAAAGTATCAGAAACTCATAAATGGGAGATTTTGTGCATAAAAACAGTTGCACCATCATGTTACAAAATAACTACTATGGTTACCATGTTGAAGTTTTGATCAGACTGAAAAATAACAAATCATCTCTTTCTTTTCCTTAAGATATCCAAACTCCAAATATTCTTCTCTTTGGTGTCAATGAAACATGGTATAATTAATTATCTTATAAACAATTTTATCAATTTCAGAATCCAAAATCCAGGGACAGTCACAACACACTGATGATAATGTAGCAATTTTCTATAAGTTACCACCCATTCACAACTTTTAATTAACATTGCTATCGACTTTAAAAGTCTAGAGTCCATAGAGTTGAATTACATATATCAAAAGGAAAGATACATACTCAGTAAAGGGAAGTAACTTTAAACTAGCAAGCTTCCTTTATATGTTGTATTATATGTTCTGTACAGGAGACATAGACCCTTAAATGTTGCAAATCAACAATAGGCAACTGAGCTTTGTAAAGGAATTTCTTTCACTACATTAATAATTGTTCTTTCTTAATAGCCTTGAGCGGTTATCAAAATGAAATTCATGTACAAGTGAAAGATTTTTGTGTACAGATAATGTGTTTGTCCCCAGGTGGCTTACAGGTTACATGAATATATGTATAGGGAACACTACAAAATGGAACCGTTAAAAAATATGGTCCTATAAATCACCTCTATGTGTGTTGGTCACTAGCGGTCATCTGCCCCTGAACTGCCTGAACCTGTGATTGTGTGAGAGAATGTCTTACGCTACAGCCAATCATCTGTGATGACTCTAGGTGTTACTATACAACAGGTTTTTGCTGGCTCAGATTTGGAGCAAAAGATCAAAGGGTGTCTACTCAGTGTTGTTTTAAAGCTTGGGATTGGTCCTGTTAAACAATAATGTCCTTGTCAGTGGGAAGGGGGCACATATAGTAGAATAGCACTGCATGGTTCCCATACAGTCTCTAAAACCAAGCAATCACCACATAACACATTTAAAAAAATAAAGTAAATTTCCTTAAATTCCACTGGAATCAAATGATCTGAACCTTTTTGAAGTGTTCAGACTTTTTTCATATTTTGAAAATAAATGTTGTTCTTCTATAATGTAAATTATGTTGATTTCAGTGAAATGAATTTTTACAACATGAAATTTCCTACAGATAGTAATGGAATGTGCATCAGTTACAAATATATATATAAAACACACAATGCATATATTGAATATTTCTACAATTTTTGTAAATATTACCATGATACTTTATAAAATATATCAAAGATTGGTAACTATATCCAAACATTTATATTGTTTGGTATAAGACATAGGTTCCATGATAATTCAACTTCAATTTCTGTTTTGTAATAGAAAGCAGGTTCAACTTATCAAAAATGAATAATATTTACTTCTTATACTGAGCAATACACCTGCTTCTACAGGTGTGCATACTGCAATCAACCAACTCGTTATCTCACCTGAATAATCAAAATTCTATCATTCTATTCTAACATTCAATGGATCACAAATCAGGAATTAGCAGTTCAATGCCTTACACCAATTCCATAAATCTTTTATCTGTCGTTATCACTGGGAAAAACTTCCCATGAATACAGACACAACAAAGTTCAGACCTAAATACGAAGAGAAAAAAAAAACAATTTAAAAAAGAGGGCGTTTCTTTTTATAAAAGATACAAATCTTACTCATTATCACTAGAAGCAAATCAGCTTGATAATGAATTCAATTTAAATACACCATCTGTGAATCAGAGGTTAAATCTCCCAACAATTATATAGCTCAGAGGAATTACGCTCAATTTGATTGTTTATCACTTGTTGATCAGGATGGAAGCGCATAGAAGAGCCAATTTGTACCTTCAGGTAGCACACCTTTGTAGGGGAAGTTTTCCTGAGGGCTTATTTATTCAATGCATAGATATATATAAAACTGCAAAAGGACAGCGTGAAAAAAAATGGAATATCATAACATACTACATTTTATTCCATTCCACAATTATCCCATGTCTCGCCTATATGTACTGAAGATTCAGCAGAAATGACAAAAAAAAAAGTATCATTGATTGGTAATAAACCCATTCCCCTATCCCCTTCCCTTTAAGACGGTAAATTTTTTGCACCATACTCCCATCCTCACCCTTTCACCATGTCATATTAAAGGATACGTACAGTAATTTTGCAGTGCAGTGTCAATTTTCTGCTGGTTCATCAGTTTATCAATGCAGGTATATGTATATAAGTGCAATTACCATTAATGCCAACAATAATGGAAGGCTACATAAATCAACTTGATTAAATGTATATACTCATTAAAGCCCCTTATTACCAACTATTCTGTCCAATACACTGTATATGCAGTCTTGACAGGGTCAAGGTCACATGACAAGAAACTGATTTTATCATAGGAATCATCATTAATACATATTACTGCAACTACTTAAATTTACGTCTCATAAATATCAATGAACAAAGTACATCTATATAAATATATGCATAAACTCATCTTATTATACTTTGTCCTCCTTTCAACGAGTTTGAATTTGAAACATTTCAAACCAACATCAAAAGATAACCTTATTTTTACACATATTTTACAAAGACATCTGGAAAATATGTAATCAAACACAAACTTAAGTCGATTATGCAAAGTACCATAAAAAACTGAGTACTGTGTGCCCCGGAAAATAAGAATTAAAAAGTCAGAAAAATCCTTCAGAAGTTTTCCTGAGAGATCAGTATTTAGAACTCACTGTGAGCTTTCAAATGACTTAACATCTACTTCCTACCCGTGATATGACAATATGAAAAGTGCTTAGTACATGCGACATTGCACATTATCTGTAAACATGCCTACTCTATGCCTGCACATTTTCGTATGTAGATCGGTCATGTGGTTTTTTTTTGGTGACCTTTGACCTTTAGTCAGTTTTAGTCATAAGTTGTATGGATGTGACAAGTAAACTTACTCAATCTGCCTATAGCTTTGATTAGATTCAGATGGACAAGTCAGACACCACACCACACCAAAAGCTGACTTGGACTTTTGTCAGTGACCCTGTCCTTAGAACCCTGAAATTCTAACTCATCCAAGATGAAATGGTCTTAATTGACTTGAGAAAGTTAGATCCCTTGAGGAATGAAGTCACTAGAATATCAACAAGGATAAGTGTTATGTAACATACATACCTTACATGTAAGATGTTATTAAATCTCTCGAGCTCCCCAACATTCATCGTGAAGGGATCAAAATATATACTTCAAATAGCTTTGCAATTTTACCTAAATTGGGCATCATAATGAGCATTACCCTTCTGACCTTGTGACCCTAATTTGCAGAGATGCAGACCTATCATGCCCATAGCTAGGTTTCTTCTCAACAATGACTGTCAGCATTCTTTATAACCATGTTAAAACGTTCTATGTGTACTTGCATCCAGTATTTAAAAATATAAAAATATCCTTGAATAAAGTTGGAATTTCACCTTTGACCATTTTGAAAACAGCCTTGACATTTGACCTACATAACCCCCATGTTGTACAGACATGAGGATGGTTTACATATCAAATGACTCGACCATCAGGCAATGTGTTTACATATCCTACACATCACTTCAATTTACGAAAAGTTTTATAAGGTTTTATTTCATCTGGTGTTTTTGTTGCATTTTTCCATTGTTTTCTGATGACCTGTGATGATTACAAATTTGTTTGAAGTAACCCTATCTATTTAGATATGAACTAAAAGGGAAACTGAACCTGTGGGGTAGGGTGGAGATGAATGATGTAGACAGGATATTTTGTCTACTGACAAATATCAAACATACCAAACCTATCCCTTTATCTTTTGTGTTATTCTTGGCAGAAGCAGCCTAATTTTTTCACCATGAAAGCTAATATTTTTCCGAGTATATAATGTTGATTTTTGTCGTGTTGGTGTTGAATTTATATATATATGAAAAAAGACGAAAACAATTAGAAAACAAAAGTGGAAAGAACAGAGAATCGATGTGTGCTTATTGCAGTTTTCATCAACACGCATTCCCTTTCCATAAAATAATGTTGAATGTTTTTTGTCAAAACCTACAAAAGAGCTTAACGATTGTGCTGATATGCATCATGCATCTGAGAAATCATGATATAGTACAAATCATGAGATTAACAGAAATCTTTAAACTGTTAAACTTTGAGGTCATTTCATGAATAGTCTTCTATGATTCTGTGTAGTATCACACAGATAGAGAGAGCTGATATACTGTCAATGATTCTGTGTAGTATCACACAGATAGAGAGAGCTGATATACTGTCAATGATTCTGTGTAGTATCTAGAGAGAGTGTGAGTAGTATCACACAGATAGAGAGAGAGAGCTGTATAGTATCACACAGATATATATTGTCAATGATTCTGTGTAGTATCACACAGATAGAGAGAGCTGATATACTGTCAATGATTCTGTGTAGTATCACACAGATAGAGAGAGCTGATATACTGTCAATGATTCTGTATAGTATCACACAGATAGAGAGAGCTGATATATTGTCAATGATTCTGTGTAGTATCACACAGATAGAGAGAGCTGATATATTGTCAATGATTCTGTGTAGTATTACACAGGTGGGGAGAGCTGATATATTGTCAATGATTCTGTGTAGTATCACACAGATAGAGAGAGCTGATATACTGTCAATGATTCTGTGTAGTATCACACAGATAGAGACAGCTGATATACTGTCAATGATTCTGTGTAGTATCACACAGATAGAGACAGCTGATATACTGTCAATGATTCTGTGTAGTATCACACAGATAGAGAGAGCTGATATACTGTCAATGATTCTGTGTAGTATCACACAGATAGAGAGAGCTGATATATTGTCAATGATTCTGTGTAGTATTACACAGGTGGGGAGAGCTGATATATTGTCAATGATTCTGTGTAGTATCACACAGATAGAGAGAGCTGATATACTGTCAATGATTCTGTGTAGTATCACACAGATAGAGAGAGCTGATATACTGTCAATGAATTCTGTGTATCACACAGATAGAGTATATACACTGTGTAGTATAGAGAGAGCTGATACACTGTCAATGATTCTGTGTAGTATCACACAGAGAGAGAGAGAGCTGATATATTGTCAATGATTCTGTGTAGTATCACACAGATAGAGAGAGCTGATATACTGTCAATGATTCTGTATAGTATCACACAGATAGAGAGAGCTGATATATTGTCAATGATTCTGTGTAGTATCACACAGATAGAGAGAGCTGATATACTGTCAATGATTCTGTGTAGTATCACACAGATAGAGAGAGCTGATATATTGTCAATGATTCTGTGTAGTATTACACAGATAGAGAGAGCTGATATACTGTCAATGATTCTGTGTAGTATCACACAGATAGAGAGAGCTGATATACTGTCAATGATTCTGTGTAGTATCACACAGATAGAGAGAGCTGATATATTGTCAATGATTCTGTATAGTATCACACAGATAGAGAGAGCTGATATATTGTCAATTATTCTGTGCAGTATTACACAGATAGAGAGAGCTGATATATTGTCAATGATTCTGTGTAGTATCACACAGATAGAGAGAGCTGATATATTGTCAATGATTCTGTGTATATTGTCAATGATTCTGTGTAGTATTACACAGATAGAGACAGCTGATATACTGTCAATGATTCTGTGTAGTATCACACAGATAGAGAGAGCTGATATACTGTCAATGATTCTGTATAGTATCACACAGATAGAGAGAGCTGATATATTGTCAATGATTCTGTGTAGTATCACACAGATAGAGCTGATATATTGTCAATGATTCTGTGTAGTATTACACAGGTGGGGAGAGCTGATATATTGTCAATGATTCTGTGTAGTATCACACAGATAGAGAGAGATGATATATTGTCAATGATTCTGTGTAGTATTACAAAGATAGAGAGAGCTGATATATTGTCAATGATTCTGTGTAGTATTACACAGGTGGGGAGAGCTGATATACTGTCAATGATTCTGTATAGTATCACACAGATAGAGAGAGCTGATATACTGTCTATGTCCTACACATTGACAATTTTATTACATCTTAAAACAATCAGAACAGTTCATAAATCGAGAATTTACTCCCCAGTGGTAATAACAGTGTCAGGTAACTGATGTATGTATAACAAGGATTTCTACCCAGCTCTGCCAAATCAAATATCAATTTTGTCACCTCCAAGCTTTGAAGCTATTCCAATAAAGTGATAAAATATAAAACAAGATTTGAACAAGAAATAAATTTAAAATCTGGTTTGACATGCCCTCATCAAACCAGTGACAGATTTCTCCACAGCTATTGTCTACCTTTACCGTCATTTATAAACAGGTGTTTGGTATATATCTGTATACATACATGTGGTATCTAGCTATACCTACATGTGGTATGTATCTGTATACCTACATGTGGTATCTATCTATACGTACATGTGGTATCTATCTGTATACCTACATGTGGTATGTATCTGTATACCTACATGTGGTATCTATCTGTATACCTACATGTGGTATCTAGCTATACCTACATGTGGTATCTATCTGTATACCTACATGTGGTATCTATCTATACCTACATGTGGTATCTATCTGTATACCTACATGTGGTATCTAGCTATACCTACATGTGGTATCTAGCTATACCTACATGTGGTATCTAGCTTTATACCTACATGTGGTATCTATCTGTATACCTACATGTGGTATCTATCTGTATACCTACATGTGGTATCTATCTGTATACCTACATGTGGTATCTAGCTTTATACCTACATGTGGTATCTATCTGTATACCTACATGTGGTATATATCTGTATACCTACATGTGGTATCTAGCTTTATACCTTGTGGTATCTAGCTTTACACCTACATGTGGTATCTAGCTGTACACCTACATGTGGTATGTATCTGTATACCTACATGTGGTATGTATCTGTATACCTACATGTGGTATCTAGCTTTATACCTTGTGGTATCTAGCTTTACACCTACATGTGGTATCTAGCTGTATACCTATATGTGGTATGTATCTGTATACCTACATGTGGTATCTATCTGTATACCTACATGTGGTATGTATCTGTATACCTAAATGTGGTATCTATCTATACCTACATGTGGTATCTATCTATACCTACATGTGGTATGTATCTGTATACCTACATGTGGTATCTATCTATACCTACATGTGGTATCTATCTGTATACCTACATGTGGTATCTAGCTATACCTACATGTGGTATGTATCTGTATACCTACATGTGGTATCTATCTGTATACCTACATGTGGTATCTAGCTGTAAATCTACATGTGGTATGTATCTGTATACCTACATGTGGTATCTATCTGTATACCTACATGTGGTATGTATCTGTACACCTACATGTGGTATGTATCTGTATACCTACATGTGGTATCTATCTGTATACCTACATGTGGTTTGTATCTGTATTGCTACATGTGGTATCTAGCTGTACACCTACATGTGGGATGTATCTGTATACCTACATGTGGTATCTAGCTGTACACCTACATGTGGTATGTATCTGTATACCTACATGTGGTATCTATCTATACGTACATGTGGTATCTATCTGTATACCTACATGTGGTATGTATCTGTATACCTACATGTGGTATCTAGCTGTACACCTACATGTGGTATGTATCTGTATACCTACATGTGGTATATATCTGTATACCTACATGTGGTATGTATCTGTATACCTACATGTGGTATCTAGCTGTATACCTACATGTGGTATGTATCTGTATACCTACATGTGGTATCTAGCTGTACACCTACATGTGGTATGTATCTGTATACCTACATGTGGTATCTATCTGTATACCTACATGTGGTATGTATCTGTATACCTACATGTGGTATCTAGCTGTACACCTACATGTGGTATGTATCTGTATACCTACATGTGGTATCTATCTATACCTACATGTGGTATCTATCTATACTTACATATGGTATCTATCTGTATACCTACATGTGGTATATATCTGTATACTTACATATGGTATCTATCTGTATACCTACATGTGGTATATATCTGTATACTTACATATGGTATCTAGCTTTATACCTACATGTGGTATGTATCTGTATACCTACATGTTGTATCTATTTGTATACCTACATGTGGTATTTCAACATCTTTGACCCCTGTGGCCTTGAAAGTTGGTCCAATATCAGCACCCTGGGCCTTTTGGTTATAGAAAAATCATTTAAATATTTTAACAAATTTGATACATGTGACCTTGAAGGTTGGTCTATATCATTCATATTTGTTGGTAGCCCTTCATCCTAGACTGCTACAGGCCTAATATCATCATCCTGGTCCTTTTGGTTAGTGAGAAGAAGTCATTTAAAGATTTTAACATATCTAATCCCTGTGACCTTTCAAGCAGATCAAGGTCACTCTAAATCAACTTGCTGAATAAAGATATAATTCTCCACTCTAAATGATGTTTCAGATCAAATTTGGTTGAATCTATTCAAAAATATTGACTAACTTTCCCATTTGGGGTTCTACCCGCCCCAGGTCCCTCTGGGTCAAATCAAGTTTCTGAATATAAGAAATGATTCTCCACTCTCTATTATGATACAGACTAAATTTGGTTGAAATCCATTCAAACATTAAGAACGAGTAGCAATTTCAAGCAAAATATTGATGAACTTTCCCATTTTTTCTGGGTTTAGACATCTGGAAAAACGAGTCAACTGTTAATGTCATATTCTGCTCATTATCACATTTCCCACTGACAAATGGAACATGATATTAAGCAGGTTTCAGCAATGATAAATTTTCATGGTCATTTTTGTACATATATACACATGCAGCATTAAGCAATGTGTCCAAGGGTATCGAGAAACAATCAATTAGCATACGATAGAAATATCAAATATCTTTCCAATCAACAGCATGTCTCTAGTTCATATCATAATCAAATGTGTTCCGTTCATGGTACAATCTATATGTAGTATATAAAAGCTGATTTTTTTAAATGATTCAAATATGCTAAAATTTAACTGAAAAATCTCAAATTCTGTAAATGAGTACAAACCTAATCATAGAAAATGACTAGGAAAAAAACTTCAGGGAAAAAAACCCTATGTAATTGAAAACTAATGATGCTTGATGTAAACAAGTTATCATGCTCATGGTCAGTAACAATTTAATTCCCATGGATAAATCCCATTTCATAGTCATGACACTGATGTCGAATATGTCACCATGAATGCCATTAAAGCATATGTTTTGGTGCGGGTTTCTTTTTCCCATAACTAATGAGGATGCTCCACCCTGAACCCTTCAAACCTCGAACCAGTTTTTTGTGACTACTACTTCTGCCTCCCACTCCTATACCTCCCAAACAACAAAAAGTTTTAAACTCGCTTACTGCACCTTATAAAACCAGACTGCCAAACCAAATGACCTACTTCAGCTGGCCAGTCCCGGTGGTTGTGTAACATTAGAAAATAATCTGTTTCTGCCAAGTTATTGGAGAGTAATGGCATGAGAGCAAACCACAGTGTTACGATCTGTTTCCTTATTGACAACATTTCCTTGTGGTGCGGAGATTGGCTTCCTCTTAACCCATGGATCTAACTTCAGTGTGGTTGCTTTGGTTAGGAATAGCATATTTACCTACCTGTTAGTCCATGTGTTTCTGTGGTTTGTCTGAAGATGAGGATGGGGGTGGGAAAGTGTTACTAAATATTTCACACACCCTTCACCACACTGTCTGTCTGATGTAAGCTAATCTTAGTATAAATACCTTTATGCTATTATGTTGACTCACAGAGGTAAATAGGGACAGTACAGGAAGGCACCCCTGCCAAATGCCCATTTTTTTTCATCTATAAAGGAGCTTACCTCATTTCTAAAGTAAATTTTAATATGATAGGTAAATGAGATCAGACTTTATCAACCAAAAGGCACTTTTGTTACTGAATTTAATTTTTAATATGGATGAGAATCAAGTGAAGTATAACCAGAGGCCAGATCCAGCATCTATTTTACATAAACAGCTGCAAGGGGAGTGCTCAGCTGTTCAAACACAAACTTAGTTTTTTAATTCTAGAAGATCATGGAATTATATTGTTCACAATATCAATAACATGTTGATTCAAAAGATATTTAATTATCTATATACATATATCCCACCAGCCCTCATCACTATACTTATATCACATCTGTAATAAACTCATCTCTTAAAGTCGTCAGGACAATATCTACAATCTATTGCACATTTTAATGTGTTGCAATAAGCCCATGCCTGGTAGTAAGCCAGTAATAAGCCTGAAGGTTTACTCCATGCCTGGTAGTAAGCCAGTAATAAGTCTGAAGGTTTACTCCATGCCTGGTAGTAAGCCAGTAATAAGGCTGAAGGTTTACTCCATGCCCGGTAGTAAGTCAGTAATAAGTCTGAAGGTTTACTCCATGCCTGGTAGTAAGCCAGTAATAAGTCTGAAGGTTTACTCCATGCCTGGTAGTAAGCCAGTAATAAGTCTGGAGGTTTACTCAATGCCTTGTAGTAAGCCAGTAATAAGTCTGACGGTTTACTCCATGCCTGGTAGTAAGCCAGTAATAAGTCTGAAGGTTTACTCCATGCCTGGTAGTAAGCCAGTAATAAGTCTGGAGGTTTACTCAATGCCTTGTAGTAAGCCAGTAATAAGGCTGAAGGTTTACTCCATGCCTGGTAGTAAGCCAGTAATAAGGCTGAAGGTTTACTCCATGCCTGGTAGTAAGCCAGTAATAAGCCTGAAGGTTTACTCCATGCCTGGTAGTAAGCCAGTAATAGGTCTGAAGGTTTACTCCATGCCTGGTAGTAAGCCAGTAATAAGTCTGAAGGTTTACTCCATGCCTGGTAGTAAGCCAGTAATAAGTCTGAAGGTTTACTCCATGCCTGGTAGTAAGTCAGTAATAAGCCTGAAGGTTTACTCCATGCCTGGTAGTAAGCCAGTAATAAGGCTGAAGGTTTACTCCATGCCTGGTAGTAAGCCAGTAATAGGTCTGTAGGTTTACTCCATGCCTGATAGTAAGTCAGTAATAAGTCTGAAGGTTTACTCCATGCCTGGTAGTAAGCCAGTAATAAGTCTGACGGTTTACTCCATGCCTGGTAGTAAGTCAGTAATAAGCCTGAAGGTTTACTCCATGCCTGGTAGTAAGCCAGTAATAAGCCTGAAGGTTTACTCCATGCCTGGTAGTAAGCCAGTAATAAGTCTGAAGGTTTACTCCATGCCTGGTAGTAAGCCAGTAATAAGCCTGAAGGTTTACTCCATGCCTGGTAGTAAGCCAGTAATAAGCCTGAAGGTTTACTCCATGCCTGGTAGTAAGTCAGTAATGAGTCTGAAGGTTTACTCCATGCCTGGTAGTAAGCCAGTAATAAGTCTGAAGGTTTACTCCATGCCTGGTAGTAAGCCAGTAATAAGCCTGAAGGTTTACTCCATGCCTGGTAGTAAGCCAGTAATGTCTGAAGGTTTACTCCATGCCTGGTAGTAAGCCAGTAATAAGTCTGAAGGTTTACTCCATGCCTGGTAGTAAGCCAGTAATGTCTGAAGGTTTACTCCATGCCTGGTAGTAAGCCAGTAATAAGTCTGAAGGTTTACTCCATGCCTGGTAGTAAGCCAGTAATGAAGGTTTACTCCATGCCTGGTAGTAAGCCAGTAATAAGTCTGAAGGTTTACTCCATGCCTGGTAGTAAGCCAGTAATGTCTGAAGGTTTACTCCATGCCTGGTAGTAAGCCAGTAATAAGTCTGAAGGTTTACTCCATGCCTGGTAGTAAGCCAGTAATGAAGGTTTACTCCATGCCTGGTAGTAAGCCAGTAATGTCTGAAGGTTTACTCCATGCCTGGTAGTAAGCCAGTAATAAGTCTGAAGGTTTACTCCATGCCTGGTAGTAAGCCAGTAATGTCTGAAGGTTTACTCCATGCCTGGTAGTAAGCCAGTAATGTCTGAAGGTTTACTCCATGCCTGGTAGTAAGCCAGTAATAAGTCTGAAGGTTTACTCCATGCCTGGTAGTAAGCCAGTAATAAGTCTGAAGGTTTACTCCATGCCTGGTAGTAAGCCAGTAATAAGTCTGAAGGTTTACTCCATGCCTGGTAGTAAGCCAGTAATAAGCCTGAAGGTTTACTCCATGCCTGGTAGTAAGCCAGTAATAAGCCTGAAGGTTTACTCCATGCCTGGTAGTAAGCCAGTAATAAGTCTGAAGGTTTACTCCATGCCTGGTAGTAAGCCAGTAATGTCTGAAGGTTTACTCCATGCCTGGTAGTAAGCCAGTAATAAGTCTGAAGGTTTACTCCATGCCTGGTAGTAAGCCAGTAATAAGGCTGAAGGTTTACTCCATGCCTGGTAGTAAGCCAGTAATAAGGCTGAAGGTTTACTCCATGCCTGGTAGTAAGCCAGTAATGTCTGAAGGTTTACTCCATGCCTGGTAGTAAGCCAGTAATAAGGCTGAAGGTTTACTCCATGCCTGGTAGTAAGCCAGTAATAAGGCTGAAGGTTTACTCCATGCCTGGTAGTAAGCCAGTAATAAGTCTGAAGGTTTACTCCATGCCTGGTAGTAAGCCAGTAATAAGCCTGAAGGTTTACTCCATGCCTGGTAGTAAGCCAGTAATAAGCCTGAAGGTTTACTCCATGCCTGGTAGTAAGCCAGTAATAAGTCTGAAGGTTTACTCCATGCCTGGTAGTAAGCCAGTAATGTCTGAAGGTTTACTCCATGCCTGGTAGTAAGCCAGTAATAAGTCTGAAGGTTTACTCCATGCCTGGTAGTAAGCCAGTAATAAGGCTGAAGGTTTACTCCATGCCTGGTAGTAAGCCAGTAATAAGGCTGAAGGTTTACTCCATGCCTGGTAGTAAGCCAGTAATGTCTGAAGGTTTACTCCATGCCTGGTAGTAAGCCAGTAATAAGGCTGAAGGTTTACTCCATGCCTGGTAGTAAGCCAGTAATAAGGCTGAAGGTTTACTCCATGCCTGGTAGTAAGCCAGTAATAAGGCTGAAGGTTTACTCCATGCCTGGTTGTAAGCCAGTAATAAGGCTGAAGGTTTACTCCATGCCTGGTAGTAAGCCAGTAATAAGTCTGTAGGTGTCCTTCATTCAAGCAGAAATGTCAGCAAGTAGGATTATGTTGTAGTGCAGTAAGTTACAACATTCAGGCAAATTAAAGTATCGCTTCCCATCTGTGATTATTACAGAATAATTAATGGTATTCATGTCTGTATCATGTATTTTGTCAGTAATACAACATGATATCATTACTATCGCCAATAATTCTCTTAAACACGGGCAGTAACCCTATAACCTACTATAGACTGTATTATCTGCTTATGTTAAAACTTTTCTCAGCTGACTTTGCTCGTGGAAATTAAGATTGGTCAGGGCCACCATTTCAGTTAAAGTTTTGACCAAAATAACACTTATTAGTTTTAGTAATTCAGTCAACTGAAGCGTTGGCAATGGTAAATGTATTGAAAGTCATCTTGACACAGTTAACTTCAAATTTTACAGCTACTTACTTGTATGAATATTGTTTCTAAAAGCTAGATCAATTTTTCATTGGTGATATGATGTTGAAGATAACGGACATGATGGTCATCAACTTGAAAAAATTCCATTCGATTTGAACATCAAAACAAAATATTGACTAATTTCTCCTTTTGGGGTTCCTACTCTTAAGTCCCTTGGGGTTGAATCAAATTTCTGAATTTATGAAATGATTACCCACTCTCAATGATGAATCAGACTAAAGCTTGTTGAAGAGCTTGTCAAATGACACAGGGTGCACGACGATGGACGAAACAAAGGGTAAAGATGACCTAAAAACTTACATCTTGGACAGGAATACCACATGGTGGTGAGTAGAATAACTACAGCAGGCAATCCAGTCTAGAATAACTACAGCAGGCAATCCAGTCTATATAGCCTACATACCCAAACTTCCTATTCAAGACTTACTGGTATTGTAAAACTATACCAAGCCTTCCTCTACCTAGATACCATGACCTCCTGGGTCACCCTGAGAGGCTGACCCTCTCTAGACACATTGACCTCGTTCCCAAGCCTACTTTTATATTGTACTTTGACTAAGCCTGCCTATGGACACCCTAACTTCTTCAGACTTAGACCTAGGCTAACCTTATCAAAACCTCCTGGCCTCCTGTCCAACTATAATTTTAAAGTCGATCTGAGGACACACTGACCTCCTGTCCAAGCCTCATTTTAATCTATGTCTTATCTTACCACACCTAGACACACTGACCTCCTGTCAAAGCCTCATTTCAGTCTATGCCTTATCTTACCACACCTAGACACACTGACCTCCTGCACAAACCTCATTTCAGTCTATGCCTTATCTTACCACACCTAGACACACTGACCTCCTGCACAAACCTCATTTCAGTCTATGCCTTATCTTACCACACCTAGACACACTGACCTGTCCAAACCTCATTTCAGTCTATGCCTTATCTTACCACACCTAGACACACTGACCTCCTGTCCAAACCTCATTTCAGTCTATGCCTTATCTTACCACACCTAGACACACTGACCTCCTGTCCAAACCTCATTTCAGTCTATGCCTTATCTTACCACACCTAGATGCACTGACCTCCTGCCCAAACCTCATTTCAGTCTATGCCTTATCTTACCACACCTAGACACACTGACCTCCTGTCCAAACCTCATTTCAGTCTATGCCTTATCTTACCACACCAGGACACACTGACCTCCTGCCCAAACCTCATTTCAGTCTATGCCTTATCTTACCACACCAGGACACACTGACCTCCTGCACAAACCTCATTTCAGTCTATGCCTTATCTTACCACACCTAGACACACTGACCTCCTGTCAAAGCCTCATTTCAGTCTATGCCTTATCTTACCACACCTAGACACACTGACCTCCTGCACAAACCTCATTTCAGTCTATGCCTTATCTTACCACACCTAGACACACTGACCTCCTGCTATCAACACCTAGACACACTGACCTCCTGTCCAAACCTCATTTCAGTCTATGCCTTATCTTACCACACCTAGACACACTGACCTCCTGTCCAAACCTCATTTCAGTCTATGCCTTATCTTACCACACCTAGACACACTGACCTCCTGTCCAAACCTCATTTCAGTCTATGCCTTATCTTACCACACCAGGACACACTGACCTACCCAAGCCTAATTTTAGTCTATATTTCAGCTAACCTAACCTTGCTTCTCTGACCTCCTATCTCAGCCTTTTTTGTATATGCCTTATAACTAATCTTATATCTGCCTATAGACACAATTGCCTCCTCTCCAAGCTTAAGTGAAGACAAGAGGCCCATGTGCCTTAAGGATCATCTGACTACAAAAACTTCAGCAGGGAGAAGGGATATTTTTTTCTACTTGAAATGAAATCTTACTAAGAAGCTGTTTTCCATGATGCAGATGATAGTTTTGGTGAGGATATGTTTTGACAGTAAAGTTGGAGCTCAATCCATTTGGTGAAACTTGAAAAGTTTGAATAAGGTGTCATGTTACAAAATGGCCTCCCTGGCTGCCGTATCAAAATTTTGACAAGGTCGAAAAATAACGACACTTGATTGGCTACCTCTCCTTAACATTCCCACCAATTTTTAGCTCAATGGCACCAGTGGACCTAGAGAAGTTTAAAATATGTTTTTCAAGATGTTGGCCATCTTGGATTTCAAACATACCTGAAAAATAAAAACACTTGGTAAGGACCATCTCGGGATCATTTCATGCAAGTTTAAGTTCAACCCCACTGGTGGAACTTGAGAAGATATTTGAAATGACAAAAGTTTACGCACAGCAGACTGTGCACGGTGCATGTCGCACGATGACAGACGAAGCTCAATGGCTATATGTCATAATGACCCTTCAGGTCAGATGATCTTACTAGATCTACTAGTTAACCCTACCAAGAGCCCTTGACCTCCTGTCCAATCCTAATTTCAGGCTAGATCTTAAGGTAACACTATCTCAACACACTGGCTTGTCATCCAAGCCATATATATATATATATATATGATTTTAGACCTTACAGAAGTTGATCCTGCCTATAGACATCCTGACGTCCTGCCCCAGTCCTTTCAACCCTCAGTTTGAATTCTGTAGCAGTTCACAAGAACTATCTACCACACACAAGCTACAGAGACCCTCCTAAACAAATTACAAAGATAAAAGGCACAATCTAAAAGTACAGTATCAAAGGTTTGAATTAAAATTCCTTTAAAAGACTTGATGATGGCTTAAGGATTTTCACCTAAATCTCAATAAAAATCTATGATAAATCACACTGCAAAAACAAACCAGGTAAAAATGAGTATCACTCATACGACCTGGGAAAAATACAGACCCTAGCCTATTAAATAGCACTTTCTACTCTAATGTAGGTAAATGAAAAATTCTTTGTTTGTTGTAGGTTAGACAAAACCTTGCTTTCATTTTCATTTACTTTGGCTTTATAGCTAACCCTTGTAAGATATAAGGGACAGGCCTAGACGACACACAAACCTTGGTCTGATCCAAGTGTTGAGAATTTAATAAATACATCTTATTAAATACTCCAATGGATCTTAATGTTTGTTTTTATCCAAGATCTTTGTCAACAGAAGATTCTTCTCCTTTGAAGACAGATTCAAGGTAAATCTCCCTGTAATGGAGGGAAAACATATATATGTGGAAGTTGTCCCTCACTGTCATCCTATAAACCAAACGTTACGGTAAACGACAACAAGTTCAACAAAAACAAAACACACTACGGTAAACGTCAACAAGTTTTACTGTAATAAAAAATGCTACAGTAAATGACAACACATTTTACAATATCAAAAATAATCTAATGACTGATTGATTTTCCCCATTTCAACTTCCTTCTATACTTTTACAAAAAATTCCAGAATGTTGAATTTGCTGCTTGCAATTTTGTACAAGAACAACAAAGAAAATACTGACAAGTCCAATGATATCAAAATGTAAAATCCGACATTTTTGTATTGCTCAATTTTCATGATTTTTCAAAACAATACCATTTTGTGGTACTGTATATTCCAGATTATAAGCCACAGTCTTTCTTCTCAGCAGTTTTTACGTTCAGCATATATATCAGAGCGGCTTATATGTGAATGAAAAAAAATTGCAGGATGAAAAAAAAACAATTAATTAAGCATATTGTCTGCACATCGGTTCCAGACGGCTATGTCTTTCAGAAGGGCCACTTTGTTGAGGCGTATCAAATGCACTATTGACCTCGTGACTGGGTGACCTCACACTCTAATAACTTTGGTTGCTGTAACATGTCACCCTTCCGAAAAGAATAAAAAATAGTTATTTAAACCCAGGATACCAGTACACCAGTACATCATAAATATCTTATATGTAGATCAAATAGAAAAAATGTTAGAATCCAGTCCTGCGGCTTATACTTGAGTTTGAAAATATCGTAATTTCTTTGACTGATACAGCTCAATGAATTTGCTTGTACAAATTAACGTTCCCTGGATATAAATGATTTGTGGATAATTTACTCCCCCACAAAAATTAATGATTTCATAGTATCTCCTTTTATCACAATTACTTTTTTTTTAATCTGTGATGGCTCACACATTGTAAGATCTTTTGTTTTTTTTTAAGTCAGTTAAAATTTCATGGTTTACCAATGAAACCCTGATAAAAACACTAGCTGCAATGTACCACTCCGCTAGAGAGAACTTCACTTCAGCTAAATCGTTAGAGCTTCAGACTAGTAAGGCAAGGGTCCCATGGTTCAAATCCTAGCGGAGGCATTTAAATAAATAATGACCTCTGTTACACAAAAAAAAATTTGTTGGTCCTTGATATTTTTGAAAATTTTTTCCCAAGAACAACATGCCCCACCTCCCTCCTTCCCCCTTCCCTCCTTTCCTCTACCCCCTCCTCCACCTCCATGTATGTAGGAAAAACAAAGATGTCATCCAGAATCTGTATGTACATCATTTTATTAATTTAAAATTCTTTCATAATTACATCTTCTGATTTAGAACTGTCACTTCAAATAGGAAAATGTGAACCAACCTAATGTCATAATAGACAGGTGTCATTTCTTTCATAGGAAATTTAAATGACAAAACAATAAAGCACAACATTATGTTGCTTTGTACAGAATTTCAGACTATGCAGATTCAGATTTGACAAGATTCCTTTTACAAAGATAACAAATTCCAGCACTTAATTCAGGAATCTTGATATTCAAAGGGTTCAATTTTTCATACACATTCACCGTATATACTACAAAATTACTTTCACTACTTTGGAATGCGCACTATATACATCAAAACCATGTTCTGAAGTTCCAAAAAGCCTTCATATTGGCTTGTCCCTCTTTTTACAAAAGCTAGATTAAAAGAGCGACTTTTAAGGGTGAAAATGTCAACTGATCTATGGCTTTGTTACATATCACCTTTACAATGAAAATGTAGTAAAGTTGCCCGACTATTTGTGAATGTGACAGGTCACAAGCTATATATTCAAACACTCCTGTAACATTTCAATGAGGATCCAGTGTCAGTTCATGTATCAAAAAGCTGGACTTTTTGATTTTGTTGCAGAGTGCCGTTATTGCCAAATTCAACCCTTGATAAATTATTGTCACTGCTTAGCACTTGTGTACACTGAAATTCTTGGGATTTTATTTAATGTTGAGTCAGTGTATACTAGGTATAATAGAAAACTCTAAGGAGTTATATAAGAGATGGACAACGACTCCTCGAAACCATGAATACATTTTCTATAGTGATGTATTGATCTTAACCGTCTCCTGGATTATTGTGCATACACTAAAAGATTTTCAAAGCATTTCAAATTACCAATTGCAGATTATTTATATCTGTAAGACTCTTGAACCGTATCTACATTAGTCAATAGGACTTATAAAGTAAAAGTGAACTTCATGATATAATTCCGACCTAAAACTAACTACAGTAAATAGTCACACCCCCTACTGGGTTGAGAGATACTTAGAAAATGTTCCTTCCCATACTCGTTATCATTTGCAAGTTCCTGCTCATTATCTGACCATTGTTGTCTCCCCTAGTGTGTCCTCTTTTGAAGGAGGTGTGAAGGGTGAGATAGGACTTGAGTGTAGCTGATAGATTGAGATACTGATACTTACATCACCATCATCCAAATTAACCTCTTAAGAAGTTACATCTTTTTTTTTATTTATTTTCGTTATAATCAGATGTTAAAATACAGGAGTAACAATTAAAAAAAAATTATAAAAATGAAATAGGAAAGATTTTGAAAACATTGTTCTACTATTTCCTGTGTCATTTTGATAGTTTCCTATAAAACTATCATTGAGGGTTGACACAGTAACAGAACAAATTTGCTCTGTACAACATCAATCATATTTGGACAATCATTCATTAACATATAGTGGAAATAACTAGGATTCCCAACGGTGACAATCTGTCTGTATAATCTAGGCCTATCTTTACTAATATACCCAGCATACTACCTATGTGGGAAGGTCCAATGTCAAACATGGATGCTTGTGTTTATTTTGTGGTGGACCAGCGTCAAGAGTTTATAAACATCAAAAGATGGCAAACTTCCTCGACCCTTACATAAAATTCTACACTTATTGACAAGCAATTGATAAGAGAATTGCTTTTAAAAGGTGTGTCCAACCAGAGTATACAGCATTAACACATTTAGTGAGAGACCGGGTCTATCTTCCAACATATACTATGTGTATCACACGATATAAACAAATGGAGAAATCGGCTAGTCCTGTGATCAATACGATTATATACGCAGGTCCTGATAATGTACATTGAAACAAAGCGGACAGGTCCAGACATGTTATATTCTAACAGTTTTTAGTCGTTGTAACACCTGATAAGGGGGATGGACGTACATCCATTCACTAAATTTTGACATCTAGAGAGACATTTAAACTTCCCTCACGGATGTAGTGGAACAATGAAATCTACATCAAGTTACAGAAAAAGGACAGAGAAAGGAAAAAAATCGTCATTCATTAGACCATGTGATAAAGTTCGAAACACTCTCTAACTGTGCCTTAACACTGACTGAATGCATCATAGAAAAAGATGTACAACCACAAAGCTACAACCATCTTCGATACCCACAGGTAGGTGACATGACATCAATATATAAATAGAAAGCACGTAAATATTTTACCTGTAATTTCTCAATCACTGACTTTTAGGAAGTTTGAATATATATCAGGTACATATATCAGGTACATATATCATGTATATAGGTGTATATCAATGACCCAGGTAGTTGGCCGTACGCATAACATTATCAGAACAATGAAAGCTGAACTTATATACTGTCTACATAGGTACAACCTAGCTGATCTGCTTGTAATCTGGTCGCCTCCTCACTACACCTGGGATTTAAATCAAATTCGGCTCCTATATATCAGCTGATTCCCTGTAGGTAAAAGATTAGCAAGAGTGAACTATCTGCCTTTTACACAATAAAAGATTTTCTTTATATCAAACATATAAAATTCTATATTTTATAGAAAAAAAAAACAAGACCCATTTCACAAATTCTCCTTATTGAAAACTCATACCCAAATGTTATATTGCATTTGATAATAAGATCTTTTTTATTCATTTTTTTTCCTTTTAGAAAAAGTTTGATACACCATGCATGTTATAAAAAGTAAACAACACACAATTAAACAACAATAAAATCAACTACAGTACACCTCTACATTTTCCGTTCTTTAGTTCATCAATAAATTCACATTTCAAATACCTGACTAAATCTATTAAATGCCCATTATTTCTCACAATCATATTTAGGTATATCATAACGTACATGTTTTATTGCACATGAAAATAATACATCAGATGGATGCGGATATGATTAACACTTGCTCTGCTTCATCCGGGATCTCTCCCCTCATAAAATTGTGATTGCATGAAAAAGACTGACCCAGGAATACTTTCATAGGCAAGGTACACAGTCCATATCAAGGGTTTGGCATACTGCAAACTACTTCATAACCATCGAAATATCATGATTTACAATGTTACTTTTATTCGCAATAGTTTCTTAAATTGGAATTGTTCATATACTCTGGCTGACGCACAAGCATTTACGTGTACCCTGGCAAAAACACATTACACAGCTGCGTGTAGCTTGGGCAAGTTGTCCAATCAGAACACTGCATTTTTCCAAATTGCTTATCACAGTAAATATGAAACCAGAGGGATCTTGGCGCCCACCATTTGAGGATCTGTTTTCAGTTCTTGAAGATTTGTTTATTTTTTTTTTGTTACAGGTGTTGTAAATGTTCATGAACTGGTCTTCATTGAACGTACTCAATGATGGCACAAGATATTTTTATTAAGCACCTATTATCAAATATCATTTGAAAAAGATCCCAAAGTATTATTAGATATCAGTCAGTTACAGGTGGATAATGGACATGGTCTTGAATCAATATGATGGAATATCGAAGAAATATGCTTGTGCTGTATCACTGTCGACATCCAAGAAGGCTGCCTGTGGGCCACCTTGATTTCAAATCAGTCCAAAAAAGGTACAATGCACAACTAGGGACTAAGTTAAACCAATACCTATGAAATATCAAAAGGATCTATCCAATACTTCCTCAGAAATAGCGGTAACAAGATTTTACTCTAAAAATCCAAGATGGCTGCCTGGCAGCCATCATGATTTCGAATCAGTCCAAAAAAGGTACACTGCACAACTAGGGACCAATGGGAAGCTCCCTATGAAATCTGACAAAGATCCATCCAGTACTTTCTCAGAAATAGCGGTACCAATTTTTTCTTTTTAAAATAAAAAAAGTCCAACAAGCGGCCATCTTGAATTCGGATCAGTCCATAAAGTACAATGCACAACTAGGGACCAAGGGGAAACTGCATATGAAATTTGAGAAAGATCCATCCAGTACTTTCCCAGAAATAGCGGTAACAAACTTTTACTTTCAAACTCCAAGATGGCTGCCTGTCGGCCATCTTGAATTCGAATCTGTCCAAAAAAGGTACAATGCACAACTAGGGACCGAGGGGAAACTGCATATGAAATTTGAGAAAGATCCATCCAGTACTTTCCCAGAAATAGCGGTAACAAACTTTTACTTTCAAACTCCAAGATGGCTGCCTGTTGGCCATCTTGAATTCGAATCTGTCCAAAAAAGGTACAATGCACAACTAGGGACCAAGGGGAAACTGCATATGAAATTTGAGAAAGATCCATCCAGAACTTTTCCAGGAATAGCGGTAACAAACTTTTACTTTCAAACTCCAAGATGGCCGCCTGTCAGCCATCTTGAATTCGAATCAGTCCAAAAAAGGTACAATGCACAACTAGGGACCGTGGGGAAACAGCATATGAAATTTGAGAAAGATCCATCTTGTACTTTTCCATAAATAGCGGTAACAAGAATTGTTTACGGATGGACGGATGACGGACGGCCAGCTCGACGGACGGACCACGGACCACGGACACAGGGTGATTTGAATAGCCCACCATCTGATGATGGTGGGCTAAAAACACAAATGTGCAGGTTCTTTGTTCATACATGGCAATCAGACCAAATTTTTAAAAAATTTAATCATGGAATTGTGTATTTCCTAAACATGGAAAGAAATACATATATCAAAAGGGGAGATAACCCCATAACATTCTTTAAAGTATAATTAACACTTAATAGCTCTGATCTCTCTAAGTAGGTAGTTCCTTTAGGCAAATAAATTATCCGTCAAAGTGTCAAAGTCAAGTGGTGGTATTGGAAAAGTATTTAAATCTACAACTTATTGTCAACATTCCAAAATTGTTACAGACTTATAAAATATTAAATATGTAAAAAATGTGAATACAATGACGAAAAAATTTTGATCTGGAGGTGTTCAAATTATCAATAATTGTGATTAAACAGTCATAAATATTACTTATGGATATAAGACTTAAGCTCCTAATCATGCAATTCTCTGTCAATATGTTCACAGTCAATTACTTTAATCCTGATCGGTTTTAATTTATGAATAAATTATTAAATGTTGAGTTTATATTTTGAATTCCAACTGCCCTCCAGCAAATTACAATAGGAATCAAGATTTTTTTTTATTTAAATATTTCAAATTGAAAGACTTCCAATTTCTAACAACCAGTTTTAAATACGCCAGGGTTTGCATACAATACCTCAGCTATGCGAGGCATTTCAAATAACCAGAAATATATGGATCATTACCTTGTTAACATTACACAGCGAAAGCCAAAAACGAATATAACGGACTTAACAAACATGCTAACTTAGCATTTACATTCAATAGAAATGTACGTCTGTTTGCTTTTTCTATTATCTAGATTTGGAAATACACAAGAATGTTTGGGTATTTACTGAATTGAACTACAAATCATGATGTTTCAGCATTGTTGATATATAACATGAAGATCTTTGTACACAAACACTTGTGTGGCCTTGATGTAATAGGTTTAAAAGAACTACCTGTACACTAAAACATTGATATAATTTGTATTTCATATCTATCCAATATACAACGACCTACCAAAATATATAACAGTCTGTTTTTTTATTGACAGCTCTTTCTAAATAAAGGATATGTCTGTCTATCTTTATAATTTTCTATTACAAGCAAAGTCTTCACACTGTCAAAGTGATATGGAAGAAACCCATGCATAATGTTGAGGTAAAACTGTCAATGTTCCCTGTATGAAATCAAGTTATAACAACAAAGTTTCCATCAATAAAACTTTGGTATAATGTTCCCTGTATGAAATTAAGTCCAAAATGACGTAAATGAAACCAGGGTCCCACCTTAGCTGACAGTCAGTAAAGTGTTGGCCTAAGTCACTACAGGAAAACAGAAATAATCGAGTCCACGCTGTCGTGGTTGTACATGTCTCCTAGGTTTGGGGCGAGACACCTAACCAACTGTTCTTGACAGCATGCAATGGACTAATCATATATGCTGTTCAGTTAGGTTATGAGCCACCAGCTATTACAAGGAGGACAGACCCTGTCCACTGACAAAGATATACCTCCATACCATGTCAGAGACCTATGTATGAAATCTTACGATACTGCAAATGTTTCACTTCATGATGTTTTTGTATATTGTCATAAATCCCCGAGTGAAATCAAGTTATAATAACACAGTTTCCCTGCCTGAGAATCTTGATAAATTTGCATGGACTTAACAATCTAGATTTTACAGCAACTTGTGCCTGCATTAACTGTAAGGTTCTCCTTAAAAAAACATTGCTAATATTTCTTGAAATTTTCTTGGTTTAAAATCAACAAACCTTTGATAGTTTGGAAATAAAAAAAAATACT
This sequence comes from Ylistrum balloti, assembly GCF_031769215.1. Taxonomy (NCBI): domain Eukaryota; kingdom Metazoa; phylum Mollusca; class Bivalvia; order Pectinida; family Pectinidae; genus Ylistrum; species Ylistrum balloti. Next base: position 1,074,161 of record NW_026781993.1, read on the forward strand.
GATGAATATATCAGTGTTGTAAAGGATTTTCCAAAAATATGCAATATTCTCTTAACACCTATTTCAATAAAATGAAGATTCCTGGGGCCAGTTTTTCACAATCATTAATCCAATGTGTGTTATTCAGAAAATCTTCAGACCTGGGTAGTTGAGCATGCTTGTATTGAAGAAAATGTTCCCACTGACTTTAAAACCATAAATTTCATCTCTGTCGAAATTCTAATTTAATCCCATCATTTATCAAACCTTAAATCTCTCACTTTTCACACTGATGAGATTTTCGATCTTATACCTAGCTTACATTGTAATCCCTACCAGATTAAACAGTTACATAGCATGTCTACTATCAATTTGTTTTTGTGCAGTTTTCCTTGGCTGTCCACAATTTTCCTAACTAATCTGTCGAAAATCCGATCACAATAGCACTTGACTAGGTAATCACCATTTACACAAACCTTCTATTGTACTATAGCACTTTCCAACACTTAACAATCCTCAAAGATAATTACAACTTAAGAATTTAAATGGTTTTGTTTAAACTGTGTGAAAGAAACCCAACTTATTGAAAGTCAAGTTGAGCTTTGAAGGATACTGCAGTGTGGGAAACAGCTTTCTTAGATATGTATACCAATATACGGCCAATCACCCAAAAGATCCTAACATCACTGGTATCATTTAATGAATTTCTTAGTAAAAAAATTCAATTCAAGTCCACAGAATGCTAAAATATTTTAATACAATATTTTTAGGTAATATAAATGGAGACAACGGAAAGTTGATTGCAGCCTTAATTGTTTATTTATGAAAATCAACATTATGAAGTTAATGAAATAGATTTCTAGATTGTCGCCTCTTAAAATTTTCATTTTTATTTCTTCTTTATAAATATAATATTCAAGGGACAATCTTTTGTCTATGATGAAAAAAAGGGAGATTTTCATTGTCCAATTTTTAAGAGTCACTGAAGCATATCGTTTAATGTATCTCTGCTGCTACATGCACCGTTAACAACCGATACCAACAGGTACGTAATTAACATTTAAGTATGTAGTAAATCGGCAGAGATAGCATCAGTTTTAGTCTAATGATATTACAAAGTATAAACTCTAATTGTTATGTATGGAAATCTATCAAATTTATTCATAAAATTTTAACAGAATTGCTCGACTACCTGAAACCTGTCAGAACAAGGCAAGGTGTATCTCTTTTTCGTCTTTTGTTTCCAAAATGCACCATCTGTTTTATTTTGTTTGAAATTCGGTAAACTCTGTCATGTAATGGATATGTCACAGTGCAGTGAATCTACCTAGTTATAAAGTTATAGAAAACATGTCACAGCTGGTCAAGTCAACATTTCTGATAACACAACTTTTTTCTTTCATGAACTTACAATGTGTCTTCTATATTTAAATTGGTTACACAGATTTTTTTTTTTCAACACTATATCACCTCATTTTTATTCAAAAACACTACTTTTTATCCATTCTTTTCCAATATCGATGCCTGCAGTTATAACTAAATACCAGCTTTTCTCTCACTCCAGATATTAATACTGGAACTTACTTCTGCATTATCTACTCTATTACTTGGTATTTATCATAAGTTGCATTAAAGCAAAGAATGTCACATTCAAGTTATCCGTAATGCAAATTTCCATTTTTTTTTCATAACAACTAAAATCAAAAGATGAAATATCAATTACATTTTCAAAATTGCAAGAATTTCTTGATTACACCCTAGAGCCAGCATACATTATTTTGATATTCTTACAAACTTCTCTCTCTGTGAGATTTAAATATCTCATCCCCGTTCAGGATATATATAAAATGCTGATGCTTTTTGTGGCTAATGTCTGTAACTGTGGTGCTAAATTAGTAACATAATGTAATATAAAACCTGTTATCCTACAAGCAACAGACCACAAACCACTACCATGCTGTATGGAGCATTTTCGAGACATGCAACCTTGCCATCAAATGCACTTTCCATTTCAAAGCTTGAGATTTTCCCAGCAAGTTCAAACCAATAGAACATAGTCTATCAATGAACCTAAAAGGGTCTCCTGAATCCCTCCAGTTACAGCCCCGAAGTGCAAAAGTTATGGCCCTTTTGTCTCCTCTGATGACCCGACTAGAGTAAGCAGAGAAGTGTTACTCACTATGACATCAAACTGTTTAGGCCACCCTGAAGATTTAAATCTATAAGGAAGTAGGGTTTTATTATGAAATTGGGTATCATCTGGTTTGAACAAGTTTTAGTACTGTTTTTTTTACAAATTACGACTGTAAATAGAGAAATCAAACTAACATTGAATCTCAGAGACAATTGGGAAAAGGGAGTCCCCTAACATTCAAACAAGCATGGTCATATACCAGATGATTAAGGATCCTGTTACTTGTCCAATATTAAACAAGAAATGAATCCCCTTGGAAAGTATAGCAGTTGTAGATTTTTTTTTCTCTTCAAATGAAAAATGGAGGCAAAAGGACATCTACAAAATTAACTTTCTTTTTGTGATACCAAAATAATGCTTTCTATAAAATTGTAGTTTTCATGAAATTTTAACTATAAATTAGATCCGACTGATTTCACCTGTTGCAGCATGTCTTTTAGTACTACATAAACATTTTTTATCATAACAAAGCATATTTAAAGTGACCTTGTCTTTTTTATTATCTATCTCTGTTACAACATTCCTTCTATTTGAGTGACACTCATCATGCCAATTGTTTTTTAATTGGTCAAACTTATGTATATCAGAGACAGTTGGTTGTACAGCTCAACACAATGTTCAACAAAATATTATTTTGAGTTGAAAATTGTGATGATCAAAGAGATTATAAGGTAAAGGCTAGCCGGTTATGTAGCACAAAAACATTAGTTACACAAGATTTCAATTATTTCTATATAGACAAAAATTCAAAAACAGTTATGAGTATGCTATCATACACATTAAAAAGTTTAAATTGCTCTTTCAACAAGTAGACATTATGTCTGAAAATTTAGAATTACTTGTAACAGAAATCAAATGCCACAGACTTGGCCACACAGTTTTACTTCATGTCTTCTTGAAAGGTTGTTGTTATTTGTTAACGAAGATGGTCATCTGACAGGGCATAATCGTAGATCTTATTCCATGTAAAAGTCTCTTCCTTTCCCCTTACAGTTGTCTTTCCTACCTGAATTATAATACATTCCCCTATCTCCGCACCCCCATTCCCCCCATCCCTAATATCTCATTAATTCTACACACACCAGTCCCAATATTACCCATTTTTTTAAGACTACACACCAAAGATTCTATTGTATTGTTTCGGACTACCCCCTTGTTCAAAATGACTTGTTATCCCCAGGCAGAGCACTATCTCCATGTGCAGGACTAGTCATCCCCAGTCACAAATATCATCTCCTTGTTTATGACTCATAGTCACCCCCAGTCTCCATATCACCCCACTGTTTTTGACTAGTCACCCCCAGTCTCCATATCACCCCACTGTTTTTGACTAGCCACCCCCAGTCTCCATATCACACCACTGTTTTTGACTAGCCATCCCCAGTCCCCATATCACCCCACTGTTTTTGACTAGTCTACCCCAGCCTCTATATCGTCCAACTGTTTTTGACTAGTCTCCCCCAGTCCCCATATCACCCCACTGTTTTTGACTAATCACCCCCAGTCCCCATATCACCCCACTGTTTTTGACTAGTCTACCCCAGCCTCTATATCGTCCAACTGTTTTTGACTAGTCTCCCCCAGTCCCCATATCGCCCCACTGTTTTTGACTAATCACCCCCAGTCTCCATATCACCCCATTGTTTTTGACTAGCCACCCCCAGTCTCCATATCACCACACTGTTTTTTACTAATCACCCCCAGCCCCCATATCACCCCACTGTTTTTGACTAATCACCCCCAGCCCCCACATCACCCCACTGTTCTTTACTAATCACCCCCAGCCCCCATATCACCCCACTGTTTTTGACTAATCACCCCCAGCCCCCATATCACCCCCACTGTTTTTGACTAATCACCCCCAGCCCCCACATCACCCCACTGTTTTTGACTAGTAAGGTGATATATGTCTGTTTTCTACTCCACCAGACAGAAATATCCACACTTCTGGTGAGGGTAAGGTGGTATATGTCTGTTTTCTACCCCACAAGACAGAAATATCTACACTTCTGGTGAGGGGAAGGGGATATATGTCTGTTTTCTACCCAACCAGAGAGAAATATTCACACTTCTGGTGAGGGTAAGGTGATATATGTCTGTTTTCTACCCCAAAAGACAGAAATATCTACACTTCTGGTGAGGGTAAGGTGATATATGTCTGTTTTCTACCCCAACAGACAGAAATATCTACACTTCTGGTGAGGGTAAGGTGATATATGTCTGTTTTCTACCCCAACAGACAGAAATATCTACACTTCTGGTGAGTGTAAGACATCTCTATATTACCTCAGTAAGACTGCCTGCATGTACAGGAAGTGACATTTTGGGCTTATTACAGGACAATGATATACAATATGTTGCTTGTTGGGCTTAATACAGGCAATGATAGGTAATGTGTAGATAGGTGGGCTTATTACAGGACAATGATATTTAATGTGCAGATAGGTGGGCTTATTACAGGACAATGATATACAATATGTTGCTTGTTGGGCTTAATACAGGCAATGATAGGTAATGTGTAGATAGGTGGGCTTATTACAGGACAATGATATTTAATGTGTAGATAGGTGGGCTTATTACAGACAATGATAAGTAATGTGTAGAAAGGTGGGCTTATTATAGGACAATGATATTTAATGTGCAGATAGGTTGGCTTATTACAGGAAAATGATACACAATGCTTAGATAAATGGGATTTCATCATGGTGAGATTAAAAGTACCTTTGAACAAACCCGAAGTATTTCACATCAGTTGAATAATAATCATTATTTCACTTACAAAATCTTAAAATTTCATTTAAGAATAATTTTCAAAAAATATTTTGAAACAAGATCCTGGCTGACAAGATTAAAAGAATGAATGAACAGAATATAGGACAGGTATTTAATTTATTACATTTCCATGTGAAATCCATTATAGTGTTACGGACTTGTCAAAGCTTATAATACATCTGTTGTCGGCTGGAATATTGCCAATGGTTCAGCCCTACCCTTAGTTTCCATGAACACATGTACATATGCATATAAGTACTTGAATACCAGCCCCACACAGGTAAACATACCAAGTTTGTTGAGCAGAATTAAACTTCCTTTTCTGTCTGAAATCTTGTCGTCTAATATTATATTCTTCTATTAGCTCTATCCCCTGTTACTGTAGGTAAGCTTTTTTCTTTTTTTTTTTTAACAATTCTAAATTTTACTCCATAAACACTTAGGCAGTGTATATATAATATATATATATACATATATATATATATAAAGGTTGTTCCATCAACTCTGTAGTATTATCTAGTATTTCGTCCCAATTCAACATTAACTGAACAAAAAGCAGCCAAGGGTCATAACTCTGTTTAAATTTGAACATCAAACCCATTTTATGAGGTGTTGTCTATTATAAAATACTCTGAGTTGTCAGAGTAAAATTGATCCAAAACACTAAATCCAAGGGCCATCACTCTGTTTAAAGTGGAGCATGACAACCAAATTCCTTATACACCATTTCACTATCCCAATAGATACTGGTCATCATACTTTTCATGATGACCCACACCCAGACAACATTCACATTATACCAGAGGGGCAATAACAAGCTGTAACAAATCACCAAAAATTGAGACTTTACAAATATCAAATATTAATTTTTAGATACAATAAGTCAACATGTATCTCAATTATCACTTTAAAACCGGATACAATTTACCATTCTCATGTATACATGCATTGTTTTGTCTACAATCCTCTTCAATTGAAACTGACAGTCATGTATATACATATATATATATATATATATATATATATGCATACACAGGACTGTCCTGAGAAGGAAGGACATTATGCAAACCTTTAGAATTCTCAGTATAATTAGTTTGTCAGTACCTTGTGAAATATGTGTACATAATTATTATATAACATACACAAGTTGTTTTTCAAAATTTTCAGGTAGACACATGCAGGTGTAGCGTATATCAGTAGTTTGTAAAGACTCTTGTCACCAAAACCACAAGCTAGATTTAGATGTGGGCGTCATTGTAATTCAAGGTTACCTACACCAGATCAGCAATATCAGCATGTTGTTTTCACTGTGGTATAAATCTATATACTTAAAAGTGAGTGGTCCAATTTTTAACAGTGATCCGCACCCTAGTTTGATTAGCCACCCAAGGAAAGCAATAGGTCACCCATATGTAGTTAGACACCCACAGACAGCAATAGGTCACCCATATGTAGTTAGACACCCACAGAAAGCAATAGGTCACCCATATGTACCTAGCTACTCACAGAAAGCAACAGGTCACCCATATGTAGTTAGCCACCCACAGAAAGCAATAGGTCACCCATATGTAGTTAGCCACCCACAGAAAGTATTAGGTCACCCATATGTAGTTAGCCACCCACAGAAAGCAATAGGTCACCCATTTGTAGTTAGCCACCCACAGAAAGCAATAGGTCACCCATATGTAGTTAGCCACCCACAGAAAGCAATAGGTCACCCATTTGTAGTTAGCCACCCACAGAAAGCAATAGGTCACCCATATGTAGTTAGCCACCCACAGAAAGCAATAGGTCACCCATATGTAGTTAGCCACCCACAGAAAGTATTAGGTCACCCATATGTAGTTAGCCACCCACAGAAAGTATTAGGTCACCCATATGTAGGTAGCCACCAACAGAAAGCAATAGGTCACCCATATGTAGTTAGCCACCCACAGAAAGCAATAGGTCACCCATTTGTAGTTAGCCACCCACAGAAAGCAATAGGTCACCCATATGTAGTTAGCCACCAACAGAAAGCAATAGGTCACCCATATGTAGTTAGCCACCCACAGAAAGCAATAGGTCACCCATATGTAGTTAGCCACCCACAGAAAGCAAAAGGTCACCCATATGTAGTTAGCCACCCACAGAAAGCAATAGGTCACCCATATGTAGTTAGCCACCAACAGAAAGCAATAGGTCACCCATATGTAGTTAGCCACCCACAGAAAGCAAAAGGTCACCCATATGTAGTTAGCCACCCACAGAAAGCAATAGGTCACCCATATGTAGTTAGCCACCAACAGAAAGCAATAGGTCACCCATATGTAGTTAGCCACCCACAGAAAGCAAAAGGTCACCCATATGTAGTTAGCCACCAACAGAAAGCAATAGGTCACCCATATGTAGTTAAAGGCTAACATGTTATTTTGAAGAGATCAAGAAATTTGTATTTAGATTTATATATTTAATTACATGTAGAGAATCACATTTCAGGTGAGAATTTGCTAGAGATAAAAAAAAATCAATGATGCAATCAAAGGAAAAATAGAAGATTCTGTTTATCACATAGTTAAGACTTAGTGTAAACATTCATGGAAACAATTAGTCACATGGAAAGTTTACAGATTAACACTGCATAATTAGGCACAATTAAATCTATGATACTGATATATGTTGGCTTTACCTGGCTGAGGGCTAAATATATTGGAGGCAGAATCTGTTGTTGATCAGGATCCAAAATAATCTTTTTCTGTCATTTCAAGACATTTTATGAGTATGTTTTTTTCCTTCATATTTTTTTCTTTTAAAAAACCACTGTTACATGCTTAGGTGATTTTGAATTTGATAAATATCTCAGGTGATATTGTTTGACCTTGAAAAATGCTTGCATTATCCTCCTTCAATTCTAAGGAGTTTTTTATTTTCATGACACAATTCTTTGTCTTTCAATCTTCCTGATTTCCATCGTTCACACACTCCATGAAGATCATGTCTTGATCCTGGGAACAATTACAAACAGGAAAGCACGATACCAAAATCAGACACAGATTGAAAGACAAACCCCAACATTACCCAATCCATTTTATCCCACGAATAATTAAGTCACCTCTTGTTTTCAAAAACAGATAATCAGGGGATCTTGATCATATAACAGTCTGAGAGAATAGATGAGAAGACTGTGATAAATTTCCATCGAGATGGACAACAGATAGCCATGCCACTTAAACACCTATTGAGCCTGTTATGTCAACATACAAAAATCTTAGTTATGTGCTTAATGGATTTAAACAAAGAAATAATCAAACGATGATGTCCCAAAAAAGATTTTACAGAAAACAACACATTTGAAATATGAACTGCCACACAAGTACAGTTCTCACAGCAATAAGATTTAACGCACCAGAATCACAAGTTTCAAACAGATGACATATAAAAAGAAGTCAAGGATTTTTGAAGATTTAAATGTCTTTTTACTACATAATACTAAGCTATCAAACAGGGCTGTATGTCCAGGAGTAGGCCTCCGTGTTACACACAAAAGTTCATTCATAAAAGTTTCATGTGAAACATGAACACCCGTTGATATTGGTCATTACCAAATTTTTTACTGTACTTTTTAAACAAATACCATTTATCTATCAACGTTAGCATCCAAAGCTTATCGTTTTTCCTTGTGACATGTTACAAGTCTGTCTTTGTGCTTAAAATCTGTAGTACAAAAACTATCAGCTGAACGTCCCAACCACAATGTCTTTGTTCACCTGAATTTTTCTGAGATTGTGACAGATTACAGAGTGTTTATGCTGATACAGAACAATATGCAGTTTTCCACATCACTGAAATTTTCGTTTGACAACAAATGAAACCTAACCCATGACAAATACCCACAAAAATCACTGAAGCTTTGAAGCTGCTAAGTGATTCTTGATCCCACCATGTTTATTTCACTGTGACATTTTAGGGAGAAAGAGTGTCGTATACGAACAAGCATGCACAAAACTAGATGTGGCATGGATTTCAAAAACCTGAACAGGGGGAGGATTTTTTGTCATGTCCCTTTATATATTCATGCAACTGACTTTAATATATTATAAGGTACAAGACACAGTTACATTTACAACAGCATGGACTTAAAATAGTAAATACATAGTAAACAAAACATGACTGAACATTATTTTCTAAACAACATATATTACACACGCCTTCTGAAACATTCTTATTTCAAATTTGAAAATTATTCTTCTTTGAATCTATTTCAATTTCATTATAAACTCAATGATGACAGCTGATTTTTTTTTTTAATGATTCAAGGTTTAGTTTCATGATTAAGGTAAGAAAATCTTACCAAGCATAACAACTACATAAACATCGACATCAAAACCTGTCTTACACATCTACATACAATTACATTTTATAATCTTATTCTAGTCAGTAAAAATATCAAACACAAGTTTTAAACAGTTTCATAAATATTAAGTGTCATTCCCACACACATACTTTTATCACTAAATTTATTGAGATCCAAGAGTATAAACTCTTGACAATATCTATGTGTAAAACCAAGCACTCAAGCCACAGTATAGTGGCCATTTCTCAGAAGTCCTTGTAGGGTGCACATATAAAAACAACAACAGGACCCCTATCCTGTACAACGTTTAATAGTCTGATACCTCTGTTTCAATACTTATCATAAGGAAATTCTTCAACTTAAGTTAACTAATTAAAGGAAAAATCTTAATCTGTAAAACTTCTCAACAATTTAATTAATAACAGTTGAAGTTCTTTGAACAAAAGATCAGAGTGCAATTTCATCAGGACAATTATGATTATGAAAAGCAAAGATGTCCATCACATACACATGTAGTTACATGCATATTAACTTACGTCTTGGCATTTCTTCGGTGACAGATTCCAGGAAGTCTTGGGGTGTCATGTAAGTAACACCTTTGTATTCCACTGAGGCAAACTGTCTGAATCGTACCTCTCTGTACGTGTGGGGAATTCGGGAATCTTTACGTTCATCTTGACCCTGTAAAAACCATTGTGGTATTTCAAACACATCAAATCTAGACATTTGTACAGGTGTTAGTAGCACAAGAACAGAAGGTTGTCATGTGATGTTACAGTGCAGACAAACGTCATAATAGCTATTACAACAAAGACCTGATTATGACACGACATTATGACATTGAGATAGTATATATGTCACATTTCTACATCACCTCCCCATGTGAAAGCTGATTCAATATTCCAAAGAGATTTCTTTACCTTATATACCAATTCCATACAGCTGCTGAAGATTACAATACGGTGTTGTTCTGAGACATGCAGATTGACAAAAACTACATAAATAGAAAGTTTCAAGGCAGCCATTATGATCTGATGAGCTTGTTAATATAATCCTGGTTATTTGGAGAATGAGGTATAACTAACTTGGATTCACCTCTAGATTAATTACATGGTGGGTATAGTTAATAAAGCAGAAGATGCTTACCCTTCCTGAACACCAGATCTTAATTATTCTTTTACTTATTCAAGGGTATCTGTGTACAGAATAATGATGTTGAGGACTTCTCCACTTTTTTTTTTTTTTTGTCATGATAGTATTTCAATAGATGGATAACAACATAACATTGAAATGTGGCAAAATCACTGAACAACATTCTATTAAAATTGAGGTGAAGCATCTTACTTAAAGACACCACGCACAAGCTAATCTATGCTACTAGATTCCTGTGGAAACAAACCATGAAAGCAATCCTGTAACACACCTCCAATTTTCATGGAACCTCCTATTTTCACAGCATAGCTATATATTTTTTTCTAATTTCTAATGAAAACAAAGATAAATCACAGAAACTAATCATAAATAAATTAAAATTTAACATAATCAGCTATTTATACAAGCTAATGCTTTACAGTTGGTCTACAACGTAATCCCGTGTGAAACTTTTCATTCAAAATCCATCAGTGGTACCAACAAAAAAATTATAAAACATTAAGATTTAGAACAAGCACGTTAAACAACCTCTTACCGGTACTAATTCCCCTATGTCATGCATAATGTTAAATTCATTTATCCGTAAAGACATTTTTGCATGCAATCTAATCATGTGCTGAAACACTATAAAAGAAGTGGGATTCGTAATACAATGTTCTTCATACACACAAAATTTGCTTCGTCAGTAAACCAGTATATACAATCAAATTGATTTTGTTGTGAAATGAAATATATATCAGCTACCAGTTCTTGTATATAAGCTATTGATAGGCAAAACTGATTTGCTGGAACCTGCCTCGGGAAAATAATTATATATTTAAAAATAAAATATCATTTAATCCGATAGTCATGAATAATATTTAACACCATTTAAAAGGCTTGTAAGTTTGAGTTGTTTAATAGTAAAGATATATTGGGTATCTTTTAACCTCAGTTTATATGCTTTAACATGGCAATGTTTTCCGGTCGGATGTATCAGCCCTGCCAGCCAGCTTTAGATTTAATTTGAATGCCTAGAGTTTGAATCAGCAATATCATAATATAGGTGCACTCATTGTGTTGGTAGACAAATGTTCATCTCCAACATCACATGCTAAGTCAACAATTTTTATCAATAGGAAAAGTTTCAAATGATAAATGTTTGTAATATCAAAAATCTCCCTGTCACCAATTTCAAAACTATGTTGTTTATAATCATAATTTCAATATCAAATGTAGAATTTTTGGTAACTGAAGTCATTTCAAGCAATATCTAACTTGTTAAATCTCGTGAAAGAATGTGCCACATTCTTTATTGTTTAAACATCATTAGAGTAATACTTGTTGTCTGTATACCTAAGTACCACAAGATTGGAACACACACAGCAAAAACATATCCTAATCTCTCTAACCTTTGTAAATCTTTAAAATTTCACTCAACTGTGCAAACATTTTGATGAGCAAGTTCCTTGTCTGTTCTAGCTAATGTCATTACCTGAGCAAACAGGTCGAATGTCACAATGTATATACTCTAAAACATGTGGACATTTATCAACTCCATGGAATGTTTCACACTTTTTCCAAGTTCCTTAGTAGAAATACAATAGCCCCTGGCCTTGTAATCATAAAAGTGAAGGTTTTTTTCACATTTTTTCATCAAAACGTCATTTTTTACAAGCTGCAATGAATGTGTACAATATTCTACAGGGGTAATTATCATACTGATGACATTCTGCCTTTCTATAAGCTATCTTGTTATTAATCCATCAATGATTCAGTTTCTACCTTTTCAAATGTCCCCAAATAAGTATATCGTTTCATTAATAAAAGTGAACACCTTAAAAGATGAAAATCTGATAATTTTTCAAAGATAATTATCAAAGATTGCAAAAAAACTGTTTTCAACACAAGTGTAAGGAAAATAGCAACTTACAAAAAAAAATCCTGCAATCTAAATTACTCGTAATATTTATTATAAAAATTCAAGTTGTACAAGATTGGGACAAAGAAAAATACCAGTTCTTGTAATAAGGTATAACACCACCAACAGGTAACAAGCTAATTATCTAGGTCAAATTAATCAGAATAAAGAAAGGTCTCCTGATAACAAAAGACAAATTTCACCTGTACAGGTCAACTGACTGTAGAAATCATAACATCTGTTATTTACCTGGATTTCAGTCAGGTGTGAAGAGATAATATTTTGTTTTATGTCTCCAAACTGATTGAATGATAATGATATATGGACCAAGCTACAGACTTGTTTGTTTAACAAATATATATGAAAGAGACTAAAAGAGTAACTTTTGTTATCAAAGCATAATACAATCAAATTTTATCACAATAGCAAAAAAATTTGCCGTCTCCTCTTAACAAAACCAAGCTCATTCCAACAGCATTTTTTTATAAATCTTATTACAAACAGGACATTGAAATACTTGTCAAATAATATCTACATGTAACTTTCAAAGTTTATCTAAAATGAAAATCTGTTGGTCAATCTCACAAGTCTGAAGACATGTTCGTCTTTTGAAATTTGAAAACAATCTAATTTTGAGTTGTGTAACTTAATACTGTTCTTGACAAACTTTGCTTTTTCTTTCGGTGGACAATGTTGAGTGAATACATGACAAAATATGGTATATGATGTCTCTTACTCTACTGCTGTTCATGATTAAATCAATTGTGATACTAGAGGGGAATTCATTTCACTACCAAATAAACTGACATCATACTTGCTACTACAACCATTTCAATTGAGTACTATCTTAATATTTCTATATGTAGAAGTCTTTTCATCAAAAAACATCATTATTCTTTTTGACAACTTCCCCTATAGGGACTTTTAAAAGATACCTAAGGGCCCAATTCTCCTTATAATGTTACATGAAGGTTCCTTCATAGTGTACAAAGCACCCACTCAACATATAAGTGTGTTGGATATGTCTCTTTCATCTCTCCAGAGCTGATTATTAATCTTTAATATATACAAGCAACATTCCACATTGATGACAGATATGGAAGATGAGAATCTTTATTCAAGTTAAACACATATCATTATATATAGCTGATGGGCATTCTAGACTCTGTACATTGTACCCATAATGTATACATGACTTGAATAATATTTAAACAATCATCTTCGTGTGTCATCAATATAGATCATCACCATTGTTTAGGTTAAGACTTATACCTAACATAATGTTTTCTCTCCTCATGTTTAACATCACAATTTAACGCATGTTATGAAATATTTGAGATTTCTGAATCTAATCATATAAAGATGTATTTGTATGATGGATAAAACATGTCAAATATATCTTTTTTAAGAAAAGTGAGTCAAATTCTTTGAAAAAAAATAAACAAGTGAATCAAATATAATTAGATGGAAAGAATATTCTCCAAAATTTCTGGGAGAATTTGTTTTTTAAATATGGAATTGGCAGTCAGTCTCAGTATCAAAAATACTACTTAAAGTGATATTGGTTTAGTTATTCAGTAATGATGTTATCAACTAATGGACAATTAAAATATATATACACAAGAAAACAGTTTCAAATGAATCTGTTGGAAACGCCATTTTAACTTCATATGAAGAAAAATTTAATTTTTTTAAAAATTAAGATAAGAATGAAATTATGTTTTAACAAAAATGTCCAATTGCTTATTTTTCTTTCACAATAGATGATAAAATTTGAAATTCAAATATTTTTAATAAATATTATGACTTTGTTCAAGCTTTACTTTTAATTCTAGATATTACATTTATACTATGAAAAACGACTAAAAATTAAAAACAAGAAATTGTGCCGTGACCAAGTTAACTGCTTCGAAGTAGGTCTTGTATACCTGTAACATTGTATCCGAGGACAGAATAATAGATAAGGGATGACAATGGTTTATTGTGCCCACACCAGATTTAGCCATGATAAGGATTAGCACACTGGAGAACATCATGAAGATAAACTCAACAGGGTTTGTCTGGTAGTGCCAGGTTGACATGTTTAAACTTGGACCCATATTTATTTACACAATACTTGAATAATACACATCAGTCTTTCTAGTCCAATTCATGAAATAGGTCTATCTACAATCATGACAAAACAAAAAATCCCAACAAACAAATATTACAGTCCCGGGTAGTACTTATACCAAGTCTTCATACTTTGGTCTTGCATAGATCTGACAAAGAACATTCAATAATTTTTGAACAACTTATTTATTAATTTGCATAATAATGTAAGGTAAACTATCACTTTCATGGTATCATAAATATATATATAACCAGAATATTTACTATTAATTAAATAACCATTTGTTACATTAAATATTAATAATTACTGGAAGTAAATGATATATATGTCATGCATCTACAGCTCTACTTCAGGTTTATTACGAAATATATGTATATATATATATATATATTTAATCCCTTCCAATCATTCTCTTTAGTCATCTCTTTAGTCGCTTCCTTATGTCAACCCAAGTTATCTCCCCTACTCCAACACAGGTAAACTGTCAAGCAATGTTTTGATAGCGGAGTTGTTTAGTTAGCCAAGGACCTCTCGCCTTCGGGAACCAGCCACTTTTCAAAACCAATAACATTCCCACCGTAAAAACACAGTTAAAATTACTGAACCGAACAAAATTGTTTCTCCTCAAAATCCAGCAACATCAGCAGTCAAGTTTTCACTCATATTCAACATGTCAAAACCTGGTTATGATAGCCCCGCCCACACCATCTATTTAAAGATACCACATCACGGAATTTCTCCCAAAACTCTTAAACATAGTGCTGAATGAACTAATACTTGTGCTTTCTCTAAATAATCACGGACTACTGAGCAGAAGCTAAGAAATTCCCCCAAGGACAGAAATTGAAATACAAACCTCAGATTTGGCCGTCACAACTGGTAAGATTTCTGACGATTCTTGTCTAGTATGCCATGTTTTCCACGCTAATACACCAGTTATCGTTGCCCCGATAGCTGTCGAGGGCGTTAAGACCTTTTTAATGTTTACTTGTCTTGTAAATTGTCTCGAATTTGTTCTTGAATGCCTGCAACACAGCAGCACCTGCCTCCGAAACACGGACGTCGCCATGTTCATTTACAACGCATGCGCAAGGATCCGGTATACTCGCGTAGACTCTAACGGCAAGCCCTCACATTACACTGAGAGTTCGGTCCGGTAGTCAGTTTTGGATATATAGCTATCATTACAGTGAAAACTTTTGTTTGATATGGATTGGAATTTATTAACAGTAACATGGGATAAACCAGACATAAAACAATCAAAGGTATGTTTTTTTTGGTTTATTTAGAAAATATTAGCAAAATAATTTATTTAATCAACTGGATGACTGTTGGTTACCCTGAAAGGAAGGACTTCTCGATAAGTGATAATGCCGAGCTAGGTATATATAGGCGAGCTATATATTTTCTAACCCAGTTATACAGTAACTATCGGAAATGTAGATAAAAATAGTGGATTAGATTATTAATTTGATATGTGCAGTAGCAACAACAGTGTATGCTACACATGAACATTAAAATGTCGACAGGTGTATTGAAATATGTATGGGTTATTTATTTCAAAAACATTTTTTTTTATTTTCAAACTCGAAGTTTTTTTCTCTTATGCTCGTTTGCTTGTTGTAAGAAAAATACACTTAAGTTTTTATGCTGAGTAGACAATACTTTTCTTTCCTTTTCTCTAAACAGCAGTGCCGTTAAACTTGTAAAGTGATGTTTGATTTTGATTTTTGTAGTGCCATCGTTTACGCGTTCTTTTAGGCACGTATATTTCTATCTGTCAAAAAAATGTCTGTTTGGTGGATAGGGCTTGCGAAATTGAAGACAACTTGATTTCAACTCTCATGAATAACAAAAAAGTCAGTAAAATAATCTTAGTGGATATTATACAAGTAAGGGTATGATAAATGTGATGAATGAAGGAAAGGTCCATCTTTTCTTGGAGGCTAAATTGTACATCGTGCATGTTCAATTGTGTCAGCGGTGTCGATACCGCCGTATACACACATACTGTACATTGTAGATATATTATATACGTACATTGTGTATTCCAGGTACCGTTATACGTTCGTACAGGTGTATTCAGGCTCACCTTTCACTCACTTTACCTACCTGTACAAAATTGACTTTACAATCAGAATACTTGTATTGCATGGCAGGAATTTTCACCTGACGGTTCCAATCGTCTCTCTATGGGTATGGTTGTGTATGGGTTGTCATTCTTTGATGATTAACTGTTAGGTTTGGTATTGATCAAAAACTGCATAGATATGTAACGAATATATTGTCGGTCAAAGAAAAAACATATCTTTTTATTACATAATCCATAACTCCCACGGGGCACCATTAACTATTTCATGTAGCTATTTATCATGGCATATCGTATTATTTACCTTGAAATACAGGATCGTTAACATCATTTGTATCTAGTTATTTTACCTGGGAAGATTTTTTATATACCTGCAAATTCTTTTAATTTCCCTTAATGTTAATCTCGGATAAGATTTCAGCAGTGATAAAGTTTTGCCAATGAAATTGATATATGCTAATTGATAATCATTAATTGATTTTGAGCACGTGGCATGTTGTCAGTTAGAACGTTAATTTGGGAATTTGATTGACAGCTTTACTTTACAGGTATGGAATATTATGATAAAATCATGAGTGTTTTAAACTTTTAGTCGCATGTAAGATTTGGAATTATTTTAAAAAGAAAACATATTTAACATCTACATTTGTCGTTACCTTAAGCATCATGAAGCGATATTTTGCCAAGAAAACATCACAAACAGGCTATAGCTCGAAGCATGGTTTTTAAACGGTTTTATTTTTTTCCGTTAGACATAACTTAGAACCTTGCTCTCTCTACATAGTCATTTGTATCGGCCTGAAAGGCGGTGAGGATCTTAGCACAGATAAAGATGACAAATACCACTATGTATGCCATTCAGCTAACAATGGATACCCCGTCTGAACTTGTTCGTGAGTTTTAAATACACCAAAAAACGGAAAATAACAAAGAACCTCCACGAGTTCGGGCGAGTTAGAAATGTACATCGTTCTAGGCGTGTAATACTACTACCGTGATGTCAGTTTCATCAACAATTTGCATCGACCGACGGGCATGCATGGCTAGGTGAAGTACGCACAGAGTAATTTTTAATGGCTTACGCTGAGATTACATGTAGTTATCAGCTGTTACTTGTATCCTAGGATTTTTACTTAGTTTAAGGTTAATATGTATACCTGTATACAGTAGCTGTTTAATTTATCAAGTATGTACACGGGCAAAATTGTAAGATGTAATCTATTTTTACATTACATAAGAAAATAGGAATTTTCCACGTTGACACCCAGAATAGGTGTATGTTATTTATAGTTTTACTTTGATATATTTAATGCCGACAGATATATGTGTATAATAATCATTAGAATATGTAATTTAAGTGAAAAGAATTTAGGTGTTAATGACCTTGTCGTGACTTAAGTAAAATCGTATTTAAGTAATTGTGTCATTTGCACATGTTTTTTTACTGATATTGTGCAACCGACCAGCCGTGATGTTAATTGTTTTTCCTCCTTTGTTACAGCTACAGTGCGTGCTCTGGCAGCATGAATTACGTACTCTGGATTTTACGTTACGTTTATGGAACCAGTCACTGAACCTGGAAATGTTGGAATTATTTCATAGGCTCCCGTGCTACAGTTCATGACGGAATACCATGTGACCATTTTATTATAATTCAATTGGATTTACATATATATATATACATATATATAAAGTGGTGAAGAATTTGTGAATTTTATTATTTTGAGGAGAAATCCAGCTTTAGTGATAGACTACAAGATATTAGATAATTCATCACGAGAGAATTTTGTGAATTTCAAATGATCTTCATCAAGTGGATGTGCATGTATTATTTTAGATTTTACAACACGTGTTCCCCAACCACTCAGTTAAATGCACGTGCGTGTGCAAGGCGGTGTCCCCTGGTGTGTTTTGAGCAATGACCACGCATGTTTCACAGTCTATCCCCGGAGTAGACCACTTCACGACTTTAGCTTTAGTACTCTTGTGCCTGCTTTCACAACTGCCCACCGGAACCAGTATGTCGTATTCGAACAGCGGACACCCGGACGCTCGCGAAGCTCTGAAGAATGAACGCCTTCCCTGGGAACTTCCCATAGATAATGGATCGGTTTTCATCGCAATAAATGACGTCATGCTTTTACAGATAACACCTGATGGAGCCATCAGCGGTACCAAGTGTCGATCGTCTAAATATGGTAAATACATTTATTCATTTGTTACGAAATTAGGTACAATTTAAGGTAAAATCTGATGCTTAGTTAATATCAGACGTATTTAATGGCGTTCTCGATATTTCAAAACAGTACTCTCTTTCAACTTTAAATTTTTGTTCCAAAAATCTTGAAACATATTTTTGCATGAAGTACCATCTTTTTTACTGATTATCACCCTCAAAAGAACAAAAACGGCGTATTCTCTTATCTTCAGTTTTTTCTTATGAAATCTTGCTTTCCATATCATCCAGATTAGAGTTAAAAATCCAGGAATTTGACTACATACAGATGTACTTCAGAAATCAACTGCTGATTCGGTTATACGTAGGGTATTACTCTTATTGCCCCTCCTATTTATATTAAACAATATTTGTACTTCGAATGAAAAACGGCTCTTTACGACCACCAGGATACAGTTATATAGTTACTATATTGTACAATTACACAGTAGAGACTGCGAGTCTTTGTAAATCAATCATGAAAGTTTGATTGCGTTCTAAGTTTGAATGCAGGTTTTGCTTCTAACTTCAGTATACAAAAGATATTATAACTGTGTGTGTATTTTTTTATTTTCTAGAAATGTATAGATTTTGTAATACATCATTCCAATTTATATACATATATAAATGTATTTTTTTTTAATTAGTTTAATATGAAATTCACGAGTTGAAGTGAAAGGTAACAGCCAAAACCGTGTTTTTTCTGCTTTGCAACCTAAAGTTTGACTTTATGAATATAAACGATAAAATGAGGACCTTAGCGACGTTGTTTTTTCTCTTCGGCTGCAATTGGTGTAGAACCCTTTCCCATCCTTCTGCCGTTCCTCCCCCACACACACCCTTCTCAGATACGATATCCTTTGAAGTATGCCCTGTAGATTTCAGTCCAAGGCCATCTTGCACCAACTGTTTTCTCATGGTCCTGATCGGTGAATGGGTGCAATGTCTATATATCTTCATAATTTTTCTTTAAAAAAAACTGTCAATTGATTTACTGAAGACAACTATAGTTCGAGTATTAGCACCTGGTGATGGTTTCTTACAGAAAACCTCACAGCAGTATTCCAGCCTTTATTTCACGCTAAGGTCATGTTTTTAGGGTATAAAATTAGAGAGCGTGAAAAAGCGTTTTTTGGGCTTTTTTTTAATACTCGTATCCTTGTGAAGTGTCTTAATTTCACGACGTGAATCCGACCTTGTTAAAGGGGCGGCAGACTATCAGTAAGGTACTCTTGCTAGTCACATAGTTGTACACACTCATATACTTTACCTGGCGGACAGAGGTCGAAGGTCAAGTGCTCAGTATTGCAGGACAGAACGCGAATTGATTTGTTAATTAATAGAAAGTGGTACCAGTAGTTAGCCCCATCACTTTCCAGTCAGACACCCAGTTCTACATAATATACAGATAGGTCGTATATCACACACATATATTATTTTGTATTCTATAGGTTTTAGCAGCATGCTATGTTATTTCTCAGTTCGGATTGATTTATCAACCGAATATGTGCTGACCTGAAAAATCCGTCCCATATATCAAATCATTATTAGAAAATGAAAGTGATTTACATCATATAATATCTAACACATTTTTATTAGTATATCACACTTGTTACTGATAATTTTCACATATTATTGATTTCTAATGGACTTGACATTTCTAAATAATGTGGCCGGTTTATATCAATTAGAAGTTGCACTTTGTGCCTTAGATGGCACACGATTTATCAGGTTTTGTACCGCCCTTAGTAGCATTACGTTTGTTGTGTAAAGAGATAGCTATGTAGCAAGGACAGATAGCGACATTACAAACATAACATATATTGTGTTTATTGTTGACTCTCTCCTTTCTTTCTTCATTGAATCCTTCATTTCTCCCATTCCTATATGTTTTCATTAATCTGTCATTCTATTCTTACAAAGTCATTGCCTTTCATTCCCTTTTTATCCTTTCTTTTATTCCTTTCTTTCCCTTTCTTTCAATCTTCCTTGCCCCTATAAGATTCAATGTCTTTCGCTTTCTTTCCATTCATTCATGTCTCCAATCTCCTTATGTCACAGATCAACACTTCAGTTCCCCTTATTTTATCTTCTTCCCTCTCTCCATTTATCAGTTAAACTCGTCCTTCTAAACCACACACACATTATATATGTCCCTGTATGAGACGACCAATTCGAATTGCATTCCACACTGAGAAGATTTAATATAACTTTATAAGAGCTGTATAAGCTGACTTATGTATAAAGTTATCACAGCCTAGGGGTTTGACTTGGTTCAAATGTGTCTCGGCTTTATGACTTGTATACACGTCTTAAAACTTTCTTGTAGTAGGGGCAGTTTTCTCTGTTAACGTTAACAGTGTATAGGTTTAGGTAGAATGATTTTCACTATGACTTACTTTCGAAGGAGGTTTGACATCGTACAAAACAAGATATTAAACATTGAAATATGTAAGTTTATTTTGTCTTTTTCACTTTTTTATCATTTTCTTATTTTTTATGGATTTTTTCAGCAATGTTGAAAACGATGCCACACTTTATCAAGAGCAAGAGGGTGATAGTTGTACAGGGCACAGAGACACAGCTTTACCTTTGTATGAATGAGTCGGGGCAACTGTATTCGTCACCAGCGGTAAGTTTTGACGTCACGACGTCACACCAATAATGACTCAGAAATTATAAAATTCTTGCCGCTTAATGCCAATTAATATTTTACAGCTGAATTATTGAAGATGAATAATTTTTTTTTTAGATATTTAAATTCAATGCCGAATTAATTTATTTTTACTCTTACGTTCCATTTCCGAGAAGATGACATGCATCACTTTGATTTTTTTCTGTGTGCGTATATTAATTTGACTTTTATTGTTGTGTTGTAGAATTCATTCACTGAAACGGAATGCAGTTTCAAATTTAATGAACAATGGATTCAGAGCAATGACTCTACATTTAATAAAACAGTGTTTCGCCTATCAAGACTACGGCACCATAAGAAGCCGTTTTATGTAGGGTTAAACTGTGACGGAAAACCTATAGTAGCTAAAGACTGCAGACAGAGAAGACTTTTAAGAAAATATCTGTTGTTCAATATGGGTGACTTTCGACCAGAGGAGAATTCAGGGAGTTGTGAAGGGATATCACCACCAAAGTGCAAACGGACGTATTTAAAATTCTGTAGGAAAGTGGTTCGGAACTTTTTTACGACATCCGTGAGGGAACTGAATCAATTTCGCAAAAGACATTGTTTCAAACGTCTTGGACGAGAGAAAAATCGCTCAAGAAAAATAGCCGAGAGATGTAATCTAGGGTCGAGTAGAAATAGAAGGCGGGCACGACGACGACATCGACGACATCGACGCCATCCAACATGAAATCTGCTCTAGAGCTTCCTTGGACCTAGCCTGCTGGTCAGTTCTCACTGTGGACTGACCATTAATGAAAGGTGCTACTTCGGGCGGCGTTAAGAACGTCGAACACAAAACTTCTCGATAATGTGATCGTTCTTGTAATTACGTCACATCCGGGCGACACGTCGTTCAATCGAAAGTTAGAAGTAAGCAGAGAAAATACTAGATATTTTCGAGCAGATATAATTGGATGGTATGTTCAACATTGGAAGAATTCTATGGCGACACTTAATCCTGTCCAATTATTATGCTCATGTATTGTTTACGTCATAAACAATAAGCGGTGACATCATCATTTTATTGTCGCAATCTGTCTCGTTCTCTTCCCCAAAAACTTGTGGTGACCAGTCGGTGTTTATTTATAGTTATTTATTTGTAATTTATTCGAATTTATCAGGTATAAACCAACACAACAAATGAGTACGAAATGTTTATTGAAGCATTTCAAACACAATGTTGTAGTCTGTGATTAAATTCTTATCCAAAAATGTTACTTAACGAAAGAATCGATGAGGAATGTTGATCCTAGAAAACAGCATTTGCGGTGCTATAAAGTCCAAAGCATTTTTTTATTGTTATTGTTTTGTTTTCGTTTTCGTTTTCTGTGGGTTTTTTATGAACATGTTGAAAATAAATATCTTTTCCATTTCTATAACTCCAATAAAACAAATACTATCATTTTCCAGCTTTTGAAAATTAGATAAAGAAATTATAATCTTCAAACCAAACCTTTGTTTAATTTGGCATTGGACGCCTATAGGACTTTCACGATCAACACTTCCTCATTGACTACTTAAGAAATTCCAGTTCAAAAAGCACCTGTGATGATGCATGCCATGAATGACGTCATAGTCCAAGTCACGTTTAGAATGACGTTTAGAGCTCCATAATTTTGCATGATACTCATTTTTTGAACTGAAGACATGATTATTTTATCATTAATATTCACTCACTGGCTTTGTCACTAATTGATACGATCATAAGTGTTGTTCATTTTGATAATCGCATTTGTTTTCATCTCGTAAATCATTTTCTCATACATCTGATTCTCAGACGAATGCCCATTTCATTGCCAATCTCTTATAAATGTATATAATTGAACAATATTATGATCTGACAAATCTGTCATTGTTTCGTGAACTTGTGTCCAATAACAATTGAACACAATTAATTTCCATTTTACATTATTTTTATTCAAATGCGGAGTTGTCGTAAGTGAATTAAATGGTCCCTAAACTACAATGAACTTAACTGATTTCGCCTACTTAGTGAAATCACACAATTCCTCCTTTCTATTGGTGCTATGTTGGTATTTTCCGTTATATTTTCGCTTCCAAATCGAGTTCGAAGTACTTTTATGTATTTCAGAAAAAAATGAACACATTTTTTTTCAACGTCGAATATAAGTAAGTTTACACTGGTATTTATATATTTGGTTTTCTTTTTGCTTCAAGCATATATCATAAAACGAGTTTGGCACAACGCCAGCAAATTACACGTTGATTCTGATATCGACTTCCAGTTCCGGTACAGATGAAATAATATGCGTCATATCCTGTTGTGAAAAGTTCCGTCTATAAAGCATAATCTACTTTTGTTCGTAATGAATTAACAAATTTTCGTCTCGATCTAACCACTTTACGTAGACTTTGAAACAATATTGTTTCTTAAAGATATCGTCGCTATGTCGTTTCCCGAGATATCGTCGCTATGTCGTTTCCCGAGATATCGTCGCTATGTCGTTTCCCGGTCAGCGTTGTTTGGTCCCTCTATATACAATACGTGTGATCGTTTTTATGAGAATAATTTTATTTTTTAAATTATAGCTTGAAACCCGTTTAACCTACTACAACGCTGAAACTATCAACAGTTTCGGAAGAAGTGTCTCTGATGTCGTCACTTCCTGTCCTGCGCGCCAACCGTCTGTTAACTTCCCGTTTTATATTTGTTGACAGGAGTTCTCTCTACATTGTTCCTGTTGATTCTTTCACTGACTGTCAAATATTGTGGACCAATTACAGTTATGTCAAAATGGCGGTCAGGTTTTGTCATATGTTGTATTACCGAAAAATTTCATTTTCATGAAATGTCGGGTTGTTCCAGTAGATACAAACTTTGTGTTGATTATGACTCTGGAAGATGTATCCCCCACAATGTTGAATGATGTGGCATACAGGCTTTTAAACCTGCCTCCCTGGATTTTATTTTTGTTCAGTCAGAATGTTTGTGATATCAGAAGATATGTGACTTCAGAAAGTTGAAATACCAAAGGTGAAAGTTAATAATCGAAAGTAATTTTATTATTGTTGGAATATCATGCCAACTTTGTTATATTTTTTATCGGCCTGATAGGGATTCCTTCGATGTTGTGGAGAATACATTTTGTTTCATAAAGTCATGATCGAATTTTTATGGTGCAATATAATACATTCGTACATTGTACAAATGTCCAATTCAAAATGCAATTATTCTCGGAGGTTGAAAATGGAAGGCTTTGTATCATATCTTGAAATATGGATCGAGATTTTGGTATTTTGGCGAGTACCGTGTCAATTTTGTCCATACAGCACATGTATTATAAGTATATGTGTAAATCCATGTATATTGTAAATTAGCTCTGGTGCCAAACACAACTAGGTCGGTGTGGCCTATTTTATTGATATTTTGTCCTATCAAAGATGCTTTTTTACACACAAAGTCACAGTGACTAACTTTTCTGACGTAATAACGTCTTTGTTTGTGTGAAAATCTATCATGGATCCTTTTAATAAATCAAAAAATCTTACCTTTTTCAAATTAGTTTCTTTTGTCTTTTATTGGGTTGATGATCAACGAAATATCTTAGTTTTTGTTGAAAATCGTGAAAATGTCAAAAATCATTTATTACGTTTGATGACCAGAGTAAACCATCACATCTAGATATGAAGCTTAAAAAGTCTATCTGGTTTTGCAATATCTAGCTGCAAATCAAACTTGGTACTTAGTTTGCTGCCTTTGGCACTTTTGAAATATATTCTTGCTGAAATAGGACAAGCTTGTCTTTTTCGTGTTATGATATAGCTGTTGCAGTAAGGACAAAACTGACAGGGAAGCCAAGAAGGAAAACTGTTATTGTTTGTGAGAACTGGGAAAGATGAGAAGTGAGATGAGAATTTTTCGTGAGTGGATAAGAGCGAGAATTTGGGCGTCATTTGAAGGAAAGATCTGTTTTCAGAACGAAAGCAACCGCACTTGCGCCAGTGTCTTAAGACATTATAGTTTGGTCATAAATCAAAACTGAATTGTCATTTTCCACCGGTAGGTTTTGGTAATTTTTGCAATACTTCAGTAATTATTGAATGTGGTGATATTTTTAGTAAGATATATACGTATTTCATAATTATATTGAAAAAGGCGTTCTTTTAGCAATGGGTTTTAGAACAGGATAAGACGAACCACTGCACGTGACGGCAAGTTTTTTTTTAAACATTTATAATGAAAACAGCGCCATTTGCATACAAATATAGAATGTTCAACAAACTATATGTGCTTGTAGGTACCTAGTGTCAAAGTATTTTCAAATTTATTTTCCCGCTTTCGGCATGCTATTTAAAAGTAGAAATGCACAACTGAACACTTTGTCAGCATTAAGAGTGCAATCTTTTGACTTAGAGCATTATTCAAAATTAAAAAGTGATTAATTTAATCATAGAAAAAAATGAATGACTATAAAGAATAAATGTTTCATCCGAAATTGGAATGTGAATGCCATTTATAGAAAGCGATAGTCATACCTTCGTGGAAGGCTTTTTGATTAACACAGTTCCATATAAAGAGTTTCCACTTTGAGCATAATAGATTGAAAGTTCAAGAACTATTATATGAAGTTTTTCTGTAACTTTGATAATTTCTATTTCCTCAATAGATCATATTTTTAAACGAAACAATTACCATAAATTATGAAACTTTGATTCATGACATCATATGGAATGAATCAATTGATAAATAATAAAATTACATGTCTCTCCTCAGTTAAAAGTCTTTCAACATTGAGTATAAAATAGGCTTAAACCTACACAGTATTATACGTACCGGCCACATTTCTAGTAAATGCGGACAGAATTATTTGACCGCTGGTCAGTTCGATAAATAACGCTATTGTGTTATTTTCTGTTATTTCAATTATGTAATCCATTGTTACTAAAACGACCTTGAACAGCAGTTGTAAGATTTGTCTTCAAACGTTTGAAGCTTCAAACTGCATGAAGATTATGTGTTATGTTGAATGTCGTTAATATATTTCTCAGCACTCCTAATTTGTTTGTCCATATACAATTTGACAGTTATACAATTGACAGACAAAATTAAAATGACAAAATATTTTAAATCATGTTGTTGAGTTGTTTGTTAGTGTTTGTAATCATCATGGCCGATAATCACCTTTACATCATCACTGCTGAATCGGATTTTTATTATCGTTTGAAATTTGTGCAATTAAAAAAATGCTCCATTGTATTGGGATCATGAATACAACATAACAGTGAAATTCGCATTTCAGTTTTTCAATACAAATATATTATACGAACGACAAACTATTTTTCGTGGTTTGGCGAAGTTTTCAAGTAAAATGGTGCAAACATGCGTACTGTAAACAGTTCCACGATCCCAGTGCCATGTAATTAAATAGATCAAAATATTAAACGAACATTGATAAAAACTCTCTGTTATAAGGATCGGGACTACAGCTTTGCCATTGTCATGCTTAACAGTTCTTTGCTGTTGAGATGAAGTCTGAACTGTCCTGTATTTGTATCATATGACAGAATGCAGACATACTGCCATTTTAACCGGAAGTGGTCGGTATTTAATTGAATCAGTTTCAATAATTTTCTTCAGCTCCAATTTAGGCTTTGTACATACATATCTTGGAGTTCTGTGCGGAAAGAGACTCCGGAGATCATCTTGAGAATAATAGGAATTATATACTCTTCATGCCTGAAGGATGAAATGGTGAACTGTATTCAACCGTCTGTCGATGGGTAGAAAATGAAAACGAGGTCCACTATTTCAGTGTACAGGTGAAAAATTAGAATATATATTTTTCTAAGAATTTGAAAACAGCATGTGGTACCGGGACCACGCAATCCACTTAGGGATATATAATGGCAACTGATAAGCGAAGTGTTTTGTTTTTCATATTTGAGTTGCAATACCACGACTTTCTGTTCACGGAAAGCGGAGATCGGGAAATCCAAACAAAATGTCAAGTTTAGTGGCCGCTCGTCACAATCCGTAATAAACACATTTTACGATTAGTGTAAAACCTTGGGTCTCACGCAGGTGTTGGTCTTAGTACCGTGAGCTCTACTCGGGGATTATTATCCGTAACTTTTCCATGCGCTTAGGTGCTCTTGGACAAACAAGCGAGGCTTCGAGTTACGTAAGTCACGGAGAGCTAAGCCAAGAGTAGGCACACTTATGTATAACATTTGTTTGTTCGTCACACTGATGGTTCGATATATCACTTCACATGCGTGGACAAGATTTGGGTGTTTCGGACATCAGCACAGAACTTAGCAAAATGTTTCGTGTATAACATTAAGCTATCGTACTTATCATGGTAATTACTAAATTTATACTTCTGTATCTCAAAATGTAGATTCCATGTACAAACGTGAGGAAATTTCGAACAAAAAAATTTTGGATCGCCCTGTAGTAGGACACTTAGCTTTCTGATATTAATGTCAGTCACAATCAGTCTGTCAAATATGATCTCCTACGTGAGAAACCCTCCAAAGTCTTACTTTAGAAGTTTATTTGGACACCATAAAATTGTTACATAAACTTTCCTCTACACAATTTAAAGATATTCGGTAATAGGTAAACACTTACAGTCACGTGATATGCTCGAAAAGTAGTGTACGTTATCTAAAGGGGTTTCGGGGTCAACTAATACAGCATCGGGTATGTATGTAAGTAAATATGCCGAGCTATGTGGTTTCTCCAGATAAGTTCTTAACTTTATTTCCCTCCACACAAAGTGCTTTGAACCTCCGGTTATAGTTTAATAAAGTCCGTTCTTCGATCTTCTCTTTATGGTTGATAAATACAACAGTTTAATTTTTAATAGGGGATGGTTCTATGATCAATGGAAACTTTCCATGCTTTTTTTCAATGTTGACAGTTAAGGACAGTCATTTTGGTATTAAGATGAAATCATACTGTTAGTAAATTTTGAATGCATTATTGTAGTAAATTCTGAATATCCTCAAAATATATTTTTTAGTTAATATTCGCACCTGAACTGCAGCTGTATTTATCTAATTGTCTAGGGAAAATTACAAAACATAATTATACATACAAAAGTTGAAAGTCATATTTGTTGTCTAAGATCAGTTAAGTGTTTTTATACTGTCAGAAAAGAAATTTCCCGATGTTTTAAAAGGGCGATCCCATTTCCAACACATGGTTGTGTTGTTTTCATTGATTTAGTGGCAATATCTGATCAACGAAATTACAGCATAAAGGCTGTGCATAGTTTCACGCTTGAATTGATCAGTGAAACGAAACCTATTGTCAATTTCACTGTGAAAATATGTCGATACACTTTTAGAAAGACACGAAAAGCAGTTTCTTTAAACAAATTTTACAAAAATTACCTTTCAACATTAGGTGTCCATTATTTTTAAAAATTGTTTTGTCGGCTAGATTAATATAAGAAAGTGCAAGGTTACTTTCTCTGTCAATCAAATTACGAATAATGATTAATTTTCGTGATAAAGTACAATGATACTGGAAAGTGTTTTTAAAATAAAAAGTGTAAATCACCAAAACAAGTTTTCTTTAAAGTCAGTTTAAATACCGTCGCCACACCTTTCAGATGAATTGTCAGAAAACAAAAACAAAAAAGGTTGATCACAATAGAAACTGGAATCCGTCAAAACAAAAAGGAATCTTGTCAACCACATTCTTGTTACTGGTGACTGTATTATGACGAGAAAATAAGACATCCAGTGATTATATATATACAACTTTGGCGTGCCAATATTGAGTCAATCTCAAATAGGCGATTATTTGGATGTTTTATGTATAATTAAGAACGGTTCCTCCCTGTCTGTAAATCACATAAGGATTTGCAATGTTGACTAACAACATTCCAAAATGCCAATTACCTGGGTACAATAGATGCGTGCGTCGTGTTTGTAGATAAAAGTAGGTAAGTATTATATAAACAAATCGGGTCAATAATGCAGTGCTATATCAACCGGAATTTGGGAGTTTTACTCGGAACAACAAATATTTGTAAGAATATAGGATTAACTGTTCTACTGTCCACTGTAAATTTACCTGTCTGCAAGAAAATAGTTCACAATAAAAACTAATGTAATTTTAATTATTTTTCCTTGAATATTGAGGAACATACAAAGGTATGTAGTTCGACGCTCCCAACCCGTCACGGTTTGTGTTTCTCGGTAAGTTGACAAGTTGAGAAATTGAGAAATTGAGAAATTGAGACTTGTCTGTGCCCTAAGGCAAGACACTTTACCCGCTTTGGATAGCATTCGACGGGCCTCATATATGTGGTTCAGTGAGGTTGCAACCAGCTACCACAAGGAAACCCTGCCTCAATATGACACCTGCTGTTCAAGGGGCGATAACACTGTACGCAAGCAAGCAAACAAACAAATAAATAGCTATTATGCAATACTTGCTGTTACTTAAATCAAATTGTTAAAGTTACACACATATTAATGATTGAAAGCGAAATAGATTCGAGGAAACGTGTTTGTTTATTGAAGAATGTGTTTGTACCAGCAATGTATAACAAGACCGCCTTTAAAACATCAGTTTTAATTTTGCTATTCTCACATTTTTCGCTATTTATGCAGCCTTTTCAAATTGTGTTATTTCAGAGAGATGACACTTAAAAAGAAGACACTCTTGAGCTATACGACATCAGTAAAGGCCACTTAAGTGTATATTAAGTGACCAAGATTTCGAATCGATTAATTGCCTAACGTGTAAGGGTGATATGTGCCACGTCAATCACCATCCCGGAAGACCCAGACTAGGGCCTCCGTCTGTTTACGTAGTTTACCTATAAACAAACAGGGCCTGCACGCAATCTGGTGAACTGTTTGTTAACTTACTTGGACATTACAAACCAATTCCTTAATAAAGATAGAACGAAGGGGAGATACTGAAAATCCGTATATATATATTATTAATCTGGTCGCCCCTCGTCTATAATCTGCCCCTCGTCTCTGGCTCTTTTGAACCCCTTCGTCCAGACCGTTCACACTACTTTTCAACAAGACAAAATATATATTCAGACTAAAACTCACTGTTACCTGGATTATATTCGAAGTCTAATACCTTATTTTCTCTCTTTCTCTTTCCTTTGTCTTAAATGTTGAGCAGAATGAGAAGAACAAATTTAAAACTATCTTTCTGTCCCTGTCCTGGAGATAATTCTCTGCGCATGTCAGCGAATGTAAAATATAAACATCCGGATTCGGAGTCAAGATCGACAAAAAGAGACTTTTCTTTCATAACCATTCACTGGTAACAGAGAAAATGTGGACTTTTTAGTTTTAAGGGAAATACGTCCCAAGTAACCAGCATACATAAATCTACACTCAGTCCATTCAATATCTCCAAACGATTTAGCGTCTGTTTTCTTGCATGGAAATGCTGACGAGAGGACGTTTACTTCTTGCAAATAGAGTAAACTGAAGCTCAACTTATTCTGTAATACACGAATCTTTGTTAAGTGCACACATATGATGTTATATGCGTTAAGTTGCGGAATTTGTTTTTTCCGGCTCATATAATTAATGAAAAGAAGAAAAGATAATTCTCTAATATGATTTTTAGAAGGTAATAAACATCAATATCTCCCTCGTACAGAAGTAGTACATGTATATTACTATACCACGCCACTGCAATATACTATCTATGACTACTATTGATAAGTAGTATACAATATGCGTCCTCGGTACTCTCGGTTTTATCTACATACATTCAAAAGGTCTGTGTAATTAGCTGACGGTTCCATCATCAATGTAGTAACGGTGCTTGTTTATCTTCTCCCAATCGACCTAACACCACATTTTGCTGCTGATATCAGGAGAGATTTTCTGCGCTATCTTCGTACTAGTGGTCGCCATAATTATGTCCCGTCATTTTGGCACAAAGTCAGACAGACAAGAGGTCACGCTCAGGGTCATTGCTTGTCCAGAAGATACACAACAACTGTTGAGGTTTCATGGTGGTAGGTATTTTGGAGGCACACCGGCTGGAGCTATTTTGACATTGGAATCAAAAATCGCATTGTGGATGTTTCTACCAAAAAATGTTAAAACTTACTTTTAACAGACATAACTGATACACCATCTTGTAATTTTGGATTGTTGCTCTACTAGATTCCAGAAATAAAATTTTTATCGATGTTTTATTTAGGGCTTCATCTATAAGGAAATAATTGCACTATTCTTGATCGAATCTTGTTATTTTTAAAGGGGTGGTAGAAATTTGGAGATAAACCGTCTGGTGCAGATCTAGGTCAACATGAAGTATGTAACATTCAAAGGAATGATGGTGAGTAATTTGGAGGTACGCCGTCTGGTGCAAATCTGTGTCATTAAAATTGAAGAGAAAAGTTATTTCAGATTCATTTGGCCACTTATATCGACCTCAATTCACATCGCGAGTGACTTCGATGAAGCGAAAAACGCTTTCCCTTCCGTAAGACACGGTCTTATTCTCCATTAATGTTAATCTCTAGTTTGTTTACATTTCACCCTTACGGCTTACATTATTGGCATGTGTAGTGTAGCTCTTTAATATTCTATCTATACTGTAGAAATCTAGTGGATAGCCCTATATGTTCTTATATGGAAAACGAAGAGACTAATGAATAGTTACGTTGCAGTTTTTCCGCCAAACTCCGTGTACATGTCTTTGCGGCTATAAATCACCCAATCTAAACACAATTGCTTTTATTCGGTGATGAAGAGTTATCAAACGATGGAAATGCCTTGATTTTTAATGTACGCAAATTTTCATCCTCAGATCGAAAAGATTTGAATAAGTGTGCCTTATTTCCTCTCAATACACGCATGTCTAGGCCTTTACCGTGACCTTTATATACGTATACAGTTAGTATGTAATTTTAAATTGTTTTATGTTATATCTGAGCGACCTAGTCCCTCTTTCTCTGTAATGTATACCCTAGAGACAATGTACTATGAGTATTACTGGGTTTTTTATTCTCACATATTATGTTAGTTTATGTCCTTAACATGGATTGCGTTTTTTCAAACTGGAGATGGATTTATATAAGTTATAAAACTTGTTTCCATATCTAATTTCAATTAGGTGTTCGATGTTACTACTGACGCTATGTAAAGAAAAGTAAAGTTTTATAATAATGTTTATTGAGAACTGCTTTTTAACAAATGACAATACTGAAATAATGCTCAAAAGCACCTTTATATGATATTACATAGATATTGTATTGACGGTGGCAATATGACCAAAAATAAATATGTATAAGAAATAAAACCAGCTTTAATACAGGTTTTCCGTTTTGCTTATTAGGATATCTAGGGTATCTCCATGCCATCATAATGATTTCTTACAATAATATTATGACGTCATAGCATACATATCGATAAAAAACGAAAAACGGTTGAAGAGAAAAGTTAAAACTTGTAGAATAAATGAGTTATTTAATAAGATATTAGGTTGGTCCATTAATGGATACCAATCCACTTCAAAGTGATTCCGTTTTGTGATGAAATCAACATATCATGTAGTAGGCTTTTAAGGTATTATTGTAGCTAGATATTGGCAGTACACATCTGTTCAAAGAAAAACAAAATATTTACACTTGTATTACATAGTTTCAAGATGACTCTTAACACACCTACTGATATCAAACATGGTGATCAGGCTTGTGACCTTGTCACTACTTCTACTTTGTGTAAAAGCGCGATGTTTGTTTACGTCCTTCGTTACTGGTGTTATAAACACGGTTTTAAATGAGACGAGGGAGGTAAGACACCTAGTTGTAATGTTACACGAATTATCAATCATTAAAAAAAAGTAGATAAAAACGTTAATTTTATAGTTTGCTCATGAAAGTGTTTTCTTCTCATGGGTGATGTCAATGATACCGAGGCAATAATACAACATTATTTTTCTGGTATGATATGTCCGTTCAGTTGAACTCCCCATTGTTCCAAAATCATTGATGAAGTAGTTTATTTTAATGTTGTTTTCCATGGGTATCAAAGGTCAATGGTATTAGGATTATCTTTAACTTTGTGAATATGAAACTTGTAAAACAATTATTCATTATGGAATTCGTCATCGTCTCCAGTATTTATGAATTGTCTAGGAAATGAACCTCAAAAGTTAAAATCCTAATGGATCAATTAATTTGCTGAGTAGATCTGAAGGTTTGTGCCAGGTACGAAAACATAGTATCTAAAACCTTTAATGTTCACGCGCCAATAATTTTCACGTTATCTACGATAAACATATGTTCACGCGCCAATGATTTTCACGTTATCTACGATAAACATATGGCTATGAA
The DNA here is from genome assembly GCF_031769215.1 of Ylistrum balloti. NCBI lineage: Eukaryota > Metazoa > Mollusca > Bivalvia > Pectinida > Pectinidae > Ylistrum > Ylistrum balloti. The sequence goes on from NW_026781993.1 coordinate 1,107,896, forward strand.
GCCGTGCTTGTAACGTGTTCTAACAAAACGTCCATACGGTTTAAACTACATAATGAGATACAAAATGGTACCTTGAATTTGAAAATATTTTCATGGATTTTTGTATTTCAAAATTTTACTTGTTCAAACATTTTGAAATCATTTAGGTACTCAAATAGGAAAACATATCCATTGAAAAGTTAAGGACACCTCACAATGAGATAAAGCAAGGATTGGAATGGTAAAAATATCTTTTAAAAATGTGAACAAATATGTTTTTTCAAACTTATTTTTTATTTTAAAGTAGATTTGTATTCAAGGACGTGTTCGTAGTGTAGCATGGCTTCTGTTGTATATGTAGACAGAAGACAGGAGAGGTTTCTTAAGATCTAGGGTGATTATAAAAACGTTATTGTCATGATGACTGTACTCACTACCCTGCTTCAATTTTTGATAACATGACATGAAAAAGGCGTGTATTATGAAAGAAGCAGACGACGAGTTTACTACTGAAACACCTTACCTTATTCTCTATGTACAAAATAGGGAGTCGACCATGGGTAAACCTTGGAAACGGCACATGGACGTTTTCACAGCCGGAACATGTTACCTTATTCTCGTTGTACGATTTCCATGGTCTACATGTGACTGTCTCTTTTGTTCGTGATTTGTCTGTCATTGTTTTCTCGAATTCGAGTTAACAGTTTTGTTTTTGTAGATAAGACGATATGATCTTATTTGTTTTTGTATTCATTACGTCCTGTCGTCTGAGTTTGTCTTCAGTTGGTATTGATATCGAAAACAGTAATAGTCATTAAAGAGACGATTTTAAGGGCTACAAATAAATAACCGGTCAATTGTCAAAAAAGGAAAAAAAATGGATTCTCAAATATGTCCTTTTTTCATTATTTTTGTCTTCCTCGTTTTTTTCTCCTCCTCTAACGTAAATATAGAACACATCTCAAGGGTCATTTGCCCGTCTTTCACAATATGTTTTGGAAGTAGAAAACTTTAAGGGCAAGGTCTTGTTCCTAATACAGCCTGTTTAATAATTGGCGATGATCGATGAAAAAAGGCTACAGGAACGAGGTTCTTGAGATGCAGGTACATGTTTAGTGGTTGCCATAATGATAATACTAATATTATAGGGTTTTTTTTTATAAAGTATCCTAACTTTTGAGTTAGTAATGAGTAAAGCTCTGTTAACCTCAAACATTATCTTCTATTGTTTTTTCTCTCAAAATCTTTTGAAAACACGAACACATTAATTTTTTTTACCGTTTTGCTTCAATAAAATGCATGTCAAATGCGTATTATTATTGCAACTATGTCTTATCTCTCAGGAGCCTCCAAGGGTTAGGGTAAAGTTGATTTAGCAACGTTGGCTTATCTGCCCATCACGAATTAGTAATATTGGTCCTTTATTTTCTACCGATTCCTCCAAGGGGCTTCAGTTTAGCGCGGTCTACAAACTTCATGAGAACTCTCGGCATACATTGTCTGGCAAAAACAGACTAAAAACTGAGTACACTCTTTTCATTCATAATTTCCAGTAAGAATTTTCTTAGGTCAAGGTCATTCTGTAATATCTACGTTTTTAATTTTTTTCCAAATTATCTCTTTACCAGTTAAATGTTACGTCAGCTCGTTATAATGAAAGGTGTGATCACTTTCCCAAGAGAACATTTCTTCAAAATCAAATTAACATGATAATTATAAGTAGTTAGTGTCAAAAGCAGATGTTCCAAATATGTCATAGAATTCTCCTTAACCATGGAAAATTAACAAAAACTGTAAGCTATTATACAATTAGCAGTAAAACAAACAAGAAAAGACTGTCTTCAAAAATATTATCTTTTAAAGACCAATTAAAATATTAGTTAAGATAAAATCGAAAAGATAAATCAAGCATAGAAATATTGACGTTCACCATGTGTGTCTTTTGTAAGGAAAAGAATGAAAATTACAAACGGTCAAAAACACAATAGCAATTTTTAAAGTGAAAGTGCTTACCTGTGATATAGTATTTCAAATGGTGACAGACGGTTGTCAAAGCATTGTTAAGTAAGGGTGTTAACATTCTTTAACATATTTAAACATAGTTTATTACTAAAATCAGTTTACATCTGTATGAAACACATTTTAAGCATTGAGATTTCTTTTAAAAAAACGAAACTTGCTTTTGTTTGTTAAGTACTGAATATTTTAGTTAAAGTACACGTAAACGATAATGATTGAAATGACTTTCAATTAGAATATCTCAAAAGTCAATTAAAAACAAAAGTTTCTTGATAATTATTCTAATTACTTCTTTAAAGTATATTACTTTAAAATGTTACGATGTTTACTTTTAAATACATACTATATATAACCCATAATCACAAAACAAGGTACAAAGTACTTTAGATAATGTCTTTAGCGTGCTATTTGAATTTCACAAGAAATTATGTCCAATTCTTATTTTTGAAGCTCTCTTTTACAAGATAATATAAAATGTAATATTGTAAGGACATGAATAATTTTGAAATGCGATATCGAACGGTTTTCTATAATTCCCTGTGTCATAGTCATACATATTTCAAGATTACCATATTTTTATACCTGTGAGCAAATTCGTGGTTTCAATGAAAATATTAAACGAAGGCAAACACGATCAAGAAAGAGAATTACCTGGGTGCTGTTAAAAGTTACAAGTAAAATAAGACAGTTATCTAGACTTGTGTATTGCTTGATCGATGACATCCGTAAATTTGTGCCAAGTAAAGTATATCACTGTCTCAATATCGGAGCTAAGGGCGTAAAAGGTGACAGCTAAAATCCAGCATACCTTGTACGGGTTGAGTTATTAAAAAACGACCAGTAAGGAGGGATCCGGAAAATACAAAATATACCAATATCGTTCGGGAGTAGTTATGACACGTCACATGTAATTTGGTGAAAGGTTATTTATAACATTGCTCAGCACGTGAGAATAATTGCTTTAAAAAAGGTATTACCAAATGCGAAATATCAGGAAACTGTCGTGATAAGTTTCCCTTGATATCGGTTTAAGGTATAGGAGGTTCTTAGGACAAGATTCTATCTACAGAAAATACAGACAGGACAAGATTCTATCTACAGAAAATACAGACGGACGAACGTACAGACAACTTTATTCCAATAACCTCGGTATGCATGAACATGACAAAACAAAGAAAATAAACAAACTGTTCATAAATATGTGTTTATTGCTTACTTCTCTAATGTTATTTTAGACACAAAGATATCTTGTAACATGCATGTATGCCGACAAAGCGAGAGTTATTAATTAGATATTTGAGTTAATGCAACAAGGGTGATTATCATAACACGTGTTACATTAACATGGCCGATTCTTGGCAACACTGTAACGTTAGAGACGCTAGGGACAGATATATTCATTACATCTCAGGCTTCTGCCAAATCATGAATACTGAAGGTGTTTCAGATTCGCATTTTGAGATCATTGTCACCACGTATCTTAACTTAATTTAGGTGATACATTTCGTAAATACTTTATGAACGACGGACTGGATTAGAAAGAGTTATCGGTATGTGATGATATGCCAAGGATAGCTTTGTATCCATGAATATAACCGGTATCGTGTTTCCCGAGTAACAGGATATACAGAGGAAATGAATCATATTGATATTTCTGCCGTGCTCTGTAAAATAAGCGTAGTCTATATTGTTTACGTTTTGACTTGCACGACTCTGATCATTTGAATCGGAGAACTACACTTGTATTCACGTGAAGAGTTCTGCGAAAGATGTTTTCGTGGTGTATTGTGGATATGAACAGCATCCGGAAAAAACAAGTAGTTGAAAGTATGTGACACGTTCAGGACGATATGAATTTATATTCATCACATAATTTTCGTATTTTTTGGTGATTGATACCATATACCGTGTTTTATATAAAGAAATGACGTTACACATTTACTGATAGCATTGTGACGTCATAACGTAGAACCTGAATAAAGAGTCGAGATGACGTCAAGATTTAGATGTAATGAACGTTTTGTGCAACATGCGAGAAAAATTAATTTTCAATTGATAAAATCCAGGTTGCTAAATGAAAAATCTTCTTCTACACGGGGAAGATATAAACAAAAACGTGATTAACGACCTAATTATCTTCAGACTAATCAACACTTCTAGTTATTCACAGTCTCATAAAACAACATCGTCACGGGAGAACCTTGAAACTGAAGTTAACCGCACTCTAAGAGCCGCCTTGGAGTGCCTAATATAAATAACTCAGATTTCGTATCTAGCTTAACCCTGCGCGTTTTCTACATTTTCAGGAACTACAAGATTTACATCGAAACGCACTAGGTTCGAGGGGAAACGTCTTTAACTAGATGGTTTAAGATAAAAGTCAGTCACTTGGGTTTGTATCAGCGCTAAGATGATCTCTGTGCCAGATCTTGTCTAAATTTATATATGAAGATGATAGATGCTATCGGTTTGCCGTTCTCCGTTTTGCCATCACAGGAATAAAAAAATGTTGATTCACACTTAAAAAAGGAACGGTATTAAGATGCGAAGGGAGGATATGCTCTCATTTGTTACTTTCTTGGTGTAGATGTGCACTTTTTCGGATGAACGGTGCTGCTCTATCTATCAAATTATCAGTATATAAAAAAGGAATTCGAAAATATAGATAAATGAAATAAACAGAGCAGATTGCTTTTTCCAATCGACAAAATATCAATCAATTTGTATTTTAAGATAGAAATTATTTTCTCGATTCATTAGAATTATTTTTTTACTTACGGCTTTTCACTAAGTAATTGTAATTTTGTAGTTTGCCTGTTAGTTCTGTTCTCATTTGAGAATATGACATCACTTCGTTAAATTGTCTAAGATTTGCATGGCGGTTGTCGTCGATAAAGAAGAAGACGCTTTCTCTTCCGAAACACCTGGTCTTATTCACCTTGTACTTTTTCAGACGTCTCCGTATAAATCTTGCTTATGTTCACGTCACGTAGGTAGGAGGCTCTGCTGAAAAGGTTGTCTAAGTCTCACAAAAGATCATTGGTTCTGTCCGGGACAAAGTAATTCTATTTAATTGGTACTTAACGCTTTCTTCTAACCATGCAGCTTTCCTTGATTTTATTTTTCAATATGGACTGTTTAGGTATATTATGGCAGAATGTCATTCTTCGGAGACCAGGTTGAAACATTTCAGAGTTACAACACTAGAAATGTACCTTAGAATAGGTTAATCGTGTCCATTAACAATAATGTGTTATGACTTTAGTCGGTGCCATGCCGTAAACCCATCCGCTTTTGAGCTATAAGGTTTAAAATATTACAAATAAATGAGTGATGTGCAAGTTTTATCTAGAGTGCACTTCAGATATAAGCCTATAAATATTACAGGAAGTCACCATTTCTATGTTATTTCTTGATGGAAAATCTGATATTTTCTGTTGGAAAAAAGGTAATTTAGTCGCCGCGGTTTTCCCATAAATAAAACCGTTCCATCTCTTTAGACATATATTCAAACAGGAACATGTGTTTTCGTGCCTTTTAATAATATCAGTGCATAGTCTCCTAAATCCGGCCTCCTTTTGTCAGAAAGGCTATGGCTTAACATGTAGGCTTTGATTATATCTCAACTTTGTACTCCATCGGATAATGTTACTAATTTCAGCTGTTTTTCTGTTTATAAGATATAAGTTTTGTGGATAAGCCGGGTTCCTCGCCTTCATAGTGATTTTCTCATATAAATTGAAGAAGAAACAGGCACACTCAGAATGGTGTATAAGCATATCACGATGTTTCATGGCCGCGTTGTCTACACTTTTTATCTAAGCTGTCTTAGAAACTAGTTCTATACTGGTCCTCTATGGCATGTACTTAAGAATCCCAAACATCGATGTATATATTACTTAATTCATTTCATTCAAGAACTTTATAGTGATGTCAAAGGACAAACATAGGGGAAGTCTAAAACGGTTTTCCAAAAGCCAAAATTAGCATAGACAAACTATTTTTATCAAAATGCAAGCTTTTATTGTCGCAGAATCATAACGAGTTGCACCGTTGTATGATGTTTTTAATGCTGAACTTAAAGACATAAACATAATTAAGTAATCAAATAGATATTAATTATTATTTTATGTAACACATGCAAATTTTACGTGTGAATAGAAACGTGACGCTTTAATGAAAGTTATTATTATCATTATAATTAGTAATTTAATGTCAATTAACACTGATTTATATATGTCTATTTTGCGCCTGACACGTGTCAACTCCTGGCCACTGTCATAAGTATGGTTCGTTTATATTTGATGTTCATTAGAGGAGGTTTTGTAGTCTACAAAGTCAACTCTGATATCATTGGAAATTCATATGTTAGACCCTTATCTTCAGTGCTTCTTTTTATCGCGCGTTTTCATGCTCCGTTTTGATAGCATTTTCTATAAAATAATTATTCTGTCACCTTGATGATAAAAAGTGGCTCTGTCGAAAACTTTTAAAACCTGCCATAACATACTAGCTTGTCATGAAGACGAAAAGATCGTTCATCGCACGCGTTGACATGTTTATAGACAAAACTTGGTAAAAAAACGTGCACATACGTGATTATTTATATAACTAGTTCTGAAGTGTATATACATAAAAAGCAGAATAATCTACAAGAATCTAGTGAAATACACAGGAGTGTATCGCCTTACTGTCAAACTGTAATTAGTGTCTGATAACACTATGCACGCGCGTTACTTTGTAACATCAGTGTCGGCCATGTATCGCCAAACGTGCATGAAGTGTGCAGGCGTAAGATATTGTATACAGAAGGTTATTATCTAAATATTGAATTATCGATTATCTCCATGTGTCTAGAATTGATATCGTATTCACTGAAAGTTAAAAAAGTCATTTCGAGGTGGCTGTTCACCGTAAACTGATAACATAGATATACTTCTACTTATCGCCTTCTTGAATATAAAAAGAACATGTAGCAGTAAGTAAAAAAAAACCCACAATTTTAGATTTTATTTACAGAATATTTTATTTGTAGTTTCTCAATTTCAAAAAAAGTTACAAGCTTTCATCAATGATATAACTAGAACACATACTATTACTAATAAATATTACTAGTCTGTATCGCCTACATAAATAATAAACCATACTTATCAATCGCTGAACTCTTCAATATGAAGGTAAGAAAAGACATGTTTCAAGTTTCGCGAAACCTGAAGGTCTAATATTAACAAACTTAATTCATTTTCCATTGTGAAATGGTTTTGATCGAGGTGCGTTTCTCTGTTGCGTTAGACAAGTCTCGCCCGGTGGTCTCGGCTCCGTACCATTGTTTGAGAACAGCATGTAGCTCGCTATGTTCCGGTATTGTTCAGAACCGTTTGCCGTATCCTTTTTTACATACCAAACTGTTGGCTTGTGTGCTCGCAACGTGTATTTACAATTGAAACTTTGTTCGATCTAGTCATCTAAGCAAGATACATATGTTCGTGTGATTCAAAAATAGATTAATCGTCTGTAACGAAAAACCTGTTTTGGAACATATATATGAGTGATTCGCTTAATAGGCCATTTTCTATCCTTGACTAGACTTGCCTAAAATATTGCATTATCGTTAAAGAAAATAAAATGCCTGAAATTATATATTATCTGTTCAAGGTAGGGTAGACATCCGTTCGGACAAAAAAGAACTTTAACTAAAATGAAAGTAATCATGCTTACCACATAAGGCCTATCGAAGAAACAGTCGCGCGTCAATCATTTGTACACTGCATCGTGTGCATAGCACGCATAAATTACTCGGAGGTATTCAGTTCATTGTTATTTTGATAATTTTTAATGATGAACGTTCGGAAGAGTACAAAACACCATCTATTATTTCAAAAAAAAATACTTCAAATTAGTTGTTTGTGTGGCTATCTGTTTTCATTTTAAGCTGGGTGGGTTATAGTGATGTTTTGCTGTTTATTCTCTTTTTACATCATTACAACAGCTCCGATCACAGGAAGGCGAATGGTTTGAAAAGCAAATATGATACGAAGGTATAGATAGCAATGAAAAGAGATAGAGATGCAATATTTCACAAAAGTGGAGAGACAGAAAAAACAAACAAAAAAAAACCAAAAAAATAGGAAAAACAAAATCAACAACCAAATGTTTGAGAAGGACTGGTTGGGATTTGACTACCTGACTACCCGCAATGTCACCATTGTACGTATATAATAAGTAATTTGTACCTAGCATTTCGTATAGCGGCCCGATTGGCTGACCTATAGCCTACAGGTTAAAATGACACAATACTGTTGCCGACCTCTTCAGGTCAGGTGAGACTAGAACACATCTTGTGGAGTACTAATAATCGGTCACCTATCCATTTTACTAATCCTCCAGTCTCTTGGTTGGGCCTCATAAAACTTTGAGACCATTGCTGAATATGCATGAAATAAATTTTCCATTACAAACATATTGATTTAGTTGCCTTAAACCTATATGAATACGAAAATATTGATTCCATGGAAAAGAACGTTTAAAACTATACAAAAAATATCAAACAGTGCCAATACCATTTCATTTAAACAATCATTTTCATTCTGTCTAAGAGCTTCGATCTTTAAGTCACTCTCGCCATCAATATGGACACAAAAGTTACAGCTTAGGTCCCTTTTACAGGCAAAGGTTACTTAGGAGTAGGGATATAAAAGAGACGACAATGACACTAATTCAAACAGGACTGCATGTCTATGTATCACTTTCACTATTGTTCTTGAAATTGCTATAGTTGAACAGAGGTTTTTTTCCTCTCATCTCAAAAGCTCATTCTTTGATGTGGACCAATACTCGTTAACATGCCTGGCGATTTTGATGTTGTTATCCTTGTTCTCATTTGAGAACGTGACATTACTTACATGGATTGACCAATATTTACATGTTGGGTATCGTCAATGAGATGCTTATCCTTTCTGAACACCTTGTCTTGTTGTCCATGCATTTTTTCAATGGTCTCCGTGAAAGTATCCTATTGCCATTCAACAAACCTTTTAACTCTACTTTCTAATAGGCGACTGAAAAATTTCTCTTGACTCTTGGTCTTACGAGTGTTCGCAAAAAAAAATGCGCAAGATGGACGTCGTATTTGCAGCATTAAGATATTTCAACTTCGGGTAGGCTAACAGAAACAATAAATAGAAGACCTCGTATGACGATTTATCCTTGAAACGGACGTTGAAAGGGAATTTTGACAAATCACTGCGAAATTTGAATCATTGCTAATTTCAAAATAACTAAAACTTTTAGTATCCTTATAATATGATACAAACTGAACAGTGCTAAATGATATGCAAAATACATTCCTCTAAATGCATATATTTATACTAACTGGATACATGACATACGGTAATGACGTTTGATATATAGTTCACAGATGTGTACTGCCGACAGTATACGAGAAGCGTTACTTTATTGATAGTTAACAAATGACGAGGCAGATTTTCCCCAGTGTTGATTTCTTTTAGTGTTTATATTATACCTACCACCTATAATTCAACAATGGCGGACTTAGCCACAAGGAAAATTAATTTGAATATCTCGACAGTTATAAAGAATACATTTCTGGCACGTGTATGCTTGTAACATTAAACATTTTGCATTGTTTGGCATTTATTTATTTATTTACAGTCAACGTCAAAGATATTCTTTATATCAAATTTTCATTTTTGATAAGCAATAAAAAATTTTAAAGACAAAATAAATAGTTTGATTGAGTTTCTTTTAGAGGCAAATAAAAATTCTATTGTCAGAAATACAGCTAACTATGCATTTTACTTAACGATTTTGACACTGATATCAAGGGCGGCTAGAGGTTCGCCTACTTAATGATCTTATTGTATGGTTTTGTTCTTGTCCGTTTTTAAATGAAAATATATATTATAATCTGATTGTATCCAGGAGTAAACCAATGAATGTATTTAGACAATATCAATGCAAAAAGATCAGGTCATTGCTTATTTTCAAGATAAGCGTGATATTTTGATATCTATTCCAGCTATAAAGATATGTGACGAAGAGGTAAATATTCCACAACCGGTATTATTTACATGGCCGTATTCTGAGGTATTCTACCTGTGATAGGTGTTGTAAACTAAAACGATATACTACATAAAGGAGGGGAAAACGAGAATTGACCGAAGAAGAAAAAAAAGGAGAAGAAAGAAAGCAAAGAATGATATGGTAATGTACGAAGAAAAAAAAATAGGAGCAAGAACAGAAAACATTCCCATATACATCTTAATTGATTTTTAATTGAAAAAAAAAGAAAGAAAGTAATGGAAATATCCTATAGATAATATGGTTATGTACGAAAAAGTAGGAAAGAGCAGAAAAATTCCCCATATACATCTAACTTACTTCTAGACATTAGTAATGAACATATTCTATCGACAATATGGTAGAAGAAAGAGAGAAATGTAGAAAACGTTTTATTTTCATACAAAAATAAATTCTTTGCAGATGATATGATAGCATAAGAAAGAGAAAGGAAGAAGGCGGATATGACGGTAATACCAGACAACATGATAATGTGATATCAGTAAAAATTCGGACAGTCTCATCCGAGACAACCACAATCCCCCGTGATGTTTATATAATAGAACACATCATTAATTTCATATTGAGGCGTTCGACAGCTAAACACAGATCCTGACTTTAAAGTCTGATGACCCGTTCATCTCGTTTGTAATACATTGGTCGTTAACGAGTATTCCAGCAGTAGCAATGTAACACAATTTATTTGTAGCAGTGTACACCTTTGAACCCAAATATCACCATTGAAAAAAACCTTTCAATTTCTGTCAGGAGAAACAGGCCTTTCCACCTTTAGTTCACATTTAAACGTGTTTAAATCTCCCGAATGACAATGACAATTTAGATTAATAACCTTGTCGTTGTTGAAACCAGCACCCATTTTGACCTCCTCCCAATTTTTCCCTCCCATAGACCTATTTGGCTACCACACACATGGATATTTCAGTACCTCAAATAATATTTGCTCATATTTTTATCGCACCAGTTTCTTTCATATCCTCCATACATGCCGTTTTATAGCATACCACATCTTCAAAATATCCTCGTACATCATTTAAACCTATGATGGTTACAATTATGAGCTTAGTTCGAAAGAAATATTACACAAAACATATAATACCAGTAAATATACAAGGTTTTTCATTCTTCCGTATGAAGATTTAGATCAAAGATGTTGACTTAATAGCTCCGAATACGTTTTTGTTTTACCATAAATACGAATTATCATAGTTTTGAATCGTTTACGCCTCGTTTATGAGCCTTATGAACCGTATACACACACACACATACTTATATATATATACTTCGGTGATAAACTTGCTGAAGATTAATGCCTTAACTTGTATATAATATGAATGGGGCTAGACAAGTTTTTGATATAGCATCCTTTAACATGACGCGTTGTTTATGATAGATGACATCACATCGACCTTGTGAATATCAGAGCTTATTGGGGAATTTTGAGTGATTGTTTATTAGATTACATTTAAAGAAGTCTTGAATTTGATTGTAGTTTTTCAAACTGTTTAACTAAAGTTTTGTTGTCTTTAGAGACTGGCATTATTGTAAGGACCACCGCCCTCTGGAGACAATAGCAACGACGTTGTCTATCACAATGACAGATGATGATAGCGGTATATGCACATTATAAAGCTCCATACGGTAGAGTGTATAAACTGATAGTTTAAAACCGGCGACGAACCTACAATATAAACGATATGTACTATTGCAAATATTTAATATTGATCATCCAACGCCAAAAAAAGGGAAATATTTGGGGGAAAAAGCATTCACGAGGAAATCTTAGAGATTAAATTCACTTGCGGAAGCCTTTGTCGTACAATAGTCTAGACTAAGATATACACATCATCTATCTTGTCATTTCAGACACATATTTGAATACTATGGCCTATATTTTGGTAAAGCATTCACAAATATAAACACGCGTCACACATGAGCGATGCTTTGTCTCTGGATGAATTGGTCAAGGTTTTTACTTATAGGTTGAGGAAGAGGCTTTTTTCAGCTATTACATATCTATAAAGCTAAATCTGTCGCAGACCATCAATGCTTTCGAAACCAACGAAAACATATCTAAGATACAATCAATGGATCAGTTACTACTGATAATTACTTCATATCCAAAAACAGGTGCACGAGAAAAGAAACAGACCGTGTGGAGTGTTACTGTAGTGTCTGTACTGGAACATGAAACTAAGGCGAGTCTTGATACACAAAACATAAATAACCATCCATCACTCACTGTAACATACAAATGAGCTATAAACAAGAAAACTAGGTCATCGTTTGATAATTAATGGAATTGTAATATTACCTTGTATGTATTGTAAAGCGCCTAATCATTGTTCATTTTGGCTATAATGATTTCTGTGTGCAATCTCGTTCGATCTTTTGCATTAATCATCGTAAAAATAAACACGCTAACTTCAACTATGCAATATCATTACCTACTATTTAATGAAATAAAAGTAAATAATGACATTTTGACAGATTTTTTTTCAAACTCCGAACTCGATGGACAAGAAATAGTTACACGGAGACCCTTGAAAATGCGCAAAAGTAATAAACCAAACATTTCAGAAGAGTAAGCGTTTATCTGTTTCATCCACCAAACTCGCCATGTAAATTTTGGTAAATCCAAATAAGTAATGTCACGTTCCCAAATCCGGGCCATTTTAACAACCATGAAATGACAAGACGTTGAAAACATATTAAATCGCTGAAGGAAATAGAGAATTTCCTGATGAGATCATGATGTCGACCATAGAACTTCTCCAGTCTCTCAACAGTCATCTCTCGAAACAGTTTTACATCATCGATTTCATATTGGTTTGTTTTACAGTCATTTGTTATTTTTTTTTAATTTTGTTCTTTTCACTTTCAAATATAGGTCAAAGGTCACGGTCATGGCCACATGGTCAAACAACATGGCATAAAAGGTTCCTGTCACACGGAACACACATGCCAAATATGAAATCCATACCTCTTAAGGTGCTAAGGTGCAAAAGTTATGGCTAATTAAAAAATCAGATGTAGGTCAAAGGTAAAGGTCAAGGTACCATTGTCAAAACTTTTAGTACCACCGATAAGGTCTTGTCACAAGATTACATAAACCAAACATATGAATAAAGCCCTACCTCTTACGGGGCATTAGTTAGGAGAAAGGTTACAATTGACATAGACAGCATAAAAACAATATGCCCCCGATCCAAGGTCGATCGTGGTTTTCAAGTGTCTTGTGATAGAAGAACATCGGAGGAGACGACTAAACATGGCTCCTTCAGAATCGGGGATTTCCTCACGTGCTTGCTTATAAGGAAACATTTAAGAGGCCTGAATGTATCTGTTGGCACATTTGCAATATCTGAGATCTTGATCTTTTCTTTTCCGTCTCCATTCTCGTTATGTTCTTTTGTTTCCATTCTTTGTTTCCCTCTAGACGCCCGTCTTTATATGACCTTGGCGGTTGCGAGGACTTTAAACTCCAAAAATCAAACAAACATAAACGTAACCCCGAAAAAGTATTGTTTGCACAAATGCTCGGAGGTACTTTTGGCTTTGTTAACTGAACATCTTCATCCTCATCTTCTCGTTGGAAACAAAACTATTGAACCTCGATAAAAAAATCAACACAACGTTATATAGGTACCGTGGGACAGTCTCCCGTGGTATTGACACTCGTAAGATATATTTAGGGCCTGTATACGATAAAAGAAAAAGGTGGAAAGATAAACAGGTTTATTGATCAGTAAGATATATTATATATGAACATGGTCTAAACACATACGTTAACGTAAGTATACTATGATACACATACGTACACTTATGTCCTTAACGTCAATGGAATTCGACTAGACTGCACATACCAACAGTAGAATATCAAAGCTCTCGAAAAGATTAGCAACAGTCATATCTTCTTTACAAAGAAAACACAGACTTAAAGAAAATCCTTTGCTTGCTGTTTTTTTGGGATTATTTAGTTAAACAATCCGTTTGAAGTAGTCAATTGTTGCTGCTAGGCGGATGGTTTGGTCCTCAAATTGTATTATTACGCAGAGAAAATCTCCCCAAGAAAAGAAGGTGGAGGACACAAAGTAACATACATTAATTACAAGCCGTCAGTCGTTTTACATGTGTCACTTAATTCGTCAGAATTCTAACTATCTCTGAAAACATACCACTCATACCAACTAGACCACTGGTATTGGTCGGCGTAGACAAACCGCATCACTTCCGGTTTGTATTTCTTCCACTATACACAACATGACCCAAGAGGTCATGACCTACACGTCAGGTGAACTTGTGTAACGTTATAATACGTGTAGCTAACGTCACCGGGCGATATTGTAAATTGCTGGCAACGTATATTACAAATAGTGATCTTTTGGACAATTTTGTTTTTTCAGTTCAACAGTGTATCAACAATCATCGTGTTTTATCTTTCAAATTATCGTTTAATTTTGCTTAAGTGAATATTTTAATCATTAAGTAACCATTTCATATCAACAACAATACAATAAACAGGAGACAAACTCGTAGCTAAGGCAAGTCAGAGTGTTCGGATTAATGGTACCTCAGAAAATCGAAACTAATCAGTGATGAAAATTTCCATCGTTTCAATTGTGTGTCATAGCCTCATATGCATTCTGACGTCACAACAGAAAAAAGTCCTCCGTCACATATTATTTTGTCAGCTAAATAGGATGTTTTTAATCAATATTTATCAAAATCCTCTCTATATTAAATCTAGATTCGTTGTATTTTATATTTTGGTGCGAAGTGAACATTTCCACTACAAAGTATAAGGAGGGAAAAGTGATAAGAAAAAAGTGAAGTCTGGGTTATTGTGAACTTTTAGTAAGATATCATCAACGTTGTTGAAAGATTTATTTCAACATGGCTTTTTTCTTATATACACTAGTCAACAGTATGACCTCTATTCCTGAGAAGAACGAAAGTTTTACTCCTGCCGAAATAAACTTCGACGTACCGAATGACACATTACTCAGATTGACGAAATTTGTTAAATCAGTCAAAAATAAATCTGTAGCGAGGTGAAGTTATAAAACAAAGACTGAACGAGAAT
The DNA here is from genome assembly GCF_031769215.1 of Ylistrum balloti. Lineage (NCBI taxonomy): Eukaryota > Metazoa > Mollusca > Bivalvia > Pectinida > Pectinidae > Ylistrum > Ylistrum balloti. The sequence continues at coordinate 1,123,077 of NW_026781993.1, forward strand.
GAAATATACATGCAATTATATTTTAGTTAATTTCCCCTTTGTCCAATTACGGTACCAATTAAGTCATATTTCAATTAACTAGGAATCGTATGACAAAAATTATATTCCTGGGTCTATGTTACAAATACAGACGAAACAATATAGTTTTGACTTTACAAATTTCCCAGTTTTTTTGTTGGTTGTTTCTGAAATCAATACACCAACAAAAATAAAACTGAGAATTGTTTCATAGACCTTGTTTAAAAAAACATATTTATTTGAAAGATGTATGAATCAATAAAATCCATCTTGTCACAAACGAGTTATATCTGTTTACATGCTTTGTCTTTGATATGTTTAATTAGATTGCTTAATCCAGCTTGAGTGCTGCTGCTGTGTTCTTAAACAGAAACGACCATGACGCATACTCTAAGGTGAATTTCCTATGTCCTTACATTCAGCAGCTCATCTATCATAGCCGGACAATTAATGAGTTTTCTTCCAAGTTGTGGAGTCTTATCTTGCCAATAACAAGAGAAAAAGTATTTACATATCTTGGCCTTTTACAGAATTGTACTTAAGGATATTCGTCATGTTCGAGGAGGTGAATGGTTTTGCAGGCGCTGAAGTACGTGGCGCCCCCTATGGGATATGATTCATAGCTCTGACCAAGTCTATATTCCCGTCGTCGGCGGTATAAAAGGATGTATCTACATGATTAATTTTTGACAAAATTAGGCAGACATCGTTTTGATGAAGACAGAAATGGTAGGTCTTATTGAGTGATCGGAATTACCAAATACCTTACCCTAGAATTGCTGGACAATGAATGACCCGAGGTCTTTTGACCAACTACTGGTCAAATGTAGTGATGACTCATGAGATCGCCCACGTGTTGATTCTAACACTTTGAAGAATGTGGGCTTGCGTAATACATTAACCTCGTGGTGACAACGTATTATCGCCCATGATGTAACGATGACGTAGCTAAGAATATACTCACCTGTCGTAAGCCACCTACTTAATGACCGTATCTGTATTAACTGGACATTCCTGGACTCCGGACTGTCATAAATAAATACGGAGGAATCACAATAGCAAACAACACCTGTTTTAGTATACAAACACCTATAGTTAAGTTGTAATTTACAACGGAATTAGTCAAGTTAGTATTTGTTTAGCTCTACGGTTTGAGTAGATCTGTTAATGTCAATCTTTTAAACCAGATTGTCAGTAGAAGATAGTAAAATGCTAGAGGGAAGAAAATAGAGCCAAGATTTATAAGTACAACAGAAGCGTAGTGTTAAAAGAAAGTATATTGTTATTCTCGAAGCATCAAGCTCTATCTGCTGTACAACTTCAGGCTATTTGGACATTTGTCTTCTCTTCCCGGTTCCCATCCCTTTTTCGGTTCTCTACAGCTATTGTCCTCAAAATGATTTATGTGCCAAATACAAGAAAGTGTTAACGACATTTTTGATAAAGTCATTTAAAACAAAATTTGTGACTTTGTTTTTAATTTACAGTTTCAAAATATGCTGTTGATCTTAAATGAACACTTAGCGTACTACAATATTCACGTACTCTGCTCTGTAAGTACCAAGAGGGCACCAGTACAATTAAATTGCTTTCAAATTTCTTAAATGGATCACAAGCAACATTTATTTATCTTCAATTCATTTGACTAATTAAAAAAACAATTTGAAATAATTTTCTGTTTTTTTTTGTGGGGGGATTTTTTTACAATTTGTTACGAGTTATGTTATCATTAATGTATTTTCAATCAATTAATCAATATTTCGTCAATCACACCAATACGAAAGGAAAGGCGCCGTGAAATCGTCAATATAAAATATCGGTCAATTTATCATACAGAATTTAAATGGATAGAGTACCTTGATGCGACCAGATGGGCACGCCCATTAATAATCTGTCTTCACAAATACCTAAATACATTATAGACGTGTGTATTCAACTTCCTTCATTGACATTCGTGGTCAATATGATGCCGATCGGAGATCGTAAATTGCAAGATGAGGACTAGACCGTCATATGGCTTTTACTTAATTAATGAATCTTTTTTCCAGTCTCATGCCGGTGTGAATGCAAATATAAGCCGTATAAATGAACTAACTAATAGCTAGCGTCAGCTAAATGTTTGCTTCTGATATGATTCAAAGCTGGAGACGTAGAGTCATAATGACGCTGTTTTAATAGCTTTCATAACTATATAAATACACTTTTTGACAACGTTTATATCGGGATGAAAATAGAACTTTCGAAGGGTTAGTAAGTAGTAAGTGATAGTAAGTATGTAAAGGGGATGCAGTTTTCATGCACTCCCTAGAAAAGAATATAATTCCCGAAATAGAGTTCACGAAGTACGTCAACAAGAACACAGGTGTTTGACCCATGTACAGGTGGGGCACAAAGCCGTGTTTCTACAAACATACCGCTTAAAATTTTCCGGCACATCTGATAGTTAAAATGTGACGTCATCTGTATGTAATGTCATTTCATAAATATCTTCAGCCAAACCACAGTGTATAGCCGAACATCACTTCCTGGAAATATACCGTTAGCAATAACATTTCAAATATTCTTTATTGGTTTTTTTGAAGATGTTCAATTTCAGAGTTAGTGGATTTCCACCACAATCATAGAAATTCGTGGTACATATATAATACTGTACCATCTTATTTAGGCTGTATCAGTATGTATTAATCCTTTGTCAGTTTTTACTTCTTTTTGAGAAATTCTACTAATTCCCTCGATCGATATCAATAATGATTAATCTTTTACAAGACACCTGATATCTTAGTCCTTTCCACCAGATGTTGTCTCTAAATCCTAATCGTTCCCCTACGCGTAAACAGGTGACTTGATATTCAAGCTTACGTGGATTAATTACAAGCTAAGTTGTCATGTGTTATGCGGAAAGGGTATGGCAGGTTTGTCATTGTGTTGCCGACATGTGTTTTCAGTGGGTTTTTCCTTCATTTTCCCAAACAAATTCACAGTTTGCATAATCGTTGATTAACGATTGCAAACAGTTTCATTTCATCGATATTTTTATGCGTATGTTCTGCGCGCATTTTTTTTTTTTTTTTAGCCAATCAAATCACGTCTTACTGACAGGAAGGATGTATGGTTCATTTACGTCGAGTATTACAGCAGCTAATGAACAGGAATCATATTACAATCGTATCATGGGTGTATTCATCTTTTATGAATGAACATTTCCTAGACGAGTAATAAGTGACGTATTTCAAGCAATGATATGTTGATTTCATTCCTAGTATTATACGTCACTGGACAGCCGTCAGTGTACATGACAACTACATTCACAAGCAATTCATGGACTATTATATTTGGTATTTCCTGTTTTCTCATCCTTGACAAACCTTTGTAATTTCTATACATATATAACTATTACTGTATCAAGTTAGTCAGGATGACTCGTGTTATTGTTCATTGTCATTGGATAACAGATAAAATGACGTGTACTCTCGCGAGATCTACAGACTACCATTAATCACCAGACGATATTTGCATGTGAACAGAAATCTACATAATACGCTAACGAAACATGCAATCGTTACTGCTGATGACGTCACTTCCTCAGGAAAATCCAAAAATCTATTTCCATGGGGTATTATTATCACTTATTCACCAGTACTTTAAAAGTATTCCTTTTTTAGGATCTGAAAATGATTGAATTAAAAAATGTACAGTGTCTTTTGTGAAAACAGCGACGGATGACTCCAAATCTTTATCAATGCCTGATTGTTTATACATGAAAATTGCGTCCTTTCATTTCATTTCACGACTCACATGGCAACATGTGGGGTTCCGGAAACACATGTCCTTCTATAAAAGTTTGGCTCTGTATCCTTTCACAAATATCATATTTGATAAAATCACTAAAGATTCACATATCTTTACGAAAATATGGAAATTGCGTCCTTCAACGACGAAAAAAAAATCCTATCAAGTCGATATTTAGACATTGATGTGTGTGTGCCCGCTGACGAAATCCAAATTGAATTGTTATTTAACACGTAGAAAAATCATTAGAAAAATAACTATGTTTTCCTTTAGGGTAATATTTTTATAATCTCCAGCTCGTAAAATGTCTGATGTAGTTAATGATGTGAAAAATGTAGGACAGATGAAGAGTGTGACCACCATTTATCATACGATTAACTATTAGTATGATAATTTCTGGAGATAAATCATAAAGACTAGGTTTATGTGCCCCTGGGGTGGGGCTGGGACGTCTGGTTAGTAATTAGAGTTATCACCGTGATCTTGAGGTCAGGATTTTGGCCGACACTTTCAAAGGCAATGTCTAAGTGTTTCTGCACGAACGATGCCGATATGGCCTGCCCACCCTATAGAGGTCCGATTAGATGACCATCAGCGAGGTAAACACTGACCGATAATATAATCGGTCTCCCAATTAGTGTTAGTTTATTGACAATTATTGACACACGTTTACATGGATAGTAGATAGAGAACACCACCGGAGGTTAATAAGACTGTCAGTTGACCTCATTCCCAAATAATGACTGTTCGACGTTTTGTCATTGTAGGTCAATTAAGGTCATAACACTGTCTACATCTGATAATGCTTTTGACTTTGGTAAATATAACCACAGGAGGTTAATGAGGTAAAGACGAAAATTAGCAACATTTAAAATTTCGTTTAACATATTGAGCAGATGCCAAAGACAGCCAATTCTTGATTCATGGTTCATCAACAAGAATTGGCAGCTATCGCACAAATATTGACATGGCTTATGCAAGCATCATGTGTGATAGCATGAAATGTTTTAACTTGAAGCCCGAAAACGAGTTGTCTTAGAAATATGCCCACTACAATAGGGTTTAAAAACGGCGAGTCAGTATGTGTAGTTGAAAAAAAAATATATCGATACATGGAATTATATTACACACACACACAAAATCTTCTACCGACGTAAGACGTATGATCAGGCAACACACAGATGATATGGTTTGCGCGCTATACTTCCCGATCGGACGTAAAAAGTTAAGAGATCACCTGTCGTTCACGTGGGTTTCCCCGGGTACTCCTGTTCCGTACTGTTCCCTCGCGCGCTTTCATCCAGGCCATTCACACTGCTTAATGCTAGCCTACACGATATATAAAGTTAGTATTACAAATAAAACGATAATTATACTGTTTGTAGTATATATTCTAATACAAGTATTTATTAAAGAGATAAGATGAAATGTCTCTGATTGGTTATTTAAACAATAAAAGGCTATCTATTGTATTATGAAATAAGCTCCTTTTTTTGAGGAAGCCCGGATGTTGTGGTCAAAACTGCAAATATTACGCATTTAAGCGATTTGTTATTGGAGATCGTAACTTAGACGCACGAGCAGGACAGGAGACGATAGTTAAACGTCTACCTAACGTTAGACCACAACTGGAATTTGTGAACACACTTAAAACTTCAATTTAGTTCGAAACCAACGCGACTTGGAAGGGTAAACAAGCGTTGTGTGTACTATAGATATTTGATCTTGTGCAGAATCCAAAAAAAAACGTCGTTGTTTTCACCATAATAGCACGAACGGGTCTCATGCCAATCATTCATTGAAAGCAAAAAAAAAAAAGACCAGCCTCTCTTATACTTTAAGCGCTAATATGGCTTGTCAAAACCTTGCGGTATATTTGTCTATTACAGGTATATTGGCATGACATATGCAACAAACACAGTATGACCCAGTAACGTTATCAATCCCATTCTTGAACTGCTAAGTTTCAAACACAGTTAATAATTACAATTTTTATGATTTGGTATGTCACAGCAGATGAACACAACTCAGAACCTTTCGTGCTGGGGTTAACACACAACTTAATAGTCAAATGTGTGGTAAAGTCAAGGGAGACACGAGAAACGGAAAGAGAATACGAAGAAGTAAAGAAATAAACAATATACCACGGGTTCAGTGAGTACATAATCCCCACATCTTCTTGAAGTTAAAAGATATTTTGTTCAATAAAAGAGAGAGATTATGTGACTTAAGACACATTGACGAGTCCACTTCAACTTTTTTAACTTAAAACTCCCTAATTGTTTCTGGTGTAGTCTCTGTAACACCTCAAATCAGTGGTCGTTAGTTATCCCCGCTAGATGGCGTGTTCTCTTTGAAGTTACCCGGTTATCCTGTTTGATTGAATTTTAAGTTTCCTGATTTCCGAGCGAAACACGAGAGTATGTTGTCGACCTTCCGTGTACATAGGATGTGTTAACTCCTCCCCGAAGTCTAGGGTATGGGGGCCCGTAAGGATCAAGTATGTGACCATTGTAACATAAATATGTGAATGTATTGTCCACTCGGCCCCAACGTTTGGGATTTTTAGGCTCATCAGGCCCGCTTTGAAGGACAATTGATCAATTCTTCTGAAAGTTAATCATGATAATTACTTATGAAGTTCAACTGTGATCATTTCTTCTGAAGGTCAACTGTGATAATTTTCTCTGAAGGTCAACTGTGATCATTTTCTCTGTAGGGCAATTGTGATCATTTTCTCTGAAGGTCAACTGTGATCATTTTCTCTGAAGGTCAACTGTGATCATTTTCTCTGAAGGTCAACTGTGATCATTTTCTCTGAAGGTCAACTGTGATCATTTTCTCTGAAGGTCAACTGTGATCATTTCCTCTGAAGGTCAACTGTGATCATTTTCTCTGTAGGGCAATTGTGATCATTTTTCCTGAAGGGCAGCTGTGGTCATTTCTTTTGAGGGTCAACTGTGATCATTTCTTCTGAAGGTCAACTGTGATTATTTCTTCTGAAGGTCAACTGTGATAATTTTTTCTGAAGGTCAACTGTGATCACTTCTTCTGAAGGTCAACTGTGATTATTTAAGAGATCACCTGTGATCAATACTCTGAATGTTAAGTAATCTTTACAGTTATAGATCAAAAGATTTCAGTTTCTTAGGGATATCTGTCACCAACAGACTGTAAAGATCAGGTTATAAATAATTAAAAATGTTTTATAGACATCAACCCTCTTTAATCAATGTTCACCAGTCACCGACTCTGAAGGGTCGATTCAGGTAAAACTTATTTTGTAAACGAATGAAAAAAAATCCTAACGAAATTGACATTACAGGTGTTACAAAAATCAGATTACATACACATGTACTTAAAACATCGCGGTAGAATTTGACAAAGTCAGGGTGGGAACTTCCCAGCATCCTGTGTGTCTGACCTCGTCCCACTCAGACGTCTGAAGTTATGTCTGTGTTGTCTAACTTCCATTAATTCGAGGTCCGTGCCGAGCTATTCACATCCACATTCTATGGTTAATGAAACTTACAGCCCAGTTTTGTTTTACGACGTTCTGAAGTTTTTCAAACGTCAGGAGGTGTAACAGTGATAGAAGACGTTGTGATACTATGTTTAGATAAAACTTAAATCAGAGGCCAGAATCGCCAGGCTGCGTCCTCTGTTTACCTCGATACTGCGGTCAAACTATCTCACCGTTCTAGGTGTGTCCGCACTGGAATATAGCAGGCTTTCCCACGGGACATCCCTGGAGCCTCGCTGTATAAATATACAGGGATCTTTCTCCGTTTCTAGATTCCAGAATTCATAAAGTCTTAATTACTAAGAATTTCGGATTTATAAATTCGATTTTTCAAACTAAGGGGAAATCTGTAGAATGTGGTTAAACAATTTTCTACCAAAAATGATGGACTGTAATCCTGGTTGTTGGTACATTATATATACAAACTAAAGGCTTGAAAATGTACAAGAATACAAAGACTTAATTAGTGTTTAAGTATTGTTTATACATTGTATGTGAAATCTTGGATTGCCAGTTCCATATTGACACATGATTTAAACTGAGATAGGGTAGAATGAGATTAGACATGTACACATCATTAAGGCGCTGTGAAGATATGTTAAACCGTTTCATTAAAAGTGTGAAGTTTATGTTCCAGTTTAACGATACGACAAATCCATATATAAGGACCCTGGGTTGACATCGTCACACTGTGTATCAGGGGCATACTGGTATGTAGTGATAATTGTCTTTAGTGATTTTATGGTCTCATGATGAAGCATTTCATTACAGTTTAAATCGAGTGACACAATAACACTTTAAAATCAGTAATTGGTACCGGAAATGCAGCAAAATGTCCAACAAGTCGAGATCACCGGAAAAATCAATTTTTTGTTGTGCCGCACATAAGTCGCCTCCTGAAATCATTAAGCGATATTTAAAAAGGGTTTCATACAATTTTTATTGAATTAATCGAATGATTTGTTCAAATAAATAGTGCCTATTTTGGTATTAATATTTTCTCTCTGATTTTGTCCCACTCTGGATTTCCAGAGTATATGAAACATGCTGGTGCATTAGGTAGTCTGTCCTATACAAACACATACGGACATTAACATTCAAGCCGAGCTGGAAACAACTAGCTATTATTTATGAAGAGTTTCGATGAAACTGTTTCTGCTAGTCTATCCAGCTGTATAGTTGCTAAGATGTATTTTCCTGAGCGACCAGATTGTAAAAGAGAAAGAAAGAGCATAAGGACAGTGTTTTTAGTCGGAACAAACAGTCATCAGAGTATATCCGTCTATGTATGTGTGTTTACTTCAAAAAATGAACCTGTATTACAAGCTACAACAACATTATTTACTCCATGCACTGCTTCCGGTTTTGTCTGTCTGTATAATTTACATGTACTAGATTTCGAGAAAAGGTATTTTTTGTTATTTAAGCATACATGCATTACTATGTAATTAGCCAAAATTTAATTTGCCAGCCATGTTTTAATTCTTACTTTTTAAAATGACCGTTTGTTTCACGCTACACGCGCGAAAGAGCGAAATAAATTTATGTAAATCTGACTTTTTGCTATGTTATTAACATGTAAAGCTTTGTTGTATTGAAAGGAAAAGTGATATTATTGTGATATTTTCATGTTGTTCAATTTATTGTCAGATCGTTTACAGAATTATCCGACCATATAAATTAAAATCGAGTTCATTATTTTTTTATTTGAAGTTAGTTCTCAAAACAACTCAGTTCTGGTCTAAATTTTTGCTTTTATTTTGCGAGATTTGTTAACATTTGATGTTGATTTCTCTAAAACATTTTTTTCAGCCGAAAATTGCTTCAGTGGTGTTGCTTGGATAATTATATTGTTTGTTTACTAAAATATACGTCATCAATTTTATGTACTCTTCAGATGCGTCATCACTTAATGGGTACCCATCAAAAGAGTGTCGACAGGCTGAGATAAACAACCTTACGTTTATGCATATTAACACATATTTTTTTTCCTTGAGAAGATCATTGAAATCACAATGATACAACTTTCACGTGTTAAGAGATAAATACACAGACTACATTCGCTATGAGAAGAGATAATTTGCAAATAAGAACGATACAGCTACATTCTATAAGAGACAATAAAAATATGCTGATGCTCGCAAAATCTGTTTTCATTCATAGTTTTTCTTAATCTTTGATATTTAAGTACCGTGTATGTCGAGTGCTTTCTTACCTAAAGAAACCTATACGTCTTTAGTTCAAAGTAACTTATTAGTTTTATTTGAAATTTTGAAAAGTTAGATTTTTCTTGAAAAAAAAAGGAATCATTGCTGTTCATATTTGGTTTCAAAAATCAAATTTATTTTAATCTATACTAAAATTATTACAACCCATTTTGAAAAAAAAAGAAATATTATTTTAAGATCAGCCATATATTAGATACGAAATATTACTGACCAAACTGACAAGGCTTGGGGGAAATCGACACGGATTAATGAACTTATCATATTAATTTTAACCATTTAAAGTCAAGAGAGACTATCACTTTGTGTACATACAACCTTTCAAGTAGTACACAAGAAAAGAGGTAATACAGATTTGGAACAACAAAGAAGGAAATACGTGGGAAGTATGCAGTCAAATACCTTAAATGGCGAGATGACCAGGTCAAGACGATCGGATTTAAATTTAATCCTTCATACCCCGGGGGTAAAGCCTTATGAAAAAAATCTAAGACGACTTTTCTGTTGGGTCAAAGGAACCTGGAATGATTTTGATACCAACACCAAATAAAAAAAACTGATATATATATATATATATCTGAATTACCTACATACGTATACTAAGTGGTTTCACTAATAGTAAGTTTAATATAAGCTACTTATATACGTATGTTACGTATACAAATAATATGATATGAAGGATCATAGATATTCTTTGATGTCTGCCGAATATTCATTTATAAATTGGGAGATGAAAACATGGCTTATATCTACACCAATATAATAATCGTTAAAAAAATTAAAGGGTTGTATTGTACGTTTAGAGCACTTGTTAAAATATTCAAATAGTTCAATATTGATGAGGCACGGATTTATTAAACACACTTTACGATCGCGAGTTTATAAATGCCTAACAGAAATAAATATATATTTACTTGCGACTTTTGTCGATCAACATTGATGTCGACCTAGATTTTCTTCCACAATTCTAAGTCAACAATTGATTTCACAAGGTGTTCACGGGTAAGAACACCACACTCCCTATGGAAGCTTGAAAGAAATCTATGATTAGGGCAGTGTTTGAAATATTTCTATAATTTTTAAAAGAGTTCTGTTTTTCGTTCAAACATAAACAGATCGTTTACTTTGAATATATATATACAGAATCTTAGGATTCAATGACGTAACTTTACAAACCTAATCACGTGACTTTGATATCTAGCATAATCTACTGGTTTTATTTACTCGATTGTACAGTCCCAACAACAAGAAAATTAAACAAAATCGAAAAAAAAACAACTTGTCGCTACTAAATACAAGATAAACTTCATTTATTTCACGAAATTTGTGAAACAACTAATTCTGGGAGGAAATCACAATACTAGGGGAACACTTTGTGACACGGTACAATTTATATGTCTGACTGGGAATTCAGTTGTTTCCTACCGGAAATATCTAATCTACACAGTTACAGTTCCATGGTCATCATTACGCTGCTGTATGATTGGTACGAAGATTTGGATTTGGATTTGTGATTTTTCCATTTCTAGATAGTAACACAACTTCTTCCGTTAATGTGTTTACTAAAAGCAGTTCATTTTCAATGGCTTGTTCCCAATATCAAGATTTCCGTACAAGGTCTCAACAGTTTACATATATATACTCATAACACATGGTTTCGAGCGATGCAGACTGGTAAAAACAAAACTATATTTGTTAGCATGCCGGAGGTTGGTTTCCTAACTGTCAACCTTCTAACTTTGAGAACGTGGCATTACTTACTTGAAGTAACCAAAATTCACAGAGCACCTATCGTTGAAGCATCTCCGCATTTCCGGAACACGTGGTCTTATTGTCCTTGTACTTTTTAAGGATATTTGTGTAAATCATTATTTTGCTCCTATTTTGTCGTTAATATGATGGCATTTATTCATTGATTTATTTGAGGAATTGTTTATCTTTTTAGTGATATTTCACTTCTACAGTATCAGCAGTGTTGTTATCCTATTTTTTTGTTTTTTAAATTTTCTATCTATTACACGGTTTAAAGCATCTTCCAATACCATATTCCTTGGAATGAAGACGTTTTAAGACTCAAACATAACATGCAACGTTTATCGAATGCTTTAATATGTCAGAAAATTATCTTGCATAGAGATAAATATAGCTGTTTTTCAGTGGTAAAATATATTGCTATTTTTCAGTGGTAAAAACTTAAAACTGTGTGTCCCCCTTTTATCGTTTTTTTCTCTCTCTCTCAAATGTACGGATTTCCTTTATCGGTCTTTACAACAGTCTCCCTTTCCTATGAGTATCTTTTTAAATTCTGATTCAATGTTAATGATTTTTAATGTGATTTTTCTGCTGATTGTCTGGAACAAGCAACAATTCTGATGGAGTTTCTTTGTCAAAGTCTTTTGCTCCAGGCAAAATCTTTTCTGTCTCAATCTCTTTTAATTACCATCAATATTATTACAAGCTAACCGGTTCACCTCACCTCACCTATCCTCTTCGTGCCTAGTAGCATATAAGGCCCCAATGTAGTCTTTCCTGTCTTTGATGGCTGTCTTCGCTACACCTCATCCATTCAGCTCTAAGCTGTTTCTCTCTTTTTCCACTGTCCTTCTGCATGTTGTTTTGGGTCCTTCTACTCGCCGTTTTTCTTCTGGTTTCCATGTTAACACTGTTTCACATATCCTGATATTCTCCATCCTCAGAAGGTGTCCGATCCATGACCATCTCCTCTGTGTTACTATTTCACTCATTTTCTCAGTTCTAGTTCTATGATGAAGTTCTTCATTCGCAATCTTACGTGGCCATCGTATTCTCATTATCTTTACCCAAACAGTTGTGTTGAAAGGTATTTAGTTTCGTCTTGCCCTTGTTCGTCGTCCACGTTTTTTACCCATACATTAATAGTGAGATGACTTTAAGACTGAATAAGCGCACTTTTGTTTTGATGGAAAAGATAGATAAATTCTATACTTTCCACAACCTGTAGAACTGTGCTCTCACCTTGATTAATCTTCTCTTGATGTCCTTATCACAACCACTTTCTTTTGCAAAACTCCTGCTAAAGATGTGAATTTGTCAACATCTTCAAGTACTTGTTCACTAAACATGACCCCGTTTTCTACTCTAGTGTTCATGTGCATTGTTTAGGTATTTCTGGCAGTCCTACCCTATCTTCGTTCCTTTTAATCTTACTAGTCTTTCTCTGAACATATTGGAGTTTAGATGATAAAGATGCAAAATCCAAATATTCCAGCGTTGTTGTAAAATTCCATCTGATAACTGTTAGTTCTCCAATTCCAGTTCTCCTCATGTCCGAGTCGAATCTACGAAGGCTAATTGATAAGTTGTGAGCCTCATATTTAAGGGTTTGACTTTTGACAGACATATTGCATTATTATTCAACATACCCCCCTTTAGTATCTATACACGCGATGTTTAAGGGTTTCAATGACACTTTTAAAGAAGTCCATTTCTTGACCCTCAGAAAGTCCTTCACTGCATGTATGACGTCAGCATCTGACCGAAAGTGGGTACCGGAAAGGGTCTTTTTTAAATTTTGGAAATAGTCTGATGGATCGAGATCAAGCGAATAAGGCGGATGCTCAATCAATGCAAAGCCACAATCGTTAATGGCAGCCATGTCTATGACAGACTTGTGAGAACGGGCATTTCCCTGGTTAAACAACACACCTTTACTCAGTTTTCTCTGTACTCTGTTCTCTGTATATCATATTCTCACTATTTCTCTCGCTCTATCTGATTTCCAGTCCTCTATCATGTGTTTTATCTTTTTTACGCGCTTCTACTAAGTTCCATGAGTCTTTACTAATCCTTTGCCTTTGTCCTCTCTTTTTGCATCCTTTTGCTATCCTGTTGTATATGTCGTCCAGATGTTTCATAATCTTTTAACTTCTTCATCTGATGTTGCATCTTCAGCTAGCACGTCAAATCTATTTTTTAATCATTGTTGTATAGCTTTGCAGTATCTTACTTCCTCTTTATCGTATCCCTACTCCATGTTTTCCTACTTATTTCTAAGCTTACATGTCAGGAGCTCGTGGTCACTCGCTGCATCAACACCCCGGATTGCTCTGGTATCTAACACTGTGCGATGTTGTTCTGATTCAAGTATATGGTCTATCTAATTCTCGTGTCTTCCATTAAGAGATATCCATGTCAAGTTATGCCTATCTTTATGTGGAAATAGTGTCCCGTTATATAAGCCTATTCACTTGAAATAATTCACAAGTCGCTCACCACTGTCGTTCATCACACCTACTCCTTCCTTACCAAATATGCTTTCGTATCGTGTATGTTCCGTACCCAACTTTGCATTGAACTCTCCAATTACTAGCAGCATATCATGTTTTGGTACCGTTCTATCACTGATTATACCACCTCCATGAATTCGTCTTTTGAATAATCACTAGCCTCATCGTTATAGACTTGTAATACAAATATTTTTATTTATTTTGAAAAGACTTTGACCGCAACTATTCTCTACCTCCTTGACTTCCATTCTATGAGTACCCGTTACTGCTTTTGTCATCAGCATTAACGCCACTCCATCCTGGTGGATCCCATAAAGGTCACAAGATAACTGTATTAATATTTTATACAGTGAAAAGCTATCTACTTCCGAACCAATATCTGACTTCTCTTTTTATTATCATTAAGTGATTATTCGCTTATTGAAAATGACCGTTATCTTAGAATATCTGTTTCTAATATTTTTGGATATATGTATCAAAAGGGAACAAGAGTGATTAGTATAAGTTTAAATAACTTGTTTCGCAATTGTTGTAAAACAAATAAAGTTTATATAAGTACACGAAAATATCATTTTCAACAAACATGCATCTAAAAATAGATAAAAGGGCAGTGCTCGGTTTGTACTTATCAATGGTGTCGCGTGTCAGGTGAACCGTATGGTAGGTTCACCAATTGCACAATAGAAGTCAAAAAAGTTCAAACATCCTTATCTGGAAAATGTCAAATCGCAGTACTTTTATTTTGAAGCAACATATAAAAAAAATTAAATATGTATGAAACAAATGAAACAAATTAAAATGTTGTTGTCAGCTGAAATGTCAAGGAGAAAAGTCTCGCCATAATTAAGGTCACATTGGCGTTTGTCGCCTATAGCCTGATATATATACTTTAAGTTCTGGGCAATTCACATTGGTCAACATAAGATATGTACATTATAGGTGACAATTTTTCAAAAAAAAATCCATTTCCTAGGAGATTTAACGTGGCTTTGCAGCACGTTACCTGAGGCGATATAATTATGTCTATCTAAACGTGTATTTCTTGCTGTTCTACGAAGTCATTTCTATATGAAGAATTAAGAATATCACACATTTTTGGAGTTATCGCCCTTTATTAGGATTTACTTGAGTAACTCTATTCACTTATTCCTTACGAAGAATTTATCTGTATTTTACAAATGTTTACAGATAGAATTATTTCTCAGTCTTTTAATAATCCTCTCCACTCCCATTGTGTACTGTGCCGTACATAAGTACATTGAATTTGCCTTTCCAACCTTCTGTTAACTAACATTATGTGCATGAGTCACCTGACTTGTCATTTAACTAATAATTTGACCGGCAATTGTTGTACTTGTTTATTATTCTAACTACTATTATTCTGAAAATTTTGTTGACTCTCTGTTTTTGAAACTTCTGCAGCTGTGTGATAAACAGTTTGACTAGATATAGGTCATTGTCCCGGAAAGTGCCGCTAAACAAACATCCAATATGAGACCTCCTTGGATTCTTTTGTTTTTGACCTTTAATGAAAAAAAATGTGTACTTGAATCAAGGATGTCGTTCCCTTTTAATACATATATACAAAGATATTAGAAATATCACAAATATAATTTGAACGTATTCTAAAATAACGGTCATTTTCAATAAACGAATAATCTAAATCACTTAATAATGATAAAAAGAGCAGTCAGATATTGGTTTGGAAGTAGATATCTTTTCATTGGAGGGTCATTCAGAAGGGAAATGAATTAATAAACAAAGAAATGAAAAATTCTGAATGAAATTAATGTCAAAAGATTTGAAACGTAATTAATTTATCGATTTTATCAATTTTCCTCAGTGATAAACGGTTTCTGTATTGTTGGTTCGTGAGTACTTTTAAAAAACCATAAATTGATAAAATATCATTTAATCAACCGGTGGTCCGGTGGTCCGGTGGCGCAGTGTTAACGCACTCGCCTTTCACCATCCCCTTTCGTGAAAAGTCTCAACCTTCCCGTAATAAAAACTTAAGTCTTACAGACATTCTGTATACATTTAATCAACACCAGAATGAAGACATTCAGCTATTTTGGATACAAACCAAAAAAGCTGTCTGAAAATTTTATCTGGCCACGATGAAACCATTAGGAGACGATTTCTGGTTTAAGCATTCAATTTCAAATAAATTTTGTTTCATAAAATGATATGTATGAACCAGTTTCAAAGAAACTTTGACCTTGACTCTTTACCCAACGACCTTGACCTTTTAGTCAGATGGTTTGAAGTTATATCCCTAACTTCGCTAGTTTCATAGTGTCATAACCAGATGGTTTATACATACACATAACCTTTCATTTGTTTTTTCGAGTTTATCTATGACGGTGTTTGCAATACCTTACTATCAGAAAATATTTAACAGTCAAGAATGGTAACTATGACATTTGACCTTGGTATGTTGACTTTCAGCTTAAATTCTTAGGTCCTTACAAACTTTGCTTTACAAGCTCAAATAATAAAATACAAAATAAATTTGACCATTGACCGGATGGGTCATTTCAATTCTTGTTTGATTCGGAGCAACCGTCTCAATAAAACCATCACAGATACGGGATGGTTGGGGGATGGAACGGGGACGAGTTCAATTAAGCATGAAATATCGGTCAAACCAACCAATCATATAAATATGGGTCAGACCTAGCTTCTGGTATATATTATTATCTGTACACATTCCTAGTATCCTGTGTTACAATGATGTTGGTTTGATTGATGTGCTGCTGGTTATTATTTCAATACTGACATCAACCAATCGTCTTAGCCTAATATCAACGTCGGGGGAAGAGGTGTGACATAAGCCAGCACAACTCTCCACTCCTCTCAACCACCGCAGCATCACTGTAGTGACCTATTACTACTGAAACCACCAAGTACAGTTAAACTAGTAATATATATAGTGTTGCACGTCCACAGATTTTACTGCTCCCTAAACAAGCAGTTTAAAAATTATTTTATAGTTTGAAATATATCGGTGAACCTCGCTCTCTAATGCTGAATGTTAAGTCTTTTACGCGTCAACTCGCAGCCGCATTGCAGCACAAGAGGTCCGCGGGGCCTGTATTGGCCACAGCTACTGGTTGTTGGTATATCTAGATTAAAACCTATTTGATGTTTTGGAAAATAACGTTTTGATAATCTGGAGAATATTTGTGAATATTCTGGTGGTAAGCGTCGAGAGTTCGGAGGTAAACAAGGACATTTCGGTGTGTTAAAATATTGAATGTTCTTTCACAAATGTTGAAAGTTTAGGGTTTCGCATTCATTCAAAAGAGTTTGGTGGTAAATTTCCGGCTGTCAGTGTTGGGAGAGTGGCCATAAAACATGAAAACTTTGGCAGTAGGTATTGACAGCCTCAAATAAATATAGAAAGTTTGGCGGTAAATGTTGAAAGTTCGGCAGTGAGTGCCTACATTTTCGCAGTGAGTTTTGAGTGATCGGGGTAAAATAGTGAGTGTTTCGCTGTGAATGCAGAAAGTTGGGCGGTGAATGGTGACATTTTGGTGATTAAAGTTAAGAGTGTAACAGTTAGTGGTTAGTAGTATTGACAATTCGCAGGTGTATTAGAAGAGTTGAGTGGTAAATATTTGTATCTTTTAAAGTCACTGTGTTAGTTTCTCAAGTAAATATTGTGAGTACGGCGGAACATGCTTAAAGTTTGGTTAAAAATATTGAGAGTCTAATGATAAATGTTGAAGGTTTGATTGCAAAATAAGTAGTTTTGATGAGAATCCTACAGTTTAGTTCCTCCGATATCATGAATTCTTAAACATGACCGTTCAGACGACCTACTTGTTTCTAGTGCTTCCTTGTCTAGGAACTTGTTGTAGCATGTATACCAATTACCGATGTAAAATATAGTTTGAATCAAGGATAAAATTTAAAGTGGCTGGTTATCTGAAACTACATAGAAAATTAAAACCTCAGCGAGTTTGGATTTAAATACATTATAGGATATGTCTATTACAGGTGTCTGTCGAGAAACTTCAACGAACGATGTGTTTCGGCTCATCGATCATGCTTGAAAGATAAAAAATACATAATAAAGATCTACTAAATAACCTATTGCTTGACATTTCTATTGAGATTTTATTTCACGAGAAAAATAAATGTGTATGTGTTTAATAATTGCACAAATTTATATCACAGTTAGTGTTTACTGTATAATGCTCATATTTCGCAAAGGTAAATTTTCGTGTTTTTCGTTGCTACATGTGAAAATTACTTGCGTTTATTACATTTCATACCACACCATTTAAAGTCACAAGTTCAAACCTGATAGAAAAATCGACAGTCTATATATGTCTACATATTTCCAGATTAATAAAGACACTAACATATCGCCACAGAGGAGTAACAAATATTAAAATGTCCAGCTATCATTTTGACATAAAACAGAATTAGGTTAAAATACTACCAAATATAAAACCACGCTGAGATACAGATAAATAACAGTACTTTTATTAACATTGTATCGAACGTCAGAAACTAGGTTTAAATGATTGGATATGATGATGCACTACCTCTGGTAACAGACTGCCCTGCAGGTAGGGCGTAAACGTGATTGTGATATTCATATGTTTGTCGAGACATGAAAACAACTCGTGTCATTTTTTATTAAATGGGACACAAGAGAAAAGGTAGCGAGGAAAAAGACAACCAGAGTATGTTAAATGACATCAATTGTTAAAAGAAACAACACATTTCAAATGTCAACAGGTGTCAAAAGAAAAAGAGAAACAACATGGCATATGTCAAATGTTAACAGGTGTCAAATGAAACAGAGACACAACATAGCATATGTCAACAGGTGTCAAATGAAACAGAGACACAACAAAGCATATGTCAAATGTCAATAGGTGTCAATAGAAACAGACAGAGAAACAACATATTATATGTCAAATGTCAACAGGTGTCAAAAGAAACAGGGAAACAAATATCATATGTCAAATGTCAACAGCTGTTTAAAGGAAAAAGAGAAACAACATATTATATGTCAAATGTCAATAGGTGTCAAATGAAACAGAGACACAACATAGCATATGTCAAATGTCAATAGGTGTCAATAGAAACAGAGACACAACATATCATATGTCAAATGTCAACACGTGTCAAAGGAAACAGAGAAACAATATATTATATGTCAAATGTCAACAGGTGTTAAAAGAAAAAGAGAAACAACATAGCATATGTCAAATGTCAACAGGTGTCAAATGAAACAGAGACTCAACATATCATATGTCATATGTCAACAGGTGTCAAATGAAACAGAGACACAACATAGCATATGTCAAATGTCAACAGGTGTCAAATGAAACAGAGACTCAACATATCATATGTCATATGTCAACAAGTGTCAAATGAAACAGAGACACAACATAGCATATGTCAAATGTCAACAGGTGTCAAATGAAACAGAGAAACAATATATCATATGTCAAAATGTGTCAAATGAAACACAGGAGCATCAAATTTCAAATGTCAAACAGAACAGATAAATAAGACATATGAGATAATAATATGTCCCAAATCATTTAAATACGTGCATAACTCTTCAAAAAATGCTCTAGTGTAATTCATATATTTCCTTGCAAACGTTACTTAAGAATTGAAATACATCAGTTTCCATTCACATTTTCATATCGTAACCAACACGAGATCGCTTTGAATAAACATAAACAATGATAAAATCTATAACTACGTCAGCATTTTTGTGTCTTACTGTGAAATAATACATTTTTTTCGCCACAGGGATAACTCTGATATCAAATTCCGCACTTGCATGACTCGGGTGTTTTCATGTTGTTAATCGCCGCACTCTACGCTGTCGGCCATCATACAGCGGAACTTGATTACGAACCGGAACTGTTGTCGTAAATACAATCCCTTATGTGTCGTAAGCCGAATGCGACCCTGGAAGAGGCCCCAAGTGCTTTAGTTTGGCATATCTGAGATGATAAATATATGGGTATTTATTTACCTCTACATTATGTAAGAAAACATTTTAATTAGCATAATGGATGGTCCAAATATTCGTAGGAAACACCATGAAAATTCTTGAAGAAATTATGTAAAAAATTTCTGACTATGTAAGTGGAAAGTGATTTTAAATTCAGAACATTCAAACATTCAGAAAAAAACTAAATTAAAAACAAAAATGTTTTTTGTTGTTTTTTAATTGTTGCTATAGGGATGGTGTATTAAGAAAATGAATTGTGCTGTGTCAGTGCCAAGGTGTGCTAAGTATCCTCGAGGGCAAATTAGCTGAGTTATCAGTCAGACGGCTGATAGTGTGCACTGAAGGTCCTTCACAGTAGTTTGACATATAAGTTAACGCAGATACTTTGTAATCTACTTAACACACGAATGACTAACGCCCAACTTACCAAGAAAGATATGGGAAATACCAGAGTAAGAATGATGACGAAATAACGAAAAATATCAAATGTCGTAGCGTAATGAATCAAACTGTCAACACGAAATAACGAAATATATCAAAGTGTCAACACGAAATAACGAAATACACCAAAATTTCAGCACGAAATAACGAAATACACCAAAGTGTCAACACGAAATAACGAAATACACCAAAGTGTCAACACGAAATAACGAAATATGTCAAAGTGTCAACACGAAATAACGAAATATACCAAAGTGTCAACACGAAATAACGAAATATATCAAAGTGTCAACACGAAATAACGAAATATCAAGTGTCAACACGAAATAACGAAATATATCAAAGTGTCAACACCAAAGTGTCAACACGAATAAAATAACGAAATATACCAAAGTGTTTACACGAAATAACAAAATACACCAAAGTGTCAACACGAAATAACGGAATATATCAAATAACGAAATAACGAAATACACCAAAGTGTCAACACGAAATAACGAAATATATCAAAGTGTCAACACAAAATAACGAAATATACCAAAGTGTCAACACGAAATAACGAAATAACGAAATAACGAAATATACCAAAGTGTCAACACGAAATAACGAAATACACCAAAGTGTCAACACGAAATAACGAAATATATCAAAGTGTCAACACGAAATAACGAAATATATCAAAGTGTCAACACGAAATAACGAAATATAACAAAGTGTCAACACGAAATAACGAAATACACCAAAATTTCAGCACGAAATAACGAAATACACCAAAGTGTCAACACGAAATAACGAAATCAACACGAAATAACGAAATATGTCAAAGTGTCAACACGAAATAACGAAATATACCAAAGTGTCAACACGAAATAACGAAATATATCAAAGTGTCAACACGAAATAACGAAATATACCAAAGTGTCAACACGAAATAACGAAATATACCACAGTGTCAACACGAAATAACGAAATACACCAAAGTGTTTACACGAAATAACAAAATACACCAAAGTGTCAACACGAAATAACGGAATATATCAAAGTGTCGACACGAAATAACGAAATACACCAAAGTGTCAACACGAAATAACGAAATATACCACAGTGTCAACACGAAATAACGAAATATATCAAAGTGTCAACACAAAATAACGAAATATACCAAAGTGTCAACACGAAATAACGAAATACACAAAGTGTCAACACGAAATAACGAAATATACCAAAGTGTCAACACGAAATAACGAAATACACCAAAGTGTCAACACGAAATAACGAAATATACCAAAGTGTCAACACGAAATAACGAAATACACCAAAATTTCAACGCGAAATAACAGGATTTATTCATGTGTAAACAAGAAATAAAGAAATATGTTCGTAAGCGTTGTATAAGTTCTACAAGTTGTAGATCACTGAATCAATATACCACTGTCACCGACAAAAGTTGCTTAAAAGTTGATTTTTGTCGTGATAAACCCCTAAGCTAAACGAATTGCCAACGACCTATGCCAGGCCAAGGTCATTTCAAAACAAATCAAATGACATAGACGAAATTCTAGAAGAAAAAGTCTAAAAAATGTTAAATAATATATAAAAAAAAGAGTTAAAACAAAAGCGGATGCAATTAAAACTGTTACAGACAAAATGTCTGGCTTTTCGGTCACGTTTACATATAAAAGTTCGAATAATTACTAAATCTCCCTTAAGATAATCCGGAGTTTTATTGCATTTTAAGTGCAGAAGGAGGGGTTTGAATATAAAACTGTAGGTAGACTCTTGCCAAAGGCTTGCATATTTAAACGATATCATTTTGAACATTGCAACAATTTGAGCGTTCTTGACCAAATTGATTACGAAGCCGATCGTATGGCATTGAAAATACACAGGACTCTTGCAAATGGAAGGAGCACGTTCTGAAGTTGCTCTTAAACGAGGGAAGTAAAACATTTAAATTTGCATGTATACAATGTTTCATTTTACAACCTAAACAGTTAGGCAGAAAACCAATCGTACTATCCCTGCTAACAACGCAATTTCACAAATCAAGTATTTCTATCACTTTGATGGCGAACTGATGTTTTTTTTTTAAATTTTTTTTTCTTCAATTATTTAGTTTTCTGTTATACATGACAGAGTTCTGTTTGTTTTAGTACCCACTGGATCGAAATATAAGTACATCCGTCTCGACATGAAGGACATATTACACTGATATGTCTGTGTTCTGGTATTGAGTAACTTAACTCACCCCCTTGTGAGTTATACATACTGACATACAAGTACATACTCTGTTATAGTCAAATTTCATTCAATCAACACGTATGTAATTCTATAAAATTTTGTCTAAATATAGATAGACTTGCTTTGCCCTATACCTGCCGATTAACCTAGTATAGCGTATTGGTTTCAAAGATATGTATTAATATATGCGACCTCAAACGCGAAATATATATAGCTTTGTCAACTTCAAATTGAATTGAAATGAAACATCCCTCATTTTAATTTCAATGTACAAAGAAAAACAAGTGTAGTCTTGAATATAAAAGGTTTCAATCAACATCCTACCATGAGCATTTTTTATATTATCGTGATTATTTTTGACACATTATTTTTGTTTATAATGCCCTGAATATACAACAAAGCTTATGGGGGAGATATTTTTCATTAGATAACAGGAACATGTATCGGTGCCAGAGCGATCACACTCGGCTAGCAGGGCAGGTGGCTCTGATCAAATGACCGTGAACTGTAGGTACGTTATGTAACACTTTTTGTGAGGGATATATTTGACCGGGGTCAGATAACTGCATTTGTAGATTAAAATTATGACGTTTACCAAAACAGAGATATCCTTTGGAGGCAGAAATACGTCATCAACAGCTCTACAAGGTCAAGGTCATTTATTTCAAAAAGTGTGAACTCCGTTCTCTTAAGAACACTTTTGGAACCTTTTGGTTATAAAATCTTGCGCGTGTGAAGCAGTAAATTTAGAATAGTTTTAGTTAAAATTAGGCAGCCTCCTTGACATAACTGGTGCCCATCTCACTGAACAACACACGAGAGACCCGTCGCATGTAATCCATGTCGGACAATTAGGGTAAAGTAAATTGCCTAAGGACACAACTATTACAACACTGACAGGTCCATTTACCAGATTCCTCACAAACATAAATCGCCACAGGAGCCTTGGTCTTTTACAGTTTATGTTTCTGAGGCTAAAAATTTTCGGATAACTTACCACGTGTTATTTTTTCAGAAAAGAGTGACATTAACACTGATTTGAGACCACCAGACTCGAGAAGAGTGTCAATACCAATTGGGCTGATCTATCTTTCGTTTCCTTTGTTATGTGTTTCTGTTTGTCCAACCATACTTGTTTGACAATGAACCAGGAAACATTTTTACATTGGTCATGGCTTTATTAAATGCCTTCCTTGACGAGGTAATTCTGTGTTCCGACATGGATTTTCTTGACCACGTCAGATGTAAAATTTATTCCTGTGGCCATTACGCGGTCATTGACTCCCATGCGCTCCGCTCTTCCTACAATTTGTAAACATTTTAGACTGCAGGAGATTTTTTCCTGGCTACCTCATGTTTTTACCATTAAAGTTAAAGAACCGAGCTTATCATCTAATGATGTCCTTCATGGCACTTACCTTGACATGAACACGTGCATAGTTTACAAATTTTGACAGTGTAAAAAATGTTGCGTGTTGCATTAACTATTATGTTGTAAACGATTCTACAAAAGTGAGATTTAAAAAAATAATAATCATTTAAAAAAACAAAACACATAAACAATACAAAAACAAATTGAAATTCTATCCTGCGGAGTTTGTGACAGGATCGCTGATACTTGTATTATTTCATTTAAAACTACAAACGTATTTATTTGCATTTTAGCAAAAATTTTTTTTTTCATAAAACAAATGAAACTGGTGATGAGTCCCGTATAAAACAGGTAAAACGTCGTCTTACGTCGAGAGAGTGTTGATTGTAGTCAGCCGAATAGTAAATAGCAAGATTTTAGATATCTCTGACAACACAGATGTCCCTGTCTGACCACGGCACGGTAGTACTAAAAGACCTATCAGAAAATGTCATTAACTTAAACTGTTCATTAGGGGTCGAACAAATGGTCAGTGCAATGCTATTTTACCATAGACACGAAATTCGTGACGTGAAACAACAAAAATATCCCAAGATTAAGCAAAGATCCCTTTATTACAGTTGACTGCTGTACTGTTTGTGACGTACTAAAAGACCCCATCGATGGTAGGGACATTCAAGGACCCCCTAGACGCTTCAGGTATGCGAAGGACAATGCACATGCAGTCCAGTGGTAGTACAGACGGTCTACGACGGTTTGATGACCTTTTTCACGCTAATAGATAAGTAGGATCATACACACGCACGCCGTCTTAGAACGGTGCAATCCGCTTGAGGTGTTCATGAGTTCTTGTTGACAGCTAAGAAACAGTATATAATAATTAAGAAGAACTTATCGTAATATTATAATTATTATCAAATCAATTGAGGGAATTCGATACGGCAATGGCATTACTATTCTCTGTTCAAAGTCACCAAGACATTGCTAATATATGTTTAAGACAAAACAATGACAGCACCCCAAGTCAAGAAAGCCTATCATCACTAAATGTCGGCAAGATATAATGCTAACGACCTAATGCGATATAGTTTTTTGAATTCCTAATGGGAACAATTTTATACTATTGACGCATAGCAAGGTGTCTTTGATTATCTATCTGGTATAATTATTGTAAACACGACATTCGATATCTCTTGGGTATTTGCCAACGTTATCGCTATGTCCAAAGCAGATCGGTTTTGCCAGAGGTGTCCCGGAGGTCGAGAGGTCAACTCGCTGGGTGGGACCACGAGGGAGATAGGACCCACATAGGGGGCTATTCCAGGGGTCCATCAATCCAACAACTCTGTAACTGGACCCTATTGTGTTTGGTTACCTTGATCTATTTTAAACCAGATTGTTAGAAGCGCATGAGTGAGTCCGAATGTTGAACTCTACGGGATGTGTATTACAGTACATATGGTGAGCTGTATTACAGGTGTTCACAGGATTACGGTGTTTAATCTAATAAATTTACATTTGACGTAAAATATTTAGATATACAAAGATTTGATCTTTTATAAAGATTAAAATGTGATGTATTAAATATAAAACATTTTGCACGCGAAGTTTTACCAACTTAGTTTTTTCTCCATTCATCATTGATATCAGAAATTCATAAAACGGGCATCCGATTTGAAACTCTCTGACATGAAAACAAACATGATAAAAACCTATCACAAAATCTAAATCCGCAAATGATAATCGATTGCATCGAGAGCAACTTGAGTAAAGCGTCACGATCAAAGACATGGTTTAGGGATGTCCGCGATCTAAACTTTATCTTAAAAAATATGATATTCTTGTGCAAGTTTATTGAAAAAACTACATTGGTATAATGGTAATTGTTGTATAATGTGTTCATAAATCTAGTTAAGATAAATTCTGAGTTGGAAACCTTAAAACGTGCTGGTTGAATTCGACTTTGAATAATTACAAAGCAACACTACTATTATAGAAATTTATTGACTTGTTGGTATCGATGTTCCCAAAAGGCATGACATTTTCACTGAAGGTATGTCACTTAGTTTAGGACAGTCTCCAACAGTGCATGGTATTTTCTATCTTTCTTTTTTATTCTTTCTTTCTTTTTTCTTTCTTTTTTGTTTACATTGTATTTTCCCGCGAGATAAGGCGCTCAAATGTATGGCAATAACAGCGCATGCCGACTCTCCCTAAAAGATGACATTCTGTTACCAGCCATGACATTTTCTGGAAGATATTTATAATATCTGACTTTCTTCCAGACCATGCTTTTCTCTTACGATACTTAACAGTTATTAAAAGGCATGAAATGCATGGCCTCTGCATGGCGGTATCTCTTAAGACACGACATTTCCGGACAAAACATGACTACCTCACAAGTCATGATTTTTACCTCGCAAGTCACGTTATTCTTTTTTTTTGCATGTATGGCATCCTTAACATACAGCCGCAAAATATCTCGACATTTTCTGAAATTAAAACCTTTTCAGTGTAACACTGCTTTAAAATAGGACAACTGAAACAAGTTGAATTGAAATCATCATGTTCACTGAAGTTTCTTGAAGTTACTTATTTCAAAATGACTTTCTTCATATCTCGGTGTCCCCAATACATCCCGTTATCAATAAGCAAACCTAAGGTATATGGGACAATAATAGATACCTATATACCTAGGCCTATGTACTGTACACAGTGACGTCACCCACAGATATCCTCGTCCAAGTGATTACACTAAATTTGCCAGTCGTCAATGTGAGGCTCTCGTGCCTTTGACATACAAAAACGAATCCCTTTCACGGAGTTTGCACATTTTTCAATGATGACATTTAAGTTAGGGTTATGCCAGAAATGCCGATATATGGTTGAGGCGAACGGACCATACTGCGTTAGCCCTGGGTGTTCCGACATAAAAGTTAGCTAAGCATGAGAATGAATAGGATTTCTGAATACAAATGTAAAATCGAGGTCACGGAGACGCATGTAACCTACGGTAAACCTACAATTAAAGATTCGAATGACATGGTTGGACCTTTTGATGTAATACAGGGGCTATTAAACAAATCTCTCGGGTTTTTACCTTAAAATTATTCTGAGCTCACAAAGCTGGATCGAGAAATACACTGATGTGTATATCCAATTTTCTATTGTGTGAGTTTGTTCAACCTTAGTAAAGTGTATGGCCTGAATTCGCAGACAGTTATCCGAAGTATGTGCTGATATATCCAATTTCAACTACATAATAATGACATTATTTTGAAATTGAAGTCTGATTTGTGACGAGAGTTACCCGCCCTTCCCAGACGACTTTTAGT
Source organism: Ylistrum balloti (assembly GCF_031769215.1). Taxonomy (NCBI): domain Eukaryota; kingdom Metazoa; phylum Mollusca; class Bivalvia; order Pectinida; family Pectinidae; genus Ylistrum; species Ylistrum balloti. The sequence continues at coordinate 1,150,281 of NW_026781993.1, forward strand.
ACGCCAATTTACAGGAGAGACAAGCCAAACTTCCAACATGACGTGACCGGAGGGAGGTCAGGTCAACCTGAAACATTGAGCCAAACTGTACTTTACTGGTGCAGAGTTCTCTTAAAGGAAAGCATTAAAAAAAATAATAGATATCTCAGTAAAATAAATCAATAAATCAAACCATCGATCGGAACTCGATACCTGTTTCAATAAATATTTCATCGTCTAAAGTTTGTGAAAGGATTTGAAAGAAGGGTATTTATATATAAAAACCTATTGAATGGTGTTCAATTGTACACCTTGATTCAAGCGAGAAGTGAAATGTTGAAAATTAAGAAAGTGATTTATTTGAAAATTATTTAGCACTGTTAAAATGTTCATAATCTACTGATTTGTTTGTTTGTTTGTTCGATCGACGTTTGTTTGTTAGGATGATTATATCTCGGTGAAATATTTTAACAGTACGTAACATTTAAATGACGAGAATTTGTCACTTCGAATTTGATGAAAAATCCCATTTGTCTGTTGTACCAAACTATCTTATATTTACATATCAATCTATGTCATGTTTAAATGCGTTTATCGTGATATTAACCTTGTAATGTATGCTACAATAGGTCTCTAGATTTAAGAACTTTAAGTGTAAAACGTTTATACGATTTCTATGATTTATGATGCACTGAAACACGAAATTTTTTTTTTAAAGTAATATGGTAGATATATATTATGAACATATTTGTCGTGAGCCGACAGGCGGAGAAGCGTAATTTGGAATTTGTCGTTGACATATCTAATATACCGCACTGTACAATGATAATCCTCTCTATGTACATGTCTAATGATAAAAAATTGCGCAGAATGGTATAGTAAAGTCTATTTTTACATTTAAAAACCAAAAATTCTGAAGAAAGAGAGAGAGAGGGGAGAGAAAGGGAGAGAGAGAGAGAGAGAGAGAGAGAGAGAGGGGGGGGGGCGGGGAGAGAGAGAATTAGGAATGATCCTTTTCTTCCCACTCCCCGGGTCCCCCTCGACTCCCCATCGCCCGACCCACCCCCTCCACCTCCACCCCTCTTAATTTTTCGAGCTACCCCCGCCACGCCCCCCCCTTCCACACACACACACCCAACCCCTTTGATCCGCTGCTATGTACGTGTATCTATCGATATTGATCCTGACTGTAAGAGGTGATTGAAGGCTTGCTAGTCTCCATCACTATGATTTAATCCTAGTCAACACGTACAGGATACTACCGATCGATGCTCGCTGTAACTTTTCAATGAAATAAAATAGGTTGTTAGATTCACCACCTGACTGGAAAACACACATCAACAAATGTTTGGGTCCCAATTAGAGTATGGATACTTCAACTTGACACTTACTATCACAGAAAATAGATACATGTAATAAAAAAGAGAAATGTTCGTTTTGTTTTGAAATGATTTTTACAAAGTATCATATTCAGCTGAAATATTTGACATGTCATATGAATCCTAATTTGGTGAGAAATCGTGAAGATCGTAAAAAAACGGGACTGATCTTTATCAAGTTAACAAGTCTTTTTCGTGATTATAGAATCATCTTTTTACTTATATATGTGGATTGTAGTTAATTTTATGTGAATTGAACCCGCACGTGGCAGTTGTATAGGTATGCTGTAGCTATACAAAGGTAAATCCCTTTTATCTGTCGAGAGACACCGAGTCAGCGTCTTTGTCAGGTAAAATATGTGGTTAGCATGTCTTGGCGGACGTATAAAAGCTGATTGCTGTATACCTCTATTCCCCATCACCTCACACGGCTTTAGAATGCTGTTATATGACTCGCGAAAGGACGCCGGTCTATCGTTGATTTTCCTATTGGTATCTTTTTTCAAAACGTCTGCATATGAAAAAAGGGACGTATGCCACATCTATGATACATATTATTATATATCATAATTATCATACGTCCCTGGTGAAAACAAATTATACATTGATGCATGCTGTATAGAATAATGAGATTCAATTTCATATAATATTTATGCAAGTTATTTTTGCAATCCTCGGGCAAATCATAGTTAAAGTCGTGTCTAGCATTATACATCATTTAAGATGGAAACTTATCATGAACCTATGTTCTTTTGATATAATTAACGTAACGGTAAATTGATTCTGTGCCTTCGCGTTACAGCGCAAACATCTCTAGAATAACTTCTAGCAAAAGTTGTGATCTGAATCTCTATGGTCATATTTATTTATTTATCTTTAATTAACCCCTTTGATAGGCATGAAAGAAGAATGATATACTGCTACTATGGTTCAATAACATGTCACAATAGGGAGAGTTATCTCCCTTGAACATTGCTCTTTAAAATGGCGAAATACTTACTCAATTGAAAACATGTTCATTATTTAATTTTTTTTTCTCTGTAACCAGTTTACCAGAATAAAGACTCCATCCTAAGTTTTGTAATCCTGATAAATATACTAGCCACAATATATCACTCTGCTAGGGAGAACTTCTCTTTATCTCGATCGATTGAACATCAGACTTGCAAGCCAGAAGTCCCTGGTTCGAATCCTCGAGGAGGCATTGAAATAGACATTTGTAACAGATGGGAAACAGGCCAAATATCACGGTCATAGAAAGATATAGAGATTGTGTTCCTCTGATGTTGACGTGTATATTTTTGTCCCGTCTTCAAAAGCAATAACACCCGGAGAACTCGTGCCAGTCAGATAATCCGTCCGCATGGGGTTGTTGAGCAATAATTTAAGATTAATGCATCCATACATTCTATAGAAATATATTTGAAATGAGTTTTTTTTCCATTGGTAAATTCCATCGATAATTTGGAGCGAATACCAATTAAGGAAAATTGACTTTTTCTACAATACACAACACCCTCATCTTTTTAAAATTTGTTTAACAGAGTCAGAATATACAACAAATAAAGAGCTATGTTAGACAAAGAAATTGGGCCAGAGCCAGACCATACAAAAGGTTGAGCTGAATAATAGTGAAAAATAACGATTCTTTCCTTTAATTTAAAATTTATTCCGGAAAAAAAAATCTTCAAAAAAAAATACTGCTTTGATGATTAATTCAGAGCGAATTTTTAGTCGTAATAAGACAACTTGAAAGATGAATAACATTATAGAAATGAAAATCTAAGAAATATAGTACGCCTTTTTGTGACTATAATGCCATTCCGTTGTCACAATACAGAGGGCCACGATAGCCCTGCAGGTAGACAATCCAACGTTACAACGTTAGGTTAAGAACCGCGGTTAGTGGTTCGATCTCTTCTGGGCATGGTTTGTGTTTCTATTGAAACAGCGGTAAGTCGCGGACCGTACTGTGTTCTTGGACGATGATGATCAGTGAAGCAACCATCGACTGAGGTATTACAGGGAGATTCTTTCACAGCCATGTAATCAAACTTCAACACAACAATATTTGTCTAACACTTAAAAACTAAACTCCAAACGACGGAATTATTTGAACGTTGCTAGTTTTGTAGGCATGTACAAAATATTTTAATCCTATCAAGAATTGAAAAACTGGGAGTTGGAAGATGATATGCTGTTCAGTGCGGATTCAACTGATTAACGTTATTGAGGTCTAATTGTCGTGGTTTATGTCCACTAAATCTCGATTGTTGACCACAAGAATGACTTATAGGCCCATGTATAGGTAACATGACTCGCTTTAAGAGCAATGGTCAAGGAATGCTATTATATTTACCATTGGTCATTATAGATTTTATCTCGATTTAAAATGACCACTAAAGACACAGAAAGAGTCGGTATTGAAATAAATCTCTGTAATGACATACGTATCCTACCGCGTTCTAAAGAGATTGACCAATGGTCAGTGATACCTCATTATTGGACATATGGAACCTCCTGTTGGACTGGTCATCTTCTAGTATTCTTTGTTGCTGATTGAAGTAGATTGATTGGTTCTTCCTACGAATTGAAACTCTTGACCGCAGTGGTCAAGTACTTAAACTCACTAATTCTCTAACCATAGGACTAGTCACGGAACCAATAGTGGAATGTGTATTGATGACTTAAGGCCAGTGTAGTCCGTTATGTAAGCATGAACTTTGTACACTTTTAAGGCCATTTGACTATCACTACGTGAATAATTCAAGCCTAGTTCCAAACATCTTTCTTTCTGTCGTTCTTTCTTTCTTTCTTTCACTTATCATTATCATTTACCAGCAGAAGCTTAACAAAGCGATTTTTTTTAACTCTGAGAGATGTTTACCCTTTTGTGTGTATTATGCTATGTATATTTATACACGTTAAAAATATATTGCTTAGTTTTAAATTTTCCGAAATATGAAATATCTTACCGTGAAATAAAGTTCTCTTATTGACGGCCGTTCAGAATTTAGATCCCAACGTTTTATCCGGTCTGACGAACAAAACTATAATTGGCGTGATCTTACATGAAGTTACTACAATACCTATCTGCGTAGCTGTATAAATGGGTACGCGTTGAGTGGTAAACTGTGACTAACGTATAACTGGTGTCAAATTTTAGTAAAGCTGTAGTGTTTACCTGTTTTAGAATTTTCGTAATGTTTTTTGTTGTTGTCGTTGTATGTTGTTGTTTTCTCTGATGTTTTGTTTACAATACTCGGCGTGTTTCCTTTGTGTGGTGATTTTTTTATTATTATTGACGAGAGAGAGAGAGAGGGGATGATATTAGAAGAAACATAACCCATGTTTTACCTTGACAAAAAAAGGCCATAATGTGTTTGATGATTTCTCACGTGTGAAAAGATAAAGAGTGTTTGACATGCTCTATTCGATAAAGTACATACAGTCACGTGTGCATGTAGGTATACAGATTGTAGTATAGGTCATTCTGAGGTTGATGACCGCCTTCTCCCGCCAGCTCCATCATTTGTGAATAGACATCACAAAGACATTTTTATGTCAAACTCCTTTAATAAGAAGGATTGCCTATACATGTGTGTACCATCTTGTCGAGGGGAGGGAGAAAGGGGGTCAAATTAAAAGGGACAGATGTACAAAGAAATAACACGAACAAGACTACGATGGTTTTTAATCATCATTTTCCAGTCAAACTCCGATATACTTCATCATGGTGTTTCTTTGTCTCCTTGTCCGCCGGGTCACACCCATGCCGATACCTACATGTCAGGTTGACCACAAATGGCGTCTCTGAACCATAGGAGTCGCCATTTTTCTTAGCGGGTAGGTGTTAGATTTGGCCGCACTAAGCATCAGTGGATGTATTTGATTGTCTGGAGTACATACAAATACATTATAAGACGGACCCCAGGGAGCTTGTAGTAATGGCTTTCACGATAAAATATGTACTCTGTTTAGCTTTTCCGTCTATTCCGTAAAATAGACAGAAGGCTGTGAATACTCCTCCTTTTCACGCCTGTAAAACCCCTCGCGGTTCTCCACTGTAGGCCCAACATCACCGATCATTAGCGAAATCACACTTCGTCGTATCATTTATTCACATCTCGTCATGTTTTCTGAAACATTCTTTTTTTATCCTTCAGGAACTTTTTGATAAGTTAGCATATACAGCACTCACGGGAAATACTATTTTTCAAAACAACATAATTTTAAAAATCAAACTGAAATGAGAAATTCCCGGTGTTGTAAAAACTTAATCATTTTAGATGTTTATTTGTATGGTTAGATCTGTTTCGATATAGAGACTGATTTTTATCAAAGCACTGCGCCTTAACCTTACATTACAGAGCTTTTTCTACGATGTTACCATCAATTAACAACATCATACAGAATAATGAAGGTGCTTAAACGTTGAGGTAATGTTGGTCAGAACGACATGGCGAGGTATTAAAAGTTAATTAAATGCCTGTCTTATCGCTAACGATCAGCCATTTTATTGGTCGGTCGAGACACAAATAACAGGCAGGAGCTATCCTTGAGGTGTGGAGTGTCTTCTGGCCAGAGGGCAAGGTCACTACCATCGATGTATATAATTATTGCCTATATCGAAATCTCTTAAAGCTCTCCTCTCCTACTCTCGACTCAAAATTTTACAAAAATGAAACATCGTTTCATTAAAATGAATATCATTTCATCGATTAAGTATTTTTGTGTGCGTGTGAATGATGCTATTGTAATGAAGGGATTCGACAGAATCTGAGAAATGTTACCTAACCCTTTGTTATTTGCGAAAACACAACGTTCCAACTAAAACAAAACTAAACCTCTATTAGAACTTATAAAACATTATCTCCACGGACATCATGATTTATTTCAGTCAAGACTGGACACATTTCCAGGTTGATGTGTAAAACACCACCTCCACGGACAGCCTGATTTATTTCAGTCAAGATGGATATGTTTCTAGGTTGATGTATAAGACACCATCTCCACGGACATCATGATTTATTTCAGTCAAGCCTGGATATGTTTCCAGGTTGATGTGTAAGACACCACCTCCACGGACATCATGATTTATTTCAGTCAAGACTGGATACGTTTCCAGGTTGATGTATAAGACACCACCTCCACGGACAGCCTGATTTATTTCAGTCAAGATGGATATGTTTCCAGGTTGATGTATAAGACACCATCTCCACGGACATCATGATTTATTTCAATCAAGACTGGACACATTTCCAGGTTGATGTGTAAAACACCACGTCCACGGACAGCTTGATTTATTTCAGTTAAGACTGTATATGTTTCCAGGTTGATATATAAGACACCACCTCCACGGACATCATGATTTATTTCAGTCAAGACTGTATATGTTTCCAGGTTGATGTATAAGACACCACCTCCACGGACAGCCTGATTTATTTCAGTCAAGACTGGACACATTTCCAGGTTGATGTGTAAAACACCACGTCCACGGACAGCCTGATTTATTTCAGTCAAGACTGTATATGTTTCCTGGTTGATGTATAAGACACCACCTCCACGGACATCATGATTTATTTCAGTCAAGACTGTATATGATTCCAGGTTGATGTATAAGACACCACCTCCACGGACAGCCTGATTTATTTCAGTCAAGACTGGACACATTTCCAGGTTGATGTGTAAAACACCACCTCCACGGACAGCCTGATTTATTTCAGTCAAGACTGGATACGTTTCCAGGTTGATGTATCAGACACCACCTCCACGGACATCATGATTTATTTCAGTCAAGACTGTATATGTTTCCAGGTTGATGTATAAGATACCACCTCCGCGGACAGCCTGATTTATTTCAGTCAAGACTGGACACATTTCCAGGTTGATGTGTAAAACACCACGTCCACGGACAGCCTGATTTATTTCAGTCAAGACTGGATACGTTTCCAGATTGATGTATAAAACACCACCTCCACGGACAGCCTTATTTATTTCAGTCAAGACTGGATACGTTTCCAGGTTGATGTATAAGACACCACCTCCACCGTCAGCCCGATTTATTTCAGTCAAGACTGTATATGTTTCCAGGTTGATGTATAAGACACCACCTCCACGGACAGCCTGATTTATTTCAGTCAAGACTGGACACATTTCCAGGTTGATGTGTAAAACACCACCTCCACGGACAGCCTGATTTATTTCAGTCAAGACTGGATACGTTTCCAGGTTGATGTATCAGACACCACCTCCACGGACATCATGATTTATTTCAGTCAAGACTGTATATGTTTCCAGGTTGATGTATAAGATACCACCTCCGCGGACAGCCTGATTTATTTCAGTCAAGACTGGATACGTTTCCAGGTTGATGTGTAAGACACCACCTCCAGGGACAGCCTGATTTATTTCAGTCAAGATGGATATGTTTCCAGGTTGATGTATAAGACACCACCTCCACGGACAGTGATTGTAGTGTTCATCTGGTGTTATATATACATCCCTGTAGTGTTACATTGGTGTTATATATACATCCTTGTAGTGTTACAGTGATTGGTGTAATATATACATCCCTGTAGTGTTACAGTGGTATTATATAAACATCCATGTAGTGTTACAGTGGTGTTATATATACATTCCTGTAGTGTTACAGTGGTGTTATATATACATCCCTGTAGTGTTACAGTGACTGGTGTTATATATACATCCCTGTAGTGTTACAGTGACTGGTGTTATATATACATCCCTGTAGTGTTACAGTGACTGGTGTTATATATACATCCCTGTAGTGTAACAGTGACTGGTGTTATATATACATCCCTCTAGTGTTACATTGGTGTTATATATACATCCCTCTAGTGTTACATTGGTGTTATATATACATCCTTGTAGTGTTGCAGTGACTGGTGTTATATATACATCACTGTGGTTTTCAGTGACTGGTGTTATATATACATCCCTGTAGTGTTACAGTGACTGGTGTTATATATACATCCCTGTAGTGTTACAGTGACTGGTGTTATATATACATCCCTGTAGTGTTACAGTGGTGTTATATATACATCCTTGTAGTGTTACAGTGACTGGTGTTATATATACATCCCTGTAGTGTTACAGTGGTGTTATATATACATCCATGTAGTGTAACAATGGTGTTATATATACATCCCTGTAGTGTTACAGTGACTGTTGTTATATATACATCCCTGTAGTGTTACAGTGACTGGTGTTATATATACATCCTTGTAGTGTTACAGTGACTGGTGTAATATATACATCCCTGTAATGTTACAGTGGTGTTATATATACATCCATGTAGTGTTACAGTGACAGTTGTTATATATACATCCTTGTAGTGTTACAGTGACTGGTGTTATATATACATCCCTGTAGTGTTACAGTGACTGGTGTTATATATACATCCCTGTAGTGTTTCAGTGACTGTTGTTATATATACATCCCTGTAGTGTTACAGTGACTGGTGTTATATATACATCCCTGTAGTGTTTCAGTGACTGTTGTTATATATACATCCCTGTAGTGTTACAGTGACTGGTGTTATATATACATCCTTGTAGTGTTACAGTGACTAGTGTTATATATACATCCCTGTAGTGTTACAGTGGTGTTATATATACATCCTTGTAGTGTTACAGTGACTGGTGTTATATATACATCCCTGTAGTGTTACAGTGGTGTTATATATACATCCCTGCAGTGTGTTATATATACATCCCTGCAGTGTTACAGTGATGTTATATATACATCCCTGTAGTGTTACAGTGACTGGTGTTATATATACATCCCTGTAGTGTTACAGTGACTGGTGTTATATATACATCCCTGTAGTGTTACAGTGACTGGTGTTATATATACATCCCTTTAGTGTTACAGTGACTGGTGTTATATATACATCCCTGTAGTGTTACAGTGGTGTTATATATACATCCTTGTAGTGTTGCAGTGACTGGTGTTATATATACATCACTGTGGTTTTCAGTGACTGGTGTTATATATACATCCCTGTAGTGTTACCGTGGTTTTATATATACATCCCTGGAGTGTTACAGTGACTGGTGTTATATATACATCCCATTAGTGTTACAGTGACTGGTGTTATATATACATCCCTGTAGTGTTTCAGTGACTGGTGTTATATATACATCCCTGTAGTGTTACAGTGGTGTTATATATACATCCCTGTAGTGTTACAGTGATGTTATATATACATCCCTGTAGTGTTACAGTGACTGGTGTTATATATACATCCCTGTAGTGTTACAGTGGTGTTATATATACATCCCTGTAGTGTTACAGTGGTGTTATATATACATCCCTGTAGTGTTACAGTGACTGGTGTTATATATACATCCCTGTAGTGTTACAGTGACTGGTGTTATATATACATCCCTGTAGTGTTACATTGGTGTTATATACACATCCTTATAGTGTTACAGTGACTGGTGTTATATATACATCTCTGTAGTGTTACAGTGACTGGTGTTATATATACATCCCTGTAGTGTTACAGTGGTGTTATATATACATCCTTGTAGTGTTACAGTGACTGGTGTTATATATACATCGACTGGTGTTATATATACATCACAGTAGTGTTACAGTGGTGTTATATATACATCCGTGTAGTGTTACATTGACTGGTGTTATATATACATCCCTGTAGTGTTACAGTGGTGTTATATATACATCCCTGTAGTGTTACAGTGACTGGTGTTATATATACATCCCTGTAGTGTTACAGTGACTGGTGTTATATATACATCCCTGTAGTGTTACAGTGACTGGTGTTATATATACATCACTGTAGTGTTACAGTGACTGGTGTTATATATACATCCCTGGTGTTATATATACATCCCTGTAGTGTTACAGTGACTGGTGTTATATATACATCCCTCTAGTGTTACATTGGTGTTATATATACATCCTTGTAGTGTTACAGTGACTGGTGTTATATATACATCCTTGTAGTGTTACAGTGACTGGTGTTATATATACATCTGTAGTGTTACAGTGTAGTATATATACAGTGACTGGTGTTATATATACATCCCTGTAGTGTTACAGTGACTGGTGTTATATATACATCCCTGTAGTGTTACAGTGACTGGTGTTATATATACAGTGACTGGTGTTATATATACATCCCTGTAGTGTTACAGTGTGGTGTTATATATACATCCCTGTAGTGTTACAGTGACTGGTGTTATATATACATCCCGGTAGTGTTACAGTGACTGGTGTTATATATACATCCCTGTAGTGTTACAGTGACTGGTGTTATATATACATCCCTGTAGTGTTACAGTGACTGGTGTTATATATACATCCCTGTAGTGTTACAGTGGTGTTATATATACATCCATGTAGTGTAACAATGGTGTTATATATACCTCCCTGTAGTGTTACAGTGACTGGTGTTATATATACATCCCTGTAGTGTTACAGTGACTGGTGTTATATATACATCCCTGTAGTGTTACAGTGACTGGTGTTATATATACATCCTTATAGTGTTACAGTGACTGGTGTTATTTATACATCCCTGTAGTGTTACAGTGACTAGTGTTATATATACATCCCTGTAGTGTTACAGTGGTGTTATATATACATCCCTGTAGTGTTACAGTGACTGGTGTTATATATACATCCCATTAGTGTTACAGTGACTGGTGTTATATATACATCCCTGTAGTGTTTCAGTGACTGTTGTTATATATACATTCCTGTAGTGTTACAGTGACTGGTGTTATATATCCATCCCTGTAGTTTTACAGTGGTGTTATATATACATCACAGTAGTGTTACAGTGGTGTTATATATACATCCAGGTAGTGTTACCATGGTGTTATCAATACATCAATGTAGTGTTACGGTGACTGGTGTTATGTATACATCCCTGTAGTGTAACAGTGACTGGTGTTATATATACATCCCTGTAGTGTTACAGTGACTGGTGTTATATATACATCCCTGTAGTGTTACAGTGACTGGTGTTATATATACATCCCATTAGTGTTACAGTGACTTGTGTTATATATACATCCCTGTAGTGTTACAGTGTTACAGTGACTGGTGTTATATATACATCCCTGTAGTGTTACAGTGGTGTTATATATACATCCCTGTAGTGATACATCCCTGTAGTGTTACATTGGTGTTATATATACATCCCTGTAGTGTTACAGTGACTGGTGTTACATATACATCCCTGTAGTGTTACAGTGGTGTTATATATACATCCCTGTAGTGTTACAGTGACTGGTGTTAGGTATACATCCCTATAGTGTTATAGTGACTGGTGTTATATATACATCCCTGTAGTGTTACAGTGACTGGTGTTATATATACATCCCTGTAGTGTAACAGTGACTGGTGTTATATATACATCCCTGTAGTGTTACAGTGGTGTTATATATACATCCCTGTAGTGTTACAGTGACTGGTGTTATATATACATCCCTGTAGTGTTACAGTGACTGGTGTTATATATACATCCCTGTAGTGTTACAGTGGTGTTATATATACATCCTTGTAGTGTTACAGTGACTGGTGTTATATATACATCCCTGTAGTGTTACAGTGACTGGTGTTATATATACATCCCTGTAGTGTTACAGTGACTGGTGTTATATATACATCCCTGTAGTGTTACAGTGACTGGTGTTATATATACATCCCTGTAGTGTTACAGTGACTGGTGTTATATATACATCCCTGTAGTGTTACAGTGACTGGTGTTATATATACATCCCTGTAGTGTTACAGTGACTGGTGTTATATATACATCCCTGTAGTGTTACAGTGACTGGTGTTATATATACATCCCTGTAGTGTTACAGTGACTGGTGTTATATATACATCCCATTAGTGTTACAGTGACTGGTGTTATATATACATCCCTGTAGTGTTACAGTGACTGGTGTTATATATACATCCCTGTAGTGTTACAGTGACTGGTGTTATATATACATCCCTGTAGTGTTACAGTGGTGTTATATATACATTCCTGTAGTGTTACAGTGATAGATGTTATATATACATCCCTGTAGTGTTACAGTGGTGTTATATATACATCCCTGTAGTGTTACAGTGGTGTTATATATACATCCCTGTAGTGTTACAGTGACTGGTGTTATATATACATCCCTGTAGTGTTACAGTGGTGTTATATATACATCCTTGTAGTGTTACAGTGACTGGTGTTATATATACATCCTTGTAGTGTTACATTGGTGTTATATACACATCCTTGTAGTGTTACAGTGACTGGTGTTATATATACATCGCGGTACTGTTACAGTGGTGTTACATATACATCCCTGTAGTGTTACAGTGATGTTATATATACATCCCTGTAGTGTTACAGTGACTGGTGTTATATATACATCCCTGTAGTGTTACAGTGACTGGTGTTATATATACATCCCTGTAGTGTTACAGTGACTGGTGTTATATATACATCCATGTACAGTGGTGTTATATATACATCCCTGTAGTGTTACAGTGGTGTTATATATACATTCCTGTCGTGTTACAGTGACTGGTGTTATATATACATCCCTGTTGTGTTGCAGTGACTGGTGTTATATATAGATCCCTGTAGTGTTACAGTGGTGTTATATATACATCCTTGTAGTGTTACAGTGTTGTTATATATACATCCCAGTGTTTCAGTGATGTTATATATACATCCCTGTAGTGTTACAGTGACTGGTGTTATATATACATCCCTGTAGTGTTACAGTGACTGGTGTTATATATACATCCCTGTAGTGTTACAGTGACTGGTGTTATATATACATCCCTGTAGTGTTACAGTGGTGTTATATATACATCCCTGTAGTGTTACAGTGACTGGTGTTATATATACATCCCTGTAGTGTTACAGTGACTGGTGTTATATATACATCCCTGTAGTGTTACAGTGACTGGTGTTATATATACATCCCTACAGTGACTGGTGTTATATATACATCCCTGTAGTGTTACAGTGGTGTTATATATACATCCCTGTAGTGTTACAGTGACTGGTGTTATATATACATCCCTGTAGTGTTACAGTGGTGTTATATATACATCATTAAAACTGTTGTTGATATATAGATACTAAATATATTTGAAACCTTAATTACATGACCTATTTGTTATATATACATCCTTTGTGACTGTGGTGTGACAATATATATCAGAAGGCTGCCGTGTCAGAACTTCACAGGCATAAACCAAATGCGTTAATGACCTAAACAACTAGTTGTTATATATCTGGGTCCACTGTAGTGTTTCAGTGACTGGTGTTATATATACATCCCGCCATTGCTTAGTTACCCTGTAGTTTCATAGCAACACTTTTCACACCTGGTTAGATTCTGGGTAACATAGAAATGTGGATATTCATGTCTAGTAGACATTTTCTAGTTTAATTCGACATTGTATGGAGAAGGTAATTGGAAACCAAAATATATGATTTTATTTTATCGAAATCGAATACACAGGATATTTCGCTTTCATGTTGTCATATACGGAAACAATTAAAAGGCATTCTGGAATCAAAATAAATATATTGTTCTTTTAATATGAACAATTAAAATGTGACACATTGATTTCAGTGATGAAATATACATCTAAAGGAACAATTGTCTCAGATTGACACAAAAAAGCGCAATCGATTTCTTAGTATAAATGCGTCGTGTATCTATCATCTACACGGATATGAGACAGTCCTTCATTGATAAATATTTGATATTTAAAGGTGCATAACCTTTGGTATTTGTATCTTGTCTACAAAGTTTAAATTCTCCGACGTTGTATCAGAGCGGAAGGTTTCTCTCAATTTCGTGCAGAAATTAAAGTATGGTCAGACAGACATGGTATACACGCCGATTGAAATGATTTGAAATTAAAAAAAACCTGTATTTGTGACCACAGAAACAAGATAATCATTTAGTGCTTGTACAAGAATTAAACACGTTGAAAGAGTTGTCGTTAATTTTACACATATCATTCAACTGAATTCAGACATCTGAAACGACAAGATTCCTCGAAAGGAATATAGAAGTATGTATGTCCTCGAAAGGAATATAGAAATATGTATGTCCTCGAAAGGAATATAGAAGTATGTATGTCCTCGAAAGGAATATAAAAGTATGTATCTGTATGTCCTCGAAAGGAATATAGAAGTATGTATGTCCTCGAAAGGAATATAGAAGTATGTATGTCCTCGAAAGGAATATAGAAATATGTATCTGTATGACCTCGAAAGGAATATAGAAATATGTATGTCCTCGAAAGGAATATAGAAGTATGTATCTGTATGTCCTCGAAAGGAATAAAGAAATATGTATGTCCTCGAAAGGAATATAGAAGTATGTATCTGTATGTCCTCGAAAGGAATATAGAAGTATGTATCTGTATGTCCTCGAAAGGAATAAAGAAATATGTATGTCCTCGAAAGGTGACTCATGCCATAAATATCTCCATTTTTTCAGAAATTGTTTATCTTAAGTAAGATATTTGTATATAAACAACGAATACATACCATGTTATAGAGTTGCTGTATAATTTATATTTATCAGTCTCTCCGAGGGAGTGCAGTTTGAGTAACAAATGAAACGCTTTACCTATTTTCAGAAGGAATTAGGCGAACGTTGTAATAATTAACAATTAGGAAAAATATTTCGTAATAAAACCCAATGATGTACACAACTTACAAGGAATTTGTTTATATGTACAGAAATGATATCAATTAAACCAGTATTTTACCTCCAGAGTCTTTTTTCTACAACAGATTTTCAATTAAAAACATATATTAGGAAGTTGAAAACAAGCTGAGCTATGTCTCCACACGAGGTAAACTTTTTTCAGGACCTGACGAAGGACAGGATGATATTAAGTATTAAGTATAATATGAAGTATTCGTTTCAACCTATTCACAGGGTTTATTTATATCAAGTTAGTTGAAAACGTTTCGCCTTTATTGAAGGCGTAGGATATTAAATAACCCCTTATATTTACACCTATTCAGAGCACTTACTTAACAAAATAGGGTCATATATGATGCTTACATCTTAACCCAATGGTGTTTCAATGATAACAATCTGGTCATCATCATCTGTTGTCTTTGAAATGACCTTATAGCAAATACATTGAAATGAAATGACGGTCTGAAATTACTCATAACATGCTTTGAAAAGAAGAGGAAAATCTTATGTTATGATGGAATGGAAAACATTCTTCCTTACCCATAACTGCCTTAAAAGTGTGCTGGCATTTGGTCAAAAATACATACAATTTACATTCTTGTTTAATTAAGAAATATCTCCAAACACGGATATACATAAGCTGATATGACGTGTATCACTGTACACATTAAAATACCAAGCTATGTCACAAAACAGCTGTGACTGTCTGCAATGCATATTTTTCGTCTCCCTGATTTTGTAAGATGGTTCATGCATGCAGAAAAAATGAGGATTTTTGATTAATGAATGTGTAAGGTTTTACTAACCTTGCTAACAAAAATGTAGATACTCATAGTCACATCAAATCAACGCAGTTTCTATAGTCTGTTTCGTTTATGAAAAGCTGTTTGTTTAAGTAGATGCGTGTACTAATCACAATTAACAGACTGGTTGTTATACTTTTTGTGTCAAGTCGTTGTAAAAAATCTAATCAAAGATTTTAAACAGTATTTTTGTTTTTATGAATTTGTTTCTTTTTGACGTGAGAAACGAACGCAAAAAAAGAAAACATGATTTCTAAATCATTGGTAGTTAAGTACCTAATGATTGCAGGGAAAACGTATCATTTTGTTCCGGTATTTACATCAACGGCAATGATTTATAGATTGAACAACATTTCTGTAATATTCATAAGTCTATTGACAGTTCCATTCAACAACTACGACAGCGACGACAACAACAGTAGCAATAACAACAACGAAAGCAGCGACGACAACGTCAACAACAATAGAGATACATATATACTTCCGGTAATCATATTAGACTGAGAAAAAGTTGTACCATAGGAATGTGACAATTAGAAATGATCCGGGAATTTCCGTTATAATTCATGTGTATCATCACGTCGTCATTACTTCCCAAACATTACGTAAACAACGGAAAAGTTTTAGATAGTAAAACATACTAATTTGATTGACCTAGTTAACACTATTGTTTGCTCTCAAAATATCAGTAGGTTAACCTATCAATAGACTTATTCTGATATACTTTTGTCGTATAACTTTTCGTTTTTAATCAGATGCCATTTAGAAAACACTATATTCAACCAATGGGAAACTTCACATTCTGCCTTCTATATCACTACAAACAACCTGCACCAACAGCCTCCTATTTCTAAACGGTCTGTACCCGTTTTATTTCGTTTATACAGGAACGTCCAGGTAGCAAAACAATCGTAAGGTTTTATTTATCGCATCCTGTTACTTCGTTTATGTCGGAGATCCAAAAAGGTGCACTGTGTACACACATAACAGGTTTTGAGACAAGCCGGCGTCAAGACGTCTATCAACATAAGTCTTGTTCAACCAGACGCTTGATCATTCCGTAATTGCGTAACGTGCGCAGACAACAAAAAACGTAGACAATACAATTTCTGCACAGTCGCCAAGACACCGAAATATTTAAACATATTCAGGGATGAGAATAAGAAAATTACATTTGAAAACAGAAGAAGATTTACCACAAATTATATACCGATCATAAACATAAAACAAAACAACTATTTATATTTGGAGTAAATATTTGTTTTATTCAATACATACAGTGTACAAAGTGAACAGTTTTCTAAATATATCAACGCCTGCCGCTAGATTGAAATCCGTGTTTAACACAGAGTTGAAACAGCTGGACAACTCTGAGATAACGCGAGAATCGATGAATATAACAATTAAAAAAATCAGTTTAACATTGTAAATATCTACCACCGAAGTGAAAGTGAAAGTGAAACCCCATGCGACTTCCATGATTGTTTACTTGTCGTTATGAGACGGATGGTTGATAAATGTACATAATTTTAATGTGAATATGGACCTGATCTGGACTTTATCACAGGGACCTGATAATTTGTTATAGTCCAGGGTGAATATGGACCTGATCTGGTCTGTATCACAGGGGCCTAATAATTTGCTACAGTCCAGGGTGAATATGGACCTGATCTGGTCTGTAACACAGGGGCCTGATAATTTGCTACAGGCCAGGGTGAATATGGACCTGCTGCGGCCTGTATAACAGGGACCTGATAATTTGTTCGAGCCAAGGTTGAATATGAACCCATTCTAGTTATAAAAATGTATTATAGGATTTAGGAGTTGGACCAATATTCAATAAAAGGACACACTTCTATAAGCATTGTATAAGTGTATATTGATATATCACACACCTTACCACCCCATCACCACAGCATCCCCTTTCCTTCTGCTTTCAAGGAAAACAAATTGGTTAGAAGATTAGCATGTCCCTGTGACATCACTCGGTAATCGTACAATTTATATGTATATATATCGAACCTTAGATTTAAATTTCTTATGAACTCTTCGCCGTTCATTTTTTCCAAATTACAGTCCTTACTTTTTAAATATTCAAAAATAATAATGAGTTTCTTAACTAAAATGTTGTGATATTAATAAAAAAAACATGGTTTCTGTTTCTAAATATAGATGATATTAGCTAAAGGATAGATTTACTTACATAAATAATTATTAAGTATTATTTTTTCTTTACATCAAATTCACAAGCGCGTGGTGCTGTGCCAAGTCTGGTAAGTTTGACGTATTGTGTCAACGTAATATATATTTATTACATACTGCCTTAAAATCTGACATTTCGGAAATCCCCAGTGGTACATCTATTGTGTTTTTACTCTGTTGAGGAAAGCGACGGGTGTAGGCGTGGTCCAGAAATTGGGAAACAAAAGTCTAGGCGAGCATTTGTAGACATCTTTCTTTCGGGTTGAAAGGTTCAGAATGTCGATATTTGGTGTGAAAATTACTGACTGTATGCAAGTGAGTTTAGGCTTTCTGTACTTCTATAAGTTATCCGTTGTTCTCAAAAGTCAATATTTAACACTTAACTTTTGTAAATAGTTAAATTAATCTAAATTAAGACCAACATTATCAGTATTTTTATAAATAAATCAGGCCTTGACATGTTCTTTTGTTAGCTGGAATATATGTTTGTTGTTGAAATATAAATATCTCGGTATAGGTATGTGTACCTTCAATTCAAATATTGGTAAATATTATCCTTCACTTGTGTTCTCACAATTATAAAATAATTTGTAGTATGCGGACAATGCAACAACAACATGCAAGAAAACGAGGATGGACAAAACAGGAGTGGTCAAGTCGACAGGTACATATAGGTTAGGTAAGTACAGGTAAGTAGGAATACCTGTAAATTCTACCTGTATTACAGTACTACAATAGTGTATGTTGTTCATGTACATACACAAATATAGGTGTCGTTTGAAACATGAATAGATATTTCTAAACGCAAACAAAATTAGAAATTCATATTATGAAGATATCATCAGCAGAATAATCCAAAAACGTTCATTGATAAGTGTATTTTGAAAGTAATTTTAAAAAAGCAGCATTTAAGAATTTATTCTGATTCCGTTTAATATCAATTTATAACTTTGTGATACAGTCAAGTTCATCTTTTAACGATACTATATGAAATTTTGAATGTTTTCACTTCTGTGGATTTTTCCAAAATCTTACAGATATTTCTATGCTTTAACACTACAACATACAAATAATAAAGTAAAATTTCACAAGCAATCATGTTTACAGATCTGTTTTTGATCAAGTGAATTGTAAGATGAAGTTTATGTAAACATTTTCTGATAAATAATAACACTTTTGTGGTCACCTGGTTTAAAAGTTTACCTACGCAGGTAGGTGCGAGTATGATTATGAAACTAGATTTGTACAACGCTTACTCATTATTTTGATAAAGTTTCCATAATTATCTTCATTTATCTATTCATTTTTTTAATAAATTGAAAATAATCTTTCTGTGGGATCATACAAGCGTAAAATATTGCAGAATTATAATAATTCTTATGAAACAAGCATAGGCAAGTCAAAGCTATAAAGACGAACCCTTTCAAACGTAGGCGTAGAAGAGAACAAAACATATGTTTTTGTAAATTAGAAATTATCCTTCACTTCCGGTTGAATGAACTTCCGGTGCAATTTTGACACGTGTAGCTTGAACACCGGTTATCTCTTTAATAGTGCCATCCTATTCAAATCCAATCAAGGAGAAAACAGATGCCGTTTGGTCTTTGATTATGTGCGAACGACAGTATATATCAATTATAGGTCATATCATACTGTTGAAGTGACCCGCAAATCTGATAATATTGACACTTCAATTGCTGGAATAGGTCGTGTGCAATCAAGTACAATAATCAAAGACTTCACGTACGGCTTTCAAACTCAACATTTGAGGTCATCAAGTTGACTTTAGATAGGATTCATAATGAGCGGGATGGTTTTACCATATGGGAAGGGTTGGTATGACATCTTAACGGGATAGTTTTATTCAATTTATTTTTTCTTTTTTTCTTTTTTTTAATTTATTTTTTTTGTGTGAGTGTATGTGTGTGTGTGGAGTTGGTGGTGTGTGGTGGTGGTTGTGAGTGTGTGGTGGTGAGTGTGTGTGTTTTTTTTCTCAGTTTTCCGTTATAAGCAAGTCTGATAAATTAAGCTCGTCTTATATTGTACCTTGAACTTTTCATTGTATCGACACTATTCTCAAAGGGATCTTGGTACCAAACATCGTATGATCTTCATTAGTTCTGTGTAAATAGTTTTTCCCATTTTCCCTATTATTCCTATAGACATCATTACACATGGGAAATTTCAAGGTGATTTTTACAATTACTTTCCGAGAAAAAATGATGACGAACTTGATTTGTCAAAAACAGATAATGGTCAATTCCTGAATGTGTTTTTGTTTTCCCGATCAATCCTTAGATAAAAACAAAAATCTTTTGTGAATGAAGGACACGTACATATGAATTTGAGAACGATATTAAGCTACAACAATGACTGTCAAAATTAAATACTGCCGTTCGCCAGCCGTTTTATTTTTTGATCAGTCCCAAAATGGATTAATCACAAAGACAACCCACATATGACATTTGAGAATAGTCCGCCCGGTACTTTTCAATGAAAAAAAAAAAAACGATGACAATAACGGTTTACAAACGGACGGACGGACGAATAAAACACAGTCTGCTGGTTGTGGACTTCTATCTAATACATGTATCTAATACTTACGAAATCCCCATAGCAACACTTTGTAACTTGCCTCTTTATTATTTCGCCTGTCGACACTATGTTTTATTTCTTTTATTTTCTGTTGATGACAACCGTATACCGACATGACTTCGGCTGTAGCGAGGATATTTCACTGATAAAAGAAATAATGATAACGACGAAAGTCGTGCGAAGTATCGGTATCAAACTCATAAGGCCTGAAGAACATAGTCGAACGCGAAATAAAACGAAACAGGAAATACATTAAAATAGATGGAAAGTCGGGCCGTCACGGAAAACCCCGACGATATCCGAATATAACAAACAAGAAAACGGAATAAATGTGAACTTACAACCCGGAAAGATTCACTTCTGTCGTAATTATAAGAACACTTGTCGAAATAAGAAAATGATGTATGTGGCAATTTTTAAGCATCGAACATATCTGATCACAACACAAATTGACTATACATCATGTGTTTCTGTACACAGCCATACCATATCTATCAGGGTAAAGGTTAAGACATACTTGTGTAACAGTACAAGTCAGCGCCAGTTCATTACTCCTCAGATCCTTAATTGATTGATAATTACATCAATAGGCGAGGTTTCATCACGCTATCAGTGTCAACATCATATAGCGGGGGAGTGAAACAGGGGTGAATCAGGGGTCACCTCAAAGTAGGGGCGTGCCAGTCTGTGGTTCGATTTTGACATTTCTTTCAACCACTGTATAATACGTTTAAATCAAGACAATAGCCTATTAGCAAAAGTTACGACTTTTTAATTTCTCACTGCATTTATATAATGGCTTGTAATTATGATAAATCCGTCTAGCCGATTTGGCAACTTTTTACCTACAGCAGGCCAAAGGAGCAACGTGAACCATATGGGTAAAACTTCAAGATCAAGTCATAAGGTCATAAAGGTCAAATCAAGTGACAGAATACCAAAATCAATTGCCATAAACTACAGCTTAAATATATTTTGTGAGGTCAAGTTAGCGAACGGTTGATTAGGTTCCGGTTTAAGGTAGAATGCCGTATTGTTCCGAAAAAAGAATTTTAAGACGTTGTAAAATATTTAGTGTATGCATTTTAAAAACAGATATATTTTAGATAACTTAACCTCTATTGTTCAACATTTAAATGTAATTGATTTGTAAACGATTCGTGTTGGAAAAGATTAGAAAGCTCGCTTTAGGCCAAGTAGTTCTTCTTTTCTATCGGAAACTATACAGGCTACTGAAATAATAATAATAGTGATACAATAATAATAACAATGATACAAAAATAATAATGATATGGTAATAATAATAAAAATAAACAAGCATACAAAAAATTGAATAAAAAAAAAAGAACAAGCAAAATGTTTGGTTGGTTTATCGCTCGGTGAAAGCCATAAGTATGTTGAGGCGGGGTCTCCTTTCAGTAGTGTGTATCTACTTCATTTAACAGCATGAGGAAGGTCTACCGCATGCTATACAAAACCATCGAAGTTTCTTACCAAAGGACACGTCCACTGCAGTCACAAGACTCTCCGTGATCGGAGCTTCCTGCGAGACATCCACCCACTTAATTCATGATGAATCGAACCATACACCTCAGAATGCAGTCCGTGTAAAATATCTCGGATGCCATATTTATTTTCACCGACTTATTAATATCTTTGTTTTTCTCTTTTTATCGTAAGAATTTCTTTCATACGTCTCGCTATATCACCAAACCCCTTTGTAAAGTCGTTTGTTCTTATCGTTACTTAGAAGTTAAAGTTTGTTTGTGATTGGCATGAAGGCATGAAATGATAAATTATTCGTGAATTCTTTAAAAGTGTTACAGTTGAAAAAAATTATGATAAAGTAATTTAAGCCACCCACGCATACCGTTTTAACAGATCGTTGCCAAATGATTCGGGCGTGAACACGATCGGCGATGATAGTGCAAAATTAGTCATACATCATGATTTTCTGTTTGTGCGCAAACTAATGTCGACTGCAAATGTAATGAATGAAAAACACAGGGTACGTGTACCCTTTTATACCCGTTCATGTACAATAATTCATTAAAAAATACAATATCTATAAAATGTACATATATAAACAACCATTGGGTCAGGATTCGTGCCGATAAAATTATCTGTGAACGAAAAAAAAAAGATTCGCGAATTCGTTGGATTGAAAGCGAAATATACATTTATTAACGTTATAGGATAGAAAAAAAGGTGAAAAAATAAACTTATTAATTGAAAACCTCCAAAAGAACAGTGTATCTAAAATGTCTTAACTTGAAAGAACGAAGATCACGGCGTATGTGTGTAATTTCTAGGTGTTCTGGTCATAGTATTTTAGCAGCAAGGGCAAGGTATATACTTGTTGAGGTAAGAATTCCGTGAAATTCGATTCCGCTTTCAAACACTGCGATGGCGCCTATTTCAATAGTCATCAGGTTTACCTCAATTTGCCACGTGCAGAACATTGACATCACCTACACAAAGTGTACAGCTGTTTAAAAGATGACGTTTATACAATGCACTCCACAAAAAAGTTAAAAAGAAAGAATATATACACATATTCAAGCTAGCGATGTATATCCCTTTTATATCAGGAACAATGCAGATTAGGTTTCATAGTAAAAACATACATTGCATTATCGTTTAAATTTCGATAATTTACTTTTCACTTTCTTAATTTTGTTACATGAATTAAACCAGTAGATGTATATCACTTTTTGACGTCATTGACTCCGATAAATTTGTTTTTCTTAAAATCAATGAAATCACCACGTAAACGAGATCAGAAGTTAATTTTTTTTTCATCGACTTTTTTTATGAACAGGTGTTCGATACTTGGATTTTCTAAAAGGACCAATTTTAAATTACGCTAAATTGCATTTTTATCAGAGAGTATTAAGTTCAACATGATCTTCTCATGAACATGTCTCATTACTTTAGCAAACCACCGTTTAGAAATAGACTGTAAAAATTATATTTCAAGTGCAAACTTATTAAAGAAAGCTGATGTATCAAGTACAACATTTCTAATCAGGGCACAGAGATAACTTACGGTTTAAGTATCGCATTCTAGTTATTGATTCAATGAAAAAACATATATCAAAAACCAGCAACACCTGTTAGCGTAATCGTAACATCAGTTAGAATTTGATATTTGATACATAAAACTCGCACTACTAGGATAAACTTTGAATGGAGCAAAAAGTTTATTCACAATATCAAAGTTATGGTGCCCTCAAATTCTCGGTTTATTAACTTTTGACAATATTGGTGAAGTCTTAGTTCATATTAGTATACAAATGTCAGTCGCCGAATTTGTTCGGAGTTTTAAATGAACAATTCTGTAAATACATATTTAATAATTTGTTTTGTCATTTTCTATTTAAACATATTTTATTGTTAAAATAATCAGCAATATGTTTGAATCTTATCAATATTTTAAACATGATCACACCATTAGCCCCTAGCGCTAAATAGCACGCCCAAGTGCCTATGACAAAGTCACTAAAATTTGGAGAAAACACAACATATCATTAAATTTCAATTCAAGATTGCCATTTAATTCGATTAAACTTGTTATAAGAAGGATTTCTTGCGTTAAAACTGACAAATCATTTTTGCCCTGTTTCTTTTAGATTCTAAGTCTTGATTAAGTTCATCGCAAGAAGAAGATGTGCCCATTAGTAGGGTATTCCCCGCAAAAAGACGAGAAGCCGAGTGTAAAATATCTAAAAGAGACTGTTCGGAGAAAGAGACTGTTGGGGAAAGAGACTATTGGGGGAAGAGACTGCTGGGGAAAGAGACTGCTGGGGGAACGAGACTGTTGGGGAAAGAGACTGTTGGGGAAAGAGACTATTGGGGGAAGAGACTGCTGGGGAAAGAGACTGCTGGGGGAACGAGAGTGTTGGGGAAAGAGGCTGTTGGGGCAGAGACTTTTGGGGAAAGAGACTGTTGGGGGAATGTGACTCCTTCGGGAAAGAGACTGGTGGGGAAAAGAGACTGTTGGGGAAAGAGACTGTTGGGGGAATGTGACTCCTTCGGGAAAGAGACTGTTGGGAAAAGAGACTGGTTGGGGTAGAGGTTGCTGGGTGTAGAGACCGCTTGGGAAAGATACTGTTGGGGGTAGATATTGCTGGGGAATGAGACTGTTGGGGGGGAGAGAGAGACTGATGGGAAAAGAGACTGTTGGGGGAAGAGACTGTTGAGGAAAGAGACTGTTGGGGGAAGAGACTGCTGGGGAAAGAGATAGTTGGGGGAAGAGACTACTGGGGAAAGAGACTGCTGGGCGAAAGAGACTGTTGGGGAAGGAGACTGCTGGAGAAGGAGACTGCTGGGGAAAGAGACTGTTGGGGAAAGAGACTGTTAGGGGAAAGAGACTGTTGGTGGAAGGAGACTGTTGGGGGAAGAGACTGCTGGGGAAAGAGACTGTTGGGGGAATGTGACTCCTTCGGGAAAGAGACTGTTGGGAAAGGAGACTGCTGGGGAAAGAGACTGCTGGGGAAAGAGACTGCTGGGTAAAGAGACTGTTGGGGAAAGAGACTGTTGGTGGAAAGAGACTGTTGGGGGAGAGACTGTTGGTGAAAGAGACTGCTGGGGGAACGAGACTGTTTGGGAAAGAAACTATTGGGGGAAGAGTCTGCTGGGGAAAGAGACTGCTGGGGGAACGAGACTGTTTGGGAAAGAGACTGTTGGGGCAGAGACTGTTGGGGAAAGAGACTGTTGGGGAAAGAGACTATTGGGGGAAGAGACTGCTGGGGAAAGAGACTGTTGGGGAAAGAGACTGCTGGGGGAACGAGACTGTTTGGGAAAGAGACTATTGGGGCAGAGACTGTTGGGGAAAGAGACTATTGGGGGAGAGACTGTTGGTGAAAGAGACTGCTGGGGGAACGAGACTGTTTGGGAAAGAAACTATTGGGGGAAGAGTCTGCTGGGGAAAGAGACTGCTGGGGGAACGAGACTGTTTGGGAAAGAGACTGTTGGGGCAGAGACTGTTGGGGAAAGAGACTGTTGGGGAAAGAGACTGTTGGGGGAAGAGACTGTTGGGGAAAGAGACTGTTGGGGAAAGAGACTGTTGGTGGAAAGAGACTGTTGGGGGAGAGACTGTTGCTCAAAGAGACTGCTGGGTGAACGAGACTGTTGGGGAAAGAGACTATTGGGGGAAGAGTCTGTTGGGGAAAGAGACTGCTGGGGGAACGAGACTGTTTGGGAAAGAGACTATTGGGGAAGAGACTGTTGGGGAAAGAGACTGCTTGGGGAAGAGACTGTTTGGGAAAGAGACTGTTGGGAAAGAGACTGTTGGGGAAAGAGACTGTTGGGGAAAGAGACTATTGGGGGAAGAGACTGCTGGGGAAAGAGACTGTTGGGGGAAAGAGACTGTTGGGGAAAGAGACTATTGGGGGAAGAGACTGCTGGGGAAAGAGACTGCTGGGGGAAAGAGACTGTTGGTGGAAAGAGACTGTTGGGGGAGAGACTGTTGGTGAAAGAGACTGCTGGGGGAACGAGACTGTTTGGGAAAGAAACTATTGGGGGAAGAGTCTGTTGGGGAAAGAGATATTGGTGGAAGAGACTGCTGGGAAAGAGACTGTTGGGGCAGAGACTGTTGGGGAAAGAGACTGTTGGGGAAAGAGACTATTGGTGGAAGAGACTGCTGGGGAAAGAGACTGCTGGGGGAACGAGAGTGTTGGGGAAAGAGACTGTTTGGGCAGAGACTGTTGGGGAAGGAGACTGTTGGGGGAATGTGACTTCTTCGGGAAAGAGACTGATGGGGAAAAGAGACTGTTGGGGAAAGAGACTGTTGGGGGAATGTGACTCCTTAGGGAAAGAGAGTGGTGGGGAAAAGAGACTGGTGGGGGAAAGAAACTTGGATGTCCTTGACACTTTTGACCCTTTCAACCGCTCTTGTACTGTGACGTTTCAGATTCTTTTAATGTTGCCACTTTTAATTGAAGTATAAAACAGGTTTATGATGAAGGAGGTGTTGTTCTAAGTTCTTTAGTATGCATATGTCATAAGGTCATAGTTCATAAAAATCACGTGTCAACAGGTCGACAGACGACAATACAAATCACTGGTCAAGGTGACTGACCGGTCCAGCGACTGAGCGGTCTTCATGGACATTAAACACGGAACCAATACACAGGGCTTAAAATCTTACTTTGATAACGTTCAACGTGACGCTTAAATTTAG
Source organism: Ylistrum balloti (assembly GCF_031769215.1). Lineage (NCBI taxonomy): Eukaryota > Metazoa > Mollusca > Bivalvia > Pectinida > Pectinidae > Ylistrum > Ylistrum balloti. The sequence goes on from NW_026781993.1 coordinate 1,177,147, forward strand.
TAAACCTCACGTGTGAATTATAACAATCATTTTGTGTTGTCTGGGAATGTGTAGCAGAATCGTAAACATTGTCATAAATCATTAATTTGATCATTATTTGATATAATAGGTAATTAGCCTGCTTGTTTTGTCGTGTATTAATCGATTTTTTCAACGGTCAATTTTGACACTGATTTGCGGGCCTATACCGCATACATGATACTCGATATTGAGAACATCGTTGTTCCATAAATACACAGGGAAAATTATAGCTTATATAGAGTTGAATAGATGCTTTGTATAACTCAAACAAAATTGTATTTTATGGGTATCTATGAGACGCAATTTTATGACTTGAAAAATACATAATCAAAAGCAAAAAAAAAAAAAAAAAAACAAATCGAAGTGATTCTCAATTCCACTCATATCCGTTCCCTATCCTATTTATTTTTGAAAAATATATTCGAATATTTCAAATTATGCCCTGAAACAAGCTGTCCTTAGTGAATATGATTGAAAGGTATACCGAAGTGAATTTGTGGAGTTCCTTTGGAAAGATAATGAGAATGAAACCATATGACTGATTGGTTAAGGAACAGCAAGAAAATACCAACATGTCTGCTGAATCATAATCCAAACTCAAATTCAATACAATTTGGGAAAAAGAAGAACAAAAGACAGATTTATACGCAGACTTCTGAAAAAATTACAAGGAGAATAGGACAAGATGTGCCATGGTCTTGATCAATCCAAATAAATAATGGCAAGTGGGAACAATGAACACAAAATGGAACCAACAGGTAAACTAACGAGCATCAAACACGTCTAGCTTCATATGATTGATATTCACTGCGTAATCGTGAATACCAGTGAATATTCACGATTTATAATGGAATTCAATGACTGTCTTCGTGATGAAAAGTCCATTTATGTGACAACCGTTTTCACTTTAAATTCACATTAAATACATTTGACATCTTTAAATTCATCGAGATATACCACACCTGAATCACTTACATATACTCATTCAGTACTGTATAGTCAATTATCACACAGATCCATTAACACCCTCATACAAATATGACCAAATCGCTTTCCTTTTCATCAAATCTGTTATATAATTTTATCGCCAATTAAAGATCACATCCTTAAATTAACTACAAATATTCACAATGTCACTCACATCCAACACAGATCTGACACCGATAGCCGCAATGTTTGTGATGTACATATTTTAACAGAAACTGATGTATTGGAATTTGATCCTGACAACTCCTAACTCATGCCGGTCTCTTTAAAGATACGAGATAGTAACAATGCTACCGCAGCTGGTTAGATATCGAGTCATATTACAGAAAATTAAAAAAAAAATGAAATCAAATATTCGATTTGGATGAGATATTATCAGCGATCGAAAGATAAGCTTGGAGTTAAATTGCTGAGGAATGTGCTTTAAAACAATGGTCTATTATCCGTTACTGATAAAACTTCCCAGTAGAAAAAGAAACTATGATATGGTAGTGATACTTCACATTGTTGACAGTTGCACTTTGAAGAAATGAGATGTAATTTTTTCAATGTCATGATATTACGCATGACATATGAAATGAAATATGATTATTAAAAGTTTAAAATGTTAACACAATACACAAAAAACTGCAAACAATTTGATGGATTCACTGAACCGGGCGCCCGATACAAAGATCCATATTGTCTTGGTGTCAAAGCCTTTTCTTCATGGCAGTTCTGGCGTAGGAATACCTTGTTAGGTCATGACCTATGTTTTGTGACCTAATTACGCAAGGGTGACTGCGCGTTTTTGACACTTTGTAGTCCCTACATTCTGGCACGGAACTGTTAACTATTAACAGCGATTTGTTCTAAATAAAAGCACCGTAAATGAAGGTTTAAAGTTTCAAGTGAAACCGCTGCTGACGTTTCCCCATATATCACAAATACTAAACGAGAATTGCAATCTATATCTATCTTAAAAACAAGTCTAGCTGAAACGTAAACTTCTATTAATCAATGCCAGTATGTCGTTTTGTCCAATATGGTTATCAACGTTCCTCTGACAAGTTTGATATCATATTATCAGTCATGAATATTAAGTCTGATCCCAGCCATGTCTAATAAGCTTCGACCTTGACACGTGTTTGTTGTTTACCTTTGTTTGTTGTTGATCTATGTCTACTGGTAGTGTCTTTTTCTGTAAGGATAGGACATTCCACAGAATATTTCAACGAATATCGTTATCTCATCGAAACAATTCGTCTACCGAAATCTTTATCAGGTATTTCATTTTGAAAGAAGATAAATTTGTGCTTGAAAAATTATCTCCGTATGTGTGTTTTTTTCAGTATGCTATTAATTCTATACTAGGTTTCTCTGTGGTATTTTGACATAAAATGTAAACTTTGTACCGAATGTTTAATCTTTGAACATTAAAAAAGTTATTTAACATTAATTATTCTAAGACTATCTTAATTTCGTTCCGGCTATCACGCCAAAAAACCTTTTATGATTTAGTAAAATACCAAGATATCTGGCACTAAAATTTCATGAACAAGATTGTTTTGGATATGATTTCAGTTTTCAGAACTGTTTTTATTTTCTGAGAGGAAAACAGCATTGGTTTTACGACAGCATTTAATCATTTAATTGAAGTCGTAAAAAGAAGTGCATCTTACCTATCTGCAGAACCAATACCGCGAGCTCCATCGGCAAATAGTTCAATATTCAGCCCCATACAACGAAACAGGGACATTTGTATTTAATACATTTTATATCGCCAGTCATTATTTAATGATTTAATAGTGTCCGAAAGAAAACAAACATGGCTACTTCCGCATTGTAATTGTTTGGTGTGTTGTAGCAGTGTATGTAGAATCCCGTAGTTTGAATGGAAGTTATTGGAATATTTGAGTTCTACTGCCACTCTGAGGTATCTGCTGTTTGGTAATTTGATAAGGGTTCACCTAGCTTTTCGATCTTTTTCAGTGATTAAAAACCTCCGAACTCCTTACATTGAAACTATTTCAACATGAAGTTTATGACAACACACACAAACGCGCGCGCGCACCCTCTCTCTCTCTCTCTTATCCCCCCCCCCCCCGCCCCTCTCTGCGCTCCCCTCTCTCTCTCCACTCACTCCCACCCTCTCTCTCTCCCTCTCTCCCTCTCTCTCTTACCCCAACTACCCCCCTCTCTCTCTCTCTCTCTCTCTCTCTCTCTCTCTCTCTCTCTCTCTCTCTCTCTCTCTCTCTCTCTCTCTCTCTCTCTCTCTCTCTCTCTCTCTCTCTCTCTCTCTCTCTCTCTCTCTCTCTCTCTCTCTCTCTCTCTCTCTCTCTCTCTCTCTACTCTCCTCTCTCTCTCTGTCTCTCTCTCTCTCTCTCTCTCTCTCTCTCTCTCTCTCTCTCTCTCTCTCAAAACGAACGATAGTATACATTATGATAACATAAGATATTGATAAGATATTATCAGATCATTTCTCTGAAAGCGTGTCACGTAATCAGGACATTTAGAAAAGAACAACCTGTACTATATCTTCACGAATATTTCCGGAATTTTTTAATCTTTAAATGTGGAATTCCGTATTATCATCTCTCCATCAACAGTATGAAGGATTTTGTAAATAAGTTCAGGATATCGTAAAATACCGGGAACCGTAGCGCGGAATGATGAATACGCGGAAATCATTATCGAAGTGCAAACCAACAAATTTTGTCCAAATATTTGTGTAAAATATGGATTATTGAAGATAAGCACCCGAAAAGACAAACTGTAGATACATCTCTGGTATATTTAAAATAGCTATAAATCACATTGGTTGGCAGAGGCTGGTGATATCTATGACATTTACTTGTTAATCTCGTGCTAAATCAACACAACGCGAGACCCCTCCCGTGGACAAAATTTGTCTTACAAGCGAAATGTTGATCAACTTGAAAGCTAACACAGACTTCCCGAGAGATAATAACCTCAGGTTCCTCTTTAAGGATGTGAGGTTCGGACATGTAGACTGCCGTGTAATGTGCTGAAAAGCACGCGCTTGTATGTTCATGGAGATAACACTCACCTCGAGGTTTCCAGGTAGTGACCCTATTCTAAAGAGGCCGGCTGGGTCCACTCTTTATTTGCACTTTGGAAACATATGCTGCCGATGTAGATGGTCAGGGTCATTTCAGAACATTGGGAATACCTCATACTATCTTAAGATAAGGAATTTTATACAATAACATGCAATGTAGGTCACGGGTCAACGAACATCATTTAAATAATGATTTGATATTTCATTTCCGTTGAATATATGGCGTTTCCTTGCTGATACTAAAGTGACGTCATGAAAACTCGACCCACGTTGTCCGTCTCCAATAAAATATGACAACACTCACTGCTCTGTTTTGACTTTGTTGAATACATCACACTGAATTTCTAGTGAACGTGACCCCTGATACATTGGCGTCGAATCTTCCTATTTTGTCTACCTAAAAGAAACGAGATTTGCGTTTATTTTAGAATTTGCTTTTCTACACATAGTAAAACCAGTCTGGTTGTCACACTAACAATTCGTCACTATTCTGGTTGTCACAATAAAAAGCCTTTCCTAACCTTCTTGTCACACTAACCAATCATCAACAGCCTGGTTGTCACACTTACCAGTCACCACTGATGTGGTTGTCACACTGAACAGTCATCACCAGTCTGGTTGTCACACTAACCAGTTACTACTAACCTGGCTGTCCCACTAAACAGTCACCACTGATCTGGTCACCTATAATCTATAATCTGGTGATCAAACTAAACAGTCATCAACAGCCTGGTTGTCACACTTACCAGTCACCACTGATGTGGTTGTCACACTGAACAGTCATCACCAGTCTGGTTGTCACACTAACCAGTTACTACTAACCTGGCTGTCCCACTAAACAGTCACCACTGATCTGGTCACCTATAATCTATAATCTGGTGATCAAACTAAACAGTCATCAACAGCCTGGTTGTCACACTTACCAGTCACCACTGATGTGGTTGTCACACTAAACAGTCATCACCAGTTTGGTTGTCTCACTTACCAGTTACTACTAACCTGGTTGTCCCACTAAACAGTCACCACTGATCTGGTCACCTATAATCTATAATCTGGTGATCAAACTAAACAGTCATCACCAGTCTGGTTGTCACACTAACCAGTTACTACTAACCTGGTTGTCACACTGAACAGTCATTACCAGCCTGGTTGTCACACAAACAAGGTACCACTGATCTGGTTGACACACTAACCAGATACTACTAACCTGGTTGGAACACTAACTAGTCACCACTAATCTGGTTATCACACTAACCAGTAACCCTTAACATGGTTGGAATACTTACCAATCACCTTTAATCTGGTTGTCACACTTAACTGTCATCACTAGCCTGGTTGTCACACTTACCAGTCCAGTCACCACTAGCCTGCTTGACATACTAACCAGTCAACACTGATCTGGTTGTCACACTAACTCTAATCTGGATGTCACACCAAACAATCATCACCAGCCTAGTTGTCACACTTACCATTCCAGTTACCACTAACCTAGTTTTCACACAAACCAGTCATCACCAGCCTGGTTGTCACACAAACAAGGCACCACTGATCTGGTTGTCACACTAACCAGTCACCTTTAATCTGGCTGTCACACTAAACAGTCAACACTGATCTGGTTATAACGCTAAGAAGTCACCATTACTCTGTTTGTCACACTAAACAGCCATCCCTAATCTGGTTGGAACACTAACAAGTCACCACTGATCTGGTTGTCACACTAACCAGTTACAATTAATCTGTTTGGAATATAACCAGTCACCTCTAATTCGGTTGTCACACTGACCAGTAATCACTAACCTGGTTAAAACACTAACCAATCACCACTGATCTGGTTGTCACACTTACTAATCATCACTGATCTGGTTGTCACACTTACTAATTATCACTGATCTGGTTGTCACACTTACTAATTATCACTGATCTAGTTGTCACACTTACTAATTATCACTGATCTAGTTGTCACACTTACTAATTATCACTGATCTAGTTGTCACACTTACTAATTATCACTGATCTGGTTGTCACACTTACTAATCATCACTGATCTGGTTGTCACACTTACTAATTATCACTGATCTGGTTGTCACACTTACTAATCATCACTGATCTGGTTGTCACACTTACTAATTATCACTGATCTGGTTGTTACACTTACTAATTATCACTGATCTGGTTGTCACACTTACTAATCATCACTGATCTGGTTGTCACACTAACCAATCACCTCTAAGTGATCGCATAACTGATAGGCACACTGCTGAGCCCGTTGACTTGGAGACAGCTTCCAAATTCGCACCTGAATCAAATTCGTCCCTTAATAAAACCAGAATATATATTTTTTTGTTAAAATACAACAATACAAATCAAGTCTGTTTCGTTAGATGGACTGAGCGCGATATTAACAGCAGACGGACAGAACAGAGTGGGCTGTGGGATGAAGCAAGGGTATTTCTGATAGAAGACTTCCAAATGTCCATTGGAACTTGTCTATAGTGGGGGGAAGGTTATATTCACAGCAAGTGACACACAAAAACAAGTGAAAATTTCCTTGTATACATCCCACAGACAAATGTAAACTACTTGAGAGTTCTGTGCAGGTCTTTGAACCCCTACATTGCCAAATCATTTAAACATGCCGCAAGTGGCAACACCGACCTACCGTTTTCTACATGCTAGACCAGGAATCGAAAGCTATGTGGTGTATGGTTTCAATGAAACGCTTTGATATGGAACAGATGTTTGTTTCAAGAACATTTACACTGTCGGCTTGGTCCTTGACCTTTAGTCTGCCAAGGCCAACTATCAACTGGACTTGAATTTGTGATACTAGTTGTTTTTGATATCACAACTAAATCCAATATGGAAATATTTGTCCTTTATCAAATTTTTAGGATAATTTACATCCTGAGCCGGAGTGTTACGACAACCTTTTTTTAAGTCGTCTGTCGTCTCCTAGACGTGAAAACCGACAAGTCCTGTTTTGGTTTGTATGATGCTTTGCAACACATTTCTTTGCTGTATTGCACCCGATTCATTTGTGTGTCTTCTCTAAAATCCTGGTCCAGATCTATGTACCGCCCCTTGACTGACTTATCCAATCAACCGTGGTCACATGGATATCTAAACGTTACATGTCTGGAGAAATAGTAACCTCCCACTTACCATCAGAACAGAAATTTTACTCATTAAACAAATCGTGTAATTCCTTTCCAACTAACTTCTGCTATACGCCAACTCTAAGGTTGCAGTAAATACGCTATGGTTTATGTTCATTAGCACTTTGAATCGTTTGATCTTGCAAACTAGAAATGATGTTTATATCTGAAGCCAAGACTTTGATCTATATTCAAAACTTCTTATTTGAAAAATTGAAAACTAACAAGGACATGCATTCAGAATATTGAAACAGATATCAAATCATCATGAAGCTACGGTGGCTTCGTTTTTACTAAATAGTTTATTTTTAATTCGTATTTGACATATAGTTCTTCCTATATGATGAATTTCTATTTTTGTGTCACATTTATTGTACAATCAAATCATACTTGAATTCGTTAAAACACCTTGTGAATAAATGCTGCTACCTGTGATGCGACCGAATCTTTACATTCTGGAGGAATGCGATACGACACATCAACGTCATAGTGTATCAATGACATAACATTCCTCGCCTCTTTAAAAGGCTACACAACATTTTTCAAAGTCTTAGCATGTAGATAATCAAGACAGTTCTCCATAATTTCATCCAAGCATCTGGCTTAAAATCTAAGAGAGAAGATAGAGAATCATTTAAGATGATCTAGACGAGGCGAAACGTTGACAAACGCTTGTGTTACATGTAGCCAGTTATCTATTGCGGAATCACTTCTGTAATGAACAGTGAGTAAAGCAGCGTTCATTTAGCGATCAGAAAACCTTTTAATTTCCAGAAAATTGATTACCAGCACTTTTGTGTAAAATTGGTAATAATACGATAACCACTTATCATGCTGAGCGATAATGCTTGATCATTAATAATGCTATAAGTTCCAGCCTGGAGGGGGTTACAGTTAAGCGGATGTACAGTCCTATCCCAGCCTGGTACAAAACCAACGCTGCGAGCTTAGCATTGCGCTCTGAGATAGCTGGTTGGCTGTTTAAGTGCACTGGTACTGACAGAAATGGTCAGTTTTGAGGTAGTTTTGTCGGGGAGAGCGAGATAAATGATACCAGCTCGTGTAATTACTAAGCATTTAGTGAGGTCAAGCGACGTAGAGATACAACAGGTGCAATGACACAGAGGCAAGGTCATGCCACAGGACAAGAGCTTGTAGCGTTGAAAGGTTATGTCCACAAAGCGAGAGCTTGTATCACCGAATAATGCTACTGATGAGAAAACATGATAGGTTTCACGGTGTTGGAACTAATGCAAACATGAAGAAATACGTTTTTCTGCTTGGAAAACAAAATTGAAACCACTTTAAAGTTGCTCATTTGGACTTTTGGACTTAAGAGTTCAACTTATACCAGAATTTAAACGATATTTTTTCTGATTAATGTTTCTTTTTCTTTTTCTGACCTCGAGTTATGTACCTGATTTTTTTTCAAGTCTATCTAAAGGTTTGATTTGGATTAGATTAAGGGATATAAATAGCACAGGTGTCCCGTTCAGTGAGGAATTTGAAACTCCCATGCCTCCCCAAACTATGCTGTTTACATGTCGCAGTTGATTCAATATCCAAGTCCCTGTTCCCAATATCACGATTTTCGTGCAAAACTGAAATACACGAAATAAGTGATTCCGAGAAATGCAGGAAGTCCTATGATGGTCTTAGTTGGGAAATATTCTGTTTCTTTGTGCGATGTGAAATTGGACGTGATTGATGGCCGTGAGTTTGATTGTTGATTCCACTGTTGTATAACACTTTTCTTGCCTGGTAATAACATTGAGATCGTGACATTACTTATATAGATTGACAATGCTCTACATGGCGGATGCCGTCGACGAAACAGAAGAAGATCACTCTTTCGTAACACCTGGGCCCGTATTCATGAAACTATTCTCATGCTCAAGCATGGATGTTGGGCCCTGGTCTCATTGTACTTTTTCAGAAGTTTCCATGTAAATGTTTCTTTGTTTCTCCTGTTCATATTTTGCCTTAGTATTACTGAAGTTTAGTTCGGGTTATGATTTTGTTATTTTCTTGTTTTTTTTTAGCTTCCACAAATGACCATCGACTAGATAATCTCACAATTGAAGGGACAGCATATGAATACATTGTTTTGGTGGGGAAATTTAATCACATTTTCAGTGGGTACTTATGGTATTTTACAAGGGGAAATGGTCAGAGCAGAACAATGAGAAATCGAAGTGTGTGAAAGTCCGTGAATTGAGTTCAGACCACATGTCGTGTATATATTACTTGTACCAAGTATGAGGCATATTAAGATTATTTTGGTTTTGAAGTATCTATATTATAACTATCAAAAACATTTTTATATAATTTAGTTTTTTTCCAATTTTAGCAACCTCTGATATCAATAAGATTAATCAGGGTTAATCGACGTTACCACTGGAGTACCAATTGCTCTAAAGTGTTTTCCTGACCTAGATACACACACCGAGAAAAATGCCATTTGGCACACATAAAGCGACTTGTACTTGAGGCGAGAGGGGTCTTGTTTGAATTGGAGGTCCAGAGAAAATAAACAGAAACCATTTTGTTTTGATACACCGACTTCAGCGCGGCGTTTACACGCTGTTTTGTCTGCAGGAACCGCTGCCCCGGAGGACGACCAACGATTACTGACGCATATCAGATTGAGCACCATTAGGAAAAGCTAGCGATGGTAATTTTTACGAGACGGATAATGGATTTTGTGTGTTTGTATATACAACATGTAATGTGCTAATTTGTTTGGTTGACCTTTGCCTTTAACCGCTGACCTTGATGGCATCATCTGATCTATATTGATCCATAGGAAGCACGTGAACCGATATACGTACATTTGTATATCAGTGTAACAAAATGAATTCGGTTGTATGGTTGTACGACTGTAGGAGGGGGGGACTGAGATTGGTTGTAACAGTGTAGGGAGAGTGAGGTTGGTTGGGAGAGTGAGGTTGGTTGTAACACTGTAGGGAGACCGAGGTTGCTTGTAACACTGTAGGGAGAGTGAGGTTGCTTGTGACACTGTAGGGAGACTGAGGTTGGTTGTAACACTGTAGGGAGACTGAGGTTGGTTGTAACACTGTAGGGAGACCGAGGTTGCTTGTAACACTGTAGGGAGAGTGAGGTTGCTTGTGACACTGTAGGGAGACTGAGGTTGGTTGTAACACTGTAGGGAGACTGAGGTTGGTTGTAACACTGTAGGGAGACCGAGGTTGGTTGTAACAGTGTAGGGAGAGTGAGGCTGGTTGTAACACTGTAGGGAGACTGAGGTTGGTTGTAACTCTGTAGGGAGACCGAGGTTGCTTGTGACACTGTAGGGAAACCGAGGTTGGTTGTAACACTGTAGGGAGAGTGAGGTTGCCTGTGACACTGTAGGGAGACTGAGGTTGCTTGTATCACTGTATGGAGACCGAGGTTGGTTGTAACACTGTAGGGAGACCGAGGTTGGTTGTAACACTGTAGGGAGACTGAGGTTGGTTGTAACACTGTAGGGTGACTGAGGCTGCTTGTGACACTGTAGGGAGACTGAGGTTGCTTGTATCACTGTATGGAGACCGAGGTTGGTTGTAACACTGTAGGGAGACTGAGGTTGGTTGTAACACTGTAGGGTGACTGAGGTTGCTTGTGACACTGTAGGGAGAGTGAGGCTGGTTGTAACAGTGTAGGGAGAGTGAGGTTGGTTGTAACACTGTAGGGAGACTGAGGTTGGTTGTAACACTGTAGGGAGACTGAGGTTGCTTGTGACACTGTAGGGAGAGTGAGGCTGGTTGTGACACTGTAGGGAGAGTGAGGTTGGTTGTAACACTGTAGGGAGACTGAGGTTGGTTGTAACACTGTAGGGAGAGTGAGGCTGGTTGTAACACTGTAGGGAGAGTGAGGTTGGTTGTAACACTGTAGGGAGACTGAGGTTGGTTGTAACACTGTAGGGAGACTGAGGTTGTTTGTGACACTGTAGGGAGAGTGAGGCTGGATGTAACAGTGTAGGGAGAGTGAGGTTGGTTGTAAAACTGTAGGGAGACTGAGGTTGATTGTAACATTGTAGGGAGAGTGAGGCTGGTTGTAACACTGTAGGGAGAGTGAGGTTGGTTGTAACACTGTAGGGAGACTGAGGTTGGTTGTAACACTATAGGGAGACTGAGGTTGCTTGTGACACTGTAGGGAGAGTGAGGCTGGTTGTAACAGTGTAGGGAGAGTGAGGTTGGTTGTAAAACTGTAGGGAGACTGAGGTTGGTTGTAACACTGTAGGGAGACTGAGGTTGCTTGTGACACTGTAGGGAGACTGAGGTTGGTTGTAACACTGTAGGGAGACTGAGGTTGGTTGTAACACTGTAGGGAGAGTGAGGTTGGTTGTAACACTGTAGGGAGACCGAGGTTGGTTGTAACAGTGTAGGGAGAGTGAGGTTGGTTGTAAAACTGTAGGGAGAATGAGGTTGGTTGTAACACTGTAGGGAGAGTGAGGTTGGTTGTAAAACTGTAGGGAAACTGAGGTTGGTTGTAACACTGTAGGGACACTGAGGTTGGTTGTAACAGTGTAGGGAGAATGAGGTTAGTTGTAACAGTGTAGGGAGGGTGAGATTAAAATTGATTTTGTAGTTGGAAAACCTCAGGAATATTGTTTACTCGTATCCGGAAAAAAATGAATGTTCATATTATGATTGTACATTATCTAGGGGAAAATGTATTAACTGTTTGTTGTGTATCGAAGAACTTACCACCTAGATCCTGGTAGTGTAATAGATTGCAATTAATAATTTATGAAAATATTTCCGAACAGGGACACTACGGCAGTTTTTATTCAATATTTTCACTGACAAACAAAATAAATGCCGACTCAGCAGGAATGACTGGAGTAAAGTGCACGTTTATTGATTATTTTCACTTTCTATCAGAAACCAAATGCTGACGAGACTTAATTGACCCTCGACATTGACAATTGGTCGTTGAGATTCCAACACGAAGCCGACGCTTTTCATCAGCCCGTAAACTAACATAAAACTAAACATAATCTTTTTATAAACTTGATGTTTTTTCGTTTCTTACAGACACTATCCATTTAGCTGGGAAAATATTGAAATTGTTTGTCAATTCTACGTGTAAATTCAACACGATATGAAAAAAACTTCAACTGAAGTTGAATATGTTCTCTACTCGAAACCACTTGGCCGAGAAAGATAGATAATAAGTATACATTAACATCGGAAAACTCTTTGAAGTTTTTCAAACAAAGACTTACGTTAACTTTTGACTTAAAATTTATTTGAATGAAAAGTTATTTCTTGAACAACTTGTATGTAAAGTGGTATTGTGTTCCTACTTTCTGCACGCGCCAAGTTGTCGTCTGCTCGTGTTTGCTTTTCAAGCCTTGGGCTATACTCGGTTATGTACATAAGATTTTGTGTTATTCAATTGACGAATAACACTCGCAAATGTTTTGAGAACATTTGACAGAATAGTTGTGCAAGAGTATTTGTATGCAAACACTCATAGTACACAGATTTTTAAAGCCATATAGTTGAGTCGCAGTCTGTAATCAATTTTTTATTCCATTGGAGAGTCGGGGTTCAGTTCGTACATTGTTTACACGGTAAATTTCTTTAATCATGTAAACAATATGTACTAGAACATGTAAATTATGTTTGTCGGTATCACAACCGAATTTTAAACGTATACTTAGAAAAGCAGACAAACATTGTGACGTCATAGTCGAATGATCGATGAAAAATTAGGAATAGAGTTCTCACAGTCTTGAATCCCGGTACCACACTTGCGAGACAACATTCGTATCATAAAAAATTGGAAGAGAAGACCTACTTGATAATTACAAATCCGATGACACAAAATGCTTATTTGGTACAATAGAGTCCACACTGCACAAACTGTACATTTCGAATGTTGAGATCTTTGCAGTATTTAACAAAAATCAAATCAGAAAGATATTTTTTTACTAAAGTCATGAGTTGGGGTTAGACTTGCGTGGAACGTAGAGAAAGATGTAAAATTTAGGACGAGATTGCCAGGTGATAACGTAGAAAGAGATTCAAAATGTCGGACGAGATTGTCTGATGATAATGTAGAGAGAGATGTAAACTGTGGGACGAGATTGCCAGGTGATCACGAAGAAAAAGATGCGTATATATAAGTATGATTAAATGTTTGGTCTACTCTAAAGTGAATCCTTTACAGTCGATATATACGCCACACTCTCTTCATATACAGTCACATACTGGGCTTTACAGCAGTCATTTAGTTAAACATGTGGTCCAATGTAATGGCAGATGTTCCAGATAAAAAAAAACCCGATGTTTAAATAAATATTTATTTTGTTAGAACAGATTTCCGAGCAGAAATGGAAATATCAAAGGTCATATAAGTATACAGAAGGACGACAACTCCGTGGATAGTGTTATGTAAGTCAACAGTATCTCGCTGTTACATCAGTGTATCGAGAAATCAAACAGAAAATTCGGGGATAAGAACGAGACGTTACTCACTCGGATTGACCAAGATTTACGTGGCTTGTGTAATAGATGCAGTAGAAGACGCTTATCCTTCGGAAACACCTAGTCGTATTCTTCATGTACTTTTGTAATGCTCTTTTCTTTTGTTCGAGGTTCAAATCAAAATTTTGGGGACATGTCGAAATTATTTTGTTGGTTTTATCAAACCGCCTCAATAGCTTCAAAAATAAAACAATACAAAAACCGATAACGATACAAAGTGTGGAGAGGAAATTTTTAAGTTTACATTAGTATATAGTTTATGTGTATATCCTCCTCATTATTATAATTATATCGACATTATCATGTTAATCAGTGTATATATTATTTCGGCTGAAACAGAGCTCTCAACTCTCTAGATTTCTACACTTTTGACAATATTATCACTGTAGACTTCTAATCGAACGAAACATATGCTTCAGTGTCATTGCCTCACACACTAAGTCTGATATATCTATTGATACAGACACATTTAAAGTCCATGTCGTTTGTGTGTGTATTTTGTACCATAAAATTTTAACTAAAGTTATATAGCATATAAGATAAGTCTTCTCTCAAATAAACTGCTGCATTCAAACTCGTGGGCTTATATAAATAAAATTTAGGAAAAAAGGATGCTTAATTAGTTACCTTGATATGAACCAGGTGGTATTTTATCATTACATCCCTGTCAAAACGCTATTGGACACATTTGGACTAAGCCATGCTGGATGTTTCCATCATCACATACATTGTGATCATGCTAACGACAGTAATGTTTTACCCAGCGTAGATAACTTTTCGGTAGAAAACCTTGTATACGTAAAACATAATACATATATCTTTTATACTCACAAAGGTCTCAGACAAGGGGAAGGTTATGTGGCAAGAAAATTGATATGGGAAGATTTCTTGATGCTTCATCCTTCAACGTTATGTTTCCTTGAAGCCTTAAAGCGAAGCTGGTATATCTCATAATTTGAGACTGACAAATATTAACCAATCCCAATTATCCCTATTTTTATCAATAGCTCTGGAGTCTGTTTTTATGTGCAAGCGATACTCAAAATCATTGAGGGGGAAAGTATTTCATTTCAATAAATGAAATGTTTTGGCATTCATATATGAAATACAATTGATGATTGAATTATGATAAACATATTTTCTAATAGTAAAACAGCTTCAACCTTGTGTCACTGTCTAACAATACGTTTGACCACCAGGAGCGCCATGATCTGTTCCTAAAGGAGCGAAGCAATGATTTCCCTGTCAACCTCTGTATAGATTTCTGTCTCTCGTTGATTCTCGTTGATAAATTGCGATCAATAATTCGATAAGCTAACCCCTGAAGAGTGCAACGTATAAAGTTACGTGTATGTGTTTCAACTCGCTAGTATGCAAATCATCTCCAGCATTCAGGCAATCTCGTCAGTCATCAAGTCCGCCATTTATAAACACTTCTAACCCCTATTGACATTGTAACACTACCAAGAGTGCGGGAAAATTTCAATAATATAATTCTTGAGATAGAATAAAGAATAAGATTAACGAGTAGTCATCATGAATAAATTTAAGTTATTTTAAATTTAAATCACAGTATCAGTTGTTACTGTGCAAATATATGCTCAATATGTTTTTTAAAACTCGAGAAAGCTTGGCTGCTGGCGGAAAAAGAAACATTTAACATTTATGGATTAAATTGATATATACAATACTGTTAGAGAGACAGATTTGAACATTGCTCCTACGTTAGTGTTCGGTGGTAGCTAAAACTCTTCTTTTACAGATGCTTAGGTGACTCAAAAATAGGCATTATATGTTTTACACACTGTTTCGTTATTTCCACCGAGATCTTACCTTATGTGAAGGAGTTGTTTCACTTCACGGTACATTAGTCACATTTTCTTGTGATCAATATTATAATAAGACAACCTGATTATTTTTTTTATTTTGCGAATCAAATTCACCGAGTGTAGGTCATAGAAATAAATGTATTTGGCAAAACAAACAAACTATTTGTACCATGCCACTGCTCTCTTTCTCTCTCTGTCTCTCTCTCTCTGTCTCTCTGTCTCTCTCTCTCTCTCTCTCTCTCTCTCTCTCTCTCTCTCTCTCTCTCTCTCTCTCTCTCTCTCTCTCTCTCTCTCTCTCTCTCTCTCTCTCTCTCTCTCTCTCTCTCTCTCTCTCTCTCTCTCTCTCTCTCTCTCTCTCTCTCTCTCTCTCTCTCTCTCTCTCTCTCTCTCTCTCTCTCTCTCTCTCTCTCTGTCTTTGTCTCTGTCTCTCTCTTTGTCTCTCTCTGCTCTCTCTGTCTCTCTCCTCTCCCCCTCCCTCTCTCTCTCTCTCTCTCTCTCTCTCTCTCTCTCTCTCTCTCTCTCTCTCTCTCTCTCTCTCTCTCTCTCTCTCTCTCTCTCTCTCTTATCAACTTACATTGTATGCACACTGAAAATAGTTTTCAAAGTACCTTTGAAAACCTTCGTGTAAATGGATGATAAATGAAATATCAAACCGAATTGGGTTTTTTCAAAGAATTCCTTAATATTGATATTCTGTTCAGTCGGATGCTGTGTAAACAACAATCACACTGACCGTCATTCTATACAATAATTCCTAATGTGAACACGAAAACCTCATAGCAATAGATTCTATATAATGTAGAATCTGGTCGCGTGTGTTCCGAACGGCCCTTCAACACGACAATGTCAACCAAGGCAAAGCGACAGATGTGTGTTTGACATCGTGAGCATACTTGTATTACAGGGAATCTGATATTAGTGTTGCATGTGTCGAAAATATTGTGCTAAAATATGCTTGCACTAACTTGAGTTTGTGTATGTTTTGTATATTCCAGTAATTGTGGTTTCATCATTGTACTTATTTGTAAAAAGATATATTGCGCTAAACATTCTAAAAGTTTGTTTACAAAATACAAAAATAAAAATAAAAACAAAACAAAAACAAACAAAAAAAAAACAACAAAAAAACCACTTTGAAATACCAATAAAACTTGACGAATTGATAGACCTATTTTGATAGGAAACACTCACATGACCCTAAACATATCTTGTGACATTTCATTTTTACTAATTTATGGTATTAAATGTATTTTTCTTATTTGTTGTATGCTCGGTGTATTGAAGATCGGATTTGTTTAAGGATAAATTTGATGATAAGTGTGAATTCTCGTCCTCCAAGATATGTTCACTTCTTTCACGTAACCAATAAACACGTGTTAGTCATACCTGTTTTATCATAATTATGAACAATATGGATGGTTCCCTAGTAACGAAAGCTCTTTTCCACTACAAGTCAAAATGAAAATGGTTTGCAAAATTTTATTTTCAGAGAGGAAAAAGTGCAGATATATACAATGATAACAAATTTGCCAGCTCGATATGTCATTAAATCTATGTCTGACTCAACCAGGTCAACACGACACAGACAGATCATTAAGTCAGATGTAATCCGTCTGGGACTGCTCACCTATATAAGAATAGTACGTATCAGATATACTACATTTGCATCAGATTAAAACATCGTGGATGGTCCATTCATACGGTGATCTTCGTGTCAGTGACACCATCGTCGATTTATCATGATTAGTTCAAGAGTATCTGTAATCGCTAAATCTTGAAAATTGGAGAATTGGTATTAACTCTGAACGGTAAAATATTAATAATCTATCAACTTAGAATAGAAAGGCATCTATAATCTCTAAACTTTGAAAGGTGATAATCCATGTTTCTTTAATCTCTAAACTTTGAAAGGCGATAATCCATGTTTCTTTAATCTCTAAACTTTGAAAGGCGATAATCCATGTTTCTTTAATCTCTAAACTTTAAAGGTGATATTCAATGTTTCTATAATCTCTAAACTTTGAAAGGCGATAATCCATGTTTCTTTAATCTCTAAACTTTGAAAGGTGATATTCAATGTTTCTATAATCTCTAAACTTTGAAAATTAATAATCCATATAATTTCTTTG
Organism: Ylistrum balloti; assembly: GCF_031769215.1. Taxonomy (NCBI): domain Eukaryota; kingdom Metazoa; phylum Mollusca; class Bivalvia; order Pectinida; family Pectinidae; genus Ylistrum; species Ylistrum balloti. The sequence goes on from NW_026781993.1 coordinate 1,194,826, forward strand.
AAAGGCGATAATATCATTTCTAAACTTTGAAATGTGATATTCAATGTTTCTATAATCTCTAAACTTTGAATGGCGATAATCCATGTTTCTATAATCTCTAAACTTTGAAAATTGATAATCCATGTTTCTATCATTTCTAAACTTTGAAATGTGATAATCCATGTTTCTATCATTTCTGTTTCTATCATTTCTAAACTTTGAAATGTGATATTCAATGTTTCTATAATCTCTAAACTTTGAAATGTGATATTCAATGTTTCTATAATCTCTAAACTTTTAAATGTGATATTCAATGTTTCTATAATTTCTAAACTTTGAAATGTGATATTCAATGTTTCTATAATCTATATGCGTTTAAGACTGATATATCTTTAATGTCTAAACCTTGAACAGTGATGTATCTATAATGTCTTGACCTTGAACAGTGATGTATCTATAATGTCTTAACCTTGAACAGTGATGTATCTATAATATCTAAACCTTGAACAGTGATGTATCTATAATGTCTTAACCTTGAACAGTGATGTTGTCTTAAACCTTGAACAGTGATGTATCTATAATGTCTTAACCTTGAACAGTGATGTATCTATAATGTCTTAACCTTGAACAGTGATGTATCTATAATGTCTTAACCTTGAACAGTGATGTATCTATAATGTCTTAACCTTGAACAGTGATGTATCTATAATGTCTTAACCTTGAACAGTGATGTATCTATAATGTCTTAACCTTGAACAGTGATGTATCTATAATATCTAAACCTTGAACAGTGATGTATCTATAATATCTAAACCTTGAACAGTGATGTATCTATAATGTCTTAACCTTGAACAGTGATGTATCTATAATGTCTTGACCTTGAACAGTGATGTATCTATAATGTCTTAACCTTGAACAGTGATGTGTCTGTAATGTCTTAACCTTGAACAGTGATGTATCTATAATGTCTTGACCTTGAACAGTGATGTATCTATAATGTCTCGACCTTGAACAGTGATGTATCTGTAATGCATAAACCTTGAACAGTGATGTATCTATAATATCTAAACCTTGAACAGTGATGTATCTATAATGTCTTAACCTTGAACAGTGATGTATCTATAATGTCTTAACCTTGAACAGTGATGTATCTATAATGTCTTAACCTTGAAGAGTGATGTATCTATAATGTCTTAACCTTGAACAGTATCTATAATGTCTTGACCTTGAACAATATCAGTGATGTATTAACCTTGAACAGTGATGATGTACCTTGAACAGTGATGTATAATGTCTTGACCTTGAACAGTGATGTATCTATAATGTCTTGACCTTGAACAGTGATGTATCTATAATGTCTTGACCTTGAACAGTGATGTATCTATAATGTCTTAACCTTGAACAGTGATGTATCTATAATGTCTTGACCTTGAACAGTGATGTATCTATAATGTCTTAACCTTGAACAGTGATGTATCTATAATGTCTTGACCTTGAACAGTGATGTATCTATAATGTCTTGACCTTGAACAGTGATGTATCTATAATGTCTTGACCTTGAACAGTGATGTATCTATAATGTCTTAACCTTGAAGAGTGATGTATCTATAATGTCTTGACCTTGAACAGTGATGTATCTATAATGTCTTGACCTTGAACAGTGATGTATCTATAATGTCTTGACCTTGAACAGTGATGTATCTATAATGTCTTGACCTTGAACAGTGATGTATCTATAATGTCTTAACCTTGAACAGTGATGTATCTGTAATGTCTTGACCTTGAACAGTGATGTATCTGTAATGTCTAAACCTTGAAGAGTGATGTATCTATAATGTCTTGACCTTGAACAGTGATGTATCTATAATGTCTCGACCTTGAACAGTGATGTATCTGTAATGTCTTAACATTGAACAGTGATGTATCTATAATGTCTCCTCGAAATATTGTTTTATAATCATGTTTTATATTTACCCTTCAGTTGAATATTTTTTCCTTAAATCATTTTTTTTCATCAATAGAGTTGCAATATTTGCATTCTCACTTCTTTACCAAGGAGGTAATGATATCTGATATCAAGATTTGTCCAAACCAGTGATCCATATTTTTTTCGTTCAACTGCCATCATTTCTAATGATAATTTTCTATATAAATCGCTTATATTAGATATATTTTGCCTGTATTAATAATGATCACTTTATGATGTCGTATTTTTTGTGAATAATGTGATACTTTTAACAAAATGAGTTTTGAACTTTAACACAAAATTTTCCACAGATTATGAGAAATTTCGGTTGCCATGAAACAAATTTAAAACTTTATATATGAAACATAGATTTTTATGATACATTTCATGGTTTCTAATGCTGTATTTTATCAGAGAGTTTGACCTCGTTGCCGGTAGTTGACCATTTGTGATCGGTCAATTTACCTGTTCATCAATAGAAATATACACCCTAATATCACTGTAGTCCACTAAATAGTGTATGACATAGCTCGGATGTGTTGGCGGAAGTGTTCCAAATATGTCCATTATGATGTCATAGCTCCATGAAATACCATTAACTACATGTCATTTAGGTGATTTCCGTATATATGTATAGGTCGAATTTCATTAAATAACAAAATGGATAAATATGTTTGTCGGTGTCGTCGTTCTTATGTCTTCTTGTTCGTTTATTTCCCCATTATGTTATTCAATCGCCCAATAAAATCAATTAATTTTCCGTTCAACTAGACACTTGACACTCCGCACATTACAAACGCATCTCTCTTCTCTCTATACAAGCACAGACTTACAAGTATGAAGGTGTTCAAACTCACCATATATATTACTATATACCTATAGACATGTTTCACTTGATTTGTCGATGAATGACCTGTCCCAGACATTGTCGAGGTCGGGACTCTGTCTCAAGACCACCCTGATAACGTAACTAGATGGGGTTGATTAAGTGTGAATTATTCATGCTATGCTGACTGTCTAACTTTTATGCTTATAAGTCTATATTATCCTTTAATTGTATCCATAGGTTTGCCCGAGTCCGTAACTAGAGGCTCTTTGATATTGGGGGCGTTTGGAGGTGGACTGGAAATTCGGGGTCAACACGGAAAAGATCCATTCGTTCTGGATGGTTACACATCCTATTCATATAAATATGGCCACCTGAGGCTGGGACCCGAGGGAGGTGACACTAGCTTATCCTATTGTAGGGGTTTCTATGATACTTTGACCAGTTAAGGATAGATAATCGCATAGGGCGTTTACGATATACACAAAAGGGGCCACCAAGCAAACATATTTGGGTTCCCTACATCCGCAGATTGACGAGATTATGGTAATTAACAACGTGCGGTGTAATATTCTATTACCAGAAATATACATGTAATGCATAAAATGAACGAAAATCAACATTTGAATGTTGATAACAATAATCACATTTCATAAAAACTCGTATGATATGAATTTAACATAGCGTTTTCTTCTATGTGCACCCACTGACATCTTGATACATTGTAGTTGACCCACACACAGCTACCATTTTTTCTTGTACATGAATATAATATTAAGTCCGATTACTGACAGTTATTTGGTCTATAAAATTATCGTAGTCCAGAATATGCAATCTCCGATCACTAATTGTAACTGGCAGATGGGGAAATAAAGCTCAAAGAACGTGCATACATTATATAGCACTAATGAAAATAGCTAGGAATTCCACTACATATAAGTTTCCAAATTTAATACCCAACGAAAAAGTTTACTTTGTGCATGCTAATGTGAAGGGTTAATATTTTGAAATTTTCTTGTATTAAAACGAATTGTACTAATGGAAAACAAGGACAAAAAACTGAGAAACCTCTGTAAAGTTTGTCAAATGTTTCCCGCTGTAATAACTACACCTAACTACTTAAAACTGTACATATGTACAGTCGGACCTCACAACCTCGAACTCGTATAACTCGAAGACCTCGTTTATTTCGAAATATTTCATCGGTTCCTGCAAAATTTCACACCAAACATTATAGCTCACTTAAATCAAATACTCGCATAACTCGAAGTTGGACATTTATTATCAACTTGTTTTAGCGAAACCATGATAATCTTTGTTTCTTGACAATGTGGTATATTTTGTCCCTGTGTGTTGATTTTGTGATATATTTTGTCCTTGTGTGTTGACGTCGTGGTATATTTTGTCCTTGTGTGTTGACACTGTGGTATATTTTGTCCTTGTGTGTTGATTTTGTGATATATTTTGTCCTTGTGTGTTGACGTCGTGGTACATTTTGTCCTTGTGTGTTGACACTGTGGTATATTTTGTCCTTGTGTGTTGACACAGTGGTGTATTTTGTCCTTGTGTGTTGACACAGTGGTGTATTTTGTCCTTGTGTGTTGACACAGTGGTGTGTTTTGTCCTTGTGTGTTGACACAGTGGTGTATTTTGTCCTTGTGTGTTGACACAGTGGTGTATTTTGTCCTTGTGTTTTGACACTGGTGTATTTTGTCTTTGTGTGCTGACGTTGTGGCATCATTTGCTCATGAGTCTGGACGACGTGGTTTATTTGGCCCTACGTGTTGACATGATACATTTTGTTCTATTCTATATTCGGTCCATTAAATTTGGGTTTGTGTTATGATCATGTTGACATGTTGATATTTTCTTGTTGTTGTTTTGATGCTTTGATATGTTTTCCTCTGATTTACATGATGACATATTTTTCTCGTTTGTTGGAGCTGTTGTATATTTCCACGTGTTTTGAAATTATAGTATATTTCCACGTGTTTTGACATTATAGTATATTTCCCATGTGTTTTGACATTATAGTATATTTCCCATGTGTTTTGACATTATAGTATATTTCCATGTGTTTTGACATTATAGTATATTTCCATGTGTTTTGGCACTATAGTATATTTCTATGTGTTTTGACATTATAGTATATTTCCCTCGTGTTTTGAAATTATAGTATATTTCCACGTGTTTTGACTCGTGTTTTGACATTATAGTATATTTCCCATGTGTTTTGACATTATAGTATATTTCCATGTGTTTTGACATTATAGTATATTTCCACGTGTTTTGACATTATAGTATATTTCCCATGTGTTTTGACATTATAGTATATTTCCCATGTGTTTTGACACTATAGTATATTTCCATGTGTTTTGACATTATAGTATATTTCTATGTGTTTTGACATTATAGTATATTTCCACGTGTTTTGACATTATAGTATATTTCCACGTGTTTTGACATATAGTATATTTCCACGTGTTTTGACATTATAGTATATTTCCCTCGTGTTTTGACATTATAGTATATTTCCATGTGTTTTGACATATAGTATATTTCCCTCGTGTTTTGACACTATAGTATATTTCCCATGTGTTTTAACATTATAGTATATATCCATCGTGTTCTGACACTATAGTATATTTCCCATGTGTTTTGACACTATAGTGTATTTCCACGTGTTTTGACATATAGTATATTTCCCATGTGTTTTGACATTATAGTATATTTCCCTCGTGTTTTGACACTATAGTATATTTCCATGTGTTTTGACACTATAGTATATTTCCACGTGTTTTGACATTACAGTAAATTTTCCTCGTGTTATAACATTATAGTATATTTCTTTCGTGATTTTTACACTAAGGTATGATTCCCTTGTGTTTGACCCTTTAGAACAATTCTGTTGCTGTAATAGCGTGCTTTTATTATTCCAGTGTCATCCATGTGTGGCGACAAGTAAACATTTGGTTTGGAACAAAGCACACACCAGGAAGTAAATCCAGCATGCTTTCTGAAATACATTATTATGAATGAATGAGATGTTGTAATTAATCGCTCTTCGCTGACAAATCACGAAAAGGTAATGCATTATCCGTCATCCAGCTACGAAGACGATCTGACAAATAATTAGGACAAGAACACCATTTAATTATGATGATATAAAAGCAAAATTCAGATTATTCTACATTAAGATATCTAATACGAAATCAATCGTGACGATATGATATCAGCTTTATTAGATATAGAACTATTTTTCAGAGCGCGGAGTTTAGTGTTTGTGTGAGGATATGTGAGTGTGTGTGTTAGTGTGTTTATTCCTATTAGGATTTATCTATTTGTCTAAATTCATTAATGTCATTTTGTCTTTTTGTTTTATTAGTAGAAAGACACAAGGAAAACATATTTTACGTCAGTTTGTATCATGTTAAATTACTGTTCTAACCACTCTTTTCGTATGACTAAATCTAGATAATTACCCATAGCATTCAACAAATGTGATACTATTCTAGGACACGAGACCAGACAACTAGGTGTCATTTTGAAATGTTATGTCTGCTAAAAGAGTTCAACCCATCTGCCGTAAACTAAACACCTGGGTCTAAAAATTAGATCTTCATTTTTTATTTGACATTAGATCCGATTTTGCCTAGCTGGCAAGAATTGTGTGTATACGGCCTAACTTGTATGCTAATTTTGATCGTTCAAATGAGGTCAAGTTATGTGTATATAAACAGTGTCAGCAGGTCAAATGATCGCCTCGCGCTACATCACAAAGCGAACTGCTTATAACGAGGTCATTGACTTGACCATACACGAGCAGATTACGTGCGTAGACATCACGTGATTTCAGAACAACACGCGATTTCTTACAGAATGCTGAAGAACATAAGCGACATACATGTACCTTGTGAAATGGACAATCGTCTGCTTCCTGTTCGTGGAAAGTTATTTCTACTCGACAGATATCACTCTATTCTCTTTGCCTACATATTATAAGCTAAGGCAAATTGCGGGCACAAAAATGTACGTCTGCCTTAGTGCTTGACGCTAAGTCGACCGATTTGAACAAACATACAAAGTTTGCCTATCCAATGTTATACTGAATACTGACTTTAAGCTCTTGAAATGATAAAGACGAAATAAAACTGAAAAAATAATATCTTTCATACGTCTTCTACGAAGGGGAGACAATCAATTTAGATAGACAATTCTTTTCAAAATGTCTGGGCCTGAAGTCAATCTATATCGGTGTCACCATAATGGAGAAATGCTTGCGACATGACATTTTAGTGAAACGGTACTATACAATAGTTATGACGTCAGTTGACCAATTGTAAATAATGAACGACCTTTATGCCTTAATTGTTTTAAAGAGACATCACAGTAAAAACATTAATTTTGTTAATGATTGTACGTGTTTTATACACTTCCGGTTACGTTCCTGTGCTATCCGATATTCGCCGTCGATTTCCAATGTCCAGCTTGACTATCTCTTTGTTCGGGAAACCCCTCTCAAGTTTAACTCTCATAGCATTACGTAATAGTTTTGAAAACGAGGCAGTTCATTTTGTATGGCTATGATGGTGAGCAGAAATAACAGTGGCAGTAGTGACACAGTAAGTATGATCCATTTTTCAGCACTGGTTTTTGTTATGATTGTGGCAAATGTTATTTGATAACTCAAAGTCAATTCAGAATTCTAAGATCAGTGACATTAATCGCCAACATTGTCAGGACAGACTGCGACTGGAAGCCATTTTTGTTTACAGGCGACGGTGTTTTGTTTGCATGCATAATCATATATGACGTAAAAACTTATATATCCAGACTTATGATCAATAGATAAAGATTTCCATTGTATAACTACTAATAAACCTCTTTATTTGCATATTTAAGCGAAAGTCAACTGTCATTGTTCCTAATGTGAAACACTTGACACATAAATGCATTAAATCTTTTTACCGTGACGTCACTTTAATATGACGTGAAACAGCGTTACTAAACCCTGCTAATACACGTTGAAAAACTCACAATATCTTCATCTCTCCAAGGATAACATCATTATTTTTACTAATAGTTAGTGATATCGATATCGTTTACCATATAAATCTCACAGTGACAGGAAATTCAGCTGTGTAACACAGTAGGCGTAAACACACGTACTTGTTTGTATAGCCATGTTTATTATATGTTGAATAATACTAATGTTACATGTACAAAAGCAACATCTCATCAACATACAGAGTTCATATACTCATACTAGTACTTCACGTTGTGTCTCGTATCAGAACTGTCCATCTTGTGGGCTCCCTCAAGGCTGTCTCTGACCGCGCAGTCGGGTGTCCAAACCCCTTTTCTCCTATCCCCAGAATCTAGCTTCTATTTATCTCCACTTGACCGATTCTGTCCCGCTATCCCCTTATATGGACTTCACTTGTTACTAGATGATACGATTGTTGAAGTATAGCCACCTGTACTCGAGGTGTAAGGTTGAGATTCCTCCTGCTAATTTGTTACTTGAAATGGACCCTAATAATTACTCCACCACTAGGTGGCCACTGTCCGAACGGTAAATTACATCAGTTTAATTATCGAGGAAGTGGGAATAGTCTCTAATTAATTAACTGGCCGAAGCTGTACACCCACTGATAAGATTCTCGGGGCCCAGACTACACCAACCTAAGTGTATATATGCAAGTAATTACCCACACCCCTGTGAACTACCTATATGTGTTTTATTGATATACTATTGAACATTAAACGAACTATTGTTTAAGCTAACTTATTTCTACTAATCCCATATGAAAATCCAGTTGTGTTACGCTAAACCCTATTTTGTTATAGCTGTAGATTTTACTAGACATACTGACGTTTAACTATTTCCAAAACGTGCGTAAAGAAAACAAATTGTTTGTTTTGAAAAGATTGTATTTTTGTAAATGCAAGATGTTCCCATATAAACTTTAAAGGAATATGTTCTGAAAGTGTCGGAGTCTAACATTGATGTATATCAACGTAGGGATGATTACGAACACATACTAAGTTTTGGCGTATATCAATAAAAACTACACAATGTACCATACAAAATTACTCAGTCATCTAAAATATCATATCCAACAGTACGAACAGGTTAACTACATTACCAACAAGACGTGTAATGAATCTGGTAGTGCAGAACTCTCAAATTAACAGAACATCGTGAATTAGCAAAATGTAGGTTCATTCATTCCTTGGTGACCTTTGCTCTATAAACAAAGAGCCAATCAGAAGTGAGAACTGTTACCAGTCTTGCGCGAAATGATGCATTGATATTGGTTGACATTTATCACTTATTTTATTCGTCTCACTTGTGAAATCCTCATGACAAGTCATCAGTTGTATCTGCTTACATCACGTGTGTAGTCACGAATTCAGCCTGTGTCATATTTTTATTTACACTGGCACAGCTATTTATAGACAAAACAATTATGACTTAAATGAATTTGCAAGTTTAAGCTGCCCTGAAGATTTAATAGCTTGCACTACACATGCCTCCTTTTCCAACAAAAGTGCATAGATGAAGAAAAACCTGAAAGCAATTTCTTTAACCAACGATTTGCCGGTTGCTCTCAGTATTGCGCACAGGATAGACAGACAAATCCTTTTATTTTTTTATTTATTTACTTATTTTTCTGAAGTATCTTCAATTCATTTTGTGAAAGTTTGTGGAAATAACAATGACATTATTCAATGAATTAATTTTGCATAATAAAATGTTTCGCTATAATGAGAAATATCGTAAGACTTGTTTCCAAAATCACATAATTTGAAACAGGTTTTGTATTTGTCCATGTTGCAAAATTTGCTTACAAACACATTACTAAGACAATAAAATATAAACACACGGCAGTAATCTTTCATATATATTTACTCGTGAATAGGTATCGTTGTATTCCAGGGGACACTGCTTTAACTGATGGTTTTGGTTAACAGACGGTATATTGTTCGGCGAGGTATTCACCGTCTACCACAACATCAACAAATAAATAAACAAATCATAATTTGGGTTCACATATTGAACAGGAAATAAATCATCATTCGGGAAGTCAATGTAGATTTGCGTGCGTTCCAATTTCGGCGAATTCTGCGAACATTGCTAATTACTGTTAATGTAAACGGTGATCATGATTTTGCGTATTTGCTTAATATTTGAATTTGCCACTAAATCAAATAAATTAAAAACATCAAATTTCAACTTATCTAGGTTAAACAGAGAACTCCTACCCAATCTTATGTCATTGCCTACCTGCATATCGCTATCTCCGTTGGAAAGGTGACCTTACCTAAACAAATGCAGACTTATCACTTTCCTATCTGGACTGGTTAACAGGGTTTTTCTCTTTCTTTGAAGAATTCACACCTAACCTTATCACCTAATATGTACATTCCCTAGTTGGTACATTACACATGAAGTGTATTTTGTCGAATATACATGCAAATCGAAACTAGTGGCTTCTCTTGTAAACTGACAGAAAAAATTACCCTTGTACACTTTTGAATGAATGACATATTAAATGGTTTTGGTAGGTTTCCTTTTAAGCTTTGAAGTATCCTGATAAACCCAGACATCGTTGATCTAAAGTGTCTCCGAATTGTCTTACCGGGTACTCTTGAGGCAAGAAGTTGGTTCTCGGTAAACACTCACAGCGATCGGAATGTGTGTGGAACAGTTTGTCGACAACGACAATTAAATACTCGTCATTCCTCTACATGTTAGTTGTCTTTTCATTACATTCTTTATATAATGCACTTTTCTAACATACAAAGTAGGTTTTGTCAATCAAATTTTATTGGTTTAAACTTTTACAAGACTAATCCGATAATGCACTTTAATCTAGAACTTGTACTTAATTTTTGTAACATTTAAATTATAAAACATGACGGTTTGACACTATGTTTGCACTATAACACCGTGTGACATCATTCCTTAATGAAAATGATATTTGGATTAATAAACGGTGTCACGCCAGTTTAGTGGATGTTTATGTAGTGTTTAAAATAGACCAAAAAGTCAACAACATTTCATCAATCTGTAACACGGTAGAAATTGTTGTGTATTCTATGATGATGTTAAGTATTTAGAAAATAACTTTCTGTGTCTATACGATATATTGTCCTGGTCGGGAGAACTTTGTGCGAATGACAATATAATAATATACTACATTAATGTAATAATATTTTATTTGGGTGTTAAGAAAAATAAATACCTACTTGCCAACAGATCATGAATTCAAACACAGAGTAGATTAACTAGGGTAAAGCATAAACAAATGACAACACTCATGGAAAGGTTCAAGGAAAATAAGACAAGGTGTTCCGAAAGGATATGCGTCTTCTGGTTCATCGCCAACACTTGTCATGTAAATCTGAAGTCAGTCACGTTCCCACTATCAAATGACAGTATAATAAAATATCACTCTTAGACTTAAAGGAATAGTCAGCCAATTTCAAATTTAACAAGGTGTGTTATGAAACACTATGCCCCAAATTGCAACAAATTTTGAAGTGGGACATTGCACTGCACTGTTCTAATTGTATGTACACTTTGTGAAACATTTATGTCTTCATTGTTCAATAGTCAAGGCCAATGTTTAAGTTTTTCAAATGTATGTCAAGGGTCACGGTCACGGTGAAGGTCACGTGGTCAAAACTTTGATACATCTGGAAAGGTCTTATCACAAGGATCACACATGCCAGATATGAAAGCCTTGCGTCTCACGGTGAAATAGTTGTGGGCAAGGTTAAAGTTGACACCAGACAAACAAACAGACAGCACAAAAACAATGATGCCCCCGACCTTTCGATCCGGGGACATAAAATTACATTATACATTTACTTGAAAATTTAAATTGCGTAAGACAACAAAAACAACAATATCAACATAAGGACGTAATTATCTGGATTTCTTCGTAATCTATATTTATCAAAAAAAAAAAAGATGTGTAGACTAAGATGTGGAGAAGGCTTAAAGTTAGGGTTAGGGTTAGGGTTAGGGCTTAGGGTGATCCATTCAGCATCTATGGACTTCCTTATTACAAAACACATGTAATCTTATGAGAGAAAGTAAGTATTTTGTCTTGAAACCGCGAGAGCGAAAAAAATGCCAATAAATGGTGATATGAGTTACAATTTAGACGAAGGTTCGAACTCTTGGGTTACAAAGGTTGGGTTTTAAATTTCCATGGAGAATCCCCATCAATCCATCTTGATTTCATTTATGAATTGTCTCGCACTAACGATCGATACTGTCTTGCTTTCTCGTGTTTTCCTGAACCCCCGCTGTAACATGTTTAAACACTGTGTGTGACCTAATCTTTTACAATATCCACTTAGGACAGATAAACACACGGCCAAATAACATCGAAGCATGTGATTAATCCAAGCCTGCCGTTGTCCGAGCATTCCTGTTGGTACATTCTTTAACTCGGGTACAAGCCTGAACGATAAACATTATAGTCTGGTACTTGGGTAGCTATGTGTGTAGACTTTGATATATTGTGATATTTTGACCCGGTCTGAAGGTGAGTGTTCTCCAATTACCTCAAGTAGACTCTTTAGTCTGGCAGGGGGAGGGTAGGATAGCCGTCACCACTAGGCTAGGTCCGCCCCGGACAACCGAAAGGATGGCGAAACACGTTACGTGGGTGTAGCATGGTGAAACTAGAAGTGGATTTAATCAAAGGCTATAATATTTAAATAGCTATTCGTGCATAAAAAACATAATTTTTTTACATTTTTGAACAATGTTAAATGCTATGCAGTAAAGAAATAAAAGACGTCCATTGTGTTGAATTAGGAGTTTTTTTCAAACTGATTCCATGACGTCAATTCAGTAAAATCAATGTAGGTTCAGAATCACAAAAGACAAGAACTAACCTGTAGAATCACTGGACGTGGTCGTTTTCAGTCATCAGTATCCTTTGGTATGTTTAATGTAAAATAAAGACAACGGAAAAACCTTTAAGATTTTTTCCTTGACTTCAGCTATCGCCACAGCAATAGGACAGGTAAGATTATTCTTTCCAGGCAGTTGTTTGAGAGGATTTATTTTTTCGATTATATCTTTTGTCCGAGAACGAAAACTGATACACAGGAAATGAAATTCATAGCTTCATGGTTGTATCATTATCCCATTGTCCTTTTCGCTGCCATGAAAAATACATACTTTTTGCTTTAAATATTTTGTAAAATCGCAATTTGGTAGAAATTATTTTAAAATAGTTCAAGTAAAATACTCTATGGTGTGAAGGAAAAAATGGTCCTCAATTACGAAAGATCTTGTTCCATACAAGTAATCAATAAAAATATGTGTTTTATTGTAGTATACCGTCAGATTTATATATATATATATAATAGGGTTTTAGCCTAAACATACAAAGATTGCACAATACGCAATTAAACCTTTTCATACAAATTTAGAGTTAGATACAGTAGAGTCGAACAAACTGCATCATATTTCCGTCTAGAACTCGTCAGTGATACAGAGGGCCTAAGTATCAAACCTTGGTGACCACTGAGGATGATCTTAAATCGGGGGAGTGGGTGGGAATCAAAATCTATATAAGAGGCGCACTAACCTCATCATTCAGTGATTTTTTTTATTATTGTTTTCATACTGATAAGTACAAGTGCATATTCTGAACCGTACCACTATTCGAATGAATTAAAACGTGACATACAAATTTAACAGCAGTGGTTACCACCTTCAATCTGGACAAAGACATACGGAGAACGACCAACCACACATACTGATAATAGTGGTTTACAACACAATATATGTATGAGATTTTTAAAAAATGGAGAATCTCTTTCAAGTCTTGGATAATTAAATATATCTTGTGTTAATTTCTCAACGCTTTGACAGTCATACGTGCATTATGATGTGGGCTAGGGTTTGTTTAACCAGTAAATGATGTCGTGATACACTATCGGAAAAGCTAGATTCTTCTCCGTGTTACCTAAAAATGTACTACACAATTAATTTCTTTTATAAAAACGTCGAGATCGCTTTGCATCGACCGGATTTGAAATGTGACGACAGTTTGCGACAAGGCCACGAGATGTACAGTAACCTTTCAGATGGATGTCAGTGATACGCGCATGTAGGTCGAAAACGTCTCCTTTAGAAGTATAAAATGAAAGATGAATGGACACACACCTTGACAATTGAACATTGATCAGTTGTCTATATACATAGATAAACATACCCCGGGTATACACGATAGGTTTTATCAATGTGTGTATGGGCAGCAAGCGGGTGCGTTCGAGTAGGACATTCCGCCATCTGATGGGTTCGTTGAACCGAGAAATAGTCCCTAGTTCTTTAAGAAGGGTTCGAAATGATGTTTAAGGGATAACCTCGATCCCTTACGTGTGCCGGACATGGAACGGCAGTAATGATTTGTTTCTTAAGACATGATATACAATACAGCTCAGGTGTGAGAGGGTATTATTGAGTACCACAGGTCTCCTTGCGTATCGAGTAGCTTAGTATAGAAGAATAACGGACGACAAAGTACAGCTCATTGTCGTACACCTCTACAGTGATTAAGGTGATGAAACACGAAAGATTTAACTTGAGATTATCAATAAAGGGCACCTTAGCTCTAACACAGAATAATATGCCGTTACAAAATTCTACCTGTAGTTATGGTATTGGTTTCTTAATTGACAAGTTAAAGAAAGAATCCCGTGTATTTATAGTAAATAAACAGCGCATGGATAATATAAGTAATACACATACATACACAGTTGACGAGCACTATTTGTTAATAACTCTTAAGATAGATTTTTTTTTTCAAATTGAAATTCGAATAGGTTTATAATAATTTGGAGTTCATATTTAGTCTCTAATAACAACGAGAGAAAAAAACTAATAAATTCTTAACATGATGCTTACGGCTTACATAAAAATATATCCAGTAAGCTAGTTTTAGTGGTTCTATTTGTCGCTGGCCAGCGGACAGGTGCCTTAGCCAGCATGACGTGGTAATTACGTCAGAAAGAGAATCATATTACATATGATCCGAGTTTCTACAATTTAAGTTCTGAGCAAACTCGGACATGGTCTAGTTTTTCCGATTGTCTCCTTATGATTCGGATATCCCCTACTGTTGGGATCGTTACATTATCGTTCTTCGACCTCAATAAAAGACAAGCGAAATAAATTATTCCAATATTTTTATTTGTTATATAATATCATTTAAACAAATGTATAATTATATTTCGCCAGGCCATACGGACTTCGGAACGAGTTCCATCTATTGTTTATGAAGGAAAACGGGTTAAGGACTCTAAAACCTTTCACTAACGGAACATATGCTGGATAACACGTGTTCTCAGTTCTGACGTCATGATATAACTTACCATATGACACAAGCATATTAGATATAAAAACGGACGTCATAAGCTACAAGTTATATTTTAATGATACGTTACCAGTAGTGTTTCTCGTTAAATCCTATCACTATTATATCACACCTGATCTGAGTTGTTGGCCATTACCACATCAAGTTTAATGACAGAGGACAGCCCGTCTAACTTCGAGACATATATGGAATATTTTTTCCTTACCTTATATGACAGCCCGTCTAACTTCGAGACATATATAGAATACTTTTTCTCCTTGCCTTATATGACAGCCCGTCTAACTTCGAAACATATTTAGAATACTTTTTCTTCTTGCCGTATATGACAGCCCGTCTAATTTTGAGACATATATAGAATACTTTTTTCCTTGCCTTGTATGACAGCCCGTCTAACATTGAGACATATATAGAATACTTTTTTCCTTGTCTTATATGACAGCCCGTCTAACTTTGAGACATATATAGAATACTTTTTTCCTTGTCTTATATGACAGCCCGTCTAACTTTGAGACATATATAGAATACTTTTTTCCTTACCTTATATGACAGCCCGTCTAACTTTGAGACATATATAGAATACTTCTTTCCTTACCTTATATGACAGCCCGTCTAACTTTGAGACATATATAGAATACTTTTTTCCTTGTCTTATATGACAGCCCGTCTAACTTTGAGACATATATAGAATACTTTTTTCCTTACCTTATATGACAGCCCGTCTAACTTCGAGACATATATAGAATACTTTTTCTCCTTGCCTTATATGACAGCCCGTCTAACTTTGAGACATATATAGAATACTTTTTTCCTTGCCTTATATGACAGCCCGTCTAACTTTGAGACATATATAGAATACTTCTTTCCTTACTTTATATGACAGCCCGTCTAACTTTCAGACATAAATACATGTAGAATACTTTTTTCCTTACTTTATATGACAGCCCGTCTAACTTTCAGACATATATAGAATATTTTTTTCCTTGCCTTATATCTATCATATGTAATGCAATTACACAACCATGAAGCATACAGGTGCAAAATGATTTACTGGAAAGAGTTACAAATGTTTGTACAGATTTTTTGTATTTCTTCAGTAAACAGCCTAGACTCGTTGATAGTGTAAACCCCAGTAACATATCAGACTAACACTTGTACAGCATAAAACTAGTATTTCTGTACAAGTGTTAAATTTACTTTGAAATTGCATCTTCTAAATCATTAAAGGTGAGAAATTCAGCACACACGACTTATATATACTGCCTACGCTCGCGATAACATGTAATGTATTATTATACATTCATTTCACTGTCAGAATAATCCTTTTGACTTTTCCTGCATGCAGACACACTTAAAACACAAAAAAAGGAAAAAGAACAAAAGCTGTTAAAATATGTTGACTATATATGACGAATCCATATTTTTTAATCGCTCTTGGCAAAAATATCACAGAACTACATAACTCTAAAACGGAAAATCGGATCCATGTTCCGGCTGATACTGACAGTGCAACAAAAATCATCATCATCATCATCAGCAGCAGCAGCAGCAGCAGCAGCAGCATCTCCAATGCTTTGTGGTCATTTATTAAGTAAATGATATTTTGGCTGTAGAGTTATCGCTTTCAGTTTACCTTTCCTTTTGTCAAGGATCGGTTTATTTTATTCGGAGTGAACACCTATACCAAGGATATTAACCTATTAGTTCACTTCATTTGAAATCTGTCATTTCCAAAACAAGAAAAAAAACATGTCAACAAAATCATAACCCAAGATCAAATTCAAGACAATTTGAGAAAAATATGAAAGAAAGACATATTTACTCTGGGAGTCTTGAAAAAGTACAAGGAGAATAAGACCAGGTGTTCCGGTAAACCTTGGTCAATCAAGTCGGCAGTGTCAGGTGAGCTACTGAAAGTAACATACTTTGCTGTATGTCGTAAACATGCCTGAAAAATGCAATTATGTGTGTTTTTGTTTTTGTTTTAATTTTTTATTTCTATGTTTTCATGAATGTATTGTTTACCTTTAGCATCCAATATTACATTACATACTATAAATAGATTAATCAATTATACGACAATAATAAATTTCGTTCAGATAAACAAACAGACAATTTTGTTTCATTCTGCTGAAACTACGACATAACACATGAATTGGTCAACTTTTAGAGAGAGAATTTGCGGATAAGCTGGTGCCATGTAAGTCTTACAGAGACATGGGAAAGCTTGGATATCAGCTGGAAAACGTATATCCATTCTCAATATGTATCATTTGATAAAAATAAAATGTTTTAAAATATAGCAAAACAAATATCGTTTATATATGTATCAAATGTCATTTTGTCATTATGTCAAACAATTATTTTTGATTTTTACTTATTTTGGGGATACGCTAGATATAAGGTATATAGATATTCAGAATTAATATGAGGCTTTTCCATGACATCTGTTAGAGGTGTGAAATATACGGTTTAAGTACCAACTCTATAGGTTAATAACGGAGTCATTTGGTAACATTGCTCTTGAGGAAACATAAAGCACTCACATCAAAATACAGTTAGGTAGGTAGATTGGGGATAGAAGGAACCAGCACGACGAGATTTTATCTCTCTTACATTCAAACCCATCAACACTTGTATAGGAGAGTGTGATCGGACAAATAATGACCAATTACTGCCGAAAATGTCCGCGGAAACCATATAATAAATGTTTAATGATTTTATATATATCTAATAATATATCTAATACGTAGGTTACATTGCATCATAAGTCAGGAGGTTTCCTCTTTCTAGTCTCATAAAAACATCAACAAAACAAAATATAACAAAAGGCAAAACAAAAAACAATCAAACTGCAATAACAAAAAACACAACGAAAAAACATTTCTTAATAAGTGAAAAAAGCGTGAATATATGTAAGTGATTTTATGATAACGGGATTATTTTATCATTTTTTTAAAATGTTCTCAAAACATTTCATCAAATTATCGTAATAAGGTTTTTTTCCATATTACTTGGTGCTTTAATTTAGTGCAAAAATGTAAGCATCTTTTCTGATAACATTTATTTTGAAATATCAAGTTCTCAACGATAGAAGTACGAAGTTAATTCAATACTGTCAATATTAAGGTAACTGGTAGCATCTCCATGCATGTCCATGTACATGCCAAGTAGAGATCGAACTACCGTCCCATGGCTGAAATGTCATTTAAAACGAGTTTACGATAATAGCTGTTTCCCTGGCTAGCAAATTGTACATGTCAACTTTCTATGTACTAGAGCTGTTCTTAAACTCTTATGGGTTTTTAAAATATAAAAAAAAAACTAAAAATTTTCCCGTTGACCGAATAGTTAAATCCATCCAGATTTAGAAAAACGCATGACTTACGTAAAATGTTTATGAATTTTTATCAAGAAATTTTATTTAATATTTTACCAGTTGTTAGTATATGAAGTTGTGATTTTATGAGACGAAAATAAGAACGACGCCCATATACTCATTATGTAATATGATGAAAGAAGTGTTTAGATTGAAATCATGGGCCGAGTGTGTTTCAAGCTATCCAACCTTTCCATACCACGGTATCATTCCCGCACGGAGGCTCCTTTCGCCTTTGCACGTTTTCTTTTCTCCGTCATCTTTCATTTGCGACAGAACAGAAGTAAATCTTTATTTTTCGTATTTTTGCCGGTCCACAAGTAGCCATGAAATAATCAGTTGTATGTTGAAGGAATGGGTATCAGATCTACACAGCAGGTGTCACTCTATTATTGTGTTGTCCCAATTGATGGTAATTTTACAGAGAATAGCAACATTTGGCTACGTGTGGTTTTGTACTTTTAGCATACATTTTTATAGCATGACAGACGTCTCGTTTTGTTTATTAACACCCCATTAATCCCTTTGTTTCAAAAATAACTACGAATTTTCAAAAGAATTATCTAATACATCAAATTGAATGCATGTTTGGTTATTTAGAAAAAGGTTCATTCACAATTCCTGTACAAGCGTCTTTACGACACAAGTGAAGCATGTTTGAGATCATGATTGTTTTTATCGTAAGTAAACGTGGGAAAGAAAACTAATGCTGCGTCAGAGAGTTTTTTTTAAAGAAGGGTATAAATACGTCTGCGTATGATTAAAAAGACGTGTCTTACAAAAACGTATAATTTTATTGTTGTTTAATTACGAATCTAAATTGCAGTTTTGTTTTTGATAAACAGAAATGAAACGGCCATTTAAATGACTCAAATATCTGGTGTTTTTTCGGCTGGGATTAATCAACTGTATCAGTGATTTTCAAGTGGCCAAAGTTTATCACAAATCGTATATCTTGATTAAATACGGGTTAAAAATCCCTGTCGACAAATCTTTGTGTTATTATAAAGGTCCCGTTTTGGCCGACATACATGTATATTGTGTTTGAAAAAAACAGATACTGATCGGTCTCGTGTGTCCTATGTAATCTAAATATAATTTGATAACCAGTTGAAATATTAGTAGAAAAAAAGTAGTTTTATCTGTCATGGACGTGATTCAATTGTTTATAGTATGTTAAAGTTTGATGACAATATCACAAAAACGTCGACACTTCTGTCAACCGGGTGATCACCCCGGAACCTTTACAAACCTTGGAATGTGTAGGATTATCTATCAAAGTTTACACAACAAAAATCATAGGTAAAATGCGATCTACTTAATGGTTTTTTAAACTTTATCTAACCAAGTTTGAAGAATCGAAATAAAAAATAGCCAAAAAGCACGCACAATTTTGATGACTCACTACTGCAATAGATATCAATGGTGATACAGCTATACACTGGATTTCTACAGAAAAAAATATAAACATTTTCGAATTACCAAATCAATTGTCATTGAATATAGGCATGAATTTGGAATTTAACAATTATCTACTTCTAAAATTCAATTAGATTTGCCTCATCATCATGTTAAATTTCTGTAAGCGATTACAACCAAATTCAATAACAATTTCAACAATAACATGTTGTTCTCATTAGTGGGACGTGTACTGCATACCCGGGTGACGAGGAGATATGATCTCTCTTACAATATTATTCATTGGAGTATGGAATAAACAGTTAGTATGGAGAAGTTTAAAAGATGTCTTAATTATCTCATCGAGAAACATTATATTGTGCAATAATAATCTGGCCGTTTTTTATGCTCGCTAGTTTTCCAGTTGGTTCCGTTGTCATATACCTTGTTCTCATGAAGACGTGACATAACTTACTTGGACTGACCAAGATGTATATGAGGAATGTCGTCGATGAAGCAGAAGACGCTTACTCTTCCAGAACACCTTGCTCTTATTTTACTTTTTCCTTTTCAGGAGTCTCCGTGTAAATCTTTCTTTGTTCATATTTTGCCGTTGTTTCATGTGCCTTAGTTATGATGCCGTTTACATATCGGTATCTTAAAAAAAATAGAATAATTCAAACAATTTGGAAATCTGCAAAAGATAAGACATAAATCATAACGTATCATTACATACATTTTCGCTGTGACTGAAATCCAAACTTTTCGCATTCTGTATTAATTTTTAATAACCTTTCACGGAATCTCCTTTTTCTGGAAATCAGATTTTTAAAGAAGTTAAAGTACATTGTGGCTATTTTTGGATTGCTAACAAATTAAAGTAGCTTATCAATCTGACGCGAATTAAATCATGTGAAGCCACGTGTATAATTATATCATTGTGCGTGTATGTCGGCGCTATAGGCATAAGGAAAGTTCGCTTAGATCATCGTGTTTTTTTAATTACGATTGCCGTCAAACTGACATGATAAGTGAAAGCTGCCTTTTCTGTGATCTCAGTTCCTGTAAATGTGTTTTGGACCAGTCGTCAGGAACAACCCGGATCACTTGAGACTAAGTGTTCGGTGATTGACCAATTAAAGAAAAATATCGATATGATAACAGAATCTTAACCAAACACTTTTCGAAAAAATGAGGAGATATGAGCGAAAGAGAATGCAGGAATCAGAGGAAAGATGATTCAAATTATCTTAACGGGGTCAGCAGATTAATTTTTTTTTGTCTTCTGTGCTAGGTAAGTAAACGGCATGACATACAGTAATTGCTAACACAGATTACAGCAGTCATGATTGATTTGGATTGCTTATGCAACTTCAGATTTTTCAAATTTTGTCCGTCCTAGACGATCACCTGACTCAACCGAACCTTACCTGAGCCATAACACTTGGTCCGATTGTTAGCTCATCTGAGATCTTCTGAGATCTTATTGAAATAAAGCTGCATGCCAAGTTTAATCAAATTATATTTACCTTTTTTTCAAGTTACCATGTATACAATGTCCAATGGAAATAAAACCGCAAAGGGCCATAACTCTATAAAATACGATTAAATAAGTACAATTGTTCACCACATCTGAGATCTTTTTGATATAAGGCTGCATACCAAATTTAATCAAAATCCGTTTATATCTAAAAATTATCGTGTTCACAAGGTCCAATGGAAATAAAACTAAATGATATTCGAATCAATCCCATCACCGAATCTGTCTGAGATCTAAATGATATAACACAACAAGTTTCATCAAAATTCGTTCATAGTCTCACAAGCTCTGATCGACTGGGTCTGGCCCGTGCTTAGTAAAGATCACCAATACTTGGTGGAAATCCATCCATTCGTTTCATAGAAAATAAAAGTCATGTCTACAAGTCTAATGATGCACGTGCAAGTATAGACATTTTAAAAGGAGTATTTCATGTTGGCGGTGCAGGAGAAAAATCCCCCTACAAGTCTACAGAAACCAAAAGGCAACATCCTAAGGCAACAATTTATTGACATTGAAAAACACGTGTTTTTCGTTTAATGTTGGCATTATTATATTCGTTTATGTGTGCTCGATAGAATCTATGACCACAGAATTATTTTACCAAAAACTAAACAAATCTGTCATCCATCGTCTTTGTCAGCGTTTTAATAATAATATAAAGGAATTTCAGAGCACGACACAGGTACGACATTGTTAAGAATAAGTCTTTGATCCTTCCGACAACTCCTGTCTGATTTGATATTTTCATATCATGTTAATGGCACTTGGAAACTTTAGCAAATATGGTTTGGTCCTAACACATAGATAAATATTTGTCTCATATTCCGCACAGTAAATATGACGTGAGCGTAAGTGTATCCGCCACGTGGCCAACTTGAATAAATGAATGGATTCTGAAAATTATAATAAATTGTCTCAAAAATATTTGTACTGTAAATGATATGATTGGTGCGATGTTTTTAATAATTTAACCAGGGAATCGTGTTTGCTCGTGTCTGAATGTTGATAAATACTTAATTTCTGTTATTTGAACATTTTGCTGTCAAATCTGGTTTAAACACACATCTTCTATTGTTCGCTAAAGACGTTTTCATATCTTAACAAGAAAGCAATTTAAGTATTTGAACTTTCAACAAATAGCAAGACATTTTTCGTCGCGTGCCGCTTCCATACAATTTGAAGCCGGCGGTGCGCCATATTAGTATAACTACTTATGAAGGTATTTCTATAACATCATGGCAATCTTCTTTTCAGAAGACTGAACTCTGTGTCATAAATAATAAATAAACCTATCGACCTTTAAACTAAATTGACAAATATTTGAATATAAGACCGGTGAAAGAGGTCATAAACGAGATATAATCCCACAGGGAGTCAATTTCAGCCGATGGAATTTGCATAATTTGCTTAAATCCCAACAATCTAACATTTTCGCTTAATTAGATAGGACAAAATAGTTCTATATACGTCATTCAGTGGCCAAAATACGTCATCTAATATCATCCCCATAAACATTTCTGAATCACTTATAACTATCGTTAATTTCAGATTAAATATTTACTTCTGTATTCTTGATAAATGCCTAACCTATGAATGAAATAACATTATGTGATGCACGAGACACAAATCCCTCCCATTTGAGTGATTTTTTATGGCCTATGTTACAGTAATTTGTACATTTTATGTTTATATATCAATGATAACAAGATCTATTTAATGTACATAATGAAGTTATCGTAGGTACTTTAATTAATGAGAATGAAGACCACCGTTTTAATGTGTCGAGCCCCTGTGTTGCTCATTTGGCTACACTGAATATCAACGTATCCAGGCCATGTTCTGCTTATTTTGCTTCACTGAATGTCATTGAATCTAACCTATACGCTGGTTATTTCTCCTACACTGAGTACCACCGAGTCTAGCCCCCGAGCTTGTTATTTTTTGCAACATTGAATATCACCGTGTCAGGCACCTGTTCTGGTTACGTCTTCTCTACACTGAACATCACCGCCGTGTCCAGCCCCTGTGATATGTGTACTCTACAGTAAACATCACCGCCGTGTCCAGCCCCTATGATATGTCTTTTCTACACTGACATCATCGCCGTGTCCAGCCCCTGTGATATGTGTACTCTACACTGACATCATCGCCGTGTCCAGCCCCTGTGATATGTGTACTCTACACTGAACATCACCGCCGTGTCCAGCCCCTGTGATATGTGTTTTCTTCACTGACATCATCGCCGTGTCCAGCCCCTGTGATGGCTATGTCTTCTTAAGGAATATTGTTACGACCCCTGGTCATGTTATGTTTGCCGTATCCGATCCCTGTGCTGGTAATTTTTGCTGTATCCGATCCCTGTGCTGGTTATTTTTGCTGTATCCGATTCCTGTGCTGGTTATGTTTGCTGTATCCGATCCCTGTGCTGGTTATTTTTGCTGTATCCGATTCCTGTGCTGGTTATGTTTGCTGTATCCGATCCCTGTGCTGGTTATTTTTTATGTATCCGATCCCTGTGCTGGTTATCTTTGCTGTATTTACTCAGTAAAGATATATTATATATCTCTTACACCATGTTTACGATATAAATTTACAAAGATGTCGTTAAAACGTGACATGTTAAATTTACATTTTTGTAAGAACTTGACATATAAGCGGTAATTTGTCATTATCTGTATTGTAATTAAGCTATAATTTCGTGTATTTAACATTTTTGCTGATTCTGACACGCATTGTCAAAGTGTTGAATTTTATCAATTAAGTGTTATTCTGAAGGTCAAACTTGTTTAAATATCGACGGGAGTCCCCATTTAGGTATGCACATTTACACATCGCTAAAATGAATACGTCCATTTTTGAAAATTTATGTGCAAACATTAATTCAATAATTCTATATAAATACCTGTCTGTTTTACCTGTACAGTGGTTTAAGATGAGCACATGCATAAACAGATGTGAAATTCTAACCGTATAATCTTTGTGTAGTCTCTGCTCTAATAAGTCAAACGTAATAAAAACCATTATGTATAGCTTAGTATTACATTTTAAATTGCTAATTGAAATGCATAAACAGGATAACTTATAAATGACAGGGAAAAACAGAGATATTCCATAACAATATGGAGATGGCATCAGCTATCCCGGGTAATTTGAATTTTTACGACCAAAATTAGACCAATTTTAAAGACATTTCACCCAGACAAAATACTGGAGCGGACATTTAACGCACGATTTTCGATACCGTTGGAAGAATATGTTTACTTGATTACTACCGATTAACAGTTCAGTCATGTTACATGTACAATTACATTATCATTTACTATCATAGTGATTGGCCGCAGTACATCGGTATTGACCGCATTGAATCGAAACGAGGGGAGTCATATATATGGTCAGGTAGTAAACACCTGAAAAGTGTGTCCGAATCGACTTTTACCTTTTATTTCTTACATAATTATAAGACGCTTCACCAAAATGCCACACATCAATTGATCAGTGACATACATACTCACCAACTTAGAGAAAGTATTCATAACGTAGCATGTAGATAACAGATTCCCCATAATTGTTATAGGGCAAAGCATTATACAATATATTTACGAACAAATTGAAAGAAGAATATATTCATAATTCATTCCATTTTTATTTTTTTGAACATGGATATACAAATTTATAAACACTAACATATGATTAAAGTAATATGGAATATGTGAACGCTGTGATCTCAATCGTATGGAACATAAAAAGTCCGTATTTTGGGATGCTCCAGGTGCGTCTGTTTCTTAGACGGCAAAGAATAGAACTGCAGGTGTGAACTCTATTATGATAAAGTGTTGTGTTTATACCTACAGGCAGGAAATAATTTACTAAATATCTACATGCTTTAATCGGCATACGCCTATTCTACAGATATATACATTAAAGATTCTTTTACGGTTTTTTAACCGAAACCTCAGAGAGATTTGAGCAGGAAGACTCCGTTAAAGATGGAGTGATGTTATGTTTCATGTGATAATCCGCGAGATTTTTTTTTAATCAACAGCTATTTTGGGTAAATTCTTAATGGATATTTGACACTAGCTAATTAGACCTGTATTTAAAATCACACATATCTATCGTTTTCCGTCTAAAATAACATAAATATTTATAAACGTGCTTGTGTGATGTATTTCTGTCTGTTTTCAGTGGATTAAATATATCTTTCATTATATACACAGTGAGTTTTGATATGAAACTAGAATAAAATAACGTAAACTACAGGTTAAAAATCATTATTGGAAAGATATCAATATATTAAGCATGTCGGGACGTAAGATAAAACTGTTTCACAAATTAAAAACCGTCCAATGGACACCAGTCTCGACCGTGAAATAGCGTAAAGACTGGATGTTAACGTAATTGACATAAAAATGAAATCACAATTTAGAAAAAAAACCCGGATTTTTGTTAGCCTTTTAGTTTCCTCGAGATAGTAAGGGATGATTGACAAAGACTCGTCTAGAAACACACCAACGAAAGATGGAAACTATGGAGAATAAAGGGGAAAACACACCTACTGTTAATAACACCAATATCAGAATTATCGTAGTTAAACTTTGAAATATGATTTACGTGGCGGGTGTCGGCGATGAAAAAGAAGACGCTTACTCTTCAGGAACACCTGGTCTTATTCTCCTTGGTTTTTTTTCATAAATCTTCGTGTAAATCTTTCTTTTGTCCCAATTTTCCCCCTAGTTTTCATAAATTGAGTTTGGATTATGATTATTTTGACATGTTGGTAATTTCTTGTTGTTTTGTGGATCAGATATCAGTTCATATTATCTATTAATCAAAGTTAGACTGAATACACTGGTATTTACACTTACACATCGACAGCGGGATTGGCAAAGTGTATTGTGTAACGGATATATCGTCAATCCTTTCCTGTGTATAAACAATAAACAAACATTTCCTTTTATGTACAGTCTGAAACATGAACGTAATGATTTCCGGCAGAACGACAGACAACATCATTTCCTTTATTTGTTTTTAGATAGATAAATACTAATTGACCAAACAAGTAAGTTATAACCTTGCTCTGTCGCTAACTTCAAATTATGAATGACATTCTCAAACGATGTATATGTACTTTTAAACATTTACAAGCTCATTATTCAACAGAGAAGTACACACAAACAAGAGATAATTGCGGTGATGTTTAAGACTTTGCTCTAGGGATTTTCAGAAAATATTTTCTTTGTATACTGCCTAATCAGTCTTGTATAAATAAACAATGTTAACTGCATGTCCGTTTTCGGGGTTTCAAAATTGTGACAATGGAGTTCAAAATATGTGAAGCATTGTCTCGTGATAAGATTTTTTTTCTTTCTTTTTGCATAACGAGTTGTACAGCTGATGATATTCAGATGAACCGTGGTAGAGTTCTGATTCTCTTCCGAACCCGGACCTAAATCCAACCCTGAAAGAATTTATTTACATACCTACAGTGTTCTTTCATTTATAAGCACAGCTGCCGTCAGAATGCGAAATATTTTAAAGTACTACTTATGACTGTATATTTTGACGACACGCGCAGTTAAACACGCGCAATATCTCATCCGTGAAATTCCCCCCTTATCAATAAAATAAAAAATGTAATGTATGGGATCAGCGTTTATTTAAATTTTATTTTTAAGTATTTATTGACAAAATATCATGTAAAGTAATTTCAAAATATATCAATGAAAATAATGTATATTTTGAAGGATAAATAATTGAACTTTAAAATAAGCTATTTTCAATCATCGTACCACCTCAAAGTTTCGTCTGTGACTGAGTAGAAGTCGTAAAATATCGTGAATCTGTCAGCTAGAGCAGGTGACCTCTTCACAGCACACAGGTGTTCGTCTAGGATGTCTCCTTGCGATCACATAATACGCATCGGTGATTAGTGATTCGGAATGTTTTTTAAACTACCTTGAATTATTGAAAGAATATAGTTTTAAAATTTTTTTGAAACAATATTTATTATAGACACATATTTCAACGGTTCGGATCTCGCATCATGCTTGATCAGGTGTTAAACGATCATTACAGGATTTAACCTTGGTGAGTTAAAATATATAAACGACAACCGCTCAGTTATTTCTAAGAGAACAAATTTAAAATAAGATGAATTATACAACTTTGAAGCGAGATATTTATAAAATTAAATTATCATACATCTATATTTTCAATTTTTGAAGACTTTCATTATTTTAATTTCAATGCAAGAAATGGCGAAGCCAATCTCGGTTTGAAAATAAGATAAAGATGTAAAACCTCGTGCAACTGCTATATATTGAGCTAAATGACCTGCTACAAAACAAAAGTTGATAATTGAAACATTGAAGTGCGTTAGACACAGGTTTGCTTTCATATTTATTCAAATTCATTATTATTTAATTAAGTATTACCAAATATGCCGAGAGAGGTTGCTGTTTATGTGTATGTGTGGCAGGTCAAGTATTTGCCATTTTCACTGGAGGCAACACATCTAGTTAGTTAAACAAGCGAGTCTTATGAATGAAAAACAACTTATTAAGCAGACGTTACACTGTAATGTGCTTTTGTCAGGGATTTAAAAACCAACGCTACAATCATATGATGTTCAAAAGCATTCTTAACGGTCGCGGAATTTCACAATCAGCTTGTCATCCGGTCAAAAGACAGACAGTTCTTGTATACTTTTTATATCTACAGGTAGAATACAAGAAATCTTATCCATTTGTTGTTCGGAGTTGCCATTTACATATCTGTTTTACACGAGTGTTTTCGTGTATGTACCTGATCGTAAATTCGCTCTACACTACAAAGCTAGATATATAAGATACAGCGCATGGATATCCTAAATGCAAAACTCTACCATTTTACCGTCGACAGGAAATAACTACACGTCGTAATTGTTTCCGCTCACCTTTGAAGCGAATATATATTTAGTATTTTTAACCCACGTGAAATGTATTTACTATAACTGCCATTTGTATGGCTAACATACTTCCTTTTACATACATAAAATCTCCAAAACAGCTGTTCTAGATATACACCAGTTATACATGACATTGGATTAAATTAATTGGAATTAATTTGATATTTCTGATCTTAAAATAGGATGTATATTGAAACAGATCATAAAATGAAAATTTACATGTATATCCGTGATAACAACTGATAAACAATAATTTAGGTTATGATACGCTTGATACTATTACATTTCTTTTCTTAAAATTCCTTGTTGTATGTACCTGATAAACCGTCTTGAATCAGCCAATTTCCGATTTTTTAACCTACAAAAAGGATGGACATAAAACTAGAATAATATTTAAAAAGATATCAAACATCTGAATGAATTTGATATCAAGGACATCCGGAATATATAACATCAGTTGGTTCAGACTTTGCGTAGTCAGCGTATCCATGTCGTAAACTGATATTCGATATACCTGAATTGCTACGTAAATAGAGCAATTTAACAAAGGCCGACCGTAACATTCAAGCGTACGGTTTCAACTCGACCGATCTTTAATAATGCTAATTAATTAAATCATTGTCTGCAACACTATGTTCAATGACGTAATCACAGATAGGAGTATCAGGATTTATCAAATTTCCGGATTCTCGAGTCCGGTTTCGTTTCGTATATGTGTACACTATTTCTAAATTCAGAACACCGTAGCAATTTTATAGATGTCATACATCATTCATACTTACGTTACTTTGTCGATTGAACTAAGTTAAGTAAGTAAAGTTGTCAATGCCTACAAGTGGCTTATACGGGCTTGATAACAAGGACATTTTAAAATAGTGGTGCAATATGTTCCCCAAAAATACCAACTGGATAGTGAGACAACCTGTCTCCTAAAATACTGACTGGATAGTGAGACAATCTGTCCCCCAAAAATACTGACTGGATAGTGAAACAATATGTCCCCCAAAATATTGACTGGATAGCGAGACAATATGTCCACCAAAATACTGACTAGATAGTGAGACATTCTGTCCCCTAAAATACTGCCTGGATAGTGAGATAATATGTCCCCTAAAATACTGACTGGATAGTGAGACAATCTGTCCCTTAAAATACTGCCTGGATAGTGAGACAATCTGTCCCCTAAGATACTGCCTGGATAGTGACACAATCTGTCCCCAAAAATACTGACTTGATAGTGAGACAATCTGTCCCCAAAATACTGACTCAATAGTGAGATAATCAGTCCCTTAAAATACTGCCTGGATAGTGAGACAACCTGTCCCCAAAAATACTGACTTGATAGTGAGACAATCTGTCCCCTAAAATACTGCCTGGATAGTGAGACAATCTGTCCCCAAAATACTGACTGGATAGTGAGACATTCTGTCCCCTAAAATACTGACTGGATAGTGAGTCAATCTGTCACTTAAAATACTGACTGAATAGTGAGATAATCTGTCCCCTAAAATACTGACTGGATAGTGAGACAATCTGTCCCCTAAAATACTGACTGGATAGTGAGACAATCTGTCCCCTAAAATACTGACTGGATAGTGAGACAATCTGTCCCCTAAAATACTGACTGGATAGTGAGACAATCTGTCCCCTAAAATACTGACTGGATAGTGAGACAATCTGTCCCCTAAAATACTGACTGGATAGTGAGACAATCTGTCCCCTAAAATACTGACTGGATAGTGAGACAATCTGTCCCCTAAAACATACTCTGTCCCCTAAAATACTGACTGGATAGTGAGACAATCTGTCCCCTAAAATACTGACTCGATAGTGAGACAATCTGTCCCCTAAAATACTGACTGGATAGTGAGACAATCTGTCCCCTAAAATACTGACTGGATAGTGAGACAATCTGTCCCCTAAAATACTGACTGGATAGTGAGACAATCTGTCCCCTAAAATACTGACTGGATAGTGAGACAATCTGTCCCCTAAAATACTGACTGGATAGTGAGACAATCTGTCCCCTAAAATACTGACTGGATAGTGAGACAATCTGTCCCCTAAAATACTGACTGGATAGTGAGACAATCTGTCCCCTAAAATACTGACTCGATAGTGAGACAATCTGTCCCCTAAAATACTGCCTGGATAGTGAGACAATCTGTCCCCAAAATACTGAATCGATAGTGAGACATTCTGTCCCCTAAAATACTGACTGGATAGTGAGACAATCTGTCCCCTAAAAAAATACTGTCCCCAAAATACTGGATAGTGAGTCCCCTAAAATACAATCTGCCCAAAAAATACTAACTGAATAGTGAGACAATCTGTCCCCTAAGATACTGCCTGGATAGTGACACAATCTGTCCCCTAAAATACTGCCTGGATAGTGAGACAATCTGCCCAAAAAATACTGCCTTGATAATAAGTAAATCTGTCCTCTAACATACTGACTGTGACTGGATAGTGATAATGGTCCCCTAAAACACTGACTGAAGAGTGAGACAATTTGTCCCATAAAGTACTGACTATATCAAGTGACAACCAGATTAGTGGTAACTAGATAGTGGAACAACCAGATTAGCGGTGACTGGATAGTGTGACAACCAGATTAGTGGTGACTGGATAGTGTGACAACCAGATTAGTGGTGACTGGATAGTGTGACAATTAGATAAGATGTGATTTGATATTGTGACAACCAGATTAGTGGTGACTAGATAGTGTGACAACCAGATTAGTGGTGACTAGATAGTGTGACAATCAGATTAGTGGTGAATGGATAGTTTGACAATCATATTAGTTGTGTGACTATACAGTGGGACATTCTGTTAAGCTGTGTGAGTTGACATGGAGACAATCAAATTAGTTATAAAACTGGACAGTGGGACATTCAGATAGGTTGTGTGACTGTATAGTGGGACATTCATATAGGTTGTGTGGCTGGACAGTGGGACATTCAGATATGTTGTGTGACTGTATAGTGGG
Source organism: Ylistrum balloti (assembly GCF_031769215.1). Lineage (NCBI taxonomy): Eukaryota > Metazoa > Mollusca > Bivalvia > Pectinida > Pectinidae > Ylistrum > Ylistrum balloti. The sequence continues at coordinate 1,226,262 of NW_026781993.1, forward strand.
ACACTCAGATAAGTTGTGTGGCTGGACAGTGGGACATTCAGATAGGTTGTGTGACTGTATAGTGGTACATTCAGAAAGGTTGTGTGAGTTGGCAGTGGGACACTCAGATAAGTTGAGTGACTGGACAATGGGACATTCAGATAGGTTATGTGACTGGACAGTGGGACATTCAGATAGGTTGAGTGACTGCACAATGGGACATTCAGAAAAGTTGTGTGACTGGACAGTGGGACATTCAGATATGTTGTGTGACTGGACAGTTTGTCATTCAGATAGGTTGTGTGACTGTATAGTGGGACATTCAGATAGGTTGTGTGACTGTATAGTGGTACATTCAGAAAGGTTGTGTGAGTTGGCAGTGGGACACTCAGATACGTTGAGTGACTGGACAATGGGACATTCAGATAGGTTATGTGACTGGACTGTGGGACATTCAGATATATTGTGTGAGTTGGCAGTGGGACACTCAGATAGGTTATGTGACTGTATAGTTGGACATTCAGATAGGTTGAGTGACTGGACAATGGGACATTCAGAAAAGTTGTGTGACTGGACAGTGGGACACTCAGATAAGTTGAGTGACTTGACAATGGGACATTCAGATAGGTTGTGTGGCTGGACAGTGGGACATTCAGATAAGTTGAGTGACTGGACAATGGGACACTCAGATAAGTTGTGTGGCTGGACAGTGGGACATTCAGATAGGTTGTGTGACTGTATAGTGGTACATTCAGAAAGGTTGTGTGAGTTGGCAGTGGGACACTCAGATAAGTTGAGTGACTGGACAATGGGACATTCAGATAGGTTATGTGACTGGACAGTGGGACATTCAGATAGGTTGTGTGACTGGACAATGGGACATTCAGATAGGTTGTGTGACTGGACAGTTTGACATTCAGATAGGTTGTGTGACTGGACATTCAGATAGGTTGAGTGACTGGACAATGGGACATTCAGAAAAGTTGTGTGACTGGACAGTGGGACACTCATATAAGTTGAGTGACTGGATAATGGCATTCGGATAGATTGTGTGACTGGACAATGGGACATTCAGATAGGTTGTGTGACTGGACAGTGGGACATTCAGATAGGTTGTGTGACTGGACAGTGGGACATTCAGATAGGTTGTGTGACTGGACAATGGGACATTCAGATAAGTTGAGTGACTTGACAATGGGACATTCAGATAGGTTGTGTGACTGTTTAGTGAGACATTCAGATATATTGTGTGAGTTGACAGTGGGACACTCAGATAGGTTGTGTGACTGTATAGTGGGACATTCAGATAGGTTGAGTGACTGGACAATGGGACATTCAGAAAAGTTGTGTGACTGGACAGTGGGACACTCATATAGGTTGTGTGACTGTATAGTGGTACATTCAGAAAGGTTGTGTGAGTTGGCAGTGGGACAATGGGACATTCAGATAGGTTATGTGATACAGTGGGACATTGAGGTTGTGTGACTGGACAATGGGACATTCAGAAAAGTTGTGTGACTGGACAGTGGGACAGATTAGGTTGAGTGACTGGACAATGGGACATTCAGAAAAGTTGTGTGACTGGACAGTGGGACACTCATATTAGTTGAGTGACTGGACAATGGGACATTCAGATATATTGTGTGACTGGACAATGGGACATTCAGATAGGTTGTGTGACTGGACAGTGGGACATTCAGATAGGTTGTGTGACTGGACAGTGGGACATTCACTCAAGATATATGTGTGTGTGACAGTTTGTCATTCAGATAGGTTGTGTGACTGTATAGTGGGACATTCAGATAGGTTGAGTGACTGGACAATGGGACATTCAGAAAAGTTGTGTGACTGGACAGTGGGACACTCAGATAAGTTGAGTGACTGGACAATGGGTCATTCAGATAGGTTGTGTGACTGGACAATGGGACATTCTGATAGGTTGTGTGACTGGACAATGGGACATTCAGATAGGTTGTGTGACTGGACAGTGGGACATTCATATAGGTTGTGTGACTGGACAGGGGGACAACGGGTTAGTGGTTGGCGGATTGTGAAACAATCATTTCAAAGCATAAACTGTATACACATACAACACTTTGAAGAGACGATGTATTTACTGGTAGGTTTCATTATATATAAGTAATTGAGGTATGTATTTACTGGTAGATATCATTACATATAAGTAATTGAGGTATGTATTTACTGGTAGGTTTCATTATATATAAGTAATTGAGGTATGTATTTACTGGTAGGTTTCATAATATATAAGTAATAATATATAAGTAATTGAGGTATATATTTACTGGTAGGTTTCATAATATATAAGTAATTGAGGTATGTATTTACTGGTAGGTATCATTATATATAAGTAATTGAGGTATGTATTTACTGGTAGGAATCATTATATATAAGTAATTGAGGTATGTTGCTGGTCTTTATCTAAACTTTATTGATGACGAAAACTGTCTTGGCCACCTTTTTACTTCGTTTTTATTCATTCACAAATCATTACGTAGATATTAAAACATGTTCTTTACAACGTTTCCTTTGAAGTTGATCATCTTGAATACTGCATTTTACTTCATTCATAGAATCAGATGATGTGTTTTATGTCGATTTCAGGAAAGAAATTCATGTTTACAGAAAACGCATTCAAAAACTTTTGTAATTACATGCTTGTGCGTCGACAAATTTCAATATGTTATTTTTAAACGTAAACAATACGATGTTTTCGTCTGTCTGATTTAATACGTGTACAGACAGGATATATTTTCTAAATCTGTTATCTAACCTTTCTTTAACAAAACTAACATTGTAGAACTTCAAGGTCAAGACGTTCAAAAATAATAGTAAACTATATTCGTGTAAGTCTGTTATATCTAATTTATTTCGGAACAAACACAAAGATCAAAGGGGGCGGGAGGCGCTTCATCTATCATAATTATATATATACTGTATCTACTTGATGTCCGTGCGTGTAGGATGGTATATGTACATAATTACTGCGACATAACGCGTGTCAGTGCAATATTTCGGGATATCCAATACATTGGAATTGGTTATCGCGATAAGAAATATATTTTTATTTCCCATTGTTCAAAGTTTATATGTAAAGAAATAAAATGATTCGACATATGACTTGGTATACTAATATTACATTCGAAGTGTTTTTTTCATTTTCTTTAGATATTAATCAATTAAATATAGTTTTAAGCATGTTCAAAACTTAATTGTTGATGGTAAACGATTTGATAAGTACATTCATACAAATTGTTAGTGACGTCAGTCTCGCGGACGTATATAGAGATATTAGGTCGTTCTTTCCTTCTCTTTGATATCAATCTCTTCTACTTTCTTGTTTCATACTTTTCTACTATTATGTAATATATGTTATGAGCTAATTTATACTGATTTGCATGTGTGGTCCAGGGTTCGAGCCCTACGCGCGGAAGTCGGCAGGTACTGGTCACAGATCTGTGTTTTCTTTCTCCCGAACTCCGGATTTTCTCCAACATCCAAGCCAGGCACATCCTTAAATGACTTCGGCCATTGTCGGAATATCTAGCTAAATGTATAAAAAAAAAGATGAACTCAAAAGTAAACAGGTGTTTATTTGGTAGTTTGTAGGTATAATTACTCTGACTGTACCGGATAGAATTACGCGACGAAGAGAAGACCTTACTGTGTAAGAAAGTCGGAGTCAAGCAGGTGACACAACATCTTTCCACATCCGAACGTGGAATCGAATCCTGATCGTTAGAGTGAAGGACTAGTGCAAATAAAAAAAATTAAGTGTCATCTTACTGAAATATCTTAATTCTGTAATATCAATATCCTATTAGCAGAAAAGGTAAAATGAAGTCCTATTCTTGAAAGGAGACACGTTTTAGTTGCCTTGTGCGATCCTGTCAGGGGACGTTACAGGTCTGTTCTTCCTCCGGATGAAAGATAGGTGATTTACAGTACAGCTTGTTTGGTTATTTGTTCGTGTGTTTGGTGTTTTTCGATATTTTATTTTTTATGTTGAAGCACAGAATTAACAGAACAGAGCGTGAATTTCGTCTTATATACTTTTTTTCGGTTAGAGTTCTAATTTTGCGGATTTTTTCTCAACTTCCGAATAACGGCCTTTACAGAATGCAACAGAATTCAGTAGAAAGTAAAATACATTATAGACCTGTCCAATAACGTACATGTTATATAGTTCCGCATAAGTATATATTTATAAACAACAAACATCACAAAGGGTTGAACAAATATTTCACTCAAGTGGGAATATTATATTTCTCTTGCATAAATGGTTCGGTTGACTCGAGCAAATCCAAATGTATATTTAGTATCACAGGTACTCGGTACGGATTCTTGATCCCACGCTCCTTATATGTGAATGCAAGGCTGCAACTTGCGACTTCAATGCACCGAAAAATGACGAACAGGCGCGAGCGGTTCCGATTACAGACCTTTAAACAGAACCATTTTTTCCGGCGATTAAGGGATTTCTCATCAAATTCAACGATATGATGAGAAAATACGATATCATCACTCCCTGAGCCTATTTATGTTAACCATACAAGTATAAGGTACAGTTTAGCTCTGGTCGACTTTCTGACTTGTAAGGTCTTGACAATCCCAGACAAGAGCTCTCGTGAATTTATTGGTTATGGTTTTGTATGGTTTCAAGGTCATGATACCTACTTGAGTTAAGTTTTGTACGGCTTACGTGTATTAAAGAAAGTCTCTGAAACGCTCCCAGGACCCAGGGTATGTAAGTATACGGGTACAATACATAGGTATATTGGGATACCTATTATTCTGTTTTAAATTTGGGCATATTTGCGGTTAGACCTGTCCCTAGTACCAGTGTTTAAACACACAGTGTGTTTGTTCGGGCCTGGCCTGTCTGTACATGGGAAACATCGTGCGTTTGTAGGGAAGCCTACAGGCATCCAATGTAACACAGTGCTCGGTTAGGACAAAATATTGATGGATACGTGTTCGAATACCAACACGTAACGTTACGTAGTAAGAAACAACGGTCTGCTGCTATATTGATCACGTGACGTATGATGGATAGATTCATCGCCTTTCATACAGAGATCGATTCCCGATCAGCCATAGAAATATTTATTATCTCAAAACACGTCAAGAAATTAGAATGAAATATTATTTCCCATTCAATGTCTTTCAAACTCAAGTTTTGAAAACATGGCAAAATGTGAATGAAAGCAGTTTTGTTTTGCTTGGTTTGGTTCGTTTGTTTGTTTGCTACTTTTAAGTGTAGTAAGAAAATGTCAGGCTAGAAGATTGAAGTTTGCTTACAATCAAAATTAGTGCTCTTCACTTTTATTCTAATCCAATAGCTGGAAAATTGTACATTTTTTCATGTTTTAATTTTTCTATAAATAAATGTTTAAGTATTTTCCTGTTTTCCAACAACATTTCTTTGGTTGTTAACAAAATCTTTACGGTTGATGAGATCAGCACACTGGCTTTTGGTAGCTTTTGTATAGTGTCTCCTCATTAAAATTCAATTATTATCAGTTAAAGATATCAAAACCAATTGTTTACCACATGGGAGACAGGAAATTTGGTCTTAAACTTGACTTCTTACCTTCCTTGACATTTGATCATGCAATTAATAATTTAATTCTCATATAATATGATACCTTTTCCCAGTAAAAAGTTGAAATCCGATCTTAATCTTTGGTCAATTGACCTAAACTGTCAAATGACTCGTCATTCAATATTGATCAGCTTTGCTTCATAATGTTATAACAAAGAACATGTATATAAAACAGAAAATATCAATTTGACCTTGACCTAACGTCTGTAGTCAGGTGACCTGCAATTAGAGCTTGATCAATTTTGCGTCATAAATCTTCAAACAGACAAGAGGGTACTAAATATTTACACTGATTTTACATTTGACCTTGAGATTAAAAGTCCCAGTAACATTATTTCAGTGAAATTGACCGTTGCTAGGAGTGATTACAGGCCGAACAAGAGAAATAGTAAAATTGCACTTATTTGACCTTTGACATTGCGATGAGGGTTAAAGTAGCATTATTCCAACTCAGAAAAAAGATTGTAAAGAATTTAATATTACAGTTCTATTCAACAAAACATACTGAGATCGTAGTGTAAAGATAATCCGGTTTCAAACCGGGGCTGCCGTAATATTTCTGGCTAAATTCTAGCAGCTTAATTATCGGAGGAGACACACAGATATATCTGAGTATATATATATATGGTAAACTTGTGGTTTTTCATTATTTTCTAAAATGAAAGAAGGTAGGAAATAAGTTTACGATGGACTTCTTAAGTATAAACTGATTTCTACCATTGCAGTGAGAATACAAGCTCAACAACACGTGCCCAACAAAAGGAAAAGAAAATTCCAATCGTTTTAATCTAAGTGAAGTTGCTGTATGCATACATGAAGTTTGTTGTATACAATTCTGTATAAATATACACTTATATTTAATGAGACTCCGTCGAATAAAACATCGGAACTCAAACCTTACCAGCACAATTAGGTGAGAAAATATTTACTTCAGAAGAAATGTAAACACAACCCACGTTTAATAAATCGTAGACATTATTCAATTATAACTCGTCCACGCGCCTCTCCATGTTGTAATGACGTCATATAATTAAGAATTTTAGAAGCGTCTTTCACGCCTACGAACGTGATTTCACTATAAAATTCAACCCATTATGATTACATGCACGAGACTACGGGCGCTAATTGTTGGCCCGATAGAACCGAGTAAAGAAAAAAGGACGCAATGAAATCTAGATAGGGGATTTTTACTCATTAACCTCTCAAAAGGCGGCATCATATGCTCCCAGACATTGACCACACCTCCACCCGGCGCTAAACACGTCTGTCCGCCCGTCTGTCAATTTGTATCTAGCAAATTGAATTCATATACAAAAAAATGTGCTATAGTTTTTGTGGTAAGGAATAGATTTTACTTTTTATGTGGATGAAGTTGTTGTGTAACGTCAAACTTATTATTTGTTCTCTGACAAAATCTTGTGAATAAAATTCGTAGGAAGGGAGTTAACTGTTACGCAATAAAACACACAGAACGCTAGGTGTTGGTAAAACACCTACGGTATTTTGAATGTTTAGTGTTTTGAAATTATCAAAATCTGCTGTCGGTAATTTTGTTCGATATATTCTTTTATTTTGTATGTGTTTTGTATCTGTCATACACCCAGTCAGGAATCGAACCACGATCTTCAGACATCATCAGAAACCTTCGTCAACTTAGATCATATTTACATATAACATTCCACTTGAGAAGAAATGAATATAAAAAAATCATGGATATCGCATTCTCCATCTTATCTATCAGGGTCCGAATCATCGACCCTTCCGATGTACAATGAGAATCATCTTGCATGTTATCAATATTTACAGTTCATTCCTTCAATGCAGAAAGCGTATCAGTAATACTAGTCATATGTTTCCGAAATTAATACACACCACATGTGAATGAATACGGACTTCATCGTGTCATGTTGGTATATCACATTGCAAAGTTTTCTTTTCAGCAGATTTTGCATCTGCCATTAAAACCTGCAGGTCTTCCAACAAAGTTTTATACCTTCAGGTCAGGTGTTGGGGCGCGTGCAGAACAAATTTATTTCTTTACATACCTTTATCAAGCACAAATAGTGTATCGTGTTGTGAACAATATTAGTATTGAAGGTCATAGGGGCTATATATATCAGAAATAAAGAGAAAGTGAAGTGGTATAGAGGTGATATTTCACTGATGTCTTGTGTTAAGTCGCAGTGATTATTGGTCTATAGGTGCGTGTGTAAAAGATAGTGGACGTATCTCTCACAAACGATGTAGGATTAACACTCTCTTGACGACTAAACTGCCCCATACACATTGGTCAACGTGAGATGTATCGAATTTTAAAGACGAGACGACAAGTTATCAGAAAGATGTCTTATACAAATATTCAAATCATGTCCAAACATTTCGACGTTGAAGTGGTCAGTTTGTCTCCGATATCGCGCACTGACCAACTGACCACTATATCCCAGCACATGCCGCTGAATTACATCGTAGATAAACACTTGTTGTGCCAGATTTCGTGTGTTTATGTTTCTGTTGTGAAGATGTCATTTTATTTTGTTGGGTTTTTTTTGTGTCCCTTATGTGCGATATAACAAACTTAATCTAAGAATTATTCAGATGTTTGAACTGATGTTGATCGCGTTAAGCGGACCATCCTCACACTATCTGAGAAATCGTGCAACGGTCTCCGGACATACACACGAATCAATAAATGACCATCATAAAGGGTCCGAAACTATTTGAAATAGATTCGAGTAGGGCTTAACTGTATATATCAACATACCTGTACACCAAACACAACAAAAGGGTTAAAATATTTACAATATTTCTCAAGGACGTCTGCTGATATCACAAAGCAATACAATCATAACATTATAAATATATATACAAGTAAATGATGGCCCCCTTTAATCAGCCGCTGTGAGGTATTGAAATAGATTTTATCGAAAGATATACCTTACCAGGAACGATATCTACACCCATGTCGATTTCTAAAGAAGCACATTTATCATAGTAAAAGAAAATCATTTTTCATGTTAATATGTAATAACGATGTTTAATGAAAAGCACACGTCCTTCGATCAATTAGCGATGGTTTATTTAATTTTAAATCTCCTTTCAGATACAATGATATTTCAGTCACAATAAGCTATTTACCCTCTTAATTGTACACGGCTTGCTAATTTTCTAGGCGATTGAAATATCTTGATCTACCTGTAAATACCTCAGGTAAGGTAAGTATAGTGTAATTTGAGCAGGTAAAAACTGTACTAGGATGTTCGCTTTATTTGAGGAATTCACTGACATTCAACTTACCAATATTTGGTATTTATAAAGCTACGTGAAGTGATAATACTTGGCCAGACATGCGTTAACAGAAATAACGAGACGTTCGTTTACAATTTTAAAACATACTTAACATCCAAAAGGTGAGTGTATATGTCTTGCACACGAAAGAGGAAGCAACATTCATGAAACCAGACCTGGTAAAGAATTTTCAAAACGATTGCTAATATTGAAAATTAATTTCATATCCCAACAAACATTGTTAAATTCAGATATTAAAACATGATGTACATTTCTATTATAAAACGGGAATTGAATGTTTATTTCTAGTGTTAAAACATTGTACACATTTACCGGGATCAGTTTTGATTTTACTAAACAGTGAATATATTTCTAGTTGACATTTCTAATACTTGAACAGATGTGTTTTATCTCCCATTTCATTTGGGTTCACCACTCAATGATAATTGACTCTAAGCAATATTGGACGACCACGGCACTCTGTAAAACCACACACCACCACTACATGTAATTATAAGCGGTAGGTATTTGTCATTCACAGTTATCAAATAGAGTCGTTTTCTTGTTAAAGAACTACTTGTACCACCCTAGAATTGTTTGCAGTCAAACTTTCGTACAAAAGCATGATCTATTTGAAATAAACACTCATAAATTTACACAATGGTTATCTTCTTCTCTCGGTAGTATTTTCCCATCACATTTTTCGTGTCGTATGGTGCAGGGGTCAAATCCGGGCAACGTGTATCTATATGAACATACTATTGTTTTCTATCAAAGTAGAGACGGGTTAGTATGTGACAAAGAACAGACTGTCAAAGGCAGACAGTGTCTTTATTACGAGTTATCGGATTCCAGGGTAGGGGCGAGTGCACGCCCTTCGGTATTCCGCCACAAGAGGTAATTGAAAGTTATTGATAAGAGTTCCTTGTCACAATACAAACAGAAAGTATCCTATTTGTGTTACCTTAGATAAAGCGTACAGAAACATCTTATAACAGCGTCATGGGAACATTTGACAGGGAATTTGTCCGACAAATGGACCAAAATGTTTTTTTATATAAACATCATAGATGTATTTGAAACTGTCACAGATAAATGACATCCTTAGACCTAAGAAAACAGTAATATCAGCATTATTTTTTATTCTCTTTCTATCCATGTAACGTTGATCAATCATTAAAGGAAAACGCTTACAAGACGTAAATCTATTGAATAATGACAATGAGGCTGACAACAAAGACAAGGTGAAGTCAAATGTAACTTAACATGTTGAACAACTGTTATAGTCTTCGTGGCGATAAAAACACAATTTAGTTACGTCCATGTTCAATATGAACCTCAAGCGGTTGGTCTTCATGCTTGTATGTACTATGTTTATAATTTGTAGTAAACTCAGTTTGTGACATCATCGTACTAATCCTGTTATATTACAAAAGTCTATACAATATACTACGTCAACAATCAACAATATGTTTTCAAATGGATGGAAGAACTAATTTAATAACGATCAAAAAAATTAATAATGAGAATTAAAAAGGTGAATACACACCAGTTTTACCTCAAATCCATAGAAGAATGATATTATTTATTTTTTTTTTTTTACAAAATGATATTGATCACTATCTGTATGACGTAACTTACGATAGTGCACATATACATACAACGTGCACTAAAAGCAACCCGATACCTGTTACAGTAAATCGAACGCACCCAGTACTTCCGGTCCTGTGTTCTAACTTTAGATCCGGAATACGTACAGCCGTTCTGATTCATAAAACTGTGATAAGACTATTGTTAAAGAATCAATTATTCTAAAACATGTGTAGTTCTTTTCTTTGTTGCATATCACTATTAATAACGAGTTCACATGACTGTATAATATACAAAACGGACCCGCCCTCCGGAAATACTTGCAAGGTTTGCTGATGCACACGTACAATTATGTGATGCACTTCCGACCACAGTGTCGGATCACGTGCATTCTTTCGTATTAAATTGGTGAAGGGTGTTGTGATATAAGGCGTGGTTTTATATGTGAGCTATTGAATTACCTGTGGTTTTTCATTTATTGTTATAATTTATTTTTATAATTTCCAAAATATGGATTTTTTTGCTATGGAAAGTTTTCATTCAACATCATACGACAGGAAAGTTGTACTCACCAAATAGCATATGACATACTTTTGACTGTCCCACAACCATAAGCATGCATTCAGAATTATTCATAACTTGTTTATGTAGTACTTATAATTCCGTGTGAAATTTGAGAGAATATCAATGGTGGCTTGTCTGTTTACGAGGCCACCAAACGCTTAACGTTGTTGTATATTGGCTTGGTGATATGAATTACTGACGGAAAATAATAAAATGACGTCTCTTAGCAATGTCTTCTTTATTTGCAGGGTTCCACACAGACACACTAATTTTCAAAACATAACAAATCCGGATTGAGGTAGTGTATAATTGAATGTATAAGGATCCGGAACATTGTTAGACTTGGGACTTGTGTACAGACGAGTAGGACAGACAACGCTACCGACTATGGTTTTTAACCCCAATTAATAACATGTTGAAGACCCGTCGCTTGCCGCCCAAAGTATCTTGTCTGAGGACGCAATCTCGATTGACGATGGCGGAACTATATACATGTATCATAATGGACGAAGGACAGAGGCAGAATGGGATAAACTAAACAACGGATGAAATACAAGTAGAAATGATGAAAGATGAAATGAACATCACTAAAGAAATATACATTATGTACTTACATTGTTTATCTAAACAGTCAGTACCATTTTGAATCGGGACATCCTTGCAGTATGGTGACTGATTCAATAACTATCATAATGGAGACCCGCCTCACGCACATGTAGATATTTGAACGGTTGAGTAACATACTGCAATGTGTCCTTGCTGTTATCAATTTTCGTGGGGAATTGATTTTAGTGGATTTTGAAGGTACTCAATCCACGAAATGATATATCCACGAACTGCTGAAATCAGTATAAGAAGATTTATTGAGCTATAGTTATTCAAGCAATAAAGTGTCCACGAAAGATTGGTTTTTTGATCATACGAAAATTAAGTCCCGCGAATATATGAGATATTAAAGTAATATTCTGGAATTCGTATTTCATTCATAAAACATAATTCACTTCAATGTGTCCATTCAATATACTCTCTGAAAGTTGGCTGACTTGTTATGCTATGTACATTGAATAATTTGATATCTTTAATTGGTTTTTAATTGCTGATTTTAATTATGATAATGTTCAATTAATTTGTTGAGTGATATGCAAGTAATTTGTTAAATCGCCTTCATACGAAAATATCCATTTGACATCAATCTTATCAGTGAAATAGTTTAAGCGTATCCTCTACACAAGCTCTATATAAATACCAAACTGTGCGTTCCTTTATAAGAACATTTAATTTGCTTTTCAATTTGCAACAAGAGGTCCTTTCATCAGTCTGGATATTTCAAATTATCTGTTAGTTCAATCAGATGAAAACTCAATCACACGACTGGGTTCGATCTGTGAAATCTGATCGAAGAGTGATTTTGAAAGTTCACTAATTGGTAGACGATTAGATTTCCACACGGAACAGTTTAAAGCGTTTTAAGGCGCTACATAAGAGATGTGATATTGTTTGTGTCTGTTAGTTGTAATGGTGTTAAGTTTTAACACACAAAACATACAGAGAATCACATGATGCTTTTAAATGAATATCAATGATAAGTAAACACAATTACGTTAGAATCATGCTGATATCGCTATGAAGGGACAAAACCATTATTGTAGACACTACTATACATAATGTACCATGGTACACTTGAGAATATCGATCGGAACATGGTGGCCAGCTATACCACTGGAATAAATATCAGTTATATGGAAAGTCTACTTACCTTTCCTTTCTTACTGTATATTGATGACCTTTCTGATCTAACCACGATATATTAACGGGCTACATTCGGGATGATCATCATAGTGTCCGATGACTACGTGGACTGAAAGTGATGAGGATAAGTAGGGTGAGGGTGGGGAATTATTGCCTAGATGAGGATAAGTAGGGGGAGGGTGGGGAATTATTGCGTAGATCCGAATAAGTAGGGTGAGGGTGGGGAATTATTGCCTAGATGAGGATAAGTAGGGTGAGGGTGGGGAATTATTGCGTAGATGAGGATAAGTAGGGTGAGGGTGGGGAATTATTGCGTAGATGAGGATAAGTAGGGTGAGGGTGGGGAATTATTGCGTAGATGAGGATAAGTAGGGTGAGGGTGGGGAATTATTGCGTAGATCCGAATAAGTAGGGTGAGGGTGGGGAATTATTGCGTAGATCCGAATAAGTAGGGTGAGGGTGGGGAATTATTGCGTAGATCCGAATAAGTAGGGTGAGGGTGGGGAATTATTGCGTAGATGAGGATAAGTAGGGTGAGGGTGGGGAATTATTGCGTAGATCCGAATAAGTAGGGTGAGGGTGGGGAATTATTGCGTAGATGAGGATAAGTAGGGTGAGGGTGGGGAATTATTGATCCGAATAGATGAGGATAAGTAGGGTGAGGGTGGGGAATTATTGCGTAGATCCGAATAAGTAGGGTGAGGGTGGGGAATTATTTAGCGAATTAGATGAGGATAAGTAGGGTGAGGGTGGGGAATTATTGCGTAGATCCGAATAAGTAGGGTGAGGGTGGGGAATTATTGCCTAGATGAGGATAAGTAGGGTGAGGGTGGGGAATTATTGCGTAGATCCGAATAAGGGTGAGGGTGAGGGGGGAATTATTGCCGAGGATAAGTAGGGTGATGTAGGATAAGTAGGGTGAGGGTGGGGAATTATTGCCTAGATGAGGATAAGTAGGGTGAGGGTGGGGAATTATTGCCTAGATGAGGATAAGTAGGGTGAGGGTGGGGAATTATTGCCTAGATGAGGATAAGTAGGGTGAGGGTGGGGAATTATTAGATGAGGATGTAGGGTGAGGGTAGAGTAGGGTGAGGGTGGGGAATTATTGCCTAGATGAGGATAAGTAGGGTGAGGGTGGGGAATTATTGCGTAGATCCGAATAAGTAGGGTGAGGGTGGGGAATTATTGCGTAGATCCGAATAAGTAGGGTGAGGGTGGGGAATTATTGCGTAGATGAGGATAAGTAGGGTGAGGGTGGGGAATTATTGCGTAGATCCGAATAAGTAGGGTGAGGGTGGGGAATTATTGCGTAGATCCGAATAAGTAGGGTGAGGGTGGGGAATTATTGCCTAGATGAGGATAAGTAGGGTGAGGGTGGGGAATTATTGCGTAGATCCGAATAAGTAGGGTGAGGGTGGGGAATTATTGCGTAGATGAGGATAAGTAGGGTGAGGGTAGGGAATTATTGCGTAGATCCGAATAAGTAGGGTGAGGGTGGGGAATTATTGCGTAGATGAGGATAAGTAGGGTGAGGGTGGGGAATTATTGCGTAGATCCGAATAAGTAGGGTGAGGGTGGGGAATTATTGCGTAGATCCGAATAAGTAGGGTGAGGGTGGGGAATTATTGCGTAGATGAGGATAAGTAGGGTGAGGGTGGGGAATTATTGCCTAGATCCGAATAAGTAGGGTGAGGGTGGGGAATTATTGCCTAGATGAGGATAAGTAGGGTGAGGGTGGGGAATTATTGCGTAGATCCGAATAAGTAGGGTGAGGGTGGGGAATTATTGCCTAGATGAGGATAAGTAGGGTGAGGGTGGGGAATTATTGCGTAGATCCTATCTTTATCTCGTTACATCAGATATGTTTTAACCAATTGACAACGTTTTGGAATCAATTCATCTTATAACTAAGGGTTTATACCGAGAAATTCGTATGATGAAGATTCAAATTGTAATACACTATTTATAGAAGCAGCGACCTTGATCTTTCAAGTCAATGCTTCCAAGCAAAAAGTTTCCAGAAAGAGCCAGCATCTGTATTAGGAGAGAAAGCAATGTACATGTAATCAAATTCGAGCTTTCTTATCAAGTGAAGATATCGGTTCTCGATAAATGACTTTACATGTTTCATATGCAAATCTCCCTCCCCCCTACCCCCCTACCCCCCTCCCCCCAAACACACACACACAAGACGATGATTCAGTATTACCCAACCCCAACCCCAACCCCTACCCACATATATGACAAAGAATCAGAGAAATGCACCCCACGCACCTACCCACCCACCCCATCCGCCCCAAAAACACACATGACGTAGGAAAAATTGAACACACCCACACCCATCCCAATAGTCACACTGATATAAACAAAAGAAACATATGTATTAAATACCTCACAATTAATTAATTAATCAATCAATTATTTCATATTGCTAATTAACGTACATATTAAGCATCATGATTTTAGAGTTTTCAATTATCGTTCAGCGACCCCGAATTTGAAAGTTTACTTTCTAACAAAATACATCTTATTTCATGCCTTTTTGTGATTACTACTCCATTGATTCAACATACGAAATAAATAGGCATCTACAGACTCAATGAAAAGTTTGTGGCGCTTTCTTTCACGGCTCAAACTTGATTCCAAGGCTAGTGAAAAGTCGTTCCCTTGTCCTCTAAACAAACGCTTTGTCCTGTCCATGCTTTAAACAGTATACACGACAATACCTTACTGAATGGCTAGAACGAAAAAGAGGGTCCTTGCTATATCAATTCAAGTAAAAATATTTTAAATTTATTATCAAGCAAAAAAAAAAAAAAAAAACTCAAGTGAACCGAAGAAAACATAAATGAGGGTTTGTACAATCGGAATGTCACTTGTCGGTAAATGATCAGTAGATGGCCGGGCCTTTTCTCCGTTAATGGAAATGACCGCACTTATGGGGTTACAAAAATACAGGTATTTTTTGCTATGAAAATTTGAACAATGTTATCAGCAAATCATAAATTCTTTTTGACTTATAGTGATTTTTTCTCTTTGAACTTGAAACCAATTCTTTTCGCTTGCTTACCATTAATTTTCTTCAATAGGATGATCATTTTCAAGGTCTCGAATTTCAAATCCTGTCTTGTTGTAGAGATTTGTGTGATGTAGATATTGTAGGTAGTTTTTGAATAGAGAATAAATATGCATGCTTTCTGTATATCATAGTGTGTTAGGTGTAAGTTTTTTTTTTAATTTTTGTCTCTGTCAGCGCTTTAGTTTATAAGTCTAAAGAAACTGTTCAGATAGGCAATTATTTGATATTTGAATAAGACAGGGTAAGGAATTTGCTTTCAAATTGGGCGTAATTCTTTTTGAGTTTACATACATATTTAAATATAAATAACAAAGACACATAATATACCGGTAAAATATGTTATATAAGGTGTGTGTGGCGTTGTGGAAAATCAGGTACATTTGATTAAATAGAAGAAGGGGATATGTTATAACACGAGTATAGATGTATATCTGTCTTGATCAATATGTCTGATCGTTTTGACGTTTATTTTTCATTTTAATGATATCTAGGATAATGTTTACAGTGCTTACAAAAGGAAGAATGTTTCTTAAAGAGTGAAGAACAATTCTTAAATAAGTGCAATTTCATTTTTTTATTCAGATAATTCCATTTAGATATACGAAACTATGTGAAAGAAATAAAGAATCTTAATAAGTGCCAAACAAATTATTAACAACTTTAATCAAAAGTAACGTGATATGGAGTTTGGTACTCTGAGGTATAAATCGGACGGGAGAGAAGAAATCAAGTAGAGAGAAGATACCGAATCGGGACTGGACGGGACGGAGGGGTCAAGAGGAAGTTGTTGTCATGACCTGACAAGAAAGAACGTGACAGGATGGGAGTGGATACGAATGGACAGAATTCGACAGGAGTGGTGAGGAAGAGAAACGAGGACAAGAGTGAATAGGAAAGGACAGAATGGAATAGGAGTGGATAGGGCGGAAGTAGAATGGACATGACGGAAAAGGACAGGACGGGACAGGAAAGGACGGAACTGGACGGGAGTGAGAAGGAATGGTCAGGATCGGAAAGAAGTGCTGAGGAAAAGACAGCGATGAACATGATGGGACAAGAGTGGACATGAGGGGGTAGGAGTAGACAGGATGGATCAAAAGTTGACAGGACGGGACAGGACGGGGCAGGAGGGGACATGAAGGGACAGTAGTGAACAGGACGGGAGGGGATGAACTGACAAGATCGGAGAGGAATGATGAGAAAGAGACAGGGGTGAACATGACGGGAAAAGAGTGGATAGGACGGGACAGGAGGGGACATATTTGATAAAGATGGGAGGAAAGTGGACAGGAATGATAAGGAAGGGATGGAATTGGATATAAAGGACAGGAGTAGACATGACAGGAAAGGAAAGTACATAATACAACACGAAGGAACATTATGGAACGAAGGGACATCAAGGAATATGATAAAAGACATGATGGTACGGAAAGTAAATCATGGAAATGGAATGGGCATGATGGGAATGGAAGGAAAATCATGGGACAAAAAGAGAATTGATGGGACAGGAAGGGATATGGTGAGACAGGAAGGCATATGGTGAGACGGGAAGGGATATGGTGAGACAGGAGGGTATATGGTAAGACTGGAAGGGATATGGTGAGACGGAAAGGGATATGGTGAGACAGGAGGGGATATGGTGAGACTGGAAGGGATATGGTGAGACAGAAAGGGATATGGTGAGACAAGAAGGGATATGGTGAGACGGGAAGGGATATGGTGAGACGGGAAGGGATATGGTGGGACAGGAAGGGATATGGTGAGACAGGAAGGGATATGCTGGGACAGGAAGGGATATGGTGAGACGGGAAGGGATATATAGGCCAGGAAGGGATATGGTGAGACGGGAAGGGATATGGTGAGACAGGAAGGGATATGGTGGGACAGGAAGGGATATGGTGAGACGGGAAGGGATATGGTGAGACGGGAAGGGATATATGGGACAGGAAGGGATATGGTGAGACAGGAAAGGATATAGTGAGACAGGATTAGCCGTACGGGATTCCGCATGCCATACTTGGAAGGGAAAAGATATGATGTGGTAGTAAGCAGGATAATGGGACATGATACGAATAAATGGGACATGGTATACTAATAAGTAGGACACAATTGGGCAAACGGACATCATGCGGTTCGGTGGGATAGACCAGATCTAACAATGATGTATTTAATGCCTTCCCTTAATTGCCTTTGTATTTCTACATTGGGTGACAAAATTTACTTAATCCTTTATCCTAAGCAATATGCATGTTGAGTATTGTACAAGAAGTGGGAGGAAGGCGGAGGGGGATGGTGGTGGTGGGGGTGGGGGTCAGTTACCTACCCGACTTGTCCATTTCATTGTTCATGTTTTACTCGTTTAAGCATCGAGGATGTCACCCATGAAAATCATTAACTAATTTCAAAGAGTATGTTAAATATAATCATGCCACGTTTTTTAGATAATTGAACATAAGTAAATAAGACCAATTTAATTTGTCAATTAGTATTTATTTTACCGTTATATGTCATTGAGTCTTCCCACGCGAGACTTACCCTCAGCTAGAACTCCGGCTACAACTACTTTTACAGGACAAAATTAATGTCGGGATCAATTTGACGTTGGACCAAGTATGTTTATTGAAGACCGAGTTCTTTTTTTTCAAAACCCGTGATACCAGTCTAAACCTATATACCCCAGACTAAGTCAATATTGAATACTGAGTATCTCAAAGGTCAAAACGACTTCAAGCATTGAGAAAAAATCTTCTTTTTCATTACAAAGATTTAATCAAATAAGTTGTTCTCAAACACGGAATTTGAAAATTACCTGTAATTTCACATTTCGTTACCTCCCACTGAACATTTTTGAAGGTACAACTATAGTTAAGTTCACAAACTTCACTTCCAATCAGGTCTACCTAACTCATGTAGTTATAGTCACGAGGACCTCAAGACCTAAAGCAACTTTGTAGGTTATATATACATGTATGTACAATCGCTATTGACTGGATACTGTAGTAGAAAACATTTCAGTTAAATTTTATCATTGTGCTTTTCAGAATGAATGGACGTACATGAATAAAGAACATGAAATCATTAACAATCGCATTTTAATAAGCCTGTCTATTTTTTTTTTTTTTTTTATTTTATAAAAAAAATAAAAGCTAATTTTATTTTATAAAAAAAAATCTTGAACTCATTGTTAATGACGATCTTGGACAAGATTTGGAAACTTTCATGTAAGAAATAGTTGTATAGATAAACTTTCAGATCCGTGGAGAGACAGGGCCATCAGGTAGTTACAAAGCTACATAACTGAACATCATGCGCGAGGACCGCTTTAAGGACAAAACCGCCAGTACAAAGCAGACTCTGATTCTAGCTTCCTGAGCTCCGCTGTTCAGTCCTTGCGTCGGTAATATCGCAACTTACACCGTGCGACTAAATGAAAATTTGACCTTTGTTTGATGAACGCTTTGAAATATCGCATAGTTTTATCAATAAAGAAGGTACACGTGACCATGATTTTACATTGAAGGTTGGCCGTATCGGTATCAAGATTAAATCATTTTATAGGTACTGCTTTCAGCCACAAAAATCACATGACTTCTTAGAAAACCTCGATTTCATTCCCTTCATTTCAACATCCTCTGGAGTTCCTAACATTCGGTCAGAACCGAGCACGAGCAGAAAATCTTGGTTGAGGTAGTATGAGAACCGAATGCGTTCATGAAGTGGTGTGGAAATGCAAAATGATCTACATTTGCATGTATATTGAAGTATGGGAACGCATGCCCTTTCTCATTGTAAAAATGGTCGATCTAATCCTTTTGTGTTTCAACATTGAAAAAAGGATTTGTATGCTGATGATGACTAAGTTTCGAACATCGCACTGAAATCGGTTTGTAATCCCAATAACTGAAACATTATCTTATACATCGTGGAAACTTGGAAAAAAACATCGGACGGTGGGAAATCTTATTTATGTGAAGATAAAATCCAATTTAATAGAATGATAAATTAAAAAATAAAAAACGGAAGACGGTAATGACTAAGGGACAATACACGTTCTCTCTGGGTGGCGATCGAGCTATCGATCTGAATGTCTAAATTCAAGTGTATGTACATGTACATATATAAAGGTAAGTAGTCAAACACAGGTCTTTCCCCATTCCTTTCGATCCCTGATTTAAAACCCCGTTAACAGATAGCATATAAAGAAGTATCGCAATGAAATGATAAATATGTACATTGGAAAAATTGGAGAATCTTTTTGTTTTACTGTTTGTTATAATACATTTTTTTTACAATAATGACGTACATTTTATGTAAATATATGAAGAAAATGTAAATACAATTACGTTCATTCATAAAAACAGACATGAACAGTCTACTTCATCACCGTAGTGAGATATGACGAGTACGACAGACAGGTTTGTACACATACAACAAAGTCAGCAAATTTTACAATTTAAATCTCTGAAGGTCTAGTAGGCATTTCACAATTAATTAGAATTGCGACATCTCCGCGCTTTCAAATTACTGACTTATAGTGTCTGTGTCGGCAGAACAGACAGAACACAAAGACATAACAAGTCCAACTTCTTCATACTTCCCATATTTTCGGGTTCGTACTTCGCAAAGCAGTTATATATATGCACCGATACATAAATTAGAAAATGGTGCATTATGATAACTGTGTTGAAATGAAAACTTATTAATTGACTTAGCAATTAAAAAAGACCTAAAATTTAATGACATTTACTATCAAATCCACTTAACGTAGAGGTATACATTTGTGTACATTGCCATCGGTCTAATTTGGGAAGTAAACATGTGATAGTCCGACGTTCTCCAAATCTATTCCTTTACCCTTATTAGTTAACCGTCACATGTTTTATCATTCGCAAAATAAGATATATTTAGATTGTGCCTGCTTTAAAAGTTGGTAGCAATTTGACGGCGGAATGAAACCATATTCACGAAGACGATCACCATGTAGACGTCATTCAAGTCGTATTACGATTGAAAATTTAATCAATTTTTACCCTGACTGTGTTTGTTTTTTTTAAGCTTTTCTATTTGTGTAGCATATAGGGCTCTGCGATTTTTAAGAAATTTATTTGGACCAGTGCACTTTTTAAGTAGCAAACACATAAAAAAAAGATTGGTGTACTATCGCTGCTATAGTCAACAATGGAAGGGAGGCAACTCCTACTTCATCGTGATTGCAGAAAAAAAAACATCAAGAAAATACCAACATGAAAATATAATCATAATTTAAACTCATATTCCATAAAACGAGGGAAAGGTATGAACAAAAGAAAGATTTACTCCTGAAAAAGGTAAAAGGATAATAAGACAAAGTGTTTCAGGAAAGTTAGCGTCATCTGCTTCATCGACGACCCCGCTATGTTTAGACCTTGGTGGGCCAATCAAAATAAGTAATGTCACGTTCTCAAGTGAGAACAAAGAACTAACGAGCGTCAAATACGCCCACCTTAATGTTACACAATGTGATAATGGGAATAGACCCTTGAATATCGAATGAAATGTGACATGTAATTACCACAGGAGCAGAAAGCTCTCATAACAAGAGAATGAAGGCGTTCCTTCGGTTTGGAATGGGGTATAGTAGTGTACAGAGTGGAAAAATCAAATGTTTTTATAGCAGAAATGTTTTTCTATCCAAAAATAAATATTTTATAAATATTTAATGATTGATGAAAGCACGATGTTTTGTTGTGACAAACAAGTGAAAACAGAAAGATGACAGATTTGATTTTGATTAAAAAAAGCAAATATAAATTGGAAACCCAGTTTTCTTCCCTTCACCTTGTAAACCCCAAGTATATCATTCTACATCCCATGTGACCCATATTCCCTCATCCCATACATCTCCAACACACATCCTGTCCACCCATCACATCCAACGGCTGCTAAGTCTCAATCTCTAACCCATCCCACCCAATCCCCACCCTCAATACATCCCACGCCCCTCCTCCCGCCCCCCCCCCCCCCCCCCCCCCCCAAAAAATAAATCTTGCGAAACCTATTTTTAATCCTAATAATCCCAAGCATGATGATAAAGCACTGTAGTCTTGCACAACACATATATTTACTACGTGTCGGTGGGTCCGCTCACATTGCCGCCACGTACAACAGATCATAAGTAAACATCCCCGCCCCACCAGGTCTTACTGTAGTACACAACAAACTGACCTTATCCGACCGCCACCGTTTTGAGTAAAACCTTATATAATACCAGATCCATGTGTGACAGATATATTTCACTTGTTCGTCTGACGTCTTGTCCGAAATTCAATTAAATTATCGACCAATCACTACAACTCGCACTGACCATCAACTGACCGGAAGAAAGGTGTATACCTGTAAATGAGGCAATAATACATACAACACGGACAACTGACCACCCCGTGTATTTATGTACTTGACTAGGTCAAAGTAATCTTGACCCTTTCATTGTACGTATCTGTATATGTCAAGTATACTGTGACCTGTAATGTCTCGGCATATTGAGTGGACATTACGTTCTGACCCTTCATCTGATAATGGCCCGACAGGTAACTCTTTCATGTTCGACCGATTTGACCTTGTTGTCCACAATAAAAGTAAATGTTCACACCGTCCCGCTTAAGGACTTACGTTACACTTACAAACATCAACACAGAATGGCGTGGGGCTTGTGATTATCATCGTGTTATCTATGCTCCCAGTTACGGACGTTTTGTGTCCACACCTACTGAGGACGTACTGCACGTCCACACAAACCCTATTTACTGCGTTAGGACATGTTGTGTCCACACCGACCCCATTTACTGCATTAGGGCCTGTTGTGTTCACACCGACCCTATTTACTGCATTAGGACATGTTGTTATCCCACCGACCCTATTTACTGCATTAGGGCGTGATGTGTTCACACCGACCCTATTTACTGCATTAGGACATGTTGTGTCCACACCGAACCTATTTACTGCATTGGGACGTGTTGTGTTCCCACCGACCCTATTTACTGCATTAGGACGTGTTGTGTTCCCACCGACCCTATTTACTGCATTAGGACATGTTGTGTTCCCATCTACCCTATTTACTGCATTAGGACGTGTTGTGTTCCCAGCTACCATATTTACTGCATTAGGACGTGTTAAGTTCACACCGACCCTATTTACTGCATTAGGACATGTTGTGTTCACACCGACGCTATTTACTGCATTAGGACATGCTGTGTTCCCAGCTATCCTATTTACTGCATTAGGACATGTTGTGTTCCCATCTACCCTATTTACTGCATTAGGACATGTTGTGTTTCTACCGAAACTATTTACTGCGTTAGGACGTGTTGTGTCCACACCGACCCCATTTACTGCATTAGGGCCTGTTGTGTTCACACCGACCCTATTTACTGCATTAGGACATGTTGTTTTCCCACCGACCCTATTTACTGCATTAGGGCGTGATGTGTTCACACCGACCCTATTTACTGCATTAGGACATGTTGTGTCCACACCGAACCTATTTACTGCATTGGGACGTGTTGTGTTCCCACCGACCCTATTTACTGCATTAGGACGTGTTGTGTTCCCACCGACCCTATTTACTGCATTAGGACATGTTGTGTTCCCATCTACCCTATTTACTGCATTAGGACGTGTTGTGTTCCCAGCTACCCTATTTACTGCATTAGGACATGTTGTGTTTCTACCGAAACTATTTACTGCATTAGGACGTGTTGTGTCCAAACTGACCCTATTTACTGCATAAGGACGTGTTGTGTTCCCAGCTAAACTTTTTACTGCAATAGGACGTGTTAAGTTCACACCGACCTTAATTACTGCATGAGGACGTGTTAAGTTCACACCGACCCTATTTACTGCATTAGGACGTGTTTTGTTCCTACCGACCCTATTTACTGCATTAGGATGTGTTGTGTTCCCACCGACCCTATTTACTGCATTAGGACGTGTTGTGTTCCTACCGACCCTATTTACTGCATTAGCACATGTTGTGTTCCCACCGACCCTATTTACTGCATTAGGACGTGTTGTGTTCCCACCGACCCTATTTACTGCATTAGGACATGTTGTGTTCACACCGACCCTATTTACTGCATTAGGACGTGTTGTGTTCACACCGAACCTATTTACTGCATTATGACGTGTTGTGTTCCCAGCTACACTATTTACTGCAATAGGACTTGTTGTGTTCACACCGACCATATTTACTGCATTAGGACCTGTTGTGTTCCCATCTACCCTTTTTACTGCAATAGGACATATTGTTTTCCCAGCTACCCTATTTACTGCAATAGGACATGTTGTGTTCCCAGCTACCATATTTACTGCATTAGGACGTGTTTTGTTCCCACCCACCCTATTTACTGCATTAGGAACCGTTGTGTCCACACCGACCCTATTATCTATACGAAGGACGTGATATGCGCCCATACCGACCCTATTATCTGCATGTACATTAGTACTTTCTATGCAAGCTGACCATATCAGCCACTATGCATAAAGACCTGTGACTACACTCACCCTATCAACTACTTCCATGTATATATGTTGGGACGTGTCGTGTGTATACTAACCCTTTCAGATAATATACATTAGGTCGTGCTGTGTCGGTACAGACCCTATCAACATATATAGGACGTATTGTGTCCACACCGACTCAATCAACAATATAACGTGCTGTGTCCGCAAGTGCTAAACCAACAAAGCTCCAATCAGCTACATAACCAACCTCTACCCATCCCTCACCCGCTCCATTTCTCCTCTCTTCTACTTTTCTCTACCTAACCTCACCCTCCCCTTTATCTAACCCTTACTTTCGTTCCAGCTCGCCTTTTTCTCGCCATCACTTGCGTTCCTCTCCCACTCCTCCTCATCTAACCCTCCCTTTCGTTCTAGTCCGACTTCTCGTGCTCACCTTCGCTCCAGCTCTCATCCACCTGTCCACTTTTCCACGGCTTTACCGCGTCTTGTTCCAACCATCCTACCCCCACTTTTCCCTCGCACCACTCCAACAACCAGTTGTAATATTCAACACAGAAGCCCCACAGAAGAGATATGTAATACTTTCCCCTTGCCTGCGTTCCAGCGTTGACACAAAGATCAAAGCTCCCCGAATCTTATTGTATTGACCATACACAATAGGGTATACATTTATTTTTGCTAATTAGTCATAAGTTATGGAAGTGAGATCTAGCAGCCTTCACCTTCCTAAAGTTCTCCGCCTTTGAAGTCGGTGCTCTTTATGAACTATGAGATAATTGATGGTAATTTATCTCAGTAATTTGGTACGTGGTGGAAGCCCAGGCTAAGAGCTGTGAAATGAATTGATAGGTACATATTTATATTGACAAAGTTATTTAGGTTGACAGTGTATAAATCTACCACTCAACGTTATCACTCATACAAATATTCAAATCTCCATTCATACAAAACATGCTGATGTTGCAAATGTTCACCTTCAAAACATTCAATTAAAGCGACACGATTAAATCAATATTAATCTGATTGAAAAAAAACTTCTTGATTAGAATGAAAGATTTTCAGATCACGTCAGTTTCCAGGATCATGTGCCAGTTCGCGGAAAGAAATGATCTCGTGCTTCTCAACGCACGCTCACGCGAGGCGACTAATGTGAAACACGGTTTCATAGTGCCTTCTTCTAAAAGGACATTTGTTTCACTATTAATTTGTCTGTCACAATACATCTTTCGTCTTTTTCTTTCTTTTTCTGTCTTCTCATGATTTTCAGGTTTCCTTTTAAATTTGCGTGTTTTGAGTTGTCCGTGTAACACATTATGATTGTTCATGCTTTCGTGTACAAGCTATACAAATTCATCAAGGTGATAGAGATTGCAATTCTTCATTAGTATCATCAGAACATGATCCATCTTACACAGTGTGTTTATATTTGCTGTTTTTCTTGGGAAGTTGTATATGTGAAATATGACAGAATGTCGGAATACTCAATGCTCAATAGTCCTTTTGTTAATTTCTCTCGAAAATTCATAATAAATTGTAACAGATTACATATATTTTTCAGAGCTGAAATTGCTTTAAAATGTTTCCGACGAAAACTGGAACACACCGGTTTGCCTTGATCAGAGTGTACCCTATATACCTACAGCAAAGGTCTGCCCTTATTGTCACGTGATCTGCTCAAGAGGTGTGTTATACTTTTTATCATACATATCTTAGTACGTGTGAAGGCACTTGAAAGATATTCAATCGCCAATAAATCGATTACAGGAGATTAAACGTGAATGTCAGCTTGATACCGTTGGGTCATAAGGTGATATTTTAGGAAACTTTCCCATATTCATTCATAAAAGAGATATGCTACAGTTTTTCAGCTTACATTCTTTGGTTATATACATAAAAAATATTTCAATTATATAACGTAGACCAATAGCGTAATTTACCCGTAATATCTTATTTGACAAGAGATTAGATAAACGAGAATATAACTAAAACGACATATACTTAACATAGCAGAATTTGTACAATCCTATAGATATATTATGTTGGTATGAACAGCCCATATCCTGTATTCACCTGTCCTATACGTGACCAAGTGTCCTTAACTTTTTGTTTTCTTTTTTAATGTATTGAAATCCTGTATCCTTCTTGTGCCCTGTAATAACATTATGACAAGAAATAACGACGGAGACATTCGTAACAATTACAATGCACATAACCCCCACCCCCCTTATACCCGTCCCCACACAAAGAGATAAATACCTACATATCGGTTTGTTCCTTTGACGGTAACCATGGAATAGTTTACTTACTGGAATTTACTGGGAGCGTTTTTAACATACTATATTTGAAACCCAAGAGTTCCCGATTTCGATACCTTTGATAAAAACAAAAGGACATATTCAGTAGCCAAACCAAATCGACCTCACCATTAGCCCATACCAAAGGTCATTTTGAGACAAAGTTCCCGGATGATTGGGACTTAAGTAGTCTAAGATTTTCCGTCTCCGTGACTCGTTCTATGATAGGCGTTGTAACATCGACAAACGTCACTGTGGATTACCAGAAATGAGAGCTTACCCAACTTATTCAATTGCACCGGTTCCGCTGTAAACATGTACGAGACCGGAAGTCGTGAATTTGAGTCTTTTCGGCATTAAGCAGACCAATGCTTAAGATTTCTTTAATCAGCAGCTAGAAATTAAGTTTTCCATGGAACACATGCTATTACCTGCGAAACAGTTCTGATTTGACCATATTTCGCACAAAATAACGATAAAAATTGTATAAGTATTGGCAGTGTTTTAAACAATAAGGTGTTACAGTTCAATATCAAGGTTGACGTTATGAGTGCATTCAGGAAGGACGTTATATCACTCCAATGTATGCGTGTCGGTCTCTCTTAACGCGGAAATGACAGAACTTCATTGGGTCCGAGCGTGCAACAACTCCGTGTACGGCCGTAACAGTGGACCTCGGTGTCCGGCCGTAACAGTGGAGCAGCTCGGTGTTCGGCCTTAACAGTGGACCTCGGTGTCCGGCCGTTTCAGTGGACCCCGCTGTCCGGTCGTAACAGTGGACCCGATGTCCGGCCGTAACAGTGGACCCCGGTGTCCGGCCGTAGCAGTGGACCCCGGTGTCCGGCCGTAACAGTGGACCCCGGTGTCCGGCCGGCCGTAACAGTAGACCCCGGTGTCCGGCCGTTTCAGTGGACCACGCTGTCCGGCCGTAACAGTGGACCCGATGTCCGGCCGTAACAGTGGACCCCGGTGTCCGGCCGTAACAGTGGACCCCGGTGTCCGGCCGTAGCAGTGGACCCGGTGTCCGGCCGTAACAGTGGACCCCGATGTCCGGCCGGCCGTAACAGTAGACCCCGGTGTCCAGCCCGGCCGTAACAGTGGACCACGGTGTCCGGCCGTAACATTGGACCCCGGTGTCCGGCCGGCCGTAACAGTGGACCCCGGTGTCCGGCCGTAACAGTGGACCCCGGTGTCCAGCCCGGCCGTGACAGTGGACCCTGGTGTCTGTTTTGGGAAAGTGAGAGGGGAGAAGATTCTTTTATAGTCAGAGGTTTTGTAAAAGAACGTCTGGAAAGAGAGGATGAGGGTATATATATAGCCCACTGAGTGACTTTACGTCTGATATACGGGTAACATTTTGTTCGTTGATAAACATGTACATCACAATCTGACAATAGTAACGCCTTCCTGCCATGATACAACACTATCAATGGTCTAGCATGTCACCAATACTAGATATATTTCTGATTACGAATCTAGCAGCCTGGTGATGCTGCGTCCTGGTGATGCTGCGTCTCGATGTGGTTCATGTTTTTTCAGAGATGAAGATCTTCAATACTGAGTTGTCCCTTATTTTTTGGTAGAGAATATATCAAAGTTATGTCTCGGAAAACCAATGGAAACATTAGCACCGTTTGTAATATTACCCCTATGTACTACTTTTCCAGACAAGAGATGATCGTACATAATACTGGCCGTTTGGTATAGTACAGTATAGATTTTTCAGAGTTTATGTACGGAGAGAACTTGTCACTTTCCTGGATGGACCGCCATACTCCATTGTCTATTCAAGTGACATTTTCTGTAGAGGGATGAGACCATTAGTGGAAGTGAGTTACATACTCATAAAGATAAAATAGGTCGGTATTAGACCATTTACCATCTAAGACAACTGTTTGGGATTAATCCATCTGTTAGTTGCACCTGTAGTGTTGTGACGACTTAGCTTGCTGACCTGAGGCGAGTGACCAACCTTATCAAAGGCTTGACTGAAATTTATAATAAGAACATCAGTTTGTCTGTCAGAATCTAGATATTTTGATACATCATCAACAGATTACATTAATCTGAATTCACAGGAATGCTTTTAACAATAGCCATGCTGCAGAGGAGAAAGGATTTGATGTCAGATTATCAGTGGTAGGCTTCAAGACATCAGATACTACAATATGTTTTAGGATTCCCACTGGTGTAACACTATATGTTCCCCACATTTAAATCATAAACTTCTATATATAAATATGTTTTCCATCAAATAACAATATAACAATATATACTTTGCTGAAACAATTTTCTTTTTTCAAAATGTAATAAAAACACTTGTCAACAATGTACCTGTTTATCATATCGTATAATGCCAAGTAACAATTACCTGTGTATCTTATTGTATAATGCCAAGTAACAATGTACCTGTTTATCATATTGTATAATGCCAAGTAACAATGTACCTGTTTATCATATTGTATAATGCCAAGTAACAATTACCTGTGTATCATATTGTATAATGCCAAGTAACAATGTAGCTGTGTATCTTATTGTATAATGCCAAGTAACAATGTACCTGTTTATCATATTGTATAATGCCAAGTAACAATGTACCTGTTTATCATATTGTATAATGCCAAGTAACAATTACCTGTGTATCATATTGTATAATGCCAAGTAACAATGTACCTGTGTATCATATTGCATAATGCCAAGTAACAATGTACCTGTTTATCATATTGTATAATGCCAAGTAACAATGTAGCTGTGTATCTTATTGTATAATGCCAAGTAACAATGTACCTGTGTATCATATTGTATAATGCCAAGTAACAATGTACCTGTTTATCATATTGTATAATGCCAAGTAACATTGTACCTGTGTATCACATTGTATAATGCCAAGTAACAATGTACCTGTTTATCATATTGTATAATGCCAAGTAACAATGTAGCTGTGTATCTTATTGTATAATGCCAAGTAACAATGTAGCTGTTTATCATATTGTATAATGCCAAGTAACATTGTACCTGTGTATCACATTGTATAATGCCAAATAACAATGTACCTGTTTATCACATTGTATAATGCCAAGTAACAATGTAAAGTTATAAAAATGTCACAAGATAATGGTAATAATGAAAAATCAATTAACTAAATGTCTTGTCCAGGCACCTAGCATACAATTTATATCCACTCAGAATGACCAGGTTGTACTGGTAATGGAATAACATGTTCTGTTCCAAACATCATCTAAATGACGGACACATCAAACGATTTAGATATCACGAGCATAAAACATAAAAAAATATGACAATCTGGTTATAAAGTTTCAGAAACAAATTTTTAAATGCTGTTTCCTGGTGTGTGAACTTACAGTTAATTCCGAACATAGAATAAGTCATTGAGTTATCATATGAACTACTAAGGTACATTATGAGATTTTGAGACTTCCTGGTGTACATCTAATGAGTAATTTAAAGTCACATTGTTGTAAAACAATATATCTTTATACTGTTACTTTCTTTATTACTGTATATACATATCACGTGAATCAACTGATGTACAATGATGGTCTATTTCTGCTGAAATATGTATATACAGATTCAATTAATGACCAATGGAAATCTCTCCCTGTTCATCAACAACCTATTTTTGTAAATTTTTTCATTATATGGTAACACCTGCGCACAACACACCACACATTTGTGAACAAGAATGGCTTCCCTCCTGAATCGGTCATGATTGAAAAAATGTTACAGTGTTGGTCATAAAGTAGAAAATGGCCAAATGGGCAGAAGAAAATCCTAGGATTTATTGGTGAATCTTACCAGAGCAGATGGTAACATCTCAGATACGAAAGCAATCAGGTGCATGTATTGTGCTGGATTGACTGCAGACAGACTAAGTGAATCTATATCCCACAATTTGCACAGGAAAGCTTTAAAGATATTCAGGAAATATCTTTAACTTCTTTTGAAGAGACCTAATTGTAATTCCACAACATCTCTATACCCTGGCTCCCTAAAAAGGGGTTTTCCCCTTGAAAATATGATAAATCGCCTAGCAACAATCTGGTAACACACTAATACATAGAGAATACATGGTAAGTGGCTTCAAATATACGCCATATTTTGGTGAGGTTTTTCATCCTGATGATCGAAAATCAGACAATCAAAACTTCAGCAGTTTTGTTGTTAAATTTTTTTTTTTGTGTCGTTGATGTTACACTGAATTTTGCCCGATGATGTACGCAAAAATAATTGCTCCACATAGAAATGTAGTTCCAGACTTCAATGGATATAACAGTGATTTTATGAATTTTCCTGAATAAACTTATTCATTACAACATATAAAATCACTTATTTCAACAGTTATTAAATATTATTAAATGTAATTTTAATGTACACTCTGAAATTAACTCTGACAAATTACCGCAAATGCTAAAATACAACTGTTTTCTGTCACTGCTGAATACAGCAAAATAGTTGTGTATTCCAGCGATGGCGGTGCCAGTTGCCGTATAAATAAATATATCACCACATATAATAACTGCATGGTATAGACAGAATGTAGAATCTTTTCTCAAATTTGACTGAAACTTTGGTATTTAGCTAACTTGGGTAAGGCCTATGATATAACTTGTACCGAAGGCCTTTATAAACAGACTGCATGTCTACAGCATATAAATCCACATTATGAAAGCCTTCCTTCAGACCATACATAGCCAGGTCCAGGATTCGTCTTGTGATAGGGGCCACCGATTTACAGCCCTCATGCAGCTCATGAATATTCATCCACTGACATGCACTTATTTCTTCACTACAAGGTTTGATATCATATGACAAGGGTGTCAAACGACAGATGAAGAAAAAATCTGAGCGCCCAAAGGCCCCTGGCTGGGTGTGTTGTTGTCGGACTGACAACACTGACTGGAACTCTGTAAAAATGAAAACCAAAACAGCTATTGGTGTTCGTACATCTTAATCATTCGGGAAATTTTCATTTGTCATCTCCATGACTACACAATCACCTTCCAGTTGATCTTCATTAGACAACTGCACAAAAGAAGTGCTTGTGAAATGAAGTGAATTACAGTGCCTGTCATATGGCTATCAAATTAACAGCACATTTTGGCAGTACTATAATGTTATGGCCACAAAGGTAGAAAATAATGCAGACTATTGAGATATAGTTCTAATAAAAAAAGTCAGACTGGTAATGTTCTCTATACTGTACACGTCAGTGTAAACATATACCCCAGTAATTAACAGGTCATTTATCAGATAAACCTGACAGTAAAGGCATCCAAACATTCAAAAGTATTCCATGAATTTTTTTCACACTGAAACCATGGTATTAATCCTTTATCCAAGAAGTCAAACAATGTCGAAATATATTTATACATATATGGAATATTTTCTCAGACACAAGCCAATTCAAACTTGTACACTTGACTTTAGTCAAGTCAATTTTCTGAGCAAATCGATCATTTTCCAAATAAGACTGACATTAAAATAAAAAAAAAAATAAATAAATAACAACAAGAGATCCCAGATGGATCTTGGGGCTCACCATTGTTTCATCTTTATTTGTTCTTTAAAAGTTGGATCTTTTACCTTCTTTTCTCTGTTTTTGCTCTCAATTATAAGACATTTGAACATTCCTTTGCAGAATTAGCAATGATAATCTTTACCTGCCAAATACAAAATGGCCACCTGGAAGCCATTTGGTTTCTTCTGATCAGTCCCTAAATCAAACGGGCACAAGAAGAGATCAAAGGAAACATACTTTCCATGTCTAAATCAAGTATGGCTGTCTGTCTGCTATCTTAATTTTCTGATCATTCCCAAACTCTAACAGGCCCAAAAATGGACCAAAAAGAATCTAAACATGAAATATGAGAAAGATCTATAATGCAGTTTTCAAGAAATAGTGATAACAAACTTTTGAAGTCAAAATCTATGATAGCCATCTGTCCGCCAGTTCATTTTTCTGATCAGGATGTTGGCTACATTTCCAACAATTTTTAGCTCAATGGCACCAGTGGGATGGTGAAGAAGCTTTAAATATTTTTTCCAAGATAATGGCCATCTTGCATTTCAGACATATCTGAAATATAACAGCATTTGGTCAGGACCATCTCAGGATCATTTCATGTAAGTTTGAGCTAAATCTCACAGGTCAAACTCGAGAAGAAGTTCGAAATGTCAAAACTTTACACACGGCAGACGGCGGATGAAAACGGACAAAGCACAATGACTACATGTCATCATGACCCTTCGAGTCAGATGACGTAAAAATGGAATATTCTATTTATTTATTACAGTATTTCACATCTTTCATTGATGTCAGTAGCGTGAGTTTCCTCAATTTTTTTACACCAGAGTTGTCATTCCTGAAGTCCACATTGCACTTTTTTTGAAAATTAATATTTTCATTGCAAATGTTGTTGTCTAATTGGTCAAAGGCTAATATCAAATCTTGATATTATCACTGAAGTAAAAACATCACTTATGCTTTTCCACATAAATCCTTCAATTTCAATGAAAAAATATGATGCAATATTAAATGGTTCATGAACTACTTTAACCTGTTAATCTCCAACTATCAATATCTTACCTGTTTTTACCCCGGTCTCTTCAAATACCTCTCTCACAGCTGTATCACCTGGAAAAAAAACACATCAGAGATTGATAAGTCTGCACACACAAAGTAAAATTACTGTTGTTTGCATTGCTATATTGTATAACACCAACAAATGTGTGTTTTTACTAAATATTGTCGCATTGATATGTTAGAAAGAAAATTGTTCTCCTGAAGAGATGTAAACATTTATCAAACGCCTAGAGGTCCTCGTCTCTTTTATTCTTTGAATTCTATATTCTTCACATGGATCATAGCAATAAATTCAGATACTGCAGAATTTTTAGGGTTAAAGGGAGGCAATTCAAGCATTACAGCTTAATAGTTTGCCTTGAAGACTGTTTATGATATCTTATATGCAAAAACTATTCGAGATGAAAAAAGGAAAGTGACATAAATTTGATTTTTTCAAACAAACCTTGAGGTAATTTCTATAAACTGTAAAGCATACACTCTGATCAAAATCCATCAAAGCATGAAATAGTAAAGGTACACATGTAACTGATTTACCTATATCTTCACCTAACTCGGACAATCCACCAGCAAACTTCCAGAAGGAAAACTATAATAAAAAGAACAGGATTTATTGTGTATAATGCTATGTTGTATTGAAAGTGCATATAACATTAAAATGTAGTCAAAATGACCTGTCAATTTAATGATCACCTTAGTCTATGCACTTAACCTATCTTTCAGCTGACACTTTACAGAAGGTTATAGAGTATAGTTTTTAGAAAGTTGAATTTCCATTTGGTTGAGCAATGTGGCACTGTAGTATAAGTACAAACTAACTAATTCAAAGTAAATTTGTCCATAACTTGCTTTAAACTCACTTTTCTGTCTCTATCCTTCACTACCAAAACTGACTGGGTATCTTCGCGGAACACAAATCCTGAAATAAAATGGAAAATTTGAATAAATTTACCAATATGATCAAGGTTAAATGTGAGGAAGCTAACAGCAAATTGTTCTTAAAAATACTGCTGATTTATTTTTCTCCCCATGGAAAATGTTGAACAGAATGCAAATATAAGACAGCAAGTATTGAATATTTGAAAGTAATTGACCAAGAAAAAATTCATGTGTACCCATCTGTGCACCCATCTACATGTAGAACTGAGAATGTAACAGAATCCTTTCAATAAGATGACAATGCTGGAAATATCTCACCAGATTTAAACAACTGGAAGTCAATTTTGAAAAAAAGATTTCTTACCATGTTTTAAATTTCATTAGCCAAAAAGCAAAGTAGTGCACTGAACAGTTCACTGAGAATGTTTGATTTTGTACTTTTAATCAAGAACACAATACAGTTACAAGCATGCTAGAAGAATAAATTTGGTACACTGTGATATTACATGGTCATTAAGTAGAACTGTTTCCAGTAAACAATATCTGCAAATTACACAAATCATAAAAAAAATCCTATGAAATCTCACAATAAGGCAAAACTATTTTTGCTGATCTGTTCACATCCATAGACATTGAACACTTCTTTTCACTGTCATCATAGTTGAGTTTACTCCTTATGAATTTTGTTCAACCCACCTTTGAAAAACAAAGACATTTCATTGGCATATCAAGTATTTTGTATTCTTACTCTGGTACATATGTGTTACTTTTTTGTGTTACAAAAATGTTTTTAAATCTGATATATTTTGGTAAGTTTCAGCTGAGTAGTATGAAAGACCAATAGTGTACCTGCTACTCCAACCTGATGTGTGGCAAAGCGTGGAGTTTTATCTTCACTACTTTCCTTCATCCATAGCTTCAGATGGCAGCTGTTTCCCTCAGCATGATGGAATTGGAAGCCAAGTCTAGCAGCAATAGGTATAAATCTTCCGTACTGAATGGGAACTTTTAACCATGCCGCAGTGATTTTCTCTGTTTTCCATATCTGAAGGGAATCTGAATTAAAAAAAAAAAAAATAAATCTTAACAATATTGTTATAACTATGCTCACCTAGCTATTTTTTTCAATTTTTCGTTAGACAAAACTTTTGTCACCTTTAACCATGCCCTACTGATTTTCTGTTTTCCCTATCTGAAGAGATTCTGAGCAAAAAAACAAATCAAAATAAATCTTACAATATTCTTATAACTATGCTCCCCTAGCTATTTTTTTTTCAATTTTTCATTCGACAAAACTTTTGTCACCTTAAACCAAAATCTGATTAGAAAAAAAATCCAAAATGGACCATTATAAATTTTTCCTTTTTTGAAATTCAGTATACTACACTTTTTCCTAAGAACAGCAAAAGTCATTTCAAAATTGTTGAAGAGTTCATTCACTGAAAGATATACAATGTTCATGTCAATACATAACAGAACATTCTTAAAATATGTATGCGAGATGAAGAGGAAAATTAAAACAAAAAAGAAGATCACACAGATTATACAGTGATTTCTAAGGCACAAATATCTCAGTCCTGGACTCATGCTTTTCATGTTGGACTCCTTCAAATTTTGAGATGAGAACCAACTATATCTCTTTGTAACTTGACACATCAAAATTTAGAAATGGTGCTCTGGACTCACCAGAGAAATATATACACTGTTTTACAGTAATGAAGTTGTTACCAATATTATCTACTTGTTTCACCTACAAGTATATTGTCTACATATTATTTTTGATATTGAGTATGAATTTATAAATCCTACTCTGTCATTGGAATTTTGATTAAATGAAGATTTCCAAAAACAATTGTTTTGTTATAACTTTGAGATTGCATCTAGAAAAATATTTTATGCTTTTACAATGCAAATGGATTAGTGTTAAAGGTACTGAAGCAATTTGCTATCTGATGAAGATATCAGCGATAAGTAAGTTTTTTGTATTTCCTGTTCTCTAAGAGTGAGACATTTTATCAAAATTAACGAAAACATCACAGAAGCCAGTGGTATAGTGCCTGTCTTTTCATAGGTCTCTATCAGTCATCACAACCAGTGGGAGGACTAATAATGTTTTGCTACCAGTCACTGTGTGAAAAATCAGGACTATCTTAAGTTCCAGTTTTTATGAAAACATCACCATATTTTCCAATTCTGCTACCATAAACTTTAAAAGAATATGTCTGGGTTAAACATACTGTGTAACAAATCAAGAAAATCTTTGTCTGGTAAAGATTCAGGCACCTGCTTTACATCCACTGTGATTCCATTGAAGCGGTCTGTTTCACCCATCAACGAGGACAAGGGGCGTAAAGGAGGATGTCTTAACTTCCAGCATCTCTGGCAGATTGCTCGTCTCCACAGCGCAGCTAGCCCAGACATATCAGACCTCCAAGTGACATAACAAAGAATAGTTGATTAAATGAATCTTATCAACTCTACATGTATGTTATGAGGGCAATGATACCTCTACTGAAAGTTTCAAACAAAACTTGTTGAGTGCATAACTATAAAAATATTTTCTGGAGTGTTGTGATAACTGCTTAATACAGTGTACACATCTATAATAAGTTTAGCAGAGGTTTCGCTAGTTGCTAATGCCGTAAATGTAAATGTAACTCTGCCATTTGGGACTGATATGAAAAATTTTATAACCGAACCTTTCATTTCACGGCATATCCCATTGTAAATAACCAGGTATAAAGTACGAAGTGAAATGAGAAATCTGATTTTAATTAAATTTGCACACATTAACTTAGACAGACCCTTCTGTTATGTCACTGGTCTTCTGTTTCTTTATATGTAACACATTGTTTGTATATGGTTTTGAAGTTTACATTGCATCTTGGCATTTTCAAGTTTGTTTGATGGACACATGACAAAGTCTAGGGATAAGATGGGAGATTTTGTAAACAAAGTAAATCTAATGACATCGGTATAAAAACTAAGGGTAGAAAAACATGATGATCTCTCAGCAGAGGTATAAACACAGATATCTGTATTATTGACTTCAAGCCACTTTTCATACGATCATGATTATCAGCAATTATGCAAAGCGTAAACAGTCATAATTGAAAAAAAAACTACAGAACAGCATTCTTTATAATTAATTTTAATAACATATTTATTCTATAAAAAACTTGTGAAATGGATTGAAGTAATGGTAACAAAATGTTGAAAAACAAATCTCTCCCAAAGTTTTCGTTCTATAACACTCAGGGGAAGATTGAAAGAAAAACAGGCAGAGATTAATTCATGTATGTGCATTTTGAAGCGAAAATAAGGTGTACTGTTGTAAAATTGAGTGGTGTAGATGAGTGACAAGTCATCATTATTACAATACTGTCAGACAGACACATCTAAGGATGGAAACGTCCATTTTGCTCTGGAACTGCACTACCGTTGAAACCAAGAGCTGATCATAGGTAGTGGAGAGGTATGAGGCCTTCCGGGTGAAGCTACTCAGAATCCTTGTAACTGTACTTAAACTACAGTGTCATTTCACAACACTACAAGCAGTATACAATCAATCATAATTTGAAAACAAGTAAGGTGAGGTGTGCTTTTCATTTTTTAATTTAATGTACTTATATCAAAGTCTTAAATAAACTGAAAAAAATCGATAAACATCCAATAAAAGCAGAGAAATAAAGGAAAAAACATGGTTTTGAAGACAATTTTGCCACAAAAAGATACCATATTTGATAGTAAAATTGACAATTATTTTAAAATTACCAAAACATAACAAAATTGGGAACAGTTATGCATTATATTATGAAATTCAATTTTACTTATGTTTAATTTCTTAAAAAATCGTCAAAACCTGGATAAGTAGGTAAGTTTGTATGTCTACCTGACCGTTGTAGTAAAAGTTATGTGGTCACATGTGTTTTATGTGTTTATTATGGTGCAAGTATATCTAGCATTAAAATAAAAGTCATATAATCGATTTTATCCCATAAAATCTGAATGGATGGGTTATTTTTAGTATGAAAACGTGTTATTATGTCGGTGAAACTGTCAAAAGTTCTAATTAATCATAGTGCGAACTCTGCAGACAGGTAGATCCAGTGTTGTACTTTTTAAGCATGTAGAAGTAACTTGAGCTGGTATGATTATAACTTTACAAAGCTTAAAACATTATCGTGCAACATTGACAATATTTTTTGTAACACGTTCTGATTGTGTCCTCCTACCTGTTTCACGTCCCCTCTTCCAGTCGTCGTCTGGTGTTTGTTGAAGATTTCTGCGGAAGAAAGATAACTCTTGGATATACACAGAACAGCGGATCGCCGGAGATTTAGGGAGAACACCGCTACACTAGTCCCATAAATGTATATGTAGAGATTTCTAAAGGACATCATTATTTTTGCATGGACAACCTTGTCTGGTAGTTTGTTCTAGTCAATCACAATGTAGCCCACTGTATGTATATATGCATATGTACCGCCTATAACCAGTATAAAATGTTAGTAACCGAAATAACAAAATGTATTTACATCTGCCACACCCCTCCCCTCCTCAGAAAAAATAGGTTCTAGGTATTTGGTTTTTAACAACAATAATATATTATTATAACATCACAGCTAGGCGTGCAATAATAATTACAATGTGATGATTTAGTAAAAAGTAAAACATTTTAATATCAGTTTATCAAGGATTTCAAAGAATATATTCAGAAACTTGAACAAATATTCATAAACTTAACGCGAATTATAACTTGTAACAAGAAAACAACATTGTTAAATATATGTTTATAAATGACAACAACAGGAACAAATTAATAGAATAAACACTAACAATTTGCATAGGTGATTGTTACTGGTACATGTAATTTACAGAAATTTTGTAAAAAAATCCTCATACTGCAGAAAAATCCGACGGCACTCTGGCCTTCTCTTGGTGCCGGAAGTGAGTTTCGTCACCTCGGAGGCGCGTCCAGATTTGTCAAAATGTAAACATCCCCACACTGAAAAATATCCTTCACTAGTATAGTAATCCGAGTTGCACTTTCCTCTGCCTCGCGTCTCTCACGAATTTCCTCTGCCTTCCTCTTCTTGCCCCGACCGGATCAATATAATTTTCATTTGGTAGCTCCAGCTTTCTTGTCCTAGTGGTTAGGTCCGGTGCAGTGTCACGCGTTCCATGCGCCCATAACAGGTGCTACCGCAACTTGGCACAACACATAGGAAGCTGTGCATCCCTCTTGGTTTTACACATGCCTCCTAAATGTGGGTTGGTGGCTTCTCCACCAATGTGACTGGAGAGCTGCGTACCAATGTTGTACATTCTTCCTCGTCTACATGAATGTCGAGGATGTCCATTTTCAATAATACCAGGCCCCATTTGTATAAAACATCTCAACTTGAGATTTCCTCAAGTCGAGATTTTCCTCAGCTAATGTCTCCTTGAAAATATCTTGTATGAAAATTCCTCAAGGAATTTCAGGACATCCTAGCCGATGACCTCCTCCTGTTCCTTGAGAAAATTTTATACAAGCCGTTTTTTAGGAGATATCAGCAGAGGAAAATCTCGACTTGAGGAAATCTCAAGTTGAGATGTTTTATACAAGTGGGGCCTGGTTTTCTCAAGGAACAGGAGGAAGGCATCGGCTAGGATGTCCTGAAATTCCTGAGAAATAACGCTAAGCCATCTGGTCTACATTTCCTCAGGACCTTTGAAATTATTCAACCATAATAGCGAAGCGTGGACGTTCCGTATGAGGAATTTTCAGGAAAGGACAATTGCCAGTAACTCGGTATGTAGTGAAGTAGTTCCGTATTCTTCTCTGTGGTGTATGACAAGGCTGGAGCTCTGCAGAGAAGGTCTTTAAGCTGCCTGAAGGCTGACTCTCATTTTCCATCCCTTTCCGTGTCAATTGAGCATGAATGAATTTCCTATCGTAGCTGGCTAAACCTAAGAACAAACGAACATCTGTTAGACTGGCAGGGGGTAGGCCACATTCATACAGTCTGAACTTTCTGAGGATCGTATTTCACACCCCCTATGGATACCACATGACCCAAGTACGTAACTTCATGTTGGTATAAATTGCATTTCTTTGGTTTCAACTTGATACATGGAAACACTGGAGGACTGCTCTGAGGTTACAAAATGCCACAGAAAATGTGCTGCCAAAGACGATTATGTCGTCCAGATATCATAAGCATTTTGTTTATGTAATACCTCCTAAGACCATTTGAGAACGTTACATAAGCCAAACAGTATAACGTTGAACTCGTATAAGCCTTTATGTTTTTTCTTACTGAATAGAAGAAAGCATTAAAATGCGAGCTGTTTAAAAGTTCTGTGAGTACTTATGGCATGTCGTGTCTGAAAAAGGCATTGCGACAGACCCAGAAAAATTTCCATAGTGAAAGATTGGCCACGTCCAAGGAACATAAAGAAGCTTCATCAATTACATGGTTTTAGTAGTTACTGTAGGCGTTTCATTAAGTAAGGTCATTACCTTACCAAGAAAAGTAAGACTGCAACGTCTGAAACTAGATCTATGATCAAGAGATAAAGCTGAATAGTTGTGGGAAGAACCCATGCAGACAGTTTCCGATACCCAAAATGAGAAGCTGTTGAGCCTTGTTGCCTATGCCGATTATACTAAAACGTTCATCTTGCACACAGACGCCAGTGGCGTTGGCCTAGGAGCGGTCCCATATCAGGAACAAGACGGTGCGGAGAGAGTAATCGCCGCAAAGCATGAATAATATATTGGGAGCCTTTCTTGAGAAAATTGCATTTTTTAAAGGACCATTGTGTCCGATGTCATGTCGATTGATACTTTTGCTAATATGATTCAAGTATATTTTATTGACGTAAATTAGAAGGTATTGGACACAAGTTCTAGCTACATACTAGGCCCTCTTCCGACAAAGTTGTATACAATAAATACAATTTTCACGTGATGACAAAAATATAACGAGCACTCAATAGATTATTGGACAGTAGGGACAGAAAGGAAGAAGAAAATGGAGTGAGACAAATGGTGAAAAGGAGGATAAGAAAGAGATGTCCCGATTGCAATGGTTGTCTGCTAAGTGGTTTCAAATATCTCTGTAGATTTCATGAAGGACAAAAACAGGAAAAATTATATCAATATTTGATTGATACGAAAGATCAGCATTTGCCCAAAGAAGAGTATCAAGATCAGAAATAAGCTGGTTATCAATATTTGAAAGGGAATGTAATAGTTCTGTTCGTACATTTGAAAATTGACACAAAATAGTAGTGGTGCGTATCTTCATTTCCGTCACTACAATGGCAGACCGGCGGTAAACAAATACGAATATATCGTTTTTCAGACCACTGCAGTTATGCCATATTCTCGCTAAAAGAACTGAAAACTATTGATTTCCGATATTCATATATGGTGCGTGACATAGGCGATACTTTCATATTGAAAAGGAATGCATTACTGTTTAACACGTCTAATCTACTTCTAGGCATGTGATTGTTGTCTGGGTTACTGACTCTTCTTGGAGGCAGCAAATCTTAAAGGTAAGTTGGAGATATCAATCTTATAGAAAGTGGAAAGTTCATATTTTTCTCTACTATGTTTTAGAGTTACCCACCCTGTTTCGAGATAAAGAGCATCACAAAAGGCTACAGATGAAAGACCGGACACTACTCGAGCAGCTTTCCAAAGCATTTGACAGTTCATCATAACAACCATCTCACTAAAAAAATACACCAAGATGGCAGTGAAAATCAGTGAAAGGAAGAGGTTTCGTTGTTACAAGTAAGATTTATCATGATTAAGGGTTTGTTCAATATCATGTTAGTCAGATGAAGATTCTTCAAGAGGGGAGTCATCGGCTAAGAGTCTAGTGAACGTTTTCATAGTGTAGATGTACAGTTTCTCGGAGTGGTCATATAAAGGTTTTAGTTAAAATTTGAAAAAAAAAATCCTTGCTATTCTATGTCTACACACCAAAAACTAGCTTCACAGGAAGTGAAATTTTCATAATATTTACACATGATCATGTTGTGAAGACATTCCGAGTTGGAATTTGCTGAAATGTAAGTAGTTGGTTACCAGGACATGTGTTCAGTAATCAATTTCTTCTATAAAGTTGTAGTGTTAGGTTAGAATTAGTAGTATATTTAGTGGCATTTTATGAGTTTGTACCCATGGCAATCACAAGTCAGAAATCAGAGTTTTTTTGTTAACACAAGTTTTATATCTCTGCTATCAATGTAATTGTTACGCAGTTTATAAATTTACATGTAATAATGCATTTTGCACAACCAAACTGCTATACATGTATATCTCAAACATGACAAATAGTTTCAGGAAAAAATGCAAATTAACTGTTTTCTGCTACTTAGGATCGGCAAGGTAATTAAGGTAAAATAGAAATAGTAAGGTTGGTTAAGTAGCTAGTGAACCATGAAAATAAATATCCCCAATACTATACTGACGAAGTGTGAATAACGCTACTTTATGCCAAACTTTATCACATGTCACTGGAAGATCATAAGCACAACACAAGAATATTATTTCCTGTCCACAGCAGAAACGATGTTATGAAATAACTCGATTAATTGATAAATTGTCGAATGACCTAGCAATCCGGAGTGATATTCATAAAATATATCATTATCTCTCACAAAATTGTATACATATCTAAAAATACATTTTTTCATTACTTACGAAACACAACCTACCTGAATGTGTACGTGTAACCTAAGTTAGTTAAGAGATCCAATATGGCTATTGTTACACACTCTCCACGACAACCAACACTTTCAATATAGTATCCAAAGTTGTCCTTTTAATACTAGCTTATAGGAGGTGTGTACCGAGCCAACCCTTCCTCTATGACTGCCCCGAACACCGTCAATCACTTTGTTTTAACTGTTCCCTATCAAAATAATTATAATCAGAAAACCAGGGGTCCTGGGAATGTCACCCCTGAGATGAGTGTACATAGCCGTTATCAAAAAGGTGTCCATTCAATCCATAGCACACACCACCTGAGTTTGATAAGGCCACCAGCTTCCCCACTAGACAATAATTACTTGTCAACTATCCCCGTTATCTGCTAATGTACAGATACTGTCTCCCCATCATTCGCTACACATAGACACCTACTCTCTATGATGTTTAATTAAATGTTGTAGATTTTTACTATTTAATCTAAATAGAAATTAACCAATTGTATCCCTTTAACAACTATCATGACCTCATATGTTAAAAACTTTAAATCAGCAATATCTCGACAATCGTAGATTGTACAGAGTTCGTGCAGTTTTATTATATGTAGATTATTTCCATACCTAACTTTTCGGATTACATGTTGATAAAGATATATCAAATAAAGAAAGCTTGCTGTTAGGTCAAAAGAAAAATCGTCATAAAAACAAAATGGTCGTCAGGACATCTTATCCGATTTTGACTTTAATTGCCATATCTCATAAATAACGTAATGTATTGAATTCGTCTTTGGATATGTTATGTAAGATAACAAATGATGCTCTGTTTTTAACAGTGTTTTATCTATATTAACGTCCCCAAATATCCATTAAAAACAAAAATAAAAGGCTTGAATTCTCTATTTGAATTTCCCGCTTAACCAAATACTGACGTCAGCAAGTCCAATTCCGATAACAGCCCTAATAATATATATTTCCCTGTGTCATCAAAAATAGCAATAGTATGAAATAGTATAGTTACAAATTTAACTTGACGATTGATATTTAAAAATGTAAACTATTTTACAGTGTACCTTTTCGTGCATTTGAAATAAAATTGTGCATTGATATTTTATTAAAAAGCGACGCGTCTCTCAGTCAGATTTCACGAAACAATGTGTCTAGTGTTTCTTCGGGAATTATTCACGTTTTCGTGTCTTCGAGTAGATTGATGTGATTTCTAGAATAGAATAACCGCGAAATTATCAATGAAAATCGATCCTGGAGGCGACATCTTGTTTGTAACGGATTCTACATTTGTAATTTGGACTGTCAGATCGAGGTCCACTGTTGCAAGCGAAGGTGAAAAAACTTGGTATTCTAGTAAAATAATGATTTTGTGTCAATATTACGTGTTTGACAACAAATATTTATTCTGCTGTAATTGGATAGGTTTGTATAGTTACTTATTTTTTGTGAAGGTCTTACTGAAGTCCAACAACTTTGGACATGTCAATACCGAAGGGAGAAAGTGACCTGTGGCCAGTTTTGTTTACCAAGGAGACATTTAGATGTGACATTTAATATACAGTCTCTTGTACTATAATTTGACGTATTAACGGTATTAGGCAAATACAACACAGAATGTAAATATTACATCTACATCTACCAGGGTTACGTTTTGGTGAACGTCTCAACTTGACCACCGAATGCGTACGCATAAGCTTGACCAGATGGGTGTTCATAGCCTGATATACTCCTATCTGTTTTAGAACTAATCGGGAACTGGTGGTAGAATGAGAAATATAACTGTTTGAGTAATA
Source organism: Ylistrum balloti (assembly GCF_031769215.1). Classification (NCBI taxonomy): domain Eukaryota; kingdom Metazoa; phylum Mollusca; class Bivalvia; order Pectinida; family Pectinidae; genus Ylistrum; species Ylistrum balloti. The sequence goes on from NW_026781993.1 coordinate 1,270,918, forward strand.
CACATCGGAAAGTTTATGTCTACATACAAAACGTTCACAAACATTCAGTGCATCGATGGGCCTCTTGCTTAGGTTAACTCCAATGACGTCGTTTCGATCCATTTACTCCACTCGTCACCAGCCAATCCATTTATTGGCCTAAATAAGAGATTCTGTCACAATTATTATCCATCACATTATAATGAATTATACAATCAAAGCATTGATTGATTTAGTCAAAATAATTGTTCCGCGCAGAAATATAGTTCCAAACTTCAACGGATATGGCAGCAACTTAATGAATTTTCATAAATAAGCTTGTTCATTACAACATATACAATCACTTATTTCAACAGTTTTTTATATTGCTTAACGCAATCTTTAAGTAAATTTAGAAATTGATTCTGTCAGTGTCTTAAATCATAAGCTGTATTTTGGTGAGGGTGAAGGAAGACAAAAGTTGCGAGCCAACTATTTCTATTTCAAAACGTAATATTTAAGTAAACTCGGAGTATTTTTTTCGAATTACCGCACGTGATGAAATACAGCTGTTTTCCGTCGCAGCCGAATACAGCAAAACTAAATGTGACAGGTGTATCTCGACCATGGCAGCACTAGTTGCAGGATTAATAGAGGATGTCAATGTCTTAAGATATGAGCTATATTTGTCCAAGACAGGAACTTGACCTGTATTCCAAAATATTTTGACATTGCGGAGTATATTATATCTAGCTTGCGAACATCTTCGAGACAATTTTGCTTCAGGTATATGTAATGAAACGTTTTGAAAATGACTCAAAGTCAAATATAGGTGTGAAATCAAAAGTCCCATAATTAGTCCTAATTAGCTTTCCCGGGGCAAGGATGATTGGATGCTCCTGCTGTGGTAGTTATAGTCTAACATCAAGGTTCCAACATCGATAGACAAGTTCGGATATTTCTTGCAAACAAAAGTGTGCTTTTTCCCTTTGCGAAAGGAAGAGACAAGAGAGAAAGGGAAAGGAAGTGCAGGAATGGGAACGAAAGCGTGAAATCGATTCTACCATTTTGTGTTTTCTAGTGAAACCGACAGATATGTGAGATGCATTCAATACTTTTCTAGGAAAAGCTTAACAAAACAATTGCTTTTTCAGACAGACTACGGACAAAGCACGAATTGTATAACTCATGATCCTTATATTGATGATAATTTCACTAATTTCACATCGAACTAATTTTGTATATATATCATTGGAACATGATAGATTAAATTTCCATAATATTCGTTTTCAGTTTTAATATACTTTTGTACGTATTGTCTAAAACAAATCCAACTCGGTCTCTTTAGTGTATCTGAACATGTTTCAACTTACTTATTTTAATCATAACACGTTTTGGTGCGTGAAAAAGACTGAAAATGGTACTTTCAACAAAACCGACTTGTATCAAAATTCCTGTCTAATTCCTAATTTCCTTTTTTTTAAATTTGTTATTGTCATGCAATATTGATGTAAAAGTAATTATACAAATAATTAAGCACAAAGTCCGTTCATTATATCACTACATCGTCATATGAAATAGTACATAGAGTAAACCATAAAATGAATCAATTAGGCCAACCACTATAAGTGTCCAATTAACATAAACATGTGTATTTGCTGCCAAATATTAAACGGTTTTTCTTTCATTATTGTGATTACCGCACATAACAGTAATGATACATAATTATGATAACGGTGAAACTGTGTGAGGAAAAATACACTAAAAAGTATGCGCATAACTAACGAACAGTTAACACTGGTTCATTGCACGAACACACCAGTGAATCATAAGCACATGGCTTGTACAAACAGAATAGTAAAAACTATAGTTTCTTAGTAACGATATTATTTAATTTTGGAATCTATATAAATACGGTTTTTATTAAAAATTCCAAATCGCTTTATTGATAGTTAAAGATTATCCGTCCCAATTTTAAAAGTTTCAATTAAGGTGAGACAAATTGCGGTTATTTAAAGATTGCCCAGTAAGTATGCCATATTTCACAAATTGAGCAGAAAATCTAAATGCGAAGTACGAGTGATACATACAGAAGAATTATGTTCAAAAGTTCTGGAAATACTCGTGCGTTGTTTGGTATCAGAGAGTCTGACTCTCCGCTTGACAATATTTTAAGGAGGCTACATTGCGTTGTATTTTACCATTTCATGTTTAAAATGTTTTAAATAACTGCTTTGAAATATTATTAATTACCGATGTGCAGTAACATAACGAAAACCATTGTTAAGACATTTTTCATCTGCAAAAATTAAAAATTGTTTTAACACAGTCAGGGGCAGTCTCAAGAAAAAATAGCGAAAAGACAACATATTTTTAATTCATATTCACATTAAATAAAATTGAGACAATATATGAACAAAAGAAAAATTTACCCTTAGAGAGTACGACCAAGTGTTCGGAAATCGTAAGCGTCTTCTGCGTCATCGATGACACTCGTCATGTAAATCTTGGTTGATCCTAGAAAGACATGTCACATTCCCAAGTATCGAGTATCTATCATTATGAACAACAACAGAACCATAAGGCATAGCAGCAATGGAATATCTATCATTATAAACAACAACAGAACCATCAGGTATAGCAACAATCGAGATTCTATAATTAAAAACAACAACAGAACCACCAGGCATAGTATGAATCAAGTATCTATCATTATCAACAACAACAGAACCATCAGGCATAGTATCAATCGAGTATCTATCATTATAAACAACAGAACCATCAGGCATAGTATCAATCAAGTATCTATCATTATAAACAACAAAAGAACCATCAGGCTTAGTATCAATCAAGTATTTATCAATATAAACAACAACAGAACCATCAGGCTTAGTATCAATCAAGTACATATCATTATAAACAACAACAGAACCATCAGGTATAGTAGCAATGGAATATCTATCATTATAAACAACAACAGAACCATCAGGCATAGTATCAATCAAGTATCTATCATTATAAACAACAACAGAACCATCAGGCATAGTATCAACCGAGTATCTATCATTATAAACAACAACAGAACCATCAGGCATAGTATCAATCAAGTATCTATCATTATAAACAACAACAGAGCCATCAGGCATAGTATCAACCGAGTATCTATCATTATAAACAACAACAGAACCATCAGGTATAGTATCAATCGAGTTTCTATCATTATAAACAACAACAGAACCATCAGGCATAGTAGTAATGGAATATCTATCATTATAAACAACAACAGAACCATCAGGCAGAGTATCAATCAAGTATATATCATTATAAACAACAACAGAACCATCAGGCATAGTATCAACCGAGTATCTATCATTATAAACAACAACAGAACCATCAGGTATAGTATCAATCGAGTTTCTATCATTACAAACAACAACAGAACCATCAGGCATAGTATCAATCAAGTACATATCATTATAAACAACAACAGAACCATCAGGCATAGTAGCAATGGAATATCTATCATTATAAACAACAACAGAACCATCAGGCAGAGTAGTCGTCAAGTATCTATCATTATAAACAACAACAGAACCATCAGGCATAGTAGTCGTCAGGTATATATACTTATAAACAACAACAGAACCATCAGGCATAGTAGCAATGGAATATCTATCATTATAAACAACAACAGAACCATCAGGCATAGTATCAACCGAGTATCTATCATTATAAACAACAACAGATCCATCAGACATAGTAGCATTCGAGTTTCTATCATTATAAACAACAACAGAGCCATCAGGCATAGCAACAATCGAGATTCTATCATTATAAACAACAAAAGAACCATCAAGCATAGTATCAATGGAATATCTATCATTATAAACAACAACAGAACCATCAGGCAGAGTAGTCGTCAAGTATCTATCATTATAAACAACAACAGAACCATCAGGCATAGTATCAACCGAGTATCTATCATTATAAACAACAACAGAACCATCAGGTATAGTATCAATCGAGTTTCTATCATTATAAACAACAACAGAACCATCAGGCATAGTATCAATCAAGTACATATCATTATAAACAACAACAGAACCATCAGGCATAGTAGCAATGGAATATCTATCATTATAAACAACAACAGAACCATCAGGCAGAGTAGTCGTCAAGTATCTATCATTATAAACAACAACAGAACCATCAGGCATAGTAGTCGTCAGGTATATATACTTATAAACAACAACAGAACCATCAGGCATAGTATCAACCGAGTATCTATCATTATAAACAACAACAGATCCATCAGACATAGTAGCATTCGAGTTTCTATCATTATAAACAACAACAGAGCCATCAGGCACAGCAACAATCGGATTCTATCATTATAAACAACAAAAGAACCATCAAGCATAGTAGCAATGGAATATCTATCATTATAAACAACAACAGAACCATCAGGCATAGTAGTCGTCAAGTATATATACTTATAAACAACAACAGAACCATCAGGCATAGTATCAACCCAGTATCTATCATTATAAACAACAACATCTATCATTAAAAACAACAACAGATCCATCAGACATAGTATCAATCCAGTATCTATCATTATAAACAACAACAGATCCATCAGACATAGTAGCAATCGAGTTTCTATCATTAAAAACAACAACAGATCCATCAGACATAGTATCAACCCAGTATCTATCATTACAAACAACAACAGATCCATCAGACATAGTATCAACCCAGTATCTATCATTACAAACAACAGATCCATCAGACATAGTATCAATCGAGTATCTATCATTATAAACAACAACAGAATCATCAGGTATAGTATCAATCGAGTTTCTATCATTATAAACAACAACAGAATCATCAGGTATAGTATCAATCGAGTTTCTATCATTATAAACAACAACAGAATCATCAGGTATAGCAACAATCAGGTATCTATCATTATAAACAACAGAATCATCAGGCATAGTATCAATCAGGTATCTATCATTATAAACAACAGAGCCATCAGGCATAGTATCAACCGAGTATTTATCATTATAAACAACAGTACCATCAGACATAGTATCAACCGAGTATCTATCATTATAAACAACATCAGAACCATCAGGTATAGTAGCAATCAAGTATTTATCATTTTAAGCAACAGAACCATCAGACATAGTAGCAATCAAGTATTTATCATTATAAACATTAGAATCATCAGGTATAGTATCAATCGAGTTTCTATCACGTACCAGAGAGACCATTATAACAACCGTAACACTTCCCCATGATCTTGGTCAACCTGTGTTCCTGAGAAACTTGCTTTGTAAGTTACTCTGTCAGTTGTCGACAACTGCATGAAAATCGTGATATCGGAAATAGCATCTTGTATATTGAATCAAACACCACATATAAACATCATTTGTTAGCAGAGTTGTATTCAGAAAGGTTAAATGTACCATAGACAAATTGAAATCATCACTCTTGTCATCTAGTTTGATGAAAGTTCGCCATGTTGGTTCGTTGTAGGAAAAGATCGAGGTACTTTAGTTGATGTAGAACAGTCTGTCGTAGCTTTGATTTCCAATTCTGGTAGATATATACGACGGACATAGTCAATGAGTTTCTTGTTTTTTAGAGACAAGACGTCATGAATTTATCTGAAAGTGATATTGAAGGACTTGGCAAGGTCTTTGTGATGTAATATGGTACGTTTTCTGATAAATTCAACTTCATATGAAAAATAATATCGAAACACACAAAGTCGTTAGAGAGAGGGGCACTGTTGGGATATCTAACCTTCAAAATCTGCCCGGAAATGTCAACCAATCATTTTATTCTCTACTTTTACTGGTCGTATGATTCCAGAAATACGGTCAATTGTACATATAGTTCACTTTCATGTACTTATATAAGTAGTCTTATGTCTTAATTTGAATCTTAAGAATAAGCTACCTATTTTTAGTGACCGGCCAAACAACCTGATTGCTAAATTTGCACTATCATACTCTTCATAGTATGTAGTCCGTGGCATTGCTATAATACATGTAGGTGTACTGAAAGGTTTTGTTACTCTTAAACATTCAACTCACTTTCTTACCTAAAGGCGGAATGCGAAAGTTATATATTGTAATATTGTATATGTAATAAGTATATATATATATATAAGTTATGTATGATACACGTACGTTGACCCGGATTTTGTGCAAATAACTTTGTGACAAGGAAACTAACTACACCAAGATATTTACATAATTAGACACTGCTGGCAGTCATTGTGGGAGACGCAAACATCTACCTTGTTGACTGAAACCACAACAATACCCTTTTACTTTTTTATAATTTTCTCCTTTTCGATGCCAACATTCGTCAGCCTCCTTCCCAAATGCATCAGAAACATCTGCGTTACGTTCAACACCTTCGAAATCTAAACGTTTCGGTTCCGGCATTCGTGTATATATAACGGTATCTTAGCTGTATGATACAGATAATGTATGTCTATTCATTGCGCGGAGCCTGTGACTTTCGCATAATGTAATACATAAATATTCGTAGAAACCTAGTATATGTCAGTGATCCCTATTGTCAATGGGGATCATCTTCAACTTTACAACTGCTCTGAACCCACATTTACACAATCTTTTGTACAAATGTTACACTGTTACTTTCTTTCAATGTGTCCAATTTTTTTTAGTGTGTGTACCTGTATGAACCTTACATAGACAATCTGGCAGTTATCGAAACACATCAGCTGTAACTGTCGATATGACGACACGTTGATTTTATGATATAATGACACTGTGATACTAAATACAAGTTTATCACACGTGTCCCAGTGTCCGGGATCTTTTTCATTCCTTCCGGTACTCAGCGGTTTGTCCGGTTTCCGTATCCTAGTTATTGTTCTACATTTACAACTGTCACGTAAGCATGTATATTTTGTATACACTTGGGGTAAGTCACCTTAATGGTAGGGTACCGCTAGGCGGAATTGCGTCACGGGTAGGTGTGCACGGGGTGAGATTCTCATGACAGATATTGTGTTATTGTTACCGTGCACCCGATATGGATTTATCGGCATTTAGCGTCATGTGAGACAGGCACAGGGGACTCGCTGTGCTTCACATGACGGGTTGGAACATTGATTGAGTCAGGACCAGGCAGGCCTCTCCTTTACATTGCGACCCAAGCGTCAGGACCGACCAGAAGTAACGACTTTCATTCAGGGTCAAGGTCAGCGAGGGAGCATACTTAGAAGTTACACTACCAGGGTTGGCGACTTGAATTCAGCACTTAATCAGCTGTCATGTCATTGACATAAGTGCGTTGCCTATTATGGTGATACAAGCGTGGAACTGCTTGAGGACGGTGACTCTGGATTGAGTCACGGTGATTCAGAGTATGGAACTCTATTGGGTTTGACAGGAACACTGTTCTGTTTCGTGAGCTAGAAGCTACAGGGACACTTATCATTATTTGGTTTATGAGTGTGTGAGTTAGCGAGTGTGACATCTTTAAATATATAGTTTATTTGTTTCATTGTAAATAAACATCATTGTTATACTGTGATCGGTTCTTCCAGCTTTCTTTTCCCGGATCACCAACCGTCGCTCGTCCACGTTAACAACAACGTTGTCGCGTCAAGATACCAATCATGTCCAACGACCTTTAAATTAAAAAAATCTAAAGTTTGACAAAAACGGTCGGTTACATCATTATGAATGTTATCAAGGAGTCTGATTCTGAGTACATAGGGAAACGGGCGTCGACAGGGTTTTGTGAACATTTGTAAAACGAGAGCATGATGAAGCTCTTGGGGAGAACACATTTCTTGTTTTGTTATAAAATACATACATTTTTAACTTAAAACACACAAAGCGACATACGTGTTAACAGGGATGTTAAGGACAAGAAAACTTTGAAACTTAAAGTAACCCCAATTAATTTTTATTCGATTTTTTTATTAAAACATTGCATAACTTTTACCCCTGCAATTTTCCCTGTGTTGTTCGAAATCACTTTAATGTTATAGCTTCACTTTATCAACACATATACATGTACTTAGAATTTACAGCGGTCAATGTTGAAAAGCCGTTATAAGACTTGATGACGTTTGATCTTAAATCAACACACATCCCCATGTTGCTACTAGTATATCAGATAGTGATAATGTGAGCTAATTGATAGTTAAGTGTGCTTTATCAATCTATGGTGATTAAGTATATCAATACATAGACAGGTATGTTACACATGTTAAGTCTGTTTGTTTAAAAATACATCTGAAGAACCGTCTTGTGCTACTCTATTACGAACGAGCTAAGATAATGTTGTTTATGAGTTTACCGGGACACCAGATAATACGTAAACTTTGTACACTTGATATAAAAGATAGATGCCATTTTGTAATTGTATGTTTATATTTTCAACCCCTTTGGATAAAGTTATCTGTAAGTAAAGAGATAACTGGCCAAGACCTCACTTGAGAAGTACACCTGGAATATGTAAAGTTGAGGTTTATGTATATATATAGAGAGAGAAAGAATTTCTGTAAAAATAATACATATTAAAAAGTTCTCCCATTTCTTACATTGTGTTCTTCTTAAAGTCTTTATTTTGCTTCTCTACTTATGTTATATTACAATGTGTTTTAACACTGTTGTATGTATATATATATACATATATAGGATCTTACGAGCGTTTCCATTTGATTTATGAAACAAAGACTTTGTAAGCCTGGCAAACTAAAATGAAAAATTTGCGATGAGTTTCATAAATCACATATCAAAATGAAACGAATTTAAGACCCTCCTTATCACACAGTCAGTTATTTTATTTATTTAATCATGTTTTCTTCAGGAAATATTGTAGAAAACAGACAAATCCGAGTCAGACAAATATTTCCGGCTCTGTATTTATAGTCTCCAGTGTTACGTCACAATGTATGTGTGGGTGTCAATCCTATTTGGAACCTTTGGCACTTTTAAGTGTCGAAGGTTTCATGGTTAGTGTCTATCATCACACAAGGTGAACATACGTGCAATACGCAAAATTATTGCACGGTTATTTCACTGACTAACGAAGTATCAAGCAGTAGAATTCGACTGCAATCCTGGCAAGCATATCCATTTTTATAGTGGGCAACCACTTATTATCGGAAATGAAAAATTCTATCTCCTCTTGACTTTCAACTTGATTCAGCTTCGCGATGAGAGTTGACCAGAGTATAATATGAGAGGGTAGACACATATTTTATATCTTTATGTAAAAACTTATACATATCTAAATAACTATATCGATGAAGTCTACTTCTAGTACCCTGTGTATCATACAAATTAAATAAAACGGATGAATTATATGCACTTCCGGCAGACATGGAACTAGAAGAGTAAAACTTTAACAGAGTATTTCTACTTCCGGCAGCTATTTTCCTTTAAGCAAACATTTATAGCGAATTGACGATTTAACGACAAATTCTTCGCGATATTTGAATTTTTGAAAGAAAATGAAAATTATAAATATATATTATTTATAAATTTCACGACAAAATTATTACTAGTTCAAAATCGCGCTCGCAAATGGCCTTATTGTGAAAATTCATTAAAAGAAAGTGTCTTAATTTACTCCGGAAATGAGGTAACAAGAGATACCGCAGACTGTTTCTTCTTTGAGTTCTGCATTTTATGTTGGACGGAACTTGTGTTCTGAAATATCATAAAAATTGACTTAGAAAGTTAAATAAGTAAGTGAAATGAGAACAATAACAACGCTCTTCCAGTCTGAAATTCATTTGTAATTAACGTATACGGAACATTAGTCTGATTATATGCCACAAGAATCGCTAAAACCTACAACAATTTTTCAACATTTTCCGGTCGGTAATGTCAGTAGTATAGAAGTTCTAATAACACAACCAGTAAAAGATCTGAGTGTGATGTTTTGATGACGACACGGCCACCTTCATCAGAGAAATGACCAATGTGGATCACTGACGTACAAGATGGTACTGAATCGACCAATCGGCTGCACTATAATCCTATGTACACTAAGGTCGAAAACAGTGTGACAACGTACATGGTTGGTGGTGACAACGCGATGACAATTACAAAATGTAACTATCAAAGTATCAAATAATTTAAAAGCATTAAGATACTAACTATATTTTATGATAAAGTCTTGACACTGAATGTCACTTAATGTAATTCTTAACTGTCACAACAGATAGAAATTTCATTTCCCTACGCCTTTGCAGAACAACTTACGAACTTCAAGTCGAAATGTACCATCAAAAAGTCCATATATAAAGGGATTTGCTGCATGGTTCAGTATGTATAATTGAAATAGAAATATATAAAAAGTCCTTTTACCATCCGTAAACTCCGTCCAGAATTCCTCAGAGTCGATATTTTGAATGATATTTGCCGTTAATGATGGGATATATGTTGCAACACATACCGCCGCTATCAGCATAAACATCAGAGTATATCTGTGTTTTTCAAGCGGACTTTTTCGTGTCTTTCTTCTCTTACTTGATGTATTTTTATCTTTGTTATGTCTCTTCAGAGAAGCCACATTTGATTCCGGAGCGGTTACCATAGCATCCGTTGTGCCTATATCATTAGTTTCGTTCTCTGAATACTGAGAAGACTGTGAGTATGGGATTGACGCCTTCCTACCTTTACTCCGTCTCACTTTCTCGTAAATCCGTCGTCCAATCAAAGAGTAAAGTATTATAATAGATAAAAGAACCACTCCTGCTGAAGCAAACATGAAATAAAAATAACCCATTTCAGCGTTTGTCAACATATCGTCCTCGCTATCAATCAATCCGCATCTCCTTCCGGTGACATTTCTTGAGGGGTTATGAAGAGTTATCTCCCCGTAAAATATAAACAAAGGTGTGTGCATAAGACAGGACATCGCTAAAGCCCCAGCCACTAGAATTCGCTTCCATACTGACGTCATCTGATGACCGAACGGTCTGCACACCTTGAGGAAACGCTGCAGAGCAATTATCAAAATGAGTAAACCGGAAGTTGTACTGATCGTTCTTGTGCAGAACCAAGCTACTTTGCATATGATATTTCCTCTTGAATTAACCGGAGCCAAGTTCCTCCACAGAGAGAATGCTGGGTTTGCACAACATACAACAGTATCCAGTATGCCCAAAACTAAGATGAAGAAACGATCGTCCATACCTATCTTAAGTCGAAATCCGTAAATAAAAACTACAACAACATTTCCAACGACACCCAACAATATGTATACGCATAATATCACATCCAGGAAAATGAGAGATTTGGAAAGTTCGCTGTTCCAATGCAGGACACTTTCGGCCAGTGTCTCATTCATTATAGATGGAATTTTAAAGTATCCCTCTACAGTCAGCTCTTAGAATGTCTGAAATTCTGTTTTAGACAACAGATGCACAATGTTCAGACACCTAGTTTATAATGAGTCATTACGACGGCTATGTTGCGTTTAGTAGATACACATTGAAGATGTACAAGTGTTGTCTGGAGTGGGTCACATCCCTCTGTCTCTCTTACATACCTACATCGCCGTAAAACGGAATTCGAACGGATATTCTAGCTAGCGAGTGATGTAGATATATATACTCCTAAGTAAGATATACATATATTCATACCAGCCAACAGACATCCGCTTCCAGTCGGCTAACAGTGCACTTGTATTTTGCACGCATCCGGAATATAGCGGAAACCGTTGAACAGCCTCCGCCGGGATGCTTAAAATCTGCCCTGAAATATCATGAACGTTTGATAAGTATGTTAGTATTTTCACATCGTTGTGTCGTAGTAATGCAATATTAATGTTATACATGATACAATGGTTAAATGTGTGATAAGATCGGGAATTGTTTCATATAAATGAATTGGTTAAAAGGTCCAACCAAGCAATCCTCGCGCTCACGCGCCAAAATACACTAATTACTAAGAACATGATGCTGTCCGGGTATGCTCTGAGGAAATTACTTTGTAGTGTTATAGTAACGTTGGTGTTTGACTGGTTCATTAGCGTCATAGCCCACAACAGAATAACAAAAACAGTCAAATTATACCCACACAGGGAACTATTGGAGACGGCAGTGTATCGTGTATTTCGGGTTTGAATAATATTGTACAATGTATTCGGATAACAATTCCTCGAAATTATATCATTTTAATGTATTACATAACGTTTATGGTTTATTTATGGTCGTTATGTTGCTAAACACTGTTTTTAGTTCGCTATATGATAAACTGCGTTTTATTTAATGGGTCCGGGGCAAAGACAAAAAATGGCAATCCGTAGTAACATCATTCCCTCTGAGACGAGAAACTTGAAGATGCATTTGACGTCGAAAACCATGAAATCAATCTTTTGGCAGCACTCATTTTTTATCTTTTTTGTTAACATGGAAGCATGAAAAAACCCCACAAAATTCGTATTAATTTTCCTTTCCGGGCTACAACTTAGAAATAATTCCACTCAACTCCACAAAACTTTCTGTATGTATTAGTGCCTCAGTAGAGCCTTTTCCTTTTTGAAGACATCTTATTTTTCATCGTTTTTCTGTATCCATCAAATTGTTCGATTTCTGGTGACATTTTTTATTACTCTAAAGTTTATAGAATATTGCATAAATTTGTTCCTGGACAATACCAAGGTCTATTCAAATATCAACAGTCAAACACACCAGATCTACATCAAGATATAAACTCTTACGCTAAGGTTGATATATAAGATACATGTAGATGAAGTTGAGGAGATCTCTACCACTTATGTTTTCTCTGTATTAAATCCGGTACCGATGATGATTAAGTGATGTCACGAACTGTTACACCAGTATATAAATATGATATTTAGGTTTTACACCAACAGCTGAGTGCGGGGGATAATGCGGGTCCTTGTTATCAATCGACATTGATAAGAGGGTCAGAATACACAGAAATAAACATTTTTTAATTGGATGTTTTTCGCAGTGAAATATAAGGTTTTACGATAAAAAGTGATATTTTCACTGCAGTGAAAATAACCAGTTTTGAAATTGTCGTTTTCGACCCCTGTCTATCATCATTGGAGTGTTTCATGTGTTTTGTCTACTGTCTTTTTGCTAAATCATTTGAAGACTTATGTGCTACATGTAGATGTAAAATAATACCCGGCAGAGTAACAATGATAACATATACAGCAAATAAAGGCAAATTCAGACTGACATCAAGGGGGTTCTCCCCTTATGTTATCACTGTATGGTTAAGATTTGGTATTTCTGTTATAATCGTATCAATTGTTTCAAACGCTCGTTTTCTTTTGTTTGGTTTAGTTGTTGTTTGTTTCACATTGTGTGTATATTTATAAAGTAAACACTGGGAAAACAATGCCTGTATGTAGGATGCAAGCAGGAAACGCCCACAAACCTACCAGTAGATGTGTATGTTAATATTTCTCTTCCTTTATAAGTGTTTTTCAGTCGATCCAATGGACTCTTTTAACAAAGAGATATTAAAACCATATCGATTTGAAAAGAACATGATATTTTTTTAAGTTCCTGGTTTGAAAACTTAAATCGATCACACCAGTTCTTTATTTATTTACGTGTCGTTTTTTTTGTTTTCAGAACAGCTCGGGTACCTGTCATCCGCTCTTTCAATGAATAAAGAATTGCGTTTCTTAAGGAAGAGCAACATATCTTCACACACACTTAGTCGAAGGCGGTTATTTATCACTATCATGACTTTCCTTTTCCACTTAATAAAATTTGTATAACAAATTCCCAATAGGCATAGCTACACTTATACCTCAAGTTAGGAGGAACAAGGAAGTACTTATATTGTACCATCCAAACAATAACAATAACACATTCATTGTTATCAAGGTATACATAGTGTCACAATAACACCTACACTGTTATCAAGGTATGTCTAGTGTCACAATTACACCTACACTGTTATCAAGGTATACCTAGTGTCATAATAACACCTACACTGTTATCAAGGTATACCTAGTGTCACAATAACACCTACACTGTTATCAAGGTATACCTAGTGTCACAATAACACCTACACTGTTATCAAGGTATACCTAGTGTCACAATAACACCTACACTGTTATCAAGGTATGTCTAGTGTCATAATAACACCTACGCTGTTATCAAGATATGTCTAGTGTCACAATAACACCTACACTATTATCAAGGTATACCTAGTGTCACAAGAACACCTACACTGTTATCAAGATATGTTTAGTGTCACAATAACACCTACACTGTTATCAAGGTATGTCTAGTGTCACAATAACACCTACACTGTTATCAAGGTATGTCTAGTGTCACAATAACACTTACACTTTTATCAAGGTATGTCTAGTGTCACAATAACACCTACACTGTTATCAAGGTATACCTAGTGTCACAATAACACCTACACTGTTATCAAGGTATACCTAGTGTCCCAAAAACACCTACACTCTAATCAAGGTATGTCTAGTGTAACAATAACACCTACACTGTTATCAAGGTATGTCTATTGTCATAATAACACCTACACTGTTATCAAGGTATGTCTAGTGTCACAATTACACCTGCACTGTTATCAAGGTATGTCTAGTGTCACAATAACACCTACACTGTTATCAAGGTATACCTAGTGTCACAATAACACCTACACTGTTATCAAGGTATGTATAGTGTCATAATAACACCTACACTGTTATCAAGGTATACCTAGTGTCACAATAACACCTGCACTGTTATCAAGGTATGTCTAGTGTCACAATAACACATACACTGTTATCAAAGTGTCCCAGTATCACAATAACACCTACACTGTTATCAAGGTATACCTAGTGTCACAATAACACCTACACTGTTATCATGGTTTGTCTAGTGTCACAATTACACCTACACTGTTATCAAGGTATACCTAGTGTCACAATAACACCTACACTGTTATCAAGGTATACATAGTGTCACAATAACACCTACACTGTTATCAAGGTATACCTAGTGTCACAATAACACCTACACTGTTATCAAGGTATACCTAGTGTCCCAAAAACACCTACACTCTAATCAAGGTATGTCTAGTGTCACAATTACACCTACACTGTTATCAAGGTATACCTAGTGTCACAATAACACCTACACTGTTATCAAGGTATACCTAGTGTCATAATAACACCTACACTGTTATCAAGGTATACCTAATGTCACAATAACACCTACACTGTTATCAAGGTATACCTAGTGTCACAATAACACCTACATTGTTATCAAGGTATACCTAGTGTCACAATAACACCTACACTGTTATCAAGGTATACCTAGTGTCACAATAACACTTACACTGTTATCAATGTATACCTAGTGTCAAAATAACACATACACTGTTATCAAGGTATACCTAGTGTCACAATAACACCTACACTGTTATCAAGGTATACCTAGTGTCACAATAACACCTACACTCTAATCAAGGTATATCTAGTGTCATAATAACACTTACACTGTTATCAAGGTATACCCAGTATCACAATAACACCTACACTGTTATCAAGGTATATCTAGTGTCACAATAACACCTACACTGTTATCAATGTATATCTAGTGCCACAATAACACCTATCAAAGATATCACAGTAGGTCTATCATGTAAAAATAGTAAGATGAAGTAAAATGTATGTAACTTTCTGATCTTGTATAGATATATAAGTACTGAAAGCGAATTATCCTAGACAGAAAACGTCAACTAAGAATTGATGAGGGACCATCAATACATCGTCCAAACCTCACATATATCTTTTATACTTATTTACATATCATCGTCTATAGTATGAACATGATTGTTATTTCATCAATGCCTGTTTCCGACATAGGTTAGGATGTAGTCCATGCTTTTCCCTGTCCCTGTTGATAATATGCGTGAGATGTCCTTACTCTGCTTTAAGTGTGCTGTAATTATTGAAGCTGTTCACGTTCTTGTGTTATTTGAACTTTCTGGTTTTGGGTACTCCCTTGCCATTTAATTTCTGTACCACACCCTGTTTCAATCATTAGATTGATTCTTAAGACATCTTAGAGAGATGTGCCCAGCAGAGCTGAAATGACCACACCACGAGGCCATTAACCGGAAACATAAGTGTGTCATATCCGGAATACGATTTACAATATGTAATTCAATATTGTTACACACCCTGTACCAGTCATAATAGGTTCTAGTAATGTTTTTGTTTTAAGCTTTTGTAACGCTACACAACCTTTGATAATATGCCAACTGAGTGGTAAGGAGATTTATTACTGTAGACGTACTGGCTTAAACAGCAAAACATGATATTTGACATAAGGAGATATTATAAAGTTCGACGAATCAAGATGGCGGAACTTTCACTAAATCTACGGCTCCTCATCCACAATTATTCCTCACGGCTAGGTGTGATGTCATTACACACCGAGTTATCGCCCCTGACACTAATTGTCTCCCCTGCTCTGTTTGCTATATTACAGATACGCCCTTCCTATGTAATTCGACTGACGGGATGGATTTGATGACGTCATTGATGTTTTTATTTTTCAAACATCAAGGAGCATAACGACGATGTGTGCTTTTTACTCGTCGTCATCGATCATTTTTCCCAGTATGTTTGATTAAAGCCTCTTAAAAACAAGAATGCAAACACCATTTTGGAAACTTGCAAAGAAATATTTGCTGAAAGAAAACCAGAACTCGTTTCATCGTTTTTGTAAACCCTTGGCGTCAAAGATGTAGCGAGTTACAGTGCTCACAAGCTGCTTTTGCCGAATCTTTCATAGATAAAGTGGAAAATATCATGTATAGGTACTTCCACTCGAATCAGTAATACAGGTTTAGCGACGTGTTACTGGATCTCATTCGAAACTACAACAGTAGAAAACATACGAGGCTCCAAGAACACCTCATTTCTCTCAAAAGAAAGGATGAGAAGCATTTCAAGAAAAGGCAGTTAAAATTTAATAAAGAAGGTCAAGTGAAACTGAGTAATAAGAAACACCAGTTGCGTCGTGGACGGTAACAGATTGGACCGAAGAAATATCCGTAGTTTCTCACAGGTATTACCGTGGAAATATCCCCGTGTATAACGTCAGAGACTTCGACAACAAGCAAATACAGGATTCTTTCTACGGTCAAGAACTGCAGAAAGTAAATAAAGATAAAGACACGGTCTGGGAGATAGAAGAACGAAAAAGTTAAAGGAAAGAAAGAAGCATTAGTTCGGTGGTTAGGCTGGCCAAAAACCGATTCCTGGATCGATGCCAACGATTTCTACCCGAGAAAAACATATATAAGGGGAATCGAAAATATATTTACATCGTATTTACATCATGCCGAACGATCACGTTTGTTCGATTTGTTTTCAATTTTTCACGAGGAAATATTATAAGACAGTACACATGTAAAGAAAGCTTGCATCACGTGATAAGCCTCAAAGAAAATTTCCAAACGACGATACGCATCTCCCTGACATTTCACCGGGAAAAAGTGTACCGATTGAAGAAAAACATAATCTTTTTTAATGCCACCCGTACCCGTCAGTCTTTTTTTTTTTACCTTGGATACATTCTTTTAGTTGCCGGAAAATGATGACTCCCAAGCCCAATCGCATCGTGTGGTGTTACGAGGAATATCAGACTTTCTTCGCGTTCATAAAAGGCGTCGACAGCTATGAAGGTTTACCTAATCTAGATCGTTTGAACGCTTACCTCAAGCACTTGATAGTGTTTGACGATCTGATGACGGAAGTGGAAGCAAGCGTGACGTCGTTATTTACGAACGAGAGTCAACAAAATGACATCAGCCTGATGTACATCGTACAAAATTTATTTTCCAAAACGAAGAGCACAGAAACATCGTGTTGATGAAAAATCCTAGAGACGCTTCGCAAATGTTAGGTAGCCATCTGTCGAAACATTTTTCAAACATTCGAAAATTGTCGTCGTTTCTCAAGACTTTTAGAGACTTGCAGTATTTGTGTTGAGGTAAACCTGCAACAGAGGTCTAATTGTATTTGTGAGTGCATTCAAAACAAATTACAAAGTTGTGAGCCGTTGACGAAACAAAACAAGAAACGTTTGTCACTTTTTAAATTCGGTCTTAGTAAACCCAAGAGACTACCGTTAAAATAAAAGAAACGCATCGTGGAAAGGAGGGGTGGGGGTGTTTCCTTCAGACACTGTTACCGTTAGCTCCGGATAGCAACGAATCTAAAAAGAAGGAACTTCCTTAGCAACCCACCTTCTCATCCTCATCTATTTATCGCTTATGTCTGCATCATGTTGATAGCCCGGGGCAAATTGTTCCATTCCTGGAGGAGTATCTTCTCCAGCTATGTCAACGGAGCTCCATCAGCAGCGATTCTTTTCCCAATTTCATCCCACACATGTTCTGTTGGTGCCATATCTGATGAAAGAGACGGTCAAGGAAGGACATTCACATTATTCTGTGCAAGATAACCCTGGCGTTGTCCTGCTGGTAAAACTGTAGTTGCGGTTGTGCAGCAGACAAGAAAACGACGTAAGGCCTAAGGACGTCATCCCTGTACACCACTCCTTTTACACGTAGATGGAGGACGTGTAGAAGTGCCCGATTGTAGTAACCAAAGGCTCCCTACACAATCACGCTGCCGCCATCCCATCTGTTAGCCTGCAGGACACAACAATCGGCGTAACGTTCGTTACGTCGACGCCACACACACTATCGACCGTCATCATGGGAAAGATGGAATCAAAACTCGTCTGAGAAGAGAACTCGTCGCCAGTCAACAAAACGCCATCGTTGATGCTGTCTTACCCATTGAAGACGTCGATTGCGCTGAGTGAGAATAGGCCCTACCTAAGGACATTGGCAGTTAATGCCATGTTTACGCAGGCGACGTCGAACGGTCTCAGCGGACACTGGGCATCTTCTAACTCAGACTGGGTCCAGTTACGAAGGTAAGTTACCCGGATTTAGCGATTTTGGGCCCGAGTTGTCACCCTTGGTCTCCCCGTCCGGGGACGATCAGATACAGATCCCGTATGTTGGAAGCGTCCAGCAAGCCTGGTGATAGTGCTAACATGACATCCCAAGCGCCTGGCTACAATAGTGGTGGATGTACCCGCCTGCGAACTTCCAAGAGCCATTCCTCCGTCTGCAATTGTTTTACACAATGTATATGGGTCGTTGTGAACAGAGTCGGCAGTGAACAAAAAGCAGGTCATTTCATCATTAACACTCATAACTTTATATTATTGGTATTAAAAGTAGTTAACAAAAGGTCACAGTTCGGTATATGATAATGTTCTCTTTTTTTGGTGCAAGTCTACAAAACGCGTGAAAAATAATAAAATGTGTTAGTGAAAAATCGATGAGATATTTCTCTTCGTTTCATTAGTGAGAATGTAATAAATTCCTTTCAGCATCGACGAATTCACGGGTTACAATCATTACAGATCTGAAGCACAGATAGTTCAGTAGTGATTGTAACCCCCGGAATTTTTAGGGTGACGTTTACGATATACAAACAGAAGTTTTCATGTTAGGGACGTTAGGACATACGCCGATTGGTGTGATACGTACCTTTATCTAATATATATATATATGTATATATATATATATATATTTAATTTATCGGCAAGCAAAGTGTCAATCTCTCCCAGAGTGCATTGCGATATCGTGTGACTGTGGCAGAGATTGGCCAAGTGCCCGTGATGTGACACTATAGAAAGTTATATGGCCGTTGACATCATCGTGGTGCGTACCGCTTCCAGATTTCGGACAACATATTGTCTATCATGTTCAATAATATTGGTATAAATTGTATATCTATTGTAGTGTATATTACATCTTTGTATGTGGAATACTTCAGGGGAAGAATATAATTTAATGATTCTTTTTAAATCTTACTACCGTATGATATTCAAGGACAAATAATCAATAAAAATCAATTTTCCTACTTCATAGAGGGTCGCCAGATCTGTAGAGGTCAAAATCATATAACTGTAATAAAATCGAAGTAAAATTTCGTAACCTATAACACAGTCGATGACGTCATAAATATCTTCTTATTTGATTTTTTTTATTACAAATTAAACCTGTGGATTCCCTGTCATATAGTAAGAAAACAACAATTATGCAAAAAGGGGGGGTTCCTTCAACAACAAGTTTTTTTCTGTATTAAGATGCTGTATTACGAAATGAGGAGTGTATTTTACTCCTTCGAACTTGTCCAAATCATGTACAGTCTCATTATATCTATAGATAGAATTGATTTAAAGGCAGTTGGTGATGATGATAAAAGTCCCATAGGAGCATATAACAATATGATACTTTTATACATTTTTAACGTTTAGCTCTTGCAACAGCATCTTGTTAAAATAAATTAGACAGACAGTAACCGGTAGACATAACCACAAGGTTACCTTACCGTGCTGTTGAAGTCATGAAGCAATGTGAGCTATGGTACCTCCAAAAACGTTCAAACATCCAGATCATCAAGTTACATCCCAAAACATCCAAAACACCCAAAAATATCCAAAAACATCCAATAAAACCCAATAAAATCAAAGATATCCCCAAATATTCAATAACATCCAATTACATCCAAAAACATCCAATAACATCCAAAAATATCCAATTACATTCAAAAACATCAACAAAAACATCCAAAACATCCACAAATATCGAAAACATCGAAAACGTCCAAAAACATCAAATAATATCCAAAACATCCAATAACTTATCTTCTTGAAGAAGCATTTAATGTTATGTTGGACGTCTGCTTTGATAACATTTCGTGAGAATTTCGTAATGATGAAACCGATAAGTTTAGGAATTGATGACCTGGGGTCACACAGGTCCTGAAATACTATGTTTTATTCCACTGATGAAATTTTGCTATTAGGTAGTGTTCGAATTGTAAAATTCTATGCAAAGGTATGAGAATGGTTTATGATGGTAGGGAGAAGATTGCTCAGAATCGCCGTCATTTCATTGTTACAAATAATGACAATTATATTTGCAACATAATCTGCCTGTTATCCAGTGAATTCACCTATGTTATAGTCAGATATCGATTTTCGGAATATGGACAATGACGTTACGTCATGATTATAAAACGGCATGACAAAATGGAAACTTATTCTAAGATTTTATATCTAACAACAATAGTAACGAAATGACAATGGTCAGCAGCAGATACGATTCTTATAAATTTTGGGATGTGGATGTGAAAATGGTTTCCATTCGTATTCTCACGTGAAAAGTTTTATATACTTAATTCTTTACTGAAAGGTCGATAATATCAAAACATATAAGTCACTAGTTTGTTTGCTGGTTACTGGCTCATTGAACAACATGAGGGAGTCCCGTTGCATGAATATCTTACCCAAGGACATAAACACAGCAGGACAAACCGGCATGTGAATCAATTCTTAGTAAGGCATGTAGATACAGTTATCAGATATATAATAAACACTTCATGATTGCATTAAGAAACTAGAACTTTAATACAATAGTGTCAGCTAGATAACAGTTGTTTTATAAAACACAATTTGTTCAAGGTTTATCATAGTAACCCAATCATCATCAGAAATAGAAAGGCTTCTCTGTCAGTTGGCCTGGAAATTGACAAAGTGGGACACGGTGGATTGATAAACCTTGTCGAAGGTGAGATAGAAGGGTATTAACCCGAGGGGAAAGGTGATTATGTTCGCAAACACGAGTCTTGCCCAGTGTTGGCAACTTATTACCTTTTCCCGATAGCCAAAATCCCCACCTTGATTATTTTTCTCTAACCACGGTAACTTTCTCAGATATATGAAAGATATATTTAGGTAGTCTTAAAAAAACATCTTTATATCTATGGTTCTATTTGCAGTTATTTTCGATACTAGAATAAAGTCGCGAAAAAAAGATAGATTGAAGAAAAATCATGACTTTCATATGGAAAATAAAAATCATCAAAAAACATGTAGCATTTTTTCCCTAGTCAAAGTAATCTATATACTACAAAAAAGAATAGAATGATAGCAATTTGGCATGATTGTAATATTACAACATACATTATACATTGTATGTACTACAAGGTACCGAGTCTGTGTGATTGTAATATTACAACATACATTATACATTGTTTGTACTACAAGGTACCGAGTCTGTGTGATTGTAATATTACAACATACATTATACATTGTATGTACTACAAGGTACCGAGTCTGTGTGATTGTAATATTACAACATACATTATACATTGTTTGTACTACAAGGTACCGAGTCTGATTGTAATATTACAACATACATTATACATTGTTTGTACTACAAGGTACCGAGTCTGTGTGATTGTAATATTACAACATACATTATACATTGTATGTACTACAAGGTACCGAGTATGTGTGATTGTAATATTACAACATATATTATACATTGTATGTACTACAAGGTACCGAGTCTTATTGTAATATTACAACATACATTATACATTGTTTGTACTACAAGGTACCGAGTCTGTGTGATTGTAATATTACAACATACATTATACATTGTATGTACTACAAGGTACCGAGTCTGATTGTAATATTACAACATACATTATACATTGTATGTACTACAAGGTACCGAGTCTGTGTGATTGTAATATTACAACATACATTATACATTGTATGTACTACAAGGTACCGAGTCTGATTGTAATATTACAACATACATTATACATTGTTTGTACTACAAGGTACCGAGTCTGATTGTAATATTACAACATACATTATACATTGTTTGTACTACAAGGTACCGAGTCTGATTGTAATATTACAACATACATTATACATTGTATGTACTACAAGGTACCGAGTCTGATTGTAATATTACAACATACATTATACATTCTATGTACTACAAGGTACCGAGTCTGTGTGATTGTAATATTACAACATACATTATACATTGTATGTACTACAAGGTACCGAGTCTGATTGTAATATTACAACATACATTATACATTGTTTGTACTACAAGGTACCGAGTCTGATTGTAATATTACAACATACATTATACATTGTTTGTACTACAAGTTACCGAGTCTGATTGTAATATTACAACATACATTATACATTGTTTGTACTACAAGTCTGTGTGATTGTAATATTACAACATACATTATACATTGATTGTAATATTACAACATACATTATACATTGTTTGTACTACAAGGTACCGAGTCTGATTGTAATATTACAACATACATTATACATTGTTTGTACTACAAGGTACCGAGTCTGATTGTAATATTACAACATACATTATACATTGTTTGTACTACAAGGTACCGAGTCTGTGTGATTGTAATATTACAACATACATTATACATTGTATGTACTACAAGGTACCGAGTCTGTGTGATTGTAATATTACAACATACATTATACATTGTTTGTACTACAAGGTACCGAGTCTGTGTGATTGTAATATTACAACATACATTATACATTGTATGTACTACAAGGTACCGAGTCTGATTGTAATATTACAACATACATTATACATTGTATGTACTACAAGGTACCGAGTCTGTGTGATTGTAATATTACAACATACATTATACATTGTATGTACTACAAGGTACCGAGTCTGTGTGATTGTAATATTACAACATACATTATACATTGTATGTACTACAAGGTACCGAGTCTGATTGTAATATTACAACATACATTATACATTGTTTGTACTACAAGGTACCGAGTCTGATTGTAATATTACAACATACATTATACATTGTTTGTACTACAAGGTACCGAGTCTGATTGTAATATTACAACATACATTATACATTGTATGTACTACAAGGTACCGAGTCTGATTGTAATATTACAACATACATTATACATTGTTTGTACTACAAGGTACCGAGTCTGATTGTAATATTACAACATACATTATACATTGTATGTACTACAAGGTACCGAGTCTGATTGTAATATTACAACATACATTATACATTGTTTGTACTACAAGGTACCGAGTCTGATTGTAATATTACAACATACATTATACATTGTATGTACTACAAGGTACCGAGTCTGATTGTACTATTACAACATACATCATACATTGTATGTACTACAAGGTACCGAGTCTGATTGTAATATTACAACATACATTATACATTGTTTGTTCTACAAGGTACCGAGTCTGATTGTAATATTACAACATACATTATACATTGTTTGTACTACAAGGTACCGAGTCTGATTGTAATATTACAACATACATTATACATTGTTTGTACTACAAGGTACCGAGTCTGATTGTAATATTACAACATACATTATACATTGTATGTACTACAAGGTACCGAGTCTGATTGCAATATTACAACATACATTATACATTGTTTGTTCTACAAGGTAGCGAGTCTGATTGTAATATTACAACATACATTATACATTGTTTGTACTACAAGGTACCGAGTCTGATTGTAATATTACAACATACATTATACATTGTATGTACTACAAGGTACCGAGTCTGATTGTAATATTACAACATACATTATACATTGTTTGTACTACAAGGTACCGAGTCTGTGTGATTGTAATATTACAACATACATTATACATTGTATGTACTACAAGGTACCGAGTCTGATTGTAATATTACAACATACATTATACATTGTATGTACTACAAGGTACCGAGTCTGATTGTAATATTACAACATACATTATACATTGTTTGTACTACAAGAACTTACTGTAAGGAAAGCCAAATATATCGAAAAAAAACGCGCCAAATATAGCTATTATACAAAAATGCCTGACTGGCTATGTAATAATATTACAATTGTTTTTTATGGCAAAGGTTTTGTGGTCTAGGGTGAATATATCTCACCGATACTAATAGCTAACAAAATAATTCCTTAACCTTGAGCCGAAATTTTGTATCAAAGCAAGTGTAAACAATAGGGTTAACGACATGGTTTAAAAGATACATCTGAAACACCAGTAAGTATACTCTTCTCTCCGTATCGGAAAATTCCGTCCAGAATTCCACGGAGTCCACATCCACGGCCAAATTGATGGCCAGGGCAGGGACATAGGTCAGTACACACAACAGAGATATGATCAGAAACATGATGGAATATCTGTGTACGGCAAAGGGCGTCTTTTTGGAGCGAACGGAAACTGTTGTAGATCTTCGGCGATTTAGGTCACGGATGTTGTTGTCCTTGGACGATTTCCGCCGCGCCGTTTGTATAGATTCTGGATCATTTTCCGACTTCATCGCTATGTCGTGTGTTGAATTAGTATCAAAAGAAGGGTGTGTTGTAGGCATATCTTCTAGGCGTTTTATATGCTCGTAAATCTTTTTACCAGTTGCTGTATATAAACTGCATATCCCCACCATTGTCAATAGTGCGCTTGCAAACATAATATACAAGTATACTTTCCCATAAAAATCAATCATTTCACTATGTCCGTGAATAAGCCCACACCGTCTCCCAGTTATGCCTTTGTCAACAAAAGGAACTTCCGTTATTCCGTAGAATATAAACAACGGTGTGTGGATGACGATGGTGACACATATAGTTAGTATGAGAGCTATGATCTTGTACTTCTTCGTCATCTGTCGGCCAAACGGTCGACACACTTTTAGGAAACGTTGAAGACCAATCACCAGGATTAAAAGTCCAGACGCTCCATTCAAGTTACGTGTGAAAAACCAGGACATCTTGCAGACCAGGTCCATATCCATGTAGACTGGGAAAATGTTCCTCATAAGACAGAACGTTGGACCTGTGACACAAACAATGACGTCCATAACAGCAAGTACAAGAATAAAAAACTTGTCGTCTAGTTTCACTCTTAGACGGAAACTGTAGATGTATATAACAATGGCGTTTCCTAGAACTCCAAATAAAAAGTAAAATCCCAGAACCACATCAATCACAATAAGAGACAAAGCGAATTGGGTGTTTAGTCTCTCCAGCTTTGCTTCGTGGCTGGCACTGTTGTTGAACACAGAAGCATACATTGTCACTTGATTGATACCGGACGATTTCTGATAATGGTTTTGAATGAATACAGCCAAGGCAAACCTTGAATATATAGTTCATACGCATTGAGTGTTGATGATACTCCACTAAGCTCTTTTGAATAGTATTCACAAATTCTGTTGCTATAAAGAAGTGTAAAAACCGACAGACATGTTGATTAGGTCAGAATATCCAACATATTTTGTTATAAGATTGAAACCAATCTCATTTTCCCTGACGGAAACGCTGACGCTGTCTGGAATTCTTCGACGGAAGTAGAACAAAACAAGATGGAATGATATCATCGGCAGTCAACAAAAATGTTTATCAACAATTACTTGTGGTATCCCTGTAACTGAACGTCTGGAGTCTGCCAATTATATTGTACTGAACTCACAGTCGTCTTTTCAAACTTTGCAATGTGCATATCCATTGAATATCACCTCCATACTTTGAAATTTACACTCATATAACAGTGCCGAATTCTGAGAAAAAAACAACCGGACTGATTCATTTCGTCAACAAATATATATCTATATACACATTGTCAGTTACAACCGTGATGTCATTTCCTGAAAGTCACACAGGCCCGGAAATCATCTGTTTCAAAATGTATCGATCGTGTTTTAGTGACTGTCATATAAGCTAGTTTATACCGGAAGTATGACCGGTAAAGAGGTCAGTTAGTTAGAGAACGCACTTATTCAGACTTGCGTTATTTTTCACGTTCTGGTGATTTGTAATATCTTGAAAAGATTGCTTAATTATTGTTCCGAGAATTGTGTGACACTTAGGTCACAATTTTCAGTAAAGCACGTGATTTCTCCTCAAAACAACATCAAACATTCGGAAACCCAGGCTACTAAAAACTCGTGGTAAGGCCTTCGTACTGAAAAGTCGCTAGATATCACGAATGAAATATTAAAACGCGACTTTGTGATAAGTAAACATTGAAGAGGCGTGTGGAGAATGAAGTGAGAATAAATATTTAATATCCGGTTATTAAAACTTATCTTATGGTAGATCAGTAACAAAGAAACCATTACCCTGGATATGTGTAAAAGTAAAATGTGGCATTTCGTTCTATTACGTCTAGTATAATGTATTTGTTGTAGTAAGATTTTCCTCTGACATACATATCCATAATTAGTACATAGTTCTATGTATCTATTTATCGAACGTCATATCGCTAATTTTTGTTTTAGTTATACATTGTGTTGCCAAGCTTCTAAAGTACACAAAGCTTCCGATACTGACACTTAGGTATTAAACTTCACTGCGTCTGATTCCACTCCATAATTATAAAGTGGTAAAAGTTAATCCTATCTTCGAAACAGTCTGTATTTACATTAGCAGCATTCATGAAATGTTTGTACCGTTCGCCTAATTGACAATCTTTTATCCTAATAATCCCCTACCGGAAAACCCACCCCGGGGTTAGAGTTTTGTAGAGGGGGATTGGGTTAGTTTCTGATTATCGCCTGAAGGACTGGGGTTGCTACCACCGGTAGGGGACTATAGACTTGTTTTGCTTTCATTATTTACAAGATATAATTATATCATTTATGCACACATATTTGTACCTATGCATCATTTAGTTCATTAATTTTGCCCAAAACGCCATTCTGATACAAATTTGTCTCGCTCAATTATATTGTCACCCGACTTGTCAGTGACCTGCCTCATATATTGTCAATTTCTATGTAAGCTCTGTGATCAGTAGCTGTCTTTAAAATATATGTAGATAATAAGGAAATATATTCAAATACTTAATTATTGCTTGTGTCGCTGGTCTTCCCGGATTCAAACGGTAATGTGGAATGTATACCTAAGTACGGATGGACGAATAAGGAGAAAGCAATCGTGGCACGAGAAGTGAGGAACATTTTGGAAGTTGAAAGTACTGGAAAGGGATCAGTTTATTATGGAAGCTGTCTGTGTCCGGAAAATCACCTACACGATCCAAACATATATTGATAATCCTTTATTTTACTTTCTATTCGTTATTGTATTATCTGATCATTTGACTATCATTTTACACAATGGTCTCTAATCATATACCTGTTAAGACGGGTGACACTGCATATTTGTATATATTTCAGTTCAATTCCAACACACTTATTCATCAGTGTATATTTTCATACATCACATGATCATGCATTTTTTGCTACATTTTGTATTATATACTTTCTTTCCATTTCTTTCCTCCCCTTACATTTTCCCCTCCCTCAATCCCATTCTTTTCCTGAATGACCCCCTTGCCCGTACCAATCTACAGTTCCGTTCTGGTTGCCCGTCGGTCGATGCCGTGTACATGAACACCTTTGTTATTTGATAGATTATGGGTTGAACTGTACAGGGCTTCGATCGGATTGTTCCACTGTAGATGTTATTTATCCACTACTTCATTAAAAAATTCTTTTGGTATCACTACAATATTAATATTACTTGCTATTTTGATAAATGTCAAGTTGTTTCCTGCCATAAGAGTAATACGGAGAACGATAAATAATGTATTTATTGAATCTAACTTTTACAGTTTATTCTTATCATGTTCCTGCTCAGTGTTCTTCACTTAAATATCAGAAGTATTAGAAACAAATTATGTCATCTAGACAATATCATTACCGACTTCGATATTTTGTGTTTTACAGAAACACACATCGATAACCTAGTTTTGGACGAACATTTAGTTATTCCTGGTTACTCCCTATTCTTCCGTAAAGATAGAAATGCCCGTGGTGGTGGTGTACTTATATATTTTTCTGATGCTATAAAAGCTACCAGAAAGCCAGATTTTGAACCTGCAAATGCCGAATGTATCTGGACTCAAATGCATTTTCATAGCAGAAGTATTCTGTTTGGTCTACTTTATAGACCGCCTAATTCCTCACATGACTTTGATCGTAACTTAGAGTGGTCTATAGAATCAGTGTGTGACTACACTAATGATATAGTTCTTCTTGGTGATTTCAATGTTTACCTTAATCGTCCAAACTCTAAACAATAGCCTTTAGGTATGACCTCAGAAATATTATTTTGGAACCTACCCGTGTTACTACTACATCAGCGACACTACTAGATCCTATTTTCGTTTCTGATAATATTAAGTGTCTCACTAGCGGTGTGTTTGGGGTTGACAGCACTATTAGCGACCATAAAGCTACCTATTTATCTATGTCCTTTTCGTACAATTGTAAGTGTGCCTATAAGAGGCAAGTTTGGAATGATAAAAAAGCTGATTTTGATAAAATGATTAATTTGCTTAGCAGGGTTAATTGGCATACAATTAATTAGTTAGAATTACTAGTACTAATTCTAGTGATTGGGAGAATTATCAGAAAGCCAGAAATACCGTAAATAATATGAAAAAGGAAGCCAAAGCACGTTTTTACTGTAATCTTGAGTCACACGTTGATGAATCAAGAAATGCTAATCCCCGTTACTTTTGGAAAATACTTAAAAGTTTTATGTCTTCTCCGCAAAAAATGCTTCCTCCACTTCAGTATTTTGAGAATGGTAATCATAAGGTTGCATACGACGACCAAGAAAAAGCCGAAGTACTTAATGACCACTTTTCTTCCATATCAAACATTGATGTTACTGGTGCAAATTTACCCCCTTTTCTTAGCAAGTGTGTCAATACTTTAACTGATATTATTGTTACTGAAAAAGAACATTGTCGATTCCTTTATCATTATTATTTAATCGCTCTATCCGTGAGCATTCTTTTCCGACAGAATGGAAAATAGCACATGTGTTACCCCTTTTTAAGAAAGGCGATCGTCACCTTCCGGTTAATTATCGCCCTATTTCTTTATTAAGTTGTGTTTCCAAAGTAATGGAAAGGTGTGTTTTTAAACATGTTTTCAATTTAGCAAGAGATAACAATGTTTTCTATAAATATCAATCTGGATTCATACCAGGTCATTCGACAGTTTACCAACTGATCGAGTTATATCATAATATTGTTTCTGCTATAGACAGAAAAGAATATTCTTTTGTTGTATTTTGCGACCTCTCCAAGGCATTCGATAAAGTGTGACATGATGGACTCCTATTTAAACTTCGTCAATATGGCATTGATGGTAACCTACTCTCTTGGTTCTCAAGCTATCTATCTTATCGTCAACAATCTGTCATGTATGGCAATAATACTTCCTCTCTTAAACATGCATCAGCTGGGGTACCACAGGGATCGGTTCTTGGTCCGCTGTTGTTTTTGTTCTATATTAATGATCTTGCTGATCCTATGAAAACATTTACTAGGCTATTTGCCGTTGATTCTTCTCTTCAATATTCTTCTGCAGACCTGAATGAAATTGAGCTTTACCTAAACCCCGACATTCAACGTTTACAGGACTGTTCTGACAAGTGGCTGATGCAGTTTAATCCTGCCAAAACGGAAGTGATTCTTTTCTCATCTAATCCTCTTGACATAAAACCTAACCTTACTTATAGCAATGAACCGCTTCCCTTCACACATTCTCATTGTCATCTTGGGATTACCCTGAGAGGGAACTGCAAATGGTATGACCATATACATCTAATTATTAAAACAGCTTCTTATAAGGTCTCAGCATTTAAACAGTTGGAATACAAAGTTAGTAAGGACACATTGAATACTTTATATATATCGTTCATTAGACCGACTCTTGAATATTCTTCTTGTGTCTGGGATGGTTGTTCTGTCGAACTGTCGGGTGCCTTGGAGAGGGTGCAATTAGAAGCAGCCAGGGTTGTGTCTGGTCTGTCGTCGGTCGCCTCTTGTGAAGCACTGTACTTTGAAACTGGATGGTTACCTTTAAAGTCCAAAAGAGAGAAAGCTAAACTTTCTACATTTTATAAGATGCATAACGGATTAGTTCCAGACTATCTTCGTGATCTGCTTCCTTTACGAAGAGACGATCTCCATCGTGATTTACGTAATCTCGATAACTATCAAACACCACGGTGTAGACTAGATAATCTTAAAAAAAGTCGTGCATCCCATCTACAATTGATTTATGGAACAGACTTGACAATTCTGTTAAGAGTGTCTCATCATCTGCTATTTTCAATAAGAAAATATCACCTGTACCACGTGTCTTACCGAGATAATTGACTGTTGGCAATAGATTTCTCTCTGTTCTCCTTGCGCGAATTAGACATAACTGCAGTGGCCTGAAGAGTGATTTGTTCCGTGTAGGTATCTGTGACACACCTGAATCTTATTGCAATGATGGTAGTGAAGATGCGTTGATATGTTTGAATGAAAATGTGTAAAAGTGCGGAGGAATCATATCAGAGTATCGTTAAATTCTTATAAAATTGAAATATATTATTCATTTTACCTCATTGAAAAATGATCACACTCATCTCGTTCATGTCATATTATTCTGTTAAGGGATCATGTCCTAGACACAAGCCACTGGAATAAAGATCACATCCATGATTTTGTGTCCTGGCACACTGACAACGCCGACATCGTTTTCCGTGTAAAACGTTGTGTCCTGGCACACTGACAACACCGACATCGTTTTCCGTGTAAAACGTTGTGTCCTGGCACACTGACAACACCGACATCGTTTTCCGTGTAAAACGTTGTGTCCTGGCACACTGACAACACCGACATCGTTTTCCGTGTAAAACGTTGTGTCCTGGCACTCTGACAACACCGACATCGTTTTCCGTGTAAAACGTTGTGTCCTGGCACACTGACAACACCGACATCGTTTTCCGTGTAAAACGTTGTGTCCTGGCACACTGACAACACCGACATCGTTTTCCGTGTAAAATGTTGTGCCACACTGACAACACCGACATCGTTTTCCGTGTAAAACGTTGTGTCCTGGCACACTGACAACACCGACATCGTTTTCCGTGTAAAACGTTGTGTCCTGGCACACTGACAACACCGACATCGTTTTCCGTGTAAAACGTTGTGTCCTGGCACACTGACAACACCGACATCGTTTCCCGTGTAAAACGTTGTGTCCTGGCACACTGACAACGCCGACATCGTTTTCCGTGTAAAACGTTGTGTCCTGGCACACTGACAACGCCGACATCGTTTTTCGTGTTAAACGTTGTGTCCTGGCACACTGACAACGCCGACATCGCTTTCCGTGTAAAAACGTTGTGTCCTGGGATACTGACAACACCGACATCGTTTCCCGTGTAAAACGTTGTGTCCTGGCACACTGACAACGCCGACATCGTTTTTCGTGTTAAACGTTGTGTCCTGGCACACTGACAACACCGACATCGTTTTCCGTGTAAAACGTTGTGTCCTGGCACACTGGCAACGCCGACATCGTTTTCCGAGTAAAAACTTTCAAACAATAGAGGGCGTGAAATCTCACACACAAAGTTCTTCCTGTTTCTAAATTGTATCAGGGATATATAATGTAATTCCGTGCTTTTATCTTAGTTTGCATTTTAAATGTTTTGTCACATTAACCAGTGAGGCGACCAGAGGTTGTCTGTCCTGTGTTTGTTAGTATTAAAATGGTTACAGCAGAGCTAGAATGTACATTAATCTTGAATTGTCTCGAGTGGTGCTACGTCATACACTTTTACTTAATACAAATAATATATTTGTTGAATTTCATTAACTGTGTTTTCTCTGGCTCCTATACCAGTTGTTTGACATTTTGACGGACAGATGTCCAAACTGGACACAACTATCCTACATTCACTAGTTAACGGTGTTATGTTGAATTTTTTTTTTTTTCAATTAACAACAAGAAAATCAAACATCTTCATAGATATAAAATATGTATGAAATGCAAATCCTTCCAAGTTGTTCGCCGAGAGTTAGCTCCCTTACACCGTTACTCGCCAATGCAACCCATTATGATTTTAATAAAAATCGTCTTTTCAGCACCCAGATATGGTAGAATCAAATGATCTGCATGGATGGAAGGGCTTTTAGGTGCTAAACAAAAAATGTGAATTTCTTGAATTCTGAGGTCTCGCATTTTCCCTTAAGGAGGAAGTGAAGCTTACTTTATAGTTCATGTAGGAAAACTACTATATGAGCATATTTAAAACTTGGTTGGTAAGAATTATTGGTATAAGATGACGGCTTTACGAGATATGCACATATTGATACTGGCTGAGCATAAGGGGCTGATGGGTTACGTCCCCTAAGCGTTTATGGAATCGTAGTCACGTGAGCCCACATGAAGAATGGTGCCAGTCATGAATGAGTGATTTTAGCAAGTCACTAATACTGGCTTAGTAGACACCGTTTTACTTGGAGACACGTGCAGCTGTGGGGACTTCCTTGAACACCAACTCTGCCTACGACAACATGTTTATATAGGAGGTCAGTTGTAATGGTAGTGAGTTATAGTCTGGTGCAGAATTGTTGTACAGGTAACTTTAACACGTAAATAATGTAATCAGGTATTGATAACTGTTCAGAAAAATGTTAATAACTGTAAAATAAAGGAATCAAATATAAAACTGTTCCGATCCCAAGCTGTTCAATGGAAAATGTATAAAAGCTAAGTACATTTTGGAGAATTATCATATTTCAATCTGCACTTTGAAGGATCAATATCTCATTGCTTGATTTATTACTTGACTTTTGTCACACACGTTAGTTTATCTTTTTCAGCGTAGTGTAAAGTGTGCTTAATTTGAGTGATATTATTATCTGTGTGGTTTGATACAAGTACAGGATGGCTAACGCTCAGATCAACGTTAAGTTCATCGCCAACAGAAGAGGCGGACAGAACCTTTAGCATAATGGATTCATCTACAGACAGATTCGAAGGAACGGCAACAGGACATTCTGGAGATGTTCAGCATCCCTCTCGACAGTAGACAACATACCAGCTAACACCTCAGACCCAGCCAGTACAGATCATGAACCATATTACCAGTAAATGCGTAGAATCTGTCCAACCCATTCCGTCCATCTTTGAGGAGGAGCTCAACCAACTCCGAGACAACGACTGGGATGACACTTTCATCCCGTGGTCCAGGACTGCCAACATTCTACACAGCCAAATCATCTCTCTACCGTTCTCGCCGCAAGCAGACTCCTCCACTACCAAAGACTTTGGCCGACATCACCATGGATGGAAGAAGGACAGAAACATCTACAGGCGAACCATTTCTCATCTTTGACGACGGTGAACAGAACAACAGGATGATCGCATTCGCTGCATCAGAGAACCTGGCCGAACTTGCAGCATCTGACACATCCTTCTGTGGTGGCACATTCTACACCTGTCACCAGATTTACAGCATCCATGTACCGTGACAATGATGACGTCAAACTACATTACGCCGAGCTGCTGTTCTGCCACTCATCCCTTTAAACCTCATTGGGGACATCTGGTAACAAACCCTTGAGGAAGCTGATGATGCTGACATCCCACATCCCTTGTTGTCATTCACAGATTACGTCACAGAGCAATGGATAGAGCGAGATCGAACCACCTGGAGGAACTTCTCAACAGAGGGACCCCGGACTACCAACCATCTTGAAGCTTGGAACGGGAAACTGAAGAAGGTGCTGCATTCCCACCCCAACATCTACACCACCATCCAGACACTTAAGGACAGAGCATGAATGACATCAACTGGGTTCAGAGAGGTGCAGGAGGCACCATTCAACCCCGGAAGAAGAAATACGCGAACACTGATAGACGCCTGGCCACCTTGAAGGATCGTTATCAGACTGGGACGATCGACCTGATGACCTATGCTGATTCAGCATCCGAGCTTCTCCATCTTGGATAGAGTGTTTTGTGTTTTCTAGTAGAGAATTATGTAGTAATTGACTATCAAAGGTTGCAAAAGGACTTGAAATATAGATTAAGTGGATAATGTATTGTCATATGTAAACTAGTCAATGCTAATTCAGCTTCATTTAGGGGATTACTGTTTATTATTTAGTACTAAAATGTGCATATTGATTAACTATTGCATGTATAAATATAAATTCAATTTAATTGCTGACATTAGTATATCAATGTGACTTGATGAATTTTATTTATTTAACATTATCTTTCCTTATTTAATCATTAACTAATGAATAATGATATTAAATATTAATATTTAATAGATATTTTATAATACTCTTATATTCTAAAAATTGTGTTACAATTATATAAAACAAACAGAAACTTTTTATCTATTTCATTATTGCTATGTAAGTATCCTATTTACAAAATAAGTTGATATTCTTAGTTGAAACCGACTATAACTTTAGCTTCAAAGGATTCCCTATATAAACACCTTCCTTTCAAGTTGGCAGAGTTGGTGTTCGGGGAATGAGCATATTTCTCATCGTCCGACTCTATGCCCCATATGATTTCACACATTACTATAGTCAATATACGAAGAAATCATCTGATTTGGTCAAGGTCGTATGATAAAATCACCCCTGGGTTTGGTTAAAACAAAGAAAACTGCGAGAAGATCTAGAATTTGAAAATACATTTGAAAACAACAATTGATTATTATTGTAGAAATCAAAATTTGAAGATTAACAAATGAAAACTCGTATTCAAGGATTCGGATCGGAAGGGATCTACAACATTTACAGTTAACTATATCTTAAATCAACCGATTACACCAAGGAAAAGGAGAACAATGATTAGAAATTGATCAACCACAGCATTGTTGAAAAGACATTTTTCTCTACTGTTGCTATGCTTCTATCCATGTTCTTAATTTTCAAGCAACAAGTCCGGGGTGATGATTTTTGCAAGTCCAGTGTAATGATATACATTGTACTAAATGTGGTACTAACACGCCAACAAAATTAAATCTTTTAACTAAGTCTTTGTATCTTTGTTTGATCAGGTTTAATTGGGAAGGAAAAGGAAGCACTTGATAATTCGTGGTTTACTTACATAAAGGAAACAATGTACCAATAATAAAATGTGGAAATTACCACGTGTAACACGCCAGGGTGTGAAAGTTAACTGTCGGGGTAGTATAGCAATTAGTATCGATGTCTAGGACACGGGTAAGCTTAATGATGACGAGTGGTACATAGGCCATTTAGGGGTGGCGTAGACAAACGTCTAAAATATGAGCTGTGCACGAAGTTACTCAGTATCTCCCTACACATTTAGATAGGTATACATACAAATCTGTGCGCTCTTGACTGTACGATCATTAAAGTGAGATATGAAATAAATTTCGAATGGGAAGATGTTCTGTATAACATTGCTCAGTACATCAATTGTCATTACGGCCATTACCTACGGATCACTTCGTCCGATAGTTATTGACACGGAAATGGTTATACAAATTAGTTATAGAAACATGGATGTTGACTGAGACAATTAAAAACAAGACAGCAAACGGGCAGCAAAGCAATTAGACGTGACTTGTACGTAATCACATCCGTATACCTTTTTCTGAAATAGCTCTTATATCTATTATTTTATTATATGGACATCTCGTCGTACCTCTTTTCCCGAAAGTATCTGAAAGCATTCTGAACCCAGATAAAACGAAATCAAGAATGAATGTCTTAGTTATAATTGTGATTGTATCGTACACTTCTCATTAAATTTATCGGACATGTAAGTGTAAACTTCAATATAGTATATACACAGTACACTTCTTCAACAATGCTCACGTTTCGTCATTATTGTTTTATTTACTTTAAATGAATCGGTCATTATGTATTCACACCAATGGTTACAAATGTCAGTCGTAAACTGTACATATGCCTTTAAAATTGCATTATATATATACACGAACGGAATGTATAGAGTGATCAGCTTAAAGATAACTAAATGAAGACAAAAAGGAAAAAATAACCGACACATTAAAATAAATTCGTGATCTCTGATATTCACATACTGTGTACTATGTTTTGATTATAGCTTTGCCGCTATATGGAAATTTCGTTTATATTTTATTATTCATTTCGTTAATTACATCTGAAATCGTTCATTTCGAATCTATCAAACGTACTTTGATCAGAAAACAATATAATTATTTACTATATATAAATAACAGTTCGTCTTAATGACTCATCTGAATGTTGGATATTGAGCGACGACGAGATTAACTTACCCGGTTATCGTGCTAAAGTTTTCCCAAGAACAAAAGGCAAAGGAGGTGGTGTGGTTATATTTTATAAAACTGAATTAATCTCAAACATTCATCTTGTTGAAAACATTCACGACTGTATATTCTGGTTAAAACTAAATGTTACATTAGAGCCCATGTTCCTATGCTTCTGTTACTTTCCCCCCAGAAAACAGTGTGTTTTATCATAATCGTGAAATTGATCTTTTCCAGGATCTTGAAAATTCTATCAGTCGATATAAAAGAAACGGAAGTACGTACGTCACCGGCGACCTCAATGCTCGCACAGGCACGAGGCCCGATTACATAGTTAACGATGGTCTAAACAGGTCCCGAAAGGGAAATAGTTTTGAATATGATGATGTAGAAATTCTTGAGCGTGAGAACATGGACAAAAATGTAAATACTTACGGAAGGAAGCTTTTTATTTTATGTAAATCAACCGGCATGCGCATTGTTAACGGGCGTCATTTTGGTGACAAAGAAGGAAAGTTTACTTTTTATAGCAATAACGGTACAAGTCTTATTGATTATTTACTGGTAGATTGTGAATATTTTTTATGTGTGCAAACTTTTTCGTCTGGTGTGTTTAATACGTTGTCTGATCATTCACCATTATCTTTTACTCTTGAATGTAGTTGCTTGAATGATAACTGTGTTGATATGCCGTGCATAGGGACACCGTGTACAAATGTAAGATGGAATCTGGAAAATACGAATGAAATATTGAATGGTCTGAATACTGTATTAGAAAACCTTAAGGATGCCTGTAACGTACCTTTTAATACTAGAGAAGATGTTGATAAATGCATCACGTATTTTTGTGACATTCTACATGAAGCAGTTTTACCAAATTGCTATGTGAAAAAGGTGACAGATAATTTTGATTATAATACATCTAAGAATAAAAACAAAATAGACGACAAACCATGGTTCTCTGAACAGTGTAAACGTAGATATATGGACTAACAAAAAAATTGTCTGATTTTAATAAAATCAGTCTGTTGAAAATCACACTATTCTCATCAGAAAAAAAATCTTTGTATAAGAAACTAGAATCGAGATAAGAAAAAAAGGCAATACAAGCATCGGGAAGGTGACATGATAGAATATCTGCGAACTTCTAATCCAAAAAATTTCATAAATATTTTTTTAAAGGGTCGAAGCAGTGTACCGAAGTCAAATCTAAACTTGAAAGATTTTGTAGAACATTTCAAAAACTTGGGAGATGGTAATGTTAATAATATTGACAATCCAAGTATGTTATTGGAAAACGTTGAATCTGCTGTATTCGAAGAACTAGATAAGCCATTCACAGAAGACGAAGTACATATTGCCAGCCTTAAGCTGAAACGAGATAAAAGTTGTAGCGAAGATTGGATTTTTAATGAACTTTTCTTAGACTTTGAGGAAGTTTTGCTTCCTTGCATTGCAAGACTCTTTGGAAAATTATTTGATTCTGGATTTTCCCCAGAAATGTGGCCACTGGTTGTATAGTACCAATCTACAAAAATGGCAACGTTAACGACATTGGTAAATATAGAGGTATAATTTTGGTTAGTTACATGGGCAAATTGTTTACAT
Source organism: Ylistrum balloti (assembly GCF_031769215.1). Lineage (NCBI taxonomy): Eukaryota > Metazoa > Mollusca > Bivalvia > Pectinida > Pectinidae > Ylistrum > Ylistrum balloti. Next base: position 1,309,567 of record NW_026781993.1, read on the forward strand.
CTGTTCTTAATAGAAGACTTCTTAAGTGGGACAAAGACAATAACATTATTTCTGACGCTCAATTTGGTATTAAGGAGGGTTGTTCAACTGTAGATGCAATATTTGCGCTCCAGTCATTGATCAAGAAAACTTTTTTTTTAAAAACGAAGATTATATTGCTGTTTTGTAGATTATAAAAAAGCCTTTGACCTCATCGATAGAAGTAGTCTATGGAGTAAGCTAATAAAATAAGGAATTCAAGGGAAGTTATTAAATATCATAAAATCATTGTACGATAATGTCAAATCTTTTGTCAAATATAAAGGTCATATTTCAGATTATCATCCTAACAGAACCGGCCTCTTTCAAGGGGAAATTTTATCACCAATTTTGTATAGTCTTTTTGTAAACGAGTGTAAAATGAATTTCATTAACCAAAGTTGTCCATCTGTTGAGTTAGGTATGATATCTATATTTGTATTGATGTACGCTGATGACTCAGTTCTCATAGCTGAATCCCCAAGCGGGTTGCAATCAATGCTAGATACACTGCTTGGTTATAATGATAAATGGAAACTTAAACTTAATGTACTTAAAACAAAACAAGTATTTTTTCGAAATGGTGGGCGCATTAAAGATGATGAAAAATAGTTTAACAACGATGTTGAAATTGAAGTTGTGAACAAATTTAACTTTCTGGGTATGCTTTTCAATTTTGATGGTAAATTTAACAATACGCAGCAACATGCCGCGGAAAAGGGGAGAACGTCGTATTTTAGACTGATAAACAAAATGAAAAATCATAACTTTAATGTTGAAACGTTATGCTCAGTTTTTGATACTTATGTTAGTAGTGTATTAACATATGCAAGGGAAGTTTGGAGATTCCATAAAGTTACTAATGTTGAAAAAGTACATTCCCATTTTTGTAAAAAGATTTTAGGCGCTGCGAAATGTACATATCATGATTTAGTTTATTCTGAATTAGGTAGATTACCAATGTATATTGTCAGAAAATTGAAAATAATGAAATACTGGACTAAAATCAAAGATACAGATAATTGTGTGTTGAAAGCATGCTATGAGCAAAGATTATTAGATAACGATGGATGGATTGTAAATATCAATTTAGAACTAGATAAATTAGGATAAGGGTACTTATGGAACAGCAGTCTTGACAGAAAACCAGTATACAAGTTAATAGAGAGTAAGTTTCAAGAAATTCATATTCAAGAATTGTTGAGCGATATTCGAAATTCTCCGAAAGGTTATTTATATCAACATTTGATAGACAATATTGGGCTGCAGTATTATTTATGGAAACCTATTGATTATCGATACAAGATATGTATATCAAAAATAAGATTGTCATCACATCAGCTCAATATTGAAAGGTGTAGATATAGGGATGAAGCCAGAGAAAATAGGGGCTGCACATTATGTAATAATAGGGATATTGAAGACGAATTTCATTTTATCTTAAAATGTCCCTTTCATGTTGATCTCCAATCTAAATATTTGAAATCACATTATTTTCGCAGACCTAGTGTGTTCAAATTAATTCAGCTTTTAAGTATAAACAATGTAACGGAGTTAAATAACCTGGTTTAAACGGCGATCTGAAGTATTATAGGCATATTGTAAACAAAACATTATTAATTAGATTTGATTTGTAGAACGTTAACTTTTTCATACACAACATTTTTTCTTTCATTGATTGACTTAGTTGATAATTCTGAAAGATAAGGGTATGCGCGGATTCGCACGTAAGCGAGTGAGTACTGGAGTGTTTTCACTAAAGCATGTGTGCTTACTATGTATGTGAACGTTTATGTGAGGGTGTGTGTGTATGAATGTGCATTCTGGATATCTATTAATGTGAAGTTGTACATGGTTATTATACATTATTAAGCATACTCGTCAAGGGAGGCCACTCTCCATATATGTCAATTATAACAAGTTTATGTATGTATGTATAATATTCATGTAAACCTATGGGCTGTAAGGCCCCCGGAATAAACTTGAACTGAACATGATACACGTAAAATGATGTCATGTTTGTTTACCTGTACAGCGATGGGACTTCGAAAATTTCCATGAGCTGAATTTATGTGCCTTTTCATCAAATAAATTACACAACTAATTTTTAATTCAAGTTTGTCAAAGTTGTATCAATGTGTTGGAAATTTATTACACCTGACAGTCAGAGACATACATTTGGAGATTTATACATAATATTGCTATTATTTCACATTGAAGTTGTCAAAAGAATCGTTTTGTTAAAAATTTTCAACTAAAATATGACGCAACAAATTTCCATCTAAAAATTAAGAATATATATACGCATTTTTAACGAAGAAATGTTAAATTTACTTATCAGAGGCAAACATTTTGGAATCTTTATCTACAAAACGATATATCATTCTTTTTATGAAATGCCAGTATATAATCAATCTATAGAAAAAAAATCGTTCACCTCGAGCGAGAAATCTGCGCATGCGCGACGCGGTATGTCCTCAATAGCCGCATATGAGAACTAGAAAAAAAAATCTTCTCAACAAGCACCCTAGGTAGGATCAGAGACGTATATATCGTATGTTATATACGTCTCTGGTAGGATCATATGTATGGATGGAAGAGTGTAAAGACACTTTACCACATTGTATTGAAGCCCCCATTCTCCCCGGGCAAGGGACACATTTTACTATAGTTGATATGGAAAATGTCATGAAATTACTTTTATTTCAAACATGGTTAGAATCCTTAGCATGGGATGGCAGTTAATGTTATTCACATTTTACATGCACATTATGTGTACAATGTAGTTAATTTTCTTTGTTGACAAAATTACTTCTACATGTTACGTAAACAACGCCTGCAATGTAACTCGGGTGACAGTTCAGGTTTTTGTGTCTCATATTTCTCTTTTATTGAGTAAGATCTAATACGAATACTTAAGTACAATATTTCTCGGTAAAGTTTTACGTGTATGTGTTTCCGTGTCTATAGTTTCACACAAACTTTTCGGCACGGCATGGTAAGAAAATGGTTACAAATACGAAAACGTTGAGAAATAATGGTGTGAATACGTGATTTCTTCTTCTTGGCGACACAAGCAGACGAAAGTAAGCCTGCTTCTTCGTTTTCTTTTAATTTCCTAACTACATACATATAATTCCCAAACGTCCGTCTCGCTATACTGGTTGAGGAATTTTCTCAGTCTATACTGCGAAGCACTTTAAAGAATAGGCTTTGGACGTGGTCACGCATATTATGTAGGTAGGGACTTCTGTCTCTGGTCGTGGCCTTACATCTTTTATATGCGTGTGGATTCAATATACATGTTTTCTTGCTTTTGTCTATTCCGAGTTTAAAGTTTTCATAAAGGAATGATATGGCTTTGACCACAGGGGCATGTAACAATGTTTCAGCTGGGGGAGGAGGGATTTTATATCATCCTCGGAAAAGTCGCCGGGATTCGATCAGTTTTTTCCCACTTTTTGATACCAAAATTATCGTAAGTAAATTACCTTCAAGGAAAACACGAGTCAAATTACAACAGAATAAATATTATACACCTTTCGCTCACTGTAACTGCGAGACAATGCTGACGAATTCCTCGGTGTGCAGCTATGTCTGTGTGCTGAAATCTGGGTCAATTAAGGTCTATATAACTATGGTTAGACTGGACGCAAAGTAATTACTTATCTGAGCATTATCCAACGTGTTCAGTCACTACACAACAAAAATATCATCAGACAACTTACGTTGTTGATTCCAGATGAATCCGTGTCAATAATGTTGTATTTCTGCCTCGATTAGTTCAGGACAGTCTTAATATGATAGGCATGGAATGTGGATTTCTAAAAAATTCCGAGTTTCGATCAATATTGATGAACATTCTCCCTTTTATAAGTGTTTTATACGTCATTTTTATATGATTTGTTTTCTCCGCTTTGCTAGACTACTACACGTATCCCGCGTTAGTTTCAAAACAAACATTGACAGATAAATTGACAAGTTTTAAGAGATGCAGGATGATAATTTGCGAAAAGTTTTCTGGTGGTCATTGTGATCTCATTTAGACGTAATATATTTCCCTGTGTGAAATGGTGTTGGAAGTATTTTGAACAATGTTATATTTTTTTCTGATTTTCATTAAATTTAAAAACTTGACATTACTTCAATTAGCCTAGATGAAGTAGAAGATGTTAACTCTTCCGAACATCTGGTCTTATCCTCCGGTATTTTTCATTTGTTGATATTTTGTCCGCATTTCATCGATTTTTGGATTTTATGGAGATGTCGGTAGTCTAGTGGTGATGGGCAAGGCCTTGAGGGCAACATTACAGCACACATTATGTCAGTACGATCTCTCGCCAACGTCCACTAATGTGATAATTGTTCCAATAACGGTCGGGGCCGCTATTTTATCTCTCCAATCGCTGTTTGGAGTAAATCGTTGTGCATATTTGCTGTTCTGCGAACATTTCAGATTTTTTCACCAACTTTTTTAGTAAATATATATTTCTGTTTCCTTATTATTTACTTGACAAAGATCACTAAACACATATTTAAAACAAATATTTCAACAATTTTATCCAGTGCAAGATTGGGTGGATGAATTTTGTAAAAATACAACAATTTGATAATTTTCAAACAACATATCAAATTCACCCTTTTCCTAAACAATCATCAAGTACAATGTATTTTGTTTTTCCAAGAGTTTGAAAGTAGGAACTTGACACTAACATAACTTTCACCTGACAGTCGTTCGGGTGGGTATTTGATTTGGTGTGATATGAGAGTCGGACAGGTGTAGTGTGTAGTTGGATAATAACGGTTGGACCAGCGCTAGATTAGGTGATGATGGATGGTGTTACACTGAAATATGTACTCAGTACATAGGTAGCATGTCCTCAGTCCTTTTACTGGGTTCCGGAGTGAAAACTTCGCCACAGGCTAGTGAACAACTCGCCGACTGGGCTCACCGACCGTAACACATAATATATTCGTTATTAACCTACACAGGGACGCAGTTACCTGTGGACCTCGGACAGGGGTTCGTTCGCTCACAAAATGGCGAGTGAAGAACAAAACGACGATGATGCATGGGACTTACGTATGCGACAGGAAGAAGAGGAGGACTTTTTCACGGAGTTAGCTTTACATGAAACAGAACGCTGGATTAGCGTAAGTTTGGAATGGTTTCTGATGTACTGTATATCCCTGGTACTTACAAGTAGTTATTCAGACACACCCTCTTTACTAGGTAGTTAGTTGACTTTTAAGCCTGACCCCATTGTTTGTTGACATAGTTTATCTATATTTAGACAAGATCAAATCAAAATCTGGCATGGCTTTATCTGTTCGATCGTTAGGGCGCACATCTCGGGCATATTTGTAAACAGATGTCGATTTGTTGACATGTTAAACAAGGCATGTATACACGTGCACGTTTTGGCATAATATTTACTGTATATTTAAATACGTCGTTCCTCTTACGTAATAGAAAGTGGAAAGCAGGCGTTTGGATTGTTGATACCTGCCAGGGCCAAACCAATACGTGTTTATATATTATTTACCAAACATTGATCAATTTATTATGTAGTTATAAGGTACAGCTGGTATTATAATTGTATATGCCCTTGTACGATGTAAATGTATTTCAGCTATCTACTAGACATCTTTTCACATGAAGTTTTTAAAGGAACATATAAAATCATGTTTTCCTTAATGACAAAAGATTCAAAATATGTCACAGGAACTTTTTACTACAATGGGTAATGAACAGGTTTCCTGACAAAAGTGGGTTACACAGTAGCGACAAGTGGAAATCTAATTTGGCTTTTTACATGACAGGAGTATAGATACTGGCATTTTTCTTCATATATTTGACAATCTCCAAATATAAAGGTCTTAATTAAACTATTGAAGAATGCTTGAACTGGAATATTATGTTATTTTACAATAAGGGATATTCATTATATCCTTTTAGGGATTTCATTGATAGATACTGCAAAGGGCAAAGCATTGTCAGGGTCATATTTATCATAATAAGCAAATATTTTTGTAATTTTTTTCATAATTTTGAAAGTTATATTTGAAAGTTTTCAGTAACAGATTTTGACTATGAACTTATTAAGAAAATATCCTTCTATTGCCCTGACCAAGTAAAGTGATGATATTGTGTTTGTCTGGTCCATTACTCGTTCAGTTTTTGGGCTGGAGTGTATACAACTATTATAAAGCCGTAGGTCTCTTTTTCAGAGATAACATACCACAGATAATGTGTAGATGTATTCAAGTATAAGTACATTTTCTTCCGTGTAATTCTTCGTCATTTTTGAGCTAGGACTGGTTTCAAAAGAAACCTACCCATTTATTATCGAGAGACAAAATCTATTATCTAGAGAACTGGAAACATTTTTTTCTGTCGATTTAGACCTAAAAATGACTCAGTATAGATTTATTGTCTGGGAAAGTTTTAAAACATATTGAAGCAGAACTTTTTTACATTTATTTAAGTTTAGGTATATACACTAGTAACTTACATGTATATATAAGTATACAGCATTATATAAGTATATTTACCTAGCACTAAACAGGTGTACAAAGCATTACTTAGTATAGAATTTTATATGTGCCCCTGCAGTTATTTATCTATTTCAGTAAATGGAAATTACAAGATAAGAACAATTTGCCGTAAATTGACATATCAATGTATATGCTTACTATTTGTCCCAATCAGTCATACCTACTGCATGAATCAAAGTGAGGTACTGCAGGGAAATACGCCAGTGTGTGGAGGTGAATATTGACCTTGACCCTCTGTCGGGATAGTTATGTAGAAGATGGTTTTAATGGCAGAATAGTACAATGTAGATTTTCTCACTGATTGCAGTGGTTACTTATTTAAAATATATTATTATAGATCGATTTTTGTATCTGTATCCAAAAGTCAAATTTTGGGATGTAGATTCTCGCTAGTCTGTTAAGCTTCGTACATTTTGTACTATCATCCAGGTCTCCAATGTGAATAATGCATGCATGCAAATCTAATAATAAAAAAGTTGTTAAAAGCATCGTGTTGCATTGATAGTATTATAGAAAAATAATAGATAAAACCATCAACATATGAAATACTGTTTCCTTTAAAAAAATATATAACAAAAATCAAAGGTATAAAAATTAAATTTAAAAGTATATAATATAGGTCTGCATTTCATGCTGTTGTAGCTGGGTGGTCACCATGTCCTTTCCCTTCAAGGCCAAGTTCAAAATATTCTCTTACTGGTATATGTTTCCAAAGTTTTGTCAAAGAATTAATAATTTCATATTTATTTCTAATAGGTTTACAAGGTAATAACAAAAGTCACACTAAATTCTACCTCCAGGTCAAAGGTCAAATATGCCAAAAAGGACAAATAAATAGTATCATATTGCCTAAAACATATTTTAGTTCCATAAGGATAACATTGTACATCAGTGTTCAGTGTATCAGGAATAAAATAGCAAGGCACAGTACCTTGTCCCCATTTTCAAAACTGAAAATCGCACTTCACCATTTACCTTGCCACCCTGCCCATTTTATTAGCTTCCAATACCACCCAGCTGTCCCTTTTTGACACATAGATAGCTGTTCAGAATGTAGGGCTGATGGACTTATGGTGTCCTTGCCATATTCCTGCTCAAATTATTGTGTTTCTGTAAGCTTTCTGACTTCTCGCACACACTGATCAAACAGCATTGGCTACTTTAAATCTTTCACTAGTTAGAAAGATTTTCGACAGTACAACCTGTACTTTTATAGTCAAAGTCAATACCTTTAGATAAGTGTGGATGAATATTTTCATGTACATAAAGTTTGAAGAAAGATCCCCTTAGTCACAACCTAATTTCCTACTACATTTGCAATATGAGTAACAGTCTGAACAAGAATTGTACTTGGTCCTCCAAAAGTTTACCCTATAGTAATTGAATGGTGGAGTCAACACTTGTCACTTGACATTGTGAAATTGGTAATTAGATATTTGTCTAAATCTGTACTATTTATTCGTGGTTTAAAACTATCGGACACCTGTAGAAGTGGGAATACACATATTAGATTGTAAGGTAGAAACAACGATTACAACTGTAGACTACCAAACCTGTAATAAAATATTTTTATAGGTGAAAGTCTAACACCCTTTTGTGTTAGAACTATTGAACAGAATTTCCCAAGTCCTTGAGATTTCTTTCCCGATTTCAGGTTAGGATATATAGCTAGAAGCTCTTTTAACAATAAACTTTAAAAATAAATCGTTCTGAGTATTTGGGTGATGGCTTTAAAAAGACCCAAGTCTTTGTTTGGTCAGTGACAGCGGTGGTCAAGTATATGTACATATATATACACCAGGGTCACACTTGGGTGAAATGTTTGAAGATTTCTTTTACTCTTCCAATGATAATTTAAGCCAGATTAAACTTACCAACAATGTCTGCTGTCTTATGAAGTTAACTTTGAGGTGGGAAAGAATATAGAGTTTTGCTAGCCAAGTAGATCTTGTGTAAAAGTATGTACTCCTGAATTTTTTCTTAACTCACTTGACCCGAAGGTCCATGTGAACTTATGCTGTGATGTAGCATGTGTCGTCAGTCACTGGTATGTTCCCAGGATGAAGCCCAACAAAGTTTGCAAAAAATAAAATAAAAAATGACTTTGACTTATATTCAAGGTCACAGGGGTAAAATTTGTCATTTAAATGACTTCTTTTCATTTGGCTGGTAAATGTATACCAGGTGAGTGCTACATGCCTATTGGACCTCTTGTTGAGATATATGACCATATACTGACCATTAAGCAGGTGACCATCAGATTATATAGCATACACCTTAATTAGGTGTCTTTTGGCCGGACTTCTGTTAATCCAAGTCATGAGTACATATAGTGGACAAGCTTTTGATCCAAGATTAAAATGGATGACATGTCCCTACAAAAACACAAGCTGTGCTGTACAAGGACAAATGAAATTTCTCTTGGTAGTTTCGTTTTTGATTAACAGAAACCATAGGACCTGTATTAGTTAGTTTTATATAAAAAAAATAAAATAGAAGCCCAAAAACATGTCAATACCATGAATAAAAACAAGCCTTACTGTGATCATTTTTACTGATCATTTTGACAAGTTAAGATATGTATATATATATATCACTATTTGTAGACAGTTTGCACTCCTCTATGACGTATCCTTTATTTACAGGCTGTAACAAGGAAGAAGTTCCAGTATCCAGATGACTTTAGGAAATCCCTGGAAAATGGTGTACTGTTATGCGAGTAAGTCCTAGTGTTACTTTGGGAAAGGAATTGTATTTTTTATTACAAATCTTCAAACTTGTTATCCTAACTCAGATATGATGTTTGAGTAATATTGTTTAACTATTGAATAAATTTTGTTTAAATAAATGAGGACCTCTTGTGTACAATAAATTAGAAAGGAATATATAGGTTTGTAATGTAACATATTTTGCTTATGTATCTACAGAATATAATGTATATATTTTTTACTTTGGAGTTTCTTATCAATATATTTCCTCGTTGAAAACTACTATTTTTCCAAAAAACAGTATTTGTTCATGTATGTGCTGTTAAAATTTCTTGAATTTGTGGTTGGTGGTTGAAAAAAGTTTGAAATCTTTTAAGTTTGCAATATTCTTTGAAATTGATGGATTATATATGAGTAGATATAGTTTTACTTAAGTTCAGGGCAATCATTTTAAAGTTTTCTATTGGTATAGATTAATTATAAATTATATAAATTACAGACTTGTCTACTACATGGGCCCTGATGTTTTATAATTGTCTGTGGTCCACCTGCTGGGCAGCAGATTAAGAAGAATTATTTTATCCACATCTTACTGAAACATCGCCATTTAAATCACAAACATATGATTTAACTTGATATCTGATTTTGATTTGTCTTTGGGGGGCCTAGAGGGGTGGGGGACTCAGGGCCTTGATGATATGTTAACGTCCTAAAACTGTATCCATAAATATTGCATACTGAAACCATGGCTATCATGATCAATTGACAATAAATATACTATATATATGTGCTATATATATATGTACTAGTTTTTGTCAGATTTGTTAAATTGACCTTTTTTCTTTCAGATTACTGAACACAATAAAACCAGGTGTTATCAAACGGATCAACAAGCTTCCAGGACCAATAGCAGGACTGGTAAGTCTTTGATGGTTATAAGTTGTCCTATCACAAAATATTCCAAGGAATAAAAAAATAATTTTTTTTGGGGGGGGGGGGGGGGGAAAGGGGGTGGGGAAGGGGCAGGGTAACTGACAACTTGTATTAAAACAATTAGAGATGTGTGGCTAGTAAGTTTTTTATTAGGTCATCTGAGACAAGTCTCATGGTGACATATTCTAATACCCTTCATCCTCTACCCATACCCCTAGTTGATGCAGTATGTCAGTTACCAGAAGTAGGTCTTTTTGACCTTTGATGTCCTTCCCACACTTGATCTTGTAGGGACTTGCACTACTTTTAGGTTGAGGATGTGTATGTGTGCCAAAAGTAGGTCACTTTGACCTTACCTTTGTCCTTTGATCTAGTTAGATCAGAGAAAATGTTTGGGACTAATCTCCTACACTACTTGTCACTGGAACTTCTTACTTCATACATGAGTTACTTTGGGCACATCTATTGGGTTCACTTGTACTGAAGGAAAAGCATACTTGTTTGTGAAACAAGATGGATGTTGGTGAATTCATTCACATTTATACCATCAACATGTTGTTAGTAAACAGAGCTACTATAGTAATACAGCACCACATACACATGTAACATCTAACTGATTTATTTGTAACAAGTAATGCCCATACTGCTCTATCTACCTTAACCTGTCACACATTCTGTGTCCATAGTATTACATTGTGTACATAGTCATCATCTGTGCATTCTTGGCATGCAATTTAACATTGTGTCGGGGACTGTTATTCACCAGATGTCCTGTTTTTGAATGACATACACTAGTACAAAATGTATTTATTACATCAGAAAGTTTTGTGAAACTCTATATGTCCTCTACTTAATATTGTGTTGGTTTTTTGTGTGTAACAAGGTGTATCCATTACTGCAGTTTGTTCCATTGCCAGTCCCATCTGTGTCAATATGACTAGCATAATTACTACCTTTAAACTTCACTTTTTGAAACTTTATTTTGTTTCCATGAATTTGACTACCTGTTTTTGAGGAGGTGGGGGAGGAGGTGGGAGGTGTTGTGTTATCAGAGAAGGTATTGATGTGTTGTTAAAACCTTATATATTTGTATGGTATTATTTTACTGTCCATGTAATCGGAATCGCCAATAAGCAACAATAAAATATTTTACGAAGGCTATACTGATGTATTACAACAAAAAACACCTGGTCCCTATTCATTTCTAATAATGCGATTGGTGAACAAATGGATGACACACATCTGTCTCAAAGGTAACAAGTTTTTTGGTTCCCACTGTTTGGAAACAGTGACAAGATTACCTGGGTTGTATTTGGATTAATATCCTTATAGGTTTCTTTAAGTGTAGGACTGTCTACAACCTTCATCATTGACTTAAACAAGAACATGATTTCTGAAAGTTAGATTATGAATCATTTGGACTGCTGGATTATACAGTTTTAATTATAGTGTACGTTAATTGATAAAAGATTAGACAATAGAATTGAAGACTGAAGGATGAGAACCAGAGCACTTCATCAAGGAAGATAAACATTGTGTTCCCTGTAAAAGCTAATCATTATAATCAAGCTCTGTTGGGTTCTATTTGAGTTACTGGAAGACTAGATAGAACTGTTACTATACATTTTATGGGTTTGATAAATTAACAATAATGTCAGGGCTACAATATTTTCAAATTTAGATGTTCAGATGTGAAAAAAAACTATTTCTCTGTGTTGTTTTGAATGTGTACTATGTATGTGTTATAAAACATGAAGAAATGAAAGCATATGAATGAACTGAAGTCGGTAATAGATTGACAATGATGCATGTGATTACATTCTGATAGGAGTTATCTCCCTTGTAACAACACAAAATATAATTCAATTCTGATAGGAGTTACTTCCCCTTGTGTTTATACAGTTTTAAGTATTGTTGAGGATAATTTATTAGAGAACAGAAAAAAAAATTACAAATTTTTTATGAAGGCTAAATTGATGTATTACAACAGAAATCACTTGGTCTCTATTTATTTCAAATCTAGCAGTCGGTGCAAAACTGTATTGGTGTTATATACTATAGTATCACATCCATTGACAATGGGTTGGTGTTATAAATGTATAGATAAGAAGGGAGATAACTGATGAACACTTACACATTGATTTGAATTTCTTTTAGAAATTGTACCCATGTTTAATATATACAAAAAATATAAATGTCCAGAGTTGGGTGTGTGTACATTACATAGCTATAGGATATTCAAGTTTCATTTTCTATTGAAAAAATTGAAGATTCTGTGGGGCAACCATCATTGTTTGTCAGGATTATCTGGTGCTCAGAACTGACACAAAAAGGATTTGACGATTTATTTATGAACAAAAATAACAAATAAGATAATTACTGTATATATATATTGATGGAAACTATCAGAGTGAGTATCATGCAAAACATGGACAAAGTGTTTGAAAACATGATTGCAGCTATGATGCTGTATGTGTCTGTAGTTAATGTGTTTCAACCTTATAAAATTCCTGTTCATATTTATTTCATGTACACCTCAATTTTATTAAAACTTTCAAAATCATTTTAATTTCACATGACCAGATTTTAACATTATTTATGTATTTGATATATGGTGTAGCTTTCATGTGATGTCATTGAATTTGATATCTGTCCACTTATGTAATCATTACAATGTACAATTTAAAAGGATCCGTCTAGTCATGAGTATATTTTTCATTGACACTTTCTAAAGCAGAAGTATTTACTGATATATATTTTTAGAACACTTATTCAAAGTTGAAGATGATAAATAAGGTGAAGATTAAGATAATGTTTTGCCTACCTAGAACATTTATGATATTTCTTACCCAAAAGAATCATAGTAATGTTACTTGATACCATAGTCGATGGCTTTTCTCAAACACATTTTTTAGCTAGACATACATTTACTGTAAGGTCAAAGTCAGGTGAGGTCAAAGTTCAAATCCATTGAAACAAATCATAGAACAGTTGTATTCAGGACGTAATATATCCTTCCTGTCTTTGTTCTTCAAAGTTAGACAACAGTTTGGGGTCAGTGGTGTAGACACTCGTCTTAATTTCCTTACAGTCTACGTTTGTTTTTAGTACACCAGAGACATTTAATAGTAACTGGTAGAAACAGACCAGGTGCTGTTTTAAGAAAAATAATTACAGTCAGCAAGGAACTGTTAAGGGAATCAATACTTCTGACAAGGCACATTTTTGTGGTGATCATTCATTTCTGTTCTAAATGAGACCAATTATCTCATTTATTCCTTGTTCATGAAATATTCTCTTTGATCAAACTTAAAAAGTCAGTGTTATGAAAAATAATTAAAGCCTCCCATCAGAGTGTTTCAATAAAGACTGAAGTGAAAGAAAACCTGTTTTATACTTATTTATAGCTAAACACTTTTGTTTGTGTTTATGTGTCCTGGTACCTTGTTAGTGAGGACATTTAGGTTTGTGTGTATGTGTAGTGGGACCTTGTTAGTGAGGACACTTTGGTTTGTGTGTATGTGTAGTGGGACCTTGTTAGTGAGGACACTGGTTTGTGTGTATGTGTAGTGGGACCTTGTTAGTGAGGACACTGGTTTGTGTGTATGTGTAGTGGGACCTTGTTAGTGAGGACACTGGTTTGTGTGTATGTGTAGTGGGACCTTGTTAGTGAGGACACTTTGGTTTGTGTGTATGTGTAGTGGGACCTTGTTAGTGAGGACACTGGTTTGTGTGTATGTGTAGTGGGACCTTGTTAGTGAGGACACTGGTTTGTGTGTATGTGTAGTGGGACCTTGTTAGTGAGGACATTTAGGCTTGTGTGTATGTGTAGTGGGACCTTGTTAGTGAAGACACTGTTTTGTGTGTATGTGTAGTGGGACCTTGTTAGTGAGGACACTGGTTTGTGTGTATGTGTATAGGGACTTTGTTAGTGAGGACACTGGTTTGTGTGAATGTGTAGTTGGACCTTGTTAGTATGGACACTTTAGTTTGTGTGTATGTGTAGTGGGACCTTGTTAGTGAGGACACTGGTTTGTGTGTATGTGTAGTGGGACCTTGTTAGTGAGGACATTTAGGTTTGTGTGTATGTGTAGTGGGACCTTGTTAGTGAGGACACTTTGGTTTGTATGTATGTGTAGTGGGACCTTGTTAGTGAGGACACTTTGGTTTGTGTGTATGTGTATTGGGACCTTGGTAGTGAGGACACTGGTTTGTGTGTATGTGTATAGGGACTTTGTTAGTGAGGACACTGGTTTGTGTGTATGTGTATAGGGACCTTGTTAGTGAGGACACTGGTTTGTATGTATATGTAGTGGGACCTTGTTAGTGAGGACACTGGTTTGTGTGTATGTGTAGTGGGATCTTGTTAGTGAGGACGCTGGTTTGTGTGTATGTGTAGTGGGACCTTGTTAGTGAGGACACTGGTTTGTGTGTATGTGTATAGGGACTTTGTTAGTGAGGACACTGGTTTGTGTGTATGTGTATAGGGACTTTGTTAGTGTTGACATTTTGGTTTGTATGTATATGTAGTGGGACCTTGTTATTAGCTGCACTTGACAGAATATTTGTCAGGATGGTCTGATCCAGAATTGATGTGTTACAGTGTAAGATGAAGATTAGCTTGTGCTTGAAATCACAATAAAAATTGAAATTAATTCTTGTAGCAGAAAGTGTCAGTGACTTTAATCGGGGGTCAGGGTAAATAGGCACAACTTACATCAACCCACTTTCTCACTTACAAGGTTTTAATTTACAAAATACACAGTGAAAGCTCTCCCTACTTTACAGGGCAATGTACAGCATTCCTCTTTTCGATTTTTGTTATGGTAAATGTTCATGAATTTTGAATAGAATATTATTCTAGATTCATGAATAAAAATTCATATTTGAACAGTTATAACTCTATTCATGTTTTGTAAATCTAATCACAGAAGGGTAGGTGGAGGAGGGGATGTTATGATTGATTAATAGCTTGTATTTAGGTTTCATCTTGTAGCCAGTAAGGATTTTGTTTTTAGAACTTACTCATTGCTCAGCTCATAAGGAGATATATGTTCTACCCGTATTATATGTATTTCCAAATTTTTGATTATCAAAATTGATTTAGGAATATATATATATGTAACATACAGCAGTACTTGAACTTGATCTTGAAATAATCATGTTTTTCAAAAAGTTCAATATGATGAAATATTAATTACCATTTTGATAATGTATATCAGTAGTGTTTAATTTGTTTCAGTAAATTAAAGCATCTTGATATTAAATTTTTGATTTCATTTTTTTAATAAACCCAATGAGTGATTTAATGGTTTCAATTGCCTGATTCAATCTGAGGAATTTCTGTATAGTTGAGAACTGTAGAGATTATAAAAGCTTGAGAGGCCTGACTTAAGTACTAATGAATTAGAAAAGAGATTGCATAGTTTGATGTTTGTTTTTTAGGGTATTTACCACCCGAGTGTATTTACCAAGGTGGTTGTTTGTTCAGGTGATGGCGGTATTTAAAGGGAATTTACCTGCCCCGGCTAGTGACAAGACATTAGATCATACACATACCTGACTAATCAATAACGAGAATAAGTCTGAATACACAGTGTGTTATAATAGTATTGCTACCCTGTTACTGTCGGTGGACAGGAACCAGCTAGACCACGCTGTGCTTTAAACTTTCTTTATTTTGTCTGGGGTGTCTGATGAATGCTATCTCTCAAATCTGTCCATGTGAAATATATATATATATGTAAGGATATTTGTTCCAGGTAAGTGATTTATTTATCGCTATATATCCGTAGACTGGCTCCACATGAAATGAGACTTTCGTTATTTATAGAATATAATTTCTTGAATTACCTGTTTAAGGACCTGTAATATCAGTGGAGGTATTACACTGGTGTTACAGTATAGAAATAGTTCACTATTAAAATGGTGTATTATGAGCAATATTGTTAGTAAATGGTATTATCATAATTATCAAACATTTCTTGGGATTTTTGTCAGTTCATCTGACCCAAAGGTCCCAGATGACCTCTTGCCATTGCGCTTTGTCTGTCGTTGTGCAATGTCCGCCATTCGCTTTTCTTTAAACCCTAGCGTACTCTTCTTTCATACCTGGATGGATTTAACTAAATTTGGTCTGATGCATCATTGGATGAGGATAATCATTTCTGAAATTCAGAATTTTGATTCAACCCCTAGGGGTTGAGGGATGTGGGGGTCAAAAGGGGGAGGTTCCGAAATTAGATTAAAAACTCTACCCCTCCTTTCTGCTTAGGTAGATTTCAACAAGCTTTTGCCTGATTTATCAGTTAGGGTAGGCAATTATTTTATTAGAAATTTGATTCGACCACTAGGGACTTGGGGGCGGGGCTCCAAAAGGGAAAATAAGACCATATTTTGCTTCAAAACACTACTACTTTTTAATGCTTTAATGTATTTCAACAAAAATTTGGTCTGAATCATCATTGATAGTCGGGAATCATTTCTTAAATTCAGAAATTTTTATTCGACCACTAGTGACTTTAGGGCAGGTTCTAAAAAGGAAAATAAGACAATGACAGGTAGAAGCTGTTAAAAACTATAAAAATATATCTACGATGTTTTCCAGATTATAAGTTGTGGCTTTTTCTCTTGGCAATCAGGGTGTGCAGCTTATATGTGACGAAAAAAAAATGGCAGGAATAAGAAAAAAAATGAAATTGATCATATTCTGGTGCAGTATATCTATATTTTTTGCTTAGAATTAACTCACAAATTTACATTTATTAGCCCACCATCTATCTAATAGATGGTGGGTTATTCAAATCGCCCTGCGTCGGTGGTCCGTCGTCCGTCCGTCCATCCGTCCGTAAACAATTCTTGTTACCGCTATTTCTGGAAAAGTACTGGATGGATCTTTCTCAAATTTCATATGCAGTTTTCCCTTGGTCCCTAGTTGTGCATTGTACCTTTTTTGGACTGATTCGAATTCAAGATGGCCGACAGGTGGCCATCTTGGGTTTTGGAAGTAAAAGTTTGTTACCGCTATTTCTGAGCAAGCACTGGATGGATCTTCCTCAAATTTCATTTGCAGTTTCCCCTTGGTCCCTAGTTGTGCATTGTACCTTTTTGGCTGACAGGCAGCCATCTTTGATTTTGGAAGTAAAAGTTTGTTACTGCTATTTCTTGGAAAGTACTGGATGGATCTTTCTCAAATTTCATATGCAGTTTCCCCTTAGTTCCTAGTTGTACATTGTACCTTTTTTGGACTGATTCGAATTCAAGATGGCCAACAGGTGGCCATCTTGGATTTTGGATGTAAAAGTTTGTTACTGCTATTTCTTGAAAAGTACTGGATGGATCTTTCTCAAATTTCATATGCAGGTTCCCCTTGGTCCCTAGTTGTGCATTGTACCTTTTTTGGACTGATTCGAATTCAAGATGGCAGACAGGTGGCCATCTTGGATTTTGGATGTAAAAGTTTGTTACCGCTATTTCTTGGAAAGTACTGGATGGATCTTTCTCAAATTTCATATGCAGTTTCCCCTTGGTCCCTAGTTGTGCATTGTACCTTTTTTGGACTGATTCGAATTCAAGATGGCAGACAGGCGGCCATCTTGGATTTTGAATGTAAAAGTTTGTTATCGCTATTTCTTGGAAAGTACTGGATGGATCTTTCTCAAATTTCATATGCAGGTTCCCTTTGGTTCCAAGTTGTGCATTATACCTTTTTGGACTGATCAGAAATCAAGATGGCTGACAGGCAGCCATCTTGGATTTTGAGAGTAAAATCTTGTTACTGCTATATTTGTGGAAGTACTGGATGGATCCTTCTGATATTTCATAGATATTGGTTTCCCTTGGTCCCTAGTTGTGCATTGTACCTTTTTTGGACTGATTTGAAATCAAGGTGGCCCACAGGCAGCCATCTTGGATGTCGACAGTAATACAGCACAAGCATATTGTCCATTATCCACCTGTAACTGACTGCTATCTAATAATACTTTCAAATGATATTTGCTAATAGGTGCTTAATAAAAATATCTTGTGCCATCATTGAGTATATTCAATGAAGACCAGTTCATGAACATTTGCAACACCTGTAACAAACAAAAAAAATAAACAAATCTTCAAGAACTGAAAAAAGATCCTCAAATGGTGGGCGCCAAGATCCCTCTGGGATCTCTTGTTTATTATCTTTATGTTTTAGAATGATCACAGACATACTGCCTACCTATTTATTTGAAAAGCTTAGATTGTTACATTTGTCATATCCATATTAAGGAAGGAAAAAAATAGCAATCAATATAAGTATGAAAAACAGAAGGTAACATACAATTTGAAAAAATGTAAATAAGCCCACCATCCAGAGATTACTGTAGCTCTACACCAACTTTTCCATACAGTAACTATGTTTGCTTAATTTAAAGCTGATTGACACCTGATTTGACCGTACCTGTACACACAGGTATATAGATAATATTGAGAGCTAATCATGATTGACACCTGATCCATTGCATACCTGTATACACAGGTATATAAATGATATTGGAATGTCACAAGTGTATCGCTGAGAGCAGAGAATTGAAGCTTATATGAATATGGCTCCTGCAGGTGGCAGTTCATCATATGGACTGAAATTCATTACATGTACCTGACAGTTTAAAGATGTGTTACACCTAGTCGAACCATACTGTTAAGATAATATTGAAACTAGATCTATTAATAACTTGCAAATGTGAGCTGTTTTGACACTATTCTATCAGAATGTTAAAAAAAAAAAAATGGAGGTATGTGCTGGTATGTAAACTCCTACCAGGTGTTCCCTTTTGGGTTTTCGGTGTTGCTGGTGTGAAGACTCCAGGCGTTCCCTGTTTGAGTTTTGATGTCGCTGTTTCAATGTTGCTGGTATGAAGACTCCAGGTGTTCCCTGTTTGGGTTTTGATGTTGCTGTTTGTGGTATGAAGACTCCAGGTGTTCCCTGTTTGGGTTTTGGTGTTGCTGGTGTGTTGGATGTTGCTAGTGTGAAGACTCCATGTGTTCCCATTTTGATTTTTTGTATGTTGTTGGTGTGGTGGATGTTGTTATTGTGAAGACACCAGGTGTTCCCTGTTTGGGTTTTGGTGTTGCTGGTGTGTTGGATGTTGTTGTTGTGAAGACTCCAGGTGTTCCCTGTTTGGGTTTTGGTGTTGCTGGTGTGTTGGATGTTGCTGGTGTGAAGACTCCAGGTGTTCCCATTTTGATTTTTTGTATGTTGTTGGTGTGGTGGATGTTGTTATTTTGAAGACTCCAGGTGTTCCCTATTTGGGTTTTCGGTGTTGCTGGTGTGAAGACTCCAGGTGTTCCCTGTTTGAGTTTTGATGTTGCTGGTATGAAGCCTCCAGGTGTTTCCTGTTTGGGTTTTCGGTGTTACTGGTATGAAGACTCCAGGTGTTCCCTGTTTGGGTTTTCAATGTTGCTGGTATGAAGACTCCAGGTGTTCCCTGTTTGGGTTTTGATGTTGCTAGTTGTGGTATGAAGACTCCAGGTGTTCCCTGTTTGGGTTTTGGTGTTGCTGGTGTGTTGGATGTTGCTGGTGTGAAGACTCCAGGTGTTCCCTGTTTTGTTTTTTTGTATGTTGTTGGTGTGGTGGATATTGTTATTTTGAAGACTCCTGATGTTCCCTGTTTGGGTTTTCGATGTTGCTGGTGTGAAGACTCCAGGTGTTCCCTGTTTGAGTTTTCGATGTTGCTGGTGTGAAGACTCCAGGTGTTCCCTGTTTGGGTTTTCGATGTTGCTGGTGTGAAGACTCCAGGTGTTCCCTGTTTGGGTTTTCGATGTTGCTGGTGTGAAGACTCCAGGTGTTCCCTGTTTGTGTTTTCGATGTTGCTGGTGTGAAGACTCCAGGTGTTCCCATTTTGATTTTTTGTATGTTGTTGGTGTGGTGGATGTTGTTATTTTGAAGACTCCAGATGTTCCCTGTTTGGGTTTTCGATGTTGCTGGTGTGAAGACTCCAGATGTTCCCATTTTGATTTTTTGTATGTTGTTGGTGTGGTGGATGTTGTTATTTTGAAGACTCCAAGTGTTCCCTGTTTAGGTTTTGGTGTTGCTGGTGTGTTGGATGTTGTTATTGTGAAGACTCCAGGTGTTCCCATTTTGATTTTTTGTATGTTGTTGGTGTGGTGGATGTTGTTATTGTGAAGACTCCAGGTGTTCCCCTTTCATCCCTTTTGGGTTTCCAGTGTTGAGGTTGTTTTAGATTGACATGAAATGAGGTTTATCTGTTTTGAGTTGTTGTTATTCTCTGCCGCTTACTTGATCTCGATAAAAATGAGGATGTTTGTTTTAGAGGAAATACGTCCATCGTCATAACATTATATACAGTTTGTCAGGGAAATAGGAGATTGGTTTGTTATACTGTGTAATTACAAGACATTGAATCTGTGTTTGATATGATCTAGTCATCACAAAGGGGAATTATATTTAAAGTGTGTTCAACTCTGCCTGCTTTATAAGCTCTCCAGTAATAAATAATTGATAAATATCTTATTAAAGTAATTATCAAATAAAACTTATATATAAATGATAAGTGACTTTATGCTTGAATTTTTATTTATTTGATATACAATATTCCCCAATTCTACTGCCACCCTCTGTACTGTGCCATTTATGGCGCTATAAACAGGGGTGACAATTCAACAGGGTTTCAGTATAACAGTAGATGTCACATCTCATGTGCATTGTAATGTTGATATTAACAAGGGCATTATGGCGGGGTGGGGTGGGGGGGGGGGGGGGGGGGGTGGGGGGCAGGGGGGGGGGGGGGTATAGGTGGCGATTGCATCACAGAATAGCATACAGGAGGCCCCATTGCATAGATTTAAGTGTCTTGCCAATGTTCTTCCAACTGAGCCAATGTGTTGCCCCCTTTTGCATTTCAGATACATAGCCATTTTTCTACAGAAAACATATGATTACAGAAAAAAAGAAAAACCATAAGTAGCTTTCAGTTTGTTACATGCAGTATTCAGAAATAAAACGTGATCAACAGTCTTAAATATTAAAACACAACAGATTAAGAGACTTGACTGAAACATCTCAGATCCCCACCAAAGTTTTCTGATTAATCTTAGGGCTGGTATTATCTAAGTTGTTCCTTGGAATTATGTATTAAATATTGATGTTTATGTTGAACCTACCAGGTATGTACATGTTTAAATTATAGACTGTTGCCAGTTCTGTCAGACTGATTTGTCTTATACTATGTACCTGCATTTTTCTTTAGAACTGGCAAACCAGGAGAGGTAGTTCTCTTGTCTCTGCAGATGTGATCTTTAGGAAAATGTGTGTTTGCATGATACTAGCAAGACAGTTGTCACTAAACGTAGTCGACAGCTGTTCAACTTGTAGCAGCCGTTTGTGGCAAACTCATTTGATAATGTTAAGTTTTATGTCACAACTTTAGTAGCTAAACATAAACTTTTGTCCCAATAACATGAGTGTTGCTAGATTATAGATGTATGAAATGTTAAATTATTTCCCATTATTACTTATGATATTAGCCATAAAAAGTATTGTAACATTATAGATATATGAAATTATTGAATATCTTAATCGATGTTGTATTGTGATTAGGATGTGTACAATCCCAACATTATTGTTATACATACTGTAGAATTTTATATATATTACCCAAATGTGATACGTGTATAGATAACACAGATATGCATCATTGTGACCAAGACTACATTATACCAGTTAAGTATTCCGCGACCGGTTTTAAAAAAGCCAACATACGACATAAATTTTCTCTTTTTTTTTTTCACCAGGACAACATTAATGTTTACCTGCAGACGTGCAGGAACAGCTTTCAATTGACTGAGGCTCACCTGTTCGACTGCACAGACCTAGAAGATCTATCCCAGCGGGCTATATCAGAGTGAGTTCTCTAATATCTCGTGTTGAAACAACTGTCATTTGAGACATTCTTGTTGATTTTGCTGCCACTTGAGTCATTCTCGTCGATTTTAGCAAACCATTTTTATATATTCTGATTAATTTTGGAATATTTTACTTTATATATAAATGCATGCTAATGTAGATACAGGAACAGGTCCAGCTTTTCTTGTGTTGGTGATATGATCAAGCTTGTGTTGGTGTGAGCAACTTAGTAAGAGAAAATGTTCTAGTGTCAAGGTCAAGGTCACTCCTTGTGTAACACAATTTAAAGAAAGTGTTTATCTTCTCCTTTTTTTTCATTTACAGAAAATCTTTTCATAGATTTTGTCTCGGATCAAGGTCACTTTTACTGTTTATAGAAATATCTGTGTAAGTCTTTAGCAACTGTCTTCTCTGTCAGAGATTGTGGTTGATAGATACTGGTTTTACTATTAATATCAACAGTGTTGTAGCCAACAAACATATGCTGGGACTTGAAAAGTTAGTTTAGTTTTACCAATATTCTTTAGCCCTATGATGATACTGTTCATAGTAGAAGTAGAATGTTGGAAGAAAGATGAGAAATTGATTATCTTATGTTGATTACATTGTATTCCCCCGTTTAAATCCATGAAATCTTTCTTCTCCTAAAACAAACGATAAATGTATGAATAATTAAACATCTCCCAAGGATCAGTTTATCAGCGCCATACTCTGGGAATCGCTAATTGTATGTCTACGGCGGCCAGTGTTGGGACGTTATCAGATGTTGATTCAGGGATTGTCACCTTGGGAAAAAAAGGTTTGACTTTGATGCACAGACCAGTGTAAAAGGTCAAAGTTCAGTATATTGTAATCAACCAATAACATGTACAATTGTACACATGTAAATACAATATGTCAGAAGGTGCATTGCTATACAAAGTTTATGTTACCTTGACAACCAATTATTTTGGAAAAGAGAAGGATATAATTGATGCACAGTGTATCAATGACTGACAATTGTACTTTCAGACATGTGAGAGAAGGATGAAACTACAAATTTAAAATTTGTTTAAATTTCTAACGTTGACTTTTCCTGTTTATCACAGTCCAGGTGTTTGAATCATTTGAATATATAAATCAAGAAACTAACTATCAGTATTTTTCTGCAGGCTTAGTCTGCAATGTAAACCCCACTGGTTTCATTCTACATGAGTAGTTTGGAGTTCTTAACCAATATTTTTAATCGTCATCGTGCGCAGTCCGCCGTGAGTCGTGTGTAAAGTTTTTCTTTAAAGTCTGATTCCTCTTTCCTACCTGGATGGATTTGAACCAAATTTGTCAGATGCATCATTGAGATTAGAGAATCATTTTTGGTCTTCAGAAAATTTATTTGACCCCTAGGGACTTGGGGGCAGGGCCAAAAATAGGAATGTTAGTCAATATTTTGCTTCAAAATGCTACTCTTTCTTAATGCTTGGATGAACTTCAACTAGATTTAGTCCAGAATATCATGGACATTGGGAAATCATTTCTTCAATTCAGAAAGTTGATTCAACTCTTAATTAATAGGAATGACAATTATCTGCTTGAAAGGTCACAGGGGTCAAATATGTTAAAATCTTTAAATGGCTTTTTCTCAATAACCAAAAGGCCCAGAGTGCTGATATTGGACCAACATTCAAGGTCACAGGGGTCAAATATGTTAAAATCTTTAAATGGCTTTTTCTCAATAACCAAAAGGCCCAGAGTGCTGATATTGGACCAACTTTCAAGGTAACAGGAGTCAAATTTGTTGAAATGCTTAAGCAACTTCTTCTCAATAACCGAAAGGCCAAGGGTCTTGTTATTCGGCCTGTAGCTTGCTTTTTCAACAAGCAATACATTCTGAGTAATGGTAATTGTGTAATGCATGTATAAAGAATATGATGTCAAGTTTGCAGAAAATGTCTTGACGAACCAACAATGTCTTCTGTGTAAGCTGTAGAGAAGTTGAGCAATTTATTTAAGGCCTATTTGGCCTCTTTCATATATAGGTCTTTATAGTCAGACAACCGCAAAGGCCCATGGACCTCTTGTTTTCATCTTTCTGAAAGTTAACATGCAAAAATACTGCTGATGAACTTTCCTTGTTATCATATAGATATTGAGGGCGAGAGCAGTTTCACACACAATCTTAGAAAATGACTATATTTAGTACAAGTGAATGGATTTGAAGAAATTTCAGGAATGTTCATTTTGGCTTTTTTAAGTCTCCTGACACTAGTGGACAAAAGACCTGGAGAGTTTGTATCAGAGAGTGATTGTGTTACAGCCATTGAACATTGTAAAAGTCTCCCAGAAAAAAATTCAATAGTTTTAAAGGAGTAATGTTTAGCCTTGAGTGTTAAAGTCAGGTTTAGGTTTACTGAGTTGGTTTTGATAAATTTGATTCGGACACACTTACATATGATACATATTTTGAAATGCAAAGTAAAAACATGTTTGAATGGCATAGAATATCAAGTGTGTAGTGCAGGGCTATTGGCTTTGATCTGTTCTGCACTCACCATCAAAATAACACTTAAATGTAACAAATTCAGTGATTTTGAAGGTACCAATATCAAGTCCTAAATGACTAAAGCTCATCATGCTGTTCTGATCTTCCTGAAGAATGTTATGAAAACCTTCTAAATCTTTGACTTTAAAAAAATGCAATTTGGACTTTCCTGGCAAAAATATCCAACAAAAACAGGAAACATAAAAGGTTTTGAGGTCAATCATAATCTTTTTCTGAAAGATTTCAAAGAGGCATTGAGCTAAGCAACAAGGTATATAACTCTGCCTTGTTACTGTTGGCAGTTTTATAAAACACAAATCTCTACTTTATGTTATCAATGGGAAATTTTTTTAAAGCAGATACTGAATTGATTACAGAAGTGTCTTAAAGTCTTTTGATCATGTTACATCGCAGATACTAGTGGTTTTACATTAATTATACCTGCTTATCTGGTGTTGACATCGCCATGGTGACTACAGAATGGAGGGACAAAGATACAGAAAAGCATTACTGCTATTTCGAGATCTGATTTCAAGACATTGGCATTTTTTTTTTAAATCAAAAGACTCTCTCCTGTTCATTGATAAAGTGAAAAAAGATCAGACAACCTTGTGAATGATTTATTACCTTAACATAATCACCAGACATGTTTTATAGTATCAGACTGACAATTTGATATTCTGAATCAGTTGTAATTGGATCTACTATTTCGGGTAGTTCTCTGAAGAAAAATGGTGATTTGGTGATCATTTCACAGGAACTTTTCCTACAGTGTCATGTGATTAACCTAGATCTTAAAAACAGTTACAAGGTAACGATGGTGGTGGTTCTATATTCAAATCAAAACCAAATGATTTGGTAATCATCATGATGGTTGTATTAGAATTAGAATGATGACTGGGTAACCATGGTGATAGTTATCACCATCATGAAGGTTATATTGCTGATTTAGAACGATGACTGGGTAACCATGGTGATGGTTCTATTGCCAGACTAAAACAGTGACTATGTAACCATGATAATGGTTATTTTTCCAGATAAATCAATTATTAGGTAGCCATGTTGATAGTTTCGTTGCTGAATGAAAACAAGACAAGATAGTCATGGTGATAGTTCCAAGTCTGAAAAGAATTATTGAAATTGATTAGAATCATGCTATGATATATATTGGTGATTGTTTAGTGTAGCTGTGGTGATATTCTATGCCTGATTGAAATATAATCAGGTAACCATGGTGATAGTTTAGTGTTATCATAGCGAGATATATTCACAAGGTTAAAAGGCTATTCCTCCAAAGTTACTGAGGCAGTTTTCATGCATGTTTTACCTGAAAAGATTTAATTTCATGCAGACAAGGACAGGATATTAAGTATTTTGTCGTCATTAGTATGCAGAAAATAAAATCCCATTAAGAATATGTGGTATTATCCAACCATAAGTTTTAGTCTTGACTGAATTTAGTTATTGATGCATGCAGGCAGGATAAAAAGATACATTTATCTTCTTTGTTGATGTATATGCTAATAATCAACTTCCAATTATATTTCAAGTCTGCACCGATCTCGTCACAGTCAAGGTACATAGTTTACCGCAAATAAATTTCCACCAGGACACAGGCAGTTAACATATTTCATTTGCCCACACTAAGATTTGAAGTCAGAAAAACAAGTGTCTTTTTATTGAACTTGCGACAGTGAACTTTTCAAAAGATTTAAGATGATCGCACATTCCTGTAAAGTTGACTTACGTCACCATGCACATTCTCCTGACTTTTATTTGTGTACATGTACGGGGTGTGCTGAAAAGACTCATCGCATAGGCATGTCTTCAAAGTGCTTTTACTGTTCATTTTACATATCAACCAGGAAATGGTTTTTAAAAGATCACGCTTAATGAATGAATTATTAACCTTAGTCAAGATTGCCTTGACAGATAACAAGCTTTGTTAAAAGTACCATCTGTCAACAGGAGGTCTGATTTATGATATAATACAGGGAGAAGATAGAAGTAACCATTGTCAATCAACACAAAAGTGAAAATACTTAAATGCAAAAAAAAAAAAACAGGAGAAAAATAATAATACTTAGTAAACTTATATATTTTCAGACTAGATTGAATTTAATTATTATGAAACTTATCATTCAGGCAATGTTATTGGTAATCAGGTATTTTACAAGTTCAATACGAGAAGATTATTTAGGTCAACAAAGAAACCCAAGATGGTTTCCTTGAATTTTATTTCTCTGAGCCAGTTTTAACTCTTCATATTTGAGCTTAGGTCGACTTTTTTTAAATTTTAAAATCTAAACTTATTTTTGAATGACGTGATTTGACTAAATTGATGTCGTGATCGCTTGTTCTTTGGAGTTGAGTATAATTATAAAAAATTCTATGTTGACAAATTGGCTAAACAGATTCTTCATGAAAATTGTAGAAGTCAATTCCAAAACAAACTTCAATGCATAAGTTAATGTCACTATTCTCAAATTTATTTTCACTGTTACGTTTAGAACCAGGGAACATGTACATGTTACAGGCCTTTTGTGCATGTTTGTTGTTCTACTTCTACCTCAGGAGAGAGGTTATGCTATTCAAAGGAAACTGTACTTGTTTAATTCTTTTCCTGTGTTTAGAAAGAGCAACTCACAAATATACAAATAAAACATGTACACTACATCTGGATTGGTTTGGTATCAGGATATCTCAGTCAGAGCCTAGACCTACATACACTAATGTGAAGATCTGAGGTACATGGTTTGATTCTGGATCCTGGCTGAGGCAGTTTGTGTTTTTCATGAAGCTGAGAAACAGAGACTTGTCTGTACTTACATGGTTGTGTCCTTGGGCAAGACATTATACCCTTATTGCTTTTGACAACATGCAATGGGTCTTCCGTATGTTGTTCATTGAAGAAGGACCAACTACTGCAACAAGACCTCTACCTCAAAATGACTCTGGCTGTATTACAGGGCAGTAAACCTAGCAAACAAGCAGATAATCTTAAAAATAATTGATAATTTGTAATAATATCAGAAATAGTGAAATCTTATAAATACTGGTTTCTTGTTTATCTTTGACTATTTCATCATTGATCAGCAAAGTCAGAATCTAAGGTCAGTTGATATTTTATGGAGTTTTAATGTGTAACGCCTTTTGAAGGAATGTACATAATACACTAAGGTAGCATACATCCTTAAGCCAAATTATTGTGAAATATTCATAGGATAGCATTTGATTTATGTTGTCGCCTATTATAACCTTGCCTCTAGATTATACACATGGTAGAAGAGAATGTCCGTAGCGTTTTGTTCCTTATCAAGACCGGACATTGGGTAGGGTCAGCACATTTTTCAGTGTCCAGGTGTACAAACGAGTTTATCAAAGACCTGTACAAGACCTTCATTTCCATGCTCTCTCCTCTCTTGTTGATTAATTACGGGAAAGATCTGAAGGATGTGTAACGTAGATTAGGAACAAAAACTTTAATCAAATAGTTTCTGTAGAATTTGAATCCATCAACAATACATTAGAAGACTTTGTAGGTCAGATGGTACTTTATACTGAACGATATTTGGTACGGAAAATTTATGTAAATTCTTTATGTTATTGATCAACCATGAGGGGGTCTAGTAAATAGAGAGTTCATGCCCTTTCAAGTTATGCAGTCTTTCGTTCTTCAGTTTGATGGTGATAATTGTTTACCTTTTCACCATTTTGAACCTGTTTACTGGTTTGGAGATTTACTATGTTATAAAGAGCTGCCAGAAGAAATTTTCAAGATATCTCCTTTTCTTATTAAAGATTTTTTGAACAGGAATTATGGTTGTATATTACTTAAAGCTACTGGTTTTAATATGATGGTACTCACAAACTCATTCAATAGATACCCGTAGAATGGTAATTAAAAGAGCAGTGAAGATTTTAAGTCTTTGATTTTAACATTACTAGTAGACTGATATTTTTACGTGAAATTCTTCCTCATCACAACTCGATTACCAACGACTGAAATTTCATGGTCTGCAGTTTAATTTTTGTGTTATTTCATTATGTATATGGCTGAATTTATTTTGAAAATTGTTAAACATTTTTTTTCAAATATTAAGAGAGATTTTATATTGTAGTGAGGGATAGAAATATTAAGGATAAGGAGGTGTTGAGATAAATAATAAACTTAATGAAGTGATGAACATATTGAAGGGAATTTATGAAGCTTTTCATGGTGAAGACTTAAATAGTCATGTTTAATGCCAAATGGGTCACTGAATGGCTTTACAATGTAAATTGGGCTTTTGTCACTTGAAAAGATTATGTTTATCAAAATTTACAAAGCAGCAATTGAAATATCTATTATTACAATGAAAAATATTTAAACGTCAAAGGATACAATTATTTATTTCTGTTTTGTATGACTGCGTGAAGGACATTAAATCTATCTATTGTGAAATTGAATTACTTTAAACATCATGTCATCTATCAGACACACTGTGGCTTGTGATAGGCTTTAAATACGAGATTTGTTTGATAATTAAATAATTGAGATTCCGATGATCATGCAGAACAATTTACAAGGTCTAGCGGTGTTGAGTGTAAAACAGACCGCTGGGGATGTGCATGGATTCTTTGTCTGGTTGCTTTCAAAGTTGTCATTACATGATAATAAGCATTACAACAGATTATTATAACACTGAATGTCAAGGACTGTTTTCTGTTTCAGGAATTTCTTGGTGTAATATTACGTTCAAACAAATTCCAAGTGTGGCTAATCTAGCTGTTTACCATTTTCAACCTAATTTTCAACCTAAAAAGTAACCCTGGTCCTTTTAGGTAAACAGTATACTGTATACTGGGAAATTTTCACCACAGTTGAACTTTTTTCCTTTTTATGCATGAAAAGGGAGGGTATATTTTAAATGGAGTGAAACTATGTTACACTTTTTATGTTAATCCTTGTATATTTTCCTCAGAGGATTAAATGAATATGAGGCAAATTTGTGTATAGTGGTACAACGGCGAAAATATCATGATATGCGGTATATCCTTTAGTAGGGCCGGGGGCGTTAATACCTAAATTCTATGTATATTTTAATACTTGTTTATATGCATGTTTATCTTTACTGCGATAAGCTTGGCAGGATGGATGTGAGGGAAGGGTGCAATGCATAACTGTTGACTTATCTCAGAGTACGGGGGTATGTTTATTACATGACATTGCTACCCTAACAACATGCTATATGGATATGGGCGGGCTTAATACCCAATGAATAGGTCAAAACACTGGAAGTCGAAGGCTTTTATGTCTTTGAGCATTAGTACAACTTCAGTTTTTATTTTAAATTTCCCAAAGTTTTAAAGACAGTTTATTTACTGCAACAGTGCTTGATTTAGTGGTGATAATTTGTGAAAATTTGGGGGGAAAAAATGGCTAAACACAGTAGTAATATCGCTAGGAACAACAAAGTGAGTACCTAGGGTAATAGGGTTTTAAGAACATTACCTGGGTTGTACTGTTATTGACTGGTAAGCCTCAAGTATATCTGTTTCCTTTTAAAAACATTTTATGACATCAATCATGATCGCAACAAACAAACAAAAAATTCACCATCATGAAAACTGAATGTACCTTCCTTTGATGTGGGTAATTCGAAACTTGTTGTTTTATATTGTACATGTAGCCACAAAGTTTTTAGTCATGAATTTATCATGAGATGTGGGGTTTTGTTTGGGCAGTTTGCACTGTTGTGGTTTAAGGCATGGTATTGTCTAAAGATCAACCTGTAGTAAGCTTCCTCAGGGTAATTAACCTTGATATCAAGCATTTTTCATCTACATTTAAATTTTCCTATTTATCTTAATTATATTAACCTGGTAACTTTTCTCCGTCACAGTATTGACACTAACCATTTACTAATTCCTTGACAAGTATGACTAAAAGAGGGGTTACTGTAAAATGATACTTTATCTCATTTAACAAGAGATTTAGATATTTCTCCCCCCCCCTCCTTCCTTCAAAAAATGAAGTGGACAATCAACTCTCTTAACAGGCAAGATAGCCATCATATGGGCTAGGGTCAGAATGATTGTCATGGCAACGCTTTGGCAATTTATAAGTATATTGAGGGTTTAGATCCTGAAAATTATCCAGTGAAAGAATATGTGACATAACCATTATTGCTGTAATGCACAGTGTGATTTTTGTTTCATTTATCTTCCTTCGTAGTGTGTGTTATTTGCCTATTACATAATATGGATTTGTTTGATTTTTCCCCTTAAAGATCAATGCAACCATGCCTATTACAATTTTAATTTGTTACAGTTATTTTTCTTTCATATTTACCATATTTTCGGGCCTGTAAACCAGTCTGTAAACCAGTCTGTAAACCTGTAAACCAGCCTGTAAACCAGCCTGTAAACCAGCCTGTAAACCAGCCTGTAAACCAGTCTGTAAACCAGTCTGTAAACCAGCCTGTAAACCAGCCTGTAAACCAGTCTGTAAACCAGCCTGTAAACCAGCCTGTAAACCAGTCTGTAAACCAGTCTGTAAACCAGCCTGTAAACCAGCCTGTAAACCAGCCTGTAAACCAGTCTGTAAACTATGAGTATAAGTCGCAGGACTGGTTTTTAGTGATTTTTTTATTTGATCGACATATAAGACATACCGGAATATAAGCCACACCTTTCTTATGATGAGGACACCAATATGTTGACCAAAGTTCATTGATATAACAGACAACAGAAGCCAATTTATCAAGATTGTCCATGTGAACATTTAATGTAAGTTTGTAAAGGAATCACACACAGATAATCCTTTATTTCATTGACATGTTTCAAAAATGTGAAATAGCAATTATAAAATCTCCAAAGGTTGTCTACACACAGAAATAGGGCCAGACATTATGTACAGTTTACTAAACAATATCTCCATCGGTGTCTGTACTATTAAAAATTAGCTAAGGCCCTTGCATGCTGACAAAATTCTTATAGTCTCATATTATTTCATGTAATTTACAGGAAGCCATTCTCATTGTAAAGAAGCATGGTGGTTGTTCTAGAATTTGACCCAATGACCTATTGATCCCAGGATGCAACAGGTTATCATTTACTTCCGCTATGGCTTCTGAAGCCACCATGAAAGTTCAGAAGACGTTATTGTGATTTATATTAAAAGATATGATTAATTAAATCCATGGGAATGTTATTGTTATATCAATCTTAAAATCATCCTGTATATGATTGCAAATGACGGCTCTAGACAATGGTACTGATGTCTCATACTGGTGCACTGGTATCCTTGGTTTAAATCACAATTTTTTATGTCTTTCTGGACGGATGAATTGTTACAGCTACCAAAGTTATCAGGGTACAAGGTCACGCAGGTCAATAGTGCTTGTGATACACTTCGACAAAATGGCGGTTCGGAAATACATAACAGTCTTGAACCGATGTCCAGACAGTATGCTTCATTTAGTTTTGTTTTTTTTTACTTGCCGATTTTTTTTTCATCCACACATAAACCACACCTGCGTATAAGCTGCATGCCTGACTGCCAAGGAAAACAGCCGAGGCTTATAACCTCGAAAATATGGTATGCTCTGTGAGCATGAAATTTTGTCCTAGCAATATCAACAAATGGGATTTCCACTGCGCATACAACATGAACTGTCATTGATGTTATGATTTGGCAAAGCAATCAAAATACTTAAGATATAGTGAATATTTCTTTTATATACAAAAATGTCATTTTGATGTTGATCTTGGCAGGATCTATTTGAAACATTGTTCCTGTAATCACCTTATATGTGCAATATTTCTTTCTTGTCTCTTGGAAATCATAGAATGTAACGATCCTGAGAGATCGGCACTCATTTTTGGAGATTAAATGACCAATCAATATTTGATGATTAAGTGATTGACGAGAACAATATTGTAAATCTAAACCACTAAATCATTAACCTACAGGGTCTACATGGTAATGTTTGTCTTCAGGTTGGCCCCTTTGTCAGCAGTGTAATTCAGTTTAATATGCTATTTAGGTCTAGTAATGTTTCAGTAAAATTTGTGATCTTTGTATCATCTATTTAAAAAACCTTTAATTTCTGGTTCAAAGATTTGTGTAGAAGTGTGAACATTTTATATAACATCTTCTTCAGAGTCTCAATTTCATTTGACGAGATAGTTTATTTTACTTTCTGTTTAAATCAGTTATGAAAATATCATTAACATTACCACATTTTGATGTTAAACTAACAGTTCTTGGTCTCAGTATAAGTGATGCTGTCCTACTCAAATTCTAAAAATTAGTTTGTAGAGAAATATTTGCAGAAAAAACTAATATTTTTGTGTAGAATATAGAAGGTAATTGTTATGAACTGAATAACATGAATATTTTTTTATTTGTTGATTTTAAGATTACCAGATTAGAAGATCAGAGATCTGTGCCACAATTAAAGAAGCCTAGTCAGCTTTTGATGCAAAAAATGTTACCTGATATACTTTCAAAAAAAAAGGGAAAATAAATAAAAAACTAGAAATGAAATGGAATGATAGAAATAATTTTTTAAGGATTCATTTTTATAATTCACACATTGAAAATGCTAATGACTTCTAAGTCCTCACTGCAAATGATTGTATAGGTATGCCCCAATTTAAGCATAACATACAACTGATACAGCTTTAGTTGCATGATGACCTCAATACCGTAGTTAACACAAGAAGTCTTGTAAAATCATGAATGTTCGTAGGTGATTTATTTTTAGGTCACCTGAGACAAAGTCTGTTCCCTTTTGTTGTGCATTGTAAACTTTTAACATTTTCAACTTCTTCTGGAAAACTCCTGAACTGATTTTAATGAAATTTTACAAAAATCTTTCATGACTTAAGGCACACCAAAATTGTAAAGTATATGGTCCCCAACTCCCAGGGGCCTGAGGGGCAGAGTCAAAAATGGGTCAAATTGATAGAAATTTCAAAAATCTTCTTCTCAAATCCAAGGTATGGTTGAATCAAGTACTCTTCATGGATAGAAAAAGCCTATAGATGCTTTGCCAAAATTGTAAATTTCATGAACCCAGGGTCTCACATGTCCCATAGGGGAAGGGGGTAAAATTTACATATACACACAAGAAGTGACCTTAATGTCCATGGAGAAAGTCCACATTCTTAAACCTTTTCCTATTTGATTTAGAAATCAAACTTTGTTTGGTAATTAGTAAAAGTCATTTGAATACTTATATCTACAATGCCATGTACACTGTATTGTCAAATTCCAGAATTTTGTGTTTCCAGAATTCACTTGATAATTTGTAGAAGAAACGATCTCACACTGTTTATCAGTTCAAGTAATGGATATAAAACAAAAACTTCCTTCATTCATCATAATTTTGTCCGCAGTATATCACAAAAAAGCTGTATGACGTATCAACATAAAACCTTGTAGGTAGATAGATCACAGCAGGAGTGTAGTGTGCATGAATTAGGAGTTATTAAAACTTGGTGTATACATTGGTCATACAGAGAGAATTTGCAGTATATCATATTCAAGGCCTAAAACTTCTTAATTACAGAATTATTGCCCTTTGTTTAAATTTTGTGTCCATTAAAGTAATTTTCAGGAAGAGTTCATCAGTGTCACCGATACTCTTGTTTGTTACAGTCAGATCATGAATTCAGTGTTTGAAACTTCTATAGAAATTCTTTTGTAGAGTAATACTGTTATTTGATATACTAATAACAAATGTTGATAGACAATATAACACTGGTAACAAATGTTGATAGACAATATAACACTGGTAACAAATGTTGATAGACAATATAATACTAATAACAAATGTTGATAGACAATATAAAACTAATAACAAATGTTGATAGACAATATAATACTAATAACAAATGTTGATAGACAATATACCACTGGTAACATATGTTGATAGACAATATAACACTAATAACATATGTTGATAGACAATTTACCACTAATAACATATGTTGATAGACAATATAACACTGGTAACAAATGTTGATAGACAATATAACACTGGTAACATATGTTGATAGACAATATAACACTGGTAACAAATGTTGATAGACAATATAACACTGGTAACAAATGTTGATAGACAATATAACACTGGTAACATATGTTGATAGACAATATAACACTGGTAACAAATGTTGATAGACAATATAACACTGGTAACATATGTTGATAGACAATATAAACAAAAACTGTTTCAATATAACACTCATAATTTGATAGACAATATAACACTGGTAACAAATGTTGTAGACAATATAACACTGGTAACAAATGTTGATAGACAATATAACACTGGTAACATATGTTGATAGACAATATAACACTGGTAACAAATGTTGATAGACAATATAACACTGGTAACATATGTTGATAGACAATATAACACTGGTAACATATGTTGATAGACAATATAACACTGGTAACATATGTTGATAGGAGTTATAGACAATATAAAAACATATGTTGATGACAATATAACACTGGTAACAATGTTGATAGACAATATAACAGAGAGAATTTGATAGTATAACATAACATATGTTGATAGACAATATAACACTGGTAACATATGTTGATAGACAATATAACAGTAACAAATTATTGCAATATTTGGTAACATATTTGTAGACAATATAACACTGGTAACATATGTTGATAGACAATATAACACTGGTAACATATGTTGATAGACAATATAACACTGGTAACAAATGTTGATAGACAATATAACACTGGTAACATATGTTGATAGACAATATAACACTGGTAACATATGTTGATAGACAATATAACACTGGTAACAAATGTTGATAGACAATATAACACTGGTAACATATGTTGATAGACAATATAACACTGGTAACATATGTTGATAGACAATATAACACTGGTAACAAATGTTGATAGACAATATAACACTGGTAACATATGTTGATAGACAATATAACAGGTAATCATTCAGAAAGATGTTTTTCCTTATAAAAATGCCCCAGTTAGATATCCTTTACCCTTGAATTTTTACCTGAAGTTTAGACATAATTGATCTTAAAAACTCCTTTGTTATTCCTTGTATTAAATATACAAGTATACCATCGAGACACCTTAAGAAAGAGCAGTTTATGATGTGTTATTTGGTGTCAGGTGAAATTGTTAAAATGTCCATCTCTGAGGCTTGTTTTTTGATTGCATGCCATCTGCCGTATCACAAACCCATCACAATATGACACATTGAGACCTGCTGTAATTAATTAATTTTGTCTGGTTCTTTTTGGTGTTTGATATGATCTTGTAATAAATGAGCAGTCAATTACAGAGGTATTCCTAATGATGTACAACACCTTGTTAAGATGTCAAGAAATATTCATTGCTTATTATTACATACATGCCTTTCTCTAAATTATTCTGATTTCAAAATGTCATAATGATTCAAATGATTGATAATATGCAGATTAAGTTTTAAACAAGAATGCAGGATCTATGCAGGTTTTTTTTTCCTGGTGTCTCGTTTCATTTGTTCTATGTATAAAGCCTTTGATTTCCTGCTTAATATAGTTTCCTTATTTTAAGGTATTTATAATTGTTGTGACCTTTTCAGGGGGGGAAAAGTTTTTAAAATTTTTCCATTGCATTAAGCCCAAAGGACTTACGTGCAAACTGAGTTGAAGTCAGGGATGGGCTTATCACAGGATAATGCATAAACATACCTGAACAATAATGTATATGGATGGGCTTATTACAGGGTAAGAACAATGTAGCATCAGCTGGCATTTTTTGATAAAATTGCAATATATGTGGGTGGGCTTATTATTAGACATGGGGTTATTGCTGCATAAATGCAATAGATATGTAATGTTGCAGTCAATAATTTTGAAGAGAGTCAAAGTTCAAATCTCTTCAAGGAAGAAATGTTTGCTAAGGAAAAATGTTCAGGGTTAAAATCCTCTCTGCAGAAATATTTTTCATGAAATTGAAATAAATGAAAAATATGTTTCCTCACTTATAATTCTTTACTTAGCATCAGAAAAAATGTGGATACAATTTAGAACTCTCCATTGTCAGAGAGACAATACATCAGAGGGACCTGTCTACCTTAAATATTTGATGAGTTAAAATTTAGATATATGAAAGAAGAGAATGATTATATTAATTAGTAATTCATGTTTTAATTCACACTAGACTCATTATAAAGGTATGTCTGATAACGACATATTAAATCATTCACCTGTAACAGCTAAGTGAAGGTTGATTGCATGAGTAACCAGCATGCAAAACACGTCATGTTTACATCAGAAAATAGGGGGAGAGTAATTTGTCATAATTTAAATGTAAAAGCACGTCATTGGTGAAAATGTGTTTATTTATTTTATGAGCTCTCCTTGAAGACCCAATGGCTAAACAAATAGGAAGTACTCTCGTGATCAGAATACTGACGTTGGAAATACCTGCGGTTTTATAAACAACATTCCTGACAAGGTTGTATAAGGAAACACAAGGATTTAATATTGATTATAAATGTACAGATCATGTCTTAGTTTTACAAAATCATGTTCTTTTCAAATGAATCTTTTGATCATTATAATCTAACTAAAACCAAAGCTGTTATGTTATCTTGTATTTGTAAACATTCTATATATTAATATTGATTTAAAGTTTAACTGAAATAATCAATTGACAATTCGAGGTGTGAGGTATTAAAAATAAGCATGAAAAACTGCATGAATTGAAATTTTTTAAAATTCAGTGCCAGTTTTATAATATTCACATAGTCATTTGTTCTCAACAAATGGTAACTATAAGACACCAATAAAGGGTATTATATCCTTTTATTT
Organism: Ylistrum balloti; assembly: GCF_031769215.1. Lineage (NCBI taxonomy): Eukaryota > Metazoa > Mollusca > Bivalvia > Pectinida > Pectinidae > Ylistrum > Ylistrum balloti. Next base: position 1,347,062 of record NW_026781993.1, read on the forward strand.
TTAGTCAGCCATCATCAGATGGTGAGCTATTAAAATCTCCGTACATCAGTGGTCCATGGCCCGTCCGTAAACAATTTTTGTTTTCGTTATTTCTTGAGAAGTACTGGATGGATCTTTCAGATGTAGGTTTGCCTTGGTCCCTGGTTCTGCCTGTTTGATTTTGGGACTGATCAGAAAAACAAAATGGCGGACAGGTGGCCATCTTGGATTTTGTCTTAAAGAGTCTGTTATCACTATTTCTTGAGTACTACAACAAAGATCTTTTTCTCAAATTTTATGTATAGGTTCCTCATTGTCCCTAGTTGTGCCTGTATGATTTTGGAATTTTTGGTTTTTATTGATCAAAACAATAAAATGGTTGATAGGCAGCCATTTTGGATTTCGCCTGATAAAGATTATTATCCAAATTTCTTGGGAACTACTGAATGAATCTCTGATATTTCATCCGTATGTTTCCTTCGGTCTCTTCTTGAGTTCGTTTGATTTTTGGACTAATAAAAAAGTAACCCAAATGACTTTCAGACGACCGTCTTGGATTTGGCAGGAAAAGATTAACATTGCTATTTCTGAAAAGGAATGTTCAAATTTCTTATCATTAAGAGCAAATTCAGAAAAAAAGAGAAAGATCAAACTTTCAAAGAACAAATAAAAATCAAGCAATGATTGATGACAAGATTCCTCTAGGTCTCTTGTTTAGCGTACAAATCACCATAATTTTCGCATCTTTGTTTACATGTTGGGTCTATATAGACACAATAGTCTCGATGTAAAAAAATGCATCTCCAGAGACCCGTGTTTTTATATATGCACTTCCATTATCAATATAATAACCTGTTGGGATTTGTATATTGCTATTTGTACAATGAGTTATGCCCCTTTGCTAGAGATATTAATTGATGTCATGTTTTATTTTTTTCATTGGTTGTTTTGAAACTTTGGGTATCAGTTGATTGTATTTGGCTGTAAATAAAAAAAATTTAAAAACACAAGAGGATGGATTTACTAAAAGTATTGATATGAAGAATAGACTTTATATACACATATTCAGATTAACAGTTTCCACTTGAAAGGTTTTGTCAGTGCAGGCATATGAAACTTTGTCAACAGGAAACATGATTTCAATGTGAAATAATGCAATGAAATTTAGTCATATTATAGCATATTATAGTAGCAAAGTGCCAGTGATGTTGCTTAGCAACCTTATGGAAGGTTTTTCATTAAGAACTCTCATCTTCTTCCCCATAAAATGATCATTAAATAATAAATTTTCACTGGGGTTTTATTTTCAATCATAATTTATAGGTTCACTCAATCAACAAATTGATATGTCAACAAACTGTTAGAATTAGCATAAGTTGATTTACTGAGATATCCATATGAAATCACGGGTCCACAAAAAAGTGATTTTTTGAAAAATCCACAAAAATTGTCTGATTTTACATTCCTAGGAGGAGGTGGGATGAAAGAGGTATAACATTTAGTCTGAAACATATATATATGTTTAGACTAAATAAAGCAGACATTTAGTCAAAAGGTTTGTTATGTTTCAGGTTTACTGTCTCCATCTTTTGATAAAAGAACTGGGCCAAAAGACTCAGGAATGCCTAGTGATGGGCTATTTTTTGCTTATAAATGCTTTTATTTCCAGATTTTTTTTGATTGAGCACAAGCGATCATTGGTAAAATATATGCGAATGGTGCCTTCCGTGTTTTGCCACGCAACATGCCCAAGGCAAAGTCACTGCTGACATGGCCAACAAGGCAGACGCTTAGCACAAGATGATCGAAAATCAGAAGGTGGCTAAAGGGCATTATAGAATGTGGAATTCCTCAGTGCTAGTCAATACAGAATATAGTCTATATTAAAATTCACATTCAAATTATTGTCATATTTTAATAGATACAAGGAAATGACCGAACAAGATCAAAATACTTCTCGCATTCCAGTTATATAGGTAACATACTGTAAGGATAAGCGGTAAAATTGTGTCGTGTCAGCTGATTCTTACTAATGGTTGATTGTGATTTTCAGCCAGTGTCCCAACACTAGGGATGTCAGAGAGGCATTATAGTGTATAATGTTATAACATGTATTCAGAAAGATGTGTAGTTTATCCCTAACCCATAAGTTTGGATAAGGAGGTGCAAGGATTAGTTTCTGTCCAATCTCCAGTTAGTATATGATATGTTTGGAGCAAAAATGTTTTTAAATGAAATTGTATATGGTAGCCATTCTTTCTGTTTTTCTGATTTTAATCATTAAAATTGATTAAATCTGGGATTTAAAACATTTACAGAAAACTCCGCTGCCTTTGTCAGATTTTAAAAGAAGGATCAGTTACTAGATCTGTGTTACAGTTCAGTATAGGCGTTGTACAGTGTTAATCTAAACAATTTTATCATTGACCAATAAAACACATCTTCGTGTGCCGGTCTGATTGATGACTAAGAGGTGATCAAATTGATAGTAAAATGGCTGAAGATTGAGATATGAGAAAGGACGTATGTTATAGGTGTAGCCATACAATATATTTATATCTGTATATGTTTATAGAGTGCCTTGGGTTATGGCGATGTGACCGTCATTCAAACTGAGTAGACCAGACTTAAAAGAATGTCCTGATGGCTTATGACTGACCTTGGGTGAAGTGATGTATCAGATGCTCCCAACAATTAATCGAATCATCAGCTTTAATGTTTTTCCCTTTAGGTTAAGGTGAAGATTGACATACAGTACTTGTCATAGCAATTCAGACATTTTCATTTTGCCTCCGCAACAAAGAATGTGTTTGGGTGACAGATCGCGGTGATAAATCACTATCCGGATCCTTGAAAGCAGTGTCACCGTGGTTCTTGATGATGTGTGTTACGTGACTTTGTCACGAAAAATACACAATCATCAATTCACCGCAGACCATCAGGACTCTCAGTGATGCTGCCCTGATTAACCTGTGCTGACTCGGCGAGTTAAACTAATCAATCGATATATTTGGGTTACTTCCCTTCATCTACCATAAATGGGGAAAAGGGCTTGCTCGCTGAAAGTCCAAAAGCAGAGTAAAACCTTTTCTACAATTTATGGGTTTAGAAATGAGAAAGATTGTCTCCACTAACATGGACGACTCCAATGTCACCTCTACTTTACATTACATCCAGTTTTTTAGCCCACCATTATCAGATATTGGGCTATTCAAATCTCCCTTCATCTGTGATCCGTCACCCGTCTGTCCGTCCCTAAATGATTTTTGTTATTGATATCTCGTGAGAAGTACTGGATGGATCTTTCTCAAATTGCATATGTGTCGGTTTCCCTTGGTCCCTAGTTGTGCCTGTTGGATTTCAGGACTGATCAGAAAAACAAAATGGCTGACAGGCAGCCATCTTGGATTTTTCAATGAAGTTTGTTATCACTATTTCTTGAAAAGGACTGAATGGATCTGTCTGAAATTTCATATGTAGGTTCTCTTGGTCTCTAGTTGTTCCCATTTAATTTTAGGCCTGATCAGAAAAACAAAATGGCTGAGAGTTGGCCATCTTGGATTTTTTATTTGCAAGTTTGTTATTGCTATTTCTTGAGAAATACCCTATGGATCTTTCTGAACTTTCATATGCAGGTTCTGCTGGGTCCCTAGTTGTGCCAGTTATATTTTTTGTCTGATAAGGAAAACAAAATGGTTGACAGATGGTAATCTTGGATTTTGAATTTGCGAGTTTGTTATTGCTATTTCTTGAGAAATACTGCATAAATGTTTCATGTATAGGTTGTTATTGGTCCAGAGACCAAAAAGACCATAACTTTGATACATCGAGAAATTTGAATCATCAAAGTTCCATTCATAGAAGTTTTACTGTAAGTGTATACATTTACCAAATTTCTGTAATTGATAACTTAAAGTACAATTTGGTATGTCTTGAGTTTAAATCAGACTCACTTTGGAGTTTACTTTGTGATCTTGCCATTTTATTTGAGATCATGAAATGTTACAAACACATCTGTTGGATTTAGTTGTCAACTTTTGTTATGTAATGTCATTTGTTTTCTTGTTACATCACATCCCTTCTTCAAAATTAACAACTTCATTTCATAAGGGATTTTGATAAAGTCCCTACATAGGTCAGCTAAAATAGTATTCCCTGGATAATTCATATTTCAAAAATCAAAGGTCAAGGTTAAGTTCATTGTTATAATTTACTTGCTCTAAAAACCAGTTGTGTGATTTCATTGAAGGGATTGTAATCAAGCTTAATTAGGATGGGTAAGAGAATACCTCTGATTGGTTCAAGTTAAAAAATAACCCTAATTAGTCTGTAATCATACTGATTTCATAACAAATATAACAAATTATTTAGAAATTAATTTTCAGATTGATTCAGGAATAGGCTGTATGAACATTTTTATGTAGTACATACTGGTGTCTATATAGTTGTAGATCAGTTCAGCAAAGGAATATGTACAATTTTTTCTTTTAAAAAAATAATTTTTATGTTATTTAAGGTCTATACGAAATAATTTCCAAAATTTAAAGTGAAATAATTCAGAAATTATAAGATATATTTAACGTAGGCAATATAATTGTCTGTTAATTTGATTAATGAGCAAAGATACAAAATTTATAAAAAATTTAATGTTATTTACGTGAACTAAGCATCAATGATCAGGAAAACATAACAATGAATAGGCAATTTGCCATCATCATATATATATATATATATATATACATGCTTTACTATCTACAGAAAATATTGAGTCAGCTTATAGGCTATATGGCTGGTTATGGTGTTATGTGTTCAGTCAAGCGTGACCTGACATGGTAAATCTTCATTAGACCTATGTAGTTACATATCTGTGTATAGACATACATATGTGAGACATTCCAAAGCTCCCTTGGGAGCCCCCAGTCCAATACAGGTATCAATAATAGACATATATATGCAATGTGATCTGGATTCCTCGCAATACACAGCTCGGAGAATACACGAGTCCAGATTTCGTTTCTTTTTAACAACAAAAAGAAAACACATGGAATGTGAAAAGTAAATAGGATAATATTGAGTATTTGTGGCTTTGTGTGACTGTAGCAGAATACACCAGTATTATAACGATAGTTAGCTGACATAACCTCATCATAGGATATTGGAGTAGCTGTGTACCTGGCATTCTTTTCAGGTAATTTACAAGTGTATGATTCATATATGTTCAACGGGATTGTGTGTGCATTCTGTTTAAAGCTGTTGAATTGCCTGTTGGAAGTCTGTCTGGAGTTACCTGTACCTCCGTCAAGTTACCTGTAACCAATCAGTCAGAGCCCCATTACCTAACAGGACGTGTTAGGATCTGGGAGGACACCAGAGTTCGGGGCTGTGACAAACAGCTAAACAGCTCGATTATAGGCTCCAAACAAACAAAGTGGTAGGGAATGACCATGGTTCATCAGAGAATGGACAATGTTTAGTCAAGTTGTGTGCTTTGGAGGATTAAACCTTAGTGTGGATTTGTGATCGAATATTTTCGTATTGTGAAAAGATTCTCGGATATAATACTTGTGGTGAGTTTTTAAGGCTCGTAAGATTCTATTATGTGCTTAAATGTTTCTGTTTTATTTCCACAGGATTAGTAGAAAAACAGTTTAAAACATGTGTGATGATTTTTCAGCTCTTCGAGTGAAAAGATATTTGGTAAAGAATAGTAGGATAATAAGAATGAGAATTCTTCTTCTGTTTGGAAAGATATGTGCCTGAGGGAGGATTTTTTTATAATTCAACTGTCAAACTATTCTTCTTAGCTGATATAACTTTAAGTCACTTGAATTGTACAGTAATACATACATATACCTCAAAAAGTAGTGACTCATTCTGGTCTGTTCAATTGCAGACACTGTAGGGAAGGCTAAACATACTATCCACTTACCACAAGTGGTAGATTGTATACCTGGAAGTAGTGACGCCCCAACCGACACAAATTAACCACAATTAACAACAAAATATTACATAACAAAAATTTTTTGTTGCATGCTATCAACTCCTTACAGTGTGCTTTGTTCGGCACCAGTATAATCTTGCGTTTTTTGTTGGATATTATAAACCGATTCCTGTATATAGCGTTATTGTGGAATTGGGCAGGTATCTGACTGGGTAACACCTGTCTGAAGGTCAGAGAAACCAGAGTCACAACTTAATTCACTTTTCTTCTCAGTCCCATTATAGTGCCACCCCAGTAACTGACCATTTTGAATTGTCATGTGTGGAACACAATTAAAGGCTTAGGTTAGGGAGTCGGGGGTCGGGGAGTTGGGGGTCGGGGAGTTGGAGGGTTGGTGGATTGGGAGGAGAATGTGTGCTTTTTTATTGGTGATACCAAGTCCTTATAAGGAGTTCAAATTCTCTGTCTGTTTCTGTTGTGGGGTTTATAGTCTGTTAAATACTGGCTCCATCAGCTGATGAAACAGTGTGTCTCTTTAGTTCAATTGGTTGATCAGCTGGCTATCATGCTTGAGATTGGGGTTCAATTTCTTTGCAAACAGTAATGTGTTTTTCCCTGATTTTTCAGAGAACTTGCGATGAGTAGAGTATATTTTTTTAGTGATTGTTTTCATTCTATAAATACAAGATTCTTTTGAACAGCAGTACATTTTTTTTCGTGGATTTAGACATTCATTCAGATTTAGCTATTATAAATCTCCAAGCTTTATAATTAATCTAGCAGTTCACAAAGTACATGTAGATATAACGACACTTAACAAATATGTTACTGTCCTACCACAGGAGGCCCTAGGTAGCTATAGCTTAATCATGAAGATAGGCATATCAATGATATATTTATTAGGGTGTATTCACCTGCCTGTGGGGAATGGATCAATACTTTTTGTAGGTATATATATTTGTCATTAATCAGTAATCATGATCTGGCAAGGCAAAGTTGTTAGTTCGTAGATCATACCTACAGTGGCCACAACATTAATTATATCTACTGGTTTAATATTCGTCTACAATTCTATCACATCTTACCTTGACTTCTTGGTAAGTAATTATATGCAGATGGATATGATTCAGAAATAAAATTTATATAGGTAATGAAAGATAAAAAAGTGTTAAAATGTGATGTCATCATTAAAGTAAATTTAAACTTAATTTAAATATTATTTAAATTTAGAGGTGATATAAAAAACACTACTTCTTAAACATCTTCAAAGATAGAAGTAGATATTAAAACATCTGACCTGATATAAAAAAATGACTAATGCACTATGGCAAAATGTCTAGACCAATCCTCTGATTAAATTTCCAAGATGCTGATCATGAATCGATACAGACTTCCGTGGATATTATATGTCTCATTTGAAGAAATTCCATGGGAGACTTAATTATTACAATAACGTTAGTGTTTAACATTTATAAAACATTCCCAATAAATTTGGTTCTTTAAGAAAAATTGGTTTTGTAAAACTTGTAACTGTGTATTTCAACATCAAATGGCAACAATAGTTTGTCACTAATTAATGATAAAGTGTTTATTGACTGTTCCAGTGGCATATTGTCATATTATAACTTAGTTTCAATACTGTAGAAAAAAATTTGACTGCAGTATGTAGACATTTGTCAACATTTTCGGTACAAAAACAGAGTGATTCAAAAATGAAGTCAAAATTGGTAAGGCAGTAGATAGTGATACCTGGAGTCTGATAGGTAGAAATATTAAGACAACTGAGGTTTGGTGTGCCTTTAAATCAATATTTCTTGCTGAAAAGAGAAAATAAAATAAAAACAAAAGAAACGGCTTGCTGTTTGCTTTGCCATTAAGGAAAAAAAGCAAATAAAAAACAAAACACAAAAAAAACCAATTTTTCCATGTACCATGTTTCTAAGTTTTGAAAGGTAAAACAAGAGCTGGTGGCATAAAAATAGAAAAAAACATAAAAAATATTGACTATAAATACTGGTAATGTTGGCATGTAAACTGACAATATTGTACAGTGTAACAGCAATTTAAGGCGACACATAAATGTCCTGTAATCTGAGAGATAAAGGAAACATAGCTCGTTAAAGAATTAATTGCACGGTTGTTAATTAAACTACTAAACCTTGGTCTAGACTGATAAAAAACAGAATAGACTTGTATAGAGTTTGGTATTTAATCAACAATGTCAGGCTATGCTATACTAAACATGTATAGAGACAATGGTTAAGTACAGTCAGCTGTAAATATATATATATATATATCTGAAATCACCCAAAACATGTCCGACCATTGATCACCATTATAAGGTAGCGTTTAGGACTACTGCTATTCTAAAGCTGGCATGCAAGTTAAGACTCATTTTGATAAGATTTTCATACATAAAAGAAATTCCTCATAAAAAGGTTTTGATACATTCCCTACTTGTATCAACAGGATGCCATTTTCTTTACCCTCAATGTCGGGCATGTTACAAAAACCTCATCAAGTTCTTCTGTACACAAAACTGTTGATTACAAGATTTCGCATTCTTTTTATGTGGCCTACTTTCATGTCTATGTTGTAAATGGTTGAGATCAGGTTGTAAAAACTTCAGGTGTAACCTCTTTCAGGGTCAGAATTTTGAAATGGTAGGGGCAGATTATACCTGATGTAGGGCATGCATAGGTTCCTTTTGGTCTTTAGTTGTACAAGATAATTTTTCCAGTCTGATGCAAAGATGAAATGACTTCTTAGATTTTAACAAAGTTTATCATTGCTGTTTATTTTATTTGCTGTATTATAAAAAAAATGGAAACAAATTGTTGTCTTGATCTGTTTCTCTGTAATTGCTCAAATTTTATCAACAAGTTTCCTGTTGTTAATTTTTTCCTTTTTGATTGATCATCATTGAATTTTGGTTGTATAATCCACAAAACAGAATGACCACTAGCTGACAAACATTTTGAATAAAAACAAAAGAATATTCTTTTATCATTTTCTCAAATTCTCTGAATTTGTCCTTCAGTGTTACATGTTGATGAACATAACAGGAAAGATGTAACTATGGAACATGCTACTTGATGTTATCAAACAAGTGTGCCACCTGATGTAATCAAACAAGTGTGCCACCTGATCTTATTAAACAAGTGTACCACCTGATCTTATCAAACAAGTGTACCACCTGATCTTATTAAATAAGTGTGCCACCTGATCTTATCAAACAAGTGTACCACCTGATCTTATCAAACAAGTGTGCCACCTGATCTTATCAAACAAGTGTGCCACCTGATCTTATTAAACAAGTGTGCCACCTGATGTTATCAAACAAGTGTGCCATCTGATCTTATCAAACAAGTGTGCCACCTGATGTAATCAAATAAGTGTGCCACCTGATATTATCAAACAAGTGAGCCACCTGATGTAATCAAACAAGAGTGCCACCTGATCTTATCAAACAAGTGTGCCACCTGATCTTATAAAACAAGTGTGCCACCTGATGTTGTCAAACAAGTGTGTCACCTAATATTGTCAAACAAGTGTGCCACCTGATGTTCTCACATGATAATACTTACATAATTTACATATAGCTAAATTTTGGATATCATGTATTTTCTTTAAATCATTATACACCTCTTTCTATAAGGTGTAATTAGGTGCTAACATTACTTGTAACAATGAAGCCTAACTTTATTTGATAGTTTGTAGTGATAAAATAATGTATTTTAGTTACTACTGTTCAGTTGAGATCTTTTATTGAATATACGTACACACATAGAAACCAAGGCCCATCAGATTACTGAACTTCTCACCTTTTTTCCCTGTTCTCAGCAAGCTCGAGTTTAGATTGTGCGTGATGGTTCTGTATCACAAATGTTTTCAAAAGAAAACATTTAAGATATTTTCTTTACAAACTTATATGGTGTTTGAAGGCAATATGGCTTGTCATGCTTTTCTTTTGGTTCGCTTGTCCTTTGTGTGGAATACGAACAATTGAAATCCATTTTAAACAGATTCTGTCAGATTTTAAGAACAATGAAATACTCGAAATTTAAGCTGTTACAGTACTCAAAATCTCCCAGGAACATTATGTATTGTAAGTCTATAGGTGGTTCCAAATGTCGTCAAATTTGACAAAATCTGTTTTTCTTTAAAATTTAAATGTATATTTTGGCAAAAGGTTAAACATTCAAACACATACAGGTGACTATAAAAATGTTATCTTTTTTCGTGACCTTGCTGACTAACATGACTTAAATTAATGGTCAGTTTACTCCAGTGAAACAAATTCTCAGGCATATAATGACTGATGTCAGCCTACCCTGTGTGTTATATCAGATTGAATATACAATGTTATACATTCACAGAATTCTTTTTTACTGTGTGGAACGAAACAAAGCAGATACTGGACCGTGAAACAGGACAATACAGACTATTTAGCCAAAGGCTATTGTAAGGATTAACTAAATCTCATTTCTCGAATTGACTTACTGACGGAAATGTTGGGATAAATCCACAGCTATAGGTGATATATAGTTGTGAATTCACTCCAATATTATACACCTTAATGTCATTGTTCTTACCCTGTCCAATAATGATGTATTTTCTACACAAGTACTATTAATAAGGTTATGCATACTTGTACATCACAGGGTATCACTACACTGGGTACAGAAATCATAAAACCCTAAGGGTAGGGACTGCAGTTTATTAAGCTGATGTCAATCGCTTTGTATAATAATAATGAATTTCTGTATCTAGTGATAGAGAAAAGGTCGGTATGTGCTTGGTAAATCAAGAATTTCTACCATTTGTGTAAACAAGCACTGTTACTGTGGTATTGTCAGCTCCTGTACAGGAAGCCAGGGGGAAGGTGGAGGATATGCAGACAGTTGTTTGCACAACCCAGTAATCCATCAACATTCCTATGTTATTTCATTGCTATATATTGTCCGCAATTGTTTGGACTTGATCCGGGGCCAAACAGAGGGAGTTAGTGTGACATTGGGCTTGCGAGCTAGAATGTATTATGGCACAGCTTACCTGTGCTCGGCCTTACCTGTTCTGGACTCGTTAGCATATCTATACTTAGCCATACCAGTAAGGATTGAACATACCTTCGTTGTTTACCTGTGAACAGGTTTAGTAAAAGCCTACATGCTGTTTTTGTTATCATTGGTCCTGGATTTTTAACTTGCATTTCTTTATAAGAACCCATTTGAGGGCTGATAGTGGTATTGAGACTGGGAGAAGGTATGTGGCCGTGTGTCATTACAATCTGTTTGTGATGATGATTATTTTCTCGGATGGAAATTTCTCTCTTGTTTGGTGTTATTGTAATTAAAGGTAAGACTGACGATTATTCCTTTCTAAATTAACATAATTTTTTTGTCTGATGAAATCAGTATTCATAATGATAAATGCTTCAAATTGTGTATGGCTATTAATGTCCCAGCTTGATGACATAACTGATTTAATGATGTCTGTAGATAATTGATAAGTCACTCAAATATATAGAAAATGTTAATGAGGTAATAGGTTATGAACGATAATTACATTGTTTCATAACAGAATTGATTTCGCCTTCAGTCATGTTCACCCTTTATCATTATATGCCCAAGTCTCCCCTTGTGCTTGCACTTGACTTAATATTATAGGTGTCTCACAGACTCAATGAAACCCACCCAACGCCATGTACATACACAGTCCCCTTCTCCCCCACCCCCCTCCACCCATGTACATACACAGTCTCCTTTCTCCCCACCCCCCCTACCCCATCCCTCTTCCCCTGTCACTTTACAAAGACATACACATGTAGACAGATTAATATACCTGCATGCAATATACTTGTGTTTTACACAAACATTCTCACACCCGATCCACACACCCCCTACCCCTACCTCCTACCACAACAACTAGTACACAATGGTCACCTAGACAGAAAGAACAAATCATACCTCCACACAGAACCTCACACAAACTCGTCCCCCTTCCTGCACACACTCACAAACATCAACTCTCCTACCACATCCTCACAACACACACTCCCACACATCAACTCTTCCCCTCCCTACACACACTCACACACACAACTATCCCACCACATTCCTCACAACACACACTCCAACCACACCACATCCCTCACAACACACACTCACACATGTCAACTCTCCCACCACATCCCTCACAACACACTCACACACATCAACACTCCCCCTCCCTACACACACACATCAACTTCACACTCCAACCACACCACATCCCTCACAACACACTTTCCCACCATCACCACACATGTGATTAAGACAGAATCACAAGCATACAGGCTCTTGATCCTCAACACACAGAATAAACTTCCCACCCGCACCTCATCACCATTGACTGCCCCTAACCCCCTCCACTTTCTTGCCCCTTCCACTCATATACTGTAGATGAAAAGTTTGAGGAAATTTTCTTGTTATTCTGACATAATATAGAAATGAAAAACCGATTCACACGCTTATTGTAATTAATGCTTTCAAGTACATTAAGGACAAAAATGTTCCCTGGGAAATGGAAATTCCAGTTTGTGTTTTTTTTCCTTCCCAGTTTGATATGTTTAACACTCATTAGTGACATGTTTATGTGATTAGTTCTATTGGCAGGTGAGAGTAACGATAAACGGGACAGGTAGTCACTTGTTCTGTTAATCCTTACTGAGCTGTTACTAATTATAGCTCATTTTTTATCAATTAGGAATTTTATAAGTGTCTCGCTGTACTTCAGGTGTTAATCAAAATTTGGTAATTAATTTGCTACAGGTGAGAAATATCTCTAATTAATCTTAATCTAATTAGAAGCTTTTTATATGACAGATTTATAATTAAAAGTACTTCAATATATAAATATACTAGAAACTGATTTTGTTTGTGGTGTAATTAAATTATACAGATGTGTTTAGGATGATTGAATTAGAGCTGATTTCAGTTTTAATAGGTTAATGTTTATGACAGTTATTCATTACTGGAAATCAGTTCTTAATTATTCTCAAAAGAATGGTTTTTAAAGAATCTACCAGACTCTATATACTGCAAAATCTTCAGTTTTAGTGGGTGATACATTTTCATTGATTTTGTAGGCAATTCTACAAGTTTACATATCCAGGAATTGTAAAGATCCATATAAGTATAGACTCACTCAGCAATAATTAGCAAAAAATAAAGTTAACAAAAAGGGATTTAAACAAAATGAATGTGACAAAAACATATGATTTTACAGAAGTTAATAAATGACAATTAAACTACGTCACTTTATTTAAAAAGTAATATTATATGTTGCTATGCTGAGCTTATGTGTGGTCAGTTTTACAGAAGAGATACATCATCATTTATGTGTGTATATGATATTTGAGAGGATAATTACAGACCACAATGTTAAAAGGTCAGATGTTAACTGAAATAGACTGGACCTTAGAGGCTGTAGTCCTTGGAATGTACATTATAACAATGTGTCATTGTGTAAATAAACATGAATGAACATTGGGCTGTATCTGACACAATGATAAATGTCATGTGTTACTTATTTAAGCTCTGACATACTGGTAGCATTATCACACAGGTAACACACAAATAAACACCTGACTGAGAGACATAGGTAACCATTAGTTCATAGGTTAACATGTTAATGAGTGACACAGGTAACCGTTAGTTCATAGGTTAACATGTTAATGAGTGACACAGGTAACCGTTAGTTCATAGGTTAACATGTTAATGAGTGACACAGGTAACCGTTAGTTCATAGGTTAACATCTTAATGAGTGACACAGGTAACCATAAGTTCATAGGTTAACATTTTAATGAGTGACACAGGTAACCATAAGTTCATAGGTTAACGTCTGAATGAGTGACACAGGTAACCAGTTGCTCATATGTAACATCTTGATCAGATACAACAATGACTGAATAACTCATATGTGAACATCTAAGAATTTATCATAGTTAGCTCAGATATATCATGGTCACTCATACAAACTCATATACATGTAATTAGGTCAGAAATAGACAATTCCTAGGTAATTCATTTACATATACCTGAAGCTGTTTACAGGTAGTTCACATAACTTAAACTCAATCTGGTTGCTCACATGATATTTCATACCAGTCAAGCTCACAGTTACACCAATGAACAGATGACAGAATAGCTCATACAAGTAGCTCTCAAAGTTACCCCATAGCTCAACAGGTAACTTATCAAGTATATCACACAGGTTAGTTTTACTAATCAGGTGACTCATAAGGTATCTGGCACAGGTACTCCATCAGGTAATTTACACAGGTACTCCACAAGGTAATTCACACAGGTACTCCATCAGGTAATTTACACAGGTACTCCACAAGGTAATTCACACTGGTACTCCATCAGGTAATTTACACAGGTACTCTATAAGGTAATTTACACGGTACTCTACAAGGTAATTTACACAGGTTCTCTGCAAGGTAATTTACGCAGGTTCTCTGCAAGGTAATTCACACAGGTACTCCACCAGGTAACTTACACAGGTACTCTACAAGGTAATTCACACAGGTTCTCTGCAAGGTAATTCACACAGGTACTCCAACAGGTAATTTACACATGTACTTCAGCAGGTAACAGGCACATTTGTTCGCCACCAGGTAACTCACACATGCACTCCTCCAGATAACTCGCACATGTTCCTGATCCATCAGGTACACATAGATAGATAGCTCGTTTATTGCTAAAAGTGGCCACAGATTATATTTCTGTTTTTAGCTGGCCCATCGTAAACTTCTGTTTTACTGAAATCAACAGGTGATGTGCCTCTATCAACAGTTTCTCATGTCTGTTACACTTTTTGTAAATTTCAATACAATGAATTATTTAAATTCTGCATCAGTCATACAGTATACCTTATTATTAGAAAAAAACTAAAGTGAATTTTTCTGTTTTTCAGCTCAGAACACATTTTGAAGCAGGAGTCTGATCGACGAGTGAGAAATGTAAGTAAACATGATGGACAATACAATTGGCATCACATCAGACTTCATTACCCCCAGAAGGAGATCTTGATGAAAATTTTAAAAATCAATGGAAAGTTGACTAGTAATGTGAAAAGCACACATTCATTTGGAGCTCACCAGAGCTCTGTCAGGTTTTCTTGGGTCTCCTGCTGTGTTAAAACCAATTTGCATGCTTCAATTTAGGCTAATAGCACTCAGTTAAACATGTAAAAATTTTTAATTTTTGTAAAGTGAAAAAACGAATTAAAAACAAAAAATAAAAAGCCCAGAAAGTGAGGATTATAGAAGACTGTAACTTGGTAGTTAGTAATGTTTACTTACATCGTGTTTACCTTGATTTGGGTATAAATGTACAGCAGGTATTTTGTTGAGATGAGGGTGGACCGTGAAGATTTTCAGCAGTGATAAACAAGGACGTTTGAATAAATACTTAAACATTCTTATTTTTTGGCAATATCAGCACTATAAATGAAAGCCATGTTACATTATAGAGAATATCAGTTTTGGCAATTTATCATGTCAACTAGGATTTTACGTACGATAGATTTAAGGCAGGTGGCTGTACAGAATTTGGCAATGCTAGTATTTATAAAAGGGAAACTCATTACTATTCAAGGCTGAATGTGGCTTTGATACACTAATTCTCTTCAAACATGCTTGATCTAGTTTTAGATATTCCCTCCTACAACATGTGTCCAGTATGCTTTAGTCCCTCCTTTAACTGATGCAGTTGAACGGTCTCTAACACGTAATAGTTCAGGCAATGACAGGACATGAAAGGGAAAATTTGTGTTCCTGCCATGTTACAGTGTTTGCTAATCTCTCGGAATAAATCCTGAGGTCATGACCTTTCAAAACAAAGGTGAAGACGTCAAACCAAGGGGCATTTTGCATCATTTTGGTGTCATTTTCAAAACTTGTTTTCTTTTTTTCATAGAACATAAAACACACACAGACTTATTAAAAATTCCATCATCATGCCGTAACTAAAAGATTTCTCCTACTACTGTATATTTTGTTTATAAAAAGACAATTTTACTGCTGTTGTATAACACAACTGTAATCGAACACAACCTGTTGATGATAAACCATTTCTTAGCTTGACTGTTTTGAATTCAGGGGTTTTTTCTGAAATTTTTCCTTAAATAGAAACTTTTCGATATGTCTGGTAATTACTTCACGATATGTCTGGTAACTACTTCACGATATGTCTGGTAATTACTTCACGATATGTCTGGTAACTACTTCACTATATGTCTGGTAATTACTTCACGATATGTCTGGTAATTACTTCACGATATGTCTGGTAATTACTTCACGATATGTCTGGTAATTACTTCACGATATGTCTGGTAACTACTTCTGGTAATTACTTCACGATATGTCTGGTAATTACTTCACGATATGTCTGGTAATTACTTCACGATATGTCTGGTAATTACTTCACGATATGTCTGGTAATTACTTCACGATATGTCTGGTAATTACTTCACGATATGTCTGGTAACTACTTCACTATATGTCTGGTAACTACTTCACGATATTTCTGGTAATTACTTCACGATTCAGTAAATTGTAATTGGGAAG
Organism: Ylistrum balloti; assembly: GCF_031769215.1. Lineage (NCBI taxonomy): Eukaryota > Metazoa > Mollusca > Bivalvia > Pectinida > Pectinidae > Ylistrum > Ylistrum balloti. The sequence continues at coordinate 1,363,598 of NW_026781993.1, forward strand.
TAATCCACAAACAGACATGGTAATCAATCTTTTAAAATTACGTATCAGTAGCTTAGAATTTTAGCTACTTTGAAACATTTGACATTCATGTTTGCCAAAATTGTTTCTAGCTGTCATCCTTCTTCAGAAATTATGTGAAGTTGTGCTTAAGCAACAGCTAAAATGAAGTTACCCAGTTCTGAATATCATATCACATTTTGGGATTAAGGACAATTTACCAATCCACTGTAGCTAGTGTTAGGACAGATGGATAATTTTTGTTGTATCAGAATATTTACATGAGGCATCCTGAAATTTCAGATTTCTGACTGACATCATTATGAAATGAAATATTAAACATTGGTTACTGAGATTAAAACTATCTTCTTTACATTGAAATATATCCTGTTTACATTGTATTGTAGATTTCTTGTGTCATGTTTGCTGCTTTAGGGTTGGTTTATTTTCAATAATAGTGAGATCTGTTTTGTGCCTTAGAATATCTGTGATCGATATAGCGTGACCCTAGTTCAGTATCGAGTCAGATGTTTGACACCAGATGTCACACTCGTGTATAAACGCCACCTGATTGATTGTTGGTAAATACTGATGTCATTTACAGATCAAAATTTTGAAGTGAAAAATACAGTAGTATCAGTCACCGATTCATTTGATCTAAGTGAAAGGTATTTAACCCTTGTGATTGAAAGTGTCATTTATTCTGAGGAGTTAAGGTGAAGTCAGTGAAAAAGAAGGTAGGAAATATCCAAATGATCAAAGAAAGGACGATCAGTCTTGAGCATACAGAAAGGAACTGACTTCTGAAAAGAAGAAATCCTAAAATCCTTAAAAGGATGGCTTTAACTTAAAAAAACGCCCAATTTAGGGACAATCTGAGTTATACACCAATTTTAAGATGTAATTGGCTGGAATTATGACTGAAATTTTTGTTTCCTCATGTATAACAATATGTTTCCAATAGAGTTCATCCTTTGATCACTTAATTGGATATCAATGTTTTGATAAATTTTCATTAAAAGTCTTTTGAGAGAATTAGGTAAGAAGATCATTTTTGGTATTATTGTCTCACACTTGTTTATTTTTGCTACTATTATAGTTTATAGGTGATATTTCTGGTCCATTGAGCCCTAGTAATTTATATAGCAATAATAAATTCAACATTTCATGTGATTGTAGTCGTTCATTCATGTTTATAGTCTATAGTTCAGGAACATTCATTGGATCACACTATCGACCATGGGCAGCTGTGCCTCCCTGGAGTTAGATGTTTGAAGAGCTTGACTGAATGTTTAATACACATTATTGATTAAAACATTTTGTTGATGTCACTTTTGAATATGTCACATGGCTGGTGTGAATTTTTGTTCAGTAGGAAGTTATTTTTAGTTGTATGAAGTGAAATATGTGGGTAGGGTATTTGATGACACAGAAATCTTTCCTATCGTACTTATCACTGTACCTTGGACAGGATTAGATATATTTGGTATGTAGGAATATCAATCAGTATTTACATGGTGGGAGGCAGTTGCACACATGTGTATATACATTATTCAGATACTTATCTTGGGTGGAGTAACAAGAACACACAAAGCTAGGTCATTGATTTAGTGGAATTTGTATGATGAATGTTAAAAGTTTCTCAAACAACTATTGAATGTTATTGATACTCCTACTTGAAAGTTTGCTCTTCAGTAATGATCCATGTATTTGCCACCCTGGTTGTGGAAATATGTCTAATCCTACACAGGAGTATTCCTCAAGATGGTGGCCTATTGAACTTTAACAGGTGACACAATTCACCTTTATCCAGAGTTTCAAATTGTCCTTTTCCAGGTTTTGAGTTGCATTTCTTTGGATGATTGAGTTTTGTCAACTAGAATCTGGAATTCAAGTCATAAGCTCTACCGAATGCAAAGTTATGGCCCTTTGTTCATTTCATATGCCAAGTTTTGGTCAAGGAACTAGGTTTATTATATGTATGGTTTGCTTACAAATCCTGCTCATTCCATGCTTTGTCTGTTAATCTGTCTTATTTGACATAAAACATCATTTTTCACATCTCCGATGTGGGATTCCTTAAATCTGTTATTTCTTGTGTTATGATTTTTTAGATCATTCACGATGGTATTAACCAAAAGTGTATTTCTTTTCTCACAGGTAGCTATTGGAATTTACTGGTTAGGGAAAAGTGTGTATCATACCTATTCTGGACCACAGCTAGACTTCAGTGCATTTACACCACTGGTACACCACAATGGCAAAGACATAATATCAGAGGACCACTTCCAACAAGATAATTGTGAGTTTGGAGACCAATCAAGTTCATGTGGGTCCAATGAGATTCACGACAGTGTAAGACAGTCAGTCGACAATAAACACGTTCGAGATAGTGCATATGACTCGTACGGGTCGTTGTCAAATTCAAGAGAATCAGAGTTAAGTTTTTCGCTTGAAGAATCAAATATGCCTGGAGTACAAATGCGCAGGGCAGATAGTACCTCATCTATAAATAGAAGTGGCGACTTCTCACTGGCAAGAAATTCGGAAGATGACTCGCTGTATCAGAGCACTCCGGACCTATCGAGCAAAAATAGCCATACACGAACATCTTCCACGGATAGCATGGATGGACATGTTTCAATCCCTACTCGCTCACACGAGAGGAAAACCAGCACCACTAGTGCAAACCCTTTACAATTTGTTAAAGTGAATTCATCCAACGACATGGCCAAAGTTGCAAGCATGCAAATGAAAATGTCTGAAGAAGTGAAAAAAGTTCGCTCCAAAAATGAGAGCGACGAACAGGAGTGGCAGTCGGTAAGAATGTTTTACAAGATTGCTTCCCCCTACTCCCCCATTTTTAACCAGAAATATACTACATAGATATTTTACAATCAAAAAGATAAAACATCATTAGCTTTTAAAGAATTTTATTTTAAAGACATTCTTCATGTTTATTTATCTCTTTAATCATCCAGACGTACATGTTTTTGTTTCACAATAAAAATTTTAATTGATGAATTTTAAGTAGATTGTACATATTTAATATTAGTCTTTGCGAAGTGTAGATAAATGCAGAGAAATTCAGGATTATCATATATACATGCTTTTTTATGTCTTGTTTTTACACAATTTAACTGTTTGATGACACTACCTGTCTCACACATTTGTTGCTCTCTAGTCGGTTTTGGCTATCGAACAGGTATTATTAACTTCTTTCATCTTTGTTATTTTTTATACTGTACACACTAGAGCACATTTACCCTGATAAGTAATCATTAGGATTATTATTTACATTTCTAATTCAAAAATGAAGCAGTGTTGTTAAAATTTAAGTTGTTATATTAATTGGTAAATCATTTAAAAACATGAAATCAGACATTCAAGCTAAACTATTAAATTTGATCAAAATTTTAATAAGTCATAATAAATACTGTATTTTCTGGATTATAAGCCACAGCATTTTCCTTGGAGGTTAGGCATGTGGCTTATGGCTTATATACCAATAAGGTTTATATGTGGACAGAAAAAAAATTGGCAGAATGGGAGGGGGGAGGGGAACATAAGAGTACTCCAGTACTGATTTTTTACGAGTACCTGTCCATCATGTTTGTGACTGAAATAGATCATCTACAAACGGCATTTGCAATCATATACAGGAGAATTTTAAGTTTGATATAAAAATAACATTCTTGTGGATTTAATTAGTCATACCTTTTAGCATGAATCACAATAAAATCTTCTTAACTTTCCTGGTTGATTCGGAGGCCATAGCAGATGTTTACATCCTGTTGCATCCTGGGATCATAGGTGATTAGGTTATAGGTCAAATCCTTGTAAACATGCTTATTTACGATAAAAATGGATTCATATAACTTAAAAGGAGTAATATGGGACTATAAGAATTTTGCCAGCATGCAAGGACCTTGCTTACATTTAATAGTACAGACACCAATGGAGATACTGTTAAGTAAACCATACGTAATGTCAGACCCTATATCTGTGTGAAGACGAGTTCAAATATTGCTATTTTACATTTTTGAAACATATCAATAAAAGGAAGGATTATTTGTGTATAATTCATTTACAAACTTATGTTAAATGTTTCACTGACGATCTTGATAAATTGGCTTCCGTTGTTTGTTTTATCAATGCACTTTGGTCAAGAAAATAATGGTTACCACACGTAAGAAATGGTGCAACTCATATTCCGGTAAGGCTAATATGTGGATCAAATCGAAAAAATCGCTAAAAAAATTGGCTCTGTGGCTTATATACTTGTGCGATTTATAACACGGAAAATACAGTAGTATTGTGGTAAAGTAAGATGTTCAGAATATCTTTTCTTTATCTGTTTTGAAATCATTGCAAAATTGGGTCACTGCCACCTTGTTTTTAGCTTTATGTGTAGAAAATTATCTTTGATTCAAAGTATTCAATATTCAACAGTAAACGTGAATTTACAAAATGAAAAAAAAAAGTGGGAAGGGAGAGGGGGAGGAGGGGGGGGTGTAGGAAAAGGTTTAATTTTTAATGCTTTTTCAAAGCCATCATAGAATAATGAATTAAAGTAGAAAAATAGAAAGTTTAAAGCACATCAGGTCATGACCTACTTTTGTTTTGATATGAATCAATAAGACGTTGAAATGAAGCAATGATATATTCTGTTAAATCTTGTCTTTTCTACAAACAGACTTGACTACTTTGTCCGAGGGGTGTCTGTTTTCATCATGGTCAGTTCATTTTTGTGTGGATGATTCAGCTCCTTATACGCCTCCATTTGTAATGATTATTATACTTAAGTATTTTTTAATGTTGTATAAACTTAGTAGGGACTTTCAGAGTAACTGTGCTCCTTTATGTGTACACAACCAAATTATTTATGATGAGTTATGCACTTTTTATTATAAAGAGAGGAAAAAGATCTATATATATATATATTCTTGATAATTTTATGATGATTAATTTAAAAGTGCATAATTGATCAACAATGACAGTTAATGCACATCCTGCCTGATGTACTTAAGTAATTTGGTAATGGGTAAGTTTATAAAAAGCTGGTCAAAACTGATTTGTTTCAAGAAAAAACAATATTTGTTGTGAGGAAGGAGAAAATCAGATATTCATCTCCAACCAGAAGACATTTGATCATGATGACAAACTGCAATAGGTGTTATTGCCAAACATGATGATAGAGTTATGGCCTTTCGTTCACATCACATAATATCGTGGAGCATTCACCACAATACTTTATCCTGTTTAACTGTATTTTAAATGGTGATTTTGAATATCAAACATATTCATCTTTAAATAAATCCTTGATGGCTCAAATAAACTGTTTGAGTGTATATATAGGACATATAAGTATTATCATGAAGCAAAGACCACAGTAAGGGTGTGTCTTTAAAGGTCAAATGTGATAGGTCAACATCATCTTTGTGTTGTTAAAGCTAGGTCATGTTAAGTCCACTTTCAGAAACTATTGTGGAATTATGAGAAAATGTCGAACAAACACCTTTATATGATATTGTCGTATGCATGGGTGTACTTTTTTTCTAAGTCAAAGGTCAAGGTTATGGGAATATCATTGTTTTTAGAGTTGTTCTAGGGACTGATTATAATCAGCAAAAATCGGTTTTAGTTTCTCAATTTTGTTTCTCTTTCATTTTCCTGAGATTTTTTGTAATAAATAATCTGGTATTAATTTACTGAAGTATTTAAAACCAACATATTAATAAAACAAATCCGGCATATATTATTATATCAAGCTGTGCACAATGGTTTCTACCCTTCACTTGTATCTAATGTCACGTGTTATATGTATTTCATAATTCAGCAAAATTGTATGCATTTTTTGTCCAGTGGTTAATTAACAAATTATTGTATATCATTTGCCTTTAATAATATTATTAGCTCTAATTAGCCATAAGTATATGTAGTTTTTAAAACCTTCATTTACATAACTGTCACATTCATGTATGTTGATATTGGGGTTACACATCACAGTACTGAATATTCTATAAATGTAAAAATGAACATAAAACTTAAACAATTTTCAAAATCTTAATGTAAAAGTACTTTTCTAAATATCTCGATTATATTTGATGTTAACATGTTTGTGGATCTATAATACATAATTTATACCTACATGTATATGGCTTCCTGTATAAAAGTTATTTTTGGTTTTAATGTATTCATCACTTTTAACAACCATCCCACCAAAATAGTATCTAGGCACATGAATATTCATGATCTAAAACAGCAGTTATTTGAAATATTCATTATTCTGTCAAACAGAGACATAAAGAGATAAGAAAAGAAAGGAAAATTTATCATATATTCATTTAATAATCATGTAAATTACCTTTATGTGAGAGATGGAATCCTTCATTCTGGAATTTTTTCATGGGATCTTAATTTTCTGTTAACTTTTTCAACATTACTCTTGTGGGATGTACTTGATCATTATCTGATATATCTGAAAGATTTCAGTTTTTATGAAGTGAAAAATGATTTAGATAAATTTCAAATAGAATTTTAAGTCATATTTTTTGCTTACCTGGTCCAAAGGACCTGTGAGCTTATGCCATGACACAGCATCCATCGTCCATCTGTTGTCTGTTAACTTTTTACTAAAATTTGCTATTAGATATGAACAACTGCATAGATTTTGGTTAGAAGTATCCTTGGGGTAAAACAAACCAAGTTCATATTGTTTATTGGCCCCCTGAGGCAGGAGAGTTGGGGTCCAAAAGTGGAAATAGAGTAAATTCTTTAAAAGCCTACTCCTCCTGTAGGAATGAACTGATATTGCACGAATTTGGTCTCAAGCATTCTTTGGTGAAGAAGAATCAATCATGTATAAAGGCGAAGTCTTAACCCCCTGTGACAGGAGGGGCTGGGCCCAATATGAGAAATTGAGTTAATTCCTTAAAGTCTTGGTCTTCCTGTAGGAATGAATTGATATTTCCCAATTTTTGTCTGGAGAATTTTTTGGATGAAGTGGAATCAATCTTGTGTAAAGGATGGGTGTTGACCATCTTGTTTATGAAAAGTAATGTATATTGATACAATCTCTGCAGTCTCATTTGTAATATGGTGTGAACACAATTGAGACAACACCTTGTTACATTGTAATGTTAATATTACCATAAGTTATGATAATTTGATAGAAGCGTGAGAAGAAGTATATAGGATTTTTAGGTTCAAGAATTAACTTGATCTTATGATCACCATGCTAGTATGTTCTTTTGTTGGAATTGTTTGGATACAAATTTTAAATACATAATAACATAAAACCTTGTTGATACAAAAGGTAAGTATATGTTGTAGACAAACATTATTAGTGTCTACAGATGGAATATTGTATTTACCAATCCTAGTTAGTAATAATCTTAATATGAAAATGATTTGTGATATGTTTGGTCAGTCAGGTAATCAGAATTGTTAGACAACATGATAAACACAATCAGTATTAATTATGCACATTTTGTCATACATGGATGGTGTGACATCATCACCTATTCATTGTTCCTGAATATTCATAAGTCTAAGACAGTGGAAAATATGTGAGATGGACAGGCAAAGTGAAATGATAATTCCAAATTATCCTTTTTTTTCTTGATGATTTGATTAGTATTTTTTTTTTTTTTTTTCAAATTTATAATTTCAGAAAAATTCCATCACTTTTAACTTTTTTATTGAATCAGAGCTAGTTACAGCGATGAAATTGAACTCAGACTTCAATTGCTAATTGTATAAGACAGTCAGAGGATATCTACAGGAAATCACTTATATATGTCTTCAGCAGGTATTTTCTATTAGACACTGTTTTGGAAAGCCGTTTAATTCTACTGTCCGCTCCCAGCATCAGGAATGTGTGATGGTATCCTGTGGGAATGATTAAGTCATATCATGTAACTTATCTGTTTATTTACCATATATATAATGTTGGTAGGAATTACTTACTGATGTAGTCATTAGGTGGTACACAGTTAGGCAGAATTATATTATCAGGTATATCGATGTAGTTTAAAGGTACACAGTTAGGCAGAATCATATTATCAGGTATATCGATGTCGTTTAAAGGTACACAGGCAGGCAGAATCATATTATCCGGTATATAGAGGAAGTTTCCAGATACACAGGCAGAATTATGTCAATCTGTGTATATTTATATGGTGTTAAGGTTTCCAGGTACATTAGACAGAATTATATTACCTAAATACTAGGCATATTGATGTAGTTTTAAGGTTTTCTAGGTACAGAGTGATAATGTCTGTGCAGTGATTGGGTAATGTCTCCAGTTACACAGGTGTATTAGTTGTACTTAAATATATATCACACCAAAACTGTAGCTGACAAAATCATTGAAGGATTTCTTATTATTTGGGAATGGTAAATGGTTGGTCCTGTCCCCCATTCCTGCAGTTCTGACACCAGTAGTTATGGAGGTGACAATATTTTTAACTTTCAGCCATGGGCCAATGATCAGGATGAGGATTGGAAAGCAGTGAGTTTCTAGACTTGGTGTATATATCCAGCCCCATGCTTACAACCCGCCTCAAATATTACTTTGAAATCAAAACAACAGAATAAACTGCTACAGTATAAAATCAAAGAATAATTGCTGAAAGTGAAACAACCCATATTCATCCAGCAATAAGCCCATATCTGATAATAAGCCCACTCTTACCTGTTGGTACCCTGGGCTAACTGCAAGAAAAATATGTTAAAAAGAATAGTTTATATTATTATCATAAGTGATATTGAAAAGGATGACAAATATTGCATATACTGCGGGTGTTTTAAAGTCAATGACCTGTTTGAGGCTGGTTGTAATCTGGGACCTGTTGTTTCACCTCTAGTTTCATACATTTAGCTGCCATGGTGTGTCGTAGTTTGCTGGACCACGTTTACCCCGTCGTTACCCACTGATGATATGTCTGCAGTCTTGAAGGCCATCCACCATTTTGAGTCTGACACCACCTGTTGTGTACATATTAGGAAATCAACTTGCTGAATAACTGATAAATATCAATAATGCTATTTGAATTTATAAAAGTCTTCATCAGAAGATCTCTTCTTATTTACTGTTACAACAATCTGACAATGGACAGCATTATCAACCTTGAAATTAACTAATAATCTTTAAACAGAATTGGTGGGTGGCCTTTTCTTCCTGTAGCAAGTTTTGATGGTTTTGATTTAGAAATATGCCACAGCATGATACAGCGTACACTTCACTGCTTAAAACAGTATATGTACATTTATAGTTTGTTGTGCTTGGTTTACAAAGTCACACTATTGTTATTTATTTGTTACACCTGTAAATCTATTGTTTGGATGTTCTGCTTGGTAGAAAATATACATTATCTACCTCTTCTGCTTGGTATTTCTATATAGCTGTCTTTGTAATTTTTACTGAAGAATTAAGAAAATTGCCATGGTTTAATTGAAATTTAGCAGAATATGCAGGTCTTTATATTTTGAATTTATTTTTCTCCATAAGTAGATAGTCTTTCTGAGATGGTGATGATGTGTATGTTTAGTAAACATCAATGTATTATGGTTCATCAGCTGACTGTCATTTGGTGGCAGCAGTGAGAACACGACAGACAGAAAACTAACTTCTGCCTCACTGTGGTCTCATTGTGTATTCTGATATGTTAGGTTGATTCTCTTACTGAGAAATATGATAGATTGATATATTACTTCAATCAACTTACACTAACTTGACCAATTTCAGACCAATACAAACTAATTTACTTGACCAAAGTAAGTTTTCCAGTCAGAAAGCTCATTGATACAACTGGCAGTATGCAGTAGCCAAGTTGTTGGACTGATACATACAAAAATTCATGTAGTTTATATGTTTGACTGAATTAATCAGAAAAGTTTCTCGGTATTGCCGGCAAGTTTTTTGAAACTCGTTATTCCATTGATGTTTTGATTCATACTTTTCTATAAAGGTAAAAAAAACAAACTGAAGTATAGAATGTTATAACAGATATTGTTCTCATGTTTGGTTTTAGCTGCTTGTATTATTTACTGCTCTTTGTGCTGTAGACTGTTAGTTATTATCTGCTTAGGAAATCTATTAGAAATTACTACGTTTCTTTTTGAATTGTGCAAGAGAGTTCATAACAGGTATACAACAGATTTTATAGCATTATGTTCAGGATGTTATTATATAGGTATATCAAGTGTTTCATATGACAGAAAATTGTCCATTTCCTCTAATTAGACATAATAAAGATACTATTAATGTCCCACTTAATTCTACCGTGAATAATGTTGCTGGAATCTTTTATTGCAGTTATCTCCCATAGACTGAAGTTTTAAGATTTCAGAATACAAATTGAAAAATAAGTCACCATTTCATAAGTAGAGGATATTTGAATTGAAGAGGTCCTTGTACATAAGATTTTATAATTAGAAACACAAGACTCTGTAAGTTGTGATTTCCTGTGCATGAGACTAGACACGAATAAGTGTGAAATGTTTTCTGTCAAATTATGCTCTACTGTTTAGGCAATTCTGATACAGATCTATTATGTAAAATGCTCTTGATTGGGATTTTGGACAATTAGGTACTCTAGAAAATGACAGGAAAGTCCATATCTTATGAAAGATATTGCTAACAAAATATTCTTTATATCATATGTATTTCACTGGTTAAGAGGTAAGCAACACAATGGACATATATTGTGTAATATCCAGGCATCAGTCTGCTCTGAATCTTTGTGTTGTGATTAAGTTGTTTCTGTTTTATTTTTAACCATAAAAGTCTTGTTCAACAAATTTTCACAAAAAAACACTGATTTCACATAATAATTAAGGGCTTGATTTCAACAGAACAAACCGATTGTTTATAGTATGAATTTTATTGAAGTTTAATTATTATTTTGTCTGAAACAGAATTTCAGTGACTGGAGAAATAAAAGAAGGAGAAAATCTGAAGCACAATTACAAAGAGTCGAGGAAACAGACAAAAGTGTAAAGGAAGAAGAGGAGAAGAGACAGGTGAAAAGCTACGGACAGATGGTGGAAGAAAGGTAAACAAAAATCACCTTGGTTTGACCTTGAATGTGTCAACGCTACAGGTGATCATTGATCACAAACCTGACACTCCGTGCCGTTTTAAGAACATTATAACTCTGTTTCAGGCAATTTTTTGAGACATTGTAATTTTCTGTTCACCTGATTAGTACACTTGTACTCGTAAGCACATTCTTGGAAGGAGGACAAGGTTATTAATTGAAATTGTGTTTGCCTTACATATACACCCAGTCACTAAGTAGAGTGATATTGTTAAAATTTCCATTTTTTTCCTCTTTGAATTGAATTTGTTTTCAATTATAACTCAAATTTTAATGCTTAACATATTTCAAATGGAAACTTTCCTTGTAGATCATTTTACAAATTTCACCATTTGGTCTTTTTCAAATCTGATATAGTGTATTTATTTGGTAAAGTATGGTATATTTATACATTGCTTTGATAAACCTGTTTCTGAAATGTCCTTCCAATAAGTTAGCTACTGGAAAAAGTAAACACAACTGGCCTGATTGATTCTGTAGTCCATCAATATAATGATATAATTATTGAGTAACTCAGTGTCTACTTGCTGTAGTCTGTCGAGGTGTGTACAGATCCACTTTCTATAATACTGTTTACATTAGAATTCAAACCATTTGTTTCACTGTTCCTAGTCTTTCAAAGTTGCTTTTGATTATTACGTGAGATGTAGATTACTTTCATAAAATAAGATATAATTGTCAAAAGAAGAATTCACCAATCAAATTCTTTGTGAGTGAAGTATATTATACAGAATGAGAATGTCATTTTAAAGCCTTATTTCCTTTATGTACTCTCTTTGGGCAAATGAAATCTAATAAACCAGTGTAGATCATTTGAAGTGAGAATTAAATGTGAATGCATTTTTTCCATTAGTTATAAATAACTGTATATACAACATAATAAAGATGAAATTTTACAATTTACAAATTTCATAATTGTGAATGTATTATAACAGGGAGAGGAGAAAAAGCACAGGAACATTCCTGAAGAAACCAATGTCCTTTTACCCTGTTGACGATAATGATGACCTCTTCACACCTGTAAAGGTTCCATCCAGCGCAGCTCCGGTAGAGGAAAAAGTGGAAAAAATATCAGCTCCCAAAGTCGAGGCATCTTCACGTGAACGTACAAAGGCTCCAATGCTGTCATCCAAGGATAGACCAGTATGTGTCAGATTGTCTCCCCCTAGGTGTAATACACTGTTATGTGGTATAATAAAATATATCTGATTGTTTTAATGCTCTATTTATAGTAACTGGATTCAGATTATCCTGAGGCAACTGTGACCTAGTTAATGTTTGTTTCTGTAATTGTAATTAAGTTAAATCATTCATACCTACTCATTAAACACCAACATGTAGTTGATTTAAGGAACATCCTCTCGTTACACAGATACTAATCAATCCAATAAAGTTTATTATTGTATTTATATTCGGCAATAGGTAAATCAGGTGAAAAGTTCACCCAAACCATTTGCCTTAAAGTCTAATTATAACCAACAAATGCTAATTATTAAATATCCTGTAATAAGGCTCGACACTTGGAGTCAATGGTTTGGCCCTCTCAGGATATGTATTAGAGGAAGGGGTTAGGCTGAGCACCAGCTTAAACAGGAGATATGATTCACCATCATTTTTGGTACAGTTTAGTTTCCTATATATATATGTTTGCTCTAGGTCCTCAATTCTCTATTTGCTCATTGGACATCATTAAACCACTTGATAAATAATTAAATGAAAATGTAGTTGTCACTCCGTATGTATTCTGAGTCCAGGAGGCCCACACACTATATCTTACTCAGGGGATGGGGGTATTATCAAACAATATTGGTTCATGATTTTCATGCAGCAATAGGTTAAGCTGTGTGGGTGGTTTGTTGGCACAGTTGTAATGTACTTGCCTTTCACCTACCTGTCTGGGATTTGGTTCCTGGAACGGACGTGAAAAGGTAAGGGGTCCCCGAATACTCTTGTTTCCTCCCACAATACACCTCTTATGTTCTTACATTCATGCTAACGAAAGTGATTGATATAAGCTGAAAACTTTGTTCGCAATTGTTGTGAAATAAAGTTTATAGTTATTTATTCAGCTGTACTTACCAGCATACAGGGGCTTTTTAACAAAGAATAAGGAAATTATTCTTTGATTGTGACATGTTTGTTAATTTATTAATGCAAATAATGATACAACAATACTTTTTTTCATTTCAGAGCTCCCTTGGTGGTGATGGTACCTATATACATTATGACGACACAAGGAGAGCATCATGGGCTGCTAGTGATTCAAGTGATGAAGAGTCAAACAAGAAAGATAACTCTGTGGAATCAGAAAGATTACAGGACACCAGTGTCCACGAAAGTAGAAATAAAGAAAAGTCAACTACAAGGAAAAGTGTGTTAGATAGTGATTCTTCGTGGAGGAAAGACTCTACACCACAAAGGAACTCAGGATTATCAGGTCCTCCTGTTAAATCCATTGGAAAATTATCAAATTTGTTAAAAAGCTTTGAACAGAAGGAAGAGGAAGCAAAAGTAGATTATTCTAAAGTGAAAAAATTTAGTGACATGAACAAGGATTATTCCAGATCAGGACTATCAAAATCTTTTGATCTTCCAAGTTCTAGTTTTAGTTTTTCTGCAAAGGATAAAGCAGAGACAACACCTGTGAGATCAAGGATTACAGATAAAACGGTTCCCGTGCCAACTAAGGTTCGTAAGACTTGTTTTATAAAAAATTTTATTTCTTTATTTTTATAGATAAGTGATTTAAAGTACAGTTGAAATCATCCTTACATGTAATTTCAACTTTGTTGCATTATTATATCACATCTTTTCCATAGTGCACTATAATACTGATGTCACATTATGCAGTGTAGAAAACAGCTAGAAAACTGAAAGACAACTTTTTTCCTCCAGAATATGTTCACAATATGAATTTGTACATGTGTGTATGTGTTTTTTTTTTAAGTCTTTAAGTCCTGGTTGTTTCATGGTCAGGGGCAATTATTGTATTACATTAAATTTTTGTTTGTCATTCTATCGTTCCATCAAAATTTAGTTTAATTTCCACTTCTAAAACAGATTCAGATATAAAATTGTAATTTGGGATGTTAGGTTTAAGTTGTATAATGTACCAGTCAACTTTTTGATTCTGTGTAGGTCAGTAAATTTTGACCATTTGACTTAAGAAATTTAATTAAAAGTTTCATCAAAGTTTTAAGACCAATATTTGAGAGCATTGTCTCTTGATTTGTTGTCCTTATTGACTTTGTCAGCTGTACTCTGCAACATGGTTTCTCATGGTTTAGTTACCATTGTTTTTCATGACCGACAATCACTGCTATCATCCAAACTACGCATGGTTTCCATGGTTTCCATGGTTACCATGGTCTCATTTTGCAGAAGGAATAGAACTTAAAAGCAGCTATGCATGGTTTGCCAATTTAAAACCTCAAAATCAGTTATGGAAACGAAGTTATAGACTTAACTATTCATAATGCGATCACAGTCTGTGTTTAGTGTTATCCTGATGTAATTTCTGGCTCATTATTTTGGAAAATTGTTGAAAAATTGGGGATGATTATGTGAGCCATAGATTTTATATACAATTGTTTTGCAGGCATCAGTGGAAAAAGCAATAAAGATTAGTCAGAAACCAAACAATAAAAAAGGATTTGGATTTGTGATATCAGGCGGTGCTGATAAACGAGAGCCAGTCACAGTACAAAAGGTCTCACTCGGTACGTATGGGAGTCTTATGTTCATATCTAACTAGAAGACAACAAAGTCAATAATACAAAGGGTCTCAATTAGATTTGTGATTATTTTCTTTCTTAGATCTAAAAATGATTAAATCAATTCAAGGTCAAGGGCAAGGTTATTGTGTTAAAGGTCAAGAAATCAAAACGTTCCTCAAGGCCAAACTTTCAGCTTGTGTTAACAGGAAGTATCACGTTACAACATACATGTACATTAAAAGATTCACATCAAGTTGAGATTGCAGACATAGTGAAGATTTCATTCTTCATTGTTGCTGACTGTTAAATGTTTACAGGAAGTGCAGCTGATGTGTGTGAAGTTCAACAGAATGATAAGATACTGGCTATAAATAAACGAGACATCTCCTCACTGGCTCATGCCCAAATCCAGAGACTGATTGATGAAGCTGTCCGTCATGGTCAGATTGAACTCAAGGTCAAACGCAGTATCAGTGATGGAGGTGAGGTTAAATTCTTGTCCAGTTTGTAAGATAAAAATGACATTTTAATGACCTGCTGTTGGTTAATCATACAAATGATAGTTTTGAGGTGAATCTGAAGTTGACAATTTTAAGGATTCTTTCCAACAAAAAAAAACAATAACCAAAAATCATTTACCCATATGCACTACTTTGGCTGAGGCTGATCTGTTCAAGGTTATGATACTGTCTGTAACTAAACAGAAAGGCACTGTACTTAGCTTGTTATATCAGTAAAACTAAGGGAATATTGCGTTTGATGCTGTAGAAAATATTTTATTGGTCAATATTTAAACAAGATGATTTGTACTCTACATATGTATCTGTTACAAAATGTAAATCATTTCTGATCGTCACAATCATCTAAACTTATAGTGCTTGATAACGTTGTAGTTTGGTAAAGTAAAGCCCATGGTAAAGTGAAACACGGTTCAATTCTCCATTATGGTGAAATGGACCCCTCAATGGTAAAGTAAAGCCCATGGTAAAGTGAAACACGGTTCAATTCTCCATTATGGTGAAATGGACCCCTCAATGGTAAAGTAAAGCCCATGGTAAAGTGAAACACAGTTCCTAAATTTCCCTATCCTGGTTATTTTTAGTTTTGTTATGCTTGGAGGAACTTATTAAACAAAATAACAAGAAATTAAGTGAAGAAACATCGATTGAGGGTTCATTTCACCATTATGTATTTTAACCTCGGTTCATTTCCCCATGCTTCACAATACCATGCTACATTGGTACTATCTAAAAAGGGAATGAAATGGACAATTTTTATGATACGTTATAAGTTAGAAATCTTTCCTGCATTCGATATCAGATGTTACATACTGTAAATAGCTTATAGTTTTTGTGGAATTTATTTTCGCGTTAATATCTAAAGTGAGTCTTTACATATTCAGATCCCTTGTGGTTTTTTGTAGGAGAAAACTCTTGATGATGTCAATGCTGATTTATTTTCTGATATTTATCTAATAACCTATTATTCACAAATTTAAAGTCATTCCTAGATCACTATTTGACAAATCACGTATTCGTGAACATGTCTGAAAAGTTTAGTGAAATAAAGTATTGAAGAAATCTGAGTGATTTACAGTATATGGTCAGAAAATGATAAAATATGATGCCCTTATCAACAGATAACCATCACCACAGAATTTGTCTGGTGTTGTCAGCTTCCTGGCAGCCATATAATCTATAATAATGTCTTACTTTACCTCCAAAGTCTGAAGAGTTTCATAGTAATCTGTGATAAAAGCCTGTAGATGTGTTTATAAGGCTATATATCTCAAACAGAAACCCAATACCTGTAGCAGTTAGGTGACCTAAATATGCTATCAGAAGAGACCTTTAATGGGCTGCTGGTCACATTTCATCACTGAAACCTGACATACAGTAGACCATAAAGCAAACAAATAGAATCTAGGGTAAAATTAGAATTTAACTTTTAGTGGATAATGGTATCCGTTCAGCATCATCAATTCTCAGGTGTATACCTTTTGAAGTTGGAGCTTGTTTGTTAGAAGCAGGTGATGTTTACTAATTTACTTCCAGTGGGTTCACAGGTTTTTATCTACATTCTTTGAATTTTTGTTATTTTCATCATTTCACTCCTGTCAAACAGGTATAACTCTCTAAAATGATGTTAATGTAAACATTTATAGGGACGGGTTATTTAAATCTTAAATAACAATTTAACACAAAAGACCCATGTCTGAATGACAGATCTAAGGACACTTACAAATCTTTAAAAGATATATTGATTTATTTTCTGATAATTCCATAACATATTTTATTGATAATTTCAAGAGATGACTTCATCAGCTAAATTAGATTTTGGATTACTGAAGTTCAGAGTTCAAGGTCATGTAGTCAGTCTTTATTACCCAATTTAGGAGGTCTGAATTGCGGTCAAATTTTTCTAGGTGTGATTTGATCGAAGGATGAAGTTATTCAGTTAGAAGTTTGTTTTTTTTTTATGATAAATCTTACTTGTTAAAATGTCATTTCTGAATTTCAAAATTTAAAAAACGTTCAATTGAAATGCTAAAATATATGCTTTATCATTGATCTGTAATAGTGGAATTCCTCTGCACCTTTGTCAGCCACTGGGCTTATTATAGGAAACACATGGTAGTAGAGGAAGACTGACTTTGTGAATCAAGGTAAGGTAGGGTTCTCTTTATGTGATAAAAAATCCTTTCAGTACATATTTGTGAATACCTTCCATTCAGATGATGAATATGATGAGGAGGAGGATAGCGCCTTTATTACACAGTCCCCAACATCTCCTATTCCAAAGCTGTCGTCTGCTCTATCACCACGGACACGTGGCTCTTCAGGGTCTTCCACCTCCTCTACTGGCCATAACTCCAGGGTCAAGTCACCCACTGGGTATGTGAGCCCATTGTCAGGGGACAAATATGGAAGTGCCACTCGGACAGAAAACCGTTATGGTTCCGTGTCACCGGTACGATCACAAAGAACACGCAATCAATCCCCAAGTGCTGCCAAACCTGAATCATATCGCCGGAATGCTTCGCCTGTTGAAAACAGGAATATCAACTCGTCTTCCACAGAGACCAGTTACAGAAGTGGTTCACCCTCACTGAACCAGCACAGTTACAGAAGTGGTTCACCCTCACTGAACCAGCACAGTGGTTTATTACCTAGAGAAAGTTCTCCACTAGGCAGTAGAAGTACACCAGACTCAGCTTCACTAACTTGTAGTGATCCGTCACCTGTAACAACCAGGAACACATTTACCCAAGAGGACAGGACAGGGTCACCTCTACAGAGGTCATCTCCATTGTTCAAGTCTCCTTCAGAAAGTCCCAGCGGGCCTTCAGATAGCAAGGTAGGCTACACTCCACAATAGTCAGGACAGTCACTTAGGGAGTGATGATAAAACGGACTCAATCTTTGTTCCCTTATGGGACCCAGGTCACACAATACGTATGTATGCTGATTCAGATGGTTGTGATTTCAGCATCAAATGCATTTGATGTTTTTTTTCTGTTGTTTTTATAGGAATATTTATTTTAAGGAAAATTGCATATATTTTTTTAAAAACTTAACTTATCTGACAATCTTTGTAAATCAGTGATCATAAAAAAACATCATCAAAGATATCCTGTTTTAATGAATATTGTTTACTGGAATACAAGCAATATTTATTTCATTAAAATAATTCTATCTGTATCAGTTTGATTAACATTTATCCTCAGATATTCCACTTTTGTTGATACTTTCTCTATCATTTATTGAGATGTGTTGAGTTGTAATGTTTTCTTAATTCTCAGGTTTAACTACTTCAATCTTTGTTTTCCATACTTCAGGATAGCAGTATACCAAACATCTATTTGTATTATAAATACAGTCCACATGTAGTCGTACTAAGAAATGTTAGTTTATGTAAACAAATCTATTGAAAGAGATTACATTACGTATAGAGCTCATGAGTTACGAGAATATGAGTATAGTACTGAAATTCACAATTAGATATCTGCATATCTATCTTTTATAAGTAAATCTAAATATTTAATTAGATGGTGTTTTTTTTATTTCAGATCTACTTTTCTAGCACAGAAAAATCAAGGCTTGAGGAGGAAACTAACAACAATGACATCAAGGTCAACGATTATATTAAGGTGGGTATCATCAAGTTCAAAGGTCAGTTTATCAATGTCAATCTATAGGTGTTGATGAAGGTCAAGGTCACTGCAAAGATGAATTTCAGCAAGGTCATAATGTCAGAGTTCTTATCATCAGGGTCCAAGGATTGCAATGCTGTAATGTGTTACCATAAAAATCAGCTTTTAATAGAACCATATATACATTGTTATTGTTGACAGCATGGTTACATGATAACTTATCTTGGCGTAAATTTATAACTTATACAGTAATGGTAAGAAATTTAATTTACAACTAATTAAAAAAGCTTCTTTAATTGTTATGTTGATTTTCTGTGCAGGGTGAGTTCATTAAAAGTTCCAGTCCTGTGGGCAATGGAAATGTTGTTGACGAGACAATTACACCTGTCAGAAAGGAAAAGGATTTCAGCAGCCCAGTCCAACATGATGTGATGTCATCGCAGAAAGCACCAGAAACAGAAATAACCCCTAAACAGGAAGTGACGATTTCCACTCGGGAAACAATCACAGTAAAGAAAAATGATCCACCAGGTAGAGAAACCTAACATAGATTAATTGTATCACAGTTAAGGACAGCTGATCATAGGACTTATATTTATTGGAAATAGTACAATTCTCCAAAGGAAGCAAATCTTATGAAAAGGATTGTTTTTACTGATTTTTCATTCATTGTGCCAGTAAAATAAATTTTGACATGTTAAATCTTGATGTTACAGAGGTAAAAAGTAGCCATAAGTGGGAGCCCCATGCGTCCCCTCCTGTCAGTACATCTCCTCCTCCAGTTGTTGAGGAAGATGATGGAGGTGGACCCCCGGCAATCCTTCGGCGTTGGCAACAGAGGAAGCCTCGTCCCCAATCAGCCTATTCTGCTTATCCAGCATTTGAATCACCCAAAGAGGAAAAGAGATTGAGTGCTAATTATCCCTGGGAGTCTTCCATTATCGACAAAAAGGTAAAACTGTTGAAATTTATCGTTATTTTCCTGCAATAACATAGTTTAAGTGAATAAAATCACCCCTCAAAAATCTGATTGCTTAATTTACTGTAAGATTTAAACTATTACAATCTTTTGACTATATTACAGAATGATACAGAACAGGAAGTAGAATCGCAGGTAATCAAACTAGACCACCAGGAGAATAACTCGATGCCACCGCCAAAGACACAAGTAGGTCAACCAGTCACGCTGGAAATTCCTGACCACACAGAGCCTCAAGCCAAGAAAACTTCCATTCAAATTGCTTCATCCCATAACCCAGGGCTGCTTCAGATTGACCCTAGAAACCAGATGACTGAAAAGTATGTACATTAAGAGTCTTCATTATAAATATACTAGTGTCTTATACCTCTGAAAGCTTCAATTATTAAAGTAATGGCATTTTCTCGCACAGAAAAATATTGAAACTAACATATATTGTAATATCTTATTATTACATGTTTATCCACAAATATATTCCTGGAGCAAGGGAAACAAAATACCTCTATCTTATGGTTTTGGGGTGGGCTTATTACAGGACATTTAAATATTTGTTCGTCATTCTGTTTAACAATGATATGAATGACTGGGCAGTAGTTACGTGACTTGACACTCATATCACATTCGTATTTTGTTTGCAGTGATAATAATTTACCAGAGTACAGCTTCCATGTTAGTCTCAACAAACAGCAAGAAGCAAGAACATTTGCAAGCCCAGGTAAGGTTACAGTATAGTAAACAAAGGGAGATAATTCTTTATAGATTGCTGGGAAGTCATTTTAGCTCATTTATGTTCAGGCTTGAACAAAGAAAGTCTTCTTATATGCTAAGTGAAAATTGAATCCTTGATATGAATATCAAATTTGATAGACTAGAAAATTTATGGGAAACAATTTAGTCCACTGAGAAAAAAAATAGCAACAGCTTATTACCAAATAAAATGTGGAAAAGCAAACTAAAAAAATACAGTGGTTTTCATGATTCCAAGAAATCTATTATTTGATACACTATACAGAATATTACAAATCAGCACTCATTAAAACTATTGGATCTGTATACTCATGAAATGGGATATTGTTGTGAAACTTTCTTGGAGATTGTAGTACAGTATTTAGATATTTTTGTATCTTATGTTTTGAATGTTATTTTTTTTTTCAGATATGATTGAACAAGAGCGTGAGTTGATTAGACAGGAGGAACAGCAGGTTTTAGCCGCAGAGAAAAAACAATGGGAGGAAGAGGAGACTAGGAGAATTAGAGAAAAGGAGGAGGAGTTACAGAGACAGGCAGTACGTAGCCTTATCAATAGTTAACCATAAAAACAAAGATCCATGGGTCAAAAGTCATTCTAGGGTCAAATACAGGAGTCAGGCAGTATGTAGCCTTATCAATAGTTAACCATAAAAACTAAGGTCATGGGTCAAAAGTCATTCTAGGGTCATACACAGGAGTCAAAGGTCATCTTAGGCTCAATGGTTACCCTGTTCCTAAGAGTAAGACAGAGCTAATCTATGGCTTAATTGTATTGAAGAAATCATATGACTTGTGTCAAATACACTGAAAAATTTATTTTATTTCTTAATGCAAATTGATGTCATTCAGATGAATCGAAAGTGGCCTAAAAATGGAAGTTAAAAAAAAGTATTTTTTCACTCTTTTTGTTTTTGTTGTTTACAGTTTTCATTTTGTTTTGATGAACACAGATGTTTTATATTTATGTTCAGATGCTGTAACATGTCTGTGTAATATGATATAACATTATTATTTTATCTGATTTTAGGAGATGTTACGACTAGAAAAAGAAAAACTTAAACGAGAACAAGAACGTATGCAAAAGGAGAGAGAAGAATTAGAACGCAGTCGTAAAAAACAATTGGAAACGAAAGAAAATAGACCAGAGACAAAAATCTCTCACCACAACAATAACCCAAAGTCACAATTTTCAACCTCTGTAAATACAGATAGCAAACAATCACTTCGAAAACTCGATCTAACATGGCCACCTCAAAAAGAGGAACCTCCACCGAGGCAAAAACTTACACGGGAAGATATGTTAGCTATGAATAGGAGAGCTACACCCCTACAACGCAAACCTGAAATGGAGGTCAACTCCACTGAACCTTCGAAAACAAAAGATTTCACTTCTAGAGATGTACCAACCAAAAATGACCTTCACAATCTTACTGCTGTTCCTAAACCAAAGTACCGATCTTCCAGTAACTGGATGAAAGAAGATCCACAACCTCTAAAGACAGTTTCAAAAGCAAGATCTGACAATAATAGATCTAGTCCTAATTTACACGAACACTGGCTAGTAGAGGAAGCCGAACGGCGGCGTAAGGCAACAGCCAATCAAAATTCTCACGGCGCGATTCAACCAGGGTCCGACGGAATCGTAAATCGCTGGCGTGATGATTCCTTCTTGCCAAAGCAACAGGCATCTATTAATGCACAGGGAAGTAATTTAACGCAACCAAGATCATTGTCTAGCAATGTGAGTCACAATCATGGACAAGATAATCGCCAGTACATCCCCGCATCACAGAATACAAAAGCTATGTCTCAAACATTACCGCAAAACTTCAACTACAGTAGTCTGAGCCCCAAAAACCGTGGTGATCCCTATGCTCCTCCAAAGCCAACACGAAACTCCAGTTCATCAACAACATCATCTATCTCGTCCCCTTCATCTCCACTCAATCCTTCAGAGCAGTTCATGGCTGTCAGTGGTAAACAGGCCTGCTCATATTGTAGCCAGGAACTTGGTAAGGCATATTTTCAAATGTCTTTGAAATTTTTGCTTTTTTCGTCTCTGTAATTTTTGCTTTTTTCGTCTCTGTAATTTTTCGATCTCAGTTCTAACTAAACAACCTTTTACATATGCAACCGTGGTAAATATTCACTACCGTTTACCACTTGGCTGAAGAGATCTTTTCAATTTGATGAGTTGAGTGCAAGACTGGTAAGCTAGGGGTTGCAGTTTGAAATCCTAAACAGACTTTTCATTTAAATTACAGTAATATGAAATATCCTCATTGATTTGATGGGTAGATTTGACAAAACCCTTTACAAAACAAAACAAAATTATCTGTTTGTCAATAATGTAAGTTATTGTGAAATTTATTTCTTTGTAACGGTGATCTATTAATTTTTTTCCACAATAACCAAATACAGTGTTCCTAAAAACTTTTTACTTAGAATGTGTATAGAATTGTACTGGATTCATTCAGTTTATTAACTAATTTTCATTCATACCCCAGGTTTTGGTGCTGCCATGGTGATTGAATCCCTCGGTTTGTATTACCATGTACAATGTTTCCGATGCTGTGTGTGTCACACTGCCCTAGGCAATGGGTCCCAAGGGGCTGACGTACGAGTGCGGGTCAACAAACTTCACTGTCGGAATTGCTATAGTAACGATGAAGGTATCTTGTCCTACTGGGGATGGTATTGAGTGTCTGTGCTGGATTTTTATTACCATGTGGTTTTTTAACATGTGACAAACATGAAACAAACAAAAAAAACTTCTTTCTTTTTCAACAGAGACGTGATGTTCCTGTATTTTTGGGGTTTACTTAAAGAAACTGATACCATTTTCTAGAGGAGATATATTGTTCCTTAACATCAGCTGTTGGAGGTATAAACAAGTCTGACAGCCATGTCTGGATTTTAAAAAAAAGTGCTGTTATGTATAACTGGTGGTTTGACAGATCACATGTATATATTGTATGTGTTCTGACTAAGCCGATGTTTATATACATGGATTTATACAAGAGATATTTACTTGGATTATATATTATTCAACCATATGCTGATTGAAATAAATAGCCCTGAATAATTGTGATAGTTTGATTTAGAAATTTACATAAAAAAGTAATGGTTCTTCACAGGGGGATAGGGGGTCAAGCCAGCAAGGAGTGGGAGTGGGTGTCGGAGGAATATTCACTGGAACCTCATAAACCCCTCCACATATTTAAGTCACATTTATGTTTTATTATCAAAGTATTAAGTTCTATACTTCATCAGATTCTTACAGGCAAAGGTCAGGTCAAAAGTCACAGTTCACCAGGGTTTTATTTGAAAATTTTGTACAAGAAATCTCATGAATAACAACATAGTTTCATAACATCCAGTTCTTTCATCTGATCAGATATTGATGAACAATATGGGTTATCAGGGAGTTGGAATACAACATCTATACATCACAGCTGTCTATCTATCTGATAATTTGTCTTCATGATCAACTGACCATGTCTACATAGACACAGCTGTCTATCTATCTGATAATTTGTCTTCATGATCAACTGACCATGTCTACATAGACACAGCTGTCTATCTATCTGATAATTTGTCTTCATGATCAACTGACCATGTCTACATAGACACAGCTGTCTATCTATCTGATAATCTGTCTTCATGATCAACTGACCATGTCTACATAGACACAGCTGTCTATCTATCTGATAATCTGTCTTCATGATCAACTGACCATGTCTACATAGACACAGCTGTCTATCTCTCTGATAATCTGTCTTCATGATCAGCTGATCATGTCTACGTTGACACAGCTGTCTATCTATCTGATAATCTGTCTTCATGATCAACTGACCATGTCTACATAGACACAGCTGTCTATCTATCTGATAATCTGTCTTCATGATCAGCTGATCATGTCTACATAGACACAGCTGTCTATCTCTCTGATAATCTGTCTTCATGATCAGCTGATCATGTCTACGTAGACACAGCTGTCTATCTATCTGATAATCTGTCTTCATGATCAGCTGATCATGTCTACGTTGACACAGCTGTCTATCTATCTGATAATCTGTCTTCATGATCAGCTGATCATGTCTATGTTGACACAGCTGTCTATCTATCTGAAGTAATCACCTATCATGACCCAGTATTCTTGGGTGTCTGTTACATTCTTATTTATTATCTTGTTCATCATAGGACTATTTTTCGAAACGTTATGTATTAGTTGCTACTTAAGGGATTGTATGTCTTAAAAGCTATGTTTCTTAACTGCCAAGTCTTAATGACTGAACATTGTACTTATTGTGTCTTAGCGGCCATTTTCCTTGGTTCCCATGTCCTAGTTCCCATCAATTTTGATAACCAACTCAACCATTCCATGATCTTTAAATCATTAATTAAGTAGTGTCCATTACCTTACTGTAGCCTAGGCCTACTGACACTTTCCGTCAAACTTTATATAACGATAGCGGACATTCTATAGAAACTAACACCTGCTAACACAATTGCTTTTGGTTTATATTTATAGTCTATGTACTTTAAATCGCTATACAACGGGAAATTATAGCTGGTGTAGTGTTCATGTCCTCCATTGGTGTTGTAGATATTTTCAACTCAATAAATTTACTTCATAAATTATGTCTCATGTTGCCGCCAATTTTTTTCTGATTCAAAGTCAGACAAAGAAGAACCATGTTGTATCAGGGCTACAGCCTATATAGTATACACTGGAAATGTTTATTCAAACAAAGTATTTTG
This sequence comes from Ylistrum balloti, assembly GCF_031769215.1. Lineage (NCBI taxonomy): Eukaryota > Metazoa > Mollusca > Bivalvia > Pectinida > Pectinidae > Ylistrum > Ylistrum balloti. Next base: position 1,389,062 of record NW_026781993.1, read on the forward strand.
CCCTATGTTAAGGAGTTAATAGACACGCATTGTTGGAATTATTTTGTATGATTAGCATTGTCAGTCTGCAGACCTAATGTTATCTGCTTCAGTGTGTCTGTCTATCTGCCCATAGAATCTAATTTGTCTGTATTGTGTCTGTCCAAAGACACAGTCTAATGTGTCTCTTAGGGTGTAAGTCCATTTGTCCATAGACATATTTTTTCATTTTGTGTTTCAGAATATATAGGATCAAAAAATTTATATCAAAGTGTGATATAAGGTCAGTGATAACATCAGTATTGTTATAAAGCTTGCTCTTTTGTTAGATTAAAGCTAGGTCTGGTTAGATAAAAGCTGGGTCTGGTGTGATATAGTTAGGTCAGGTGTGATATATCTAGGCCAGGTGTGATATATCTAGGTCGGGTGTGATAAAGCTAGGCCAGGTGTAATATATCTAGGTCAGGTGTGATATAGCTAGGTCATGTGTGATATATCTAGGTCAGGTATGATATATCTAGGTCAGGTGTGATATAGCTAGGTCAGGTGTAATATATCTAGGTCAGGTGTGATATAGCTAGGTCAGGTATAATATATCTAGGTCAGGTGTGAAATAGCTAGGTCAGGTGTAATATATCTAGGTCAGATGTGATATAGCTAGGTCAGGTGTGATATAGCTAGGTCAGGTGTGATATATCAAGGTCGGGTGTGATACAGCTAGGTCAGGTGTGATAAAGCTAGGTCAGGTGTAATATATCTAGGTCAGGTGTGATATAGCTAGGTCAGGTGTGATATATCTAGGTCAGGTGTGAAATAGCTAGGTCAGGTGTAATATATCTAGGTCAGATGTGATATAGCTAGGTCAGGTGTGATATAGCTAGGTCAGGTGTGATATAGTTAAGCCAGGTGTGACTTAGCTAGGCCAGGTGTGATATAGCTAGGTCAGGTGTGATATATCTAAGCCAGGTGTGATATAGCTAGGTCAGGTGTGTATACAAGTCATCTATGATATAATTAATGGTCAGGTCATGCTAAAGGAAGGATGCCCCCAGAATTTGCTTTAGATCTGTATAATTGTGAGGACATAAGACTAGGTTGTCACATGACTTAACAGTAGACAAGACTAAATGAAGTTATACTGAAGAGCATGGCATTGTGAGGTCATCTTATTTTGCTTTAACCAGGCTAAGTTTGAAGTAATATAAAAGACCAGGGCATCATCAATTATTGCTATAGACTAGACTTATGTGAAGTCATACCAAAGACCAGGGCATCATCAATTATTGCTATAAACTAGACTTATGTGAAGTCATACCAAAGACCAGGGCATCATCAATTATTGCTATAGACTAGACTTATGTGAAGTCATACCAAAGACCAGGGCATCATCAATTATTGCTATAAACTAGACTTATGTGAAGTCATACCAAAGACCAGGGCATCATCAATTATTGCTATAAACTAGACTTATGTGAAGTCATACCAAAGACCAGGGCATCATCAATTATTGCTATAGACTAGACTTATGTGAGGTCATACCAAAGACCAGGGTGTCACTGATTTTTAGCTCACCTAGGCCAGCTGCAGTTTCTGTCGTCCAGTGTCTATCAACTTTTACTTTATATTGCAACTACTCATGAACAACTGAGCAGACTTGAATTGAATTTGGTCTGAAGCATCTTTGGGGAAAAGGGAACCTTTTGTTGACTTAAATATCCAGATGAGCAATATATGCCTTTTGGACCTCTTGTTTCTATAAACTAGAGCTAGTGTGAGGTCATACTAAATACCAGTTCATCATCTGATATTGCTATCAACCAGACTAAGTGTTAGGTTATACTGAAAACCATGGTGTCATTTATTTTGCTTTAAGCCAGACCTAAGTGTGAGGTAATACTAAAGACAGTGGCATAATCCGATACTGGTATAGACCATAGAATTTATATGTTACAGGTCGGAGCCGTAGAGGACGACATTCCTAGCAATCTCTGTGTATGTAGTCTATAGTGACAACATTGTTTAGTCTGATTGATAATTTCTGCTTTTTTCCTGCTGGGAATATTTTGGTTTGCTTTGTTTGGTAGCTTACATGATGTTTTACATAACCTGCTGTTTTTGACGAGTGATTAACTCTAAAGTTTTCTGATACAATGTATAATCTTTTAAGATAGATTTGACTGTTGATCCAGATTTATCAATATAAATTTCTGTTTTTATTGCAGTATGAATCCAAAAAGATGAAAACACAAGTAGTCGCTTTCTAGATCCTACATGTTGTTAGTATTAGATTTCTGTCCATACTTTTAGATGTGACTGGGTTTACGCTAGCTATTTCTGTTATTTCGTCCATCCATCATCACTCCATCTATCTGTCAGATTCTGTTTCTTTGCAGTTTGAATTAGAATGATGGAGTGCTACGTTCTGAAATGAATTTAGTCAGAGCAATGGATTATATCATGTGTTGTACTTTTAAGTCATCTTGACCCTTCTTTTCAATAACTGAAAGGCCAAGGGTCTTGATAATGGGCCTGTAATTTGCTTTTTCAACATGCATGTATAAAGAATAGGATTTTGAGTTAGCAGAAAATGTCTTGATGAACCAACAATGTCTTCTGTGTAAACTGTAGAGTAGATGAGCTATTTATTTTAAGCCTATTTTGCCTCTTTCATATATAGGTCTTTATAGGCAGATGACCGTTAAGGCTCATAGGCCTCTTGTTATTGTTTCCTTAATAAGTGCCTAAGAATATGTTTCCTTATATGTCACTATAGTCAACAGATTCTAGGTCTGCTCATCAACTTTTGAAATTGGTCGATAGTATTTAAAGCAGATGTAACAAAACGTGTTCCTGAGGTTGTATTATGCTGTCTACAATTAAATTTTGTCAAATTGTTTTCATTAGATTAATCATTTTTTCACAATACTTTTTAATGTTTATTTTATAAAGATGATAGATCAGTTAATTCGACTTCAGGTACTTCTTTGTGAAAAATTGTTATTAAAGATAGCAATAACTGTGTTTCAGGATCGAACATATATAAAAACTGGAGTAAACAATGTTTAAGTCTCAAAAGATGGTATTTTGATCAGAAGTATTCATTAAAAGTGCTATCTCTAAACCTCAATGAATTTATTGGAAATAATTTACAAAAGGATTTATCAGACTGAAAATACATAAGAACATGTTATTTGAGTTATCTATCTTCCGAGAGTGGCAAGTCCTATGTAGACTGTTATGCTCATAAATGAATGATCAGACAATTACAGATCTGTATAAATCCAACGAGATCACATGGTTTACTCAGGACTGCTTAGTTTTAGCTCCACAGGTAGACTGGAACAAACTGTGACAGTCAGATGTATATAGTAAGCTTTCTGTTGACTTTACAGGCTTAAAGACTTGATTTCAGGTCAAAAAGTGTATGTATTATTGACTTACATCCATTGTTGTCCAGTTTTAAATCCTTCCACAATATCTTTACAAATCAGATACAAGTAAAACAAACATTGAAAAATCTAAATAAGCTCGACTTATTTTAACTGCAATGAACTTAATTAAAGAAGAAATTGGACTATTGTCTTCCAAGGAATGCTGAAACATTATTTAACATATTTTTCATCCTTTTATGGAAAGTCCTTTTGAATCAGTCACCATTAAGAAAAGGAACTCTTCATAGCTATGATTTGAAGGAACTGTAGATGACTGTGAATACATTCTCTTTGAATGAATGAATTCCTATGTAATCAAGATATAAGGGAGATGTGTCCTTTCAATTGACCGCTGTAAAAGTCTACTCCTCCAGATAAACATCTCAATAATAACACAGTAACCAAATACCATGCAGTTTTATTCTAGTACCCTCTCTGGGATGTTCTGGTGGTACTGGTTTGGCTTGAAACACAATTCATTACTTTGATGTTGAGAAGTTTTAGTGTTTTGCTAACATGTTTCACTAAAAGACCAATATGAGTTCATTTTGAGCATGGGTTTCCATATAACAAACCAACAATATGACAGTTGAGCATGAGTTGATGAAAAAACTGAAAAGTTGTTTTAAATGTTTTACTTAACTGATGACTGTATTCTATGATGTAAATATGTTTAATACTCTGCACACAACATGTTATTGGCATGCTCACATTTACAGCTTAAATGTACTAATATGAATTAAGAAAATATGATAGTAAATGACAGATGTTTTCTATAGCCTAACTGTAAGATCCCTTTATATATTTAAATACCTAAGATTATTTGCAGACATTTGTAAAATAAAAGTTTCACAATTTTACACATTCACAAATATCAGTTTCAACACTGAATAATCTTTATCGCTTAATGACCATAATTTCTTAATGTGAAAATGTGTGTGGTTTAATTTTTTTGGTTTGTTCTGACAAAAAAGGAAACAGGTGTAATTTATGTTTGTAATGCAAGTCATTGTTGTACCTTGTCATATAAAAAAACAAGAATCTTAAGAAATGGAATTCCACAAATTGTAATTTTTCATGTAAATTTTTGTAATTTTTAACCAACAAAACATAAATTTCTCTATCAATTTTATCTTTTGAAAATTGGCAATGATTAATGTATTAATAGATATTTTTAGAATTTCTGTAAAATCATTTTTTATTTTATTTCACACTTGAATGCAATGCTTGTATTTAAAACTGTGTTTCATTTTGATTAATGAACTTTTTCTCTTGCTTGCAGCTGGATTGAAGTTCAGCAAAGTGTGACAACAGCAGAATATCCCTAAATGTAGAAGAAATGATCACCATGACAACCAACTTTTCATAACAGCCTTCCATTTACCAAACAATGCATGACTCAATACCTTGTAATGAATTATTGTTGGACTCTGTAACAAAAAGTGCCTATGTTATTATTTCAGAGTGTTTCTATATTTATATACTCTTTCTGACCAATAGCTTCATTCTTTGATACAGAATTAAAGATATAGTCAGCAATTTATTTATCATATTTAGCTCACCTCATGCTTACGGACACGTGTCATCTGGAGCATCCGTTGTCACTCCTGATTAGTCAAGTGCTTTCCTTTTTAGACTTCCAGAAAACAACATCATGAGGAAATTGTATCTTTTTAATTCTTTCAAGTTAGAAAATATGGAGTAAGTTGACACAAGATGTAACTGGCATTAACATTACAGAAAATGCAACATTTTGTACAATTGTGATGTGGCTTACAAAATATCTATAGAGAGAAAATAATATGAAACTTTTTATCCTAATTGTCAAAAGGTTGTAAATTATCATAGTGAGACTTGAGATGAACAATATGTACTGTATAAGATATTATGATATGTATAGTATATATTTATGCAAATACATATATATATTAAACTCTATAATGTCTGTATGTAACAACATTCCAAGATGAACCAAATTTGTAGATATGTAATATACTTGTACAGTTTGTATATAGTATGTATTTTGGTCATGTAAATATGTATATTTTGCACAGAAAAAAAATTTGATATAGAAATTATATATTTTCAAAAATCACATCACAGCATCAGAATTTTTTTTCAAATGAAACTGATATTATCAAGCAGAAGCAGAACTTCAATTAACACTATCATTAAAAGGAATTAATTGAATAAATTTTTTCACCTTGATCAATCCAAATGTAAATTGAATTTTAACTGTCAAAACATATAACACAATAACAATGATAGAAATTGAAGTTGCAAAGTATGTATAATATTCAATACATTTGATATGAAAAAAAAAATATATATAAAAATATATGTATAGGGTTGCTATATACATAGTACACAAGTGTCATACAAAGACATATACATCATTATTGGAATATAAACTAGTGATTACAGAAATTTTCTGACTAAGAAAACTCCACAATCACAATGATATACTATATTTTGGTTGTACACATTTTGGTCGCTACTGAAGTGATTTGTTTGTTTTCCACAACACTGTCATCAACATTTCGATATTATCTTATCTGCATTTGTTACTTGAACAAGTCTACTGTTTACATTTCTAACCTGTGTTCATATAAGTATCCAGGAGAATTTATTCAAATCATTAGTCACTGCAATTAATAGTTCTTTTTTGTGTGGGCGGATGCAATTATTTTCCTGTAACATGTGTTATATAAGACAGTGTATGTGATAGATTAAATGATTTAGGAAATTATCAAATGAAAGAGAATATACTTAAAGCAAACCTTTTTAATAAAAAGACATATCTACTAATTTTGATATTGTATTTAAGATGTATTTTGGTAAACATTTGCTTATAGAAATAACAAAATTGGTAATAGGAAATTTGCCTGAGGTAGATTTTTTTGTGATAAGTTTTACTGAAGTCAAAAGGTTTATATGATAAATTCTGCCATAGCGTCACACATCTGTCGTCTGTTTCATGGTTGTCATTCAAATATCTTTAATATATGTACTGATATTTCATATATCATTGTTGGGACTGTTAAAATGATCTCTGATTTCTCTGAGACAATTTTATCTGTCTCCACTAGACAATTTGGTTTATCAATTTCATCTAGATAGTTTGTAAATCAACATGACAAGTTATGAATAATAATGAGACTTCATAATAGCCCCATGTTGTTGATCAAGGTTTACTCAGTTCAAAGAAACAAAACAGTTGAGTGATACAGGCCCTTGAAGCCTCTTGTATAAGTATTTATTCAATAGTTTACAAATTTGTCACACAACAAGGTATTGTTATATTTACTTTACAAAGATATATGTTTATATTTACATATCAGTAATATGTAAAAGAGGACCAATTCTAGCTTTAAGATATATATATATATACATGTATATGGAGAACATAAACAAAAAGTAATAATTTCAATAATTTACTGATCAAAGGATTTCAATATATCATATGTATTAATCTATTTTGGTTGTTGAAATTTTAAAGTTTGAATCCACTAAAATGAAAAGAATGAAAGTTCTTAAATTTAAATAATGTCTCATTTTTTGCAAGTAGATAATTCATATAAACTCTTGAGTCTTTATAATGATCAACTTTGTTTCCAATATAAGTTAATAAATATGTTGTGTTATTAAAAATAATATGAATATATAAAAGACACCTGCTTACATGTCATCCAATATATTTTTCATGTTTCTATAAAATATATGATGTAGCATGTATATGATATAAAACCATTAAAAAGCACTAACATTCTTGCAATATGGCAAATGATGAGAAATGTGTTATATTTTCAATTATAATTAAACTGGTTCCCTGCCTGTCAACCTGCCTAATGTTTGCAGAATTTTCTTACAATTTTAGGTCATTTGACCTGTAGGGTCATGTTGACCTTTAGCCATTGTGTTTTGTCCATTGTGGTGCACTTTTAACATTTTAAACTTCTTCTAACCTTCTTCCATTGAGATTGAGCTCCAGCTTTAATGAAACGAAACTGAGATGGTCCTGACCAAGTGTTGTAATTTTTTAGGTCTGTCTGAAATCCAAGATGGTTGCCATTTTTAAAACATATTTTAAACTTCCATTGAGCTAAATATTCCTGGTAATGTTAAGGAAAGGTAGCCAACAAAGTGCTGTTATTTGTCGACCTTATCATGTGTAAAAACAAAAGATCCCAGAGGGATCTTGGCGCCCACCATTGTTTGATCTTTATTTGCTCTTTTAAAGTTGGATCTTTTCCTTCTTTTCTCTTCTCTTCTGTTTTTGCTTTTATTGATAAGACATATGAACATTCCTTTACATAAATAGCGATGATAATCTTTACCTGCCAAATCCAAAATGGCCGTCTAGAAGACATTTTGTTTCTTCTGACAGTCCCACAATCAAATGAGTACAAGGAGAGATAAAAGGGAACATAGGTATGAAATTTGAGATATCCGTTCAATACATCTGAAGAAATAGTAATAAGAAACTTTACTACCAAAATCCAATCACCACTACTAGGGACCTAAATAAACCGAACTATGAAATTTGAGAAAGATCTATAGAGTCAAGAAATTTCGAAGCCAAAAATCCAAGATGGTCGCTTGTGGGCCATTTTTTCTGATCAGTACTAAAATCAAACAGGCACAACTAGGGAGCAAGGAAAGCATACACATGATATTTGAGAAAGATCTATGCTGAAGTTCTCAAGAAATAGCGATAACAATCTTTCAAATTTAAATTCTAAGATGGCCGCCTGTCGGCCATTTTATTTTTGCGATCAGGCCCAAAATCAACTTGGCACAACTAGGGACTAAAGGAAACTTTCATTTGAAATATTCATTTGAAAAAATTCTCAAGAAATAGCAATAGCAAAAATTGTTTACGGACGGACGGACAAACCACGGACGTAGAGCGATTTATCATCAGACGGTGGGCTAAAAAGCCAAAATTAAACAGATAAGGAAGCGACAAAGGTTCAGACCACAGACATTTGTAAACATCTTTGGAAGTACACAATTATTTCTTAATTAATTGAGGCAGACAGAAGGCGGGGTTTCCATGTGTTACTCATGTAATATCATTTGGGCGGACACATTTCTTATATATAGGAGGCAGGATTAACCCCTTTTGATACAAGGGTTGTGTCTTCGGCAAAGAAACGGACTCAGATTTAAGGTTAAATGCTGTCTGAAAACATCACTGTCAAAATTAGGTAACACTTGTTGCAGTTAACTACTGCTCACCAAAACTACCATCTGTATCATTGAAAACAGATTCTTAAGCCCAGGTCGCACTGTCAAGAATCCCGGCAACGAATGACTACGATTTCCGAATCGTGGGTATTCTTGGATAAGACCGTAGGAGCACCGTGGCGGCACCGTAGATATCCTTGGGCAATCGTATATGACCTTGTGTCCGTAGGACAATCGGCATTCGCTACGACAGCTTTGAAATGTTCAAAACAATCGTGGCGATGCTACGATTTGATTATTACCGTAGCGAATTCGTAAGTTAGTCGTGGGTTATCGTATGTCCATCGTGAAAGTATTCGTGGTTATCCTTGGCTTTCCGTGGTGATTCTTGAGAATTCTTCAGTGGGGAAGTTCACGTTGTAGCACAGTTCGGCCTACGGTTTCACCACGTTTCCGGTACAATGATGACGATGCGTGTACGGTTAATAGCGATTTGATACGATTTCGATACGGATTACTACGTATACGCTAACAATGTCTACAATTTGCCAAGATTGTTTCAAGATTATCCTACGATTCACTACGGTTAACAGAAGTTCTATAAATACCGACCATAACACGAGACCCTTCTACTTCACCCCTTTTTCTCAAGTAGAAGACATCTGACCAACACTGATAGAACAGATATGGAATATGGCACCCAAAACAACAGACAAAAAAAGACCACTCGTACTCAAAACGTTCCGCAACTGGAACATGAAACGCTTATCGATGACGAAAACGAAGGCGAGAGTATCCAGGAGGAGGACGTCGCACAGTCCAGCCACCAATTAGCACAGGAGGTCACCCAATGTAACAAAATGAAAAAGACCAGTTTAATGTTGACTCCCGAACAATGAGAAGATGTTCTAGAATGACTGCGAACCGAGCTGCTATACAACAAAGGTAGTTGTGACTAGAATGACCAAGCCATAACTGAGACAAGGATATGAAATGCAAAGGCCGAAGACGTAATTCACAAATGAATGACTGCTTGGCGAATTCGTTGTTCCTTTTATATCGAATTTTCCTCAAATCGTGAGGGATCTTGACTTATCTTGGTTGTTCGTAATTCAACCGTAATCATTCTTCGGGTAATCGTGAGAGAAACGTGATTATTCGGCTGTAATCGTAGATATCCGTATAGTGTCCGGCCGTCATCGTGAAGCACTCGTCAGTATTCGTTGGGTGATCGTATCCTGACCGTAGCGGATCCGTGGAGAACCGTAGCAACTTGGGCAAATCGTAATGATTCGTCTGCTCAATCGCCATAAATCGTACAAACATCGTGAATATTCGTAACATCTTCGTAGGAAATCCGTAGAACAAAGTAATCGTGGAGATTTGTATCAGGAACCACCACGATTACCATGTCCACGATTGTCAATGATACATCGGCATCGTCCGTAGTTTTATTCTTTGACAGTGTGAGGTGGACTTTAGTAAGATTTCATTCAAAATAGAAATATAACCCTTCTCCCTGCTAAAAGTTTTTTGTAGTCAGACGACCGTTAAGGCCCGTGGACCTCTTGTTTTTGCTTTAACTTTGATAGTAAAGTTATACAATTATACAAACCAGCTCGAAGAGATAAATTCACCACTGTTTCATCATATATGTAATTATATTTAGATTTAAAAGACAGCGCAAATGTTCTCTTTCTTCTTAGTTTCAGGTTTTGAAGTTGATACGCAGATGCTTCACAACAAACCATTTTATACTGCATGACGAAAGAAAAGACAAACAGAAGAGAACATGTTTGAATGTAGGCTCTTTATAAAGAAAACTCTCGTCTTCAGGCTACAGGAATATTGCCTAAGCAAATACTAGTGATCCATTTGTTTGTAAGAGTCTATTCATTAAGGAGAGATACTTGGTACACGGAAATAACCAAATATCATAGCCTATCTATTTGATTTTCATACGTTACGATGCACAATTACTGTTTGTGAACAAATCTGAATCGTCTTGCCAAACATTAAAGGATTCTCTTTGTCGTCACATATAAATGTAAAGAAGACATTGGGTTTTGTGAATATCTCGGTCAGCATTAATTGTAAGTGTTATTTGTTGGGGGGGGGGGGGGGTCTGCTAAATATCCGACTTAACTACATCACTACTTAAAACTCATCATATGTGTGTGTATATGAAACATGACTGGTATTTTAAGTGGAGATATGGCCCCCATCGGCTCTCAAGCTTATTGCTATACCGAGTGAAACGAAGGGAAGTAACTCTGGGAGATAAGAATGAGCTTTTTTAGACTTTCAGAAAGTGGTTTAAGAAAGATTGCTGTACAAGCAGTTTAGCTTTAACCTTAACATATTTTAACTTAAACTGTAATTACACCTCATGTCCCTGTGAAACAGAGAAGGATAGGTCAAAATTCACCTAAACTGTAACTAATTCTCAGGCCCCTGTGATACAGACCAGAATGTGTCCATATTCACTAGACACTAAACTTATTCTCAGGCCCCTGTGAAACAGAGAAGGATAGGTCAAAATTCACCTAAACTGTAACTAATTCTCAGGACCCTGTGATACAGACCAGAATGTGTCCATATTCACTAGACACTAAACTTATTCTCAGGCCCCTGTGAAACAAACAAGGATAGGTCAAAATTCACCTAAACTGTAACTAATTCTCAAGACCCTGTGAAACAAACCAGGATATGTCAGCATTCACCTAAACTGTAACTAATTCTCAGGCCCCTGTGATACAGACCAGGATAGGTCAAAATTCACCTAAACTGTAACTAATTCTCAGGCCCCTGTGAAACAAACCAGGATATGTCAGCATTCACCTAAACTGTAACTAATTCTCAGGCCCCTGTGAAACAAACCAGGATATGTCAGCATTCACCTAAACTGTAACTATACTCAGATCCATGTGATACAGACCAGGATAGGTCAATATTCATCTTAACTGTAATTATTTCTCAGGCCCCTGTGATACAGACCAGGAAATTCTCGGGAACTCTGTGATAGCAGTATTATAGTCAAAACAAAACTATTTCCCTGTTTTGAATTTGAATATTATTTTAGACAAATCATGTGTTACTTCGTCGAATTACATTAAATGTTTCAACTTAAAAAATAAAATATTTCAATTTTTGTTATTTCTACGAAATTCGTTCATTGGGCGTGACGCAGCTACTTAGAAACCTTTGGACAGCTAGACATAACATAAGTGTGGAAAAATGACAATATTTTCTCCCTTCGTTATCTATTTTAAACAGAAAATTGTTGTACACCCATTAAATGTTGCATTGGCAAAGAATCCTGGGGCTGATGTCATCGATGTACCAGAGATTGTGATCTGTGATTCATGGGTATCTCGGACACGTAGTTGATCATGAGTGACGACTTGACAGGCAGTGGCGAGGTCTACAGTCCGTTTATCGGTAGTTTCCCTACCGGGGAGTGGGCAAAGCTGTACTCAAAGCTCTTTTTCTGACAGAAGAATCATTTCTCGTGTAGAAATTTAAGGAAGATTTATTTTTGAGAAAGGACCTAAACATTGTATGCCGAGCCTCGTGTCCCTGATCATCGAGATGGCCGTTGTCCGGAGGCAGCGAGATGTGTTCTTTTTGTCAACACTGACTGATTTACATATGTCAGAAAGGAAATTTACGAATGTTTGTTTCGAAAGAGGTTTTCATGTTTCATGAGTATGAATTAAAATCAAATTTAAAATAAAATTGAATTGTATATATGCAAGCCCTGTTTATTTATTGTTACTTGCGGCCATGTTTGTTTACATTGGAGACACTATCAGTTGTATTCATACACTGACCTCATCATTGTAAATTGTAGCATGCAGTCTCACATAGCTTGGTGTACTTACAACATGTAGGCAAATGCAACACGAAATGTAAATATATTGATATGGTATAAATTGTTCAACCATTTGGAAACAGATCAGTGAAATATTACATAATTATAAAGCTTATAAATGTTTTACATCGTGATGGGACCATCTGATGATGGCGGGCTATTCAAATCTCCCTGCATCCATGGTCTGTCTGTAAACGATTTTGTTATCACTATTTCTTAAGAAGTACTAGATGAATCTTTCTTAAATTTATGTTTCCTTTTGTCACTAGTTTTGCCTGTATGATTTTAGGACTGATCAGAAAAAAAAATGGCTTCCATGCAGCCATCTTGGATTTTATCAATGAAGATTGTTATCGCTATTTCTTGAATTTCATATGTAGGTTCCCCTTGGTCTCTAGTTGTGCCCATGTATTTTTGGGAGTGATCAGAAAATTACATGATGGCCGGATTGCGGCCATCTTGGATTTTGACTTTGAAAGTTTGTTATCAATATTTCTTGAGAACTGCTGTCCAGATCTTTCTCAAATTTCATGCATAGGTTTCTTTTGGCCCCTAGGTGTGCTCATTTAATTTTTGGACTGATCAGAAAAACAAAATGGCCGAAAGGCGGCCATCTTGAATTATATTTCAATGAAGTTTGTTTTCGATATTTCTTCACAAGTATTGGATGGATCTTTCTTAAATTTCATATCTAGTTTCCTCTTGGTCCCTAGTTGTATCCATTTGATTTTTCAACTGATCAGAAAAACAAAATGGCCGACAGACGGTCATCTTAGAATTAGATTTTGAAAGTTTGTTATCACGATTTCTTAAGAAGTACTGTATAGATATTTCTCATATGCCATCTTGGATTTTGCCAAGTAAATAGTATTCTCCCTCTATCTTATAAAGTAATGAATGGACATCTCTCAAATTTCATACATATGTTCCATTGGGTCTCTCCTTTTGCCTTTTTAATTTTGGGATTGTATAAGTTCTCAAAATGATGACACATTCATTTATTCAAACAAATGTAACATTTATTCATACAGATGTAATATTCATTCACACAAATGAAAACAACAGTCATACAGGTAAAAGATAAATAAATCATTTATACACACAAATTAGCAACAATTCAATCATACACACAAATTAGCATCAATTCAATCATACACACAAATTAGCATCAATTCAATCATACACACAAATTAGCAACAATTCAATCATACACACAAATTAGCATCAAATCCTTCAAACACACAAATTAGCAACATAGCCTAATATAATAGTTTCCAATTTAGGCTACAAGATCACTCTTAAACATAATTTTGCCCAATCTTACTGGGTAATATTTCTGAAATAAATACCTATAGATCTAAAGGTTTGGCTACAACTGCAATTTTCGGCAGTAATTTTTTCATGCATTGAACAAGAGAACATCAAGTGGGAGCATGATACATACCCCTGAGCATGATACATACCCCTGTCCCACCTAAAATTCTATCAATACTGTGAGCATGTGTTGAAAATGCATGAAGGTTAAAATTCACTGTTTGAATGACTTTGAAGTTTGGCCTGGGCATACAAGAGCCAAGGATGTTGAATTAATATTATACTTTTTTTCACCCAACTCCATTTTTATACTGTATGGTTCTTTGTCCATTTCCTTTTCCTTTTCCACTCTCTCGCACTGTTATCTATATACAGTACTTTGATTTTAATGAAACTTGCTACATAATTTTTATGTGCATTATTTCATTGCCAAATTCAAAAAGACTTCAGTAAAGAATTGCCCATATTTGACAATAAAAAGGACATAACTTTGCTAAAATTAATCACAAAATTCTGTAATGCGATCTTGTTCTAATTTGGTAAGAAATATTTGAAGAAAGTTTCATGAAAATCAGATCATAAATACAGGTAAGAGAGAGCTAACAAGGAAAGGTTAACAGACTGATGTACAGATCACACAGAATATACCATAACATGACCCAATGTCATATTCATATTCTTTCCATAATCAAAGAAATTCTTGAACTTTCACAATACCTGGGGCAGGTATATTTGATAACAGGACAGCTATAATTTTCCAATATTTACAAAGTGAAGTTGTTGATTACGGAATTTTTGCATGCTTGTATTCATAATTTGCAATCGCACATCCCTTACCTCTTAAGAGCATATAAATACAAAAATTATAATCCAACATCAATTTTAAACTATTTCATTTTCCATTCAGAATCAAAAACAATCAAATTATGTTGATCATCTGTAATTTTGTATGTTGTAAGACGTTATACCACAATCTGGTTTAAATACAGATCATCATTATGCACTATGTTATAAATATCTGACAGTGGTTAGGACCACACTCAGATCAACTCAATGCTTACAATAAAACATGATTTTTCAGCCAGGTTTGCTATTGGCACAGCTATCTTTGTGTGGACAAGATTAGGGACACTCGATTATTATTGTAAGAGATTTTGCCAGTAGCATTTTGATTGTTTGGTTTGAAGGTCATTTAAATTTGACCCTTTACGGGAGGTCGTCAGATTTTCCTAATGTAGAGTATAATGATGATCTGTATATCAATTGTCATGTCTGATACACAATGGAAAATATGTATGTGGGATCTACGAGACATTAAGATAATGATGTCTGCTGGTATTCCGTGATTACAGTGATGAGAAGTTGATCACATGTTCAGATAAGTTCACAATTCTATGAAAGAAATATTCCTTCATCATTTGTCCAGTAATGTCTGTGGAAACACATCCTCTTCGTTATTAATCCTCATCCAACCTCAGCTCTGCGTCAACATTGAAGATAGTATTTCATACTGATAGAAAAAAGATAAGTAAAATAGACATCAACTAACCTACACACAAAAAGCAACAAGACAACACTAAATCTACTACAGCAACACTATGGATATGGCGGGCAAATGATAATGATGCAACAGACAAACTCAGGTGAAAGTTTCTGTACAGTTATCTAGTACAAGATTTATCAGTCTGACTTCCCGGAGTAACTTCCCTTTATTTAACCTATCGGTACATGAGATAAAGTTACTACCCTTCATTTCACCTATCAGAACATGAGATAGAGTTACTTCCCTTCGTTTCACCTATCAGTACATTAGATAAAGTTACCTCCCTTCGTTTCACCTATCAGTTCATGAAATAAAGTAAAGTGTTACTGTATAATACTGTACATTTGTTCTAATCACATTTTGGGTGACAAATTTTTATCTCTTCTATTTGGAAGCATTACTGCATCATTTCAGCTTTTTCATTTTTCCATAACTTTAAGCCAAGAATTAAGGCAGAAGGATCAAAACCCTCTACTATATCTCTATATATCAAATTCTCAAAAACTTTGATTTCAATATTTCACTTAAAGGCACCCAGGTTCTAGAACAGATTTTGCCCAGTCATTAAACAAAACAAACTGTTGTGTTATATTCTTTTTGAATTATGCACATTTTAGATAATAGATGTAGATGGCATCTTAATCAGAAACTGATTATTGCATAAGAGATCAGAAATGATGGCAGTGTGTAATTGTGTTACCACAATAGCATATTATATATTATATTATATATAATACTATAAATTATGAAATATTTTCTTGATAACTTGTACTAAAATACCTGTACCTGAGTTATCTGCAAGATAACTAAAAATCTATGGTGTGATTACTATATACTTTGATATATAAGTGTCATACTGCATTCTGTACACACTTATATATGTTTTGATTCTAAACATTTATGTTGGTGGTGTTAAGACAAACCATCCATTAGTTATTAGTTTACACCTACATATCAAAACAAATAGGCCCTGAAAGGTATTAGTGCCTAGTTATCTATTCAAAATACAACCACTTTACATGCACAAGTCTAAAAGTTAAAAACTAAAAGAACTAAGGCTTCCTGTAAAAAAAAGTTCTAAAGCAGGTCAATTATAGACAAGAGACCCACAGGCCTTAACCATTATCTGACTACAAAAATTTTCAGCAGGGAGCAGGGTTATTTTTACTACTTTGAATGAAATCTTACTAAGAAGTTGTTTCCGTGATGCAGATGGTAGTTGTGGTGAGGAGTAGATAACTGTAACAAGTGTTTCCTATCTTTTGACAGTAAAGCTTTCAGACAGCGTTCAACAAGCCGTCATCCATCACTCATAATTCTAACCAAGTTTGAAATATTTCCAATGTAAATTAAACAAATTATGCTCAAAAATCTAGTTTTCCTCTATAAACTATAGTACACTTTACCCCCTCCCCATGAGGATATTTGAGACCCTGGGGCCATGAAATTCACAATATTGGTAAAGCACCTCGAGATGCTTCCATTCATGAAGTGTAATTGATTCTACTATATCTGGGTCTTGAGAAGAAGAATTTTGAAACCAAACCTGAGTTTTTCAGGCCCCTGGGGGGTGGGGACCATATAATTCACAATTTCGGTTCTTCTTAGGCCAGGGAAGGATTTCTGTAAAATTTCACTCAAATTGGATCTGGGGGTTTTGAGAAGAAGTCGGAAGTGTTAAATCATTTACGGATGCACAGCACACGACCCCGTATGAAGGGTATTAGAATAGGTTACCATGAGACTAACTAATCTGTGATAAGATACCGCCATTGTAACACTCTACATTTGAAACCCATAGGTTAAGCTCTATGCAATCTTAGGCCTTTTCATAACAAATTATAAGATTTATGTTTAGCAATTTGATTAGCTTCAGACAAAAGAAATCTGACCAATCAGGAAGAAGCTACGCCAGAATTGAAGTTGATCAATTTTTAAAAAGCCTAGGAAGCTAGTCCCCTATCTCAAAGGGGGATTGGCTTATTATGGGACATTAATGCTATAAAATCTGCTGTGATTTCTTCTGAAACTTCTATCAAAGTTAATTGGATTATTATCAGGTATGGTGTTGTTATAAATATGGAGTGATTCCTTTTATTTTATAGCAAAGAGATCAAAGGTACATTGCAATTATGTTCCTGTTACAGGTTTGGTTATTAACAAATTAATATCCCTAATACATCTAATACCTCCACATCCGAGACCTGCAGTGATAAAGTTGTATTTTTGTGATGGAAAGAACATTATAAATAAAGGGAACCCACTTAGCTAATGCATTACAAATAATGGTAACATTCCAAGAATTATTAATATGCAGATTAGTATGTGAAATATTTAAGAATTAGGCAGCAGCGATTATGTTGCTAAATATATCTCCGACAATGCTAATTATAGACAAGTGATTTTGTTTGTATTTGTTATTCTGTGACAAATTTAGTCCTATTTCTTTGTGACATTTGGCTGTAGCAGTCTGAGTTCATGCTTTAAACACAATCACATTCACAGATGTCAGTATTTGAAAAAAAAAACAAAAAAAAAACAACAAAAAAACATGCACACACTTAATTTCACTTTAGGAGAAATATCTGAATTGTGGATTATCATTTATATCTAAAGTCCTTAAATTGATTTAAACATATTCTTACACTATGTACTGAAATCTACATACCCTTTATATTATAGATGGTATATTGATCACTGATCAAATGTTGGATTTCAATCTCTATATCATACATTAAATAGTATCAAAAAGTATGATTTTGATTTAAATTTTTCAGATATTCATCAATGAAACTAGAAACTCATTTACTTATGTCTACGTCAAAAGTTACTGGTTGAGCTTTCTCAGATTAACAATTTTCTCTGAAACAATTTAAACAGCAGCTAACCAATGTGTGGTGTGAGATTATGAAAAAGAACTCATTTACATAATATTTTCTATGGGTAAGTGAACACAAACCAATCAGAAGCATGCGTATGTCAGTCCATTAAAGAACCACACCACTGGTTGGTCCTCTTGCTTTGAAAATGATAGATTATTCCAGTAAAACATCTATAGCTACCTATAAGGAAAACTCCAAGTTTGTCAAACAGTGAGAAATTGAGAAAATGGAATTCCTTCATTTTTGGATTTTTCCTACAGGAGAGATATCTTACTGAAATATTCCTCATCTGAAGGTTTAATGTAATGCCATATGCAGACATGCATTTCAAATCAAGTGTTGTAATTTTCAATACGAAATACTTATTCATCATAATATTTTACAGTTACTGATATTTTGAGAGGTGAGTACATATAAAAGATTTATCATCTTAGATGCAAAACCCTTAGCAAGCTACCAGTGACAGTTCTGAAGTCTTTGTACTTGTGAATTGTCAGTCTGTAACTGGTACCAGATGTCCAGGGTGATGGCTGAAGTTATCTAAAGACTGACTTGATGGAAACAATACAACTAAATCTCCAAATTCATATTCAATATTTCTATCAAACCACTGAGAAAATGAAAGGTAATTGATTCCACGGACCAAATCTCTGTTAAAAAAAGTCAATATTAGCGAACATCACCTTGACCTTTATATTTTCATTGTACATTTTGTCAACTACACATCAAATTTTATTATCTACATCTAGCTGTGAATTAATGAGCTGCAATCTGCATATTCTCACTGTACAACAGCACTATAAATTTCACTTTAATATCTCCATCCATCTGAGGCTAAATGAACAGACACCAAACAATGATGTTATGATGGCCAAGGGCTCTGTTTCATGGTGGGAGCATAAATCATTATCACTTTGATATTTGCAATAACATGACTGTCAGCATTAACCTGATCAATACTTCATAAATATTCACCTCCTAAAAAGTCAATAACCATTTTATTATGATATAGCATGCTAATTAAATAATTCAATTCCAAAAAGAATGGTTCCTGATAGTTCATGAATTGTTGGTGATAATACACAGTTTTACTATGTCAAATGCAAAATACATTAATAAATAATTTCAACAGATGGAAATTTTTCAAATTCAATTTGTTATTTTGACAAAGCATGCAATTTTGCTGCAACTGCTGACAAAAGCAATCATGTAAACCACTAGTAAAAAAATCACAGAGACAGAAAGACTTGGAGTATCCATAATGTTAGGTAGCAGTACGCAGTTTCTATGTGTGGCCATGGGTGATATTTTTGTTCATTAGATTACCCCATTATAAAGGTTTTAATTAAAATCTTAAAAATAAATCCTTGCTAAAATTGGTCTTGTCATGTTCAAGTGGACAATGTAGGATTTCATTTTTTTCAGAATAATATTTTAGCTTTGTGTTGGAGATTAGTGTTTGACCAGTCTAAAATCTAAAGTGAAATTTTCAAAGTGTTTAGATGTGGTCATGTTATTAAGATTTCCAGGTTGGAACTTGCTGAAATGTAAGTACTTTGTTACCATAACTGTGTTGATATTAAGAAAGGTGTTCAGAAATAAATTTCTTCTATAAGGTTGTAGTGTTAGGTTGGAATTAGCAGTATTTTCACATTTTTTGCATTTTTTCAGTTGGTAACCATGGCAATCACATGTCAGAAACCAGAGGAAATTTTTTATTTACACAAATTTTTTCCCTCTACTATTAATGTAACTGTTATGTAGTTTATAAATATATATACATGTAATGACGTACTTTTTAGATAACCAAACTGCTATACCTGTATATCTCAAACATGACCAATAGTTTCAGAAACTGCAAAATAACTGTTTCCTGCTACCTTAGTTTTGAAGAAAACTGTCTACAGACTATAAATATCAATTATCTTTGTAACACTTTTCTGATTGGCTTCACACATCACATGACTACCAACAGAAGTTACTATGGTTGCAATATTATATGATTCTCTGTGCTTTCATTTACTTCTTGTGACTGGACATGATCTCTTTATTGTTATGTTTGAACAATACTGATAGCAAGTTAAAACGAAGAATGATAAACTGAATTCTATATAATTATCTGCTTATCACTTAACAGTTATGTTCCTTCACATCTAGCTCATGACATTTTTCCAGTGTTAAATAACGCCATGCAGGAAGATGTCAAAAAAGAAAACAGAAGGAACTTAAAGGTCTTTTACGAGTTCTGACATACAGTTAAAATTGAATATTGTGTTAATGTGTGTTTTGTATAGAGTTATTTTTGGGCTATATATGTGTGAAATGATAAAACAGACAGCCACTTTGTGATAACTGATAATGTCCTACTAGTTTACTCTCAATATATAATCTTCACAGCATCATAGATATACTTTTAACTCTGAATACACGGCACTGGATATTAGACATAATCAATCATCACTTGGTGACTCGTAATCTAACTGCTACATTTATATACGATCTAATACAGCAAGTAACCAAATACGTAAAACTTGGTGATCAAAAATATATGAAGAAGTGTAGCTCTCGGACAAGCAGAAAATTAAAATTTAAAATGTTAATCAAGAGGCCCATTGGCCTTAATGGCTATCTGACTAGAAAGACCTACTCATGAAAGAGGCCAAATAGGCCTGAATTAAATTTCTCACATACTCTACAGCTTACACAGAAGACATTGTTGGTTTATCAAGACATTTTCCGCAAACTTGAAATCATATTCTTTATACATGCACTACACAACTGCCATTACTCCGTACATATTGCTTGTTGAAAAAGCAAGTTCCAGGCCCAATATCAAGTCCTATCCATTGCCAATCGGATATTGTGAATAAGTTGCTTAAGCATTTCAACACATTTGACCTCTGTGACCTTGAAAGTTGATCCAATATCAGCATCCTGGGCTTTTTGGTTATCAAGAAGAAGTCATTTATACATTTTAACACAATTGATACCTGTGACCTTGAAAGTCAGTTAATGTCATCCATATTAACAAAATAGGTAGCCCTACATCCTTGCCTGCTACAGGCCTTACACAGCACCCTGGTCCTTTTAGTTATTGAGAAGAAATTGTTTAAACATTTTAAGACATTTGATACTTGTGCCCTTGAAAGTGGGTCAATGTCATTCATATTACCAAATTTGGTAGCCCTTCATCCTAGCATGCTACAGGCATTAGTAAATTGTGTATACATGGCATATTTTGTCTCAGGAGACCTAGAAATTGGTGAATTGGAAAGGAAATTTTCAGCAATAAATTACAAATTTGGGAAATTTCACTTTAATGTGAAACAATTTCAATTAGGCACTGGGCTAATTATTAGCCCTAAAAAGCCTTAAAAAATAGCTCATGATCTTCATCAGTTTTAAGCCAATTTCATTTTTGTTTTCTCCTTCCTCTTAGGGACTGTATAGACAACTGTAAATAATACAACAAATCCTATGGTATGTACCAACTATTGGTGTTTCTAAAATGATACTTGTCCGTCTGTTGTCCAACTGAATAGCATAAAATTGTGATTGCTTTAGGGACCCAAGACAACATTGCACGAGAAACAGGATTTAATACTTTTAGAGAAATAGTACTAACAAACCTCATCTCTCAAAACCAAGGACAGCTATTTTCACAAACTTCTTTCTTCAACGCCAAGAATATTATACATTGTTTACATATAAAATCTGAGATTGTTCCCATCCCAATAAGTACTTTCTTATGGGGCTAGTACAACTTCCAATCTAGACATTTCTTTCAATCAGTTTGGATTTCCCCAGTTGCCTCCTAGGGTTAAGGCTCTACACAGACAAAATATTTTGTAAAAGTGACAATGCACCAAAGTCCAAAAGTGATTTGTACAATCTTATGACAGTGAAATATATACATTGATCAGGTATAGGTTTGAACAAGCTTGTATTTGATTACTTGCAGATACAACATAATCAATGCTCACCTCTTGTCCTTTCTCATTTTCTTCCTCAATCGTTTGGTCTAAAATAGCTTGTATTCGTTGCTGAAATATACAAAACCTTTGTACAGTTAAAAGAGGTTATCTAAATAATTTCAAATATTTAGAAACATTTCGAATTTAAAAATATTTTAAGTTTTTAAGGTCATGAAAGTATTATTTCTGAACTATTAAACTTTATAACTACCAATATTCTATAAATAAAACAAATTTTTTATACACTATGTCATCTAGGTACACCTGACTTAGATCTGCTTACCAAACATGGTCTGTATTTGTCTTCCATTACAATATGTATCAAGATAGTGGTTTTTCACTTGAGTAAGATACTCTTGTAGTAGCTAACTACCCTGTTATCAGTGTGATAACACCATCACATCAATGTGGGTTATCACATCTGTAATACTGACCTAGCAGAGCTGTGAATGGCAGAAGGTTCCTGTTGCCTCCATTATCACGTCATAATTTCATAGCACTACATTTTATATACGTTGTGACATCACCAAAGAAAGAGATATGGAGTACATTACCAATTTATGATTTTTATTAGTCTCACAGGAAACAGATGCTTCAGACCAAATTTGACTGAAATCCATTCAAGCATTAAAAAGATGTAATGTTTTGAAGCAAAATATTGTCTTATTTCCCCATTTGGGGAACCACCCCCCTTGTCTAACTTCCCTTTTGGAGCCCCATCCCACAGGTTCCTAGGAGCCAAATTAAATTTCTGAATGTAAGAAATGATCCTCCACCCTCAATGATGTTTCTGATCAAATCTGTTTGAAATCCACCCTTTGGGTCAGATGACCTAAAGATACTTAAGTCTCACATGAAAAAGTTTACCTGTAATATAGGGCTCTGAGTTTTAGCAAGACGATCCTCTGTTGATTTTCGTCTTTGACGAATCTCCTCAACTTGTCGTTTTAGTTCTGACAGCTTACTCTGCAGTTCAACTGTGAAAAAATTTCCCTGATAAAGCTGTGTCTATCCTTCTATAAGCCTGGGAGCCAACACATCAACACCTCTGACCTATAAGTCAACTGGTCACCATTCTATCAATTTGTTATACAGAGACAAACTTCTGTTAAAATAATGGCAGTGTCTCCAACAAAAACACTGAAATTTCGTAAGAGATGGCAGTACAAGTATGTAATCATACTAATGTTAATCCTGTAATTGTCTGCGGTTCTGGAAGACACCTGTACAAACACACTGAAGAAATTGGAAATGTTACACTGAAGTTGGAGGCAGCTGTTCCATGAATAGGGGGGGAATCATATAAACATGAAGTGATGGTGATAAAAATTAGTTAAAGAAATGTAGGACATTTGAGAATCTGAGGTTAACTAACAAGAAATAAAAAAGGACATTGTCAGGTCAAGGCAACCAGTTCAACAAATAGGGGATGTTTGAGTCAGTGGGGTCTTACTATTAACAAATACCCTGGTATGTGTTTTAATTTATTTATCTAAAATCTCCATTCATGCTTTCAAATGATCCATATTAAACAGGATGTGTTCAAATACTAGATATATATATATTAAGTCAAAGGATTTCAAATCAAATGAGATTGTAAGAGAAATGTACCAGAATCTGCGTCACCTCCTGCTACTGTGTCTTGTGACATGCTGTCGTCCTTGTTGGTGAAGGCAGACACACCCTGCATGAAGGCTCCCTGAGAGATATCCTCTTCTCCACTGTCCATGATATTGATATCTTTTTCCTCTTCTTCTTCTTCCTCTTCTTCTTCCTCCTCTTCATCATCTGAGCTGCTCAGCTCCCCAAACAGATCTGTACAACAATGAAGCAGTTTCATTAGTCAATCCTTTCTCAGTATGTTCTTCAATAAATGGAGGTTTTCTGTTTAAACTTTTCAACATTTTTTTTTTATAATCAGCACAAAATTTTGAAGTAGTCCTCCATCAAACAGGTTTTTAAATTGTCTTTCACTTACAAAACTTTCATCATTATACAATCACTTGAAGAAAATAAAGTTCTTTCTAATCACCAGCATTATATACAGGGTACATTTTCTGACAATCCAATATGAATCAAACCATGAATATAACAAAATTATTTACTTTCCTGTAACTATGTATTTCTCTTTAACAAATCATTAATTATACTTATCCTGCAATACACCAAGGGATGCAACATTGAACTTTACTCTAACACAAGAAAGGGGGTGGGCTTATTACACAACAATGAATTAGTACATGTTTTCAATTCCAAAGAACAGACACAGATATGGATGGTGGGTGTGCTTCTCAGCTGGCATGGATTTATTGCTGGATAAATATGGTATGCTTTACTGGCACATTAAATATTGGTGGATAATCTGTGGTGCAAGCTAGTAGGTTCCAAAATCATGATTAATTACACAGGTTAACAAGAGGCCCACCAGCGTTAAGGGTCATCTGACTAGAAAGACCTATATAGGCCTGAAATAAATTACTCAACTACACTACAGCTTACATATAAGACATTGGTTGGTTCATAATGACATTTTCTTTAAACTTGAAATCATAATCTTTATACATGCACTAAACAAATGCCATTATTCCAAACATATTGCTTGTTGAAAAAGCAAGCTACTGGCCTATCATCAAGACCCTTGGCCTTTTGGTTATTGAGAAGAAGTTGTTTTAACACTTCAACATATTTAACTCCAGTGACCTTAAAAATTGGTCAAGGTAAAATCTGGTAGTCTTAGCATGCAACAGGCGCAGCACGATGTGACAATGAGACACAAAGGAAAACTTGACTTCCGGAGATCATAATTACCTGGATTGGTCATTAATGGGTAGATAATGACTTGTGCCTGTGATTTCAACACTGAACACTGGTGATTGTGTGTACGTAAGATAAATTAATCTTGGTTAATTGGTCAAAGAAAACAAACGAGAAATACTAAAGCATTAGGCTTTTTTTTCCTACTCTATAATTAAACAGGAAGTAATTAAAAGTCAGTCAATGAAAAGAAAAAATGCCAAAGAGAGAGCTTTCAAGTTTTGGACTTTCTATCATTGGTCTGACATGTTAGCTGCTGAACATTCTGAGATCAATTTCTTGGCTCCAAGAGATGGGAGATTTTTTCACCAGTTTCAGCCCCAAAAAGTACCTGCACGCATTACATAAGTTTTATGGTATTACTGTATTTATCCAACAATAAGCCCATGTCTGGTAATAAAGCCACTCATTGGTACATCTTTCATTAAATACTACTTCATTTCCAGTATTAAGCTTATACCTTGAGTTACAGCTTATGTTTCTGTCTCCATGGCTGACTTCATAATAAATGTAAGGCAGGTAAAACTCGGTTTGAATTAAAGAAAACGGGCCATGACCAGAATAAGACAAGTAGAAACTAATGTATTGGCCTTACTTCCATAGTCTAGATTTCCTGAGTTCTGATCCCACTGACCAGACTGACCGCCAACCCAGCCTTCCATTGTTGTCTGACCTTGACCATTAGAATCAGCTGTGGGTTTTTCCTCCTCAACAATAATTTCCCACTTCACATTAATGGCTTCAGCATCTGTACGGAACAGTCTCTTCACCTCTTTCTCAATATCTGGTTGTTCCATGTACTGTACAATAAATATATACATATTTTTCCACATTACTAGTAGTAAACTATAGACAAATACCAATTCAAACATTCAATACTTATTTATAGCAGAAAATCAGTAGTTCTCACCTTTTTCTTTAATGTTTTTCTAAATCTTCTTTTTCTGACATTTTTCAGTGGAGGGGTCACTGTAAAGATAAAATCCACTTTTAGCAGTTCGTAGCTGGAGTTAGCTGACCCATCATGATTTTTCTCTTGCTTTCACGATCAACTTAAAAGAGTCTAGCTACTTTAAAGTATGGCAACCATCTTAGATTATAAAATGGCCACTTAACATTGCTATTACACACTTTGTATCGCTTATCAATGAATGAATAATTCTTACCAAATCTGGCATCTGGTAAAAATATTTTTGCTCAATTAATAATATCTTCAGATTATAGAACCAAAAAACACATATCAGAATATTCATCATAATATTATGTTATTAAATCCAGATCAGTTTTGCATACACAAAAATAGAACAAACCTCCATGTGGAAAATGATACTTTTTGTTTTTGTCCTTTTCTTTCTTTTTTGGGCTTTCATTTTCATCTTGACTGGTGTCCTCATCAGTGTTACTGCATATTAGTACCTAGATAATGATCAGAGGTAAACAAGTCATTAACAGTGAGTCATTAAATAAATACAGACAAGTTATCGCAAAGCATGACATTATCCCCTATGCCACTCTTTATAAAAGAAAGACACACAATCACATATACATCATCTTCAATACTCCAGGGGTTATAACCACTTTCGCTCTCTCTGCATCCCTGGAACATGTCATGGTTAACATGAAGGCACAAGCGAAGTCATTTTCTTGGTTCCAAGAAAAAAAAAACAACCACTCACAGCCTGATACGCTCCTTTTAAAGATTACAGAGGAGTGACACCAACTTCAAAACTATTACAATATACGGTTTTGCAACCTCAAGATTTGTTTGATTAAAGTAGTCATTTCATCTTGTCCAAAAGGTGTCCCACATGGAACCTTCAATTTTGCCATGAGATGTTCCAGGGAAGCAGAGAAGGAAATTGATTGTAACTCCTGGAATATTGAGGATGTATATACATGTACTTTTTACAATATTAAAATAGCAGGTATTAACTCCATTCCACAAGTGAATGTAGATAATCTTTTATTATTGAGGTTTTTGAGTATGGTTTGGAATCATTCACAAAAAGAATGAGTACATAAAAAATAACCTTTTGTACCTATTATGAGATATATATATAAATAAGACAGCTAATTATAAAATTGGAAGACTTTGCCAATGATTGAAGTTGTTTTTAACAGACTACATAAAAAGAAAAGTATCAAAAACTGTACACTCTTCCAGTAGCACCAAGAGAGTGCTAGCTCCTAAAATGTATACAAAGTTTCAGGTAGTCCTTCAACAATTCTGCTGCTATGCTCTGGAAACTGTGAAATTTGTGGTTTTGCCTTTTTGTGGCTAATCTCTTTCCACGGTAACAAGAAAAAAAACCTCCCCCACCATAAAAGGCACCCTTTGAGCCATGCTTTACACAATTGAAGCTGGTGATTTGGCATTTCTTTTTCCATGGTAAGAGAAAAAGTATTTAAATAGAGAACTTCTCCATAGCAAAAGCACTACTAGAATACTAGCTGGTTGTTAACATTTTGTGTACTTAGCTTGAAAAGTTTCAGAACTCTGGTTCAGAAAATGCCTTTGCATGGATAGACAGAGCTCAATTTTCTCTCCCCTGCAAACATGTTTTGTCAGAAGAAAACCACTTTCTACAACAAAATACTAAAACTTTGTGAAATGTGAATGAATGTTGTACTCACCTGAGAAATATCAGCTGTTTTATAAAACGTTTTCATATCAACAGTCTTCAATGATTCAATAATACATGGTAGGTCCATCAACTGAAAAAGCAACAAAAGTCAAATATACTTAAACATTTATTATTCATAGAAATTAATGTAAACACCTTCATTATTTGCAGAGCTTCGTTATAAATAATAAAGTTGGATAGCACGGGCGTGTAAATTAAACAGATATTAATGTTTTCAAGTATGCTTTCCAGGAAAGAGATTGTCAATTTGTAATGTTGGCCAGCTTGGAAAACACAACATTGACCCTTGATTTGTACACTGAAGTTAAATACAAATGGACATTCAGCATTTTATTGCAAATAAACATTACATAATAATGAATACTACATTTTGATTTACTATGAAGTTATTGGGAAGCAATTAAAATCACAGGTATATACTTAATCTTAAAGATATTTCTTAATCAAAACACCAAACACGAAACAAATCAAAGTTACAAGACAAGTCAGTGTAAAAACCTCATTATGAAAAGAGAAAAAGATGTAGAAGAGACAAACCAGGTTTCCACTCACCTTTGCATACAATAGTTCATTTCCATATCTGACAATACAGTGTCTATGATCTGGCTGCACCTCAATGCTGAACTTATCCTTCAGTGTCAGGGAACCAGCTTGAACATCCCTTCGCAATGCCATGGCAGGTCCCTGTGAAATGAACACAATAAAAACAACCCATATCATTTTGATTTTTACTTACAAAATGTATACATTATTTTCTTTAAAAATATATAGTACATCACTTTCATCAATATCATCATTCATGATGTTCCATTGAGATACAGCTGTATATTAACAATATACATTAAATACTCAATGTTACTGTTATACTGATTATATACAATAAAAAAAAGATGTCACACAACTAAAAAGAAATCCCCTGAAACAGTATGATATCATTATCATTGATGTTCAAGTTTAAATTCAACAATTCACTCTAGAACAATATCTATAGGCAACAGGTAAATAGGAGACATACGTTAAAAGACAAAAGTTGTTTCTGCTTTTAGTATACATTTTAGTGTATATTTAGAATTTGTAGAAAATGAGAGATGTTTTCCTTGTAGCAAAGTTTCGGTGTTGGAAATGCATGTTGGTAAACTTTTCGAGATTCTTACTGATCTAATAAAGATGGAGGTCAGAGGAACAATTTCCGAGCAGTGTGGGATCTGAAATTTGTGTGGTAAGCAAAAGGGTTACTTAGCTCCCCCTCCAGAGATGAACTCCTCCTACACGAACCTCAATGTATTAGTAATCATTATGTAATGCACTGCCTCCGCCAGAATTTAAACCTCTCCTGAGACCTCTGGTATACTAGTCTGATGCTCAACCAATCAAGCTAAAGGAAAGTTCTCACAATCAAACAGTATATTGCAGCTTAAATTTACCATGGTTACAATTTCAGTGGGACCAATTATTTGTCTAATACACTGGATAATGTCAATCTCATTCACTTCCAAAAATGAGTGCGTTTCTGCCTAAGTTTTGAATCTTGAAGTGATGTTATCAATCTTCAGAGAAGATACACCAAAATGCTTTCTTTTGCTTTGATTTCAGGGCTTTCAAATTTGCACTGTCAACATCTTATGATTGCTATCAAAGCCATATCAACTTTTATGGACACAATGTATAGGACTAGTGCCAAACTTTACAAAGCTTTCTTGCATTAATCATATAAATTGTAATTTAGGATAGTAGGATAGAGTTACACAATTGATTTTCATGTGCAATTTCTCTCTGAAAGTCAGCTCCCCACTTTTTTATTTTGATATCTTGGGTCATTAAATCAAATGTGCGCCTGTTTGGTAGGCACTGTTTGATGTTTGAGATGTGTGCCTGTGTGGTAGGCACTGTGTGATGTTTGAGATGTGTGCCTGTGTGGTAGGCACTGTGTGATGTTTGAGATGTGTGCCTGTGTGGTAGGCACTGTGTGATGTTTGAGATGTGTGCCTGTGTGGTAGGCACTGTGTGATGTTTGAGATGTGTGCCTGTGTGGTAGGCACTGTGTGATGTTTGAGATGTTCGCTGGGGGATGTGCCCGTGTGTGATGTGCCCCTGTGTGACGTGTGTTATGTGCCACTGTGTGACGTACCCCTGCGATTAAATGGAGGACTTAATTCGGACTTGATTAAGGTTAATTTCTAGCGTTGGCTATCCGATACTTTAGTCATTTGTGAAGCACGGATGTGTTGCATTTGTATACAAAATGTATACTGTTTTCCAAAATATCACCGATGTCATTGCTAATTTACATGGGTTAAGCAGAGTGAATCAGAGAACTGAATCTAAGAGCTAAATATTGGTCTCTATTTCCAACCATCATGACCATTGTGATCATGGTATCGGAAATAATGCCCAACCTGTTAGTTAAGCAATCCCCCTAATAAACACAAAAGTAATAATCTTACCGGTGGCAGCCGAAGGAGAAACTGCTGTTCTAGATCAAATGCTGGTTCAGAAGGAATTTCTTTCTTCTTGGGTGCATTTTTGGAGCTCATCGTTTCACTTTTAATGACCGGAAGTACACAAATTAAACTAAATTACGATAAATTAGAAACGGTAACGGAATTTTATTTCCGGATAATAACCCAGTTGTGCAACATGACTGATAATAAGAAGTAAACACAATACAGAATCTGGAAGACTACGTATACTTTCTTCTCTTAAGTATGATTTACTAATATGCTTTATACTTGTTTTATTTCGTTTCAATATTGTGGTTGCAGGTAAATTTTGATTTGTTTATAGTGATATAACGTGAAATATCGATTCTTTATGTTTGTATAGGAGATGTGCATGAACTAGAAAGTATTCACAATTGACCATACGTTTGAGATTTACGTGAGGAAGAGTTATTAGCTTCTGTTGAACACTACTTATGACGCAATACATTTACTGTGTCGAAGATTAACAAGGATCAATCCTTCAAAAGGTACAGACATACAGTATAGGCATTATATAGTTTTTATCTACTTTCATCCATCATCATCAATGGTTACATGTCTCGATTAAGA
The DNA here is from genome assembly GCF_031769215.1 of Ylistrum balloti. Taxonomy (NCBI): domain Eukaryota; kingdom Metazoa; phylum Mollusca; class Bivalvia; order Pectinida; family Pectinidae; genus Ylistrum; species Ylistrum balloti. The sequence goes on from NW_026781993.1 coordinate 1,419,758, forward strand.
AACATATCGATAATATAACTCCTAGACTATTTAATAAGATTTTAACAGCTCAGTGGCAGGAGGAATGGAATCAATATACCAATAATGAATTGCACTCCGTAAAATCTATCATCGGTGAATGGCCTCCATGCTTTAGAGAAAACCATCGAGGCGAAGTTTGTCTTCGGATGGGCCATACATACCTTACACATTCATATTTGTTGAAAGGCGAAGATAATCCTCGGTGTATAGGATGTGATGAGTCATTCACCGTTAAACATTTTTTATTGGACTGCATTGATCTTCTGTCTACTCGAGATTTTTTTATCGTAACGTTACAAGTCTAAAGACCCTTTTTGAAACGGTCGAGATTTGTAAAAGTCTAGGTTATCTGAAAGATGTTGGTCTATATAATAGACTATGACGTACTATTTTAATCTTTTGTGATTATATAACCATTTAAGATTTTAGCATTTGTCTGTTACCTTTAAGTTTGTTTATTTTTGGATAATTTGTGTTTTACCGTAATGGTCCTAATGACTTTTATGTGTTGACGGGCCTGTAAGAATGTAATAATAACGATGATAAAAATAATAATAGTACTAGAGTGATATTTGATTATTTATAACAAACTTTGTATACCCTTGATGTACCTACAGAAAAGTATGTATTGAAGAATGAAATGTATCCCCAACATGCATCCTATCCTAATGATATGAGTTTTAGATAAACCTAACGAAATATTAATGTACAAATGATCTAATGATGGGAAATCAACCTCCTCAAGTCAAATTGTTTTATCAACAACTCTAGATTTCTCCTGCCTTCGAGCCATGTGTCTACCACAGCCGCCATATTCTGAAAGTTTTTGGTATCTTGGCCAGGCTAAGTGAGGCCAGAAAAATGCAGTAAAAAGACTGTCAATTGAGTGATGAAACCCTTTTAGCGATTGGCCACTTGCCTCTCCCATGTGATAATACCATATTTAGGCATCCATGGGTTGGAACCATCGCTCGAGATTTAACCGTGTGTCTGATTCTTTTCCGTTATGCATTACATTACGAAGTAATAGCAAAATACACTGTTTGTATACTGCCTCGAATAAGCAAGACAATCAACGTTTTAATATTGCTTAAAGGTCATGATAACTACTACTGATAGTGGATAAAATCACGACATTATGAAAGAAACAGAGAATTTGAAAGAGTTTGGCATCATAAACAGTTTCAGAGCGGTCGACACATGACATTTTCCTTTTTATTCTGTTCCTATTTTCAAGTTTTCTATGTTAAAGACAGCTGAATAATTAAAATATGTATCATGACGGTTTGCTTTGCCTTGAAACAAACATTTCCATGTCTATTGCAGCCGGTGTCGCATAGACTGACATGATATATATTTCATTGTTAATTTCAGATACCAAGTCAACGATATGTTCAAACCATGCAATTATGTTTCTCAACAATAGCGCATTATTTATCTAACAGGATCAGTTACAACATTTACTTAAATAAGAAATTGATTCAAGACTTTTATTCCGCCAAAATATACAAAATGTCGACACCATTGGGGTTTGTTTCCTATGGCGATGTCTTTTTCACAGTGGGAATGTCTCGTGTGACTTGGACTTCACTTTGATAATGCTGCAGCTGTTGGCATTGACCCATGATTGTAATAAATAATGAAACTCCTGAGTTTTTATTTTAAATTGAAGGAATGAAATCCCCACTTACAGCTTACTTTGTGCTTCACTCTTCCACAGAATTTACGTCATGATTATTTGTAATACAAATAAAGTAAAAATGGAATGAGGTGTTAAAACGCCAATTTAAAAAAGGTCTGTTTCTCTTGTAGAAATGTGTCTTCGCAATGTGTCACGAAGCATTAACACATACGAGTAATAGTAATTAAGTGTATTTTCTAATACTTTGTAATATAATGCTTTCCGTCATGAAAGACAACCAATTTCGCATGCGATCGGTATATTCAGCTGCTTTTAAAGAATGCAGATAAACATGGCCGAGTGAAGATCCTGATGTCTTTGTAACCAATATATTAGACCAAGTGTTTGAGAGATAGAAACATGAAAGTATGTATTTTAGTTTTTGAATTGTCTCATTTTTTATTCTGATTTTGATAAGTTCTGTGTCCATAGACTAGAATGAACTGAAATATGATCTACAGTGTATACAGGAAGTAAAATCACAAGGACTGGGACACGAGATTATACCACTGGTCTAGCACGAGACAGTTTCACAAGATGTTTATCCCGCCAATAATTAACACGTCGACACCATTAGGTATTGCACCCTCTTTCGAAGATGAACCCATGATTAGTAGAAAAGAAGATAGGCCCCAGAAACGTTTTTATTTGACGTGGATCAAACGTCAAAATGTATGTCAAAATACACACCAAGATGAATCATTAACCCAAGTAGTTACCTCCTGTGATTAGTTGTGTAAAATATAGAACCGGTACAACTTCGGTTGTTTATTTTCCTCTCGTAAAAATTTTTTTTAGTAACGTGCATATCATTAATGCCATTCCGATATGAAAACATCTTAATATTGCTGTGTTTGTGTTATGCGTGTGTATTGGTTGATTGCTGTGTTTATGTTACGCATGTGTACTGGTTGATTGCTGTGTTTGTGTTAGACGTGTGTACTGGTTGATTGCTGTGTTTGTGTTAGACGTGTGTACTGGTTGATTGCTGTGTTTATGTTACGTGTGTGTACTGGTTGATGGCTGTGTTTATGTTAGACGTGTGTACTGGTTGATGGCTGTGTTTGTGTTAGACATGTGTACTGGTTGATGGCTGTGTTTATGTTACGTGTGTGTACTGGTTGATTGCTGTGTTTGTGTTAGACGTGTGTACTGGTTGATTGCTGTGTTTGTGTTAGACGTGTGTACTGGTTGATGGCTGTGTTTGTGTTAGACATGTGTACTGGTTGATGGCTGTGTTTGTGTTACGTGTGTGTACTGGTTGAATGCTGTGTTTATGTTACGTGTGTGTACTGGTTGAATGCTGTGTTTGTGTTACGTGTGTGTACTGGTTGATTGCTGTGTTTATGTTACGTGTGTGTACTGGTTGATGGCTGTGTTTATGTTAGACGTGTGTACTGGTTGATGGCTGTGTTTGTGTTAGACATGTGTACTGGTTGATGGCTGTGTTTATGTTACGTGTGTGTACTGGTTGATTGCTGTGTTTGTGTTAGACGTGTGTACTGGTTGATTGCTGTGTTTGTGTTAGACTTGTGTACTGGTTGATGGCTGTGTTTGTGTTAGACATGTGTACTGGTTGATGGCTGTGTTTGTGTTACGTGTGTGTACTGGTTGAATGCTGTGTTTATGTTACGTGTGTGTACTGGTTGAATGCTGTGTTTGTGTTACGTGTGTGTACTGGTTGATTGCTGTGTTTGTGTTAGACATGTGTACTGGTTGATGGCTGTGTTTGTGTTAGACATGTGTACTGGTTGAATGCTGTGTTTATGTTACGTGTGTGTACTGGTTGATGGCTGTGTTTATGTTAGTGTGTGTACTGGTTGATTGCTGTGTTTGTGTTAGACATGTGTACTGGTTGATGGCTGTGTTTGTGTTACGTGTGTGTACTGGTTGATGGCTGTGTTTATGTTACGTGTGTGTACTGGTTGAATGCTGTGTTTATGTTACGTGTGTGTACTGGTTGATTGCTGTGTTTGTGTTACGTGTGTGTACTGGTTGATTGCTGTGTTTGTGTTAGACATGTGTACTGGTTGATGGCTGTATTTATGTTACGTGTGTGTACTGGTTGATTGCTGTGTCTGTGTTACGGGTGTGTACTGGTTGAATGCTGTGTTTATGTTACGTGTGTGTACTGGTTGATTGCTGTGTTTGTGTTACGTGTGTGTACTGGTTGATGGCTGTGTTTGTGTTAGACATGTGTACTGGTTGATGGCTGTGTTTATGTTACGTGTGTGTACTGGTTGATTGCTGTGTTTGTGTTAGACATGTGTACTGGTTGATGGCTGTGTTTATGTTACGTGTGTGTACTGGTTGAATGCTGTGTTTATGTTACGTGTGTGTACTGGTTGAATGCTGTGTTTATGTTACGTGTGTGTACTGGTTGAATGCTGTGTTTGTGTTAGACGTGTGTACTGGTTGAATGCTGTGTTTGTGTTACGTGTGTGTACTGGTTGATGGCTGTGTTTATGTTATGTGTGTGTACTGGTTGATGGCTGTGTTTATGTTACATGTGTGTACTGGTTGATTGCTGTGTTTGTGTTAGACATGTGTACTGGTTGATGGCTGTGTTTGTGTTAGACATGTGTACTGGTTGATGGCTGTGTTTATGTTACGTGTGTGTACTGGTTGATGGCTGTGTTTATGTTACACGGGTGTACTGGTTTATTGCTGTGTTTGTGTTACGTGTGTGTACTGGTTGATGGCTGTGTTTATGTTACGTGTGTGTACTGGTTGATGGCTGTGTTTATGTTATGTGTGTGTACTGGTTGAATGCTGTGTTTATGTTAGACGTGTGTACTGGTTGATTGCTGTGTTTGTGTTAGACATGTGTACTGGTTGATTGCTGTGTTTATGTTACGTGTGTGTACTGGTTGAATGCTGTGTTTGTGTTAGACGTGTGTACTGGTTGAATGTACTGGTTGAATGCTGTGTTTGTGTTATGTGTGTGTACTGGTTGATGGCTGTGTTTATGTTAGACGTGTGTACTGGTTGATGGCTGTGTTTGTGTTAGACATGTGTACTGGTTGATGGCTGTGTTTGTGTTACGTGTGTGTACTGGTTGAATGCTGTGTTTATGTTACGTGTGTGTACTGGTTGATTGCTGTGTTTGTGTTAGACATGTGTACTGGTTGATGGCTGTGTTTATGTTAGTGTGTGTACTGGTTGATTGCTGTGTTTGTGTTAGACATGTGTACTGGTTGATGGCTGTGTTTGTGTTACGTGTGTGTACTGGTTGATGGCTGTGTTTATGTTACGTGTGTGTACTGGTTGAATGCTGTGTTTCTGTTCCGTGTGTGTACTGGTTGATTGCTGTGTTTGTGTTACGTGTGTGTACTGGTTGATTGCTGTGTTTGTGTTAGACATGTGTACTGGTTGATGGCTGTATTTATGTTACGTGTGTGTACTGGTTGATTGCTGTGTCTGTGTTACGGGTGTGTACTGGTTGAATGCTGTGTTTATGTTACGTGTGTGTACTGGTTGATTGCTGTGTTTGTGTTACGTGTGTGTACTGGTTGATGGCTGTGTTTGTGTTAGACATGTGTACTGGTTGATGGCTGTGTTTATGTTACGTGTGTGTACTGGTTGATTGCTGTGTTTGTGTTAGACATGTGTACTGGTTGATGGCTGTGTTTATGTTACGTGTGTGTACTGGTTGAATGCTGTGTTTATGTTACGTGTGTGTACTGGTTGAATGCTGTGTTTGTGTTACGTGTGTGTACTGGTTGATTGCTGTGTTTGTGTTACGTGTGTGTACTGGTTGATGGCTGTGTTTATGTTATGTGTGTGTACTGGTTGATGGCTGTGTTTATGTTACATGTGTGTACTGGTTGATTGCTGTGTTTGTGTTACGTGTGTGTACTGGTTGATGGCTGTGTTTATGTTATGTGTGTGTACTGGTTGATGGCTGTGTTTATGTTACATGTGTGTACTGGTTGATTGCTGTGTTTGTGTTAGACATGTGTACTGGTTGATGGCTGTGTTTGTGTTAGACATGTGTACTGGTTGATGGCTGTGTTTATGTTACGTGTGTGTACTGGTTGATGGCTGTGTTTATGTTACACGGGTGTACTGGTTTATTGCTGTGTTTGTGTTACGTGTGTGTACTGGTTGATGGCTGTGTTTATGTTACGTGTGTGTACTGGTTGATGGCTGTGTTTATGTTATGTGTGTGTACTGGTTGAATGCTGTGTTTATGTTAGACGTGTGTACTGGTTGATTGCTGTGTTTGTGTTAGACATGTGTACTGGTTGATTGCTGTGTTTATGTTACGTGTGTGTACTGGTTGAATGCTGTGTTTGTGTTAGACGTGTGTACTGGTTGATGGCTGTGTTTGTGTTAGACATGTGTACTGGTTGATGGCTGTGTTTATGTTAGTGTGTGTACTGGTTGATTGCTGTGTTTGTGTTAGACATGTGTACTGGTTGATGGCTGTGTTTGTGTTACGTGTGTGTACTGGTTGATGGCTGTGTTTATGTTACGTGTGTGTACTGGTTGAATGCTGTGTTTATGTTACGTGTGTGTACTGGTTGATTGCTGTGTTTGTGTTACGTGTGTGTACTGGTTGATTGCTGTGTTTGTGTTAGACATGTGTACTGGTTGATGGCTGTATTTATGTTACGTGTGTGTACTGGTTGATTGCTGTGTCTGTGTTACGGGTGTGTACTGGTTGAATGCTGTGTTTATGTTACGTGTGTGTACTGGTTGATTGCTGTGTTTGTGTTACGTGTGTGTACTGGTTGATGGCTGTGTTTGTGTTAGACATGTGTACTGGTTGATGGCTGTGTTTATGTTACGTGTGTGTACTGGTTGATTGCTGTGTTTGTGTTAGACATGTGTACTGGTTGATGGCTGTGTTTATGTTACGTGTGTGTACTGGTTGAATGCTGTGTTTATGTTACGTGTGTGTACTGGTTGAATGCTGTGTTTGTGTTACGTGTGTGTACTGGTTGATTGCTGTGTTTGTGTTACGTGTGTGTACTGGTTGATGGCTGTGTTTATGTTATGTGTGTGTACTGGTTGATGGCTGTGTTTATGTTACATGTGTGTACTGGTTGATTGCTGTGTTTGTGTTACGTGTGTGTACTGGTTGATGGCTGTGTTTATGTTATGTGTGTGTACTGGTTGATGGCTGTGTTTATGTTACATGTGTGTACTGGTTGATTGCTGTGTTTGTGTTAGACATGTGTACTGGTTGATGGCTGTGTTTGTGTTAGACATGTGTACTGGTTGATGGCTGTGTTTATGTTACGTGTGTGTACTGGTTGATGGCTGTGTTTATGTTACACGGGTGTACTGGTTTATTGCTGTGTTTGTGTTACGTGTGTGTACTGGTTGATGGCTGTGTTTATGTTACGTGTGTGTACTGGTTGATGGCTGTGTTTATGTTATGTGTGTGTACTGGTTGAATGCTGTGTTTATGTTAGACGTGTGTACTGGTTGATTGCTGTGTTTGTGTTAGACATGTGTACTGGTTGATTGCTGTGTTTATGTTACGTGTGTGTACTGGTTGAATGCTGTGTTTGTGTTAGACGTGTGTACTGGTTGATGGCTGTGTTTGTGTTAGACGTGTGTACTGGTTGAATGCTGTGTTTGTGTTATGTGTGTGTACTGGTTGATGGCTGTGTTTATGTTAGACGTGTGTACTGGTTGATGGCTGTGTTTGTGTTAGACATGTGTACTAGTTGATGGCTGTGTTTATGTTACGTGTGTGTACTGGTTGATTGCTGTGTTTGTGTTAGACATGTGTACTGGTTGATGGCTGTGTTTGTGTTACGTGTGTGTACTGGTTGAATGCTGTGTTTATGTTACGTGTGTGTACTGGTTGATTGCTGTGTTTGTGTTAGACATGTGTACTGGTTGATGGCTGTGTTTATGTTAGTGTGTGTACTGGTTGATTGCTGTGTTTGTGTTAGACGTGTGTACTGGTTGATGGCTGTGTTTGTGTTACGTGTGTGTACTGGTTGATGGCTGTGTTTATGTTACGTGTGTGTACTGGTTGAATGCTGTGTTTATGTTACGTGTGTGTACTGGTTGATTGCTGTGTTTGTGTTACGTGTGTGTACTGGTTGATTGCTGTGTTTGTGTTAGACATGTGTACTGGTTGATGGCTGTATTTATGTTACGTGTGTGTACTGGTTGATTGCTGTGTCTGTGTTACGGGTGTGTACTGGTTGAATGCTGTGTTTATGTTACGTGTGTGTACTGGTTGATTGCTGTGTTTGTGTTACGTGTGTGTACTGGTTGATGGCTGTGTTTGTGTTAGACATGTGTACTGGTTGATGGCTGTGTTTATGTTACGTGTGTGTACTGGTTGATTGCTGTGTTTGTGTTAGACATGTGTACTGGTTGATGGCTGTGTTTATGTTACGTGTGTGTACTGGTTGAATGCTGTGTTTATGTTACGTGTGTGTACTGGTTGATTGCTGTGTTTGTGTTACGTGTGTGTACTGGTTGATGGCTGTGTTTGTGTTATGCTGGTTGAATGCTGTGTTTATGTTACGTGTGTGTACTGGTTGAATGCTGTGTTTGTGTTAGACGTGTGTACTGGTTGAATGCTGTGTTTGTGTTACGTGTGTGTACTGGTTGATGGCTGTGTTTATGTTATGTGTGTGTACTGGTTGATGGCTGTGTTTATGTTACATGTGTGTACTGGTTGATTGCTGTGTTTGTGTTAGACATGTGTACTGGTTGATGGCTGTGTTTGTGTTAGACATGTGTACTGGTTGATGGCTGTGTTTATGTTACGTGTGTGTACTGGTTGATGGCTGTGTTTATGTTACACGGGTGTACTGGTTTATTGCTGTGTTTGTGTTACGTGTGTGTACTGGTTGATGGCTGTGTTTATGTTACGTGTGTGTACTGGTTGATGGCTGTGTTTATGTTATGTGTGTGTACTGGTTGAATGCTGTGTTTATGTTAGACATGTGTACTGGTTGATGGCTGTGTTTATGTTACGTGTGTGTACTGGTTGATGGCTGTGTTTATGTTACACGGGTGTACTGGTTTATTGCTGTGTTTGTGATCAGTGATTGTAATTGTTTAATCAGACAAAAAAAAAAACAAATTCATCTCCATTCAAATAGATCTGTATCCCAATATGCTACTGGCCAATCACCATAGCCTTAATTAGGTTTATCTTACCAGTTATAATGACAAACAAGAGGCCCAAGGGGCCTTAACGGTCACCTGAGGAATATATGTCAATAATCTGGGAATTTTAAAATGTTGCAAAAATGTAACAACACTTGTGCAGGACCATGTGTAAAACATCTGTACCAAGTTTGAACATGACCCACCCAATGATTCTTGAGAGGAAGTTCAAAATGTCTTAGCTAAACAGAGGTCAGGGTGGCCATTTTGGATTTTGAATCATCCCAAAAAGTTAAAACACTTGCCAGGACCTTGTGTAGAACATTTGTATCAAGTTTCCCCTTTTCCCTTCTCCTGGGGCCCCTATTGGGGCAACACCCTTTTTCTTCGCAAACTAGAAGCGGCTTCCCATGCGGATGCTTTGTGCCAAGTTTGGTCAATATCCATCCACTGGTTCTTGAGAAATAGTCATTTAATGAAGGTTTTTACATATGGCCCCTTTTACACCCCTTATGGGCCCCAAAGGGTACATAATCACTTTTTTCAACATAATTTCATATGTCCTTCACTAAGGGATGCTTTCTACCAAATTTGGTTGAAATTGGTCAAAGTTGAAATTTTGACCCTTTTGAGCGCCCCTAGTGGGGCCGTTTTTGACCCGATTTTTTTTCATTCGCAAACTTTGTAAACCTTGCCATAAGGACCCTAAATATCAAATATGAATTTAATCTGACTGTTGGTTCATGAGAAGAAGATTTTTAAAGATTTACCTAATTTTACCCCCTTTTTCCCCCTCCTGCAGTCCCTATTAGGGCCACACCCTTTTTCTTCGCAAATTTGAAACGGCTTCCCATGGGGATGCTTCGTGCCAAGTTTGGTCAAAATCCATCCAATTTTTCTTGAGAAGAAGTCATTTAAAGAAGGTTTTTACATATGGCCCCTTTACACCCCTTATGGGCCCCAAAGGGGACATAATCACTTTTTTCAACATAATTTCATATGTCCTTCACTAAGGGATGCTTTCTACCAAATTTGGTTGAAATCGGTCAAAGTTGAAATTTTGACCCTTTTGAGCGCCCCCTAGTGGGGCCGTTTTTGACCCGATTTTTTTTTCATTCGCAAACTTTGTAAACCTTGCCATAAGGACCCTAAATATCAAATATGAATTTAATCTAACAGTTGGTTCATGAGAAGAAGATTTTTAAAGATTTACCTAATTTTACCCCCTTTTTCCCCCTCCTGCAGTTCCTATTGGGGCCATGCCCTTTTTCTTCGCAAACTTGAAGCGGCTTCCCATGGGGATGCTTTGTGCCAAGTTTGGTCAAAATCAATTCAGTGGTTCTTGAGAAGAAGTCGAATATGTGAAAAGTTAACAACGCACGATGCTCGGCGCACGACGCACGACGACAGACAAATCATGATGGCAATAGGTCACCATGAGCCTTCAGCTCAGGCGACCTAAAAACTACATGGTTCCAATATATGGACCCTTCCTAAGTTATTACTGTATTTAATGCATTTGCACAAAATTGACAGTCAAGCATCCTAGGATAAAAAACATACAAACAGAATGAATATAAATATATTTATTATGAACAATACAGGCATAATAATTAACATATTTCATTCCACAAATAATTTCCCGGCAGTGCTCCTTGCTGACTAACATTCTTTGTGTATGATGACAATAACAAAACACGACAAGACCAATTACCAACAAATATAAACTTGGTAATTCTCATACATAATAACTCATAAACCTGACATTTTACAATATATGTTATATACCAGTACTGAAAACAACAGGATATCTTCATCAAAACCAAAAAACATTAAATGTGTAGAAAATAGCCTGTCAACCAGTCAACCAAAAGTTTTCAAAATAGACATAATCAACATTTATAAATAGCGACCATTTTATCAAAAAGTTATGATATCACAATACTGTAAATATCCGCCCGGAGACACTGCCGCATTTTTCTACATTAGGAGTGTTGGATCACCCATTATTTATTAATACTGTAAAAAGTGGATAAGCAAATTCAGTTACAGAATGACAAGTCAACAAAACAGTGGTCGTTATGTTAACGTCATCTGATTTAAAACTAAGTATTTCATTAACCAGATGGGGTAGTTTAAAATAAGATAAAATTCTCAACTTTAGGCAGATCATCAAGTATTATTCATTAAATTGATTACAAAATCAATGGTATTCTCTCTGTGTTACACACTGATCTATTTGAAACACAGTAATGTGTAATTATAAAATCTATTTCAGATTATTATCCTTGACAAGTCTGTTAGCACCCATCCAATGTAGCACTATTGTAAACATATATATTTTTTGCAGTACAACATGTATTTTTATTTCAGGACTTTTCATGATGAAAGTATGACACTTAAATGTTATTACGATCATTGTAGATTGATTGCACTTTATTAAGTACGTATTCATAGCTGACATTTCCTTTTTGCAATATTACCCTAGAATATACTAGTTTCTTCGTCCTGAGTCTGGGTGTCTATATGTAAGACTGATATAGACTGATGCAGTCAGAAAACAGTTGCTAATATGGTATTTGTTAATTATAGTACTTTTTCAGTAAGTAAATCTTACCAGTTCTTCAATCAATCAACATCAATTAAAGTTAAAAAAAATATCTTTGACCTATTTCATCAATCTAATATCAAATAGAACCTCAACATCCTTCCTGATATAAAAAGCACAATTTCTGAAAACCTCAGGCAGAGCTATAAATTGATCACCTGGATTTTTGTGCCCAGCAATAGTAAACTACATTGCTATTGTTTAGGGATCTCAAATATTACAACGTTATAACTAAACCTGGCAACGGCTAAGGGATTGGACCAGTCCCCAAGGTCAAGTCATCAATGTGTCTATCTCTTGATGTGCAATAACAAAATACTGTGTACTTGGTTTGAGGTCGAAATCTAAATTGTTTTAAAATGATCACTCATGAATTAACTCCCTAGGGGTGAGGGAAGGCCCTAGTGCTAATTCATACATCTGAATTGTGTTAATTCCTTGATATAAAGCAGTAATATATATACAAATGTTTCAAAGATATAACCCAGAAAATAAGCTCCCAGTGGTGGAGCCAAACTCCAGGGCAAAATCTTATGTCATAATTGTTTTTATATGTTGATGCACAGCAATGCTATATATGGTTATGCCCAGTAATGCTATATATGGTTATGGGGTGCGGATCTCAAGATCTCTAGAATATAAGTCCAACATGGTCGGGAAAACCCCAAGGGCCAATTCCTAAATCATGATTGTGTTTATGTGGTTGTAGGTTGGGGATCTCAACTGTTTTAGATACAAAGAAACAAAGTCCCTTAATGTGGGGAAAGACCCAAGGTACTATTTAAACATCATCGGGATTGTGTTAATCTCTTGATACCTGGCAATGCTGTATAAAACTGAAGATCTTTAAAGCCCCAACCATCAGGCCCCTGGGGCGAAGCCCTACAATTTCATAAATTCAGATATCTATGTAATAATGATGTTCCATCTCGAATTTCCAACAAATTAGGCCCAATGGTTTTGAAGAAGCTTAATATAATCGTACTCTAGATGAAAGCCAAATGAGTTACCACTGCGCCATACAGCCACATCACTAACGTACATAAAAGGTCAACGAGTACAAACATCTGTTGTTGAAATTTAATGGAAGTGATCCTGTATATCATCATGTAGACAAAGGCAACACAGTAACTTTATTTGAAACGTCTTACAGGACTGCAACAGATGTCACAAACCAGAAGTTTACAAGTCAGATTAGTGACTCGAATTGAAAATTACACTTTTCTAAAGCCTAAATATGTCACCAACTACAAAACTGAACTAAATTTCCCATATGCACAGTATTTCACTGAAACTAATTTAAGATAGGAACTATCTTTGGATGCAACAGCTTCTGACTGCATGTCCTAATTTAATTCTTCACACTAGTGAATATACGTTTCAATAAATAAATAAAACTGAAACATGGGCTGTATAATCTCATTGGAGTCACCATATTATCTATTGCAACAATATCTATGGATTTTATTCCAACACCAACACTTTTAAAATAAATGAGATTTACATATCCTCAAATGAATGTAGGAAACATAGGCACCCTATATCAAAAACAGATTTACATCAGTTGTAAAGCTGAAGGACAATGTGTTGATACAGGGCATGATCCAATAACACCATCTTAATTGCATAAAATAATTGTTTCCAGTAATAATACAAAATCCTTAAAAGTAAGCCAGTAAACATAGGCATTGATAGAGACAAAAGTGGTTCTGACTAGTTATCAGATCTAAAGGATTCTGACAGTCATAAAAAGCATTTCAATACATATACATGTAAAAATGTCCTAAATGTTGCAAAAATTCTATTTTCTTAACATAAACTTAACATTGACTTTTTTGTTTGTGAAGTTACATAACTGGACATCATGTAGATTGAAAAATAAAAATATATAATTCATTGAAAAATAAATCTGTGAAGAGGTAACACTGTGATGATAAGGCTAGAATTTGTCACTAATACATATGTACACCAGGCCTTTACTGTTCAGAGCTTGGTTAATTAGAGGTCAATGAAAATGTTCAAGAGATTCAAGCTCTGGAAGTCATTTTTTCTGTGGCAACAATTCCACAGGTTAACTCTAACCAAGCTGTGAGCAACTGAGGCCAACATCCAACACACATACTGTTACATGCAAAAATAGAAGAGATTCACAACTGTGTGATTTACACATATACTGATCTACACATAAGTAAAGATAATCATAGGCTTAAAATATACAGTCGTGATTTTTTTTGTCTAAAGCACCGATCTTATCAAATGATATTTTAATTTAAGCACAAATATATATCCATACTTTAAAAACAAAAAAATACATTGTTGCTTTTGGATTACCTGGCATGAAAAGGCAATGATATGAGTGACATACGTATAATTACAACATATTCAACTATATGAAACACACTGCAGCAGTACTTGTATAAATAAGATGACAGATCAGAAAACATACACTTTTAGTTATAGCAAAAATTCCATTCCAAATGGTGACTAGTTGTATCTTACGAGAATATTATCTACCTAAATATGCATGCAATTAGTATAAGATATATCTGATTATAGTTAGTTTAAGAGTTTTCTCCCTTGCTTGCTATATATAGTTTAGTTTGGAACTTGGCAAATTATATTGGTAATCTGTGAAAGTTATCTCCGTTTTGAATTCCTCATTTGTACATGGGTAATCGCCTTTGAGGATATAAACTACCTTAAAATACACATGGTTGATTTGTGTGTAACAACACATACCATCATAATATACAGAAAATGTAGCTATTCTAGTTATCTCCCTTATTACACTTTTGGGAAATGAGATTCATGTCACTGAAATGTAGGTTACATCCTTATATCTATACCTGGACAATGCTGCTTAATCACTACACAACAGAGACTAGAAGCAACAACAAAGAGCATCAGAGATTATAACAATGACTAGAGATGTTCCTCTGAAGATTCATCCAGTCTGTGGGAATGTCTTTTGGCCATCAATGTTTCCCTGACTATGATGATAAGAGGTGGGTACAGGCAGGAATCCTTAAGTTTGTTGATTAGTAGTAAGCTCCATGTAAGAGCGCAGCCTCCTTCACTATCATGTCCTGGTTACCATACAACTTTGTGTAGGAAGATGCTTCCTTCCATTTCTTCTCTTTCTGTTCATGCAACAGAGCAACCAAAACTATAACTTTGAATTCAAAATTTATCTTCCACCTCTCAATACATGTTTATCAAAATCCACAAAGAAATCTGCTTTCTCAACAAGCATATCGTGCATTGCTAACATGTCCCCTACTGAACCCTGCAAACTATTACACAGTAATTATTTATAAATATATAAGTGCTGTTTGGTTTTAATTTGTGATAAAAGAAAACTTTACAACTAAAATATGTAAAATGATATCCTTGAAAGTAAAATTGTTCATTGAAGCTACAGACCCTTTCCTAATTTCAAGTATGAAATAAATGTTTTTTTATTATGGTTTTTGGTTAAACAAAAAACTGAACCACTGCATTAAAACTATTACATTTTTCTTGCCCTGTAGAGAGATTAAATTTACAATCATATCTATTTCATTTGTGTATATCATCCAGTATATATCTATAATATGGGTAAATTCTTACCTCTTTCACTATATCATCCAGTATACTGCCTCCCCTGTAGTGAAGATTCCAGACCTCCGCCTCACGCCAGGCATTGTCAGTGTTGGAGGGATCATCAATGTAACCCTTGTATATCACTCCAGAGGTCAGCCCTGTGTTAGGGCTTGACCCTGGTACAGAGTACTTAGAAAAAAACTGAAATATACAATAAAGAAATTTGTAAATAGATTTCAGTTGAAGATCTAGACTCGGGTAAAAAAGTAAAAATAGCTGAAAGAGGAGAGGCTCCCCCTGGTACTTTGAGAAAATTTTCAACCAATAGAATGATTATTAAGAGGGGGGGGGGGGTGGGGGGGTGGGGGGGTGGGGGGGGGGGGGGTGGGGGGGGGGGGGGGGGGGGGGGGGGGGGGGGGGGGGGGTGGGGGGGGGGGGGGGGGTAAGTTGAGAATTATTCCACTCTACATCTTCACATGACTTCTTTAAAGTAGATTATGTATTTTCTTTTTCTGGAAGGATTCATGCATTTTTACGGGGGAAAGAAGATTATCAATCTGTCAAACACTTGGCAAGCTTCATGTCTGACAACAGTAATTTTCCCGGTGAGAAAATTTCCATTAAAACATGAATCCAAGTAAGAAGGGAAAACTCTCTCCCCTTTTAAGCCAGTTGGATGAAATTCTGTGCATTTTTGACAAAAAAGTGCTAACCTTTGGATTTTGTTCTACTTCATCGAAGGAAAGGTAGGAAATTTCCTACATTGCCTTAAAACTATGACATAAACAATTTTGGGCTTCTCAATGCAGAAAATTTCCTACATTGAAGTAGCACACATTCCAAAGACAAGCACCTTTTTGTCAAAAAAGCACAGAAAAGCACATCAACTGGCTTAAAGGGAAAGGTGGAATTTTTATTTCTTATTAGGAAGTGTTTTTCAATCACACTGACAAACAATAGACAACAAAAACAGATTGATGAATATTCTGTAAGTTAAATCAATCCAAGTAGATACTAATCAGATCTGCAGACAATTGATGTTAAAAATTTCAGATTTTTTGTAAAGAGTTTTCATTGTCAATACTCACACTGATCATGTCTTGTTCGGTCATATTTTCTTTTGCTGTAGTTTCCTGGTCAAGAACAAACTGCTGAAACCTCTTACACAGTGCGCTGTACATGGACATATTACCATAGTCATTTCCCTGTAATATCAGCAATGTTCTAATGGAACTACATTGTACAAAGTGTGTAAAAAAAAAATTGTTCCTCTACATGTAATATGTAAAGTGTAGAATACTGTGACTTTTATTTAATGTCAACCATGATTTCATTTTTCATAAGTTCAATATATATCTTTGTCTAATTGACAAGTCTCTTTATGAAAATTTACACCTGAAAAGTGATTATTACATTTTGTCATTTGCCATGAACTGACCTTACCCTGGGCACAGTTAGCTCCCCAATATCAAGCCTATGTATAAAGATGAACTTACTCCAAGTAGAGTGTCACACTCCTCAGTATCAATCCTCTGTATAAACATTAACCTAACTTCCTGGTGTCAAGCCTCCACAGGAAATTGAAATTACCCAAAGCAAAGTGATTTTCTAGGTGTCAAGCCTTTGTATGAACATGATCTTACTCTTGTTAGAGTGAACTCCCCAGTATCAATGCCCTGTATGAACTTAATCCTACCTGAATAAATAACTTCCCAACTTTTAAGTCTTAATATAAACATGAATTTACCCCAAGCAGAGTGAACTCTCCGGTATCAAACCTCTGAACATGATTTTAACTTGTGTCAAGATTCTGAAAGAACACAATCTTACCCCAGGAAGAGTGAACTCTCCAGTATCAAGCCTCTGAATGATAATCATTTCTAGGACACGTTTCCCCTCGATGACAATGTAGTCACGGTCAGATGACTCGTCACTCTTCGGTTTGTATTTCTCCTTCCAACGTGACAGCACTACAAGCACACTGTGGTTAGGTCCCCAGCGCCACAACTTGCCCCGCCCCCTGATACCAGTCCTGCCCATAGGGTTTCTACAATATTATCAATACACGGGTCAGTCAAACAGAATCTGTGAGTGCAAAATGTTGAACTTGTAATGACTTATAAACTCTGTAACGGCATAGTCAGTATATCCATGTCACATCTTGTTGTAAGCTTTTCATGGCATTTAGGTTTTTTTGTATATGTAATGGAAAGAATTTTTGTTCATTTCTAATTAAATTGATAGGTATCAGACTGCAAAATTGATAATCATTTACCGGGTCAGGAAAACCCCAGGAAAATACAAACAATTACTGACTATAGAAACAAAACAGAGAATAATAAAACTGTGTATTTATGTACATACATAGGTAGATTGGTTTTATCAACACTATAACGACATGCTGTGCTGTTCTGAGTGATCCAGGAGGCCCTATTTATTTCCACTAAAGCGTTGTTGATCTTTAATGTTGCAGCAACATTCCACATCGGGCTATACAGTGCACTATGTTGGTACTGGGCACGTATATCCTCACGACTAAGTATTTTCTCCTCGGCTGTCCGACTGATCCTGTTGATTATCACAATATAAAATATTTCAAAATTCTTAACAAAGCGTTAGAGTAAACCATGATGGAACCACACTATTTATATCTAAATACTCATA
Organism: Ylistrum balloti; assembly: GCF_031769215.1. NCBI lineage: Eukaryota > Metazoa > Mollusca > Bivalvia > Pectinida > Pectinidae > Ylistrum > Ylistrum balloti. Next base: position 1,437,403 of record NW_026781993.1, read on the forward strand.
AAAAAATAAAATAAGAACATTTCAATTCTTTCCTAAAATAGTCATATCTTTTGCAGCATTGAAGAAAATGTTTTATTTCAACAATTTTTATGTCATTTAATATAGTGCCTCAATACAGAATACTTCTGTCAGGTGGATGTAATAGCTTACTGCAATGTCAGCAATTCTGTTTAGTTTATGTGTGTTATTAGCTATGCAACACTGATCCATATCTTTGTGTCCTACGTGGGACAGCTAGTTTTCCAGTCCTTTTTTTTTAAACTGTAACATGCATATTACTGTTTTGTTAGTAACAATTGTGAAGGATTTAATGCTGCTTTTTATTTGTGGTCAATAAAGACTTATTATTCATATTTTTTCATTGAAAAAGCACAAAAACACATCTCCACTAGAACATGTCTTTACAGTTTTCATTTGATATTTAAGATCCATTTTTAAAAAACTAAACCTGGTTTTTTTTCGTGGAGGGGGAGGGGAGGGGGGATGATCAACAGAGACTTTAAGGCATTCATAAATGTATAAATATAACAGATTAACTCACTGCAAGAGGTCAGGGTCCACCAGGGATTGAATGGCCTCCACAAACTCTTCTATTGGACAGGTGTACACAACAGGGTCATACCCTAGGTAAGGAACCTGCAATTTTAAAGGCAATTATGATTCATTACTAACACTCTTTCCACTATATAGGAAATTAGACGATTCAAAGTGAGACTATCTTACTTATACACAATACAACGTCTTTATCTGAGGATACATGTTACAAGCAAAATGTAAATATTTTCATGGTTTTCCAAGGCCCATCTGTTCCTCTTCCCCTTTAAATTAATCAACTTCTGTATAAAAAACGTTTTCAATTCAATTTGACTTTGTGATGTAGGAAATGTATCTAGTTTTTACTCAACTTCATCCTTGCTTCATATCTTTTTATAACATGTGAATTTAAAACATCTCAATCCATTTAAGTAACTGATGTACATCAATCTGCTGCCAAACAACACAAAACCTCTAACTGACCATAATATATAAAACCTTCCTGATGTATGCATACTAAAGAAAGTATATTTTATAAATCAACATCCTAATTTTATTGTCCTTCACTTACGTCCCAAGACACATATTTGTCAAAGACAGGAAAGCGTTGTATTTTCGTTCCTGGGTAAGGGGACTGACGACTGGATACATGAGCTACAGCCTTTTTCATGGCTACAGTTAAGTTTTTCTGTCCTGTTACAAATATACAAAAGGAATTTTTTAAAATACTACAATTAGTGCTTTGATTCCTTAACGAAATATTCATTTTGAAAATACTATGGGATGAAATCTGCTAAATACTAGAAAACAGGAATCTCAACTTACCAGAAACGTAATAAGGAGTAATCAGTACATAATAATATGTACTTCAATGACTTGATGAAAGTTTTCATTACTTAGCTGAATGAATTTTAAATGATGTGATTTCCATAGCCTTCAAACTCTTACCCTGCTGTTTATCTAGGAGGTGCTTGATTTGCTCCAACGCCAGGTTACAGGTGGTAATATTGCGTTCCATTCGTGCCATCTGCTCTGTCAACTTTCCATTGAAATGCTTCTGTTTGTCCATCTGAGCCATCAATACACCGATACTGGGGAGATAATATCAAGTATTGACAGGCAATCTTCATCCTTCAATTAAATGCTATGTAAAGTTTTGTAATAACTGTTGTTGTCTTGTCCAGCGATCTCCCAAATTTGCCAACTGGTATCTCTGAGACTTATGATCATCATTACAACATATAGTAGCTTTCTAAATGGCAGATTGATTTGACAATATTTTAGAAGAGAGTCTCATCCAGTAAATCACAACAGGGTTCCACAAAAATTAAAACCGTGGACATCCTAATTCCTGATAGATGCTCTAACCCACTAAGCTACCTCATGCTTCTTTCTTCTCAAGCCTTCATTATTCATTCAACAACCAAATTCAGGTAACTCTGTATCAAGCATACATGTAGACACACATTATATGCACATTAGGGATTGTCACAGGCCCTTATATAACAGTAAACAGAAAATTCTTCAAGCCAGATTGAAATATAAACCAAGATTCTCTGGATTTGTATAAGACACTTTTAAACCATTTGAATTAATAGGCCCTATCCCAGCCTCACTACAAATATATACTGACTCTAATAAAATGTTTGATGACACGTTCACCAGTCACATCAATTTTACGCTGTCATCAAGCACACCTACTTTTTGCTTTGTGTTTTGGGTCTCTCTAGAGCAGCTTTTTCTTGCTCTTCCATGTCCATCAGGTCCTTTATACTGCTTCTCCAGTAATTATAATCCTCTGTTCTCCGTACTTTCAGCACCCGCAGCTTGGAACTGTCCTAAAATCACATTTAAATCACAGTTATATCTATAAATCAATCAAATCAAAACTTATCACAAAAAATTAGGGTTCAAACAATATTTTAAACCTGGATATTACCAGATATTTCATTTATCTTCATTCAAAATGAATGAATGTTTGATTCTGTAATCCTTCCTCTATTATGTGTCAAGAGAAAGTGAAAAGAGAGCTGTGTGTGCTTATGTGATACATGTACCCTCAATGGTTTTTACCCTGAAATGGACAATGGGCTTAAACCAGGAGAGAAAGTATGCCAAAACACTTTAAGAAGTTGTAGATTTCAGAGAGGTATCACATCTAATCTTACCTTTTCTGTGTGTGATTTCTTCTTTTTACAGGTACAACGACAACAGCCGCGTGGCCTTCGGCAACAGAGATTGCAGCACCTATGTACACAGTGATAAAGGCCCATAGCCACCATACACAGATAGCTGAAGAAACTAAGGGGGGGAGGAAGACGAAGGCGTTCCTCAAAGTCCACAATCAGGCTGTATTTCTGAAACTTCCATATCTCCTCCGACTCTCCCCTTACTTTGGCTGTGGTTGCACTACAAATAGGTAAAAATAAAATCAAATTTAGTTACAACTACCATCAGTAATTTTTTTTTTTTGTTCTAAACTTTACATCAAAATTTAGCTCAAAACAATGTTTTGTGGGAATTTTTATTAAAGAAATGATCAAATACAGGTTGATGCTTTGAATTCAACAACAGTTCCAAAAGACATTCACCTACAGATGTTTGAATTTCAAACCCACATTTGATGAAAATAGACATATTGCTAAACACAAGTGATTTACAGGAATTGAACACTATAATAATCTGGTCTACAAAATTTCTTTCTTCCTAAACATCAAAACATTTTTTTTCCATGTTACAGCTCTACTTGTACACCTACTGTCACATATAGCAACTATCTACAAGTCCTTAAGATATAAAATACATCTACAAGAGTAGGCTTAGAAGCCTGTCAATAAGTGAATAGAGAATTAAGTGTCAGGAAATACTTTTAATCTTACCTGAATATGGAATCTTACTGGAATAGGCATTAATATAACTTACCTGAATAAGGAATAAACCTGTATGTTTACCTGAACAAGGAAAACTTATTTACACCTTACCTGAATATGCATGTACAACTTACTGGAATAGAGATTACTATCACTTGTCTGAATAAAGTTTAAACCTGCTCATCTTACCTCAATATTATGTAATAAGCATGTATGTCTTGTCTGAGTATGCAATAAAACTGCCTTTCATGATTATTGAATAAACCTTCGTCACCTTACCTAAATACAGAATATGTATGTAGTGTTGACTTCATGGAATAGGAATTATTACAACTTATCTCATTAAATAAGACAAACCTGTATGCCTTACCTGAGTTATGATTTAACCTGAATAAGGTATAAGGGTTTATCTTACCTCAACAAGATATAAATTATGCACATATTACCTTTATAGGGATTATACAACTGTTAAACTTACCTCAACAAGATATAAATTATGCACATATTACCTTAATAGGGATTATACAACTGTTAAACTTACCTGAAGAGGGCATACAGTAGAGTGATCATAACTAGTTTAGTGATGACAAAGTACTGCATTACAACCAGGTAGCCGCCCATGCTGCTGTACGGACAGAAGTCCAGTGATCTCACATCATCCCGTGTGGTACTGCCTGTATATATATCACACTACAAGTTAATATCACCAATGATATTGTCTAAATCTAGCTTTAACCTTAATTTGATTTTGTGACAAATAATTGTTTTGATCTGTTACATTGTAAGTATAAAAAGTTTGAGGGAATTGCTGATCAAGATACAGACAGGACAGTTAACAATTATCATATACATGTATATAATTAGTTACCATAGTTACCATAACAAATTTCTGGCTCCTGAGGCTGTGGAGTTATATATTCTTTCAGAGCTCCTAAATTATTTACCAGATACAAATCGTTGATTTTGCAGTTTATTCTGTATGGATTAATCTTCATTCTTACCTAAAGATATCTAACATTATACTTGATGTTTTGCCTAAAATCATCTTCAAATATTACTCTTTATCCCTCAAGTATATATTAATTGTTAAATAAAGTATTGTAAAAATGGATGACAAAGAGTATATTTAAGTTTTCTCTGTAGACACAGTGAGTCAGGCTGATTTATGATGAAGAGTATATTTAAGTTTTCTCTGTAGATACTGAGTCAGGCTGATTTATGATAAAGAGTATACTTAAGTTTTCTCTGTAGATACTGAGTCAGGCTGATTTATGATAAAGTATATACTTAAGATTTCTTTACAAACACAGTGAGTCAGGCTGATTTATGAGAAAACAGTAAAGTACTTACTAGCATTTTTGGAGAAAATATCGGGAGAGATAGCTGAAAATTAAACAAAAATTTTACCAAAACGATGAAAAATTGTGACACATCAGTAGACAATACACTTGATATCAAACTATTGTGTTCATCACTGAAATATAATATTTAGTTACTGTAATCAAAAATCAAATGTTACGTCAGATCATCGATAAACAATACACACAAATATTTCACAAGTACCAACACTTTTAATTATTCCATAATAATAAACCACATTTAGACCATATACACTCATCTTCGATACTTCAGGGGTTATTCACTGTCTGCACCCCTGGAACATGTCATGGCAAGATTAAAAGTACAAACAAAGTAATTTCATTGGTTACAGGAGAAAAAACCTGACCAATCACAAGCTGAACTCCTTCTTTTGAAGATTACAGAGGTGCAAGACCCAACTTCAAAGCTATTACAATATATCATAATGTGACCCCCACATTTGATGGATGTACATCAAAGGATCTAACAACCAGGTAGTCTTTTCGGATTGTCAACAACGTGTCATCCATGGTCATTTAAATTTCACCATGACTTGTTCCAGGGGTGCAGAGAGCACAACTTATCGTAACTCCTGGGCATTGAGGATGATATACACATTTTCAACATTTAAAAATGGAATTGTCTAATTAACTAGACAGAAATCTTTGAAAAAGAATTCTGCTGGACATGTGTCTTTCTGTTTTACACCTTCTCTTGAAATGTCTCATTCAAAGACAAAAGAGATCAGCCAAAAAATGAATAAAAAAAAAAATAAATCATTAAAAGTGAACGTGTGTACAATAGAGAATCAAGAATAAGAAAAGTATTCACACTTACCTCTACAATGGCTCAGAGAGGTGTTTTTGTACAAGTCAGAACAGGAGTCATTTCCTATGTAAGATAAACATATCAATTATCACTAATATAAACTAACAACGTTACAAGGGAACACATGTCTAAACAACAAATGAAATTAAATGTTTTTGTACAAAGAAATTGTAAGTCATTTAACCATGTTACTTCTATACAGTATAGATCATGATTCTTTTTCTTTTGATTATGACTTTATATCAACTTTCATATATGCAAATCATTAATTTAAATGTTGATCAATTACCCACTACAAATTTGTTTTTCTTCTTTTTTTTTTTGTTACAGTAATGATTTATCAACATTGTTGCATCCTCCTAGCAGCAATATGTCTTGCCTGAAAATTGTCCTTTGGGTTTACTATCCCTGTTCCGTTGACAGATTTTTAGTAATTAACAATCCATAAATCTATTTGACAGAACAATTTTATCAGTTATCAATAAATGATAAGTTTTATTATCTAACAATCTATAAATCTTTCTGACGAAGCAATTTTATTAATTAATTAATGACAGTACATACAGCAGCTTTAATATATTTGTCTTACCTTCAAGGTCATCAATCTGTGTAAAAAACATCGCAAAAAAGGCTCGTATCAGTGCCTTTTTGATGCCCTGCATGGTGAACGGATAGTTTGGGTAGAGGACAGCATGGATAGTGACACCGCCTGACACCATGATGATCACAAACATCCTCATCCATGTCAGAAAATCCTTTTTTATCTGTAAGATAACAAAGTCAAGTCTCTAATAGTGTAACAGAGATATTTCAAATTATTTATGAGAAATCAAATTTTTCTGATCCTACTGCCACTTCAAAGCTGTAATGAGACTTGTCACAATATCAAAATATGTTTAAATTAAACAATCATCTGTCATAACTTTCAAAAGCATGAATTTGAGTAGACACAACCTGCTCTGCCAGCTGACGTGTAGATACAAAATCACGTCATGACTATCATATCAATAAATACAGGAAAATCATTTTTAGGTCAAAGAACTGAATTGATAATTTACCAAAAAACATTTCTAATAAAAGAATTTGGTTCACTTGAAATCAATTTTAACATTCCTATAATGTATAATGCTGCTACATGATGATGCAATTGAATCAAAAAGTTACAAGTAGTAAAACCCAATCTAAAACAATATCTAACATTTATTTTAAAAATTCAAACATTGATGTTAATTAGTTAAAACACTGACTGCATAGCATCTAATGAATCTACTTATGGGTTGCAGAACTAATTTAAACAACAAAACAGCATTCTAACAGCTGAGACTATCTGCATAAAAAGCACACAACTTTTCTTTGCTGTTCATTCAAAAACTCGACTTTGAGGCAGAATGCCAGTAAATGTTCAAGTAGCACATTCCAAGTATTTGCAGCCTCAAGCTATCTGTACCATACCTGATACTGGTACTTGGAATGCCTAAAGTCTAGTATACCTAAACAAATAAAACAAGGTTTCTGATAAATAAATCTTGTAACATATACACAAAGTGAATTTTATTGTGGGTAAAAAGATCAGAAATCCTGTGAAAAGTAATGAATATAAACCCATTGTACTGAAATTAGTTTCAATATCATAGATTTCAGTAAAGTAATTTGATTATTTTGATTAAGATAATAAAGAATAAATTAAAATTTTTCAACATTTCTTCTAGGAATGTAACACTGGTAAATACCAGCTGCAATATACCGCTCAGCTAGAGAGAACTTCTCTTTAATTCGATTGGTTGAGTGTCAGACTAGTAAGCCAGAGGTTTGAATCCTAGCAAAGGCATTGATATAGATAATTACCTTTAATTTATGACAGTCTATGTAAGGCAGTAATAAAATTCTACTGGTACCAAACTGACAGATAAGTACTTCATGACAAGCCCTTTTGTGACTGGGCAAGTGAGTGTTGGCTTTAAAACATTGTTGTAAATGTTTTAGAAATGTCAATTAAATAAGATTATATCATTCAAATTATCACAATACAATTGTTTTAATTATCTTTTTAAAATTAATGTCCTCTTTGGCTACAACAAAGATTAATCTAACAAGATACCTGATGTTGATTTCCCTGGGGCAAGTAGAAGTGTTCAAATATAATCTACATCTTAGCTACGTTTTCAAGTGCAGTTTCTCATTCAAAACATTTTAGTGACATTGAATACTGTTGACTGCCAAATTGTTTATATTGGAAACTGTAAGACGATGGTTTTAACAAAGTTTGGTTTTAGCATATAAGGGAAAAGTAAACAAAAAACATAAAGGCTAATGTTGTTGATGATAAATTAAGAAACTAGAAAGGGGTATGAGCAAAACAGTTAGGTGATTTCAACAAAACTGGTTAAAGAGTTCCTGAGATTAGCTTATGATGAAAGGGAACCAGGTGGTATAGTATGTTTTGTCAAATTTGTCAAAATTTTGGTTCTTTGGCTGACAAATTGTGTTCATGTTGTATTGGAACTTCAACCTATCAGAAAGATGATCAAGTAATGAAATCTGATACTAGCTTAAAAGTTTGGACAAGTGCATTTAACAAGCATTTTACATTTGTGGTTTTTTTTAAAATCCACAACTGGACAAGAGAGAAAAAATGTTAATGTCAGGCCCTGAATCATGACTGAAATACCAGTCACTGGCAAATTCAACTCAGGTTATTTATCCACCAATAAACCCACATTTCGTAAGCTCTCTTCTACTGGAACTCTTCAGTACTGATTAGAGTTATTAACTAAGGCTAATTAGTTGTCCTGTGATAAGCCCACAACCTAACATTCCTGTGATAAGCCCTCTACCTAACATTGGTTCAGAGGTAATGTTTTCAACACCTGGGCACATTGTAGGTTATATGAAATATACAGTATAACACAGACATGTTAAGTTACTCTATGATTTAGTCCAACCAAAATGACTCGTATTGTTCAACTTTGTGTAATATTCCGATTTGGCAGACGCAGTTGCTTTCTGGTTTTCCAATCTGATAAACTACAATCATCAAGCTTTTGGGTGCAGAAAACATCTACTGAGATTACACATAATGATGTTTTAACTGTAATATAGATTTCTTCTGTGACAGATCTATCTATGTTTTCTATACTATGAATTCAGATTCTTCTGTATAGTATATGAGTATATGAGTATACCTATCAAAAGGTCAAATCAGGAGAACAGGAGATCTCTTGTTTGAAAGTCTTTCACTAAGTAGATATCATTCATCATTTTACTCGGAAAATTAGTCCTGTCTTCTTATTAGAATCTTACTTGATATCTACTGCAATCAACTCAAGAATAAAACATTAAGTAAAGAATGATAGATTCTATTTCGACATCTCCAGTAAGTCTCCAAAATGTTACCTAGAGATTCACCAGACTGAAATAAGCTGGAGGCTCCAGTACAAGACTGGAGAATTTGACAAATATATATATATATATACAGTAATGGAAGCTCCAGCGGAAGACTGGAGAATTTGACAAGTATATGTATACAGTAAATGGCGGACAACAAGATGAGTCATTGTGGTCGGACTTCAGTGTAGATCAAGTTACTGACCATTCTGCGGATGTTGATGAGCATCGGACCAAGGACAGGACTGATGGGAAGAAACACCTGTAGAGTTCTGTAGTAGAAGTATAGGAGACCCAGACTCATGACAAACTTAGTGGTCATGTAGTCAATATAGCTGACAAAGTGGGGAACGATCCGCACCAGACAGAAAGTAATCAAAAAGATTCCGATCAGTCCAATCTCTATCTTGGTCCAAAACAGATTGATCTCCAGGTATTTCTGCAAACAGATTATAAGTTTAAGAAACAACAAGAGTTCTAGCAGCCTTGACCGTCACCTGAGATAAGCAATATTGAATATAAAGATTAAAGGGTAGTTTTCAAGTGTTGTGAAAAAGAAATTGTGACACTGAATATAGTAAGCCAATGATAATACATGCATACCATCAATACTGTTATCTTATACTAATAATTCTTACAAAGTTATTTCCAGAGGGAAATACCAATGTAATGTTCAAAAATACAATTTTTCTATGACAATTTAAGTGACGTAAAGTTTATAAAATATTCCTCCCGAGGAAGAAATATGAGACCCATTTTGGTAATTTAGGCACCTTAAGATGCTTCCACTCATACAGAGCATTTGATTCTATCATATCTGAAGGTTGAGAAAGAAGATTTTTGAAATTCAATTAAGTTTGTCCCCTTTTAGCCCTGCCTATCAGTCCTTGGGGGTCAGCCAGGATCAATATATGCATACTATTAAGTCATCATCCTTCAGTCATAATTCTAACTAAATTTGAAATATTTCCAATGGAAATTAAAGAAATAAAGCTCAAAAATCAATTTTGCATATGTACTTTTTAGTAAACTTTACCACCTCTCCACGAGGAAATTTGAAAACCTTACACCATAAAATTCACAATTTTCATAAAGAACCTAAGATACTTCCATCCATGAAGAGCATTTGATTCTACCATATCTGGAGGTTGAGAAGATTTTTAAAATTTGAATCAATTTGACCACTTCTGGCACCACCCATCAGCCCCTGGGGGTCAGTCAGGATCAATATGGGCATACCATTTAGCCGTCATTCTTCACTCATAATTCTAACCAAGTTTGAAATATTTCCAAAGGAAATTAAACAATTTATGCTCAACAATCTTGTTTTCCTATATAAACTATAGTAAACTTTACCCCCTCCCCACAGGGAAATGTGAGACCCTGGGGCCATAAAATTCACAAATTTGATTCATCCTAGGCAAGGGAAGGTTTCAGCACAATTTCAATGAAATTGGATCAAGAGGTTTTGAGAAGAAAATGTTAAATTGTTTATGGACACACAATGCCAGATGAAGGTGACTGCAATAGTAGTCTAAAAACTTATCCTTTCACAAAGTTTTAATGCTATTGTTTTTTAAATGTAGTCTATGTTTGCCCATGTAGCATGAAATTTTGATAAAACTAGTTTGATATGTGTCCATACAGGTATGAAAAAACGAAGAAAATCAGAAAAACATTGATGACGGTTTGAAACATCTGAATCAAGCTTTCGGGACAATAGATATGAACTCCGACACAGTATATGCTAGATTAATCTTTTAGAAATTTCAGCTATCACCTGATCCTATATTTTCAAGTTTTTGATACTTTGATATCAAATATTTACCTTTTTCTTTGCTAGAACACCACGTACTAGTTCGACCCATATCAATGAAGTCCAGCCAAATACAACAAAATCCATATGTAGGTTACCACAGGAGGGAAACAGAACAGCTAAACTGAAGATTGTCAGGTACAGTATGTAGAACAGCTGAAAGATAAGACCATTAAATAAATCATTTACTAACAAGAGGGCCATAGCCCTTAACAGTCATCTGACAATCAATGAATGGATAATAAACCTCAGAATTTGCTGGTGGTCATCTGACAAACCTTATTAATTAAGGAAGAGTAGCATTTTGAAGCAAAATCATTGACTAAATTTCCCTTTTTGTGCCCCGTCCCCAAGTCCCTAGAGGTCGAAATCAACTCTCTGAATTTAAGAAATGATTATCCACTTTCAGTGATGTTTCAGACCAAATTTGGTTGAAATCCATCCAAGCATTAAGGAAGAGTAGCATTCAGCAGCAAAATATTGACTAACTTTCCCATTTGAGAACCAGCACCTAAGTCTCTAGAGGTCAAATCAACTTTCTGAATTTAAGAAATAATTCCCCACCCCAAATGATGTTTCAGACCAAATTTGGTTGAAATTAGACAAGGCCTAAAGTAGCAACAAGAACAGGTCATCTCGACCCTTTGGGTCAGACAACCTAAAAAATCATCACAAAAATTTCAATTCCTGAAAAGGATGACAAATTAAGTTGGAAAAAAGGACTAAATCAATAATGACTTTCTCCTTTTTTCTGAAAATTTTTTCAGATGCAACCTTGCACAAACCTCCAGTTCTCTAACTGCCAAAGACCACATCATTTCATCAATTGATTTATTACTATTTTGTTACTATTTTGATCAACAATTATCACAGTTCAGTCAGTAAATTGGAGATATCATCATCATTGTATCTAACCAGTAAGTACTTTGAAGGTCATAATGAAATATCTGAAGGTCAAATTGTACCTGGCTGATCCAGAACTTGGTTATTGGTGCACTGTACAGGTAGTAAAACTGCATGTGGACTGGAACGTTGAGGTTTTGTCGGCCATAGGACAACATCTTTCTCATCTGGTACTTCACACTGTGGCGCTTTTGTTGCTGTTGAAAATTTTAAAAAGAGTAGTGAAATATACTAAACCATTTAGAAATGAACATGAGGAGATGATACATGATATACCCATCATCTGTTGATTACACTGACAAATTAAGGTACAATATTCCAGAGGCTACTAGTATTGTAGTATCACATTATTACCTTGTATATCTATCTTTAAGTTACCTTGACTTAATGACCTTGAACTTTTTATGGAATTGCTCTAAAACAGGTACCTTTTTTAAATAAATGCTATCTCAGAAAGTTTGGTGAACACAAGATGAGGTAAGAAATGGTTAAGTGATTGAACAGAATACTGCAAACGTACTTATTTTGACTATCAGCACAGTCATATTTTAGCACTACACTTTGAGCAGGAAATGCACTAAAATAAGATTGCCACTAAAAATATAAATTGATAGCACAGATTTATTTCCTTTCGTATCAGCTAGTTTACACAGCACAAGAATTATAAACGTAAAGATGAAATTTTGAAACTATCAATTCCTGTGGGAGTCATCTTAGCTTTGTCCTAAATCATTTACATATCCTCCCCCTATCTTATGAATTTGGTGTGTCGTGTATCATTTTACTTGATATTAATCTCCGATGATAACAAACTGTTATTCATTACCCATTTCTCGCCTTGTAGTGATGATGGTTGTAACATGGCTGCCTCATCTGGTGGCATCTCATCATCAGAGTCATCTATAACAACACAACACACTGCTCACAACACAATGTAACTTACATAATGTAGCTTACACCATGTATCTTACACAACGTAACTTACACAATGTAAATTGCACAACGTAACTTACACAACGTAACTTACACAATGTAACTAACACAATGTAACTTAAACAATGTAACTTACACAGACAATAAATAGTATTTTGGAAAAGATGCAAACTGCAAAAACATGTTTAGCCAATTTCATCAATATTATTAATTACTAATACATTAATGATTTGGTATTCCAACAACACAACTAGCGCTATGATTTTGGGAATAAAAGCACTGAAAGTATATTGGATTTACATCTGCCAGTAATGAATGTTTTCAAAGAGGGAAGATATCAAACGATACAAATTACGGTATAAATATACAGTTTCTACCTAATCATTTTTCTCATCAACTGATTCAATCAAACAATTATTTCTTAAAACAAACAAACGTATTTATGATGTAACATCCACAGATCTTGAAAAAGCTCCACAAATGATAATCTTTATTTTTCATTGAAATTTTACAGTTAACTCTTCTACCCGTAAATATAGAAATAAATCAAAATTCAGGAAAAAAACACATGTTATTTTCAAACTAATGAAGTATCACTAATTAGATTTGATTCTTTCTTTTGAGTGTCAACTTTTGCCTATGAACTAATCCATATCACCAGTAACATTACAGTATCACCAGTATTACAGTATCACCAGTATTACTGTATCACCAGTATTACAGTATCACCAGTAACATTATAGTATCACCAGTATTACAGTATCACCAGTATTACAGTATCACCAGTATTACAGTATCACCAGTATTACAGTATCACCAGTATTACAGTATCACCAGTAATATAACTGTATCACCAGTATTACAGTATCACCAGTATTACAGTATCACCAGTAATATAACTGTATCACCAGTAACATTACAGTATCACCAGTAACATTACAGTATTACAGTATCACCAGTAACATCACAGTATCACCAGTAACATTACAGTATCACCAGTAACATTACAGTATCACCAGTAATATAACTGTATCACCAGTAACATTACAGTATCACCAGTAACATTACAGTATCACCAGTATTACAGTATCACCAGTAACATTACAGTATCACCAGTAACATTACAGTATCACCAGTAACATTACAGTATCACCAGTATTACAGTATCACCAGTAACATTACAGTATCACCAGTAACATTACAGTATCACCAGTATTACAGTATCACCAGTAACATTACAGTATCACCAGTATTACAGTATCACCAGTATTACAGTATCACCAGTAATATTACAGTATCACCAGTATTACAGTATCACCAGTATTACAGTATCACCAGTAATATTACAGTATCACCAGTATTACAGTATCACCAGTATTACAGTATCACCAGTAACATTACAGTATTACAGTATCACCAGTAACATTACAGTATCACCAGTAACATTACAGTGTCACCAGTAACATTACAGTGTCACCAGTAACATTACAGTATCACCAGTAACATTACAGTATCACCAGTATAACAGTATCACCAGTATTACAGTATCACCAGTATTACAGTATCACCAGTATTACAGTATCACCAGTAACATTACAGTATCACCAGTAACATTACAGTATCACCAGTAACATTACAGTATCACCAGTAACATTACAGTATCACCAGTAACATTACAGTATCACCAGTAACATTACAGTATCACCAGTAACATTACAGTATCACCAGTATTACAGTATCACCAGTATTACAGTATCACCAGTAACATTACAGTATCACCAGTATTACAGTATCACCAGTAACATTACAGTATCACCAGTATTACAGTATCACCAGTAACATTACAGTATCACCAGTAACATTACAGTATCACCAGTAACATTACAGTATCACCAGTAATATAACTGTATCACCAGTAACATTACAGTATCACCAGTATTACAGTATCACCAGTAACATTACAGTATCACCAGTAACATTACAGTATCACCAGTAACATTACAGTATTACAGTATCACCAGTAACATTACAGTATCACCAGTAACATTACAGTTTCACCAGTAACTCATCAGTAACATTACAGTATCACCAGTAACTCATCAGTAACATTACAATATCACCAGTAACATTACAGTATCACCAGTAACATTACAGTATCACCAGTATTACAGTATCACCAGTATTACAGTATCACCAGTAACATTACAGTATCACCAGTAACATTACAGTATCACCAGTAACATTACAGTATCACCAGTAACATTACAGTATCACCAGTATTACTGTATCACCAGTAATATTACAGTATCATCAGTATTACAGTATCACCACTAACATTACAGTATCACCAGTAACATTACAGTATCACCAGTAATATAACTGTATCACCAGTATTACAATATCACCAGTAATATAACTGTATCACCAGTATTACAGTATCACCAGTAACATTACAGTATCACCAGTAACATTACAGTATCACCAGTAACATTACAGTATCACCAGTATTACAGTATCACCAGTATTACAGTATCACCAGTAACATTACAGTATCACCAGTATTACAGTATCACCAGTAACATTACAGTATCACCAGTATTACAGTATCACCAGTAATATTACAGTATCACCAATATTACAGTATCACCAGTAACAGTATCACCAGTATTACAATATCACCAGTATTATTACAGTATCACCAGTATTACAGTATCACCTGTATTACAGTATCACCAGTATTACAATATCACCAGTAATATAACTGTATCACCAGTATTACAGTATCACCAGTATTACAGTATCACCAGTAACATTACAGTATCACCAGTATTACAGTATCACCAGTATTACAGTATCACCAGTAACATTACAGTATCACCAGTATTACAGTATCACCAGTATTACTGTATCACCAGTATTACAGTATCACCAGTAACATTACAGTATCACCAGTAACATTACAGTATCACCAGTATTACAGTATCACCAGTATTACAGTATCACCAGTATTACAGTATCACCAGTATTACAGTATCACCAGTATTACAGTATCACCAGTATTACAGTATCACCAGTAACATTACAGTATCACCAGTATTACAGTATCACCAGTATTACAGTGTCACCAGTATTACAGTATCACCAGTAACATTTCACAGTATCACCAGTAACATTACAGTATCACCAGTAAAAATAAATAGCTCATCTACTCTACAGTTTACATAGAAGAAATCATATTCTTTATACTAGCACTACACAAATGCCATTACTCCAGATGTATTGCTTGATGTAACAAGAGGCCCACAGGCCTTAACGGTCATCTGACTCAGGCCAATGCTTGTTGAAATCCACTCAGGCAGAAAGAAAGAGCAGTGTTTTAAATCTTTTATTAGCACCTAGCCATTTGGAGCCCCGTCCCTTGACCCCCTTGCGTTCAAATCAAAATTCTTAATTTCAGAAATGATGACCCCCACCAAACGATGTATCAGACTAAATTTGGATGAAATCCACCCAGGTATGAAAGAGGAGTAGGTTAAAGAGAGAGTTTACGAACGAAGCACGATGATGGACAAAGCACAATGGCTACAGACCATTTGGGCCAGATGACCTAAAAATTGATAAACAGTATCTGTCACTCCTAGATGCTGAAAACAAAGTCTCAGCACCAGATTTTCAAGAGTGTTGTATCACACTTAGAAATAAAACCCTGAAGAGAAATGAGAATGAAATAATTTACACAGACAAAATGGAATTAAAACTTAAATCAATTTTATCATTCCAATACTAGAACAATACTAGACAAATCAGATCAAATCTTGTTAAAATTTACTCTGGCATTAAAGAGGAGTAACAATCTGAAGCAAATTATTGACTAACTTCTCCTTTTGAAGCCCAATGTCTTTAGGGGTTGAATCAACTTTCTGAAGTTAAAAGATGATAACCGACCAACAATAATGTTTCACACAAAATTTGGTTGAAATCTTTCCAGTCATTAAGAAGGAGTAGCATTTTTAGAAGCAAAATATTGCCTAATTTCCCCCTCTTGGGCCCCATTGTATTCAGATTTCTTATCTTATAGAATAAATGTAATCCCATTTCTAGGAAAACATCTGTACATTCTGACAACCCTGCTCATCTGACCAGTATGTTGTTGCCAGGATGTCTGATTAGAAAATTTCATAACATTTGAAGATCAATTCTTTTTCTTTAAACATCACATACATTGCAGATTCCCGAACTTTGCGCTTGGTATCCAGGTCACGGCACCAATTCTTTGACAGGTTGTTCCAGATCATGCTGACAATAAGTGCCATCACCATGGGGTCTTCCGTCCTCTTCCACAGGACCTTCGTCAGTTCAGCATTGAAGGTTATAGCAGCCCAGAATACTAATGTGTTGAGAGCCTATAATTGAAGAGATCACAGTGAGATCAGATAACTATTTAAATGACGTTGAATATACATTGATAATGAATATTGAATAGCTCATCAACTGACTGTAAGAAAACAGACATCATGAATGTTCTGTCTATCTCTTTTGAGAGAAAGAATGTTAACAATTTACACATACCTTGAGAGGAATCAAAATTCAGCTGATCACTATGGTTAAACTTGTCCACATTAGAGTAACATGACTTACCCTCCTCTCTGCGACCTCTTGATCCGTGATGTATGACCCTACAGAGTTCATTGACAGTTCATATGATGACACTAGGTGTTGTAGATAGGTCACTCGGTACAGTAGCCGGTTAAATTCACAGTCATCACCAATGACAAAATCCTTGTCCACTGGATAGGCAGAATACTGGAATACAGTGAAATATACTGAAATGTCAGTCATGGATGACTCAAACATCCTATTTTACTGAAAGAATGGAAGAAAACAATTTAGTAGAAATAATATTTGAATATAAATTTTATTCCTTTTCACAAGAATTGTGACAGCCAGAAGTTTATGTTAATCTTTAATCACTCACAAAATCTAATAACTTTAAAAATCTATGTCTTTGACTTGACTGTTTATGGATCAACAGTACCCATCAATTCAAGAAAAATTTATCCACAATCATTGACTTTACAGTGCTAGTCTACTAAGTATTTAAAATAAAATATACATGTATTAAAATTGATGTGGCCAATTTTCTACATTATACAATATTTCCTCAATAGTTGAGCACTGGTATATAACTATTGATAGTAAAGAAAGTATAGCACATTTGCTATATCGTGTAAGTACAATATAAAAAGATAAGCACTTTTTTCTCAAAAATACAAGAAATTGTATCGAAATGATGGACAATGGAAAGGTGGAATTTTCCCTTCCTATGTTGAATCATTTTAACAGAATGTGGTACCAGTATTTATAGACAAGCTAGGACGGGAGCTTGAGGTGGCATCATAATGTGAGAATAATGATAGCTATTGAGTGGCAGGTATGAGACTCACCGAAGCTTTCGCTAGTACTCCATCAAGACAGACAGTGAGAAAGAACTCCTCATTCTCCAGATTGTTAAATAAGTACAGTAGCTTTCGATGATTGAGATATTTGTGGACTTGAATGGCATCCCTTGAGAGAAACAGATCGACAAAATCTTCACGTCCTTTCTTCAACAAGGCACGGTCAAACAGCTCATGGGTTATCTGCAAGCAGGTTGTTTTTACTTAAAGAAAACCCATGTATCTTTACATTTCATATATTTTCTCTTCTAATCTAATATATATATATATATAAATACCAGTCATAATACACGGATTACAATAGAAAAATCCACTAGTTTCAGGGATAATCTGCCCAATTTATGTAATTTCTGGCTGTTCTAATGACTTTTAATCCTATTGTTAGCATCAAAAATCTCTCCTGTGGTCAGTTTGGACAGGCAATATTGGTGGGAATACTCCTAGCCAAACTGTCTAAATATAGCACATAGGGAAATCCAGAAATGAACGGTAAATAACTTTATGCAGAGTAATGGGTAAATACACAGGTGTGTAGGCTGTTCACTAAAATTTCTGTTTGGGTTACAATTATATTACTTCGATAGTCTTATTTTCTGTTGATTTTATAATCTAACGATAATTAACTATTTTGATTATAAGCTCTCTGTACAGACATCTTTTTAGTGATTACTTTTCTGTTGTGAATAAATCAATGGGTCAAACTGACTTCTCTGGTGTGTGGAGGTCAACATGTCCTACATGTGATATTTGATCATGTATATAACAATCAGTTTAGCTGATATAATCCTACATATGACACTGTAGGTATATTTCAGGCCTAGTTTCTGGACATTATATAATTTAGAAATGAAAGCATTGTATGTTGACCTTTGATCTTGTCAGTGTTTTGTCCTCCAGGTTTACCTGCTAAAAACACTTGAAACAAACCTTGATTCTTGCCCAGTCATATTTTTGAAAAATTTGGGACACAGCAAGGTCACATCTGTTCCAATCCAAGGTCAACTTGAGGTCACACTGGAATTGCTCTTGAAACTTTCTGCCACGCTTCAGTGCCTGAGCTGTACAGATTTAATAATTCTGCCAAATCATTTTAACATCAAATAATTTATGTGACAACAAAATTGCAGCAACATGAAGTGATGATGCATTATGAATGTTTGTTTCTTTACTTTTTTTTCAAATTTTCACCCTGAACTCATTTCTTTTTTGACAGTTTTGAAAGTTTGTATGAATGTTTAAGAAGAAAATATAAAGCATTATGGTATTCACAATAATGATACGTACACTCAAACAAAGCCAGTAGTAGGTACTTGTCGAGATTCTTAAGGTCTGAGGAAGCGCCACCTGTTGGCAGGATGGTCAGAAACTTCTGTTCTCCCTACAGAATGACAAAAGGAAGCAGTCATAAGGATTTAACTTTTTCTTTATCTTAAGTTTATTCCTAGGATTTTTGTAAATGTATTTGTATCATAATATGAACATTTCTGCGATAGTTACAGAACACTTGACCTATTGTAAATGTCCATTCTCACAGTACAGGTATACCTGATGAGCATTCTGAGCACACTCCAGTATTTTATCCCGACACCGGTTCCGAGCAATCTCATCTTCTTTGAATTCAGCTGGAAAGTACTTCATCAGCTTTTTGATCAGTTCTGGTTTGATGTAGGACTCGATATGTTCAGCATGGGGTCTGTCAGACGAATGTTACAAGAAGACATGTAATTTGCTTGCCAGCTTTTTAAAATGGTATGATTAAAGGTATCAAATATTAAATTTTCTCAAATGAATGAAATGAATTGAAAAGCATTTAAACAATGCATAGATACCTGTTATGTATTAACTACAGTGTATTGAGTATAATTCTTAATATTTCATTACCAATACCAATGTTTCCTTTAATAACAAACCACCTAGACATACCATTAGCTTGTAAAAATGTTAAAGTCTGAAAATTTGATATACTTTTACTTTGTAAGAAAGATAATCTACCAAATAAAAATGGATGAAAAAAACAAAACAAGAGGTCCATCGACCTTAACGGTCACCTGAGGTCTTCAGGTCCTAGGACTGTCCATCAGTCCCAGCATTGGGGCAGACAGAACAGAACTGATATATACATACTTACAAAGTTTCTCTTGTTTCTAAGTTTGAAGACTTAGTTTTCAAATAAACGGAGCTGATAACACTCTCTATCATTGAGGTTTAGCATATTTGACCTCTGTAACCCTGAATGAAGGTCAATATCATTTATATGAACACACATGATAACCCTTCATTCAAGAATGCTACTGGTGCAATATCATGACCTTGGGCCTCGGGGTTATTGAGGAGAAGTTGTTTAAAGATTTTGACATGCTTTATACATGTGACCTTGAAAGTGGGTCAAGGTCAACAATATGAACAAACATAGCAGCCCTTTATACCAGCATATGACAGGCCTAATATCAGCACCCTGGGCCTTTAGATTAATGTGAAGAAGTTGTTTAAATATTTTGACATATTTCATATCTATTACCTTAAAGTGGGTTAAGGTCAACAACATGAACAAACTTAGTAGCCCTTCATACCAACATGCTACAGGCTAAATATCAGCACTTTTGGTCTTTTGATTATTGAGAATTCATTTAAAGCTTTTGACATATTTGACATCTTTGACCTTGAAAGTAGGCCAAGGACAATAACATGAACAGACTTGGTAGCACTTTATCCATCATGCTACTGGCTAAATATCAGCATCCAGTTCCTTTTGTTTATTGAGAAGTCATTTAAACACATTCGAACCCCTGTGACCTTAAAAAGGGTCAAGGTCATTTATCTAAACAAAATTGGTAGCCCTCCACCCCTGCATACTACAGACCCAATATCAGCACCCAGGGCCTTTGGTTATTTAGAAAAAGTCGAAAATTTCAATTGTTTACTACACATGACGCCGGACAAAAGGAGATCACAATAGGTCACTAGAGACTTTGTCTCAGGTTACCTACAAAATAAATGAAAATTCAGGAAATAGATCTTTCATTGATGATTTTGGGGGGAAATAAAACACAAGCTATCCTGGTAAAAGGTGAATATATCATGCACAGCATCAACCAACCACCAGTAAAAGTAAAAGGATATGGCATATTGCTGGTACCATTGATAGTCCAAGCTTTCCTCAATGACTGAAAAGACTACTTTATCAATGGTATACAAAAAGGCTTGAATCTAAAGCAATATTTTTCATCCCTCTCAAAGGTTGTCTTTAAAAGACTAATACATACAAAAGTAGGTAAAATGTTAAATATTTTACCTACAACGCATCTTAAGAGATGAAGAAACAGTGACCTTGACCTTGTATTTGTAAAAGGGTATTCGTTACGTTTTATAAGCAAACCTGAAATATCATTCACATTATGATAAAGAATGTATCTTTATTAAAGGACATACTCAAAGTCACTTTAAACTTTGATTTCTCTTCCCAAATAGCATGGTTCTTACCTCATCGTGAGAAGTTGTTTTTTCTGTGAAATTTCATAAGTTTATAATTAAATTCAATTACTTTGTATTCTTTTGCTCTAATCAAACATTGAACATAACTTGGTGGTTAGCATGTTCTTATCCATAAATCATAAGATATGTGTACCATACGTCAATATTTGTTTCTACATATATTTTTGATTACATGGGTTGTATGTGGACCAGTTTGTTAATGTACTTACAGTTTCAAATTCAACAAATTGTTATTGAGGAGTCATCAAATAGCTATAATTGCTGCAGGGGAACCTATTAGTACATTAGCTCTCAATGTTCACCACTCTTAAGAAAAATGAAATACCAGCTTCATGTTTAAAGTATCCAGTATCATCTTAAAACAGCTTCCCATTGTGAAATTCTAAAATATCTATTAATCTTGTGAAACAGACCCTCAAAAAACTGTCATTTTATATCAGTCATTTCAGCAAGGAGTTACCTTTCTTGAATTTCAAGATAAGCAAAGGAAATAAGGTCAGCTGCAAGTCCTGTCCCTTTCATGACTACAACAGGTACATTCCTCTTCAACAGTTCTGCCACATGGTCCATCTCTAAAGGGCCACCCTGAACCAGTAGGCCAACCATCGGCGTACATGTACTACTGATAATCTGTAGGTCATCCGGAACAGACTCTCCCACATCTAAATCATTAATATTGAAATTTTAAGTTACAATCACTTTAGTTTGATATTCAGTACTTCTTAGAAAACTTTTTTTTAACATCCAATAACTTCTTTGTAAATAAATTTTCTATTGTTCTATTGACTGTAAAAGGTACTTACTTCTACAATATTTTAGTGAGCAGCTAGTCTGAAGTATTCTGAAGTTCTGTCAACCTTTTTGTTGCCAGTCTAAAGTTGATGAATTAAGAAATCATTCAGACTTGTCAGTGATACCTAGTGATACCTAGTGATACCTAGTGACACTTAGTGATACCTGGTGATACCTAGTGATACCTAGTGATACCTAGTGATACTTAGTGATACCTAGTGATACCTAGTGATACCTAGTGATACTTAGTGATACCTAGTGATACCTAGTGACACTTAGTGATACCTAGTGATACCTAGTGATACCTAGTGATACCTAGTGATACCTAGTGATACCTAGTGATACCTAGTGATACCTAGTGATACTTAGTGATACCTAGTGATACCTAGTGATACCTAGTGATACCTAGTGATACCTAGTGATACCTAGTGATACCTAGTGATACCTAGTGATACTTAGTGATACTTAGTGATACTTAGTGATACCTAGTGATACTTAGTGATACCTAGTGATACCTAGTGATACTTAGTGATACCTAGTGATACCTAGTGATACCTAGTGATACCTAGTGATACTTAGTGATACCTAGTGATACCTAGTGATACCTAGTGATACCTAGTGATACCTAATGATACCTAGTGATACCTAGTGATACTTAGTGATACCTAGTGATACCTAGTGATACCTAGTGATACCTAGTGATACCTAGTGATACTTAGTGATACCTAGTGATACCTAGTGATATCTAATGATACTTAGTGATACCTAGTGATACTTAGTGATACCTAGTGATACCTAGTGATACCTAGTGATACCTAGTGATACCTAGTGATACCTAGTGATACTTAGTGATACCTAGTGATACCTAGTGATACCTAGTGATACTTAGTGATACCTAGTGATACCTAGTGATACTTAGTGATACCTAGTGATACCTAGTGATACCTAGTGATACCTAGTGATACCTAGTGATACCTAGTGATACTTAGTGATACCTAGTGATACCTATATTCCAGATATAATCTATTTGTGTTTTACGGAGAAAATATACAGTGTGAAAGTAATTAAGGGTAAAACATCATATTTCTGCTATTTGACATTTCCTCTTTAGATAAATTCATTATGACTTATGGAAAACTATTGCTCTGATTTGATTTGCATCCATTTGACACCTTTTGTCAAAAGGGTTGAAACAAAAGATGTGCTGAAGTTTTAATTTACAGCTAAAATATTTCATATGCATTTTAGCGATGAAAATGGGTGAAAATGAACTATTATCCTAAAGGGACAAAAATAGATACAGGAGTGAAATTTTCTACATGTACTATCATATCATCAGACCATCACTACAAATAATTATAATTACACCATACGATACTGTAAATGTACAGCTTACATGTGTCTTAATGGGAAGCGTATTTTAGCAGTTTTCTGACTACAGATATTGCACTAAAATATAATTGTGCTAATTGTATTTTCTGTAGGTCATTTATACATTTATAGCAAACATTGTGAATACAATGTATGTAGTTTTGTCATTATATATATCTGTTCACAAATGATATTGGGCTAAAATTTGATTATATTTGCAGTACCAGTATAGAACGTACTTAATACTGAGTCACTCAGATTGGTATCGAACTTACTTAATACTGAGTCACTCAGATTGGTATAGAACTTACTTAAAACTGTGTCACTCAGATTGTTATAGAGCTTAATTAATACTGAGTCACTCAGATTGGTATAGAACTTACTTAAAACTGAGTCACTCATATTGGTATAGAACTTACTTAATACTGCGTCACTCAGATTGGTATAGAACTTACTTAATACTGAGTCACTCAGATTGGTAGAGAACTTACTTAATACTGAGTCACTCAGATTGGTGATTTTCCTATATCGTTTTGGTCTTCCTACTGGTGTAAGAAACCGCTCCTCAAGTTTGATTCGGAAATTTTCAAGCTCACGTAGGTCAGTGACACCCTCCAGCATAATGTAGTGGGTGTGGTCAGAATTGAGCTCCTGTTTGTCTGACAAGGGCTTCTGGCCTTTATTTTGGATGTTCACAGGACCTTCCTGAAAAACCAATCAATTTACAACTCTCATCATCTCCATACACAGGTGGGGGTATACATGCTGTGGGCTGTGAAGATATGGAGTTTACCATATGAACACCATGTTACAGAAACTCTAATGGCTATAATGTTGGGCCAGATATTTGACAAGGACCTACTCCATCAGTGACCAAACTATCCCTTTTCTATAAAAGAACTAAAGAAAAAGCTGTTGCTCTGTATTTTACACCATGGACAACTCATAAATGTACATGATATACTGTCAAGTCTTCATATATACATTAATATGTAACACTCTATATCAAATCAATCTTCAGGAATTGAATAGAAATTTTTTTTATCACAATCAGTTAGAGAATTATATGTGATGTTTTGATGACTACACTATCACCTTCATTAGATATATGACCAGTGTGAACTTTAAAACATATTCCTACGTACTAAAAATGGGGAAAAGAGCCAACACCCTTTCAATATGTAGGTAGGGTCCTTAGGTAGTATATCAATGGAAAATTGATACCACAAGTATATCAAAGTTGAAAGATTTTACTTTTCAATTTTCAGACACATATCTTGTTACTGCACTGTCGTCATCTGTCTTGAAATCTTGCAGAATGTTGTTGACAGTTACAGTCCATTTTAACAACTCCAGCACATGAGATTCAAAGATTCGTAAATATGATAAAACCTATTGCAGGATCAACAAGATACACTTTGGTACTTACTGCAGAATCAATTTTTGAGTTGTAGGAAAGAAGACATTTAGGCACTACCCCTATCACAGTCAGCTTGGGAAGGCTTTCTTGCTTTTGGTTATTCACAAATTTCATGGACATTTTGGTCAGGCTCGGAATTTTACGTCGTTGTTTCTCCTCCTTGAAGGCATCTCCTAAAATTTTTGTGATTCCTCCATCAAACCCATTAGTTAATATCCACATCTCTGTGGTATTGGCTGCCTACAAACGTATAAAAAAATTAGGATTGAAGTAAAATTACTGGATACATATAGCATCAGGAACTTCAATGGTTTTCTTTCAATATATATGTGCATGTTATTGATTATACTGAAAAACTTTTTACAAAATCTGCTATGATATTGAAGAATATCCAGCAGGATACCACGGAGTTTTCTGTTTACTTTTACTTTATTTTGTTAATTGATATCACAGCTTAATACAAGTTCTTTTTATGATAGTTCAAATTCAAACTTAATGGAGACTATAAGCACAACGTTTGAATTGTATTCATAAACATAAACAGAAAGATCTATTCAAAAAATGTATATTTTGTAACAGATAATCAAAACATGAATCTTAAGTAAAGCATTGATTTTATACTGATTTACAATTCACTAAACAAATGGAGTCAGATAAATTAGTAAAAAAATTATGATGAATATTTATTTATTTTGTTCCTGAAATGTATAGCTGTAACAGCATAAGTCAGATTTAGAAAAAAAAGAATAGAAAAGGAAAACCATAGCATGTACATTTCAAATAAAAATAACATATATCTGTATGTTTTTAATGAATTAAATTCTTTAAAAATCCTAAAAAATAAAAAATAAGTCCACTATCTTTCTAGGTTATTTTGTAAAATTCCCTAAAAGTTATCAATCTGAGACTTTTTTCCTGCAGTACCGTGATGATGCCAGTCTGAAAATCATGAACCAAATCCTGGTCTTTCCAGTGTTTGTAATGCCTGTTGCTTGTAATGAGGGACAAGATAATATTTGGTGTTCTCTTCTTCCATACTTTGGCCATGTAAGTAGCTACATCATCAGCATCAGCAGCTTCCGGGACACTTACATACAGACCAGCATTGGCCTACAAAACAAACAAAACAATTGAACTTGCTGTCACATAAGGTCATTTCATGATATTTTAAGTTATTAGGACTTTAAAGTCTTAACTGAAAGAGATTTATCAGTTTCTCAAAATGTCCCTGTAAGAAGAATATGTCCATGACTCAGACATTTGTGTTTAAAAAGTCACCAGACTCAAGCAAATGTTAAAACTAGTAATTTGTTAGCCACCAATTCAAAAATTCAGTCACAATATTTGATATTCATGGAAATCTTTTGACTTTTAGCAGTGCAAATTTTACATTGTCACATATGAAATGAAAAGTATTTCCATCATAAACTTACTGCTTACTTCACAGTCTTAACAATTCATTTGTCCGGAAGGGAGAATGTCACATAAGTTACAAAAGTAACAAAATCATTGAAAAATCTATCAGAAAAATACACTAAATGATTACCTTTTGAACACTAGCCTCATCATACACAAACTGGATGACCCCTCCACTGAAGCCCATGTCTTCCATCCAGCTTGGATCCAGGGAATCGGTGCTGAACCCCGACACATTGCTGGTAACAGTGGCATATACTGGATCTATTGCCACCTCAGGATAGTCCAGGTTATCGTCGGATGCCATGTCTAGTGCGTCCACAACAGGGTATCAAGGAACGATCATCTCTCCAACACCATGAGGCTATCATCATACTCACAATGATATGTTAACTTCATTTTTTACCTGAAAAAAAGGCCTTGTCTACAAATCAACAAACAACAGATTTTACTATCACATTTCAACTTCTTTATGAGAGTCATAGGTAAATAAAACTACATAGTGTGCTCAATAGTTTGAACTTCATGAAAACATTTAACGCAAATAATTCGGGTGATGCTGAAAAATAAATCTGAGTGTTGAATGATATAACCATGGGTATCGTTACATTAAGAGCTTGGCTACAACATAGACTTATACTGTCATTGACAAATAACCCGCAACTTCTGGCCAATAATCCGCTAAATTTACCCATTAACCATGTCCATATCATGACATACAAGGGCAATTCAAAATTTCTCTAGAGTTTTACAGTATTTCTCAAGAGACTTGTAAAGAAAGCTCTAGTATTTGTGGTCATTTGTTTTTACATAAACTTAAATTAGCTTGCAAATTTTTTTTTTTTTAATTCTGCCAGAGTTGCTGTTCCTTAACAGTCACAATAACACTATTGGGGTACTGCAATGCACTCTGGGATAGATTAGGTGGGGATGTGCTGAGATTATTTGTTATGAGGATGAAATAATGTACGACCTTTATTTCAGTAACTTTTATACAAAGTGTTTATACTTATCCTAACAGGAAAATCTGTGTGTCTTTCATCATTATGAAATGCATCAAGGTCCAAAAACATAAAACTTTAGCAGAATGCCAACCAAATTTTTTTTTACTTCTTTGTAGGGGCTAATACTGACCAGTCTGATCACAGCTATTTTGTTGACCATTGATAACTGAATTTCCTTTTCATAACAAAATCATACTTATGAATTAAAGGTAATGTTTCACAAAACTGACACTATGAATCAATTGGAAAATTACTGACTTTTTTAATGCAAGCTATCTGACGATGATTTGCTTCTTGTTTTGGACTTGAAAGTAGTTTACAAGATATAAGTAATTTTAGATTGTCTTTTGTTCTATAAATATCAAAACTTGATTGAAATTATCTGTCACAAAAGTCACTTTACAAATTATTAAGCTTTGTACTACTGTTTATTTGGAAAAGATTAGTCATGTATTCTTGGAGAAAAATGGTTTATAAACACAGCAAGGCTAGTAAACTTGATTTTCTCACTATAGTGTTACAAAGGCAGTTTCTTATCTCTCTGTATTGTGGGTCCATGCTATATACTAAATGTTACTTTAGTGAAAGTAGGAGGCTGGCCAGCCATGTACGTGTAGTCGTGTACGGAACATTATTACGGAACTGGATTGGTGTAGGCAGCCAAATGATCAAAGTAGCCAGTCAAATTGGCCAGCAACCAACTCTTATGGAAAACCCTGAATATATATTGTATATCATTGTTAAAAACCTTCTACTTTTTTTACCCAAAAATGGAAAGCTTCACCATATCAAACAATTAACTTGTATGAAAATTAGACAGAGCTTCATTGTTTTTATCAAAGAATTCACTATATCATATCACTGAAATATGATTGGTTGATGCAGTTCATTTTATTCCGTGAATAAACTTTAAATCTTTTATCTAAATTACGCACTCAATGGTAATATATACTGAGCCTATCAGTAAAATATAATATGATTATAACAATTAATAATAATAAATATCATTGGTATACAAGTAGTGATAACATACATTGTACATTCGGATCACATGGCTGTCATGTGACATAGACAATATTGATATTGCATTATATTAATAAAACCTTAGGGAACAAATATTAACAAGGAAATACAAATTATGTACAATACACCATGTTACAGTCATTATCATATTTATTCTTTTCAAGTTTATAAGCATTCTTTTTATTTTCAATACCTTAATTCTTACTCATTTATACACAATTTTATATTAATACTAATTAACATATATGAATTACTGAGCGATAATCAATCAATCAAAATATGATAAATAATCACTTAATTACTATATACATATATTTTACATAAATTATCAAGAACATTAAAATTTCAAAATAAAAGATACAAGTACAAAGCCCGAGTGTGAACAGTTAAGTGTTACTGGTAAATCCCTAAAAAAGCAAAATGCACTGTAGGAATGTTAAAATATTCGCATCCAGAGACACACCCAACATAGCAGTTAAGGCTATCTACCTGGTGATTTCGTTTTGAAATGTAAATGTTATTCCAATATATATTTGAAACCCCTGTAACATTCCGTTTCGGCCTTGATTTAATCAGTCAAGTTTATGCTTATCACGTACTGCTTATTACAAGTTTGTTCTAGACAATTCTATGCGGGGTATTATTTTTGAACAATTAAAAATTGATTAAACAGCTTGCCTAATCAGGTAAATTAAGGAACGCTGCTACTTTATACATTTGGTGAAACTAATTTTAAATGATCATGATACAATATGGCGCTGATCCACTAGCTGTGCAGCATTGAAAATGGGCAGTGTAACTCAGCTGTGATTGACAACATTAGCCTGACAGTGATGACTAATTATTAATATAATGACCCCAGGCTATCATAGCATTCTTACCTAGAGGTATGAAGGATAATCGCATTTAATAACACATACATACCACCAGTTAGATTCCCGCCAACTTCACGGGCAGATTCAGTGGAAAGTTATTGTTTAGCTCCTTGTAGCTTACCTAGTTCACGATCAGCTGATCTGCGAAGTTTATTATTGACGGAAATCGAACTAGAGTAGCGTCCCTTCTCATCTAGGTCACGCGCTAGGAGAGGGTAATGCCAGGAACGCAGTCACTCTTTAGACAGGCACACAGATACTGAAGGCTAAATGCTTTTCTAGGGCAATCCATCATAGTGCAGACTGAGGTCTCGTGTCTTTCAGAGACAAATCTGCTGACCACAGAAAACCGACATCTTAGGACATAACTTTTTGTGTTATTGCTTTGTTTTTACAGTTTTGTCATCAGATATTGTTAAACCGCTATTAAACTTCTTAACTTATCTCGATACATACGAAGCTGATTCCTAAGACAAATCATTGATTTTCTTTCTTTTCTGAATTTCTGGTACACCACGACCGGCTCTTCAAATCGCCTTCTGTCCATGGTTGGTCGTCCGTCCGTCAAATGCTCGCTATGTATATTTCTTAACAAGAGTACTGACCATGGATCTTTATCAAATTTTGTATATGACCCTTGGTCCCTAATTGTGAACTGTCCGTTGTTAGATTAACCGGAAAATACGGTGTCCGACAGACGGCCATATCGAATTTCGCAAATTACACTTTGTTATCACCATATTTTGAAAAGTTCTGGATAGATTACTAAAAAAACCACAAAAACAAAACAAAAACAATAAAAATACGATGGGTTCCCTGTGGTCCTTAGTGGTGAGTAGAGAGCAGATGTACGTCTTGGAATGGAATAACATGTTCCAGTTCCACATCAAAATAAAATATAACACTATCCAAAAACAACGTCTATAGATTATTACCAATGAATAACTGAGTAACTCGCCACTGAGAAGACACAATTACCGTTATCATCATTATAGTAAACTCTAGACTACTAAATTTTATCAATGCCAATCGAAAACTAAGGGAGGAAACTCCGGAGAATTAACTTGAAAAATGAAATTTTGTTACTTGGTTTCGGATATGTATGGGTACACCAAAAAAAGTATGCAACTTATGCAGACAATATTTTGCCTGAAATAAAGCAGAGATTTTTTTATCAAGCCCAACAATACTAGAGTCATCGTCGAATATATATAAACATATTGTGGATAGTGTCACCTGACCTTTTTATCTTACTAAATATATTCCAAACAAATCTAGAACTTGTCTCACTAAGATACGTTTGTCGACACATTGTTTAACTATTGAATCTGGTCGATATCATAATACCCCAAGACAAAGACGTTTTTGTAATGTGTAATACCGGACAGGTGGAGGATTATATTTTTAAATGCAACAGGTATAGAGATTTAAGGGGAAAATGTATCAAACGTTATTACTGGAATAGGCCATCTGTTTTTAAATTGGTTCAGTTATTGAGAGTTGAAAGTATTAGGGAATTGTGTTCTCGAGGAAAGTTCATATATGAGGTAACTAAGTTAAGAAACACAAAATTAGATATTAAGTAATAATCACATAAAATATTAAGTATGAAATACATGGATATTATATGTCATTCTCTATATATGTATGTTACGCCATGCTGTAATTTGTTTATATTGTTTTTGTGACTGCTAGGCTGGAAGGCCTACGGTAATAAAAGAATAAAAGAATGTTGTTTCGATAATATTGTGGATTAATTTTGGGTGTGTCTTGTTTTATCTTAAAATTGACACCAACATTTATATGATGCCACAACCGCTTAACTTAATTAATCTTTCTTACAGGATGGCCCCATATTTCTTGTGAAATGGTTTGATTACAACATAGCCGAAAGTACATGGGAACCAGAGAATCACATCCCATCAGACATAGTAGAAACTTACGCTTCGCCTGTTATTAGTCACGAAAGATTAGAAGCTTCAGCCAGTGCTTTCGAGAATGCCGTTCAACAGCGGTTATCAACGAGAAATTGCAAAACCGTAATACCATTTCAGTTGGATGTGTTCAGATATTGTTTCGGAGTAGAAAATTGTTTTGGTGAACAAAAATGATTTCGCTAAGTTACCATTGCCTGAAAACTGGTACTATAAAACCAACTGTAAGGGAAACGGTCTTCAACTGTCATTTCCAGTTAGATTACAGGGAAAGTTAATAATGAAAAATATTTTCGTCGTGAATGGCAAAATGACCCCAACTGTGAAGTTCGTCCCTCATGAGAGACTGGTCTTTATTTCCGCAGTTGAACCTTTTGTCGTTTAAACTAGAATATATGAATAAAACACGTACAATTCTGTAGGATTTAGTTTTACGGACAAATAACCTTTCATATATTATGTAACTAAATGTGTAGAAGTACATCATTGCAAAATATTTTCAAGTGTGTGTAAAGGGGTACACCAATCACGTACGAACAAACACGATGCAACTGTTGATGCATTAAAAGTTAGAAAGAGAGTAGAACAACTGAAAGGTGAAAACTGTCAAAGAATAAAACGTTCTTATGTGAAAAGAAAATTACATTATTGGGAGAGTGAAATCATAGCAATTAGGCAACAAAAACGAAAAAATATAACTGAACAAATTAAAGAAGCAGCCACATTGTATCGTAACACAGACACAGAGATTGAGAACCTGTCAGTAGAGGAATTAAAAACAAAAATGAAAGAACTGGGCATAAAATCAAAAGTCAGAAAAAGAGAGAAAATGATGTGTTTGGTAAGGCAGCATATGTCAAATTCATCATAAGCAGCGGGTGTATTTTTTAGTACTGACATATCAACTTACTGTTTTTAAAATTTGACTTCTCAAATTGTCACCGTAATTTTCTGCGTATTGCCTGTACTGTATAACCAGATAACGTTCTGAATTCATTTTTACTGACCAATCATGTAGCCCGCGGGCATCGGTTGACCAGAGCTTCACACGGGAGTTTTGAAATTTAAGTCTTTAAGTTTTATTTTTTAATTACCAACGCAAATATCAGTATGGCTGATTTGTGAAACTTTTATTTCTAGTATCATCTGCGGGCATTACACAGGGAAATATCGGGTATATGATCATAATAGTAACTACATGCTACATTTTATCTGTACATAATACAATAGTCGCTAGTTCAAGTAGTGTTGTGATTTATATGTTTTTTTCTCGCATAAATTGCAAATATGGATTGTTATTATTGCATTATGTAACTCTGTTTATATCAAATGGCATTAATTCATAAAAAAACATGTTGATGAGCAAAAGATTTGAGAAATGATGATAATTTAAATAAATAAATTTTTAAACGAGTTATTAGTGTTCTTATTCGTTTATACTTGAGCGTCTCTTGTCAGTGTATCACGTCCAGTGAAGCATATCGCGGGAGAAACCAAGGGCGACAACTCCTACTTATTGGTTAAACTTTGGCGAGGAGAAAAGTTAGGGATGAATTATATTGAAATCTCAGCTGAATGAAAAACGAAGAGAAGTAACTCTTATGAAAAAATTCTAACCAGAGAGCTGAATAGCCAAATGTAACTTTTTGTCGTGTAAATAAAGCCTACAAGTTTCAATGAGATTAGTAAAAACTGAGAAATGAAATATCTTTGGACAAGAAAATAAAATGCGATGATGTGCAAAGTAAGGAGCAATGGCTCTCCTAATAATTGCTCTCGGGGAGGGCGAAAGCAACGCCTAATGATAAAGGCTAATGAGTTTTCTTTTAACAGGTTCGGGTGCACAGACTGGTGGACGAAAAGACAACGCCATCCAATTGTTACGTGTATTTAGATTCCACCAAAATAATCGTTTATCGAAACACTGAGAGTGTGAAGTTCACTCTAGATAATAAGAAAAAAATGAGAACTGCCTGTTTTCAAAAAACGCTCTGATATTTCTTTATCGTTAAAACAAAATCAGTCAAGATCTAAGATATCACCTTTCCATCTGAACCTAAGATGTTACTGAAGCACAACCTGTAATGATTGACGTGGTTGTTGTTGCTGTCAATATAAACATATTGTATATGTCAAAGCAACAAATGTACCTTGTGAAAAAACTCTTTTTACTTCGAAAAGAACTATCCAGGGAAATGTTCCTTAAATGCAACAAAGCTGGAGGCTGATTGATCTATCTTGTAAAAAACGGGACAGTCAATAAAATACGATCGAGTTTTATTGAATTATTTCTTTAAAGAGTTATCTCCCCTTCACCGTCAGACGGCCACTAGTTAAAAAAATATCGAAGGAAATGAATGTCTAAGTAGACCAAAGTTATCGCATCATTAAAAAAGTCGCGACGATCGGAAATAATGTAATTCAGATAATTGGATTCGGAATATCTTATTCATAAATCACGTTTATTAGTTTAGGGACGTCATATCAATCCAGAGTATAATAAAATAGCCCAGGAATTTAATAAAAGATCGCCCTCGAATTTAATATATCAACCACGAATGTGGGAAGCAACTTAAAGGATAGTCAATAACACATCTGTAAATAATATCTCATAAACTACACAGGCCCCCATGTTTAGGCCGCACAATCCTTCTGTTTGGGTTTACGTCCATCTACGAGCTAGATAGGATGTGTAAATAATTCAGACATACGTTCTATCTGCTTATTATCCCCCCACGAGACGCGTTAGCGGAGTATATTATGTTGGGCTCAGTCCGTCCGTCCGCCCGAGGACTTTTCCGGGCTTTAACTTCAAAACAGTTCGTGTCAACTTCACAAAACTTGCTGTATATATTAAGTTAGTGTCCTAGTTGTGCCTTTTGCTATTTGAGGACATCTTATTTTCTATCTTTTTCAGTTTCTGTTACCATCAAAGTTTTCGCTTTCTTGTGACTTCTTGTATTACACCAGAGCTTATAGAGTGCATAAATTTGTTAACTGGCAATACCAAGTAGTTTTCAAATATCAGCAGTCAAACACACAAGATCTACATCAAGATACAAACTCTTACTATATGTGTGTGTTTGGTTGATAATTGACAAATGAAGACATTACATTTTGCAATGGGTCTTTCACTGTATTAGATCTTCAGGTGATAGTAATGGTACAGATGGTAATTGAGTGACGTCACATATTGTTATACAGGTATATATATATATATATAAGTATGCTTTACCAACAGCTGGTGCGGGGGATAATGCTTTACGGCCCCTTGATTTTATAGTATCAGCCTTGCATCGGTTTCAAAAACAAGACTACCCAACGTTTGGTAACAGTCAACTAGTAATCACTGAAGAAAGGAAATTCAAAGAAAAAATGACTTTAAAATATCATTCTGAACGGTCTCAATAAGTCTCGAGTTGAGAAATAATCAATAATGCTCTCCTTTTATATCATCTTTATCCAATGATTGATTCTAACCAAGCTTTGAGCATTTTGGGCCGTCGTCGATGAACGAGACAGATATTAGATGTCAGGAAAACATGGCTTAAGTAGTGCTCGGAGTTATGTTATAGTGCTGCCTAACAGAAATGCCATAGCCTGGAAACAATAACATGATACTCCGTGTCACATTATGTTAACAAGTGAACAATTTGTACCACCAAATCATGGCCGTCACCCATGGTGACGAACAGTAGCTTGAAGTAGAAGACACTAATTATACTACTTTGACACTTGAAACTCCCCCGGTTATAAACACTATAGAGGATTTCGTCCAAGACCAGCTGTATGAACCACGATATATCTAGACAGTGATGTATTATGTAACTAAACAATAATATGAAATGCCAATATCAGCCATTCTGTTGGCAGTGCAGCTCAACCCTCAACAGAAAATCCACACACAAGACTGAAACCCACAAGGACTAATTCATAACATTGTAAGCTGTAAGGTTTCCATAATATTTAAAGAGTAAGAACACCACTGATTTGACAGAAATCACGTCTGCGGTTGGGATAAAAAAGACGAATAATTTCGATGATTAAATTATGCAACCAAAAGTTCCTGTTTTGTGGAAGTAAGTAATTAAAACTGGTAATCCCCTACAAGTCATTGAAACTAGTAATCCCCTGAAAGTAATTAAAACTAGTAATTGCCTAGAAGTAATTAAAACTAGTAATCCCCTACAAGTCATTAAAACTAGTAAACCCCTTGAAGTAATTAAAACTAGTAAACCCCTACAAGTCATTAAAACTAGTAATGCCCTTGAAGTCTATAAAACTAGTAAACCCCTTGAAGACATTAAAACTGGTAATTCCTTACAAGTCATTAAAACTAGTAATTCCTTACAAGACATTAAAACTAGTAATCTCCTAAAAGTAATTAAAACTAGTAACCCCCTCGAAGTCATTAAAACTAGCAATAACATACAAGTCATTAAAACTAGTAACCCCCTTGAAGTCATTAAAACTAGTAATCCCCTAGAAATCATTGAAACTAGTAATCCCTTTGAAGTCGTCGTTTGGAGAAATTACATATTGACGACATATTTCAATACAGCATCGCCGGAGAGTCAGAAATAAAGATGTCCGAACAACTGTATAAAGCCGTTGGGATGGTATAGTTTATGAACATATCAAACATGGTGAGTCACCACTGTTTTAATGTATTTCCACCTCGTTTAATAATGTTATAAAGAATGAATTCTTTCCTAAAGACTGGAAAAAGGTACAATTATAACGTTGTACAAAGGTCAAGGTAAAAAGAAGGAAGATCCCAACAGTTATAGGGGAATTATATTATTACCTGTCTTATTTAAAATGTTCGAAATGGTTTTATCACAAAGAATTCAAACAGTTTTGAATTCAAATTTGTTTCCAAATAGACAACAGAATGCGTAATAAAATAATTTGTATAGTTTATGCACATCATTCAGTCTTCAGGAATGTATTAGTCATAACATCGAGTACGGTTCCAACGTCCATGTTGCTTTCTTAGACAGCAACAAAGCGTTCGACATTGTCTGGCATGGTGGGTTATTATATCAAAGGGCCTGTTTCCAGTAATGTTAATTCTCCATAGGAGCCTGCCCCCGTATAATTTCTTATCTAGCTCAACTACTGTTTTTTTCTTTTCCGAAAAATAATTTTACACCTTTCCGACACCCAGATTTTATAATTTCAGTGAAAATGTATTTTTATAAAGTTGTCAATTTCAGCATCAAAGATATTTCGTAAATAAAAGAAGGTTATCTCGAAATTGTAATTCGCAACATAGTATAAATTTCTTTTGATAAATATTTCCAAAACATCGTATTTATTCATAAAACATTAAAAAAAAAATATTCTCGGATGAAAATGCACTTGCAGAGACACAATTATGAAGAAAAATGCCATAAATTTGCAATTTTCTCCCGTTATATAGTTTTGGATGCAAATTTCCATCAGAAAATCGGATAGAGCTTTACTTGTTTCATATGTGTACCAAAAATCAGCTAATTCCATGTGATGGAACGTTCTCATATCGCCGCCTGAATGTGGTTGTAAATTGAAAGAAAAGGGGAAATGAGTAACAACCTTGTCTGAAACCCTATAATATAGCTTATTATATACAAACTTTTATATTGAATATCAGAGCGGATATTTTCATGACAGTTTTATGATGTGTAACGACTAAATAAATAGTATCGATATAAAGATTTACACTGAGGACACCCTGATACATGAATACTGTTCTATCTCAAGCTGTCCTCTTCTGAATTTTTCTGGCCTTGTACATTTATCCGTATCTTCTTGTCTTTGTCTATACGTTTACGAAATCATTCACTCGACGCTAGCTATTCTTGTCTCAATTTCCTTGTTTTATTGTCCCATTTCCAAAGCGTTGTGGCTCTGTCAGGGTTGGGACCCTGACTTGTCTCACTTTCTTTGTGCCTGCCGACCACGCCACATCGAATAGATAGATTATCCATATGAAATACTTTATTTTGTTCTAAGTAATCAATCAATTCTGCGCTTCTTGGAGGTATTGAATGTGATTTATTATATTGTCTTGTTATTTTGTGTAATTAGTTGTTCGTTATTTATCACACATTTTCGCATAATTGTACCAAACTACTAAGTATTAGCTGTTTACAGCAATCATCGGTGGCTTGCTATTTTGTTACTTTATCGACGCTTCATAAACCAATCGTTATTGTTTCAAGATGGAGGGTAAATGTGTTGGAGAAGAGTGTCAAGTATACTTCAAGAAACGTAGTGGCAATAAGAACAGAAGTGCACGCAATGTAAATAGTCCACAATATAAATGGCTCCTAGATACGCTGGTGCAACAAGGATTGATGTCAGCAAAGGAACAAGCATTTATTTGCCAGAAGTGCTACATGAAGCATCTTCGGAACAAAAATCAGCCTGAACCTGAACCCGAGCAGAACCAGGAAATAGAGGAAGAAGACGACTCCCCGTCCCATATCCTGCCGTTGCTGACCCTTCATGATCTTTTGAATGGATCATCTTTACACAAAAAATGCTGTCTCTGTCTTGTTACCTTCCCAAAAAATGGAACAAAATCATCAGTCTTACCAAAACGTGCAAGACATCACCTGATCTATTCACACAAACTGTGGTGTCCCACCTCATCCCGCGTCTGCTCCATTCACCTTATTGGTAACGACTTAGATCCGTCTACAGAGGTTGTCCTTGATGGTAGAGGTTCCTTGGAATCTCAGTTACCATCAAAATCGTCCGAAATCATTAATGACCTCCTCACTTGACAAGAGAACAATTGCTCGGGCACAATACTGTCTTTTCAGAAGCATTTTTTGGAGATAAAGCCACTGCCATATTAGATGGCACCTATATTTATATCCAGAAAAGCTCCGACCACAAGCTCCAGAGAATGTCCTACTGTGGCCAGAAGATGAGAAACTATGTCAGATTCATGAGCATCGCCTTACCAGACCATTCACTGGCAGCGAAAACGATGCTACAATTACAAAAAAAGTCATGGACAAGCTAGTTACTTGGCTACAACCAGACGACAACGTTGTCGTTGACCGAGGTTTTAGAGATGTCCTACCAGTTCTCGAAGCCTCTGGCCTCAATGCTAGCATGCCGTCATACCTGAAACCCGGTCAAAGTCAACATTCTGACGTCCAAGCAAATCTTGACAGAACTATCACCAAATCGAGGTGGATTGTGGAATCCTATCATGGTCGTCTGAAACACTGAACGTTATTCCGAACGCAATTGGTGTCTAACAGTTTTATCAATGTCATTGAGGCTTTGCTTTGAACCGTCACAGCCTGTCTGAATGGTATTAGAGGACCGATCTACCAGAGATCTCCAGAGAGAGATGCCAAAGATAGGCTAATGGCTGAACGTATGAAGGACCGTTTGACAACACCAAATGGTTTAGCTCAGAGAGTCAAGATAGATCCGGATCTATCTAGACGGACAAGGTCCGAGTTTGTCACGATGGATGCATCTTCCGTACTGTTTCCCCGTCTCGATCTTGATTACTTAAGAACCATTACGTGTGGAACGTATCAGATATCTCTGGCTCCTGGTTACATCGCCGAACATTTAAGTGATGACGGAGACTATGAGGTGTGGCTTTACCAGCACTCCCCAGACCTTCTCTGGTGTCAAATACATTCTCGACACAAAAGCCAAACGAAATATAACGTTTGGATACGGTTCACCGTTTCACCCGTTGTTGAGGCCCCAATAAAGGACTACTACTGCCAGTGCCCAGTTGGAGAGAGAACGA
Source organism: Ylistrum balloti (assembly GCF_031769215.1). Classification (NCBI taxonomy): domain Eukaryota; kingdom Metazoa; phylum Mollusca; class Bivalvia; order Pectinida; family Pectinidae; genus Ylistrum; species Ylistrum balloti. The sequence continues at coordinate 1,476,584 of NW_026781993.1, forward strand.
TGGGAATGTGTGCGCACATCTCCAGTATCTTGTACTACCTTGGGTATTACAGGACGCTGGAAAACCCTCGACCATTACAACCAAAGGTAAAGAAATTCCGACAAAACTTGAAATAGTTTTCTATATGGCAACGGAGTGCATATGTCGAAAGTATGTTTGGGGTTCGATATGAAAGATCCCCATTACCATGTGACTAACCAAACTTATAAATATAGGTATTATACAATCGCCCGTAGCTATAAACACTCCCGTAAATGTGAAAAACAATCAAAATTATAAGGAACACGTTTTGTTTGTTGTTCTGTCTATTTGTCAGCCAATGTCTTCAACCACGGGGACTTGTGAAGTAGCCATCTTGGATTTTTTTATGAAAAAGTGTTTCTCTCACTTTTTTTCATATCTGTGTACATATTCTCAACATACCGAGCAAATACTCTCGTTTTTTTGTTAATTATCTAAAGAAAGTCGAAAATCGGCAATTCAACCATAGGCTAATTCAACCCAACATTTGAAAATGTTCCACCACTTACATTTTGATGATTTTTCCTCTCATCAATAGCATATTACGTACTATTTAATAGGATAAAAATTGGTTTGCATCCAACGCCCATAAAAGGGTGTATTCTCTAAAAATCACAGTTTTTGTGTCTAAAATGTTATCATCGAAAATGGCATTTTTGAGATTGTTTCTTCCATAAAACAGCCAAATGGCGCGATGGAAACATGATTTTTTGTCACAATCATGCCATGAATGTATTCTTTACGGTGACTATCATTTGATTAGATTTTCATTAATATTTTACATAACATGCACATTTTATCAACACTTAGACAGCTTCTGAAAGGTACAACTTTGAGGAGCCATAAAAAACAAACCAAGTGACCTAAATCTTTATACTTTATAGATTTGTGACCACAACGGCATGGGCAATGCACCACCAACGGAGAAGGGGCCGTTTTGGAAACCGGCCCTTTATAAATTAGGATTGAATGCTAAGACGTGGATGTTACTAGAATGTATGTATACAAATGCTGAAAGTTGTGTTTTATTTAACGGATTAACCTCCTCTTTGCTCAAGATGGAACGTGGAATTTTACAAGAAGGGGCGTTATCCGTCAAAATATATTTAGTATTTATAAACGATTTACTTAATGAATTAGAGAATTCCGGCTTGGGTGCAGTAATTGTAGATTTAAATGTCAATGTTCCTAAACAAGCAGATGACATCTGTCTGGTAAGTACACGTTCTACAAGTCTTCAGAAAAGGATAACTTTATGTGAAAATTATAGTGGAAAATGGCGATTTTCTTTTTCTGCTTTAAAAAGCAAACTTTCACAAACCCAAATAGTAGAACTTGCATTGTGTGCAATCATCTTAATCTTTATGACTGTATTATGCCACAGGTTGACGAAATCACTCATGTGGGTATTTCATTAAATTCTAAACGTGCGTGCAATAAATTAAGATCAGGCACGATGGCACTTATACGTTCTGGGGCTCATCCTTGTGCTCTGAACCCCCTTACGGTAGCAAAATTAATAAAACTTAAAGTGTATCCATCCATTTATGGATGTGAGCTCTGGAATTTAACAAAAACTGAGATATCAATGTTAGAAAGAGCACAACATTTCATCGTTAAATCTATACATGGGTTTGAAAAATGAATAAGAACGGGTGTGTGTACATCTACTTGGTTGGACCTCTATTGAGGCATATGTTGACATTACAAAATTATTATTTTTTGGTAGATTGTGTAGAATGAATACGATGTCGCTAGTTTATAAATTATTACAAGAATCTTTTTGTTTGAATTAGGTAGACCGTACCAACAGGGATTTATTCCTGACATAGTAAGGATACTGAGAAAATATTCATTGTATCACTATCTCAGTGATTTTGTTGAACCTGGAGTATTTCCAAAGAAATGTATTTGGAAATTTATTATGTATACTTCTGTAATGAAATATGAAGAACATAATTTAATTGAACGTATGAAAGATGATACTGATTTCTCAAGTTTCGTTGAAATACATAACCAGCTTAAACCTTACGTCTTATTGAAACTAGCGCTCCAGTTTCCCCAACACGCGGAAAATATACAATATATAATAAAAATAGTAGTAACTATTCGAAACTTGACGGCAATGGAATTATGTCATAAATGTGGGTTTCTATATCATTACCCGATAACACATTTAGTGCTACAGTGTAACTATACTTCAGGGTTGCGAGATCAACTATGGTGCTGTATAATTAAAGTCAAGGATATAATGTTAATGTATATTTACACTGTCTATCAGACTCCGAAATGCTACATATATTGATTGGAGGAAAGGTTAACCACAATATTAGCGAAGAAGAGTTGATCGATTTTAGATTAATATCAATCACGTATGTTTACAAAATGTGCAAATATTACTATTCCTAATGTATGAATCAATTATGTTAAAATGAAGATGTACTGTATGTGTATGACATATTTACATAATTTTGTGTAAATTTGTTGGCCTGTAACACCTTGCTGATAGGGGCTCCCTAACCCTTGTGTGATACGGGCCTACAAATTTATCCATCTAGTGCATACCTTACACATTATTGTATTATACAAGTATACCAATACTTATTTATCATCATGCTGTCCATATTATACGTCTCAAAATGAATCCCTATTCATATGACATACACTTGACATGTGAAATTAAAACTATAACTTACTATGTATATGCAAACTCTACCCCATATACTCTATGATATTCAATTAATATGATGTTTCAAGTGCATGTGCAACTATATATACATATTTATAATGTATTTATGTTACCAAATATTTTGTATCCGTGTTCTATACTCTCTGTACTCTTCATTTTGGGGGCAATAAAGAGAGTAATAATAATAATTAAAACTAGTAATGCCCTAGAAGTCTATAAAACTAGTTATCTCCTTGAAGTCTATAAAACCAGTAATCCCCTAGAAGTCATTAAATCTGGAAATTCCCTCGAAGTCTATAAAACCAGTAATCCCCTTGAAGTCTATAAAACCAGTAATCCCCTAGAAGTCATTAAATCTGGTAATTCCCTTGAAGTCTATAAAACCAGTAATCCCCTAGAAGTCATTAAATCTGGTAATTCCCTTGAAGTCTATAAAACCAGTAATCCCCTTGAAGTCATTAAATCTGGTAATTCCCTTGAGGTCTATAAAACCAGTAATCCACTTGAAGTCTATAAAACTAGAAATGCCCTTGAAGTCTATAAAACTAGTAATCCCCTAGAAGTCTATAAAACCAGTAATCCCCTAGAAGTCATTAAATCTGGTAATTCCCTTGAAGTCTATAAAACCAGTAATCCCCTAGAAGTCATTAAATCTGGTAATTCCCTTGAAGTCTATAAAACCAGTAATCCCCTAGAAGTCATTAAATCTGGTAATTCCCTTGAAGTCTATAAAACCAGTAATCCCCTAGAAGTCATTAAATCTGGTAATTCTCTTGAAGTCTATAAAACCAGTAATCCCCTAGAAGTCATTAAATCTGGTAATTATCTTGAAGTCTATAAAACCAGTAATCCACTTGAAATCTATAAAACTAGAAATGCCCTTGAAGTCTATAAAACTAGTAATCCCCTTGAAGTCTATAAAACCAGTAATCCCCTAGAAGTCATTAAATCTGGTAATTCCCTTGAAGTCATTAAATCTGGTAATTCCCTTGAAGTCATTAAAAACCAGTAATCCCCTAGAAGTCATTAAATCTGGAAATTCCCTCGAAGTCTATAAAACTAGTAATCCCCTTGAAGTCTATAAAACCAGTAATCCCCTAGAAGTCATTAAATCTGGAAATTCCCTCGAAGTCTATAAAACTAGTAATCCCCTTGAAGTCATTAAATCTGGAAATTCCCTCGAAGTCTATAAAACTAGTAATCCCCTTGAAGTCTATAAAACCAGTAATCCCCTAGAAGTCATTAAATCTGGAAATTCCCTCGAAATCTATAAAACCTGTCATCCCTTAGAAGTCATTAAATCTGGTAATTCCCTTGAAGTCTATAAAACCAGTAATCCCCTAGAAGTCATTAAATCTGGAAATTCCCTCGAAGTCTATAAAACCTGTCATCCCTTAGAAGTCATTAAATCTGGTAATGCCCTTGAAGTCTATAAAACTAGTAATACCCTTGAAGTCTATAAAACTAGTAATCCCCTTGAAGTCTATAAAACTAGTTATCCAATACAAGTCATTAAAACTAGTAATTCCTTACAAGTCATTAAAACTAGTGATCCCCTTGAAGTCATTAAAAGTAGTAATCCCCTTGAAGTCTATAAAACTAGTTATCCAATACAAGTCATTAAAACTAGTTATCCCCTAGAAGTCATTAAAACAAGTGATCCCCTTGAAGTCTATAAAACTAGTAATCCCCTTGAAGTCATTAAAAGTAGTAATTCCTTACAAGTCATTAAAATTAGTAATTCCTTACAAGTCATTAAAACTAGTAATCCCATACAAGTCATTAAAACTAGTAATCCCCTAGAAGTCATTATAACTAGTAATCCCCTTGAAGTCATTAAAACTAGTAAGTCGTCGTTTGGAAAAATTATATATTGACGACATATTATAATAAAACATCGCCGGACATTCCGAAACAAAGATGACCCAACAACTGTATAAACCGTTTATACTATATCTACTACCAAATTATAAACATACACATCACATCGATGTTACAGACGAAGCAGTGATTATCTACTGAAATAGCATCTTAAACAGATCACTATGGAAAGCCGTCCATACCACGAACGATATACGCTAAACATTAAATGTTATTCGCTCGGTCCATTTTTTACGCGTTAGAATTAACACTTGCCAGCATGTTAATCGTGTTAGCATGTTTACCCGTTTGTATTTATTCGAAGAACGATGAAGTGCGTCATTTCGTATTTGTCTATAAATAATCTTTAAGGAAAACACAATATAGATTGTACATTATAACAATGATATATAGCGGATGAGAGATTTGTATCAAAGGACCAGTCATCTTAAACAGAACTACAAAATATTTTGAAAGTTACCAGGGAGTGAATATCATAAAAATCATTTAAAAATATATAATTACACCGTGTTATGAACCTATGAAATAGAAAAATCAAACATGAAAGGAATAACGAGATTGACATGCAGTATGGAGACATTGAAAACATACTGACAAGAGTAAGGTCGCGTGTCCTGGGCGTTTACATATCTTCTGCTTCATTTTACAACACCATCCATGTAAGTCTAGACACCAGGCATATTCTAACTAGCATCAAGCAACAAGCTTCATATTTACTAAGCTTAGGTATCAGTTTAATAGAAATCTTAAAGATCCGCGTGTTGGTGTTGATTCAATGGCGACATGTAAAAACTTATTTGGAAAAGCGGAGTTTTGTTATAGAGATATGAGAAAACTGCAGTAGGCAAACTGGAACCTAGATATAGATCGATATACACATCAACAACTTACTCCGATCACTACTCACACCGCACTCACTAACACGCACAGGACTCACGGAAAGTGCAGTTCGGGAATAGTTCCTCCGATATAGATGTCTCCTGTTAGGAGAACCCAAATGATCGTAGAAAGGCGGTTAAATGTGGTCCCTTTGCAGAATGCGGGATATTATTGTGTTTCATCCCAAAACAAATCAAATGCTCCCTTTGCAACAATTGGGATCTCAACTTTCTTTAGGTCCTTGATTTTCCAGTCTTGGTTTCCCTCTTTGACATTCTTGCTCACTGACTGTTGCGAGGATGTTAAATCCAGTACAATAAAGGACAGATTACCGACATGTTGTATGATTAGGAAGAGGTTAAGCATCATGCCTTAGAATTTTCTTTTCTGAAGTTGCCATTTCAAGAGAGTAATATACCTGTATCCCCGAATTTTGATATTCAGGGAATTGTTCTCGATATTGCGACTTCTTTGACAGATGTTGACAGCTGCCGAAACCAAATTGGACAGTATATGACTGGCATTGCAGAGTTGAAGATTGACACAGACTATGTGAAAGTCATAGTCACCATCATGGTTTCTTTAATGTTTGTAAATATTTTAATGCATAGCGGGATATGAAATTAAACGTATTTGATGGTGGTTAACATGCAGAGCGGTTTCGTTGTAAACTGACCCCAGCTCTTATTTTGAAAACATGACATTACATGGATTGGATTTTGTTTATGCCAGATGGCATTAACGAACATATAATGTACAACGGTATCTCTCTTTTTCATATTTTGACCTTGTGCTACCGAGTTTGAAACTGAATCATCTTTGATGCATTTCTCATGAATGGCGAGGCTACAAATGGCTTCTAACAAGTAACATTCGCCTTTTTATTATCAGATAGTCTACAGAGGTATTTAACCTGATCGTGCCCTGTCAAACTGAAAAAAAGATAAGATTTCGTGTTAAAAAATCACCTTTAAACAAACTTCATTTCAGTCACGTATTTTTAACAGCCAAGTGACATTTGTATTTTGTCTGTTCGCATATCTGTGGCCTACATCAATTACAAGGGGAATCAGATCAATGATTAATCGTCAATTATCATATCGCTTTCATGTTAATCTATCTGAAATCTGTATTGTATTGCTTACTTTATCTGGACGTCAATATGTTGTATTCTTCATTGGTTTTAACTAATTTTCAAATGTGTAAAACTAATTAGGCTGATGCAATTTTTATAATAACTCTATGTAGAGCGGCTTTCAATAGTTGTGTATATATATTCAGTGTTATATTTGGAAATCTGTCTTAATTGTCAAGTGACTTTTCACAAAAATAACCTGAAGTCGTCAATTATTGTTAAAATCATTTTGATTTTTCTGTAATAGCTGTACATGCGGATGATAATAACCCATGTTGGGCACTGCAATATTTTTAACTCGCACATCTGTTCCCATATTGAGCTCTGCCATATTTTAGCCTCTCACATCTGTTCCCATATTGAGCTCTGCCATATTTTAGCCTCTCACATCTGTCCCCATATTGAGCTCTACTATAACTAAAACTCTCACATCTGTTCCCCATATTGGGTACTACCATATTTTAAACTTTCACATCTGTCCCCATATTGAGCTCTACTATAACTTAAACTCTCACATCTGTTCCCCATATTGAGTCCTGCCATATTTTAAACTCTCACATCTATTTCCATATTGGGTCCTACCATATTTTAAACTCTCACATCTGTTCCCCATATTGAGCTCTACTATATCTTAAACTATAACATCTGTTTTCATATTGAGCTCTGCTATATCTTAAACTCTCACATCTGTTCCCCATATTGAGCTCTGCTATATCTTAAACTCTCACATCTGTTCCCCATATTGAGCTCTACTATATCTTGAACTATAACATCTGTTTTCATATTGAGCTCTGCTATATCTTAAACTCTCACATCTGTTCCCCATATTGAGCTCTACTATAACTTAAACTCTCACATCTGTTCCCCATATTGGGTCCTACTATATCTTAAACTCTCACATCTGTTTTCATATTGAGCTCTACTATATCTTGAACTATAACATCTGTTTTCATATTGAGCTCTACTATATCTTAAACTATAACATCTGTTTTCATATTGAGCTCTACTATATCTTAAACTCTCACATCTATTTTCATATTGAGCTCTACTATATCTTAAACTATAACATCTGTTTTCATATTGAGCTCTACTATATCTTAAACTATAACATCTGTTTTCATATTGAGCTCTACTATATCTTGAACTATAACATCTGTTTTCATATTGAGCTCTACTATATCTTAAACTATAACATCTGTTTTCATATTGAGCTCTGCTATATCTTAAACTATAACATCTGTTTTCATATTGAGCTCTGCTATATCTTAAACTCTCACATCTGTTCCCCATATTGAGCTCTACTATATCTTAAACTATAACATCTGTTCCCCATATTGAGCTCTGCTATATCTTAAACTCTCATATTGACTATATAAACTCTCACATCTGTTCCCCATATTGAGCTCTGCTATATCTTAAACTCTCACATCTGTTCCCCATATTGAGCTCTGCTATATCTTAAACTCTCACATCTGTTCCCCATATTGAGCTCTGCTATATCTTAAACTCTCACATCTGTTCCCCATATTGAGCTCTACTATATCTTAAACTCTCACATCTGTTCCCCATATTGAGCTCTGCTATATCTTAAACTCTCACATCTGTTCCCCATATTGAGCTCTACTATATCTTAAACTATAACATCTGTTCCCCATATTGAGCTCTGCTATATCTTAAACTATAACATCTGTTTTCATATTGAGCTCTACTATATCTTAAACTCTCACATCTGTTCCCCATATTGAGCTCTACTATATCTTAAACTATAACATCTGTTTTCATATTGAGCTCTACTATATCTTAAACTATAACATCTGTTTTCATATTGAGCTCTACTATATCTTAAACTATAACATCTGTTTTCATATTGAGCTCTGCTATATCTTAAACTCTCATATCTGTCCCCCATATTGGGTTTTATCATATTTTAAACTCTCACATCTGTTCCCGATATTTAGCCCAGCCCCTCTGCCCACTATTAATTTACATAAATTGGAAACGAAATGTGGTCAGAATCCTTACATTTTAACAGATAAGAACGTAGGTCTTTCTGACACCCTGGCAAAATGCAACGCGGCCGACCCAACAGACTATTATGTGCACTTACACCCACACGTAGACATGCTCCTTCTCACGTACAAACTCACACAATCATGTACTCCACGCTTGACATGTCTGAACACACTGGACAAACAAGATACTGATATGAACAGGCAGAGTGACAACACCGGACTCACGTGGACAATATAAATAGGCATACAGGTAAACAGGGAACACTCCCTGTAACCTGTGGCACACATTATTAACAAACACATGTATTGTGTTGACTACAGTGAGACCTCACCAAACGACCACCTTATAATTAATATATATTATGATATAAACTAAGGATTATATACATATATATTCTTTTGTCAATTCACTAATTTTGTCTTATTTACATGCATTTCACAACATTTTCTATACAGCTCAGTTATTATTGCTGATTAGTATACATGTACATTACTTAATGGTATATATAAAGTCTTTATTTTAAACAGAGTTACGGTTCTTTGCGGCCAATCTGATACACCTCACTATTAAGACCACCTCGCTATTAAGACCACTTTTGTCCTGTCCCCAAAGTGGTCTGAATAGCAAGGTTTCACTGTATATAAAATAACTTTATGACATATCGATTTCAGAGATGACATCTAGCTGCTCTATAGTATAATGCCACTAAGCCCTCAGAATGGATGGAATCTACTGTTTAAAGTTCCTTCTACCAAAGGATGCTTCGGAGGAAATTTTATTTTGTCTATATTGGCAGGGACAAAGGTTCACTATTTCCCTTCACTCTAAGGTTTTTTTTTCATAAATACCTACAAAAGAAGTTGTAAGTTATAGAACTTGCTCAACTTTTCCTTTTGGATCCACCTCTCTGGCACTAGGAGGCCAATCCACCATTTATACTTAATTGGTTATTCTTCCCAAAGGGCGCTTCGGAACAAACTTGATCAAAATACCTTTATCCCAACGGAAAGTGTGTCAGCATGGCATTAAGCTCGCCGGGCTCTCGGTCTAGGACAGCCAGAATATATAGTCTCAATAGAGTAAGTGTATAAGTAATTACATATTTAGACATTTTAAAATTTACTGTGTCTTTTATCAACAAGGAACTAGCGACATAATACCAACATATTAATTTGAAATCAAAGGCTGTGAAAGTTAAGCAGGAAGTGACACAAGAAGAGAGATTTATAAACGGTGACACTGAAAAAAAAAAGAGATCAAGAACAGATGTGCCAAACGGGTGACTTTGCGCGTCTTTTGTAACCTAGTTTCTTAACTGGTCAATCTTGGGAAGTATACAGTTTTTGAACTGAAACTGGGTTTAAAACAACATAATATTCAAACATACTAATTACCATTAAACTTGCACAATCTTTATCACGAGGGTTTGGATGGTTGCCGTCCTAGATACACGATTTATTTACACATCGTAATTAATTCTACACCACTGAAAGGCTTTGGGTAAATATTTCCCCATCATTATGGAAATCGTAAGATCAACATAACTGATCATTGCCTGTAATTTCTTAATTCAAATTAGTCTTAATTAGTTACATTGATTTGGCCATGAATATTCGTGTTGCTTTTTTGGAGGTGTGATTGTAATTTTGTCGATTTTTAGTTGTGATTATGATTTTAAGGACGGTCGGTACACGCCGGAGAAGTTAATGGATGTCACGATGGGCGTTGATGCGATTTACCGGGACTAACCCCAGTTTTCATCCAATCGTTGATGAGTATTTTTGCAAAATTCACTCACTTATAAATACACAAGTCATTCATTGATATCTGATCTATCTAGGATTTGAGCAGTCAGCTGTGAAATCGACATAATGTAAATTTCGTAGCGTATAATGCTAAGAAGCTCATATTTGCCAAATCGTCTTTGCTACGGTTATGGTAAAAGCAACTGACTTCCTAAATTTGTAATAGGCCTACATGTGCTGACAATATCAGTTCTTCAAATCACCGACTTAGATCTCCCTAAGTCGTCTGATCCACACAACCTTGTGTTTCAATGTAATACTAAAAAGATATACAGTGAAACAGCTTAAACACTTATTGATGATTTTTAAAGGTCAACAATGTGTGAAATGGAGACCAAATGAGTTATCTATAAGATAAGCGAGGTTTTGTCAATTTTAAACATCTATAGATAGATACGTATTAAAAACATCATATTTATGCGAAGGGTAAAGAGGCTTAAATGTCGTGTTATCTAAATCCGATTGATTGATTGTTCGGGTTATCGTCTCACCGACGAACGTCAGTGTTCCGGCGACGTGTGAATCAAAATCAGATCACGAGACTTGGCTTGTTAGGGTCAACCAGCGTCAGGTGCAATTGACATAGGACGTATGCAGGCACTAGTAGAAGGAAGATATCTAGGTCACCGTATGGATTATGATCGATTTCACTAATGTCTTTATATTATATTGTTATCTTATTGGCACATATGTCATATATGTAGTCTACATACGCTCGATAAAAATTTCCAGCTGTAGCTACATGTAAGTATTTGTACACCACCCAGAAAAATCACTGAAAGTGTAGACGCCTACGCACCTGTGCGTGCGGTCATGTCGAGCAGGCCTAGGTTATGGCTGTTCGGTCATTAATTTTTAATGACCGTGGACCTCGGATTTTTCAACCGGCACATATATGATATTTCGTTTAAATAACCATCTAAAACAAAAATCAATGGGCACTTGTACGTGCGGTAAAATGTCGAGCAGGCCTAGGTTATGGCTGTTCAGAGATATATGTACCATCCGGGCACTTGTACTTAAAATATCGGTGAACTCATGTTCTTGTCATTTCCGGATTATCAAATGGTAATCGTAAAAATCACTTTCTCATGATGTGAATGAACACGTGTAGTTGATTTAGTAATTTACAACTCGACAAGATTTCTATATAACAAACACTAACGTTCAATGCAATGCTTGAAATTGTGTCACATCTCGCCTCATGAAAGCAAGCCCCAAACAAAACCACTCCCCCTCCAATGCACCGACTGTGTCCCCACTGCTGTTTGCAAACAAACGCATTGAAGCCGGTTAACATGTCCTTGACCTAAAGAATGTGTAAGGGTGAACTCGCTCAGCTGATTGACTACTATATTTAGGAACGACGAATAAGGTAATGTCATAGAGCAGTCTACATTCCAGACATAGTAGCCTCAAGTGAAGAATTTGATATAATCTTTATAAGCATGTAAATAAATGCTAAGTTTAGGGCTATAATTCTATCAATCTTGGTTCTAGGTATATTTCTAGTATTATTTTGGTGTCAAGGCTGTCGTTTTAGTAACAAATGAATTGTAGTAAAGTCAAATACAAAAATGTTTTACAAAATTATGTTGAATTCTCCCTACTTCTGATTCTGGCCGACTGCCAAACAGCTGTTGATTTGTTTCCCGCGTCTTGCCAACGGAGTGGTAAATTGGCTTGGGAAAGTAGTAGTATTACGCGTAAAAATATAATCTGTCATGTTTCGTGAAAAGTAACGATTTTATAGTTGTTTGTAAAGACAATACGATGATAATTTTGTTTCATGTTGCAATCTAATTTACAGCTATGAGAATATTTTGCTCCATACTCATTTAAGAAGAAATGTTGGCGAGCGACGCGGGCACTACCTTCTTGTCGTGAATCGACCAACAGCTGTTTCCCGCCAATTATTACTCATTCTTCTCGGGCTACGACAACCTGATCGTAAATTCAGAATACAACTGTAAATATTACATATTTTGGGAATTATTACTACTGAAGTTTTATCCGAAGATGTCAGTTTATCATAGAGGAGGAGAGAGGAGAAAAATGTTAACGGATTATCGCATCCGAGAAGAGGATTATACGACAGACTTTGGGAGGTGAGTTGTAACGCTCCGTACTCACGCTCGCAGAATATAAACATTATCGTAGCTGTGAGTAACCCACCTTGTTTCGTGAATAATTTCTTTGTTTTTATTTACACCTTTACACAACTGTTACAATATGATTTAATATTATATGTAGTTAAGTAATGCGCAATAGTTTCACATTAGCAATGCTTTATTTTTGTGAACTTTGATGAAAATTTAGCAGTTGTCTCCGGTCGGCTCGATCACATGGTACACATGAAAACAAAGGGCAGCTAACTCGTCCTCGTGTACCAAGTCAAAGACAATTCTTCTAACATTTTTTTCTGTTTATTTTGCTAACTGGCTTCAAATAATAGGGTTTTCAACATACTTTTTCTTTTGGTTTGACGTTTGATCATTTATCATAGTCTGGTACATTTTGCAAAGACGACGTCTTTTCCATATGGCCGGTTCGCAAAATTGGCTAAGTGCCAACATTTTTTAAAGTAGGCGTAGTTAAACTATTCTGTCATGCATGCCTACAGTAGACCTATGAAATTATGTGTACATTTGTAGTAGTATTTTGTCAAGTAATAATCTTATGTACCTTTAAAATGTATTGATTGATGATAAATTCTTCACATAGAACAGTCTCGTTTAATCTGGTTGTATATTTCCGTCTCGAAGCTCGAGGTGTCTAACAGTCAGGTGATCGTGTATCAAATCATTTGCACTTGACTGTTAATGTAACGCCTCGGTTACAGAAGTGCAGTTCAGTCCTATATTTAGGTGGTACCCAATTAAGATATTTTGCGTATGTTTTTGTTTAAGCCGCATCAATATATTTTTTTTCTTAAATCAATTTTTATTATATTTTTTTTTTAATTTCAAATGGAAAAGGAGTGGGTTTGCATGTACGAAGTGTCGAGTATTATCACTCGGCTGACAGATACGTGTCTTTGGCTCAGAGGTTAGCACTGTGGAATATCATGCCGGACGCCTGGGTTTGATCCTCTTCAGGGTACATGACATGAATATATATACTCCTTGTTCTTCCACATCGGCACAAAACTATATGTCATGGGTTGTGAATGAAAGACAAGGAAAATACATATTCCTGTCAAGTGCTCAAATTGGAATCGAATCTGATGGGTCTCCAACATGATAACCCATGGCTCTTCCAGAGAAACAACTTCACCAAAGAAGCATGTTTCAGTCAGGGAGACTGCTACTTAGACTCAACACTGACCAGATACATAATTTTATATGTAAACATGTATGCGCAAGACAAATTGTTTCAGTCGTGCATTAAGACAGGATTTTTATTCACTGACAAAATATTACTTGTGGTTGTTTGACGAAAATGTCATAGCAATTGTAGTCTCACCACTTAGCTGATATTGCTAACTCCAGTCTAGATTAGGATGATGGTGATGACTGAATCAGAACAGCTTTTTTCAAGCCCAAAACTCTGCAATAATTCATTTCAAGATTTTTTTTCCATGTGTAGCAAATCATTACAATACTGTCAATTAAAAACCTTTAATTACTCGTCTGCATACTGTATATGATAGTGATCTTCAGATTGTCTTTTTGCTCAACTAGTATGATCAGATCTTCTCTCCCAATATTGATTCAGTTAGATATCTCCCTCTTGCTTTTTTCTAAAAAAGATAGCCAATTGTTAGATCTGTTAAAGGTATTCTTGCCCAACATGTTAAACTCTTTAGAAAAATGTTTCATGTATATTGAATCAAATGTTTGTTCATTGTTTTTGTATTAGTTGATATTTATTTGAATATTTTTATCCTCTTTTTTTTTTAGACACCAAACTCTATCACCACCACCACAGCTGGAAAAAGAAAAAAAAATGAGGAGAGAAATTGCAAATAGCAATGAGAGACGACGAATGCAGAGCATCAACGCTGGATTTCAATCTCTTAAGACGCTAATACCGCATCATGATGGAGAAAAATTGAGCAAGGTAGTTATATACTCAGAATATTTTTACATCTCAAGTTGGAAAATAATGAGTTTTATTATTGAATTTGATTTCATTAAAATTTGCTGAATCATTGCGGTCTTCACAAATATTTTTACAAATGACTTGAACACCTATGTTTATGATGGGTCACCTGTGAAACAGAGAAAAATCAGCTGATCATCAGTGTACAGTTCAAGTTCAAAAAATCTGGCATTGTGCCAATATCCCTAGCTGTGTTGCCAAGTATGGCTAGTGCACCAAGTGGCAAAATTAATCTTCTTGTCTAGACTAAAGGGGAAGCATCCAATGTTGTGTCATACTATCTGTGAATCATTATAAAGATCACAATCAATGTATGCAAAGTATCTTGGATGTGGTATATACATTGTATTGGTACATGTCTGCTTTGATCATAATCCCCTGATCCACAAATAATCTCCAAAACCACTATGCAGACATACATGTATCGCGATCAATGTTCATTATTGGTATTGTGGCAAGCTGCTGCTCAGCTGGATCATGTGATGACCAGGGGTCATCTAATGAGTATGACCTGATGAGGTCAGTCTAGGGAACAAGTTGGTCTGTCTGCAGTCTGCTACTAACTTAAGAAGCTTAAATACACATACAGGCAACACACATACTGTACTGTATGTATATTGTGTGTATATATTCAGTCCTCTGATACAATTTCAACACTAATAATTGAAAGCTATACCATTTTATCATTGAATTGTTTAATCTTATTCATTTTTGATATTAAAGACAAAATTGTGTCAATGCTTCTATTGTTTTTTGCATTTGTATTGTAAACAATTTTTTTTCTCTCCAGGCTGCCATTTTGCAACAAACAACAGATTATATTCAAGCTCTAGAACAAGACAAGTCCAAATTGATTGCTCAGAATACCCATTTGAAGCGCATTTTGAGTGATTTTGATACTGGAGAAAGACTACAAGAGGGTGTCTACCATGATTCACCTCCTCCAAAGCGGAAGAAGCGGGATACCGGTAAGAACATTTACAAAATGCCGATTGTGGCATGCCTCATGAATGAGAACTAAAAACTGTCAACTTGTCATTGAATCAAGAATAGTTTCTGAATTTCACATGTATTTGGTCCCATTCAAAATATATATATTTCACTCCTGAAAATTTTCTTCACAAGTGATCAGTTTTCTTTCCAAAATGAGATAAAAGACCCTTTCCTGTGTGAGAGGTTAAACAAATACCTTAGCATTGGACTAGACTGAGGTTACCAAATTTTGATATTGTGTATTGTATGCTGTTATGGTATATAATTTGATTACTGTGGACCCCGGAATCTAAAACTAGTATTTTGGATGGTACATTTCAGAATCTTCTGATGAAGGTATATCAGCTGATTATGATGCTGTGGAGGACATAAAACGGGAAATGATGGAATTAAAATGTCAACTGGAACAAGAACGTCAACTCCGTATGATACTTGAGGAAAGGGAAGCACAAGAACGGATCAGACAGTTGGCGTCTCGAGTAAACATGCAGGTTCAAATGACGAAGGATAAAATGGTAATTATTGTAGGAAATTGTTTATCTGCATAATTGTATCTTGGTATGTGATGTGATTGAGGAAAAATATTGAATCTTGATCAAACAAAATTATAAAAAGAAAGTATTGCAGTAATGATGCCTATTTCTAAATCCACCAAGAATTGTAACCTTGTTGATTTAAAAATATATACGTAGTTTTGATTTTATGATTTTAATTAATGTGTACGTACCGTCAAGAGAATCTGTCAATTTTATCATACATTTTTGAGGTGGATAAAAAGGGGAAGTTTTGATAGACCACAGCATAGATGTATTTATTGATTTATTTTCAGTTGTAGCTTATCATAATACTACTGATTATGAAATTTAGGGTTGGCGAGTTTATATGAAATAGTTTGATTTAAGGAGAATTTTTTTTATTGTAGATTTACATGGATCAAATTAATGAAGACAGGCATGGACACATTGTGAAACCTGATTGCGAAAGTCCAATGTCTGAATCAATGTCGCGCAGAAACCTAGAAACAATAGTTGAAGCTATCCGTCATCTTGAAGGTGATGGACTTCAACTTCCCCCAGATGTAACGGATAGACATTGTGAAGAAAGGGTGATCATTCCACATAGTGAGGAGAGTGAGAAGGACAGTGGCTCGGAAGATATCAAATCTGAGTGTTCCAATAGAGACTCCCCATTATCCTATGTTCAACAAGACCAAGAGTCTTCGCACATGAGTCCAACAAGTTCACACCAAATTTACCACAAAAATTTCCCTATTGCGCGGAACCTTCTGCATGGTAATATGGCGTCACAGTTCTATTGTCGACCAGGTGTAATAGTTCAGAAATTATAGGCATAGTATAAGGTTGCCAACATGTACCATCATTTCATTTCTCATTGTATATAGTCATTTGCTTCACCTCCGGATTGGTGCATGCATCAAAAATAGCTTCTAAAGTTGTATTGCCCTCAATAACAATGAAAAATTAATTAATGATAATCAGAGATGGGTAGAAGTGGTTCTGGTGTGATCTAGATAAACAGAATGACTTCAGATTAGATATATAAAAGTCTATGTAGAATCACGAGACTACTTGCTGCATTTTTAGAATAATTTTAAAATCAATTTTTATATAAGTATTCAAATCATTGTACAAAAAGGCGTGGTTTTTTTTCAAGTTAATCATTTAGTTGATATTTAAATACATCAATCAGATGTATGTTGAATGCCAAAAAAGCAGTGAACAACATAAATACAACAGACAATTTGAAATCCAATATGAGATCAAATGTATTGAGTCAAAATATTTCTAGACATTCGCCCAAAACAGAAATTTTAAATGATATTCATAACTGAAGATGTGCAGACATTTTGTATTCCTTTTTATAGCTACTGGTCATCAATGTAAACTGTTCAGTAGTGTGTGTGAATTTTTCTAATTGTGAAGTATAGCTACTTTGTATGTGAACAGTACCAGTGAAGTCTTGCATTTAAAATCTGCTGTAAGCAGCATTCCATTTTCTTCTACTGCCTTATCTGTTTATGTATATATATCAATCTTCATTACCTTCATCAAAAGAAGGAATTGTATGTGTAAACTTGTAAATGGTTAACAATGGTCCAAGATCTAGATGAATGAAACAGATTTGTGTTGCAGTCAAAATATTGATGCAACACAAAATAAAATGATTTATAATATATGAAGAAATGTGTTACATAGTGCTTGTACATTTAAATTTCATGACTGGATGCCATAAGAAATGGATTGCTTGTTGATAATTATAAATACTGTATACATGTCAACTTCATGTAAGAATGTAAGTTAAAATTGTTATAATTATTTGTTTTGAAAGATGGTTGTATACTTGTGATTTATTACCTGTGCACATGTTGTCATTTCCTTTCAGATGGGATTATTAGATGCATGATGATATGGCTTAAAGAAAGCTAGAAATTGTGTTCTGTTTGGGTAGGTTTGTTTCTGAGAAAATTTGAGAATCTGCACAATTTAAAAGCAGGTGATTAGCTAATTGACTTCATTATCTATATTGCTGAATTGTGATTCTTCAGATTAAAAATTATTTTGATAGAAAATCTATTTTACTTTTATCATTATTTAATTTTTTAAAATGGAATGGGTTACATACAAATTGAAAAATAGATCACTATTCAAGAATAAAAGTAACTTTTGGGGAAATGCAGAGACAATTTTTCCTAATAATCTGGAGTTCATGTAATTTGCTATCATTTGTACAGTCAAGAGGATACTAAATCAAAATATGTTGATATTCAAATCTGATGTAGAAACTGAATATAGAGCTACAATACACTGTGTGCACTCACAGGAAGTCTGATGTATAGTTGTTTGTTTGTACATGAACCAATATGGCATACAGCTTCATAGAGTTTAATACCAGAAACTTGATATCTTTGAATTTTTTCATTAGTATTTTTCTTACATTGTGAAGTTCTACCATATGATGTACATGTGTTAATTTTCTGTAAGTTCGTGAATTATCAAGAACTTTATTTAATGCACATGACAATGCAAGCCTAAAACTGGGTTTAATTTCCAACAGATAAATAGAGCTAGAAGTGGTTGAAATTCAATGTTTTTCTCTGCAGAATATCAAGGGAGGTTTTAGGTTGCAAAAATTTGGGGAAGAAAATCGTTAAATTCATAGAATTTGCATTACCACTTTCAAAATAACAGGAGTTGTATTGCTAATTAGTTAACTTAACAAATGAATCACTTGTTGAAATGATTATGAAACAATATTCGTTTAAAAGATATTTCTGCAGAAAGAACATTTGTATTTCCAGCACTGTCTTTCATTGTCTTGTTGGGAAGATCCAGATTTGTGACGTTGATTTTTGAGTATTTATAATTTGTAATAGATGTTCAGTGTGTACCACAAACTTTTCATTCAAATAAGATTTTAAAGTTCATCTGTATTTACAATTTATACCAAACAAATACCACAAGTCTTGTCCAAATATTATTTAATATATATATACATTGCCCTCAAAATTGTCTGAAAATGTGATTTTATTGGTTGTCTAGAAAGAGTAATATGATTTTGTGTCAATTGCATTGATGTTGCATTCAAAATTCTAAGAATAGAGGTCAGAGAACAATACACATAACTCAGAAGTGTGACACATGTAGTACTGATGGGTCATCAGAAATATAAGGTTTTAAGATACTGTCAGTCCTTTACGTCATGTTTATTATATGTATACTATAAAGTGACATCTTGAACTTGAAATGCAGCTGATGTTGATGGTTATTCTGAACTTGTCCGGTAATTATGGGGTAAATTTAATGCAACCGTGAAGCTTTTTTTTTTTTTTTAACCCTGAATTATTCAGAAGCCTACACCTGTTTAAATTTTAAGATTTGATAATGTTATTTTAAAATAAAGTTGTGGACCTGTAGGAAATGCTTTACTGCTTTAATGATGCAGACTCCACTGTGCTTGCAGAAAGGGCTCTTTATTGAAGAATGTTAGTATCTCCTTATTAAAATGTACTGTAAATATGTGTGCTGCACCAAAAATGAAAACATCTTAGTATTAAGGTTTTTGATGAATTATTCTCAAATCAGTTCTAAATATATGTAGTTAATTGATTTAAGAAATCAGTCTGGAGTTTACTTGCATATCCAAGTAGAACAATCACTGTGTTAAAAACTTAGCTATTAATCCTTGCTTGAACCTCTCTAACTTTAGTTAAAGCAAATGCTCACCAGTTGCCTATCTTCCTACATTAGATGTATATCTATTGCTTGAAGTTTGTATCAATGTATTATCAATTTTGATATTGATGTCATGTAGTTAGTGCTATTGAATGAATTTCGGGGGAGTGGGAGGCACTGTCTTGTAACTTGTCACCTTTATTGTTACTGGGGCCCACTATACATCCTTTAATTATTTACCCACATAGAAAGTGCCTCTCTTCACTTCCCTTTTTCCCCACCTCTGTATGTCATTTTATAAAAAAAAAAAAAAAAAACCCATACATTTCAACTATGTTAGATATACATTGATTAATAAGAAAATTCCAAAGATTTTAAAAGGTTGCTCAAGAGGTAGTGAACATGACAAACTAGCCATTAGAATATTGTTTGATAAGGTTTCCTAAAAAATGGATTGTTTTGTTAATTAAATAGGAGAAGAAAGAAATAGGAGGAGAGTTTGAACACTGCAGAAATTATGTTTGATGTGATGAAGTTTACGGACAGTCATTTGCATCAATAAAATAACAGTCGTGTTTTCAGGTGTACATGTACTAATAATGGAAATGAAAATTTTAATATCCTGACAATTACTTGACAACTCTGGAAGACTACAAATTAACATATTGGTGGAAAATTTGTTCAATGTGTCATTGTAAAAAAAAAAAAGAAGTATCCTTTGAAGTTGTCAATGTTTTTCACCTTTATGACATGGCTTCTTTAGTTTATTAAGACAAAATTGAGAGTGCTCCCTGTATTATATATTGTGAAATGTTATTAAAGGAAATGGTTCACGAGAATGTTGAACCACTCTCTTTGTATTAAAAGTGCGAGTGTGTTATTGCTATCAATCATTTATGTATATATCCATATAATTTATTGATTGATAATAAAAATTCCAGTATGGTGACATCTGATTATTATATCATTAAATCATCTACTCCTTTGAATATGTCTTGTGATGTTATTTAATTCTGGAAAGGAACAGGATTCTATACTATTGCGGAAGTGTTTAAAAACAATTTGTGGAAACTGTGGAAAAGAATTTTCAAACATCAGCATCTTCCTCAACTTTGTTATCCAGTGGTGTCTTTCGCATTGGAAAAATATTGATTTTATAGATGTACAAACCTTTGATATTAAAAGTAGGACTGGCATTATCAACTGATTAAATCATTTTTGAGAAGTCAGCTGGATCTAGTAAGGGAAGACAATTAGTAAACGTAACTGGTATTCTGAAGTTCTTCAACATTATTACAGGGGAAAGTACAACGTTACTACCCATCAATAGGCGAAAACATTCATCGTAGATCTTCTAATACAGAATATTGATATATCGTCTCTTGGTCAAGTTCTAGGTAATGCTCGAGCAAAGCTGCTGGTGTAGAAGGGTGTTAAGTTCTTGATGGGATACGAGTTATCTTCATGGACATGGTTTGTTTCTCGAAATGCAGAACAGAAGATTGTGTTAACTGAAAAAGAATCTTGAATGTTTCTTCTTGGAGGACAGTAAGATAATTTGCCAGTTTAAATTTCGTTCCAACTAAAAAATGGTGTAAACATTTCCGATTATACATAAATTAACGTTCTAATCTAGAGATGAAACACTCTGACGTTATCCAGGCTCTGAATACCATTTAGTTACGGGTCTTTCAAGCACCTGTTCTACGTGGTCATTGCAATATTCATATGTGCATAAATCCGTTGTTGCACTAAGGACGCTGATCAATTCTTGTCGGAGATTCAAAACAATGCCCGTGACAGGGCTAATATTGGGAGATGTAGAGGATGCTACAGGATTCGAGAAGTAATATGTACCTTTTTGGAACAGATGTGCCCGTTTGTTCGGAGCTGCGTACTGAATCTTTAGGTCACCTGAGACGCATTCTACTGTTCCTGGATGGAAAATTTTATATAGAAAAATTCAAATCTTAAGTGAAATTTCTTTTAATTCAAACTTTGTTAGAAGCCTTAGCATGGGAATTTGCATTATGTGTACAATATAGTTAAAAGTTATATTACTTTTTTAACAAAAGCATTTCGATGACATGTTACAAGAACCATTGCGACTCGGGTGACCATTAAGACACTTGAGCCCCAGGTTCTTTTATGTGCAAAACTGTTAGATTAAGTATATACTTCACAGAATTAAGAACATTTACTAAATAATCCAGGAAGCAGGTTCGAGCTCCCCAATCATCTTGAAATCTTGGCCAGACATCTTAGTAACACCATTCTCAGACTGCGTATATGATATGCTATCAAAGATGTTTAGAAAGATACTGCCAGAAAAATCATGTCAGTTAACAAAAGTCTAAAACCATATGATCCCGAATGACCTGCTGCAACTATTTGAAAAGTTTGTAATACTTTCTGGGCGGTAAGGCAAAATAATGAGATAAACCCTTCTTCGTGGAAAATGTTCGGGCTACTGTATAATTTCTGTAGCACTAATCCGAATTGTTCTGATGGGAACCTTATTTTCGTTTGTATATCAAACAGACTAGAGACGTTTTGTCCAATGGAAAGCACTTATGGAGTTAAAGATGAAATAAAATTTAAAGATGAAATCAAAGTTTAGAACATTTCTTTAAATCTACACCATGTTTTTCCTTTAAACAAAGTTTTATCGGTGTCATCACTTTTAGCAAATAATTTGTTTTATATTTAGGATTACCTCTATATCGTTAGACTCATGTTTTTCATGGCACTATGGTTGTATGAATTCTCAATACTCCAAGGACATTTAAATCAATTTGAACAACAAAATTATAGGCATGTAATGTCTGGTTTCTCATTTCAGCAACCTCGCATAAACATTCTGAAATATTCGTATAAATGGTATAAAATTTAACCTAATATTAATTTTCCAGTCTTGTATGGCAGAGACAAAATATATAAACTGTTTCGCAATACCACGCCATAGAAATCTACATTCCGTTACGCCTCCATCGATCGCGCCCCAGGACTAGCTACCACACACTACCGTCTGAGCGGGGAGCTGATTAACCTATATCTGAACGCTACACACCGGTGGAAAACGTTTAGAAATTTATTCCATTCAGGTGTTGTTATGTCCGGAAATACAACTATTCATTGAGCTATACGAGTGTGTCTACACTACAGTAGTATAGATAGTAAGGTAGGGCTGATACGCTTCAGTGCTTACATGGAATTCTGCCTTACCACAGACATCTTGTTAAGTTTCAATTTAGATTCAAGATATGGGCATATTTTAAATTAGAAGTTTGTAGTGGTCTAGTTAAATGGTTTGTGTGTATGTTTATATGTGTTTGTATTGGTATTACATTATAAGATTAATACAACCACAGAGTCCCGCACACCATTAGGGAGACCACGTACAGTTTGGCATTGATCATGTCACATTCTTGTTAGCATTCTGCATGCTTTGCAATTCAATACACACAGATGACTTCCCCTGATTGATTATATATCGATAACCCATGCTTTTGTCTCAGTGGACCCCAGTACGTTGTATATTAGCCAGGTATATAAACAACATTTCACATATATACATATGTAACGATCCGAAGATTTAATTGTTAGTGACGTAACAGTTTTGTTTCTGTAGTTTTGATAAGTGGCCAATATTTAAATATCATATTAATGGTTTCTACTGACAAATACATACAGAATAATTTCAAGTGGTTAACATTTAAACTACAATCGTAGTGTTATCAGTACTAGAATTTGGTGTCGTTTCATTTTTTTCAAGAGTAAGTACACGTGTAGACAAAGCATGAACCTCAAATGACTTGATGTAATGTGCCCTCACATGACTTGATGTATTGTGTCCTCACATGACTTGATGTATTGTGTTCTCACATGACTTGATGTAATGTGTCCCCATATGACTTGATGTAATGTGCCCTCACATGACTTGATGTATTGTGTTCTCACATGACTTGATGTATTGTGTTCTCACATGACTTGATGTATTGTCCCCATACGTCTTAATGTAATGTGCCCTCACATGACTTGATGTAATGTGTCCCCGTATGACTTGATGTATTGTGTTCTCACATAACTTGATGTATTGTGTTCTCACATGACTTGATGTAATGTGTCCCCGTATGACTTGATGTAATGTGCCCTCACATGACTTGATGTATTGTGTTCTCACATGACTTGATGTATTGTCCCCATACGTCTTAATGTAATGTGCCCTCACATGACTTGATGTAATGTGTCCCCGTATGACTTGATGTATTGTGTCCTCACATGACTTGATGTATTGTGTCCCCACATGACTTGATGTATTGTGTCCCCACATGACTTGATGTAATGTGTCCCCGTATGACTTGATGTATTGTGTCCCACATGACTTGATGTATTGTGTCCCCACATGACTTGATGTATTGTGTCCTCACATGACTTATGTATTGTGTCCTCACTTGACTTGATGTATTGTGTCCCCACATGAATTGATGTATTGTATCCTCACATGACTTGATGTATTGTGTCCCCACATGACTTGATGTATTGTGTCCTCACATGACTTGATGTATTGTGTCCCCACATGACTTAATGTATTGTGTCCTCACTTGACTTGATGTAATGTGTCCCCACATGAATTGATGTATTGTATCCTCACATGACTTGATGTATTGTGTCCCCACATGACTTGATGTATTGTGTCCTCACATTCCTTGATGTATTGTGTCCCCACATGACTTGATGTATTGTGTCCCCCACATGACTTAATGTATTGTGTCCCCGTATGACTTGATGTATTGTGTCCCCACATGACTTGATGTATTGTCCTCACATGACTTAATGTATTGTGTCCCCACATGACTTGATGTAATGTGTCCCCGTATGACTTGATGTATTGTGTCTCCACATGACTTGATGTATTGTGTCCCCACATGACTTGATGTATTGTCCTCACATGACTTGATGTATTGTGTCCCCGCATGACTTGATGTATTGTGTCCCCACATGACTTGATGTATTGTGTCCCCACATGACTTGATTTAATGTGTCCTCACATGACTTAATGTATTGTGTCCTCACATGACTTGATGTATTGTGTCCCCACATGACTTGATGTATTGTGTCCCCCACATGACTTAATGTATTGTGTCCCCACATGACTGAATGTATTGTGTCCTCACATGACTTAATGTATTGTGCCATCTCATGACTTAATATAATGTGTCCCCACATGACTTAATGTATTGTGTCTTCACATGACTTAATGTATTATGTCCTCACATGACTTAATGTAATGTGTCCCCACATGACTTAATGTATTGTGTCCTCACATGACTTAATGTAATGTGTCCTCACATGACTTAATGTATT
This sequence comes from Ylistrum balloti, assembly GCF_031769215.1. Taxonomy (NCBI): domain Eukaryota; kingdom Metazoa; phylum Mollusca; class Bivalvia; order Pectinida; family Pectinidae; genus Ylistrum; species Ylistrum balloti. Next base: position 1,501,664 of record NW_026781993.1, read on the forward strand.
GTGTCCTCACATGACTTGATGTATTCCACATGACATGATGTATTGTGTCCCCACATGACTTGATGTATTGTGTCCCCCACATGACTTAATGTATTGTGTCCCCACATGACTGAATGTATTGTGTCCTCACATGACTTAATGTATTGTGCCCTCACATGACTTAATGTAATGTGTCCCCACATGACTTAATGTATTGTGTCCTCACATGACTTGATGTATTCCACATGCCTTGATGTATTGTGTCCTCACATGTGTTGATGTATTGTGTCCCCACATGACTTGATGTGTTGTGTCCCCCACATAACTTAATGTATTGTGTCCCCACATGACTGAATGTATTGTGTCCTCACATGACTTAATGTATTGTGTCTTCACATGACTTAATGTATTGTGTCCTCACATGACTTAATGTAATGTGTCCCCACATGACTTAATGTATTTTGTCCTCACATGACTTGATGTATTCCACATGACTTGATGTATTGTGACCTCACATGACTTGATGTACTGTGTCTCCACATGACTTGATGTAATGTGCCCTCAGTTGACCTGATGTATTGTGTCTGGACATGCCTTAATCCATTATGACCTCAATTTACTTTATATAATGTGTCCTCAATTGACTTGATATATTTTGTTTTCACGTGACTTTATCAATAGTGTCCTGACTTGAAATTATATATTGTGTCCTAAATTGACTTCATGTATTGTGTCCTCATTGGATTTTATGCTTTTTGTCTTTCATAACTTTATATATTGTGTCCTCAAATACCTATATGTATTTTGTCACTACACGACTCCATGTAACGTGTCTTCACAAGTAGTAAATATAGTGTATCATCACATTACGTGTCTTCGTCGACTATTAGCATTTGGTTTCGTTTTGATTTGTTTCAACATAGGTACACATGTTCCGAATTTAATGTTCCCACTGAGCAGTTTATTTCATATATTCATGATCCTCACATGCCTTTAAGTGTTGTTTTCACCAGTTCGAAAAGTAGTGTGTAATCGCTTAAATGATGTATTGTGTCCTTACAAGTACTAACTATAGTGTCATCGCATGACTTAGTGAATTATGTCATCACAAGTACTAAGTTTGTCATCACGTGACTTAGTGTGTTATGTCATCACAAGTACAAACTATAGCTTGTCATCACGTGACTTAGTGTGTTATGTCGTCACAAGTACTAACTATAATGTGTCATCACGTGACTTAGTGTATTATGTCATCACAAGTACTAACTAAAGTATGTTATCACGTGACTTAGTGTGTTATGTCGTCACAAGTACAAACTATAGTTTGTCATCACGTGACTTAGTGTGTTATGTCGTCACAAGTACTAACTATAGTGTGGCATCGCATGACTTAGTGAATTATGTCATCACAAGTACTAAGTTTGTCATCACGTGACTTAGTGTATTATGTCGTCACAAGTACTAACTGTAGTTTGTCATCACGTGACTTAGTGTATTATGTCGTCACAAGTACTAACTATAGTTTGTCATCACGTGACTTAGTGTATTATGTCGTCACAAGTACTAACTGTAGTTTGTCATCACGTGACTTAGTGTGTTATGTCGTCACAAGTACTAACTATAGTTTGTCATCACGTGACTTAGTGTGTTATGTCGTCACAAGTACAAACTATAGTTTGTCATCACGTGACTTAGTGTGTTATGTCGTCACAAGTACTAACTATAGTTTGTCATCACGTGACTTAGTGTATTATGTCGTCACAAGTACTAACTATAGTTTGTCATCACGTGACTTAGTGTATTATGTCGTCACAAGTACTAACTATAGTTTGTCATCACGTGACTTAGTGTATTATGTCGTCACAAGTACTAACTATAGTTTGTCATCACGTGACTTAGTGTATTATGTCATCACAAGTACTAACTAAAGTATGTTATCACGTGACTTAGTGTGTTATGTCGTCACAAGTACTAACTATAGTTTGTCATCACGTGACTTAGTGTGTTATGTCGTCACAAGTACTAACTATAGTGTGTCATCACGTGACTTAGTGTATTATGTCGTCACAAGTACTAACTAAAGTATATTATCACGTGATTTAGTGTGTTATGTCGTCACAAGTACTAACTATAGTTTATCATCTCACGTTTTTCTTCTTACAAGTATTTTGTGTTCGTTGTTCTTATATCTGAACATATATTAAGTCGTATAACAAGATATATTATTTCCTACAAGTCCCAGATGTATTTTATGTGTGTTATATTTGATCTTTAGCATGAATGGTGTCTGACACTTGAGATTTGTGACGAGTACCGATTATGTTGTTTGATTACGGGTTTCCCAAGCTATCATCAAGTTTATTCATGTAATTTCGCTGACGTACATAGCTTTCACTTCATTCTGGGGACACTCCTTCACCTACACATTCACAAACATTTCGTTCTACTCTATGAATACCACAACAGTGAAAAAAGACTGCGCTTGCTCAACTGTCCTATAGACCCAATCTGAATATGAGGGCTTACTATGATGTGCAGTGAGAAAAAAAAAATTGTGCAGCAGTCGTTACAAAGAGCATTTCACTTTCCAGTAGTATTTCCTGTGCAAACATACAGACCTACGATCGATAGTGAACCTAAACAAACCATACGTACGTACACAGGCATTGGTAAGGCTACATTTTACCGATCGATTCAAGATATGTTGGCACCGTGCCAGCTATTCTGTAGTACTACACTATGCTGTCGCGTATTGATCGATTCTGTGTTATGCGGTCTAGGGTTTTACAACCGCTGTGAACTCGTTGTGCTGCGCTGGTCTTTCATATCCGATGCAATGTGATCGATTATTGCGACTCGGCTTTACTTCGCGGCAGACAGACCAGGTAGGCGTCTAGCCATATCTGGTTTAATCGGTTAATTAATGGGGAAAAAATACCCATGCTTTTCCCGATTAAGTTTCGTCTATATTGATGTCAGTCATCAATACAAATTAAAGGAAACAATTAGGAGTGTTTCATTGAGTCTATCAATATGAATGACACGTAATGGGCAGGAGTTGAAATGATAACAATTCGAGTAACATAATTATAGGTTTCTCTTCTCGATCACGACCTTAATATAAATACACGTAGATATTAACACAGAGACCAAAATAACGTTTTCAGTTTACGCTTGTTCTATCCAATCTTTTATTTTCATGGGACTCTGTTTTGGCGGTTTTCCGTACAAAAATACCCTTTCGTGGCCACTTGAATTCGTGGATAATACACTCAGATATATGAATAACGAGAAATTTTATGGACGATAATAAATGATAAAAAAACCCAAATAAATTCTACTGTAAATTTAGAATTGCTTACATTAGACTCAGATGATGAATTAAACACTGTAAATTTAGAATTGCTTACATTAAACTCAGATGATGAATTAAACACCATAATGCAGCTGTTTCGTCCTCTTATGACTCGTCAGTGATACTTAGGACCTTTACTTTGAAACCTAGGGGTCGATAGAGGAAAAACTACAGTGACGAAAGGAATGTCAAAACCTAGACGGAGAGATGCAGTAGCGCCATAACTCAATAAACTTTGTAATTCGTTGAATTAAACATGACGAAAGCGAATAATATTATGACTTAAACAAGATGAATTAAATCCACATTTATATTTTCATGTTTCCTTCGGCCGATTTCTAGAGTCCCACACATATGGCCTCGGTATTTCACCCACCGTGTTTAACCAATTGATACTGTATGTAGAGGTTTCGTTCTCATTAACGCAATGTCCATTTCGATATTTGTACAGGACTCAATATCTAACGTCGTCGGTGTGTTACCTTTCTGGAGCATCTGATTTAACGCTTCAATATTCTATAATATTTTGAACTCTTAAGTGTTATACGGAGTATTGCACTCTGCCTTTTAATAATGTCAAATGTTTATATATAAAATATTTCTTTTGTTCTCTACAAATTGCCGTCGTTTTTTCTAATTGACAGGAACCACGATTTTCTTTCATGTCCTTATAGAATAACGGACGGAAAATACAGAATTCGGTTTGCTTTCAACTAAAATAAAAACTATTTAAACAAAAACATATTTTCCCGAAAGGGACCGGGCTTCAAAATCTGGCTTTTAAAACCAAAACATACAATAATATACCGACATCGTGTTGATATTTTTTGAAACATTGATGATTTTTGTCTGGTATTTTTAGTCTCTCCTCTGATGCTATCGGCCAAAATGAGGGACTCAGATGTGTTGAAATATACAACAAGGGACCATTCATTCCCTGACTTAACCTGATAATATATTGACATTTATCATTTATGAACTTAAGGATAGCCAAAACCTTGTCTCTATTCATTAGAATGTAAACTGGGCATGCAAGGTTTAGGCGAACAACGTGAGCTATTGAACACCCAAATCTCCATGTCATTTGTTTGGCCAGTGACAATGAATTGCCATCATTCTTTTGTTTGATAATTGAAACAACGTAATGATTACCATCAGATCTGGGAATATGATAGTGGCACGGTGAGGATATTAGAACAAAACGTCAAAGCCTCTTACGACTCTCAGAAAAAAATAACAAGACAATACCAACATGTCAACATAATCATAATCCAAACTCAAATTTAATAAAGCTAGGACAAAATATGAACCAAAGAAAGATTTACACGGAGACTCCTGCAAAATCACAAGGGGAATAAGACCAGGCGTTCCGCGTAAGGGTAAGCGTGTTCCGTTTCATCGATGACACCCGCCATGTAAACCTTAGTCAATCCAATGTCACGTTTTCCATTGAGAAAAAGGTATTCAGCAACGGTACCAATATGCAAACTAACGAGCATCAAACACGTCCATTTTCACATCACACAAAGAAATAAAGTGTTTTTCAATGAGATCACTATGACGACTGTAAAACCTATAATTAATTAATCTGCATCTTTTGAAACCTTGTCTTACGAGTTTGTCCGTCAGTTGATGACTTCTTGCACGAAAATCATGACAATAGGAACAGGCCTTGAATATCGAATCAACAGCGACATGTCAACACCAGAGGGTTTTGGATGCAGGGTTGTTACTATCTAGAAATAAAAATTCACAACCGGAAAAATTGAAATCGTCACGCTTATCGTACAGCTTGATGGAAAGCTGCCCATGTTGGTTTCATTGTAGGAATAGATCGAGGTAAGCGGCTGATGTGGTCTGTTGTGTCTTTGATTTCCATATCTGTTTAATATATACAATGGACGTGGTCAATATGTCGTGAAGTGAAACTAAACGACTTTGCAAGGTCTTTGTGACCTGATTTGACAAGCTCTTCGATAAATTCAGCCTCAAGTGAAAACAAAAACAAATCAATGAGCAAAAACTGTGTAGAAGCTGGTTTTTTTAAGATTTGAGAGATGCCATATTTATAGGTGATTTACAGCGATGATATCGAACTTGCACGAATTGTCTGGCCTGCCATATTTACGAATTATGTAACTATTTCAATAATACAAAATATAGTTTAACAAGTTTTCATTCATGGCAACAGTTTTCCAGCTATCATTATCATGACATTTAAAGATATCGTAATAATTGCTGCTGTTGTGTAGAGGGCAAAAGTCGTGGCCACCGTCTTCTGATGTATTCTATTTCTGTAATTTAGTTGTTTCTCAATCAACTTCTAAAGATGAAAACGTAAGCAAGTAATAAGTGTTGTATTCGGATTGTTTCTTGTCCTTCCCTGTAATCTCAAACAGCTTTAAGATTGGTACTTAGGGGAGCGAAGAAAGATCGCTACATTGTATTTAGAAATATTTGTTAGTGGGCGTTACCATAGACTGAAATGATGTGTGGAATGTTCTGTCAAGTGGGCGTTATAATAGACTGAAATGATGTTTGGAATGTTGTGTCAAGTGGGCGTTACCTTAGACTGAAATGATGTGTGGAATGTTGTGTCAAGTGGGCGTTACCTTAGACTGAAATGATGTGTGGAATGTTGTGTCAAGTGGGCGTTACCATAGACTGAAATGATGTGTAGAATGTTCTGTCAAGTGGGCGTTATAATAGACTGAAATGATGTGTGGAATGATCTGTCAGGTGGGCGTTATAATAGACTGAAATGATGTTCGGAGTTTTGTGTCAAGTGGGCGTTACCTTAGACTGAAATGATGTGTGGAATGTTGTGTCAAGTTGGCGTTATAATAGAGTGAAATGATGTGTGGAATGTTCTGTCAAGTGGGCGTTACCATAGACTGAAATGATGTGTGGAATGATCTGTCAGGTGGGCGTTATAATAGATTGAAATGATGTGTGGAATGTTCTGTCAAGTGGGCGTTACCATAGACTGAAATGAGGTGAGGAATGTTCTGTCAAGTTGGCGTTACCATAGACTGAAATGATGTGTGGAATGTTCCGTCAAGTGGGCGTTATAATAGACTGAAATGATGTGTGGAATGTTCTGTCAAGTGGGCGTTACCAGACTGAAATGATGTGTGGAATGTTCTGTCAGGTGGGCGTTATAATAGACTGAAATGATGTTTGGAGTGTTGTATCAAGTGGGCGTTACCTTAGACTGAAATGATGTGTGGAATGTTCTGTCAAGTTGGCGTTATAATAGACTGAAATGATGTGTGGAATGTTCTGTCAAGTTGGCGTTACCATAGACTGAAATGATGTGTGGAATGTTCCGTCAAGTGGGCGTTATAATAGACTGAAATGATGTGTGGAATGTTCTGTCAAGTGGGCGTTACCAGACTGAAATGATGTGTGGAATGTTCTGTCAGGTGGGCGTTATAATAGACTGAAATGATGTTTGGAGTGTTGTGTCAAGTGGGCGTTACCTTAGACTGAAATGATGTGTGGAATGTTCTGTCAAGTTGGCGTTATAATAGACTGAAATGATGTGTGGAATGTTCTGTCAAGTGGGCGTTACCATAGACTGAAATGATGTGTGGAATGATCTGTCAGGTGGGCGTTATAATAGATTGAAATGATGTTTGGAATGTTCTGTCAAGTGGGCATTATAATAGACTGAAATGATGTTTGGAATGTTCTATCAAGTGGGCGTTACCTTAGACTGAAATGATGTGTGGAATGTTCTGTCAAGTGGGCGTTACCAGACTGAAATGATGTGTGGAATGTTCTGTCAGGTGGGCGTTATAATAAACTGAAATGATGTTTGGAGTGTTGTGTCAAGTGGGCGTTACCTTAGACTGAAATGATGTGTGGAATGTTCTGTCAAGTTGGCGTTATAATAGAGTGAAATGATGTGTGGAATGTTCTGTCAAGTGGGCGTTACCATAGACTGAAATGATGTGTGGAATGATCTGTCAGGTGGGCGTTATAATAGATTGAAATGATGTGTGGAATGTTCTGTCAAGTGGGCGTTATAATAGACTGAAATGATGTGTGGAATGTTCTGTAAAGTGGGCTTTACCATAGACTGAAATGATGTGAGGAATGTTCTGTCAAGTGGGCGTTATAATAGACTGAAATGATGTGTGGAATGTTCTGTAAAGTGGGCTTTACCATAGACTGAAATGATGTGAGGAATGTTCTGTCAAGTGGGCGTTATAATAGACTGAAATGATGTGTGGAATGTTTTGTCAAGTGGGCGTTATAATAGACTGAAATGATGTGTGAAATGGGTCAAGTGGGCGTTACAATAGACTGAAATGATGTGTGGGATCTTCTGTCAAAGATATTGGAAATCAATATTATATTACATTTTCTCCGTTCATCCTCCGCTTTAAGGTACAGGACTGAATTATTTTTAGACAGACAGTCGATACAAAATTCTATGTATTTTTCGGTATAACAATTTCCGAAGAGGTTTATCTGATGTTGCCAGGCGGAGAAAACATAGTTTCCTTTCTTTGTCAGATACTGTATAACAATTTGACTGCCATACCGACACTGCTTGGTCACTGAAGCTTGAATTTTATTATGACAATGGAACGTATTTTTTTAACGACAATTACCGGATATTAAATATTAAACCGACTCAGCTAAATCGATATTTCTTAGGCCACTACTCCGACATCATTCATCACATATTGACCACCATCATTTTAAGGGCATGACATTTTCCAGTCAAGAATATCGACTTTTCGTGAAAAAGTGTCGTCTGCAACATTATTATGTAATTATATGCCTCCAGCATCCCCCACCTACAAACGCTTTTGTGATATAACCGAGACATGCATATGTTGCTCTCCTTCCAGATAAGCCGGATCCGCGCAACAGCATCAAACTAACTAGAAATATACCCAACAGGGATTAATTAAAATCGAAATCACTCCTACAATAGGAATTTCAAAGCCGCGAGAAAAATATCAAGGATTCTGATATAACATCACATCGGATTACTTCATGACAATTTGTGTAAGCAAGGGGACTATATGCGTGAGATTGAAACCAAATAAAGAGTATGAAGGAGTGTGTGGCTTTGTAACCATGGTGATGGTACATGTAGAGCAGGGTTGAGTAAGTTTGTAACCATGACGATGATACTTAGGAGAGAACGACTCTAGAGCAGTAAATTCATTTGTAACCCTGAAAGTTTTGTAATGAAATTATTTATAATCAAGATATGAAAGAATGAAAATATTTGAAACCAAGGTAGGTGGCATAGAAACATCTGGTTTGTTTGATTTTAATGAGAATTCATTTGTTACCCAAAAGGAGATGTTTTGAAGGAAGGAGATTATATGTCACCTATAGATGATATTAAACAAAGGATGGCACAGTATGATAATATTTTTCAACAATGCCAGGGACCGTCTGAAATAGTGAGAATATTTGCAACCCAGAAGATGGTTTTAAGAAATAAGAGAAACTTGTTTTGTCTTTAGAAAGACATATTAGAGAAACAAAATGATCGTAAGAATTAATGAAAAAATATTTCTTCATTTGTTAAGTTTTTTTTTTCTTTGCGGCTATGTGTTTTATCCGATATTTTCTTTTGTTTGTTTATTTTTTAATTCGACCTTTTTGCTTGGGGAAGCGTTACCGATGATTTAATGACAGGGAAGTATGGCCGTGGATACATGTTGTCATGATACAGATTTTAGTCTGTACTGGATGCTATTGAAATTCAATGATTAGATGCACAATAGCGATTTGTAACAGATTGTATTGATAGTGTTGTAAGAATGTTTTTTACTTTTTGTATGATACGAAAAGCTGCAATGTTTACCAGGATGTTTAGGCCGGTATGCTCGCTATCAGTATATATGAACTATAGGCGTGAAGTAGGTTTCAGTTTGTGTTTTAGGATTTGTTCAAGATGTAGTAGGTCTATGATGTAAATTCAGTGATTTATCAATAAAACGAGTAATCTTTGATTATGATTCTATCGTATTTTATTTTTCCTACTTTTCCTGTCTTACCTCATGAGGTATTCGTCTAAACTTTGTTACCGTTTACCTGTCCGCGGACAGACATATTGATTGTCAAAACCACATTCCTAGCTATAGATGGATGGGATGTGGCATTTTCAGGCAATGTGATATTAACAAAGGCGGCACCTTAATTAAATTGCATTTCTATCACTTCAAAGCATGACAGACAGACAAGTTAAAAATTATGTTTCAATAAAACACAGACACCCAATTTCCCCTCCTTTGTGTTGTAATAATTTGTTCTAAAATAGATATCTTTGCACAAGAAAATGTGACGTTGTAGGGGAAGCAACTCCTCTTAAAATACATAAAGAACAATATCTGTAGGCTTTGTGAAACTGTCATTCATGAAAGAATGATATCCGCCATTATGAGGAGAAATCAAGCCCAGAAAAGGGACTATAGGATCTAACACGAGATTCCTTTTCTTGTGATTGACTAAACTCATAAATATTCGCTCAAATACCAAATAGACTCGATTCCTTCGTGTCATTCTCCTGTCAGTCGTCTAACAACGTTCGTATATCAAAATATCATGGGTAATATTCTGATTAATAATCCAATGTCTACGTTTTACCATAGGATTATCACATGTTCCAATTGGTCCAGAAACAGTTAAAGCCTCTCATTTCTAACTTCACTATGTTCCGTTTATCATCATTTTAAGGTGTCTGCTGCGTTATAGATATCTTAAAATTAATTGTTATTTAAAAGAGGCGTTTTAAAATTCCATTTACATTCACATTTAATGAAACAACATTGATCTAATTAATTGATGTGGAAAAATAGCAACTTCGAGCTCTTTTCAAACTTTAAAAGCTACAGCATCATCAAATTCTTGATTATCATGAAATTAATTATTTATATGTCAATTTTCTTTTAACATGAAAAAGCATGATGGATGAATCTTAACTTAAGCATCTTCGTTCAGCATCGTTTATTTTCTTGTGTGAATTTGATGTTTACTTATCTTATAGGTTTTGCTATGAGGTTTATACTATTAATGACCTATATCATGACTATGCATATGAATAATAAAAGAATATGTTTATTGGTTTACTTATGAATATTCATAATTTATTGTAAGTGATGTTATTTTGTGTGAAGTCTCTATACTGTTGTAAATATTCCCCTGTTTGTTCTGTCGCATTGTATCTCCGTCCAGTTATGTTGATATGTTGGTCACACAGGGAAAGTCATTTATGTCGGCTGGCTAATTCATTTAGTGATATGGATATTTCTAACTGTCGATAAAGATACAGAAATGAATCAAATGCAGCAACTTTTCATTGTTGATAGCATCCCTCTCTTTGCTTAGCGGACCTCTGAATATGAAGACGATTTTACAATGTTGTAACTAGGTATTTATGTGACCTGATTTTGTTGTTTAATCTTATATTTTTAAACATCTCATTTTTCTTGTTTATATTTTATAACTTGACATTTTGTTAAATATTTGGGTAAATTTGTTTTATGCGATTCAAATCTAAATAATTAGAGATGTACATTTTCAAAAACATAAATGTATTATCTAATTGCACACAGTGATAAAGGTTAACATTTTTGTCAGCGCTATCAGCTATTCGAATAGTTGGAAATGAAAATTCATCAATTATGAAATTATAAAAGCTCTCATGAGATGTCGATACACTGATAATTATTAATTATTCGAGAGAAAAAAACCAGTACATTTGTAACTGATTAGTGATATATCGGATAACATCTTATATTGATTTGTAATGAACAGCGTGATTATATCCTCTACTTGTATCATTCATGACAAGACAAAATATTCAGAAATGAGACTGTGGGATCAAATTAACAACCATTAACATATATAGAACTATTCCGTTTCAGGAGAGACAACCCTTGTTTACATGTACACGCGATAGCAACATTCTTCTGCCATTTTTTAATGTGTTCATTTTTAATTGTCTGATCACATTTGTGTATTTTCATAAAAAGTATGTTTAAATCAGATATCATTTTAATGTTTTCTCATCTGAATTAGTCAACAATTTTACTTTCAATATCACTTTTACACACACTGAGCAGAATTGCTTGCCGTGTTTGTTTCTCTCAGTATATGATTAACTCGCATAACAAAAGTTATGTTAAACTCTTTGTTGACGAAACAATCTTAACATCATACATCGTTATATTACCAGGGAAAAGGGACTAGAAACAAACAAGTTCAACGATGTTCCTTCTAAAACCTTTAACGTTAGGATACTGCTCTGTAAGTCTGACGAAGTATTTCTTTTGCACGCGACAGAAGATTAATAAACTTGGAATCTGTCTATTCCCTGTATTGTTAAAGAGTTTCCACCATCTTATCTCAACAGATTTACAATTTAATACCGCTGAAGCTTGACACGAACATATTCATATACTGGAAGTTACAACTGGTGTTACTTCAAGTAAGAATTCGTTATAGCAGACTAAATCGTCACCTAAATAGTTAAAACATGCTGAATAGCAGACTAAATCGTCACCTAAATAGTTAAAACATGCTGAATAGCAGACTAAATCGTCACCTAAATAGTTAAAACATGCTGAATAGCATAAATCGTCACCTAAATAGTTAAAACATGCTGAATAGCAGACTAAATCGTCACCTAAATAGTTAAAACATGCTGAATAGCAGACTAAATCGTCACCTAAATAGTTAAAACATGCTGAATAGCAGACTAAATCGTCACCTAAATAGTTAAAACATGCTGAATAGCAGACTAAATCGTCACCTAAATAGTTAAAACATGCTGAATAGCAGACTAAATCGTCACCTAAATAGTTAAAACATGCTGAATAGCAGACTAAATCGTCACCTAAATAGTTCAAACATGCTGAATAGAAATCAAAGCTGAATCTGGAAAATCACCAATCGACTTTCCACTGAATTGATAAATCAAATGTCTAACTTAGATAACAAAAAATAGTCACGACAAGAAGGACAAATATCACAACTAAAAGGTGTAAGTATTATAGGAAGCAGTCTTCGATAATTGTAAGTAATTATAAGAGTAAATAATAAACAAACGAACCCTGAATAAAACTGCAACGAGATCCCATGGGGCAGCTATGTCGCCAAGATTCTTCTGTAAACCTTTACTATGTAAACTACAAACAAGCGAAATCATCACAGTGTGCCGGTATAACGCTCGTGTTATCAATTTGTAATTTTAGCAATTCATGATAAAGTACTACAGCACCAGAACAGGAAAAATCACATCAAGTCTAAATGGGACCGGCTTTTTCAGAAAGTAAACTGCATTGAAAGTGTAAATGTTATCTTATCAAGTCGAAAGAGTCTGCTTGGACAAAGAAATGGTAAAACTTCAACATCAATGGTCTAACTACTTACCGATAACATATAGTCTAGCGGACGGGACTTTAAACGGTGGTCCGTGTCAAGACTGTCCATCCTTGCCCGATAAAGACCCATTTGTGATCTTTTTTATTTATGAGGAGAAGGTGTGATAACGCTCGTCTATAGATACGGATAAGAATATATAGTAAAGAGAACCTTTATTATGGAATAGCATGGGCTATATCAAATTTAATAATATATAAGAACATTCCACGGCCCCACACAGTCTCTTAGCATGGCTCTTTCACTCCGCCTCAAGACGATGCGATCAAACACACACACGCTTTGGACAGAATCAGGATTTGGAACCGTCTTCCGAATGAAGATCGTACCGACACATCGTCAGAACATTTTCGAGTCAGAGAAGGCCTAGCGTTAGGAAGAGTCACGGAGCCATATTTGTGTGACTTACCAGCCCCTTAAGTTAAATATCACTTCGGAACGATCAGAACACTGCCTCGCAAGCCCGATTCTTTAGAAGAATGTAAATGATTCTGTTGGCGAGTTGAACATCGGTTCTTTAGTAAAATGTGACGTAGATGTAGAACAAATCTATCCCCGTCAATATTTCTGTAAAAATTTAAGAAAAACAAAAACGAATCGATCACTATTTCAAGAAAATTAAAAGCCAGAAAAAAGTGATGAAATTATTCGATATAAAAAATTTAATATGTTTATGTAATGGAATGTACAAAACTCACGCATGTTACTGATAGTAGATCCTTTAAATACAAATTCACAATATGATAAACTAGACTTCGATAATGAATATAACTGCATCATATCACTTTGCAGTGAAAAACCAATTTTGTAAACAAATAGGAGACTGAGAAGAATCAAACTTTAAGAGCGACTTTATCATATATAATAGAGTGGGTGTGGTACATATATGTTGGTCATCAGAAAAGTGTCTAGCTGGATATTTATCAAAAATACAGGAGGATACATATATGATGGTCATCGAAAAAGTGTACGGTGTATATTTATCAAATCTATACACATGTAGATGGGATACATAAATAATGGCCACAAGAAAAGTATCTGGGGAGGTTTACCATATATACATATATATTCAAAGTAACTGTATCTGGGGAGGTTTATCATATATACATATATATTCAAAGTAACTGTATCTGGGGAAGTTTAACATATATACATATATATTCAAAGTAACTGTATCTGGGGAAGTTTAACATATATATTCAAAGTAACTGTATCTGGGGAGGTTTATCATATATACATATATATTCAAAGTAACTGTATCTGGGGAAGTTTAACATATATACATATATATTCAAAGTAACTGTATCTGGGGAAGTTTAACATATATACATATATATTCAAAGTAACTGTTTTTAAAATGGAGTTGCTTGAACAATGAATAAATGCCTAAAAATTAGAATTACAAAATCGTAGCGGTATACGAATTCTGGTATATCTATGGAAATAGCTAGTAACACTATAAAAAATACACATATTCAAAAACATCAATATATACAAAGAAACATCTTTATAAACAATAATTCATTGCGAACTACGCAACGTGGTAAATGCACGAGAATACGCTAATTACCGTGAAAACCTCAATCAATCAATAATTCTAACAAAATCCATTGAGAAAAGCTGAATAAATGCCTTAAAATTGGATCTAAGAAATTTGCGCGAATTTCGTATCATGGTTAATGCACGAAAACTACGCTAAAATGCTAAAAGTGCGCAATGTGGTCAATGCACTAAAGTTATATAAAAGTACTAAGAATGTCGTTAAACCCTATATCAATTAATAAATCCCTGGTCCCTGGTGTTTGGTGTAAGATACGACCTTGGTGTTTAGTATAAGATATGGCTCTGATACATGTACGTCCCTGATGTTAGGTATGTGATGAATCCCTGGTGTTGGGCACGATATATGTCAATGGTTTGGGTATGAGATTGACCCCTTGTGTGGGACACGAGAAACGTGTTTTGTAAGAGGTACGTCCCTGGTGTGGTATATGAGGTTTGGTATGATATTTCCTTGGTGTTGGGTATAAGATACATGCAAATATTAGCAGAGCACTTTTCTGTTAAGTTTTGAAAATAGAAGTTTTACGCCAAAACATTCAGCTTCATGAGTATTCTATGTGAAAGGAAAATGAAAAAAAAAAAACAAAAAAACTTCGTTTCAAATACCAATAGCAACATGTACTTAGTCTTCTGTAAAAGGATTATCTATGTTTTTTAGAACACAGTGGATTATTCATTTGTGCTACCACATCTGAACCATCGAGATCGTTGCTGTTAACCCTTCCCAAACTCTTGGAATATTGTACAAAATCTTTCCTATCTATATTTGACTGCGGTAAGTTACTTCGCCCATTTGAAAAAAACCCAACTAGATTCTAGATTTTAGTACTAAGATTTTTTACTTATGAGAAAAGTGTGATTTTCAACAGACTTACATTTATTATGTTCACGCACAGCTTTTTTTCGTAATAGAAGTATTTCCGTTAACACTGTTACTAAAACCACGGTTTATCGTCAGATTATTATTTGCTTCTTTAGCAGCCTTTACGTCACAACATGGTCAGACTACTTCATTGACAATGCCACAGAAAATATCGATACATTTAGCAGCATCTTATTAAGTGTTGAAAGGCAAGTCACAAGCATCACTAAGGTCCCCCACTCTATCAATGAGGCCGTTTGATAAAACACCATTATGAGTTTTGTGAAAACTTTATCTGTACATGATTTATCAAGTCAATTAACATTAAAACTTACTACAATCAAGGTTAAAAGCTAGTGGTGATCAAATAAGTGTTAAACTCGCCCGAGGTAAACGTTCATACACGTGACAAATATTCATGGTCTACGAGTAAATCACCAATAAGACTTGCACCATTGCTTCTGTGAAATGTAAAATTTTCTTCTCTATCATTCATCTTGATGACGTCCATTAACTATAGGTATACTGGTAGATTTGTACAATGTTTCTAATCTCCTTCCGTGAACATTCCTACGTTTTCGACTGTATTGTCAATATTGTAATAAAAAATATTTATATCATTTGATATCATATTAATGAGGTCTTACTTTGTCCCCATACCAGGTCTCATGTGACAATTGCATTTCGGTTTGTTTTATAACGAATAATAGAATCTTCAAGACTTTGAAAAAGATCAACATTGAGATTATGATAAAATATACTATTTTCTGGAGGAAAATAACAAAAATATAGAATCAAAAATTCAAATGTAGGATGAAGTTTTAGCCAGAATATACAGTCGTTAATGTTTCAACATTTTGGATATTTGTGCTTAATTTCCTTTTGATAAATTAAAAAATATATATGTTTGATTTCAATTTCCTTATTGTAAATTTTCCATTTCTAGATAACAACATTCCTAATTCCCAAACCTGCAAGTCGAAGTTGATTCAATATCTTTGGTTTCAAATATCACGACTTTTTTGCACAAGATGTTGACAACTGACAGATAAATTTTGAAACACAGGATTTTGATTGATGCCGGTTCATTGTTGTTTACCTGTTTCTCATTCGGGAATATGACATTACTGGCAATTATCAAAATGTTGTTGTTGAAGTTTAGGAGGCTTAAGCTTCTGAGGCATCAGAACTTCCTCTCCTTGTACTTTTCAGGTGGTCTCTGTAAATATTTCTTTCGTTCATATTTTCCCTTGGATTTTGATTTTGAATTAAGATTTTGTTGACATTAAGTATTTTCTTGGTGAAGTAATTGTATGGATATTTGTACATTGTGTTCTTGTACTAGCAGATAAATGCTGCCTCAAAGTTTATGTATCAGGTAAACAGCAAAGTACCAATGATACATGTTGAAGATGCCCTCAGCCGGTCTAAGAAATAGTGATAATGCCAAAGCCCATGGCGGCCATCCTGAATATTTGATGATGCTAAAAATAAATAACAAAGTCCACACTGAACCTTTGGGTAAGCAAAACAGTGGTTTTTAAACAGCTCAGCTTCTCATGTTGGTTAACTAATATATACAGGGAACTATCACCTCTTGGTCAATAGGGCGGAAATAAATGTTGGGCTGAAGTTGTTACAGCTGAACTTCATATTTAATGTATTCTGTTGCAAATTTAGAACTGAACTGAAAACACAAAAATAAACAGCTTGATGGATGATAAAATCATATACCCTCATGAATGGAAAGGTCTTAAAGTCAAACTCTTTTGTCCCTGTACAAATAGCATTTCTCATTTTCTCCTCTTTTACTATACATTCTTTCCAATCGTTTCTGTATGTGAGTTCACTTAGGTGACTGTTGCGGCCCCTGGGCCTCATACCTAAATCTTTAATGAATACCAGGACAGCGACATTTTAGATACAGTAATATATAAATACTTATAAAAATAATACATCTGTCGTTGGTGTGCACTGATCCAATTATTTCATTTTCTAAAATCTTAAAAGTTCTAGAAATGTCACAAACAAATGCTATTAGCGTGGGGATTTATCTATATGTCTCTGTTATAAAGAAAAGTCCATGGAAAGTTCAGTGATTAGATCTAATCAAGACCTTGGAGTTACTGGAACCAACTATAATAGTCTTCAAAACACATCATATGCCTTTCTACAAATATCCAAGCTAAATTGCATAGGTTTCCGTAATACTTTAGTAACCATCAGGTCCCATGGTCTAGTTACTATTTACTTGGTAACATTTACCTAGGGTTGGTTTCTTATATTTGGGCAGTAAGAATATTTTCGAAATTTGATTTTTTTTGGCCATT
Source organism: Ylistrum balloti (assembly GCF_031769215.1). Classification (NCBI taxonomy): domain Eukaryota; kingdom Metazoa; phylum Mollusca; class Bivalvia; order Pectinida; family Pectinidae; genus Ylistrum; species Ylistrum balloti. The sequence goes on from NW_026781993.1 coordinate 1,519,170, forward strand.
TTTATTTAAGGTCTACTCAAGTATATTCATAGTTGTCTTTCAATGGCATTCATATCCTTAGACCTGTAGCTTTTTAGGAAGTCACAACATAAATCAAATACGAATTAGCTATGTTCCAAAATATGGACAAATAAGAAATAGGAAGTTCATTTCTGTAGAAACATGGTAAAACTCTACACTATCTACAGTGGACCTAACATGGCCTATTAATAAAGTCCTGGACATTAACGAGGTTAGATCTAAAATTGGTAAAAATGACACCTGTATGATATATACACCATACCTCTAATAACTTAATATTCACCAACAGAAAGTTACAAATAATTAGGTCCATGTGTTTAGGACCCATAACCCCATCCACTAAGGGACCTCATTTAAGTTTGGATCCTTCTGGCCCAGCTTGACAATAAATAATCAGCAATGTATAGAGTAGATGCACTGCTGAAGAGGCATAAGAGACACCAAATAGATATAGGTTAGGTCAGGTCAGATGACTATGCAGTAGATACATATGATAGATTGGATGTTCAGTACATGACACTTTTCAAAAGCTATCAACAAAAAAAGAAATCCAACTACTGTCATATTTTATTTTCATCTTTTTTTTATTTGTATATTATTTTTAAACAATTTTAACATCCTTTACAACAATATGGAAAGCACATTATGCCTTCATCTTCAATAAATCATGATCACATATTATACCATCTTTTATTGCTGGTTCCTATCTTGATAAAGAACTAAATGATGTCGGACTCTATATCAAAAAGAATTATTTACAGCTACCAGGGAAATCAGTTGAAGTTCATAATCAATTATCAGTTAAAATCAGGCAGACTTTTTAATGTAATTAATCAATTACATAATTGGCTGTGTGTTCAGTATTTATAGAAACTGATTATATTCTTCATTGATGAATATTTTGTTTTAGTGACTTAAATTTAAAATATCTCACCACACATGAATTTTGGTTTTGTTTAAACACAAGAAAGTATGAAGGTACCAATAAGCAATATTGAACAAGAGGCCTAGCTGCCTTGACAGTCTTCTGAAAATAGAAATATTGAATTTAAAGATAAGGAGCTTTCGAATGTCATGAAAAAGAAATTAAGATATTGACGATAGTGAGCCGGTGCACACCATCAAAGCTGCTGTCCTACACTTATAATTCTTCCAAAGTTATTTCCAATGGTTCTGAACATACTTAAAAATGCAATTTTTCTATGCAAATTATAGTTAAATTAAACTTCATTCTATACTAATAATTCTTACAAAGATATTTCTAATGGGGAATAAACAACATTCTGCTCAAAAATACTATTTTGCTATGAAAATTACAGTAAAGTTAACCTCCTTCCCAGGAAGAAATGGGAGACCCGTTTTGGTAAAGCATCTTCAGACGCTTCCATCCATGAAGAGCATTTGATTCTACCATACCTGGGTGTTGAGGAGAAGATTTTTAAAATTTAGGTTATTTTGACCCTTTTGGCCCAACCCTCAGTCCCCTGTGGAATGGGGACAATATTATTCATTTGTTTTGTTCATCTTGGGCCAGGAAAGCTTTCTGCAAAATTTCATTGAAATTGGTCAAGGGTTTTTGAGAAGAAAACAAAAATGTTGGACGTTCACATATGCATGATGCCAGACAAAGCTGATCACAATAGACCACCATGACTTAAAGGTCAAGATCAAATACCACATCAGATGAAATTTTCACATTTAAACAAGTGGTAATTTCTAATCATTGTTCTATCAATATTAAGAAATATCTGAAATTATGTAAATTCCTTATTGGTTTAAATTAACAGAAAAAAAGTACTTAAGGCCTGTATACAATACAAAAGTGGTTTTCTTCCTAAACACTTTCCAAATGCTTGTTCATTTTGTACCCTGTACATAACACATACTGGTATAATAGCCCGTATACAAGCATACATGCACCCACACACATTCCCTCGCAGACAACCAAAGAGCACCCTATCATTGCTATCATTAATTAATGGCAAATTTTCTTAATCATTGATATCATTCATCTCCAACTGTTTTACTCTGAATCACACATGACTGGAATTCAGTTTTCTTGTCTGTTTTGAAATTTGACATAGTTGAAACCAGAGGTCCTTGATCTGTTTCAAAAGTTGATTTTGTTGGGGCCAGAACTTGGTTTTCTAGCCTCTTTTTAAAGTCGACCTTGGGATGGCTGGAACTCTGTTTTCTAGTCTGTTTTGTAAGTTGATGTCGGAGTTCCTTCTGTAAATGCCTTATACACAAAAAGTCCCAATATTATGTGTACTACTGTTATAGCGACAAAAGCTGCATAGAAGTAACTGTTCTGACTCGTCATCCCAAAATATCCTATAAAAAAAAAGTTATTATTATTGCAAAAACATCTAGTGCATAATGTGTGTTGCAACTCTTATCATAATAACAATACTCTTAATATAACAATACTCATGTAATAATTTTTATTTTTATTACAAGAGGCCTAGCAGCCTTGACGGTCACCTGAGATAGGCAATATTTGATATAAAGGTTACAGGGTAAGAAGCTTTCAAGTGTCACAAATTTATATACTAAATTTCATTATCCTTGCTAAAGATATGTTGCAGACATGAAAGGATGGACGGACGTAAAGATGGATGGACAGACAAGGCAGCGAATATAAGCTCCTCAAAAATATTTTGGGTGCAAGTTCAGATAAAAAAGATAAAAACAACAAGGAAGTTAGCTAATATTTTCAGGCCTAGTGGCAATCTTCATGCCATTGTATTATTTAGTGACATGATGCCTTATAGGTAGTAACATTCATTTAACAATTGCCTGAAGATGGCCACTTCACCTGAAAACATTAGCAAACTATTATGTTGATATTTTTCTTTTTAATAATCTAACCGATGCACAATGTATTTACTTCATTATGTCATACCCCTTATGTTACCATCAATTACATCATACCCCTAATGTTACCATTAATTACATCATACCCCTACTGTTACCATTAATTACATCATACCCCTAATGTTACTATCAATTACATCATACCCGTAATGTTACCATTAACTATGTCATACCCCTTATGTTACTATCAATTACATCATACCCGTAATGTTACCATTAACTATGTCATACCCCTTATGTTACTATCAATTACATCATACCCCTAATGTTACCATTAACTATGTCATACCCCTTATGTTACTATCAATTACATCATACCCGTAATGTTACCATCAAAACATCATACTCCTAATGTTGACATTAGTTACATCATACCCCTAATGTTACCATTAATTACATCATACCCCTAATGTTACCACTACATCATACCCTAATGTTACCATTATGTCATACCCCTTATGTTACTATCAATTACATCATACCCCTAATGTTACCATTAACTATGTCATACCCCTTATGTTACTATCAATTACATCATACCCGTAATGTTACCATCAAAACATCATACTCCTAATGTTGACATTAGTTACATCATACCCCTAATGTTACCATTAATTACATCATACCCCTAATGTTACCACTACATCATACCCTAATGTTACCATTATGTCATACCCCTGATGTTACCATTAATTACATCATACCCCTTATGTTACCACTACATCATACCCTAATGTTAACATTATGTCATACCCCTTATGTTACCATTAATTACATCATACCCCTGATGTTACCATTAATTACATCATACCCTAATGTTACCATTAACTATGTCATACCCCTAATGTTACCATTAATTACATCATACCCCTGATGTTACCATTAATTACATCATACCCCTGATGTTACCATTAATTACATCATACCCCTAATGTAACCATTAATTACATCATACCCTAATGTTACCATTAACTATGTCATACCCCTTATGTTACCATTAATTACATCATACCCTTGATGTTACCATTAATTACATCATACCCTAATGTTACCATTAACTATGTCATACCCCTAATGTTACCATTAATTACATCATACCCTAATGTTACCATTAACTATGTCATACCCCTGATGTTACCATTAATTACATCATACCCTAATGTTACCATTAACTATGTCATACCCCTGATGTTACCATTAATTACATCATACCCTAATGTTACCATTAACTATGTCATACCCCTAATGTTACCATTAATTACATCATACCCTAATGTCACCATTAATTATGTCAAACCCCTTATGTTACCATTAATTATGTCATACCCCTGATGTTACCATTAATTACATCATACCCCTTATGTTACCATTAATTATGTTATGCCCCTTGCAACATTCTTCATCAACAAAGATGGCACCCAAGGATAGAACGATTTACATCAACATATCCATTCTAATGGTATTCTCTCTCATGCACCACTGTCATATGTAGTTCAAAGAATCAAATCTTGTATTCCATTTGTCATATGACTAACATTTGGGATACTAAAATAACATTTTTTTGAGTCAACATGTGTTTGTTATATCTCCAGTTCAAACACTTTTATGATGAATCACATTCATGGATGATTGTTACATCATCACCAATTGATAAATATATTCTGATAAATATATAAACTATTCCCTATCAATCCCTAACAGTTCTGAAGTACATTAACCAGTGAAGTTTATGTCTGTACAAATTATGATTACTATTTCACCACACTCTCACCACACATGGCCAAGTAAGAAGAGTATAGTTACACAGTATTATGTCTATCAAAATAACCTTCACGGGTAAGTGTTAACACAATATATCACATAAGTAGCTCACATATTGAACATACAATAAAAGTATAGGGGTATCTGTCTATAGTGCTGATTTAACAGTGTTCAAATTGTGATGTCACAAATGTTGGCAACCAATTTTGAGGTGATTGTCACTCAGTTAATGGTATGTTTTCAGATAAATTACAAAATCTGAAAAATGGAGCTAACTACAATGTCCACACTTTCTTGACCTTTTATTGTGTAATATGAAGAAGCTAGATCTATCAAAAATTAGGGTGCACTTTAAATCATACTGAATAATTAGTATACAATTAACAAGTCAAGAATTCAGGAGTTGGTGGATCATATAATATAACTTATATAGTGCATTATTGTGTGGCTGATCTGGTGTTGTAGCTTGTCACAGTTTTGAGATTTAGCCAAATATCTAAAATATTGCTTCATTGCATTATTGCAACAACCCAACAAGGTAAAATCATGAGTTTGCAGAATGATTTGTCATGGTAAAACTTCCTGTTTTCCCTCTGTTGTTTTGTTGCTTTGTCCTTTATTTGTTAAAGTCTTAGTTTATATGAGCACATCCTCAGTATGTTTTACAGAGTGATGTAGGAATGGATGGGAGACAAACCAGCCCACCATCTGATGAAGGTGAACTGAAGATGCTGAAATGTGTGGACTCGACCAGTGGAAGACTGATTCTTACCTTCAAAGAAAAAACTTTTAGTGAAGAAGTAAGAGAATACTGGGAGGAACAGCATTGCCATGCTAAATAAAATCATTGTCTTCATCACACTCTGATTCTGTTCTTCTGTTTGACCCATCATTCTAGAAAATAACAAAAATACAGAACATTACCAATGATAACTTTAGTTCAGATTAACATCATAATACAGTACATTACTTTGGAAGCGGAGAACTAGCCTTGATGCAAACCAACACTCAAACATTACTTTTGGTCTCCGCATTCAGCATACAGTCTGATCAAGGTATCTGTATGGTTAACTTGTAATTTGTAGTCATTCTTACGATTCCTTATAACCTTTGTTCTAATGGATCCTTTCATGAATATGTATCAGTAGCCCAGATAATGACAAATGATTGGGAAAAACATTTGTGGCAATATAAGTATTTAATTTGATGTTGCTCTGTGGGTTATTTTTCGTTTAGGGTAATCTGTTGTTCATATTGTTGTATAATTGTTCAACTGCACTTCCCAGTAGTCAAGGAATCCAATCAATTCTATAGCAACTACTACACTAAACTGAAATCTCCACTTTGCATGAACAATGAGCAATTTCAACATCTCCCTTTCTTCAATCAATATTCTTAAATCATAGTCCGTTAGAATTTATCTGGAACATTCTGATGACTGAATGAGTATACTGTCATTTTCATCAGTCAAAGACCAATTTATGGAAGCATATTTGCACTGACAGAGCATAGGGGCTTGTTTAGGTGAGTTATGATCATCAGTTAAAAATTGATTATGATTGGGAAGTCACAATATACAAATTTGCAAGGTAATTGTATTCTGACTCCCATAATCATAAACATTTAATGCCTAATTATAAAACGTACCTCATCTAAACACCAGACGGCAATTAACTGATGGAATATCTTATAGTGTTTCATCAGTCCAACATCAAGAGCTAGCCATTTAGGACTATAAGATGTATTGATTTACATTAATTGTTAGGAGTGCAGCAAAAACCTGCAAATGGTACATTAAATAGTGTTGCCTCCCTTCCCATATGTGTGTTATCAATGACCATTGTGTGATCTTTAAACCAGAAACATAACTCCAGTGGAGAAATGGTAAGAAATCGAACATCTTTGTGGCCAAGATTTGAGTGTGCTTGGGTCTCTTAATTGAACATACCACAAGATACAATTTCATTCACTGATAAAAGATACAGTCAAAATTACTTATCTCGAAATTCAAGGGACCATGGAAAATATTTTGACTTATTCGAATTTCGACTCAAAAAAGTGTATAAATAAGGCTGATATCAGTTTCCTATAATGGCAACAAATAAATCTATTTCTACTTTCTCCTTTTATTGTTTATTCATCCAAACAATAAAACATATAATTAACAACTTCAATCAAATAATTTGTACTCATGTCAGGGTTTTCCATAATTTTGTTAGTAGTAGGCTGTGTAGTGAAAGTAGGAGGCTGGCCTGCTGTGTATGTGTAGTCGTGTACGGAAAATTATTACGGAACTGGATTGGTGTAGGCGGCTAAATGATCAAAGTAGCCGGTCAAATTGGCCGGCGACCGGCTTTTATGGAAAACCCTACATGTTGTTCTGTCCTGCGCACGTTCTTACAAATGTTGTGACATGCAACTTGTATCAAGGCGAGTCAATAATGTTGTTTACATACTTTTCTTCCCCATGAAAATTTCAAAAAGTTAGCAGGTATGTGAACTAGTTTGTAACACAATAAATACAATATTCAAGGAAGAAAAGTTTAAATTATATGATTATTGTTGCCAAATATCAATTTGCCATGTTTGATTTTTGACCCGCCATGAAATACATAAGCTAAAATACTACACTCACTCCAAATGGCTTTGCCACTATTCATATTAACAGAACTACATGGACATGATAACACATTAATGCAGTCTATACAACAGCATAAAAATCAGCAAGTTCTTAAATCAACTTTAGATTTTTATCAATGCTGCATTACTCCTACTTTTTACTTGTATATACATAATATATACATACTCAAGTAAACAAGGCAGGGCTCTCGATCTGCCAGATTTGGGGCTGATATTCGGCCCCATTCCCAATGCAAAATAATATCTGTTTTTCCCAATTTAGACCCCAAGTTTTCCCAATTCCAAGGAAAACACCATCATTTTTCCCAACTCTAAGGGCCTCGGGCTCCAGTCCCAAAATAGGATGTAAGAGCCCTGCAAGGCAAACCAGATTGTTGGATTGACGAGTAGTACTTTCATCTACCTTGACAACAGAACATTCTGCCTACTTTTCAAAGTATTAGTTTGATCCTACTTAGAATATAGGAGTTCTGTACAGGCACCTTACTAGAAAAAGGATATTGAAATGACTGAGAATGTCCAGAGGAGAGCTACACGGATGCTACCCCAGATGAGAAACATGGATTATAAACAATGCTTGAAGCTCCTTAATTTGCCGTCACTGAAATTCAGAAGAATGTGTGGGGATATGAAAGAAGCTTTCAAGATCATGAAAGGAATATATGACCATAAAGTATCATCTCCTTTGGTTAAACAGAACATGGCCAGCAATACCAGGGGAAACTCACTGAAATTGATAAAACAACATTGCAGCATAGACATAAGGAAGTATAACTTCTACAGAATAGTAGACACATGGAACAGTCTTCTTGAAATCGTGATCAAGGCAGATACAACAAACCAATTCAAAAATAGGCTAGACAAGCAGTGGGTAAATCACCCACTTAGGATAGACTATGCTGTGAATTATGAACCAGTCACAGGAGGCAGAACTAACCATTTACAGCTAAATGATATTTCTGAGCTGCCTAAAGAGGACCAGTAGGTCCTGTGAGCAGAGATAACATAAGGCAAAATAACGTATAACACTGCATTTATGTATTGTTTCAGACTTTCCCTGTTAAATAAAGCCAGAGACGTATATATCACATATAGATACGTGATATATACGTCTCTGATAAAGCTACGCTCTTTTCAGATTTTTGTCTTTTTCATATTAAAAGTGCTGTTAAATCTTATGTATGGATTCAGTACAATATTGAGGAAGGTAAAGGTAGTCAGAGATTCTTGTTAAGATCTTTGGTAATCCATTCGCCTTCTCGCCGACGTTTGATATGATGACTAGCAAAATTATGTCAGCTATATAATTGTTGCCAGAACACTGACGTTTGTCGGCGAGACGATGCCCGCACACCGGAGGAATCTCGGAGACGAAAAACCGTCAACCAACCAACCACCCAACCAACCATTTCTGCTCGATCAATAATTTCATGCACAATATGAACAGTAACAGATTTGTTATTATACTGATTGTTTCACACGGGGAATAAGTAGCCTTCATAAACTTATAAATAGTGTTTCCTAATAATTCAAATAAATCCAACACCTGCTTCTCAGATCGTCTGCCATTTTGACGTTTGGTAGGAGTGCAGTCCAACAATTGGCGAATGTTGATTAGTCAAATAAAATAGATGAAATAATTATTTTTAATTTTCGTCAATAAAACAACCTGTTTCCTTCATGTAATAATGACTTCAAACATTGGGGTTTATATTTTAAAGAATTAGGCCTAAATATCATCTTTTTCATGACTCGATCCTATATTTACTAGGACTAGTTCCGGATGAACTCTGAACTGTCACTTCCGTGTTATGAGGGGAGGCACATGACAGACGAATTATTGTTTTAGTGTTTGTTTCTCGCTATTACACATAAAAGAAATGACGATAATGTGGATGGAGTGCACATAATTGAACATATTCTGTGGATGGATAGAGATATGTGGAAAAAACTTTGAAAATCTCTACTAATAACTTGATGATTAGCTGACCATGTCCATCATCCAAGTGAAGGGAAGCGGGGGCAGTGTAGCTGCAGACCGATCGCCGTTTTATGGTGGACGAGTGCCCCCCGAAATCAAAGCCATCAGCAAACCTTTGGCAAAAATTGAAAAGCAAACGTTTAGAAAATTATTGCAAAGTAAGATGAAAATGATTAAAACGACTGTAAATATATGTTGACATGTAACGGGTACGGCAACTCCACTGTCCGAAATTGAACTGAAAGTGTGTCGAAATATGTCTTTATTACCAATAATTCATGCCCTATAAGTGGTGCACCCTTACTTTAGTATAAAACTCCAGTATAAATGTAAGGTTCCAGCATTATTTATAATCCACATGTGAAAATTGATTTATAATGAAACTGGGAAGGCTCTTGCAAAATAGGGAGGGTTGACAGGTAATCAAAGTCGTATATGTTATATGCGTCTCTGGTTACAGTATACAAAAATAGGGATCTATGTCAATCAATCTATTTGCAAAAATAGGGAAGGTAGTTAAACAGGTATGTGTGTTATAGGATACAGCATGTATGCCAAAATAGGGTAGACTGGTATGTGTATAACAATATGGAGTGTTTAGTAGTGTGTATCAGGGACGTATAATACAATGTATTATACGTATGTATGTTCCAGTTTACACAAAAATAAGAAGGGTTCACTTCATTTATGTTTTGAAAGGAGGAGGTCAGTGTGTACACAGTTTTAACTATGGTTTCTGTTACTCAGGTGGGAAAGCATGCTTGTTTGGCTCGGTTGCATCCTCGATACTCCATGGGTTATGATCACTTTTGCTCTCTAGACCCCTGGATTTATTTATTTTATTCTAACAGGTTTTACGTCCACTATTACAACCTTTCTATTCACCCTTGTAACATGTCATGGAAAATTTGAAGGCACAAGTGAAGAAATCTGATTGGTTCCAGGAGAAAAAAACTGGCTGATGCGCTTCTTTTGAAGATAACAAATGAGCAATGCCCAACTTCAAAGCCATTATAATATACCATTGTGTGACTTCAAGATTCCTTTGATGTACACTAGTTTTCTAGCCTTGTCCACAAGGTGTTGCCCATGGGACCTTCAATTTAGCCAGGACATGTTCCAGGAGTACAGAGAGCAAAAGTGGTCATAACCGCTGGAGTATCAAGGATAGCTTCGTTGATTGTCATGGATTATCATGCCAGAGACCCAAGTTGGATTCCTGTTAGGGCACTCAACAGGAATGTGTTGTTATAAAACTTTGACCCTTAGTCACTTTGTTTTAATTTGACCTCTGTGCACTTTTCTTTTCAGTGATTGTTTCCTCCATGGAAGGAAAAGAAGTTGATGGTAGTCTGCTGAAAGAATTAGAACAAGACATTTTCACCAAGGAAGTGTTGAGTATCGTTTACACTGGTTTATACTCACTACTGAGGCGTGCTATTCGACTGCCTCTCACAACGTTAAAACCAGAGGTAAGGTTTATTGTGTAAAAACCATGATAAAACCAGAGGTTACATTTATTGTGTAATACCTATGTTAAAACCAGATTTAAAGTTTACATTGTGATGCCTATGATAAAATCAGAGGTAAATTTACTTTTAAGATAAAACTAGAGGTTACATTTATTGTGTGACACCTAATGTTAAAACTAGATTTAAAGTGTACCCTGAGAGGTCAGCTATGTTGACCTTGAAAAATAGTTCTGCCCATAAAATACACTATGCAGAAAACGCGAATGCCGTGGAATGTTCCGTTACTGAGAAATTGCGACTTTTCTGAAAAACACACCTTTGGCTGAGAGGCGTTGACCTTGTTTTCGGGCACCCAAACCTGTGACGTCATAAGTTCAACGCTTTTGTTGATGCAGCCACATTGTCTTTACTGTGCTACATGTGATTGTGATCTATTTTGGGATTTTCCGTGGTAATTTCTTTGTTTATTTACGTGAAAGTACTTCACATCTTCGCAATATCTAAGGTAGTGAACAAGGGGTCGGTGAATTAGCGCTCATAACTCATAATCACACCTGTGCCAGGTTAGGTAATTAGCACCTCTGTGGCTGGAAAAAACGATGGTGACACCTGTGAGGCAACACGCCTGTCGGCTAACAACAGACACGTACCAGTGCTAGGGTAAAAACCAGTCAAATAATTGTTTAAACTTCTAAAACATCAAATTTTTATTATTAACACAGCGGAGGGTGTTATAGTTGGTTGTTGACACCCTATCTATATATATCCATAGTGCTACGAAAATTCCCCGGAAAGAAAAATTCCCCTCGGACGAAACTTCTTCGGTAAGAAAATTCCCGACACCTCGTGAATGTATGCATGGTCTTGCACAAACACGATTTCCCGACGTCAGAAATTGTTGATCGAGACTTGAAGATAGTAAAATTAGTCCAAAACCACACCCAATTTTATTTTGTTTCTTTGAAACGACGATTCACTGTTCGACTACTATCGCGACTACTGGTGAGACCCAGTGAAGTACGTGCCAATCTATGTTGCCCAAGCGATCGTCACTTTTCGAAGGGTCATTTTCCTCCTCACTTGATACATCGTCTTGTAATTCCAGTTCAAATCGGTAGGGCTGGATTCCGTCTTCAGACATATCATTCACACCATAATCAGACTCCTCAAAACTCATGCTCAAATCGCTCTCAGTTGCGGTGTCGTTGTCACTGTCAGTCATGTTGACTGCCATTTCTGTTGAACTTATGACGTCACGAGTAGAAGAGCCTCGATTCCGCGGAAATGACGATTCGGCTGATTAGGTCTGGGCGGACAGGTGAAAATTTGAGCTTTAATAACTCGACACTGGGGCGACGGATTTTGACGGGGTTTTCATCATTATTATTTTTACGGCATTCTTAACATTATATTTAAATATAAAATTACTCTCAGGGTACACTTTAAAGTTTAGATGGGGGATTAGCATTATCTCCCTTGATGTAGGATTTACAAATCTCCCTTGGTTGGAAATTTGAACTTTGACCTTGTTTTAAATTAACAAAATCATGAAATTTGAGAGTAAGAATTTGCATGCCTTTGATTTTACAGATGTTCAAGGAGGACATTAAAGAATTAAAGTAAGTATTTCTAATCTGTCTGTTTGTTCATGTAAAGTGATTTGTTAGCTCACCAACCAGGAAGGTGTCAGCTTTAAACTTGAGATACTTTCTAGGAAAACCAGAAGATGCCAGGACATGATTTTTGGGCTGTAGCATGTAGAGAACAAAAGTCACCAAATTTGTTCAGTGAATGATCTTGACCCATCTTTAAGGTCACAGAATCAAATATGATCAGCTATTTAGATAACTTCTCAGTAACCAAGAGGCCATTTATCATGATTTTGGGCCAGTTGTATGCTAGGAGGACAGGCTACCATATTCATGGAAATTAATTACTTTGACCCACTTTCAAGGTTACAGGGGTCAAAAGTGTTAAAAGTCTTTGAAAAAAATGCTTCTCAATTTAACAAGTAGTATGCTTGGTTGAAGGGCTTTTTAGTTTGTTTAAATAAATGACCTTGACCAACTTTCAAGGGAACAGTGGTCAGATGTCTTCAATTTTAAACAGCTGCTCTCTGTAATAACCAGGAGGCTCAATGTACAATGTACTGATATTAGGCCTATAGCATTCTGAATTGAATGTTCCAAATTTGTGCAAATTAATTAAAGGTGTGTGTTAGATGTGTTGAAATGTTCAAACAACGTCTCCATAGCCAATTGACTTTGGATGAAAGGTTATATTATTTTCATCACATGCAATATTCATTTTGTGAAGAAATGATACAATGTTTATTATGATCATAGAAATTAACAAAATGGCTTCTTTATATCATGTCAACTCTGTGTGAGCTGCAGAACAACCGAGTAATCAAATCACATCTTGCTTTTATCACTATGTTTATTCTTGACCCATTAAGTGATGCTTAATTGGTTGTGTTCAATTCCTTTCAGTATACCTGAAGCGTTTCACAGCGATCTCGCAAGTGTGATATTTGGTTCAAGGTAAGTCACTATTTGTATATTACTAAGTGTGTCATATGTATAATGAAAGGTAGTAAATTAATGTAAACAACTGCATCAGTATGATATATGTTTTCTGAATGGTACCATCCTTAAATCATATTTCGATTGTCTGACATTTTGCTAGAATGTGGATCAATTCAAGCAGGTTCTGTAATGTTTGCTTTGAATGCTACCTCACATTGACTTGAAGTATTTTTTTGAAGGGGTCCACAGATTAATGCACATTGTCTGGAGAAGAGACCTCGACTGCCTAAGTTATGCTGTCTGAAATGGAGAGTTGATGTAGCGATATCTACAAGGTAGGTTAATACATCACAGTGCAGAACATCTGACAAGGCTCCAACACACACAAGGCAATATAGCAGGACATACACCAATATTACAGTGCAATTTCTTTGACAAGGCTCCCACACATACACCAAGATTATGGGGCAATTACTTCGACAAGGCTCCCACATAAACACCAATATTACCGGGCCATTTCTCTAACAAGGCTCCCACACATACACCAATATTACAGGGCAATTACCCAGACAAGGCTCCCACACATACACCAATATTACAGGGCAAATACTCTGACCAGGCTATTGCATATACATCATATTACAGGTGAGTTACCTCTCCTTTTTAGCCTACCATCTGATCTAACAATTTTTGTTATCACTACTTCTTGAGAAATAATGATAAGGAAAATAAAATGGCTAACAGGCAGCCTTCTTGGATTTTGACTTTGCAAGATTGTTATTGCTATTTCTCGAGAAGTACTAGATGGATCTTTCTTAAATTTCTTATTTAGATTCCCTTTAGTTACTAGTTGTGCTGGTTAGATTTTTAGTCTGATCAGAAACACAAGTTGGCAGAAAGGTGGCCATCTTAGATTTTGACTTCGAAAGATTGTTATCACTATTTCTTGAGGACTACTCTATAGATCTTTCTCAATTTTCATTTTATCTACTGTGTGACTGTTATATCTACTGTGTAACTGTTATATCTACCATAGCTACTGTTATATCTACTGTGTAACTGTTATATCTACTGTGTGACTGTTATATCTGATGTGTGACTTATATATCTACCATAGTTACTGTTATATCTACTGTGTGACTGTTATATCTACCATAGTTACTGTTATATCTACTGTGTGACTGTCATATCTACCATAGTTACTGTTATATCTACTGTGTAACTGTTATATCTACTGTGTGACTGTTATATCTGCTGTGTGACTGTTATATCTACCATAGTTACTGTTATATCTACTGTGTGACTGTTATATCTACTTTGTGATTGTTATATCTACTGTGTGACTGTTATATCTACTTTGTGACTGTTATATCTACTGTGTGACTGTTATATCTACCAGTTACTGTTATATATACTGTGTAACTGTTATATCTACTGTGTGACTGTTATATCTACTGTGTGACTGTTATATCTACTTTGTGACTGTTATATCCACTGTGTGACTGTTATATCTACTTTGTGACTGTTATATCTACTGTGTGACTGTTATATCTACCAGTTACTGTTATATATACTGTGTAACTGTTATATCTACTGTGTGACTGTTATATCTACTTTGTGACTGTTATATCCACTGTGTGACTGTTATATCTACTTTGTGACTGTTATATCCACTGTGTGACTGTTATATCTACTTTGTGACTGTTATATCTACTGTGTGACTGTTATATCTACTGTGTGACTGTTATATCTACCAAAGTTACTGTTATATCTGCTGCTTGACTTCTGACCAATTTATATCTTCTGTTTATTTTTTCAGTGTTTTAAACAGAGTTTTGGAACCAAGTATTCTTATGGAAATGACCCTTAGTGATGGCAAAATACATACTTTTGAGGTAATTCCATATTTTTTAATATTTAGCATGCCTGTGTTATTTTTACAATGTACAATGTATATGACTTTCACAAACAAAGGTATTTTCATGTGTTGTTAGTAAATAACTTGGGCTAAAAACTAAAATTTTGTACACACATAAACTATAAATTAGCTGAAAACAAGTTCAAGTATACTCATATCTAAAGGATATCCCTTGGAATTAATATGTTGTCTGTGAACTACAGAAGTTAGCCCTGGTGTGCTTTTAGGCTTGTTATAATTTTGGCACGCATGCGTTTTGATGTTGACATATCTCTGCATCTGAAGTGAGGACCATTTTAATTGTTTTTGTTCATTGAATGTCCTGAGATAAATAAAGATTAGCCATTGTTTTGGTATCAATTTAATATGGAACTTTTTCTGAGAAAGTTACATGATATGAAAAGTGAATTAGCCAAAGCTAAAGTAAAATAAAGGTAAAAGTAACAAGTATCGGGCCTTTAAAATTACATATTTTTTGGCTTTAAAAGTAAAGTGTATTGGGGTCTTACAAGTACTATATTAGAGCCTTATGGGTTATGTATATTGTGCTTTACCATTATGTACATTGGGGGTTTAAAAGATGTATATATTGGGGCACAAATTGGGGCTTTCAGGGTAGGGTAAATGGAACATTAAAAGTTATGTACATTGTAGCTTTAAAGGTTTCAAATATATTGGTGCTTTAAAATTGAAAAGGCCATGTTGGGAGTTAAAAATAACAATATATTAGGGCTGTAAAATTAACCCAAATTATTGCTTCAATGTTAGCATAAACAGCACATTAAAAGTTATGCATAATGAGGCTGTTAAAGTTTCAAATATGTTTGGGCTTTAAAGTTAGATATATTGGGATCTTAAAAGTGATGTATCATGGCCTTTGAAAATAACATTGAAAGTGATTAAATTTGTTATAACCTATAAACGACTGCTAACAACTTTTTTAGAAGTTTGGTCTTCATTGGGGATCTTTTCCCTTGGTTTCTAAGTTTGTTTTTTTGAGGCATTAATCTTGGATCTTACTCAAATTCCATATGTATGGTCATCTTGGTCTCTTGAATTTTTTGTCTGATCGAAAGTGAAAATGGCTGACAGGTGACCATTTTGGATTTCGACCTTGAAAGTTTGTTGGCACTATTTCTTGAAAAGTACTCCATGTATATTTCTGATATTTCATTTTATTCCCTTGTTGTTGTGCCATCTTGGATTTGACAGTTAAAGTTGGTTATCAGTATTTTTTAAGAGAAATTTGGAAAGTTCAGAGGAAAGATGAAGAAAGATGAGGAAAGAAGGGTAAACATCAAGCTTTTAAAGAACAAATTATTGTCCAACAATGGTCGGTGCCAAGATCATTTTAATAATTTTCTGTGGCAATTTCTTCTATCAGATTTAGACGTATCTTATAGCACTAATTTTTCTATTGGTGCATTGACTTAATGAGTTTTGGAATAATTGTCTTGTGTTCTTTTTATGCTCCCTAAAACTTTTCGGCGGAGCATATAATCACCGCCTTGTCTCTCCATCCATTCATGTCTGGAGCATAACTTTGTCCACAGTTTAGCAAGGATCGTAAAACTTGTTGTATCAACCCACCAATAACAGAGTTACTGTCCTTTGTTAAAATTTCATGTCCGTAGAATACCGAATTCAGGCCTGCAACATTAATTATAGAATTATTGCTCTTTGAAAAATATAGTGTCCTGTAAGGTCATTTTCAGGGAGCATTTATCAGTTTCACTGATACTCATGTTGTCTAGATCCTCCCCATCAGTTTTCAACCAATTTCTTCCAAAATCCGTATACTTTGCTACTCCATATGGTTGTGCTTTCTCTGACATTTTGATGAGAAATTATAGTTTCATTTGCATGTCTATACTTAAATGAATGTCCATGTAATATGATTGTTAAATAATTTGATAAGCCACTCGGCTAAAGGCTCATGACATTTATCAAATTATTGAATTTATTCCATAGTTCCATTGACAAGTATAGGATTCTATTTACCATATAATTCATATATTTCAACTCCGTATGTTTTTCACTGCCAGGACAATAATGTGTGGTCATCAAGACACAACTTCTTAATGACTTTACAATAGTGTTAGTATGCAGAGTCTAACAATATTTGTGATATGACTGTATAAGACACAGGTCAGTTATGTAATAAAATGTATTGCCCTGTAAGGTTGATTGGGTGTATAATGCCCATAGTATTCTTGTTTGTATTTTACTTGACAACTGTACAGTCATCCTTTCTTTTTTCTTCTTTTAATAGGTTCCTGTTGCCAAATTTCATGAACTGCGATACAATGTAGCTTTTGTTCTGAAAGAAATAGAAGACTTGGAAAAGCGAAGTATTCTCAAAATCAAAGATTAATGCTCTGGACATGAACCTTACACATATTTTAAACAACATGTTCCTGTAATCTTGGAAACTGGAATAGACACTGAAAGTTAGAATTTACAAATCTATATATCAACATTTGTGGATGTCATTAATAAAACTGATTATACTTATTTACAAATTATTGCTGGTGTTGGCACATACACAAGTTATGTAATCTTACAAAATATTGATGACAAGCTGTAGTGATACCTAACAAGAGGTTGATAACCAGCTGTAGTGATACCTCACAAGGGGTTGATGACCAGCTGTAGTGATACCTAACAAGAGGTTGATAACCAGCTGTAGTGATACCTCACAAGGGGTTGATGACCAGCTGTAGTGATACCTCACAAGAGGTTGATGACAAGCTGTAGTGATACCTAACAAGAGGTTTACAACCAGCTGTAGTGATACCTCACAAGGGGTTGATGACCAGCTATAGTGATACCTCACAAGAGGTTGATAACCAGCTGTAGTGATACCTCACAAGGGGTTGATGACCAGCTGTAGTGATACCTCACAACGGGTTGGTGACCAGCAGTAGTGATACCTAATAAGAGGTTGATGACCAGCTGTAGTGATACCTCAACGTATTGTTGAACAGCTGTAGTGATACCTCACAAGGGATTGGTGACCAGTTGTAGTGATATCTCACAAGGGGTTGGTGACCAGCTGTAGTGATACCTCACAAGAGGTTGATGACAAGCTGTAGTGATACCTAACAAGAGGTTTACGACCAGCTGTAGTGATACCTAACAAGAGGTTGATAACCAGCTGTAGTGATACCTCACAAGGGGTTGATGACCAGCTGTAGTGATACCTCACAAGAGGTTGATGACAAGCTGTAGTGATACCTAACAAGAGGTTTACAACCAGCTGTAGTGATACCTCACAAGGGGTTGATGACCAGCTATAGTGATACCTCACAAGAGGTTGATAACCAGCTGTAGTGATACCTCACAAGGGGTTGATGACCAGCTGTAGTGATACCTCACAACGGGTTGGTGACCAGCAGTAGTGATACCTAATAAGAGGTTGATGACCAGCTGTAGTGATACCTCAACGTATTGTTGAACAGCTGTAGTGATACCTCACAAGGGGTTGGTGACCAGCTGTAGTGATACCTCACAAGGGGTTGGTGACCAGCTGTAGTGATACCTCACAAGAGGTTGGTGACCAGCTGTAGTGATACCTCACAAGGGGTTGGTGACCAGCTGTAGTGATACCTCACAAGGGGTTGATGACCAGCTGTAGTGATACCTAACAAGAGGTTGATGACAAGCTGTAGTGATACCTAACAAGAGGTTTACGACCAGCTGTAGTGATACCTCACAAGGGGTTGATGACCAGCTGTAGTGATACCTCACAAGAGGTTGATAACCAGCTGTAGTGATATCTTACAAGGGGTTGATGACCAGCTGTAGTGATATCTCACAAGAGGTTGGTGACCAGCTGTAGTGATACCTCACAAGGGGTTGGTGACCAGCTGTAGTGATACCTCACAAGGGGTTGATGACCAGCTGTAGTGATACCTCACAAGGGGTTGGTGACCAGCTGTAGTGATACCTCACAAGGGGTTGATGACCAGCTGTAGTGATACCTCACAAGGGGTTGGTAACCAGCTGTAGTGATACCTCACAAGGGGTTGATGACCAGTTGTAGTGATATATCACAAGGGGTTGATGACCAGCTGTAGTAATACCTAACAAGAGGTTGATGACAAGCTGTAGTGATATCTCACAAGGGGTTGACAACCAGCTGTAGTGATATCTTACAAGGGGTTGATGACCAGCTGTAGGGGTTGATGATCAATGTCACAAGGGGTGGTGATAACTGTAGTGATACCTCACAAGGGGTTGATGACCAGCTGTAGTGGTAGATAACAAGGGGTTGATGATCAACTGCAGTGGTAGATAACAAGGTGTTGATGATCAAATTGCAGTGGTAGATAACAAGGGGTTGATGATCAACTGCAGTGGTAGATAACAAGGGGTTGATGATCAACTGTTGGTAGATAACAAGGGGTTGATGATCAACTGCAGTGGTAGATAACAAGGGGTTGATGATCAACTGCAGTGGTAGATAACAAGGGGTTGATGATCAACTGCAGTGGTAGATAACAAGGGGTTGATGATCAACTGCAGTGGTAGATAACAAGGGGTTGATGATCAATTGTTGGTAGATAACAAGGGGTTGATGATCAATTGTTGGTAGATAACAAGGGGTTGATGATCAACTGCAGTGGTAGATAACAAGGGGTTGATGATCAACTGCAGTGGTAGATAACAAGGGGTTGATGATCAACTGCAGTGGTAGATAACAAGGGGTTGATGATCAACTGCAGTGGTAGATAACAAGGGGTTGATGATCAACTGCAGTGGTAGATAACAAGGGGTTGATGATCAACTGCAGTGGTAGATAACAAGGGGTTGATGATCAATTGTTGGTAGATAACAAGGGG
The DNA here is from genome assembly GCF_031769215.1 of Ylistrum balloti. NCBI lineage: Eukaryota > Metazoa > Mollusca > Bivalvia > Pectinida > Pectinidae > Ylistrum > Ylistrum balloti. The sequence goes on from NW_026781993.1 coordinate 1,539,212, forward strand.
TTGATGATCAGCTGCAGTGGTAGATAACAAGGGGTTGATGATCAATTGTTGGTAGATAACAAGGGGTTGATGATCAATTGTTGGTAGATAACAAGGGGTTGATGATCAACTGCAGTGGTAGATAACAAGGAGTTGACGATCAATTGCAGTGGTAGATAACAAGGGGTTGATGATCAATTGTTGGTAGATAACAAGGGGTTGATGATCAATTGTTGGTAGATAACAAGGGGTTGATGATCAATTGTTGGTAGATAACAAGGGGTTGATGATCAATTGCAGTGGTAGATAACAAGGGGTTGATGATCAATTGTTGGTAGATAACAAGGGGTTGATGATCAATTGTTGGTAGATAACAAGGGGTTGATGATCAACTGCAGTGGTAGATAACAAGGGGTTGATGATCAACTGCAGTGGTAGATAACAAGGGGTTGATGATCAACTGCAGTGGTAGATAACAAGGGGTTGATGATCAACTGCAGTGGTAGATAACAAGAGGTTGACGATCAATTGTTGGTAGATAACAAGGGGTTGATGATCAACTGCAGTGGTAGATAACAAGGGGTTGATGATCAACTGCAGTGGTAGATAACAAGGGGTTGATGATCAACTGCAGTGGTAGATAACAAGGGGTTGATGATCAACTGCAGTGGTGGTATCAATAGTGGTACAAGGGGTTGATGATCAACTGCAGTGGTAGATAACAAGGGGTTGATGATCAACTGCAGTGGTAGATAACAAGGGGTTGATGATCAACTGCAGTGGTAGATAACAAGGGGTTGATGATCAACTGCAGTGGTAGATAACAAGGGGTTGATGATCAACTGCAGTGGTAGATAACAAGGGGTTGATGATCAACTGCAGTGGTAGATAACAAGGGGTTGATGATCAACTGCAGTGGTAGATAACAAGGGGTTGATGATCAACTGCAGTGGTAGATAACAAGGGGTTGATGATCAACTGCAGTGGTAGATAACAAGGGGTTGATGATCAACTGCAGTGGTAGATAACAAGGGGTTGATGATCAACTGCAGTGGTAGATAACAAGGGGTTGATGATCAACTGCAGTGGTAGATAACAAGGGGTTGATGATCAACTGCAGTGGTAGATAACAAGGGGTTGATGATCAACTGCAGTGGTAGATAACAAGGGGTTGATGATCAACTGCAGTGGTAGATAACAAGGGGTTGATGATCAACTGCAGTGGTAGATAACAAGGGGTTGATGATCAACTGCAGTGGTAGATAACAAGGGGTTGATGATCAACTGCAGTGGTAGATAACAAGGGGTTGATGATCAACTGCAGTGGTAGATAACAAGGGGTTGATGATCAACTGCAGTGGTAGATAACAAGGGGTTGATGATCAACTGCAGTGGTAGATAACAAGGGGTTGATGATCAACTGCAGTGGTAGATAACAAGGGGTTGATGATCAACTGCAGTGGTAGATAACAAGGGGTTGATGATCAACTGCAGTGGTAGATAACAAGGGGTTGATGATCAACTGCAGTGGTAGATAACAAGGGGTTGATGATCAACTGCAGTGGTAGATAACAAGGGGTTGATGATCAACTGCAGTGGTAGATAACAAGGGGTTGATGATCAACTGCAGTGGTAGATAACAAGGGGTTGATGATCAACTGCAGTGGTAGATAACAAGGGGTTGATGATCAATTGTTGGTAGATAACAAGGGGTTGATGATCAACTGCAGTGGTAGATAACAAGGGGTTGATGATCAACTGCAGTGGTAGATAACAAGGGGTTGATGATCAACTGCAGTGGTAGATAACAAGGGGTTGATGATCAACTGCAGTGGTAGATAACAAGTTGATGATCAACTGCAGTGGTAGATAACAAGGGGTTGTTGATCAATTGTTGGTAGATAACAAGGGGTTGATGATCAACTGCAGTGGTAGATAACAAGGGGTTGATGATCAACTGCAGTGGTAGATAACAAGGGGTTGATGATCAACTGCAGTGGTAGATAACAAGGGGTTGATGATCAACTGCAGTGGTAGATAACAAGGGGTTGATGATCAACTGCAGTGGTAGATAACAAGGGGTTGATGATCAACTGCAGTGGTAGATAACAAGGGGTTGATGATCAACTGCAGTGGTAGATAACAAGGGGTTGATGATCAATTGTTGATAGATAACAAGGGGTTGATGATCAATTGTTGGTAGATAACAAGGGGTTGATGATCAACTGCAGTGGTAGATAACAAGGGGTTGATGATCAATTGTTGATAGATAACAAGGGATTGATGACCTGCTGATGTGGTGCATTAAAAGATGAATAACATGGAAGATTTACCTACAAAGAGGACCAGATGACCAGAAAGTGGTAAATCATTGGTTATTTACTGAAATGGATGAAATGTCTATAATGATGTGTAGAAATGTGTATATAATAAAGTTACCTTCAATATCATAATGTTTACCATAACCAGCACCATAACCAGCACAATGGCTGTACACAAGGTATTTTACCACCACATTCACCTTGATGTTAAACACTCTTTTGGCTACACAAACACTCTCCCAGGGGTACATACATAATATATTGATCTTCGAACTCTAAAACACAAACACATTGTTCTGAATTGGTAGATGATTTTATATAAATAGTAACAGTGACTTTGTCGTGTTATTGGAACCAGAAACACGAAATTAAGATGTTATCGTTGTTAACTGTTGTGTGAAATTTGATAAAAATCCCTGAAGAAATGAAGATGCTGGAGTAACAACATCACTTCAAGAGGGGAAACAATACTCGGGACGAAATGAAATCAAAGTGATATTTAATTTTATGGTAAACTCTATTGTATAAACTGATCATTTGTAGTCTGCCTTTCAACTTTTACTTGACACTATGTGTTAGAAAACAATACAAGGTTATTCATTTGAACAAACTAAAATCTAGCCAATCTTCCTTGCATGTAATGACTCAGTAACAGAACTTCATTGTAAATGCTTCTTTTCTCCGACATTCACTTGTATAACACCTCTCCATTGCTTGTACTGCCTAAAGGCCAAATATCCAAGCCCCTGTGCACATTGTGTTTATAAATAACTTAAACAGTGTGCTTAATATAACTTCCATGTTCCATGTGAAATGTGTTTTAATTTGGAAGAAGACAAGAGGCCCAGAGGGCCTGTATCACTCACCTGGATCTTTATGACCAACATTATTATATCTGTGCATATGTTCCATGTTTAACACATTTGACCCCTGTGACCTTGATTATGGGTCAAGGTCATTTTTTTTACTTTCTTTGACTTCATAAAAGGAACATACTGGCCAAATATAATGATTCTAAGCTTTTCTATATTTCCAAAGAAATTTTTTAAACGTTTTAACACGTTTGACTCCTGTGACCTTGAAGATTGGTCAAGGTTATTTCTTTTTGCAAATTTTGTTGGGCTTCATCAAAGGAACCTTCCAGCCAAATATGATCACTCTGCGCCTTTCGGTATTTCAGAAGAAGTTGTTTAAATGAAAAGTTGACGGATGCCAGACGGAAGGACTTTGGGCCAGTTGAGCTAAAATCAGAATTTTACTATGGAAAAATAATGCAAATTTCAGCAATATTACTAGGCATATAGGAGGAAATGATTCAATAGACTCCATATCATAAAGATAGATCAGTGAAGTGAGAATCATTTTTACAGGTTTTAATGAAGGTAAAGATGCAATTGTAGGGGTGAATGTATTAATACAGTACAGAGTAAGTAATTTGTTACCATGACAGTGTCGTTCTGCTCACATATAGATATTTTGTCTCTACGTGATGATATATTTACCAAAATTGTAAATGATTATACATGTTTATATTTGAGGCTCAGCCACATTTCTCTGTTCTCCCGAGTTTTTAGACAGGTGTTCAGAAATAAATTCCTCCTCTGAAGATGTAGGTTTCGGTTGAAAATAATGACATTTCAGCATTTTTTTAGCATTTTTCGAATTGATTTACCATGGTTTGTTATGTAGTGTATGAACATATATATATATATATATATATATATATATATATGTTTCAGGGTGTGTTTATCATAACCAGTCTGCAATACCTATATATCTCAAACATGTCCCATAATTTCTGGAAAGTTTTTCCTGCTACAACAGTGTAAGAATTGGAGGTGATGTGACAATGAATGTTAATGTAGGTCACGTGACATTGGAGGTTAATGAAGGTCGTGTGACAATAGATATCATGTATGAATAGAGATCATGTGACAATGCAGGTAAATAAAGGTCATGTAACAATGCAGGTTTTCTGACAATGGAGGTAGTGTTATAGTGTAGGTTATGTGACAATGGTGGTCAATGATGGTGATGAAACAATGCAGGTTATGTGACATTGGAGGTTTTGTGACAAAGGTAGTTATGTGAGAATGAAGGTAATGTGACAATAGTGGTGATGTGACAATGGAGGTTATGTGACAATGGTGGTGATGAGACCATGGAGGTCATGTGACAAAGGTAGTTATGTGAGAATGAAGGTTATGTGACAATGGTGGTGATGTGACAATGGAGGTTATTTAACAATGGTGGTGATGTGACAATGGAGGTTATGCGACAATGAAGGTTATGTAACAATGGTGGTTATGTGACAGAAGAGGTTATGTCACAATGAAGGTAATATGGCAATGAAGGTTGTATGACAATGGTGGTGATGTGACAATGGAGGTTATGTAACAATGGTGTTGATGAGACAATGGTGTTGATGAGACAATAGTGTTGATGAGACAATGGTGGTTAGGTGACAATGGAGGTTATGTAACAATAGTGATGATGTGACAATGGTGATGATGAGACAATAGTGATGATGAGACAATAGTGATGATGAGACAATGAAGTTTTATGTGACAATGAATGTTATGTGACCATGGTGGTTAGGTGACAATGGAGGTCAATGGTGGTGATGAGACAATGGATGTTATGTGACAATGAGGTTTATTTGACAATGAAGGTAATGTGACGATGGAGGTTATGTGACAATTAAAGTTAAGGGTGTTGCGACAATGAAATTCAGGCCAATGCAAATCACCAAAACAGTAGTGAAATATTGCTCCTCAACTAATAACAAACAAGATTAAAGATTCATTGGTTTTATTCATGACTCAGTAAAATAATGCGGTGAACAAGAGAGTTCTTCAGTACATATAACATCCTGGCAATTACACAGTTTTATTTTCTTGCTACAGCCCTGTGTGTGATAATAATCTGGCATTCTTATCAATCAGACTTTGAGAATAGTTCTCTTCTGATTTTAAACAGACTGCAAAGTTCAAAAGTAACTTGTCTTTGAAGTAAATTTTGTATGTAATTTTGAACAAATACTTCACAAATGAAAATATCAAAATTTTAAAGTGTTGATACTTTTCAATAATAATGAATCCATGCTTCATTCAATCCATGTATACATCATATAAAAATGAAATCTGTTATCACATATTTGCTTTAAAAGTATACTATTATCACATATGCCAGTAAACATGTGTTTCCTCCATGGTAAACTATCATTGATTTACACTTCAACTTGCACACTGAAGTTATCACCTTATAAATACAGGGATCTGATATTAATGTAAGAAAGGCCGACCCACACATACTTAACAATTAAATAGTCCTATTTCAGACTATCTTGTTTATACTGTATTATACAAAAGAATCTTTAAAGTGCTAATTAAACATTATCACTCAATGTTTAATACAATCATTTGAATTTTAAATACAATTTCTTTTTAGTTTCTAATATAAAGAAACAATTTCTTTTGAAATTAAAACTTGTTGAAATGTACAGTTTGAATATATTTAAAAATCAATATCATGATTGGATTTTGACCGGTAAACTAGGTAAAACAACATGCTGAAGAGCATTGAAAATGCTCTTAGCATAAAAATGAAGATGTTTCTCATGCTACATCAAATCTATAAGAAAGGCTTCTTCATAAACTTCTAAAAATTTAGAAAAGCTTGAATTACAATGTGTTTCCTGAAGACTGAATTGGATCAGGGGTTTTTGAGAAGAAGTTTACGAACGCATGATGCACGACCCACGACGCACAACGCATGACACACGACGTCAGATGAAAGGTATTAGAATAGGTCACCATGAGACTTTGTCTCAGGTGACCCAATAACCTTGTGATATTTAACACAGGATACAAATGAGCCTGGTTAGCAGCACCGTTTATAGAAATAGTCTACCAAACCCAGAAAAAAACCCAAAGTGTTCCTTCTGCTGGTACAAGATATGCTAGTCATTGGTTGAATGAGCATTCTGCAACAAGAAAGGGAAGGAAAGTGATGTTTAATGTCTGATCAACACATTAAGGTCATTTACAGACAGTACCAGTTGTATAATGGTGGATGAAACTTTAGTAAACCACAAGTGTCAATGGTGACAACACTCTGTGATGATCTGTAAATAAAACTCATGTGTTTCATGACCTCGCACTTTGGTAATTTTGGTTGATGTAACATGTCGTGCTTCCAGAAAAATAAAAATTAACGATTTAAACCAAGGATACCAGTACACCAGTATGGGACGTCAGTACCAAGTTTTTTATGAGTACCTGTCCATCACATGTTTGTGACTGAAACAAATCGTCTAGAACTGTTATTTGCAACCACATACAGGATGATTTTAAGATTGAATTAAAAATAACATTCTCGTGAATTTGATTAATCATACCCTTTAATAGGAATCACAATAACTTTTCTGATTGCTTCGGAAGAATGGCTTCATGTAACTTACATGAAATAATATGGGATTATAAAAATTTTGTCAGCATGCATGGGCCTTCGCTAATATTTAACAGTACAGACACAGAAGGTGATATTGTTAAGTACACAGTACATAACGTCAGGCACTATATCTGTGCGGAGACAATCTTTGAAGGCTCCTAAGGCCAAAAGAGTTTGATAATTGCTGTTTTACCTTTTTGAAACACGTCGATTGAAAAAGAGCATTATCTGTGTATAATTCATTTGCAAACTTATATTAAATGTTTCACTGATGATCTTGATATATTGCCTTCCGTTGTCTCTTATATCAGTGAACTTTAGTCAACATAAGAGTAACCATATCCATGAACCATGAACCCTTCTATGAAGTTTGAAGTTGATCTGTTGAAAACTAATCAAGATATCAAGCAGACACTGTTTTGATGATTGAAAAAAGGGCCATAACTCTTCTTATAGTCGGAAAAATTTGGTCATCGAATGTGTCTAAGTGATCATGGTTATGAACCTTCCTATCAAGTTTGAAAATGATCTTTTGAAAACAAACTGAGAAATTGAACAGACACTGTTTTGGTAATTGAAAAGGGGGCCACAACTCAATGAATTACAGTTCAAAAATTACAAGTGATCAAAATTGTGCAAGCTATCATGGTAATGAAACCTTTCTTTGAAGTTTGAGGTTGATCCTTTGAAGACCACTTGCAATATTGAGCAAACACTCTGTAATTAAATAAAGGGCCATATCTCAGTACATTTTGGTCCAAAAATTGTGGTCATTGAACTAGGCGAGCAATCACGGTAATGAACCATTCCAGAAAGTTTGAAGTTGATCTGTTGATAACTATTTGTGATAAGGGGCCATAAATATGTGGAATATGCTTAAAAATTATGGTGATCAAAATTTTCAGAGCTGTCACAGTAATGAACCTCCCTATGAAGTTTGAAGCTGATCTGTTGAGAACTTCTCAAGTTATCGAGCTGACACCATATGTGTCCGCCCACCCACTAACATAATAACATAATAAGACCCGCCTTCATCAGGCATATAAAAGGCAAAAAACTATCATAAGCAATTTTGAAATGTGTTGGAAATTCAAACTTATCCTTTCAAAATTATCATGATTTTCAATGTTACATATATCTCCAAAAAATTATATAAAATGTGTAAATGGTAAAAATGATTGCATATTCAAAATCAAAACTCATTTTATTGAGATTTTTGTGATGATGAATAGTATATGCTTATAATTTTAACAATACTTATATATACAATATAACAGCATGATTTATTTAAGATAATACATGAGACATCTATAAAGCAGCATCGTTTCACACTCTCCTGTAACCAACCACTGTAATACCTTGATATACAATGATATATCAGAGTTTTTCAGTCCTCATCATCCTTTGCCTTTGGTTTCTTTGGAGATTTGTTCTGAATTTTGTTCCAAGTCTCTGCTGTCCTTGTATCTGCCTTTGTGATGGAGCTGAAGTCAAGTTTCAGAAGATTTGGAAACATTGACACCACATACTGTTTGTAGTTCTGAAAGAAAAAAAAAGTTCATATACAATTATACCCCATGAATTCACCTCAAATTGATTAATCTTGAAGGTTGTATTCTGTTTGGTTGGTTGACAGATTTTCGTCTCCGTGACTCGTCTCACCGATGTGTTGTTGTATGTATCTACATTATCATTTATGGTGGTATGTTTAATTACTTTGGTTTTAAGTTAAATTTGGCGAGTGTAGGGTAGTGATCTGATCCTCATGTGCCATTGCTAGTAGTCCATGTGTTAAGTGTGGTAGCTCTTTACAATGATGCTAATGTGAGATCTAGATGTGATGTTTTTCCAGTTATCATATCAACCTTTGTTGCCAATTCAGGGTTGTTAAGAATAATGGTGTTATTATCAGATATCCAATATTCTATAAGATCTCTTTTGTTTTATTGTTACCCTATAAGGTGCTTGATGGATTTAACACCCAAGATATTATGGAATTATGATATTTACTGTTTTCTCTGCAGCATCAGTCAGCTGTTATGAACATGAGAACCCAATTAACAATGAACAGTTTTGATTGTCCCACTAAGCTTTTGATGTTTGATCATTAATAAAGCCTTACCTTTTCCTTCTCAACTGGGTTTCCATGCAAAGTTAACCTTCTAAGATTTTTCAGTCTCTGCAGTTTTTCTATCTCCTTTAAATCTTTTATTTGGTTGCCATGAAGGTAAAGGATCTGCAAATTTTCTAAGTCTAGCAGCACCTAAAAAGATTTATAAGTACATGTCATGATGAAATATATAGTCAGCAACCATAGACAGGTCAGGCAATACATCAAAAGGAGGCTCAATCATGACTAAACTGCCTTCACTGATTCCTTTTATAAAGGAATGGACTTATTTGTGATCAAGCAAATGGTTCAGCTGATACAGCAGTCCTATCACCAAAATAACCAGCAAACTGTACATAATGCTCTGTGATAAATATGAAACTTGTCTAATGTTCAGAGTGACCTTTGACCTTTTACTTTCACAGATGACTACCAAAAGCTAGGAGACATAGATATTGATGCTATGGTGTTGTTGGGAACTAAAACTGTTCATGAGATTTCTTAATAGTAGACAAACTTATTATTTCAAAAGTAGTGGAGTGTGACCTTTGACCTTTTAACCTTGACCGATGACCACCAAAATCTTATTAGGTATAGAAGTTGATATTACATCAATATGGTGTGAATATGAACAGATTATTGCTTGGTTTCTGAGTAACAGTTTAGATATATCTCCTTGTCTTCTGCCTTTGCCTATGTGAATCACCTATGAGATCTGAACCAAAATTCTATATCCGAGGGTTACTTGAATATCTAGCAAACAATTGTAGTTCTAAAAATATTGCACAATTTCAATGTGAAATACATGGAAATTTTTCCATAATAATTTTAATATTGAGCAGTAAGCAATGAGTGGTAACTACCATTTTAATAATCTGGTAAATCTCAGCCAGGATACAGAACAGGAAGCCTTTCACATAGGGGGAGTAAAGGAAGCAGGTAAGAATTCTTATTTCCTGCAGGGTAGTCCTCTTTGAGGGGGGGGGGGGGGGGGGGGGGGGGGAGAGGGTGGCGGCATATACAAGGTATGTATTGATAGAAACATTATTCAAATTATGATTTGTTTTTTAACAATGTTTGTCCACAACATGATAATGAACAGAAGTTAGTGTTGTGTTGTTTACACCAAGTGAAGAAGTGGGGGGTGGGGGGGGGGGGGGGGGGGGGCATCGTGAGCATTTCTCAGAGGGTTATAATTGATTTTAGTTAATCAACATTTTGCTCCATCTGTCTCATGGTTTGCTGCACCAGCATTCAAGCTATTAGGACACCTCTAGTTTTGTAAGTATATTTGAGATGTTCTTCCTCTTTATTATGTCATACCTTAGTGGAAACCAGTACCTACAGTGTGAGAAATTAGTGACCTCCCTGGGATCAGCTGGTTAGATAATGTGAGAAAAATATTTCCATCCTGAAGTACTCACAGGATCAATGATGGTGAGTTCATTAAAAGACAGGTCAAGCCATTGTACTTTGAGGGGTTCAACATTGTGAGCAAACAGGGTCTCCTTGAGTCCTGAAATATCTGTCAAATTGTTGTTGTTAAAGCGCACAGATTTAGTCGGAGATTTCTTATTCTCCTTTTCAGGAAATTTTGACTTCCTTGGTGTTGCCCTTGGTTCCTCTTCTTTTGCTTCTGTGAAAAATAAACAGAAATTTATTAACTTAGATCACAGTCATCATAATTTTGAGCAAAAACTATACAGAACAAGAATCTGCACATAAAAATGAACTAAAAGTAAAAATGACCTAATTGTGAACACAGAATTGACTAGACTTCCTCACTAATAGCTTCAAGCTGTGTGGATTGTCTGGTTTCTGTTTTTCATTTGATGCCATATTAAGAATTTTCAAACTTTGGAATTTGGCTAATTCACTTAATCAGCTATCAATAGTTTGTCACATCATGCATTAATATGTCAGTGAGACAGTAGGAGGTGCCTGTGAATTACTTTGAATCATTTTTAGGGGTAGGGATATTGATGACTTTGAGTAAGATCACCTTCTTGATTATAAGTTTTCTATTTCACTTCATTTTTGTAGATACTTTCAATAAAATCACATGTTGTTTGTTGATTTGATTTGTCTTGTCTTTAGAAATTTTGTCAAATTAGTGGTGATAAAGTATAGATGGCAAGGCTTATAATTCGTCACAGAATTCTTGTTTCAAAGAAACTTGAAATTTTCAACAAGGAAAGCATTGCAGAATTTAGATTTTAGGAAAATGTTTTGGTTCAGAGTTCTAATAGATGAATAGTGCATACCTATCAACATATAAAGCAACCTTTCCTGGGGAAGTGTCTACAGATCCTGAAATTAGGTTTAGAACATTATCAGCTTTTTTCAACATTACCTTAGCTGTTAACAATACTAAGAGAAGTACCTTTTGCAGACAGAGAAAAATGAAGTACAAACCTTCTACATGGCCATATCTGCAGAAAGAAAAGTTAATACTTTTAGACATCTCATTCATGTTATCTACAGCAGAAGAGGTATTGTTCTTTCTCTTGGTGATGGCACCAGAGCCTTGAAATGGAACAATGCTGCAAAACAAAAAAAGCACAAAAACTTAGATTTCATACACAAGGATAACACAGAACCATAGGTTTGTGTGGCATTCCTTGTTGAAAATCTGAAAAAAATATTAATAAAAGAGAATTTGGAAGGATTTGAAGTATTATTAACAGCACCAAAATGACTCAAATATTGATCACCATGTATCAGTCTGTTTTAAATGTGATTTGAAACTGCAAGTCTCAAGTGATAATTGCAAAAGAGATCTGATATGCTTTCAACAGTGACATATAAGATTCTACGTTAATTGTAAAATGAATATATCAACTCATTTTTTCTGACAAATAGTTTCTAGCACATTTGCACAATTGGCTGGCAATCTCATGAAAGTAAAGTAACTTTTCAGTAGGTTTAAAACAACAATCTTGCAGGATTTTGTAATGGCAGCCATAATCAAAATGTGTTTGAAACTTGGGTTGTAGGAAAAAATATAGCCAATGACTGCCAATGGCTTTGACATATTTATGTAAGTTACGAGAAATGTTTTTACCTTTTCATGGATATATTGTTCATAGACATAGCACCTTTGTAAATCATTTAAAACACCCAAGTGCCCAGCCATGCACAGGTCACTACCAGGTAAATTTAGGATTTTTTTTCACACAGGGAGGATTTCTAACTATTTACTACAAAGGATAAAAATAAATTTGCAGAGTTATTGTTCCATTGTTTGGGGTAACAATGCCAAAAAGAATATTGTAAAACTAGGTGTCTGCAGAAGAGAGTAGCAAGAATAATTCTAAACTGTGATTTCTCTACACCTTCATGTGATATGTTAAAGCACCTCAATTGGTTGCCTTTTTGTTAATGAATTTTATAAGCTTATTAGCTTTGCTATAACAGTAAAAACATGGAATAATCCTACAGAAGACATTGTATCTGCTCCAAATGCAAATACTTTTAAAAACAAACTGGATAAGTTTTGGAAAAATCAAGATATTGTATATAAATAAAGAGCTACTGTAAACTAACCGGAAAATGAACTTTAACCACATTAATATAATTTTTGAGTCTGGTGAAGAGGAACACGGTGTGTTCCTGTACCGGAAACACTACTATACTATACAATCAAGCTGTTTCAGTGTACAAGGTGCTTAATAATTTAGCTCCACGAAGTTTGGATTGTTTTTCTTATTTGTCTGGTGTTCAAAGTAGATCTACAATATCTTCGTTCTTACATGTTTTTAACTTGCCATCTCGCAAAACAAACATTTTTAGAAAGTCGTACATTGATCTTACATTGAACCTTTTACCCAACGATGCGAGAAATTCTAATTCTCTTTAAGCTTTTAAGAAATCTGGAAAGACATGTTATGTGGAATGATATCTCCTTATCCCTGTTGCTGTATTTTACTTTCCTGTGAAATGTTTTCGTAATTTAAATTGTAAATATTGTATATCATCTTCTTGGTCATATGTAAGACGAGCATATTGCTCATAATGTTATCAAGAATAAATAAAGTCAAATTATTATTATAGTTTTTCGGCATTGTATTACCTTAATCCCGACATGTTTTCGTCAACGGTTGTTCTTATCACCAATATGTCGATGGATCTCTAAACCAAAGATGCAGGATGTATGTATATCTACATATTTGATTGTGAATATTCCTTTAACAGATGTCGTAGTTCAACAATACGGACATTACGCCATCATGGTTTTTCGTTGCTATGTGTTATTCGATCGCTAATATCAGAAACCGGTGCTGGTGGCGACCTATTCCGGATCAATGTTTTTAGGCGATTTTGTTATGACATTAGATTTGAATGATTTTTTATTAGTCTTGCGTATGGTATTTTGTCCTTAAAATGAAAAAAAGTATGTTAGGTTGTTATCTTTTTAAAGAATTTGTTTATTTGTATTAAAGCCTCTCTATTTATGAATATCCGGATATTGACAACAGCATACGAATTATTAGTTTGTATATCTATGCAACCAATCAAAAGCCCTTTTACAAACATACGCGCTGTGTTCCGAATATTCGAACTCCGAACGTAAATCAATGAAAGTTGCAGGCAAATAGATTGACCATGCGGACAAAACAAATACAGAAGGGGACAGTAATGAAATCTCCCTTAGGAAAAAGCATAAGGAAATTTGTATTTGTTTCATTTGTCTCTTCAATTGGATTGGCAGCGATACTATTCGGGTAAATGCAGCACTTGTTGACTCTGAGAGACTTCAAGCTGTCAGCTAATTTTGACGCATTTTGTACTTTTAACTCGTTGTTATCTGGTTGCGCAGTATAAAAAAGAATGCCAAACTTAAGTGGTACATTACATTGTGTCAATACTTATTTAAAATAATTTGGAAAGTATTCAAAGTGAATCGCTCTGCGTCCGTGGTCCGTCCGTCTGTAAACAATGTTTTGTCATCGCTATTTCTTGAGAAGTACTGGATGGACCTTACGAAAATTGCCTTTAAAGGTTACCCTTGGTCCCTAGTTGTGCCAGTTTAATTTTGGGTCTGATCAGAAAAGCAAAATGGCCGACAGACCACCATCTTGGATTTTGCCTTTGAAAGTTTATCTTTATTTCTTGAGAAGTGATTGATGGATCTTTTTAAAATGTTATTTGTGGGTTCCCCTTGGTCCCTTCTTGTGTCAGTCTGATTTTGGGACTGCTCAGAAAAACAAAATGGTAGACAGACGGATATCTTAAATTTTAACTTTTAAAGATTATTATCACTATTTTTGCAAATGTCTTATCATTAAGAGCAAAAACAGGGAAGAGAAAAGAAGGGAAAAGATTCAACTTTCAAAGAGCATATAAAGATCAAATAATGGTGGCACCAAGATCCTTCTGGGATCTCTTGTTTTTTGTTTCGTTGCAAGGTCTACGCAAATACACTAGAATATACTCAAATATACAATGTATATACATACTTAAATAGACCTAAATCTACTCAAATTTCCTCCTTTTGTGCATAATGCAGTCATTATGTTTAAATGTAATGAACATTCATGTTGTCATTAGATAAAATGTGATTGGTGGAAATTACTGGATTTATTTTCTATTTCTATTTAATTTCTTGTACAGTTCTGACCTAGCTGTTAAGTGTTTGGGACAGAAGAAGAAAACATGATTGATTGTTTCCACGTTATTACAGAACTCACAATTTTGTGATTTGTGTTTCAACATAGTATATATAATATTTTTAAATCTTAAATTTGTTTTACCTTATCTTGATATCTTGATCTTGTGATAATTTTATCTTCTGATTTACTGTGGCTGTTTAATTTTGTCTTTTTAAAAGGTTTTTCTATTATTTGTCTCAAGTTGTTTGAATTACTCTGATCTCTCCAAATTCTATCCAATATTTAGATCATCTGACCTGAAGGGTCAAGATAACCAATAGCCATCGTGTTTCGTTTGTCTTTACAACCCTACTCTTCTTTTATACCAGGACGGATTTCTACCAAATCTGATTTTCTGCATCATTGGGTGAGAGTAATCATTTCTTAAATTCAGATTTTTGATTCTGGGTTAAGGGAGGGGGCCCAAAAGGGGAAGATGCTGAAACTAGATTAAAAAACCCTACCCCTCTTTTATGCCTGGGTGGATTTTAACAAGCTGTGGTCTGATTCATCATTTAGGGTAGGCAGTTATTTCTTAAATTCAGAAGTTTGATTCAACCCTTAGGGACTAAAGGACAGGGGCTCAAAAGGGAAAATAAGACAATATTTTGCTTAATAACACTACTGCTTTTTAATAGTTGAAGCAATACAAGCAGACTTCGAGATTTGAGAATCATTTCTGATCTTCAGAAAGTTGATTGGACCTGTAGGGAATTGGGGGCAGAAGTTAGACAAGATTGTGCTTGAAAATGCTTCCTTTGTTAATGCTTGAGTGGATTTCAACCAAATTTAGACAAAAACATCACTGAAGGTAGGGAATCATTTCTTAAATACAGAAAGTTGATTTTACCCCTAGTGAATAGGAATGACCTTGATCTGTTTGAAAGGTCACAGGGATCAAATGTGTTAAAATCTTTAAATGACTTCTTCTCAATAACCATAAGGCCAAGGACGATAATATTAGGCCTTTAGTATGCTAGGATAAAGGGCTACCAAGTTTGTTAATATAAGGATCTTGATATTGGGCGTGTGGCTTGCTTTTCCAACAAGCAATAGTTTTGGGGTAATGACAATTATGTAGTGCATGTATATAAAGAATATGATTTCTAGTTTGTAGAAAATGTCTTGATGAACAAACAGTGTCTTCTATGTAAGCTGTAGAGTAATTGAACAATTATTTAAGGCCTATTTTGCCTCAATGTCATTTATGTTATGATTCAGTGTTTTCTTCATTAGTTTGTCAGCTCTTTTGTTGCCAGGAATATCACCAGGGGATGGAATATATACAGTGGAACTTCTCCAAAGTGACCCTGCATGGGACATGAATATTTGGCGGGTTAAGGGAGGGTTTGGTTTGTAGAAGTGAAGCAAGTTAACCAATCCATACTCTAATATAATTGAACAGATTCCATTCTGTACATTACATAAACCATTCAGCATTTATACTGCACACGTCCAACTGAATACAGAGAAATAAGTTTAATACAGTAAAGATATTAGAAAAAGTGAAAATGTGAAAAAGCAGTAATACTTGTATTCTATATGTGGCTTTAGTCTAAAAGGATTCTGCGCATTGCCTGGTGATCTCGGAAGTAATTTACCGTTATGTAGTTATGGCCTGACTTAGCGGTGGTCAAATGGTCAGCTTGTCTGCAAGTGTTACCAACCAATATATTTGATGAATGTATGTTTTGTTGATCAGTATAAAATCTTTAACTTCTACAACAACACTCATTTGACATTTCCATTCTCTATTTTTCAAAAATAACATTATTTAATTATTCACAATTTAGATGCGAATCTGTAACTATCTAACTCTGCATCAACACTCATTGTCACTTTATCTGTAGCGGTTTCTGAATTCAGTGAAATGATATGGTTTCATTTTGTCATTGGACATACATTATGTTTATTATAATCCTTTTGATCAGGAAAGGTATTGTATACAAAGCCTAACCATGGCAAAGCTTACAACTGTCACCTCAGGTGTAGTAACAGTACGCTTATCAGAACTTGATTTGGTTTTGATAAGGATTGGTTTGTGGGAGTTGTTTTGTACTAGTTCTACTGTGATACCCAGTTCATCTTATAGTTGTAGAGAACATAGAATCAAATTTAGAATGACTTGAGCTATTTCTGGTGTCTATAAATTGTAGTGCCAAAAGACTGTCTGAGAAGATGACTGTCCTGTTTGGTTTGGATTGATCTATCAATCTTAACGCTAAACCTGTAGCTGTGAGTTTACTGTAATAAACTGAACTGAACTGAAACATTTTGTTTGATATGTTTATGTTGTTGTTAGAGGCACAAACTCCTAGACCTACACTATTTGTTCATGGAATTTCAGAACCATCAATGTAGTATCTAATATAAACATTGTGATTTATCTTCTATGGTTGCTATGGATGTAATTTTGGTTTCTGTTGGGTTTAAGTTTTTGTCGGATGATGTATGAATTTTTTAATTAATTTCGGGTTTACTGGGAATCCAAGGCATTAAGGGCAGGGTTTTGAAACTTTTTTTCCAAATTTAGTCTGAAGCGTTCTTTGAAGAAGGATAATCAACTTCATACAGATGGTGGGTCTCTGCCCGCTGGGGCGGAAGGGGCCAACTAGAGTAAATAGAGCAAATTCTTTAAAATCCTACTCCTTCTGCAGAACTGATTGGGTATTGTCCAAATTTGGCCTGAGGCATTTTTAGGTCATCTGACCCGAAGGGTCCGATGACCTATAGTCATCATGCTTCGTCCGTCGTCGTCCGCCGTGCGCCGTCCGTAAACTTTTCATTCAAACGACTTCTTCTCAATAATTGGAAGGCCCAGGCAACTAATATTTGGCCTGTAGCTTGCTTTGATGAAGCCCTACCAAGTTTGTTATAAAGAATGACCTTGACCTTCATTCAAGGTCACAGGGGTCAAATGTCTTAAAATCTTCAAACGACTTCTTCTCAATAACTGGAGGGCCCAGGCAACTAATATTTAGCCTGTAGCTTGCTTTGATGAAACCCTACCAAGTTTGTTCAAATGAATGACCTTGACCTTCATTCAAGGTCACAGGGGTCAAATGTCTTTAAATCTTCAAAGGACTTCTTCTCAGTAATCAAAAGGCCCAGGCAACTAAAATAAGGCCTGTAGCATGCTGGGATGAAGGACTACCAAGTTTGTTCAAATGAATGACCTTGACCCACTTTAAAGGTCACAGGGGTCAAATATGTTAAAATCTTCAAACAACTTCTTCTCAATAACCAAAAGGCTCAGATTGCTGATATTGTGCCTGTGGCATGCTGGGATGAAGGGCTATCAAGTTTGTTTAAATGAATGACCTTGAACAACTTTCAAGGTCACAGGGGTCAAATATGTCAAAATCTTTAAATAACTTCTTCTCAAATACTAGAAGGCCTAGGGGGCTAATACTTGGCCCATAGCATGCTGGCATGGAGCCCTACAAAGTTTGTTCAAATGAATGACCTTGGCCCACTTTCAAGGTCACAGGGGTCAAATATGTTAAAATATACAAAGGACATCATCTCAATAAGCAAAAGTCTATGAGTGCCGATATTGGGTCTGTAGCATGCTGGGAGGAAAGGCTACCAAGTTTATTTAAATGAATGACCTTGAACAACTTTCAAGGTCGCAGGGGTCAAATATGTCAAAATCTTTAAATAACTTCTTCTCAAATACTAGAAGGCCTAGGGGGCTAATACTTGGCCCATAGCATGCTGGCATGGAGCCCTACAAAGTTTGTTCAAATGAATGACCTTGGCCCACTTTCAAGGTCACAGGGGTCAAATATGTTAAAATATACAAAGGACTTCATCTCAATAAGCAAAAGTCTATGAGTGCCGATATTGGGTCTGTAGCATGCTGGGAGGAAAGGCTACCAAGTTTATTCAAATGAATGACCTCAACCCACTTTCAAGGTCACAGGGGTCAAATATGTTAAAATATACAAACGACTTCTTCTCAACAAGCAAAAGTCCATGAGTGCTGATATTGGGCCTGTAAGATGCTTGGAGGAGAGGCTACCAAGTTTGTTCAAATGAATGACCTCAACCCACTTTCTAGGTTTGGCTTGCTTTTTGTCAGATGACCGTTAAGGCCCATGGGCCTCTTGTTTGTGTGAAGGGGTATTAATTTTTGATAAACGGTGGGTCTCTGCCCCCTTGGGCAAGAGTGGTAGGGCCAAGAAAGGGGAATAGAGAAAATTCTTTAAAATCATGTGTTGTCAGAATGATTGGATTTTTGCCCCAAATTGGTCGGAGCACTCGGATGAAGAGAAATGAATTATGTATAAAAAATGGGTCTCTGCCCCCAAGGGCAAGGATGGCAGGGCCAAGGAGGGGAAATAGAGGAAATTCTAAAAATTCTTACTTCTCCAGTTGGAATGATTTGGTCTGAAATATGAATGGTTTTGCTTACCTGGGGACAGAAGGTTGGGGTCTCATAGGAAAATAGATATGTTGTGTGATTAGATATTAAGAATTCCTTTAATGAGGCAAGTCCAAGAAGGAATTTCTTGTCTCTGTCTAGGTCTCTGTACAGGGTAGCACTAATTAATCATTCAGATATAAATGATTTTCTTGCTGGATTCAGTGCCTTGTAGGCTCAGTCAGCTGAACTAGTCCTATAATGGAGATATTGCATCCTCCAAACCTTGCATTGCATAAAAGAGCTCAAATATTGCAGTCGTATTTTGTACAGGGTGTTTTAGAACAGATAAAGACAATTTTTATTTTCTGTGGTCAAAAGTGGCAAAAGTAAATAACATTGAGAACTACTTCACAGGTTTCCATATTAATTAATAATATGCCTTGATTTTTTACAGCTCCTTTGGTACTTACTTTGAGAGTCGTAAAGTAAGAAGAGAAGAAGAAACTCTTGCGGAAAAGTTTGCTTCCAGTCAGGCTGCTGGCAGATGGGAACATTTAAAGTATGGAGTTAAAAAATACAAGGAGGAAGAACAATAAGGATTATTCTGTGTGACTGATGAGCTGTGAGAACTTTCTTGGACTGATGTTGTACAGATAATGCTATCAGTTATAAACATGTGAGGACTAATTAGCAATTCAGAAGTATGACAATATAGCAAATTATGTGAGAGATAATGAACAACCTCAGAAGTGTGACAATATAACAAGTACTGTAGGTACTGTGAACTGGTATTTATTTCTGTGCTAACTTTATTGACGTGGCTGTGAAACAAAAATACCTTAGTGATAATGTAATGGAAAAATTGCATGCTTGTTTTGTAAAGATATTTTTTGTTTGGAAGTAAACTGTTTGTTGACTTTTTAAAAGCTATCTATCATTTATAATAATAGCCAAAGGCCTGCGCAGTTATGTAGGGGTGTGCATTTCATGAAAAGTTGATCAACAATTTTACTTCATAACAATAATTCAACATTATGTCCAAAGAGGTGAGAAAGAAATCTAACTCAAAGCTTGCTCTTAAAAAGAAGGGAAGGGGAAATTGTGAAGATGCCAAGACAGTGTTAATACAAAATGTAGATCTGAATGAAACATGTGAGTTTCAGCAACTGAGGCCTAGAAATGCCACTGCTGTATTTCCTCTTCCAAGTTCTAGTATTGAAAAGATGACACATCAGCAGGACACTGAGGAATGCCAAGGACGGAAAAGACATAGAAAAGTAAATGATCTGCTCAATTCTGCAAGCAATGTCCTTTCAAAAGAAAAGATTGATGATGAAGAAGAAGAAAAGGTGGATGTAGATGATCTTGATAAGAGTGAAGGTAACAAACTTGAGGACACCGGAGAAGAACTAAGTAAAGCTGACAGAGGTAGATGTCTTGCCTGTGGCTTGTTCTTTCCACAAACAGATTTGAAGACTCACATACAGAAATGCCTTCAGTCCAAGTTTAAGAGATCCTCCAAGACAGGTTAGTCACCCAGTCAGTGACAGGTCAGTTACCCATTCACTGACAGATCAATTACTCAGTGACAAGTCAATCACTCAGTCACTGACAAGTTAGTTGCCCAGACAGTAACATGTCAATCTCCAAATCAAGACAGGTCAATCACTCAGTCTGTGACAGGTTAGTTGCTCAGACAGTGACATGTCAATTACCCATTCATTGATAAGTCAGTCACTCAGTAATTGACAGGTTAGTCACCCAATCAGTGACAGGTCAATCATTCAGTCAGTGATGGGTAAGTTACCTAGTTGGTGACAGGTTAGTCATCCAGTCAGTGACAGGTCAGTGACCCAATCAGTGACAGGTCAGTCATTTATCAGTGACAGGTCAATCACTCAGTCAGTTACAGGTAAGTCACCTAGTTGGTGACAGGCTAGTCATCCAGTCAGTGACAGGTAAATTACTCTGTCAGTTACAGGTGAGATGCCCAATCAGTGATAGGTAAGTCATCCAGTTAGTGTCAGGTTAGTGTTAGGTTAGTGACCTGGTCAGCTACAAGTGACTAACTAGGTGATTACTAGATATATAAGTATACTCATCTTGGCAGACATTGTAAACATATAATTGATATTGTACCAGTTGATTACTAGATATGAAGTCTGTTGGGACAGTATATGTGCCTGTGTCTATTTAGCTCTTTTATGAGCCAAATAGCTTACAATATGTATGACCTTATACTCATATAGTTGTAGTATACAACATGTCTTTTGAGGGAATTTTATGAAGTTTGGATAGAATTTTGTCTTATTGAGTGAATTGATCCCTTCAATATTTCAGAAATACAGAAGGAAAGAAATGATGAACTATTACAGGAAGGAAATACTGAAGAGAGCTACTTATGTCAGTTCTGTAGGAGGGATTTAACTCGTCTCAACTCGAAACTCAAAACGCAGCACCTTAACAGGTGTATGGATCAGGTATACAGAATCATCACTGTTCAACCATTTAATGTTCATACCGTTTAACTATCTCAGAATGTACAGTATTGTCCTACCATTTCAAATTCTCAGGGAGGAAAAGTTAGGTTAAGTGCATAGTGCTGTCATTTAACTCTTGAGTTGCTATCCATGTAAAATTAAGTTTTGCAGGTGAACTGCTATTCCCTCCATGCTGGAACTCCTGTCTGGCGCAAGTTATTATGTAAAAATGGACACAGCTGGCAACAAAACCATTGCATTATTAACAAGTTCATAATCTGATCTTGGAACACATAGTAAATGAAAATTCACTCAAAGTCGTTCATACAAGATTTGGTTGATGTTGTGAGAATGCATTGTTTTCCCCGAAAGGGTGGTATTTTTAGATAAAAAAAATGTTTTCAAAAGCGGAGTGTATTACGTCACATATCCGAGATTTCCATGCAGTAAATGGCAGGCATGTACATCAATTTGTTGACGCAAATTTACACATGTTAATACGGTATGTTGATCTTCTTGATGCGATTTGCGATCATAGTTAGGAATCATAAAAGTCTATTGGTTAAAGATTTATTGACCAGCGTAAGATAGCTTCTGAATCACATATAATAACAAATTTGATAACGCATTGGAAAATTAACTGTAGGAGAGGTGTGACGTCAGCGAAACGGCGTTGTCAGCTGATCAAGTTCTGTACTGTCTGACTGGAATTTTGTGTTGTTGAATAAAATTTATCACATTTTAATATTATGAAATGTATGAAACTCTGAGATTTAAGACTTTTGTCATATTTTCTCATGAAATATTATTGTGACATTGCATATATCATGGGTATGCTGCAATTATATCGGTTCAGTGTCAGAATTCGTTTGTCATATCAAATATAAACAACATGGCAGATAGTCAGAATTTGTCAGACGACTTTTTCAATGTTTTACCGGAATTTCAGGATGTATTTGAAGAAATTTTTAAGGACAATGACAGTGGTAAGTTTGAGGGATATGATCTTAATGAAATTGACGAGAATGACTAGCTGTACAATGCTTTCGCTGAAGAATATTGGAGGCAGGGTATAAAGACACTGTCTACTTTCACTTTCATGTCTCGAGCAGAAGTCAATTTAAAAGATATAAATAACCCTATGACTAACCTGGATTATTTCAAAGAGTTTTTCTCAGAAGCCATAACTTCAACAATTTTTGAAGAAACAAACTGCTATGTAGAAGACTTTTTGGACAATCACAGAAATCACCCTGCTCATTCATTTTTGAAAAAATGGTGTCCAGTCATGAACAACATGAAAGCATTTCATGCAGTGGCTCTTGCCATTGGGTTAGTGACACAGGCCAACATCTAAGATTGCTAGTCAACAGGTCCTGTAGTAAGTACTCCTTTTTACGCAAGTGATGTCCAGGGATTAAACTTTGAATATAATGAGCTTTATGAATCTCTCTGACAACAACAGTAGAGACAGGATAACTATTCATCTCACCAGGAACTTGAACGTCCCTATCGTGACATCATAAACAACTTAGAGAGAGTTTATATACCACACCAGTAGTTGGTAGTCGATGAGGGCATGATACCATGGTATACAGTCCAGATAAACCAACAAAATACAGAATCAGAGTATTTCTGTGGTGTGACTCAACAAATGGTTACTGCTCGAGGCTAGCACTAATTATTGGAAGAGAGAATGCATTCTCAGGAGTGGAAAAGTTGGACCATATAGCACAGTCCTATCTTTAATTAGCATTCTCAGATTGGAAAAGTTGGACCATATAGCACAGTCTAACCATTTGAGAAGTATTTCAGTACAGTTTATTTCCTCAAGTCTAAATAAAAAAATCACTGTTAGTGGTGCTTCAGAACAGGACAGATCAAGTCTCCTTCGGTCAGGATTCATGTAATGCTACAATACAGACCATCAGACTGTTAAACAGTGCTACAATATACACCACCTCCTTGAGTCCCACTCTGGAGATTCAGAATTTTAATAGTGCTGCAATATACACTATCTCCTTGGGTCTCACTCTGGAAATCAGACTGTTTAATAGTGCTGCAATATACACTATCTCCTTGAGTCTCACTCTGGAGATCAGACCTGTAAGTAGTACCTTATTACACCATCTCCATGGGTCTCACTCTGGAGATCAGACTGTTTAATAGTGCTGCAATATACACTATCTCCATGGGTCTCACTCTGGAGATTCAGAATGTTTGTTAGTACTACACTTCACACCATCTCCATGGGTCTCACTCTGAAGATTCAGGCTGTTTGTTAGTGCTACAGTTCATACCATCTCCATGGGTCTCACTCTGGAGATTCAGACTGTTTAGTAGTGCTACAGTTCACACCATCTCCATTGGTCTCACTCTGGAGATTCAGACTGTTTAATAGTGCTACAGTTCACACCATCTCCATGGGTCTCACTCTGGAGATTCAGACTGTTTAGTAGTGCTGCAATATACACTATCTCCATGGGTCTCACTCTGGAGATTCATACTGTTTAGTAGTGCTACAGTTTACACCGTCTCCATGGGTCTCACTCTGGAGATTCAGACTGTTTGTTAGTACTACAGTTCATACCATCTCCATGGGTCTCACTCTGGAGATTCAGACTGTTTAGTAGTGCTACACTTCACACCATCTCCATGGGTCTCACTCTGGAGATTCAGACTGTTTAGTAGTGCTACAGTTCACACCATTTCCTCAAGTCGTACTCTTGAGATTCAGTTTGTTTTGTAGTGCTATCTCCTTGAGTCTCACTCATTCAGTCTTTAGGTGTCCATCCTTCTGTCCGATTTCAAAATTAGGTCTCCATCCTTCTGTCCGATGTCAACATTAGGTGTCAATTCTTCTGTCCGATGTCAACATTAGGTGTCCATTCCTCAGTCTGATGTCAACATTAGGTGTCCATTGCTCCGTCTGATGTCAACATTAGCTGTCCATCCTTCTGTCCAATGTCAACATTAGGTGTCCATTGCTCAGTCTGATGTCAACATTAGATGTCCATTCCTCAGTCTGATGTCAACATTAAGTGTCCATTCCTCAGTCTGATGTCAACATTAGGTGTCCATTCCTCAGTCTGATGTCAACATTATGTGTCCATTCCTCAGTCTGATGTCAACATTAGGTGTCCATCCTTCTGTCCGATGTCAACATTATGTGTCCATTCCTCAGTCCGATGTCAACATTAGGTGTCCATTCCTCAGTCCGATGTCAACATTATGTGTCCATTCCTCAGTCTGATGTCAACATTAGGTGTCCATTCCTCAGTCTGATGTCAACATTAGGTGTCCATTCCTCAGTCTGATGTCCACATTATGTGTCCATTCCTCAGTCTGATGTCCACATTAGGTGTCCATTCCTCAGTCTGATGTCAACATTAGGTGTCCATTCCTCAGTCTGATGTCAACATTAGGTGTCCATCCTTCTGTCCGATGTCAACATTATGTGTCCATTCCTCAGTCTGATGTCCACATTAGGTGTCCATTCCTCAGTCTGATGTCAACATTAGGTGTCCATTCCTCAGTCTGATGTCAACATTAGGTGTCCATTCTTCTCAGTCCGATGTCAACATTATGTGTCCATTCCTCAGTCTGATGTCCACATTAGGTGTCCATTCCTCAGTCTGATGTCAACATTAGGTGTCCATTCCTCAGTCTGATGTCAACATTAGGTGTCCATTCCTCAGTCTGATGTCAACATTAGGTGTCCATTCCTCAGTCTGATGTCAACATTAGGTGTCCATTCCTCAGTCCGATGTCAACATTAGGTGTCCATCCTTCTGTCCGATGTCAACATTATGTGTCCATTCCTCAGTCTGATGTCAACATTAGGTGTCCATTCCTCAGTCTGATGTCAACATTAGGTGTCCATCCTTCTGTCCGATGTCAACATTATGTGTCCATTCCTCAGTCTGATGTCAACATTATGTGTCCATTCCTCAGTCTGATGTCAACATTAGGTGTCCATTCCTCAGTCTGATGTCAACATTAGGTGTCCATTCCTCAGTCTGATGTCAACATTAGGTGTCCATTCCTCAGTCTGATGTCAACATTAGGTGTCCATTCCTCAGTCTGATGTCAACATTAGGTGTCCATTACTCAGTCTGATGTCAACATTATGTGTCCATTACTCAGTCTGATGTCAACATTAGGTGTCCATTCCTAGGTGTCCATTGTCCATTCCTCAGTCTGATGTCAACATTAGGTGTCCATTCCTCAGTCTGATGTCAACATTAGGTGTCCATTCCTCAGTCTGATGTCAACATTAGGTGTCCATCCTTCTGTCCGATGTCAACATTATGTGTCCATTCCTCAGTCTGATGTCAACATTATGTGTGTCTGATGTCAACATTATGTGTCATTCCTCAGTCTGATGTCAACATTAAGGTGTCCATTCCTTAGTCTGATGTCAACATAGGTGTCCATTCCTCAGTCTGATGTCAACATTAGTGTCCATTCCTAAGTCTGATGTCAACATTAGGTTCCATTGCTCAGTCTGATGTCCACATTATGTGTCCATTCCTCAGTCTGATGTCAACATTAGGTGTCCATTCCTCAGTCTGATGTCAACATTAGGTGTCCATTCCTTCTTGTCAACATTAGGTGTCCAATGATGTCAACATTAGGTGTCCATCCTTCTGTCCGATGTCAACATTATGTGTCCATTCCTTCTTTCACATTAATGTTAACATTAGTGTCCATTCCTCTGACATCAACAGTAGGTGTCCACTCTTCTGTCAGATGTCAAAATTAGGTGTCCATCCTTCTTTCCAATGTTAACATTAGGTGTCCATCATTCTGTTAGTTGTCAACATTACTTGTCTATCCTTCTGTCCTAAGTTAACACTGGGCTTCACCTTTGTTTTTGCTACAGCTCATACAGCACTCATACAAAATGACCTACTTTCCATAGTTTTGTTTGTATCTTGATCTGAGAATTGTATGTATAATATACAGACTGTATAGGGATTCCATTCCTAATGTTACAAGACTCTGTCAATGTTATTTGTCATTTTCACAGGAGGAGAAAAAGAAAAAAGAAGAGGAGAAAGAATTAAGCTTGGAGAGAGAAATGAAATCTGTTCTTTCTTGTCCATTGTGTGGGAAACCTTCCAAAACAGAAAAGGTTATATCAACAATATCTTTATTTTTCACTTGATATTAGTTCCCTATAAATAGAGAGTCACTGGAATAAAACAGAAATTTTAACTAAAAGATTTATTTTAACTTGCAAGCTTTCTTTTCTGCTTATACTCATTCTCACATGTGTTGTCTCCCAGTTACACTCATGTTTTCTCTCTCCTATTTAAACTCACAGTCACATGCATCAACCCACATTTATGCTCAAAATCACATACTTCCACCACTATTTACACTCAAAAACACATTCTTCCACCCCCATTTACACTCAAAATCACATACTTTCACCCTCAATTACGCTCTCAATCACATACTTCCACCCCCCTTTACAATCAAAATCACATACTTCCACCCCTATTTACACTCAAAAACACATTCTTCAACCCCCATTTACACACAAAATCACATACTTCCATTTACACTAAAAATCACATACTTCACCCCCATTTACACTCAAAATCACATAATTCCACCCCCATTTACACTCAAAATCACATACTTCCACCCCCATTTACACTCAAAAACACATTCTTCCACCCCCATTTACACTCAAAATCACATAATTCCACCCCAATTTACACTCAAAATCACATACTTTCACCCTCAATTACGCTCTCAATCACATACTTCCACCCCCCTTTACAATCAAAATCACATACTTCCACCCCTATTTACACTCAAAAACACATTCTTCAACCCCCATTTACACACAAAATCACATACTTCCACCCCGCTTTACGCTAAAAGTCACATACTTCACCCCCATTTACACTCAAAATCACATAATTCCACCCCCATTTACGCTCAAAATCACATACTTCCACCCCCATTTACACTCAAAAACACATACTTCCACCCCCATTTACACTCAAAATCACATACTTTCACCCTCAATTCCACCCCCATTTCTCTCAATCACATACTTCCATCCCCATTTACACTCAAAATCACATACTTCCACCCATTTACACTCAAAAACACATTCTTCAACCCCCATTTACACACAAAATCACATACTTCCACCCCGCTTTACGCTAAAAGTCACATACTTCCACCCCCATTTACACTCAAAATCACATATTTCCACCCCCATTTACGCTCTAAATCACATACTTCCACTCTCATTTACACTCAAAATCACATTCTTCACCCCTCTTTACACTCAAAATCACATTCTTCCACCCCCATTTACACTCAAAATCACATACTTCCACCCCCCTCAATTACGCTCAAAATCACATACTAAAAATCACATACCCACCCCCATTTACACTCAAAATCACATACTTCCACCCCCATTTACACTCAAAAACACATACTTCCACCCCCATTTACACTAAAAATCACATACCTCACCCCCATTTACACTCAAAATCACATACTTCCACCCCCATTTACACTCAAAATCACATACTTCCACCCCCATTTACACTAAAAAACACATACTTCCACCCCAATTTACTCTCAAAATCACATACTTCCACCCCCCTTTACGCTAAAAGTCACATACTTCCACCCCATTTACACTCAAAATCACATACTTCCACCCCCATTTACACTCAAAATCACATACTTCCACCCCCATTTACACTCAAAATCACATACTTCCACCCCCATTTACACTCAAAATCACATACTTCCACCCCCATTTACACTCAAAAACACATTCTTCAACCCCCATTTAGACTCAAAATTACACACTTCATCCCCATTTACACTCAACATCACATACTTCCACCCCCATTTACACTCAAAATCACATAATTCCACCCCCATTTACACTCAAAATCACATACTTCCACCCCCATTTACACTCAAAATCACATACTTCCACCCCCATTTACACTCAAAATCACATACTTCCACCCCCATTTACACTCAAAATCACATACTTCCACCCCCATTTACACTCAAAATCACATACTTCACCCCCAGTTACGCTCAAAATCACATACTTCCACTCCCATTTACACTCAAAATCACATACTTCCACCCCTTTTTACACTCAAAATCACATACTTCCACCCCCAGTTACGATCAAAATCACATGCTTTCTGTCCCATTTACTCTCACCCCACATTCTTTCTTTTCCATTTACACATACTCTCATGCTTTCTGTCCCAGTTATACTTGCTGTCACATGCTTTCCTATTTACACTCATTCTCATATGCTTTCTGGCTCATTTACATTCACAATCAAATGTTGTCTCTACCATTTACACCCACAGTCACATACATGTGTCCTGTTTTTAATTTCAGGCAAGAAAGGTTCACCTCAAAAAGTGTGCATCTGCTAATGGAATTGCAACTAACCAAATTCTCAAGCTTGTGAAGGACCAGGAGCAGGAACACAAATTGAAGCTGGCAGCAGGAATTATTCCTAAAGGGTAGACAAAATGAATATTATTTTTAGCTCACCTGGCCAGACAGATTCTAGTGAGAATGGTGCAGGCCCCTTGGACCTCTTGTTAATTAATATTAATTGTTATTACTCAATTTCAAAGACTTTCAAACACTTGCACCACTGCATTCATTATGTTCCAAATGTCAGAGTTACATATAAGAAGAAACAATTAAAGCATGCCTAAAAAGATTACAACCAAATTTCATCAGTAGCATTCTTGGAAAAGAGAATGGAAGGACAAGACTCATGTCTACCCTCAGGTTTGTGGGGCCATATTCAGAAAATTCCTTAATCTTGTTTGGATGAAGGAATCCTAACCCGATTTTCCCTTAAAACATGTATAATGTATGCTTGGGTGAAAGGAGATTCAATTTTGTATATGGATCAAGGGGACTCTGTATTGTGACCTGTTATAAGTATGTTTCCAATATATTTCTTTTTGTTTGTACTTCAGAGAGGTCAAGAATTTAAGTAGAATGAGCACAGCCAACACAAAGAGTAAAAAAGTCAAGGAACCAAAAAAGTAAGTTATAAAAAAGGGGTGTGGTTTGTTAGGGTTCCAAAAAAACAATTGAAAGGAGCAATGCTAAGGGCTTCAACTTTTGGTAGTTTTATCACCCTTGGATGTTAACTTTATAAGGGTTTATACATATGGGACTAAAAACTTTTTGAAGACTTGTTTTAGGGAAGAAACATTTTAAAGGTTTATTGTATTATTTAAAAGCTTTAAATTTTTTAAAGTTTATCATGCTGGAGAGAGGTTATTATCATGAGAATAGCTTTTCTTCTGGATTGTGTATCATTTGAAAGATTAAACACTCCAAAGGTTTATTATCTTGGAAGGAAGTTTAAGGTAGACATAGTTTGCTGTGATGTCTAGTGTTAGGTAGCCACAGTTGACTATGATGTCTAGTGTTAGGTAGCCACAGTTGACTGTGATGCCTGAAATATTTCAGACCACTCTTAGCAGAAGAATATAAAGCATCTTAGCCTGACATAAAATTACTTATTTCAGTCAGTTTGATGAAGACACACAGCTGGCCTTGGCAATTTCATCCTCTCTTGATGTCAGTGAGAATGAAACTGATTTGATTGCTCAGACACTTAGTGCTGAGAGTGCAGTAGCCTGGAACATGCAGACTAGTGTTAGTGGAATGAAAAGAAAAAAGTGCAGAAAGAGGTAGGATTTCTCATGGCTTAAATATCACAAGGGCATCATGTCTGTGTGGTTTATTTATCTTATAGTTAACATTATGATAACCAACACCACACTTACACACAGAAAACATGTATATCTACCAGTTATCTGTCACATCTGACTACACTACAGTCACACACAGAAAACATGTATATCTACCAATTATCTGTCACATCTGACTACACTACAGTCACACACAGAAAACATCTATCTCTACCAATTATCTGTCACATGTGACTACACTACAGTCACATACAGAAAACATGTATATCTACCAATTATCTGTCACATGTGACTACACTACAGTCACATACAGAAAATATGTATATCTACCAATTATCTGTCACATGTGACTACACTACAGTCACACACAGAAAACGTGTATATCTACCAATTATCAGTTATATCTGACTACACTACAGTTACACACAGAAAACACGTATATCTACCTATTATCTGTCACATCTGACTACACTACAGTCACACACAGAAAACATGTATATCTACCAATTATCTGTCACATCTGACAACACTACAGTCACACACAGAAAACACGTATATCTACCAATTATCTGTCACATCTGACAACACTACAGTCACACACAGAAAACACGTATATCTACCTATTATCTGTCACATCTGAATACACTACAGTCACACACAGAAAACATGTATATCTACCAATTATCTGTCACATCTGACTACACTACAGTCACACACAGAAAACATGTATATCTACCAAGTATCTGTCACATCTGAATACACTACAGTCACACACAGAAAACATCTATCTCTACCAGTTATCTGTCACATCTGACAACACTACAGTCACACAGAAAACATGTATATCTACCAAGTATCTGTCACATCTGAATACACTACAGTCACACACAGAAAACATGTATATCTACCAAGTATCTGTCACATCTGAATACACTACAGTCACACACAGAAAACATCTATCTCTACCAATTATCTGTCACATCTGACAACACTACAGTCACACACAGAAAACATCTATCTCTACCAGTTATCTGTCACATCTGACAACACTACAGTCACACACAGAAAACATGTATATCTACCAGTTATCTGTCACATCTGACTACACTACAGTCACACACAGAAAACATGTATATCTACCAGTTATCTGTCACATCTGACAACACTACAGTCACACACAGAAAACATGTATATCTACCAGTTATCTGTCACATCTGACAACACTACAGTCACACACAGAAAACATGTATATCTACCTATTATCTGTCACATCTGACTACACTTCAGTCACACACAGAAAACATGTATATCTACCTATTATCTGTCACATCTGACAACACTACAGTCACACACAGAAAACATGTATATCTACCTATTATCTGTCACATCTGACAACACTACAGTCACACACAGAAAACATGTAAATCTACCAATAATAGTCTAAGTTGTCATATGTAACCTTTGTAGGGATGCAATAAATAAGGTCACATATGACAGGTGGTTTCTTATCACAGATTCTGTGAAAAACAAAAAAAAACATATCCAACTAATTACAACAATGACTTCCCCTACACTCACACGTTCTACTTCAGCTTTAATCTGTATGTTGCCAGGGTGGTGATAGCCGAGTGGTTGATGTCCCTGAAAATTGTTACCACAAGCCCTCCACCTCTAGGTCATGAGTTTGAGACCTATGTGGGGCAGTTGCCAAGTACTAGCAGCAGGTCTGTGGTTTTTTGCTTAGAACTCTATCTTTCAGCCACTAACCAAACCTGGTACATCCTTAAATTGCCCTGGCTGTTAATAGGATGTAAAATAACAATAAACCAAACCATGTATGTTGTTATTGTAGGGAGTCAGAAGGATTACCATTGGTCCTGGCTTTGTCAGCAGATGAGAAACAGAGACGATGTGAACTAAAAGTCAGCAGTTTGTTGGTTTCTGAGGTAAATGATATTAAAAAAGGTTTTCATGATCTTATATGACCTTTGCTGTTGTTTTACCCCATCATTAGTAGATACTTTCATCATACGACCTTAGCTGTTGTTTGACCCCATCATTAGTAGATACTGTCATCATACGACCTTAGCTGTTGTTTGACCCCATCATTAAGTAGTCACTGTCTTATATGACCTTAGCTGTTGTTTGGCCCCATCATTAAGTAGTCACTGTCTCATATGACCTTAGCTGTTGTTTGACCCCACCATTAGTAGACACTGTCTCATATGACCTTAGCTGTTGTTTGACCCCACCATCAGTAGACACTGTCATCATATGACCTTAGTTGTTTTGATTATGTTAATCATGGCAACAAAAAAGCAAATCTTGCTTTTTGAATGTAGCTGATGACTATATCTCAAATTTTTCTTCAATCAGACAAACTGTACTAATGAGGAGGAAGAAGATGATCTCAAATATATGCCATCCATGATTGACAGTGAACTACAAAACTTACAGGTGAGTTGTCCCTTTGTACACTACCAGTGAATGGTCACTCTGATCATTACAAGTATGTTGAACATCATATATGAGTTGTCACACTGAACACTACAGGTGAGTTGTCATGCTGAACACTACAAGTGAGTTGTTACACTGAACACTACAGGTGAGTTGTCACACTGAACACTACAGGTGAGTTGTCACACTGAACACTACATGTGAGTTGTCACACTGAACACTACATGCGAGTTGTCACACTGAACACTACAGGTGAGTTGTCACACTGAACACTACAGGTGAGTTGTCACACTGAACACTACAGGTGAGTTGTCACACTGAACACTACAGGTGAGTTGTCACACTGAACACTACAGGTGAGTTGTCACACTGAACACTACAGGTGAGTTGTTACACTGAACACTACAGGTGAGTTGTCCCTTTGGACACTACCAGTGAATGGTCACTCTGATCATTACAAGTGTGTTGAACATCATATATGAGTTGTCACACTGAACACTACAGGTGAGTTGTCACGCTGAACACTACAGAAGAGTTGTCACACTGAACACTACAGGTGAGTTGTCACACTGAACACTACAGGTGAGTTGTCACACTGAACACTACAGGTGAGTTGTCACTCTGAACACTACAAGCTAGTCTTTATATATCTGTGTTGACTTGTTTCGGGAGACCAGTCTGTATACATATGAGGTGACTTGTTTCAGGATACCCCTCGCCTATGGACCAGTCTTTATAGATCTTTGTTGACTTGTTTCAGGTTACCCCATATCTTTGGAATTGCTCATGTCTTGGAAACAGAAATTCAAAGAGAGTAGATGATTTCTATGTACCTAGCCTGATGCCTCCTATAAAAATGTCTAAAGCAGTTGTGGGAACAAAGATCAGGAATATGTCTGAAATTCCAGGACGGAGGAAATCAGAGTTGCCAAGCAACCAAGATAAGCTGGTTCATAATAAGGAAATGGTGTGTATGGTTAGCATGGGGCCAGATAGAGATTTACAAGGGATCTCTTGAGGCTCCTTCATGGTTGTCTCAGAGATCTACTGAGGATCCACCATGGTTGTCTCAGAGATCTACTGAGGATCCTTCATGGTTGTCTCAGAGATCTACTGAGGCTCCTTCATGGATGTCTCAGAGATCTACTGAGGCTCCTTCATGGTTGTCTCAGAGATCTACTGAGGCTCCTTCATGGTTGTCTCAGAGATCTACTGAGGATCCTTCATGGTTGTCTCAGAGATCTACTGAGGATCCTTCATGGTTGTCTCAGATAGAGTTCTACTGAGGATCCACCATGGTTGTCTCAGAGATCTACTGAGGATCCACCATGGTTGTCTCAGAGATCTACTGAGGATTCACCATGGTTGTCTCAGATAGAGTTCTACTGAGGCTCCTTCATGGTTGTCTCAGAGATCTACTGAGGATCCACCATGGTTGTCTCAGAGATCTACTGAGGAGACACCATGGTTGTCTCAGAGTTCTACTGAGGATCCACCATGGTTGTCTCAGAGATCTACTGAGGCTCCTACATGGTTGTCTCAGAGATCTACTGAGGAGACACCATGGTTGTCTCAGAGTTCTACTGAGGATCCACCATGGTTGTCTCAGAGATCTACTGAGGCTCCTTCATGGTTGTCTCAGATAGAGTTCTACTGAGGCTCCTTCATGGTTGTCTCAGAGATCTACTGAGGATCCACCATGGTTGTCTCAGAGATCTACTGAGGATCCACCATGGTTGTCTCAGAGATCTACTGAGGATCCTTCATGGTTGTCTCAGAGATCTACTGAGGATCCTTCATGGTTGTCTAAGAGATATACTGAGTATCCTGAGGATCCACCATGGTTGTCTCAGAGATCTACTGAGGATCCACCATGGTTGTCTCAGATAGAGTTCTACTGAGGATCCTTCATGGTTGTCTCAGAGATCTACTGAGGATCCACCATGGTTGTCTCAGAGATCTACTGAGGCTCCTTCATGGTTGTCTCAGAGATCTACTGAGGATCCACCATGGTTGTCTCAGAGATCTACTGAGGATCCACCATGGTTGTCTCAGAGATCTACTGAGGATCCACCATGGTTGTCTCAGAGATCTACTGAGGATCCACCATGGTTGTCTCTGAGATCTACTGAGGATCCACCATGGTTGTCTCAGAGTTCTACTGAGGATCCATCATGGTTGTCTCAGAGTTCTACTGAGGCTCCTTCATGGTTGTCTCAGAGATCTACTGAGGATCCATCATGGTTGTCTCAGAGTTCTACTGAGGATTCACCATGGTTGTCTCAGATAGAGTTCTTCTGAGGATCCACCATGGTTGTCTCAGAGATCTACTGAGGATCCACCATGGTTGTCTCAGAGATATACTGAGAATCCATCATGGTTGTCTCAGAGTTCTACTGAGGCTCCTTCATGGTTGTCTCAGATAGAGATCTACTGAGGCTCCTTCATGGTTGTCTCAGATAGAGTTCTACTGAGGCTCCTTCATGATTGTCTCGGATAGAGATCTTCTGGATATCTACAATGATATGCCCAGGGCTTGCACTGTCAGTTTCCATCAGCGCCAATTGCGAAGCTGAAAACTCTTTTAGTTTAAAAATTGCATTGGGAGAAAGTATGAAATTGCCAAAATATAGTGATATTTCAATGTCCCAGTGACTAAAATCGCCAGTCATGAGCATGTCAAGACCTACCCACCCAGACACCTTGGCACTGACTTTATTATGTATGCAAAGGGGTGTAATGATCTCACAATCCGCCTTAACCTCAGGCATGAGGCTTATGTCACACATAAGAAGGGCTACAGGTGGATGGCGGTGCCTAGGTGGTTGTCTGTCTGTACCCTCAGGTGATCACTGTACTCACTCACAGTTAATTATCATTATCCTTGGATTATTATTAGGACCATCACTTCAAAAACAAACACTGATTATAGCTGTCATCAATTTCTTGCATGAAGGTGATCTTTGGTTTATGAAAAAGCATAGGCAGTTGCTGACCGCTTATGTTAAAGAGGAAATACACATAATAAAAAAACCCAGAAATCAGTATGAAAAATCCTAATTTTTAGCAGAGATCATAAAGAATGTTTAAAAAATCAACCAGCAATTGTGTCCTGTGAAAAGGTAACCAGTTTTCTGAAAATTCAGATTTTGGCTAATCAAAATTTAGAGTCAGAGCTAGCCCTGTACAGTGTCTCATCTAGAGATCTCTTGAGATTCCACCATGATTTGTCTCACCTAGTTATCTTCTGAAAATCCACATGTCGATCTCAGAAAGAGATCTTATGAGGATCCACACAAATATATGTATCGGGAATCTTCCAGAGATGGACCATGATGCGCTCAGACAGAGGTTTACAGAGGATTCAAGAAGATGTCAGATTTTGCCTTTGTATAATCTTTGTGATATTGTTTGGACAGAATGATGGTGCTTTTGAGAAGGAAGACTTGATGGCAACTACTCAGACAGCTGTAGTGTTAGCTGAACTGGCAGCCAGTGGGGAAGTGAGGGATGAAGTGTTAGACACTACTGTCCACTGCAGTGGCTTTTGTCCAGAGAGAACTATTGAGATTAAGGTTAGTTTTATCATTACATATGAAGTTGTCAGTGTTTATAGGGAAATGTACAGAAAAATTAGTTACATGGATATGATGTGATGTTAGATAGTCATTGTCTGTGTTTATAGGGAAATGTACAGAAAAATTAGTTACATGGATATGATGTGATGTTAGATAGTAATTGTCTGTGTTTATCAGGAAAGGTACTGAAAACTATAGTTACATGGATGATATGATGATAATCAGTATTTGTCGATGTTCATTAGGAAAAGAACAGAAAATTACTGGTATGTTTATGATAAAACAGAAATTGCTTTGACATGTTTAACGCTAGAGTACTACCCAAAGTGAGGCAGCGAGAGGTCTGCAGACCACTATGTCAGGCTTGGTGAATAACCCAACAGGAAGTGATGTTACCATTATTGTGATGAACCAGGAGGAAATATGTGCCCATAGTGTGATTTTATCCTGCAGATGTCCTACTCTTCTTCAGGTGAGGTCAAGCTTCTGAAACTGCAATTTCCACAGCTTTGTCTTGGATTTTAAGGGAAGGATGATGACAAAGTTTTGATATTTTTGCCATTTTGGATTGGTGGTTGTGGTTTACATGAAGAAAATATGTTTTAAACTCTTGTAATTCCTGTTAGTTCAATGTATTGTATACATTTATAACTCATATAAGGTAATTATGTCCCTGCCATTGTTATGGTAATTTATTATTAATGTTTGTAAGTTCTGTTATGGTAATTTATTATTAATGTTTGTAAGTTCTGTTATGGTAATTTATTATTAATGTTTGTAAGTTCTGTTATGGTAATTTATTATTAATGTTTGTAAGTTCTGTTGTGGTAATTTATCATAAACATTTGTAATTCCTGTTATGGGAATTTATTATTAACATTTGTGACTACTTTGTTTGTTAACTGAGATGGTTCTCAGGGCCCTTGACACTGATATTTTGTCTAAAGAGTAGAGCTGCACTGTTTGTTCCAAGAATTACTTTGACCCATTCTCAAGGCCACAAGTTTTTAAACAACCTTTTTGACAATAACAAAGAGGCCCATACTCATGGTAATGGTAAATAAAACACTAGGATGAATGACTACCTAGTTTGTTCAAATGAATGACCTTGACTCACTTTTAAGAATTTCAAATTTCTTTTTTTAATATCCAAGATGTCCTGGATCAACGTATTGCTTTTGAAGATGATTTTCTATCTAAGACTTAAAGAACCATCAAAGAAGTCTGTAAACTGTGATTCAGGCCCATGTGGCCTATTGTTTTTATATCTTGATTTTTAAAAAAATGAATAATTGTGAGAAAAAAAAAAAAGAAAAAAAACACAAAAATAAAATTTGAACCGAATACTGTCACTTGTTTCGGTAGTAACAGTAAAAGACTCATTTTCAGATGAAAAATGAGTGCCAGATAAGACTGGTGGATGAGTCTGCAGAGGTGGTGTTAGTGGTACTGCAGTTTGTGTATGCTGGCCTTGTCTCACTGTGTCACAGTAACACTCAACAAGTCTTTTCTCTGTCAAAAAGGTAAGTTGTAATCATAAAGCAACAACACATAATGGCAGTAAAACTCCTACAAAGAGCTCATTAAAGACCAGATATCATTTCTATAGCTATCATATTTTGTCTGTAGTCTACCGTGCGTAAACTTTCGAGTCAAATGACTTCTTCTCAATTACCAAAATGCGCAGGATGGTGATATTGGGCCTGTAGCATGATGGGTAGAAGAGCTACCAAATTTGTTAATATGAAATACCTTGACCTTCTTCGCATCTTGAATGGATCAGATATTCTTATATCTTGAAACAACTTCTCAATAACCAAAAGGCCCAGGGTGCTGAAATTGGGTCTGTGGCATACTGGGATGAAAGGTTATTAATAGTATTCTTGTGATTGACCTTTTCTCTAATTTAAGGTCACAGGGGTCAAATGTGTTAAAATCTTCAAACAACTTCTTCTCAATACCAAAAAGGTCCAGGCTGTTGATATTGGTTCTTTAATATAAGTGGATAAAAGGCTGCTGATTTGTTCAATTATTTATTATATCTCTTGGGTGAAGTGAGATGAGATCTTAAAATTTCTTTGTGGACAAGCAATAGGTTTGAAGTAATGGCATTTGTATAGTAGCATATACTTTGCAGGGTCTGTTTGTCTGTCCAAGGCTCTTCCTGGTAGTATATTTAGGGCCCTGAATGAAAGTCTGTCTGTCAGCACTTTTGTTTCCCAGCAATAAGTTGAGCGTTCTTGGGTTAATCATTCTCCAACTTCAAATAGTGCTTCCTTATTGAGAGTTCTTGCATGGGACTACTTTTCAGCTTCAAAGGTGAAAGATCAAGGTCACTGATACTCTGAATAGAAAAATCAGTTTCCCTACAATAACTCAAGGTTGCTTTGGCCAATCAAACTCATACTTCATACAATGCTTCCTTACTAAAAGTGCTTGCTGGGGGTATTGCTTTTTATATCCCAAGTTATAAGGTCAAAGGTCACTGTTGTTATAAATCAGATTGTTGATTGTATTTTTAGCCCACCATCTAATAGATGGTGGGTTATTCAAATCACCCTGCATCCGTGGTCCGTCGTCTGTCCGTCCGTCATCCATCGGTCCAGGCATCCGTCCGTCCGTAAACAATTCTTGTTACTACTATTTCTGGAAAAGTACTGGATGGATCTTTCTCAAATTTCATATGCAGGTTCTCCTTGGTCCCTAGTTGTGCATTGTACCTTTTTTGAACTGATTCGCATTCAAGATGGCCGACAGGTGGCCATCTTGGATTTTGGAAGTAAAAGTTTGTTACCGCTATTTCTGGAAAAGTACTGGATGGATCTTTCTCAAATTTCATATGCAGTTTCCCCTTGGTCCCTAGTTGTGCATTGTACCTTTTTTGGACTGATTCGAATTCAAGATGGCAGACAGGTGGCCATCTTGGATTTTGAATGTAAAAGTTTGTTACTGCTAATTCTTGGAAAGTACTGGATGGATCTTTCTCAAATTTCATATGCAGGTCCCCTTTGGTTCCAAGTTGTGCATTATACCTTTTTGGACTGATCCGAAATCAAGATGGCTGCCTGTCAGCCATCTTGGATTTTGAGAGTAAAATCTTGTTACTGCTATATCTGAGGAAGTACTGGATGGATCCTTCTGATATTTCATAGATATTGGTTTCCCTTGGTCCCTAGTTGTGCATTGTACCTTTTTTGGACTGATTTGAAATCAAGGTGGCCCACAGGCAGCCATCTTGGATGTCGACAGTAATACAGCACAAGCATATTGTCCATTATCCACCTGTAACTGACTGCTGTCTAATAATACTTTGGGATCTTTTTCAAATGATATTTGCTAATAGGTGCTTAATAAAAATATCTTGTGCCATCATTGAGTATATTCAATGAAGACCAGTTCATGAACATTTGCAACACCTGTAACAAACAAAAAAAATAAACAAATCTTCAAGAACTGAAAACAGATCCTCAAATGGTGGGCGCCAAGATCCCTCTGGGATCTCTTGTTATTATGTTGTTGTTGTATTTTTTGTAATAGTCTTGATTTTTGTGGCAGACTATACTTAAGGTCTTGCCAGTATCTGTTAGTCAGGTGTGTGTGTCTAAGGATGGGTGGTGATGGTGGGAGGGGGAGTTCTAGCCAAGCCACAGGGCCCTTGCTGACCTGTCAGTGTTTTATCCCTGTCTATATCTGTAATCATTGGTGAGGAATTGTATGAACTTTTCACATGATTCTTGTTTTTTTCACTTTCCCTTCAGACTAAACCTCACTGAGCTGGCAGCGATCTGTGAGGAATATTTACCACAGATTCCTACTGTATCAGACACAGCAGCTAGTAACCAGGACAGCCAGGGTGACCTTGATATGATTAATAACTGCCAATCAAATGTGGACAAAATTTTAAAGGATATTTGGGGAGATTCCTTTGATGATGATGATGATGATGATGATGATGATGATGATGATGATGATGATGATGATGATGATGATGATGATGATGATGATGACGCTGATGATGATGGTGATGAAAAAATTGGTGATGAAGTATTACTGGTGACAAGTTCTTCTGTACTTCATGATATAAAGCCACATTCAAATAAAACAGTAGAATCTATATCAGATGTAAAAATATCTGAACAAATTCAGTCCAGTAAGACACAAAGTCCTCTTATAAATGAGTTTGAAGACAAGGGAGATAATTTAGATAAGGAAGACGACACAATGCAGCAGGAAATCAACAGCTTTTTCGAGGATAAAAGTTTTGACATGACCGGTGATGTGCAAAATAAAGAGAGTGAAGAATATGGAACTGGAACTCCCAAGAATAGAAGTCTTATCTTTGAGGACAATGATGTGGAAATATTTAGTGCTAGTGATAGCTCTTCAAATAATAGTTTCGGGGACCATCAAGCTCCATCCCCAGATGAACTTTATATCTCGGGGAGGACAGGGAAAGATGACAATTGTATCCAACAAACCGAAGAAACAATACAAGAAGGAAAGACAGATGAGGCAGCTATCATCATCTGCAGTGATGAAAGTGACTATGAAAGTCTTATAGTTGAATCTGATGGAAAAGGTGAAAGTAAACAGTTCTCACCGCAGTTAGTGCAGAGTAACTCTAGGCTTCATTCTTTGAGTAAAACAAAAAATGACATGTATGTGTTTGACGATATGGATATTTCACAGAAGGAAAAATTGATGAAGTTTAAATCTTCTCCATCAAAATCATTTCAGCTACCTGAAGACAGTTCTCCTGGCAGATTCAGTCCAGATTCGGTTGAGGAAGAAACAGCAGGATGTAGATATTTATCCTTGTCCTCCTCCCCATCTAGGAAACGAAAGAGATCCACAGATCATAAAGTCAAATCACCAGTGGCTGTGTTTGTACCTTCAGAAACAAGGAAACTGTCCAATATGTCCTCTCCTAACACTTCTGGACTAGATTTGTTTGGGAGCCCATCACCTTTTACCAAGCAAAAAAGACCAGATTCTGCCCAAAAGGCAGAAGTTGATGGATACTATATAGAAGACATGATGACTTTTTCCAAGATTCCAAAATCTCGCCTTCACTCCACAAATTCAGTTTCTTCCAGAAAGTCTGTGTTGAATGAGGTAGAAATCAATTCACCAACGTTTTCTCTCACAAAGAAGTACAGCCCAAGGAAACTGTGTGAACAACTACCGGACGGGCCCTGTAAGTCGTCAATGGACACAAACATATTAAAAAAGGACAAAATATCCGGTAGTCAAGTGAACAACATTCTGCCCAGTGACTGTGACGTTGAATGTACTGGAGATAATTTTCAGGAAATGTCACAGGGCTCGCCCATATTCATAGCAAAGGCAAAAAGGAAATGGAAGTTTACAAAAACAAATAATCCCAGTACACAACCTTTGACCTGTTCCAATGAGCGGGATATGGAGATTGAGATGTCACCTGTCAAAACTGAAAATAACCCAGCAATACCAAACACTGACCATGGTAAATTATGTTATGAGGTTCATATGACCTCTCACCTTACTGTAAAGTCATTGAGATACTGCCACTCTTTGGTAACAGTAAATTTGTTGACATACTGCCACTCTGTGGTGACTCTGGTGTTCCTGAGATACTGTCACTCTCTGGTGACAGTAAATTTGTTGACATACTGCCACTCTAAGTAACAGTTAAGTTATCGACATACTGCCACTCTGTGGTGACTGTGGAGTCTCTGAGATACTGTCACTCTCTGATGACTGTAGAGTCCCTGAGATACTGTCACTCTCTGGTGACAGTAAATTTGTTGACATACTGCCACTCTAAGTAACAGTTAAGTTATCGACATACTGCCACTCTGTGGTGACTGTGGAGTCCCTGAGATACTGTCACTCTCTGGTGACTGTATAGTCCCTGAGATACTGTCACTCTCTGGTGACTGTAGAGTCCCTGAGATGCTGTCACTCTCTGGTGACTGTAGAGTCCCTGAGATGCTGTCACTCTCTGGTGACTGTAGAGTCCCTGAGATGCTGTCACTCTGTGGTGACTGTAGAGTCCCTGAGATACTGTCACTCTCTGGTGACTGTGGAGTCCCTGAGATACTGTCACTCTCTGGTGACTGTGGAGTCCCTGAGATACTGTCACTCTCTGGTAACTGTAGAGTCCCTGAGATACTGTCACTCTCTGGTGACTGTAGAGTCCCTGAGATACTGTCACTCTCTGGTAATTATAAAGTCATTGATATATTGCCACTCTCCGGTGATGGTGAAGTCATTTAGATGCTGCCACTTTGGTGTCTGAAGTTATTGAGATACACTCTGAACTGAGGGTGAAGTCACTGAGATACTGACATTCAGTTGATAGTGAAGTCGTGGAGAGACCACCACTGTCTTGTAACTGTGATGTCATAGAGAGACCACCACTGTCTTGTAACTGATGTCATAGAGAGACCACCACTGTCTTGTAACTGTGATGTCATAGAGAGACCACCACAATCTTGTAACTGTGATGTCATAAAGAGACCACTACTGTCTTGTAACTGTGATGTCATAGAGAGACCAGCACTGTCTTGTATCTGTGATGTCATAGAGAGACCAGCACTGTCTTGTAACTGTGATGTCATAGAAAGACCACCACTGTCTTGTAACTGTGATTTCATAGAGAGACCACCACTGTCAGCTGATAGTGAAATCATTGAAGAAGTACTTTTTGATTTTTCAGTTTTATTGATGCTTGTTTTTCAGATATGTCAATCCCTCAGGATGTTTGGGATGACTTTGATGACAGTGGAGCTGGGTTTAGGGGTGTGTGCGACATCTCCCCTGTGACACCAAAGGGACACCACTCTGATAAAGGTCAAGGCGACACTAAGGTAGATTTATAGTTCTAATCTCCAATATGTCATCAACATAATGCTTCCACAAACTGTACTTGCTTTCTACAGGGGTTGTTGTGGCTATAATCTCTCTCTGCAAGTGCTTCATGAATTAGTCAACCACAAACACTGACGCTTGGCTGCCCGTGACTGTTCCAAACTGTTGCTGATATCTCAAAAGGCAAAGTATATTGTTGTAAGCACAAATAATTCTAGTAAATCCATGATGTCTTGGAAAGGGAGATTGAGGTTCTTTTGCCATGACTGGTCTTGCTCTAGGTGGCTCCAAATGGTAACAAGTGCTTTATCAGTAGGTGTGTTGGTGAAAAGAAACACTTCAGTGTATGAAATGAATTTCTGATCATGTTGGATGAGTACTGCAGACATATTTTCATTTGTGTTTTTAGCCCGTCCATTTGTAAATAATTTTTGATGTCTTTATTTCTTGTGTAGTACTGGATGGCTCTTTCTCAAATATCATATGTAAGTTCCCCTTGGTCCCTTGTGCCCATTTGTTTTTGGGACTGGTCAGAAAAACAAAATGGCGAACAGACTTCCATCTTGAATTTTGACTTTTTATCTCTATTTCTTGAAAAGTACTGGATGGATCTGTCTCAAATTTCAAAATGGCAGTCAGACGGCCATCTTGGTTTTCACCAAGTTAAGATTATTATGACTATTTTTTGAGAAGCACTGGATGGATCTCTTTCATACATCATATGTAGGTTCCCATTGGTCCCTTGTTGTGCCCATTTTGTTTTTTGGACTAATCAGAAAAACACAATGGTGACAGACCTCCATCTTGAATTTCGATTGAAAGTTTATGGGTATTGCTTTAGAACTACCGCAATAATCTCTCTGAATATCTTATGTTGATTTCCCTTTGGTTCCTGGTTAGCCATTTGATTTTGGGACTGATCAGAAAAAAATGGCTTCCAGGAGGCTTTCATGGAGAAGAGAAAAAAGGGAAAAAATCCAACTTATAAAGAGCAAATGAAGATCAAACAATGGTGGTCACCAAGATTCCTCTTGGAAATCTTGTTGACCTGATGTTCTGATATTCCCACCAGGGGTCGTAGAATGTCTGCTATTGGCCTGGAAACATTGTAACAAATGGAACTGGTATAATCTGCTATAGGCCATAATGGATTCCCTTCTTTATGGATCTTGGGTGTGCAGTACGTTCTAGGTGTGTTCCCTGTAGTGGGATACAAGAGTCTATATCTCTGTAGTGGGATACAGGGTGTAGTACATTCTAGGTGTGTTCTCTGTAGTGGGATACAAGTGTCTATATCTCTGTAGTGGGATACAAGTGTCTATATCTCTGTAGTGGGATACAAGTGTGTATATCTCTGTAGTGGGACACAAGTGTCTATATCTCTGTAGTGGGACACAAGTGTCTATATATCTGTAGTGGGATACAAGTGTCTATATCTCTGTAGTGGGACACAAGTGTCTATATCTCTGTAGTGGGACACAAGGGTCTATATTTCTGTAGTGGGATACAAGTGTCTATATCTCTGCAGTGGGATACAAGCGTCTATATCTCTGTAGTGGGACACTAGTGTCTATATCTCTGTAGTGGGACACAAGTGTCTTTATCTCTGTAGTGGGACACAAGTGTCTATATCTCTGTAGTGGGACACAAGGGTCTATATTTCTGTAGTGGGATACAAGTGTCTAT
Source organism: Ylistrum balloti (assembly GCF_031769215.1). Lineage (NCBI taxonomy): Eukaryota > Metazoa > Mollusca > Bivalvia > Pectinida > Pectinidae > Ylistrum > Ylistrum balloti. Next base: position 1,583,903 of record NW_026781993.1, read on the forward strand.
ATCTCTGTAGTGGGATACAAGTGTCTATATCTCTGTAGTGGGATACAAGTGTCTATATCTCTGTAGTGGGACACAAGTGTCTATATCTCTGTAGTGGGACACAAGTGTCTATATCTCTGTAGTGGGACACAAGTGTCTATATCTCTGTAGTGGGACACAAGTGTCTATATTTCTGTAGTGGGATACAAGTGTCTATATCTCTGTAGTGGGACACAAGTGTCTATATCTCTGTAGTGGGACACAAGTGTCTATATCTCTGTAGTGGGACACAAGGGTCTATATTTCTGTAGTGGGACACAAGGGTCTATATTTCTGTAGTGGGATACAAGTGTCTATATCTCTGTAGTGGGATATATATTGTGATTTGATAATCTTATTTCCTTGCTTTTAGTTTTGATACGATGGCTACCAGTTGGTTGATTCCTTACCATCTTCTACTGGTTGTGTTGTAAGAACTAATATTCTTCTGACATTACCAGCCAAAAGGAAATGTTCCAAAATATCATTGTACATTTTCTAACCGAAATATAATTTCTATCATCATACATTTTGTGGCTAAAATTAAATATTGTAGATTCCTAACCATCAGGTATCTTCATAGATTTTCCAACCAACATTAAGCATCATTGTAGATTTTCTAGCTAAATTAAGCATCACCACATATATTATTTTTTACTGTGTTTTAAGACACTGACTGTGTCCATTTGATAGAAGTCTACTACATCCTGGGTACCACCATCTCCCTTCGCTCCAATACCGCAGTCATTGTAGGGTTGTTACAAAGTGTCTTTGTGTTAATGTGTTTTAAGACACTGTGTCCATTTGACAGAAGTCTACTACATCCTGGGTACCACCATCTCCCTTCGCTCCAATACCACAGTCATTGTAGGGTTGTTACAAAGTGTCTTTGTGTTAATGTGTTTTAAGACACTGTGTCCATTTGACAGAAGTCTACTAAATTCTGGGTACCGCGGTCTCCCTTCACTCCCATACTGCAGTCATTGTAGGGTTGTTACAAAGTGTCTAGTATATGTTACAGCGTTTTAAGACACCGACTGTGTCCAGTCATCAAAAGTCTTCTTCAGCCTGGGTACCACCATCTCCCTTCACTCCGATGCCTCAGTATGATGACATGAACACACCACAACTCAAGGTAAGTTTTCTGTACATCCTTGTGTAATAGATTTTTAGTCATTATTGGTAACTTGCTGAATACAAAAATATGTTTTAAGCAGATTTGAACTTTAATAAGTGTCATTAAAAGCTTACTCCAGTATAAATGATTGGATTTTGCCCAAATTTAGTCTGAAGCATTGTTGGGTGAAGAAGAATCAATTTTGAATAAACAGTGGTTTTGGCCCCCTAGGGCTGGAGGGACAGAGTCCGATTTTGGAAATAGTGCAAATTCTTTAAAATCCTACTCCTCCGGTAGCAATGATTTTGCCCAAATTTGGTCTGAACCATTGTTGGGTGAAGAGGAGCAATTTTTTATAAATAGTGGTAGGTCTCAGCCCACTTTGGCCTGAGGGGCGGGGCCCAATAGGAGAAATAGAGTAAATTCTTTCAAATCCTACTCCTCTTGGAGTAATGAATGGATATTTCCCAAATTTAGTCTGAAGTATTATTGGGTGAAGCCAAATCAGTTGTGTATAAACAGTGGATTCCGACCCCCTCAGAAAGGAGGGGCAGGGCCCATTTAAAATCCTACATCTCCCTAAAGAATGATTAGATACCACCCAATTTTGGTCAGAAGTATTTGTGAGTGAAGAGGAACAAAGTTTGTGCAAGGATTGGTTCTCAGTTCCCATGAGCCTTAAGGGCGGGCCCAAAAGCGGAAATTTTGCATGTTCTTTAAAATCTTGTCCTACTTTAAGAATAAATGGATATGGTCCAAATTTGGTCAAAATATTCTTTGATTAAAGCAACAGTATAAATGGTGTGTCCCAGCCCCTTAGGACAGGAGAGCGTAAGTTCTTAAATGTCCTTCTTTCGTACAATCATATTGTTTAAGTTGGTCTGAAGCAATTCTTATGAACAGTGAATCTGATCTCTGTTTGACCACAAGGGCAAGACCAAATAGGGAAATCATATCATAAATTGTTTGTCATATTTGATATTATTTATCAAATGACTGAATAGCTAAATTAGCCAGGTGAGCAATGCAGATTCCTTGGGCCTCTTGTTAGGTGCAAGTATGAGGGTTCTACTCTACAATTAAGGCATTGTTTCCAAATATATGTAAAAAAAAATGACAGAATAAGTCAAACAGATATAGATAGATAGGATATGTCAAATAAAGCCAAGGATAGATAGGATATGTCAAATAAAGCCAAGGACAGATAGGATATGTCAAATAAAGCCAAGGACAGATAGGATATGTCAAATAAAGCCAAGGATAGATAGGATATGTCAAATAAAGCCAAGGATAGATAGGATATGTCAAATAAAGCCAAGGATAGATAGGATATGTCAAATAAAGCCAAGGATAGATAGGATGTGTCAAAGACTCTAAGATAGATAGGATATGTCAAATAAAGCCAAGGATAGATAGGATGTGTCAAAGACTCTAAGATAGATAGGATATGTCAAATAAAGCCAAGGATAGATAGGATGTGTCAAAGACTCTAAGATAGATAGGATATGTCAAATAAAGCCAAGGATAGATAGGATGTGTCAAAGACTCTAAGATAGATATGATTTGTCAAACAATTATTATAGCTTTAGGATAGACAGGATATGACAAAAAAGAAATGTAGGATTTTTCAAACAAACCTTAGGTTAGATATAGATATGTAGAACAAAGGATAGATAGAACAAAGGATAGATAAGATATATCAAATAATCTCAAGGATAGAGAGGATATATCAAACAAACTCTCCAATAGATAGGATATGTCAAACAAACTCTCCGTTATATAGGATATGTCAAACTAACTCTCCAATAGATAGGATATATCAAACAAACTCTCCAATAGATAGGAAATGTCAAACTAACTCTCCAATAGATAGGATATGTCAAACTAACTCTCCGTTATATAGGATATGTCAAACTAACTCTCCGTTATATAGGATATGTCAAACAAACTCTCCGTTATATAGGATATGTCAAACTAACTCTCCAATAGATAGGATATGTCAAACAAACTCTCCGTTATATAGGATATGTCAAACAAACTCTCCAATAGATAGGATATGTCAAACTAACTCTCCGTTATATAGGATATGTCAAACTAACTCTCCAATAGATAGGATATATCAAACAAACTCTCCAATAGATAGGATATGTCAAACTAACTCTCCAATAGATAGGATATGTCAAACTAACTCTCCGTTATATAGGATATGTCAAACTAACTCTCCAATAGATAGGATATGTCAAACAAACTCTCCGTTATATAGGATATGTCAAACTAACTCTCCAATAGATAGGATATGTCAAACAAACTCTCCGTTATATAGGATATGTCAAACAAACTCTCCAATAGATAGGATATGTCAAACTAACTCTCCAATAGATAGGATATGTCAAACAAACTCTCCAATAGATAGGATATGTCAAACTAACTCTCCGTTATATAGGATATGTCAAACTAACTCTCCAATAGATAGGATATATCAAACAAACTCTCCAATAGATAGGATATGTCAAACTAACTCTCCAATAGATAGGATATGTCAAACTAACTCTCCGTTATATAGGATATGTCAAACTAACTCTCCAATAGATAGGATATGTCAAATACTCTCCGTTATATAGGATATGTCAAACTAACTCTCCAATAGATAGGATATGTCAAACTAACTCTCCAATAGATAGGATATGTCAAACAAACTCTCCAATAGATAGGATATGTCAAACTAACTCTCCAATAGATAGGATATGTCAAACAAACTCTCCAATAGATAGGATATGTCAAACTAACTCTCCGTTATATAGGATATGTCAAACTAACTCTCCAATAGATAGGATATGTCAAACTAACTCTCCGATAGATAGGATATGTCAAACAAATTATATGATAAGTAGCATATGCCGAAAACATATTGTAGGATAGATAAAATATGTAAAAAAAACACTATGATAGATAAGATTTGGCAAACAAACTCTAGGATTGATAAGATATAATGGTTTTATAAGAATTTAACACAAAACACATTTTCTTTGTAGAGAGAGGTACTGAAGATTGGTGTACGCCCCGTTGGTAAAAAGAGGATGGTAAACCTGTTGAAGGATGTCTACACTAAAACTCACCAATGTTAGTATCTCTTCTGATCAGCCTAACCAGTCAATCACCTACAGGTTATCTCCCTTAGTATCGTGATTAATCAGCCTACCCAGTCAATTACATACAGATTATCTCCCGTAGAGTCTGGACTGATCAGCCTACCCAGTCAATCACCTACAGATTATCTCCCTGAGTGTCAGGACTAATCAGTTTACCCAGTCAATCACCTACAGATTATCTCCTGTAGTGTCTGGACTGATCAGTCTACCCAGTCAATCACCTACAGATTATCTCCTGTAGTGTCTGGACTGATCAGCCTACCCAGTCAATCACCTACAGATTATCTCCTGTAGTGTCTGGACTGATCAGCCTACCCAGTCAATCACCTACAGATTATCTCCTGTAGTGTCTGGACTGATCAGTTTACCCAGTTAATTACCTACAGATTATCTCCCATAGTGTCTTGACTGATCAGTTTACCCAGTCAATCACCTACAGATTATATCCCTTAGTGTCTGTACTGATCAGTTTACCCAGTTAATTACCTACAGATTATCTCCCATAGTGTCTTGACTGATCAGTTTACCCAGTCAATCACCTACAGATTATATCCCTTAGTGTCTGTACAGATCAGTCTACCCTGTCATTATTATATTATGTTTCCTGCAAGTAATATACCTAAAAGTGGATGTGCTTTGTTTGAATTCCATCAGATAATAATGAAATAAAGGATATAAAATTTGATGTCATAATGAACAAACAAGACAATGGAAACAAAAAAGGAAGTTCTTTTCAGATAAAATATTTGAAAAGAATATTACTTAGTTTAAAAGTCTGCATAATCTTATGATTAAATTAACCAGGAGCCAACACCATCTGGAGCACCTAACTAAGAACAGTTAAGTCATGAACCTATTTGTATCTATAGTGTTTACAGAATTTTTAAATCCACCTCTGAATTCTTACTTACCTGAAAAGAACTGTTACGTTTCTGTTTCCATTGTCTTGTTTGTCCATTATGACATCAAATTTTGTAACTGCAAAATTATACTTAAGAGTTTGACCACTTATATGACCGTCCTGATGACGGCTACATAGTGATGGATCTCTAATGAATACCCGGTGGAATACGTCCAGGAACATAATTGCAATATTAGACCTAAAGAGTGTTGGCTCTCTAATATATTGTCTTTCAATTCCATTAGATGAAACAGATAGTAACTACGAGGATGATGAGGAGGAAGAGAACAAAGAGGGATCCTCTTCTAGCAAGGAACAAACCAAGGAATCTGATGAGTTAAACTCCAGTCAGGAATCAATCCAGAGGTACAGAATAATGTTAAACTTCACCATACTGTCATTGCTAAACTTCACTATACTGTCACTGTTTAACATCACTATACTGTCACTGTTAAACTTCACTTTACTGTCACTGTTAAACATCACTATACTGTCACTGTTAGACATCACTATACTGTCACTGTTAAAAATTACTATACTGTCACTGTTAAACTTCACTTTACTGTCACTGTTAAACCTCACATTACTGTCACTGTTAAACATCACTATACTGTCACTGTTAGACATCACTATACTGTCACTGTTAAAAATTACTATACTGTCACTGTTAAACTTCACTATTCTGTCACTGTTAAACATAACTATACTGTCACTTAAACATCCCTTTACTGTCACTGTTAAAAATCACTATACTGTTACTGTTAAACCTCATTATACTGTCTCTGTTAAACTTCACTTTAATGTCACTGTTAAACCTCATTACACTGTCACTGTTAAACCTCACTTTACTGTCACTGTTAAACATAACTATACTGTCACTGTTTAAAAATCACTATACTGTCACTGTTAAAAATCACTTTACTGTCACTTAAACATCACTTTACTGTCACTGTTAAACTTCACTATACTGTCACTGTTAAACATCACTATACTGTCACTGTTTAACATCACTATACTGTCACTATTAAAAATCACTATACTGTTACTGTTAAACCTCATTATACTGTCACTGTTAAACTTAACTTTAATGTCACTGTTAAACCTCATTATACTGTCACTGTTAAACCTCACTATACTGTCACTGTTAAACATAACTATACTTTCACTGTTAAACAGCATTATACTGTCACGATTAAACCTTACTATTCTGTCACTTTTGGAGATCAGGGGCATATGTTTCAATGCTTCTGTCTCTGACTCTGTTGATCCAGCTATTTGTTTATTGTAGGGTTTCCATTGAAAAACAGCTTGAGACTTTTTCATCAGATTAGAACTAAATATTGCTTTATATCAATAAGATCTTGGACGAGTTAGATGTTGGTCAAAATTCATCAACATTTGACAGAGTTTTTGGTTTTTAAAATCCTTTATGTCAATAAGGTACCAGAAAAGCTAAAAATCCACCAATATTTGCTTGAGCTGTTGGACTTCAATAATAAAAATAACAGTAAGAAACAGAGTAATAACAAGAAGATATCATTCTTTATTTGGCAGAATTAGATTTATGTTATAGTTGCATTATGTCCTATAGTCTCCATACCAATTAGCATCTTATACTCTATTAGATAATGCTTTGGTATCTGCCAATATTCTTTTCATATCTGTCACATGCATTCCAAATGACTTTCCAACAAATACCACATTTGTTCACCTGCACCTTTGATGTATTGAATTCATAACTGGCTTCTCTTCAGGGGCATAGTGTTTCTCAATCAAATCTTGTTTTGTTTTTATACAGTGACATGATGGAAGAAAGTTATATGCAAGGAACCACAGAAGACCTTGAGCTGAGTCAGGTACAAGGAATGGGCAATATTGCACAGGTGTCTCAACTAAATCGCACACGGGTTCCTACTAGATCACACACATGTACTTCAACCAAACCACACACAAGTGTTCCTTCTAGATCACACACATGTGCTTCAACTAAACTACTCACATAAATGTTGCTTCTATATCACACATGTGTCCCAACTAAATCACACACAGGTGTTCCTACTATATCACACATAGATGTTACTGCTATATCACACACAGGTGTTCCTACTAAATAATACACACTTTATTACAGACAGGTGTACAAACTAAATCACAAATAGGCTTTCCGACTAAATAATACACATGGGTGTTACTACTACATGTATATCCACACAGGTGTACATAATAAATAACACATAGGTGTTCCTACCAAATGATACACACAGGTCTTGCTACGGTACAGCACACAAGCGTTCCTACTGTATCACACACAGGTGTTCCTACTATATCACACACATGTGCTCCAACTAAACCACACACAGAATTTTCTGACTATGTCACACACAGGTGTACATACTCAATCACATGTAGGTGTTTCCACTAAATATTAATGTGTACTTACTAAATTATTCAAGTGTTCCTGCTCAAGTACACAAAAGTGTATCTACTGAATCACCAAACAGATGTACATACTGAATTACACAGGTATACATGCTAAATCACACACATTTTTCATCTAAATCTCGTCTTTTGTTACAGGTGTCACGAAAAGATGACTCAATGATTTCAGAAAAGTTAGAAAAGTTTGTGAAATCTCGCACTGATATTTATGTGAAAATCCTCATGTATGAGGTAAGTTTTTGATAGATGCACAATATTTTTATGTGTTAATGATATTTTAGATATTTTTTTTGATAAAGTATCTTGATGTATGCAGTATTGTGATGAATATAGTGTGCTGTAGTTTGATGTGTGTATTTTGCAGTATTTTGGTGTGTATCGTGTGCTGCATACTATACACATCAAAATACTGCACATAAGTAGTATCTTTAGGACATCCGACCCAAAGGGTTGAGATGACCTATAGTCATCGGGTTTCGTCCATCGTCTTGCTCCGTGTGTCATGCATCAACTTTTTCTATAAAACACTATCCCTCTTTCATACCTGGAAATATTTCAGCCAAATTTGGTCTGATGCATCATAAGGTAAAGCCTGATTACCAACAGGGAAAATAAGACCATATTTTGCTTCAAAACACTGCTCTTTTTTTAATGCTTTTTTTTTTTTTTTAATTTTGAATAAAATTGACATTTGGACAAAAGCACAAAAAAAATTATGCATTGTATTTGAGCATATTGTTGGTTATTTCCCACTGGAAGAATCATTAATTTAGGATGAAATTTTTGATAATATGCATGTGTTGACACTGCCTTACTATATTCAGTGTCACAATTTCATGACACTTGGTAACTATCCTTTATATTCAACATTGCTTATCTCAGGTGACCATCAAGGCCGCTAGGCCTCTTGTCTCTTTTTAAAGGTCACAGGGGTCAAATGTGTTAAAGTCTTCAAACTACATTTCAATAACAAAAAGATCCAGGCGGTTAATATTGGTTCTTTAACATAAGTGGATGAAGGACTACAAATTTATCCAAATAATTGACCTTCACCTATATTTAAGATCTCTTAGGTCAAATGGGTCTTCAAATTTCTTTTTACGTTTATGTCTTTATATTCAGATGACTGTTAAGACCTGTGGGCCCCTTGTTTATTATGAAAACAATTCCCAAACTATTTTCTTTCAAAGCAAAAGGTCTTGAAAAAAGTAAAATTTTGAACATTGCCAAATATAGGATTTATTAAGTAATTTTACAATATCTTTTTTTGAGGTTGCTATGGAGATTAGCGGCTGTCAAATCAAATTCAAAATTAGCATTTTGCTTATTATCCCTGCATCATTCTATTACAATAACAAGGAAGTCTGGAGGCATGATACCTAACTGGAATGTTTCAAGGATTAAGCCGGACAAAAATCGTGAAAAGAAATGACCTTCAATCATATTCAAGCTCACAGAGGTCAAATTTTTTTAAACTTTGAAATGACTTCTTTTTAACTGAAAGGCTGAAGATGCATGTTATTTGGCTGATAAGTTGCTAAGATGAAACCTGACAAAATTCACGAAAAGAGATGACCTTGACCCATATTCAAATTTGTCATAAACCTTTCATGACCTCTTTTGATTAACCAGACTGCCAAAGAAATAACTTTGAGTCATGTTCAAGCTCACTGGGTCATATTTGTTAAAACCTTTAAACAATTTCTTCTAAATAACGTAGACCTAGAAACATATTTGACTGGTAGGTTAATAGGACAAAGTCCAACAAAGTGTACAAAAGAAACTACATCGGCTAATATTCAAGGTCACATGGGTAACATTTTTTGAAAAACATTCAAATTACTTTTTCAATTTATGATAAATAATGATTTGAATGTTAATGTATTTGTAATGAACACTAGATACTAGGTGAACAAGAGTTTAGAATTCTTAAGTTTATTTTCCTGTTTAGACTTGGTATTTGTTTGTTTATATCTATCCAAAAGTGGCTGATACCTTTCTGAAACATTTGCCACCATAATTTACTGTGCAGGAACATATCAGAATTCCCATCGCAGTGGTCATGATAGAGGGTGGCATTTTTCTGTAAAACCTTTAGGCAGTTCCATTTAGTGCCAAACTAACTGAAAAAATGCTAACCTGTGGCCCATATCATACAGGTGACCAGGTTTAGGTTTTACTATGGCAAGATTCATGCTATTGATTCATCAGAACAAGTGGATTTATTTCATTATTGAAGAGTCTTGCCTTACATTTGTTTGGAATTAGCTCATCATGTTACTCATTTTAAATGCAAGGATCTTAAAAACATAATCTAACTATGTTGTTATGAAAACTTGTGCTGGTTTTTCAGCCATTGGAAGTGGATTGGCTGAAAAAGGAGATCACAGAAGCTGGCATCAAATGCTCCATGCAGAAATTATTGGGTTTTCTTGATGAAAAGGTAGTTATGATTCACAACACTTGACTTTTTAGGTCACATGAGATACAGTCTCAAGGACCTATTGCGATCACCTTTTGTCTGTCATCATGCATTGTTCCTCATAAACAATCTTCAATTTTTTACTTCTTATCAATAACTGGAAGGCCCAAATTTTGATATTGGGACTGTAACATGTTGGGATAAAGGGCTACCAAGTGCATTCAAATGAATGACCTTGACTGACTTTCAAGGTCAACAAGCCAAATATGTTTAAATCTTCAAACAATTTCTCTATAACTGAAAGACTCAGAGGTCTGATAGTTGGTCTGTAACATGGTGGGATGAGGGCCTACTGATAGTTGGTCTGTAACATGGTGGGATGAGGGCCTACTGATAGTTGGTCTGTAACATGGTGGGATGAGGGCCTACTGATAGTTGGTCTGTAACATGGTGGGATGAGGGCCTACCAAATTCATTCAAGTGAATGACTTTGACCCACCTTCAAGGTCTCAGGGGTCAAAGGTTTGAGTATTTGTAGGCATTTTCATCAGAGTTTTTATCCTGTATATAATAGTTTTGATCCAGTGTATAAGCTGTATGGCCCAGTGTATAAGCTGTATGGCCCTGTGTATAAGCTGTATGGCCCAGTGTATAAGGGTTATGGTCCTGTGTATAAGGGTTATGGTCCTGTGTATAAGGGTTATGGTCCTGTGTATAAGGGTTATGATCCTGTGTATAAGCTGTATGGCCCTGTGTATGAGAGTTTTGATCCTGTGTATGAGAGTTTTGATCCTGTGTATAAGAGTTTTGATCCTGTGTATAGGAGTTTTGATCCTGTGTATAAGGGTTATGGTCCTGTGTATAAGGGTTATGATCCTGTGTATTAGCTGTATGGTCCTGTGTATAAGAGTTATGGTCCTGTGTATAAGGGTTATGGTCCTGTGTATAAGGGTTATGGTCCTGTGTATAAGGGTTATGATCCTGTGTATAAGCTGTATGGCCCTGTGTATGAGAGTTTTGATCCTGTGTATAAGAGTTTTGATCCTGTGTATAAGGGTTAGGGTCCTGTGTATAAGGGTTATGGTCCTATGTATAAGGGTTATGATCCTGTGTATAATGGTTATGGTTCTGTGTATAAGGGTTATGGTCCTGTGTATAAGGGTTATGGTCCTATGTATAAGGGTTATGATCCTGTGTATAATGGTTATGGTTCTGTGTATAAGAGTTATGGTCCTGTGTATAAGGGTTATGGTCCTGTGTATAAGGGTTATGGTCCTGTGTATAAGAGTTATGGTCCAGTGGATAAGCTGTTTGGCCCTGTGTATAAACTGTATGGCCCTGTGTATAAGAGTTTTTATCCTGTGTATGAGAGTTTTGAACCTGTGTATAAGGGTTATGATCCTGTGTATAAAAGTTTTGATCCTGTGTATAAGAGTTATAGTTCTGTGTAAAAGAATTTGGATCCTGTGTATAAGGGTTGTGGTCCTGTGTATAAGCTGTATGGCCCTGTGTATATGCTGTATGGTCATCTGTATAAGAGTTTTGATCATGTGTATAAGAGTTTTGATCCTGTGTATAAGCTGTATGGCCCTGTATATGAGAGTTTTGATCCTGTGTATGAGCTGTATGGCCGTGTGTATAAGAGTTTTGATCCTGTGTATAAGCTGTATGGCCCTGTGTATGAGAGTTTTGATCCTGTGTATAAGAGTTTTGATCCTGTGTATAGGAGTTTTGATCCTGTGTATAAGGGTTATGGTCCTGTGTATAAGAGTTATGATCCTGTGTATTAGCTGTATGGCCCTGTGTATAAGAGTTAAAGTCCTGTGTATAAGGGTTATGGTCCTGTGTATAAGGGTTATGGTCCTGTGTATAAGGGTTATGATCCTGTGTATAAGGGTTATGATCCTGTGTATAAGCTGTATGGCCCTGTGTATGAGAGTTTTGATCCTGTGTATAAGAGTTTTGATCCTGTGTATAAGGGTTAGGGTCCTGTGTATAAGGGTTATGGTCCTGTGTATAAGGGTTATGATCCTGTGTATAAGGGTTATGGTTCTGTGTATAAGGGTTATGGCCCTGTGTATATGCTGTATGGTCATGTGTATAAGAGTTTTGATCATGTGTATAAGCTGTATGGCCCTGTGTATGAGAGTTTTGATCCTGTGTATAGGAGTTTTTATCCTGTGTATAAGGGTTATGATCCTGTGTATAAAAGTTTTGATCCTGTGTATAAGAGTTATAGTTCTAAGTAAAAGAATTTGGATCCTGTGTATAAGGGTTGTGGTCCTGTGTATAAACTGTATGGCCCTGTGTATATGCTGTATGGTCATGTGTATAAGGGTTATGGTCCTGTGTATAAGGGTTATGGTCCTGTATATAAGGGTTATGGTCCTGTGTATAAGGGTTATGGTCCTGTGTATAAGGGTTATTGTCCTGTGTATAAGGGTTATGATCCTGTGTATAAGCTGTATGGCCCTGTGTATGAGAGTTTTGATCCTGTGTATAAGAGTTTTGATCCTGTGTATAAGGGTTAGGGTCCTGTGTATAAGGGTTATGGTCCTGTGTATAAGGGTTATGATCCTGTGTATAAGGGTTATGGTTCTGTGTATAAGGGTTATGGCCCTGTGTATATGCTGTATGGTCATGTGTATAAGAGTTTTGATCATGTGTATAAGCTGTATGGCCCTGTGTATGAGAGTTTTGATCCTGTGTATAAGGGTTATGATCCTGTGTATAAAAGTTTTGATCCTGTGTATAAGAGTTATAGTTCTAAGTAAAAGAATTTGGATCCTGTGTATAAGGGTTGTGGTCCTGTGTATAAACTGTATGGCCCTGTGTATATGCTGTATGGTCATGTGTATAAGAGTTTTGATCCTGTGTATAGGAGTGTGTATGTTATGGTCCTGTGTATAAGGGTTATGATCCTGTGTATCAGGGTTATGGTCCTGTGTATAAGAGTTATGGTCCTGTGTGTAAGGGTTATGGTCCTGTGTATAAGGGTTATGGTCCTGTGTATAAGGGTTATGGTCCTGTGTATAAGAGTTTTGACCCTGTGTATAAGCTGTATGGCCCTGTGTATAAGTGTTATGATCCTGTGTATAAGCTGTATGGCCCTGTGTATAAGTGTTATGATCCTGTGTATAAGCTGTATGGCCCTGTGTATAAGAGTTTTGATCCTGTGTATAAGCTGTATGGCCCTGTGTATAAGAGTTTTGATCCTGTGTATAAGCTGTATAGCCCTGTGTATAAGTGTTATGATCCTCTGTATAAGCTGTATGGCCCTGTGTATAAGTGTTATGATCCTGTGTATAAGCTGTATGGCCCTGTTTATAAGAGTTTTGATCCTGTGTATAAGCTGTATGGCCCTGTGTATAAGAGTTTTGATCCTGTGTATAAGCTGTATGGCCCTGTGTATAAGAGTTTTGATCCTGTGTATAAGCTGTATGGCCCTGTGTATTAGCTGTATGGCCCTGTGTATAAGAGTTTTGATCCTGTGTATAAGGGTTGTAGTCCTGTGTATAAGAGTTTTGATCCTGTGTATAAGCTGTATGGCCCTGTGTATAAGAGTTTTGATCCTGTGTATAAGCTGTATGGCCCTGTGTATAAGAGTTTTGATCCTGTGTATAAGCTGTATGGCCCTGTGTATAAGAGTTTTGATCCTGTGTATTAGCTGTATGGCCCTGTGTATAAGAATTTTGATCCTGTGTATAAGCTGTATGGCCCTGTGTATAAGAGTTTTGATCCTGTGTGTAAGCTGTATGGCCCTGTGTATAAGAGTTTTGATCCTGTGTATAAGCTGTATGGCCCTCTGTATAAGAGTTTTGATCCTGTGTGTAAGCTGTATGGCCCTATGTGTAATTAGTAAATCTCATATGGTATTTTGTTCTGATTTCTAGTGTATCACATTCACAATGAAGAAAATACGTCAAGAAAGAAAGGCAAACAGAGGAAAAGGACGAAAATTGAAATCGTCACCACAGAAAGGAACAGATTTGTCACCAGCAAAAAAAAGTCCACAGAGAAAGAAACCAGTTTCATCACAAAAACAAGGGCCACAGCTAAAGTAACCAGCTACAACAAAACAAAGAAAAGGCTCTCCACACAGATGTAACTTGATGTGAGGAATCGGTAATAATTACAATATCTTGTTGATAGGACAACAGAAGAGGATGTATGGAGTTAAGACAGAAGTGTGATAAAGAGATGACTAGAAAAACATTTATTGCACCTCACCAGGTGAACATAGAGTGACGTCAGATTGATACATGCATTTTATTTCACTGCAATGAAAATAACTCTGTTTATTGTCATTTCCTGCCACTGAAATAAACATTTTGAAAAATTCAACCTATGACAGCAGAGAACATATTTCATTTTGTAAAACTGATTGATCAAACCCTTATATAACATTACAAAAAACTAAAATATAATAAACAGAATATCTTCAGTAAAAACAAACATATTTCAGTTAGCTTGTAATTTGGTACCTTTATGAGATATCTTCTGTTTATCTTTATCTTAAAGTAAAATTTTCAATTCTGAAGAAATCCATGATTTTTACAGAAAATTTTACATCAATCTTATCCTGATATGGTGTATAGATTTTTGTAATACAGTTTAATTTCTCAATGCCTTCCCTTGATATAACAGTACCTTTTTGAAAAATGATAGGACATGATTAGTTTAACAAATGTTGCAAAAATCCAATTTTGTGTGACATCAACAACTTGAGATATTGATGTCACTTTCACCAGATTTTATTAGTGTATGGTGTAGTTTAAATATAGTACAGTTTAAGATATATTGAAACTTTGATTCACTTTGCGAAATGAAATGTTTTACATTGATCAATTCACTGTAATTCATCATCAATTTTAGAGATAAAATGTTGGAATTAATTTGTGTATCACTTGTTTTTATAAAATCTGTTTTTACGTCACCTGAGGCAAACAAAGAAAACAGCATTCAAGTCTCATGTTTATTTGTGGAAAGAAAACTTTTCATGTCGTATGGATAGCAACAAATTTATAATTTCTTTGTCATGATTTCGTATATAAGGTTACTACTTGGCCCCATTTTGGCCCTTTTAAATAATACAAGTTCAAAGGATTTGACCTTTCATAGGTCTCTGATAGATACTGAACACATTATTATATTTCAATATGAAAACTCTTCATACTCTAAAAAACGAATGAAATTGAAATATGTGTTTGTTTAAACTTATATATTCCTCATAAGTCTTAGAAATGTTGCTTGGATTTGTCACATGATCAGCCATGTCATCTGTTTAGCTAGTTTTGTGGTAAGTTGAGAATACTGTGGTGTTTAAAACATCGGTCACTGTAAACAATGTTTCAATCTCCAAAATATATAATTAACCAGTCAAGCTGAGGACATATTTCAGGGAATCACTGAAGCATTATGGGGATAATTTGAAGGATGGTTTACTGTACGAGCAGTGATATCACTTGGATGGGTGATCACATAACCATGTTATATCATTTGGTGATACTGAACAAGCCTGTTATCCTGTGGGGTACCTTACTCAGACACCAAGAATTCTAGATTAACTTACTGAATCGAATGCCTTTTCAACAATCAAAAGCATACCTGGAATATAATATTCCTCCATAATGCATAATATCATATACTAATCTTGAGTTTTCCCCTATAAATCTACCAGAAATGAAACCTGACTGATCTGAATTTATTAACTTGTCTAAAACTGATTTTATTCTTTGAGCAATAGAACCAGACAACTGGTAGGTCTCCAATTAAAAAAAAAATTGCCTTGGCTTATCCCCTTTTGGTAAGCATGTAATAATTCTGTGTCTTTGTGTTACTGATAACTTTCTCAGGCTGTATCCATCTGTTTCCAAAAACGTTTTAAAAATTCTACAGTAAATCTGTCTGGTCCGGGGCTTTTATTATTTTTCACATGTTTTAACGTATGTGACACTTGAGCGTATGTAATATTTCCTTCTGAAGATAAGGATCCTGCGTTATCTAATTTTTGGAACATTATAACTGGATAAAATCAGGTTATGGTCTACATTTTCAATATTAAAGTCACTAGAATATAGTCTTTCATTAAATAATTTTATTTCTTTAAGAATGTCTTCTTGTTTTCTTATCACATCCTCATCTTCTTTTATTTCACTGGAATAATTTTTGAGATAAAATTTCTGTTCTCCAGATTTAAAAAATAATTAGTTGGTTTTTCCCCCTCTTCAATCCACTTTGCTTTTGACCTCATAATATAACCTTTAACTTTAGATAGTCCCCTTTTCTCTAACTCTTCTTTTTTCGCTTGTAATTCCATTGTGTTAATATTAACATTATTTTCAAGCTCAGCTATACATGCTATTAAAGTGTTTTCCCATCCAGCACATTGTTTTTAGTTCACTCGGCCCAAATGGCCAAGTGAGCTTATGCCGAGGCACGGCATTTGCCCTCCGTATGTCGTCCAACCAATATTCAAGGTCACAGGGGTCAAATTTGTTTAAACATTTAAATGCCTTCTTCTCATGAACAAAAAGGCCTACAGGCATGAAACTTGGCTGGTATGTTCTTTGATGAAGCTTGATAAAGTTTGCAAAATGAAATGACCTTGATCTATTTTCAAGATCACAATGGTCAAATTGATTCAAACCTCTAAACGACTTCTCATGGATTAAAAGGGGCATGATATTTGGCTGGTATGTTCCCAGGATGAAACCTGACAAAGTTTGTGAAAAGAAATGACCTTGACTAAAATGCAAGGTCACAGGGAACAAATTTTTAAAAACATTTAAACGACTTCTTGTCATGAACTAAAAGGCCTAGAGGCATGTTACTTGGCAGGTATGTACCTTTGATGATGCTTGGCAGTTTGCGAAAAGAAATTACCTTGACCTGTTTTCAAGATCACAATGGTCAAATTTGTTAAAACCTTTACACGACTTCTCATGAACTAAAAGGAAAGGCCTTCAGGAATGCTATTTGACTGGTATGTTCCTATTATGAATATCAATAAAGTTTGTGAAAAGAAATGACCTTGACTAAAATGCAAGGTCACAGGAGGCAAATTAAAACACCTAAACAACATTTTGTCATGAATTAAAAGGCCTAAAGGCATGATATTTGGTTGATTTATATATACCAGGTGAGTGCCTCTTTTTTCTTATGAGCTGAAAATGAAATTGTCTTTCCTCTTATTTTCGATAGCAAGGTCTCTAAAAAAGCTGATCATCAATCTGAAATTGAATTTCTTTATCTGCAATCGTATGAATAGAATGTGGATTGTAAATGAAATGGGCATATTGTTTTTTAATATCTAATATAAGTTTATTTATTGCTTTCAAATTATCTTCATCATGTAAAAGTTAATTATTTATTTTCCAAGGTCCCCCTCCCTCTCTTAAGTTCATTAAACTTTATTGAAATAGTTGGTATGGAGTGATCTGACCTATATCCTGGTGCAATACTTGTGTTATGTATATTTCTCAAAACATTCTCAGACACAAGAAAAAAGGAGTTTGCCTAATAGCATTATTCCTTTTCCATGTATATCATTTACTGTATGGATGTTGTTCTCTATATATCAACTAAATTTAAATCATCTGTTAGTTCTGTGACTTTGTCCCTAGTTTTAGGATTGTTTATATTTGCTGTTCATAATCAAGTTCAGTATCAAGCAATAAATTAAAGTCACCACATTGTATTCATTACCATATTCATAAACAATATCTACTACTTGCTGATAAAAACTTAATTCTAAATTTTGGCCATACAATGTTATTAATGTTACCTTTTTGTCACCTATCAACACGTCTAGCGCAATAAAATAACCCATTTTATCCTTATTTTCCCATATAATCTTATATTCAAAATTATTACTTAATAAAATTGCAACCCTTCTAGAATTTGATATGAAAAACTAAAGTAGCAGCTGTATCCCCATTCTGATATATAATATTTTTCCTTTTAGAAAAGTGTGTGTCTTGTATGCAGCAAATGTTATTTTTCTGATTTCTGTTTATGAGAAAACATCTTTTCACTTACCTTTGTCCTTCAAAGCCTGACTGTATCTAGTAGATGAAAGGAAGTTTACACTGTAACATCTTGAGCATTTAGTATTAGCATTAGCTAAAAGGTGGAAAATCTTACTGAGTCTACACACCAAAAACTAGTGTTTACGCATGGTCATGTTGTGAAGACATTCCTTATTGGAACTTGCTGAAATGTAAGTAGTTTGTTACCATGACAGTGTTGTTGATTTTAGGACAGGTGTTCAGAAGTAAATTTCTTCTTTAAAAAGTTGTAGTGGGAATTAGCAGTATTTTTGCATATTTAGCATTTTTTGAGTTGGTAACCATGGCAATCACATGTCAGAAATCAGAAGAAAATTTTTATTTACACAATTTTCATTTCTCTACTATTAATGTAATTGTTATGTAGTTTATGAATATACATAGATGTAATGATGTATTTTTCATAACCAAACTGCTATACCTGTATATCTCAAACATGACCAATAATTTCAGGGAAGATGCAAAGTAACTGTTTCTTGCTTTCTTATAGCTCATTAAAAAGTAGAATCAATGTAAAATGTGCTTTACTATGCTTTATTAAGTTTAATCCTATTCATAATTACTTTAAATAGATAAAAAAAGCACTGAAACTAATTTCATCTCGGGGTGCATTAAGGGAGGTAATTTGGGTACCTGGTATTCTTGTGGGCGATAATTTCAGCTGTTTTCAAAGGATTGGTATCATTTGGAAAACTGTTCTACAGTAAGCAGCAGGTATGAAATAGGTCAGAACAATCTCAAAATATATTTAGACTGGATTTCAGGGCAATTCTTATAGTTTAATATGTGATACTCATGGTAACTATGAAGGAAAGTGTTAATTTTTTAATTTTGGGTAAATAAATGTGTTGTATTTCTCATAGACTGAGCTTTCAATCATGTCAATATTGTCAATAGATAACATTTCTCTAGTTACAGCTGTAAACAATAGTATTTTCAAACAATATTGGAATCTCATAGAGTTTAATCAAAGTTGAAGGGCAGTAAGCACAGGTGTTAATGTGATGTCATTTACATGACATTCAAGAATATCTAATGTCATATCACTGTTGATTACTTTCAAGATATGTGTCAGATGCTAACCTGAAGTTTTCGTGGGATTTCTAGCCTTCACTGTGACATCACAGTGCATTGGTGATGTCACCATTAGCAATTGATAACGTCATAATATTGGTTACATCAGCAGTTACCATGACGTCATAATATAAGACTATATATATAGGTAGTATCACTCTACTTTTCAGTTATCTAAATTCACAGAAGCACAAACTACTCAATTCATTTTCAATTCCAACTTTATTTAAGAAAACTTATGGCTTATTTGAGATTTTAATTTTTGATATTATCTCCCTCCATTCCTAATTTGCGAGCAGAATTGGTCAAAATACACCATACAGGAAAATATATATTACTAAATAGCTATTGGAGATACACAATACTGATGTATTTTGATTTGTTCATCTTATCATTTTCTAGACACCCAAAGGGACTTCATAGAACTTTTGGTTATTGAGATGTCTTTTAAAGCTTTAAACATAATTTACCCCTGTGACCTTGAAAGCAACTCAAAGTAATTCATATTAACAAACTTGGTAGCCCCTCATCCTATCATGTTACAGGCAAAATATCAGCACCCTGGTCTATTTGATTATCGAGAAATTGTTAAAAATCTTTTAAATGTGTATGCTTTCCCTACACATCACATAGGTAGACACTGTTGTATTCCCATAATTCTTCAGTGAAGAGACAAAAAAATTCAGCATACATTATATGTGTTATGAAGTATGAACAGCTGTATGATGTACTTTATTATTTATTTATTGTTTAGTCATTATTTGACTCTGTATCTAACTCTGAATTCATTTTGAAAGGTGCTATTCACTTGTGTGTCTTTTTACTGTAAAAGTAAGGTGTCAATGAAATCGTGAAATAACAAATCAGTTGTTTATGAGCTGGTCCTTCATATCACTGTCAAGTCTACCCATTAAATATATCATGACACCACAAAGCTTTTGATTACAGTTCTTTCTTTAGCACATCATTATTTCCATGGATAAAACTTTCACTTACTTCACCATACCCAATACCCCATGAATTAACAAAATAGTATCAAATGAAGAACAACAAGGGACACTGAAGTAAAATGTATGACAAAGAATACCAAAGGTTTAAGCATAACACTATTTATCCTGCAACTAGTGCTGTCATTTCTGAATTCACTTAAATATTACATTTAACAATATAATAACTTTTGAAATTAACAGTTTTATATGTTGCAATAAACAAGTTCATAAAATCACTGTTATATCTGAGCAGAGAAATTATTTTGGTGTACATCATCAGGCAAAATTCAGTGTGATGTTAACATCAGGTAAACAAAGGTTGAACAAGGAAATTGTTGAATTTTTGATGGTCTGATTTTCAATCAGTGTTGCAGGATAAATAGAAAACATGGTTAACGTCTAAAAATATAATCTGCATTTTGGCTCGTGACAAAAAGGCTCGCTATTTGTGTCTTTCTTCACCCTCGCCAAAATAAAACTTATATTTATTGACACTGACCATATATTCTCTATATAATGAGTTAACACTCAGTATTCACAAAACTGGGCAGCATAATGAGCCAACATCCTGCTATATCAGTACTAACTAAAAATTGGGCAACATGATGTGGTTAACATCCTGCTATATCAGTACTGACTAAAAATTGGGCAACATAATGTGGTTAACATCCTGCTATATCAGTACTAAAAAAACTAGACAATATAATGTATTAACATCCAGCTATATCAGTATTCACTCAAATCTGGACAATACACTGCTCTATCAGTACTCACAACAACAGGCCCATAAGCCTTAAGGGTCATCGGACTCTAAAGACTTATATATGAAAAAGGCCACATAGGTCTAAAATAAACTGCTCAACTACAATATAGCTTACATAGAGGGCATTGGTTACTTCATAAAGACATTTTCTGCAAACTTGAAATCATATTCTTTATACATGCACTAGACGTATGCCTTTAATCTAAAAATATTGCATGCTAAAACAGCATGTTACAGGCCCAATATCAAGACCCTAGGTCTTTTGGTTATTGAGAAAGAAGTTGCTTATGCATTTCAACACATTTGACCCCTGTGACCTTGACAGTAAGTCATGGTGAATAAACTTGGTAGCCCTTCATCCCAGCACTCTACAGGACCAATATCAGGACCTTTTGAAAATTGAGAAGATGTTAAAAATATTTCAACACATTTTACTCCTGTGACCTTGAAAGTAGGTCCAGGTCATTTATATTAACAGATTTAGTAGCCCTTCATTCCTTTAATGTTACAGGCCCACTATCGGTACACTGAGCCTTCTGGTTATTGAGAATAAGTCATTTGAATGGAAAGTTTACACCCAGACAGCCCACAACAGACAAAACACAAAGGCAACAGGTCATTCTGACCTAAAAATCTGGCAAGTACACCAGAGTTAACACCACTATATCATGCTATATAAAAAATCTAACCATGGGCAATATACTGAATTCATCATCAGTACTCATAAAAATCTGGGCAATGTACTGAATTAAAACCCTGTAATATTAGTACTCAGAAAAATCAGGACAATATACTGAAATAAAACCCTGCTATATACGTGCTCACTAAAATCTGGGCAATATACTGAAATAAAACCCTGCTATATACGTGTTCACTAAAATCTGGGCAATATACTGAACTAAAACCCTGCTATATACGTGTTCACTAAAATCTGGGCAATATACTGAACTAAAACCCTGCTATACACATGCTCACTAAAATCTGGGCAATATAAGGAATTAAAACCCTGCTATATAAGTGCTCACTAAAATCTGGGCAATATAAGGAATTAAAACCCTCCTACATCACACAAAAATTAGGGCACTATACTGAATTAAAAACCCTGCTAATCAACAACATGCTGCAATGTAATTGTTCATGTAGCTACTGCTTCAAGATGATTTTAAATTCAAGAAATTGTTGGCTTCCACAAACAGGAAATATCTGATGTGATAGAAGCAGGGAAATTTCAAATTCTCCAATACATGTTTACAGAAATAATGAACGCTGTTCAAAAACAGGAATGAACATAAGGATGTGATACATATATTTATATAGATATGGCCACTGAAACATATGACATTATAAAATGCTGCAAAGTCATAGCTTGGCAAACCACACGTACAATATGAGATTCTGTCACAGCTACACAGGATAGAACAACATGTGGTTGGTGGTAACAGTAAGTATGACATTTAGTTACACTTCCATACGAGAAGGGGTCGTCTCCTTTTTGACAATGTGGAATCCGCCTTGTTTCTGTGAAATCAGAGCCCATGTCACTCCACATGTTTCCATCACAACACAAACAGGCATCAGTAAAATGGGACAGATACACAGGAAGAGAAACTTTGCCAGTCCAGTCCTGCGATAATTAAAGGATTTTACTGCTCCAAATATAAAAAGGAACATCATAACTCCACCCATAAAGCCACACAGGAAGTTAATGATGTTGGGCATGGGCAGGGGGCACAATGGCACAAGGACAAGGTTTGGCACAGTGACTGGCATCACCAGCCAACTGAGAACCATAACAGAGATACCAAACTTTTTCCTGGTGGGAATCTGACCACTAAGAAGAACCATTATGATGCCTTGTACCCAACGCTTCCGCTGACGAATGAAATCCATGCAAGAAAATGTACTTTTTTCCCACATTTCACCCTCAATGAATCCAAACTTGTATCCCTCTGCCCATGCACTCAATGCAAAGAAACAGTCCTCAGCGATGCTGCCTTCAGATCCAAAATCAAAGGTTATCTTTCTTTCTGCACCAACATTTGCTACCACATAACTTCCTTTCCAGCTAAATAAGGGTTTGTGTAAATATTTAAGAGTATATCGGAGGATTCCATAGTCAACACCAACACGGATTAAATCGGCAATAGTTGTTATCCAACAAACAATCTCTTCATTGGCATAGGTGATAACACCCTGACCAAAACTGTATTGTCCCTCATTTATGAAATTGATAATTCCTATAACACATGCCTCTGTCAGAAGTGTTTCCTCATCTAAATGAATGATCCAGTCATTGTCTGATAAAACATTGACATTGTCCTCAAGGCAATACTGGAGAGCACGGGCTTTGTACAAACATCCTTTCAAGGATTGATACTGCACAGGTACAACTATTTCACGAGTACGAGATGATTTAGCAAGGCTAATCGCAGTGTCAGTCACTACTTCAAAGATGAAGTTGTCAAGGCCAAGCTCTGAACATATGGCTATATTACGGCTCACATTCTTCCTGACAAGTTCAGGAAAAGTGCCACGTGTAACAACTCTAAAGCACAGAAATGGTCCAAAAAGTGTGGATGATTTCACTTTCGGTTTTTCTGGGAATGTGTTGAACATAACTATTCCGAGAAAGTTACATATAGACAGAGGCAGTGGTACTAATGTCAGAACTCTCATGATGTACATTATTATGGTTGGCCATTTTCCATATGATGCATATGGGTCAAAATTCTGCCATATACCTGGTCCAAAAGTTCCAGTCATCACAATGAATATGGCCAGAATTGTGAAGAGGAGGCATAACACAAAAAGATGAAGAAAACTAGAATAATGGATAAACTTCATCCTAATGATTCAATGATAGACTTCTGTGGACACCTTCAATGGAACGCTTCAGCATAACCTACAAAGTAAAGGTATAATGTTAACTACAAAATCTGTTAGTCTGACTGTCTGCAGAGTGACATTTATAAGATATGAGGCAGTTTAATTTGTTAAGCATGAATGCATACATCAATAAAATTTCCAATAATAGGCCTTTTTCATGAGCCCCTTATATAAATGTTATAAATATTCATAGCACATTTAGGTATTCATTTTTTTTCACAATTTAAATCATATCACATATCACTGACATTCATAATAGGTTTAAATCACATCTACTTAAACAAAAGTTGGAGCTAGTATGCTTACACTGACAGGTAAATATTATTTGTCTACAACTCTTAGATCCTTTTGTGGACCACTTATTACAATTGATGATAGATCGTAGATGTAGCCACTGATATGTCTGAATAAGTCACCTAATTAAACACTGCCACACTTAAGTTTGACCTAGGTGGCCTTAAATATGGTTATTTTTTTAAATTAAACACTGCCACACTTAATAATGGTAAAAGGTAATATTTATTTCCAAACTAATCAAACTTCATCATGTTAAATCACCAGCTAAATAAAGTAATTCTACATGTCTTGGAAAATAAAAAAGTTTGAGTAATGTAACAAATTAAACCTCTGTTACCTTAGGGTCAAGGTAATTCTTTTCGCAAACTTTGGCAGGTTTCATCCAAGGAAGCTACTAGTCAAACATCTTAATTCTAATACTTTTCAAAAACAGTTGCAGAAAGCTTGATAATTTTCAAGATGATAATGCCAACTTTTGTAACAAATGACTTTTGTCATTATTTTTTTATACTTGCTAAACAAAATGTATGTTTATGCCTTTAACAAGTGAAATGTCACGCTAGATTCTATACCACTTTCTGCCTGAAATACAGAGAAAATCATTTTTTAAAAACAAAAGTTGATCAACGAGAAGTCATCATTTGTCCTAGTTTCTTATACCTCTACATCACACGTCCCTGAACAGATAGGTATTCTGTAACGAACCCCAGCCTGTGGGCTTACTCTAATACGGTCTTATTTCGGTTTACTGTGGAGTCACGAGTAAGCCAATCGATTTCTTCATCATTATTTGCGTGACCGTTCCGGTTCATGCATGAAATGTTACATTAAATTGCAGGAGAATCGGTTTGTCCGCATGAATAAGCAGGCCTTTGTACGATCTGCTGTTACTATGATTCATCCGCACACACTCGACGGGGAAAACCGGCTGCGTATGTTCAATATTTCTTTATATTACGCTCACACTTCATGTAACAAAGTCCACACACACACATATATATATATAACACATGACGAAATTGAGAACTGGCCTTATACCTTCAAAAAATGATGAAATACACCAAAATCCTTCTCATCTTTCCATCACTCTATCCTTCGTCACCGACACCCGATTCAACGAATAACTTCGGCCGTGGACCTACAATGCGACAAAAACCGTCAGGAGACGATAAGTCAGGTCTTACATTCACAGTCCCGGACAAAAGAAATATCAAGTTACTGAAGTTTATAACCTGATTATGTATATCAAAAGCAATGAAACGTTCAGTGGTTAAATGGACTTAGTTCTTTTATGTGATTGGGTCGAACAGGAAGGTGAATATTCGGCACCATGCCATACGAGCAGCATGATTCATGAAGGGCATATAGTGAACAATGAGACAGAGGAAGGTAGAAATAAGAAAGACGAAAAGATTCCAAGAAGACTATCTCATTAGGACCAACAGACATATTTTAGTCTCTTCAATCACGCGGTAGATTATCGAGACACGAAAGAAAGCCCTGGATCGTCGGCAATTAAATACCATTGACAAAAGTATGATTTGTAACTACCGACGTTCATTTGTTTACATTAAAGCAGTGACGTTTTAACAGAGATGTATAAAACACTTCCATGATTTAAGGAAGATTTAATTATCATTCCATTAGATATTGTCAAAATGAAAGGTACATTAGAACCGAAATTCAATAAATTTCGTTATTTTTATATGTATATTATCATACCAGTTAAACATCAATCACATATTTATGTCTTATAGACATCGCCCATAGCATGCGTCTCCAACTGCGTGGTCAACTGTCGGATATAAAGATAGGCGGAACGAATTAACCAACAAACATACCAAAACACCGAATATTACTCTATGATATACCCAAAGAACACATATAAGACGAAAAACACATATGTAAACGTGTTTATATGGTAAGAAGAATACCCTTGAGAAGGGAGATAAATCCTACAAAATTACATTTATCATTTGATATTGTCTTTAAGATTAATAGAAAAAAATCCTTTTGCACCGCCACTTGGGTTTCCAAGTGTCTGATACGGGTTCATTTAAAGGGGTGGGTATGTTTGGAGAGTGGTATACATTATATTTGAGGTTTGATATTAAGATTTTTGGCTTGGGAGAGCAAAAAAAAAAGTCTCGCCAAAACGACAAACAGATAACACAAATAAAAGTAAGAGTACGGGTTGATACGGGTCAGTGCACACTAACTACAAACTTTCTGCATATTGCTGATATTCCTATATATTTGCTAACCTGGCTTGAGATCACATTCTGTAGAGTGAAAATAAAGTAAGGATATATAAATTCGACAAAAATAAACAACAAAAGTAACTGTTTTTCACATAACAATGATAGTTTTGTGCTTTGTAGGCGGATTTGGTGGAGGTGTTACGATATGACTTTTCATCAAATGTTTTGAGGAAGGTTTGTGGTTTTTTGGTGTTTTGGGTAGCTTTTGCGTGTTTTATGGGATTGATGCACAAACAGTAGATTGGATATTCTCGTTTTGGCCAACCATTCCCTGTCCGTCCTTCTTAGTGGTATAGTTCGGTGTAAACGCAACAAAAATAGTTGTTTTGAAGTACAAGTTGTTTTGATATTACACAAAGTCGTGAAAAAGCGAAGCTTACATTGTTCTATGTAAAGATGTATAGAAGACAAACCTAACATTCCCAATGCTACATCAGACCTAGTACGAAGGCGGAAATTTTGCATTAATTTTGCACATAAATGATGGACTGATTCTAGGCGACGCCAATCAGAGTTAGAGAGTTCCAGAGCTCACAACCAAACATACCTCTAGGGAGTACTACAGACAAATTTAGATGGACTCCAGTCAAGGGATTTATTCTGGGACCACATAGCGGGAAATACTTGTCCTTTGAGATATATACAGAGTTACTGTTCTTGGCGAGTGAACAGTTTCTTGTGCATGAAAGCCCGAGTTTGTTGAGTTTTCCGTCCGTTGTTCGCTATCGATGAAAAATTAACTCTATTACTTTCGGCGAATTATAGTTGAAGTATTCATGAAAATGTACAAATAAATTTCTAATTTAAAAGCAAACGGAATTTCACCGTCAAAAAGGTTATCGTGAAGTCAGGAGTACGCCTTGCAGGGGTTCCCCTGGTTTCGCGTTTATAACTTTTCTTTTTCTCAGCCAATCGCATATTACTTTTAAAATGACGTAGGACGATTATCCATCATCTTATTATACCAACTTATGAAATCGCTTGAATAAGGCAAATGTCGTCATTTCGATCTAATTTAGAGTCGGGAAATTCCAACAAAGGTAATTTCTTACCCCGGTATTTGTCACGACAAATCCAGAGCTTCGCATGTTTTGAATAATTTCTTGATATAAAAACAGTACACTTACTTCACAATGAACGAGAAAGAACTTACGAATAACATGAAACTGTGTCTCCGTCCGGGCGACGATTTCGGCTTGAGCGGGCTCCTATCATGCTTAGCGTTGTAGTCAAGAACGACAACTCAATACCGCTTCAAGTTCGCGGGAGTGTTAATATTTCACGATATGATAAATTACAATTTAGTAGAGCGAAACACTGACCTCGCAGTTTGTGGATAACATCGTCGACATCACGACGACCTGGTTTAAATTTATTCAAATTAATACACACGTGTTCAACAATTGTCATTAACGACACTGTCACCTAGATACCAAGTACAATACGATTGTGAACAAACACTACTACTTTCGTTGAAGACAATAACTACTGAGTTGGAGGCATTATATTTAAATCTCCATTTACAACTATACTTGTAGCAAATATCTATAAGCATATCTAAATTGTGTATGGTAAGTGTTAGAAGACAAATATCATCTGCTTGCGTAGGACACGTGACATTGACATCAGATATGGCTAGCGAGTATACAGAACTACTAAGATCATTCAACAGACCGTTGATATAAACAGAGTAGAGCCAAGGGGAGGTAATACTGCCCTGACGTGTTCCCTGGCTTATCTCGAACACTTTAGACACACAATTTTGATACATAACAACACTATACACATCCTTATGTAATGACATAATCATACTAACAATTTTTCTGTCAAAACCCAAACGCGATAGTTTAAAAAACAGACCGTCGAGTCAGACACAATCTGCCATCTCAGCTGTCTGATATTGTTGACTATTCTAGAATTCGTTTCAGATAACATAATAGACTCTGTTCAGATAAATCCAAACGAGCAAAGACTTCTACAAATTCTTGTTATATCCCTACAGATTCATTCAATGGAACTCTCCACCACAAATTATCATATCATCAGAAACCGTGACTCTTTCAAAACATTTTCAGCACCTTCTTCAACAATAAATATTCCTAAAATCCATGAGCATAGTTGTACTTAAAACTATAGTAAAAAATTATAGGACGTAACTTAACTAAATCACGAAAGTCATTATCCACTAAGAAGAAGAATACGCATGTTTTAGGTTGGTGTCGCATTTTGTAGCATGTTTTGACAGCAAACTCCGGATTTTAGTTATACCCATACTTTGAAACAGGAAGTAGTTAACAACTTGGAACAACATCCTGTATCATAGACGATGTCAGATTTATGCCGATTCAATATCTTAATATCTTTATAGATATACTGACGAAATAATTATCAAAGGTAAGATAAATATCTTTATACACCACACATATAATACAGTAGCCAATTTGATTAAGGAGGCCTATTATAGATCTCTGTTGCATTAAGAATTACACCTGCACACTGTTTGGCTTCTGAAATTTTGACATGTCATCAACCAGGATCTATCAACTACCGGGTCCAGTTTGATTGATCATATATGTACAATGATCCTTAATAGCTGTATAAACTGAATACTTTCGAATAGTAATAAAATAATTTTGATTATTAATTTAGTTCCTTAACTTCATGAAAAATATTACTAGTAAAAATCAAAAGAAAAAAAAAAAAAAGAAAAGAAAACAAATATCAAATTTCCATGTCCTAAATAATCACCTCTGGTTTTATGTCATTTTGTTGTAAGGTTATTGAATCTAAAATATTAAAAAATGTAGATATATTTGATTGGTTGATATATACATATTGCTTGATCGGGAGATTTTACTTGAATCTGAAGAAACGCCAATAACGTTAACACTTTACATGCATTTATTCAGTAATGCTGCACCAAAAGAGCCAGGGGTCCATACTTGGGATCCCCACTAAAGGTGCTCAACACCAGGGCACATTGATATACAGTCATATTCACGCAATATTGTTCAAAAATGGAATTAATATAATATTTACAAATCCTAATTCCAACAACTACTTAACAGCAGTGAAAACAAAAATTGAGAACTGATTAAGAATCACAGAAACATGTGATTGTAGAGCAATTACACATCCATATGTACTTAAAACAAACAGGTGTTAACCTATGTAACCCTGGTAAAATACTAGGTGCACTCAGGGTTTTCCATAAGAGCCGGTCGCCGGCCAATTTGACCGGCTACTTTGATCATTTGGCCGCCTACACCAATCCAGTTCCATAATAATGTTCCGTACACGACTATATGTACACGGCAGGCCAGCCTCCTACTTTCACTACACAGCCTACTACTAACAAAATTATGGAAAACCCTGGCACTATACCACTCGGCTAGAGAGAACAACGTCTCTTTAGCTCGAGTGGTTGAGTGTCAGACTAGTAAGCCAGGGGTCCTGGGTTATATTCCTAGCGGAGGCATTGAAATAAGTAATGATCTCTGTTACATTGAAATTATGACACATGTTACTATCTGGGACAAGACCTTAGAATTAATACAACTCTAAAACAAGAAGGTTACTAGCTATATCTATTATACATACACAATTTTATATCAGCATGGAAAAAAACAATCATAAACAAACACCTGTAACTGTAGCCACTTCTACATGCAGGCCTCTTGCAAAGGGAAAAAAATGTACTTCTTGGGAAATGTATTTTCATTGTCACCATGTCGGTATGACATGACTAGGTATGACTAGTGCCCACAACTGAGCATGTACACAGCCATAGAATACACATCTACAGTAACAATATGTAAAGTCTATTAATAATCAGGACTGAGGAAAAGCACTATCTTAGCTACATCTACAGTGTGATCAAGCAACGCCAGGGGTTAACTTTAGCTTTCTGTACCACTGGGACATGTCATGGCAAAATTGAAGGCACAAGTGAAGTAATTTGATTGATTCCAGGAGAAAAAAAACTGACCAATTACATGCTGATACACTCCTTTTGAAGAATACGAAGGAGCAACACCTATCTTTAAAGCCATTATAATATACTGTTATGTGACCTCGAGATTCGTTTGATGTGCATCAAAGGATCTAACTGGTCTTTTTGTCTTGTCCACAAGGTGTCACACATATGCATAGAACCTTCAATTTTGCAATATGTTCCAGGGGTGCAGAGAGTGAAAGTGATTGTAACCCCTGAAATATCAAGGATACAAATACAGTAACACTTCTTCACCTGAGAAAGGTGATGGTGTAGTCATTGAAATGGTATACATAAATTCTCTTACTGGTTCTGATATAACATAATCTTTTAAAATATTCAATATACATGAAATTGTCAATGACTGATATATTCCCAGGCATGTAACTCAGACCTATACTTTAAGATATACATTATATTGTTTGCACACTACACAGTACGGTCCTGAATTACCATTCTCATGAGATTGATGAAATGAGTCTGAACTTTTTTCATTTCAGAGGTAAAAAAAACCAATTTTTTTATGTTTTCCCACATAACTTATGGTAGATACTTTTTGACCTTAGGGTTTTAAAAAACTGATACAAAATTGTATTATCAATCTAAAAGTCTTTCTTTGGTGATGTCACAATATATATGACACCATGGAGTTATGTGGTCACAATGGAATCAGATAGGAATCTCCAGCCTATCACAGCTCCACTTGTTTATATGTAATAACAAATATTTATGTAACTATCACATTGATAACAGGGTGCATATTTTCTTATATAACATATATGTGATAAAAATATTTACATTGCTCATGCTGTTAAGGTACAATGTATACAGGTAAACAACACTATGAAGATATGTCATATCAAGAGTTTAAATTTGACACTTTGTTATGTACATGTAAGCAGCATTGAAAGAAACAGTATACCAATCATTATTGCTGTTCAGTTCAGTCAGATATAGAGGTAAGTAATTCTTGTTAAAATACGTAAGTATACCTAACAATTTCTTATATGGCTTCCCTAGCAGTTTTAGTACAACCTGATATTGACTTGTGACAATAGGATGCTGACTTATGACAACTGAATATTGACTTGTTACAATAGGATACTGATGTGTGACAACAGGAGAATGACTTGTGACAACATGACGTTAACTATTGACATTTTGATACTGACTTGGATCTGATCTAAACATTTTTCCTGCCCATATGTTTCTTATCAAGAATATCAGTGAGGATTTACAAACAGTAAAAATACTTTATAAATATCATCATACACATGGGTATATCTCTAGAAGTTACAATACTTTGTACTCATTACACCTGTCTCAAGACATCACAGGACACTGTACTCATTACACCTGTCTCAGGACATCACAGGACACTATATTCATTACACCTGTCTCAGGACATCACAGGACACTATACTCATTACACCTGTCTCAGGACATCACAGGGCACTATACTCATTACACCTGTCTCAGGACATCACAGGACATTGTACTGATTACACCTGTCTCGGGACATCACAGGACACAACTCTATACACCTGTCTCAGGACATCACAGGACACTGTACTCATTACACCTGTCTCAGGACATCACAGGACACTATACTCATTACACCTGTCTCAGGACATCACAGGACACTATACTCATTACACCTGTCTCAGGACATCACAGGACACTATACTCATTACACCTGTCTCAGGACATCACAGGACACTGTACTCATTACACCTGTCTCAGGACATCTGTCTCTGGACATCACAGGACACTGTACTCATTATGCCTGTCTCAGGACATCACAGGACACTGTACTCATTACACCTGTCTCAGGACATCACAGGACACTGTACTCATTAAACCTGTCTCAGGACATCACAGGACACTGTACTCATTACACCTGTCTCAGGTTATCACAGGACACTGTACTCATTACACCTGTCTCAGGACATCACAAGACGTTGTACTGATTACACCTGTCTCGTGACATCACAGGACACAACTCTATACACATGTCTCAGGACATCACAGGACACTGTACTCATTACACCTGTCTCAGGACATCACAGGACACTGTACTCATTACACCTGTCTCAGTACATCACAGGACACTGTACTCATTACACCTGTCTCAGTACATCACAGGACACTGTACTCATTACACCTGTCTCAGGACATCACAGGACACTATACTCATTACACCTGTCTCAGGACATCACAGGACATTGTACTGATTACACCTGTCTCGGGACATCACAGGTCACAACTCTATACACATTTCTCAGGACATCACAGGACACTGTACTCATTACACCTGTCTCAGGACATCACAGGACACTGTACTCATTACACCTGTCTCAGGACATCACAGGACACTATACTCATTACACCTGTCTCAGGACATCACAGGACACTATACTCATTACACCTGTCTCAGGACATCACAGGACACTGTACTTATTACACATCTCAGGACATCACAGGACACTGTACTCATTACACCTGTCTCAGTACATCACAGGACACTGTACTCATTACACCTGTCTCAGGACATCACAGGACACTATACTCATTACACCTGTCTCAGGACATCACAGGACACTGTACTCATTACACCTGTCTCAGGACATCACAAGACGTTGTACTGATTACACCTGTCTCGGGACATCACAGGACACAACTCTATACACATGTCTCAGGACATCACAGGACACTGTACTCATTACACCTGTCTCAGGACATCACAGGACACTGTACTCATTACACCTGTCTCAGTACATCACAGGACACTGTACTCATTACACCTGTCTCAGGACATCACAGGACACTGTACTCATTACACCTGTCTCATTACATCACAGGACACTGTACTCATTACACCTGTCTCAGGACATCACAGGACACTATACTCATTACACCTGTCTCAGGACATCACAGGACATTGTACTGATTACACCTGTCTCGGGACATCACAGGTCACAACTCTATACACATTTCTCAGGACATCACAGGACACTGTACTCATTACACCTGTCTCAGGACATCACAGGACACTGTACTCATTACACCTGTCTCAGGACATCACAGGACACTGTACTCATTACACCTGTCTCAGGACATCACAGGACACTGTACTCATTACACCTGTCTCAGGACATCACAGGACACTATACTCATTACACCTGTCTCAGGACATCACAGGACACTATACTCATTACACCTGTCTCAGGACATCACAGGACACTGTACTTATTACACATCTCAGGACATCACAGGACACTGTACTCATTACACCTGTCTCAGGACATCACAGGACACTGTACTCATTACACCTGTCTCAGGACATCACAGGACACTGTACTCATTACACCTGTCTCAGGACATCACAGGACACTATACTCATTACACCTGTCTCAGGACATCACAGGACACTGTACTCATCACACCTGTCTCAGGACATCACAGGACACTGTACTCATTACACCTGTCTCAGGACATCACAGGACACTGTACTCATTACACCTGTCTCAGGACATCACAGGACACTGTACTCATTACACCTGTCTCAGGACATCACAGGACACTGTACTCATTACACCTGTCTCAGGTTATCACAGGACACTGTACTCATTACACCTGTCTCAGGACATCACAAGACGTTGTACTGATTACACCTGTCTCGGGACATCACAGGACACAACTCTATACACATGTCTCAGGACATCACAGTACATTATACTCTATACAGTCAAGCCTTGTTAATCCAGCCAACTTTGTTTTCAACCAAAAGCGGCTGAATTACTAAAGCATACCAAAACAGGATCTGTTTGAGTTTTGTCCCAAGTCAGTAACAAGACTTATACAGTGTTACTATTGATTCTACTATAATACTTGAACATTGCATTTTCGTATATATATTTGTAATGAGACATGTTTGCAATAACCACTAATGATTAATAATTTGTAATATAAATATCCAGACACAACAAGGAAATAAATCCAGTGTTGACGAAAAAGTACTCAAACACAACACATGATAAATATCCATGTATAACTAAGTAATAAAGCAGCACTAAAAACTGGAATCCACATGAGGTTGTAAGATCACTATTGCATAAGCGATTATCAGGGAATGTTGGGAAATATTGCTGATACTGGAACATTATACGGCCACGACCAGGGCCTTCTCATTTAATCAGTTTTAATTTGTAACTATGATTAAAAGTTAAAATTGCTTGTTAAAAATTAAAACAATTCATGACTAGTGAATTGTGACTTAATTTGTTTACAATGGGTCTGTTTATACTTGTCTTCTCCGTAGTATTTTACTGTCACATTTTGACCTGCAGTACTGAAGTAGACAAACCTGACTAGTTAACAGTTAACAATGGGAACAATGTCCAAATACTTGATTTATATTTGGTTCTTTTTCTACAAAGCGACTGATAACTGTGGTATATGGAAACTTTTTCATGTGTCTGATAAGAAAAGCTCTCAAACAAAGCAGTGGTAATCTGAATTCAAGCAGACAAATCCTCCGCCAACCTTTCTGTACATGACAAGTGTCAAAATAAACATTGGTTCCTGAGTAGTTTGCACACTTTAATTTCTAGCCATCAAACTTCTTCTGTTGTTGTGCTACGTGCATTGTCGGTAATTTTCTTTTCTTCAAAACCCTATTCCTCTTTCATACCTGAATGAATTTCAACCGAATTCAGTCAGATGTGCATCATGGGAAAAGGGGAAGCATTACTTAAATTCAGAATTTTGATTCGATACTTAGGGGTCAATGGTCAGTGCCCCAGAGGGGAAGGTGTTGAAATTAGATTTAAAACCCTACTCCTCCTTTTTGCTTAAGTGGATTTCAACAAACTTTGGCCTGATTCATCATCAGTAAGGGTCGGCAAATATTTCTGAAATTCAGAAATTTGATTCTACCCCTAGGAACTGGGGGAGGGGAGCAAAACGGGGAAATTAGTCAATATTTTGCTTTGAAACGCTACTCGTGTCTAATGCTTGAATGGATTTCAACCAAATTTGGTCTGAAACATCATTGATAGTTGGGAATGTCACAAACCACTTAACTCAGTAAACCCATTGCAGGATCATGAACTAAGTACTCCCATCATAGAACGACACAATACATTGAACTCAGTACACCTATCACAGAATGTTACAAAACACTGATCGCAGTACACTTATCACAAGACATTGTAATACATTGCACTCAGTATACCCATCACAAAAATGTCACAAAACACTTAACTCAGTACACCCATCATAGAATGTCAGAAAACACTTAACCCAGTATACCCATCACAGAATGTCACAAAACACTTAACTCAGTATACCCATCATAGAATGTCACAAAACACTTAACTCAGTACACCCAGCATAGAAAGTCACAAAACACTTAACTCAGTACACCTATCATAGAATGTCATAAAACACTTAATTCAGTACACCCATCAAAGAATGTCACAAAACACTTAATTCAGTACACCCATCAAAGAATGTCACAAAACACTTAATTCAGTACACCTATCATAGAAAGTCACAATACATTGAACTCTCTACACCCAGCATAGGATGTCACAAAACACTTAACTCAGTACACCCATCATAGAAAGTCACAAAACACTTAACTCAGTACACCCATCATAAAAAGTCACAATACATTGAACTCTCTACACCCAACACAGGATGTCACAAAACACTTAACTCAGTACACCTATCATAGAAAGTCACAATACATTGAACTCTCTACACCCAGCATAGGATGTCACAAAACACTTAACTCAGTACACCCATCATAGAAAGTCACAAAACACTTAACTCAGTACACCCATAAAAAGTCACATAGAACTCTCTACACCCAACACAGGATGTCACAAAACACTTAACTCAGTACACCTATCATAGAAAGTCACAATACATTGCACTCAGTACACCCATCATAGAATGTCACAAAACACTTGACTCAGTACACCCATCATAGAATGTCACAAAACACTTAACTCAGTACACCCATCATAAAAAGTCACAATACATTGAACTCTCTACACCCAACACAGGATGTCACAAAACACTTAACTCAGTACACCTATCATAGAAAGTCACAATACATTGAACTCTCAGGATGTACACTTAACTCCACCCATCATAAAAAGTCACAATACATTGAACTCTCTCACAAAACACAAAACACTTAACTCAGTACACCCATCATAGAAAGTCACAATACATTGAACTGTCTACACCCAGCATAGGATGTCAAAAAACACTTAACTCAGTACACCTATCATAGAAAGTCACAATACATTGAACTCTCTACACCCAGCATAGGATGTCACAAAACACTTAACTCAGTACACCCATCATAGAAAGTCACAAAACACTTAACTCAGTACACCTATCATAGAAAGTCACAAAACACTTAACTCAGTACACCTATCATAGAAAGTCACAATACATTGAACTCTCTACACCCAGCATAGGATGTCACAAAACACTTAACTCAGTACACCCATCATAGAAAGTCACAAAACACTTAACTCAGTACACCCATCATAAAAAGTCACAATACATTGAACTCTCTACACCCAACACAGGATGTCACAAAACACTTAACTCAGTACACCTATCATAGAAAGTCACAAACATTGAACTCTCTACATTGTCACAAAACACACTCAGTACACCCATCATAGAATGTCACAAAACACTTAAATCAGTACACCCATAAAAAGTCACAATACATTGAACTCTCTACACCCAACACAGGATGTCACAAAACACTTAACTCAGTACACCTATCATAGAAAGTCACAATACATTGAACTCTCTACACCCAACACAGGATGTCACAAAACACTTAACTCAGTACACCCATCATAGAAAGTCACAATACATTGAACTCTCTACACCCAACACAGGATGTCACAAAACACTTAACTCAGTACACCCATCATAGAAAGTCACAATACATTGAACTCTCTACACCCAGCATAGGATGTCACAAAACACTTAACTCAGTACACCCATCATAGAAAGTCACAATACATTGAACTCTCTACACCCAGCATAGGATGTCACAAAACACTTAACTCAGTACACCCATCATAGAAAGTCACAATACATTGAACTCTCTACACCCAGCATAGGATGTCACAAAACACTTAACTCAGTACACCCATCATAGAAAGTCACAATACATTGAACTCTCTACACCCAGCATAGGATGTCACAAAACACTTAACTCAGTACACCCATCATAGAATGTCACAATACATTGAACTGTCTACACCCAGCACAGGATGTTAAATACTCTGAATCCAGAACACAATATGGCAATATCATAATGTACTGAACTCAGTTCATCCATCACGGGACTTTGTTATATACATTATTTAATGGGCAGGTGATTGTAGTTGTAAATCAATCTAAACATCACATGCAAAAGGTTATTATGGTGCATATCTAAATTTTAATTTTGAAAAAGAAAGTGCAAAATTGATATGATTAACAGTGAATCAATGAGTTTAAAGTTTTCAGATTTAGAATTGATGAAAATTTATTTTGATTTTCAGAAGAAGATTTAGCATAAGAAAATGCAGAAAACTACAGTGATAGAAGTGGAGGGAATGACATGTGGGTCATGTGTGAGGAACATTGAGGAGACATTAGGACGAGATATTGGTGTCTACAGTATCCAGGTAAAACTGACTTGCCTGTAGGCATTGTATACTGCAACAAAAAAAGAAATGCACAATTTAATTATGCAATTACTAACCATACAATATTTTTTGGAAATTTGTGCAAAATTTTATATCAATGTGAAGGGACAAGTTTATTCTTTACGATACTGTAGAAGAAAAGTCTGTGTGTGTGATGTCTCTGTCACTGTTGTCATCAGTAGTTACTCAAATGTGTAGGCACCTCTTGCACGAATCTTTGCAGGGTTTCTCCTTTGCATTGAATTCATGAGAACATCAATTTGCCTTAAGGGAATGTTGTTTCATTCTTGTGTTGATGCTGTGATCAACTGGGCGCGGTTAGTTTGGGGGTTTTGACATTTCCTAATATGCCTGTCCAGCTCATCCCAAAGATGATTAATAGGAGACATGTCAGGGCTATGTGGGGGCCATTCCAGAGGCTGAACATTGTTTGCCATGAGAAAATCACAACAGACTCTGGCAACATGCGGTCGAACATGGTCTTGCTGGAAAATCAGGTTATGATGTCTGAGAAGTGGAAGGACATGTGGTTGGAATGGCATTGAGGTTTTGATCCAGGACCACTCCAGGGCATTTAACTCTATGGGATTAGCCTCCCCAAACCATTACTGAAACCCGAATCTGTCACATTCAACTACGCATGCATGATATATATGAGTGATACAGACAGAATCAAGACTCGTCAGTGAACATCACATGTCTCCACTGATGCATCCCAAACCTATTCGGGCCATGTCTGCACATCCAGTCATGACACACTTGCTGCCTCCATGGTGTCAGGTGGGCACACAATGATTCTCTCGGCATGCAAGCAGTCTCCACAGCAGTTTTAAATCTGTTGTGCTAGTGTGACAATCGAATCATCCTGTCTTGTTGTGCAGTTATTACATGCAGACGACTGCTCCTGGGATGATTGAAAACTAATCAAGTAGCATTGAAATGTGTATCAAGACAGTTAATTATACACAGGGCAACGCCAAACTGCCGTGTGACAGTAGATTGTTCATATGGATGACCTAGACTCACTTTCTTGTTCACAAGGGTCAAATTTGTTTAAATAATTTCTCAATAGCTAAAAGGCCCAGGATGCTGATATTAGGTCTGTGGCATGCTTGGAGTTAGGGATACCAAGTTTGTCTCTCTCAATGACCGTGACCCGCTTTCAAAGTCACAGGGTCAAATTTATAAAATGTTTAACAATTCATATCAATAACCAAAAGGTTTAGGGTGCTGATATTAGAACTGTAGCATGCTTCAAATTTGTGCTACCAGATTTGTCGATAAGAATGACCTTGACTTGCTTTTAAGGTCACAGATGTCAAATATGAAAAGAAACTTTAAAAGCCTCCATCTCAATAATCGAAAGGCCCAGGGTGGTGATATTGGGCCTATAGCATGCTAGGATATAGAAATACCAAGTTTTTTTAATACGAATGAACTTGACCAACTTTCAAGATCACAGGGGTCAAATATCTTTCAACAACTTCTTCTGAATAACCAGGTGCTGATATTAGGACTGTAGTATGCTAGGATGAATTGCTAACATGTTTGTGAATATAAATATCTAAACATGCCTTCAAATTCGTAGGTATCAAATGTGTTAAAAATACAAAATGACCTTCTAAATAACTAAAAGACCCAGGGTGCTGATATTACGCCTGTTGCATGCTTGGAGTTTGGCTATTAAATTTGTCAATATGAATGACCTTGACTTGCTTTCCAAGTCACATGGGTCAAATTTGTCAAAATCTTTAAACAACAACTTCTCCATAACCAAAAGATCCATGATACTGATATTGGGACTTTAACATGCTGAGATGAAGGGGTACTAAGTTTGTTAGGTCATCTGACCTGAAGGGTCAAAGATATCAGATATGTTAAAGTCTTTAAACAATTTCTTCTCAATAACCAAAAGACCCAGTTTTGTGATATTTGGCCTTTAGCATGAAACTACCAAGTTTTTTTAATATGAATGACCTTGGCCCACTTTGAAGGTCTTAGGGGTCAAATATGTTTAAATCTTCTTATCAACTACCAAAAGGTCCATGGAACTGATATTGGGCTTGTAGCTTGCTGGGATGAAGGGCTGCCAGGTTTGTTCACCCTGACCTGTCAAGGTTACAAGGGTTAAACGTGATGAAATACACAACTTCTCCATAACCAATTTAACACTATTTGCATCTATACAAATGAATCAGTCATTTCACCCTGCTTCAGAGATTATTTAATTATGTTGAATTTTGTATTAAAATTCTGTCTTGTATTCTGAAACGTTTATGCACTTGTAAATATCTGGTTTTGTGTATGCAAATATCATCATAACATTTCCATATCACATAGGGCCAGTCAAAACAAGTATGTGACGTAGACATTCGTATTGAAAAAGTAAAGGAATCTCAATGCTCTCAAAATCCTTCAAGTCATCTAGTTTATAAGCTTTAACTGCTGAATTGACACTGGGATTTATATATATTAGCCCTCTGCCATCTCTTGTTAAATATATACTGGATATCCGAGTAATTCTCTTGTTTATGTAATGAGAATTGACACACTTACACGTGTAGAACGGAGTACACATGTCAGGTACATACATAAATAACTCTGTCACAAAACAATTTCTTACTTCCAAAACTAATGAGCCGTAATTATAAAATGTCTTTAACACTTGTCTAATCATATTCCATATACCGGTATGTTATACATTAAAATGTTGATTCATAACAGCAACAGCTGTTCTTACCACGATCATGTATTGAGAAATGTACATATAATGCTTAAATGATTATCGCTGACTCCTTTAATGTGGATTTTCTACTAATGTGATTTTATTTGAAAGTTTTGTTTGCTCTTTGTATATTGATATATAAGTTGTAAGTTAAAGTAATTTATCTTTCTATCAAGGGTATCGCACAAAAATAGGATCATATGGAAATGTCTGTTTTCTACACTACTGTTTACATATTAGACAAAGTCAGTCGAGGTAATACTTAAATGTCACATGTAACACATGACAGGTCACCTCATTAAATTTCTCACTCATGCATAACAAGTAATTTTCCCTAAAAACAGGTATCAGGATATATTTGGGCAACATGATCTATGATGTATCAGAATTTAACGAATATCGTGGCCAAAATGCTTAATTGGAATGTTTCCTTGGTCAGAGTATATATACACCCATAAGTGGAGTATTTCCCTTTGGTCAGGTCATACCTTATACCCTTAATTTGAATATTTCCCTGATCAGGTCATAACATACACCTTTACTTGGAATATTTGCCTTATCCGGTCACACTTACACCCTTAATTGGAGTATTTCCTTGGTCAGAGCCTACCAAATTCCTTAAACATGCCTAGAGTATTTAATTTCCTTGGTAAGGTCAACTTTATCAATGTGTACATCCAGCAGAGCCGATGTGACCTGAAATAGTTGTGTTGGTGGGCTGAACTTACAGATGTAACAGAGTCAATATCAAGTCATCACTGATTGTAACATTAGCAAATCTTCCCTTTTCCTTTAATATCTATAGATTACCATTGATAATTCCATTATGGAGTGACTTACCATGATGTTTCATTTCAATTTCCTTTTCAAAAGTTTAAAAGCAGTGTATACTTTGTTGCACTCTTAAAGAAGACTAGATCTCAGTCAACCACTTATAAATATCCTATTTATGCTGTCCAGTACACTTGTGTTTGAAGACAATTTTATTTGCCCATGTCTAGTGTACAGGCCTCCGGGCACAGATGTGACGAGCCTCCAGGATGTAATTACTTGATCTGTCAGCTATTTCATATCCTAGTTAACACTTGTTCAGGATTGTGATGTATAGGTCTACGTCACTACAGCCTTGTTTGTCTGCGTGTCGTTTTCACCGGATCTGTTGATATTACAGGAAAGCTTCTGTGTATTTATAACTTCTGATATTTTCTCTCGTGATCATGGACATTTAAATTCTTTACTTGTAGATACACACGACAGCAGTGCTTTAAGATTATTAAGAGATATTTAATGGTAGCTGAGAGCCAGAGTCTTACCTGGCTGTGGAAGTATTGGCTAGTAGTGATCATTTCTGTATGTGTGTGGATTGGGAGCCCCTAAGGGGCTAGTGATGTACATCATTTCCTTGTGTCTGTTGATTGCAGGGACTCCCTAAGGGGCTGTCTCTCCAGTGTAATATACCTGTACTTTTGGATTTTGATTTGTACATTATATTCAAAAGTGAAAATGTCATTCTTAAACCAGGGAAAGTACACTAAACTTGATGTAAGTATTCTGGTAAGGTACACTACATTTATAATGATTGTTAGTCATTTTTCTCTTACATACATATTAATGGATCATTTTCATGTGTAAGATTTTTTTTTTATCTGAAGAC
This sequence comes from Ylistrum balloti, assembly GCF_031769215.1. NCBI lineage: Eukaryota > Metazoa > Mollusca > Bivalvia > Pectinida > Pectinidae > Ylistrum > Ylistrum balloti. The sequence continues at coordinate 1,626,397 of NW_026781993.1, forward strand.
GCTCTTTCCAGTCATTACTTTAGTCACCAGAATGTTTGTGATTTTACTGAAATGGAAGGGTCGACTAGATATATCAATTAACTTTGTTGAATTTCATTGCACTCCACATTCCTAGTGTACTAAAAATGAGATTTTACTCACCTGCTCCCCAGTACTACAACTGTGTTGAAACATGATAGCTATTACTCAATCCCTCCACAGTCCTAGTGTACTGAAATGTGATTGTTCTCACCCCTCCACAGTAATAGTGTACTGAAATGTGATTGTTCTCACCCTCTCTACAGTCCTAGTGTACTGAAATGTGATTGTTCTCACCCTCTCTACAGTCCTAGAGTACTGAAATGTGATTGTTCTCACCCCTCCATTGTCCTAGTGTACTTAAATGTGATTGTTCTCACCCTCTCTACAGTCCTAGAGTACTGAAATGTGATTGTTCTCACCCCTCCATTGTCCTAGTGTACTGAAATGTGATTGTTCTCACCCCTCCATTGTCCTAGAGCACTGAAATGTGATTGTTCTCACCCCTCCATTGTCCTAGTGTACTTAAATGTGATTGTTCTCACCCTCTCTACAGTCCTACTGTACTGAAATGTGATTGTTCTCACCTCTCCATTGTCCTAGTGTACTGAAATGTGATTGTTCTCACCCCCTCCACAGTCCTAGAGTACTGAAATGTGATTGTTCTCACCCCTCCATTGTCCTAGTGTACTGAAATGTGATTGTTCTCACCCCCTCCACAGTCCTAGAGTACTGAAATGTGATTGTTCTCACCCCTCCATTGTCCTAGTGTACTGAAATGTAATTGTTCTCATTGTTCTCCCCTACAGTCCTAGTGTACAGTCCTAGAGTGTACTGAAATGTGATTGTTCTCACCCCTCCATTGTCCTAGTGTACTGAAATGTGATTGTTCTCACCCCCTCCACAGTCCTAGTGTACTGAAATGTGATTGTTCTCACCCCTCCACAGTCCTAGTGTACTGAAATGTGATTGTTCTCACCTCTCCATTGTCCTAGTGTACTGAAATATGATTGTTCTCACCCCCTCCACAGTCCTAGTGTACTGAAATGTGATTGTTCTCACCCCTTCCACAGTCCTAGTGTACTGAAATGTGATTGTTCTCACCCCCTCCACAGTCCTAGTGTACTGAAATGTGATTGTTCTTACCCCTTCCACAGTCCTAGTGTACTGAAATGAGATTGTTCTCACCCTCTCTACAGTTCTGAAGTACTGAAATGTGATTATTCTCACCCCCTCCATGGTCCTGGTGTACTGAAATGTGATTCTCACCCCCTCCACAGTTCTACTGTACTGAAATGTGATTGTTCTCACCCCCTCCATGGTCCTGGTGTACTGAAATGTGATTCTCACCCCCTCCACAGTCCTACTGTACTGAAATGTGATTGTTCCCACCCCCTCCATGGTCCTGGTGTACTGAAATATGATTGTACTTGTCCCTTCAATAGTCCATGTCTACTGAAATGTGATAGTACTCCCCCTTCTCCAAAGTCCTAGTGTACGAAAATGTGAACGGGCTAGTCCTCTCCAAAATCCTAGTAAGATAAATCATTACTGTGGATAGATTTAGTGTCATCACCCTGACATCTTAAAGGATCCCATTTAGATTAATCATTAATGTAGATATATGTAGTGTCACCCCCTACCCTAAAAATATGGTCTGGGTTCAGCTCTAAAGTTGATAGTGAGTGATGATTATTGTCTGATATTTGTGTTGTTACAGGTGATCCTGGAGAACAAAGAGGCTACCATTAAGTACAGCCCAACAGAAACCTCTCCTCCTATCCTTGCTGAAAACATTGAAAATATGGGTTTCCCTTCAAAAGTCAAATCCGTGCATCCAGCCAGCACTGACCAAGCCACCAGGGAAGAAGCACTTATAAGCATCAAAGGAATGACTTGTATGTCCTGTGTTAGGAATATTGAAGGTCGTGTGAAGGATATTGATGGAGTTGAGTCCATATCAGTACTGTTAGACAAGAATCAGGGAAAGGTTTGTTTTGACCCAACGATGATATCTGGGGAGAAGATCGCAGCCATCATAGATGATATGGGGTTTGAGGCATGCTTGGATACTGCTGGCAATTTGGCTGCCAAGATACAAGTGGAGGGAATGACATGCCAGTCGTGTGTGAAGAACATTGAAACCAACCTCTCAAAGCAAGCTGGCATCAAGGAAATCAAAGTCTCGCTGGCTGACAAGGAAGCTTTCATCATTTATGATCCCAAAGTTACCAATCCTCTCACTCTTGCAAGCCACATAGATAATCTGGGGTTTGAGGCATCACTGCCAAGAGGAAAAGAATCATCATTGGAGGCTGAATTTGATAGGCTTGCTAACAGAGGTAGATCTGGGGGACCAAGCAGATGCACTATCTCAATTAAGGGGATGACCTGTAACTCATGTGTAAAAAACATTGAAGGCAACATCTCTGATAAACTGGGCATATTGAAAATAAATGTGGTGTTAGAGAAAGAAATCGGCCTCATAGAATTTGACCCAGGGGTGACCAGTGCTGATAAGATAGCTGACATGATTGATGACATGGGGTTTGAAGCAAAGGTAGTAGATGGGGATGATGGAGGCTCAAGACCAGAGACTGCCTCTACAGTCATCAGCATTCATGGCATGACATGTAACTCGTGCGTAAAGACCATTGAGGATACACTTGGGAAGAATTCTGGTGTTAAGATGATCAGTGTGTCTTTATCTGACCAGACTGGGAAGATAGACTACTACCCAAACAGAATCACTCCACAGATGTTATGTGATGTTATTGAGGACATGGGTTTTGATGCCTTTCTCCCAGGTACGCAAATGTTTTTGTTTTTTTCAACCAAAAAACACTCACTAAGCTTAGTATATTCATTTATATTTAGTACTACACTGTTGACCAATGAAAGGTTTAGTATTATACTGTGTTGACCAATCAAAGGTTTGGTATGATTCTGTGTTGACCAATCAAAGGCTTGGCATTATACTGTGTTGACCAATCAAAGGTTTGGTATGATACTGTGCTGACCAATGAAAGGTTTGGTATTATACTGTGTTGACCAATGAAAGGTTTGGTATCAGACTATGTTGACCAGTGAATGGTTTGGTCAGGTTAACAGCGTAATGCCAAACCCTTCACTGGTCAACACCGTGTAATATAAAAAATTTTCACTAGTCAACAAAATGGTTATGAAAGTTTGAGACACAAAGTATTATACTACATACTTAACAGACTAAGTGTTTATAATAGTATTCGGATTGAGATTTGCTTCAATCACGAACTAGCATTGTCCTGGTTTGTAGAGGATTCTTTGAGGCATAACAAAATAGTGAAAATAAAATCAGACAAATGTCCATTGTGTGGAGTGCACTAGCACTGATGTACATACCGGGTAGTGTACGCGATGATACGGAATCAACCAACGTTTTCGGCTGCACTATTAATGCTTTGTACACTGATGTCGAGAATAGTGTGACGAGATGGTAAACAGATTATAGACCAAAAACATAATCCTAATGGTAATTCTGCCCCGCCCCGCCCCTCCCCTCACCTTTAAACAATTTTTTCTCATGAACGAAAAGGCTGACAGGCATGGGATTTGGCTAGTAGATATATACCAGGTGAGAGTTACAAGTCCATTGTGCGACTTGTATGACTGTATATATAACATCATCATCTCAGGATTAATATTTCTTGTCACACAATGTATGCTCAAACCTGGTAATCATGATATAATTGAATAAACTGTTTTTTCATGTCCTGCTGTCACATTGTGCATGTGCCAGCTGACATTACAATGTGTTGCAAGTGACCGGCATGTGGAGCACAAAATGTAGGCAAATGATATAGTCAAAAGGTAATAGTCTTTCACTACACCTTTTGATAAGATAAATGTACAAAGACTATCATTATTGTGATGAGAAAGGAACTATATAAAAATATGACTTACAGACATGCTTCATAAATACCAATGAGGCCAATTTTATACAACAAATCTGTAGTCAGACTCTGCATACCACTATGTCAAAGCTAACTTCTGCTAATACACAATGTTTCACCCAGGCCACTGCCTTTACCATTTGATAAATTCCCGTCTTGTTACTTACCATAACGTTTTTAAACACTTTGTCCTGATTTGGTACATCAGCTCTGTTTGTTTGCATTAATATCTATAGTAATAATTTCATTTATTTTTGTTGTTCACAAGTAAATGGTTGAATCCTGTGTTAGTTTTGGGTACCAGATTTATATTCCAGACAATCAATAGCCTCACTGAATGTTTGATCTTCCAACAGGGGAAAAATAATGAAAAATCCTATAGCTACCTAATGTGCGTACTTTGGACCTTTTCATTTTTTAAGAAAAAAAAAAATGTGCACTTTATGCTTAGGTTTTTAGGGAAGCAAAACAAAACATATCAAGATCCCTCTGGAATCTCATGTTCTCTTGTAGATGTATTTACTTGAAGATGATGGCTGCATGAAGAGGTTATCCTAAAATCTTCAATGCTATAAATTGGGAAACAGCAAGTTTTCTTTTTAAGACATTGATTGTGTCCATGTTAATTAAGTTGGAATTCAACCAAAATAGTTTGTATGATTTTAGTTTCATTTTAAGAGATTTTCTAAATATTATTAGGAAGTTCCAGGGACCCTAACAAGTTACCCGAGGTAGCGGTGACCAAGTCATCAAGTGCTGTATCTGAAGCGAGTCGCAATGTTTGTGAATCTGTGAAGATTGGCACAAATGCTGTTCATTACAAGCGTGGACAGGAAGATGAGGATGGCGAGTATGAAAAATGTTTTCTACGAGTGACTGGGATGACTTGTGCCTCCTGTGTTAACACTATAGAGAAAAATCTTGGAAAGAAGGAAGGTAAGGATCTAACTTTTAAAAGAAAAAGATTCCAGTCAAAAGTTTTCTTTAAATTACATACAGTGCTGTAATGATATCTGTCTGTCTTGTCTAGGGATCGGTTCCGTATTGGTAGCCCTGATGGCCCAGAAAGCTGAAGTGAAATATGACCCTGCCTACATTCTCCCATCACAAATCGAAAATGCCATTAACAATATGGGCTTCCACGCCACTGTACTGGAGAACGAGACAGCAGGACAGGGTGTCGTGGAATTGCTGGTGAGTGGTGTGTCTCTTTAAGTGTTTTGTCCATGATTCTGGTTTTTGTTCAGTTCCCCTATATCATTATCTAAATGACACTACCATCAAGACTCTGCCGCTCAAATATTTCCAGATTCCTGTTTTAAGGCAGTCGAAAGTACTTCTTACGCATGACTGAAATATTTAATGAGGTAACCAGTCAGGTTGTACATGTGACTTCAAAGTAGTACTTTGACTGTTTGTTATGTAAACAGTAGTGTAGATGGCAGACACTTATCATGTGATCTCATTTTTAGGTCATCTTATCCAAAGGTTCATGATGACCAATAGCCATCAAGCTTTGTTCGTCATTGTGTGGCGTCTTTGTCTGGCAGTTGTAAACTTTTTTCTTTAAAACCCAATTTCTCTTTCATACCTGGATAGATTTCAATCAAATTTGGTCAGATGCATCATTGGGTTAGGGTAATCATTTGTTAAAATCAAAATTTTGATTCGACCCTTAGGGATGGAGGGACGGGACCCCAAAGGGGGAGGTGCTGAAATTAGATTGTAGATTTAAAACCCTATTCTTCCTTTCCGCCTGGGTGGATTTCAACAAACAGTCTATATAGACCAGACCTATCTATATAGATCAGACCTATACCTAGATCACACAGTTTATATAGACAGTCCAATAGTATTGTTTACCTTGTTATGTAATGCTATGATTGATGTTTTTTCTACTGTGGATTAGTTTGCTATATCATGTATAAACATGATAAACATTAGGTTTCAATGTTTCAATAAAGACTGAGTTTTAGGAGGGAGAAATGGTGGTGAAATGGTGATTTGTTTCTCTAGATCAATGGGATGACCTGCTCCTCATGTGTTCACCTTATTGAGTCCTCACTGATGAAGAAGCCAGGAATTCAGGCCGCCTCCGTAGCTCTGGCTACATGTAAAGGACGATTTGAATACGAGCCTGAAGTGACTGGAGCACGACAGATTATTGACATTATTAGGGTAAGTCTGGCATAAAATCATTTTACTAGTCCCAGGCATTTGGTTTAACTGACTGGTTTACAAGTTTAGGCAGTATAAAGAGATTTCAAAAGTACATAAGGTTAACAAAACCTTTTAATGCAAATTTAGAATTAGATACAAGAGGTCTTACTAAGTGTGTTATATGTTTTGGATAGTATAAAGACATGTCACCAAGTTTGTTATATGTTTGGAGAGTATGAAGTCGTAGTGAGAGTGTTGTATGTTTGGAGAGTATATTGAAGTCTTATTGAGTGTGTTATATGTTTAGAGAGTATAAAGACATGTCACCAAGTTTGTTATATGTTTGGAGAGTATATTGAAGTCGTAATGAGTGTGTTATATGTTTGGAGAGTATATTGAAGTCGTAGTGAGTGTGTTATGTGTTTGGATAGTATATTGAAGTCTTAGTGAGTGTGTTATATGTTTTGGATAGTATAAAGACATGTCACCAAGTTTGTTATATGTTTGGAGAGTATATTGAAGTCGTAGTGAGTGTGTTATATGTTTGGAGAGTATATTGAAGTCTTAGTGAGTGTGTTATATGTTTAGAGAGTATAAAGACATGTCACCAAGTTTGTTATATGTTTGGAGAGTATATTGAAGTCTTATTGAGTGTGTTATATGTTTAGAGAGTATATTGAAGTCTTAGTGAGAGTGTTGTATGTTTAGAGAGTATAAAGACATGTCACCAAGTGTGTTATATGTTTGGAGAGTATATTGAAGTCTTAGTGAGAGTGTTGTATGTTTAGAGAGTATAAAGACATGTCACCAAGTGTGTTATATGTTTGGAGAGTATATTGATGTCTTACTGAGTGTGATACATGTTTAGAGAGTATATATTGATGTCTTACTGAGTGTGATACATGTTTAGAGAGTATAAAGATATGTTACTAAGTATGTTATATGTTCGGAGAGTATAAAATATCTTACTAAATGTGATAAGCATGGACAACACAAGGAAAAAGTTTCATACCATGAAATAGAAAATCTTTAATGAATTTTTTTATTCAATTTAAGTTGATGAATCAAGTAGCTCCTTTTGTCAGTGGCCCTAAGTCCATTTGTGGACCAATCATCCGATTCTTGTTTTTTCTTAATCTTCTGGAGATTCATGAAGTAAAAAACATGCTATCTCCAAAATATGTCTTCATCACGAAAGTTATTACTTACTATTGTGTCACTAGGAGCTAGGTTTCTGTTCTGACTTGTACACAGACAGTGATTAAGTTTTGACTTACTACTGTGTCACTAGGAGCTAGGTTTCTGTTCTGACTTGTACACAGACAGTGATTAAGTTATGACTTACTACTGTGTCACTAGGAGCTGGGCTTTGAGGCTGACTTGTACACAGATGATGATAAAAGTGCATCAAGATATGATCACAGAAATGAAATCAAGAGGTAAGTAATAACAGATGTTGTGAGAAGAACTGAAATTTCTTGGTTTAAATCAACTTTATTTATATTTTATTACAATTGCAAAACAAGTTATTTAACTGTAATTATATCAATCGCCCTTGTTGGCACGGGTGGAAGCATATGAGGGGTCTTACTGTGGGAGGAAACCAGAGTATGCTGGGATAATCGACGTGATGAACCAGGTGACCCCATTACATTTCATGTCTGTTTGGGCATATAAGTGATAGGCAAGTGCATAAGCACTGTGCCACCCACCAAGTCAAAAAGTTGCCTCATGCAAATGACTGACATAGTTTCAAGGTTATGATGGTCAAATATATTAAAAACCTTCAATACCTTCAAGGTTAGGTTTTGCTAGCATCTTGCTGTGATTGATTTCTAAGAAGTCTTTTTAAAGAAATAGATATCAAATATTTTAAGAAAATTTTTTTAAATCTGATTATTTATTTTTACAGAAATCCAGTTTTTAAGGTCACAGGGGTCAAATATGTTTAAATCATTTGAATGCCTTCTCATTAATCAAAAGGCCAAGGTTGCTGATATAGGGCCTTTGGCATGATTGAATGAAGGGCTACTGAGTTTGTTAATATAAATGACCATGTCATGCTTTCAAGGTCACAGGTGTCAAATTTGTCAAAACATTTAAACAGCTTCCCCTCATGAACTAAAAGGCCTAGAGGCATGATATTTAGCGGGTATGTTCCTAAGATGAAGCCCAACAAAGTTATCAAATATGTTTAAATCTTGAAAAAGTTTCTTATCAATAACCTAAAGGTCTAGGGTGCTAATATTAGGCCTGTAGCATGCTTGGAACTAGTGTTACCAAGTTTGTTAATAGAAATTACCTTGACCCAATAAGAAGGTCACAGCGGTGTAAAATATGTTGAAATATTTAAATAATGTCTTCTTAATTACCAAAAGGTCGATGGTCCTGATTTTGGCCTTTAAGATCTACCAAGTTTGTTAACCTTGACCTACTTACAAGGTCACAGGGGTCAAATGTATCGAAATGCATGAGCAACTTCTTCTCAAAAACCAAAATGCCAAGGGTCTTGATATTTAGCCTGCAGCATGCTTTTTCAACAAGGAATTTGTCTGGAGTAATGGCATTTATATAGTACATGTATAAAGAATATTATTTCAAGTTTGCAGGAAATGTCTTTATGAACCAACCAATGTCTTCTGTATTGGCTGTAGTGTAGATGAGCAATTTATCTTATATATTTTCATATATATGTCTTTATAGTCAGATGACCCTTCAGGCCCATGGACCTCTTGTTTATATCATGGTTTCAGTATTGATATTTCTTGTTGTATACTGTTATACTGTTGTCCTAAAACTAAGACAGCTGTGTGACCTCATACAGATTCACACACTGGTTTGTAAAGAAATGTCAAACTTTTGTTTGTGATAGATTGCTAACATACCTTTGGAAGGTTTCCAAATTCTTGTTATTCTAGATGGTTGATATGGTTAACTGTAGGAAAATGTCCTTTTTCTTACAGATGGCGGACATCATTTTTCTGGTCCCTGATATTTGGAGTACCGTCTATGGTGATTATGATGTACTTCATGTTTGCCAAGCCAGCCTCTACAGAAGACAATGACATTGTAAACATTACAGACAATATGACAACCACACCCATGCCCCACTCCGCCATGAAAGGTAACCATATCATGCTGACCGCTGGTCTCTCACTGGACAACCTCCTTATGTTTATTTTGGCCACACCGGTTCAGTTTTTTGGAGGCCGGATATTTTACATACAGGCGTTCAAGGCTGTCAAACATCGCGCAGCCAACATGGATGTGTTGGTTGTCCTGGCAACCACTATATCCTATGTGTACTCCATCGCTGTAGTAGTGGCTGCAATGATTTTACAAGAGGAAGTGTCACCTGTGACCTTTTTTGAGACTACTCCGATGTTGATGGTCTTCATCTCTCTAGGAAGATGGTTGGAGCATGTTGCCAAGGTATACAATAGAAAAATCAGCATGTTAATATTTCAGCCCCATACCACACCCCAAACTTCCATTCACACCTTGCCGGGGATCAAATATGGTTTATTCCAGAAGGATTCAACTTGAATAGATTTCTAAAAATCTTCTGAAAAGATCCAGATATTTATAATCCAAAATTGATTTTCAACCTTCTTGATTTTAACACTTTAAGTGCTTTTAGCATCACTGAGATAATCCTAGAGGTAAGTGCTTTTAGCATCACTGAGATAATCCTCGAGGTACAGCTACATGGTGCAGGTTAATTCACTAATTTGGTGTAATATATAGTTTAAATGTTATAAAGTAACATGGATCCTAACATATGGTTAAAGATGAGTAAGAGCTTTGTTTTACTGTGTAGGGTAAAACATCAGAGGCCTTAGCGAAGCTGATGTCCCTTCAGGCAGTGGAGGCATGTCTGGTGGAGACAGACAAAGAAGGAAACATCATCAATGAGAAGACAATTAGTGTGGACCTGGTGCAGAGAGGGGACATCCTAAAGGTAAAATATCTGTGGATCAGAATAGATAGAGAGAGGACATTCTAAAGGTAAAATATCTGTGGATCAGAATAGATAGAGAGGGGACATTCTAAAGGTAAAATATCTGTGGATCAGAATAGATAGAGAGAGGACATTCTAAAGGTAAAATATCTGTGGATCAGAATAGATAGAGAGGGGACATTCTAAAGGTAAAATATATCAGAATAGATAGAGAGGGGACATTCTAAAGGTAAAATATCTGTGGATCAGAGATAGAGAGAGGACATTCTAAAGGTAAAATATCTGTGGATCAGAATAGATAGAGAGGGGACATTCTAAAGGTAAAATATCTGTGGATCAGAATAGATAGAGAGGGGACATTCTAAAGGTAAAATATCTGTGGATCAGAATAGATAGAGAGGGGACATTCTAACGGTAAAATATCTGTGGATCAGAATAGATAGAGAGGGGACATTCTAAAGGTAAAATATCTGTGGATCAGAATAGATAGAGAGAGGACATTCTAAAGGTAAAATATCTGTGGATCAGAATAGATAGAGAGAGGACATTCTAAAAGTAAAATATCTATGTATCAGAGTAAACAGAGGGGATGTCCTTAAAGTAAAATATCTGTGGATCAGAATAAACAGAAAGTTGACATCCTAAAGGTAAAGTACATATGGATCAGAATAGTATAGATGTATTAGATAAAGACGGAAATTACACATGTATTTAGAAAGGGGTCTGAAATGTTCAGATTTTTGTTTGAAGGTTTTGCCTGGAGAGAAAATCCCAGTTGATGGTAAAGTTCTGGAAGGAACTTCAACCTGCGATGAGTCACTAATAACAGGAGAATCAATGCCTGTCATCAAAACAGCAGGTATGGAAATTCATTTACACAAGAAATGCTCAAATCATCTATGTATCAAAGTCTCATGGTGACATATTCTAATACCCTTCTTCCTGCATCATGTGTCTGTAAATAATTTAACTCTTTTGACTTCTCAAAAACCCCTGATCCAATTACAATGAAATTTTACAGAAACCTTCCTTTGTCAGAGATGAACCAAAATTGTGAATTATACAGTCCCCAACCCCCAGGGGCCTGAGGGATGGGCCAAAAGGGGCCAAATTGGCTCATGAATGGCAGTATCTTATGGTGCTTTACCAAAATGTTTGGGGGGTGGGGGTAAATTTTACTATAGTTAATATAGGAAAACTAGATTTTTGAGCAAAATTTTAATTTCCATTGGAAATATTTCAAACTTGGTTAGAGTTATGTGTGAAGGATGACGGCTTGATGGTATGCCCATGCTGACTGACCCCCAGTGGCTGATGGCTGGGACCAAAAGGGGTCAAATTGACTTAAATTTCAAAAATCTTCTTCTCAACACCCAGATATGGTATAATCAAATGCTCTGTATGAATGGAAGCATCTTAAAAATGATTCTCACATTTCTTCCTGGGGAGGAATTTTTTTTTAGACTTAACTGTAATTTTCCTAGAAAAATTGTATTTTTGAGCATAAGGTCTGAGAATTATCAGTATAGGATGACAATTTTGATGGAATGCACATATTGACACTGTCAATATCCAGTGTCACAATTTATTGACACTGTCAATATCCAGTGTCACAATTTATTGACACTGTCAATATCCAGTGTCACAATTTCTGTTTCATGACACTTGATAACTATTCTTTAACTTTATATTCAAGATTGCTTATCTAAGGTGACCATCAAGGCTGCTAGGCCTGTTGTTATTTCGTATGATCTCAAGCCTCATGTGACCTAGAGTTAAAGGTTCATTCCATCACCCATAGTCAATAGTCTTTTTATGGCCAATTTGATGAAATTTTCTGTAAATGATGTATTCAAGGTACTGAAAAATTCATGTGATGTTTCAAAATGAAAATAAAAAATTAAAGATGGCCACTGTTATGATCACCTGAAGAATTTTGAACTAATTACTCATACTATTTAGTTTGGCCTCAGTAGATGTCATAACATCTGTTGCTGTGTTCTGATCAAACGGTAAAAAGTACAGTCAATTACATCACCAGTAAATCAGTGCAGACAATCACATTCACCAGTAAAACAGTAGTCAATCACATTCACCAGTAAAACAGTACAGACAATCACATTCACCAGTAAATCAGTGCGGACAATCACATTCACCAGTAAATCAGTACAGACAATCACATTCACCAGTAAATCAGTGAGGACAATCACATTCACCAGTAAAACAGTACAGACAATCACATTCACCAGTAAATCAGTGCGGGCAATCACATTCACCAGTAAATCAGTGAGGACAATCACATTCACCAGTAAATCAGTGAGGACAATCACATTCACCAGTAAATCAGTACAGACAATCACATTCACCAGTAAATCAGTGCGGACAATCACATTCACCAGTTAAACAGTGCGGACAATCACATTCACTACTAAAACAGTGCGGACAATCACATTCACCAGTAAATCAGTGCGGACAATCACATTCACCACTAAAACAGTTTGACCACCATATCTTATTTGTCAGTAAACCAGTCTGCCTTCATAATCACCAGTAAAACAGTACTGCTACAATATTCACCAGTAATACAGGTCAACCGTCATATTCACTAGTAAAGCATTCAACCATTATATTTACCAGTTAAACAGTATGCCAGTCATATTTGTCAGTAAAGCAGTACTGCCGCCATATTCACCAGTAAAACAGTACAGATGGATTTTAGTACTTCTGGTCAAAGATCAGAAGAGTTATACTGCAGACCCTTTCCACTTTAAAAACAATCATCATAGCTGCCATCTTTAAAATCTTGTTACCAGTACTCCTGAATGGAATTTGTATTGAGATATGTGTTTAATACAGTGTCACTCCATTTATGAACTTTGTATCATTTCAACTTTAGTTCACTTAAATCTGTGAAATATTCCATTTTCTATTGATTTAACTGTAATGTGTATATAATATTGAGATGTTTTATTTACTTGTTAATATGCTTGATAGACACACAAACATGCACAACATATCACAACTATAACTTACAGCATATATAGGGCCTAATTATTGTCTCAGTTACAGAAAATCACACACATATTCCACCTGGTAAGCAATCCTAGAGCAGGAGAGATTATTTCGTGTAAGTGAAGGTTCTGCATTCTATGTTATTTTTATATTTTAAGAAAAGTAGGCCATCTGTGATTGATTTTACCATCTCTGTCTGTTGTAGGGTCTTCTGTGATTGGTGGCGCTATCAATCAAAATGGAATGCTGTTGGTCAATGCAACACATGTTGGCTCTGATACGACACTCTCTCAGATAGTCAGACTTGTGGAGGAAGCACAGACTTCTAAGGTAGCTATTGAGATAAAGACAAGCTAACATAAGATCACTGTTTGAGTGTATTGATAATTTAAGCATCAGGTATGCTTCATACTCTCTTAGATTCATCAACAAAAATGTTTTTTCTGCGAAGGGGGTGTTGCAGTGTATACATTGATGGGGTGTTGCAGTGTATACATTGATGGGGTGTTGCAGTGTATACATTGATGGGGTGTTGCAGTGTATACATTGATGGGGTGTTGCAGTGTATACATTGATGGGGTGTTGCAGTGTATACATTGATGGGGTGTTGCAGTGTATACATTGATGGGGTGTTTCAGTGTATACATTGATGGGGTGTTGCAGTGTATACATTGATGGGGTGTTGCAGTGTATACATTGATGGGGTGTTGCAGTGTATACATTGATGGGGTGTTTCAGTGTATACATTGATGGGGTGTTGCAGTGTATACATTGATCCAGAACCTGTATAATACAGATAATCTTTATGGAAAGTGACACTGTATACATGGATCATCAATATTCTTCAGAACCTGCTACTACAGAAAATGTTTATGAGAAGATACACTGAATACATCGATCATCATTATCCTCCTGAATTTGTATAATATAGATAAACTTTCTACTCTTTTAATGTAATAGTATCATTTTTTATCCTTTATTTTTGACTTGTTTTAGGCGCCAATACAACAGTTGGCAGACACCATCGCTGGTTACTTTGTCCCTGTAGTGTGTTCTCTCTCAACCCTCACCCTCATCAGCTGGATTATCATCGGCTATACCAATATCTATCTGGTGGACCCATACTTTGAGGTGAGTAACCTGACACTCTCATACTTTGAGGTGAGTAACCTGACACTCTCATACTTTGAAACGAGTTACCCTTTTTGTGTGTCATACTTTGAGGGGAGTTACCTTTTTCTGTCATACTCTGGGGTGAGTTACCTGACTGTGTTATACTTTTAGGTGAGTTAGTTTTTTATGTCATACTTTAAGGGGAGTTAGTTTTTTATGTCATACTTTGAGGGGAGTTACCTTTTTGTGTCATACTTTGAGGGGAGTTACCTTTTTGTGTCATACTTTGAGGGGAGTTACCTTTTTGTGTCATACTTTGAGGGGAGTTACCTTCTTTTGTCATACTTTGAGGGGAGTTACCTTTTTGTGTCATTCTTTGAGGGGAATTACCTTTTTGTGTCATACTTTGAGGGGAGTTACCTTCTTTTGTCATACTTAGAGGTGAGTTACCTTTTTGTGTCATACTTTGAGGGTAGTTACCTTCTTTTGTCATACTTTGAGGTGAGTTACCTGATTGTGTTATACATTGAGGTAAGTTACTTTTTTGTGTCATACTTTGAGCTAAGTTACCTAACTGTGTTATACTTTGAAGTGAGTTACGTTCCTATTTCATACTTTGAGGTGTTTACCTGACTATGTTATACTTTGAGGTGTTTACCAGACTATGTTATACTTTGAGGTGTTTACCAGACTATGTTATACTTTGAGTTGTTTACCAGACTATGTTATACTTTGAGGTGTTTACCAGACTATGTTATACTTTGAGGTGTTTACCTGACTATGTTATACTTTGAGGTGTTTACCAGACTATGTTATACTTTGAGGTGTTTACCAGACTATGTTATACTTTGAGGTGTTTACCTGACTATGTTATACTTTGAGGTGTTTACCAGACTATGTTATACTTTGAGGTGTTTACCAGACTATGTTATACTTTGAGGTGTCTACCAGACTATGTTATACTTTGAGGTGTCTACCAGACTATGTTATACTTTGAGGGGAGTTGCATGGCTGATAAGATCTGTACAAGAAAAGTGATTGTAGAGCTAGATAATCATAGATTTTATTTTCATGGGATTGGGGATTAGCTTATAACTCTGTTAGCAGTTTCTGAATGACTGTTTTTCTCTGATTTTGTTTACATAAAAACCATAAACAGCATTATTTAGCACATCTGCTTTCTGATATTCCCACAGGAGAATGGACCAGTATCTATTAAGGAAGTGGTGTTTCAGAAGGCCTTCCAGTATGCCATTACAGTGCTAAGTATAGCATGTCCCTGTGCCCTTGGCCTAGCCACACCCACTGCTGTTATGGTGGGCACAGGAGTCGGAGCAACTAATGGCATCCTGATCAAGGGGGGAGAACCCCTGGAAATGGCTCACAAGGTAAATAATCACGTATTGTGATCTGATTCTATACTGAATCACTAGATTTCTACTGTCTAGTTTTGTATTGGGCCTGTCTCTGGTTCTAGTCAGTTGATAGATTTCTTCTGTAAAAATTTCATGTTGAGACCTTAGATTTTTCTTGTGCAAATTTAAGATTTTGTATGGATGCATATACAAAGGCTAATGATAAAGTCTTTACCCTTTGAGTGTTACTAAGAAATCTCTTGAATGTCCAATCTATGGCTTCCCCTCATTCATCCATGAAACTTACAAGATCATCAACATGTGCATGTGCATTTCTTGGTATTTTAGTAAAGTTGCTTTTTGATTTTAAAATATCCTTTGTCATTATTTACAAACTTCCCTTTGTTGACAGATAAAATGTGTGGTATTTGACAAGACTGGCACAGTTACCCACGGAGTTGCTCGAGTGGCTCGGATTGCTACATTTGTTGAGGAAGAAACCTGTTCTTTCCTGAAACTCCTTGTGGTTATTGGTACAGCAGAAGCAAGTAGTGAACATCCTATTGCCTCTGCCATCGTCAAGTACACAAAAGAGGTAAAAACCCAGTACGCTATGTTCAAACTAAAATCTGTTACAAACATCAGTAAGTTTCCCTCCACTTTAATGACACATTAGCAACAATCTTATCTTCAAATGATAAGAGTTCTAACGAAGGGAAGAAAATAAGGAAGAATTAATAACTGTAAAAATTACCTCCCTTTTTCTGTTATACTGGATTAACACATTAAATAGGTCTGTAAATGAGTATATATAAATGACGGCAGTTTTAAAAAACATAATGTTTTCGTTGCATGATTTACAAAGTGTAGTGTTATTTGATGGTTGGTTTTTACTAAAATCTTTTTAGATATAAGATGTTCATATGTTATGAGTAAATCCTTCTGTCATATCCTAACAACTCCAACTGTAATCTATCTCATAATACTCTCAATAACAGGAAGTCATTGTTAATGTGGACATTTATATAAAGTCTTTGACCAAGTTAGTAACACCACTCAAGTGATTTCATTTATCAAGCGAAATTCATCACACAGATGTCAAAACGTCGCAGTTTATGTTACAAGTTTCCAAAGTCAAAGAAAACAATTTGTTGTAGACCTTGTCTGTGGAGTCCCTTGGTAAGACCATTGACTTCCAGGCAGTCCCTGGTTGTGGTCTGAAGTGTAGTGTTAGCCATGTTGAGGGTCTTCTCACACATGTTGACCTTGTTGCTGTGAACAACAAAAAAAACCAGAGTGGAAGTTTGAGGGTGAAGACTGATAATGTGATGTTCCATGGGGAGGACAATAGCACTATACAGATAGAAGGTAAGCAATGCTCGTTACGACACAATACTAATGATAGCAATATGTGACAAAACACTAATAATGATAGCAATATGTTACTCAACACTGCTAATGATAGCAATATGTTACTCAATGCCACTAATGATAGCAATATGTTACTCAGCACTACTAATGGTAGCAATATGTTACTCAACATTGCTAATGATAGCAATATGTAACTAAACACTACTAATGATAGCAATATGTTACTCAATGCCACTAATGATAGCAATATGTTACTCAGCACTACTAATGGTAGCAATATGTTTCTCAACACTGCTAATGATAGCAATATATAACTCAACACTACTAATGATAGCAATATGGAACTCAATGCCACTAATGATAGCAATATGTAAGTAAATGCAACTAATGATAGCAATATGTAAATCAACACTACTAATGATAGCAATATGTTACTCAACACTACTAATGATAGCAATATGTAACTAAATGCCACTAATAATAGCAATATGTAACACAATGCCACTAATGATAGCAATATGTAACTCAACACTACTAATGATAGCAATATGTAACTCAACACTACTAATGACAGCAGTATGTAACTCAATGCCACTAATGATAGCAATATG
Source organism: Ylistrum balloti (assembly GCF_031769215.1). Taxonomy (NCBI): domain Eukaryota; kingdom Metazoa; phylum Mollusca; class Bivalvia; order Pectinida; family Pectinidae; genus Ylistrum; species Ylistrum balloti. The sequence goes on from NW_026781993.1 coordinate 1,643,930, forward strand.
TAACTCCACACTACTAATGATAGCAATATGGAACTCAACACTACTAATGATAGCAATATGTAACTCAACACTACTAATGATAGCAATATGGAACTCAATGCCACTAATGATAGCAATATGTAAGTAAATGCAACTAATGATAGCAATATGTAACTCAACACTACTAATGGTAATAATATGTAACTCAACACTACTAATGATAGCAATATGTAACTAAATGCCACTAATGATAGCAATATGTTACTCAATACTGCTAATGATAGCAATATGTTACTCAACACTACTAATGATAGCAATATGTAACACAATGCCACTAATGATAGCAATATGTAACACAATGCCACTAATGATAGCAATATGTAACTCAACACTACTAATGATAGCAATATGTAACTCAACACTACTAATGATAGCAATATGTAACTCAATGCCACTAATGATGGCAATATGTAACTGAACAGACTGATGATAGCAATATCTAGCTGAACAGTACTGATGATGACAATATGTTGCTAAGCTGTTTAAAATCTCTTCAGATGTAGAGTTGGAGTCATTAGGAGCTGTTGCATCCAGACAATACAGTGTGCTTATTGGTAACCGTGAATGGATGCATAGAAACGGCCTTCAGGTAACCCCAGCTATGGACCAGACAATGTCCGAGCATGAAGAGCAAGGTCACACCGCTGTTCTGTGTGCTATAGATGGTAGGTTCCTCAAAACTCTATAAATATTGACCCTTGTTATTATTCTATGCGAAACGTGTTTCCAAGGGATATTAATTTGGGCTCTGTCTGTATGAGCGGCCGTCAGTCCTAGTGCTTTTCCGGGCCATAACTTCAAAGCCGTTCAATTCAACTTCACAAAACTTCCTGTATATATTAAGTTAGTACACTAGTTGTGCCTTTTACTATTTATGATATTTCATTTTACTCTTTCTGTTACCATGGAAACCAAGTAAAAAAACACTAAATTAGTGTTAAGTTCTCGTTCCAGGCTACAACTTTGAAACCATTCTACTCAACTCCACAAAAACTTTCTATGTAAATTAGGTTTGTTCCCTAGTTGTGCCTTTTGCAATTGACGACATTTCATTTTTTATATTCTTTCTGTTACCATGGAAATATATTAAAAAAACACCTAATTAGTGTTAACTTTCCTTTCCGGGCTACAACTTTGAAACTATTCCACCAAACTCCACAAAAACTTTCCGTGTATAATAGGTTTGTGCCTTAATTGTGCCTTTTGCTACTGATGTCCATGGTCTGTCACCCATCCGTCTATCACCTGTCTGTCCGTGGTTCAAACATCTATCCATCCATCTGTCCATAAACAATATTTTGTTATAGCTATTTCTTGAGAGATACTGGATGGATCATTCTCAAATTGCATATGTAGGTTCCCCTTGATCCCTGATTGTGCATATTCGATTTTGGGACTGATCAAATTAACATAATAGTTGACAGGCGGCCATCTCTGATTCTTTCAATGAAGTTTGTTATCGCATTTTATTGAAAATTACATGATGTATCTCTCTTAAATTTCATATGTTGGTTCTTTTTGACCCTAGTTTTCGGTCTGATAAGAACAACAAAACGGCCAACAAATGGCCATCTTGGATTTTGACTTGTTATAGCTGTTGCTTTAGAAGTGCTGAATAGATCTTTCTCAAATTTCATATATAGGTTCCTTTTGGTCCCGAGTTGTGCACCTCTGATTTTGGGACTGATCAGGAAAACAAAAAGGCCGACAGGTGGCCATCTTGGAATTTGACTTTGAAAGTTTGGTATCGCTATTTCTTGAGAAATACTCTATGGTTATCTCTCAAATTTCATTCATATGTTACCTTTGGTCTCTCCTTGTGCCCTTTGAATTTTGGGTCTGATCAGAAGAAACAAAATGGCTTCAGATGGCCATTTTGGATTTGGCAGGTAAAGATTATCATCACAATTTTTGCAAGGGAATATTAAAATGTCTTATCATTAAGAGAAAAGAAGGGAACAGATTCAACTTTCAAAGTGCAAATAAAGATCAAACAATGGTGGCACCAAGATCCCTCTGGGATCTCTTGTTATTTATTCTTGTTTTGGTTCCATTAAACTTTTCAATTCCTTGTGACTTCTTGTATTACTCCATAGCTTACAGAGTGTTGCAAAAATTTGTTCCTGGACAATACCAAACTCTATTTAAATATGAACAGTCAAACACACTGGATCTACATCAAGATATCAGCTCTTACCATAAGGTTGATATATATATATATAGATGTTGAAGTCGAGGAGATGCAAGGAAATTTAATTGATAATTTTCGAGTGCTTTCACTGTATTAGACCTTCAGGTGATAGTAGCAGTACATAATTGAGTGATGTCACAAATTGTTTTACTAGTATGTATTTATCATATTTGGGTTTTACACTACAGCTGGGTGCAGAGGATAATGCCGATCTTTGTTCCAGATTGAATCAAGCATTTTCTTAATTTTGGAGATGAAAGAATTGTTGTCTGAAGTGTACATTAAAGCAACTTTAAAGTGGAAATAAAAGGCAGTTAAAAAGTTGAGAAATCATAATAATATTTAAAATAAAATGTGATGAAGACCATAAATATAATTGAATGATATCATGAAATTCATAGATTCACACACAGTTATGAGGAAAAAAAGTTCTAGTTGAAAAAAGCTTGAAACATAGAGATTTGTGAATTCTATAGACCTCTGACCTTACTTTCAGGGGTCCTCGTTGCTATGGTAGCGGTAGCTGACACAGTAAAATCGGAGGCTCACCTTGCAGTCAACACACTCAAGGAAATGGGACTTCAAGTGTTCTTATTGACTGGTGATAACCAGAAGACAGCAAAAGCCATTGCTAGACAGGTAAAATACCTCAAACTCACACTAACACAGGTAAAAACAGAAATCTACACACACAAATCTCACAAAGTCTTAACATGTAAATAGTTAAAACAGATGCGGGTAACAAGAACAGTATGCCATCCCTAAAACAAAAATCTTTGAAATGTTTATGAATGTGATACAATATTTGTATACTGTGTTTAATTGATGTAAACAGGTGGGTATACAGAAGGTTTTTGCCGAAGTACTGCCATCCCACAAGGTCAAGAAGATCAAACAGCTTCAGACTCAGGGTCTAAAGGTTGCTATGGTTGGAGACGGTGTTAATGACTCACCTGCCCTTGCTCAAGCAGATGTTGGTATTGCCATAGGAACTGGTACTGATGTGGCTGTAGAGGCTGCAGACATTGTTCTTATACAGGTAAATGTTATGCTTGATTGCTTTTTCTTCACATAGTCAACATTAGCCTATAGAAGTGATGCATCAATAGAATGTTTGTGTACATTTATTTTTCTACTTTTACTGTTCAGGATCCAACATTTCCCTCTACAAAAATAAGCCAACATTTCCCTCTACAAAAATAAGCCAACATTTCCCTCTACAAAAATAAGCCAACATTTCCCTCTACCGAATTTATCTGAAGAACACAGTCCAAACTTTCCATCAAAAATGTAACCCAGCTTTTCCCTCTAGATATCAACCCAACCTTTCCCTCTACAGATTTCAGCACAGATTTCCTTCTACAGTATACTGCCCAACCTTACTCTCTAATGGTATACAGCCAAACCTTCCCCTCTACAGCATACAACACAACCTTCTCTACAGTATACAGCACAACCTTCTCTACAGCATACAACACAACCTTCTCTACAGCATACAACACAACCTTCTCTACAGCATACAGCACAACCTTCTCTACAGCATACAGCACAACCTTCTCTACAGCATACAGCACAACCTTCTCTACAGCATACAACACAACCTTCTCTACAGCATACAGCACAACCTTCTCTACAGCATACAGCACAACCTTCTCTACAGCATACAGCACAACCTTCTCTACAGCATACAACACAACCTTCTCTACAGCATACAACACAACCTTCTCTACAGCATACAGCACAACCTTCTCTACAGCATACAGCACAACCTTCTCTACAGTATACAGCACAACCTTCTCTACAGCATACAGCACAACCTTCTCTACAGCATACAGCACAACCTTTCCTCTACAGCATACAGCACAACCTTCTCTACAGCATACAACACAACCTTCTCTACAGCATACAGCACAACCTTCTCTACAGCATACAGCACAACCTTCTCTACAGTATACAGCACAACCGTCTCTACAGTATACAGCTCAACCTTCTCTCTACAGCATACAGCACAACCTTCTCTACAGCATACAGCACAACCTTCTCAACAGTATACAGCACAACCTTCTCTACAGTATACAGCACAACCTTCTCTCTACAGCATACAGCACAACCTTCTCTCTACAGCATACAGCACAACCTTTCCTCTACAGCATACAGCACAACCTTTCCTCTACAGCATACAGCACAACCTTCTCAACAGTATACAGCACAACCTTCTCTACAGTATACAACACAACCTTCTCTCTACAGCATACAGCACAACCTTCTCTCTACAGCATACAGCACAACCTTCTCTCTACAGCATACAGCACAACCTTCTCTACAGCATACAGCACAACCTTCTCTACAGCATACAGCACAACCTTCTCTACAGCATACAACACAACCTTCTCTACAGCATACAGCACAACCTTTCCTCTACAGCATACAGCACAACCTTTCCTCTACAGCATACAGCACAACCTTTCCTCTACAGCATACAGCACAACCTTCTCTACAGCATACAGCACAACCTTCTCTACAGCATACAGCACAACCTTCTCTACAGCATACAACACAACCTTCTCTACAGCATACAGCACAACCTTTCCTCTACAGCATACAGCACAACCTTTCCTCTACAGCATACAGCACAACCTTTCCTCTACAGCATACAGCACAACCTTCTCTACAGCATACAACACAACCTTCTCTACAGCATACAGCACAACCTTTCCTCTACAGCATACAGCACAACCTTCTCTCTACAGCATACAGCACAACCTTCTCTCTACAGCATACAGCACAACCTTCCCCTCTACAGCATACAACACAACCTTCTCTACAGTATACAGCACAACCTTCTCTACAGCATACAGCACAACCTTCTCTACAGCATACAACACAACCTTCTCTACAGCATACAGCACAACCTTCTCTACAGCATACAGCACAACCTTCTCTCTCTACAGCACAACCTTCTCTCTACAGCACAACCTTCTCTCTACAGCATACAGCACAACCTTCTCTACAGCATACAGCACAACCTTCTCTACAGCATACAACACAACCTTCTCTACAGCATACAGCACAACCTTTCCTCTACAGCATACAGCACAACCTTTCCTCTACAGCATACAGCACAACCTTCTCTACAGCATACAGCACAACCTTCTCTACAGCATACAGCACAACCTTCTCTACAGCATACAACACAACCTTCTCTACAGCATACAGCACAACCTTTCCTCTACAGCATACAGCACAACCTTTCCTCTACAGCATACAGCACAACCTTTCCTCTACAGCATACAGCACAACCTTCTCTACAGCATACAGCACAACCTTTCCTCTACAGCATACAGCACAACCTTTCCTCTACAGCATACAGCACAACCTTCTCTCTACAGCATACAGCACAACCTTCTCTCTACAGCATACAGCACAACCTTCCCCTCTACAGCATACAACACAACCTTCTCTACAGTATACAGCACAACCTTCTCTACAGCATACAGCACAACCTTCTCTACAGCATACAGCACAACCTTCTCTACAGCATACAGCACAACCTTCTCTACAGCATACAGCACAACCTTCTCTACAGCATACAGCACAACCTTCTCTACAGCATACAACACAACCTTCTCTACAGCATACAACACAACCTTCTCTACAGCATACAATACAACCTTCTCTACAGCATACAGCACACCTTCCTTCTCTACAGCATACAACACAACCTTCTCTACAGCATACAACACAACCTTCTCTACAGCATACAACACAACCTTCTCTACAGCATACAGCACAACCTTCTCTACAGCATACAGCACAACCTTCTCTACAGCATACAGCACAACCTTCTCTACAGCATACAGCACAACCTTCTCTACAGCATACAACACAACCTTCTCTACAGCATACAACACAACCTTCTCTACAGCATACAGCACAACCTTCTCTACAGCATACAGCACAACCTTCTCTACAGCATACAACACAACCTTCTCTACAGCATACAGCACAACCTTCTCTACAGCATACAGCACAACCTTCTCTACAGCATACAGCACAACCTTCTCTACAGCATACAGCACAACCTTCTCTACAGCATACAACACAACCTTTCCTCTACAGCATACAGCACAACCTTCTCTACAGCATACAACACAACCTTCTCTACAGCATACAGCACAACCTTCTCTACAGCATACAACACAACCTTCTCTACAGCATACAGCACAACCTTCTCCCTACAGCATACAGCACAACCTTTCCTCTACAGCATACAGCACAACCTTTCCTCTACAGATTTCAGCACAACCTTCTCTCTACAGCATACAGCACAACCTTCCCCTCTACAGCATACAACACAACCTTCTCTACAGCATACAGCACAACCTTCTCTACAGCATACAGCACAACCTTCTCTACAGCATACAACACAACCTTCTCTACAGCATACAGCACAACCTTCTCTACAGCATACAGCACAACCTTCTCTACAGCATACAACACAACCTTCTCTACAGCATACAACACAACCTTCTCTACAGCATACAATACAACCTTCTCTACAGCATACAGCACAACCTTCTCTACAGCATACAGCACAACCTTCTCTACAGCATACAACACAACCTTCTCTACAGCATACAACACAACCTTCTCTACAGCATACAACACAACCTTCTCTACAGCATACAGCACAACCTTCTCTACAGCATACAGCACAACCTTCTCTACAGCATACAGCACAACCTTCTCTACAGCATACAGCACAACCTTCTCTACAGCATACAGCACAACCTTCTCTACAGCATACAACACAACCTTCTCTACAGCATACAGCACAACCTTCTCTACAGCATACAGCACAACCTTCTCTACAGCATACAGCACAACCTTCTCTACAGCATACAGCACAACCTTCTCTCTACAGCATACAGCACAACCTTCTCTACAGCATACAGCACAACCTTCTCTACAGCATACAGCACAACCTTCTCTACAGCATACAGCACAACCTTCTCTACAGCATACAGCACAACCTTCTCTACAGCATACAGCACAACCTTCTCTACAGCATACAGCACAACCTTCTCTACAGCATACAACACAACCTTCTCTACATCATACAGCACAACCTTCTCTACAGCATACAACACAACCTTCTCTACAGCATACAGCACAACCTTCTCTACAGCATACAACACAACCTTCTCTACAGCATACAGCACAACCTTCTCCCTACAGCATACAGCACAACCTTTCCTCTACAGCATACAGCACAAACTTTCCTCTACAGATTTCAGCACAACCTTCTCTACAGCATACAGCACAACCTTCTCTACAGCATACAACACAACCTTTCCTCTACAGCATACAGCACAACCTTCTCCCTACAGCATACAGCACAACCTTTCCTCTACAGCATACAGCACAACCTTTCCTCTACAGCATACAGCACAACCTTCTCTACAGCATACAACACAACCTTTCCTCTACAGCATACAGCACAACCTTCTCCCTACAGCATACAGCACAACCTTTCCTCTACAGCATACAGCACAACCTTTCCTCTACAGCATACAGCACAACCTTCTCTACAGATTTCAGCACAACCTTCTCTACAGCATACAGCACAACCTTCTCTACAGCATACAACACAACCTTCTCTACAGCATACAACACAACCTTCTCTACAGCATACAGCACAACCTTCTCTACAGATTTCAGCACAACACTTTCCTCTGCAGCATACAACACAACCTTCTCTACAGATTTCAGCACAACCTTTCCTCTACAGCATACAACACAACCTTCTCTACAGATTTCAGCACAACCTTATCTACAGATTTCAGCACAACCTTTCCTCTACAGTATACAGCACAACCTTCCCTCTACAGTATGCAGCATAACCTTCCCTCTACAGTATGCAGCACAACCTTCCCTCTACAGTATGCAGCACAACCTTATCTACATATTTCAGCACAACCTTCCCCTTAACAGGATTTTGACTTAATTTTCCATCATGTCCATTATGCTATGTTGTCCTGTTGTATATCACACTAGTATGTTTGGAGAAACAGTGCAGTTTTAGGGTATTGTTAATATCTTAACTAATTTTTTTACCTGCAGAATGACCTTATGGATGTGGCAGCTGCCATCAAGTTATCAAAAATGACTGTGCGAAGAATTCGCATCAACTTTGTGGCTGCCTCAGTCTACAATCTAATAGGGATTCCGATTGCTGCAGGTAGGCAGATGTGTATCTCTGTTGTGTCCCTCAAGTCGTGGATGTGTATATGTGTGACTGTAAAATACTGATTTCTGTGTTTACCGGGATCTTTATGGCAGTCATTGTGTCCCACAAGTCATGGATTTGTGACCATAATATAATGATTTATAAGTTTATGGAGATCTTTAGACTGGTCAATGTGTCCCTGAAATCGTGAAAGTGTAAATGTGTGACTGTAATATACTGATTTATGTGTTTACAGGGATCTTTATGCCAGTGGGTGTGTCCCTCAAGCCATGGATGGCATCGGCAGCTATGGCCATGTCCTCCGTATCCGTTGTCATGTCCTCACTCTTCATCAAAACGTAAGTAATTTTTTCTTTACTCATCTTATACCCTTCATAAAGTAAGGAGGGTTGAGGGGAGGGTCTGGAATCATTTTGTGTGTCTGAAGACAAATCATTTCCATATATTCGTGAAATTCATTATTATATTTAACTATAAATCCAAGTCATAAGAGCTGATCAGTATACCTGAATCCCTTAACACTCACCAACATTTCACTCAGCAGATGGAAATTTTGTACATTCTTCGGATTAGAACTGGAGTTCAATGTTACAGTATACCAAACCAGGCTTAACTCACTGAAAGAATGCAGAAGACATGAATACTTAAGTCTTTTTGTTTTGTTTATTGATAGATTTAAGAAAACAAGCAGACAGAAGTATCTGACATCCAACTACCTGAAACAGTTTAAGGAAGACCAGGAGCTAGATAATATCTCCATTCACCGTGGGATTGAAGAGGGGCGCATGAGTCGTGAAGGTAGCAAACAGGGTAGCATTTTGTCTCGACTGAGCGGGAAGAAAAAGCCAGTGACAACAGACCATGTGAGTCTCCTGGACACAGCTGAACAGTCCGACTCGGAAGGGGAAGTAGAATTCATGTAATGAAGACTGTGTGAGGAGTTTTCCATCTTATTTGTATATATACTGATACATGTGTATAATGATGTAATCAAACTCCATTATGACATTGTGTATTACCCAGTTACAACATGATAGTATATCACATATGCAAGAGAAACCTAGACTATTGTTGATATTTTTACGTTGGGTAGTATAGGTCAGGCATTGCTTCATTATATATTCTTGTAGAATAATGTTAAATGGATTGTAGTATGATTTCTTACAATACAAAGTGTGGTGACTTATAGTAAATGGTATGATGTCTTACAATACAAAGTGTGGTGACTTATAGTAAATGGTATGATGTCTTACAATACAAAGTGTGGTGACTTATAGTAAATGGTATGATGTCTTACAATACAAAGTGTGGTGACTTATAGTAAATGGTATGATGTCTTACAATACAAAGTGAGGTGACTTATGGTTAATAGTGTAATGACTTACGGTACATGTTGTAATGACATACTGTACATGGTGTAATGACTTATGGTACATGGTGTAATGACATACTGTACATGGTGTAATGACTTATGGTACATGGTGTAATGACATACTGTACATGGTGTAATGACTTATGGTACATGTTGTAATGACATGCTGTACCAGGTGTAATGACTTACCGTACATGTTGTAATGACATACTGTACCTGGTGTAATGACTTATGGTACATGTTGTAATGACATACTGTACCAGGTGTAATGACTTATGGTACATGTTGTAATGACATGCTGTACCTGGTGTAACAACTTACGGTACATGTTGTAATGACATACTGTACCTGGTGTAACAACTTATGGTACATGTTGTAATGACATACTGTACCTGGTGTAACGACTTATGGTACCTGGTGTAACAACTTATGGTACATGTTGTAATGACATGCTGTACCTGGTGTAACAACTTATGGTACATGTTGTAATGACATACTGTACCTGGTGTTATGACTTATGGTACCTGGTGTAACAACTTATGGTACATGTTGTAATGACATGCTGTACCTGGTGTAACAACTTATGGTACATGTTGTAATGACATGCTGTACCTGGTGTAACAACTTATGGTACATGTTGTAATGACATACTGTACCTGGTGTTATGACTTGTGGTACCTGGTGTAACAACTTACGGTACATGGTAATCAATCACAGAAAATTTAATGGTTTAAATTTATTTTTGTAAAAATTTAGTGGTTGTTGGTTACTTGGCCAACATTAAAGCACAAAACACAATGAATTATTATGGTGCCTCAATTACAATACTATATGTATATCATGTTGTCTTTATAAAGATATGATTTGTAAAATTTAATATGATAATTCCATTTCCTTATGATAGTGATTAGCGACTGACCTTCCTACCATTACAGTAAACATGTTTCACCGGTTGACATGTTTTTTAGGACAGTACTCAGACATTGTTATACTGGAAATTTTTTGTGTGTACTGGTACTGATTACTAAGTACTGTAGGTCAACGTTTTTGATTAATGGAATTTTTCTTGTATGCAGATTTTATTTTCAACATGCTGTACAATAATGTAATGGTTTTTAGTGATATATTTTAACCTTTTAATTTGTAAAAAGTACAGATGATTTGTGAACCCATTGTGTGCTCCTGGATCTTTCTTTGTTTGATAAGTTTTAGGACTAATGATCCAGATTCATGGCTATAATTTAAAGGTCACAGGTATTGACTTTGTGAAAAACTGTAACAAGATTATGCAAAAACAGTTTAGTTTGTGACAGTTTTTTTCACCAAGTGTGTGATTTTACAAGTCATCTTTACTTGATGTAGCATACCAATTTTGTGCTTATTAAAGTCAATTTTAAATGTAAAATCATGTCTTATAAGAAAACCATTTTTTAATACCTGCCGCAGATTAGATGCTTAAGATTAGTAAACCAATCTACTTGTAGTGAAATTGCCTCCTTATTTTTATTCTGGAAACCTCAAATAGACTTTTTGATTTAGAAATATGGAGAAGCATGTCTGACAAACAACTAGAAATCTATTTGTGACGTATGTATTTTTTTTTGTTTAAAAGACCACATTATGTATTTCAAGACAAGGAGACCAACACAATAACCTGTTACTAAAAGAAATGGCTTATTACCGGTTAATAAGCCAAGTACCTACGCAATAACCTCTTACACAAGAAAATAGATGGGCTTATTACAGGACAAGCTGAGGGGGCTAGTAAGACAACCTCTTACTTCAAGTAGGTAGATGGGCTTTTTCCATTGTCCTTGGGCTGAACACAGTAAACCCTCAATCATAGTGGGAAGGTGGGCTTATGACAGAACTAACAGAGGGGGCCAACAAAATAACCTTTCACTCGATCAAGGAGACACATCAAGGGGTTAAGCTTGGGGTTTATCTACACAAACAAAAAGACTCCATGTGACACATCGTAGGGATAAGTTTGGGGTTTATCTACACAAACAAAAAGACTCAATGGGACACATCGTAGGGTTAAGTTTGGGGTTTATCTACACAAACAAAAAGACTCAATGGGACACATCGTAGGGTTAAGTTTGGTTTTCATTTATATGAATAAAAAAGACCTAAGGGGAAGTTTTGGGGGCTAAGTTTGTGGTTTATCTATATTAAAAAAAATACTCAAGGGGACATGTCGAGGGGCTAAGTTTGTGGTTTATCTGCGCCAACTAAAAGACTCAAGGGGACTCATCGAAGGATAAAATTTGGGGCTTATCACTACTTACAGACACAAGGCGATACAATGAGAGGTTAAGTTTGGGGTTTATCTCTACTAGCAAACACAAGGAGACATGTTGAGGTTTTTTTTATATATTTTTGATGGTTGGAGGATAAAGATGACTGATTTGATTTCAGTGAGGGATGAGTTGGGTGGTGTTTTCATCATAATTTATTTTTAAGAAGTTTCTGTTGATCAGATATACAAGAGATATGTACTGTCTCTGAAATGATGTGATATGTATTGATGAACTCCATGGTTATGTTGTCCTGCTGGGAAGCCAGGTGAGGTTAATGATGATCCTCTGTGATGAAATATGTCCGACACAAACTTGTTATTATATTCAGTGATGATGTATTGATCCATGTATAATACAATAAAAACACTCAGAAATGATACAGTGGTATTTGTTATCATAAAATCAGGTCTGTTTGGTCGTCCATACATTTCCCTGTCTGGCATACTTCCTACACATTTTGGTTTGATCAATTTGTAGTTTCCACTACCCCAACATATTGTCACATGTGTCGCCACTGATATCAAGTATTGTATCTCCCCAAAAATTAGTTCCCTGTTGATTCTGGTGAACACATCATCCTTGCAACAATGGTGTCCTCTGTATCAACCATATTGGGCACTCTGAGCATCTCCTACAACGGACAACATCTCCGTTTGCTCAGTGGATCCTCTAAGATGAATGATGCTGCAACACTTGTCTTTGATCCCCTATGTATCAGGTGATGATATACAGCCCATTAGCAAACAACCACACAAGCAGTCTGCATGACAACCCTTGAAGTGGCCACCTCCTTCGGGGCATCTCACACTTTGTTAAGATTTATGAAACAGTGCTACGTAAATTACATCAACAAGGTAGTAACTTAATAGATAAAAATTACTATGGAGAATTCAATCATTGAAAGACAGTCATTTTGATAATGGGTTTGTAGAAGCTAACTCACTGTCATCATCTGTTTAGGAGTTATCTAAACACAAGGATCATTCTGCAATGAGGAAAAGAAGACAAAAGATCTAAAATATAAGATAATTTATTTAATATCAGGTAATCTAGACATCTTCAAACAAACATTCTGTCATTTGAAGTATAATCAGATTGAATGAGACCTTATAGACAATCTAGACCACATTTTAAATTGCTGCTTGGTAAGAGAGTGATGTGAATGAAGGAATGTACACTGCCTCAAGCACTCCAATATAACATTGACCCCTTAACATTTCTCATGACCTTTGATCTTGATTACAATGACTCTGATTACTCCCTATGGGACTGATTGAATCCAGAAGGATTATGCGTAATCATACATCTTGCCTTTCCTGCTTTGTCAGTATCGTCGATTTTCAACAAATATACATTTGAGCAATATATCTAAACACAAAACTTCAAAGCAAATTGACAACACTGTTTTCACTCCTGTCACCTGTAGAAAAGTAACACCAACGTCTCGCTGCTGTCACCTCTATAAAAGTCACACCAACGTCTCGCTGCTGTCACCTGTAGAAAAGTAACACCAATGTCTCGCTGCTGTCACTGCCAGAAAATTAATACCAAAATCTGTTTTGTCCCAGGTGAGACAAAAACGCTTCTTGAGAAGGAGCAATATGTTGGGTCAACTTGGTTCCAAGTTACACATGTATAATTTAAGGAATATTTGAAAAAAAAAATGACCAATAAGTGGCCATCTTGGATTCCAAGTGGTTCAAGTTTCAGTGCTCTTCTTGAGAAGTGCTGGATGGATCATTCTCAAACTTCATATAAAGTTTTTGGCAGTTCATTGTAATAATAGGTTATTTCCTCTGAGGTCTAGGATTTCTTGTTTCGAAAATTGAATTGTGCAGATTTTTTCTGGTGCATAACAGTGGCACTCACAGTCTCTAGTGCATCACAATGGCACTGATAGTCTCATTTAACAAGGTGTTTACATCTATTGATGAAGTTGTAATAAATTACACATTACTTATCATAATAGTTTGTACATAGTATGTAATCAAATATAAGAAATCTCCATTTCAAATATTACCAGACATGATTCTAAAACGGAATGTAGGTATCTGTACATTTGAAAATAACAGGGTTTTTTTCCCCGAGTATAGATTTCTTTAGCCCTTTAACAGTTGTGTACAGTATGTGTCTTACATATCGACAAAAATGTATTATATAACATAAGAGAGATATATATCTGTACCATTATAGACATTGTTACACTTTTGGGAATTCATAGCTTTCACATCATGTTACCACAAACCATTAACACTGATGAATAACTCACACTTTTATGATGTCATTTAATGAAACATTTTCCTACTTTTTTCTTAAAATTTGGTACGCCAATGATCTTTATTTTAGTATTTCAATGATCTTTATTTCCAATTTTCTTTATCTTCATTTCTGAATTCCATTATCTTTATTCCTGAATACCAATGCCTGACTGTCAAATCTCATCTAAAATTTTGACAATCTTTTTAAAATGAACAATGAGGTAAAACTTGATGCTTGTCTCAAAGTTACTATAGTAATCTCCCTTCAATGATCTTTTCATGATGACTTAAGACAGAACAAATCACAGAAAATCTGATTTAAACAAAGACCATTCCAATTCTCATCATATCAAACTTGGGCACAATGAAAATAAAGAGAATGTTCAGAAACCCTGGACAGGGATGTTGTACAGTGCTGATTTGTCCACTTGGTTCACCTGTATCTCCTTGAATTGTACACTAGGTTCTCTGGAATATGCTGGTAATTCTGAAAAGAAAATTGATTACTTTAGTATACTGTTCCAGTGTATTGTGCTTAGACTGAGAGAGTGATATAAAACATTTCACTTTGTCAAAAAAGACAACTATTTTATATATATACATAAAAAAAGCTTCGTGATTACCATTAACATACTAATTATTGTACATAATTTATTATTTATTATACCACTTCACATCAACTCATTTAATTTTTTTTAATAAGGTGAAACTCTGACTCTGTTACTATTCTGATGGGGACTACTGTATATATATTCTGTTACTATTCTTATGGGGCTATATTTGGTCTGTTACTATTCTGATGGGGATTACTGTATATATATTCTGTTACTATTCTGATGGGGATTACTGTATATATATTCTGTTACTATTCTGATGGGGATTACTGTATATATATATTCTGTTACTATTCTGATGGGGACTACTGTATATATATTCTGTTACTATTCTTATGGGCCATATTTGGTCTGTTACTATTCTGATGGGGATTACTGTATATATATTCTGTTACTATTCTGACGGGGATTACTGTATATATATTCTGTTACTATTCTGATGGGGATTACTGTATATATATTCTGTTACTATTCTGATGGGGATTACTGTATATATATTCTGTAACTATTCTGATGGGGATTACTGTATATATATTCTGTTACTATTCTGATGGGGATTACTGTATATATATTCTGTTACTATTCTGATGGGGATTACTGTATAGATATTCTGTTACTATTCTGATGGGGATTACTGTATATATATTCTGTTACTATTCTGACGGGGATTACTGTATATATATTCTGTTACTATTCTGACGGGGATTACTGTATATATATTCTGTTACTATTCTGATGGGGATTACTGTATATATATTCTGTTACTATTCTGATGGGGATTACTGTATATATATATTCTGTTACTATTCTGATGGGGATTACTGTATATATATATTCTGTTACTATTCTGATGGGGATTACTGTATATATATTCTGTTACTATTCTGATGGGGTATATATTACTGTATATATATATTCTGTTACTATTCTGATGGGGATTACTGTATATATATATTCTGATTACTGTATATATATATTCTGTTACTATTCTGATGGGGACTACTGTATATATATTCTGTTACTATTCTTATGGGGCTATATTTGTTCTGTTTCTATTCTGATGGGGATTACTGTATATATATTCTGTAACTATTCTGATGGGGATTACTGTATATATATTCTGTAACTATTCTGATGCTGATTACTGTATATATATATATATTTTCTGTTACTATTCTTATGGGGCTATATTTGTTCTGTTTCTATTCTGATGGGGATTACTGTATATATATTCTGTTACTATTCTGACGGGGATTACTGTATATATATATTTTCTGTTTGGGGTTATATTTTCTGTTTCTATTCTGATGGGGATTACTGTATATATATTCTGTTACTATTCTGACGGGGATTACTGTATATATATTCTGTTACTATTCTGATGGGGATTACTGTATATATATTCTGTTACTATTCTGACGGGGATTACTGTATATATATATTTTCTGTTACTATTCTTATGGGGCTATATTTGTTCTGTTACTATTCTGACGGGGATTACTGTATATATATTCTGTTACTATTCTGATGGGGATTACTGTATATATATTCTGTTACTATTCTGACGGGGATTACTGTATATATTTTCTGTTACTATTCTGACGGGGATTACTGTATATATATATTTTCTGTTACTATTCTTATGGGGCTATATTTGTTCTGTTTCTATACTGATGGGGATTACTGTATATATATTCTGTTACTATTCTGATGGGGATTACTGTATATATATTCTGTTACTATTCTGACGGGGATTACTGTATATATATATTTTCTGTTACTATTCTTATGGGGCTATATTTGTTCTGTTTCTATACTGATGGGGATTACTGTATATATTATTCTGTTACTATTCTGACGGGGATTACTGTATATATATATTTTCTGTTACTATTCTTATGGGGCTATATTTGTTCTGTTTCTATACTGATGGGGACTACAAATATCAGTTTACCAAAACTGGAAAACAAATTCCTTGCAGATAATCTATCAAGGGATACACAGAAATTCATTCTGAATTTACTATTGTGTACCTGGGTGGGGTCCATCTTGACCGATAGAGTCCAGTGTTTTGTCTGTTTCATATGTTGGTTGTTTTGGTTGGACAGGAGGCCTTCGTAAGCTCCTTTCTCCCAACGTGGGCTTTACGTTGAATCGGACAGGGTTCTCATATCGCTCCTGACGGCGATGCTCTATGTGATCATTGATAATTTTTTGTGACTACAACAGAAATAGGTTTTAAGTTCAGATATTAAATTCTATCTTTTTTTTTTAAAAATTTAACAAATATTTATTGTCAGATTTAAAAAAGAAAACAAATATATCATTTTAACACCCTTCTTTACCTATTTACTATAACAAGTACTTCATGTCAGATAGTCACTGCAATTTACGCCCCTTGTCACCTAGTCACTGTAATAAATACTGTTCATCGCCTAAATACTGTAATTAATACCCCTTATCATCTAGTCACTGTAACAAGAACTGCCCATCACCTACATATCATAATTAATAACCCTCAAATTTTAATAGAAAATACTACCTTTTGAGCGCTAAGGATGAGATTTTGGTCTGCCATTGTTTCTGTGATTCTGAGATTATTTTTGACAGCTTTAGAAGCTGTTGAGCGTGCATGCATGGGCAATCTGTTCTGGTAAGCTCGGTCAGTAAAGTCAATTTCATCATCTTTAGTTTGTTTCCGTACTCTGAAGTTCAAAAGTATAAAAAATGTTACCTGTAAACCCTGTTACCTTGAGCTCCTAAGCTCAGATAAAGAACAAGGAATAAATGAAAACAGTGCAAGTCAGAGTCTAAAAATGATAACAGAACATGAAAAAATACACTGAAAATTGATATCATTAAACTAGATTGAAATGGAAAAATTACTATAATAAATTACCAATATTTATGGGATGAAATCTAAAGGACTTATTCACCACCTTCTTATCACTACTTATGTCTACAATGACATGATAATTATACACTGACAAAGTGGCTCTTTCATACAAAAGACCATGTTGTCAGTAAGGAAAAATTATTTCAGTTTAAACTGAGTTATAAACTACATCAGAAAGTCAAATGTTTAGGATATTAAATCAACGACCTGCTATTACTATTGTCAATTAAAATATGACAAAAGGTAAACATGATTAGTTGTGAACTATTAATGTCAATTAACTACAAAATATAAAGGACATACTTCCTATTTGTTAAGATTTCATAGATACGTTCTGTGAGCAGTGTTGCGGCTCCTTCCTTGCAATGAATCGTTCCATCGAGCAGTTCCTCTGCTATATCTAGGTTATGTCTTTTTATAAACTGATGGATAAAAATGAAAGAATAAATTGTACATTCTTAAAGCATTTAGTTTAAAACAAGAGGCCCATAGGGTCTGCATCATTTATTTGGTTATTTCAGCACCATGACAAACTACATTTGTTCACATTAGTATAACATTGAGTTTACAATAAAACATTGAGAAGATACCAACATGTCAACATAATCATAATCCAAACTCAAATTCAATAAAACAAGAGCAAAATATAAACAAAAGAAAGATTTTACACACAGACTCTTGACTCTTGAAAAAGTTCAAGGAGAATAAGACAAAGGGTTTCTAAAGAGTAAGCATCTTAACTGTTAATGATTCACAGCCTATTCAATAGAAATAATGAAATGTATTCCCCCATTGTTTTTGATAAATGGAACAATAAAATGTCTCTTCACCAAGAGATGATCCTGTCCAATCAAACTTCTATCAGTCCTCTATCAACCCTACTGGGCTGTCCTACTCTGCCCCAAGAATCAGATACTGAAATTTCTACAAAACTGAATTCCCTTTATGTAAGATAATATTTGGTGATGAATTCATTGTAGGTGTTAGTGACTATAGTGGCGTTTTAAAGGAAACGTTGATAGGTGCATGGATGATAAATGGATCATGCCAAATATCTTTGGGTTAATTGTTAGGTCACCTGAGACAAAGCCTCATTGTGGCAGTTTGTGATACACTTTTGTACATCATCATCCATCATCTGTCATCCGTCTATAAACTTTTTACATTTTTTACTTCCCTTGGAAAATCCCTGTACTAATTTCAATGAAACTTGACAGAAACCTTTCTAGGCCAAAGGTTAAGCAAAATTATACATTATATGGTCCTAGGGGCCTGAGGGGCAGGGCCAAAATTAGTCAAATTGATTGAAATCTCAAAAATCTTCTCAATACCAAAATAGGCTTGAATCTAATACTCTTCATGGATGAAAGGGTCTTAGGGTGCTTTACCGAAATTGTAAATTTCATGACCCAAGGGTTTCACATTTCTCCCTTGGGAATAGGTAAATTTTACTACAGTTTATATAAGAAATTACATTTTTGAGTATAATTTGTGCATTTTCTATTGGAAATACACGTAGATCAACTTGGTTAGAATTGTTAGTATAAGGTGACAGTTCAATGTTATGCACATTGACCCTGGCTGACCACAGGGGCTGATGGCCATGGCCAAAAAGGGTCACATTCAATGATATTTCAAAACTTCTCAATAACCAGATATTGTTCAATGAAATATTCTTCATGGGTTAATAGGCCTGGAAGTAAAACTTTTCTGTCCCTGTACAAAGCATTTCTTTTCCCTTCTCTATACTAAATTCATTCAAATTGTTTCAGTTTGTGAGTTCACTCAAGTGAACACATGAAAATTAAAAATATAATTATCTATCAGTTTTATTACAGGTCCACACATAACCTTATATCTTACATCCATGTAAAGCAAAAAGTTTTTTCATCTTTTATTTTTTTATTTTTTCTGAAACATGTTATTTGATGAGGAGGTCAGTAAGATTGCTTGATTTCTGGATAAAGATGTTGACAGTTTCTTGATTTTGTTGGATTTCTTACCAATTTTAGTAAACTCCAGTTTCTTAACTTTGAATCTAATGATGTTCCGTTGTTATAAGAGTGCATCTGAATTTCTTGTGGAAAATACCATGAAAATATTTCTGCGACCAAGTACCCATTTGTCAAGTCCCTGTGGAAAAAAATAAAAATTATTACAGAAGATGAGGTAAAAATGGCTGATATTAATATTGATTTAAGCAGCTGGTCTGTCAGCAATCAGTCTGTACATGTAATTGGGTATCATGCCAGTATATCTCAGCTTTATATTTTGAAAAACATAACAGCCTACGAGCTGAAAATTACTTCAGTATGGCTTTACAACTGTTATTGTAATCATACAAAACACATATTGATAAATTTATCATTTTGTTTGTCAAATTATAAAACAAAATCAAGATGAGCTAAAAAGGAATTTTACATACACTATCCTCAAATAATCTACTCATGAATATTTTGAGATTTATCTACATTCTTCTCCAAAATTAGGTAAGACATGAAATACCCAAACACTGGTTATTTAATGACATTAGCAAAAGTTTTTCGTATTTTTTTTGTATACGTTGATAGACAAAAGAAACAGCAGTAAAATCGAAGAATTGAATTACAATTAAATCACTTCTATTCTGCTTTGGATGCAACCATCAAGAGTTGTATTGTGTGACATTTTAAAATGAGTTTTTCATTCCTTTAGTCTTAAGGTATCATACCACCATCAATAATGATCTGATTACCGTAAATTTGCGGGTATAGTGCGCACTCGGGTATAATGCACAGGTACTTTTTTGGGGTCAGATAAAAAAAAATTAAAAAAAAAAAGATTTTCTACAGAAAGATTAACTGATTTTGTTACACACTATTCTTTCAGTTTTCAAATCATGATAACTGGTTTTTTTTCCCATGATGTCATCAGATGCCGTAAATCAGTGGTTGCAATATCTATTGATATTTTGAGTCAGAATTGACATACAAATGTTTCTTATACTTGTTCATAGAATAAATATTTACATTATTATCATCAAATTTTGATGTTATCACTTTTTCTTTGCTCATATTTTACAAAAATAAATAAAAACAATGAAAATTGCATAATAACTGGTGGCAATTTAGTATGTACTATATACTGTACATGTTTATGCCTATCTCCGATATAAGAAAACTGTATTTGTAAACCTGGTTATGATTTCATTCAGTGCTTGATTAAAAAAAAAATCAAGATTTAAATTGAAGAAAAGTCAAAGGTTAATGATAATTTCGATCTTGAGGTAATTTCTTGTAGCCTGGGTACAATTTATATTGGGTCCAGATTCAAGACCGAGTGTGGTGAACAAGATTTCATTCAAAGTTGGGACAGTTGTTTGTGTCATAAAGCTTTAGAATGTAACAATGACAGATTTTATAACACGATATACATCTAACTTTGCGAATGCAGTGATGAATACAGTGATTTGACTGATCAAAGTTGAGAATTTCTATGAATGAAATTTTATGAATAGATGTCGCAACTCCAAATCTTAACAAAAGTTGTAGCAATGGCTCAAATAACCTAGATACAGTAAAGATAACGACACAGGAATCAAACGAAGTCAAAAGAATACAATGAGAACAGAAGGTTTTATTTTGTCGAGAAAATGATCATTATCCAATCACTAGCATGTAAGAAAGGAAATCAATGCACGAAAATTGCCGAAAACGTATGTGAAAGTGTCAAAGGGAGTCATGTTCTCAAAACTATATAATTAAATTATTTATCCAAATGGGACAAATCAAGATGTCATTTTAGTCGACTATGGATGTTTATGTGTTTTTCTCTTATGTGTATTGACGACTAATCTCGCTATTTCTTTCTGTTTCTCCAGTACTGTAAACGAAATAATTACTTACCATTTAGGTGTCTTAATTTGCCAAGTGAGGTCCAGACTCTGGGTCCACTTAAGGACTTCACGCGGTAAACCTGACATTTTTACCCACCGATTTCTTTTGTTGTCATGAGCAACAGAATACGGAAGCAGTCTAGGTTAATTCTGTGTTTGATACACATATGCAGTTGGGTTAAGCGTCAGCTTCACAGAGATGACGACGTAGGCGTTTCTAAAATAGTGAAAATAAAATGGCTAAGCGGGACGAAATACCCAGGTGCCGTAAATATGCACTTAAGTCTAACTTATTGATATATATTTTTGCAGTTTCACTGTTTTCCAAAATTGCCCAGATAATTTTTCTCTTTAGATTGAGACTGACCTTACAATTTGGATTTACTTTTTGTTACTTTTACATTGACAATGAAAAGTTATGGCACCAAAATATTGAAATATGACCAGTAATGGAACATTTAATATTTTTGAAGCAGCATTGTTGTAATACAAAATTTTGATAACCATTTAAGTCCAAAGGTCCTGTTTTTGTGAAGAAATGACCAACTTTCATGTTTCCCGCTTTAATGTGAAAAACATAAATAAAATGAAATGTGAACAGTACATCTTCAGGCTAATGGCACATTACTTAGAACTGCAACAACATACATATTAAAAAAAAAATTTAAATATACACAAAATGCATCTATTCGTCATTTGCACAAAATGAGTTGTTAATCCCCTAAAGAATAGCTTCCACAATTCTGCCATTTTTGTCAATTAAACTATCTGTTTATATCAATTTGTCCCTTATAAAATTCTTTTCTCTCCTTTGCTCCTTTTTTTTTAAATATTGTTTTTTATTTTTCCAAGTTATTTCATACATTACATGAAGACCAGACAGTATACATACCCAAAATAATACACATACATAAGGATGTGTAACAAGTATATTGCCTAGTATCAGGATGATGTTCCCTTTTTTGCTCTTGTTTTAGCACAGACTGATAAATTGCTGTGACCATACAATAGCATAACTAGAAAAGGGCTGTCATAAGGAATTTGAAAATGATTTTAAAATTGACATGTCAAAATCTAAGATGGCAACCTTCAGTCATAATAAAAACCAAAGGAAACCTACATACCAGATTTGAGAAAGAAACCTCTTGCACTCTATAAGAAATAGTGATAAACATAAGCAGGGTCTTGGTAACCATCATCATATGACAAATCTTTACTTGATCTTTGGTGACGTCTGTTGTGTGTCAGAACTTTACTAGGTCTATGGTGACAACTGTTGAATGTCAGATCTTTACAAGATCTTTGGTGACAACTGTTGTATGTCAGATCTTTTCTAGGTCTTTGGTGACGTCTGTTGTATGTCAGATATTTACTAAAACTTTAGTGACAACTGTTGTATGTCAGATCTTTACTAGATCTTTAGTGACAACTGTTGTAAGATCTTTTGTAGATCTTTGGTGGCAACTGTTGTATGTCAGATATTTACTAGATCTTTGGTGACAACTGTTGTATGTCAGATCTTTACAAGGTCTTTGGTGACAACTGTTGTATGTCAGATCTTTACAAGGTCTTTGGTGACAACTGTTGTATGTCAGATCTTTACTAGGTCTTTGGTGACAACTGTTGTAAGATCTTTTGTAGATCTTTGGTGGCAACTGTTGTAAGATCTTTTGTAGGTCTTTGGTGACAACTGTTGTATGTCAGATCTTTACTAGATCTTTAGTGACAACTGTTGTATGTCAGATCTTTACTAGGTATTTGGTGACAACTGCTGTATGTCAGATCTTTACAAGGTCTAAAGTGACAACAGTTGTATGTCAGATCTTAACAAGGTCTTTGGTGACAGCTGTTGTAAGATCTTTTGAAGATCTTTGGTGACAACTGCTGTAAGATCTTTTGTAGATCTTTGGTGACAACTGCTGTATGTCATATCTTTACAAGGTCTAAAGTGACAACAGTTGTATGTCAGATCTTAACAAGGTCTTTGGTGACAGCTGTTGTAAGATCTTTTGTAGATCTTTGGTGACAACTGTTGTAAGATCTTTTGTAGATCTTTGGTGACAACTGCTGTATGTCAGATCTTTACAAGGTCTAAAGTGACAACAGTTGTATGTCAGATCTTTACTAGGTTTTTGGTGACAACTGTTGTATGTCAGATCTTTATTAGGTCTTTAATGACAACTGTTGTATGTCAGATCTTTACTTGGTCTTTGTTGACAACTGTTTTATGTCAGATCTTTACTAGGTCTATGGTGACAACTGTTGTATGTCAGATCTTTACAAGGTCTTTTGTGACAACTGTTGTATGTTAGATCTTTACAAGGTCTTTGGTGACAACTGTTGTATGTCATATCTTTACTAGGTCTTTGGTGACAACTGTTGTATGTCATATCTTTACAAGGTCTTTGGTGACAACTGTTGTATGTCAGATCTTTACTAGGTCTTTGGTGACAACTGTTGTATGTCAGATCTTTGGTGACAACTGTTGTGTGTCAGATCTTTACAAGGTCTTTGGTGACCATCGTTGTGTCATATCTTTACTAGGTCTTTGGTGACGTCTGTTGTTATTCACCATCCATATCTAAGAAAGTTGCCATTGTGATTGTTTGATCAGTTCTAAAATTAATAATGCACAACTAGGGCCAAAGGGGAAATTCAATGTGAAATGTAAGAAATATACCTGTCCTCATTTTGTTTTTCTGATCAGGTTCAAAATAGACAATGCAAAACTAGGGACCAAGGAAAATCTTTGTACGAGATCTGAAAATGATCCATCCATTTTCAAGAACAAGAGTATCTGTCAAACTGATGAATGCTCCCTGAAAACAACCTTATTGGAAGCAAAATTTTAACAAAAGGAAATTATTCTGTAATAAAGGGGTTTTGGGCCCTGAATTTAGTATACTGAACAACCATGTACAACTTTCATTATCCTCGTATAAATGAAAGTTGTGCTCCAGACATGAATGACACAAAGTTTTGAGTAGTTATCTTGAAGCTGATTTCATGCTTTGGCACAAGGATGCAAAGATGCACAGTCAGAGCTTAATCTTATATCCCTTTAAAAACATGTTTTGAAGGGAAAAAATAATCCAAGTCAAGAATTGTTTTTACATTAATTGTCAATTCAAGTACAGTAATATTGTGACAATTTCAGAAGAGTCCTATTCATTCAGCAACTGCATACACTGTATAACTGGAACATATAGATAATAGATAATCCAGCACCCATAAATATCATCAACACAATAAAATTGAACACTGACTGCCATATCATTCTGTTTCGTACTGTCTATATCACATACATTGTAAGTTATTCTTAAATTATCCTGGTAGTACTGTCTACATCACATACGTTGAAGGGTGTTCTTAAATTATCCTGGTAGTACTGTCTATATCACATACATTGAAGGGTGTTCTTAAATTATCCTGGTAGTACTGTCTATATCAGGAAACGTTCTGTGTGAAAACCTGTCTTTCCTGACACTTTGAGACCAGGAAAGGCCTTTCTTCACAGAAAAATTTCTGTGTAAGACTGTCTCCCCGGAGAGACACTCGTCATAATTTTGAGGCCTGAACAGACAACTTTCTGCATAAAATCCTGTCTCAGTCTGCATATTGTCTCATTAGAAATAAATCAACACTGCTTTAATCTCATGCAATATTTATTTTCCTACATACACAGTTCATATTCAGAATGATCTTAATTTATTCACACATTCTGCTTTATTTTAAGTAAAACAAACATCCAGGATTTTCTGGAGAGCAGGGCCTACTTAAGCCAACGACAACAAAAGTCTGTTGAATTCAATTTGATGGCAAAATTCCCCTATTGTTGATTCATTAACCTCATTTTTTAGTTTCAGAATATTTTATTGATATAAACAATCAATAGGATTAGACAGCAGGCCTGAGCCTGTAAGTCTTCTCCCAAATGACCTCCACTGATTCTTAAACATATCTTTGGAAACATATTAAAGCAAAATAACATACTTTTGTGTGAATATCAGTTAAAGACAGTAGTATATGTTGGCTAAATGGTAAATCATTTTTCCAATACAGTCTCATTTAATAAGTTAAAATCTCTGAACACACTGATCCTACGTCATCTTCTCCAACTCCGACTTTATTTCACTTATCATTTGGTCCCTCGGTACATTTTTCTGAAATAAAAGTTTGAAATTATTTTTTAAATTTATGGAAAAATGAATCCTCACAAGTTTAAATTGATGTAACAAGGTAGATAGATCAACAATATTTATACATAAATCACACTGTAAAATGTTTCTGTCGATTATTAGTTAAAACAATTGTGACAATTCCACAACATGATTTTTCTTATAAAAACCAAACCATTAGTGGATATCTGTCAACAAAATGATGATGATACACTTCAGTTATTTTACTACCAGACATTTACTATCAAAATAAGCATTAAATTGAAGCTAATGTGAAAAAGATATCATTTCATTTGGGCAAAAAAATATCTTTTGTCCAAGATTTTTTTTTGTATTGGTTTGAGAGTATTTGTGGGGTAGGTATAGGCTGAGTAGCCAGAATCTGTGGCAGTGAGAGGATGTGTTGAGGATACCAACCTCCTCCCTTGTGACAGTGTTTCGCAGCTTTACAAATTGGTTTTCTATCTCTGACTGGCCTATGATAACTGCTAGGGGTATACCAGCTGTCTCACAGTACTGGAACTGTGTCAGGGGCTTAGGATTGGCCTTATAAGCTTGCTCCGTCTACAAGAGAAAATCATACCTTAACAGTTATCAAGAGCTTCAACTTTTAAACATTTTTAGATGCTGGAAACCAGTATCTGTAGGGAAGACTCCGACAATTTGACCTGGCTTTTCCCCACAAAAAAATCTCCAAAACACACATCTTCTTATGCCTGTGTTAATACCGTACGTGTAATTTACCATTATTCCATGATATGTTTCAAGTTGTCATATGATTGGTAACATTATAATGAAATAGATGAATAAAAGGAAAAGTGAATAATCAGCCATAACAATGTTTTTTATCAACAAGTATTTCAGACTTTATCAACAAGTATTTCAGACTTTTATCAACAAGTATTTCAGACTTTATCAACAAGTATTTCAGACTTTATCAACAAGTATTTCAGACTTTTATCAACAAGTATTTCAGACTTTATCAACAAGTATTTCAGACTTTATCAACATGTATTTCAGACTTTATCAACAAAAATTTCAGACTTTATCAACAAGTATTTCAGACTTTTATCAACAAAAATTTAAGACTTTATCAACATGTATTTCAGACATTTATCAACATATGTTTCAGACTATTTTCAGTACATATATTTGATACTATTTTCAGTACATATGCTTCTTGACCTATATTTCCCATGGTGTAAGAAACTCAAGTTTTTACATAATTATGAACAAGGGGAGACTACTTATATTAAAATCAAATCAATCGTTAAAATCAGTAAATTGAAATTTAAAAACAACAGGCAGTAGGACCAAGAGGGAAAATACATATGAAAATTAAGACTGATCCAATAAGAATATTATACATGTACACATCCAAGATTGCTGCAGCTGATGGGGATATCATATCCTCATCCCCCCTCCCCTCCTAACACAAACCCTGTCACATGTTACCTTGATATTTGCATCCCACAACTCTCGACAGAGTTTTAAGCGTTCCTCCAGCAGACCTTTCTGGGCAGACACCACATATACTTCTGTTTCTGTTGTTCTAATCTTCGCCTTTGCAGCCTAATGATACACAAGAGTTTTCATCTACATCATATATGCTTTACATTCAACTTTTACAACATATCAATATAAATAGCTAAAGTAACAGTGTCCCATTTACAGTGCAATGAACAATTCCTCTTAGTGACATATATAAGTTTCAACACTTCACACTTATTCAAAATTTGATAAAAATATCTTTAATGATTTTGCAGATTCAACAGTTACAGTAAAGACAAGAATTCACTCAAAAGTTTACATTATTTGACCTCTGACTGCCGACATTGATGGCCACACCATTTTTTTGACAATGATATCAACAATGAGAGGCACCAGTACTAGGTAGTACAATGTGTTTCTCTTATTGGAAGGGGAGACATAATCATCTCGACCAAACAGGAGACATTTCTGAACTTCTAAGAGTGACTACTTACAATTGCTCGAGCCTCCATGATAGCAAACACTCTCTCTATGCCAATACTAACACCGACACATGGGACTTTGCGACCTTTTGGGTCAAACATGCCAACAAGACCATCGTATCTTCCTCCTCCTGCCACACTACCAACAGAGACAGTCTCTTCTCCTTTCTTTGCACTTGGGTCATGGGTAAAACCTAAATGGGTTAACAAGACACAAAATAATGGCCATCCAACTAAGGACTGATTATCATACATCAGGAAGTCAAGGAAACAGTGATAAATTGCTGGCATACTCCCTAGTTAATGTAGAACAAGTATATTGCACGGCTTCATACCCTGCCCTTCAGGATTCCCTAGTAGAACTAAGGGTATTACGAAACTTTAGAACCCATCCTTAAGGACTCCCTTGCAGACCTAAATATATTAAGTAACTTTAGAACCCACCTTTAAGGACTCCCTAGTAGAACTAAGTGTATTAAGTAACTTTAGAACCCACCTTTGAGGATTCCCCAGTAGAACTAAGTGTATTAAGTAACTTTAGAACCCACCTTTAAGGACTCCCTAGTAGAACTAAGTGTATTAAGTAACTTTAGAACCCACCTTTGAGGACTCCCTAGTAGAACTAAGTGTATTAAGTAACTTTAGAACCCACCTCTGAGGACTCCCTAGTAGAACTAAGTGTATTAAGTAACTTTAAAACACACCTTTGAGGACTTCCTAGCAGAACTAAGTGTATTAAGTAACTTTAGAACCCACCTTTGAGGACTCCCTCGTAAATGACGCCCGTGTAGTAGTCTAAACCACGAGCTAGACTTAGGTCGAAACTGACATGATCTGCTATACCAAACAGTTCACAGTACTTAAGCAGAAGGCTGATATCCTGCAGGCCTTCCACCGCTGACTTCTGTGATTTTATGGCATCATCTTGCATCAACTTGTCTATCAGATCTTGGCTACCTGTAATAGGGTTCATTGTAAAAGCACCTCAGTCTGTGATTTGTATACATGATAACACTATACACAAACAATAACAGCATTTCAGTATGTGATTTGTATACATGATAACACTAAACACAAACACTTACAGCCTCTCAGTCTGTGTTATTGTATACATGATAACACTATACACAAACAATAACAGCATTTCAGTATGTGATTTGTATACATGATAACACTAAACACAAACACTTACAGCCTCTCAGTCTGTGTTATTGTATACATGATAACACTATACACAAACAATAACAGCATTTCAGTCTGTTGAATTTGGTACAAATGAGTTTTTGGTGGTTACTCTTGTGAAAAAAGAATTATTACCTTGAAGCTTCACATACATCCCTATTTTATCAGCTGCTGCTGGATCTAATTTCTTCTCTTCAATCATCTCAGTCCGTACATCATCCCAAAATGTCTACAACATCAAGTCAAAACGTTCAAACAATTCTTTACTGATATAGAGTCTACATTCCAACTAAGATCTAACATTTCTCTACAGACTTGGAGTTTGTACATACCAACTCATACCTAACATTTCTCTTGTACATACAAACTCATACCTAACATTTCTCTACTGACCTAGAGTCTATACATACAAACTCATACCTAACATTTCTCTACTGACCTAGAGTCTATACATACAAACTCACATCTAACAATTCTCCACTGACCTAGAGTCTATACATACAAACTCATACCTTACATTTCTCTACAGACTTGGAGTTTATACATACAAACTCATACCTAACATTTCTTTACTGACCTAGGGTCTATACATACAAACTCATACCTAACATTTCACTACTGACCTAGAGTCTATACATACAAACTCACATCTAACAATTCTCGACTGACCTAGGGTCTATACATACAAACTCATACCTAACATTTCTCTACTGACCTAGAGTCTATACATACAAACTCATACCTAACATTTCTCTACTGACCTAGAGTCTATACATACAAACTCATACCTAACATTTCTCTACTGACCTAGAGTCTATACATACAAACTCATACCTAACAACATTTCTCTACAGACTTGGAGTCTATACATACATCATACCTAACATTTCTCTACGGACCTAACATTTCTCTACTGACCTAGAGTCTGAACATTCCATCTCAGATTTAACAATTCTCCATTGACCCTACTTCACCACACAAATATCTATTTAGATTCATCAAACTTAATGAAGCCTTACATTCAATTGATTTTCCTGTGTCAACGAATAGATCTTACCTTGTCCAGTTTGTCAACAGAGGAACATATCGTTCTAAATTTATCATCTGGAACACCACATGCAGCAAACATACCGTCTAATAATTTTCTATGGTTGACCTGCAAAAGAAAAAATTTGAATTGAAAGAAAACTTTACTTTTGATTACTCTTGAACAGTTTTTTTCAAGTCTCCTTTGTCTTTTATGTTATTGTCTTTTAATGTGTACATCTGTCTTTTCAGGCAGTGTGAGGATCTGGTAGACCAAAGTTGAGAAATAGCTGACTTGGTTCACACATAACTGTAAGAAAATGATGTTAAACCAAGTTTTTAAAATTTTCAAAATCCAAAGACAACAACTCCGAAATAGACAAGGTGACCATGTCAAAATAGTACATTACTTTAACTATATATTCTTGTAATACAACTACATGTCACATCCAGCCCCAAGAAAATGAGAGGACAAAATTACTACCTACCTTTATAACGAAGTCCCCAAGTTCTAATTTAGATAAAATTTCTGTGACAATCTTTATACATTCAGCATCTGGTATCATCGCATCATACTGACCGGCAATATCAAAATCCTGGAACAAAGATAAATAAAAGCATATCAAAGTATAATATCTATCACAATGAAAGATTAAATGCTGATATCAAAATGAAATGAAACCTAGCTGAGATCTCTAGTAAGCCTGTAAACAAGCATTCTTAGAAATAGTAAGTCAACTTAATATTTGGGTCAATCTATTTTATCATCATCCCAAACAGTTTAAAAAAAATCATACATATTTAACAACACAGTTGATCACTGCAGCATAAGAATCTTTATGAATTATTCCAACTGTCGAAGGTCATAATATTCAATGTTTGAATATAGTAGAATAAATATATATATATATAAAGAATCTTTATCAAGGGAAAACCAGTTTGTATTTATCATAGTTTGTTATAGGTGTGTTTATTTAGACACTATCCATTATTGAGAATGTATTACACAATTAATATCAAATATACTGGTACTTTCAAAATTTGAAGAAATTTTAAACATGAAGAACACATCTCATTGACAACCATGTTCATTTGGGACCACAGCAGGATTTCAATAGATCATTCACATTACTATAAACTGTCCATCAGTAGATCTGCATGAATGCCTTTGTATAAAATGCAGAAAATATTGAAAAAAATGCAATGGAATGTTCATGAAAGTTTGTCTTCTAAGATCAATAGCTGTATACTATTTGATATGAAAACCTCACTCATATTTGGCAAGGTGTTTAAAGTTTCTTAAAGTATATAATGTACAATGAAGTGTTGCATTCAACTTTTAATAATTCCTGGATGGATTGAAAATTAACAGACTAAAAAGTTCCTTAATCAATACTCACACACTGATAAAACTCACGGAACCGCCCTCGTGTCATGGCTGGGTTGTCACGGCGATACACCTTAGCTATGTGGTAACGCTTGATATTCATGACTTTATTCATGGCCAGGTAACGTGCAAATGGTACCTGTACCCCGAGTTAAGGAACTAGACAATCAATATTATACTCAAGGTAAAGTTACACTTCATTGTTCCACAGCACAATACGAAAGAATATGATGTTTGTGCATACTTTACTCTAGACATGTTTAAAATGAAAATTCTTTGGTGTAAATAACTGTTTGCTTTAAGGTCATGCACAAATAGTATTTGCTTGGTTTGGCTTACAATGCTTTAGGTCCTTTCAACAGCCAGGGCCATTCAAGGACAACCTCCAAATGTATGCAAGGTAAAGTGCAGTGTTGAATATGTGCATTTTTTGGAGGCTATAATATGTTCATGTAAGCCTCTTGTGATAGTGTGGAATTCAAGCTGACTTAATAGTGCTATCACACTGACAACCAGCCAGCTAATCAGTCACAGCACTTACATAATGATGATGGAGTAACTACCATTTATATAGATTCTAGCATGTCTACATGCCAGGGGGCAAAACACAAATCCTTCTCATGGGGCAAACATTAACTAAAATCCAAAACTAAGGCAGTGTCAAGGGAGACATTAGGAAGATTAAAAATCTTTAAAAATGGGAGAAAACAAAGATCTGAAGTTAGGCCACCACTTACAATTATGCAATGAGGACAGTAGATACAATCCTTACACCTGTAGGGCATGCCCGTCAAGTTTCCTGTACAGAAAAGTGAATGGAAAAGTGCACCATGTGACGAATGGTAAGCTAAAACAAGACATGTAGCAAGGATACAGTCAGATCATATCGAAGTGACAGGAGCTCTCCTCCTTGATCTTTCAAATCATAAATCAACTTGGAATCTTCACCATACTTCCCGGTCAATGTTTCCTGGAATAACAGAATGACAAAAGCACTGATCAGTAACTTCATGGAATTGTTGTCCCCA
Source organism: Ylistrum balloti (assembly GCF_031769215.1). Lineage (NCBI taxonomy): Eukaryota > Metazoa > Mollusca > Bivalvia > Pectinida > Pectinidae > Ylistrum > Ylistrum balloti. The sequence goes on from NW_026781993.1 coordinate 1,676,501, forward strand.
GCTGTAACAGGTTTCCTATTTATAACAATTAAATGCCAATATCCTCAATACACACTCCTCTTGGCTTTAAACTTTGTCAGCACAACCAGTAACTGATTCCTTTTAAAACTACAAGTGATTGTAATCAGATCTGAGGCTCCTAAAAATACGTTCCTCTCTAGTAAAGTAGCTTACCTTGAGTTCAAACACAGGTGTGTCAATGGTTTCTGCTCCATGGCGTTTGAAGCAAGTGATTATGGTGTTGAAGACGCTTTCCCTGATGGCCATCTGTTGGGGCGTGTAGTCCTTGGTACCCTAAAGATTCACATCAATAGATCACAAAAGATTCATTCAAGGAACATTTAATTTAATTTTTATCTGTCAAAAGTTTGACTTTCAGTTAATTTTCCAAAAAATTACTGTAGAAATTGCATATTAGAAATGTTATTCTGATTCGATGACTTAGAACTTCTCTGTCAAAAAAACCAAGTCATTTCATATATTCATTGAGTGAGGGATATCTGTTATATCTATTTTTTATTGCACTTTTATCCTCCTCACTGTGTACTGTAAAATCATTGATTTTTGTGCAGATTTATTTTCCTGGAATTTGTGGGTACCCTTAATCTACAAATTTATAGGTCTATGAAATAAATGGTGAAGGTTGACGTGGATTGTATTGCTAGCAAATTTTGTAAGCAAGATTTGACCAAGAAATGAAGTGGCAGCAAAAAATGTTTGGAAAAATATGAAATTCAAGCCTCTCAAAAATACATGATATTATAGTATATTTTGCAACCTGATCATCTGCTAACCATAAGCATATTTCTTTACATAAAAGAATTCACTCCCTGAGGGATCTTGTAGCCCGTCATTGTTTGATCTTTATATGCTCTTTGAACGTTGGATCATTTCCCTTCTTTTCTCTGTTTTTGCTCTTAATTTTGTTTCTTCTGATGAATCCCACAATTAAACCAGCACAAGGAGAGACCAAAGGGAACATACGTAAGAAATTTGAGAGATATCCATTCAGTATTTTTCAAGAAATAGCAATAACAATCTTTATCAGGCAAAATCCAAGATTGCTGCCTGTCGGCCATGCTTTTCTGATCTGTCCAAAACTCAATCAGGTTTAACAAGGGACCTTAAGGAACCTATACAAGAAATTTGAGAAATATCTATTGAATATCAATACTGATGATGGTGGGCTAAAAATAAGCAACATGTCATAAAATTTCCCAATGTCTTGTTCCATTCAGTGTATTAAAATATCAACTGTCACCATACCTTTGGACATTTCAGAACAAAGTTCTTTGATGAAGGAGCATCCCCTTTTATTTGGCATTTCAAAGCTAACAGTTTGTCCACCTCTTCTTTAATCTACAAAAAATCAATACAAGTAAATGTTTCCCTATCCCAGCTCTTGATTTCTACAACACAACACATTACAATATCTGATTCCCTAATTATAACTGTTTCCCTATCCCAGCTCTTGATTTCTACAACACATTACAATATCTGATTCCCTAACTATAAATATTTCCCTATCCCAGCTCTTGATTTCTACAACACATTACAATATCTGATTCCCTAATTATAACTGTTTCTATCCCAGCTCTTGATTTCTACAACACATTACAATATCTGATTCCCTAACTATAACTGTTTCCCTATCCCAGCTCTTGATTTCTACAACACAACACATTACAATATCTGATTCCCTAACTATAACTGTTTCCCTATCCCAGCTCTTGATTTCTACAACACAACACATTACAATATCTGATTCCCTAACTATAACTGTTTCCCTATCCCAGCTCTTGATTTCTACAACACATTACAATATCTGATTCCCTAACTATAAATATTTCCCTATCCCAGCTCTTGATTTCTACAACACATTACAATATCTGATTCCCTAATTATAACTGTTTCCCTATCCCAGCTCTTGATTTCTACAACACATTACAATATCTGATTCCCTAACTATAACTGTTTCCCTATCCCAGCTCTTGATTTCTACAACACAACACATTACAATATCTGATTCCCTAACTATAACTGTTTCCCTATCCCAGCTCTTGATTTCTACAACACAACACATTACAATATCTGATTCCCTAACTATAACTGTTTCCCTATCCCAGCTCTTGATTTCTACAACACAACACATTACAATATCTGATTCCCTAACTATAACTGTTTCCCTATCCCAGCTCTTGATTTCTACAACACAACACATTACAATATCTGATTCCCTAACTATAACTGTTTCCCTATCCCAGCTCTTGATTTCTACAACACAACACATTACAATATCTGATTCCCTAACTATAACTGTTTCCCTATCCCAGCTCTTGATTTCTACAACACAACACATTACAATATCTGATTCCCTAATTATAACAATTTCACAATCAATAATACAAATACAATTGAAACTGTCAAGTTCAGATGACTAAAGTTATTGTGTCAAAATTAATTTTCTATCGATAGTAACATTACCTTGATCTTAAATGACCTCTTAACTTGAAAAACAATCCAAAAATAATAAGCACCATTATTTAAGAAAGCAGTGAGTGAAGTTTGATTGGTCAAAGGCAACTCAAGTTATTGAGTAGAAATGAAGTTTCTATTTATAGTACCAGTGACATTTCAAAAAGAAATACAAAGTAAATCATATCAGTAGGGGAGTACTTTGTTATGTTTATTCAATCAACAGGAACTGGCAGAGAGCAATTTTCCTTTTACAGTCAGTGACCTTTGAAAAAGCAATACCATGTAAGCACTTTCAATAAGAAAGCAGTTTGTGAACTTTGAGATTTTAGTTATTGTATGGAAATGATGATCTAAAAATCTAGTACGGCCAGTTACTCCGTCTCATATGGCCAGTAACTCCACAACTCTTATGGCCAGTAATTCCCACTCATATGGTCAGTAACTATCACTCATATGGTCAGTAACTACCACTCATATGGTCAGTAATTCCCACTCATATGGCCAGTAATTCCCACTCATATGGTCAGTAACTACCACTCATATGGCCACTAATTCCCACTCATATGGTCAGTAACTTCCACTCATATGGTCAGTAACTTCCACTCATATGGTCAGCAATACAGATGGCCAGTAACTTGTGTGACCTCAGAATTTCAAGATGTTCTTGGGTAACTAAGAATGGAAAAGCTACTTTCCTATATTTGTCACAAAACATCAGGAACCTCTTTAGCTCCTGAATACACAAGGAAAATCAACTGATGTATAAAAAGTATTAGCAGTCCTCTATATATATAACCTTGGTTTACCTGATCCTTTCTCACTTTAGACTGTTGCATCATCCTAATACTCTTGTGAATATCTCCACTACCTGCTACCTCCTCTATTACAGTTTTTTCATTCTCAACAGACAAATTCCGACAGAGTTTCTCCTTGGCCATTTCCATGTTGCTTAACCTTTCCTTATTGAACACACTACTGGCAAAATTGTCCCACCAAGTCTCCAATATGGAACAAGATTCTTTCCCTAACACCACCTTACAAGCATATTTCCTCCAACTTGAATTCATTCATATACAACAGGTGTTATCTATGTGGTGGAAGATACAACTCTATCTGCCTTGGCCCACTAAGATAAGGCTGCACAATGAACTTCACAAAGCAAGCATACACATGTTTCTTAATTATACCATCACATCGGCTATCTAAAATAAATCTCCTGATATCTAAAATACAACTCCTCTGACCTTGACAGACACCAGGTGTCACTGTACAGTGATAGCTGAAGCCATAGCACTAGATGGAACACCCTCAGATCATTGTAAGTAAAGCAAGATTTCAGGACGATTCTGACTTGACAAACATTTGGTGAAGGTGAGAGGCATTTCATTTTCTGGTCTACTACTATGATGTATTTATCAAAAATGATCAAACCAGGGAAACCAGTTGTAAATATTTCCCATGTAACTGGTTAAAGTGTCCCATATTTTTTATATGTTTGATTGATGTACAGTGAAGAAATTCTCTCTGATTTGATCCCTTCTTTGATGTATAGTAAATAAAGTTTTCAAAATTATTATTATATTAACTGATACACATTTTTGTTGGTCAAAACCAAGGACTTTTGTAATGGTTTAGTCAAGTTTAAATTGATTTCTACTACTACAAGTTATTCAACTCCCTCTGCATCAACTAATCATTCCAACAGTTATAAAACGTAAATGTTATACCATATGCAGCATATCATTTTCGCATATTTTGATTGGCTATCAGGATGAACTTTGACCGAAAGGGCACTTCATGCACTCACAGAAATTAAAACCCACAATAAGTAGTTCACTATTGCTTTTGTAATAGATTGACTTCTATTTGGGTTTTTACCTTGTTTTTGCTTTGAAGATAACAAACCACTTTAATTCTGGTTATAATATGTAATGAGTTACAATGTCTCCATGTATTTCTGATATTGTCAGTTTTGCACATTAATTAACCTTGTTTCACTAAAGATCATATTGTTCTGCCCCAGCCGGTGATGTTAACAAAATAGGTGATTACAGAACAGGTCAATTCAACTTCAGAATGGCTTTTTCAATTGTGGTGGAAACAGGACACATAAACTTGGGGTCAAGGTATATGATATTCTTGTTAAGAGACAAAGGAATGGCTGAGAAAAAAAAATAACATGTGGGGAAAATATTTCATGGAGATTTGAAGTATTTTCTTTTCATATTGGTAAAGTGGGGTAGTATTCTATTTGGATTAAAAAAGCTGAACTTAACACAAGTTCGACAGACAAACTTTGAAGGTTCGTGAATTTTCATAGATGAAAGAAAATCTGTAATCAAACAAACATTTAATGTTGCAAGCAATAGATGTCCCTTGCCTTGCCACAATTAGCATTTTTGAAGCAACTTTGTGGTTGACCTTTTGGCCCCAAATACAATCCCACACTAGGTCACCCCTAACATAAGTTATCTGGAAACTGTCGGGACAGACGGATGGACAGACAGATGATAGCTTACACTTTGTTCCCCTCCTGTTCCTGATGGGGATCTGAACTATCTTAAAGAGACTAAATGATGAGATTTACATTTGACTACTGATAAAAAGCATTATAACATTTAAATATCTTTAAACATTGTATGCTTTCCGTTAATAATGGTATTTTAAAGTTTATTAACAATGTCAAGAATCAATTCATATCATTATCGTTAGAGTGTAAATAAACTAGGTATGTCTTTGTTCATGCAATTTTAGATTCCGATTAATTCAAATTCATCTATTTTGCTCTGTCACTCGTATAGCGTGAAACAAGAGGTCATTTTACAAAGTAAGATTTGAAACATAGCTGGCAAATCAGGTTTTATCAACTAGCCTTAGTTTGAAGCTGATAATCTTAATCAATTTCTCTCAGAGAATGTTATAATTTTTTTTGAAGAGTCTAATTTTAAGTATTATAATGTTTGACAGAAATCAACCGCATGGGAAAAAAAAAATCTAACTAGTTAGCCCCTTTAATGATATAACCGCTTTTTCCCAATTAGGCCCCAACCTTCTTGTCCAGGGGGGTGGGGGGAAGAACCCAACACTTATATAAAATTGATTTCCCCTGACTTAAACATGATTGAGACCAAATTTGGAAAAAGTCCAATTATTCCTATAGGAGAGGTAGGATTTTAAATAATTAGCTCTATTCTCTTTATAATTTCCCTCCTACCCCAGAGGGTAGAGACCAACTGTTTACAAAAAAATTATTGCCTTCACCAAAACATGATTCAAACTAAATTTGGACAAAATCCAATCATTCCTACAAGAGGAATGGGATTTGCAAGAATTAGCTCTATTTCCTCCGTTAGGCACTGCCCGAGAGGGTGGAATCCCTTTGTTTATACAAAATTTATTCCCCCTTCACCAAAAAGTGCTTCAGAAGGATTTAAAAAAAAAAATCCTGTTTGGGTACCAAGACACACCAATTATACAAAATATGTTCTCCTTCATCTAACGATGCTTCTGATCAAATTTCGTCAAAATCCCCTTAGTCATTCATGACTAGTATCATTTTGTAGAAAAAGTTGACACATGATAGAAGCAAGATGACAGATGCCACAGTATCCGTATAGCTCACTTGGCATTCGATCCAGTTGTGCTAACAGCCTTGATGGTCACCTGAGATAGGCAATAATGAATATAAAGTTTAAAAGGTAGTTATCAAGTGTCATGAAACAGAAATTGTGACACTGAATATAATAAGCCAGTGTCAATACATGCATACAATCAAAACTGTCATCCTATACTGACAATTCTTACAAAGTTATTTCCAGTGGGAAATACTAACATTATGATAAAAAATGCAAATTTTCTCATGAAAATTGCAGTAAAGTCTAAAAACCCTTTCTCCCCAATAAGAAATATGAGACTCATTTTGGTAACTAAAGCACCTTAAGATGCTTCCATTCATAGAGTATTTGATTCTACTGAGAAGAAGATTTTTTAAAATCTGAGTCAATATGACCACTTTTGGACCCATCCCTCAGGCCCCTATTGGTGAAAATCTGAGGATCGTTCCCTACCTGGGGCAGTAACATCTCCGATAGTAGAACATCATACATTTTTCAACATCAGGTAAAATTCTGAGGTGTATGGTTCGATCCCTATCTGGGGCAGTGGTAGCTCAGTTGGTAAAGCAAGTTCAATCTACCAAGGGCAGGTTAGTGTTTCTCAGGAAATTACACCAGAGTTGAACCGTTGGACTAAACACTTTAAACATAATCACTTTAGATAGCAAACATTAAGCCTCACGAACGATGTAAGGGAGGTAATTATGTGCACCTACTAGGAGAAGGCCCATATCAAAATGATGCATGTAGCAGACAGACCATCAATCCAGTAAAGACTAGTAAAGTCAGTATAGACTGACCTTCAAATAATTGCAATACCCTTAATTTCACATATTACGCTGTGTTACACAAGAGTTAGATATTACACTTCAAAGTTAGTCCAGTAAGCAATTACCTTTATTTTCTTGATCCCTAAATCAAGGTGAAATTAAAAAAAAAAAAAAACATTACGAGGGATTTTTTTTTCTGTTCCAATATATTTCAATCACCAGGAAAAACCAGACATAAGTAATCATTTACTAGTGAATGATTTCAATATCATACTAACCTGTGTGTTGTTATTGGCAGAACAGAGATAACGTAGATTGTGTTGGAAGAGCCGTTGGTGAAAACGACACAGGGAGATGATCATGTTTGTATTCAATGGCAAGACAAGTCAGTGATGATAATGGATGGCAGGATATGTAAAGGAGAGAAAAATCCTTCAGCAACTCTGTCAAATAGGAAAACAACAGAATCCAGCAACAAATGGTTTCTGTTGGACATTAGTCTCTCCCTTCCTTTCAGCCAATTTGAACTAATACCTTTAATTAACTAAACAGAATTTCATGTGCCTGGTATATAAAATAACCATCAAACAAGACACATATAGAACTCACCTGAATTTAACATTCATTTTCATGTTTACCAGATACATATTGACTTTTACACCAGTTGTTGAAAAATGATTCTGGTTGTATTCTCTTTCTCCAGACAGAAGCATTATTTTAAATATTACCTTCAACTCCCATATAGGGCCTTATTTCTCTGGTACTAGGTGGGCCAGAACCTCAGTCAAAATGAGAAGAGGCCTTGACGGTCACTTGAGATAAGCAATAATGAATATTAAGGTTAATGGGTAGTTACCAAGTGTAATGAAACAGAAATTGAAACTGAAATAGTAAGCCAGTGTCAATACAAGCATATCATCGAAACTGTATACTTATACTAATAATTCCAGAGGGAAATACCAATGTTGTGCTCAAAAATGCAATTTCATATGAAAATTACAGTAAAGTAAAAAAAAAAACTTCATCCCCAGTAAGAAATGCGAGATCCATTTTGGTAAAGCACCTTCAATGCTTCCATTCATACAGTGCATTTGATTATACCATACCTGGGTGTTTAAAGAAGATATTTGAAATTTAATTCAATTTGGTCCCTTTTGGCCCAACCCATTAGCCCCTGGGTGTCAGTCAGGATTAATATGGACATACCATCAAACCTTCATCCTACACTCATAATTCTTACCAAGTTTGAAATATTTTCAATGGAAATTATACAAATTATGAACAAAAATTTACAATTTTGGTTAAGCACCTTTCATTCATAAAGAATTTGATTCTACCATATCTTGGAGATTCAGAAGATTTTTTATATTCAAGTCAATATGACCACTTTTGGCCCTGCCCCTCAGGATCCTTCAAAATCTTTTATTCAAACAGAAGAAGTATTTAAAAGATCAACTTTCATCTTCCCCACTGAGTCCCACCCTTCTGTCCCAAAGGATGCTCCTGATCAAATACCTCCATCTGAACAGCAGAAAAATATTGACAAACTATTCCTCTATTTCACCTATTTGGCCCTACCCCTATGCCCCAGAAGGCCCATATCTACTGTTTATACAGGTTTTTTTCAATTAAGCCTAACCTACCACAAGGATGGAAACGGAATAATGAACGTAATGGTTAATTTCTTATTTTCATTTCGATAAGGATGTTTTAAACCAATATTTGGTCAAAATATCTTTATTGAAGCAGAAAACTGTTTTAAAGAATTTGCTATATCCCAACTGTGGAGGTCAATACACACCATTTATCTTAAATACATTCCAAACCCCACACAACCAAATTTGGTCAATATTAATTCATCTGTGAGATTGTCTTCACACTAGCTATAACCATCTATGTCACCTAAAGGTTAAAAATGTGTGAGATTGTCTTCACACAAGCTATGATGAAGTGTGAGATTGTCTTCACACAAGCTATGATGAAGTGTGAGATTGTCTTCACACAAGCTATGATGAAGTGTGAGGTTGTCTTCACACTAGCTATGATGAAGTGTGAGATTGTCTTCACGCTAGCTATGATGAAGTGTGAGATTGTCTTCACACTAGTTATGATGAAGTGTGAGATTGTCTTCACACAAGCTATGATGAAGTGTGAGATTGTCTTCACACAAGCTATGATGAAGTGTGAGATTGTCTTCACACTAGCTATGATGAAGTGTGAGATTGTCTTCACACTAGCTATGATGAAGTGTGAGATTGTCTTCACACAAGCTATGATGAAGTGTGAGATTGTCTTCACGCTAGCTATGATGAAGTGTGAGATTGTCTTCACACAAGCTATGAAGAAGTGTGAGATTGTCTTCACACTAGTTATGATGAAGTGTGAGATTGTCTTCACACAAGCTATGATGAAGTGTGAGATTGTCTTCACACTAGCTATGATGAAGTGTGAGATTGTCTTCACACTAGCTATAATGAAGTGTGAGATTGTCTTCATGCTAGCTATGATGAAGTGTGAGATTGTCTTCATGCTAGCTATGATGAAGTGTGAGATTGTCTTCACACTAGCTATAATGAAGTGTGAGATTGTCTTCATGCTAGCTATGATGAAGTGTGAGATTGTCTTCACACTAGCTATAATGAAGTGTGAGATTGTATTCACACTTACTATAACCATCAGTGTCACTTAGAGGTAAAAGACGTATGAGATTGTCTTTACACTAGCTAAACATGAATGTCACTTTCTTTTTCCTTGTGTATCCCTTATCAATGCCTCATTTTGGAGTTTTGTTTTTGGTTCTGTCCTTTGGAGGAGTCCTTTAAATTGTTAGTAACATCTGCGTGCATTATCTACAGCATTGTGGTAGTATTCAATGACTGGTTCACTATGAGTGTCCAAGTGAAGGCCTTCCACAACATACTTTAGTGTGGTCAGCTTCATTTCCACAATATTACAAGGAGGCTTATACAAGCATATAACAGCCTCCCAAAAACATACAAAATTCAGCACTGCACTCGCCTCTCATGTATCAGGTTGCACTTTGCAAATTACCATATGCAAGTTCTGCAGTTCAGGTGTTCAGAACTACCAGATGCAGCTTCACAGATTAGTATCATACTAGAATATAACAACACTGGATACTGTTCATGAAACCGATATCAGCTGACCACAAACAGTAAGGTGTAATATGGTTTATCTACCATGACTACATCAGGAAAATATACATGTAACCGTGGTCAGCAGACAAGGAGTCACACTACCTACTTATGATGTGAAGCTGGTTAATGTTGAGACACTCAGCTGATGTCCCAAAACAACTTATTATCTTCCCCTAACAGAAATCTGGTGGCTTTCTACGTAACAGACAATCCAAAATTTGTTTTGCTATCTTTGATATATATAACCTGGGCACCAATCTTGTAAAAAAATACTGTTTGGAGTTAAGAACAAATTTTGAGAGATTTTTTCATATTGGCCATTGTCAAAAGGTGCTTCAAACTCTGGTTGTTGAAAAAATGAGGTCATATATTCAGTTAATGACCAATGATGGCTTTTGACACTTACACATGTTAGAAGCAGTTTCTTTTTTTTTTAAATCAATATATTAATCGAAAGGCATTGCAATGTTAAAGTTATATAAAACCTACAAACTTTGCACAATTTTTTTTTAATATGAAAAGATGTTCTCAATATCAATCGCGACCAGCAAGTCAAAATGAATATACTTTTTATAATTTTAACAGCGGTACTGTCGTATAGATATAATCAAATTGAAATCAATTATTCATCTTCATTTTAAAACGTCGGGCCATTTTCAACAACAACGAAAATAAATAAAAGGTTATCAATACAGTACTGTACATTACAATATAGCATGATAAATTCCCCGATTTCAACGGGACAATTTAGAAAATATTAGTCCATACCGTTTGTCCCGGGACTCGGAGATGGATTCATCATTGAGAATTATATATGAAATGATTTGGAGATATACCAGTAGAACATATATATGACTGATATTGTTGCTGTCAACACAGGGACTTCTGACCAACAGTCATCACATTATCTTCTTCCATCTGTCTTAAATTTATATAGACCCGGTGCCCTACGCTTTACCGCTACGCACACGTTGTGTAAGAATCGGAAATACTCGTCGAAGGGTTCGTCATTAAAACTTTTTACCTTATCAGCGTCTCCTTTCGCTGCTTTTAATTGACGAACTATTTCACCTTGTGCACGAATTTCTTCCTGTATATTTGCCTTCACATGTTCTTCGGGTTCAGCCATGATGCAATATCGGTATTTACGTGATTGATTTCCACCTTTCTAGCAAAGCCAATGCGATTATGACTATTGAGCACGGCAGAATTACACAGGGTACACTTTCTAAATATCGAAACGGATCTGAACTACTCCGGCATATATCCGGAAAACACTCTATGATTCTAGAATGGCAAATAAACTTAAATTAACTCTTTTGATTTAGAGAAAGCGACTGAGTGGTGATGATTTTGAGTAACAAAAGATCATAGGAAAACAGAGTAGTGAAAGTACTAACGTGACGACACCCAAAATGAAACATTTCTGAAATATATGATGCATACTTTTTATTTTGAAATACAAATAAATATTAACTATTCTCAACAAAAAATAAGGTATTTATGAATTAGTATGGCATTTTAACAGTCCATTTCTTCTTTGTTACTTATCATCAATTTTAAATTTTCAAAATGAAATTGTAAGAAAAATCCTGGGAAACGATTCCATGCAACAGCACAAATATTCTATCATGTTGCAAAACTATAAAATGTGTTGTTCAAATTAATAGTTTTGACAGATAAATTATTGAGATTAATGAAAATCTTAGTGAACTTTTAACAAATGAAGAAATATATTTAAGATTATGTCATCTAGTTATTATTTGGGTTACCATTACCTGTTGAAATACATTCCTGAACCTGGAATGCCTTTTTGTTTTCTATTTATAGACACACACACAGCTGACATATATCTACAGCATGCAGTGAAAGCTGAAAGAACCTATTTGTGAAATATCAAGAAAAATACAAGTGTTAAACACTCGGTAGATAATATTTTACAATTTTCTTCAAAAAGTGTTCCAATTTGGATAGTGTCATGTTAGATCTAACTTATGCCTAGCTTTATGAAAGATTATTACTTGATATTGTTTAAACGATCATACATTTGTTTGAAATGTGCATTTCTGGTTTGTTAACAACTACATTGACCTCTACTTTCTGTATTGATGTTATATAGACCTCTACTGTCTGTATTGATGTAGACCTCTACTGTCTGTACTGATGTTATATAGACCTCTACTGTCTGTATTGATGTTATATAGACCTCTACTGTCTGTACTGATGTTATATAGACCTCTACTGTCTGTACTGATGTTATATAGACCTCTACTGTCTGTATTGATGTTATATAGACCTCTACTGTCTGTACTGATGTCATATAGACCTCTACTGTCTGTACTGATGTTATACAGACCTCTACTGTCAGTGTTGATGTAATATAGACCTCTACTGTCTGTATTGATGTTATATAAACCTCTACTGTCTGTACTGATGTTATATAGACCTCTACTGTCTGTATTGATGTTATATAGACCTCAATGTCTGTATTGATGTTATGTAGACCTCTACTGTCTGTATTGATGTTATATAGACCTCCATGTCTGTATTGATGTTATATAGACCTCCACTGTCTGTATTGATGTTATATAGACCTCTACTGTCTGTATTGATGTTATGTAGACCTCTACTGTCTGTATTGATGTTATGTAGACCTCTACTGTCTGTATTGATGTTATATAGACCTCCATGTCTGTATTGATGTTATATAGACCTCCATGTCTGTATTGATGTTATGTAGACCTCTACTGTCTGTGTTGATGTTTTATAAACCTCTTCTGTCTGCATTGAGGTTATATAGACCTCTACTGTCTGTATTGATGTTATATAGACCTCTACTGACTGTATTGATGTTATATAGACCTCTACTGTCTGTACTGATGTTTCATAGACCTCTACTGTCTGTACTGATGTTATATAGACCTCTACTGTCTGTATTGATGTTATATAGACCTCAATGTCTGTATTGATGTTATATAGACCTCTAATGTCTGTATTGATGTTATGTAGACCTCTACTGTCTGTATTGATGTTATGTAGACCTCTACTGTCTGTATTGATGTTATATAGACCTCCATGTCTGTATTGATGTTATATAGACCTCCACTGTCTGTATTGATGTTATATAGACCTCTACTGTCTGTATTGATGTTATGTAGACCTCTACTGTCTGTATTGATGTTATGTAGACCTCTACTGTCTGTATTGATGTTATATAGACCTCCATGTCTGTATTGATGTTATATAGACCTCCATGTCTGTATTGATGTTATGTAGACCTCTACTGTCTGTGTTGATGTTTTATAAACCTCTTCTGTCTGCATTGAGGTTATATAGACCTCTACTGTCTGTATTGATGTTATATAGACCTCTACTGACTGTATTGATGTTATATAGACCTCTACTGTCTGTACTGATGTTTCATAGACCTCTACTGTCTGTATTGATGTTATATAGACCTCCATGTCTGTATTGATGTTATATAGACCTCCATGTCTGTATTGATGTTATGTAGACCTCTACTGTCTGTGTTGATGTTTTATAAACCTCTTCTGTCTGCATTGAGGTTATATAGACCTCTACTGTCTGTATTGATGTTATATAGACCTCTACTGACTGTATTGATGTTATATAGACCTCTACTGTCTGTACTGATGTTTCATAGACCTCTACTGTCTGTATTGATGTTATATAGACCTCCATGTCTGTATTGATGTTATGTAGACCTCTACTGTCTGTGTTGATGTTATATAGATCTCTACTGTCTGTATTTATTGATGTTATATAGAACTTCTTTCTCTTCTTTCTGTTAATACAAAATTTGTTTGGCAATGATCCAGAAACACTTTTCAATCAAATATCTTGCTTCTTGAACATCTTGGAAGAAATCTTTACCAGGTTTCAACAAATTAAATCCTTTAGACCTTCAATATGGGTCAAGGTCATTTCTTCTCGCAGATATTTTTGGGCATCATCCTACAAATCTAACAGACAAAAACTATGCTTCTGCACCTTTTGGTTAGTCAAAATAAGTCACTTTGAGATTTTAACAAACTTGACCCCTGTAACCTTGAATAAGGGTCAAGGTCATTTCTTTTCTCGATCTTTGTTGGGCTTCATAGGAATATATCAGCCAAATTTCATGCTTCTGTGCCTTTCAGTTACCGGGAAGTCAGAAGTCGTTTACAGGTTCAAACAAAATTGACACTTGTAACATTGAGTAAGAGTCAAAGTAATTTCTTTTTGCAAACTTTGTCAGGCTTCATCCAAGGAACCTATAACACCTTCAGACCAGGTGAGCTAATAAAAATTTTATTGTTTGACAGCATGAAACATAAGATCCAATGGGCCTGCAGCACTCACTTGGTATATAAATATACCTGCCAAATATCATGCCTCTCTGTCTTTTAGTTCATAAGATAAAGTTATTTAAGTGTTTTTTAAAAAATTGGCTCTGTGACCTTGAACCTGGGTCAAGGGCATTTACTTTTCCAACTTTGTCGGGACTCATCATAAGAACATACCAGCCAAACAATTAGGCCAAGGTCATTTCTTTTCACAAACTTTAATGACCTTCATTCCAGGAGCATACCAGCCAAATATCATTCCTCCAGGCCTTTTAGTTCATGAGGAGTCGTAAGGTTTTAACACATTTGACCCTTCTGACCTTGAAAACAAGTCAATGTCATTTCTTTGACAGCCTTCAAAATAGGAGCATACCAGCCAAATATCATTCCTCCAGGCCTTTTAGTTCATGAGGAGTCGTAAGGTTTTAACACATTTGACCCTTCTGACCTTGAAAACAGGTCAATGTCATTTCTTTGACAGCCTTCAAACTAGGAGCATACCAGCCAAATATCATTCCTCAATGCCTTTTGGTTCATTAGAAGAAATCGTTTAAAAAGTTTTAACACATTTGACCAATGTGACTGAATATTAGTCAAGGTCATTTCTTTTTGTACACTTTATCTGGCTTCATCCTCAGAACATTTTGTCCATTTGTTATTGATAAGATGTTTAAAAGGAAAAAGTTTACGATGGTTGGACAACGCACCACGGCATAAGATCACTTGACCCTATTGGCCAGGTGAGCTAAGAAGGACACAGATAATCAAAATTTGATTGCATTGTTTATTACAGTTCTTAATAAAATAACATGTCACATGTTCAACTTTCATCATACATACGCTACTTACACTAAAAACTTGTTAATGCCATGATTTGAATCGGGACTCCATCAAAACATCATTTCTCACAGAAAGGTCTATGACCATAGTACAATTCTCCTCTGGCTGTTAATTAACTGTAACTGTTTGGTACAAAGTTTTAAATGATCGTATAAACCATATATATCACATTCAGTCTAACTGGTCTGATTACCACAAACACAAACAACAGGGAAGTGGAGGTTAAAGGGATGGCTGCATCAATCACAAATGTTGATATGATGTCCTTGTAATTTGACCAATAATACATAACAAAAAGTTGTGAGCATCAGGATCCTTTATCAATCTTCAATTTGTCCATCAGTTCACACATTAGTTCATGGTTTATTCAGCTCATCGATCTTCAATTCATTGATCAATTCACACATTAATTTCTGTGTATTTGATTCATCAACTTTCCATTTGTTGACCAGTTAATTATTTGTTTAGTGTCATTAACCTTCAATTGGTAAATTAGGTCACAGACTAATTCATGGTTAATTTAAATCATCGACCTTCAATTTGTCAATCAGATAACACACTAGTGCTTTGTTAATTTAACTCACAGACCTTCACTATGTTGATCGATCACACACTGGTTCATAGTTTGTTTAAATCACAAACTTGTTAACTTTTCCATTTTTTTTAAAAATGGCTCACTCAATAAGTACTACTTTATCTTTTATAGAAGTGTCCACTAAATGTTTAAAGGGTTAGTTCCTTGATGCAAAACAAGTCTTTTGGTATAAAACAGTGCGGCTAATAAAGAATATAAAAATTTTACAAAAAAAAGATTAAAAATGAGCAAAGGATGGATTTACAAATACAGAATATTACTTGATAAAAAACAAAATCACATTTATACCAAGTTGGGATATTTCAGTTCTTGCAAACAAAAAAACAACCACCTGTTACAAGATGTTTGGAGTTCACATTAATTTTTCCACTAACACATGAGAAGATGTGACTAATTATGTCATGTGACTTTCATTATCCTTAGGTGACACTCCCATTAAAAACACAGTGGTCACTTTCTTAAGATATTTGTATATCTGTCCCTTCCTCATATTTAGCAATAACATATACCCAACAAAAATTGATGATCACATATTGCACTCGTAAGAACTCACATCATCAGGTTATCACTGTAGTTACATTGTATATACATATACTTACAATATTCTAGATCATATATAAAACGAGTCTTTGACTCGAAATTGACCATAAATAAAAATAATAATAATCATTAATAGTTTATATCAGAATACCAGTAAAAACCTATCAAGTTAATAAGCTGGTTCACAAAGAGCATACTAAGAATTAAAAATATGTTTTCTTAAAATTATCCAAATTTGCTTTGGCCCACAGAAAGGCAGGAAGGAGACTGGCTTTCCTTGGTCAATATTCATTGATTTCACTGATCAATCAACATTCAATTGATACAGAATAAAATGGTAGCCCAGATATTGCAAGCATGAAACAGAGAAAATGGTATTTCAGCTGTGTCCTTCACCTAAAATGTGTGTGCAAGAAATTCCTGGTTAATCCATACTTAAGTAATTCATAAAATCAATAAACAAGAGATATAAGAGGGATCTCAGCGCCCACCAGTGTTTGAACTTTTGCTCTTTGAAAGTTTTATCTTTTCCCTCCTTTTATCTTTTCTTTTCTTTTCTTGCTCTTATTGATAAGAAATTTGAACATTCCTTTGCAGAATTAAAGATCTTCTGATCAGTCCCAAAAACAAACAGGCACAAGGAGAGACCAAAGGAACCAACACATGAAATTAGAGAAAGATCTTTACAGAAGTTTTCAAGAAATAGCGATAACAAACTTTCAAAGTCAAAATCCATTTCAAGATCCATTCCTTACTTCTCAAGTAATAGCAATAACGAATTTGCAAAGTCAAAATCAAGATGGCCACCTGTCGGCCATTTTTGTTTTTTGATCAGACCAAGAATCAAACGAACCCAACTAGGGCCCAATTGGAACCTACATATGAAATTTGAGAAAGATCCATCCAGTGCTTATGAAGAAATAGCGATAACAAAAATTGTTCGAAGACAGACGACAGACCACAGACGATTTGAATAGCCCATAATCTGTATACCTTTGAATCCTGCTGAGATTAGTCTGTGTATACCTGATATGTCCATGATATAAATGTACTTGCATAACAAATAATTACAACCTACTGGGATTACCAGATATTTTACATATCACAGCAATCTTTGAAAAATATCTTCATTAAAATTCAGATGATAAATATGTAAGTTATAAACATTCATCTAGCAATTAAGAATAAAATTGCTAATGCTTAACACTCATGTTCGTAATCACTTAATCTTTATACATATTTTTTATGCGATTTGTTTTGATGAAAGGTTGACGAAGTTCTACTGAGAGTATAGTTATGGACTCACTGGGATATACATTCTTTTATCTGAATATAAAATTTGACGATGTACATTTTATGACAGAAACTGCAGAACCTTAATCCTGAATACCTCAATAGATTTTGGTAGCATTCACTGGTTGTCAACTTCTTCCATCTAAACAGGTTTCCAACACATTCATCAACATATAGACCTGGCTTTGATGAGAATGGAGATCAACATGAAAACATAGAAATCAGTGAAACAGAAAACTGAGGTGACAGTGACCTACATTTTACCTGAAGGTATAGTACTGTACTAATGTATAAATTTGGAAGGCCACGGAGATGCTTTTCCTCATAAAACAGATAGACAATTTTAGCATTAATAAACCTTCAATAAGTCCAGCAACCGTTGTAAAGGATAAACATGTTCCTGATACATGATAAAAACAATGAACGCCAATGTCGCTTGCAAAAGGAATAGCTAATTCCTTATTTTTCACAGTCCTTAACACAAGGAAATAACAAAAAAAGTTCAAAAGAGTAATCAACATAAAATGTCCTACCATCAAGCTCAGACCACTTACCATTGTACATGCAAACTAGGAGGGGGTGAGACTTTGTGTAATTTAGACATGAAAGCCCTTCAATAACTTGTCCCTGATACTTTCTTCAGAGGTAGGATACAGAGAAAAGGTGTAACCCAGGAAAAAACAAACAGGAAACCTTGAACTGTAGCCAAAACTATCTTCAGTGATTTGTTTTTCAAATGGTTTTCAGTTGGAAGAATTAAAAATAAACATGAGACTGCAGTCAAGATAGATTCTGTCACTGACAGAGTTTTTTTCTTGGCAAGATTTCTTTTCAATGCAGCACCTTCATTTAAGCTAAATTAATTATGTAATGAATCAAATAAAAAGTTTTAAAGCAGCCCTTGGAACATAGTAATACAAGCTGATTTCTGTCTACCAGTAATGTTATCAGTTTAACATGTACAATAAATAAGGTTCAAGAAACAGAAACAGAGTCACATACACTGTGACTGTACACAATTTGTCTGTGATCAGGGTCACATACAATCTGATTGATGATCAAATTTCTATGACCAGAGCCACTAACACTGTGACTGTACATCATTTGTTTGTATGTGACCAGGGCCACATACACTGTGACTTAACATCACTCATCTCAGTTCTGAGTTAACCTTACTCATACACTTCCACTACCTAACCAGTGTTGAAATACCACCACTATACCTACTAAAGTGATGATAAGTATTTTATCATAACTGAGAAAAATTCTAGACAGCCCTAGTCATTGCTGCCTTCGCATGTACATCAAGATACGTTTGATTCCATTCAGTCTCTCTTCATATGAACGCATTGCTAGCATGGTCATCTGTATTCGAGTGTCCAGAGGGAGTACTGATAGTGTCCACCACAGCCAGGAGCTACCATTAAGGTTATTATGGAAATCCTGATCAAGTGCTGGTAGCTGTCCCAGATGTTTGAGAATCTGCTCTCTTTGCATGCCAGAGAGTTTTTCTAGCCAGGACTGCACCAACCCATACACTTCAGTCTGAAGGACACTCATACCTAAAATAGACAGATAAAATATTGAACAGGCTTTTAAAGTCTTTACTTTTGACAAACTTCTGCATGTAACACAATACACTAATGTTATCTACATATACCCAAGCACCCATCTTACATGTGACATCTAATGATACCTGAACATCTTTGTTGCAGGTGACATCAATGGTATCAAAGCATTCAAGTTACATGTGCTATCCAGTGACACAAAAACATTTAAGTTACAAGTGACTTCCAGTGATATCAAAACATTGAAGTTACATGTGACATCCAGTGATACCAAAACATTTAAGTTACATGTGACATCTAATGATACTGTCAGAAACAATTATGTTACAGGTGACATCTAATGACAATGTCAGAAACAATTATGTTACAGGTGACATCTAATGATACTGTCAGAAACAATTATGTTACAGGTGACATCTAATGATACTATCAGAAACAATTATGTTACAGGTGACATCTAATGATACTGTCAGAAACAATTATGTTACAGGTGACATCTAATGATACTGTCAGAAACAATTATGTTACAGGTGACATCTAATGACAATGTCAGAAACAATTATGTTACAGGTGACATCTAATGATACTGTCAGAAACAATTATGTTACAGGTGACATCTAATGACAATGTCAGAAACAATTATGTTACAGGTGACATCTAATGACAATGTCAGAAACAATTATGTTACAGGTGACATCTAATGATACTATCAGAAACAATTATGTTACAGGTGACATCTAATGATACTGAAACATTTATGTAACATGTGACATCCAGTGATACACATCAATGTTAGTGTCCCAACAGTTCCCTGTGGACAAGACTGTGAGTATTTTTGAGGTTCATTAAACACTATTTCTGTATAATCTGAGATGTAGACAGTATTAACTGTTCTATACTTACGATGATGATCTTGCTCTGGGAGAGGTTGGTCTCTCAGGAATTCTACCTTGGCTGTATTGTAGCCGTCTTTATGGCCTCGACTGATCACTTTGAACCGCTTGCCTCCAATTGTGTCCACTAAAGATCTTCCATCAGGGAAGAATTGTACATCTCGAATTTCAAGCATACAACCTATTTCAGAAAAATCTCCCCTGAAAATAAAGAAATGTCGACTTAGTTGTTTTGAATCTCTTCTTTAATATGTTAGAAAATGCATGTGGAATTTTAGTTAATCATACATCATGTTACCTATCACGAGAAGTATATAAAAGGACAAAGATGTAGAAATTGTTAACAGGACAACTGAATAATTCAATACATTATGGTAGTATATCACAGATCACTACAGGACAATGATATAGAAATTGTTAACAGGACAACTGAATAATTCAATACATTATGGTAGTATATCACAGACTCACCACAGGACAATGATATAGAAGTTGTTAACAGGACAACTGAATAATTCAATACATTATGGTAATATATCACAGACTCACTACAGGATAATGATACAGAAATTGTTATTACAACTACTGAATACTTTCAATACATATGGGTGGGCTTAATATCAAGCATGGTCTTATTCCCGGATCAGTATGTTACACAGAATGCTGATTACATGTACACATGAAAAAAATATTTCAGACCCTGAACATACTATTGCTTTGACTCATGAAATACTTACTCAGAATCACCATTGCCAGTACACATGCCAAATTGCCTAGTGCCAGACTCCATACATTGTCGCACCATCAGTCTGTATCGAGGCTCAAATATATGTAGTGGGCAGGGAATCCCAGGGAATGCCATGGTACAGACAAATACTGGGATCTCATGCTGGTCTGTCACCATTCTGTAAAATCATAAGTATGGATGTAAGCTTGGAAAGAATAATAGTTTTTACTGGCAAGCAGTAAGAAAGAATAGCATTTTGAAGCAAAATATTGACCAACTTTCCCATTTGGGGCTCTGCCCATCCTCAGGTCCCTTGAGGTCAAATAAAGTTTCTGTTTTTAAGAAATGATTCTCCACTCTTAATAATGTTTCAGATCAAATTTTGTTGAAATCCATTCACACATTAAATAGAAGTGTTTTGAACACAATATTGTATATTCCCCTTTTGGGGCCCCATCCCCAAGTTCCTCGGTGTCAAATCAATTTTCTGAATTGAAGAATTATTTGATTTGCCAACCGCTATTGATGCTTCAGACATAATTTGAATGAAATCCATCCAAGCATTAAGGAAGTGTAGGGTTTTTAATCAAAGCTACCATTTTTTGGGCCCCATCCAAGGTTCCTCGGGGTCGAATAAAATTTCTGAATCTAAGAAATGATCCTCCACCCCTAATAAAGTTTCAGACCAAATCTGGTTGAAATCTGCTTAAGGGTTAAGCAGGAGTCATGTGTTAAAGCATTAACATTGAATGCCGCACAGCAACGGATGATGCAGGATAACAAACAAAAAATTCTTATTACAAATGAATACCTTGAAAGTTCTTCCATCTCATCTTCATGAATTTTCCTGCGTATTTCCAATTCTTCTCCAAAGTAAGTTTCCACTATCCCAGCAATGTTTTCCGTAATTGTTTGCCTCCTCTCTGCTAAGTACTGCAAAAATAAAATAAGTTCATTTTACATTACAGAAAGGATTACTTTTTTGGTGTCCAGAGGTATGCCATTTACAGACTAATGATTGTGAAGTAATTTAATTAAATATCAGTATTTAGGTTATAAAGTGGGCATTTTACCTAGTTATCAATGAAACGATAAAAGTCAAATTGAGACTTCATCAAAACCTACAACACTAAATACGTCTACCCTTCAGGTAAAATCATACCTCAGCTAGGGAACTTTTACACAGTGGACACTGGGTCTGATGGTCAAGGCAGCGGTCGAGACAATGACGACAGAAAGCATGGCCACAGGGGGTGGTCACTGGTTCATACAAAAGACGGTAGCATAGACTGCATTCGAAGTCTTCTTTGTTTAGCAGTTCTGGTTTGATTTCAACAGCATCTACAGGCAATTTAGGATCATTTTCTGTAAAAATAATAAGGAGTAACGTTTTGAAGCAAAATATTTAATTTCCCCTTTAAGCAGGAGCAGCATTTTAAAAGAAAAATTTACGGACATCATCTTGACCCTTTTGGGTTTATCATGATCACATGGCAGCAACTATCGTTAACATAAAGTAGGCTTAGAGCGTAACGACTGCCATTTGGAGTGAAAATTGCATACCATATGGAATTGACATGAAAACAAGTATTTGAATATGTCATCAGATGAATATTTGAATGGTAATTTCTATCGTAGTGGCATCCCTTAAGTATACACGTCAACCTACTGTGCAGTTTGAAAGGCAACTCCTGCATTGGACTTGTAGGGGAAGTGCCACTGATATTTCTGGAGCGTTTTTGACCCTGACTGGGTGGTGACTGTGATCTTGACCGTCTCTGTTCTAAATATGGTGACCCACTTCTTGAGTTTGGGGCAGATGTGGCTGTAAAATAATTAGGAATATTTATAGAAATGTGTATTTTCAGATAAATCTAAAATGTCATGACGATGATGATGACAAAATATTCAGATGATCAACTCAAATGATAACCTGTCTTGTATGGTGGTATATAGTATTAGTTAGCTGTTCCTGTAGAGCCATCAATTCAAAATAAGTCATTTTAATGGCTATTCAGAGCATTTCAACATAAATACATTTCATTCATATGCAAAAATTTGAATATGTGTGAATTAATTTTAAATTTAATCAAGAAGAAAATATTTGTAACACCACTCACATATTTAATTTCATTAACATCACTTACAATGAGAAACTCCCTCCTCCTGATAAGATGCAGATGAGCTAGTTCCAGGTTCCTCTTGATCAGGCTGAAAACAGTTAAATGCATTAATATCTTAACAGATTCTCTCCATACATCAACATGTTTTTTATTCAAAGACTGTGACCAATTTTAATTGGGATATCACAAACAATACCAGATGTGCAAACTCAAGGGAGAGCTATGACAATTGATTTTAGCCTACAGCTAATGCATAGGTTTCCATACAAGTTCAAATGAACAAACAGACAAACTCATTTCAGTGTACACGACTCATACTGATTAGTTATACGAATTTAAAATTCAAATCAAATTGCAGAGCCCATTTTGGTTTCCCCATCAAATAACTTCTTCTGCAAGAGACAGAACATTCACAACAAGATCTTTACCTTTTCAAAGAGTGGCATGTGTTCCTGATTAGTAACAGCAAATGATGTGGCAGTAGTGACGGTTTCCTTAATGATGTTTTTCAGTGTCAATATCGTGTCCATTGCCATATTTGGCTGTAGGAAGGCGGAGCTGAAATTGGATTTGATCAGCTGTTGCAGCTTGGCTGGACTAAGGTGGCTTGATAGGACTCCCATTTTGGGGTCATTAGACGGCAAAGGAGAGAAAATTTTGTAGAGTGCCTGTTAAATAAGATAACATTGATTCACATTAATCAATTAACACTTTCAAACATAACTGTAAGAATTAAGCATGAATATGCATAATCTGTACTATATTTTAAATTTAATGCAAAGCACTTCAAATTTTTTTCTCACTTTTTAACTTGATTTCAAATTTTACATATTTTGCCTTTATTGAAAATTTTGAAAATATTTAATCTTGGTACTCTTTCAAACATAAACTATAAACATTATACTTAAATACATGACTAGTCTGTCCTGCTTAACATTTTTACATCTCAAATTTAATATTGTTTGTGTGAATTGGAAATTCTGATTGCTTTGTTTCCCCCATATCAAATGGTAATATATCCACTCACTTTATTTAAGTAGTTTTTTGCTAAGTTGATTGTAGGATCCATTGCTAGACACTGAAGTAAGACAACAACTGCATCACCATACTGACCAAGTCCATACAGAGCACAACCTTTCCGAAAATAGCCCTGAAAACCAATGATACATCATTTAACAACCATAAGTCGTTTGCTTAAGGAGAAACCTTCATGTATTTTAATGTACATGTGCAACAAAAATGTATAATGGGACAAATCTGAGCTGTGAATTATCAGCAGTCCATTCTCAGATTCAAAATGTAATGTTCATGTGAAGATTGCAAAAATTCAAATTACATGCATATGAAATAAAATCTCTTATACAGTATGGGACAACTCACCTTGGGCCAGTCTGGTCTAAGTCTTATGACAAGTTCACCATCTCTCAAAGCTTCCTCAT
Organism: Ylistrum balloti; assembly: GCF_031769215.1. NCBI lineage: Eukaryota > Metazoa > Mollusca > Bivalvia > Pectinida > Pectinidae > Ylistrum > Ylistrum balloti. Next base: position 1,700,885 of record NW_026781993.1, read on the forward strand.
TTTTGTCTAACGATGCAAAAGCATGTGAACGGTTGCTTAGTAAAAGATGATCATTTGGGGCTGGAATACAAAACATGAAATATTATACCGCTGATATCATTATCACTTTGCTTTAATTGATTTACAAAAATATTTCTAAAAATACGGTCTCTTAATAGCTTTTCCTTCATCATTCATCCCTTAACCCTCCCATTTATATCTATGAACAGGATGACACTCTTTATTTATTACAATGACTAAATTAAAACCTGCTGAAAATGGCCTATTGCTCTCAACTCCGGCATCGCTGTCAGTACAACGGAACTGCAACTGCGGGCTATGCAGATCAAGAGAGGTTATGGGGTCACCGACTTTACGGCATCAATGGGATGGGCTGTCAGATTTTTGAAAAGACACATGTTAAGTATCCGGAGGAGAACGACAATTGCACAAAAACTTCCGGATGACTATGAAAACAAATTGATACAATTCCAGAGATATATAATCAAAATGAGGCAGAAATACGAAATTAACCCGTCAAGGATTGGGAATGCAGACCAAACACCACTCACATTCGATCTCCCCTCAGACACTACCATAGCCCCGACAAATAGTAAGACCGTGTCCATCCGAACGACAGGAAAACGAAAAAAATAGATTCACAGTGATGCTAGCGTATATGGCCGATGGCACGAAACTTCCGCCTTACGTCATCTTTAAGAGAAAGACCCTACCCACTGGAAACTTCCCAAAGGGACTGATTGTACGCGTCCATGAAAAGGGTTGGATGAATCAAACATCAATGAAAGAGTGGCTGCGGATCAAGTGGGGGAAGAGACCTAATACTCGCCAGAAGAACCTTCTAGTTCTAGACTCATTTCGATGTCACCGAGGCCAATATGTGAAAGAAAAACTGTCCGGCAACAACACACAAGTCGCCATCATACCCGGAGGAATGACCAGCATCCTTCAACCCCTCGATGTAGGAGTGAACAAACCCATGAAGATCTCCCTGTGCACTGCCTGGAACGAGTGGATGATGGACGATTCCAAACATACATAACTCATGTCCCCAACAGCGAAACCGGCACGAAAGGGTTAATATCATTTGATTTGGATAAATACGAAGCAACATGTGGCATATTATTTGTCATAAACAAGTGATACAAGTTTTATGAACTTAATGTAATAAAAACACATTGTGATAATATCCTTTAAGCGATTGTCATCCTTTTCCATGACATGCCTGACAGCGCAAATCTGATTCTCCGTCTTCAGACATTGTTACAACTTTCAAAAGTAGGAAATTGAATCCAATGTAAGGTGGAATTTTTTTGAAACCATGAAGATGTGCCCTGTATACGGTAATAAAAGAAAAACAAAGTCCTTTTCCCGGGGAAACACCATAAGCCTACTCATTTTTGTCATTACTACCTCCTGTCCATTTCATTGCGATTGCAAGTCATGAATATTACTGCTTTAAAATATCCTAATGCTTAAAAGTGTTCTCGAAACCCAAAATTTAAATACGCCAGCTAGAGTAAAGGTGCTGAAACAAATTATTTATTTTTTGGAGTATATGTACATGTTTTCAGTGATGATATCATTGCAATTCTTACACACACTATTATAGTTACATACCAGTACATCATTTTTCAGCGATTTTAGCATAGCAATTAACGTTTAACAGAGAAAAGTACATTTTTATGAAGGTATGGTTGCATTGTTAAAACAACCTAGCGAAATTTGCATCTCTTAATATTCTTCAGGTTATAGTCGCTCTTTGGCAGCCCTAATTCCTACTAATACATCGTCAAAGGACTCTAAGCTTAACTCCTAACAGGACAACACATCTTGATTATATAAATTTATGCTTTGCTAAGCTCTACTGTCAATTTGTATTACATGGTGCTATTCACATCTGAGCGCGTCTTCGGAACACTTTCCGGGCTAAGCAAAGCTACATCGTGTTTACAACTTACCGGAAGTTGACATCTTATGTAAGCTTTCTAACTTCCGGTCAACGATTTCTGTTATGAAACGGGTTATGATGTGGAATTATAAATACAACAGTGAGATTATATGACAGTAAAATAAAAAAACAAACCTAATAAGATTGCCTCGTTGTAAAGATCGATTGCTTTTTCGAAGTCCCTTCTTTCAAAGTAAACATTTCCTTCATATTTCAACCGAAGCGCTTTGCATTCTGATGGAAAATACACTTCAACAGCCTGTTTTAACAATACGTTTGTTTTGATAGACGACACATTTAAGAAATGATTCACGGTCCCACACTTTTTACATGGTTTAGTTTGTTCTCGTTCTAAACATTTCCTACAGAATGTGTGTCCACAGGGGATTGTGACTGGTTCGTTAAGTAATCCTCTACATAGCACACAGGTGAATATACAATTTTTGTTCATCATGGCGTCTTCAACAACAGAATCTTGTTTAACAGCCTCTACTAGGGCTGTGACTAAATGTTTCAATGCTCCTGGTCGAACTGTATTTGTTAGTCGAAAAGCACTGCAATAAGATTCGAATGCTCTTTCAAAGTGACCACTTCTGGCATAACTATCTCCCAATCCGAAGTACAATTCAGATGATGGACCATTTTCTCTGATTGTTCTCTCGTATACATCCACAGCCAACTCAAAATTGTTCGTGCTGAATGCTTGTTTGGCAAGATCGACCATTTTTGACGCCTTACGGACGATACCAGTGACATTACATATCATCCAGGACTTCGAGACACATGAACCTGTGTGATGAGACTTGCGTAACTGTCACATGACTTTATACTCAAAACTGATTGGTTAACGGAATCTGAAAATCTGGGGTCAGATACAGTGTTCGACCTCGCAGTGCACTTTTATATAACCATCTCATAGTGTGTTATGAAATAAACATGTTATTGTTGAATTAATAAATTATACAATATATATTATAAAATGCCTCGTTTTCGTTACTTCAAGTTCAAATCAAATCTTTGTACTGTCAAACCAGGGACGTATTTTATCAGAGACATATATAACACATATATGTGATAAATACGTCTCTGACTGTAAACAACATGTCCAGCTGATATTTGGGATTATATGATGGTGTGTTTTTTTCCCCTTTTTTTTTTTAAATGAAGTCCATTTTCTGACAAATCGGTATACTGGCCGACTGTCATGTGAATTTATAAAACTGTAATTAGTGACAAGAAACAGCAATATTTTTTTGTTACTTTTTATCAAGTAGAAGTCGATAGATAGACGTCAGATAATTTTGGCGCGGTTTATACTGATAACTCAGTGAATTTGTTGATTTAATTATTGTTATATTCTTAACGGCCAGTCAACACACAAAAGGTCATTGATGCAATTAAATCTCGCTTGAGTGATAGAGTATATAATTAAGTATTTCTGTCAAAGTAAAATAAATCACACTTGAAGTGTTTGATTCGAAACGAAATGTAAATATTTTAGGTAGTATGTTGAATTTATATACATGATTTCTACATATCTACATACTAAAATCAATATTAAGTCATGGACAACCTAATTAAAAACCCTTTATTGCCCAGAAATCAGTGCTGACCAGCATTTGTGTGTGTTTTTAATTACATTACCTGTAATATATTATCAGAAGATTCAGCAGGCTTCTGGCGATACAAAACTTTTTTTCTCTTTCATTTATCATAACCGTAAGTTTATCAGTGAAAACAATATTAATGAGGACATTTCGCCAATAGTAAAAACAGAATTAGGACACAAACGTGATACACATATACAAAGTCTAGTCGAAATAAGTTTGATGGTTTCTAAAGTGCAGCCCGAAAAATCTTAACATTCCTTTTTTTTTTTTTTTTAAATGAGTAGCTAAAATTATTTACATGGCAATAGAAGGAATAACTGAAAAAAAAATCTTGCCATCATCATCATCATCATCAAGATGACGGCGTCGAGTAAAGACACGTGTGAATGAGCTCCTGTTAACTGAGAATGACTGCTCAGTTACCATGGAAAGCCTCAAACTTAACACTGCGGAACTGAGTGATGTTTTCCAAAATAATGGTAACATTATTTTGACAAAGTCTTTTTAACTACTACCTTTTCCGGATCATTCGTTACCTGTATATCTGCTATATACACGTAGCTTTAAGAAACGATACTAGTGTTGCATTTCTCTGCAATTCTGTGGATAATTTGTGTACGTTCATTTTTACATATGCCTCATTTTGCATGATATTGACTTTGTTGTACGGTCGTTGTTTAAGAATGGTAGAATGCCTAGTATGATAATGACCTGTTGTAGCTCATGAGTAAGTAACGATATAGATCTCATATATGCACAAGCACATTTATTTATTTATTTATTTATTTTAATTTTGTATGATACATAAATATAACAAGACATAACATACACCAACATTCACAAATATGACATCACCATCATCATCGTCGTCGTCGTTATCATCATCGTTGATAGCAGATATATTACCAAACTGATTTATTGATGAATAAACATAATAATGAAATGTTTTAATTAATCTTTTGATATCTCCAAAATTAAAATAATTCAAAACCCTTTCAAGAAACACCCGCGCAACAGAATCAAACGCTTTTAAAAATCTATTGAGAATAGGATACCTGGAATATTTTCTTCACCATATAATGCTCGGATATATTTCCCTATATATCGCCCTGACATGAAATCTTTTCAAGGCTGAGAAAATAAGAGGTGGGTTTCTCTCCTCCTCTATCCACTTTGCTCTTGTTCTAATAATATTTTCTTATTTTTTTCCAAATTTATACTTTGTTGACAGCACTTTTATTTTTGCCTGTAACACCTCAGTGTTCGGATTTGCACTGGCTTCTAATACTTCTATCTCCCTCTTTCATTTTTTTTAGCTTCTGCTGTTTTTTCTTATAGGATGCATATGAAATATGCCCTTTGCCCTCAAGTTCGAACGTATAACTGAGGAAAACGCATGATCGGACTGTAAAACAATTACTCGTTTTTTTTACTGTCTTTCCGAAGATTGAAACAGAAGATGAATGAGAGATTTAGCAATAAAGATGTCCCTGGGGTGGCCTGCCGAGAACTCCAGTATGTCAAACAGGAAGAAACTGATAGTTTAGCCGGGTTTGCTCTGACTTTGACATCAGACGTGTTTGCTCCCGCTGACCACATCACACAAGAACAGCTTGCTACGGAAGTATTCCTAAAAGGCTGGAGAGAAAATATGGCGGCACAACGTACGATGGAAAGGAACCCTTAGACAATACACAAGGCGCTTAAATACATTAAGGCATCGGTTATTAGCCAACGAACGTTGTTTGGGTCTCAAGTCACACACTACCCAGCCAGGCAGGTGGAGTTAATTGAGGGTACTAAAGATTATGTCGAAAAGAAAATAACAAAAACATTTCAACGAGAAATGAAAGAGTTGACAATCATTATCACTTATCCATGCAGGCACCGGATATCAGAGTCCATATTTACCACGTCTGTATAGGAAAGATCATTCTGGTTACCCACATACCCCATTGGTAACCGGGCAGGTAACCAAGATAACCGGTTGAGGTAGTCACCTCGAAATCAGGGGAACAACCAAGCTAAGTATAGTGATAAAGGATGTGTACAACATCAAGCCAGGAACGAGGCTTAGAACCGTAACTGGTCACCTGATTACCATGAGCATTCACCAATGAGGCAATGAGGAAAAAGCCACCTGAGAGGGGACCGACGAATTCCACAGGTAATCAGCCCAACAAAAAACATGGAATAGAGGAAGAAGAAGACAGAGGACGGAGTTCCTATAATTCAAGGGGACTCGCTCCATGTCCTCATAAACCAATGAAAACTGTTCAAGTCGATCAAGGTCTCCGACTCTCTCACATACACTATCGAGAAACCAGTCTCCTATGATGAAGGTGAAGTTAGTGGTTGCTGAAGGTTGTAGCCTCGTCATACCACTTACCCTAAATGGAACTCATGTCAACGTCATAGTGGACACAGCTGCCACCATGACACTAGCTTGACATAGTTTATTGGACAAGTTAAGCGGCCCACTTGTACTTGGAAAGCGAATTCAATTGCATGGTTTCACCGGCAATATAGAGATTGTTTGGGAATTAAAGGACTTACACATAGGTATTGGAAACTCTGACATACCGTGGACAGTGTGTGAAGCCTCATCATGTACGACATATTGTTAGGAATGGATTTTTCATCCCATGACCTCTGTGTGTTAAATCTGAATGCTTGGGTACTTCTAATGGAAAATCAGGTAATTACGCTTACCGCCTGTAAGGAGGAACAGCGAAACCAATCAATAGACACATACCGTAATCATTCCCCAAATACTGTTGGATACCTCAAGATTGACTGGGAATTTCCAACAGAGGGTACGGCCATGATATAACCTAGCCAACCCCCTGGCGGAACACTGTTGGCAACTCGCTGGTTCACCCTGGAACCCAACATACAGCAATGAGTGTCCAAAATGACACAGATAAGTCTATAAAGATAAGGAAAGGTTAGTTATAGGGGAAATGGGTTCCGTTAAATTGGTCACCACAGAAACCGGATCCGGTTACCAACCAGAAACCTCATCAGGAACCGGAAGTATCAACACAAGGGTACCTGAGTTATTGTAAGGCTTAGTCAATAGATCCTACAAGGAGTTGGATGCTGCTCAACAGCGCCAAATTGAAGATTTGTTGATTGAATATCAAGACACATTAGCCTAACATGACTTGGACATAGATTGTCTAACAGAAGTAACACATAAATAGACACGGGAAATGAAGAACCAGTCAAACAGAGAAAGAGACGGACACCCACTCATTTCAGGGACCAGGAAAAGGAACATTTAGGTAAAATGTTAGCTGCAGATGTAATGCAACCCTCCTATTCTAAGTTGTCCTCAGCACCAGTGCTTGTGAGGGAAAAGGGAGGAGTCTAAGGTGGTGCATAGACTATCGGGCACTTAATGACAAAACTGTAAAGGATTGGTTTCCCCTTACCAATCATCGATAAATTGTTTGGACTCCTCAAGGGGACCAAATATTTCTCAACACTTTATATGGCTTCCGGTTACTACCAAATAATCTTGGATGAAAAAGATCGTTAGAAAAAACAGCGTTCTTCACAAGATACGGCCTATGTGAAAATACCAGAATCGGATTTGGACTGTAACGCGCCCGTGACTTTTCAACGTGCGATGGACCTCTGAGGATTGACTTGGTCTGAGGTGCTAGTTTTCCTGGATGATATTGTGATATTAGGGAAATATTTTCAGGAAACTCTGAGCAAACTGAGAAATGCGTTTGAATTTTCCCGGAAGTATGGACAAACCCAAAAAGTGTGACTTATTCGAGAAGGAAGCAGTTTTCCTCGTTAACGAGTCGGGGTTTCCATGTATCCTAGGAAAGTAAGAACCAGTGAGAACTTGGTCGGTTCCAGTGGACCGGATCAAGCTGATGTCCTTCCTAGGATATGCGAACTATCATGGAAACCATGTCCCAAATTATGTTGGAATAACATAGCCATTATACGAGCTCACCAAGCTTACAATTGACTTCTGATGGAAGGAAAGGAGCACCAGAAAGCTTTTGGGAAGTCAGATGTGGCTTTTGCGATGCACAACGCTTGTTGTACCCAGATGGGGATGGAGGATTAATACTAGACACAGAAGCCTCTTAGTCAGCATTAGGGGCCAAACTATCTCAAGTTCAAAATGGTGAGATGAAGGTCATTACCTATGCCAACCATGTACTGATACCAGTGCAGCGAAAGTACTGTACTACACGCGAAAGTCTGTTAGCAGTAGTTACGTTCTGCAGGCATATCCACCACTACCTACTTGGACAAAAGTTTAACACCCGTACCAACCATAACAGTCTAGTATGGTTGACAGGATTTAAGCATATAGAGGGACAGCTATCTCGACGGTTGGAAGAACTTGCTAAGTATGACATGAAAATTCCCAATAGGCCAGGAAAAACTCATGGCATCTCGGAAGGACTGTCGTAGATCCCTGCCAGCGAGGAAGTCTGTAACTGCTACCTTGCTGAAGCGGAGGGGGTGCTCATTTTGTTTTGTTTTTGCAGCCGTAGAACAAGGTGTTCGGGGCCTCATTTTGTAGGAATGAAGACCCTTGGAATCCTGGTTCCGCGGTCTTTTCTGCATAAGAAGTCGGACACTGAGGAATCTCCCTCTCACATATAGGGTGTGGCTCCTGCTGGGGCGGAAAGCGTGCCATGTCCTACAAACCATGTCTAGTGGAAGGCCATGGAGAGGTGGAGAGGTGGAGGCTTCCTCCTGTCGGGTATCAGGCTCTCCGGCCCCTTCTTCCTCAGTAGTGTCAATCCCTCCGCTCGCACCGCAACCGGAGCATGGCGCTCCGGGCACTGGCTCCAAACAAACCAAGGTCCGGAACACCAAAAGTGCTTGTCAGAGGCGGTCCAAAGCAGAGCTTCGCAGGGAAGAACAGTTATCCAAAAGAACTCCTGGGATGGGAACGTCCAGAGGGCTGTCGCCCAGGGACCACCATTCCAACCAAACAACCAGACCAGACCAGTTACCTTGTCGAGACCCTGTATAGGGGTGTTCAGTCTGATAGAGCCTAGTGTAAGAGCTTTTCTGGCCATCAGATGGCCAGACAGGGCCACTAAACATAAAAAAAAGAAAAAAAACCCCTCCCAGTAACAGTACAGAAAGATAGAAAAGAAAGAAGTTTAGATATAAAAGCTTATCCATAGGTCAAAGACGAACGACCAATACTCTCCAAAACAAAAACAGCAGTTCAGCCCTATCCTGACCGGATGTAACAATAATAGCGAGCGCAGCGAGCGCTTTATTATATTGTGTAACAATTCAAAATCAACAAGCTTAAGGTGCCCATACGATAAACTTTAAACGATCGTGTGGCTGGAACTTAATATATTTACAAATATGCCATGGAAAGTTCACCAGTTGAAAATCCACGCAGACTTTGGTCCATTTATACCATTTCAGGAATGTATACAGCGGTTAATATCTTAAGTAAAAAATACATATCTATAAAACAATACTCTATATGTTACTTTAAATACACTTACAGCAGCCCACAATGAGAATAGTCGACCCATTGAATGGCTTAAAAAGATATTTTCACAGACAAAGTATCTTTTTAAGCTTTCAAGTGGAAATGAAATCATACTGTACCTTATTTCCAGTTTAAATGTCGGAGACTTTCGCCACTTTCCGTGAACGAGAAATACACCGTCTCTTGCATAGAAGCAGTCGAAAGATCGCGATTTGGCGTAAAACCTGTCCTGTCTTCTAACTATGTTAAAACTGCAAGATGTGCATTTTCTTTCGATAACTGTTTGAAATAAATTATGATTAAGTATTTGAATGTTTAGAAAATTTCCAGCAAACACTTATAAGGCTCAATGATAAGATAACTATTAGGCGGGTAAAGCACTAATCAAACTTGTGTAACTTCTTTATTTTTTATTGATGCTAAACTAAATACAAAGGTAAGGTGGTTCCAATAATAGGGAAAAAAGAAATATTTTAACTGGTTTACTTCATTAGTTTTGTGTCATCGCTCTCCTTGTGAATATGTCTGGAAGAATGATATAATCATGGCTGGATCACCCTTACACTTTGGTAAGTGATCATGATGCGATGATGTGCTATCTTGTTGCTCCTAGAGATAACTATGCATTCAATGTACATATTTTCCTTCGTCTGCATAAAAAATGATATTCTTTATCCTTACCTTACCGAGTTTTATGCTTATTTTGAATTTTAGAATTGTGTAAATGTTTAATTAGATGTTGAATGGTGCACTGCTGGTGCATTCTTTCCTTGTACATTGGTAAACTATATTGCAAATGCAAATTTGAAACCATCTGTTTTGAATAGAAAAAGGGATCTTGGCACCCAACGTGGAATGATCTATATATATATAAAAACTGATTTTGGCTATATTTTTCCACTTTGATCTGAAGTAACTCTTATTTCCGAAGATATAGCAATATATAACGCGGACAGTTTACTGCGGGACTACAAAGGGCGATTTGAACAGCCCACCATCATGTATTCTACTTTCTCCTTATGAAGGTATCATCAGTCAGAGGGAATAGGATACCAGAGGAAATGAGTATCATAGAGGTAATAGTTTCAAGCATTTACTCCCTCCAGATTTATGTCATGGGCAATGTCCAAGTCCACTTCATAACAGGAAGATAACAATCATGCAGTGAAAATTCACTGGTTTTGGCTGTAGAATACATTAAATATCACTATCTAGTTTACATTTTCAACTCGAATAACGTAAGAAAGTTAATTCATGATAGTCATTGCTTGAACAAAGCCAATATGTTCTTTTTAATCAGCAGCTTCTATTTTAGTCATTACTGATTTTTAAAACAATCTTTTATGTCTTAACAGCAAAATGTGCAAAGGATCTCTGACAATACTTTTCAAATTCTTGACAACAAGACATTCAAAATATCACAATGATTTATTGATATTTCAACCCAGATGTTAGTTAAGACAAAGTAAATGCTTCATCTGACAAAGTAAATATTTCAACATGTTTGTTTAATGCATATGATTTGTTTCTTGATACATGGAATGTCGTGAAAAGCTACTGCATGAGTAAATATGAATATGAATATTTGATAAATTTATATACTCATTACCAGTATAAAAGGATGCTTCTTGCCTATAAGAATAAAATGTGAAAATTGATTTGTCTTATAAGGACGAAGTTCTGTTTTATTTTTGAAGGCAAGAGATGACTACCTTCAAAGACACTTTGGAATTTTTAATTTTACTTTTGTATATTTCAGTGAGTTTGATGAGTTGAATTATTGAATATTTTCATTATAAATTGCTTTCATATGAAGAATTTTGGTAAGTAGACTCTTCTTTTTCTCATTTGAAAGTGTTTTTCTGGAAATGTTAATCTTACTTTCAGCAAATTGTTAAGATTTTTAGCAACAATGTGGAGTTACAAATTTTCGAACAATTTATGTACATGAATAATACTTCAGCACTGAATTGCTTTTAGTTGACATTCATGTGCAATTTCAACAATGTGTAACTTATTTCATTTACATTTCTTGCAATGTTCCTACAAATATGCCTTGGAATGTTTACCAGTTGAAAATCCACGCAGACTTTGGTCCATTTATACCATTTTAACAGTGTAAACAGAGGTAAATATCTTAAATAAAAATATATATTTTTAAAACAATAATCTATATGTTACTTTATATATACATGCATAGAAATATATTTCATCTGATAAACTACTTGTTCTGTGCTCTGATCATATATTGAGCAACAAACGGAGGGAGAAACAATTATAGATTATAAAATTTCCACTTATTTCTGAAATTGTTAGTTTTGCACATTGGTCACTACAAGGTCACCAGTACGCCTCAACTGATGTAAACAAACTACGTGTTGGTGCAGAACTGGTCAGTTTATCCTCTATATAGCATTTTTAATTGTGGTAAAAACAAGTCACTTGTTATTTTAAAACTTAACTTTGAACAAAAAGAAACTTAACTCGAGTAAATGAAATGTCATATACATACATAACAATCATTACTCATTGTGTATAACCTCTTTATTTGACTCGTCAAATATTTTATTGTTGCCACTCACTTATCTGCTGGAAAAGGGTAGTAGGGTGGTATGTTTTCCCTTCGGAATATAAACATATTCCCCATTTAGAAAATACACTGCAAACATGGAAAAACTGTCCCTAAAATAGAGCTAAGTAGTATATTTTTACTTAACATACAGTCGAAACTCGTTATCTCGAAATTCAAGGGACCGTGGAAAATATTTCGAATTATCTCCAGTTACAAATCAGACCACTCCATCACGATACTAACATAAAAATGTCAAACATTTAAAAGAGGTGAATTCAACAAAACACTAAAATGCAATACAGATTATGTAATTATGTAAGTTAAGAAAGTAATTAAAGATGTAAAGAAACAGTGTGCAGTTTCAATATATAATGAAAGTAACTTAGGTCATATAAATGAAAATGAAATACAATTTTTTATTGACGATCAGTTATTTTTTAGAAACATTACCTAGAAAAATTAGAAGGAAACGATTTCTTATACATCCTATGAAAACAGAAGACTTCTAAAATAGAAAAAGACTCATCAAAATTTTAAAACTGGGAAAGATCTAAATTCTTTTATTATTCGATCAATAAACCGAGGGTATAAAACTGGGGAACTTTCGATAATTCAAAAACAGTGAATTATTATTTGTATACCAAAGGGAGATAAACCCTGTCAGTTTTTAAAAAATGGAGACCAATTTCACTTTTAAATGTTATATATGAAATAGCCCCAGGAAGTATTGCAGAAAGGCTTAAATCAGTTCTAGATAAAATTATACATAGTGATAAAACAGGTTTTATCCACGGTAAATAAATAGCTGAAAATACAATACTAACAAGAACAAGACATACCAGGCATGCTGCTACTTTAATAGTCTTTTGATTCGATATCATAGACATTTATAAATCAAGTTTTAAAATTTTTATTATTTTAGGTAATCAATTAAGCAGTGGATAAAAACTTTTACAATCAATATTTCTTCCTTTGTAAACCTAGGTGGAAACTTATCTACATCCATAGGAGACCCGCTCTCACTATGCATTTCCTTTACTGTGCAGAAATACTAGCAATAAAATTCAGAACAAATTATCAATTAAAAGGCATTAAAATAGACAATACCGAACATTTGATATCACAATTCACTGACGATACTTCTCTCATTTTAGATGGCCCTGCATAATCACTTAGATATGCCATTAAAAGCTTGATTGAAATATCGGGTTTAAAATTGAAATACATGTACACACAAACACTAGGAGTAAAAAGTACAATACAGAAAAAGTAATTAATAATCTTACTCTATCGTGGGGTTCAACACATTTTCATAGGAAATTTGATATGGAGTTCGTTTTGATGTTGATCTTGATAATATAGTGCAAGCCAATTTCAGAGATAAAACTACTCATTTAAAATAATTATTTAAACAATGGAATAGACGGTATATTACTCCAGTACGTAGAGTCACTGTAATAAAATCTCTTTACTACCATTACTTGAATTCAAAGGATTACCTTCACCTAGCCAAACCATTATGAAAAAAAATTAAGATATGTTTTAAGAATATCTTTGTGGAAGTCCAATAGCAAAGTGAAAGGAGGTGTCATGGTAAAACAATATAAGGGTTGAAAATGATTAATATCAAAGACTTTGAAATGGCTCTTAAATCAACAAAATCTGATTTACGTGAATTTTGCTTCATAGAAAAATAAACTATTCAGCATGTATTATGGGAATGTTATTAAGTTCAAAATTCAATTCTTGCTTTTCAAATATGGGTTCAAACTACAGGTAATGTGACTTTTAGTATAGATAAAATAGACTTGTATTTTGGTAAAATTACACAACAGTCATAATTCTAAATATGAAGCACTACATTTATTGTCAGTGTTTGTGCAAAGATCTATACCTACCAAATATAATCAGTTAACTTAAAACAGTATTTGACATTGGAAAATACATTGCAAAAAATATGACAGGGAAGCTTCCTTTACCTAGGATTTCAGAGCCTATCACATAGCTTTCAGATATTTACATGTACGTGTATTTATAAGTAAGAACAGTAAAGGAGGTCAACAACTACTGGTATGCTGATTAGATATAAAATTAATTATAAATACAAGCAACTATGCATAGACGAACGGTAATTAAACGTTTCTTTGTTTCTCTACCTTCTTGAAATTTGTTGTTATGGTGTTTCTTCAACAGCTTATATAGTTATACCATCATCCTATCATAAACATTCGTAGCATTGGTCGGAAAACTGTTGCTCTCTTATCTTTGTCTTTATTTTTCCCAATCAATTTCTGCTTTTCTGCAAACTATCCCCCAATCCCTCTTTCAATTAATTTCAGTCAATCTATTGTACATTGATTTATACAGGTATATGGAACTATTTTCAGGAATGTTAATTATGACGTTTTATCAAAATTTGAATACATCTTTAAGGATTACGTCGTGAACGTTTGCTTAATGAAGAGAGAATAGATATAAAGGAACGTAGCTGATACATTCCATCCGCAGACGGTTCCTCATGTACCGATTGTCTGGAAATAACATTGGAAGAAATTCGTAGGGATAAGATAAAGGGTGTTATGTTTAGATCTAAAGCATCATGGTATGAAGATGGTGAGAAAAATACTAATTACTTTTGCAATTTAGAAAAAAGAAATTACATTAACAAAACTAATTACAGAGTCCGGTAATGTTCTTGATGATGTGGAGTATATTTTACAGGAGCTCTTAAACACATGGATAATGGGAAGAGTCCAGGGTCAGATGAGTTTGGGGCAGAATTTTACAAATTTTTTTGGCGTGATTTAGGAACTCTGCTTTGAAGGTCAGTAAATTATGCATCTGAAAATGGGAAACTCTCAGACTTTCAATGTCAAGGTATTATTACATTCTTGCCAAAAGAGGGAAGGGATAGAAGGTATATAAAAAATTGGAGACCCATATCGTTACTAAATGTTGATTATAAAATAGCAGCTGCTGCAATCGCAAATAGTATTAAGCCATTATTACCGGATATCATTAGCAATACTCAAACTGGGTTCATTAAGGGAAGGTTTATTGGGGAAAACACTAGACAACTTTATGATTTAATGCAGCTCTTGGAAGAAAAAAATAAGCCTGGACTATTGTATCTAATTGATTTCGAAAAAGCATTTGATTCGATAGAATGGGATTTCATTGATAAGGCCATGGAAAGTTTTAATTTCAGGGAATCTATTAGAAAATGGTTTAGAGTTTTATATAAGGATTCAAAAAGTTGTGTAATTAATAATGGTCATCTGTCAAACTTCTTCTGTCTTCACCGTGGTTGTCGCCAAGGCGACCCATTGTCACCATATATTTTTATTATAGGTGTTGAAATTTTATCTATATCTCTAAAAACTAATCCTGATGTTAAACCTCTACAGATAGGTGGTAAAACTTTCCTCCTAGGTCAGTATGCAGATGATGCATCTCTTTTACTAGATGGCTCAAGTCAATCATTGTATGCAACTGTTGAAGTACTAAGGTTATTTGCTGTCATATCAGGTCTGAAAATTAATGTTTTAAAATCTAATGTTTATTGGTTAGGTAGCAAAAATTTTTCAGAACAAAAAATCTGTGAAGATCTTAACCTGTCATGGTCTACAAGGAACTTCAAACTGTTAGGAATAGTTTTCTCTCTGAACTTGGAAGATATGGAAAGACTGAACTATTCTAATAAATTAAAAGACACTGAACGTAAATTGAAATTCTGGACCAAAAGAGATCTTTCTTTACTTGGCAGAATAACAGTGGTAAAATCAATAATCATTCCTACATATGTACATATCTTCAGCTCGATCCCAAACCCGTCTTCAAAAATTTTAACTCAGCTTAATAGCATACTGTACAAGTTTATATGGAATTATAAAGTTGAAAAAATTAAGAGAGATACTTTGATTGGTTTGCTTGAAGTTGGAGGCCTAAAAATGACTCATATTATTTCTTTTATCAAATACTTGAAATTGAAATGGTTAAAAAGATTACTGGAAAATGAATCAGTACCATGGAAAACTTAAGTTCCAGATATTTTGAAACTTGATCCAAACATTGCTTTTCAGCTGAACTCACACTCTCTTGAAAATATAGGAAAACATATTAAGAACAAGTTTTGGAAAGATGTCATATTTGCCTTAGCAGAGATCCAAAATGAGTCTCATAGTCTAGAAGAATATTTAAATGAAGATTTAATTAACCTACTACCACACAACAAAATGTACCTGGGTATCAGCTGGAAACGGTTTGGCTTTAGTAAAATAAAGGATCTTTTTCAGAATGGTAATTTAAAAAGATATCAGGATGTTCAGGATTTTTGCAATTTTATTCTCTTGTAAACAAAATTAATCAGAGGTGGAAAGATGAATATCGAGGAAGGAGTTTTTTGGGGGGAAATATAGAATTGTGTGAAACTACCAATGCAATTCATAAAATAAAGACCTCTCCATGCTTGAAATTTATTTACAAAATCTTCTTGGATAAAAAGTTTATTAATCCATTCACGAGTCAGGATAAATGGAGAGCCAAATTAGATCTAAGGGAAAATTTCATATTTGATACTTATGCTTCTGTTTTTCAATATACTAGAGAAACTAAACTACAGGCCTTTCAGTATAAGATACATCACAGAATTTTACCTACTAAGTCCTTTTTATTTAAAATCGATATAGAACAAGATAATTTATGTTCATTCTGCAATAGAGAGAAAGAAACAGTGGAACACATTCTATACTATTGTTATTATACAAATGAATTATTAGAAGAATTTATTATGTGGTACTCTGAAAATGATAATACCCAGAATGATCTTGTAGTAAATGCCACTGATGTAATATTTGGTAATGCAAACTTTAGTCAAAGATTAAACCACTTCCTCTTAATGTTGAAATTTCACATTTATTCATGTAAATTTAAAAATAAACTACCATCCTTTCAAGCATGTAAATTGTATTTCACTCAGGTTTTGAAAGTAGAAAAATATATTGCAAAAAAACATAATTTAGAATCAAAATTTCAAAATAAATGGGGGATATTCACAATAATTCTAAACAATTAAAACAAATAATCCGTAATGTAAGAGAACTCTCCCCATACATCAATTTCATGCATTGTGTACAATAACGCACACGTTAAAATTTTTAAGATCATGTGTTCATTTATTATTTTTATTTACACACTGTAAATAAATATGAAAGGGCTATGCAATGCAGTGTAAAAGATTTAATTAGCTGTTATCATTTATATATGATCTGTGTCAGAGGGGGCTCTAATCCAATCCATATGCAGTCAGCTCACTTTATTCATTTTCTAATCTAAAGAATTTAATATATTAATTTCCAATGGCGTTGCCAGTACATTGTATATCAGGGAATGGGTGGAAGACTGTGAAGTGTGAGTGAGAAAATGAATTAGTAACTGTAATGAGCAATGATGAGTGAGTGTAAGGGAATGAATGAGGTACAAGTAAGATAAAACTAACAGGTATTTATTCCTATCCAGATTTCATTCCATAGCCATTGTAATAAAATGAGTGTGAAAGGCTGTGTAAGTGAAATGTATGTAGTGATAGTGTGTGTGATGATAGATAGCCCTCCTGTGAGAGGACAACATGTTTGTACAGAGTCTGACCCCAGGGCCCCAACCCTGGCAGACCCTCATTAATTAAGTTTCTGGCATTAAAATCTTTCATCTAAAAAAAAAAGAAAAAAGAAATAACCTAAAGGTGAACAACTGCAAGTTTGGCCACATGATCTAGCCTATTGTTTGTTACAGTATCCATAACAAATCACTGCTTTAAACCAATATCAAAGTAGTTTTGTACATTTTTATATAGATTTTCTTTCGTAAATAATAAAACATAAATGAATCTATTTTGTGTAGGCTTTGGTATAAATAGCAATATATTTATAAATATAGGATTAAGATAAATCATTTGAAGTGATGGATTTGTAAACATCAAGTTGTTTGTTGCCCTATCAAACTTAAGCAAGTAGGCTCGTTGACCACCTTATCTCTATCCACAGAAAGTTCAGACATAGAGATGATGTAACAGTGAAACCTCATATGATTAAAGGCCACTGGTACCACAGCTCTTGTCCAGAAACTGTGTTGGTGTTGTACTGCCTGGAAATATACATCCCTGAATCAATATTGGTTATAATTGACGTTTGTCTTTTTCACTGGGTAGTCAGATATTACAGCAATAAATTTTATCATATGATAAAAAGTCCATGAAGTTTCTGTTGAATTTTGAGTTGTAAATATTTTTGTTCTTGAAATGGTAATACCATAAGTGTGTATTTATTCTTCCACCTGAGAGTATATAGATGTTCCCTGACTGCTACACAACTTGATATACCTGTATTCCACTGTTTAACATATTTTCCATTTCTAGACCATGGATCACCTTTCCAAAGGTCATTGAGTTTATCAGAACATGACTTGACAAATTCTAGGCTTGTTAAAAATCTCATATTACGGTTGCACCCCATGCATTTGTTGATGTACAGAATTACTCATTGTAAAATAACATTGTATATGTTTTGTAAAGATAAGGGATTTTGGTGATTTTAAGACTGAATGTTACAAAGTTATCAATAGTTGACCTTCAAGTTACCAAATACCAAATCACAGCCTGTCATAAAATACCCAGTTAAACAAGATTTTGTTTCTATTTTTGAACATTGTCAATGAGTCCTGCTACAATTACAGTATAATTTCTTTTACATTTAAATTTTGTGCTGTGTAATTTGTTTTCCTCCTACAGTACTCCAATTATTAGAATAATTGAAAATAAGATAGTAATCTAAAAAAGTTTTAATGCAATGAAGTCCTTTCTAGACCATATCTATACATGAAATGTTATTGACTGTTAGCCTTAGAAACAAGGATTTATCGGATGTCTCTGAATCTGAGTTAGGAAGGATGTTTGTAAGGAAAGAAGTTTTCAAACAGAAATTGGGACAGAATAAGTATCCTTTAAAGCAATTTTATCACTTTTGATATTCCTTCTCTCATGCATTTTGACATTATTATGTTTATGTTTTACATTCTGACAGTCGGTACTTACATATACTCTCATCTTTATCTGATTTGAAAATTAGATGAATGATGGCTGTGTTTCTTGTCAAGGTTTTTCCAGTGACAGGTATAACATACGAGCAGCACATGCTTATTTAAACATTGTATATTGGTTCTGATACTGATATTTTACCGACTGACATTTCTTTGAAACGTTCGGTCATGTTCTAATCGCGATTTTGAATAGCAAATTGACATGAATGGACAAACAAATTTTGGCTTTTAATTGCTTTCTGTTAGATTTATTAAGTTCCATTCAGCAATAAGCACATCACTTATTTGGCACAGTTTCAGATACCACTGTGACAATTGCTACTCAATGTTTCTGTCACTGCGATTCAAACATATGCTTTAAAAAACAACAGCCAACAGATTTCAATCCTACCAAGTAGATTTTCATCTGTCATTGACTAGAATGATTTATATGTAATTTGTTGGTGATAAGTGGGGAAAGTTAATTAACATTGTTGTGAAGGAAGGAGATCTTTGTTTACAACAGATCTAGTTTGAATCTGGATGAAATAAATGTACTGTAATACAAATTATACTTCAGAATGCACTGAAAATCAATTACTTGTTCTTGTCGGAACAAAATCCATAATTATGTTGGGTTTTTTCCCCGAAGGAAATAGGCATACTAACACAAATATCTCTGTACCTTCCACACTATGTCTGGACATCATAAAATTGTGATGATGGGAAATGAAAAATCAATTATTTGAGTATTTCTGTAACATATCAGACAAAACAAGCTGTCATATCATATAAAATATTAGCTTTATTTATTCTACAACGATTGTGAAACAAGTTATAGCATCTTACACTTGTTGGCTTGGATGTAAGCTTGTCAAGGGTCTTATTGTGGGAGGAAACTGGAATACCAGGGGAAACCCAGATAGTCAGACAGATGAACCCCAACCTTAGCACATACATTGTGGGAATCAAACACAGGACGACTGAGTAAAAGGCGAGTGTGGTATCACTACCCGACCATATATTACAGCTATGTGTGGACTGATATTGCATGAAGATGACAAATTTTTATAGTTCTAAAAGTTTAGATGTTGGTCAATACCTATAACTATTTTTGGTGGTAGATTTTCAATCAATTTCTGCCAATGCCTCATTCTTGGCAATCTGTTTAGTCTGTCAGATGTATAAAAGTATAAATCAACTACTCGGTTAAACTAATGTAAACATTTACCTGTATAAATAACCGAGATTTCCAGACGGATAACAAGCATGACTGATCTTATGCAATATTCCTGTTGCATACGTAAAGGCTCTCTCAAGTGAACAAATTCCAAATTTCATTTATTTATTTTTTTTTTTTGAAAGAGATGCACCTTCAATGTATTTTGAATAAAAAACTTATGTTTGGAATACCTTGATTTTATGCAGTGACATTTGAAAAGGGCTTTATAACAGCAGTATTTACCAAATAGATAAATTCAGTCATGCTTTCTGAGGAAGATGATAGAATGAAATATTTATGACTTTCCAGCAGTTCTACTTGTATTATGGAATGTAAAAGCACAGAAATAGAGCCATATCTAAATCAGATATAATATACAGACACTGATAATTTGTAAATTTTATATATGGTTTGCTTTGCACGGAAATAATATTGAGCTGGTTTTTGACATTTTGAAATATTATTTCCATTTCCATTATACATGATTTATAAGTGAAATTAAAATTGTTGCTACATCATTAATTTCTTCACAAACTTGATTTTAAACATTATTCTTCGTTTACATTAAATGCTGTTATACTAAAAAAAAAATTGAAAAAAGATTGTCTGGAAATAATAAAAAAATCAAGATATATATATATGAGTTATCCTGTATTCATCAGAAATAGAAGATAGAAAACGTCCATGTGAAATTTTATGAAATTATGCTTAACGTAAGAAAAAACACACAGCTGATTTCGTTGTTTATAGTGAGCTGGAACATTGAAAATTGAGTGTATTCTGGCATAAGTTGATTATCTCTAATGATGTATAAAGTACTGTCTATATGTTAATGTATATGTTACAAGAAAATAGAACTGTCATTTAAATAGCTTTCTTTCAAACTAGTCTGAATTATGTCTGGTACAATCAATCTCCTCTAGAGGACACACATATTCCATATTTAAGAAAAATATGAACAAGAAAAATGTTCAATTAAACTTAATACTAACGAAAGGTAAAAGTTTTGTTTTTCAAAAATACATTTACTTGTAGAAATAGGAAGATAGTTAGGTATTCCTATACTCCGACATTGGAGATGAGTTCCACTATTTATTTAAATGCCGAAACGAATCAGTAAAAGGTATCATTGCAGAGGGAAATACATACCAAAATATCACTTCACATATCCAAGATGAAGTAAAAATTCAAGGATTAATGAACATATTCAGTGTAAAGTTATCCACAAAAATTCCCAGATTTGTAGTAGGCTAAACTTGATGAATGGAGTTACATTATGTACCAATATTTACAGAACATGTTGTCATTTTGTATCATCACATACCATGTATCATGCTTACTATATGTATGTGACCTATTGTTAAGTACGTAAGTGTGTCAAGGTGATTGAATAAAACCTTAAGCCTGTAAACGATTTTCAAGTTGTAACCAGGAAAACCTCCTCGGATGCCGAAGCCCTATAAAGTGTCTACTGCAAAGCAAGGTTTCTCTGAGAATAGTAAGATTTGTAACTGTGTAGAGGAATATAATGACATAATGAGAATCCAACTGCCACAATTTATTTTGGAAAGATATTTGAAGCATCGGGTAAATGGAATAGCTCTTAACTTATAAGACTTGTTAAAATAAACATCTGTTCTGAAGATCATTCTTTGGGTAACCAGGTTAATGATAAGTTTGTTTTTACATTGGTTAAGCCAATGAAAATCCTAAAAATAACCCTTTCACCGCTTAGGGGGTTTTTCAGGCATTTTCAAATTAACAATTTTCTACGATTTCACGTTTTATAGTATCAACAAGTCAAGTAAAAAGCTCTTAACATTTACCAAGTTACAGTGTTTTAAAGTTTAAAGACTCATTCATTACATCTTGGTAACCAGTACATTTCTTTATAAAATCAATTTAAACCCTAGCCTGGTATATACTTTCTAGAAAATGAAGCTACTGTTCATTGTATATGTAGAGAGGGCCAAGTGAAGTCCAGAGAATTTCGGTGTCTTCTCACTTGGCCTGTATAGGGTATTTACCTCGGTAAAAGTAAGTTGTAATGTGAAGGCTAAGTGAGTACAATTTACATTACACAACACAAAAAGTAAATATCTATATATAGTAATTTTATGATTTTAGACACTTTGCTATTACTTTTCATATTATCTTTTGATATTCTAGCAAAACACCTTTAAACATTAACATATTCTTTTAAACAGTGAAACAAATATGGATGATGATTTTAAACAGAATTTAAAGTTTAATTCAATTTGATCATAACACTAACAGGTGGGTTTTGAAAATATCATATCCTTGAGGGTCAGTTTATTAATTTATGCACAAAAGACACATCATAGAATTTTGAGCCATGTTCTTAAGGGGTCATTATATCAAATTATGCACAAAATACATATCAAAGGCTTTGTATGTCAATAAGACCAAATAGGGCAAGTGTGATGCTGTATCACTAAATATAACATCGAACAAACCTGTCTTTAAGCCGCCATAGACAAGAATTCAGTTGAACGTATTTTCTCCTTTTTGGTCGTTGTTTCCCTCCAGCTGCAAGTTGGATTATGTCGGCTTCATCAGTTACCTGTATCTTCTGAGACAGTTTTATAATCACAAATATAAATTGTGAAGAATCCAGTGTAGATAGATTCCGTTTTGTATACATTGTATAACTTCATTAATATGTAGGGAATATAACTGGCTGAGCAATCAAGAACATAATTAAAAGGTGCCATCACAAAACACTGCAGCAACATTGCAAAGTTTCCTCAAACTGTCATCAGAAGTCAAAATCCTATAACCTTGGTTGTCAGTAACTTTTCCCGCATTCAGTTTCCATCCATGAACCTTCAAGATTAACATCCTGTTGCGTGACTAGTAATTTTAGCAGAACCTTAGAGCGGCTTCTATAGAGGGATGTCTTGCAACTCTCGAAGGTTGAAATCCGACCTATCATGTCTCCAACATCATCGTCAAAGTCTCTGTCTCGTAATTTCATCATCATAGATGGTCGGATTTGCTACAGTTCATCTCGATACCTTGTTAAACATTGTTGATGTATGCATTCGAAGCTAAACCAATCGGACCAGCAGGATGATTGTGGTTCTGTCCAAAAGTCACTGAAAAACTGTTCAGAGTCTTCATTCTAGCCAGACGTTGAGAAGATATACATTCAATAAACACGGTCAGTCAGCCTTCTCTTTACAGACAACTTATAGCCAGCATGAAGAGCATATTAATCACCTCTACCACTTTCTTTTTAAAAAAAACTGAACTTGTGCGTTGATTGATTTTAAACTGATACCTACAACAGTTTTTAAAGAAGAAAAATCACCAAATCATCTAAGCTAGAATTTCTCACAAAAACATCTATTGATCATATACAATAGTTAGATGAATATTGTTTCTATTGCTCGGTTAAGTACATAAAAACACCATAAGAAATAATTGTCTTTGGAATCACAAACATGGGCCGTTGTAATTCTCATGTACATGTGTATGTAGACATATTTTGAATATAATTTGGTTACATAATTGTGATTTCGTTTCCGCCTTTACATCAAATTTCTGTTAATAACGGTGTTTTAAGGAACAATAAATACTATTAAAACGATCGTATTTGTTTTTTTTCAAAACTATTTATTCTTAAGATTGTTAAGTATTTCGTATACATTGTACATACATAAATGTTTATAAATTTGAGTTCATTCATTATTTCAACACACAATTTCAATAACTAGTTTTCACATTTCAATATGTATCTCTGTCTCTCTAGTTTTACGATGAGTGACAAACATGAAAAAATACTATATGCAATGCAGGCTAGGTGATATTTGGTAATTTCCAGGTGCAGGCTAAGTGAATGAACCTAGATTTCAAGCTATAAAATCTTAATTATTCCAAGAAGAAAAGCCATGAAGACTGGTTATTCCTCTAAATCCTATTTGTTTTTGTTATAAAAAATGGATAAACAAGTCATGCAATATCACCGTGTACAACCTCCATCCCCGGGTTGCTGAGGTGCGAGTGCCGGGATGGCGCGTTGAATTGCTTGCAAACGAATGCACAAGATTTTTTTATTTAAACATATTTTGTTGTATCAATATATACATTGGGATTGGGCACAAGTTTGCCAACTTATATTAAGTCCTTTCCTGAAAACTATTGTACAAACAAATATACAAGGTGGCATGTTTAAGTGAAAAATGTATCAGAGAGAGAGAGAGAGAGAGAGAGAGAGAGAGAGAGCTAACAACACAATTGTAATATGACGTTTATAAAGATAATATAGTTAATATGGTCTCTCCCAGACATGGACAACACCATGAACTGTTCACTGTACATTGCTTTCTTACTTTTCTAATGTTCATCACGTCCCGTGCTCAAGTGCTTTCTCCTCTTCATTTCGAATCCTTCTGAATACACACCCTTGGTGCCATCCATTCCGGGAGAGACCAATAATTATATTTATGTACATTAATTATTATTATATATCTACGGTAATATATGTTGGTTATAGCGACAATATTATAAATAAACGGGGTAAAAAAGTATATAACAAAGAGGAAATCAAAATCTATTAGAGTCTATAATATACTGTTGAGTGACTTGACTTATTCTAAAATTTTCATTTGCAGATAGATTGTCATTACCATATAAGAGCAGATGCAGGTCAATCGGAATATAACTATTTAATTCACGTAATAAAATAAGTCTCTGATTAACATAGTTGTTACAAACAAAGAAATAGTGAAAGGTGTCTTCAATATGGTGTCCACATTGACAGTGTCGATAATTTATCAAATTAACTCTATAGAGGTCATTGTTTAGAGTGCTGGCATGATTTCGTAGTCTAACGTGGAGTATATATTTTTTTCTATCGCCGAAATAATAGAAGTTTGGAACAGTTATGTTGCGTTTAAGGGATTTTTTTAAAAAAAAGATTGGTATGATATACTTTGCCTTATTCCTAAATCGAGCTGATTCCAGAGCCTAATAGTGGAGGGGAAGAAAGATGAGTTTGTTAATTGTAGTTGGAAATTTGGTAACGAAAAATTATGTGCATTACGAAGATTGTAAGATGAATTTTCGGAAACTATCGGTGGTAGTAAGGAAGACAAGTAACTTGGTGTTAGATTGTTAGTAATTTTGTAAAATAACTGTAACTTCCTTCTAGATCGTCTTTCAAACAATGGTTCTAGTCCACTTTCAAAATAAGGGGATTCCCTACTAGCGTAAGATGGTAATTCGGTTATGATTCTAGCAGCTTCTAACTGTAGTTTTTCAAGTTTGTCCGCATCGCTGAGAGTGCACAAGAGATTGTTGTTGGACTATTTATACAAGATTTTTATACGTACCTGTGGCTGAATACTGCATTGTTATTTCAAACACTTCGACAAATTTTCGTTAGGCAGAGTAAATTCTGACATTAAAGTTTTGAAATGCGGTTTTTTCTGGTAGCAATGAG
The DNA here is from genome assembly GCF_031769215.1 of Ylistrum balloti. Classification (NCBI taxonomy): domain Eukaryota; kingdom Metazoa; phylum Mollusca; class Bivalvia; order Pectinida; family Pectinidae; genus Ylistrum; species Ylistrum balloti. The sequence continues at coordinate 1,726,278 of NW_026781993.1, forward strand.
ATGTACAAACATAATTTGATGTTGAACATGATGACTTTTTAACAAAAACTTCATTCAAAAATACTCGTTTGAATTAATTGACTGTAGAATTTAGGAAAATATGTTTGTTCATGTAGAAACCCGGGGACTGGACGACTGTAAGCACCGGGGACTTTAAGGAAAAGATTCATCGTGGAAAAAATGAACAATTAGTCTAAGCCCATTACATGTAAGCATTTCAAATGTTGTACACCAACTGAATGAGAGATGACCCAAGAATCGCACTGGTAAAGAGCGAGCCCTGGACTACCATCTCAAGTCTATACAGTCGTCTTCTTAACCATATGCAGTTGTCAACAATGGCTGAAATGGCCATGGAAAACAAGTAGGCGGATTCCAAGATGTGTTTTGGTAGCGTCGCTTGACACATGAAGGTCATCTACAGATTTACGACCTATACTTATGTTGTGCAGGAAGAAGATTCGTGGTACACTCTTTTCGTTGCACGAAGTTTGCAGGACTTCGATTGTTTTCCATTAGCATTATCGGGACCCGTCTTGCACAATCATGTATCTTGGACATGTGTATTTTGTCGTGTATGGATTCATATTAAAGCTTTCTGGCCGTTCTGACCAGTGGTCATCTTCTTAATTCTTTCTGACACGCTGGAATTCCCTCACCCAACTTGTTGCAGAAGGGACGACTTACTCAAAATTTACTCTTCTACCTGTTTGATCGACTAATCCTTCATGGCTAGGAACTTTAAGATATCTCTCTAAGCTCAGTTATTTAGTGTGAACAGTTGCAGCATAAAATGATTTTTGGCCTCACTCCTCCATACCTCTCTAATCTACTCCCACATCGCAGGCACGATACTCACCAATACAATACGCGTGATGCTGATAAATTAAGCGGCATATTCTGCAAGACCAACTTCTACAAACGATCCTTTCTTCTTTCTTCTATTGACCTATGGAACTCGTTACCCCGCGAAATTAAAAATAATCCCTCTATAAGCAACCTAAAACGCTACCTGTACAGACACTCCCTTACAGTCCATTCTTATTATAGTTATGGAAAACGCACCGATCAGGTTCATCACGCCAGACACGTACATGTAATTATAAAGTCTGAACACTCCCCTCCCCTACCCCCACCCTCTCTCTCTCTCTCTCTCTCTCTCTCTCTCTCTCTCTCTCTCTCTCTCTGTGTCTGTCTCTCGTTCATTATGTCAATTATGTTATCAATGCTTAGCTACAAGTATTATGTTGTCACCTGCTTGTCACTCTATATTAGGAGACAGATTTACATAAGTATTGTTATACTTTTTTCTGAGTCCTATTTATATTTGTAATAATGATATACAATTATGACACGTATGAAATAAATAAAATATGTTTAAACTAATAGTTGCAGCCAGCTATATGAGTCTCTGCCACCATATTACAATTAGTTGATATAACAGATCTACACATTTCTAAACCATTCTCTCTATTCCTCTTTCTTAGTTACACCTAGACATATAATTATACATATAGACGCCTACACGTATGTCGTTTCATGAATTTATTATAGATCACGAGAGAACCTATACTTAGTAGGTCGCAAATATACTTAATCGTCCTTTAATTGTACCTTCCCTGGTTGAAAACAAAACGAATTAGGCAAAAGAGGTGAGACATTATTTTTTAATTCCCATTATTGATGTCGAGACCATAACCGTTGTGTCAATTTTTGTTGAAAGATCTTACTCATTGTAGTCGTAGATTTTATAGCACGAGGAATATTCATGGAAGATTCATTATTAGATCCTAAATTTAACTGCCATCTGATTGGCAATAAATATACACGGGAGCACGCATGTCTATGCCCCATATACTAATGGTCATACGCATATGAGTAAAACCATCCCATTTCATTGTCGGGCATTTGCAAGTCTCTAACTTTCGGAATCACTCGTGCTTTTTCCTTTCTTACCTTCCGAATGAGTCACCGTCTTATCGATAATAAGTGCCTATGTGGTTCGCAATATATGGACATTAATTCTCCGATATCGAAGTGAACGTTAGAACAATCGCCCATAATCCATAACCTTGATATACACTCTTCAAACAAGTTCATCTGTGAGCTTGTGTAAGCTACCGTCACACAACTTCACCGTGACCTCGCCACTTCCGCCTAAACATGTTCAGCGAAATGAAACTGGGTAAGCAAAAGACTCGTTCACATGTCTTCCACACTCACCATATTCAAGTGGAAAATAAATATGTTCTAACCGTTGACACTCCACCTATACTGACTAAAGATATATCGAATAGATATTTCAGCTGTTGTGTGTGTTCGATTGTGAGATAGCATAACGTGTGTAGTCCCGAGTGTGCTCAGTCCATTTGTCTATCTAGATCAACTTTAAGTTTAGTGTCAATATGTATAACATTCTCTTGAGCCGTGTGGTCATTCGGGCGTGGTGGACCTAATAGTCGTGATCGGGTGACAGTGTGTCAAAGGCACGCATACCGGTACAATGAATACACGAGTACCATGTGTGTTCAATGGCTGTGTATTTGACGGAACCGTAACAAGTATGATCATGTTATATTGATCTGGTATTGATCGCCAGGTATATACCCATAGCTATCCCACATACTTGCCGATACAGCCATGTTGGAATTTATTTTAAATAGACATCTATGAAATGCTTGTGACCAGTTTTAACACATATTCAAGTTATATAATGTTTTAACCCGGTCGTCACAATACATTCCAGAAGTATAACCCATTTTTTCAGAAAGGTAAGAATTCTTTTATGTGGGTCATTGCATTCAATAATTTTTGTATTATCTTTAAAATTCTGTTCAAAATGTTAGGGAAATCAGAAAGTTGATTTCTGTGTGAAATCCTATCAATATCTGAAGGAGGTTGTAGTACATTCACCATGAGACTGTAAACTAGGTCTCTATTAGTACTGTAATATACCTGTGCTTTCTCCGTTGCTAGGCTCTGAAAACAACAGTTATGAACAATAGCCATATACAGTAGCTATAGACATTCCAGCATATATATTTGTTTCTCTTTCACTGTCATATAAGATGTACACACAAAAACTTAAAATTTCACAATGGTATTTGATTGGTTCTAAAACTTTTCAGTCAGGATTTCTTTTCAATTTAAAAAGGTTTTCCTTTTAAGCGGTGATTGTATAATTTATTATGTATATAACTTGTAGAAATAAAGAACCGCAATAACTAAGTGAATAGATCCATGATAATTATTAAAAGAGTGTGCTGTACCTTGTGGCTACATTGGCATTTATCAATGAAGTTTCATGAAAATACTTTTAGGATTATGATATATTTCGAAAAGCATTGGGTTGAAGGGCATCAATATCCTTGTCTTGTTTTGTAGAAATTGCTACACTTAAACCATTGTCCAGTACTGCTTTTCCTATTGTTCTTGGTGATTTGTTGGAGAATTCTAAACATGACTGATGATACTGGCCAAAACTTGACCCATCTATTTACTACAGAGGTCAATTACACCAGTACTACACCCCAACTCAATACAACACAACACATACAGGTAAGCTTTAACAGAGGGTTATACAACACCCACAGGTAAGCTCTAACCAAGGTTTATACAACACTCACAGGTAAGCTCTCACCAAGGCTTATACAACACCTACAGGTAAGCTCTAACAGAGGATTATACAACACCCACAGGTAAGCTCTAACCAAGGCTTATACAACACCCACAGGTAAGCCTCAACTGAGGATTATACAACACCTAAAAGTAAGTTTTAACCAAGGATCATACAGTACTCTCAGGTAAGCTCTTTCTGAGGATTATTTCTGGTTGCACACTTTTAAAAAACTTGTATGTGTGTTTTTCGTGTGATGTTTAGACAGCTGAAATATCTATTATCACTACATAGATATCATATGGTATAATAGGATGCTCATGACATGCCTGTTTTTGTGTGTAGAAACAATTGGTGAAATAATAGAAATACGCCAAAGACTGACCACTAATCAGGGCATGGAAACAGAGGTGCCCTATAAGTACTCACCATGTCTGTCTGTCAGCACTTTTGTTTCAGGAGATTATCGCAGAATACAGAAGGCCAAACATTCTGAAATATATAATTAATGTTTATTACTATTAAATCAAATATTTTAGTGGAGCTCCATTTTCCTGTTTTTTTTTTTTAAATATTACTTTGTGGACATTTGATTTCTTTGGATAAATGTGGCTCTAGAAATGTACTTAAAGACTAATTATATGTGAATTCATGGATGGAGAGTACCCAAGAAATCAGTGAAAATAAATCCCCCACAAACATCAATGATTTTACTGTATATATTATTACTGGTAAAACATAATTCTTCAAATATGTTGTTCAACATAATCATATCCACGTTGTCATGAGAGATAAGCAGTAATACTTTTATCATTATATAATTCCAGTTAAGTTATTTTATTATAATGGGAGGTTATAAACCCAAGGGCCCTAAACAGTCAGCCAGATTTTACAAAACTAGTTGCCATCACATTTTCCTTGTCTGGTGTGGGGTGGGTAGAATTGTTCAGCCCACCCTGTATTAGTTCAGTTTATCATTCATGTCTTCGCTCCCTTGATTCACAGTGACAGAAACAAACACCATGACACAGATGAGCCTCGAAGTTTATATGATAAGGAACTTCTCCAAATCATTTATATGAACTTAGTTAAAGTTGACTACTATGCTGAATCAGTTTATCATAGAACTGTTCACATAGTGCCAACAAAGTGTTGTAGATAAGATCATAGTAATGTATTATATCAGGACATAAAGGCTTATCTGTATTCTAATAGCCTGTAAATGCCTTATGTTGTCAGGTTTATCTTTTCTACCAATACATATTTAAATTTTTGTTACCAAAAAATTGTCTACTTGAAATACCATCATTTGATCAAATGTCAAATTTTTCATAAGTCAAACTGTTTGATGTCATAATACATGAAGTGGGTTTGCTTTACCCTTCACACAGTAAATTGATGTATTAATAACAGGTTTGCTTTGTACCTTCAAACTGTAAATTAATATCCTAACAGCAGGTTTAATATACCCATTATAAAGTAGGTTTACATTGTATCCCTTATACAGTAGGTTGATATCTTAGCAGGTTTACTTTATCCCTTTCACAGTAAATTGATGTCTATAAACAGCAGATTTACTTTACCCCTAACACAGTTAATTGATTTCTTAACAGCAGTTTTGTTGTGTACCCCTTATACAGTAGGTTGATGTCTATAAACAGCAGGTTTACTTTGTACCCCTTATACATTGAATTGATGTCTTTACTACAGGTTTAGTTACACTTCACATAGTAAATTGATATCATTACAGCATCTTCATAGTATGATAGTTAAAAATAAAGACTGATTGACAGATTTGAAACCATTGTTGTACACTTTTCTTAATCTTACCCAACTCTGGTTATTTTTGTTTTTAATGTCCAACTGGCTGTATATTTAATTATGAAATGACTGCTAAACTCCAGTTATTTTCCAGTTGAAATGATAATAATAAGATTTTTTAAGATATAGAGAAATTTGTATTTTTTTTCTTTCAAGAAGAAGTCCCATATATTGTATGTTTCAAAAAAATAAAGATGTTATGATTGGGTCTTGCTGTTTCTTTGACACCTATACAGATTTGCTCGGTTGGCAGAAGTTTATAAATGTTCAATCATTGTGTTAATTTATGATGTCACAATGAATACAAAGGAGACATAATTGATATCTGCTTACATGTTAGGGCGATCCTGACACAGTCATGTTACTGGCATTATGAGGTTGTTGAAATTTTCACTTTGATTGAACCTGACCTTGTATAAGTTGATAAAATCAGACCTCAATGTTACAATTGATTGAACGAGACCTTGATGTAACAGTTGATTGAATCAGACCTTGATATTTCAGTTGATTGAACCTGCATGACTTTGATGTTACAGTTGATTGAACCAGACCTTGACATTACAGTTGATTGAACCTGCATGACCTTGATGTTACAGTTGATTGAACCAGACCTTGACGTTACAGTTGATTGAACCTGCATGACCTTGATGTAACAGTTGATCAAATCAGACCTTGATATTACAGTTGATTGAACCTGCATGACTTTTGACATTACAGTTGATTGAACCTGCATGACCTTGATGTTACAGTTGATTGAGTCAGACCTTGATGTTATAGGTGATTGAACTTTGGAAAAAAAGTGTAAAATGTTGAGCTACTTTTTGTTTCAGTTGAGTGATGTGATGACTACGGTTCTGTCGAATGTCACTGGAAATTTAACAGGGAATCTGGACAACACTACCTTAGAGATGGGAGATCCATGTGAGGTGGTGTCAAGTCAGAAGAGCATGGAGGGCACAGAATTCTACATTGGACTGTCGCTTGCTCTCAGCTCTAGTCTGTTTATAGGCAGCAGTTTCATTTTCAAAAAGTTGGGACTTTTAAAACTTGCAAAGAATCAGGGCACAAGAGCAGGTAAGGGTTGTAATGATAATTATGATGGATACAGTAAGAGGTACTGATACTTGTGTAAGCCCATTAAAACAGTTTGATATCTTATGACATTTGAGCTTTTAGCTATTGACACTATCTTATAAGTGTAAATATTGCACAGTCATGTTATTGCGTCATTATTTAGAGGTATATAGCACTAATGAACACCTTTGATATACCGTCTTTTACAAATACAAGGTATGGTAGTTATTAACCTGGAACTGTTGTCATTGAAAATGTATCTTTTGTATTGACATGTAGGGTATTGTAGTAGACTTGGGAGAAACATATTCACTCAGTATGTAGCTACATGTGGGATATGGATATTTTAAAGTCAGATATAGAACCTTCAAAGCCTTAGTAGAGCTTTCTGATTCTATACTTTTAGAGAATCACATAACTTGATTACCCTGTTTCTTTTGAACTGATCATTTGGTCGTTCAGACTGTATCATTATATATTCTTTATTCTCTGATTACTTTAACAGATACCCAACATTTCTCAAACTAATATTTATCCTTGTCCCTTTATTTCAAAGTATTTCTCCCACAGGGGACACATGTTAATTATGTCTATGGCTAATTACCAGATATGGGCATTAATTACCAGATAAACATGATTGTAGTTACAATAATTATTGAAATATCAATAAAAGACCAAATATTAAAAAATTATCATCACTTTTAAAAACTGAAAGTCTAAGTGGAATTTTTGTTGTAGGTCAGGGAGGCTACGGTTATCTGAAGGAGTGGCTCTGGTGGTCAGGCATGATTCTCAGTAAGTCAACTAGATAATAGAGATACTCTGTCCTTATATAACTACCAGTAAATCAGTTGATATTGAGGTGAAAATGAAGTGAAAGTTAAAAATTTCAAATAGTTGTTATATATGTAATAAATCCCTGTTTATGGCATCGATATTTTTTGTATCTTTTGAAAGTGTTATAAATTCAGAAAATTTATATCATTTGTATTTTATTTCAAGGCCAGATTATACTTTTATTATGTTATAGTCCTGAAATAAATATGGAATTCATTGGGTTTCAGTTTAAGAGATACAATCTATTTTCTTATTCTAGATCTGAATCAATATCAGAATCATAGCATATAGTTTAATCTGACCTTGTCCCAAGCTTGGTTGTGTTTTGCACTTTTACTTCCAGTATTAAACTAACATGTGGTTATTTTGCTTTAACAGTGATCACAGGAGAGTTTGCCAACTTTGCAGCTTATGCCTTTGCTCCTGCTACACTGGTTACGCCTTTAGGAGCACTTAGCGTCTTAGTGAGGTACAGTTATTGACTTTGTTTCAGGGACATCTGAAGGTTTGTTTACCTGATGTTCCAAAAAATAACAATGTTAATTGTAATGTCATAACTACAGCAAACAGTAAGTCTGACAACAAATCTTACTAAGGAAGTATCACACAACTTAGAGGCGATACCCTGGTAACTGGCAATAATTCAAATATCAAGTAGTAATTTTGGATAGTTCAAAATTTTGCTGCTTTTAGAAAAGTGTGTTTGGAAAGGAAAGTCATGAAACTGATATTGGTACTCACTCTAATTCCCCTGCTGGTGAAACAGGGGACTTTCCTCTCAGTCCTTCCCTACATCTGAAAGTGTGTCAAGGCTCTAGTGGCTTCATTCCTTGAGAGATTCTTGTGTTTACATTAACTGTTGTCTCCTCAGTGCTGTGATATCCTTACGATTCTTGTGTTGTCATTAAATGTTGTCTCCTAAGTGCTGTGATATCCTTACAATTCTTGTGTTTACATTAACTGTTGTCTCCTCAGTGCTGTGATATCCTTACGATTCTTGTGTTGTCATTAAATGTTGTCTCTTCAGTGCTGTGATATCCTTATGATTCTTTTGTTTACATTAAATGTTGTCTCTTCAGTGTTTTGATATCCTTATGATTCTTGTGTTTACATTAAATGTTGTCTCTTCAGTGCTGTGATATCCTTATGATTTTTGTGATTACATGAAATGTTGTCTCTTCAGTGTTTTGATATCCTTATGATTCTTTTGTTTACATTAAATGTTGTCTCCTCAGTGCTGTGATATCCTTATGATTTTTGTGATTACATTAAATGTTGTCTCCTCAGTGCTGTGATATCTTTACGATTCTTGTGTTTACATTAAATGTTGTCTCCTCAGTGCTGTGATATCCTTATGATTTTTGTGCTTACATTAACTGTTGTCTCTTCAGTGCTGTGATATCCTTACGATTTTTGTGATTACATTAAATGTTGTCTCCTCAGTGCTGTGATATCCTTATGATTTTTGTGCTTACATTAAATGTTGTCTCTTCAGTGCTGTGTTATCCTCACGATTTTTGAATGAGAAGCTGAACCTCCTGGGTAAGATCGGCTGTACACTGTGTGTACTGGGGTCAACAGTCATGGTTATACACTCACCAAAGGAGCAAGAAGTTAACAGCATGTCCTGTCTGCTGGACAAGATTGAGGAGCCAGGTAAGGTTTAGTGATTCATTTCATACAGTAGAACTTCTCCAAACTGTTCAGGCATAGGACATGAATATTTGGCCGGTTTAGGGAGAGTTCAGATAGTAGAAGTGAAGCAAGTTGTCCAGTCTGGACTCGGATATCCGATTCTGATCTGTACATTACATTAGCCATTCTGTTTTCTGTCAGCATTTACACTGCACAAGTCCAACTTAAAACAGAAATAAACTTTAAAGAATGAAGACATTTCTTTATACATTGTGTGTTACTCTCATGGAAAAGAAATCTGTACATTATCCAGCAATCTCAGAAGTAACATTTCATACAAATGTACAGCTCGACGTAGCTGCGATTGAATGGTCAGCTTGTCTGAAAGCATTACCAACCAATATATTTCGAGAATATGTGCTTTTGTTGATCATCATAAAAACTTATTTTCTAAAAAAACACTTGGTTAACATTTTGATTCTGTATGTGTTGAAATAACATTACTCAATTACCCATGATTAAGATGGGAAACTGCTGCTTTCTATTACTGTATTAGTACTTATTTTCCCTTTATCCGTATCCGTTCCTTGCTTCGGTGAAACAACAGACTCGTTTGATGTGCAGGTTTCAATTTGTCATTGCAGATAACTATACATTATGTTTATTATTGTGAGGGATCAGTATTGGGATGGTTTTTATTACTATAATAAAGAGGACATCATTCCGTACTTGGCCATTTCCTTCAATTTGAAGCAGTGATCAGTTTTGAGAAGGATCAGTTTGGGAAATCAGCACAATACTTTTATAAAGATGTCCAATAAATCCTGTTAACAGCAGGCCAGTCTTCATTCAAATGGAGAAGTCAAGTGTTGTAATTTCAAAATGAATAAGGGAAGACTACTCCAACCTTAATTGTAAAACTGTGACAGCTGCCTGACCTGGTCTATTCTCTCAACTGTAACTGGTTACTGTCATGGACTATCCTTTCAGCTGTGACAGCCAATTGCCCTTATTCACTTCCATCAGATGACGGCTAACTGGTCCAGTCTCATCTGTAAGGTGTGACTGCTCAATGGTCCAGTCTCTTTTGTCAGGTGTGACAACTAACTAGTCTAGTCTCGCCTTTTAGCTATGGCAGCTAACTGGTCCCGTCTCATCTGTCAGGTGTTCTGGTCTCTCCTGTCAGGTGGGATAGGTAACTAGTCCAGTCTCCATTGTCAGGTGTGACAGCTAACTGATCAATTCTCATCTGTCAGGTGTTCTGGTCTCTTCTACCAGGTGCGATAGCTAATTGATCTATTATCTTCTGTCAGCTGGGCTGTTTTCTTTCCTCAGGTGAAAGTTCTAGTCTCACTAAAGCTTCTTGAAGATATCAGTTTGTTTGTAGTCAGAGATCACAAACAAGTTAGGATGTAAAATTGTGTCTGGGATGTAAAATGGTGTCTGCTCTGTAACTAGCATCCTACAGTGCTGTTGAACTAATATTGTGATACTATAGTTGTTTGTCTTTCACTGATGCAATGTACAACTTCCCAGCTTATTGAGTTTGCTCTCCATACTATTGTTTCCTCATGCATTAAGAACCTCTGTTTGGTTGTGATTCTCTGCACTGTATGTTGATATGTTTTGTTTCACAACATTTTTTTCTTTTATTTGCAGGATTCATCATATACTGCATTTTCATTGTATCGCTTGCTCTGTTTGGAATATTCTTCCTGGCACCTCGCTATGCACACAAAAATGTGTTAGTGTACGTCATGATTTGTTCTACTCTCGGTTCCTTCACAGTGGCTGGGTGTAAGGGACTGGGCGTAGCTTTGAAGCAGACATTTAATGGTGACAACCAGTTTACCAGCTGGTTAACTTGGATTTTACTTGCAGTTGTTATACTCTGTATATTGGTTCAGTTAAATTATTTGAACCGTGCTTTAGACCAGTTTAACACATCTGTAGTGACTCCAATATATTATGTGTTTTTTACGTCATGTGTAATCGTAGCTTCTCTGATCCTGTTTAAAGAGTGGGGGGCCATTAAGGCACAAGACAGTATTGGAAATCTGTGTGGGTTCCTAGTGATCATCATTGGTATATTTTTACTGCAAGCTTTTAAAGACATGAATATATCAATGGCTAACTTGACCACAATGAAGCGGGAGGTGGAAGCCAGCAACAATGGAGATATCCCCACTCCTGTGGCGTATGATCAGAATTTCACTGACTACCATGATGATGAATTAGGTCTATTGGAGGAAGACACAGTGAGCAATGGAAACAGTGAGATTCAGCTTGAAACAGAATACAGAGATGATGTAGAGTTCAGATGAACAGACTGCCATATACTTATAATATAGTAAATAGTCATAGCAAACATTGAATGTTAAAGACACACAATTAATTTTTTCACTGTCTTATTTTGCATAATATGTGTCTTAGCAAGTAGTGCACAAAAATGGGAATACTTTTAATTAATCTCTGTAAAATCTATGTGTTTCTCTTGTTGGCTTGTTTCTATTGGAAGCCTACTTCTCTTTACCAATTGGCAGCAATTGGACACAGTAGGAAGGTACGAGGACCATGGAAACTTGTGGTGCTGCACCATTCTGGGGCCTGCTGGGTGGAATTCTGAGTAAATGTTTAAAGGATTTTTTATTGTTACTGGTAGTTGTGTGTGAAGTATTTGAAGTATCCATCCATTCTTGTTGCCCAGTGATACAGGGTACATAGTTATCATGTTACTTCTTGTGAACAGGTGGGAGAACTATGCACAGCCATAATTTTACAATTATGGTTCTTGTTTATTACTTTTCTGTATCAACACCAGCTGAGCAAAGAATGCTCAAAGTATGATCCCATGTTATTTAAACTGCATTTTATTCCTCAACATTCACTGCAGTATCATGAATACCACATCTTCGATAAAATATCACATTGTACTCTTTCACATTTTGCCGGACATGTGTCAGACAATCTGATTGGCTGAAATAAAAGGAAAGTGCAATATGATGTTTTAACACTGCCACATGTGCAATTTGATGTAAAATGGGATAGGTCATGATCAGATGTAAAACAATAAAGGTCTTATACGATACTGAAAAGTAATAGAAGTCAATATTTATCCAGAACTGAGTGTAGAGTAGATTTGGTTGGTTTTGTGTAAGATTGTGGGGTATATGAGGGGTACTTGGGAAAATGTATGCTTTATGAAGTGTTGATTGATGTCACAAATCAACAGTGGAACATCTGTTAAACTGTTTTCAATTTTAACAGTAAATAATGAAAGGTTTGAGAAACCTTTCTCATTGTCAAGGTCGCAAAGGTAAGCTGTGTAGGAAGATACAATTGCTAGAATTTTTAGATTAGATACATAATTCTAATGTTAACTAATATTGCTTATAAAATGTTGATTATAGCTTACAATCATCAATTGATAATCAGTTTAATTCACTTTTTGTCTGTCAGTCTGTCCTGTATTGTCTGTCCTGTAGTGTTTGTCAAGTCTGTTCTGTAAACAGTTTTTGTTACCACAAATTATAGAGAATAGTAGATCCTCATGAAACTTTACAAAGATAAATTTGAGTTGAGCATGCACACTTTTAGTTTAATCACAAAGGGATTTTAGAATTTGACTTTGTTACTGTTACTTCTAAAGAACTAAGTTGTTGAGGGTGAATTCATGTGTCATTGTTATGCATTCACAATGGTCACTGGCTGCCGTTTTGGATGTTTGCACTTGAAATTCATTACTGCTTTTGACAAAGAATCACATAAGAAATCCTCATGTAGCTTTATGAAGACCTCCAGTAAGCATCCGACATGTAGTTGTACAGGGTGAAATTTGAGTGTACAATATATTCAAGATGGCTGTCATTTTGGTATTTGAAATTTGTTGATGCAATTTCTCAGGAAGACAATTACCTTCAGTTTTTGTTAATACCCAAGATATTCAGTATTGGCTTTAGCTGTGCTTTTCTTTAGGCAGATCAGCATAAAGGCTCCCAATGGTGAATTTTCCTACTGTACTGTTAGTTCCTGATAGTAAGTTAGATACTCACATGGCGCCCAAGCATCTGATGGTAAGTGCAAAGGTCATGCTAGAATCTTGACAAGATCTCGCCATGATCACTCAAGGATCTTATCTTCATTGTCAAATAATGTAACAGATTGTTTGGTAGATGTAGTCATTTGATTGTATAAACTGTGGAAAAATGTAATATTTTATTGATGATATTTTAACAATGTACCTCAAATGTCAAAACATGTCATTAATCACAACTGTTTGTTAGTGCTGTTGTATATGATGTGGAATATTTAACATATCAAGTTTACTTTATAAAGATCATGTACATGTAACCTATATTTTTTCAAGTTACTGTTTCAAACAATATTTTGTAATCTTTTTTAATACTGAATATAAGTGAGAGTGTGATGTACAACAAGTGTGATATACTGAGGTCTCAAATTGTATTAAAACAGGATTTGTGCCAGATGACTTGTGCGTGTTGTTTTTTTGGGACCTGCAGTTTACCTATAGTGTACACTAATTGATATACTGAAAATAAACAACAGACTTAGTGGCCTTGACGGTCACTTCAGATAAGCAATATTGAATATAAAGGTTAAAAGGAAGTTATCAAGTGTCCTGAAACAGAAATTGTGACACTGAATACAGTAAGCCAGTGTCAATACATGCATACCATCAAAACTGTCATTCTATACTGATAATGCTTGTTAAGTTATTTCCAATGGAAATTTACTAACGTTATGCTCAAAATTGCATTTTTTCTGTATGAAAATTACAGTAAAGTTTTAAAAAAACTTCTTCCCCAGGAAGAAATATGAGACCAATTTTGGTAATTAAAGCACCTATGCTTCCATCTATGAAGAGCACTTGGTTCTACCATATCTGGAGGTCGAGATGAAGATTTTTGAAATCCAAGTAAATTTGATCCCTTTCGGCCCCGCCCATCATCCTATTTGGGGTCGGCCAGGATCAATCTATTCATACCATCAAGCTGTCATCCTACACTCATAATTCTAACCAAGTATGAAATATTTCAAATGGAAATTAAACAAGTTATGCTCAAAAACCTAGTTTTCCTATATAAACTGAAGTACTCATTACCCCGTCCTCATGGGGAAATGTAATTATTATGGTTCATCTTCATCAGAGTTTTTGGGAAGAAATTGAAAATATAAATTGTTTATGGAGGAACGACGTGCATTGCAGGATGAAGGTGATCACAACAAAAACATAACTCATATATTTTGGAATATTTTCTTCAGGTTGGTAATGTGAATAGAACAGATTTCTTAAAACACAACCAGTAGAAGATTATAGAGAGATTTGTTTACCATATTGTTTTCTACCTTAGTGTACATAGAATTATAGTACAGCTGAAAAAGTTGGTCGATTCTGTATCAGTTGTACACTACGTACGTCATGAAGGTGGCCATGTAGTCATCAAAATGTCACTCTAATCTTCTACTGGTTTTGTTATAAGAACTTCTATTCTACATAACTCAAATGGTTAAAATAAATGATTATTGGTGTTAATGTTACATTTCTGATTCAGGTCCATGTGAATTCATAATTATCGCCTAATTCATTTCATATCGCATCAAATCAGCAGTTGATGAACTCAATAGATCTAGACATATCTTAAATATATACTATAGAAACAACTAGATCTAGATATCCAGTGATCTACCCAGCTAAGGACCCCTCCTTACTTACCGGACCGACGTTGGCTCCTTCCCCCCTGTCAGTAGATCTAGATATATTTTACGTGTATATTATATCATAGAAACAAATAGATCTGGACATATCTGACATATAGTATATGATAAAAAAATAGATCTAGATTTATCTGACATGTATACAATACTATATAAACAAATAGATCTAGACATATCTTACATGTTACTATACTATAGAATCAAACATATCTAGAGACATCTTACATTTATTATTTACTGTAGAAACAAGTAGATCTAGAGACGTCTTACATGTAGGTATATTATAGAAACAAATAGATCGAGATATTTCTTACATGTATAGTATAAAATAGATACAAATAGATCTTGCATGGATAGTATACTATATAAACAAACAAATCTAGAGACATCTGACATGTATGCTAGACTTTATAAACAAACATATCTTATTTGTTACTATACTTTAGAAACAAACAGATCTAGAGACATCTGACATGTATGCTAGACTTTATAAACAAACAGATCTAGACATATCTTATTTGTTACTATACTATAGAAACAAACATATCTAGAGATATCTTACAAGTATACTATACTATAGAACAAATAGATCTAGACATATCTAGTTTTCGGAGTTCGGATCCGAGTTCGGTGTGTGTATTAAGCCACTTCCGCTTCTTCAAGAGTTTTGATGACAGTGATATAAAACAGTATGGAAGTCACGCCGAAAAACCGACAATTCTACTCCATTCCGGAGACTGAGAAACACGTGGACACTGTTGGGAAGACGAAAACTGAAGGTTTGGTCAAGTACATCTCAGAAAATATCATCGGTAACGAGAAAGTATTCAGTGGACCTTTTGGTCTCAGAAAAGGTAACTGACATAGCTATACTACGTTACTCCTGACAGCTGACTGGTTAGATGATCAGTTGGGATATGGACCGAAATGGAGGAAAATTAGACTTGTGTCGATCATATTTTAAGAGACGGAAAGATAGAAACACTGGTTTCGGCTCCGTTTCACCAGTTTCGGTGAATTAAACTCAGTTTCGGTAAATAACCCCAACCCTTCAGATTATTACTCAGTGTTAGATGTTTACACGGTGAAAAACTTTGAGTCAGGTAGTGCCTGGAAAGAGTGAAGCTTACATTCTTCATTGACACTCTCGATTGAAAGTATAGAAAAAAACCTCTGATAAATCTTGAATTATCTTGCCTTTGACTAGATTGCTTGCTTTAGTTATAATTTTTCTCTGCTAGACTGTGTTCATTGAAACTAAGACAGCAGCCTCACCCAGAATGCATTGTGGTACCCCAATAACACCTCTGTAAAAGGTTCATGCCATTTCAAGATTCTTGAATGATTCATGATTATTTTCTTTTGTTATTTGTATATTTATTTTGGTAATAGTTTTTTTTTTCATCTGGAAAATGACCTCATTAATTTATATGGTTGGAAACGTTATGAATTATATTGCAGAAAATCGATTTTGATTAAACAGTTATCAACCGTGATGTTTGCATTTTGTACTTTCACTTTTCAACAACCTACATGTTCTTGAAGGACATGTTGATAATCTGTGACATCAATGATGATGGTAATTTGGCTGCAAACTTTTACCCTCACTGTGTGGTCAACTGTTGGTAGTCTGTGAGCTGTAATAGAGGTGTATTGCGACTGTTGGGGAGTGACATCTCTGGTAGAGATTGCTAAGACAGGTCAGGGCCACCATCTTAGTTAAAAATTTGACCAAAACGACGCTGATTGGCCAATTCAGTCAATGAATCAATGGTTGGGTTTCAGCCTTGGAATTCCCTCATATTTACAATGGCGACCTGTGCCAGATGAACCGTCGGCAAGAATTAGTGAGAGATTGTCACTGTTAATTTTTTGAAAGTCATGAAAACAGTTTATTTCAAATTCAACACTTACTTATATGAACACTGTTTCAAGTACTTGGCCCCAAGTTTTCATAGTTAATGAGATGTTGAAATAAGGGACATGTCGATAGTCTGCATGAAACAAATCACATTTGATTTAACAAAATAAATATACAGAACAACGATAAGTGGAAATGTTACTATTAATACAATAGTAATATTGTATGGTGCTGTACAGATACACATTTGACTATATTGTCATGATTGTTGAGTGGAGACTTTTATTTTTTCATGAAAGATCCCCAAAATAGCCATCTTGGAAAGGAATACGCTATGCTAAATATAAATATTGGCCAATCAAAATTACATGATTGATAGCCATGAACTATTGCTGTATTTTCGAAGCAAAGTCTAGGAGAGAGTAGGAAAACTACAACAGGCAATCCAGTCTAATATGCTGAAGCTCACATGCCACATTGACATTTTGGTTAACTAGTTAGTGCTGCAAAAAGTAGAGATAATTTGGCCACTTCAGTGAGTGATTGATCGTGCAGTTGTTCTGATAATATTTTGTGTATTTCTGTGTTTGTGTCATCATGATATTGGTTAGCATTATATTCTGAGTACTTTGAGCACTGAAAGAAATTTTAATTCATGCCAATTTCATTTGAATTGTCATCTTCATATTAAGTAGTAATTAAAAACAAAAAGTCTAACAAATTAAAGAAAGCAAAAATGCTGTCATAGTACTTTTAATTGATACTAAAGTTAGCTAGAGGTAAATTGCAGAGCACCTATGTCCATGCTTTTCACTTTCGGATGGACATGAATAATGATCTTACATGTGTAACTGATATAGAGCTTGGCTTGGGCACCAAAGACCTTCTGTCTTATTAGTACTGTGCTGTGTGTTATGTTATTCAGCCATTAGGCCTATTGGTCATTTTATATAATTAACTTTAATGTGTTTCTCAGTAGACTCAATTGTGCATTTTGTAGACATAGAATCTGTAAATGCAGGGATTGTTTGATATTTTCTGTATCCATATCAAATTGTTACATACATAGGGTCCACTGCCTTGAAAAGTCAGGTAATTGACTTTACTAGGTTGGGTTAAATTAATGAATATGCATAAGCCAATCTATTCAAGCAGCCAACTAATCCAAAAAGGATGCATACAGCATAGTGTTGTGATGAGTGATGACCTAGATAATGCTAATGTGATGAATGATGACCTAGATAATGCTAATGTGATGAATGATGACCTAGATAATTATAATGTGATGAGTGATGACCTAGATAATGATAATGTGATGAGTGGTGACCTAGATAGTGTTCTTGTGATAAGTGATGACCTAGATAATGATAATGTGATGAGTGATGACCTAGATAATGATAATGTGATGAGTGGTGACCTAGATAGTGTTGTTGTGATGGTGTGAGAAATGATACCATTTTTCTTTTTTTCAGTGACCTATCTGGATTACACAGCGTCAGGAAGGTGAATATTCTGTAATGATCTGTTATATCTACACCTCTTCTCAGTCTCACTGATTGTGTGCTTTAGATTTACATTTTTTTTCGTGTTTGCTTCAAAATTCTAAAAATCTATAGGAACTACAGGAAACTGTCTTGATGAATAAGAATTCATTTTCATGTAGAAATTAATCTTTATCAATAGATAAAGAAATTGGTTTTATTATTAGGAAAATTATCTTTATCAGTAGGGAAATGATCATTTTTAGTCAGAAATGTGTATCTGTAGGAACCTGTATTTATCAGTATATTGTGTCTGTGAGTCAGAAAAGTATTTTTCAATAGAAATCTGTTTGAATATATATATAGCAGAACTCCCTCCTTTTACTGAGTCCCCTGTGATCTCTTGTTTATGAACTATAGGGGATTGAAATTCATTGAGGATTATATACAGAATGAAGTTTTACCTGAATATGGAAATACGCACACAACAACAAGTATCACCTCTCTCCAGACAACTCTTTACCGACATGAAGCCAGGTAGGACTTTTAAGGAATCTATATCAGTTATACTCAGTGTATATATGCTTATAAATTTTCTTTCAATGCAATCAAAGATTTCTAGTCCAATCCCAGATTGCTACCTCTGAACTGCTAAAACTTTGAGAACAGTTCCACAACACAGTCAAAGATTTTTACCTCAGAACTACTAAAACTGAGAAACAATTCCTTAATCACAGATTTCTACTCCTGAACTACTAAAATTTAGGAACAGTTCCACTAAACAGTTAAGATTTCTACCTCTGAAATACTAATACCGAGGGACTATTCTACAACATTATCACAGGTTTCTGCCCCTGATCAACTTAATTTGTGGAACAGTTCCATATATCACAATAACACATAATCATTCTGATGTTGAGGATTACAGTCAAACTTCTATGAATCAAACTTTGATAATTAGAGTTTCAAATAATTTACCCTTCCCTGGATTTTATATTCATACATATTACTTATAACTTAGCCTTATGAATCAAAGTTTCATTAATCAAAGTTTTCGATGTATCAAATAGTTTTTAAGGACTGTTACCTATGATAATATAGTCATTGACATGTCATGACTCAAACAAAAAATTTACCTATTCTGTACAGGTATTGTACCCCACGATGGAATTATACACATTTCATCAAAGGCGCTAACTGACAAATGGATTTCGATAGTGTGATATCATTTACTGTGTGTTTTGAGGTTAATTAATGACTGGACATAGATTGATGGTTTGATTGCATACTTACAAACCATGACATTTAATCAACACTGATAATGGAACATTATGTGGTATTAATATAAACTTTATTTGTTTTACAACAATTGCGAAACAAGTTATTTAAACTTATACTAATCACTCTTGTTGGCCCGGATGTAAGCGCGCGAGGGGCCTTATTGTGGGAGGAAACCGGAGTACCCGGGGAAAACCCACGCGGTCGGACAGGTGACCCCTTACCTTTTCACGTCCGTTCCGGGAATCGAACCCCGGTCGGCTAGGTGAAAGGCGAGTGCGTTAACACTGCGCCACCCGACCACCCATTATGTGGTATTCAGCACTGCCATTGTGATAATATCATAAGATGAAGTCAAATTTCAGGATTTGTAAAATACACAATGATTTCACTCCTACTTAAAGTGTCAGTTTCATTTTTAAGCATTGAAACATGAGAAACAAGGCGATTCATCCATTCTCCTATTGATTCAGACTAGCTGTCATCAAAACATTTGCAAACACAAGTGTAACATTTGCAACCTAAGATGTATAATGTCATATAGTAATTTTGTATCTAGACAGAATTCATAATGTTACATTATTTTAATTCATTAGTGCCTGTTATGTTAATGAATCACTGTTTAGATAATGACAGTAAAATGTGACAGAAACTTTTTTTGTTTAAAATTGATCTGTAAAGTACATATACTCAATATGAAGGTAATTGAAAGCATGTGTTGTCGATTTCTTGTCATTCCAATTAAAAGTTGTATTTTTGTTTCATGGATGAAAACATTTAATCTTTTTAATGAAAATAAATGTATAAGGTATTTCATCATGTGTAATCAACAATGTTCATGACCATGAAAACATTGATATGACCCACCACTAATGATTCAATCTCAGTGTATCAATTGTATCAAAGATTTTTGCGTGTTCCTTTAACTTCGAAAGATAGAAGTTGTACTGTATGTTATTTGTATGTTGATAGTTACTTGTATGATGATTGTCACTTGTGTGATGACTTACAGAGATATAGTGCGGAATGCTGTCCATGCCAGTGAGCATGACTCTGTGATATTCTGCGGAAGTGGAACTACAGCTGCTGTCCATAAACTGATTCATGCTTTGAACCTAACGAAGCCTCCGGTAATCTCACCTTGTTTATCAAACTGGTCAGAAAACATATAGATGATGAGGATGATGACGAGAAAAGATGTTTATGCTGCATTTAGAAATATATTGATAATCATGTGTATTTTGGAGAATAAATACTAAAGTAGCAGGATTATGGTGATATGACCTGAAACTAAGTCAGGTTTTAATGAGGTCGATGAAGATGTTGAAAGATATTTTTGATAATTTAAAAAATTTCACTCACCGAGTGTGTAAGGTAAGCGCATGATATAGTAAAATTTTGGTAATCAAGGAAAAATTCATCAAGAACTGGTTATAGGTCAGAAAATTGGTTTCAAGAAAATAATGCAAAAAGAAATATGAGAATGTTGTATGGTGATAATAATAAGATGACATTTTATGAATACCGTATAGGGTCATAATGAAATAGGATTGTAGACTGCATGACGATGACAGCGACAACAATGATGATGATATGATGATGATGATTATGATCAAACTTCCCAATTACAGTTGCTCCCATTCAGAATTAATTTTCATGTTATATTCAAAGTTTGTCCAACAGATGGTCCTTACTGTAATTATTGTTAAAGAAAAATTGAAATAATTGAACATTTTTTATGGAATTGCAAGAGAGTTAAGATTTACTACAAAATTAAGAAACCTTCCTTAACTCTTTATTTATTCCATCTAATTTTAATAACAAAAAAAATCTGTTCTTTTTGGTGTAGCTAATCAAAAGAAGACAATATGATAAACTTCATAATATAACAGTATACATAGATTTTGGAACACTTTATTCAGGTTGGTAATGTCAATAGAAAAAAGTTCTTATAATATAACCAGTAGAAAATTAGAGCGACTTTTGGATGACTACACGTTCACCTTCATCAGACAAATGATCAGTGTAGAGCGTACTAGCACTGACGTACATAGTGTATGAGAAAGTATTGAATTTACCAACTTTTTCGCTGTAGTAAAATCCTATGTACACCAAGGTCAAAAATAGTGTGATGAGATGGTAAACAGATTATAGACAAAATATATGCCAGATGGTAACAACATACTGTAGTCAATTTGGCTACGCTTTCTTTAACACTTGGTCATAGATGTGAAAGTAACATTTCACACAACTACTTCATCTCTGTTTTAGGTTGTATTTGTCAGTCCATATGAGCACCATTCCACACTACTACCATGGAAGGAAGTCGGAGCTAAGGTAAGACTTTAATCAGATGTTTCTGATTATTTCAAAATTCTAAAGAAACTCCAGACTGAGAACAGTGTGCATATGTAACATTACCCTTTTTGTTTACATGTCTTCTTTATTATGGAACCCAAGGTTATGGTAATGGAGCAGTAGCATTCTAGGATAAAGGACTTTTGTATCCAAGGAAACGTTCTGTCAGGTTTTGGTTTTACTGGCTTTGTGTAATTGCCTTAAAAAACATACCCAATGGTTAAAGGGCAAAGCAAGTGAAAATCAAAATGCAGCAAAAGCTTCCCCATATACAGTGTCAAGTTTGTTCAAATGAATGACCTTGACATACTTTGAAGATCATAGAGATCAAATCAATAATACCTTCTTCTGTATAAGAGAGAGGCCTAGGGTCATGATATTGGGCATCTAGCATACTGGGATAAATGGCTTCCACATTTGTTCAATTGAATTACCTTGATTCACAAACAAGGTCACAGAGGTCAAATGCATCACAATTTTCCAAATAACCATTAATCCCAGGATGTTTCTTCAAGGACATCTATGAGTTATCTGTTGAAACTTCCACCATACACAAACTGTATCATCACGGGGAACAATAGAACACATCATACAGTATATGAAGTATCTTTCATAGTCGTATAGCAACTCTGCTAGTATTCTGTAATTAAAAGTGATGTTTATTTTGCAAAAGGCTAGAGGGAGACAAGCAGGATGCATTTCTGTCTAATGTGTTTTGGTGTCATTCCAGGTGCTGAGGATTAAAGAGGACCAGTATGGCTGTTTGTGTTTGGCTGACCTTGAAGCCAAGTTACAGGTAAAAAGTTGACAGTGGTAATGTATTTCTCACTGGTTGTGTAGTAGATGTCACACTTTCTCATTAAGGAAGCTGTTCTAGTTCAGTAGATGTCACACTTTCACTTTAAGGAAGCTGTTGTAGTTCAGTAGATGTTACACTTTCTCATTAAGGTCAGGTGTGTAGCTCAGTAGATGTTACACTTTCTCATTAAGGTCAGCTGTGTAGCTCAGTAGATGTTATACTTTCTCCCTTAAGGCAGCTTGGTTTGGATTCCCCTGCAAGATATTAAAAGATCTAGGATCACAAATCCCTTGGGTACTAAATAATATGTTTCATTGGAAAGTTTGAACTTAACTTTAGTGAAGTGATTTGAAGATAAATACCATGTCATAGAAGAGTTTGCCCATTTCAGGTCCTAGTTATATATGGTTATGTCCAATTGTTGTGTCATTTCACCATGGATTGTACAATATCTGTTTCTACATAGCAATGGAAGACCAGCGACCGACAGCTGATTGGATGTTTGAGTGCGGCCTCAAACATCACAGGCATGCTGGTTGATGTTGATGCTGTAACCGTTTGTCTGCATCGTCACGGAGCTCTGGCCTTCTGGGACTACGCTACAGCAGCTCCTTATTTAAAGATTGACATGAACCCAGTTAGCACAAAGTAAGTTTTTAACTGACATGAACTCAGTCCTGTAGTGATGTGCTACTACACTTACAGACAGCTCATTCCTTACTGTACCTCTAATGATATGTTACTACCCTTACAGACAGCTCACTCCTTACTGTTCCTGTAGTGATGTGTTACTACCCTTACAGACAGCTCATTCCTTGCTGTACCTGTAGTGATATGTTACTAACATTACAGACAGCTCATTCCTTACTGTACCTGTAGTGATATGTTACTAACCTTACAGACAGCTCACTCCTTACTGTTCCTGTAGTGATGTGTTACTACCCTTACAGACAGCTCATTCCTTGCTGTACCTGTAGTAATATGTTACTAACATTACAGACAGCTCATTCCTTACTGTACCTGTAGTGATATGTTACTACCCTTACAGACAGCTCACTCCTTACTGTTCCTGTAGTGATATGTTACTACCCTTACAGACAGCTCATTCCTTACTGTACCTCTAATGATATGTTACTACCCTTACAGACAGCTCACTCCTTACTGTTCCTGTAGTGATGTGTTACTACCCTTACAGACAGCTCATTCCTTACTGTTCCTGTAGTGATATGTTACTAACCTTACAGACAGCTCATTCCTTACTGTACCTCTAATGATATGTTACTACCCTTACAGACAGCTCATTCCTTACTGTACCTCTAATGATATGTTACTACCCTTACAGACAGCTCATTCCTTACTGTACCTCTAATGATATGTTACTACCCTTACAGACAGCTCACTCCTTACTGTTCCTGTAGTGATGTGTTACTACCCTTACAGACAGCTCATTCCTTACTATTCCTGTAGTGATATGTTACTAACCGTACAGACAGCTCATTCCTTACTGTTCCTGTAGTGATATGTTACTAACCTTACAGACAGCTCATTCCTTACTGTACCTGTAGTGATATGTTACTGACATTACAGACAGCTCACTCCTTACTGTTCCTGTAGTGATGTGTTACTACCCTTACAGACAGCTCATTCCTTACTGTATCTGTAGTGATATGTTACTACCCTTACAGACAGCTCATTCCTTACTATTCCTGTAGTGATATGTTACTAACCTTACAGACAGCTCATTCCTTACTGTTCCTGTAGTGATATGTTACTAACCTTACAGACAGCTCATTCCTTACTACCCTTACAGACAGCATTCTTACTGTTCCTGTAGTGATATGTTACTACTTACAGACAGCTCATTCCTTACTACCTGTAGTGATATGTTACTAACCTTACAGACAGCTCATTCCCTTGCTGTACCTTACAGACAGCTCATTCCTTACTGTACCTGATGATGTTACTAACTTACTTACTCTAATGATATGACAGCTCATTCCTTACTGTTCCTGTAGTGATATGTTTACATTACAG
Source organism: Ylistrum balloti (assembly GCF_031769215.1). Classification (NCBI taxonomy): domain Eukaryota; kingdom Metazoa; phylum Mollusca; class Bivalvia; order Pectinida; family Pectinidae; genus Ylistrum; species Ylistrum balloti. The sequence continues at coordinate 1,750,808 of NW_026781993.1, forward strand.
ACAGCTCATTCCTTACTGTTCCTGTAGTGATATGTTACTAACCTTTCTTACTGTTCCTACAGACAGCTCACTCCTTACTGTTCCTGTAGTGATGTGTTACTACCCTTACAGACAGCTCATTCCTTACTGTTCCTGTAGTGATATGTTAGTGATAACTTACAGACAGCTCATTCCTTACGTTACAGACAGCTCACTCCTTACTGTTCCTGTAGTGATGTGTTACTACCCTTTCAGACAGCTCATTCCTTACTGTTTCTGTAGTGATATGTTACTACCCTTACAGACAGCTCATTCCTTACTGTACCTCTAGTGATATGTTACTAACCTTACAGACAGCTCATTCCTTACCGTACCTGTAGTGATATGTTACTACCCTTACAGACAGCTCATTCCTTACTGTTCCTGAAGTGATATGTTACTACCCTTACAGACATCTCATTCCTTACTGTTCCTGTCGTGATATGTTACTACCCTTACAGACAGCTCATTCCTTACTGTTCCTGTAGTGATATGTTACTAACGTTACAGACAGCTCATTCCTTACTGTTCCTGTAGTGATATGTTTCTAACCTTACAGACAGCTCATTCCTTGCTGTACCTGTAGTAATATGTTACTAACATTACAGACAGCTCATTCCTTACTGTACCTGTAGTGATATGTTACTACCCTTACAGACAGCTCACTCCTTACTGTTCCTGTAGTGATGTGTTACTACCCTTACAGACAGCTCATTCCTTGCTGTACCTGTAGTAATATGTTACTAACATTACAGACAGCTCCATTCCTTATGATATGTTACTACCCTGTAGTGATATGTTACTACCCTTACAGACAGCTCATTCCTTACTGTTCCTGAAGTGATATGTTACTAACCTTACAGACAGCTCATTCCTTACTGTTCCTGTAGTGATATGTTACTAACCTTACAGACAGCTCATTCCTTACTATTCCTGTAGTGATATGTTACTAACGTTACAGACAGCTCACTCCTTACTGTTCCTGTAGTGATGTGTTTGCTATTTGACAGTGAGGACCAGCCTTACATTTATAAGGATGCCGTTTTCATCTCACCGCACAAGTTTGTTGGAGGAGTTTCCACTCCAGGTTTGTCTTATTTTCCTCAAATTTTCCCAAATATTTAGCCTGCCACTATCATAATATATAGTGGGCCAATTACCCCTGTGGTTCATTGTCTTTTGTCCATCTATACACCAACTACCCCTGTTATTTCTTAAAGTACTGGATGTTCCCATAGATGTGCTCATTCATTTTCATATCTGCCCAAGAAAATAAAATGGCTGACCAGAGACAAGTTTTTGGATTTTGACAGTAGTTATCATTATTTCTCTGAAAATCTTGTCAGATCTTTGTTTGATTTCATACGTACAATTCTTCATTATCAAATGATTAAACAGAAAAGAAGACAGAATGGAAAAGCAGAGAGAAAATCAGCCTTGCATAGAAACAATAATGATGATTGGTAGACACCAAGATCCCTCTGGGATCACTTATTAGGTAGTTAAACGTGTTTGATTTTCACATTATATTGATCTGTTTGTTTACAGATTTGTTACTTCCTACTCTCAACAGATTTCCCATATGAAACAGATAAAGAGTTGTTGCGAGTTACTTCAGGATTGTGATATAAACATCCCACATTATTATGTTGATTTGGATTTTTTTGTTTATTTCACAATTATGTTGATTCCTACAATCAACACATTTCCTATATGGGATAAAAAGTTGTCATATAAACAAAAAATATTGACTTTATATTCCATTACTATCCACATTTAAAAAGACATGTTCTCTACATGAAGTAATACCATTAACTTCTACACCCCATTCACAATGGTGGTCATCAATCAAGATGTCAAAGGTCATGCACACTTGACCTCATTAAAACAATTTGGCACAAGATACCTCATGGTAATCTTCACTGATATAGTTGATAGTCATGTTAGCAAAGTAATGGTGAGTATTGAGATCTTGTTCCACTTTCATAAAGTGTCTAATTTTAATGTTGAAAGGTGTTTTGGTGGCTAAAAAGAACCTCTTCCGTAATATCGTACCAGAGAAGTGTGGTGGAGGATCTGTGTTTTATGTAAGTATACCTTTTAACAATGTCTATGTCAGTTTAAGCAGTCAGATCCTAATGCTAAATCACATGTTGACATTGTCAGCTGTAGCAGTTGAGTTCCAATACTAAATCACAGGTTTATATTGTCAGTTTTAGCAGTCAGGTCCTAAATCACATGTTGACATTTTCAGCTATAGCAGTTAGGCCTTAATGCTAAATCACATGTTGTCATTGTCAACTGTAGCAGTCAAGTTGCAATGCTATCTAAATCACAATTTTTCATTGTCAGCTGTAGCAGTCAAGTTCTAATGAAGCTATATATTTACATTTGACAGGTTAGAAGAGATGGACATCGATACCTACAGGAGCCAGAGCTAAAAGAAGAGGGTGGCACACCCGCTATTGTCGAATCTATTAGGGCAGGACTCGTGTTTCAGCTGAAGGAAGCTGTCACTGCTGAGGAAATCATGGCTAAGGAACATGATCTTTACAAGTAAATGCTCATGGCTTAAACAATTTCTTTTGGCAAGTCATGATTATCCTTATTTTGACTCTGTGGCGTCTTGTTGCAGTCATTTGTTACATCAGTGGAAATTTGTGGCAGATGTGTCACATCTATGGTATTCTGGGGCAGTCCTGTCACATCTGTATACCGGTATTCTGAGGCTGTCTGTCACATGAGTGCATTTTGAGGCAGTCCTGTTACATTTAATGCAATTCTGAGGCAGTTCTGTCACATCAGCAGAACTCTTAGGCAGTTCTGTCACATCAGCAGAACTCTGAGGCAGTCCAGTCACATCAGTAGAACTCTGAGGCAGTCCTGTCACATCAGTAGAACTCTGAGGCAGTTCTGTCACATCAGTAGAACTCTGAGGCAGTTCTGTCCCATCAGTAGAACTCTGAGGCAGTCCTGTCACATCAATAGAACTCTGAGGCAGTCCTGTCACTTCAGTAGCATTCTGAGCTGTCACATCAGTAGAATTTTGAGCTGTCACGTCAGTAGTACTCTTGAGGCAGTCCTGTCACATCAGTAGAAGTCTGAGGCAGTCCTGTCACATCAGTAGAACTCTGAGCTGTCACATCAGTAGAACTCTTAGGCAGTCCTGTCACATCAGTAGAACTCTGAGGCAGTCCTGTCACATCATTAGCATTCTGAGGCAGTTCTGTATCATCAGTAGCATTTTGAGGCAGTAATGTCACATCAGTGGCATTCTGAGATGTCACACCAGTAGAACTTTGAGCTGTCACATCAGTAGCATTCTGAGACAGTCCTGTCACATCAGTAGAACTCTGAGGCAGTCCTGTCACATCAGTAGAACTCTGAGGCAGTTCTGTATCATCAGTAGCATTCTGAGGCAGTAATGTCACATCAGTGGCATTCTGAGATGTCACACCAGTAGAACTCTGAGCTGTCACATCAGTAGCATTCTGAGACAGTCCTGTCACATCAGTAGAACTCTGAGGCAGTCCTGTCACATCAGTAGAACTCTGAGCTGTCACATCAGTAGAACTCTGAGGCAGTCCTGTCACATCAGTAGAACTCTGAGCTGTCACATCAGTAGAACTCTGAGGCAGTCCTGTCACATCAGTAACATTCTGAGGCTGCTAAGGCTATTGTTACATTAACAGAAGCTCTGAAGTTGAGGTATTCCTTGGTGTTATTTGTCATTTACCTTTATTGTTCATTTTCTAACATTATGTAAGATGTCAAGAAAAGACATAGGACGATTGATTTCTTTTCAAGAAAGAAATTACACTACAAATATTTTATGAGTATTTCAAAGAAGGTAGAAATATTAAATAAACATACTGATGCAGAGAACTGATAAGTACATTGGATATTACAGAAAAGCGTGTGAGATGTGGAGCGACTGTGATAATTTGGTGATTCTAGGTAACCCCATCAACAACAACAGACTTCCTATCTTCTCCTTCCTGGTGTATCATCCCGCTGCCGGTCGTTTCCTCCATCATAACTACGTCGCCGCTGTGCTTAATGATCTGTTTGGTATTCAAGCTAGGGGAGGATGTGCATGTGCAGGGCCTTATGCCATGGTAAGTTTGATATATACAGGGCCTAATACCATGGTAAGTTTGATATATACAGGGCCTAATACCATGGTAAGTTTGATATATACAGGGCCTAATACCATGGTAAGTTTTATATGTACAGGGCCTAATACCATGGTAAGTTTTATATGTACAGGGCCTAATACCATGGTAAGTTTTATATGCACAGGGCCTAATACCATGGTAAGTTTGATATATACAGGGCCTAATACCATGGTAAGTTTGATATATACAGAACATTTTGCCATGGTAAGTGTATTCAATTTGAATTTAGCTGAAGTTTTTCATTCAAATTTTATTATTCCTAAATATCCAAGTTTCATTTGAAACATCACTTAAGGAGGGTATTAATTTCTGAAATGAGTATTTGTCAGATGACCATTAAGGTTCATGGGCCTCTTGTTTTAATTTAAGGTATGATGTATGAGCTGTCATCAGATTGTCTTATCTGTTTCATTATTTTGTGGCCAAACATTGTAAACCTTCAGTGACCTAGTTCCACTAACCTGGGTACCCTCCCACTGACTATGATATACTTTCTTGTCTGTTCATTTGTGGACACTTGAGTTTATAGATGAAATCAATGAAGAAAGATGTTACATGATTTCACTTTAAAACTGATATATTTTCATATTTTTTACTGAATATTTTTACTTTACATGTCCAGGTTATAATATTTCATTATGATGTTATTGCAGAATTCCCTTAGAGTGGCCCTAAATCCATTTTTTGATATTGCATTGTGATAGTATTATAAATTTCCCTTTGAGTGGCCTCATATGCTGACTATATTATTTCATTGTGATGGTACTGTAAATGTCCTTTTGAGTGGCCCCATGTTCAGGTTGTGATATTTTTTGGTACTGTAAATTCACCCTTAAATGGCCCAAATATCCATTGGCAGGATTTCAGATTTCTTAACTCTTTCAAAACATTAAACAAATGAAATTTTTCATCCAGATGATGGAATACAATTTAAATTATGCTGATGTTGTTTGTAAAGTCACACACACCCTTGTAATATTTGTGATAGGACTTGATTGGTTTGGATGAGAAGACAGCAACACAGATAGAAGACTTGCTAGCAGAAGACGGTAGACTGGACAGGACTCATCTCCGGCGTTATCGTGAATATTCACCACGCGAAATCATCAGGTATCATGTGATAACTATTACTATATATGTATGTTGATTGTCTTATTTATAATCTGCACACTGTAGGACTTCTAGATATCTACTTAACATCACAAACTATGTGATTCTACTAAACAAGACAAACTTCTAGATATCTACTTAACATCACAAACTATGTGATTCTACTAAACAAGACAAACTTCTAGATATCTACTTAACATCACAAACTATGTGATTCTACTAAACAAGACAAACTTCTAGATATCTACTTAACATCACAAACTATGTGATTCTACTAAACAAGACAAACGTCTAGATATCTACTTAACATCACAAACTATGTGATTCTACTAAACAAGACAAACTTCTAGATATCTACTTAACATCACAAACTATGTGATTTCTACTAAACAAGACAAACTTCTAGATATCTACTTAACATCACAAACTATGTGATTCTACTAAACAAGACAAACTTCTAGATATCTACTTAACATCACAAACTATGTGATTCTACTAAACAAGACAAACTTCTAGATATCTACTTAACATCACAAACTATGTGATTTCTACTAAACAAGACAAACTTCTAGATATCTACTTAACATCACAAACTATGTGATTTCTACTAAACAAGACAAACTTCTAGATATCTACTTAACATCACAAACTATGTGATTTCTACTAAACAAGACAAACTTCTAGATATCTACTTAACATCACAAACTATGTGATTCTACTAAACAAGACAAACTTCTAGATATCTACTTAATATCACAAACTATGTGATTCTACTAAACAAGACAAACTTCTAGATATCTACTTAACATCACAAACTACTAGACTTTTTAAGTAACATTTGTGTTTTATACAGACCAGACTTAGTGAGAATGACATAAGCTTATTTTTGTGTTTTATACAGACCAGACTTAGTGAGAATGACATTAGTTAACTATTTCGTTTTTTTTACAGAGGAGACTAAGTGAGAATGACATAAGCTAGCATTGTGTTTTATACAGACCAAGTTTAGTTAGAATGACATGAGCTAACTTTTGTGTTTTTTGAAAGAGGAGACTTTGTGAGAATGACATAAGCTTATTTTTGTGTTTTTTACAGACCAGGATTTGTGAGAATCAACCTACCATACTTTTTACAAAAGGACACATTTGAATTTGTGATGGAGGCAGTAAAACTGACTGCAGAACATGGCTGGAAGCTGTTGCCTCAAGTAAGTCTGGAAATGTTTAGAAGAGATACACAGTGAAATTGGAAATACTGTTTAATAAACTGAACATGTATGATCTCTAATATTATATTAAACAAGCCTTGATAAGTCAGAATTCAACTCCACCCAGACCTACATAATTTTATCTCTGATATTTTGAAATACCATTTGATCAAAATTAAATCAAAATCACTGTTCAAATGTCAATACACTAGTAAGTTGTGGTGTTACTTTAATTGAAAGTTAGGTTTTAGTCCCAATCAATGATAAATCAATATGTTGCTTTCCATATTTTCCGATTATAAGCCGCACCTATTTTCCTCGTGAGTTTGGCATGTGACTTAAATGCCAGTGAGGCTTATATGTGAATGAAAAAAAATCAGCAAGATGAAGAGAAAAAAGGAAGCATACCAGTTCACCAGTACGAGACGGCACTGAGATTTTTTATGAGTACCTGTCCGTCATGTGTTTGTGACGTAACAGATTGTCTCGAACCGTCATTTGCAATCGTATACTGGATAATTTGAAGATTGAAATAAGAGTAACTATCTCATGGATCTAATTAATCATACCCTTTAATATGAATCACAACAAAATTTTTTGGACTTTCATGGTTACTTCGAAGCCAAAACAGATGTTTACAATAGCCTTTAACATCCTGGGATCGATAGGTCATAGGGTTATTGGTAAATTTCTAGAATGACCGCCATGCTTGTTTACGATATGAATGGCTTCATGTAACTTACATGAGGAAATAATAGTGGACTATAAGAATTTGGTCATCATGCAAGGGCCTTCGTCAATATTTAACAGACTCCAATGGAGAGATTTTTTTAGTAAATTGTACTTAAAGTCAGGCCCTCTATCTGTGCGTAGACAATATGTGAAGGCACCCAAGCCAAATGAATTTGATATTTGCTATTTTATGTTTTTTGAAATACGTCAATAAAATAAAGGATTATCTGTGTATAATTCATTTGTAAACTTTATTAAATGTTTCACTGATAATCTTGATAAGTTGCTCTCTGTTGTCTGTCCTATCAACAAACTTTGGTCAATATAATGGCTACCACTTTGTAAGAAAGGGTGCAGCTTATATTCTGGTTTTGCTAATATGTGGATCAAATAGAAAAAATCAGTAAAAACCAGTTCTGCGGCTTATATACTGATGCAGCTTATAAATGGAATATACAGTAATTTGAAAACTGCATTAAGCCAGTCGTTGACAGTTGGTCCAGATCTACCAGGTGATGTTACTAAACAGTAACAAGTATGGGTGGGCATATTACTAGATATATACGGTAACAAAAATACAACAGAAATCAAATTCTGGTATCACATTATGATAAAGTTTTGAGGAATAAAACTACATTTTCACACATTTTGAGAACTGTTGATAACACAGTAAGTTAGACGGACATCTTATTTGTACAAAACAAAATGTCAGTAAACAACATCCAGTAAAATAGGATGTGGACTTGTCCTAGCAGATTGTGTTTCTCTGATTTAATTTCATTTCCCATCTTAAAATCAGCCAAGCTTGTTTTTGCCTTTAAATGATTTACCAGAGTCAGACCAGTCATGTTTGTTGAGGTAGACAAATTCTTCATTTTTTTTTTTTTTTGACAGTACATGTTCAATCCAGAAACTGGGGAATGGCGACAAAAAAATTTTCAGGTAAGATTTGCAGTGATTAAAATAGAGAATTTTTACTTCTACCAATGGAATAAGAAAAGACAAGATTTTACAATGAGTTTCATGATGATGGAAATGTACACCCTTTCAGTCATTGTGTATGGGAACTACACATGGAAACATGGGTAAGTCACACTCAGAGCTATATACTAAAACTCCACCAGACCTCTCATTCTCAGGAACAAAACAAGTTTTTATCCAATGTAATAACTATATCAACATAATTTTGCTACTGATCTGAAACAGCAGAGTGCAATTAAAAGGGCTACGTTTATTTAGTCACCCAATGCACTTCAAGGAATGAAATTCTACAAAGCCTTTTATTAAAAATTTGGTTTGTTTCAATTAAAAAAATTAAATGACTACATGATTCTGTTTCACATATACCAGTAATTCATTTTTTTTCTTCAAAAAAGGTCTTCAAGGATAGAAAATGGTTGGGCCATATACAGTACAGCTCAGGGGAGATGAAGTACAGAGTACCCCCACCTGTTGTCAAAGGTCCATTACCTACAGACTACCAAGTAAGTAAAATCATACAGGGTACTCCACCTAATATCTAGGCTTCATTACCTACAGAATACCAAGTATAACAAAACAGGTTACTCCACCTAATATCTAGGCTTCATTACTGCCACAGACTACCAAGTAAGTAAAACCATAAAGGTTACCCCAAGTAATATCTAGGCTTCATTACCTACAGACTACCAAGTAAAACAAAACAGGGTACTCCACCTAATATCTAGGCTTCATTACCTACAGACTACCAAGTAAGTAAAATCATACAGGGTACTCCACCTAATATCAGGACTCCATTATCTACAGACTGCCATGTATAACAAGACTTGGTACTCCACCTAATGTCAGTGCTTCATTATCTACAGACTGCCATGTATAACAAGACTTGGTACCTCACCTAATATCTGGACTCCATTATCTACAGACTGCCATGTATAACAAGACTTGGTACCTCACCTAATATCTGGACTCCATTATCTACAGACTGCCATGTATAACAAGACTTGGTACCCCACCTAATATCAGGACTCCATTATCTACAGACTGCCATGTATAACAAGACTTGGTACCCCACCTAATATCAGGACTCCATTATCTACAGACTGCCATGTATAACAAGACTTGGTACCCCACCTAATATCACAGCTTCATTACCTACAGAATGCAAGGTATAAAAGTACAGGGAATAGGTATGGTTTTTTTTGTTCACTGTACAATGAAAAAAATTGCATAGATGTAAGATTATACAGTGGTGTTTTGATTTCCTTTTCAGGATTGCCTTCAGAAAGCCAAGGATCTTTTCAGGCAAGCAGAGAAGGTGAGTTACCCCTATGGTATCTGAGATGATATAGTGATATCAACTATCATAGCAAAAGTCTCTTAGTTAATACAGTTATGAGGTCACACAAGGCACCACAGGTTATGGGTATAGTTTGCTTAAGTACAGTAGATCAGATAATCCTGAAAACTCAGAATCTGGATGGAAATGTTTGGAAACATCGTCCTTGTCAGCACTTTTGTGGCTTCATTTTGAAGGATTTTGCTCAAACTTCACACACCTATTGAGGATTATTATATTCTGGATGACTTAGAATTTATGGGTGGTAGGGTCAAGGTCAGATCACTTTTGATATTTTTAGAAAATCCTTGTCAGCACTCTAGTTGCTTCATTTCTTAAGGGATTTCAATCAAACTTTATATACATGTGAAGGACCATTTCATATTGGACAAATCTGAGTTACAAAGTTGGAGGGTCATAACCACCACCACTATTTTTTGAAAATAAGTGTTCTAGCAGCTTCACTATGATGTCTTGTTTATAAGTGATTTATCAGATTTGTGATGACAACACTTGAATCACACACTGTCCAACCATCAAGTAAATAAACTTATTGTCAAGCTTATCATTTTCTAATTGTCTGAATAATGTAGATATTTCAGCTGCTTTTGGAATTAACATTTTTCAGATTGTTTGAAGGTTCAAATCTTTTAGCTTTCCAATACATCTGAAAATTCAAACACTGCATTACATTTACAAATGATATGGTCAAGGATAAACAGGACCCTTTCTCACTCCTGTCGGTGTTATTGTTGTTATTTAAATTATTTTGTGGATTTTAAAACAGGATTTGATGTTGTTTTCAGACAAAGTACCAGCTGTCTGATCACACACAGATGTTTGATGAGCAGACCCAGACTTACAGGTGGTTCTTACTGCCAAGTGAAGCCGCCCTGTGTCTTAATGGGCACTCAGCAACAGCTAAAGATGATGGCTTTGTATTGCCGTTTTGTCCTCCAACTATTCGTGAACGTGTAGGACTACCATCGTTTGTGGCTGGTGGACAGGAGGAGCAAGTAGAAGTGGGTCCACTCACACAACAAGATGGTGTAGAGAGTTCACTTGAAAACAAAAATTGCCTCCCTACAGAGGCAGCAACTGCAGGGTTTAGCGAGAAAATGATGAAGGCTCTAAACAGTGGATTTCAGATTGACAAGCGTAAATTTGAAGAGGTTACTGGCAGCAAGTCAGAGGAAGAGGTAACATATCAAGAGGGATGTGATAAGTGCGAGGAGGAAGGTATCACTGATCACCTTAAGGAGAGTGTCAACAGACCCCAAGAAACTGGAGCTATCGAGATGTTGTGTAAAGAAACAGTGATATGTTCAGCAGCAAAGCGACGAAAAATGGAAGAAAGTTCAAATGCTGACTTTAACATGCAGGACACACAAAGGTCACAAGGCTTACTAAGGTCATCAGACACACAGAAGACAGAGGACACTAAAGAGACACCAGACACACAGAAGACACAGGATACTCAAAAGACACAGGACACACAAAAGACACCAGACACACAAAAGACACAGGACACACAGAAGACACAGGACACTCAAAAGACACCAGACACACAGAAGACACAGGACACTCAAAAGACACAGGACACACAAAAGACACCAGACACACAGAAGACACAGGACACTCAGGGGTCACAGGACACACAAAAGACACCAGACACACAGAAGTTGCAGGAAAAACAGAAACCAATAGATAGCAAAAATAAATCTCCTAAAGGTTTGAAAGAGAAGAAGAGTGGCTGGTTTTCTCCTCCCAAAGTGATATTTACACCATTCCTCAAGGTTTGTTTCCATCTTTATTCTTACCTTAGTACATTTAGTTTGCTGGTATGGATTACTAAACATTACTGAATCAATAGTCTGAAAAGTTATGACCACACATGTCACAACAACGCACCCAGTGTTATCACAATAGTCACCCCTATTAGTGGTCAATGTTACAACCACACGCCCAGTGTTATCACAATAGTCACCCCTGTTAGTGGTCCATGTCACATCAATATGGTCAGTGTTATCACAATAGTCACCCCTGTTAGTGGTCCATGTCACAACAACACACCCAGTGTTGTCACAATAGTCACCCTTATTAGTGGTCAATGTTACAACCACAGTACCACAGTAATCACTCCTAATAGTGGTCATTATCACATGGCTATTTAAGTGTTATCACAATAGTTACCCCTATGAGTGGTCCATGTTACAACCACAGTACCACAGTTATCACAGTAATCTCTCCTATTAGTGGTCCATGTCACCCCAACATGGCTATATTAATATTAACACAATAGTTACCCCTAAAAATAGTCACACCAACATGCCCAGTGTTATCACAATATTCACCCCTATTGGTGGTCAATGTCACGTCAACACAGCTAGTGTTATCACAATGTTCACCCCTGTTAGTGGAACATGTCGCCCCAACAGGCCCAGTGTTATCACTATTAGTGGTATATGTCACATCAACACAGCAAGTTTTATCACAATAGACATCCCTATTAGTGGTCAATGTCACATCAGAATGGTTGTATTAATATTATCAAAACAGTCATCCCTATTAACACAATATTCACCCCTATTAGTGGTCCATATCACACCAACATTGCTATATTAATATTATGACAATATTCACCCCTGATAGTTATCCATGTCACATCAATGTAACTAATAGTCAACCTACACAATTCACAACATCCAAAATGATAATATAAGAGGTAAGGTTTATGTCTCCATGAGCCCCTACTCACTTGCTTTTATATCTATTTCTCCATATCGCAGGCTGTGACAGAGTTTGATATGATACAGAATGGAGACAAGGTCCTCGTATGTCTGTCGGGTGGTAAGGATTCACTTAGCCTTCTCCACACCATACGTCAATACAAGTTCTACTGCCGAGGAAAGGTAAACTTCAGTTCTACTGTCTGAACAAGAAAAACATCAGTACAAATTTTACTGTAGAGCCAAGGTAAACATCAGTACAAGTTTTACTGTTGAGCCAAGGTAAACATCAGTATAAGTGATACTGTTGAGCCAAGGTAAACATCAGTACAAGTTTTACTGTTGAGCCAAGGTAAACATCAGTACAAATTTTAGTGTTGAGCCAAGGTAAACATCAGTACAAATTTTACTGTTGAGCCAAGGTAAACATCAGTAGGTTTTACTGTTCAGCCAAGATAAACATCAGTACAAGTTTTACTGTTGTAAACATCAGTACAAGGTTTACTGTTGAGCTAAGGTAAACATCAGTACAAGGTTTACTGTTGAGCCAAGGTAAACATCAGTACAAGGTTTACTGTTGAGCCAATGTAAACATCAGTACAAGTTTTACTGTTGAGCCAAGGTAAACATCAGTACAAATTTTACTGTTGAGCCAAGGTTAAACATCAGTACAAATTTTACTGTTGAGCCAATGTAAACATCAGTACAAATTTTACTGTAGAGCCAATGTAAACATCAGTACAAGTTTTACTATTGAACCAAGGTAAAACATCAGTACAAGTTTTACTGTTGAACCAAGATAAACATCAGTACAAGTTTTACTTTTGAACCAAGACAAACATCAGTACATGTTTTACTGTTGAGTCAATGTAAACATCAATACAAGGTTTACTGTAGAACTAAGGTAAACATCAGTACAAGGTTTATTGTTGAGCCAAGGTAAAACATCAGTACAAATTTTACTGTAGAGCCAAGGTAAACATCAGTACAAGTTTTACTGTTGAACCAAGGTAAACATCAGTACAAGGTTTACTGTTGAGCCAATGTAAACATCAGTACAAGTTGTACTGTTGAGCCAAGGTTAAACATCAGTTTAATTTATTGATTTTTTGTCATTCCTATCTATCTGTGCTTCTCTGCAGGGCCTAACATTTGAATTTGGAGCTGTAACCGTTGACCCGCAGACACCATCATATGACCCACGACCTCTGAAGGCCTATCTGGCGAGTCTTGGGGTACCTTACTTCTATGAAACACAATGTAAGTAACATGTCAGAAAAACTCGTTTTTTGCCTGAAACCTGTACAGTCATCTGGGAAAGAAGTGCAAAGATGGGTGAAATTTGGGATTTTGGAGATGCCTTGGCAGATTCTTACTGAGTTGGATGTGAAATATCCTGAGGAAAGACTAATAACATTTTGTATAAATGATGACTTCTTAAGGTTATAGGGGTTAGAGTAGGATTGAGTTTGTAGAAATGATATCGGATTTTGAAGATGTAAGTTTATTATCGCTATTTCTCAAGAAGTATTGGATAAATATTTCTCATTTTTGATATGTGGTTTACCTTTTAATTTGGGATTGATTAGGAAAATAGAATTGCAAACAGGTGACCGTCTTTTATTGTGACAATGAAATGTTTTTAATGCTCTTTCTTGAGAAGTATTGAATGGATCTCTCTCAAATTTCATATGTATATTTCCCTTGGTCCCTAGGTGTGCCATTTTGATTTTGGGACTGATCAGAAAAACAGAATGGCTTATGATGGCCATCTTGGATTTATTCAACGAAGTTTGTTATTGCTATTGCTATGAATGGCCTACAAGTGGCCATCTTGGAATTTGACTTTGTAAGATTATTATCGCTACTTCTTAAGAAGAAATGCATAGATCCCTCTCAAATTTCATATATAGGTTCCTTAAAGATTGTTGCCTTTATTTCTTAAAAAGTTCTGAATGGATCTCTCTCAAAATGCATATGCATGTTCCCTTTGGTTTTTACTTGTGCCCCTTTGATTTAGGGACTGTTCAGAGGAAGCAAACTGGCTTGCAGGTAACCATTTCTGATTAAGCAGGGAAACATTATCGCTATTTCTGCAAAGGAATGTTCAAATGTCTTATCATCAAGAGTAGAAACAGAGAAGGGAAAAGAAGGAAAAAGATCCAACTTTCAGAGAGCAAATAAAGATCAAACATTGGTGGACACAAATATCCCTCTGGGATCTCTTGTTAAGTTGATTAGTTGGAGTGGGAACCAAAAAATGGGAAATGCTTTGAAATTTTTTTTTACTCTGTGATGGGATGGGGGTTGATTGTTTCACCCTTGGGTACTCCTGTTGCACTTTATGGCAAAAATTATTTGTTATTGTTCGTTCTTTTCCTCAAACGCTTATAAAAATCAATACACCATTTCTTATACAAAAGTATAGAAAAAAAACTAAATTTAGGGATATTATTTCAGTGAAATTTTGTAATACCGGTATTTGTTTTTTGATGGTCTAGGTATCATGGAGACTGCTCAGAACTTGGACTATGAATGTGCATCTATCTGTAGCTTCTGTAGTCGTATGAAGAGAGGCCGAATCTATGCCTGTGCTCGACGAGAGGGATATAACGTTCTAGCTCTGGGCCAACACCTTGATGATCTGAGTGAAAGGTTAAGATTCATCCTTATTTGCTATTTTCTTTTTATCTTCAAATATAGTTTTTTGTCACATTACTTATGTTTATTTGGTTTTTAGCCCACCATTATCAGATGGTGGGCTATTCAAATTGCCCTGGGTCTGTGGTCTGTTGTCCCTCCATCGTCCTTCCCTAAACAATTTTTAGCCCGCCATATTCAAATCACTTTGCATCCATGGTCTGTGGTCTGTCCTGCTGACAGGCAGCCATCTTGAATTTTGCATTGTAAAGATTGTTATCCCTATTTCTTAAGAAGTACTTAATGGGTCTCTCTCAAATTTCATATGTATGTTCCCTTTGTTCTTTCTTTGTGTCTGTTTGATTTTGAGACTGATCAGAAGATACAAAATGGCTTCCAGGCGGCCATTTTTTATTTGGCAGGTAAAGGTTATCATCGCTATTTGTACAATTAAAAAATATTCAAATGTCTTATCATTAAGAGCTAAAACTGAGAAGAGAAAAGAAGGAAAAGATCAAACTTTCAAAGACCAAATAAAGATCAAATAAAAGTGGGTGCCAAGATCCCTCTGGGATCTCTTGTATGTGTATTAATGAGGTAAAAGTCCACCTATTATTCAGATGGACCAACCTCCATACAAACAAATGCTGAATAACAGTTTAATTAAGTAACTGGCTTTAAGAAAGGAAACTCATACTGTGATGAGTTAAGGTAACTCACTTCAAGGAAAGGGAGCTTTTACTTTGGTGTGTTTACAGAGCTTACATTATGATATGTTTAAGCTCATATTGTGTTTAAGGAGCACATACTGTGATGTGTTTAGGTAAGCCTCCGTATGGAAAGGGAACTTATGCTATGATGTGTTCAAGGAGATCATACTATGATGTGTTTAAGGAGATCATACTATCATGGTTTTCAGATATAAATTTTGACTGAGATGATCATCAGTGATACAAATAACGTTGGGTTTGTTGTATTACAGTTTCCTCATGTCGGTCTTCCATAATGGTCTGTTACGAACAATGAAGGCACACTACACAGTAGGGTAAGTTATAACAGTCACCATACATACTACACAGTAACACTGTCACTATATACACTACACAGTAACACAGTCACTATACACACTACACAGTCACCATACATACTACACAGTAACACTAGATACTACACAGTAACACAGTCACACTATACATACTACACAGTAACACAGTCACTATAAATACTACACAGTAACACAGTCACTATACATACTACACAGTAACACAGTCACTATACATACTACACAGTAACACAGTCACTATATATACTACACAGTCACACTATATACTACACAGTAACACAGTCACTATACATACTACACAGTAACACAGTCACTATACATACTACACAGTAACACATTCACTATACACACTATACAACAACACAGTCACCATACATACTACACAGTAACACAGTCACCATACATACTACACAGTAACACAGTCACTATATACACTACACAGTAACACAGTCACTATATATACTACACAGTCACACAGTCACTATACACACTACACAGTCACTATACATACTACACAGTAACACAGTCACTATATATACTACACAGTCACTATACACGCAACACAGTAACACAGTCACTATACATACTACACAGTAACACAGTCACTATACATAGTATACAGTAACACAGTCACTATACATACTACACAGTAACACAGTCACTATACATACTACACAGTCACTATATATACTACACAGTCACTGTATATACTACACAGTCACTATATATACTACACAGTCACTATATACACTAAACAGTAACACAGTCACTATATATACTACACAGTCACTATATATACTACACAGTCACTGTATATACTACACAGTCACTATTTGTACTACACAGTCACTATACATACTACACAGTCACTGTATATACTACACAGTCACTATATATACTACACAGTCATGCAGTCACTATATATACTACACAGTCACTATATATACTACACAGTCACTATATATACTACACAGTCACTATACATACTACACAGTCACTGTATACACCACACAGTAACACAGTCACTATACACACTGCACAGTCACACAGTCACTATACATACTACACAGTCACTGTATATACTACACAGTCATGCAGTCACTATATATACTACACATTCACTATATATACTACACAGTCACTATATATACTTCAGTCACTATATATACTACACAGTCACTATATATACTACACAGTCACTATACATACTACACAGTCACTGTATACACTACACAGTAACACAGTCACTATACACACTACACAGTCATACAGTCACTATACACACTACACAGTCACACAGTCACTATACATACTACACAGTAACACAGTCACTATACACACTACACAGTCACACAGTCACTATACACACTACACAGTCACACAGTCACTATACATACTACACATTCACACAGTCACTGTATACACTACAGAGAAATAAATATTGTATTTTGGTTTACTCTGATGTGTTCACAGGAAAGAAGACCTACGTGTGATACGTCCTCTTGTATATGTTAGGGAAAAAGAGCTTCGCACATTTGCCGAACAGGTTTGTTACATTTTGAGATTGAAAATGTCTTACTTTAATAATGTGTTTCAGAATTCTAAATATGTTCTTAGTTTACTTGGTTCAAAGTACTGGTTAAGTACTGGTGTCCTACCAGGGTATCTGTAGTTGTCAATTTTTTTTCTTGACAAGAAACCCCATGGGCCTGAACAACATTCTTACTATAAAGACATATATTAAGTTCCCTACTCATTTGACCCTGAGCAGTGACATTGAAAGTGGGTCAAGGTAAATAATTTTAATAAATTTTGGAGCCTTTCATCCAAGTAAGTTAAAATAACCATTAACAATAGGTATGGGAGTTAATGTGCTCCTAAGTCTGTGGCTCATTAATGTATTCATAAAAAGATACATTGTAGCAGTGTAAACATTCCAGTGACACATTGTTCACAACAGCCGTGTGTAGTCTGTAGAAGTGTTTGTTTCATTGTTGTTTCACAACACATTGTTCACAACAGCCGTGTGTAGTCTGTAGAAGTGTTTGTTTCATTGTTGTTTCACAACACATTGTTCACAACAGCCGTGTGTAGTCTGTAGAAGTGTTTGTTTCATTGTTGTTTCACAACACATTGTTCACAACAGCCGTGTGTAGTCTGTAGAAGTGTTTGTTTCATTGTTGTTTCACAACACATTGTTCACAACAGCCGTGTGTAGTCTGTAGAAGTGTTTGTTTCATTGTTGTTTCACAACACATTGTTCACAACAGCCGTGTGTAGTCTGTAGAAGTGTTTGTTTCATTGTTGTTTCACAACACATTGTTCACAACAGCCGTGTGTAGTCTGTAGAAGTGTTTGTTTCATTGTTGTTTCACAACACATTGTTCACAACAGCCGTGTGTAGTCTGTAGAAGTGTTTGTTTCATTGTTGTTTCACAACACATTGTTCACAACAGCCGTGTGTAGTCTGTAGAAGTGTTTGTTTCATTGTTGTTTCACAATTTGATCTTTCATTTACAGAACAAACTGCCAGTTATAGCAGAGAATTGTCCTGCCTGTTTTGAGTCACCTAAGGTGAGTATAGACAGTGTACCACATAAACATAGGTGTCAACTTGTACAGTGTACCACACAAACATAGGTATAACGTCATACAGTGTACCACACAAACATAGGTATAAAGTCATACAGTGTACCACACAAACATAGGTGTCAACTTGTACAGTGTACCACACAAACATAGGTGTCAAGTTATACAGTGTACCACACAAACATAGGTGTCAACTTGTACAGTGTACCACACAAACATAGGTGTCAAGTTATACAGTGTACCACACAAACATAGGTGTCAACTTGTACAGTGTACCACACAAACATAGGTGTCAAGTTATACAGTGTACCACACAAACATAGGTGTCAACTTGTACAGTGTACCACACAAACATAGGTGTCAAGTTATACAGTGTACCACACAAACATAGGTGTCAACTTGTACAGTGTACCACACAAACATAGGTGTCAAGTTATACAGTGTACCACACAAACATAGGTGCCATCTTGTACAGTGTACCACACAAACATAGGTGTCAAGTTATACAGTGTACCACACAAACATAGGTGTCAACATGTACAGTGTACCACACAAACATAGGTGTCAACTTGTACAGTGTACCACACAAACATAGGTGTCAACATGTAGTGTACCACACAAACATAGGTGTCAACTTGTACAGTGTACCACACAAACATAGGTGTCATCTTGTACAGTGTACTACACAAACATAGGTGTCATTATTTACAGTGTACCACACAAACATAGGTATCAAGTTGTACAATGTACAACACAAACACAGGTATCAAGTTGTACAGTGTACCACACAAACATAGTGTCAAGTTATACAGTGTATCACGCAAACATAGGTGTCAACTTGTACAGTGTACCACACAAACATAGTGTCAAGTTATACAGTGTATCACGCAAACATAGGTGTCAACTTGTACAGTGTACTACACAAACATAGTGTCAAGTTATACAGTGTATCACGCAAACATAGGTGTCAACTTGTACAGTGTACTACACAAACATAGGTGTCAACATGTACAGTGTACAACACAAACATAGGTATCAAGTTGTACAGTGTACCACACAAACATAGGTATCAAGTTGTACAATGTACAACACAAACACAGGTATCAAGTTGTACAGTGTACCACACAAACATAGTGTCAAGTTATACAGTGTATCACGCAAACATAGGTGTCAACTTGTACAGTGTACCACACAAACATAGTGTCAAGTTATACAGTGTATCACGCAAACATAGGTGTCAACTTGTACAGTGTACTACACAAACATAGTGTCAAGTTATACAGTGTATCACGCAAACATAGGTGTCAACTTGTACAGTGTACTACACAAACATAGGTGTCAACATGTACAGTGTACAACACAAACATAGGTATAAAGTTGTACAGTGTACAACACAAACATAGGTATAAAGTTATACCATGTATAATACAAACATAGTTGTCATGTTATACAGTATACAACACAAACATCGATGTTGAGTTTACAGGTACACGATTTGTGATGCTTTGCAATTAATTTGTCTCATTTTCAAAAATCATGCACACCTGTAAATGATGGCAATTGTTGATTTCATAAATTAGGTCTTCTGTTTTTAGGAGAGACATCTACCAAACACTGCTGGCTGCCAAGGAAATTCTATATAATTTCTGTTTCAATCTATTTCAGGAGAGACATCGTATCAAACAGCTGCTGGCTGCCCAGGAAATTCTACATCCTCATTTGTTTCACAGCCTGCTGTCTGCTCTCAAACCTCTGATGGCCATCAATAGAACAAACATTCATATTGCAGAGATGTTAAGGTCACAGTTGCCAAGTGCGGACGACATGGAGATATAACGACATGTGTATGAGGAACTTTACATGTATAGTTAGGTCAATTGAGACAAAGTCTCATGGTGACCTTGTGTGATCAACTTCATCCAGCATCTTCTCAAAAACTCCTGCTCTGATTTCTACGAAATTTTGCAGAAACCTTCCTTGGCTTAAGGTGAATTAAAATTGTGAATTATACAGTCCCCACCCTCACAGGGGCCTGAGAAGTGGGGCCAAAAGCGGTTAAATTGACTCATATTTCAAAAATCTTCTTTTCAACATCCAGATATAGTAAAATCAAATACTCTGCATGAATGGAAGCATCTTCAGGTGCTTTACCAAAGTCGTGAATTTTTCATGGACCCAGGGTCTCATATTTCCCTATGGGGAGGGAGTTAAGATTACTATAGTTTAAATAGGAAAATTTGATTTTTGAGCATAATTTTTTTAACTTCCATTGAAAGTATTTCAAACTTGGTTAGGATTATGAGTGTAGGATGACGGCTTGATGGTATGCCGATATTGATCCTAACTGACCTCCCAGGGGCTGATGGATGTGGCTAAAAGGGGTCAGATTGACTCAGATTTCAAAAATCTTCTTAGTACACAGGTATGGTAGAATCAAATGCTTTTCATGAAAAGCATCTCAAGGTGCTTTAATTACCAATTTGATTTTGCAACTGCTTTACACAAACAGAACTTAAAATTTATGAGTTTCTGATACTGCACGGAATGTTCAAAATTTGAAATTATCAGATTTGTCGCACAACCATCTGCAAATTATATGGTTTGTGCATCTATTCATCGATTGTTAGATGACTGTTAAGGGCTATGACCCTTGTGTTGAGATATTTGTTGGAAATGACTTGGTAAAAATCATAAGTATCAGATTATTCAAGTTAAATAGTCACATTACACCAGCCCTCAGTTTGATGATACCTGTAAAGCTCACAGAACATTATCTAATATGTGCCAATTTGCAGCCATCTGATGCTAACCTTGGGTAAAAAACAGAGAACTGACTATGTTTCTTGGTGTCAAAGGACATTTTATCCCCACAAAGTGCCTGCAGAATGGGCAGTTCCTGTCTCTAATTTATCCCTCAAGAACATAGATCTTGAGAATGTGTTTTTAATAACATCTGTAGTTTGTGTATTTGTAATTAGCAGTATGTATATATGGTGTACAGGATTACACATGACAGGTTTATGAATTAAAACCAAAATTCTGAGTGATGAGTGTGACTTACAAATTTAAGTTATGATGTATTTATTTCATTGTGTAAATAAATGTGTCGATACCCAGACTCTTCAAGATCCGTGTCTTTATATTGATCCTGCAGAATTTTTCATGGACGAATGATGACATTATTTGACAGACTACAATACAATTGGTCGCAGGATGTTGCATTTTGGCTGTTCTAGATATGTGATAGTAATTTCAAAGTACATTAATTTTGAACAAAAAGTGTCAGAGTGATCTGAATGCACTCGCTTCAGTGTTACTGGCTTCTGTTAAAATGTGTGCTTGTGAGTTTTCAGAACATGTTAGGTATCAATTGACCAAGTATGGACATCTAAATAAATGACAAGCTCAGGTCTGGTTCAGATTTCATATGAGGTAGGTTACACCCCAGATATTGTCATTTACATATACAGTTATCAGAAATTCTTAGAGTTAAATGACCACTGGAAATAATACATACCAAATGAGAACCCGAACTGCATATTATCAATATACAACAACAAACTTTTATATCTGTTAAAGAGTAAATACTGGAAACAAAAAAATATGATAGAATGACAGCCAAGGGTAAGATTATATTCCCTATGCCATACAGAGAAATGGTAGTTGATGGATAAGGCTGCTAACAAATGATGTCAAAAGAAACTCCGTGTGGGATAGATCTTTATTTGTCCCTGATATCTTAATTTATCTTCGTTTGTAGAGGCAGGGCTCCAAATGAAATTCCTCTGGTGCATGTTTTGGAGGCTTACTCTTTTTAAAGTCAAACAGACAAAACATCTTGTTGGTGGTATCCTGAAAGTACACAACAAAATATGAGCTCAAATCTTGGGTTGGTGATTTTTTTTTGTATTGACTCATTGAAAATACCAAACAGTCATTATATTGAAGAGCATTTTATACATTGGTACTTCACTATCAGTGAAACAGAGAATTTAAGTTGATGGCGGCATGTCTGAACATTTTTAGCTAAAGGAATCAGCTTTGTACATGTATAAACAGTGATCCCAGAGGGACACAGCCAGGTAGGGGCTATTGAGTTCTTTAAAATCCTTGAGTTTGAGTAAAAAACATTTGGGCTGAAGCACCTTTGGATAATGAAGACTCAGTATTGAATTAAAACTTTGGCTTTAGGGTGTAAGGGACAGAGCCCAATAGGGGGTAATTTAAAACCATTTTTCTGTAGGAATGACAGGATTTTGTCTGAATTTGGTCTGAAGCATTCTTAGGTGAAGGAAACTTATTTGTGGATTGAAGGTTTAGGTCCATTTCCTTACGGACCTCTTGCTGTTTCAGGCAATACTTATCAATTTAAATCCTAGGCACCTTTGGACATTGGGGACTTAATTTTGTATGAACGGGCCCCTAGGAACAGAACAAAATTTTTAAGTTGTAATAGCAACAACAAAATCCTTCTTGTGGTCAGATTAAGTGAATTTGACAAAGTTGTTTAGGAGCTTTTTTGGGTGAGGGGAAACCATTTTAATACAAGGAGGGTATGGCCCACTAAGATTAAGAGAGGCTCAATCAGTGAAAACTTTGTTTGGTGTGCAGCCTCATTCAGTGAACGGGGGTCTGTATTTCATTTGTTTTCCCATGGAAGAAAGTGATGATGCAATAACACATTTCTATCCCATTCTTACCTCATTTAGTAGACGAAAGCCAAACTTGTCCATGGTTCTTTTGAAGTTGGCCAGATTCCTGATACGACTTGTTACTTCAGCCACTTTAAGGGTACCACTACAACGACAGGTGTTTATATTGACAGGGTACCACTATAACAACAGGTGTTTATATTGACAGGGTACCACTATAACAACAGGTGTTTATATTGACAGGGTACCACTATAACAACAGGTGTTTATATTGACAGGGTACCACTATAACAACAGGTGTTTATATTGACAGGGTACCACTACAACAACAGGTGTTTATATTGACAGGGTACCACTACAACAACAGGTGTTTATATTGACAGGGTACCACTACAACAACAGGTGTTTATATTGACAGGGTACCACTACAACAACAGGTGTTTATATTGACAGGGTACCACTACAACAACAGGTGTTTATATTGACAGGGTACCACTACAACAACAGGTGTTTATATTGACAGGGTACCACTATAACAACAGGTGTTTATATTGACAGGGGACTTTACACTTCTAAGGTGAGAAGTAAAATGTACACCTGGAACAGCCACCTAACTTTACATTTCTAAAGGTAAGAAGCATGATATACACCTGGAACAGTCACCTAACATTACACATTTTTTAGGTGGGAAATGTAATGTACCCCTGGACCTAATAGACAATCAGGTCTGAATTTTACCTAACTTTACATTTCTAAAGGTAAGAAGCATGATATACACCTGGTACAGCCACCTAACTCTACATTTCTAAAGGTAAGAAGCATGATATACACCTGGAACAGCCACCTAACTTTACATTTCTAAAGGTAAGAAGCATGATATACACCTGGAACAGCCACCTAACTCTACATTTCTAAAGGTAAGAAGCATGATATACACCTGGAACAGCCACCTAACTCTACATTTCTAAAGGTAAGAAGCATGATGTACACCTGGAACAGCCACCTAACTCTACATTTCTAAAGGTAAGAAGCATGATATACACCTGGAACAGCCACCTAACTCTACATTTCTAAAGGTAAGAAACATGATGTACACCTGGAACAGCCACCTAACTCTACATTTCTAAAGGTGAGAAGCATGATATACACCTGGAACAGCCACCTAACTCTACATTTCTAAAGGTGTGAAGCATGATATACACCTGGAACAGCCACCTAACTCTACATTTCTAAAGGTGAGAAGCATGATATACACCTGGAACAGCCACCTAACATTACACATTTTTTAGGTGAGAAATGTAATGTACCCCTGGATCTAATAGACAATCAGGTCTGAATTTTATAACTATCAGTAACGGATATATGTAACTGAACAGCCCAATAAAAAATCTTAAATCTCGGAATTGAATGCTGACAGCAGACATCCTGTTTAACATGTTTCTCTAGATGAGTAATTAGATAGAGTGCAGATAGTTACAACATTCTGCCCTGATTGTTTATTCCTTAGTGATCAAAAGGTACAGTACACAGAAACTCTGATGAGTTAAGGTTATGGAACGGCTCGGGTCGTATTCCATTGAGTTACACCCACTCGTAAATCACAATCAGATCCCCAGATACTAATAACCAGGTTATATTGAAGAACACCCACAGATATTGTACATCACAATCATGCACCCAGATACACATACCCAGGTTTGAGAACTCGGCTTGTCTCTGTCAGATAATCTGGCAGATTTTTCCCCATCAATGACAAACAGAACACAGCAACATCCACACTGTCCTTCTTCAGTGGCACCTACAATAATAGACAAGAACAGCTCTGCATATGATACAGCGTGGTGAAAATTGCACAAGAATTTCTTTCATGGTAAACCTAAAGAGGTCAATGCCAACTGAAAGTATATCAACATGATAGGCTTGAATTACACACCAGTTCAGCAGTTTACAAGATGTCATTCTCCTTTCATTATGTAATTTTCTGCAAACATGGAAGCTTACTCTTAATAGCAGGCAACTACATGGATACATTCATACTAAGGCATTGCTTGTTGAAAAGAAGTGTAAGGTTTTTAAGACATTTGACCCTTGTGGCTTGAAATTATGTCAAAGTCATTCATTTGAAATTTCATCTCAACATTCCACAGGATCATTGTCATGACAATGGACCTCTTAGTTATTGAGAAGAAAACTGTTTTAAGATTGTGATCTAAAAAGAGGACTAAGATCATTTATAATGAACAAAGTGGGTTACTGAAAAAATTTGTTTGAAGATTTTAATAAAATTGACCCTTGTGACTTGAGAGTGAGTCAAGGTCATTCATTTGAACAAAATTGGTAGCCTTCAATCTAGCAAGATTCAGGCAATATCGGTACCTGAGATCATTTGGTTATTGAGGAGATGTTACTTGAAGACCTCACAACATTTGACTCCTGTGACCTTGAAAGGGACTCTAGGTTATCCATTTGAAGACACTTGGCACACTTTTATTCCAGCAGGCTAAAGTGCAAATATCAGTACAATAGACTTTTTGGCTATTGAGAAGAAACTGTTTAAAGGGAAACATTGACACCATAAGCCACAAGACAGCATAAGCCTGCTCGGCCTTTGGGCAAGTGTGCAAAACACTGATACAGAAACAAAACGTACACACTATCAACAGACCATCACTCACCTTTGCCATGTCACAGGCTGTCACATACTTATTGATAGCCACCAGGTCAAATGAGTGGACTTTGTTTGGGAGAGAGCGGGCTATGAGGGCATCACCACATCCAAAATCGGCTACCACCAAAGTCCGAGGTCTGAAATCATTCAAGACTTATTTCATCTCATCAAATCATAATTCAGTACATTGTACCTGATTCAGACACACGTGTCTGATAATAATGCTAACTGGGTTGGTTGAGCACCTGTGATTTATCTAAACTGTACCTGTCTGATAACATGACAAGGTTGACTGGACAATTGTGCTTTACCTAGTCTATATAACTATCTGATAATGATGTTAACAGGGTTGGTTGGGCACCTGTGTCTTACCTAGCCTGTAATTGTCTGATAATGACGTTAACAGGGTTGGTTGGCCACTTTGCTACCTGCGACTGGAATCCCTGGTGGTACACATGGAATGCCTCTTTATCTTCTTCAAACATCTTATATGATTCACTTCCTGTTTGGTTGTACAACTGCTCGTTAAGGTAACGGAACCTAGCAGATTTGAGTTTATCAAGCATGCGCTGTTTGAGTGAGAGAGTTATCTCCCTTGATTTATCTTTCTGTTCTATAGATCCAGAAGCTAATAAGTCAGATGTTTCTACATCAAAATCATTATCACTCTGTTCCTTCTTTAGTTTACTGTTTACAACTGTGTTAATTGGATATTTATCATCTTTCATTTCTTTACCAGATTTTGCTTGGATACCATCAACCCTTTTCCCCTTCTTTTTCTTGTGTTTAATTAATTTTAACTCATCACAATTTTCTGTCACATTGTTGAGAGGAACTAAAGACTTTGGCACACTTGTTTGTCGTTCCTTCACCATCTTGCCCATGGACCTATGGTCTGATGAATTTGTTACACTTTGTTTCACCGTAGCACCAGCAGGTACATCACCTGAAGATTGTTCCTCTGTTATATTATCATCACACACATTACTATCAGCACTGACTTCAGTTTTCTTCACTGATAAATGCTTATATTTATTCCTTTTATTTGAATTTTTCTTTTTCTTTTTCTTCTTCCTTCCTTCCTCCTTTATGTCTGTCACAGGATCTATAGGTGATATCCGTTTCTGTTTTTTACTAGGGATTTCAGTATGATCTGTCTTTCGCTTGTTTCCTTTTACAATCTGTGTGAACCTTTGTTCAGCATTTTCACCTCTTTCTTCTGTCACAAAGGTCATAGATGTCTTCCTCTGTCCTCCTGTTTTCTGACCAACTCTCTGAGGGCGTTCTTTATCCCTACTCTTCTTCAATGTTATTCCACCTTTCAATACCTCGTAGTTGTCTATATCCTTACAGTTCAAAGTCTGCCTAGAACCTACAGATTTTGAAAATTTCCTTTTGCCATCATCTGATAAGTTTGTGGTTTTCTTTTCACGCTTTTGTTGTTTCTACAAGATGACAATGAAAGCAAAAATTTGATTTCAGTAAGTTGGGAATGCATCAAGATTATGTGAAATTTAAACCTCACAATCAGTCGACATCTTGTGAATTATTAAAAGTTAATATGCAAGATAATTAAAATCAAAATTGTGTTCAGTTATATCTATGTGTGATTTTCTATCATAATTTATCTGCCAGAATGAGACTAGCATGATTAAGTAAATCTATCAACCAGTGGTGAATTATGTTTTGTGGCCACAGACATATTGTTGTTACTAAATCTACACATGGTCAATGTTATTAATTCATTCCCAGAGTACATGATTTATTATGTAAGCTCTATGTTGACATTTCGCATGAAGGTCATTGTGCTAATCTTGTGGAAAACAATCTAATTTCTACGACCATTCTGGTGTTTAAGTCGATGTCAATAACTCATGTATTACTCAATCATTGTCAGCCTGTTTATCTATTGTATTAAAATTACTGAAGCAACAGTTTTATAACATTTTGATATAAATAGACCTCTCTTGGTCTGCCAAATGAGAAGAGAAGAATGGAGGCCAGACAGGAGAGAGGGTTGTTCTCCGCTGGCTAAACACATGCTCGCTTGGGCTTTTGCCTGAGAAAGTACAACTTCACATCTGAACTTAAGTACTGTAAAGGCTTGGTTATCATAAATATTTACATGTTTAGTGTATATAGCTAAATACATGCAAAGATTAAACAATGTTCAACAATGACTGTTTGCATCAACTATTTCCAAAAGATTTAGAAAATGACTGGATTTCAACAATACTTTCATCATGGACTTTCAACATATTTAACATTTAACAAGTTTTGATTATGCTTGGTCAAACATCCCAGTAACACAAATCCTACTGAGCTGCTTATCTCAATCTTTTCCTACAATGAAGCCAACACAAACAGCTCTCCCCCAAGATTTATGATAAGCATAATGCTTTCAATGTTTCTAATGTGAATTTTCCATTTCTTGATAGTAACATGCCTGCATCCCTAACCTATGGCATTTACATGTTGCAGATTGTTTGATATTCAAGTGCCTGTTCTCATTATTACCATTTTCATGCAAGAAGTTATCAACTGATGAACAAACTCATAACACAAGGTTTTTAAAGATGCAGGTTCATGAAAGTTATGAGGAAGTTTTACGGTCAGCAGTCGCTAAATATTTGACATACATTATGTATTCTATATATAACAGGTTTAAGTATAGTAATAGTATATACAGCTCAAACCATAGAGATCTGTAAAAACCATTATTATCAACCAATTATTT
Organism: Ylistrum balloti; assembly: GCF_031769215.1. Classification (NCBI taxonomy): domain Eukaryota; kingdom Metazoa; phylum Mollusca; class Bivalvia; order Pectinida; family Pectinidae; genus Ylistrum; species Ylistrum balloti. Next base: position 1,779,448 of record NW_026781993.1, read on the forward strand.
GCCCAATATATCGCTTTTTGTACAATGGACATAGCCCATTTTGTTTTTAAGGCTGTGATTGGTAAAGTTAAATCCCTTGCGATTTAGTCCCCGAGAGTAAATTAGGACATTTTAAATATGAAAAATTGAATGCAAATTCATTACTTCATTGATTGTAACAGTATTTTTTAACACCTTGGCCTTTTACAGTCCTTAAGCATCAACTCACACAAGATATAATCCCACATTTGAATTTTTCATGAATTTGTTCACAATGTCAAAAGAAATGAAACCACTTGAATAATTATAAGGAGTAAAACTGAGTTCCAGTACCTTTGATGTTGCCAATTCAGCAGTATCAAACAGACCAGAACTGAGATCATCTGCAGCCTTGTCCACCATCCAGCCTTCTGTAGAGAAATCCATTGTCCAGAACACCTAGAAAGAAAGTTACAATGTATAAGGACATCATTCTAATGTTGTATTAAATGTGGTTCCAATCATCACGAAACTGCAAAAATTGAGTGAGCTTTTGTCTGTTTGTTGGGTTTATTATCCCCTGAACAGCTGTCATTTTGAGGTGGGGTCTCCTTGTAGCAGCTAGTGGGTACCTCATTGAGGTGGAGTCTCCTTGTAGCAGCTAGTGGGTACCTCATTGAGGTGGGGTCTCCTCGTAGCAGCTAGTGGGTGCCTCATTGAGGTGGAGTCTCCTTGTAGCAGCTAGTGGGTGCCTCATTGAGGTGGAGTCTCCTTGTAGCAGCTAGTGGGTGCCCCATTGAGGTGGAGTCTCCTTGTAGCAGCTGGTGGGTACCTCATTGAGGTGGAGTCTCCTTGTAGTAGCTAGTGGGTACCTCATTGAGGTGGAGTCTCCTTGTAGCAGCTAGTGGGTACCTCATTGAGGTGGGGTCTCCTTGTAGCAGCTAGTGGGTGCCTCATTGAGGTGGAGTCTCCTTGTAGCAGCTAGTGGGTGCCTCATTGAGGTGGAGTCTCCTTGTAGCAGCTGGTGGGTGCCTCATTGAGGTGGAGTCTCCTTGTAGCAGCTAGTGGGTGCCTAATTGAGGTGGAGTCTCCTTGTAGCAGCTAGTGGGTGCCTCATTGAGGTGGAGTCTCCTTGTAGCAGCTGGTGGGTACCTCATTGAGGTGGAGTCTCCTTGTAGCTCATTGAGGTGGAGTCTCCTTGTAGCAGCTAGTGGGTACCTCATTGAGGTGGAGTCTCCTTGTAGCAGCTGGTGGGTACCTCATTGAGGTGGAGTCTCCTTGTAGCAGCTGGTGGGTACCTCATTGAGGTGGGGTCTCCTTGTAGCAGCTGGTAGGTACCTCATTGAGGTGGAGTCTCCTTGTAGTAGCTAGTGGGTACCTCATTGACTAGAAAAGGGAGGCTCTTCACAGGCCATCCAGAGCAATAAGGATAAGTGTGTGGCACACTGACATAACCACAACAACAAAGACCAGTCCATTACATTACTTTGAGAGAAACACAAACAACCCTAGACAGGGAGTGACAAACCATGGCTGTATCCAAGGTTTTCACCAGAGGTTACATAGAAACTACCAACTGTTATATAGACTGGGTAATCTACAGCATAGAAAGGTGATTGGTTATCTACAGTGTAAAAAGTGCCTGGATTATCTACAATGTTAAGGGGTCACTGGGTTTCTACACTGCAAAAAGGAAAAAGTTTTTTTCTACAGTGTAAAGAGTTGACAGGTTCTCTTCAGTGCCAAGACGTGACTGGGTTACCCACAGTCTGAAGATCTAGGTGACTGGGTTACCCACAGTCTGAAGATCTAGGTGACTGGGTTACCCACAGTCTGAAGATCTATGTGACTGAATCATCTACAGTGTAAAGAGTTGACTGTAAGACATTGCTTTTCTCTAGGGTAAAGAGGTGAAAGGGATATGTACAGAGTGAAATGTTGACTGAGTTATGTAAAGTGGAAAGAGTTGATTGGGTTTTCTACTATATAAAGAGGTGACTAGCTATAGGTTATCAGTGTAAAGAGGTTTATGGGTTTTCTACAACGTGAAGAATTAAGTGGATCATCTACAACATAATGAGGTGGCTGGGTCATTTACACTCTAATGAGGCAATTTGGTCACCTGCCATCTACAAAGGTGACTGGATGATCTTAAGTGTAAAGAGGTAACCGGGCTATATATGGTGTTTATTATAGAAAGATAATTGGGTTATATATGGTGTTTATTATAGAAAGATAAGTGGGTTATATATGGTGTTTATTATAGAAAGATAAGTGGGTTATATATGGTGTTTATTATAGAAAGATAAGTGGGTTATATATGGTGTTTCTTATAGAAAGATAAGTGGGTTATATATGGTGTAAAGAGGTGGCTGGGTTTTTTCACAGTCTTAAGAGGCAACTGGATGAACTTTATTGTAGAGAGGTAACTGGGTTATATATGGTGTAAAGAGGTGATTTTTTTATCAAGTATAAACATTAGTATTATTTTGATAAAGCCTTAATTATATTTAAATTCAGGCTAACCAGTAACAAGTATTAACATATTGATGCACTTGTATAATCCATGGAATCTCCTAACCGTGATATCCAATGATGAACATACATACTGAATGTTGTTGCAGGGTTCCCTGTTTGAAACTATACAGAAATGGCACCATTAATTATTGACTGTTTGCTCCATAGTATAGAGGCCTAAGCAGTGACCCTATAGAAAAAGTACACAATACGTTTCTGGTTCCTTGATTGCAATTCTATCAGAGACCTTTGTAACACACGTCTTTGATATATACAACTACAGCACCATGGATTGATCATCTGTTTTCTCCACAACACAACTTAGCTATAAATAATCTGGTGTGCTGCTTGCTACTGAAGGGAAAAGTAGCCAATGTTTCTGTTGTTTTCAGTGTTGTAACTTTAGAAGTTTTTCAATGCAATGGCAATATGAGCAGACATTATAGATTTGAGCTTGACAGCATATATTTTAGCAAGTAAAACTTGTATCATGTCTCTTTGAAGTCAGATCATCTAATCCAGTCACAATGTACTCTGATTACCTATTGTATAGTCGCTATGTTCATTAACATAAAAATTTGGATTATTATGTGAATACTTATTTGATTATCTTTCTTATTCCTAATGTTGTGGACTTCCAATCATTTGATTGGTAAGAGATATGTTTATAGTCTGTAAATTATGTTATAGGTACGTATCTTATGATTTTACCTCTTATTATCTCATTAACGGCTGAATGTATTGAATTCATCTTTGGTATACAGTAAAACATGGATAAGTCAAAGTTAATGTCATCTTGTGTCTGTTTTTCATGAGTTACAATGACCTCATCTATTGACATAAAGTCTGTGAAAGAAATTTGGTTCTCTGAGATTGCTCACCATTCATTGACTTGTGTAGCTAATGGGATGTCATCGTCGTCATCCTCATCGTCATCTAACTGTCACTCAACGAGATCACAACCTCATCATGCAAGATACCGACCTTCAGCAAACAGTTATGAATTGTGGTAAGCATGACTCACTTCCACACGCAATATAGCCAGTCAACAGCATGTCAAAGATTGATTTCAGGAGCTACACCTTTTTCAAAAGCATTTCAGCATGTATTCAATGGGGAATATGTGATATTTTTATTTCAAATTGTTTATTATACCTAGGTTCATTGGTTGGAGTTTCGATATTGTACTGGGAGGGAGTAAGTTTTATTGACTTCAAACCCTCGATGTGTGGATTGGCAGTACAATTGTAACAGGTCACTTTTTATTTCAATGCCTCTGCTAGGAATCAAAGTCCTCTAGCTCGATTGGTTGAGCGTCAGATTAGTAAGCCAGGGGTTCCGGGTTTGATTCCTAGCAGAGGCATTGAAATAAATAATGACCTCTGTTACGCAATTGTCCAAGATCTTCAAAACCTGACACCCCTGTCGACTGAAGATTCAGGATCCACTCACAAAATAAATCGGAAACCATCCAAGCTTTCTTATTCGCACGGTAATGCACAGGAAGACTTTTTTTTAAAATAAAACTTGCACTTTTTACATGTACATTGATATCCAGTAAACACATTTAAAATCATAAACAAATGTATGATTGACAAACTAGTATATCAATCTGCATCGGCACGGTAGTTATCACCTTTTTTTCTTCATTTGGGTTCCGGCAGCCATTTGCATAAAAAGTAAACAGTAGATTTACAGTGTATTTTGGTTCAAGTTTGATTGCCTATTTCTGTATAAATTCTGATTTTCACCTGTGAACCTGTGTAAATGCAGGGATTGCTGTTCGATCAAAAATGACCATAGGGGTCATTAACACAGATATGACTGGCCAATCACACTCAGTCATTCATTCAGAACAAAGCCAGGAAATTTCTTCCTGAGACCACATGACGCCTGAGTGTTCAACACTAAAATGGAAATATTGGTAGAATTTAGAAGGGATGGACCACAAAATATATTTGATGCAAACGCAGAATTCAACTCTACAGTGTTTGAATCATCTGTGTTTAATTTACTAAGATAAAGAAGAGAAAATATTGCGACAGAACAAAACATTTGAATTATCCAATGTATTCGATTCAAGCGTGTTCGACACAAGTGAGTTTTACTGTATTATGTAAGATCACAAATAAATAAGATTTCTCAGTAAATAATCTACAACTTACACAGAAGACATTGTTGGTTTTCAAAAACATTTTCTGCAAACTTGAACCATATTCTTTACGCATGGTACTACACTAATGCCATTAACCTGAACCTTTTGCCAAAAAAGAGATCTCAACTCACTTAAAGCACGGTCAATTATTTGAACAAATCGGTGCTTTTCATCCATTTATATCAACAGTTTGGACCTTTTTATTATTAAGAAGAAGTCTTTTAAAGATTTTAACACATTTTATCTCTGTGACCTTTAAGAAGACAAAAGGCCAATCACATAATCAAAATTGGTAACAATCCATCCCAGCATGCCACAGGCCCAATTTCAGCACCCCAGGCCTTTTGGATATTGAGCAGTTTAAAGTCATTTAGAGATTTTTACACATTAGTCCCCTGTGGTCTTGAAAATATGTCAAGGTCATTCGTTTTTAACAAACTTGGTAGCCCTCATCCCATCATGCTACTAGCCCAATATCAGCATCCTGGAACTTTTGGTTATTGAGAAGAAGTTGTTCAAAGATTTTAGATATTTGACACCTGTGACCTTGAAAATAGGTCAAGGTCAATAATATGACAAACTTACATATGGCAGACTTCATCCCAGCATGCCACATTCCAAATTTCAACACCATGGACCTTTTGGGTATTGAAAAGAAGGTGTTTAACAAATTTTTATATATTAAAACCAGTGACCTTGAAAGTACATCACGGCCAATAACATGAACAAAATTGGTAGCCCTTTGTCCCAGCAGGGTACATGCCTTATATTAGCACCCTGGGCATTTTCTTTATTTAGAAGTCATTTAAAGATTTTTACACATTAGTCCCCTGTGATCTTGAGATTAATGCAAGGTCATTCGTTTTAATAAACTTGGTAGCCTTTCATCCCATTATTCTACGGGCCAAAAATCAGCACCCTGGGCCTTTTGGTTATTGAGAAGAAATCATTTGAATGGAAAGTTTACGCATGATGGATTACAACGGACGAAACAAAATGGCTTTAAGAAAGCTTGTCTGAAAAATAAACTTCCGGTTCTTGGGAGGAGTCAAAATTGAAAATGGCTATTTTGGGCAACGAAGTATGAAAAGATCATTTTCATGATCTGCAAGGTTTCATACATACAACACTCTGGTCAATGACTAAAAAGTTTAAATTATTAATATATATGATCTTGACCCATTTTCAAGGTCGCAGGATCAATTTTGTTTAAATCTTGGAGTGGTTTCCAACCAATAACCATGGGGCACAGGCTGATAATATTTGGTCACTTGTAGTCAATGATGGAAACTAGACACATCAATGATAGTCAGTGTTAGAAACTATAAACATTACTGAGAGTCATAATGGTGCAACTAGGTATCATTTGAATGAAAATCGAATGAAGTCAACTTCAACGTCTACAGATTTTTGTTTATGACACTTGTAGGTGTTTTCCAGGTTAAACCTCAGCTCTGCTAACACTTCCATGTGCACATGGTAGTCTTTTGCCTTTTTTTCTATGTGAGCACGTGTAGAGGTTTTATGGAAAGAGTACACAGCTGTTTTGGCTAAGTACAGGCCAGCCTTCACAAATTTCATGTCTAATCCCTGGTTCTTCTTTGTCCCAAATGGAGGATTCATAACCACTGTATCAAAACTTTTCTCCTTAATGAATCCAGCCACAGATGATGAGTGTGATGTCTCTGAGGATGCCTGGCCATGTGATTGTGTGTCAGAGGATGCCAGATCATGTGTTACATATTCACTTATCTTGGTTACATCCATTTGAATGAAATCTATATCAAGTTCCATGTCCTCTACATTTCTATGACAGACATCTAGAGCATCCTCATCAATGTCTATCCCTAACACATGCCCTGCCCCCAGCATCTTTGCCCCTATCCCCAGCACTCCACAGCCGCAGCCGAGGTCAACAACATTTTTATTATGAATATCATCATAGTTTGTGTCGATAGTGTGGAGGACACAAGCTGCAATATGAGGGGTTGTGGCATACTGTTCAAGCAGCATCTTGGGTTTGTTAAATGTTTCAACATCTTGTAAATAGCTCTCCAGCTCCTTCAAACGCAGTCTGGACCTTGTACCAGCCATAGCTATCAACACAGATTGTTTACTATTCTGATGATAGTTAACAATCAACACCAGCCGTCTCTCACACTGTGGGCCACCAGTTCTGAAATCAACAGCAGACTCTCCAAGTATAAGGTGGAAAAAGCTTCTACAATCAACTTCTTAAATTGCACTAAATGTATAACATGTTTATTGGTTTATTTATGAACCTTCTTTTATAAACTGTAACTTATGAAAACATTCAAAATTCAAAAATTGATTTTTTTTCATGATAAGTAATTTTTGGCCTTACACTTGAAAAGTCTGTTGTTATAGTGAACAAAGAGGGAGGCAAGTAAGTCTTGTAATTAGTTTTAAATTTTAACCTTTGGAAATTTTGTTAGCGCTACCTACATTTTCGATCCATCATACATGTAAATGTGTGTTTTGTCCAAAACACTTGCTTTATTCGGGTGTGTCTTATAAATATAAAAGAGCAGGTTCCTGCGGGATTCAGTGTCTTGAAAGGATCAGTAAACCGATCCAATTCTCCTCCTAAGGAGGATACTACAGTAGTGTTGCTGCCAACAGTACCCAGAGCAGTGTGACATTGGCTCACAGTGCTAAAGTATGATGTGTATTACCTGTGGATAGTCAGGGGCTTAGGCATCCATAGGAAACCTGTATACATTGGTTAGCTTAAGACCTGTAGGGAGCTAGGAGCATGTGGTCTGCTGGTACTATTGTAAAGTTACGTCCATTTACATACGGATACTGTACAGTAGTGGAGTTACTCAGCATTAGTAGTCAGAAGTTGGCACTTTATTACAATCCTACATTGTTATACCTGTATATATATTCATAAGGTTCTTTAGTTTAGTTTAGTTTATTACCAGTGCAGGATCCTTACGATCCTCTATACCGGTCTCAGTGATACAATGATAGTGTTTATAATTATTGTCATCTGAGATGTCAGATCCAGGAACTACAGAATTTCTACTTTATAATTATATACCAGTTCTTGATTTGCCCAGTGTTCATCTAATCTATTTTTGAAAGAGTTAACTGTTGGTGCCGATACAATATACTCCGGAAGATTGTTCCATATTTTGACCACACGCAAAGAAAAAGAATGTTTCCTGATGTCAAGTTTACAGTGCTGCATGTAAAGTTTTTTGGAGTGACACCCAGCAGCATTACTATCACAAAAATTGTTCGTAATTTTGAAGACTACAATCATATCCCCACGAATCCTGTTAATAAAAAGTTGTTTGTATATGTTGGAACAATCACGATTGGGAATAAACTGAGGTTCCTGCCAAGTGCTGTCCTCCCTGGACCTACTGTTCGCACACATGGCGTGTGTGGCCAGAGCAAGCATGTCAGAGATGTACCGAGACGTATGATGCCCCCTCCCCCTACCTCCGCAATTACACAGCCGTTAAATTAACAGTTATGTTTACATTTCTTACTTCAACTTTTCAATTACCAACCTGTTCTTGTGATGCATGTTGACATACTGTGATATCAGTGATAACTGATGTTCATTTCCCTACAAATAACCTCTCAAAAAGCACAAATAATGTTATCCTATGCTGTTGTGAGGAACAAACTTTGAACCTGGCCGCGAAGTCAACTCTTGGTAGCTCGTGAGCCGTTTACAGAGGTGAAATTTGACTGTAAGGACAACTCCGGTAGCGGCTGGTCTTCTGATGATAATTTGAGGATGCACCAGTGGACATTTTTGTTTAGAAAATAAATCACATTTACACACACATTCAGTTAACTATGTATTTGATTTATTTCAATTCGCTGATATAGCAAAGTTACTGAGATATTATTCTTGAGTTACGGGTCCGAAACCGATATGCCTGCGGTACATGTGCCATAATGTGGTCGGTCTATGCAACCTATACCAGTAGAGAGCTTCAGTCGGATATAAACGTAGACAGTCCTAAAGTCGTAATATACGATTTCCATTTATAAATATTGTACCGGATCTAAACAAATTGCGTACATCAAAACAATGGAACATACCTTTAAGATTTCCGGCGATCACTCCACATTGCCTACTGTAAATGAAACATGTGGTGTTATGTACTACAATACGGAAAAGGAATATCCGTGATCAGAGATGTAATGTATTGTATTTCTTACGTCTCTGTTATGATGCAGTCTAATTGATGCATTAGCATATAATGCCCGTCGTTTTCACCGAATGCATTCTATTATTCCTTCATCGACAGTTTACAAGACTGGCCTATGCAATTATGTTAGAATGTAAGCGTAATATTTTTTGTGCAACAGTTTCTTTGAAAAGGGCGTCTGTTTGCATATATTTTGTTAATCACACGGAACAGAAAGAAATATTGCTGTATAAATGTGAACATTTGCAACTTTTGATAGAAAGATAACGTAAGATTAATTTATAAATATTTCTATGGTGTATTTAGATATATTTCTGTGTTGTCGCCTTTGTGTGCAGGTCATACCCGGATGCATGTTATTAGTGTGTACCCTACTATCATCATCACTTGAGCGTTTGCGTAAAATGTGACGAAGGCACGAAATATAAGTTCGGGGCTGACACGGAGCTAAATAAAGCCAGACGAAGGCACACATGGTGCGTACTGTCCGAGGGACCGATCAAAATGCTGCGTCGAAAGCTTCGTAGAGAGCATCACCAGAGTTCGTGTTCATCCAGTAATGTGGAAAAGACTTTTTGTAAGAGACAAGTATTGGGAATATCAAATAAAAGGAAGGATGCGGAAGAGGAAGTTCTTGAAACACTCGTCCTAGGAAAACCAGATGAAGTGATAAAAAACCTTGATATTAGGAAAGGGAAGGTACAGTGACAAGCAATTAGAAAATTCCATATACCATTACGGAAACGCTTCAACCGCATGTATATAGGTTAAGATAGACTATTGATTATAATTTAGATAATTAGATATATTGTGTTTCCTTTACAACTGTTTACAGCACGGGAGAAATACAAATTTGCGTATAATATCGTCTCGACATCCATTCCGTTATGTATTTTGGAAGGACCATTTTGTCGAGCGGTATCACATGAATTATTGACGTGCGTGACCTGGCACCCTTATAATTTTGGTTCCTGTAACATGTCACGCTTCCAGAAAGAATAAAAAAATTGATTTAAACATTCTCAATAAAATATTATGAGGATATCTTTCATTGGCAAATGTGTGTATTGTTTCTTAATACACGTTTTTACAAATCAAAATCCTCTCAGACATGATGTAAAAGCCTATCAATCCATCCTCTGATGTCAATGTTTTGTTGTCGTCTGTCTTGTGAATAAAAATCGACCATGAATAAGAGGTCACACCTTTTGCAGTTTTTTGGCAACGGAAGTCCACACATGCATGCCTTATTTTTCAAAAATGATGATTTTTAAATCATAACGCTTGATGACACATTTCATATTTTATGTAACTAGCAAGTTGTAGACTGAGAGAAGCAAAATCAATTTTATTTAAATAGTTTGTTATAAAAAAGAAATTTACCAAGAAATATGGCTTATTCGAGAGCAAAAAATGACTAAACAATAATGGAACGTCCTTGCACATGTATATACAAATGTTTCCAAATCTGCCTATGTAGCTAGATTTGCTCATGCTTCAGTACCTGTTAAATTGAAGTGGAATTAGTTGGTATTTAGGTAGTATTAAGAAGTATTTCCCATTTTGAGTAGTATTTGGAGTATAGAAGTAACTGTTTGAGTTCTTAATGACTATGTTCCATTCGGAGGATAGAAAAAAAATCTTCCAGCTTAGTTTAAGTTGTGTAAAACCAGGGTAAGTCATAAAGTGTCCACATTGGTTTCATTTGTAATGATCAGACAATAAGCAAAGTCATATGAGAGTATATATACTCTAAAAATAAGAGAGGTTTCAACTATACACAGCAAGTTGTACTGTAGTTTAGAATGATTCCTTATTGGCTCTACGTAACAATGTTGGATAATAAATTGATTGGCCAGTCACATCTTGTGTTAAAATGGTACTCCAGTAGAACTCTCATTTTGTTAGAAGTACCTGTATATGTAGATATTTGACTATAGTCAGGGGTCGAAATTAACTGTTTTAGGCACTAGCAAACCATTGCTAGTGCCTAAAATTTCCACTAGCAAAAATGATGAACAAACTAGCAATTTTTTGGTGATTAGGTTTGACTTTTATTTACTGTTATATACAGGAATGTGATATTGGAAAAGTTATCCAAGACATTGGATAAGAATGGCTGATTGCTACCTGTATCAACATTTTAAATCTATATAACTTTGAATTTATCAGTTTTCTTTTTTTCATGTATGAGCTACATCTAATCTGACTGTCATATGATCAGATCCATTTATAAATGTAACTGTACCCAAATTTATATTATTTCAAAAATTGTTCACATTAACCATCATTTCAATAAATTATTATCAAGACAACTATCTTCCATGTTCTCGGCAGTCATTGCGCCATACTGTATTAACAACATCGTTACTAGATGATTTGTTGTATCCTAGAATAATATTCAATTCTTTTTCTCATTTCCGTACCGTTTTTAACTTGGCCATATATGCACGTTGTTGTGGCGGTGATTTTATATCAGCAGCGTCAGGAGAAATGCTCTCCGATTTCAACAATTTTTTTTCAGAAGGGCCAGGCTGTGGGTGTTGACTATTGTCTTGGTCATTGCAAGCACTGTCAGATGCTTTCCTTTTGAAAAAGTTTGTTATCATAGCTGATATGTCGCGTTTCACATGATGAGCAGACAGAAATCGTAGAGTTTTCAAAGATAACTTTTTATTCGGTTTACACATATATATATTCTAAAATGTATTGATAATCTATGTCAGAGTATTTGTAACCTATTTACTCATTTAAAGGCAGACGGAGAAAGGCATTTTGTGGCAGATGTTTCGTCAAAAATAGTAATTAGGTATAGTTCATTTCCACTTGCAAAATTTTGCTAGTTCATTATTTTCCAGCTAGCAATTACCAGATTTTAGCTGGAATTTTGTTAGTTGTATATAGTTAATTTCGAACCCTGTATAGTGATTCTTTGTGTTATAGAATAACATAGACACAGAAGATTGTGATTTAGAAGTTGAACCTCCCAAGAAAAAAGAGAAGAAACCAGTGTGGGAAGATGAGGATGATAATGTTGGAAGGTACAGTTTTTTCATTTCTGAAATACGTATTACAATATTTCTTAAATATAGGTAACAGTTATCAAATATCATAGTGCTTGTGTTAAATATAGTTATTGTAATGTTTGGAGTAAACATAGTTATCATAATATTCATAGTGTATATGAATAAATTCCATTCTTATAATCAAACACCAAATGTTTACTAAAACACAAACAAACAAAAACATTACTGTTTCAGTGTTCAACTGACCAAAGCAAAGAAATTTGATGGCGTGAAGCAAGGAGAAGAGTGCAGAATAGGCAAAGATCAGTACACAGTTCGCCTGAAGTCAAAGTAAGATCAATACACAGTAAAGCTGCTGGGTGGTCGGTTGGCGCAGTGGTAACATACTCGCCTTTCACTGAGCCGTCTGGGGTTTGATTCCTGGAATGGATGTGAAAAGGTATGGGGTCACCTGCTCAACCATGTGGGTTTTCCCCGGGTACTCTTTTTCCTTCCACACTAAGACCCCTCGCACGCTTCCATCCGAGCCAACAAGAGTGAATAATATAAGTTGGAAAAACTTGCTTCGCAATTTTTATAAAATAAATAAAGTTTATTATTATTATTACCTGGTGTCAAATTAAGATCAGTACACATTATGCTTGAAGTCAAAGTACAATCCATACACAGTTTATCTGAAGTCAAGGTGTGATCAGTAAACTCTACATCTGATGTCTAATTAAGATACACAGTATACCTGGAGTCAGGGTAATATCAATACACTGTATGATTCTCCACACTGTATTTGGGCATAAAAAGTATATACCTGTATATTATTCTGCTGGAGAAATGAACATTTAAGTACCATTTGACAGGTTTGAAAAAGTGTCTGCCAATCCAAACTGGTCAAAATTTAGAGCTGATGAAGCGAGACGGACTGGATCAGATGGTGAGTGGATAACTTTACATATCCTGGTATATTGAGGATAGCATTCTTCCCTTTTTTGAGTGTTCCAAAGTTGCTTGGGAAAGACCATGTTAACCCTTTTTTTTGTAGATGACAGCGATGTTGAGGAGATGATGACTAGGACTGGTAACTTCCTCACTACCACCAAGTCTCTACCTAAAGGTTTCATACAGATAAAACAGTGTCCTAATGCAAACAGGGACTCCCCTCCACAGGTAACTTCCTCTCTAATTAACAGTTCAATAAAGATAATATGGATTACACTATTGTGTTACTTTTACTGATTGATAAGAGTAAAATGTGACCTGACCTAATTGCTGGGGATTACCTAAATGTGACCTGACCTGATTGATGAGTGATTACCTAGATGTGACCTGACCCGATTGATAGGGATTACCCAGCTCTGACCTGACCTGATTAATGAGGTATTACTCTGATGTGACCTGATATTAGGATGGGGATTACCTAGATATGACCTGACCTGATTGATTTTGGGTTACCTAGAACTGTTTTGCTTGTTTGTAGGGGAAACTTTATGCTGTCAAGTTTCATCCATCGGCTCAAGTGATGCTGACAGCAGGTTCAAACCAAACCCTGAGTTTATTCCAGGTGAGTTCTTGAAATAGCAAGCCTACTGATACTTAATGGTGATTGAGATAAGAAAGAAGCAGAAACTGTTGACTTTCATTTTCAGGGGCTTTTCACCATGTCCAATCTCCTACCTAAAAACTCAATCATTTCCACAAACGTCATAGCCATCCATTCAAAAAATTTGTATATTACATAGGAAGATTCTAGACTGTACAACTTAAGAATATTTGTATTACCTAACTAGAACTTTCTAAACATGACCCCTTCTGAAAACTGGAAGTTGACATTTAAGACAATATTTTTTTATTACTATTAATAGTGCAATATGGTAACTGAACAGATATCATCACCCTGTACCTTTTTGTTGTAGAGAAGAAACCATTTAAAGATTTTAACAAAATTGAGCCCTGTGATCTCAAAAGTGGGTCAAGGTCATTCATATTATCAAACCTGATAGCAAACGACTGGGATATCTGATAAGTAGAAATTTACTATCAAACCCTGATATTACTTACAGGTAGATGTTTATGATCAAACCCTGATATTACTTACAGGTAGATGTTTATGATCAAACCCTGATATTACTTACAGGTAGATGTTTACGATCAAACCCTGATATTACTTACAGGTAGATATTTACGATCAAACCCTGATATTACTTACAGGTAGATATTTATGATGAAACCCTGATATTACTTGCAGGTAGATGTTTACGATCAAACCCTGATATTATTTACAGGTAGATATTTATGATCAAAGCCTGATATTACTTACAGGTAGATGTTTATGATCAAAGCCTGATATTACTTACAGGTAGATATTTATGATCAAACCCTGATATTACTTACAGGTAGATATTTATGATCAAACCCTAATATTACTTACAGGTAGATATTTATGATCAAAGCCTGATATTACTTACCGGTAGATATTTATGATCAAACCCTGATATTACTTACAGGTAGATGGCAAAAACAATCCTAAGATCCAGAGTGTCTTCCTTGACAACTTTCCTATCTTCTCTGCACACTTCACCCCTGATGGCCGCGAAGTGGTGCTCAGCTCGAAACACCAGAGTTTTGTGTACTATGACATGATTGCTGGCAAAGTGGTTAAAGTACCAAAAATAAAAGGTAGGTTTATCAGAGGAGTAAACACAATTAATATATTGCTGAAGTTAAAAACTAGCTAGACTTGGTGGCTGCGATATTTATAACTACTTAATTAGAAGAATGAGGTATGTGTAACTACTAGACCTGGTTACTGAGATATGTTTATAACTACATGACTTGGTGACTGAGGTATGTACAACTGCTAGATCAGGTAACTGAGGTTAATAAAATCTATAACTTGTAACCGAGCGAGATCAGGGTATTTCAGTCTTAGACTAAGACCCTGTAACATCCTAACCTCGGCTAACACCTCAATTTGGATTATGTTACAGGACCTTAGCCCTCAACTGAGATACCCCGATCTCACTCAGTTACAGGTAATAGATTTCTTTCTCGCACCAACTACTCTAAAACTTATTCAATATTTCATCAGAGTTTGGCATTTCCTGTGGGAGCCTCAAACTACCCACACAGCCTCTTCACTTTTAAACAACGTTTGGATGTGTCACGTAAACAATGTAAGCCACAGTTAAGGTCCTATAACATAATCCCAACAGAGGTGTTAGCTGAGGTTAGGATGTTACAGGATCTCAGTCCCGATCTTAGCCAGGTGACTGAGATCTGTATAATTACTAGACATCTTTAACATGATAGTATGAATGCTGTCCCAATATATTTATTTGTAAAATATCAGTAATAATAATCTAACCATTCCTTAAGGGCCCATAGACTCTATTGTCTTACAAACTAACCATTCTTTTATGACTCGAAGACTTTAGTGCCTTATAAACTAACCATTGCTTTATGACCCATAGATTGTACAGTCTTACATCTAACTATTCTTTTAGGACTCATAGACTCTGTTATCTTGCAAGCAAACCATTCCTTTCGAACTTACAGACTCTCATGTTTTACAAAGTAGCAATTCCCTTATGGCTCACAGACTCCGTTGTCTGGTAAACTAACCATTTCTTAAGGACTTACAGACCCTGTTGTCTGGTAAACTAACCATTTCTTAAGGACTTACAGACTCTGTTGTCTGGTAAACTAACCATTTCTTAAGGACTTACAGACTCTGTTGTCTGGTAAACTAACCATTTCTTAAGGACTTACAGACTCTGTTGTCTGGTAAACTAACCATTTCTTAAGGACTTACAGACTCTATTGTCTTTCTAACTACCAATTCCTTTAGATATTACAGACTCTATTGTCTTACAAACTAGCCATTCCTTTAGTGCCAACAGACTTCAGTATTTCTAAAACTTACCATTATAGTAGGGTTTACAGACTCTATTGTCTTACAAGCTAGCCATTCCTTTAGTGCCAACAGACTTCAGTATTTCTAAAACTTACCATTATAGTAGAGTTTACAGACTTTAGTTTCTTACTTCCAAATATTTGCATTTAAACTAGGATTGGGACAATCAAGGATGAAGAATTTTGTGATGTCGCCAGATGGTTCTTATCTCGTTTTTCTTGGATCTTACGGTTCCATGCACCTAATTTCTGCGAAGGTAAGTACAAACGTGACAAATCATTTGGTTACTCACTGAAATGTTTTGAAACTTTGGTAGTCATTTTAATTCCTTAACATCTCTAATGTGACTCAATTGTTATACAGTCTAAAGAATGGATACAGGACCTGAAGATGAATGGGAGTGTGGAGTCAGTGGCATTCTCCAGGGATGGAACAACTATGTACTCTCATGGCGGTTTGTACATTCTTATTTACTGTGTGACATCTTTTTCATCTTTGACTTTCAACAAATACTGGGTAGTAAATTTGGTGCATTCCCACATCATTTGAAGATGCTTGAACATACTTTGTAAATAAAGCAGTACAGTTTGACCAGAAAATTACAGGGTTCCAGAAAATGTTCTTCATTTCATACATGTGTAATTACTTGATACCAAACTAGTGATATATCTTTTTAAACCTATCCAGGGAATCTGTTTCATGTACGACTTCAGATTTGAAAAATAAGTTGACTGAAATCTAATGACAAGTCACCTGAATAAATGTTCTGTTCTCAGGTCAGGAGTCAAGGTTAAATCTTTAATTTTATATTGGTATAACTTTTTGGGAAAAAGTTGATCTAAATCAGTTGATAATTCCAATAAGTAACTAACAAATCTCTGGACTAATCATCAAGGTCATTGTGTTAAAAGTAAAGGTCAAACTTGTCACTTTTTATATGCCTGTCTGGATGTAATATAGTGTGGCATCATCTGTCTGTACATCTGTCCATCCTCAGTTCATTGTGAGCTTTTATTGCTGGCCAGTGAGCTGTTATAAACCAGAAATAAAACTTGATCTGAATGAGATAAGTACATGCATGATACGAGATTATAAAAAATAAGTGAATTTTAATAGATGACCTATTGCCATTGTGCATTGTCTGTTATCATCCATCGTCCACAAAATTTTCCTTTAAAACACTACTCCTGCTAAACTACGAGGTGGATTTCAACCAAATTTGGTCTGAAACACCAATGGGGGTGGGGGATCACTTCTTATGATTTTATAGAAATTTGATTCGACTCCTAGGGACCTTGGATGGGGCGCCAAAGGGGTAGTTAAACAAAACTTAACTTCAAAATGCTACTCTTCCTCAATGCTTGAATTCAACTTTTGTCTGTTACATCTGTAGGGGTTGGCAAATAATTCTTAAATTGATATAATTGATTCCACTCCTAGGGACTTGGGGGCGGGGTCCAAAAACGGGGAAATTAGACAAAATTAGTCAAAATTTTGCTTCAAAATGCTACTCTTTCTTAATGCTTAAAAGAATTTCAACCAAATTTGGCCTGAAACATTATTGAGAATGGGGAATCATTTCTCAAATTCGGAAAGTTGCTCGATCTCTAGTTAAAAGGAATGACCTTGATCCGCTTGAAAGTCACAGGGATCAAATGTGTTGAAAGGCTTAAGCAACTTCCTCTCAATAACTGAAAGGCCCAGGATGATGATATTAGAATGTTGAAGTTAAAAAGATGCATGGATATTTAATTAATAATTGACAAAAGAAGGCGTTACATTTTGCACTAGCACTTTCACTGTAATTGAATGACATAAGAAATTGTTATGCCAGTACATTTATCATATTTGGGTTTTATACCAACAGCTGGGTGCAAGGGATAATGCCACACTTTGCAGCTCCTTGTAATATTTCATATCATAGTTAAGCGCTTTTGCTTCAGATGATGGTGAGGTATATATTTGGGACATGAATACACGGGACTGTGTACACCACTTTACTGATGATGGCTGTACGAAGGGTACCAGTTTGGCTGCTTCTCCTAATGGCCAGTACCTTGCTTGTGGGTAGGTAAACTTTTTTTTTTTTTGGGTGGGTAAAATTATGTCTGTTTGTGGTTAGGTAAACGTATGTCTGTTAGTGGGTAGGTAAACTTATGTCTGTTAATGGGTAGGTAAACGTATGTCTGTTAGTGGGTAGGTAGACTTATGTCTGTTAGTGGGTAGGTAAACGTATGTCTGTTAGTGGGTAGGTAAACTTATGTCTGTTAGTGGGTAGGTAAACTTATGTCTGTATGTGGGTAGGTAGACTTATGTCTGTTAGTGGGTAGGTAAACTTATGTCTGTTTGTGGGTAGGTAAACTTATGTTTGGTTTTGGATTGATAGCTTACATTGTGTTTACGCATAACATCATGTTGTAGTTTGTGTTTACACATTCTTAACAAGGTCGTACAGTGGAGTGGTAAACATATACGAGACCAAGACCTGCAGAACATCTAGATCACCAAAACCCTTAAAAGCACTGATGAACCTGACAACACCATGTACAGATGCCATCTTTCATCCATCATCAGAAGTGCTGGCATTATCTTCAAACTTCACAGAAAAGGCTGTTAAATTGGTATGATGTTATTGTGTACTGTCAAAACTGATATGACA
This sequence comes from Ylistrum balloti, assembly GCF_031769215.1. Classification (NCBI taxonomy): domain Eukaryota; kingdom Metazoa; phylum Mollusca; class Bivalvia; order Pectinida; family Pectinidae; genus Ylistrum; species Ylistrum balloti. The sequence goes on from NW_026781993.1 coordinate 1,797,869, forward strand.
GGGTATTTATTTGTTCTTCAATATTGTGAGATAAATGATGACAGTTTGTGAGATAAATGATGACAATTTGGGAGATAAATGATGGCTCTTTATTGTGAGATAAATGATGGCTCTGTATTGTGAGATAAATGACGACAATTTGTGAGATAAATGGCTCTTTATTGTGAAATAAATGACGACAATTTGTGAGATAAAGGACTCTTTATTGTGAGATAAATGATGGTGAAATAAATGACAATTTGTGAGATGGCTCTTTATTGTGAATGGCTCTTTATTGTGAGATAAATGACGACAATTTGTGAGATAAATGGCTCTTTATTGTGAGATAAATGACGACAATTTGTGAGATAAATGGACTCTTTATTGTGAGATAAAGGACTCTTTATTGTGAAATAAATGACGACAATTTGTGAGATAAAGGACTCTTTATTGTGAGATAAAGGACTCTTTATTGTGAGATAAATGATGGCTTTTCATTGAGATAAATGATGGTTCTTTATTGTGAGATAAATGATGACACTTTATTGTGAGATAAATGACAACTACAAGTTTATCTCTGATTTTTTACAGACTCACCTTCCATCTATGACTGTGTTTTCCAACTATCCTGATCGTCTGGATAATGAGTTACGTGTGCCGCGGTCAATGGACTTTTCACCTAATGGTGGCTACTTTACTGTAGGCACTAATAAAGGCAGCGCCCTGTTATACAGGTAGTCAACCTTTTAATCATCAGATGAGTAGGCCAAAAAACTGGACTTATAATTAGATCTGTATCATTAGCTCAAATGGTCCATTGAGTTCAACTACTATTTGTTTTACAAAGAAAACATTGTTGGGTCATAAACCATTTTCTACAAACTTAAAATTTAATGTATGTTACTGCTCAAATACCATGGCTCTGGACCTATTGCTTCTTGGAAAAAGAATTTTAAGATCTCAATTCATAAGACCTAACCTTGAAAGTAGTGGTTATGGTCAAATTATTTGAATAGATTTAGGTAGCCCTTTTTCAAGTTATGAAAGACATTGCTTTTGAATAGAAATGACCTTCACCTTATCAAAAGGTCAAATTTTCTAACAGTAAAGAATCCATCGGTCAAAGATGTGTCTTTTAGACTTTGAATTTGCTTTTTCACATTAGATATACTCTCTTTGAATGTGTGTAAATCATGTAACACCAGGTGAACAATGCAAGGTTGGGTCTTCTGGTGTCTCACTGTATCCTATTAAGTATCTACCCATGACCTCTATCAGCTCGTGTCTCACTGTATCCTATCAAGTATCTACCCATGACCTCTATCAGCTCGTGTCTCACTGTATCCTATTAAGTATCTACCCATGACCTCTATCAGCTCGTGTCTCACTGTATCCTATCAAGTATCTACCCATGACCTCTATCAGCTCGTGTCTCACTGTATCCTATCAAGTATCTACCCATGACCTCTATCAGCTCCATCCTGTGGTATTCTCATGTTAGAAAGTATTTAGATGTATATCTGATAACCTCTTGGTTCTTTCTTTAGTAGGACAATCATTACCATTACAAAGAAAAGCCTTTGTTTGTGACAGTAGACAATAAATTTATACATTATTTTCTTCTTTATTTTTCTCTTTTCAGATTGAAGCACTATGGTAATTACTGAGGACGGAGTATGCAATTTTGTAAATAAAGTATAAGAGAAAACTGTTTCCTTTTGTATGTGGTTTATATCAGTTATGCTAGCCAAGGTATCTATCAGTCATGGTAGCCAGGGTAATATATCAGATAAAGTGGGTCAAGGCCATTCATTTGATTAAAGTTGGTAGCTGTTTTATACAAGCATGCTACAGGACTTATATCAGCACTCTGGGCCTTTTGATTATTGAGAAGAAATCCTTTCAATAGACAGTTTACACATGGTACACAGCGACAGAAAATCACAATGGCTATAGGTCATCTTGACCTAAAAATACAACAGAACACAATGAATGGGAATTAATGGTTTTGATTTTATTTTTAAAGAAGCAAGGTTGGTAATTAAAATATTCCCTTGTTGATATTGACTGTCTTATTGTCTTTGTCGTTGCCAGACATTTCATTGATAGATAATAGTTTTGAATCTTTATGATAATGTATGCACAGGAATTCAAATTTATTAAGCAGAAATAATTGTAAAATAAATAATGTAATGCATTACATCTCATGCGTTCAAAATATTCCATCACCTTAGTATTTCTCCTGGATGTCAATTGTCCATACATAGTGTGAAAGTACAGGATGTATAATGACAATAGTTACGTGTATTTTTACTAAACCATTAAATAGTATTTGGTAACCCACCAAAGAACCTAAACACAGTGTTAAAACTTTGTAACATCCACACTTTGACCGTTTAACACAGAGACTGGTGTCAATGTGTCACTGTGTAAGTCAGTAATGTAGTAATGTCCACACTGTGACCATTAGTCTCCACACACGCCGTGTTACTGTCTACATTGATGTGAAACACTGCCTTGTCTGAGAGGACGGTCTTGCCACGGTCAGGCTCATTAAGATCAGGAACCCTCCTCATCTCCTGCTCCGACTTAAACACCATGATTTCCATCTGATTAGGATCTAGAGTAAAAAAAATCACATATTTCGATGAATAAATACCATTTAAATATTTTCATTTTGTCAATGATTCATCAGTGATCCAACCAAAAACAATCCTTGTTATCACTATTTCTTGAGAAATACTCAAGGAATATTTCTCATACTTCACAGGTAAGCTCTTTCTGTCCTCAATTGTAACAATTTAAATTTGTGTCCCATCAGTAAGCAAATGGCCGACAGGTAGCATTCTTGAATTACAACAACTGGAAAATTGTTATTGCTATTTCCTGAGAAGTACAGAAGAGATATTTTGATGTGTATATTTCTCATAGTTGTGGCAATTCAATCTCAAGTCCTATCAATGAAACAAAAAGCCTGACACACAGCCATCTTCGATTTCAAAAGTTGAAGTTTGTTTTCAAAATTTCTTGAGAAGTAGTGGAGGGACATTTCCCAAACTTCATGTGTGTTTTCCCCTCTGTCCCTAAAGTATGCCAAATCAATTTTGAGGCCCCTGGGTCTTCATCAGAAAGAGTCATTAAGTGTCTGTTAATATCCTATACACTTTTTTTTGTATTAACACAGAGAATGAAACCCCATGAGTAGAAATGTCTAGACAAGTTTGAACTTATTTGCCATCATGACAACTAAAATGCATACAGAATAAACATGTTGAAAAATTAATTCTATATTTCTACTACATGTAGTTTATGCCTATCTGATGAACAATATGATCACTGTCCATATCATAAGGCCTAGTGGCCTAGTGGCCTTGATGGTCTCTCCAGATAAGCAATATTGAATATAAAGGTTAAATGATAGTTATCAAGTGTCAAACAAGAGATCCCAGAGGGATCTTGGTGCCCACCATTTGAGGATCTGTTTTCAGTTCTTGAAGATTTGTTTATTTTTTGTTTGTTTGTTACAGGTGTTGTAAATGTTCATGAACTGGTCTTCATTGAATGTACTCAATGATGGCACAAGATATTTTTATTAAGCACCTATTAGGAAATATCATTTGAAAAAGATCCCAAAGTATTATTAGATAGCAGTCAGTTACAGGTGGATAATGGACAAAATGCTTGTGCTGTATTACTGTCCACATCCAAGATGGCAGCCTGTGGGCCACCTTGATTTCAAATCAGTCCAAAAAAGGTACAATGCACAACTAGGGACCAAGGGAAACCAATATCTATGAAATATCAGAAGGATCCATCCAGTACTTCCTCAGATATAGCAGTAACAAGATTTTACTCTCAAAATCCAAGATGGCTGCCTGTCAGCCATCTTGACGGATCAGTCCAAAAAGGTATAATGCACAACTTGGAACCAAAGGAAACCTGCATATGAAATTTGAGAAAGATCCATCCAATACTTTCCAAGAAATAGCAGTAACAAACTTTTACTTCCAAAATCCAAGATGGCCACCTGTCGGCCATCTTGAATTCGAATCAGTCAAAAAAAGGAACAATGCACAACTAGGGACCAAGGGGAAACTGCATATGAAATTTGAGAAAGATCCATCCAGTACTTTTCCAGAAATAGCGGTAACAAACTTTTAATTCCAAAATCCAAGATGGCCGCATGTCGGCCATCTTGAATTCGAATCAGTCCAAAAAAGGTACAATGCACAACTAGGGACTAAGGGGAAACTGCATATGAAATTTGAGGAAGATCCATCCAGTACTTTCCAAGAAATAGCAGTAACAAACTTTTACATTCAAAATCCAAGATGGCCACATGTCAGCCATCTTGAATTCAAAAATCAGTCCAAAAAAGGTACAATGCACAACTAGGGACTAAGGGGAAACTGCATATGAAATTTGAGGAAGATCCATCCAGTACTTTCCAAGAAATAGCAGTAACAAACTTTTACATTCAAAATCCAAGATGGCCACATGTCAGCCATCTTGAATTCAAATCAGTCCAAAAAAGGTACAATGCACAACTAGGGACCAAGGGGAAACTGCATATGAAATTTGAGGAAGATCCATCCAGTACTTTCCAAGAAATAGCAGTAACAAACTTTTACATTCAAAATCCAAGATGGCCACATGTCAGCCATCTTGAATTCAAATCAGTCCAAAAAAGGTACAATGCACAACTAGGGACCAAGGGGAAACTGCATATGAAATTTGAGAAAGATCCATCCAGTACTTTTCCAGAAATAGTGGTAACAAACTTTTACTTCCAAAATCCAAGATGGCCACCTGTTTGCCATCTTGAATGCGAATCAGTTCAAAAAAGGTACAATGCACAACTAGGGACCAAGGAGAACCTGCATATGAAATTTGAGAAAGATCCATCCAGTACTTTTCCAGAAATAGCGGTAACAAGAATTGTTTACGGACGGACGGACAGACGACGGACGGAGGACGGACCACGGACGCAGGGTGATTTGAATAACCCACCATCTATTAGATGGTGGGCTAAAAACAGAAATTGTGACACTGAATATAGTAAGCCAGTGTCAATACATGGATACCACCAAAACTGTCATCCTATACTGATAATTCTAATAAAGTTATTTTCAGAGGGAATAAAGAAACATTATGCTCAAAAATACTATTTTTCTATGAAAATTACAATAAAGTCTAAAACAAATATTCCTCCCCAGGAAGAAATGTGGTTTTAGTAATTAAAGCACCTTTAGATGCTTCCTTTCATGAAGAATATTTGATTCTACCATATAGGGGTCTTGAGAATTTTTTTTTTTTTAAATTTAAGTCAACTGACCCATGTTGGCCTGGCCATCAGCTCCTGGGGGTCAGTCAGGATCAAAATGGGCATACCATCAAAAGCCATCATCCTTCATTCATCATTCTAACCAAGTTTGAAATATTTCCAATGAAAATTAAACAATTTATGCTCAAAAATGTTTACCTCCTCCCCACGAAGATATGTGAGACCTTGGGACAATGAAATTCAAAATTTTGGTAAAGCACCTGAAGATGCTTCCATTCATGATGAGTATTTGATTCTACCATATCTGGGTCTTGAGAAGAAGGTTTTTGAAATTTAAGTCAATTTTACCACTTTGCACCCTGCCCCTCACGCCCCTGGGGTTTTGGGACTGTATAATTCATAATTTTTGTTCATGTAATGCCAGGGAAGGTTTCTGCAAAATTTCATTGAAACTGGAACTGGGGTTTTTCAGAAGAAGTCAAAAGTGTTAAATTGTTTATGGATGCACGACGCTGGATGAAGAGTATAAGAATACAAGTGCAGCTATAATCATTACAAGAGAATATTTCAAAACTAGAAGAGACAACTCAAATAAAAACTTTGGAAAATTATTATGTTCAAACAGAGTTATCTACCCTAAGATCTGAAAATAAATATTCAACAATGCTTGTAATTGCATTTAGAGCACTTCTTCAATAGATCAGAACTTACTAAATGTGTATACAATAACTTTTCATTCAATGCTTCATTCACATTTTTCAAAAATTTCAAATTTTGGTTGCCATGGCAACTTTAAAATGCAAAAAGAAATTAATTTACTCTGAAATTTAACAAAAAAGCCTTTTTCAGGTTCCTATTATATATTCTGGTGGTTGACTAAACTACTAATTTTGTTATATACTAACCTTTTTTTATGTCATGAAGTTTGGGCAGCCAGATTAAATTTTATAATTTTAACAACATGTTATACTGGTGTTTAAATAGGAAGCTGATAACCATGGCAACAACCGTGAATGAGTAAATTTCTGGCACATACATATCCTTAGGTTCCTACTCTAGTAGTTCACAGTACTTTGAAGTTTGGAAACATTTTTGTTCACTTCCATCATCAAAAAATTTGCTAATTCCTGGGATTAAGGGGTTTAATACCTTTCATCTTGGACCGATCTGTCTTGAAGAGTCTGTTGATGATCCTTGACTTCACATCACCTTCATAGACAGGGAGAGTCACTTCAAACAGGCCACTATAGGGCTGACAGTTACCTATCCGTACACTGACACTGGGCTGTAATACAAAATAGAGCTGTCAGGTTGGCAGTGTGCAGTAACATAAAACCTGTCAGGTTGACAGAGGGCTATAACATAATCTTGGCTGTCAGGTTGAAAGTGGGCTGTAACATAAACATGGCTGTCAGGATGACAGTGGACTGTAACATAAAACCTGGCTGTCAGGTTGACAGTGGGCTGTAACATAAACATGGCTGTCAGGTTGACAGTGGGCTGTAACATAAAACCTGGCTGTCAGATGACAGTGGACTGTAACATAAAACCTGGCTGTCAGGTTGACAGTGGACTGTAACATAAAACCTGGCTGTCAGATGACAGTGGGCTGTAACATAAAACCTGGCTGTCAGATGACAGTGGGCAGTAACATAAAACCTGGCTGTCAGATGACAGTGGGCTGTAACATAAACATGGCTGTCAGGTTGACAGTGGGCTGTAACATAAACATGGCTGTCAGGTTGACAGTGGGCTGTAACATAAAACATGGCTGTCAGATGACAGTGGGCTGTAACATAAAACCTGGCTGTCAGATGACAGTGGGCAGTAACATAAAACCTGGCTGTCAGATGACAGTGGGCTGTAACATAAAACCTGGCTGTCAGATGACAGTGGGCTGTAACATAAAACCTGGCTGTCAGATGACAGTGGGCTGTAACATAAAACCTGGCTGTCAGGTTGACAGTGGGCTGTAACATAAACATGGCTGTCAGGTTGACAGTGGGCTGTAACATAAAACCTGGCTGTCAGGTTGACAGTGGGCTGTAACATAAAACCTGGCTGTCAGATGACAGTGGGCTGTAACATAAAACATGGCTGTCAGATGACAGTGGGCTGTAACATAAAACCTGGCTGTCAGGTTGACAGTGGGCTGTAACATAAAACCTGGCTGTCAGGTTGACAGTGGGCTGTAACATAAACATGGCTGTCAGGTTAACAGTGGACTGTAACATGAAGCATGACTGTTATGCCAGAGTGAGGAGAGAGAGGAAGAGACTGCGGGGGGCACAGTCCTCCCTTACCATGTTATAGTTACCTGAGTGTGGAGGGTGAGGAAGGGACTGCCAGGGACACAGTCCTCCCTCACCTTCTTGTCCCCTTCCTCTGACCACTTCACCTCTAGTCCCTCCACCTATAGGGAACAAAAAAGATAGTAAGCATCATACATGTAAAACATACAGACATTTCAAAGAGCAACATCACTGCCTGCATCTAAAAAGAAGTAACTGTGTTAATGTTTCATTTCCATTTATTTCTTTACAACTGACCAGATGAATTGAGATTAAGGAACAAGAGACCTTTAACATGAGATCCAAGAGAGATCTTGGTGCCCACTTTGTTTGATCTTCATATGTTCTTTCAAAGTTGGATCTTTTCCCTTCTTTTCTCTATTTTTGCTCTCAATGATAAGACATTTGAACATTCCTTTGCAGAAATAGTGATGATAATCTTTACAATTTTGTTTCTTCTGATCAGTCCCAAAAGCAAACGAGCACGCGGAGAGACCAATAGTATGAAACTTGAGAGATATCCATTCAGTACTTCTTAAGAAATAGCAATAACAAGTTTAACAAGGCAAAATCAAAGATGGCTGCCTGTCGGCCATTTTGTTTTTCTGATCAGTCTCCAACTCAAATAGGCACAACTAGAGACCTAAAGAAGTCTACACATGATATATGAGAAAGATCGATCTATACAGTAGTTCTCAAGAAAAAATGATAACAAACTTTCGAACTCAAAATCCAAGATGGTGCTTATGAGCCATTTCATTTTTTCTGATCAGTACTAAAATCAAACAGGCATAACTAGGGACAAAAGGGAGCCTACATATGACATTTAAAAAAGATCAATCTAATACTTCTCAAGAAATAGCGATAACAAACTTTCAAAGTCAAAATCCGAGATGGCTGCCTTTCGGCCATTTTGTTTTTCTGATCATGCCCAAAATTAAATAAGCACAACTAGGGACCAAGGGGAATCTACTTCTGAAATTTATGAAATATCCATCATGTACTTCTCAAGAAAAAAGCAATAACAAACTTGCAAAGTCATCAGATGGTGGGCTGTAAAATGTGAAGGTATAAAATTGAAAAATTCAAAATAAGTTTAATCAAATTTGTCACCGATTCAATAATTTTATACACTTAATCAGAGGTCAAATGTGCCTGTCTTGTTTGCCTGTTGTGCAGCTTTAACAAAACAGCTTAAGTTACATACTTCATCATGTTTTACCTATGTGACATTGAAAAGTTGTTCAAGATTATTCATTTCAAACCACTGTGACATTGAAAAGTTGTTAAAGATTATTCATTTGAATAAACTTGGTGTCCTGGCACACCAGCATACATACAGGGCTAACATCATTACATCATGGTTAATGAGAAGGGATGGTTTATGTAGAAGTGTTGACATAAGACTGACACCAGATGGCAAATGCTGAACCCTGGCATAAGTCAGTCAGGAACCTATATGGGCATACAATCCTTCGCTCAAATTCTGATCAAGTTTGAAACATTTCCAATGGAAATTTTACAAATTATGTTCAAAAATCTATTTTTCTTATATAAACTAGAGTAAACTTTACCCCCTCCCCATGGGGAAATGCAAGACCCTCGGGCCATCATATTCATATTTTGGTAAAGCACCTCATGATGCTTCCATTCATGAAGAGTATTGAATTCTACCATACATGGCTTTGAGAAGAGGATTTTCAAAGTTTTGTTTTATTCAATTTGACCCTTTTGACCCTGCTTCTCAGGCCCCTATGGGGTGGGTACCGTATACTTTACTATTTTGGTTCATCTTAGGCCAGGAAAGGTTTCTGAAAATTTTCACCGAAATCGGTTCTGGGGTGTAAAATGTTTACAAATGCACAACATTCGGCAAAGGTGATCATAATAGGTCACCACGAGACTGTCTTTGGTGACCTAAAAAGCTAGCACTGAAATCCAAACAAGACATTTCAATTGCTTCCCTGCATGTAATGTTAAATATCACAGTAATACATGCCCTGTTAAATAGATTTGAAATGTTCCATTCAACCTTTTTACAATGTTTCAGTTAAAAACAGGCCAACCTAAATTGTTCACCTATTCTGACTTATAACTATTACACTGTACAGGAAATTTAATCAAAATCTTCAAATATTGTATCTTTAATATGTTGCTGGTTTGCTTAGTCTCCTTGTTAATGATACCAACTTATATAGCTGTATCATTCCAAGCCAACATAAGTGCTGATACTTGGATGATATCTGGACACAGTGCATACCTCCAGTGTAGAGACAAGGTACTTATTGTACATCTCCATCACTTCCTTCTCATCAAACTCCATGCTGGTGTTGAGGGCCTTTATGCCAGAAGTTTTCACTCCCTCCTTCATCAGCTGGACAAATGGCATCAACTTCTTCTGGTATTTCTGCAGGTCAGGGACATTGTTCAAAGCAGTTGCAATCACCTTATTGTCAGGCAAGCCATTATGTTCCTGTGGGTGAGAAATGAAGCCATTTTACAAACAGAAAGCAAACATTGTCTGATCAGTCCTTTCTCTAGTATAAATTACCACTAGCTCTATTTAGGGAATAGAATGCTTGTCTTTATGCATATACTTGAGATTACATCATGAATTTCGGTTTTAACACAAGATGCAGCCGAGTGTTAAACCAACAAAGTGGTCAAGGTATTTGCTCACTAAAGCAGATCAATAAAACAGCAGACATCAACAAGGGAATAATGATAGTAAAGTCATCTGAAGTTTACGTATTGTATTTATGTATTGTTCCAGTAAAGAGACTATGTAACATGATTTTATTTAGTTGTAATATCGTAACCGAAGTTGTTCCCAGGATTGAGAATATTGCCTTTAGTATTGATTACTGTGAATCTTTATTAACATTCTGACATTACCAACAAACTCACAAGAAACAGAAAAACATGTCACAATGATTATCATCATACCCTCCACTTAACATTTCGATGCTAGTGGAAATTTTTAGGAAAAATATTGATGAACAATCTGACGTTGAACAGAAAACGGAGGGATCGACAGACTGGCCAGCAAGCTAATGATAAGGTATTTCCTTTGTGAAAAGTTTGACAAAACTCATTAGAAAGGAACTCAATACAGTGAAATCATTGAATTAATTGATTTTTTTTATAGTTTTGCTGACCTTGACTTACCTGTTGTAGTAAACATGATTGACCTACCTGATACAGTTGCAGTAATTTTTGGAGTACAGTGGTTTGCCAGGCTGGATACGTCTTGGCCACCCAGATGGTGCCATGTGACGGCTTGCTAATCGCCTGTTTCTTGCCCTTCCCTGGTGTCATCAACTGCTTTTGCCGTATGCGAAAGTTGTGTGCAGAATTCATGATGTATTGAGACATCTGGATGAGTTTGTCATCAACTGGACCAGCCTGTGGCCAGGATGCATGCATGATGCTTTCTGTATTACCAAGGAGGCCCCACAGATGTTCACAGATGTGAGGACAAATTGGGCTCAGCATCAGAGTCTGTGTCCGGATGAAGAGCAGCAACAGATCTTTGTGCATGCCTTCCAGTTCCAGCTCGCGATACTTGTCTCGTAAACCCTGTCAGATTAAACACTTTGTTGTAGTTAAGATATGTAGGTATAAAGAAGCGATTCTGTCCACAAATTGTTGTCAATAGACATCATAGGCATCTTGGCCATTGCTGACTATCAGTTTGATCATTTGAATCAGGGTTATTAATTCAAATTATGAAATAAGGATGAACCTACTAATCTGTTTTTTTGACAAATTGGAAAACCCTTTCAAAACTGTATGAATATCGGCAGGTCTGTCTCAATTTATAAATACAGTGGAACCAGCATAATATCATGTTATATTTTTCAGGGGAAAATGTGATAATAAGTGGAATGTGACATAAACAGTTGACACATTTTTCAGGATGTCTAAACCTGGAAGTTAATTTTCAGATGCACCAAACTGACTTGTTTCTTACAGAAATTGTTTAAAGACAATAAATTTTGAATATTCTATGAAAAATCCTTTGATACAAAAATAGGCCAAAAGAGTGTTGATTTAATGAAATAACTGAATGGCAATCATAATTATCATGAATGATAATGACAATTAATTCAGTTTAAATTTTGCTTAATTCTAACTTGAAGTTAGAATTGGTTATTTAAGCATTTTAAGCATTGTATCAGAAATGTGTTTTCAAGATGGCGACATTCGTAATGACAACATTGACATGCCGCGGTTTGGTATTTCATGGGTCATTGTAAAAAGAAACAAAACAAACACAATTTTTTGTAAATTACTGTTCATGGTTGATTATTTTCTTAAATGTTTTTACAAAATAATCTCTTTTTTTTGTTTTGAAATTGATCCCAGAATGCTTACTAAGACTTATTTTCGTGAAGTTTTGGCAGCTTGTTGGAAAACTCCCAACATTGGTTGCATCATGACAAGTTCCAAGTGACAAGGTCTTAAATCCCATTTAAACACTTGGAATGCACCAGCCAATTACAAAAACAAACGTACTTCCTTCAACCAAGCTGTACCAGTGTCTTTTGTTACCAGTGACTAATTTTCTAAATATTGTACATGTGTTTTTAGTGTCAGTGTCTAATTTACATTATTTTCACCATAAAGATTGCTGGGCAAATATTGAACTGACACATTTAAATTAAGAAAGAATGGCAATATTGTAAGATTGATTCCTGCTTTAAAATGGCAAAAAATAGATATTCCAATTCTTCCATAAAATGACAAAATCTGTACATAGTGAACTTACCTATAACACTATAACATATATGATTTATTTTTAATTGTTGTATTGCAGTACATATACAGTGCAACTTCTCCAAACCAATCCTTCTCATAACCAATCAAGACCCAAGACCAGCAGACTGTGAAATCGACAACAGTTATAATCTTTGTTCACAATAACTACCCTGATCAGGAGAGTTATAAGAAACATATTGTAAAATTGACTCTGACACGTACACCTGTCCGGGTTAGGCTTTGTTCACAATAAGTATCCTGATCGCGAGGGCTATAATAAATATAATGTAAAAGTTACCTACAATGACAAATTGAAACCATATCAAAAGAGTGAGGGAGAAAGAAAATAAGAACCGATGCAGAGTCAGAAATTATCAGCAGTAAATATATAGGTTGTGATCCAGTGAATAGGGATTATCAGTTCGACAAGAAATTCACTGAAGGGAGGAATATCTCTGCAATACCTCTCTAGAAATAGTGAAGTTTTGATAAAGAATTTGTGAGAAAAACAGTAAGAAATACCTATACTGTTTACAGAAGGAGTGATCTACACATCTCCATTAGACAAACAGTAAGAAATACCTATACTGTTTACAGAAGGAGTGATCTACACATCTCCATTAGACAAACAGTAAGAAATACCTATACTGTTTACAGAAGGAGTGATCTACACATCTCCGTTAGACAAACAGTAAGAAATACCTATACTGTTTACAGAAGGAGTGATCTACACATCTCCATTAGACAAACAGTAAGAAATACCTATACTGTTTACAGAAGGAGTGATCTACACATCTCCATTAGACAATACTTCTACCCAGAACCTCTCTTTATTCCTCATCACACTCAAGGAAGACGTTTCTTACCTGAAACTCGAAGAATCCTGTACGAATGGCCTCCTTATACATCATCTTCTCGTAGTGGACATTTGTCTCCTCAATAGCTTTATTCATGTCACTGTCAAATACACATCGCATTGTTTTACATACCAAATTCACTGATAATTCTACACAGATAAGCTATCTTCATAAAGAGAAAACCATGGGACAGAACAATATACCCCCGTTCCATACCAAAATGTATATAACTATATATAGATGTAGAAATAAAACGACAATTAAGTCAAAATACTTCTGAGAAAACATATTTTCATGTCATTAAGATCAAAGTTACAATACAAAACTAAGAGAATCTATAGACAAGAACAAAAAGATGATCCTAATTATTTGTTTAAAATGAGTTTGATTTTGGACCAAAGCGCAAAAATAAGATTTGTCCAGGACAATCATCTAAGGATCACTTCATGCACGTTTTATATCACTATCAACCCCTAATAATGTTTCAGACCAAACTTTGGTGAAATAAGCCCAGGAATTAAGAAAGAGTACCATTTTGAAGCAAAATATTGTCTTAATTCCAAATTTGGGGCCCCATCCATGTGTCCCTTGAGGTCAAATCAAGTTTCTGAATTAAAGAAATCCCCCCCTACTAACTAAGACTTAGTTCCTGGTTACTGTACAGACCTGTTATCTAATACTTAATTTCTGGTTACCCTAAAGACCCATATAGTTGAGTCCTGGCTAATTAACATACCTGATGAAGACTCTATCACTGCGAGTGTAATCAGCTCCTGAACGGAAACTTCCCTTTTCAGCCAGAATTTCTTTGACCCACTCCATAAAGGTGTAGAGGCGCAGCAGACCAGCCTCAGCCATCACCTCCATAAAGTTAGCATCTTCAATGGTATCCCCTGCTCCGGCCAGGGCCAAACGCATTCCTGTGGAATAAAATATCAAAACCGTCAATACAGGCTACATGGCCAGGGCCAAACACATCCCTGTGTATAAAATATCAGGACCATCATATGACAACGTGGCCAGGGCCAAACACATCCCTGTGTATAAAATATCAGGACCATCATATGACAACATGGCCAGGGCCAAACACATCCCTGTGTATAAAATATCAGGACCATCATATGACAACATGGCCAGGGCCAAACACATCCCTGTGTATAAAATATCAGGACCATCATATGACAACGTGGCCAGGGCCAAACACATCCCTGTGTATAAAATATCAGGACCATCATATGACAACATGGCCAGGGCCTAACACATCCCTGTGTATAAAATATCAGGACCATCATATGACAACATGGCCAGGGCCTAACACATCCCTGTGTATAAAATATCAGGACCATCATATGACAACGTGGCCAGGGCCAAACGCATTCCTGTGTATAGAATATCAGGACATCATATGACAACATGGCCAGGGCCAAACACATCCCTGTGTATAAAATATCAGGACCATCATATGACAACATGGCCAGGGCCTAACACATCCCTGTGTATAAAATATCAGGACCATCATATGACAACGTGGCCAGGGCCTAACGCATTCCTGTGTATAGAATATCAGGACATCATATGACAACATGGCCAGGGCCAAACACATTCCCATGTAATACAAGAGATCCCAGAGGGCCCTTGGCGCCCACCATTGTTTGGTCTTTATTTGTTCTTTGAAAGTTGGACATTTTGTTTTTCTAATCATTCCAAAACTCAAACGGGCACAACTTTGGACCATGAGGAACTTATACATGAAATTTGAGAAAGGTTGATGCTGTAGTTTTCGAGAAATAGCAATAACAAAGTTCATTGAAACAATAGGCCCAAGGTCACCAGAGTCACAATGGTTCTTGTAACATGTCATAGAAATGATTTTGTTAACTATATTGTACATGTAATACAAATATAAATTGTGTATACATTGACTGCTGTGACATGCTAAGTCTTCTAACAAAGTTTGAATTAAAAGAGATTTCACTCAAGATTTGAATTTTCCAATATAAAATCTTCCATCCAGGAACAGTAGAACATCTTTGAAATTCAATTTGACCCACTTTTGGCCCTGCCCAACAGCCCCTAGGGGTCAATCAAGGTCAATATGTGCATCAAACAGCCAGCTTATACTAATAAAAAATCAATTCTAACCAAGTTTGAACTATTTCTATACTATAAAATACAGTAAATCATACCCCTCCCCTGTGGGAAATGTGAGACCCTGGGGCCATGAAATTTACAATGGCCTTTCCATCCATGAAGAGTACTCTTGATGCACGACACACACCACACGATGCACAACGGTGGACAAAAGGGGATCATAATAAAAAGGATAGGCAACAACAGCAATGGGACAGTCAACCACAGAAATATGTCTGGTAACAACTGAAACAGGGCAGGCAACAACAGCAAAAGGAAAGGCAAAAACAGAACAAGCAACAACAGAAATGGGACAGGCAACAACAGAAACGGGACATGTAACTACAGCAACCAGACAAGTAACTACAGAGAAATGGGACAAACAACAACAGAAAAAGGATAGGCAACAACAGAAACAGGGCAGGCAAAAAGAGCAACAGAACAAGCAACAACAGAAATGTTTAATTATTTTTTCTCAATGTATTAGAAAAACAAGCAATCAAATCAGTGCTCCAGATAACCTTTTGACATGTGGGGTTTTCACTCCTACCTTTATGAATTGAGGGGTTTTTTCACCCCTGCCTTCATCAAGTGTATGGGTTTTTCCATATTAGGGTAACACTGAATTTGTAAACATTTTTGACAGCGCCATATTTGCTATGCGACTGGTTTATAATCACGATCAAGAAAGCGCTTGTTACGAGTTTCGTTTACTTGATAAGTGTCTGTTTGACTTAGATTATTGAGTTTTCTAATTAATATTGAGCCGGACATTGACGCAGAGTCCGGATTTCGCACGGGTTAATGACGCAAATCTTATTTTTTTCCTAGCGTGAAATTAGAAATATTGTGCGTGAAAACGCATTCACGCAGGCTATCTGGAGCACTGCAAATACATGTTAGTATGACCTGATGTGAAATTTATGATTCGTGATCAGTGTTTCACTGTAGGTAATGCCAACTGATAGAAGTATGTATAATCTCCTTATATTAAGCTCCAATAAAACTCACCATCAGCTGAGAACTTCTTCAATGCATCACTCAGTGTCAGAAAGTTTCCTGTAGATTTGGACATCTGAAACAAATCCACAACCATTACACCATCTTTATCCTGCAACCTGCACCGACATTGTCAGGATACACCTGACAAGTATATCTGATTCGGCTACGCTTTGTTAACCACTTTGTCATAGATGTGCGAGAGTGGTCAAATCAGTTCAGTACATTGTCATTAATCTTGTGCACTTATTTTCTACAATCTCTACCATCTCATCACACTATTTCAACCTTAGTGTACACAGGATTATAGTACATACAAACAAGCCTGTTGATTCCTTACTATCTCAGACACTACGTTCATCAGTGCTGATCGTAGTCATGGAAATGTCACATTTAAATTTTCCACTAGTTGTGTTATATAGACCCTGGACCATTTATGTTCCCAATCACATGCAAATGAAACAATTAAAGGTCGGGCAAACACAAACAACTATAATGGTCGGGCAAACATAAGCGACTATAAATGGTCGGGCAAACACAAACAACTATAAATGCAAATGCAAAAGTCCACAATAAATGGAAAAATAAACACTGAATGGTCAATGATAAAAACAAAATATGACGAGAGACCTAGTGGCCTTGACGGTCCCCTGAGATAAGCAATATTGAATATGAAGGTTAAAGGGTAGTTATCAAATGTCATGAAACAGAATTGTGACACTGAATGTAGTATGCACAATACATTACTACCAAATGAAATTCCTCTAAGGAGACATTTAAAGGTTTCAACAAATCTGACCCCTGTGATTTTGAATATCACTCAAGGTAAATTTCTTTTTGCAAAGTTGATTGGGCTTCATCCTGGGAAAATACCAGCCAAATACCATGCCTCTAGGCCTTTCAGATCAGCCATAAGAATTTGTGTGTGTAATTATTCCTTGTTAGCCCTTGTATGCTTAATGGTTCCTCATTAAACCTTGTATGCTTAATGGTTCCTCATTAAACCTTGTATGCTTAATGGTATCTTGTTAAAACTTGTGTGTGAAATAATGCCTTGTTGATATTATGTATAATTATGCCTTGTTAAAACTTGTGTGTGTTATGATGCATTGTTAAAACTTGAGTGTAATGATGCCTTGTCTAAACTTCTGTGTAATGGTACATTGTTAAATTGTGTGTGAAATGATTCATTCATTAAAAATTGTGTGTAATAAAGTCTAGTTAAAACTTGTGAAAGCAATGATGCCCTGTTAAAACGTGTTTGTGTAATGATTCATTGTTAAAACTTGCATGCAATGATGCCTCATTAAAACTTGTGTCTAATGATGCGTTGTTGACACTTCTGTGTAATAGTAAATTTTTAAACCGTGTGTGTAATGATTCACTGTTTTGAAACTTGTGTGTAATAAAGCTTACTGAAAAATGATGCCTTGTTAAAACTTGTGTGTGTTCCTTGTTAACATTTGAGTGTAATGATGCCTTGTTAAAACCTGTGAGTGTAATGATGCCTTGTTAACACTTGAGTGTAATGATGCCTTGTTAAAACCTGTGTATGTAATGATGCCTTATTAACACTTGTGTGCAATGATGCCTTGTCAAAACTTGTGTGTGTAATGATGCCTTATCAACACTTGTGTGTAATAATGCCTTGTTAACACTTGTGTGTAACGATGCCTTGTTAACACTTGTGTGTAATGATGCCTTGTTAACACTTGCGTGTGAAATGATGCCTTGTTAACACTTGTGTGTGTAATGATGCCTTATCAACACTTGTGTGTAATGAAGCCTTGTTAACACTTGTGTGTGTAATGATGCCTTGTTAACACTTGTGTGTGTAATGAAGCCTTGTTAACACTTGTGTGTTATAATGCCTTGTTAACACTTGCGTGTGTTATGATGCATTGTTAAAACTTGTGTGTAATGATGCCTTGTTAAAACTTGTGTGTAATGATGCCTTGTTAAATCTTGTTTGAGTATTGCCTTGTTAAAACTTGTGTGTGTTATGATGCCTTGTTAAAACTTGTGTGTAATGATGCCTTGTTAAAACATGTGTGTAATGATGTCTTGTTAAAACTTGTGTGTAATGATGCCTTGTTAAATCTTGTTTGAGTATTGCCTTGTTAAAACTTGTGTGTGTTATGATGCCTTGTTAAAACTTGTGTGTAATGATGCCTTGTTAAAACTTGTGTGTAATGATGCCTTGTTAAAACTTGTGTGTAATGATGCCTTGTTAAAACTTGTGTGTAATGATGCCTTGTTAACACTTGCGTGTGTAATGATGCCTTGTTAACACTTGTGTGTGTAATGATGCCTTATCAACACTTGTGTGTAATGAAGCCTTGTTAACACTTGTGTGTGTAATGATGCCTTGTTAACACTTGTGTGTGTAATGAAGCCTTGTTAACACTTGTGTGTTATAATGCCTTGTTAACACTTGCGTGTGTTATGATGCATTGTTAAAACTTGTGTGTAATGATGCCTTGTTAAAACTTGTGTGTAATGATGCCTTGTTAAAACTTGTGTGTAATGATGCCTTGTTAAAACTTGTGTGTAATGATGTCTTGTTAAAACTTGTGTGTAATGATGCCTTGTTAAATCTTGTTTGAGTATTGCCTTGTTAAAACTTGTGTGTGTTATGATGCCTTGTTAAAACTTGTGTGTAATGATGCCTTGTTAAAACTTGTGTGTAATGATGTCTTGTTAAAACTTGTGTGTAATGATGCCTTGTTAAATCTTGTTTGAGTATTGCCTTGTTAAAACTTGTGTGTGTTATGATGCCTTGTTAAAACTTGTGTGTAATGATGCCTTGTTAAAACTTGTGTGTAATGATGCCTTGTTAAAACTTGTGTGTAATGATGCCTTGTTAAAACTTGTGTGTAATGATGCCTTGTTAACACTAGCGTGTGTAATGATGCCTTGTTAACACTTGTGTGTGTAATGATGCCTTATCAACACTTGTGTGTAATGAAGCCTTGTTAACACTTGTGTGTGTAATGATGCCTTGTTAACACTTGTGTGTGTAATGAAGCCTTGTTAACACTTGTGTGTTATAATGCCTTGTTAACACTTGCGTGTGTTATGATGCATTGTTAAAACTTGTGTGTAATGATGCCTTGTTAAAACTTGTGTGTAATGATGCCTTGTTAAAACTTGTGTGTAATGATGCCTTGTTAAAACTTGTGTGTAATGATGCCTTGTTAAAACTTGTGTGTAATAGTACTTCATTCAAACCTGTGTGTAATGATCTTGTTATCTCTCTTCTTACCTTTTCTGCATTTAACAGCAGATGTCCATTGGCTCTGATTGCTTTCGGCCACTTGGATCTGATAATGTAAGGTTGATCATTAATAAATATAGTTACAGTATTAAAAATTAACACAACCTCAATAAAGCAATTACACATCATATTAAGACACTATATATTATGACTGTTTTTCCTGCAAAAAGCAAAGAAACAGACAAGAAAGTATTGTCAGTCCAGGTAACAATGGCTTGTGTCCTACTTGTGTACCACTAACAGGAAAGTGTTGTCAGCTTGTGTAACAAAGGCTTGTCTCCTACTTAACAGGAAAGTGTTGTCAGCCTGTGATTAAATGACCATTGGCCTACTTATCAGAAGAGTGTTGTCAGCCTGTGATTAAATGGCCATTGGCCTACTTATCAGAAGAGTGTTTTCAGTCTGTGATTAAATGGCCATTGGCCTACTTATCAGAAGAGTGTTTTCAGTCTGTGATTAAATGGCCATTGGCCTACTTATCAGAAGAGTGTTTTCAGTCTGTGATTAAATGGCCATTGGCCTACTTATCAGAAGAGTGTTGTCAGCCTGTGATTAAATGGCCATTGGCCTACTTATCAGAAGAGTGTTTTCAGTCTGTGATTAAATGGCTATTGGCCTACATAACAGGAAAGTGTTAAAGTGGTAAACTACTTTTTAGAGATAAACAGGGGGCTATGCAGCTGAATGTGAAAATACAGAATTTTTTTAACTTTCCACAAACCTAAGGAGCTATAGAAACCAACATATGGAATTTTATCATTTTTCCACCCCACTAAGTACCAGAGGAAACCTAAATATGAAGTTTAAGGACAATCAATCATGTACTTTCCAAGCTATTGCAATGACAAACTTTAATTCTTAAAATACAAGATGGCAATGGCCATTTTCTTGTTTTCAAAATGACTCTAAAATTAAATAGGAACAAAAGAAAACTTCAAATGAAATTCAAGAAAGATTAAGACAGTAATTTGAAAAAAAAATGTTATAACAGATCAGAAACACAAGGCAATGTGACCTACGGACATCATTAGAGCTGAGTTTATTACCAAGCATGAGCATATACTCAGTAAAATACCTCAATAACAGCATTAAAGACAGCCTAGTCATCATCTCTGTGTAATAGTGCTGTACCAACTTACGTATCATCAGGCCACATGGCACAGTGGTTATAGATGTAGTAGGTCAGGTGGTTAGGGACCAAGTCTTTGCCTGATACTCGTAGGTCAACTGGGTACCAGTAGTTGAACTCTGTTTTCATCCTGTCCAGTGTGGACAGTGGGATGTCTGTAGTGGGAACCTTGGCATTGCTGAAGAATATGTAATCCCATACTTCTGGCGTCAGCTGATCTGCTCTGGAAACAAAAGAAATATCCAACATATTTATAGTAATAATTATACAGTTTAACATCTTAGGATAAAATTGCTATGTAGTAAACACTTAATGACTGACTTACTTTTATAGTTAACGAAGACTTCTTAAGCCCTACTCTTAAAATATCTAAGCATTCCCAGTTGCTTGACAAGTATATATCTCAAGTGGTGTGTTCTCTCTATACAAACCTAACATTGATGGGACTCTCAGCACTGCCGTCGAACACGCCTCCCTGCAGTAGATGTGCTACAGTGTAGTAAGCCATGTAGATGGTAGAGTCTGACAGAGCTTCAATTACATACTTTGTATCCCACGGTAGTTTTGTCCCTAACAAAGAAACAAAAGGCAAATAATTACTAGAATTCTGTTGGG
This sequence comes from Ylistrum balloti, assembly GCF_031769215.1. Classification (NCBI taxonomy): domain Eukaryota; kingdom Metazoa; phylum Mollusca; class Bivalvia; order Pectinida; family Pectinidae; genus Ylistrum; species Ylistrum balloti. The sequence continues at coordinate 1,819,191 of NW_026781993.1, forward strand.
AGATGAGAAGGGATTGATGTACAAAACATGATGAATGATCTCTTTTCTAGCCTGGTGCAATAAACATCTCTTTTCTCATCTGGTTCAATAAACATTTCCTTTGTCTCAGCTGACCTATCAAAATCTTGGCTCAGGACTACCTCTGGACTTATTTTAGGATCATTTCAATGACTTGACAAGTTTAAAATGAGATAGAGTTTTATGTATGACAGATGGTTATGCTAACCCATCAAACAGTATAATACTTGCAATGAAAACAAGAGAATGGAGTTATGATCTTTATACAAATGGTTAATGTTTGGGTGTACCGTGAATTCTTACCTAAACCAAAACTTCTGGAGCAGGCATGTTCATGTAGCCAGTCTAAAGTGGCAATAAAGTTCCTGCGAACTTCGTCAGCATAGGTATCAATATTTTCTAAACATTTCAGGGCTTGTTCTTTCCATTTCTCTTCGCCATAGTCCAAGTACCTGGCAAATCAATGCAATTATTTCATAATCATCACCAATCCATTAATGTACAAAAGAAACAGGCAAGTGTCATCATTTTGAAGATTTAAATATCAAAATTTCATCTCCTTTATAATGGAAGCCTTTTGGTTGATATTGGTTTTATACTGATAGTGTTGAATGGCTGGGAACTAAACCCACAAGAGATAGCACCACAATTTCTTGTCCTGCTAAAATATCCCCTCAGTAGTTCAAGAGCTTAAGTGGTAAAATTAGATAAGTACAGCAACCATAACTGACGAGACATTAGGCCTCTTCATTAAACAAGTTGACTTACCATTGGTCACAGTTAGCCACCACACATTCATCATTGGACCGTGACACCACCAACTTCTCCGGCTCCATGTACTTTACAGCATCCCCCTGGTATAACATAGAAATACATTACCATACAAACAAAGACTACTCATACTGCTGTTACTGTAGAATAAATGGACCAAAGGTGGTTATAACAGAGTGTCTCGATAGGTCGGGTGATCAGATTAGTTATATGGAGGGATAAGTAGTGGTGAACAGGTATTAGTAGTAAGGAGGGATTTGTGGAGTAGTGGGAGTAGTGGTTTGGAGGAATTAGTACAAGGGATTTCTGAATTTCAGTGGATGGTACTGAGGTGGTGAGAGTAGTGGTGAACAGGTATTAGAGGTAAGGTGGAATTCATGGAGTGGTGGAATTATTGGTAAGGTGGTATTAGTGGTGAGATGGGATTAGTGGTATGGGGGGATTAGTAGTGAGGTGGGATTAGTGGTATGGAGAGATTAGTAGTGAGGTGGGATTAGTGGTATGGAGGGATTAGTAGTGAGGTGGGATTAGTCAATTAGTGGTATGGAGGGATTAGTAATGAGGTGGCATTAGTGGGGTGTTTGGATTAGTGATGAGATGGGATTAGTAGCATACAGGGATTAGTAGTGAGGTGGGATTAGTGGTATGGAGGGATTAGTAATAAGGTGGCATTAGTGGTATGGGGGATTAGTAGAGAGGTAGTATCAGTGATGAGGTAGGATTAGTAGTGAGGTGGGATTAGTGGTATGGAGGGATTAGTAATAAGGTGGCATTAGTGGTATGGGGGATTAGTAGAGAGGTAGTATCAGTGGTGAGGTAGGATTAGTAGTGAGGTGGGATTAGTGGTATCAGTGGTGAGATGGTATTAGTGGTATCAGTGGTGAGGGGGATTAGTGGTATCAGTGGTGAGGTGGGATTAGTGGTATCAGTGGTGAGGAGGGATTAGTGGTATCAGTGGTGAGGTGGGATTAGTGGTATCATTGGTGAGGTGGTATTAGTGGTATCAGTGGTGAGGTGGGATTACCTGTATGGTGATATTAGTAGTTAGGTGGAATAAGTGGTGAGGGGGGATTTGTGTGGAGGTGGTATTAGTGGTATTAAAGGATAAGTGGGATTTGGTGTGATTGGATAAGTAGTAGGGGGGATTATCATATCAATTACTGGAAATTGCAGATGAAATTTGTATACTTACACTTTTAATCATCTTTTCTTGTATGACTTTCTTGACCTCCTCAACTTTCTGTCCTTGGTAGCCTTCCACAATCATAACCTGTATAGAAATTAACCTTAACATACAGAAATGTTATATAGCAAACATCTAGGTAACCAATAATTCAATATAAACATACCATATTAATTGATATTACTCTTCTATAAAATGTTATAGAGCAACCACCAATGTTATCAAAAATTAAATATAAACATACCATATTAATTGATATTACACTTCTATAAAATGTTATAGAGCAACCATCTAGGTAACCAATAATTCAATATTAACATACCATATTAATTAATATGACTCTTTTATAAAATGTTCTATAAAGAGATTATTTGCTCTTACTTCATACTCTGAAGATATGAATTTGTCCAAACGATAGTGAAAGTTGTTGTAAATACTTTCAGGTGGAATAATTGTTATCTAATGTTTAAACACATCAATGCTTGGCATGCTATGAAACATACACACTTACATAAGTAATTAAAAGGTAAAACTTTGGACTTCCTTCTACTCAGACACCTTACAGATTTGTCAGAATGTCAATGTGACTAATTTGATATCCTACAGCCATTACATCATTAGCCAATATGATCACCTTTTCATCGTTTGGATTTCCCTATCAGTTTCAAAATAGGTAAAGGTAGGGTAAGGAACCAAGTATAACCTATATAGGGTAAGGAACCAAGTATAACCTATATAGGGTAAGGAACCAAGTATAACCTATATAGGGTAAGGAACCAAGTATAACCTATATAGGGTAAGGAACCAAGTATAACCTATATAGGGTAAGGAACCAAGTATAACCTATATAGGGTAAGGAACCAAGTATAACCTATATATGAAATTTTAAAAAGATCAATCAAATTCTCCTCAAGAGATTAATTGTCTGTGTACACACTTGTATGACAGTATAAGATTCAAAGCAGACAGAATGATTCTCCTACTTATTTCATGATCTGGAGCAAATAGAAACTCCAGCACTTTCTGATAGCTGGTGCTTAACGAATCAACAATGATGTAATTGATGTGTGATGGACAATGAATAGAAGGCATTTGATATGAAGCATTATTGATATACAACAAAAGCACAGCATGTCTTAAAGACACTAACTTATTGGTTCAGTTCATGGATTTCTGTAACAAGCAATGAAATCACAGTAACTTACTCCATCATAAAATCCTTTTTTGTAGACAGTTTTCTTGGCCTCCAGAAGTTTGTCTTTATCATTCTGGCTCAAAATCTTAAACTCTTCACAGGCTCGTACAGCGCACAGATTTCCATAATCTGGTATGTCAATGATCGGTACCTAGGGAATAATAATTAACATTAGTTACAAAAGTAACTTACAATGTTGACTACAGTAACTAACACTGGTGACAAAAGAAACTAACACTGCTGACTACAGTAACCGACACTGCTGACTACAGTAAGTAACACTGCTGACTACAGTAACTAACACTGCTGACAATTTACTGACACTGCTGACTACAGTAACTAACACCGCAGACTACGGTAACTAACACTGCTGACAATTAAATAACACTGCTGACAATTTACTGACACTGTTAACTACAGTAACTAACACTGTTGACTACAGTAACTAACACTGCTGACTACAGTAACTAACATTGCTGACAATTAACTAACACTGCTGACTACAGTAACTAACATTGCTGACAATTAACTAACACTGCTGACAATTAACTAACACTGTTGACTACAGTAACTAACACTGCGGACTACAGTAACTAACACTGCTGACTAGGGTAAATAACACTGCTGACTACAGTAACTAACACTGCTGACTACGGTAAATAACACTGCTGACTACAGTAACTAACACTGCTGACTACGATAAATAACACTGCTGACTACAGTAACTAACACTGCTGACAATTAACTAACACTGCTGACAATTAACTAACACTGCTGACTACAGTAACTAACACCGCTGACTACAGTAACTAACACTGTTGACTACGGTAAATAACACTGCTGACTACAGTAACTAACACTGCTGACTAGGGTAAATAAAACTGCTGACTACAGTAACTAACACTGCTGACTACGGTAACTAACACTGCTGACTACAGTAACTAACACTGCTGACTACAGTAACTAACACTGCTGACAATTAACTAACACTGCTGACTACAGTAACTAACACTGCTGACAATTAACTAACACTGCTGACTACAGTAACTAACACTGCTGACTACAGTAACTAACACTGCTGACTACAGTAACTAACACTGCTGACTACAGTAACTAACACTGCTGACAATTAACTAACACTGCTGACTACAGTAACTAACACTGCTGACTACAGTAACTAACACTGCTGACTACAGTAACTAACACTGCTGACTACAGTAACTAACACTGCTGACTACAGTAACTGACACTGCTGACTACAGTAACTAACACTGCTGACTACAGTAACTAACACTGCTGACTACAGTAACTAACACTGCTGACTACAGTAACTAACACTGCTGACTACAGTAACTAACACTGCTGACTACAGTAACTGACACTGCTGACTACAGTAACTAACACTGCTGACAATTAACTAACACTGCTGACTACAGTAACTAACACTGGTGACTACAGTAACTAACACTGGTGACAAAAGAAACTAACACTGCTGACTACAGTAACTAACACTGCTGACTACAGTAACTAACACTGCTGACTACAGTAACTAACACTGCTGACAATTAACTAACACTGCTGACTACAGTAACTAACACTGCTGACAATTAACTAACACTGCTGACTACAGTAACTAACACTGCTGACAATTAACTAACACTGCTGACTACAGTAACTAACACTGCTGACAATTAACTAACACTGCTGACTACAGTAACTAACACTGCTGACTACAGTAACTAACACTGCTGACTACAGTAACTAACACTGCTGACAATTAACTAACACTGCTGACAATTAACTAACACTGCTGACTACAGTAACTAACACTGCTGACTACAGTAACTAACACTGCTGACAATTAACTAACACTGCTGACAATTAACTAACACTGCTGACTACAGTAACTAACACTGCTGACAATTAACTAACACTGCTGACTACAGTAACTAACACTGCTGACTACAGTAACTAACACTGCTGACAATTAACTAACACTGCTGACTACAGTAACTAACACTGCTGACTACAGTAACTATCACTGTCTACAGTAACTAACACTGCTGACTAAAGTAACTAACACTGCTGACTACAGTAACTAACACTGCTGACAATTAACTAACACTGCTGACTACAGTAACTAACACTGCTGACTACAGTAACTAACACTGCTGACAATTAACTAACACTGCTGACTACAGTAACTAACACTGCTGACTACAGTAACTAACACTGCTGACTACAGTAACTAACACTGCTGACAATTAACTAACACTGCTGACTACAGTAACTAACACTGCTGACAATTAACTAACACTGCTGACTACAGTAACTAACACTGCTGACAATTAACTAACACTGCTGACTACAGTAACTAACACTGCTGACAATTAACTAACACTGCTGACTACAGTAACTAACACTGCTGACAATTAACTAACACTGCTGACTACAGTAACTAACACTGCTGACTTCAGTAACTTACACTGCTGACTACAGTAACTAACACTGCTGACAATTAACTAACACTGCTGACTACAGTAACTAACACTGCTGACAATTAACTAACACTGCTGACTACAGTAACTTACACTGCTGACTACAGTAACTAACACTGCTGACTTCAGTAACTTACACTGCTGACTACAGTAACTAACACTGCTGACTACAGTAACTAACACTGCTGACTACAGTAACTAAACTAACAGTATCAAATAGCAGCGATATGAATGAAGCACTTACCGGTTCAAAAGGTAGAACCATTTCATCTTTGATTCCATATTTTTCTCTTAGAGGCTGAAACATATAATCAAAGTATTTATTATCAAATCATTAATAAACAAGCACGAGGAGAGACCAAAGGGAACAAACGTATGAAATTTGAGAGACATCCATTCAGTACTTCTTAAGAAACAGCAATAACAATCTTTTCTAGGAAAAATCCAAGATGACAGCCTGTTGACCATTTTCTTTTACTGATCAGTCCCAAACTCAAACAGGTACAACAAAAGACCTAAAGGAACCAATACATGTAATTTGATAAAGAAGATCTGTAAAGTAGTTCTCAAGAAATGGTGATAACAGACTTTTTCAGTCAAAGTCCAAATTGGTCAACTTTCCACCATTTTGTTTTTTTGATCAGACCCAAAATTGAATGGCACAACTTGGGACAAAGGGGAACCTACATATAATATTTAAGAAAGATCCATCTAGTTCTTCTCAAGAAATAGTGATAAAAAACTTTCAAAAGTCAAAATCCAAGATGGCCACCTGTTGGCCATTTTGTTTTTCTGATCAGTTCATGCAAAATAAGATAGGCACAACAAGGGACCAAAAGGAACCTATATAAGAAATTTAAGAAAGATACATCCAGTACTTCTCAAGAAAAAGCGATAACAAACTTCCAAAGTCAAAATCTAAAATGGCCGCCTTTCGGCCATTTTTGTTTTTCTGATAGTCCCAAAATTCAATGTGCACAACTAGGGACCAAGGGAAACCTACATATGCAATTTTGGAAATACGACGGATCACGGATGCAGAGTGATTTGAATTGCCCACCTTCCCACAATCTTAAAACTTGACCCCTTGGTCTTGTATATGCGTCAAAATTTTTATTATTTGCAAGCCTTGTTAGGAGTCATACCAGGAAAATAGGAAAAGTGTATGACTGGCATCACATCACTGCATATGCTCACTTTGTGCCAGGTGGAAGAATAAACCATTTGGTCTTCTCCTCACCTGTGTCTTAAGTACCTGTTTGTGTATGATATTGATGGGTTTTTGTCTGTGATTTATTTGTTTCTTTCTTACCTGCTTGTTTTTCAAGTCCCTCAGAGCAGCAAAGTCATCAGGAGCATCTGATGGAACACTGGTTACCACACCAGTTCCTGCAGTAAAAATGTTGTTCATTTACTATCATGAAATATCCTGTCACTTTCAATCATCGGACTTGTCACAACAGTCATCACATTGTTACAATAGTCATCACATGTTACAATAGTCATCACACTGTTAAATGGGAATCATGTTATTACAATAGTCATCACATTATTACAATAGTCATCACATTGTTATAATGGTCATCACATTGTTACAACAGTTGTCACATTATTACAACCGTCATCAGACTTGTTACAGCAGTCGACAGATCTGTAACAATATAAGCTAATGTGCTACAGACTTAGTGACTGCAGGGGTAAATAAACCACAAGGACACCAACCTTTATCCTCTTTGATGGTCAGCATTGGAAGGGTGTAAATGACCTGGTACTTGCTGAGTGGTCCAGACAAAGCAGCACCCATTATATCCTGTAATTATAGATCAGTATTTCTGTATAACACTATTATATCCTGTAATTATAGATCAGTGTCTCTGTATAACTATTATATCCTGTAATTATAGATCAGTGTTTCTGTATAACTATTATATCCTGTAATTATAGATCAGTGTCTCTGTATAACACTGTTATATCCTGTAATTATAGATCAGTATTTCTGTATAACACTATTATATCCTGTAATTATAGATCAGTGTCTCTGTATAACTGTTATATCCTGTAATTATAGATCAGCATTTCTGTATAACTATTATATCCTGTAATTATAGACTAGTGTCTCTGTATAACTGTTATATCCTGTAATTATAGATCAGTGTTTCTGTATGACTGTTATATCCTGTAATTATAGATCAGTATTTCTGTATAACACTATTATATCCTGTAATTATAGATCAGTGTCTCTGTATAACTGTTATATCCTGTAATTATAGATCAGCATTTCTGTATAACTATTATATCCTGTAATTATAGATCAGTATTTCTGTATGACTATTATATCCTGTAATTATAGATCAGTATTTCTGTATAACACTATTATATCCTGTAATTATAGATCAGTGTCTCTGTATAACTGTTATATCCTGTAATTATAGATCAGTGTCTCTGTATAACACTATTATATCTTGTAATTATAGATCAGTGTCTCTGTATGACTATTATATCCTGTAATTATAGATCAGTATTTCTGTATAACACTATTATATCCTGTAATTATAGATCAGTGTCTCTGTATAACTATTATATCCTGTAATTATAGATCAGTGTCTCTGTATAACTATTATATCCTGTAATTATAGATCAGTATTTCTGTATAACACTATTATATCCTGTAATTATAGATCAGTGTCTCTTTATAACTGTTATATCCTGTAATTATAGATCAGTATTTCTGTATAACACTATTATATCTTGTAATTATAGATCAGTGTCTCTGTATAACTGTTATATCCTGTAATTATAGATCAGTGTTTCTGTATAACTGTTATATCCTGTAATTATAGATCAGTGTCTCTGTATAACACTGTTATATCCTGTAATTATAGATCAGTGTCTCTGTATAACTATTATATCCTGTAATTATAGATCAGTGTCTCTGTATAACACTGTTATATCCTGTAATTATAGATCAGTGTCTCTGTATAACTATTATATCCTGTAATTATAGATCAGTGTCTCTGTATAACACTGTTATATCCTGTAATTATAGATCAGTATTTCTGTATAACTATTATATCCTGTAATTATAGATCAGCATTTCTGTATAACTATTATATCCTGTAATTATAGATCAGTGTCTCTGTATAACTGTTATATCCTGTAATTATAGATCAGTATTTCTGTATAACACTGTTATATCCTGTAATTATAGATCAGTGTTTCTGTATAACTATTATATCCTGTAATTATAGATCAGTATTTCTGTATAACTATTATATCCTGTAATTATAGATCAGTGTTTCTGTATAACTATTATATCCTGTAATTATAGATCAGTATTTCTGTATAACACTATTATATCCTGTAATTATAGATCAGTGTCTCTGTATAACTGTTATATCCTGTAATTATAGATCAGCATTTCTGTATAACTATTATATCCTGTAATTATAGATCAGTGTCTCTGTATAACTGTTATATCCTGTAATTATAGATCAGTGTTTCTGTATAACACTATTATATCCTGTAATTATAGATCAGTGTCTCTGTATAACTATTATATCCTGTAATTATAGATCAGTGTTTCTGTATAACTATTATATCCTGTAATTATAGATCAGTATTTCTGTATAACACTATTATATCCTGTAATTATAGATCAGTGTCTCTGTATAACTATTATATCCTGTAATTATAGATCAGTGTTTCTGTATAACTGTTATATCCTGTAATTATAGATCAGTGTCTCTGTATAACACTGTTATATCCTGTAATTATAGATCAGTGTCTCTGTATAACTATTATATCCTGTAATTATAGATCAGTGTGTCTATATAACTGTTATATCCTGTAATTATAGATCAGTATTTCTGTATAACTATCTCCTGTAATTATAGATCAGTATTTCTGTATAACTGTTATATCCTGTAATTATAGATCAGTATTTCTGTATAACTATCTCCTGTAATTATAGATCAATGTCTCTGTATAACACTATCATATCCTGTAATTATAGATCAGTATTTCTGTATAACACTATTATCCTGTAATTATAGATCAGTGTCTCTGTATAACTATTATATCCTTTAATTATAGATCAGTGTCTCTGTATAACTATTATATCCTGTAGTTATAGATCAGTGTCTCTGTATAACTATTATATCCTGTAGTTATAGATCAGTGTCTCTGTATAACTATTATATCCTGTAATTATAGATCAGTGTCTCTGTATAACTGTTATATCCTGTAATTATAAATCAGTGTTTCTGTATAACTATTATATCCTGTAATTATAGATCAGTGTCTCTGTATAACTATTATATCCTGTAATTATAGATCAGTGTCTCTGTATAACTATTATATCCTGTAATTATAGATCAGTGTCTCTGTATAACTGTTATATCCTGTAATTATAGATCAGTGTCTCTGTATAACTATTATATCCTGTAATTATAGATCAGTATTTCTGTATAACTATTATATCCTGTAATTATAGATCAGTGTTTCTGTATAACTGTTATATCCTGTAATTATAGATCAGTGTTTCTGTATAACTGTTATATCCTGTAATTATAGATCAGTGTCTCTGTATAACTATTATATCCTGTAATTATAGATCAGTATTTCTGTATAACTATTATATCCTGTAATTATAGATCAGTGTTTCTGTATAACTGTTATATCCTGTAATTATAGATCAGTGTTTCTGTATAACACTATTATATCCTGTAATTATAGATCAGTGTCTCTGTATAACTATTATATCCTGTAATTATAGATCAGTGTCTCTGTATAACACTGTTATATCCTGTAATTATAGATCAGTGTCTCTGTATAACTATTATATCCTGTAGTTATAGATCAGTGTCTCTGTATAACTATTATATCCTGTAATTATAGATCAGTGTCTCTGTATAACTATTATATCCTGTAATTATAGATCAGTGTCTCTGTATAACTATTATATCCTGTAATTATAGATCAGTGTTTCTGTATAACTATTATATCCTGTAATTATAGATCAGTGTCTCTGTATAACTATTATATCCTGTAATTATAGATCAGTGTCTCTGTATAACTATTATATCCTGTAATTATAGATCAGTGTCTCTGTATAACTGTTATATCCTGTAATTATAGATCAGTGTCTCTGTATAACTATTATATCCTGTAATTATAGATCAGTATTTCTGTATAACTATTATATCCTGTAATTATAGATCAGTATTTCTGTATAACACTATTATATCCTGTAATTATAGATCAGTGTTTCTGTATAACTGTTATATCCTGTAATTATAGATCAGTGTTTCTGTATAACTGTTATATCCTGTAATTATAGATCAGTGTCTCTGTATAACTATTATATCCTGTAATTATAGATCAGTATTTCTGTATAACTATTATATCCTGTAATTATAGATCAGTGTTTCTGTATAACTGTTATATCCTGTAATTATAGATCAGTGTTTCTGTATAACACTATTATATCCTGTAATTATAGATCAGTGTCTCTGTATAACTGTTATATCCTGTAATTATAGATCAGTGTCTCTGTATAACACTATTATATCATGTAATTATAGATCAGTGTCTCTGTATGTCTATTATATCCTGTAATTATAGATCAGTGTCTCTGTATAACTATATCCTGTAATTATAGATCAGTGTCTCTGTATAACTGTTATATCCTGTAATTATAGATCAGTGTTTCTGTATAACCATTATATCCTGTAATTATAGATCAGTGTTTCTGTATAACTATATCCTGTAATTATAGATCAGTGTTTCGTTATAACTATTATATCCTGTAATTATAGATCAGTGTTTCTGTATAACTATATCCTGTAATTATAGATCAGTGTTTCGTTATAACTATTATATCCTGTAATTATAGATCAGTGTCTCTGTATAACTATTATATCCTGTAATTATAGATCAGTGTTTCTGTATAACACTGTTATATCCTGTAATTATAGATCAGTGTCTCTGTATAACTGTTATATCCTGTAATTATAGATCAGTGTTTCTGTATAACTATATCCTGTAATTATAGATCAGTGTTTCTGTATAACTATATCCTGTAATTATAGATCAGTGTTTCTGTATAACTATTATATCCTGTAATTATAGATCAGTGTTTCTGTATAACTATTATATCCTGTAATTATAGATCAGTGTTTCTGTATAACACTGTTATATCCTGTAATTATAGATCAGTGTTTCTGTATAACTATTATATCCTGTAATTATAGATCAGTGTTTCTGTATAACACTGTTATATCCTGTAATTATAGATCAGTGTCTCTGTATAACTATTATATCCTGTAATTATAGATCAGTGTTTCTGTATAACTGTTATATCCTGTAATTATAGATCAGTGTTTCTGTATAACTATATCCTGTAATTATAGATCAGTGTTTCTGTATAACACTGTTATATCCTGTAATTATAGATCAGTGTCTCTGTATAACTATTATATCCTGTAATTATAGATCAGTGTTTCTGTATAACACTGTTATATCCTGTAATTATCACCCAGTATTTCTGTATTAAACCTGTCCCTTCAGTGTTTGATTCTGTGGATTCATGTTTAGAAACACTCTGGTAAAAATCTGTAGCAAGTTTGCTTTCAAAGACAGGGTCACATTTATACAAAGCCTTGCAAGCTTTCATATCACTGTGATCGACCAACACATTGTCATCTTAACAAAAACACAAGAAAGCTAATGGGACTGTCTATCTGACCAGTCACTTTTTTCTATGTAAAAGAAATCCTAGAAACTGACCTGTCCTGTTAGATTCACTAGAACATCAACCTGGCCTTCCTTCTTAGTGAAACCTTGGTAACACATATTGCGAGCAGATCGTTTTGTTGAGACAAACACTTCACCGTTGGCTAGTTCATGAGCAATGTAAGGGATGGTTGGGTGAATCCAGACATTGGTTTGTCCAAACATCGTCTCTGGACGCAAAGTAGCAGCAGCCAGATACACTTTTCTTCCCTTCAGGGAACTGTCAGATAAAATTATCTTTAAGTAATGGCTTCATCACATAAAATCATCTTTTAGTAATGGCTTAATCAGATGAAATCATCTTTAAGTAATGGTTTCATCAGATGAAATCATCTTTAAGCAATCGTTTCATCAGATGAAATCATCTTTAAGCAATGGTTTCATCTCATAAAATCATCTTTAAGTAATGGTTTCATCAGATGAAATCATCTTTAAGTAATGGCTTCATCAGATGAAATCATCTTTAAGCAATCGTTTCATCAGATGAAATCATCTTTAAGCAATGGTTTCATCAGATGAAATCATCTTTAAGCAATGGTTTCATCAGATGAAATCATCTTTAAGCATCTTTAAGCAATTTTCATCAGATGAAATCATCTTTAAGCAATGGTTTCATCAGATGAAATCATCTTTAAGCAATGGTTTCATCAGATGAAATCATCTTTAAGCAATGGTTTCATCAGATGAAATCATCTTTAAGTAATGGTTTCATCAGACAAAATCATCTTTGAGTAATGGTTTCATCTGTTTATACAAGACTTTATCAGAAAAAAAATCATCTATTTTTTCATGTCTTTATTAGATAATGCAATCTGTTTACACATGACTTTATCAGATAAAACCAGACTTTATCAAATAAAACCAGACATTATCAGATGAAATCTTATAAATGTACATGGCTTTGTGTTAAAATTATCAATGTGAACATAGCTTTATCAGATATAGTAAACTTACCTGAGTTTTGCAGGGAAAGGTTCCAACATCTTTATCTTGATGATAGTGTATTCCTGTGGCCCAACATTCTGAAATACACAAGAGGCCCAAGGGCGTTAACAGTCACCTGAGTTACAATACTGTCGTTCTTCTTGTAATATGTCATAGAAATAATCTTATTAACAAAGTAAGATTGTTACATTTAACGCAGATGTAAAATGTGTATAACATTGACTGCCATCCCATGCTAAGGCTTCTAACCACCTATGAATTAAAAAGAAAATCAATCTCAAAATCGTAATTTTCCTACATAAATCCTCCCATCCATGAACAGGTTTTATTAGATTCTATCATATCTAGGTATTGAAAAGATCTTTGAAATTTGAGGCAATATGATTCCTTTTGGCCCCACCCATCAGCCCCTGTGGGCCAGCCAGGATCAATATGTGATATCTTCAAACAGTAATCTTATACTAATAATTTTAACCAAGTTTGAACTATTTCCAATAGAATTTTGCGTTAAAAACATTAAATTTTCTTAAACAGAAGGCCTAGCAGCCTTGATGGTCACCTGAGATAAGCAATGTTGAATATAAAGGTTAAAGGGTAGTTATCAATAGAGCTGTTATCATATATCAGCATCGAGATGTATCGTGAATAGAAAAGCAGGACGATGATAACGCGGAAAATTTTATGAACAGCGATATCGCTGTCGTCATAAAGTAAGAGGGAACAGTTTAATTTTCAGTTGAAAACATACATGATTTTCAGACAAATAAAGCACAAAAAGTTGTTGTCAACAGCTGTTCATTCAAAGTCGGTAAACATAGTGAAACAATGTTGGGAAGTCAGTCAGCTGTTTGAAACAATGTAACAAAATGTGTGTCATGTGTCACTGGATCTCTGAATGAAATAGCTACACCGTATCAGATTAGACTATTCCATTTTTTGACACCTGTTAACACATCTGTTGAGTCTGCTTGGTAATGGATCATACCATTTTTGTCTAAGAGGGCACATTGGTTCGTTGAACTTCTGTTTATATTGTAACGGTTCACTTTTGACAGGGATGCAGACTAATGAGACTGGTGATAATTTACTCAATTTCTGGTCAAGAAATACTTCCGACTTTTGGAAATATTTCAGTTTTGAGAAAAATGCTGATGGAGTATATAAGGACAAAAAAGAAACATTAAAAACATTTAAAGAAACATTGACTGGCAGATGATGGAAGGATGGGTCATGGGCAACATATGATGCGAATAGTCCAACAAACCATAATCTCATATAGGAAAGGAATTTCTTTTTCTAGATCAAGGGCTGGGCTAATTTTTTGCCATCTACACAACATAGAACATTTCAGTTAACACCAAACCTTTCTATGAACTGATCAGAAACAAAGAACAATCTCTGTGTATATATACAAAACAAGTTAGGTCTGTGTCAATAACACGTTTACCTTCAGCACAAATACAAGATGCTCAAGTCATATGGTAGTCAGACTTACCTCGCCTTTACTTCTGTCGTGGTCCATACATGGTTGTCCATCTTTTGGGGAGTAGATGGTGTACCTGAAGTAAATTATTATAAAATCTATAGAAAACAACATGATCATATCAACATGCTACAATAACCTTCCCAACCCTTGATCACGCTCTGTACTATACTTCTACTACTAAGAAGAACCTTCCAAGCAAGCACTATGCCAAAGATCTCTTCCAAGTAAGCACTATGCCAAAGATCTCTTCCAAGTAAACACTATGCCAAAGATCTCTTCCAAGTAAGCACTATGCCAAAGATCTCCCAAACAAGTACTGTACCAAAAATCTACTGACCAAGAACTAGACCAAGCACTGTACCAAAGGTCTCCCAACTAAGCTCTGTACCAGAGATCAACTAATCAGGGTTTGATGAGAATCACAGATTGTCAATCATGCCCTTTCGATCATGTTAGCTTACCTTTTGCCAAATTTTATCTTGTTTTTTTCCTTGAGTCTATAGAACTGCCATCTTACAAACGAGTCATAGTATGGGTTTGCTTCAGTGGTGATGAAGCTCCTCCTCCAGTCCACCTGTCTCAGCAAAAAAGAAAAGAATCTAATGAGCCCCAGTCCAAACCAAATCAATGGTATTTAAACACGAATGATGGACACAATGCATACCTTGACACCCATATGTTGTAGATCTGTCTTTGTGAGAGGTGGGAAGTACTTTAACCAATGATGGGAGTCAGCAAATTGTTTTATTTCCTCATCAGGTACCCCCAGGGCACCCATGATCTGCCACTGGTACTTGAGATTGCCAGTCTTAGCTACAGCTTTACTCTACAACAGATAAGAATAGAGACAAGTGTGGTATTTCCAATGATTTGAAAGTTAATCATAAAATATAATGTTAACAAGAGGCACAAGAAAACTAATTAAACATGACTGATAATGTTCTCACTTTACCTACAGTTGCCATCCCAAGGATAACTGATATCTCAGGAAGGAGCTCATCTTTATCAATAATTGAAGACTTCCATTTTGTCAAATGAGTTTTCTTATAAATAGTAGAGAGCATTGGCTTTCTGGTCTAATCAAGCAGCACTGATATTTTATGACAATCTTTCTTTAATGTTGTTGCCATCCTGACACAATAATGTCGCTTCTGCTCTTTTATCACAGCAAGGTCTTTTCTCCTTATATCTATCTTGCTGAGTCATCACTCATGAAACTTTTTTCTACCATAACCCAAACTTTTCTATACCTTCTTTCCCTTTGCTTTGTCTTTGATGATAGGTTCATCCTCCTGTGGTGCTTCCTGCTCAGACTCTTCCTCTACAGGGAACTTTGGGGGATAACCATAAGTCTCAATTTCTCTCTTCAGTTTGTCTGCACATGCCTGTAATACAGGTATATCAATCAGCATTGATACATCAATAACTTCTCATCACACAACTCAGTTGTGACTCAATACCTCCCTACCAGCACACCATTCCAGTGTAACTCAATACCATCTCATCACACATCTCTGTTGTGACTCAATACCTCCCCACCAGCACACCATTCAAGTGTAACTCAATACCTTCTCATCACACAACTTTGTTGTGACTCAATACCTTCTCATCACACCACTTTGTTGTGACTCAATACCTCCCCACCAGCACACCATTCAAGTGTAACTCAATACCTTCTCATCACACCACTCAATTGTGACTCAATACCTTCTCATCACACCACTTTGTTGTGACTCAATACCTCCCCACCAGCACACCATTTAAATGTGGAATCACTCTATCTTATAGTTAGATACTACTTCAGTGCTGAAGTGACAAGGAACATTGAGGGGATGGAATCACTATATCTTATAGTTATATACTACTTCAGTTCTGAAGTCACAAGGAATGTTGTGAGGACAGAATCACTTTACCTTAATTGGCATACCAGTACAGTGCAAACCAAAAGGAAACAGGCACTTCTTTCCCTGCAGGCGCTGATAACCAACAGCAAACTGTAAATATATAAGAGATAATCTGTATATATGATGCCAGAATTAGCTCATCAGTATTTCTGTCCTTGTCTGGTTTCCGTACCAGATGTCCTTACAGTGCTCAACCCTGCACATTTAAGTAAACTTCACTCCAAAAACACAAGAAATAGCAAACTTAGTTTCATCATTCATACCAATGCACAAAGTCACACATGTCATCCTTTTGACTGACTGATCATCTTTAAGAATAATGATATATACCTCACACTTGGATAGGGAAAAGGTATGTCCCAAGTGAAGACGTCCATTCATGTAAGGATACGGGAAGGTCACCACATACTTTGGCTGCCTGAAACATAGGAACTTTTATCACTCAACTGACAAGTCAACTGAAAACATCATCTTGTTGCAAAATGCTATAGAACTGTTGTGGGACTACACAGGGAGATGTTATTACCACTTCCATTTTCAATGCTATACATGCATGTCCAAATTCTTGTATTAGCCCTTGATTTAAGTTGCTTTTATTTTTCTTTTATTTTTGTTCTAACACTTAGTTCTGTACATGAAATGTGTAATGTCGTTTTTCTACTAAACGGTTACTTTTTAGGAGGTAGATTTTGATACTTAAGTTTTATCATTAAAATTACTTACAATTTATTATCGTAATGTTGAAGACAAGCAAATTTAATTACAGGTAATTTACAATGTCTTAACATACAGTTTAGATTAGCATCAGTCATAAGCAATATTAATTGTCATAATACAAGTAATAAATAATACATCAATAAAGAAGGATTGATTGAAAATCCAATAGAAACACAGACCTCTAGTTTTTGGCATTTTTGAAAATAGACCACGATGCCTTTTGACCTTAAAATGACAATTTTACCAGTTCTGGATTTTTCCAGTTCTAAATTTTTCTGAACTTTTCACCATAAGTAGTCAGTAAATGACCCAAATATTTTGTAAAAAGTTTTGGTGTGCTAGAACTGAAAGTATGTGCTTCACTTCCACAAAAAGTTGTCATATCTATGCTAAAAAAAAAATGATGTTTTTCAAGTTCAAGATCGGATAACTTTTTTATCTTTCAGAATTTTGTTACATATTTGACATCACAATGTAAAGACAAACATGCTTATTACAATACAATATCAATTGATGCAAGATTTTATCTTTTTAATAGGTTTTTGGGCCAAAAACTGACATTTGGTATACACCTGTCGGTCACTACATTAAATGCGTTATAGCACAGGCCCCTTTTGGATTTTTTAAACTCATTTCCTGATTTGTCTCTCAAGGAGCTGCAAATAGCAACCAGTTTGGTTTAAATTGGTTCGTGGGCAAAATTCTATTGTTCCTGCAAGGGGTCCTTTAAAAACTCATTACACTTCTATAAAGCATCACTCTAAGCAACAAAGCTAGAATCACTGCCTCAGTCACGAAAATTCTTTTCAGAAAATTCACCAACTGCCCATATATTATCTAATATTCAGGTTAACCCTTAAGTGCTTCTTTGCCTTGTATTATTGTCAATGACTTTTGTCCGATGATTACTGTACATGTACAGGCAATGACTGAACAGTTTGTAATTAGTTCTTAATCAATGGCAAGATATATGGATACTTTGGCAAAATTTCAGCAGTTTTTGTCATGGAAATATGTTGTTTCCATCGATATTAAAATTTAATCTCTCAGATTTATATAACAACAGTCCCATACTATGTGAGTTTGGACCTTTCCTGGTAACCACATTATCACTGTATGTACTTGTAACACAGATGCCTAGAGGTAATTCTTGTCAGCATGATTAAAATTTACACACACAACTGTCTAAAAGTAAATATATCGACTAACAAGTTGTCCAAGAGGTCGCTGGGACATGGCCTAAATGGTCACCCTTTTCAACATGCATCACCCAATGGTAAACTTTCATTCCTTACCAACTAATATCATTCTCATATAATTAATCAAGAACAAGTCTAGAAGATTTACTTATAGAGTTTCCAATGAGATTAGACTGAAGAGGTCAAGGGAAATCTTGAATAGCCGTGCCTTAAAAATGCTTGCGACCAAATATGGTTAAAATAACCAATTTCTGACAGAGAATTCTGAAATATGCATTGCTTGAAGAAATTACAGTTTACAACTGTGAAAGAATTTTAGCTAAGGTTTATGAAGAAGATTTATACTATTTCACCCCTCTGAGTTCTTTCCAGTCCCCAACATTGTTATTCCCATGCCAGTTTGAGTTACTCTTAATTTCAGTTTTAAAGTGCCTTGCTCTGAGAACAATTGTTGCTGAATATGAGTGAAATTCACATCCTGGTTTTGCAGATGTCAGAAATATCAACAATAGTAAACCCTTCACTTTCAAGGGGGCACCAGGAGTTAGGACATATACAAGTTTGAAATTCTTATCTTTGGCAGACCCAAAACACAAGGTATGAATTCAATAACAAATAACACCAGATGATTTCATTTCTGACTTACTTGGCATCAGGACTGTTGGGATTTGGTGCATCCTCTTCAAAGATGTGCTCTCTATTCCATCGTTCCTGTACTTGTTTTTCAATCTGCAGAATTTCATCAAGTTTTGCAGTGCTCTTTCTTTCCACGTGGACCTCTGAAGACTTAGCAGCTTTGCTCTCCATTGTGAATTGGTTTTTCACTTCAACTTTACAACATAGACCAAGAACATCATGATAAGCAAATACATCGGAAGTACGCCTGAACTAATGAAACTTTTGAAATTGATATTCAATAATTTCATGAATGCAGTACTATGTACTACCAATTACGCAATATCCAATTGGATTTATTTCAAAATACAGCCAAATACCCTAAATATCTAGTTCACTCCTTTAGATTTCATTTGCAATTTTGCAATTTTCCTAAATGAGTGATAAATGCAAAGTGGGTTTTCAAAGGCAATACATATGCGAAGGGAGGCAACTATGTTTTTCATTATAGGATATTTCAGTTATAATAGAGCTTATCTTACTCTGTTGCGTCCTGGTGTCAATCTGATCTATTACAATGCAAATGGATATATCGAAGAATACATGTATCAGAACTATTCTCTTTTCATAACGTAAGAAAGAATGATATGACACTTCATCTGTTACAAAAATAGTCTATATCTACAAGACCTCAGGTCGACAATCTCTCCCCGTTTGCGAGAATCAGAAGTAGCCCACTGAAACTCTAACACATCTTCTGATCTCAAATAAAAATCCTCTGAACTTGGTATGTTTGTGTACAGTAAAGAAACTTTCGCTAGTTTCTGACGTCAGTATCACATGTCAGTTTCATATCGCAAATTAATTCTATATTCTCAAACTGGTCGCTAAAATGCTAACAATGGCATAAGAAATATCAAACTTGCAGCATTTAATATACCTTGTCATTACAGCGTAGTCAATTTATAATATTCACAGAGACCCAGAACCAGGCGTACTGTTCCACAACTTATGATGCAAGATTGCAATTCTGTGAAATGTGTGATCCACATGTACTTCACAAACGCGAATGAATCGTTGGGGTGAAATGTGTACGCCGCTCCCTTGCCCGTACCAGACCCGAACCCAAACCGAAACCGACCCCCATCCCGGCCCCGTCCCTTGCCGATATCTGAAATATCGAGAGTGTTATTAATCGACGATGTACTTTTATTCAGGGATGAAAACCTATCTGATGGTAAATATATCAGTTTTACTCATAACAGAGGACCAAGTGTAAACAAGCGATCCGCGATCAGAATAAATGCAAGATTATGCCTCTTTTATGGGTGAAACTGGTGTATTTACAATCAGATAAGTTAACATATTGTTTGGAATTTCAAAAAATCTTAAATCAAACCGTATGGTAGCTGTAATTTGCAAAAAAATCGGAAAATTTCACTGTTGAATTTTCATCCCCTGAAAAAAAATCGTCCATTTTAGAAAATCTCGATATTTTCACTATTTCGTTCATAGTGTCGGTTATTTCAAAAATGTTTAAGTGGATTTATGTTAATTAAAAATGAGATTTATTAGATATATTTATCTCGAGATATTAATTATTTCTTACTTTCCTGGTACGAGTAAGAGGGGTGGGTCCGGTGGCGGCGTACACAAATTAACCTCCACCAAAGAAATGTCGTAAAATTTCGTCAGTACTCTGTAAAATTAGTACACATAGAACATGTTTTCTGCGGTAAATAGGTAAATATAGCAGTTTCTATTTCATTTCTCCCATTCTGTTTATTTTTACGACGAACAAAACATGTCGCAAAATATTAGCAACGACCCAATTACACTTCGGGTCATGGTCATGCCATGGCCAATTTTGACGAACGTGCTGGTATAATCTCCGCGATTACTGACTGGGGACAGTGGTGGCAGACAATAGAAGAAGTTTACATAGAAATCGCGATACCCACTGGAACGTCTGTTAAGGAAATTAAATGTGAAATCAGACCAAAACACATAAAAGTTGCAGTGAAGTCCAGAACAGTTGTCGAGGTAATTATGCAGAATAAAATATTTGTTTTTTTGCAATTTAGCAGTTCAGGCATAGTTCGTATATGACATGTGCACATTAATACATGCCGCGAAAGTCTTAATCTAGACGATTCGTCAGCAAGCAGAATATTTCGAGCACGAAAGTCCGCCAGGTGAAAGCGGTAATCCGTAGTGACATTACATTCATGTGTTTTAAAAAAGAAAAGATAAAACAGAAGGCATGAAACTGCTACAAAAAGGCTAACTTTGAGGCGATAGAAAAGGATACGGAGAACCACAATTGGATGACTTTCTGAATGGAAAAGGGGACATCAATAATATACAAATACATTTTGGTCAACATGTTTGTGATCGACCTCGCCAATATTGTGGCGTTGATATTTTGTGTGCTTGTGTATATGTTATGACGTACGCGTCATGATAATCGTTGGTGTCAAATGCTTAAGAATTAAGAAAGAAACGCCAATTTCTTTGTATGAAATCATAATCATATTTAGTGATAATTAAAAGTAAGTCTAAGAAATTCAGGAAAGCAAAAATGCTGTCGTAGTATTTTTGATTAACATTAGCTAAAGGTAAAATGCAGAGCACCCATGTTCAATGCCTTTCACTTCTGGAAGAATTCTTCTCAGATGGATGAAGCTTCAGGCCCCAAGGACATTGGTTTGAGTCACATGATGTCTATTGAGTTGTTTCCTTGCCAATGGCTCATTGATTTCCACAGAAACAACATTTGTTCCACTAACAGCATCATCATAAAAAATCTATGGAACTAATTTTGATTTTTAGCCCAAATCGCCCTGCGTCCGTGTTCCCTTGTCCGTCCGTCCGTAAACAATTCTTGTTACCGCTATTTCTGGAAAAGTACTGGATGGATCTTTCTCAAATTTCCTATGCAGCTTCCCCTTGGTCCCTAGTTGTGCATTGTACCTTTTTTGAACTGATTCGCATTCAAGATGGCCGACAGGTGGCCATCTTGGATTTTGGAATTAAAAAGTTTGTTACCGCTATTTCTGGAAAAGTACTGGATGGATCTTTCTCAAATTTCATATGCAGTTTCCCCTTGGTCCCTAGTTGTGCATTGTTCCTTTTTTGGACTGATTCGAATTCAAGATGGCCGGCAGGTGGCCATCTTGGATTTTGGAAGTAAAAGTTTGTTACTGCTATTTCTTGGAAAGTACTGGATGGATCTTTCTCAAATTTCATATGCAGTTTCCCCTTGGTCCCTAGTTGTGCAATGTACCTTTTTTTGGACTGATTCGAATTCAATATGGCGGACAGGTGGCCATCTTGGATTTTGGATGTAAAAGTTTGTTACCGCTATTTCTGAGAAAGGACTGGATGGATCTTCCTCAAATTTCATATGCAGTTTCCCCTTGGTCCCTAGTTGTGCATTGTACCATTTTTGGACTGATTCAAATTCAAGATGGCAGACAGGTGGCCATCTTGGATTTTGAATGTAAAAGTTTGTTACTGCTATTTCTTGGAAAGTACTGGATGGATCTTTCTCAAATTTCATATGCAGGTTCCCTTTGGTTCCAAGTTGTGCATTATACCTTTTTGGACTGATCCGAAATCAAGATGGCTGACAGGCAGCCATCTTGGATTTTGAGAGTAAAATCTTGTTACTGCTATATCTGAGGAAGTACTGGATGGATCCTTCTGATATTTCATAGATATTGGTTTCCCTTGGTCCCTAGTTGTGCATTGTACCTTTTTTGGACTGATTTGAAATCAAGGTGGCCCACAGGCAGCCATCTTGGATGTCGACAGTAATACAGCACAAGCATATTGTCCATTATCCACCTGTAACTGACTGCTATCTAATAATACTTTGGGATCTTTTTAAATGATATTTGCTAATAGGTGCTTAATAAAAATATCTTGTGCCATCATTGAGTACATTCAATGAAGACCAGTTCATGAACATTTACAACACCTGTAACAAACAAAAACAAATAAACAAATCTTCAAGAACTGAAAACAGATCCTCAAATGGTGGGCGCCAAGATCCCTCTGGGATCTCTTGTCATGTTTTCATGCTTATAAATGGTAAATGTGGTTTCTGTCAAGGTACTTATTGTTCATAACTAATTACAACTGTAATGTTAACATTGGTAAAGCATATTATTGCTTGGGAAAGAAATTACTTTAGGGTAAAACACTTGTATGATGTATTATCTGCTGTGTAAAGTATCTGTGGGGAATATTAAGTTGGGTCTTGTCCGTGTTCATCCGTCCTTGCATCCATCCAAAGAGCTTTTCTTGATAACCATTAATTCAATGAACCTCAACAAAACTTTAAACACATATCAGGCTTCTGTCCAAGTTGTGTGTTTTGCTGTTGCATTATTTCATTTTTATACTCCCCAAAAATTTTTGTGGGAACATTTAGTCACTGCCTTGTTCATCCGTCCATTTGTGTCCGGAGCATAACTTTGCCCATATATGAGCAAGAATCTTGGAACTTTGTATGTACATTGGTTATACATTGTACTAAATTCTGGACCCTCACCCCTTAATTACAGAGTTACTGCCCTTTGGTTGAACTTCATGTCTGCTGCATAACTGATACTCTAGTTGAGGTGGAAATCATGCTCTACAGTCCCATTACCTGGTACTGTACTTTGTAATTCAAATATCTGAAGAATTTTATTATCTATTTTTACAGGGGACATTATTTTCTGTTGTTCGTGCTGATGACTCCATTTGGACATTTGGTAAGACAATTTTTGGCATTCAGATCAAGACACGTATTGTATTGCTGGTTAATGTTTTCATTGGTATATAAATTTCTCTTGAACTTATCATCAGCTTGATTGGTTGAGTGTCAGACTAGTAAACCAGAGGTCCTAACAGAGGCATTGAAATAGATTCTGACTTCTGTTGCATTGGCGCCCATGTAGGGGCTCGGGAACCATATTTATTAATGACATACAAGCATCTCTGTAACCCCTGGAAGCTCAAAGACAAGATCTTTCCTGATCTTGAGAACCTCTTTAACAGATTGGGTTATTTTTTTACCCCACAGTATCATGAAATCAAGTTCTGACCATGTCAGAATAATGTTTATACCGTAGGATCAGAATGGAAATCAGAACGGAAAAATGATTTTTTTTCCTGATGTTTTCAGGACTCAAAATTTTTTTGTGTGGAATAAATGCAACATTGTGCTACCAAGGATTCTAACAACAGTACCAGATCTGAGAAAGCTTTGTCTCACTTTAACACCGCATTGAAACTTAGATTTGGGTTATTATCAACATTTGAGTCAGCAGTGCCCCTGTTTTTAGTCAAGCACTGATGCAACCAAATTAAGTGTATAGGGGGTCATACGGTTCATTAGTCAAATCATGATAACAAACATGTTCTAGAAAAAAAACATGTTTTATAGGATTTAGAAAATCAACAAAATCTATTTTGATAATTTTTCCAATTGACTTCTAATTTTGATCACTGGTCGTTAGACTCTTTTATTCAGGTATTATAGTTCATTAGTTAAATACCATTCTCCTGTTCCTATAAAGGATTTTGTATCAATTCAGTTTAGAACCCTCCAGGCCCTGATTGCTCAAAGAGTGAAAAACCACTTGATAAAGAATTTAATAAATCCTTTTTTTTTTTTAATCTACGAATACATGTAAAAATAAATGAGACATTTCCTATCGTCAGACCTGTGCAACACTGATACAATTATTCTAGTGAAATAACCTATTCTCAGTCCAGGATTCAAAATACTAATTATCATCTTCATTTCCTTCTTTTCAGTTTTACCTTAAAAAATGCAAAAATAATTATGGAACAGAATTTGTTTTGATAAACTTTTCATTTTAATGATCTTACTGAATGAAATCAAAGTGAACTATAGTTTGATCATATTTCAAGTGCTCTGTATATTTTATCATGTATTACAAAATCCTGAATTGATTGCAATTACCTATAGGAAAGTTTATCTCTCATTTGGAAAGTTTGATCTGGTTTTTTTTATTGTAGAAGACAAGAAAATCTTAAGAATTTGTCTGGTTAAAGCTGACGCTACTGCAAAGAATTGCTGGAGATCACTTTTAGTTGACAGCTATGTTGCTGACCCAGTTACGTTTGATGAAATGGAAAAGAAATTGACATTACAAAGGTTTCAGTTGGAAGTGAGTATTACACTGATTAAATGATTATAATACTTTACGGGTGTGGGAGTGATGTTACCACAGTGTTATGTTGAAATAACTGTTACTCCTCACTGGTGTTGAAATGATTTTTGAAATGATTTTTGAAATGAATGACACTTCAAGTTAGATGACATATAGCCATCATGCTTCATCTGTTGTCATGTGTTGTCCACTCTGCATAAACTTTCCATTCATATGACTTTTTTTTGATAATCAAAAGGCCCAGGATGCAGATATTGTCATGATGGCCTGAAGGGCAACCAGGGTTGTTAAAATGAATGACCTTGATTAACTTTCAAGGTCACAGGGGTCAAATGTGTTAAAACCTTCAAATGACTTGTTACTGATAAAAAGTTCCAGGCTGTTGATATTGGTTATTTAACATAAGTGGATGGAAGGCTACCAATTTATTCAAACAGTTGACTGTGACTTATAATCAAGATCCCTAATGAGTTGAGATCTTGAAATTTCTTTTTCAACAAGTAATAGGTCCAGAGTAATGGCATTTGTGAAGTAGCATGTATAAAGCATATGATTTTATATTTGCAGAGAATGCCTTAATGAACCAACAATGCCTTCTATGTAAGCTGTAGAGTAGTTGAGCAATTTATTTTAAGCCTATGTTGCCTCTTTCATATACTAGTGTAGGTCTTTATAGTTAGATGACTGGTAAGACCTGTGCCCCTCTTGCTACTCCTTATTGGTGTGGGAGTTATCACGGTGTCATGTTGAAGTGACTTAAGATATACTACCTTTGTTTGTGGTGTTTTGTAGGCAAGACTAGGTTTTTACTACAATTGTGTACACCGTTTGATAAGCAATCAACAAGTGTATTCTATATGTGAATGAAAAAGTAATGTTTTTTTGTTTCTTTTTCACTTTTTGCAGAATCCAGGACTTGATTTCAGTGGAGCAACGGTTGATGGCAACTATCATGGTGGAGGTCCAGAACTCCCATCCTAAATCCTGAAAGTTTATGGCGTAAGGGCCAGTTCATGGTTAGTTCATTGTCATAGTAACAATACAATCCAGGAGTCTCATACTTAAAAACTTTTGGATGATACTCCAGTGGCTAACTTTTTAGAAATAACAACATGGATGGGGAAGAAATTGTAACAGTACTGCGGTGTGGTGGGTGTAAAGAAACTGTGTCAGAGCCGTACATAGTTTGTGTGGATTGTAGACCAGCCCAGGTCCAGATCTGTCTCCAATGCTTCTCCAAAGGTACCCAGTTTGGGTCACATGAGAGTGATCATGCTTATACAATACTCAGAAATGATTTTGCCTTGTTTGAAAATAACTGGACTGCGTCAGAAGAAACAGTGTTGTTGGACACGTTATCTGATTGTGGTTACGGAAATTGGTCAGATGCAGCTCAAAGACTACGAACTAAGAACAAAGAAGAATGTAAGCGACACTACAACCAGAGCTACATCAATGGTGCTATACCTGTCCTCCCTCAATTTCCAGACTGGAGTCAGCAGGTGTATCCACAGCCCTTGGTCTATAAACTGTGTGATGATCCTCCGCGATTCCCAGACTCCTCTGTGTTACATCAGGAGATGGGTGGGTATATGGCAGCTCGGGGAGATTTCAACATTGAATATGACAATTTTCAAGAGCTGGAAATTCAGTCAATATCATTTGATGAAGATGAGGAGATTGATGAGTTGGAGGAGAGGTTACAGTTAGCAGTACTGGATGTGTATCTGCGTTGTTTGAAGCAGAGAGGGAGAAGAAAGATGATTGTAAGGAAATATGGCCTTATCAATCTGTCAAAAGTCCAGTCCAGTAATCGTATGTATGCCCACAGTATTACAGATGTCGTAGACAAGCTACGTGTGTTCATGCGTCTCTTGTCACCTCTGGAATATGACAAGTTTTTAAAGGGAGTTCATGTAGAAAAAGAATTGAGACTACAAATCAAACGTTTACAAGAGTGCAGGCAAAATGGTATCATACATATCAGAAACACAAATATTTACAAGACCTTAAAGAAAAGACGACAGGTAACCAAAACACAAATCAACTTGCTCAGTGAAATTCTCGGGCACATGAATGATAACAAAGCCTGTCAGACATGGTTACAGAGACAAGTGGTGTTGAACACTATATCAAAAGGTGTGACAGCTCCCCTCCCTGTGATCCCGCGGCGTCCAGCACCACCTCTTGATATTGTTGGCTTGCCGGGATATGATAAACTCACTGAATCTGAGAGGGAGATGTGTGCCAGTATAAGACTTGTTCCCGATGCCTATCTGGAATTCAGAAGTGTCATGACAACAGAATGTGCTAAAGCTGGAAGTCTGAAACTAAGTCAGGCGCGAAACATGATCAAAATTGATGTTAACAAAACCAGGAGACTTTATGACTTCTTGTTGTCGGAGGGACACATCAACAAAGATCCACTGTAGAATTTATCCTAGACCAAAAACTGACTTCTGTTGTCATAGAGACTTAAAGGTCTATTGTAATGTTCAGTGAATGATAGTTCAGCACTATATTCTAACATTCTATTAATGAATTAGTCAAGCCATTATAGTTACATATGTATTTTGTATCCACCATATCTTGACTGATTAATAAAAATGTTGTATAACAACTCTCGTGTTTAAGTGAGATCTTTGATTTAATAAATGGTAACCATTAATGTTGATTTTAACTTTTTGAGGTCAGAAACCAAAAGAGTATTTCTCATGGTGTCTCATGCATCTGTAAACAAAATCTCATGGTGCGTTGTTCATACAACTGTAAACAAAATCTCATGGTGCGTTGTTCATACATCTGTAAACAAAATCTCATGGTGTGTTGTCCATACATCTGTAAACAAAATTTCATGGTGCGTTGTTCATACAACTGTAAACAAAATCTCATGGTGCGTTGTTCATACATCTGTAAAAATCTCACAGTGTGTTGTCCATGCGTCTGTAAACAAAATCTCACAGTGTGTTGTCCATACATCTGTAAACAAAATCTCATGGTGCGTTGTCCATACATCTGTAAACAAAATCTCATGGTGTGTTGTCCATACATCTGTAAACAAAATCTCATGGTGTGTTGTCCATACATCTGTAAACAAAATCTCATGGTGCGTTGTTCATACATCTGTAAAAATCTCACGGTGTGTTGTTCATACATCTGTAAACAAAATCTCACAGTGTGTTGTCCATACATCTGTAAACAAAATCTCACAGTATGTTGTCCATGCGTCTGTAAACAAAATCTCACAGTGTGTTGTCCATACATCTGTAAACAAAATCTCATGGTGCGTTATCCATACATCTGTAAACAAAATTTCATGGTGCGTTCATACAACTGTAAACAAAATTTCATGGTGCGTTGTCCATACATCTGTAAACAAAATCTCATGGTGCGTTGTCCATACATCTGTAAACAAAATCTCATGGTGCGTTGTCCATACATCTGTAAACAAAATCTCATGGTGCGTTGTTCATACAACTGTAAACAAAATTTCATGGTGCGTTGTTCATACATCTGTAAACAAAATCTCACAGTATGTTGTCCATACATCTGTAAACAAAATCTCACAGTATGTTGTCCATACATCTGTAAACAAAATCTCATGGTGTGTTGTCCATACATCTGTAAACAAAATCTCATGGTGTGTTGTCCATACATCTGTAAACAAAATCTCATGGTGTGTTGTCCATACATCTGTAAACAAAATCTCATGGTGCGTTGTCCATACATCTGTAAACAAAATTTCATGGTGCGTTGTCCATACATCTGTAAACAAAATCTCATGGTGCATTGTTCATACATCTGTAAACAAAATCTCACAGTGTGTTGTCTATGCGTTTGTAAACAAAATCTCTGTATCCTACTCATCCTGTATAGATGATGATAAAAAGACAAGATCTCGACTTACAAGTAGGGTATGGTCCTTATTCGGCTTAAAGTGTACTTAAAGTGAAAATAGAAATGAATATGAAATTAATATTCATGATCCAAAATTAAATAGGTTGGAAACCACCTCAAAATTGGCTGGCCCAATACTGAGATAGTGACACATAAAACATACAGTTTTCACTTGTTCTTCTATTACTAATCTGCCTGAAGATGACTCGAACTGAATGGGGCCCTATTGGCTGTGGCATCATTAGTTCAATGATTGGTGGCAGTCACAATGGAAGGAATAAGCGAGAACAAAAATGGCTATGCTATTTAATGTCAGATTACAAATGAATGTTTTATGGTTTCGAGGAGTTGGTTAATTCTGACAACATAATGTAACTAGTAAACAGCCATATGAAATTTGCCTAAATTTTGAGACAGTGATCAATTTCAGACATGTTTATTGTCTACCTTAGAACAAGAAGAGGCAAACTTTGCACCTTCTAGCAATATACAATGTACATTTACATATAGAAATCAAAATTACTATCATTGGAAAATGCCTACATCTACTATAATTTTATTATCATAAAAATCAAAGTTTGTTACTGTTAAAGTGAAATTTTAGACCAAATTATTTTGTTTGTTGGTATAAAGACCTGAGGTTCCCATTTATGTGTAAACTATAATGGATGTTTTTTGGCTTTGTAGTTATGTAGATTGTATGTTCTGTGTATTTGTTTACAGGAGTTACCTCCCTTGTGATGGTTGTTTTATATGTGATCTTGGTAGTCTGTTTGTGTAAAGTATCTTAGTATCAATTTGTGGGTTTTATGTTCTACTGGGCTAGGTTGTAGTATTGTATGTATGTTGTTTGGGGATGTATTTAATTTCCCTAACCCTATGGTTTCTAAATTGTTACAGTGATCACATTTTGGAATGATATCTTTTCGCATTTGATTGATGTGTGTTTTCATTTAATTTCGTATGGCCCAATCTGAGCCTTCTTATAATTCTATCTTCTTTCTGTGTATATCTGAAAAGTTTGTTTTTTAGTAGGTTTTGGTGTTACTTTCCTGAGTTTATTGTTATTGCTGATATTCACCCAAAAGTTTGTCCAAAATAGATCTATTGATTTATTAATCATTGAGTAAACTTGTTCTTTTGAATGATCTGTTATACAAAGTATGATGTTATTATCTGAAGATTTCTTTGCTAATTTATCTGCCATATCATTCCCTGGTATGTCTACATGTGCTGGTATGTATTCTAAGTCTTCTGGTATGTTTTGTTTGTGTAGAATGTTTAGTGTGTTCATGATTGAGTGTATTTCTGTGGGCCTAGTGCTATTTCCTGTCTCTATGGATTGCAGAGAGGAATCATGGCAAGAGGCCCAATATATACTTTTATACCTGTGTCACGGTACAAGATCAAAGGGACTTCAGCTGTGAGTAAGGGTGGTAACCTGAACTTGAAGTTAGTTTTTGGATCTGTGTAGGTTATACATCTTCCAATTTTCCATTTTACAACCATGTCCTCAGTCATGATAACGAGGTATAGGGACCAATTTAAGGAAATATATCAATAAATTAATTGTTAAGCTGGACCAGATGGTTCATTGATACATGAGACTTGTACAAAATTCCTAAATTTGGTTTGTACATACAACAAGTGTTAACTTGCTGAAATTGATGGACTGCATAAAACATAGAAATAACAAAATTATCACCTCCCTTTACCTCTAAATTAAAGTATTCAAGGCAACATTTGTCACAAATACTTAATATTTGTTCTCATTGCTTCCAGCTTTAATTTAAAGACATATGAAGCTGGTCATTGTAAGTATAGATTTTAGTACTGGTGTATTACAGTTATTACAGTATATCTCCATTGTTAAAGAAAGGGGTTGACGAGTGCACTTTTGTTAATATGACTGAATTTTTAATTGGTTGTCAGTTTATGTTGTATAAATTAAGGGTTTTTCTAGAGACCAATTGTATAATAAAAGTGTATAATATCTACAGTCACTAGATTCATGAATTATGAAAACAGTAACATTTAGATAGCATCCGCATGTGTGTTCAGACCCTCACATACAGTTCATTGTTTGTCTGCTCATAAAGTCATCATTTCATAACAGAAATTGTAAAGAATCATTTCTGCATGTATGGAGCACTTTAAATATAACCTACAGAAGTAAGCGTCTACAGAATATATATAAAAAAGTAGCTTAAAAGCTGACATATTGAACACAGGATGGAAGCTTCTTGGTGTTGACTACCCATATCAATACGTCACTGCTGAATCAAATGTATGCGTTTCAGAATAAATTACAATATGTCTGAAATTAACTATGATGTTCACACTTTCTTGGTCAGTCATCAGGTGATTTGTTAACTTTTGGCAATACAGAGGTGAAGTCTAGAACCAACCTTTTGACCTTTGATATTGAAATGACCTAGACATTTGACCTGTGGATGAAGTGGTCTCTAACACACTATCAGGCCATGCTGTATCCATTAACTTGAACTGCCCAATAATTTTGATTGTAAGTTGACAATGATCCTGGGAATTCAATGAAAATGTAATGCAAAACACACCAATTTGTCATCCTTTATGTACATTTTTGTACATCCATGAATTTTAATTGTGTACCTTCATTGTGTGAGATTTCATGGCCTGTACAATGCATTTGACCTTTGACCCCAGTAAGATATTTGACACTCTGACCTGAGAATGGGAATGGGACAAACTACCTCGGCCTACATGAACATTTTAGTGACTTTTCATTCGCCAGAATATGGAAGTCTTAGATAAAAATATTTGATTTTAGCTTTCATAAGCAGGAACTTGATCTTTGGCATACTGACTCTAAAATGCTATTCAACAGAGCACCTTGCCATCCTTTACATACAATTGTAAACCAACAGTTTTCCTAGACTGACCGGAATAAAGAAATTTACTTATAACCTCAATACAACCTTGACCTTTGGTATGTAGATCGAAGTGATAGATCTCCTTGATATTCAACATATGTCCATTCATTATACTCACCGCATGAAGTTGGAGTGGATACTGATGTGTCGGTCATCCGCAAATCATATTTGGAAAATTCAAATTAACGAAAGTTTTTAGTAAAAAAATCAATCCCCGCCGCCTTTTATACATTCAACGATTCATTTGGCGAATCTATGCCTCATCACACTATATATATATAACTATCTGTTTACGTCGACATATTATTTTTTGTTTTCAAAAAAGGGAGGTCGGGCATGCCAGTCACAAACATGCTTTGTTTTAATAAGGGTTCTAAAGAAAATAATTCACAAAGTACTTTACTACCACGAAAGTTTGAAATCGTACCCGTTACTGACGACACACGTGCATGATGACTAGCAGAAATCACAACGCTCTGTTCCTCTCGTTGTGACCACGATGTGTATACGGAGGTTAGTTTACTGTCAATGTCAGTGCATACAAGTAGATTATATACAGACTCCTAAAACACATTCTCTGACTCTTTAGCTTTCCTTGTACTTCTGCTGGTGCTATTAAGATGTAAATTGTCGATATAGAGCTATTTTCCGTTACGTGGTGAGTTCTGACATGACACCCACAGCGGCCATTTTGCAACAATGGTTTTCCTGAACATCACACATTTTAAACTCAAGTTCTCTAACTCCTCCAGAGGGAATCTGCTCAAACTTGTCTAGATATCCTGATTTGATTTTGGTTAGACATAGCAGCCACGGCGAACATTTACAGTTTCGTTCAGTGTAATTTTAATTAATTAAAACTAATCAAAAAAATGAAACTGAGCGGGGAGGACCCTGAAAACTGGCCCCACCAAGTGTGGTTATTTGTAATCTCTGTCTGAAATTATGGTCGGAAATGGCCGTTATATTCAAAACAAATGCTTAAAACTTTTTCTTCGGGTTTACTTGCCATTCAACTTAAACGTTGTTAGACTGTTCAAATCAAGAAACATGAACTGACTCTCTTGTCTTGTTGGTGTAAATGTTAATGTCATTTGGGTCAGGTGCCACATGATTACCACGGTCCTTTTGACATGGAGCATCCACAAG
Source organism: Ylistrum balloti (assembly GCF_031769215.1). Lineage (NCBI taxonomy): Eukaryota > Metazoa > Mollusca > Bivalvia > Pectinida > Pectinidae > Ylistrum > Ylistrum balloti. The sequence continues at coordinate 1,852,663 of NW_026781993.1, forward strand.
TTTTTTTTTTTTATTTTTCAAGTTGGTCCAAAATCCAATTAGTCAATTCAGATCGTTCGAAAAACTCAACAGATGAATTAGGAATTGTTTAAATGATTCCATAACTGTTCCCACTATCACTACTGCTTAAAGTACCCGTGTCTCCAGTATGATCAGGTGACCGCTTGTCTCACGATCACATTGTTTGTTTATAGTCTACGAATTAAACTTCGTTTCAATGCGATTTTGGTGTTCTTTCTTACTTTCTGTAAAGACCATCGTAAACACAATAAAAGTCTAATCTCAAGAGACCATATGTTCGGTAGCTTTAACTCATTACAGACAGCTAACTTAACATGTTGCTTTGCTATGGACTAATAGATAGCCGCGTTTCCCTGTTCGTTGTAAGAGTTCTAAAGTTCAAGAGACTTAAACGTTTGTGTGTCCACCAGGCAAAACGTCTCCAACATGCAATATGAAACGTGGGGTGGCTGACAGCTCACTCTAGTGTGAAATATCTACATAACATCGCTGTGCTTCTTTATCAATATCTTTTACACCTATATCCGCGATAAATATATTTTGCCAGAGTCAACATTGTACTGAAACACAAATGTGTTTAACAGAAAATAGTTCGATCAACATGGCCAGTCCACAAACAGAAAAGGGTTCGATCAACATGGGCAGTCCACGAACAGAAAAGGGTTCGATCAACATGGCCAGTCCACAAACAGAAATTGAAAAGCGTCGCATACTTGTTATAAAAATGTACTTGTTTATTATAGATTCTGCAAAATCCCTACTTTTCGTGGAAGTTTTATTTACGTTGACAACTTCCGAATTCAGATATCCGTAAACCAACTGCAAAACAATATTGACACGGAATTTTGATATTACGATGTAATTATTTGCTTGGACTCTTTCCAAGAAAATGTCTGCTCACGAAAACATGTTTTTAAATAAAACACAAAATTTGTGCACCATGCAAAGAGAAAAATACATGACAAAATGAAAATGGCTGAATGCTATTTTAAACTGTTGTTAACTACCAAATAAAACTGGTTCTTGAACTAATATTGAATATTCCAAAGCCGACGAAAGGGGTGGGGAGAGAGAAGATAACATAACAATGTTTAAGCATGAAAACCTTGGTTTACTGTACACCGATTGGGTTACCACACAGCTGTAGCAGCAGACCCTGTGTTACAGACGGGTATTTGAATCATTTCGTTCCAGGGACAAACATCTGCGTGTCTGCTGCCATCATGAGAGAGATAGTTCACGTACAAGCTGGCCAGTGTGGCAATCAGATCGGCGCTAAGGTAACCTTTGTTTTCCTGTTTCATGAGAATAATACATGCTATAATCTTGATTTCTGTGAATTAAATTACCAATGTATCATTTATGTTCAGTTAATTTCACACACGAGTACACATCACTCAAACTTACATTACATTCATGTCTACACTCAAACTTACAATATATTCATGTCTACACTCAAACTTACAATATATTCATTGTCTATACTCAAACTTACAATATATTCATTGTCTATACTCAAACTTACAATATATTCATGTCTACACTCAAACTTACAATATATTCATGTTTATACTCATACTTACAATATATCCATGTCAGATTGCTAAATACGAAGCACAAATAAAAGACTAAAATAAAAAACTAAAACAGTGAATGAGTGAGAATAATGTTATTTGTTTCTTAAATATTTTCAACAAGATCATTCGACGGTAGAAATTTGTTTTCAATTAATATCAAACTCATAATACTGCACTGACATACCAGTGAGAGAGCACGACATAAAGATTTTCCATACTAGATTTACGATGTAAGAAATCTAAACAAATCACGTTTTAATCTATAGAAGTGTTTTCTCATGAATTTAGATATATATATATGTACATGTATATAATGTTCTTTGTTTTAGTTTTAATAAATCACATATTTCATCCCCCCCATTTTTCGCATACTAATATAACATTTAAAGTAACCAATGTTTTACTATTAATTTAGATATATATGTATATAATGTTCTTTGTTTTAGTTTAACAAATTACATATTTCGTTTTTCCCCTTTTTTCGCACACTAATATAACATTAAAAATAACCATCGCAATTTTAATGAATTTTCAGGCGATAAGTGTAGATAGACTAAGTGATTACCAGGATGTTGATGGGTTTTAAACCAGTTACATAATTTTTATTGCCATTTTGAAGACAGAGAAGAGTTTCCACATGTTTTCGTCATGTCTAGTCATTCGTTTGAACGTTTAGCTTCCCCGAGTCTGAGAAGATGGGTACAACCGTGATTCATACATTCACTACAAAAACAAAGGATTACACATACGCCACGGCAGATGACCTGCCAGAGGCTCACAGAAGGGCAAAGCAGAACTTAGGATTTGTTAAATAAAACTTTCTGCTAAAATATTGTAGTTTTTATTTACGAAATGTGGTATTTATACCTGTTGATCAATTGTAAAATTCATTTTAATTAACGGCTTAATTGTAAAAGACTTTAATGGTTAAAATATAGTACTGCGTACAGTCTGACTCAATATTTACATATCCAGATGTTTTAGTGCGAGCAGATGACGAACATGTGTGTAACAGGAGAAAGTGCACATGGAAAAAATACAATTTTAATTTCACGATTATTGAGGATCATAGTAACAAAAAACCTGAACACATATAGGGATACTATACATAGGGGTATACTATACATAGGGGTATACTATACATAGGGGGATACTACACATAGGGGGATACTACACATTGGGGGATACTATACATAGGGGGATACTACACATAGGGGGATACTATACATAGGGGTACTACATAAAGAGATACTACACATTGGGGGATACTATACATAGGGGGATACTACACATAGATACTTAATATAGAGAGATACTACACATTGGGGATACTACACATAGATACAACACATTGGGGGATACTACACATTGGGGAATACTACATTGGGGATACTACACATAGATACTACACATAGATACTAAATATAGAGAGTTACTACACATTGGGGATACTACACATAGATACTACACATAAAGAGATACTACACATTGGGGGATACTATATATATAGGGGTACTACACATAGGGGGATACTACACATAGATACTTAATATAGAGAGATACTACACATTGGGGATACTACACATAGATACAACACATTGGGGGATACTACACATTGGGGAATACTACACATAGATACTACACATAGATACTAAATATAGAGAGTTACTACACATTGGGGATACTACACATAGATAAAACACATTGGGGGATACTACACATTGGGGAATACTACATTGGGGATACTACACATAGATACTAAATATAGAGAGTTACTACACATTGGGGATACTACACATAGATAAAACACATTGGGGGATACTACACATAGATACTAAATATAGAGAGATACTTCATTTAGGGGATACAACACATAGAATGATACTGCAAATAGGGGTACAATGCTTTACTAGGGATATTACACCTATTACACACATAAGAATACTACACATAGGGGAATTATACACATAGGCCAAGAATGTGTTGTATAGTACGACCATTACGGGAGGATCAAATGCCGGGGGGGGGGGAGGGGGGTTAGATACCAGTAAGGAATAGTGTGTCAAAGTCATCCAGCAGGGGGGGATGAGATACCAGAGTAAGGATTGTGGTTATAATACTATCATTAGTGGAAATAAAATACAAGCAAATGATTGTGTTTCAAATACTACCATTAGGGGAGGATAAGATATCAGTAGGGGATTTTGGATATAATACTACTATTCGGGGAGGATAACATACCAGTAAGGGATTTTGGAAATTATAATACTTCCGTTAGGGGAGGATAAGATGATAGTATGGGATTATGGGTATAATACTACCATTAGGGAAGTGCACGATACCAGTAAGGGACTGTGGATATAATACTACCATTAGGGGAGTGCACGATACCGGTAAGGTGTTTGGATATAATACTACCATTAGGGGAGTGCACGATACCGGTAAGGTGTTTGGATATAATACTACCATTAGGGGAGTGCACGATACCAGTAAGGGACTGTGGATATAATACTACCATTAGGGGAGTGCACGATACCAGTAAGGGACTGTGGATATAATACTACCATTAGGGGAGTGCACGATACCAGTAAGGTGTTTGGATATAATACTACCATTAGGGGAGTGAACGATACCAGTAAGGGACTGTGGATATAATACTACCATTAGGGGAGTGCACGATACCAGTAAGGGACTTTGGATATAATACTACCATTAGGGGAGTGCACGATACCAGTAAGGGACTGTGGATATAATACTACCATTAGGGGAGTGCACGATACCAGTAAGGGACTGTGGATATAATACTACCATTAGGGAAGTGCACGATACCAGTAAGGGACTGTGGATATAATACTACCATTAGGGGAGTGCACGATACCGGTAAGGGACTGTGGATATAATACTACCATTAGGGGAGTGCACGATACCAGTAAGGGACTGTGGATATAATACTACCATTAGGGGAGTGCACGATACCGGTAAGGGACTGTGGATATAATACTACCATTAGGGGAGTGCACGATACCGGTAAGGGACTGTGGATATAATACTACCATTAGGGGAGTGCACGATACCAGTAAGGGACTGTGGATATAATACTACCATTAGGGGAGTGCACGATACCAGTAAGGGACTGTGGATATAATACTACCATTAGGGGAGTGCACGATACCAGTAAGGGACTGTGGATATAATACTACCATTAGGGGAGTGCACGATACCAGTAAGGGACTGTGGATATAATACTACCATTAGGGGAGTGCACGATACCAGTAAGGTGTTTGGATATAATACTACCATTAGGGGAGTGCACGATACCAGTAAGGGACTGTGGATATAATACTACCATTAGGGGAGTGAAAGATACCAGTAAGGTGTTTGGATATAATACTACCATTAGGGGAGTGCACGATACCAGTAAGGTGTTTGGATATAATACTACCATTAGGGGAGTGCACGATACCAGTAAGGTGTTTGGATATAATACTACCATTAGGGGAGTGCACGATACCGGTAAGGTGTTTGGATATAATACTACCATTAGGGGAGTACACGATACCAGTAAGGTGTTTGGATATAATACTACCATTAGGGGAGTACACGATACCAGTAAGGTGTTTGGATATAATACTACCATTAGGGGAGTACACGATACCAGTAAGGGACTGTGGATATAATACTACCATTGGGGGAGTGAACGATACCAGTAAGGTGTTTGGATATAATACTACCATTAGGGGAGTACACGATACCAGTAAGGTGTTTGGATATAATACTACCATTAGGGGAGTACACGATACCAGTAAGGGACTGTGGATATAATACTACCATTAGGGGAGTACACGATACCAGTAAGGTGTTTGGATATAATACTACCATTAGGGGAGTGAACGATACCAGTAAGGTGTTTGGATATAATACTACCATTAGGGGAGTACACGATACCAGTAAGGTGTTTGGATATAATACTACCATTAGGGGAGTGCACGATACCAGTAAGGGACTGTGGATATAATACTACCATTAGGGGAGTGCACGATACCAGTAAGGGACTGTGGATATAATACTACCATTAGGGGAGTGCACGATACCAGTAAGGGACTGTGGATATAATACTACCTGTAGATATAATACTACCATTAGGGGAGTGCACGATACCAGTAAGGGACTGTGGATATAATACTACCATTAGGGGAGTGCACGATACCAGTAAGGGACTGTGGATATAATACTACCATTAGGGGAGTGCACGATACCGGTAAGGTGTTTGGATATAATACTACCATTAGGGGAGTGCACGATACCAGTAGGGGACTGTGGATATAATACTACCATTGGGGGAGTGCACGATACCAGTAAGGGACTGTAGATATAATAATTAGGGGGAGTGCACGATACCTGTATAGTGTATATAATACTAATATTAGGGGAAAGTAAGACACTAACAAGGGATTTGGGGTAATACTACAATAAGTGGAGGATACGGGGAGGATAAAATACCAACAAGATATTGTGACTATAATGTTTCCCTTCTTTGAGGATAAGATATCAGTAAGAGATTGAAGGTGTAATAATTCTTCCATTAGGGGAGTGTATGATGCCGGTGAGGGATTGTGGGTTTTATACTACAATAAGGGTAGGAGAAGAGACCATCAGAGAATTTTGGTCATACTTCTTCCTTTAGAGGAGGATAAGATATCTACGTGTGTGTAAGACATATGTTTTTCCCAAATATCTGGATAACATTTGTCTAGACAATAATGTCTGGTAGTGAAGTTATATCAATCTTCGATTATCCTAATACTTCTGAAATGTTACTCATTTTTCCTCATTTTCAGTTCTGGGAAGTAATTTCTGACGAGCACGGAATCGATCCAACAGGAACGTACCATGGAAACACGGACCTGCAGTTGGAGAGAATCAATGTTTACTTCAATGAGGCCACAGGTAATTGTACCATCCGCAGAGGGGTGGGCTATTCATATCGCTCTGCGTCCGTGGTCCGTCCGTACGTCACTCGTCCGTCCGTCCGTAAACGGTGGAACTTCCCCATATTGCATATGTAGGTTCCCCTTGGTCCCTAGGTGTGCCCGTCGTAACAATCGCCCGTTTTAAACTTAGAAGTTCAACTGCAGATGCCAAACTACATGAAAAGACAAAAGTTCAAGATATCATGCTGGAATTAATGTTGTATTGAATTATGTCTTGCTTCTTGTCAAGCCATCAGAGACCTTAACTATCCACAGTGTTAGTTATTAAGGAATGCGCTGAATCGTTTTCACTTTTATATATATGGTAATGTAGCTTCCGGAATCCACAGCTGCCCGATCGAACTGAAACATAAGCGCACATCAATATGAATAAAATAAACAGATTCAGTTTACTTCCACTGGAGATTTTCCTTTTAATGATTCGTTTTATATCGATTAAATAATTAAATATTGCAATCTCTATCTACACACATTTATTGGAAAGTGATCAGGAAAGGTTAAATTGTTGAGTGTTAAACCATCGACATAGTGATCTTAGCTGTGGTGATAAGTCGATCTTAACTAGAAGATTCATGTTATTACATAGTTTACAGATCTCGGGATAGAAAAGACTGCGATATCAAATCGTGTTTATAGACATAAATGTTATTTTTTAAATTACATATGGTAAGTTGACGGAGAATAAACCAATGTCTTGATGTTAAAGCAACTCTGACACTTCTCATCTATTTGTTATAAATGGCACGGAGATATGCAAGTGAAAAGAGTTATTCTTCGTTAAGTTACCATATTCATTTAAAAAATATATCACTTTCATGTCTACAAGTACATGTGTTAAGTTAAAAATGAATTACAAAATGGCCATTAATAGTTGTTATAAAGTACTTCAATCAGAAACAGAATGTTGGTGTAGGCGACTGTCAAAAAAGTGTGAGTCTGATAGCATTTTGTGTCTGAACTTCAGGATATGATAATGGCCCAGACCTTTCACTTGATCTTTCCACTAACTCTGTGAGGTGTATAAAGGGATGGTACCAGAGACTGCTCACCTCTACAGCCTGGTGAATCACCGTTTTCATTATCAATAACAATATATCAACTCATCAAATATTTTCTTTCTTTTTTTTGTAATGAATCAAACAGTACTATTTGGCTAGAATACAGACGATAGCATCTAAGACCCTTTTTACTTAGTATCTGACAAACTCTGTTCGTATCTCTGCCTTTAACAGACCACGTGTGTACTCTACTCAACTCACGTAGCTACGCCCCTTACAGTCATGTAACAAGTAAATGAAACCAATTGTCTGCAACATTACAACATGTTCTGGGAGAGACGGTGTGTGTGTGTGATTAGATATTACACAGAAAACCTTTAACTGGCTTTGATAGAGTTAATTGATACAAAATCCTCAGCAAACAGGACTTTTTTTATATGCTGGAAGGGAAACACTTTAAAAATAAGTTCTGGAAATCAATGGATGTCTTAGGAGCTAGTGCTACACACAGAAATGTCATCCATTAGAAAGAAAATATAGGATTTCCACGAAACAAAACACAAGTGAAGAGCACTTTTCAATATGCAAATTTATAAATAGATACAGCATATGCCAAATTATAACTCAAATTGCATCAAGTAGCAGTTTCGTCCTTCTAGAAGTTTCAGGGATGTGGCATTCTCAGAACCATATCAATTAGGAAAGGATTACAGACATAGATATTATAGGGGGAAATAAGGGAAATATCTGTACCACGACAAAAATTAGCGAGAAAAATCGGGGATATGAAACTGAAAATATAGGACATTTATCAGAGAAAGTGAATAGGTTGGGGAAAATGGAGAACTATTGCTTACACACAAATCTTTTTCATTAAAAAGGGAGAACTTTGTTTACAACATAATGAACAGAAGATAGGATGAGGGGGAACAAGAAGAACTAAACGCATTTCTATGTTCTAGTTAGGATTTGAAAAGGGCAGGTCACTGACCATTTAATTGACCAAACAATGTCTGGAACAGATAAAACCTTCCTTATCGGGATACGCTCGAACTTCGCACACATTCAGGTTCTAAAGTCTTATCTCAGATGTGAAGACGAAACTTGTAATTGGATTTAATCTGTTACTTTTTAAGATAGAAACTTACTGGCATTTCATCTGTCCGAATTCTTTTCAACGCTGTAAGTATTAAGTACGTATAGCGGAAAATCAAACTGTAATAACCGCGGCCTCGATCAACAGCATGTGTAGCTTTCAATATGATGGTCTGACGGAAATTTGAGTACCGCATGTTAGACAGGTTACGTCATACAAGTATATCGGAGACGTCTAGATGAAAGGCGAGTGTTACCACATCATCAACTGACAACACCACAAACTGTTTAACAGGCTGTGAATCGTTTAGGATATATCATTCTACAACAGAAAATATTTGTTTTGTATTACCTAATCTCAATATTTTTTTTCATTTGGAAAATACGTTCTTCGATTTTGCTATAGCATTAGATTCTGTATGGAGAGTCGGTCTGTGGAAAAGGCTTCAAAAACCCAACATTACTGGAACAATTTTCAAAGTTGTTTTTATGTTATACGATAATACAAATTCATGTGTTAAATATGGACGGTCGGATTTGATTGATGGTGAGATCGGAGTAAAACAAGGCGAAAATTTATCGCCATTTATGTTTTGCAATTTATTTAAATGACTTTGAAACTTATCTTGACGAGAAAAATGTAACTTGTCTTGAAACAACAGACTTACTTTGTATAGACAAGATTGGAATATACTACATCTTATATGCTGATGACACCGTTCTGGTATCAGTAATACATTTAGCATTAGGTTAAGTGAAACAATATTGCAATACTTGGACGTTAACGTTAACGTACAAGAACTCCCCATTTCACATTATGTAACATAGAATTAGAAATACTTGAAGGGTACACCTATCTAGGTATTTTATCTAACTTTAACAGTAGCTTTGGTAAAACAAGGAAAGGTTTGTTGAACAAGCACAGATATCAGCTTTTGCAGTCTATAAGAAATTAAGGAACATGTCACTCCCAGTTGATTTACAATTGAAGGTATTTGTTTCACTTATCATGCCAGTTCTGTATTCATCAGAAATATGGGGGTTTAAAAATACATATATAACTGAAAAAAGTACAATTTGTAAAAAAAAAAGTAAGAAAAATTACAGCTAATTTCTACTAATACCCACTGATATTTGATTGATATCGATATCGATATTAAATGTAGAATGATAGTATTCTGGCATAAACTGATTACTGCTGATAAGTTATCAAGTATTATCTATAAGTTAATGTATACGTTACAAGAAAATGGAACCAAGTCATTTAAATGGCTCACAAATGTTAAAGAAATTCTATTCGAAACTAGCCTGAATTATGTCTGGTACTATCAACCTATATGTTCCTTTTCTAATTAAGACACTTGTGAAAAATGACTAAAGGATCAATGTGTACAGAAATGGTTCAATAATATTTTTAACTAGAGGGAAGACATATTCCATATCTAAGACAAAAATTGTAAATGAAATAGAATTGAAGGTAAAAATTATGTGTAAGTCTCGTTCTTCAAATCTGCATTTACAAGTAGAAACAGAAAGATGGTTAGATATTCATCATCAAAGGAGAAACTGAACGTTAAGTAATTCCGGCATTGGAGATGAATTTCACTATCTACTGAAATTTCAAAATGAATCAGTAAAATGTATGAGAGAAAAATATATACCAAACTATTATTTTACTTAACTTAGTCAAATTAAAACGCAAATTTGGTTGACATATTCAACGGAAAAATCTTCACAAAAATTGTAGATTTATAGAAAATTTTGCTCGATTTTTGAGTTATTTTCTGTACCCGGTTGTGCTCCCTCTCTATGTAATTATGTAAAAGCGAAGTATATTTATTTACAGAAAATGTAGTAATTCTATCCTAACTACATGTATGTGACCTCTTGTTACATACGTGTGATTGAAGAAAACCTTGAAACTTTCAACAGGCTTGGTACCGTTCAAAAGGCTATGCATCGTTCAACAGTACGGATAGTGTTCCGCATTAAAAAACGAATGATTGAGTAGAGAAAAGACGGTATAATCACGTCGGTTCTTTGTACAGAGTAACTTCCCACGTCCCTAACCACAGAAACCCCAACCTACACATACAATGAAATACTAGTTATTCTACGTAGCAATAATTCAGACTTCCATTTGTTAATAAGGTTGCAGACCCCCCTCGTTTCCTAACCTTCACAGGAATCCATTTAAACAGCGTTTCAATGCTGACTTTTCTAGTTGTTCAACAAAAGATTTGACAAAACTTCTCATTACCATCCTCAGTACCATCGAACCTGTGTTACAGGCTTATTGTGAAACTTTTACTCAAGAAGTGGAATTAGTGATATTCGGATTTTAAAGAATCCCACAGAACTTATAACAAACCAAGACTCTTCTAAAAAAACTATTTTTTAGAACTTTTGGCTCTTCAACTTTCATAACCAGTTCCAAAATAAAGGAACGTGTTATTTTTTTCAATGAGTACAAACCTTCTTTTAAAAGAAAAGTAGTTGTGAACTATACTTTAACTTATGTCGTAAAAAGTACGTCTAAAACCACGAAGTGACAAATGGACAGAATCATAAAAATGTTCTAACTGCTTGTTGGCAATATCTTGGTAAGATCTTCTGGCATGCTGATAGGAATGAAGCGAACCCATCTCTAGGCTGACTTGTTATCAAGGAGCTTGTAAAAAACAGTTTAAAAATCTTGCCCAGACGTCGATAGTTTTGATTTTCAAATATTAAGAAATTTATAGACCATGTCCATCGCATCTTATTAAAACAAGGGAAACGACCGACTGCCTTCCTTATTGTATTTTTCCATTTCTGGATAGCAACACACATATCACAGTTGATTCGACAACCGATAGGTAATAGAAGGACTTACAACATGTTTCGGGACATGCACTTTAATAAAGACTTGTGGGAAGTCTCTATAACCTCATAGGGAAATCTTCTATTACCCTGTGATATCATTAATTTGGACGTGACACGTTCGATACTTGTTAGTATGCGTGGCGGTTCCATAAATACGAATCAGTAACTTAGATTAACCAAGATTTACACGGCAAATGTGTTCGATGAGGCAGAAGACGCTTACTCTTCCATAACACTAGGCCTTATTCACCTTTTATTTTAATCAAAAGTGATAATAAAACTGAATTGCGATGCTGTAAACATGTTTGTATTTACTCGTTATTTCATGTTTTCTACAGTTATAGTTGACCAACATAGAAAGGTTTTAATATTCATTCAGACATATTGACATTCTGTGTGGAGAGATTCATTAATCATCATAGAAAATTGTTCGTTTGCATTTGTGCTTTAGGTGGCAAGTATGTACCGCGGGCAGTCCTGGTGGACTTGGAGCCTGGCACCATGGACTCGGTCAGGTCCGGGCCTTTTGGACAAATCTTCAGACCAGACAACTTTGTATTCGGACAGAGTGGTGCTGGAAACAACTGGGCGAAGGGACATTACACAGAAGGTGCTGAGCTTGTAGACTCTGTTCTGGATGTTGTACGGAAGGAATCAGAAAGTTGCGATTGTCTTCAGGGATTCCAGCTGACTCACTCTCTCGGGGGCGGTACTGGTTCCGGCATGGGTACACTCCTCGTCTCCAAAGTCCGTGAAGAATACCCCGACAGGATCATGAATACATTCTCTGTGGTACCTTCACCGAAGGTAAAGTCATCTTTATAACTTGGGGTGGCACTCTCATCTGCAAAAGAAATATCCAAAATCTTTATTTTGTAATATTGCGCCCTTGCACGGGAGGTGCGTGATTCGATAAAGTCTTTGTCATGTTTCTGTCCCTATTTGATCTGAAGTACTCTTAGATGAATTGGAGTGAACTTTGTATAAGCAATGGGTATCGGCCCCTCGAGTAGGAGGGACGAAGCCCAAAAGGGGGAATGGAGCATTTTCTTTAAAATTACTCCTCTTCTTTATGAATGCTGGTGGTCTGTTTTAAATTGTTTTGAAGTATCATTAGATGGAGAATTGATTTTGTATGAATGGTGGGTGGGGCTCGATCTAGCAAATAGTTGTAAACACTTGTCTTCTGTAAGAATGCTTGGATCTGGCTGGATCAAGTTTGTGTACACTGTGGGTGACACCCAGGGGCCAGAAGGTTATGTCTAATAGAGTAAATATAGCAAATTCTTAAAATGTCTTCTTCTGTAGGACTGAGAGGATTTTGTATAAATTTGATCTGAAATATTTTGGATAATGGAAACTCAAATGAAGTGTCAGACACCCTTGGCAGGGTAAAACAGGAAAAACTAAAGACCTTGGGTTCTGTTATAGAGCCTGTTTCATGCTGGTATAAAAGACTAAAAAATTTGGTAATATTGATTGATCACAGGGGTAATATGTATTAAAATTTTATTCTAAATAGACAAAAGGTCCTAGGCAGTGATATTGGGCTTGAAGCATGCATGTTGGGAATGAAGTTTGTTCAAATGAATGACCTTCAAAGTTACACAAGTGAAATGTTTTTATAGCCACTGGGTAATGGTATTTGTTGAACTAGGGCTTGGAAGTTATCAGAAATGAAATTAATGACTGATTATTTTTTTTGTATACACTGCATAACAATTGAGGCCTTCATGCCCATTGTGCCTCTTTTTGTAAATGACAGCCTTGATCTAATTACTTTCAGTATGAAAGTACTGACAGTTTCCTTTTGTCATTATCATGTCTTTGATAAAAAAAATCATCGAATAATTTTAATCATAGAGCTAGTACACCTCTCCATCTACTTTTTGACATTTCTTTCGATCAATTTGGACTTTCTTCAGTTGCCTTATAGGCTTTGAAATTTTGGCCCTTAGCCGACGAGTCCTACAAGGACAAAACAGCTGTATGATGCAGCATCACTGACGAGTCCTACAAGGACAAAACAGCTGTATGATGCAGCATCACTGACGAGTCCTACAAGGACAAAACAGCTGTATGATGCAGCATCACTGACGAGTCCTACAAGGACAAAACAGCTGTATGATGCAACATCACTGATGAATCCTACAAGGACAAAACAGCTGTATAATGTAACATCACTGACGGGTCCTACAAGGACAAAACAGCTGTATGATGCAGTTTAATCCATTGTTTGGCTTTACTGTAGCTTATTCTGTATTTTTATTAAAATGTTCTATTCTCTTGTGTGTTTCTGTACAATCTTCCTTTGACAGGTACGTTTCTTACACAGCTGTGGATCCCTAAAATGCCAGCTTTGCTGTCTATCAGTTCGTTATCATGTTTCCCTTTTGTGTTTGACAGGTATCTGACACAGTTGTGGAGCCCTATAATGCCACCTTGTCTGTCCATCAGCTGGTTGAGAACACAGATGAGACTTACTGTATCGATAATGAAGCTTTGTACGACATTTGCTTCCGTACTTTAAAACTGACCACTCCAACTTATGGAGACTTGAACCATTTGGTATCAGCCACTATGTCTGGTGTTACTACTTGCCTCCGATTCCCTGGACAGTTGAATGCTGACCTCCGTAAGCTGGCTGTAAACATGGTGCCTTTCCCCCGTCTTCACTTCTTTATGCCTGGCTTTGCCCCTCTAACATCTCGTGGTAGCCAGCAGTACAGAGCTCTTACTGTGCCAGAGCTCACCCAACAGATGTTCGATGCCAAGAACATGATGGCTGCCTGTGATCCTCGTAACGGGCGGTATCTGACTGTAGCAGCCATATTCCGTGGGCGCATGTCCATGAAGGAAGTTGATGAACAAATGTTGAACGTCCAGAACAAGAACACTAGCTATTTTGTTGAATGGATTCCAAACAACGTAAAGACTGCAGTCTGTGACATCCCACCACGTGGTCTTAAAATGTCGGCTACATTCATAGGTAACAGTACTGCCATTCAGGAACTCTTTAAACGTATATCCGATCAGTTCACTGCCATGTTCCGACGTAAGGCTTTCCTACATTGGTACACTGGTGAAGGTATGGACGAGATGGAGTTCACAGAAGCCGAGTCTAATATGCATGACTTGGTGTCAGAGTACCAACAGTACCAGGATGCCACGACTGAGGATGAAGAGTTTGATGAGAATATTGACGAGGAGGATTAGATAAACCTATCTCTTGATAGTAAGACTAGGTCTGACATTCAATCAACATCATCATCTGACAATAACCTACAGAATGGTGATTAAGCAGAAAAATTATTAGGATTTTATTCAAACATCGATGAGAGAGATTGCCAAGACAATCTTCACATTTTTGTTATTTTCATTGACTTCATATTCTGGGCACTATTCAAGCTGACTTCATATATCTATGTTTTGAAATTAACGATTCACTATTATCCTGCGAAGCGAAAAATTCGACCTTCAAAAATTTTATTTTCTCAGTTGTTCATTACTAATGATTTTCTCCCTTCATCAAGGCACTATTACATATATCCTACTCACATTCTAGTATTTACTTCTTCTAATCCCTGATCATGTCGGTGTATACACATTCCTTATAAAAAAATTCTGGTTCTCAAAATTTGTAACAGTCTCAAATCTGTGTACCTGATTAGGAAAATCTGATTTAATGTATTCAAATGGACAATCTGTGTCCTATAAAATATATGAAACATGGGGGTAATCAAGACTGACCATCTAATGATGGCAACAAACAAAGGAGGTAAAGATAAACTTGTGATGTTACAGAGTAAAGGTTGTCTACACAAGAACTGTCTAAAAATGTTTTATTTTCTATCCATCAATATCAGTTATGACAACTTACTGATAAATCAAATGAAACATACACAGGTTCATCATACAGATATCAGATTTACAAACAATGTACACACATGAACAGAGGTTAATCACACAAACATTGTATACACATGTACAGAGTTCATCACACAATCAAACAATGTACACGCATGAACACAGGTTCATCACACAAACATCTTATATACATGTACATAGGTTCATCACACAAACATCTTATATACATGTACAGAAGTTCATCATACAAGCATGCATAGAGATTCATCACACAACCAAACATCTTATATAAATAAACAAGAGGCCTAGCGGCCTTGATGGTCACCTGAGATAAGCAATATTGAATATAAAGGTTAAAAGGTAGCTATCAAGTGTCATGAAACAGAAATTGTGACACTGAATATAATAAGCCAGTGTCAATACATGCATACCATCAAAACTGTCATCCTATACTGACAATTCTTACAAAATTATTTCCAGTGGGCAATAACAAATGTTATGCTCAAAAATGCAATTTTTCTAAGAAAATTACAGTAAAGTTTAAAAAACTCTTTCTCCCTAGGAAGAATGGGGCACCTTCCATGATTCTATTCATACAAAGCATTTGATTCTACCATATCTGGGTGTTGAGAAGAAGATATTTGAAATTTAAGTCAATTTGACCTTTTTTGGCCCCGCCCATCAGCCCTTCGGGATCAGCCAGAATCAATATGGGCATTCCATCAAGCTGTTATCCTTCGCTCATAATTCTAACCAAGTTTGAAATATTTCTAATGGATGTTAAACAAAATATGCTCAAAAATCCTTTTTTTCCTATATAAACTATGGTACACTTTACCCTCTCCCCACAGAGAAATGTGACACCCTGGAGTTGTGAAATTCACAACTTTGTTAAAGCACCTTAAGGTACTCCCAGCTACAAATAGCATTTGATATATGGAGGTTGAGAAAAAAATTTTTGAAATTTAAGTCAATTTGACCCCTTTTGGCCCCAAGAGGTTCTATGGAGTGGGAACTGTGTAGTACCCAAATTTTGGTTCATCAGGGAAGGTTTCTGCAAAATTTCATTGAAATCGGACCAGGAGTTTTTGAGAAGAAGCTGAAAACATTAAATTGTTTACAGATGCATGAATCCAGATCAAGGTGATCGCAATAGGTCATCATGAGACTTTGTCTCTCGTGACCTAAAAATAGAAAAGAAGAGCACCAACTCCTAAAGCCAGGTAGACTTTATTTAATCAAGTTTCTGGCATTTAGCTGTAGAGGAAAGTAGAATATACTATTGGCCTTCCTGGCTTCAGGAGTGTGCGCTCTTTTTTATATTTTTTAGTTGTTTAGTTGGTAAGAGACCTCTGTATACCTTCTGAAGCCTAGAAAATGAACCTTAACACACATATGAACTAAGCAAGATGTTGATTCTTCAGAAAATTCGTCAACTGGAGATTTTCTTGCATCAATGTATGGCATTTCTGTTATTTTGAGGCATTTTTATTGATCATTGTTATTGTACTATTGAGAAAAAGATGCCGATAAAGTCCATCTCCGAATCCGTTCTTACTTATCAAATCCAACGGCCCATTCAAATGTGCCACACTTTACTTTGCTGTTTTTCTTCGACACAGCACACACAAAAAACTGTCTTCCATTGTTAGGTCCTTGTTTCAAAACTGTTCGTAAAGTACACGGTTTTCCGTGAGCTTCACACAATGGGAAGAGGTCATCAGCCCACTACAGGAGAGTAAAACACATTATTAACAACATTATATCAATTTTTTTACAACATGGTTTCTAAAATCAGAAATAAAAAAGGTGAAAATATTTATCTACCACCTTGATAATAAACTTTGAATAAGAGACCTAGCAGTTAACCTCTTCCCTAGGGAAAAATATAAGTCCCATTTTGGTAAAGCATCTTCAATCCGAGTCAATTTGACTCCTTTTTGGCCCAATCCATCAGCCCCTGGGGGTCAGGCAGGATCAATATGGGTATATCATCAAGCTGTTATCCTTTGTTCTAATTCTAACCAAGTTTCCAATGGAAATTGGACAAATTATGCTGAAAAATCTATTTTTCCTATATAAACTATAATAAACTTAACCCCCTCCACACAGGGAAATGTGAGACCCTGGGGCTATGAATTTCACAATTTTGATTAAGCACCTTGTGATGCTTCTATCCATGAAGAGCATTTAATACCACCATATCAGGGTGTTGAGTAGAAGATTTTTGAAATCTGAGTCGATATGACACATTTTTTACCCCATCCCTCAGGGCCCTTTGTGGTTGGGATGGTATAATTCACTTTTTTATTTCATCTTAGACCAGGGAAAGTTTCTGCAAAATTTCACTGATATCGGTACAAGGATTTTTGAGAGGTTGAAAATGTAAAAGTTTATGAATATATCTGTTGCACCATGTCGTACAAAGGTCACACAGTAGGTCACCATGAGACTTTGTCACAGGTGATCTAAAGATAGAGTATAGATTTATCACTTTTGACTTAAGAGTATTTATGTACTTACTTGGAAATATTTGCATTGTTGTTGTCCCCTTGTAGAGCATGAAAAAAACCAGCGTCCATAGTTATCTCCCTTTTTAAACACCTCTCTCAAGGCACATTTCTTATTGTGCCCAGGACAACATGGAATTCTACTGTCTCCTTTAGTGTCCTCGACTTTTCTTCGTTTTGCAGGCTTTTCAATGTCAAAGCTTTCTGGTGTTCGATCTAACTGTGATTTCCCTCTAAATCTTGTCTCTGACAATGTTCTTGCTAAGAAAGATGAGGATGGGCCTTTATTGGTGCTGTCTGTAACTAAAAATTGTGAAAACAAATAAATACATTTAAAAATCATTTTAACATTAACTGTTAACAGTAGAAAACTCATCAAATCTACAGACTTTATTTAACTAGAACTGATAACAGTAGAGAACTCATCAACTGTTTACAAGTAGAGAACTCATCAACTGATTACAGTAGAGAACTCATCAACTGATTACAGTAGAGAACTCATCAACTGATTACAGTAGAGAACTCATCAACTGATTACAGTAGAGAACTCATCAACTGATTACAGTAGAGAACTCATCAACTGATTACAGAAGAGAACCCATCAACTGTTTACAGAAGAGAACTCATCAACTGATTACAGTAGAGAACTCATCAACTGATTACAGTAGAGAACTCATCAACTGATTACAGAAGAGAACCCATCAACTGTTTACAGTAGAGAACTCATCAACTGGTTACAGTAGAGAACTCATCAACTGATTACAGTAGAGAACTCATCAACTGTTTACATTAGAGAACCCATCAACTGATTACAGTAGAGAACCCATCAACTGTTTACAGCAGAGAACTCATCAACTGATTACAGTAGAGAACTCATCAACAGTTTCCAGCAGGGAGCCCATCAATGATTACAGTAGAGAACTCATCAACTGATTACAGTAGAGAACTAATCAACAGTTTCCAGCAGGGAGCCCATCAATGATTACAGTAGAGAACTCATCAACTGATTACAGTAGAGAACCCATCAACTGTTTACAGCAGAGATCTCATCAACTGATTACAGTAGAGAACTCATCAACTGATTACAGTAGAGAACTCATCAACAGTTTCCAGCAGGGAGCCCATCAATGATTACAGTAGAGAACTCATCAACTGATTACAGTAGAGAACTCATCAACTGTTTACAGTAGAGAACTCATCAACTGTTTACAGTAGAGAACTCATCAACTGATTACAGTAGAGAACTCATCAACAGTTTCCAGCAGGGAGCCCATCAATGATTACAGTAGAGAACTCATCAACTGATTACAGTAGAGAACTCATCAACTGTTTACAGTAGAGAACTCATCAACTGATTACAGTAGAGAACTCATCAACTGTTTACAGTAGAGAACTCATCAACAGTTTCCAGCAGGGAGCCCATCAACTGTTTACAGTAGAGAACTCATCAACTGATTACAGTAGAGAACCCATCAACTGTTTACAGTAGAGAACCCATCAACTGTTTACAGTAGAGAACTCATCAACTGATTACAGTAGAGAACTCATCAACTGATTACAGTAGAGAACCCATCAACTGTTTACAGTAGAGAACTCATCAACTGATTACAGTAGAGAACCCATCAACTGATTACAGTAGAGAACTCATCAACTGATTACAGTAGAGAACTCATCAACTGTTTACAGTAGAGAACTCATCAACTGATTACAGTAGAGAACTCATCAACAGTTTCCAGCAGGGAGCCCATCAATGATTACAGCAGAGAACTCATCAACTGATTACAGTAGAGAACTCATCAACAGTTTCCAGCAGGGAGCCCATCAATGATTACAGTAGAGAACTCATCAACTGATTACAGTAGAGAACTCATCAACTGTTTACAGTAGAGAACTCATCAACAGTTTCCAGCAGGGAGCCCATCAATGATTACAGTAGAGAACTCATCAACTGATTACAGTAGAGAACTCATTAACTGTTTACAGTAGAGAACTCATCAACTGATTACAGTAGAGAACTCATCAACTGTTTACAGTAGAGAACTCATCAATGATTACAGTAGAGAACTCATCAACTGTTTACATTAGAGAACTCATCAACTGTTTACAGAAGAGAACTCATCAATGATTACAGTAGAGAACTCATCAACTGTTTACATTAGATAACTCATCAACTGTTTACAGTAGAGAACTCATCAACTGATTACAGTAGAGAACTCATCAACTGTTTACATTAGAGAACTCATCAACTGTTTACAGTAGAGAACTCATCAACTGGTTACAGAAGAGAACCCATCAACTGATTACAGTAGAGAACTCATCAACTGGTTACAGTAGAGAACTCATCAACTGATTACAGTAGAGAACTCATCAACTGGTTACAGTAGAGAACTCAATAAATCTACAAGGCCTTGGTGAGAGGATGTTAAGGAAAGACGTACTGATATATTTATATAATGTATTTATATATTAATGTTGGATTTTCATTTCAATAAAAAATGGTACCTGACTGCTGGACACTTGTCCTGGTTGTGAAACACATCTCACAATTGAGTTGACTTGGACCGTTAATGAAGGTACACATCCCACAGGCCCATTTTTGGTCACTTATGGCTGAAGCTTGACCAGATGTGACCCAACCCAGCAAGGAGTTCTTCTTAGGTAATATTCTTAAATACAATTAAAAGTACAAGGTATGATAAACATACTTCAATATCGAATGTAAAACCAATATCAACCAAGGTCAACTTCCTATCAAAATTGAATGTAAAATCAAGGTCGACTGATGGGTGCAATGAAAGGATATGAAAACCTTTTACCAACATAGTACAAAACCAATATTGAGATAATATTCTATGGAATTGAAAACAGTCCATCAAAGTGGAGCAATCTTCTTTCCCCGCCATTCATAATATTGGAACATTTTTCTTGGACATTGTCAACATACTATTACAGCAGGCCTTGATAAATTTCAGAGTAATAAATAAACAATATGACATTTCCGTCACTGACCAATACTGTATATCACTTATTTTTTGTGTGGTATTTAATTTTGCTTTGATAAGGAAGAAGAGCCAGTCGTCATTTTAAATCTCTCATGATTATTTGTATGGCGTCCTTGTTCTTAAGACGTTGAATTGGATTTACTTCCATTTACACTTCTGTTGAATTTGTAAATACCTTATCACAATATCACACTCAAATCTTCTAGACATACTCATCTCAAATTCAGACATCTTAAGAACTTTGTATTTTATATGACATCCTGTATTGCTGACTGTAGAACTGCACAAAATGGCATCATTCAAATATACAGCTATAAGTCAGAGGTCAAACATGTGTACAACGATAGATAGAATGGAAAGTCTCTGATGCTATTTTTTGTGCTGAAAAGATGCTAAAATTTTTTACAATATCAGAGATTAACATACATTATATCTATTCTTTAAAGTGACAAAATAAACAGTAGGAAATTGTAGAAGTCATTACCCCTTGGACGACTACTGTATAATTAGTATAAAAATGTTATGTAATGTTAAACATCTGGACAATTGAAGTCCTGTCTTCATACCCCGAAAACAATTCAATTTTTTCTTCAAACATAAATGCAAATGGAGTGAACTTTCTTTTTTTTTGTCAGCGTACTGGCCTCTGCTCCAGTAAATAAAATTCACTATGGACACAAAATGTATCACATGAATAAATCACTTATCAGGTACAGTCACATGACTCTCGTAAGCAAAATGTATCACATGAATAATCACTTATCAGGTTTATCAGGTATAGTCACACGACTCTCGTAAACAAAATGGTGCCCAGTATGAAGCTATTGATTGCCAATACTGGAGTTTGGTTTTTTCTAGAGTTGATGTCCCTACTAGTTCATCATTCATGAATTCAAAGTCTTTTTTTTATTAATGTTTGCAAAATAATATGTTCGCAAATATATCTGCAAAGGTGAGTTTGTGAAATTTAATTGAGTTACAGTAGTAATGATATCAGCAATGTTACCTTTCTTTCTTCCGTACAAGGTCATTGTCCTGACAATTCTCACAGAAGTAAGTCATCCTCGAAGAATCATCACCTTGGCGACATCTCACAACCTTGCCATCACATTGTGTACATTTCACTTTGTTGTAAATCTTCAGGAATTTCCCAAGATTTGTTCCCTGTCTTCTACACTGAATTTGATAAAGCCATCCTAAGATTATCTAACAAAATTATCCAAAAATTATATATAACACATTAGATAATGTAACAAGATATTGGTTAAAAGATAACAGTTCTATGGACATGTTGTATGAGACAATGGGTCACTGGAAATTGTCCTTAATAAACATGTTGTATGAGATAATGGGTCACTAGAAACTTTCCTTAATAAACAGGTTGTGTAAAGTAATGGGATATTGGGAATTGTCAATTATAGACAGGTTTTGTGAGGTAATGGGACATGGAGAACTGTCCTTTATAGACAGGTTGTGTAAGGTAATGGGACATTGGAAACTGCCCTTTATAGACAGGTTGTGTGAGGTAATGGGACATTGGGAACTGCCCTTTATAGACAGGTTGTGTGAGGTAATGGGACATTGGGAACTGTCCTTTGTAGACAGGTTGTGTGAGGTAATGGGACATTGGGAACTGTCCTTTGTAGACAGGTTGTGTGAGGTAATGGGACATTGGGAACTGTCCTTTGTAGACAGGTTGTGTGAGGTAATGGGACATTGGGAACTGTCCTTTGTAGACAGGTTGTGTGAGGTTGTGCAACTTTGAGAACTTTCAACTTATAAAGACTTCTTCATAAATGTTGAGATTGTAACATAAAATTATTATCATCTGAAAAATGTTTCTTTCCATGAAGAACTCACCTTTAGAAATATCATAGAGAAATCTCTTGTCATTTTTACTAGGTGTGACACATGATCTCCTGACAGTTCCTCTACCTGTAACAGGACATCCTGATAAATAATATTGAATGTCATCTGTTAGTGCACAGCAAACATTTTGCTGAAAACTCTGGACTGCATTTTTGCAAACAAAATAACTTGTCAAGTAAACTGCCTAAATATAAGTTATAAACCTACCTTAGAGTCTGGCTTCACCCCGCTGTCAAACAAAGCCTGTAAAACATAAATAACAATGATATTATTATGTGTCCTATTTTTACATCCATACCAATAAAAGCACTGAGAAATCAAGTCAATCGAAGGAGTGTGACACAAGAGGCCAAAAAGGCCTGCAGTGCTCACCTGGATACTTCAGAAATCCCAACAGAACAGAAGAATGTTCATCATTCAAATGATTTCTTTGTCTGTACATTTGCTTCCTATAACAGTTAAGATTAGTTTTCAATTCTTTATGTATAAACAGAGGAAAGAGTTTGAGATTAACTTCTATTTCCTCTATCTGGCCCATCTCTCAAGGGAGTGACACTCCCTGTAAATACAAAACTTATTTCTCTGCATACAAGAAATCTCTAGATTAAATTGGGTGGTACTCCAAATAGAAGAAAGTTTTTAGCTTTGTCCCCATGGGAGTCAGCAATGCCATTAATTCCAATTCACATGTGGTAATTGTCTATGTAGGTGTTCTAAGCTGATAATATTTTAAAGAAAATGTTGACTATGGACAGACAAAAGACATGCTACAGTATTAATGAAGTCACTGGCCACTAGAGATCAAAAGGGCAAAAACTCTGCATACAATAAACAAACCATCTAAAACTGGCAGGATGCACGCTAAGATAAGGTATATGTCATGTCATAATATACACAAGACAATGACATAAAACAGATGACCATATGACCTTGACAAACTGATGAATTGACCACGGATACTCTAACAGCCAGAAAAGTTCTGACCACTGGTTAGTGATGATGTACCCGAAACTAGTTTCTGAACTACAGTCAATTCCGTCCTTAAAGGTTACTCAATGGCACCTAGGAAAATGGTCTTTATAGACAGGTAACATTTACAGAGATCTGGTCTTCATACAGAGGTACTCTTCATGATAGGTTTGATTGTAAGTCTAATACAAAATGATTATATATACAGGGCTCTTGATCTGCCAGATTTGGGGCCAAATATTCCCAATTCAAAATAGTATCTTTTTTTCCCAATTTAGACCCAAAGTTTTCCCAATTCTAAGGAAAAGACCATGATTTTCCCAATTCAAAGGACCCTGGGCCCCAGTCCCAAAATGGGGTGTGAGAGCCCTGATATATCTAATGATAAGTACACTGCTAAGATATATTTTCAATACAGGTAGTTCAAATTTTCAGTTTTACCAAAAACTAAAATCTATAATTTTATTTGTCAATTTCTTTTTCACTCTGTCTCTGTTTTTTATGATTTCATTCCACATTTGAAAATATTGTGAATAACAAGACTACTTGAAAATAATGACATTTACAGTCCTATCATCAATACCTCGTTTTTGATTATATTCCCAACTCCAGGCAGTATTGTTTGGTCCAGGAGAACATCACATATCTGTCTTCCTTTTTGTTCAATTACCAAAGCAACAGCACGTTTTTGATTGAACACAGGAGAGCAGATGTCGACATCATTCAGGCTGTCGTATCTCTCTCTACATGACTCTGTTGATCTGTAACAGAAACAAAAGCAATCCATAATTGCATAAATCACTAGCAGTAGCCACCGTAAAATGGTGACATTAATTGTTTTATTTTTATCAAAGTCAGTTACAAAGATGCACTTTTGATGTAGCAGTGAAATGAAAGTCCCAACTTTATTGAGGGGTAAAAAAAAGGAAGCTAGTTTAGCACAAATGAATATACTTTTCAAAAATGTGATTCAGAATTTCATTGTGAAATTAACAAAATATTTTTTCATTCCTACACATGTAACAGATGTCATCATCTATGCTAGGATTTCAACCAAGAATCTATATGTTAGTAAGTCTTACACTCAATAGATAAAGCTAAAGATAAGTTCACTTTAGGCAAGCTGTATATTGTTGTTAGTAGTTACCATGAGAATTATATAGATATAATGGATGTCTACACGAAATGGGAGAGGCGTGGAAGGCCCACTTAAGCAGTGATGAGCATTTTAAAAACTTCAAAGTCAGTTTTAATATAATAAAAAAGTCCAAAAGTGAAATTTGTCAAAATTTAGGATTATTTCAAAATAAAAATACTTTAGTATCAAGTGAATGTACAGACTGAATAGTAGACATATTGAGTTCATAGAATTATCAAAAAGCATTTAAAAAATTTTCATAGAAATATCTAAAGGTTTGAAATGAGACACTGATGGTGACATCTTCATCAACGAAGATATGTAGGAAAAGCATAAGCTTAGAATTCTCCCTCAAAGACTTAATGAATGAATTAGAAAATTACCAATGCAATTCCAGAAAGATACCCAGGAAAGGAAACAAACCAAGTAAGTATTTTCAATGAAAATCCTACATGAAATATTTCATGTGTTTTGAATTCTCCTCTGTTAATTGGTCACATCAGACTCCAATGTTTTGTTATCAAAGAATAAGATAGTCAGGCAGGCAGGCAAAGACAGGGAGAAAGTGATCAGCAAGGAAAGCTTTAGAGGACACAGAAACCAGGTTCAGACTCAAAGCCATCACGGGGATGGTATGTTGCGGAAGACAGGGTCTGGGAATAAAGCATTGACAACAGTGGAAAATGGTAGACTGGTGAGACGAGAGGACTGGTACAGAGTGAGGTCAGAGTTCAGAAGGAGGAAAGAGGAGAAAAGCAGTGGCACTGGGTTGTCAGGAGGCGTGGACAAGGTGGGACACAGAGGACACCCGACTAACTTGGAAGGACATCTGGTGATATCCATCATTTCAGATGAAATTCCTCCTGCATTCAGTCTATGATGTCTTGCCATCACTGTTAAATCTTCCCAGGTGGGGACTGATATCAAACCAGGCATGTGTGCTATGTGGCAAAAGAGGAACCTTAAACCATGTGCTGACAAGCTGTCAGATGGCATTAACTCAGGGCCCTTACATGTGGAGACATAACAAAGTACTCTGTTAGCTTGCAGATACATTGGAAAGGATGGCCAGGAGGAAAGTAGACAAACAGAAGGCTTGTACCATCAGCTTTGTGAAGGAGGGGCAGAATACATCAGCACCTTTGGCCTTTTGGAAATGACAGGCAAGTGGATAATGGAAGTGGCTTTGAATGAAAATTGTCTTTCCCTAACATTGTCCAGACAGCTCTCAGACCAGACATTACACTGTGGTCTAAGGGAGTGTGGAAGATGTTCAGTTCACTAGAATTATGGGTAAGGAGATAAAAGGAGCAGTACAGAGGCTCACCCAAGCAGCTGAACGTGCCTCCAGCGACTGATCACCACTGCGGACCCACCACCCATCTAGCGAGTGTTCCGAGTTGGGGGTTGAAACATTCAGTGGAGGAGGTACTCCAATGGATCGCCAGTGCCAACTGCCATCAATGGCATCTGTACTATGCAAGCTGATACAGTACACACTTCTAACCTTTGAAATAGTTAGTCAGGTTATACTAAATTGTCAGTAAAACTGAAATAGACGGCCTGCCAAATATGTGACCATCTCAGGAAGTAGGACTCAACTTCCTGTTCCAGATACTGTCTTTCCTGTGCCATTCTATCTAATGTGTCCAGTCATACTTTACGTAAGGAACAGGTATATGATATTGTGTAATTTTTTTTTCACTTAAAAAAACACTAAACCTGATATCCGCTGCTGACTTGTAAAAAGCAAGTTTATCAGTAGAAAATTCCACCTCAAAACTTGGAGGTTCTGATGTACTCCCACTTTCATGGTCGTGCTTCTTATCATTGATCAAGAAAGATCCAGCCATTAAAAAGTGAACTCTGCAATAAAGCAAAGACAAGCATGGTCAATATGATACAGTATTAATTACTTTGTTCTGCAATAAGCCCAGGTACCCAAAACATTATTTTATATTTAAGACAGAGAAGATGGAGCATCAATATCTGGATTCCATGGTTTTATTATTGGTTTGTATGATTCAGCTAGCTAGGCATGCCATCATCAAAACAATGGTATAAATATCTAAATAGCAAAAGTTAAAAATACAGCTCAGCTGTGACATAATTACAAATGTCTTTATCGTGGGGTAATGACAACACAGTAGCAATATTTCCAGTTAATTTACATTGTATGGTATTCCAGTGAAGGATGCAGGGGTTTTCCAAGCTTACAAGAGTACTAGGTAAATAGATATCTCCTAACAGAGTGAGAGAGAACCAAGGTCCCAGTTATCTTCCGTCGTTAATTGGATCATGAAGGAATCAAAGATGGATACCCAACAAGTATTCAACAGAGCCTCATCAAGGAATGTAAATACAAATGATGGCTAGCCTACTTAGCTGAAAGATGTAAACCAATAATAAAACCACAGAATCCAGATGTTGATGCTCCATCTTCTATGCCATTTGAGGTCTTCCTTGAATACTGTTTGGTTCTTTAAAATACTGTGGGGCATCCATCTTTGATTCCTTCATGATCCAATTGGAGACTGAAGACAACCAGAAGGATGATACTCTCACACTCCATACCTGCCAACTTTTCTGATTTTGCCGAGAGTTTCCCAATTTTCAGTCCCTGTCCCGGTCTTCCGATCATATGGGTCTAAATTGGGGTAATCTCCCGATTTTATAGATCATGAGTCTGCTGGGTAGGTCATAAGTAACCTTTCTATATTTGTCATATAGGAACAGTAACAGGTCAGGTTGACTACCTGGCCACAGAATCAAGGTCTAGCTGTTAGTATACTGCCCAATTATCTAATTAGTGTCATCTAAGTTAATCCTCGCTGACCGCTAAGCTAAGGAGCACACATGTACATTGCCTGTTGTTCCCTACTTACAGCTGACCAAATTAAGATTAGACCATTGGTCAGGACTCAGGAGCGGGCTCTATCAAAGAGTCAGTTAAGATGAAGTCATTATACAGATAATTAAGTATTTCTAACTATATACACGGTATAAATATAAATAACAAATTCAACAAGTAAAAGTTTGAAAAAAGCTCTTTATGAAGTGACAATGTGCTGATGTTCTCAATCAATGCCCAAATTTCCGGATTGGTATTTAATCTATCACTATTTCATATACATATATTTCACAGTGAAAACAAATATTCAAATATCATGGACCATTGATTAGATCTAAATAAAAAGATTCTGAATTTCCTAAAAGAAATTATTTCATTTATCTTTTGTTGCCTATTTCTATAAAATTGTACTAAAACGACTGCTTAAGATTTTATGAAATACAATTAATATTTCTTTTTTTCTATTTTTTGTTCTTGTTTCAATTGAATAATTCTTTCAGAGGCATCATATTTGGAAATACATATCATTACCAACACCTTAACAGCTAATTCTAAATCTAAATATCTTTTACATTGTGTGAGTTCAACGAATACCGAGAATTTCTATAAATCTTACTTTTTAGAGAATTCACATTACCTATAAATTCCAATTTTATCCCGACTTGCTAAAAAAGATATTGTTATAATATAGTAAAGCAGGCACATTATTTACTTAAACCTATCTAAAAGTATTTATTAAATATACATTAATTAACTAGATTTTCCTTTGTGACAAATGTCCCCCATGAGAATTTTGAAAAGTTGGCAGGTATGAAATTCTGTTAGGTGTTTTGTATTATTCATTTCGAAAGTCTGAGATGGACTTATCAAAGGACAATAAAATAGCTTCAGTTTATACTGAATGATCATATAAAGAATTTCATAGATTGTGGTGACAGCAAACTTGTTATAAGTTAGGCATATTCAATATTGATTCAGTAGGTAAAGAAAATGCACTGTTATAGGTAATTAAAGGAAAAAAAGTGAAAAAAATTCAACCTTAAACACATCTCTCCAAAGAACATGAAGAGTTCCTTGCCCAGGGTTAGTACTCCATCCAGCTTCCTGTTGATCAACTTGTCAAATTGTGATGTTGTTGCACCTTTGTGATGTTTAGTTTCCTGTAAAAGTCATGCATAGTAATGTTTATAAATGATACATTTTTTAATGAAAGATGTTTTTTTTTCAGAAGTATCTTGACTTGATCTAAGAGTTGCATGTAACATCATGAGGTAATGACTTCTACAAATAGGATCTCTGATGTTTTATAGTTGTGTAGAAGTTGAGATTACAGGTTTCCTTACTAGCTTCGGATACAGGGAATTTCCGTTTACCGTATTTGAGCAGTAAATGTCCAACTAGAGACTGAAGGTCTGTATTTCAAGTCCCTCTTGGGGCAAGGTGTTTTTCATTTCCCCTTCCTGTTACAGATTTGGTGCCATTGACCAATCCTTGGTTTTTGTTGTCTTTGAAGTCAAAAACTTTGTGAAGGAGGAGGTGGTGTAGAGGTTGAGAGTACAGGTCATCTTTAGTCAAGCACAGAGTGTCTGGCTAGAGACCAAAGGGTCGCTAGCTCCAACCCAAGCAGTGGCAGAGTGTTTTCCCTTCTCCTTCCTATTAAGGTAGCCTAATTTATATATATATCGTCTGGACATTGGTTCCGGACCATGATGTATTTCAGAACAGCCATTTTGTCAAGCTGTATCATATAACTGTCGACCTTCCTGACATAATACCCAGATAATTTTGGTTGTTGTAATATATCACACTTCCAGAAAGAATAAAAATGGGGCAAAGCCACAATTGGCCAGGTTGTGGGATGAGAGCAATGTTACATATCGTGCTCAAAACAACATTTCAGCCAATGAGAGGCTATCACGCTCAAAACAACATCTCAACAAATGAGAGGCAAAGGCTGCCATCTTGGATTTTCCATGCCAGACTGTTGAAAATGACTAACTTCCAAAGCCCAGAAAATCTAGAAAAATTATCCAGAATGAATTATAAATTAATAGGTGCACATCTTCAACATATATATAAACATCCTACAAAGTTTCAAGCTTCTACATCAAAAACTCTAGGAGGAGTTGATTCTACAAAACTGGTACCCCTTTTCCCTGCCAACTGTAGAAAAAGACTAAGTTCCAAAGCCTGGAAAATCCAGAAAAATGTCTAGAATTAATCCATAAAACAAGGTGCATATCTTCAACATATATATATAAACATCCTACAAAGTTTCAAGCTTCTATTTCAAAAACTCTAGGAGTTGATTCTACAAAACTGGTACCCCTTTTCCCCACCCACCTGCCCGCCAACCCAGGTGCCCGACATTCACCATATTATAACCCGGATTTGCACTATGTGCAATCCGGCCAAAAATTTGTTTTTTAAACCATTCACCATAAAATATTATGAGTAAATATTTCATGGGCAAAATTGTGTATTTTCTCTTAATACAAATTTTTACATGTCGGTCATCCTCCTAGATATGATGAAATAACATTAATTTATCCTCAGATGCCAATGGTTCATTGTCGTTTGTCATATGAATGAAAATTGACCATGAATAACAGGTCATGCCTCCTTGCAATTTTTTGGCTACAAAAGTCCAAACTTCCATGTCTTATATCGAAAAAATGATGATTTTTGAATTATCACTTTTGATGACTCATTTATTATTTTATTAAACTAGCGAGTTGTAGACTGAGAGATGAAAAAATCAACTTCATTTTAAATAGTTTGTGCTATAAAAAGGAAGTTTACCAAGAAATATGGCTCATTTGAGAAAAAAGGATCAAACAATTAAAACTTGAATCTAACACTTCAGGAGAGAAGCATAAACACAAGATATCCATCATTTTCGCACCATAGATTTATATTAATTCTTATTTTCATCAAAATGTCATTATCGTTCAAATTATGTTTGTAGGTAATACATGAATACTTCACTGTGATTTAGTGATGTCATCAGAAACGCAAGTGCAGGCACATGCATTGCAGGTGAGCGAATTTGAAGTCTTATCCGTGGATATGGTTTTTTTTTTTAGAAAAATACTGGCATTTCATCGATCAGTTTTTAAAAAAGTCTTATAGTATAAACGCATTTCAAGTCATTTATGTATTTGTTTGGTTTGGTGGAAGTTCATCGACTTAGCGTAGCAGGCGAAAATTATTCTGAAACTAATGCACCAAGGATATAAGTTACATAAGGACCAGCATCATCAATACATAACCCACAATTATGTAAAGTTAAATCAATTTTGCTGCAACGTTATAAGTTGTATTACCCGATCGACAGCAGCTCCATGGACAGACTTGACGGTTTGACCGTGAAGTTTTCCTTTGATTTTTTCGCCTTTAATCTTACATCCAGGTCCCTCCACCATACTGACATCTCTGGGTAATCAGGCATCCAAATAATCCGCCATATGACTATGCATCCTCATCACTTCCGTGATGGCCTTACAGCTCTGTTCATTGGTTTATTAATGCAATATTCCACCAATCATAAGCTTCGACTCAAGCAAGAATTCTATTGCTGGCTCTGAGGGTAGGTGTGTTTACATTTATGTAAATAATGGAATAAATCTACCTGTGGATGAAAGAAATCAAAACATTTGCAAATTGTTTCCGTGTACGGTTGACTTGTAAAATACATTTTAGCTCTGATTTTATAATAAAGGTTTCAGTGTCTACAAATATACAGCAAGTGACAACGTCACTCGTCATAGCTGAATATATTCAGCCGATCAAACTATAAATTGCCTAATAAATTCGGTTAAAAGGTAACTCTACATATTTTTTGTTTTTGCAAAATTATCATGAACAGTTTCATAACTAAACACCGAGTGTTCAGTTATCGAATAATGCAGGCGTCAATTAAAATTAGCATCATATACGTGGCTGTTTAAAATTACTAAAATAGCATACTTTCACTTTACATTACTTTATAATTAGAGCCGAGTATACATATAATTTACTATGCAACACTATATGGCTGACCTTTATTTTTATATTTATATATATATATATACTCTAGACCATGATATCAGCCTCTACATGCACAGTAAACATGTATAAGATTTATTGATTTATTTACTTTCTTGGAGATGGCTTTATTTTGTATCGTATATTTGTAGTAAAGGTATGACTTGACCTACTTGATAATCCCTAACAGCTGATAAGAAAGACCACCTCGGCATACCAGAAGTGTAGACCATATAGGTAAGTATGTATACTTTAGTGATTATGGAGAGTACCACATTTCCACCAATGATCACACAGATTGCCATCTTACATTTTGAATATTGTAGTTTTTTTTCACTGTTTCTTGACAAAAAAAATGGTCAGCAGAATAGAAGTTCTTATAACACAACCAGTAGAAGATTAGTTGTGACGTTTCGATCAGACAAATGACCAGTGTGGAGCATACTAGTACTGACGTACGTAGTGTACAAGATGGTACAGAATCAACAAACTTTTTCGGATATAATCCTATGTTAAAAATATGCTGTGCAGATGGCTTCCTTAACCAACCGTCTGAAATGGTTACTTTCCCTGTCAACTATTTTGGAATTTTCCCAGTCAATGATATGATTTTGCTGTGTGGAATGATCTGTAAGTGCAGATTTATTGATCTGGTATGAATGTTTTCACTCTGATCTAGTGAATTTTTTACCTCCTTGAGATTCCGTGTCTTTTGGATGTTCATTGAGTCGGACCTGAACCTCCTGCCAGTTTCTCTGATATATGATGCATCACAGGTCTTGCATCTGATTTTGTATACTTATTCAGTGACATTTTCTTTGGGTGTTTTATCCTCAGGGTGGACTAGGATTTTTCAGAGTGTCTTGTGAGGTTTATTGGCCACTGCAATGTCATAACCATGGTAAATCCTCTGAATGGTTTCTGACAGACCTTTGATGTAAGGGATGACAACTTGTCCTTATGTTTTGTTCTTTTCCTTGGTGTTTCATCGCTTAGTCTTTTTGCTTACATCAATTTCATTGGTAATTTTCTAGATTGCACAATCAGGGTACCCACATGTTTTCATGGTGCTATGGATGTGGTTTTGTTCTTGATTCTTGTCTTGTTCTTCTGTGACAATCGTTTCACATCTGTTGAGCAAGGACTGTCCAATGCCAAACTTCTGGTGTAAGGGGTGGTGAGATTGGAAGTTGAGGTATTGGTCCGTGTGTGTCTAGACCATTACTTTGATAGTACAGTCATCTTTCTTTACTAGGAGGGTAACAAGGAATGGCATAGTGCCATTGATTTCTTCCTTACAGGAGAATTTGATGCTGTTGGTGGTATTTACAGTATTGATATGCTCAGTCAAATCTTTCTGTGACCCTGTTTTCACTATTTCCAAAATGTCATCAATACACCGCTTCCACAGACTGGGCTTGTATTCTACAGGGATCGCAGTTTTAGCCTCTCTCTCTCCAAGTGTTCCATGAATGAGTTGGCCCCAATCAGAGGTACTGGGCTACCAATAGCTGTGCCAACCATTGCTGATAGATGGTAATTTGGAAAGCAAATTATGTTGTTGTCAGCACACATTCTAATAAATGCATAAGGTCTTTGATATGAAGATTGGTGTTCTTTCCCCATGACTGGTCTTGCTCTAGACAGCTCCGAATGATACCAAGTGCTTTGTCAGTGGGTGTGTTGGTGAAAAGAGACACTACATTGTGTGAACTGAATTCCTGATTGTTTTGGATATGTACCATGGCATACTTTCTTCAAGAACTTTTGACACGATGTTCAGATTTTCCCACCAAGGGTCCGAGAATGTCTGCTAGTGACCTGAAGACGTTGTAACCAATGAAACCAGTATTGTCCACTATAGACCGTAATGTATTACCTTCTTTGTGGATCTTGAGAGTGCAGTACATTCTAGGTGTGTTCTCTGGGATACAAGTG
The DNA here is from genome assembly GCF_031769215.1 of Ylistrum balloti. Lineage (NCBI taxonomy): Eukaryota > Metazoa > Mollusca > Bivalvia > Pectinida > Pectinidae > Ylistrum > Ylistrum balloti. Next base: position 1,886,380 of record NW_026781993.1, read on the forward strand.
TCTATATTTTGATTCAGTGATCTTTTTTGAACTTTTGGATAGGGTTGTTCCAGAGTTTTTCATGTTTTGTTGTCTTTGAGCATAGCCAAGTCTTTGTTCTCGTATTCATCTGTTTCCATCACAACTGTGGCCCCTAGTCTGCTGGTAAAATCATGAATCATGAAAAGTGCAATGCATTCTTCCTTTGATATGTTGTTTACTGGTAATTTCATAGATTTTAAGACACCTGTCTCTTGTGATCTCAGCTGATCAGCCTCAGCATATCTCATCATAAATCATCAACTAGAATTTTGTCTGGGATGATGGGATAATTCAAACCCTGAGCTAGTAATGTTTTGTCACTATCTATGAGCTGTTTATTAGATATGTGAATTACCCATATGGTTAATTAGCACAGTTTCTTTTAGATTCCCATCTGTTTTCTTGCTGTTATTTGTAGATTTCTTTATCAGATGTTTCCACTACATCAGATTGCATTCTTCAGTAATGCTGAACACTGTTTCCCCAATGCACTTCATATGTATGTTCATGTCCATGAGAGCATCGCTCGATAACCACTTGGTAAGCTTAGCGGTGAGTAGTGTTTTCTCCCTTTTCAATGCATCAATTTTGTTGTCAATAATGCATATCCTTTCTCTCACTAGATTTTTGTGCACTTTGCTAATGATCTATCGGACATTGACGGTATTAATTCGGGATCTGATATTGAGATTGGAAGGCATTATTTCACTACATTGAAGTTGATTTCTGTGTCTCATTAATTTATTTTCAAGGCCCTTGTGATTTCACACATTTTTTGACAACAACTTGTACCATCTCAAACACTATGTATGTCAGTGCTAATATGCTCCATGCTTGTCATTTGTCTGATGAAGGTGACCATGTAGTCATCGAAACGTCACACTCTAACCTTCTACTGGTTGTATTATAAGAACTTCTATTCTATTGACATTACCAACCTGAAGAAAAATGTTCCAAAATAAAATGGTCAGCATAAAGTTGAATTTTATTGTTAGTTGTATTTACTTTTTGAGAAGTACTGGATGGATCATTATTAAATTTCATATGTAGGATTCCCTTGTCCCTCGTTGTTAATATTCCATCTACAATTAGGGGCTGATCCAAGAAATAAAATTATCAATAAGCTGCCATCTTGGCTGTTGACAGTAATAACTGTTTTTGCTATTCCATTACATATAAACTGGATGGGTCTTTCTCAGATTTCATAAGTAGGTTCCCCTAGGTCCCTAGTTGGTCCTTTTTTATTTTGGGACTGATTATAAAAACAAAACAGGTGACAGGTGACCATCTTGGATTTGACAATTTAAAGATTATTACTGCTATTTACCGTGCTCCCTAGTCTCTGCAAAGTCTACTTTGGAATTGTTCTGAAAGGCAAAATGGATGGCAGGTGCCCATCTTGGATTTTGAAATTTCATAGTCTTTCATAATTGCTTTGATTGCAATGGATCATTATCAAATAACTTCACATGTGTGTTCATGTTGATTTTTATTTCTAATTAAGCGGTACTTCAGTATATCCATGTTCAGGTGGGTTTGACTGCATGTTAAAATATTTAAAGGACTTCTTATCAATAAGCAAAATGCCCAGGGTGCTGACCTAGGGCCTGTAGCATGCTAAGATGCAGGGCTACAAATTATGTTGATATGAATGACCTTGACCAACTTCCAAGGTCACCAAGGTCAAATATGTTAAAATCTTTAAACGACCTATTCTCAATAACCAAAATGCTCAGGGTGCTGATATTGGGCCTATTGCGTGATGGAATGAAGGACTACCACGTATGTTAAAATGAATGACCTTGACCCACTCTCAACAGTCTTGATATTGGGCCTCTTGCATGCTTTTTCAACAAGCAGTATGTACGGGGTAAAAGCATTTGTATAGTGCATGTATAAAGAACATGATTTCAAGTTTGCAGAAAATGTCTAATTGAACCAACGAGTGTCTTCTACGTAAGCTACAATGTAGTTGAGCAATTTATTTTAGGTCTGTTTGGCCTCTTTCATATATAGGTCTTTATAGTCAAATGACCCTTAAGGCCTATTGACCTCAAGTTATCATAATTCTTGAGAGATACAGGATCGATCCTTTCTAAATTTCATTTCATTGTAATTAAGGAAGAACAAATAAGAGGAAAGACGAGAAAAGATACAATGTACTAGGAACTAATACTAGGATCATACAACTGTGGGTACCAAAGTCCCTCTGGGGTAATGAAACTCTAAAACACTTTATATTTTTGTGTTTCATCTGGACTTGTAAGTTTGCAATGAAATACCAAAATCATTCAAACAGCATCCTACCACTGCAGAGTTGAAAGTAGGAATATGAAGAAAAATAATTTTTACATTGTTATGAATATTTCAGTTGGAAAAGTCATGCCTTCCCAACATGAACCTGTATACCAGTTTGTGAACTGTCGCTTGTTACGTGATCACAAGCTTATTACAGACAGTCTCTGGGTTAGGGCTGGAAAAATCATCAACCCAGAAAAACTGTTTTATGACGAGAAAGCTGCAGCTGATAAACAAATAGACTGTGGTGGTAGAGTTATCTCCCCTGGGTTTATTGACGTACAAATAAATGGTAAGTTTGATCTCTAATAGTCCAAGTCTCTTTAAACTTTCAGATTTTTTGTGTCATTTAAAATAACAAATACTGTTTGTAGAGAAAAAAGGTCCAAAAGCAAGACAGAGATGTATTTTCTCAGACAAAAACAAAAAACAAAAAAACTAGGAAAGATCCTAAGTCCAGCTACTATATTCAGTTACCCTAGTAGGCTTGAGATTTCTGTGGTTTGATGGAAAATTAGCTACTTTTTAGCTCATCTGAACCTTTAGGCTCATGTAAGCTATGAGACTCCATTCATTTAACATCATCTGTAAAGTTTTCGCAGCCAATTTTGACGATGTTTCTAGAACAAGGTACCCTGTACAGATTTTTTTTTGTCCTGTTAAATGAAAATGAAATTCAGCATAGCAACCATTTCTGCCATGTTTAGAATATGCTAAGAGCTCATATGCTAAGAGCTCAAATACTATTTGAATGATATTGATATAAGTAGATGGTTCTTGAGTAAGGTTGGTGATTTTGTCTTCATATTATGACTACCACAGCTATTGTCATTTGATTAGTCATTTTTACATTATTTCTTTTAAGTGATGTCATAAGGATAACACATTTCAAATTTCTGCAGTGAATGTTGATGTTAAGACTTTATTTGCCATTGACTTTGTTGTTAATCTGTCCAATAGCTGTCTGTCAGATTGACAAAGAATCTTTTTACACTTGATCTAAGATTTCCAACATTGTGAAGATGAGAATTATATGCAAACACAATGGACAAAATTCCAAGGAAATTTTGAAACTTAAAGTTAATTAGTACTTATCTGAATATGGAGGCCTCTTCTTATGTCTATATTATTGTTTATTTACTGGAATAATCAACAGGTGCATTTGGTGTTGATTTCTCTGCCAACACAACTGATATTGAGAAGGGGGTGGAAAAGGTAGCCAAAGGTCTGTTGCAGCATGGAGTGACATCCTTTTGTCCCACTCTGGTCACTAGCTCGCAACAAACATATTCACAGGTATGGATTGAAGACCTTCTGTCTGGCTGTGGTCACTAGCTCTCAACACCTGTATTCACAGATATGGATTGAAGACCCTCTGTTTCACCTTGATCACTCACTCCAGTATTAACATGATTGGCTGGCCTCAGCCCGAATAAGAACTTCTTTGTTGTATGACTATTCTTGTCCTGGATCATAATTCTTCATTAAATGATGAATCCTACACTGTATTCCATCAATAAATATCTTAACAATTTTTGGGTCAGATACAAGTATTTCAAAATTCAATTTAAACATCTAATATTTGAATATTCAGTTGATGATATATACTCAAGGGATAAAGAAACGCAGGGTGATATGTTTGCAATATCTTGCGAATGCATCATTTTAAAACAACAAAAATCAGTCAAGCAACACTCTAGGTTACATTGCACATGGTCCTGTATCGAATGTTGCATTATTGTATTGTGTGATGATGTCTTCAGGGGAAAGCATGAAACGAGAAATCTTGTACACAGCAGTGTTGTGACATTGAGTTACACTGCTCATCATACCATTAGGTAGTCTTCATAGAGACATATCATTTTCCGATATCTTGATTAATTTCTGATAGCATCAAACAATGGCGTTGCTGACGAAATTTCAGAGGGGTCAGGCCATTGCTATGATTTTGCAAGGTCAAAGGCAAATACAGGTTGTCTTGTTAAATGTCTGAGGGAAAACTGGGCAGGTTGTTGACAGACCTAGATCTGGACGACCGCATGTGACTTAACAACGTCAGGACAGGTTTATTCGTCTTGTGCAATTGGTCTGTGGGCACGTCACCGTCTGCAGGTCTGCCCCTTACTGCTGTTTGTTGCCAGCTTCATATTGCTTGGGTGCCTCCACGTGTCGTCCAGAATATTCCCATTGAGGCAGTGCAGGCTGGCTTTGTTTACTGATGAGTCCCAGTTCACCCTGTTTTCAGCAGAATTTCTATGTCAAGTATAACAACGTCATGGATATCAGTTTGCCAACTGCTGCTTAGTAGAGACAGATAGGTTTTGGGGTGAATTGGTTATAGTGTAGGGAGGAATCTCACATGAAGTTAAATCACCACTGGTTGTGGTAGCAGGTAATTTAATTGATGCTAGGTATAGAGAAAAGATCCCCCGATCCTATGTTGTCCCATTATTGCAGCAAAACAACCTCACATTTCAGCAGGATAATGGTCGTTCCCATGTAATAAGGATCTGTCGCAATGTTTTCACTAACAATATCCACCCACTGGACTGACTGGCCACAGTACAGCCCCGACCTATCCCCTATTGAGCACTTGTGGGACCAGCTGGATAGACAGGTTCGATGACCCCAGCCTTTCCCTGTTACTTTGGCCCAACTGAAAGCAGCCCTCTTGGAAGAATGGGCCAACACCCCAATGAGGAAGATAAACTCACTCATGAACTCCATGCCTAGGAGAAGCAGGGAGAGTGAATGGGGGACAAACCCAGTATTTACTAGCCAGCTCCCACAATCAGTCTATTTCAATTTCAGATTACAGAGTTCTCTTTCAATTCCCTTCAATTACTCCTAAATTATTTACCGGTTACAAATCGTTGATTTTGCAGTTTGTTCTGTATGGATTAATCTTCATTCTTACTTAAAGACATTGAACATTATACTGAACGTCTTGCCTAGAATCATCTTCAAAGTTTACCCTTTGTTTCTTTATCCCATGAGTATATTATCATAATGTTTCTATAGGCTACTAATACCTCGGTAGGGTTTATAGCTCATTGAAAAAAATATGACATTCTGTAAGATTTTTTATCTTTCAGAAATTTTGTTAAATTGAAACTTTTTCACAGAAGAAAATTTGTTTTAAGAGTTATGTGTGTAAATTAATGACACAAAGCTATTTTTATGCATTATTTTAAAATAGGCCCCTCTTTTGATCATCCTTGTTATGTTTTGGAGGCAAGGTAATTTTTAGATAAATGAATTATTTACAAGAAATTCAGATGAAAATTTTGGGGGGAGCACATAGTCCCCACCTTGTCCATCCATCCGAACTTTCGTGTCCAGAGCATAACTTTGCCCACAATTAAGCAATGATCATGATACTTGATGCATACATTGGCAATACTAAGGGGATGTACAGTGTACCAAATTCAGGGCCATTTACCCTTCAATTATAGAGTTGCTGCCCTTTGCTTAAATTTTGTGTCTTGAGCATAGCTTTGTGTGCATGTAAACTAGGATCATGAAACTTGGTGTATACACTAGTCATACTAAGAGCATGTGTAGACTAGTATACCATATTTAAGTCCTGCAACCTCTTAATTATACAGTTATTGGCTTTGATTAAAATTCTGTCCAATACAGTTATTTTTGGGGAGCATTCATCAGTTTCACTGATACTCTTGTTTCCTTAAAATCTTATTCTACTGTGAAATCATAAACCATGTGGGGGGTTTTATTTCTATGCCTGTATTGGGTATGCACAATCAATAAATTCATATGTCTACAAACAGATTGAGTTAGTACAAACAGATTGAGTTAGTACAAACAGATTGAGTTATATTTATCTATTAAATAAAGTGTCCACGACAAATATACTTGTTTGAAAAACCCAAAAAATGAAATCCCATGAAAATATCTGATTTTACAGTATGTTTTTAAAAAAAGTTGAATAAATGTGTGAATTTTGGATCATATTGTACCTCTCATATTCACAATATAAACCTGTTTCTGAGTTATGGATCCAATCTCATGCCATTCATCCTTACATATTGATTTCTAACATTTGATTTTTACAGATATTACCAAAGATCAGAAAAAGTAATGGTGGAAAAAATGGTGCTGGAGTTTTAGGTATAATTTATAGAGTCTTGTCTAATTTATATAGAAGTGGTGTCATACGTGTACACAATCATACAATACTAGTATACATGTATAGATACAGTGTTGTGGGGGTCACACTCTGTACCCAACCACACAATAGTAGTGTATATATACAATTTTTTAGGGGTCACACTCTGAACACAACCACACAATAGTAGTGTATATATACAGTTTTTGGGGTCACACTCTGAACACAACCACACAATACTATTAGATATATACAGTGTTGTGGGGGTCACACTCTGTACACAACCACACAATACTATTAGATATATACAGTGTTGTGGGGGTCACACTCTGTACACAACCACACAATACTATTAGATATATACAGTGTTGTGGGGGGTCACACTCTGAACACAACCACACAATACTATTAGATATATACAGTGTTGTGGGGGTCACACTCTGTACACAACCACACAATAGTAGTGTATATATACAGTGTTGTGGGGGTCACACTCTGTACCCAACCACACAATACTATTAGATATATACAGTGTTGTGGGGGTCACACTCTGAACACAACCACACAATACTATTAGATATATACAGTGTTGTGGGGGTCACACTCTGTACACAACCACACAATAGTAGTGTATATATACAGTGTTGTGGGGGTCACACTCTGTACACAACCACACAATACTATTAGATATATACAGATATATACAGTGTTGTGGGGGTCACACTCTAAACACAACCACACAATACTATTAGATATATACAGTGTTTTATAAATCATAATGTATTGGACCACACATTTTGTACACAGTTGTACAATATAAAATAGATTTTTGACACTTTGACAATGATTTTACACAGAACACATACCACACAATACTATTAGATATATACAGTGTTGTGGGGATCAAACTTTACTAGATTTTTTGGCACAAAATATATAAAGTGTATAAGTAGCATTGCTCAGTGTTTACATAATCTCCATACACTGTATACCTCATGTGTTGATTAAATAAATTGTGCAAGAAGTACACCATTTTAACAATATATAATGTCTGTTATGTTGAAGGCCTACATCTAGAGGGACCCTTCATTAATAAGGAGAAGAAAGGTGCTCATGATGAAACGTTGATCAGAGAATTCACAAATGGATTTCCTGATCTGCTTCAGATGTATGGTACTCTGGAGAACACAGCTATCGTCACACTGGCCCCGGAATATGAAAGGTCAGATGAGGTCATCCAGGAGTTAGTCCGAAGAGGAATCATTGTGTCTGTTGGTACTGATTAACTTAATTACTAAGGATTTCTTTGTGCCTTATAACATGAGCATTCAGTATTAACACACTGACCTTGGACCACTGACTACAGACCATGGACCACTGATTACAGACCATGGACCACTGATTACAGGACCACTGACTACAGACCATGGACCACTGACTACAGACCATGGACCACTGACTACAGACCATGGACCAATTACTACAGATTGCTGACCATGGACCACTGACCATTGATTACAGACCATGGACCACTGACTACAGACCATGGACCACTGATTACAGACCATGGACCACTGACCACTGATTACAGACCATGGACCACTGACTACAGACCATGGACCACTGACTACAGACCATGGACCACTGACCATTGATTACAGACCATGGACCACTGACTACAGACCATGGACCACTGACTACAGACCACGGACCACTGACTACAGACCATGGACCACTTACTACAGACCATGGACTACTGACTACAGACTATGGACCACTGACTATTGACTACAAACTATGATCCACTGACCACAGATGACTGACCACTAACTACTGACTCTGGACAACTGACCAAAGATTGTTGGCCATAAACCACTGACCATTGCCTACTGACCATGAACCGCTTACCACAGATCATTGACCATAATATTACTTAACACAGATAGCTAACCATAGACCACTGACTGCTGACCATGAGCCACTCACCATTATTATTGACCAAAGACCACTGGCCACAGATCATTAACCATGGTCAACATTTAACAATTTTGAAAACTTTGATCTTTATAGTTAACACCACAAATGGGGATGGCTTTTCACTAAGCTTTATGATAAACTTAAGGATTTTCATTATCCTTTTTTGAATTTTCCATTTCTAGATAGTAATAAACCTTATTCTCCTACTTGCAATATTTACATATGACAGATGTAAAGACATTGATGAAGACAAAGATTATAACAGGGTTTTGACTTGTAGAGGTTGATGCAGATTATAGGGTTGTCCTAATGATCTCATTGAGACACATTCTGTTTCTTTGTGCAATTGGAAGTTTTGGTATGCCTGAAGGTTCCATTGTTGTTTACTTTGTTTTTTTTTATATTTCATTTAGCAGTGTTACACAACTTACATTTATCAACCAAGATTTAAGTGGCAGTTGTCGTTTCATAGATAAAAAAAAAGATGCCTACCTGTTTTATACTCACACTTGTGCTGAGTAATCTCACAACATTCTCAATTCACTTTACTCTGATTTATACTCACACTTGTGCTGAGTAATCTCACAACATTCTCAGTGTTTTTATCCTGATTTATACTCACACTTGTGCTGAGTAATCTCACAACCTTCTCAGTGTTTTTATCATGATTTATACACACACTTGTGCTGAGTAATCTCATAATCTTCCCAATTCCTTTTATCCTTATTTATACTGCGTTACTCAAACTTATACTTAGTAATCTCACAAACACCTATAGACTGTCATCAATTAGACCTAACAGTAACATTCACTCTTTAGGAGGGAAATGTGCCAATATTGTAGCCAAATTACCATCAGTTACCACTAATGTCACAATATATGAACTTGTACCTAAAGAACACATCAGTACTTGAAAAGCAAAAGTTCAACGTGTAAACACAATGGCTGCTCACCATTGTTCTTCAGAAATGTAATCCATAAGGGATGTAGTCACATCAATTAATGGAACCATTTTCCAGATGAGCAAACAATTTTTTTTTTTTTAAAAATATTGATACAAATAACACAACAAAGATATGATAATTAATTTTTTATTTGACATGAATATGTTTTTCAAGAATCTTAAAATAGTGTATGCTATTAACAGAGGTGTTAGGTAGGGTACTGCATTCTGGTAGAGATAAGATTTTACCCTGGTTCATACTTGCACTTTTTCTTATATTTTAGGTCATTCCACTTCCAACCTGATCCAGGGGGAGACGGCTGTACACAATGGAGCATCCTTCATTACACACCTGTTCAACGCCATGCTGCCAGTAAGCTTTCTGAAAGTGAAAACAAAATGCAAAATGATACCTCTCCTCTCACCTCTAAGCATACCTCTTATCTCACCTCTAACCATACCTCTCATCTCTCCTCTTATCATACCTCTCATCACACCTCTAACCATACCTCTCATCTCACCTCTAACCATACCTCTCATCTCACCTCTAACCATACCTCTCATTTCACCACTAACCATACATCTCACCTCACCTCTTACCTTGCCTCTCATCTCACCACTAACCATACCTCTCATCTCACCTCTTACCTTGCCTCTCATCTCACCACTAACCATACCTCTCATCTCACCTCTAACCATACCTCTCATCTCACCTCTAACCATACCTCTCATCTCACCTCTTACCTTGCCTCTCATCTCACCTCGAACCTTACCTCTCATCTCACCTCTAACCATACCTCTCATTTCACCACTAACCATACATCTCACCTCACCTCTTACCTTGCCTCTCATCTCACCACTAACCATACCTCTCATCTCACCTCTTACCTTGCCTCTCATCTCACCTCTTACCTTACCTCTCATCTCACCTCTGACCATACCTCTCATCTCACCTCTAACCTTACCTTATATCTCACCTTTAATCATACTTCTCAATACCTAAACCATCCCAGTGGGGTGTTCGATATTCAATGTTATTGATGCTGAATTCAGTCAATTATAAGCAAATACATTCATAATGGGATATAAAATTTCAATTAAAAACATTAGTTGATAGCTGACAAGAGGCCCAAAGGGTCTGTATTACGGCTTTCCAACAGTTTAGACAGAGATGATTGAATTGAAAGAGTTGATGTTAACTTTCATGAATCCCTTCTTTACACTTTAAATGTTGCAGATAATAGAAATAACATTATACCTCTTCATCCCAATCAATATAATGACCCTTGCACTCTTGGTCATTTTTTTAAACAAACTTGGTAGTCCTTCATCCCAGCATTCTACATGCCCAATGTCCTGACCCTGTGTCTATTGGTGATGGAGAAGAAGCTAAAACAGTTGATGTCAGATTGATGTTGGATGTGAAATTTAGTGAAATGGCTTACACTCATTTGGCCTTCAGGGACCAGCACTTGAAATTAGAACACATTTCCTTTGTTCTATGATGTTTATTTAAAATTTCAATAATCAGATAATCTAAACAAGGCGTGTTTATGAAACGCTATGTCCTCGATTGCAACAAAATTAAAATAAGATGGTGAAAAATTTGCTTCTACCAGAGAGGTCTTGTCACAAGGAACATGCATGCCAATATGAAAGCCATACCTCTTTTGATACAATAATTATGGCCTATGTTAAAATTTTTCAAATGTAGGTCAAAATTCATGGTCAAGGTCACATGGCCAAAATTATTGGTACCATTGGAAAGGTCTTGTCACAAGGAACAATTATGAAAGGTCTACCTCTTACTTTCACTTTGTCTGTTTTGTCATTCCAAAAGAAGATATATAGTATAGTATTTAACTTATTAAGAAAAGTATTGCTTGGGTTGGGTAGTGAAATGAACAAGTGATTAAACTGTAATGCTAATAATGATTATATTACATGTATTTTACCTATTGGAGTTAATCTCCTACTACATGACTGAATTAGAGTCTTAAGCTTCATTAGTTTTTCATCAAATTTTGATTTAGGTATTTCATGTAAATAAACACTAAAATCTATCCCTAAATGTGTAAATTCATCCCAACCCCCTTTGTAAACCCAAGTTTGGTAAAAAGGTGTCATTGTTGTATTTCTTACTCCCTATCCATATTATATGATATATTATAAAATATTATAAATTATATTTATGATATTTTATAATAAAAATTATAAAATAATATCTTTTTTAACCCAGAAATTTGAGCAAATCGATTTAATTCCAAAATTGACTTTTTTTTTTCAGATCTTTCAAGAATTAATGAAGTGTCATCTGCATACTGGTTGCTAATATTTCTGTGCATAATATGAAAATATAAGGTGCTGCTTTGTAACTGAATGCTTTTTACAGTTTCATCATCGGGACCCTCACCTGATTGGTCTACTTACCAGTAAAATGATCCCGCCTAACAGGAAGGTGTACTATGGTCTTATTGCTGATGGTATCCACACACACCCTGCTGCACTTCGTATTGCCCACCGAGTGGATCCCCAAGGTTTGATTTAAACAGTATTTTCATTTGTTATTTATTTTTATGCCGATAAGTATCTGTTTTCCTGCAGCATTCCTCTATATTGTATAACTGTAATATTTCTAGAAAGTTGGTTCAAATAAAGTGATGCCTTTAGACATATACATTATTTTATTGCATATAAGCCCCACCCCTCCCAGGGAAAAAAGACAGACCAAAAGTTGAGAGTGGCTTATGTATGAACATCAACCATGGTCATAAGTGTCTGCTATCTTAGATCATTTTTATACCATTCCTTGATGGATAGTAATATTAATATCGCTAGTAATTGTTAACAATGTTATCAAATCGTAACAAGAAAACAAATAATTTCTAGTTTATAACCTTTGCACTGCTGCTGTGGAGTATAATGAGATCATACAATTGATGCCCACTTAACAATTCAAAGACTCATTGTGATTGAAACATCAGAATATTGGTGTGGTATATTGTTCTTTATTTGTAGGCCTTGTACTGGTAACAGATGCCATACCAGCCATGGGGCTGTTGGCAGGGAAACACAACATTGGATCACAGATGGTTGAGATTAAGGATAAGCGTGCTGTAATAGCAGGCACCAATACTCTATGTGGAAGGTAACATTACCTTATTCATCAGATAACTTCAACTGTTGTTGTGTTGACCAATGAACATAAGATCAAAGGCATCTTACTACTTGTAATGGGGCAAAGCATGACTTTAGATCTGCATTGTGTCCATTGGTCTGTCTGTCTGTCCTTTTCCACTTTATCTTGTCTGGCTCTACCTCCCACACTACTTGTCACTGGAATGTCATACTTTGATCATGGGTTCATGGGTCAGTGAAACAATGTGTTGTGTAACTGAATTAGGTCACTGTAACATGCATTTTTACATTTCACCTACATCAAAGAAAATGATTGTCCAGGCAACGTCTACCTACTTCTCTCTGGAACTTCATACTTTGGGTATGGGCTCACCTTGGTGAAGTGGCATGTCATGTACTGAAAATGTAAATCACTTTGACCTTCATTTTGACTTTTGACCTAAACTATAGAGGAGTGATACCATCGATTCAAATTAGTGATATGCTTGAATTCCTGAATTCATTCATATCTATACCGCCAATGTGCCAATAGATAATGAAATACTTTGGAAAACATGGTGCCATCTGATGAGATTTAGTTAATAGTACAACAACTGGCGATTGAATTTATTATACCCCGCTTTCTACGAAACGGGGATATTAATTTGGGTTTGTCCATCCGTCTGTCTGTCACACTTTCGTTCCCTTGTTCTAACTTCCCCAAATATCATCCAATTTGGGTGAAACTTGGTCAGCAGATGCATCGTGGGGTCATTAAGACTGAGCTTGGCTATCCGTGTCATCTATTTATAATTATGCATACTAATGAGGTATCCTTTGATTTCATTCCGTGCTCTAACTTCTCTCTATAATCCTTTACATCTTTCTTTTGCTTTAAAGCAATACATCATAGCTCTAGAGAATTATCATTCTACATAGCATTATGACATGTTTACTCCTAACCTCTAAAATATTTACTTACAATATGTTTGGAAAGCGGGAGATATAAATTCCATGAATTTGCTTGTTTGTATTACTATCACTAACACTATTGCTTAATATGTAACACATAATGTCAAACGCAGTCTAGTAGCTCCCACGGCATGGAGCTAACCAAGAGAAAGATCTTGTTAAGATTTCATGTTCATTTTTTTGCAGTATTGTGACGATGGACAAGTGTGTTCGCCATTTAGCAAAATCAACAGGTAAACAACAGATTTCTTATTACACCCTATATTATCAACATTTAAGCGGTGATCCTGGCTGAACCCAAGGGGCTGATGGGTAGGGCCAAAAACGGTCAAGTACACTCCAATATCAAAAATCTTTTTCTCAACTTCCAGATATGGTAGAATCAAATGTTCTTCATAGGTGGAAGGGTCTTAAAATGCTTTTCCAAAATTATGAATTTCAGGGTTTAACATTTCCCTGTGGGGAGGGGATGAAGTTTACTACTATAGTTTTTATAAGCATGACATTCATTTCCATTGGAAAAAGCTTTGTAAGAATTCTTACTATAAGATAACAGTTTTGATGGTATGCATATATTGACACTAGCTGACACTCAAGGGCTTAAAACTATCATCAATATCGCAATGTCTGTTTCGTGATACATGAAAGCTAATTACCGGAGAACTTTTATATTCAATATTGCTTATCTCAGGTGACTGTCAAGGCCGCTAGGCCTCTTGTTGATTCTATCTGTGTGACACAAGTAGTATTTCCTTGTTTCATTCAGATTGTGGCTCTGTCCTGGCCTTGGAATCGGCCTCTCTACATCCTGCACAGCTGCTTGGAATAACGGACAGAAAGGGGACTTTAGGGTACGATACAGATGCTGATTTTATTATGGTTGACGACTTGTTAAATGTTCATTCAACATATATCGCTGGAGAGCTCGTCTGGAAAAGCAGTGACATAAAGACTTGAAAATCTCTTTAATTTCCATTGATAAATTGCAGGAGCCAGTAAATCTGGGCCGTGTATTTAATCTTTTCCTACAAGATTTAATGTTTAAACATCTGTAATTCATTACAAAGGAAATTGTTTGTCCTTTGTTTATATTTCATATTCAAAAATGTTCTTTTACAAAAGTTTAAATATGTTTTTGTGATTGACCTATGTATGTAAGTTCTGTGTATAGGACAGGGGCTAGTTTGTATTTGACATAGATCAGATTACTAGAATTGTGATGTAATGAACTCCTTGATGATAATTGACCTGTAGTATAAATGGAAGGAATTTTTTCAGGATGATCAGATAATTTGATGAGATGTTCTGAAAAAATGGTTTAATAATCAGTGAATACAAGCCTAGTTTTGATCAATCGTCATGGTTTCTGATAGTGGATGTTGAATTACATCATGTGAAGATTTCTTTAAGATTTACTGAAGGGATTTTTATGGGAAATGACATCATTGGTTCAGGGTTTGAAAAGCAGGTTTTCATCTTGAAAAGATATTAAAGTGATGAATTTAAATTCGAGCATCCATGTTGTGTTCCCATTTTTTTAGCCAGTGGTGCATGATGTGCTTGTGAGCTGTACAAACGAGAGTCATGATATTTGATCTGAAGTAACTAGTTACCAAATTTCGTCATTTATTTATTGACCTTGAAAGGTCACACAGGATAAATGTACAAATCAAACAAGAATTCAAACAATTAAATTTGATTTGTTGGGTGAGATAACCTGAAGTTGATGGTCCTAAATGTAGAATTGAACAATGTGCTAGGCTTTATTACTACTAGTCTGTTTTTTCAGGGAATTCGCCAAATCAATATGTTCATGTCTTTTTTTAAATGTACTCTGGAGTGATTTTTATTGGCTGTGTCAGTCAGAATTTGATCTTGAGGTCATAGTACGGCTATGACGCAACATAATTACTGCCTATTTTTGATTACATTCTCCACATTTCTACCTCTAAACTTATCAAAATGTAACTTTCCTGAATTATGTGATCAAAAGTATCCTTAATTTGTTTTCCTTTCATTTGGGATTTTATGAAACTAGTCTTTTATAAGATTTTATCGTACAACTGGCACTGCCATTGTCGGAATACACATGCCACATATATTCATGCTGTATTCGGCTGTGATAGAAAACAGCTGTATTTTAACAAACTTTGACAGAATTAATCCGTCATATCTGTATAAGTTTAGAACTATACTTCTGCACGGAACGATTATTTTGGCATACGTCATCAGGCAAAATTCAGCGTCAGGAAAACAATTCTCAAACAAAAACCGTTTAAGTGTTGATGGGCTGATTGGCAATCAATGTTGCAGGATAAATAAAATGCTTGGTCAGTGTTTCATATTAATTTGTTTTTCGTGGTTATCATTCCTCAAAGCATTTGTTTTTAAATTTGAAATCACAATATGACTGTCACAGGGCAAAAGAAAACACAACAGTCGTTTTCCTCCTTGTATATCTATTTATACATAACCGGCGGACACACATGAAGAAAACCCTAAAAAACAAACGGCCTTATAAGAATACCTATTATTCTGTATGACAATATGACTATGGACCGATATCAAAATATTAAACAATTATGATTCCAAATTAATAATTATTAATTAGTGATTAATCACGTGTATAATTTAACGTTTAATTACCTTCCAAGACCTGTACAAGGTCTGGTAAAATGTATCAAAAGTCAAGTTGTCTTGTCAAATTGGAACCAAGCAGACTCCAGAGGATACGTCCACACCCTGGTCTACGGCCGACTGCGATAAATGCGCGGTTGTAAAATGGTTTTATATCCCTTACAACTTACACCCTACTTAGCATATAACTCAATATTAACACCAAATATGGACAAGACAGGACGTACACGGGACATACACAGGACGTGTACACAAGACTATCGTGGCACAGGCAAAACACGTGAATATACTAAAAAATGGAAAAAGGTGTTTTCCCGTTCCACACTGAAAATAAATATATATGTACCTGTCACATGACGACAGTGTAGAGAATGATGATAATTTAGTACGTATATATTGGTCTAGATGGAAGTCCAATTTTGTAAAGTTCTAAAGTCCAGTGAAATGGCAGAGTTCTAATCACACTCGGTAATCCGTCGTGTTGTCCCTTTGCTGGTTGTTAATCCAACTACCAGATATGTCGCCAAAACGAATATATAAAACAGAGCTGACCATTGTCTATACTGACATGAAGACAGGTAAATTATAGAGATTAATGACACAAAAGAGGCGTTACCCTAGGTAAAAAATTGGAAATATAAGTAAACCATTTCCGGTATAAAGAAACCCGTACACTAAACCATTAACAGGAGATGACGTTATTGCCTCGGTACATAATTAGATAATAAAACATTAACCAGGGAGAGAGTTCGAGTGTCACCCAAAAAATATATGCTTGAGAACAATTGTAATTGATTTGTTACACATCATTTGAAGCCATTCTAACAGATATAGATAAACGTAAATTGATTATCAAGTACAAAGATATGAAACACATTAAAAAGTTCTTTATGCTAACTGTCATAAAATGTAGGCTGCATTTTGGCTCGGGATGGATAGACAAACGTGGCTCACCAGGGACTGGCCACTTTTGTTTTTCTTCACCCTCACAAAAATACAGCTTATATCTGAAGACACTGACCATGTATTCCCAATCTATATATGTAAAATAATCTCTCTCCGTGATGATATGGGTTCTGCAAGGAAATTGCCTGGATGATCTTTGATCAAATTGGAGGTCTGTCTGAATGATGTATGCAAGAATATAAGATAATGAGGTCTTTCCGCAGAATTTATTGTCAAGAATCTAGGGTAAACAATAAAATATAATGAGAGATCTCCTTGAAGGATATGTGAAAGACAACATGAAATACAATTGGTTCTGTATGTTGAAGAATTTGAAATAAACTTGGAGATATTTGAGCTGAATGAAAGACAGAATCAGAAATGAAATTTTTGAGATTTCGGTCCAGAAATTACGGTGTCCGAGCTTTCATGGTAATGAACCTTCATGTAAAATTTGAAATTGATCTGTTGATAACTACTAACTTTAAAAAGTGAACGCTGTTTTGGTAATTGAGTCTGGCGCCATAATTTCGTGGATTATGGTTAAAAAATTGCAGTGATCGAACTTCTTCGAGTTATCATGGTAATATACCTGCCTCTGAAGTCTGAACTTGATCCGTTGAAAACTACTTAAGTCATCGTTTAAAGTATGGCTCCTCTTTCAACAGGCATATATAAAAGAGAAAACAGCTTAAAAGTTGAGATGAACACATGGGTGAAATAGCACAGGAACAATCTGTTGTAAATTGTAAATGTGGATTTTCTATATGCCAGTGGTTATATTTCATACACTTGCACTGGCAATAAGAAAAAGTTCTCCACTTTTGGTAAACTTTTTCAGTTTCTGTGAAAATTTCCTAAAATTTGGCCAAGCTGAACTTGCATCATATCCGTATACAACTTCAAACCAAATTGAAATGAAAAAGCAGGAGCCAAATTATAACGGTATGACACCAAAGGCAAGCGCCGTATACCTCAACCATTACATAGCTGAATGAACAGGTTTTAACAACCAGGCCTAATTTTCAAGTCTGGTGCAGACAAAGGCCCTTTTGATCTATGTGTGTCGTTCAATAAACTAAATGTAAACATTTACCTTTAGTAAAAAAAAAAAGGTTCAATGTCCAGCGGCAGTATTGAACATCAGGTTTTAAACATGTTTCACCAATGCATTGACGTCATATATCTTTGACATTAAGTCTAACTCAGATTTATTCAAACTCTGAAACTAAGCTATGTGGGATCACAAACATAATTGTCACAGTGACCTTATATAAGGTGAAGGTCATTATTCCAAGGATCTCAACAGCCAAGTATAATGATTTTGGTAAAGCAAATTTGACTGCTTGATAAAGTAGATTCATCTCACAAACTTGTATTGCTTCAACCAAAGTACCTACGCCACAAATCGTGACCTAAACAAAAAATTGTAAGATATTATGAATTAGTATCACGAAAAAAGTTAACTCAGAAATATGATTATTTGCGTAATAACTGATCTAGTAATACCCTTTATCGCCATTTTATTGGAACACCTTCAGAATCTATCGATACGGAAATTTTGTGATAAAATCTTTGCCATCTATCGAATGGGAACGATGTACAATATAATGTGGTACAATGAATCAAAACATACAAACAACTGTACCAAAACACAAGCACGTGAGAAAATATCATACCAATTACGACCAGATCGATTGAAGCTACATGTGTAGATGTGCTTGATAAAGTATGAAGTAACCAATTAAAACACGAACAAATATATACGTACATATTTCGTTTTTCAAAGTCGTGAACTTAGCTATTTTCATAATTTTGTAGTTTAGTTAATCAAACTCGGTTAGGTCTACATTATTTCAATATCACATAAATTTCGAAGCTCTGGTTGCATCCTTCGCATCGTCGATGATACTCAGGACTTCTGTTATAAGATCTACACTGCAGAATGAAAATAGGACCAGAGTGTCGATATAACCATGTAGTGGGCTTCGTCACCACCATTTTGATGGCCCCCTCGACCAGAGACACGAAAATGAAAATGCAAATTTTGAAATTCTGTCAAGAAAGCAGTGTTTTTCATATGTATTTATGTTATCAACATTATTTATCACATATACGGAGTCTCAAAAATATTTGAGGTTGCATGACGATCGTTGTTGTCTGATTATAACGTGTTTGGGTGTTTGTCGGCGGGGTGGACAGACTGGCTTAGTCACCGTAAGTATACGTCAGTATGGTAAAGACAGCCTATCGATCATCTAGCAGGATGTCCAGCACTGGTTGGATGATGTTCATCTGTGACGTATGTACAGCGACCGGAACTAGCCTGTGGGTGGAATACCGTTATAAATACACAAACACCCGACTTCTTCAGCAGTATACTCAAGCACCTCTACCCAAAACACATTCTTTACAAGTACTGCACAAGTAAGTATCGGCTAGTAAGTATTCAAATTACATGACGTTCTTATTGAAAGTTGAGACGGTTAATAGATATTGGGTATTGATATGCGTTTTTTTCTTTCAATGAAATATTTTAAAAACAACTATTATGCATTCCATTTCGTGTCATTATTGTGACGTTTTCACATTTCGGATTTGTATGGTAATCCTATGTAAAAGAGAAATTGACGAATTCACAGTATTTGGAAACATGTTAAAATGAACGAGGTAATTAGCATAACTTTGATGGATGTAAGAACCGTAGATGACGTATTCTAATCGTAACGATTTAAGAAATGACATACTAATGAAGGTTAACCATAATATAGACGAGTTACCATTGGCCTCTGGACATTTTACTACTTCATTACATCTTTACCTTCCAGCAATATGAAGATTCTGCTGGCCATTGCGGTTTGGTGTATAGTGACCGTTACAGTGACCGCTCGGCTGGGTGGTCGACAGGAAGGCAGAAGTAAGCATATCGTTTCTGTTGGAGAAAAAAAAATAAATATCATGTAGCGAGAATCCTTCTAGTTACACGTGTGTCGGTAATTACTCCAGCTCCATTCGCTTTGACTGTGACAAGTAAAAGACGAACTTCAGCTTTTGAACGATCTCCCTATCCTCTACATTGAAACTCAATCTCTAATCATTGTCCTTATTTTCCTTAGTGTAATGGATTACTTTAAAATATTGTTAATGATAAATATTGTAGATCCCGTCCGATCCGAAATCAAGAGTTTTCATTTGTTAATCTTCAAATTGTAATTGCTACAGTGATAATCAATTGTTCTGTTCAAATGTATTTTCAAATTCTAGATCATATGTGATATTGTTCAACTGAATTGTAAAACTCTAGTTTCTATAATAATCATTGAAGGTGATTATTTTTAGTTTGTCATTTGAACATGGATATTTATGCTATCACGGGTACAAATTCGAAATAAGCGCGATAAATTATGTTCCGTATTATTACGGATTAGTAGATGTGTAGCCTCTATGTAGGCTACAACAGATACCTATATAACCATGGCTGTAAGTGTCTCCAAGTAAAATGGTATCAACTAAATCTGTATTAGTGACTTGTTAAATCACTCATCTATGACTGGCACCATGCTACTTGTGCGCTCACGTGCCTACGACGTGATAAACGATAAGGGGACGTAACTCATGGTATCACGTAGATACAACTTCATACGTTTAAGATTAATTTAAATTCACTTATCAAATCATTTTCTAACATTTAGAACTTTGTTTTTTAGTGAAAATGCTTTGTTTGAAAAGGTTAAGCCAGAGAAATGCTGTCTTTTTTTTTGCATTTTTGTCGCCAGTAATAACGTGAGGTGTCTGTTTCAGGAAATCGGTGTCGATATGACCGAACTGTGGAGTGGGATACCTCAGCATGTGATGTTGAAGGTGCCGACCCAGACGTCGCTATGGCAACTAGAACATCTCCGCTGTTGTCAGAGGCCGAAGAATGCAACGACACAAGAACAGAGACAGTGAAATGTAGCAAGATTGACCAACGAATCGCTCGACAAGAAAGGATGGAGGAGCGGAGGTTGATGAGGAAGAATGGGTGTAAATATGACTTTTGGACCGCCGAATGGAACAGCACAGCATGTCAAGAAGATGGCGCCGACCTGTCTAAAGCAAAAGGAACCGTTACCATGGAATTGGTGTCTCAAGGACTGCAAAACTGTCCACCTTTCAAAGTCAAAGCTGTCTCATGCAGCAGGTTCGAAAGGTGGTCATACTGGAAAAAACAGCTGATGGAGCTGAAGATGAAAATTAATGAGATGAAACAGGAGAAAATTGATCTGAAACAAAACATGATAACTGACCAAATACAGGATGCAGCGACACCTCCATAACTCACTATTGTGACTGGAATTATTCTCTACTCAGCTACATTTATGAGTAAATAAAATTCATTGAAAATTATCTAAATGAACTGTGTTACTATAAAGACAATATGTATTATTTATCTTTGATACATTTCAAGCATTTGTGGTACCGTAGATTTCAGAAATCCATCGAGAATCATATTCATTTAAATTATCTCTCTTTTTGTACATTGTTCTGTTAAAATAAAATTTATTTTTCGCTTACCTTTTTGGTTGTTTTCTGAGCATCTGATCGATAAACCTGCAATGCCACGTTTGTTTGTTTTTTCTCGTCGATTTGTTCACGAGTTTTGGGCACGGTGATCTACAGTCATATTAACTAAACATCTACTGAGAGGAAAAAGAAACGCAATTAGCAGAAAGTTAATATTGTAAATTAAATCCTTGACGTACACCCTTGAAACTTGACAAATGTGTGCATTTCAGTTAGGTCCCTATGGTACCGTATTAAAATCACTGATGCATAACTAAACTGCGCACGCCGCTGGTACAAAAGAATAAGAGACAAAGGCACGATATCTCGAACCCAGTATAAAGGACTGGTCCACATTCTGTGTGTGCGAATCTTCAGACATATCCGTCTTGATTTCCCACATTTCAAGCATAAACAGTTCACCGTAAAAAATGCCACGACTGTCTGAAGTTGACAGGGGTCGTGCCATTGCATTTCTTATGCAAGATACCCCGCAAAATCAGGTCCATCCATCGGACATTTGCCGTCTCGTCCAAAGACTACATGCCACCGGAAGGGTTGCAGACCGTCCCCGAAGCGGTCGCCCTCGTGTGACGACACGTCGGCAGGATAGGGCAATACGATTTTCGCTTACAATGAGAGCCACGGTTTGGTTCTCTTATTTATTTTTTTTCGTTTTCTGTGTTTGTATTTCATTGAAGTGTAAAAATACACAAATGCCCTAAATTTCAAATTTCTCCCCCATGTAAACCATCGATTACATTATCTCAGGTTCTATAACACAAGTCATGTATTGAGCTCGGCACGACCGGTGGGTCTGTGTGTTGTGTTGTGTGTCCCTTGTTCAAGATCGCCATCTCGTAATTAGGTGCAGCTCTTACGTCTCTTTTACCATACTTAAACACGGCTAACCAGTGTTTTCCCCTCCCTAAACGCTTACAATAACAATAAATGAAAAGTGCAGCCCCAATACATACTATAAGAGACACACCTATCAATACCGTTATCCACCGAGGAAACAGGTTATCACGTGGTACGAGCTGTAAATTATGTAACGTCCTAATCGGATTATGCATTGATATTTGTCTGACATCTTTAAGCTTGTCTGGTAATCGAGCACGCGTAAGATTGGGCTATACAACGCGGAGAGGCGTCTGTGATTGCACGCGTGATATGTTCGCGTAGGTTTTGATCAGATCATCAATTGGTCCAACGATATTATATTGACTCTCTTTGAAAGAATAGTAAAAGTGTTATATAATCATTCGATGCTGTACATGACTGATTCAATAGAAGCACACCCAGCAGTGGGATTATCAATACAAGGCGATCACTAGATGTTACCTGCTTATCTGTACTTTTAAATACGACCGTAAAACGGGACACTTTCTGCGTGGCTACAAGTCAAACACCTTCACTCAAATATTCTGCTTTCGGTAGAACCGTATTCGGAGTGATAATACTTCGGCAATTTTGCTTAATTTTCTTCTCCGATTTCGTAAACAGCTCTTTTATACATAACTTACTAAATTTTGTTGGCTACATCGGGCTTTTGATATTACAGTATTTCATATAGGGATTGGTACAATGACTAGCTTCTTCAGAAGTTATCAGTGTATACCGCGTGTGTTCTGAATTTATAGCAAACGTATTTGCTTCTAGTTGATATTCGGCGAGTATTCCTGTCGTTTGAGAGTCGTCGATGGTATTTACAGGGGCTGGGAGTGGTAAGATATGTACTCGATAGATGTTAAATTTACCCTGGTGATCAAGTAAAGGAATATTCCATGTCTTTTAGTCAACCCTCAGCGATGGTAACGGTTTGAAGTTTAAATATAAGTTCCCTATGTTTTTTTTACATTTAAAGAAATGTGTATATCTTCTTCCAGGGGAAATCTTAACCAAACAAATCAAAATATAGTCTTACCCCATTGTCCTTAAACCAATCCCCCCTCCCCTAAGATCATGTTTCTATTCATGTCTCCGACTATAGAGAACTCATACATGTGGCAAAGTCTCATTCCCTAAATGAAACGTAAGCATTGTCGCCCGTCGATAGTCAGTGAGTCACCACTTACTTATTGTAGATGGACTTCCTGTTTAACCAGCTTCAGAGGATCTTTTAATGTCTGATACACCCTTCCGTGCAGAAGTGATATCAGTGGAATTAATTTTGATATACATTATACAATAACTAACCCAGAACTGTTTCACACTGTTCAGACCTTATTTTGTTACCTACCCAAAGGGGACTTACACCCACCATTTATACAAAATTTGTTTGTCTTCCCCCAAGGATGATTCTGACCAAATTTAGTCAAAATCAGCTTGGTCATTTTGATTAGTAGTGAAGTTGTAGAAAAAGTTGGACAAAAGAACAGATAATGGACGTTGCAGTATGACATAAGCTCATCAATCATTTACACCAGGCGACCTAAACATTCTTGCTAGACATGAATATACCTCCTCCAATGAATATAAGCTGGATGGGTTTGCAGAAGTTGTTGAATGTGGCCTTTGATGTTTTAACCTTGAAAAATAACTACCTTAATGGGAATAAGGTGTAGAATGTGATGTGATGATATTATATGGTAAATATGAACCACATCTGCTTAGAGGTTCTCAAGATGGGATTTTAATACTGATTGAAATCATCAGACCAACATGATGGATGTGACTCTGACATGATATCAGATTGGGCAAGATTTGCAAATTAAGAAATGCACAATCAAGTGTTCAATACAGTTCTGGTGTCTAAATGTGATGGAGTGAGTGAAGACCTAACAAAGCAGGGGTATAAAATACCTGTGTGAAATTGATACTTCATTTACATCACTGTTTTGGTTAAATATCATGTAAAAACGCTGATTTTAAATAAACTACAGAATTTCCTTTGAATCAAACAACATGTGCAAGCTTTACCTATAAATAACACTATTTTTAACATTCACTAATATGATACTTACGCACCATTTTAATGATGAAATCTAGCCTAATTTTTCTTCTTAATGAATTGAAATTCAACCTAATTTGGGCAAAATCGTGTCATTCCTATATAAACAATTTTATAAAGATTTTTTCCATTGGGCTTGCCCCTCAGGCTCCACTATTTATAGAGAATTTGTTCCCCTTCCCCAAATAATGCTTATTACAAAATTTGGTCAAAATCAGCTCAATAATTGATGATGACATGCTATTTCATCAAAAAATTGATGAATGCAATATGGACAACAAATGCCACATCCTTCAGACCAGATGGACTAAAGATAGATCCAATTTTAGTATACAAACTTGAAGAGAATAGTTCAGTATTAAGTATCCAACCTTGTAGAGTCAAGTCAAGTATCCAAACTGGTCGATCCGCCTACTGATTTATCAGCTGCAATTTCGCTTTGAAAGACATTTTTATCACAGTAAAATTTAGATTTTAATTGTTATGCTATTTCATCCATAACCTAAAAAACATTCTTTTCAGTTATCAACCAATGGTGGCATATGAAGAACCAAAAGTAACATCGGAAGAACCAATAGTGAAATATTTACAATTTCATCTAATTGTCTTAAGCTCACTGACAACAACATTATTCATTCTATTTACAAACAAGTCGATTGTCATGTTTTTGTATTTTTATTTTGCAATTGAATTTTTAATCAAGATATTGTGCACTCATAAAATCAAAACTTCTTTAACATTTGTGTTATTTTTACACAATTATTCCAACAATTCATGATAAATTTTAATAGTGATATTTCTTTTTTCTTCCATAGAGTCATAAGATTCAAATATATCTAAATGTATAACACATATTGATACAGTTTGTACATAATTGTTTTGATAATAAATATTTTGTACATTGGATGAGCAATAAGCTGGATGTCATCAATTTAAGAAATCTATCAGCAGACTACTGAAGTGTAAGGATAATCAAATTATGACTTCCACTTAGTTTACACTCATGTGAGTTTTTGAATGCTTTTACCAATTATCAATTCATCTTTTAAAATTTTGTTCTGAAATTAATTTGTCCACTCTCAACAGGTTCCAATGTATAGGTTATTTCCCAGCATATACAGTAACACTGCCATAGCATTTCCTCTACATATTCCTATTACTACAGAGAAAAATTCCTCCTCAGAAAGGGATGTCTTTAATCTGATTACATCACCACTATAGTAATACATGAAACAATATCATCAGACATCACTTTTGTAGTGTAATCATATCACAAATGGATCACATGTTCAGTTTTAGTGGAAATCATAACCAACATATTTTGGGTATTACTTCAACACTATATTTTTAAGGTTTAGCAATTTACATAGCTTCATGAGGAGTATCCACATCACTTGACACTGAAATGTCACCAGTCCCAGGTCAAGGAACTTTTGGATTTTTTCTCTGTCATCAGAGTAGGTCTTCATAATACTATCCCCAATATGCCTGCTTCTGATTGTAGTACATATATCAATCTGAGATCTGTTGAACTTCCACTTACATATCTTCTTCATGCAACCAATATTTTTGCTCCAGTTAATAAGATCACTATTTAAGATGTAGTTTTTAATCAGATGGTGGTTTTTAATTCTCACAGATGAAATTTCTTTGACAACAAATACTGTTTCCCTGGTAGGCAATTATGAAAATAATTTACCTTCAACCTTTCAGATTGATCGGAGTTCCATCAGTTGCTTTTACTTTTGTATGTAAGCAAGTTTATTCACGACTGATGAATAACAAAACAGCATCCAAAATATCTGTTATAAGATCAAGTACCTAAATACCATGATTCATCAACTTGCATCTAATTTTGTGTTATTGTAGGAGTTACTTCCCTTCTCAAGAAATATAGCTTCCAGGATAATGCATTCATTTGTGAAACAATTACTCCAGATAACAGATGTAGCCCTGGTTTTTGAATTTAAAAGATTGAGTTCCTGTCATCTTTTTTTATCTATCTTTTGTTCTGAAATGGGGAGTTGGTAATAACTGCAGGTGTTGAAAGCAGCCCTAGAATCTATTGCATTTATCATTTCATATATATCTCAATGAATGATATATCCAATTAAGAAGGGAAGTAATTTGTACAGTAAGAGGACAGCTGTACTTAAAAAATTGGGTATAGAGTCTAATTGTTTTTTCCTGAAAAAGATTCAGAGATTTGAAAATGAAAACAATTTTTCATATTGGTCATCATGTTTCTCAATTGATTTATCTAAACTAAGCTAACAGTAAATGTAATGGTATCAACAAAATCTTGATCAACACTACAACAAGAACTCACCAAAATCTTTGGAATTTTGTCATAATTTGTATATGTCATCATGAAAGGTAGGCAGAATACTGTCCCAGGGAGAAACAGCTTCTACAACTCCTGGTGTTGAAATTAATTTAAGGTTAGTCATCAATAAAACAGTACATAGTTAATAATATTCCAAACTCTATATTTTGTCTGATACATATGAAAACTAATGCTACTACAGATTCATCAACAGCCTCTGACATTTCTGTTGAGTATTGTTGAATCTCTACACAGAAGTCTTACATGTGTATTTCTGTTTCTTATAAAAAAAAAAAAAAAAAAATAAAAATAAAAAAAAATTAAGAAAAAGCTAAGTATTGTAAACAGACAAAAACTTTCAAATCAAATTCTTTCATTCATCACAGCTTTCAATTAAAACACATTTTCCTTTTCCTTCCTTTCACACTAAACACAGGAAGTGCCTCTATGTGTCAATGGCCACCACAGATGAAGGGTCATCCCGCCAATGATGTGACGAGTGCCTCCTGTGTATAGTCGTTGTCACTTGTGATACATACTAAACTTATATATCAATCTATAATCAACACAAGTCTTTAGCTTAGCAGGTTTTCCGTCGCACGCTCCACATCCCAATTGAAAGTTGACAAGGAAACTGTAGCTTTATTCTGGAATTAAATCAAAACAAATGAACAAACTCATGCTTCACTTCAAAATAAATTCATACAAAGTTTATTCTTACATTTGTATTATTTTTTCATCTTCATATCAAGCTCATCTTAACATAAAAACTGTGATGATATTTGTTACAAAATTTTAAGCAAGGGAAAGACAAACAATAATAGAATTCTGCTTTGAGCTGAAAAATTAAAGGTTTGAAGACATTAAACCCTAGTAACCAAGAGAAGATATCAATGATTTAAAGAGACAAGATAGGTCTTCATACTGGTCAGAAATCCTGACCCTGTTTGTTTTGTTATTAAGCAGATGTCTTTACTTTATTTGACCTTTCAGTCCTTGCAGGTCCATGTCATTCTTTTGCTCAAACATGATTCTCTTTATACGGACAATACATGCAACATTAAAAACCCCTGATAAAAGAAGTCTTGAAACAATTTAATACATTGACCACTGAATCCCTGAAAGTGGGACATGCTAGTGCATTTAAACAACCTTGTTCCAGCACATCACCATCCATTTAACATGACTCTAAGCCTCTTTCTTGTCCTAGTGGCAACTTTCACATATCTTAACAAATCTGATACCTGAGACCATGAAACCTGGTCGATATTAATCCTTGATAAAACTTAAGTCATTCATCTCATAACTCTAACAGACAACATCAGGAGACAGATATCCCTTCATCTTATCACACTAACTGGCAATATCAGAAGACAACATTTTAGTTGAAAATACACAAGATTCTCTCGCCTTTCAGGAAGTACATCATGTCCTTCTTGGTCTCTCAGAAGCAGTTGCTCAAGTAAGTTTAAACCAGTTGTACAAACAAAAGACAGACACTATCCCACCTCTGCATAATGTCATTTGCCTATTGGGTTGGTAAGCTAAACAGTGTATCATGTCTTTTCACGACTTTACTTACTTCATCAAATCCCATACTTTTTAATTGCATTACACGATCTTCATACTGTTCATCACGATTTGGGCCTG
Source organism: Ylistrum balloti (assembly GCF_031769215.1). NCBI lineage: Eukaryota > Metazoa > Mollusca > Bivalvia > Pectinida > Pectinidae > Ylistrum > Ylistrum balloti. The sequence goes on from NW_026781993.1 coordinate 1,914,893, forward strand.
TAACAAATGAGAATATGATAATATTTTAATCAATGACAGCAAGGTATAGAACACATCAATCATAGCTTGAATAGTGAAAATGTCATTTTCCATAGACTACTTTAACTATCATATAAGCCAGGTCGTCTTGACAGAACTGGACTGTATCTACGGTGGATAAAGTACATTAAGAATCATAACAAGATAGAATCAGCTGTCAGTGACATTACAATCAACATGTACAGGAACCAATGTCCAGCAATATCCAGAGTTAAACATTGTCTTTGTAAACTTGACTTCAGCTGATCTAAAATCAAGTTTACTGATTATGATTGCATGCAGTTAGCTTTTCAGAGCAATGGCCCATTATTTTCTTCTGAAGTTGTTGAAATCTATTTTACCTTCATAATCACTAATCAAGGTTTATATTGTATAACCTATCAACCATAATTAGTTTTATAGAAATGTGTCTCTTCATTGGCACAGCCTCTTACTGATTTTTAGGAGTAAATTACAATTTTTAAAATTTAACTCATATACAAAATTAATTTCATTTGGGAATAGGGTCTATTATCGGCCTGTTAAAGACTGGAAAAAGGCAGAATAGCATCTGTAAGTAAATTTATTGAATAGCAGTAGATACGATACAATGGGTTATTGTCCAAAAAGAGTTCCAAGAGAGATCTTGGGGCCCACCATTGTTTGATCTTTATTTGTTCATAAAAAGATGGATCTTTTCCCTTCTTTTCTCTTTTTTTTGCTTGCAATTATATCAATTCAAAAACACTGTTTTAAGAAATAGCAATTAAAAATATTTCAACAGCCAAATCCAAGATGGTCACCTCTCAGCTATTTTTCTTTTCCTCATCAATTCCAAAATTGAAAGTGCACAACTAGCTAGGGACCTTTGGAAACCTACATATGAAGTTAGGGAAAGATCAATCCCGTGTTTCTGAAGAGATAGCAATAACAAACTTTCATTGTCAAAATCCAACATGGCCACCTGTCTGCATTTTTTATTTTCTGATCAGCCCCAAATTCAAATAGAAGCTACATACAAAATTTGAGAGGTATCTATTCACTACTTCTTAGAAAATAGTGATAACAAAAATTTTATTAAGGACAAATGGACGATGGTCCACAGACACCTGATGATGTGGGCTAATAACTATGAAACACATATCACAGCTTATTGTCAAGTTCATATGATCAATAAATCACTGCTTATTGCCAAATTAATATGGTACACATATCACTACGATACATACAGTTTCTACATGTACAAGTTCACATACTGATATCTGTTCATCAACATGTACCAGCACATATAAGAGAATTCCATATATATTTTAAGACACTTATCATAGCTTACTGCCTAATGAATATCATACATGCATTGTGCTCATTGCCCAATTAATATGATACACTCATCAATACTTATTGCCCCATTGATATGGTACACACATCAAAGCTTATTGTCCAATTGATATGACACATTAATCACAGCTTATTGTCCAACTGATATGACACATATATCAAAGCTTATTGTCCAATTAATATGACACATACATCACAGCTTATTATCCAACTGATATGACACATACATCACAGCTAATTGCCCAATTAATATGATACATACATCACAGTTTATTGCTCAACTGATATGGTACACACATGAAAGCCTAAAATGCATTAAATGGTAAATACAATTCGTACCTCCTGCATATTTATTTGTCCAATGTGAAGCAGTACGTTTAAAGATAGCTAAATTTTCTTTGAATTGTCTCGCCACTACAGCATCCTGTGGGTCATCGGGTTCGGCCGCAGACAGTAACGCCTGCAGGGAAAGTAACACAGTTCTCAACGTCATGGCCGCAGCCCTGCAATGGGGAAACAAAAATCCTAAATATTACTTTGTACAGATTGAAACAGAGGACACACAATTTTGATGTTGCTTAAATATTGTGAGTTGAATTTAAATACATTCTCGCATCATAAGGCATGGTCAAAACTCAATATTCTTTTAGTATAAAAAGGGGACACAGGTAACATCAATCATCATTTGAATGATTGTACTTAATTTTAATTCAAGGGAGATAACAGGAAATGGTTTCCCAGTTGGGGCAGAACTTTCACACAATTACGATTCGATACTAATGGTTTGTAATTCATTGTTGTTCTCTTGACACAAAATACAACAAACAACTATCTAGATGTATATAATAAATGTTCAGGATGTAAAATTGCTGTGAATAATATTTTGTTTCATACATACCACTGATCTTTTAATATATCGAGACAAATTGCACCCGTCACAGAACTTATGTTCGGGTGCCATATTTTGGTCAAAAATTTCACCTGAAAGAAAAATCACTTGTATAACTGAAACAAATTTCAAAGATTTACAATAAACAGAAATAATTTGTGTACAATTTACAACTGAAATAAACTCTACTAAATCATTTTGAGGATTACAAACTTGATGTTCAATCTAAAAATTGAACCCTGATCAATATTCAATCATACAATAGATTATAATAGATGACGGATAACATGGCACATGTATTAAGTTCTTTTAGGTTTAATTACCCTTTGGTAGAGTTTTAAAATGACTGTCAATGCTTCTTGTGCAATGGACACCAACCTTTGGGGGATTAAATGGATAGGTTTCCGGTATTTTGATCTCCAGGATAAATTTGCCTCCTTCATAAGGTGTATCGGGAGGGCCAGCAATCTCTCCTTTCAGTTCTGTGTAGGAGTCATTCACCAACTCCACTTTTATACTACATTTGGCTACCTACACAATTTAAACACAAATATAAAAAAGTTAAGCATTGTATCTTTTTACAGGTTTTGTTAATTTTGTCCCATTTTACTCTAATAAAATTGTTCACTTCAAAATATTTTGGTTTTGAAAAATCTTATTTTCCTTTCATCATCATATATATACATACCAATAGATATATATTTTATTTGAGTTTGACTTTCATTCCTTTCAAATTGTGACTATTAGGTATTTGCTAGAAGTATAAGACTTAGCTCCACAAAAATGCCTACAGTCAGCACATGTATATTATTTTACTGGATCATACTGCAGACAAGATAGAAGCCATCAGAAATAGGGCATAGGGCCTGTATCACTGATTCCTTGCCAAAGAGCATCTCGCCCCAGGGGGTTGAGACCTAACATCTAAGATTGATTCCCTTTCACCCAGTAATGCTTTAACACAACATTCATTCATTCTGACAGGAGGAGTAGGATTTGAAAGCTTTTGCTCTATTTCCTCTGATTTGCCCTTCCCCTCCTGCCCAAGGAGGCTGAGATCTAATATCAAAATCTGTTTAGTCATTCATGACATTTAGCAAATTCTATCAAAAAGTTGATGGATGCCAGAAGGATGGCTGACACTGGGCCATAGCATAAGCTCACTGGTCCTTTGGACAAGGTAAGCTAAAAAGGATTTATATCATGTATTGAAAACTTCACAAAATAAACGGAGGCAAGACATTCTTACAATGACTATGTTCTTGAATATTGTTGCATTTCATTCCAACCAAATGGGGACCCCAATGCATATTCCTTCCATTGCATTGATGGTCACCTCATAGCAAGGTTAAAGGTTAAAATGAAATTGTATTTCACTAATGTTTTCAGGTATTACAGCTGTCTTTAGGTGATTACTGGGATTATAATGTATCTGAAGCCTTGAAAATGATATAATGAATCTAATGACAAAATCAAGAAAAAACAGCCGATGGTGATTAAATACAAAAACTTTAAAACATAAGATAGCTTCACTAACTCTAAAATAGCAAGGAAACTTGCTGCTAAGACTGTGAGAACAGCCAAGTATAATTACAAAATGGATCTAGGCAAAAAAAAAATTAAATTAAAACTTATCCTAAACGTTCCTGGAAGTATGTCTGAACAAAGTCCAGATTGGTTTCGACAATCAGCAGCAGCTCTAAACTGTCTGGAGAACACAACTTGATACTGTTGATAACTACTTTGACAGCATTTTTGCTTTCCCGAATTTGTCTTACTTACTTTGATTATTATTGAATGTAATGATCATTTAAATAAAATTGGCATAAATTACAATTTCTTAATTCCTCTCAGAATTTCTTTTATAATGCCAACGTCATACACACAAAAATATAAAGGCCACAATAATTGTGTGATCAATCTGTTGCTGTAGTAAGTCAAATTTTCTCTTATTTTTTCATTTCTTGAAGCACTAGCCAGTTAACCAAAATTTATTGGCGGTTTTTTCTTGATTCTATAACCGAGAATATCATATCAAACTCATATCTTAGCATTCACAAACGATATTGGCAAAATATTTTCTATTCAGCTCCAGACCACAAACTCTATAACCACTTGCATATGAACTCGAATTGCTATTTTCATTTTACTCAGTATAAAATATTATCGAATGTAACGTGGACCATCCAATGTAAATCTACACGAAAATGAGAAAACAGAGGGGCCAATTTAAGTTTTTAAGGGCCCAGAGCTCCATGACCCCTACAGGATTATCCCAGATCTAACACTGGTTGTACACAGAGCTGAGGAAAAGGGGGGTCCGGTACCGTTTTGGCACTTGGGGGCTGATTAGTTCAGAGATAAGTTTTGAATTGATTAGCCATACACCGCTCACCTCTTCACTTTTAACAACCTCTTTAAATTCTCTTTGAATTCGCTGAGTTGCAATATTTGCCATGAATATGGATGGAGTGATGATAAATAGCAAAACACTGGCCGAACCAACATAAACCACTTCCGGTTAACACTATTCTAGAACGGAAGTTGTATAAAACGCAAAAACGATAGCACTCTAAGAGCATTGTTTGAGTCATTCAAACACTTTCTATATTTATTAAACAATTATTTTTATTTGGGTGTTTATAACAACATGAGTCCTACTATAAAACTCTGGCCGTACGCCGAAAAATTAAGAACGTATCTAATGAGTCATCACCCAGTTTTCTGCATCATTTAAACGTTTCAATGGCATTGACTGAAGACCAGTTTTCAAAGCTTTTATGCGACACTGGCTCAATATTGCACCACATGTTGGACAAGGATCTCGAATGCCTGCTACTCGACCATCGTCAGCTTTAGGGAACTACACGAGGATGCCAAACATCAAAGTATTTAGTGGCAGCTCTCACACGGACCTTGCCCAGAAGATATGTGACCGTCTTGGTATAGAACCAGGAAAAGTTGTCACAAAAAAATTCAGCAATGGAGAATGTTGGTGCGATATTTTTTGGATTACTGTTTATTATTACACTACTGTTCTATTTTAAGAAAATGTCACTCATGATCGCGAGGCCCAATACAGGAGTTTTGGTTTGCTTTACTTTAATTCCATCAAAATTAGTATAACGTGTGGTATTTTCTATTTTCGTTTTGCCTCCTAATTACAGAAGGGAAAAATGAAATGTTGGTCAGTAGATTATGCGAACTTAGTGATCAGGCCAATGAGCCCCTACAACATGTTGAAAGGTTAATGACCCTTCTGGGTACATATGTATACTGGGACATCAGTTCAACAATCTAATATAAGGTGGCCATGAAAATTCGTGCTACCGATCTTAGCAGACACAGACTGATGTAGATTAGAACCTGACATGAAAATGAAATGAGCAATTTGCAACAAATTATACATCATTTGTTGAATAACAACTCCTGAACCTGTACAATGTAGAATGATCCAAGACCTTGAAAACTATTTATGAAATATCATTACAAATAAGAAAAGAAAAAAATAATGAGCTCCATCAAAGACTTAATTTGAATTGTTTATAATGTCGGTTTTGCTGTCATCTACAAGTGGGGTTTCTATTCTGATTCCTACACATGGTCCAACTGGTTAAATTTTCAGCAGCAAATCTCATTCACTGTTTAAATACTGCAATTTCTTCATTGATCCAACTTTCATTGGTGTCAAATTTATATATACTAAATATATATATCCTATATCCTAAAATTGTGGCTATTACTTATTAGTGATTAAAATTTAGATCTAACCTTACTGTTGACAGAAAAAGATTAAATGCAGTTAAACTTCTATGAATGAAGCTTTGATAATTCAAATTTCTTGGAAGTATCAAAGTTTTGTCCCATCCCAAATTTTATTCCTATATAATACTTACTTACCCCTTCATGAATCAAAGATTTATAAATCAAACTTTTCAATGTATTGAAGTTTTTTTATTGACCATAAGCTATGATAACACAGTCATCGCCACATCATGATTTGAACACATTATCAATTTCTTGTTGATTTCTATTTAAAGTTATTTTTTTTCATGAATGAAAATGTTCAAGATAAAAATGCATCTTTTCATTTTAAGTATATTTTGGTAGTTGTTGTATTTGTCCAGGTAGAAATATCATGTCATCAACTATATATAGCCATGAACATGAAAAAGGTCCATAAAACCGACCATGAATGATTTGAAATTTTATTTTACTGTATGTAGCTTTTTGGGCCAAGTATTAATAAAAGATACATGCATGTACCAAGTTTATCACATAACATATGTTGATTTGAGTACAAAACGACATGGATATTATTTATATTAACAATATCATAAGAACAATTCAATGTCATGATCATGAAGAATACATTCATATTTGATACCATGATTGCTGTTAAAAATGCAGCTGGCATAGACACATCAGGAAGCATATATAGAAATCCTTACCTTACTAAAACACACATGTATAAAATAGCCAAAATGGTTATGAACTTTCATCTCCCCTAGGTTTCTGCCTAATTTTTGTTTATTTTGTGGGTACCTTTAATCCACAAGTGAACACCCCTACAAAGTAATGAAATTCATAATATTGATATGAAAGTATTTTTTGTTCATCTTTATGCATTCATGTTTCTACAAAATTGGGTCTTAATTATTGGAAAACCACAGAATTTAGGCTAGGCTAAAATACATGAATTTACAGTACTATGTGTATATATATATGTTTTGTAATAAGCCTGGGGCCAATTAAGACTTGAAGTGTCTGCTGAATAGTGCGGGAGGGCATAACATCAGACATGGGTTTATTACTAGAAGCAACCAATAGTTTTCAGTGCCAAAATTATTTTCTTCTGTTATCATTAAATCTCAGCGTGGAGATTGGGGAGTCTGTACGAGGGGAGGATGTGTACATTGTACAAAGTGGCTGTGATGAGGTCAATGATATGCTAATGGAACTTCTCATTATGATCAATGCCTGTAAGATCGCCTCAGCCTGTCGTGTGTCAGCAGTCATCCCATGTTTCCCCTATGCCAGACAGGATAAAAAGGATAAGGTAATTTATTCCTGTTAATAGCTGGTAAACTATACCAACAGAAAATACTAAACTCAGCTATTGATATGCTACCAAGGATGTTTTTCTAAAATATTTCACTTAAGGTTGAGTCGAGCTTTACTCTTCTGCTTACACCATTTTGTCCTGAAGTCAGTTTCATTTATTTACATACTTTCTGTCTCTGACCTTGCCAATGAACTAAATGTGAATTATCATCGACAACTTAAAAAGAAATGTTCATTGTACTTGAAACTTTATCTTGACATTTTTCAGAGTCGAGCCCCAATCTCTGCCAAACTTGTTGCAAACATGTTATCAACAGCAGGTGCTGACCATATCATCACCATGGATCTCCATGCTTCACAAATTCAGGTAGAGTATGCAGAGTGTGTCCCATCTGTTGTCCCATTTAGCAACCTCATTTCTTTCAGGGTTTTGATAATTTTTATTGTTAATTTGAATTTACTCACAATTTTCCTGAAATAATGCTACACAGTGTTCTTTGTGTCACTGTTATTTTGAAAGTTGATGGATATACCAATCTTATAAGCTTGTGATAGCAGTGAGAGTGTGGTGTTGCATATAGCTTATCGTCCTATCAATAGAGAGGGTCATTTAAGGCGGACTTGTCTTTGCATGCAAGATGAATTCATATGCATAGTGCATGTGTTTGTGAAAGGTTTCAATATACATATGTAAGCCTTTTGATAGTGTAGCAGTTATTACTATCTTGTAGTACTGTATCTATCAAAAAGTATCAAGATTCAGGACTGAGAGAAATTGATAATGTCATTGAGTAGATAGAATTTTTTCAGTTCTGAAAGATAAGATCTTTCGTTGATTTGTTGTTCTTTGTAAGGGCTATGTGATAGTTATCTAGTTGGCTAGATATATTAGTTGTACAACTTGTTCTACAATTTGTCACTTACTCACCTTAATAAGTAAGACAGGGACATCATATGGTAAAAATAATCAAACCATTTTTTTTCAGGGTTTTTTTGATATTCCTGTTGACAATCTGTATGCTGAGCCAGCTGTTCTGAAATGGATCAAAGACAACATCCAGGAATGGAGAAACAGCTGCATTGTCTCCCCTGATGCAGGGGGTGCTAAAAGGTCAGCTCAAGGACATTGAAGGGGCTGAGTAAATTCAATCAACAAAATTATGTGTCTCAACCTTAAGGTAAAAAGTTATATGAGGGTGTTTTAACTGGGATGTGTCTCTACTACAAGGTAAGAAAATTACGTAAGGGTATTTTAGATAGGATGTGTCTCAAATTAGAGGTTAAAATTTATGTAAGGATGTTTACCTGGGACCTTTCTCAACCTCGATACTCCAGGGGTTACAATCACTTTCACTCTCTGCAACCCTGGAACCATCCTCGATACTCCAGGAACATCGAGGATGTGTTAACACTATGCATGAGTTTTTGTGCGAGAAGAGTGAAAAGATATGAAATTTAGGGTGAAGGATATTGGGATTTTATGAATATGTTCTTATTGCCTTTCTAGAAATTCATCAATTTTAATAATACATATTTTTATTGAAGTCTATCAATAACAAGTTGTGTAATAGATTGTTACTCCAGCACTGTTGTACAGACATCTTAATAATTACAGAAGTCCTAGAAATCTCCTTTTGTCATTTTAGGGTGACATCTATCGCTGATCGTCTCAATGTAGACTTTGCTCTCATCCACAAGGAACGCAAGAAAGCTAATGAAGTAGCATCCATGGTTCTTGTGGGTGATGTAAAGGAGCGCATTGCCATCTTGGTGGATGACATGGCTGACACCTGTGGAACTGTCTGTCATGCTGCAGAAAAGTAAGAACAAAAGTCCAAAGCTATGTTAAGACACAGCTAATTCAGAAAATTTGTGAAGATCAGAGTGAATCATGAAAATTTGCTCTCTATATCTGAAACTATTTTACTCTTATATAGGTATAGGAATTCCTTGAATACAGCATCATTGGAGTTGAGAGAAAAATATTTGTTGATGATAATGGGGCCTAATAACATATAAAGAAGAGACTACGCATAATGGGGTTTAAAGTGTGCATATCACCAGAACTAACATCACAATAGATAGTGACATCAGACGAGTCATAATCGTGTGTAGTTCATGAGTATATAGGGATTTACAAACTAACACATCAGCTTTGTAGTTTCAGTGGAACAGGCGAAAACTAGTTTGTCTTTACAAGAGATGTTTTCATCTGATTAATGTAAAGAAAATAATAGCTTGATTTTTAATCAGGTTAACAGGGTTAAAACAGGTAAATGATAGATTATACTAATATTGATTTGCAACAGGAGGGAGAGGGGGGTCAACAGTTACCCGGTCCCGTCTCGCCCTGTATCACTGTCAACCCAGGTTCGATGGGTTCAGCTTGCGTTTTCGAAGGAGTACAAACACTGCTAATTTAAATTTAACAATTTATTTAACAACAAACATTAATTAAGGACATCAGCATAGGCCTACACAGACACAACAACATCCCCATATATACCGAAAACATAAACTTACCTACTACCAAACACATCACTATTCCACCGCGCTATATAGCTTCCCACCCGAATGATATCTAATTAACCAGACCTACCTCAGAGAAGGTTTTCACCTCTGGAAGTCAATCCAACGCTCTGCACCCTAAATTACTAAACACACTTATACCCTAAAATGACAATGACCGCGCTATATAGCTTCCCACCCGAATGATATCTAATTAACCAGACCTACCTCAAAGAAAGTTTTCACCTCTGGAAGTCAATCCAACGCTCTGCACCCTAAATTACTAAACACACTTATACCCTAAAATGACAATACGAGACAGCTAGAACCAATTACAACACATCACAAGAGACAGAACACCTCAGACACGGAGGAAAATGCAAGGAAAACAAGACAGGAGAACTTGCACGTGATATACATAGACCTCCGACAAAACGGGTAACAGGTGACAGGACAAAACAATGAAGGGGTCACGGGTACACAGGGTACATACACTACAGTAGACATGACACATCGACACCTGTATAAAGCTGACTAAAAAAATAAAGCATTGACAGCTTTACATCACATAAAATTAAACATGGCATAATGTCCCCTGCTACAGACTCATTGTTTCTGAAATTTATGTATATTTATTGTGTGTTGAACATTGTAGACTATTAGAAGCTGGTGCAACAAAAGTATATGCAGTCTGTACACATGGAATATTCTCTGGTCCTGCAATATCTCGTATCAACAACTCCATGTTTGAAGCCATGGTAGTCACCAATACCATTCCTCAGGAAGAGAGAATGAAGAATGCCCCAAAGATTCAGGTAACGTTGCTTCTGATTGGTTGACCTAGAACTGCAAGCTTTGATTTGATTGGTTGATATAAATATATAACCTTGTTGACCTCCTTAGGTTATGGTAATTGTGTGTTAATTAACTAGAACATGCATAACCTTTTCTTTAATGTTTTCAAATATCTCATAAATTTGTGTGCTGTTTGAATATATATATCTTTATAACCACATTTTTCCTGTAATTCCCCAATTTCTAATATGTCAAGCAAAATGTGTTTAAAATTGTTAGATACATACCTGCCAACTTTTCAAAATTCTCATGGGGGAGAAAAGTGTGTGAATGACATGTTCAACTTGCAATGATATCTTGCAACATTTATAAAAAGGAAAAATTAATCAGTGATATATAATCAATACATCTAGATAATTTTAAATTGATACAGTGCATGCCCTACTTTACTATAACAATGAAAAATATCTGCTTTTTTGCACATAAGGTTCGAAATGGAATTTATTCATTTAAATTCTCAGTATGCATTGAACTTACACAGTATTGAGGAATGCTTGCACATTGTTACATCATAGAGATCGTTTTTTTCAAAGTATTTTCTTGTCAAATATGTTATTTGACCATATAGGTAATATAAACATGGTAATAAATACTTAATTATCTGTAAAATGACCTCATCTTAAGCAAACATTTACCATGGCCAACCCCTGAGTCCTGACAGTGGTCTACCGTGAATTAGGTAGGGAACAAGTGGCCGTGTACAAGTGTGCTCCAGGGGTAGTGGTCAACAATTAAAATTGACTGGAATGTGGTGACACTAATTTGATAATTGGGCAGTGTATTCACCTAACTTGGACTTGATTATGTGGCCAGGTGGTCAGCCTTACCAATTTGATAAACGTAGTAAGGTTATTTACGACCTACCTAGTGGGATCACTAAAAATCGGGAGATTACTCCAATTTTGATCCGCGCGATTGGGAGGCGGGGAAGGGGAGTGAAAATCGGGAAAGTTGGCAGGTAGGTAGATATTTCATACATTTAGCATGACCAAATTTTCTAAAAGGAAAATGAAAACAATTCTATCAATTCTTAATTTTTTTCTTTATTGAAGTAATTCCAATTTTCAGTAGCCTCATTTCATTTTACTTCAAAATTCTCCTTTACCTAGCACCAGAAATTACACTAAATAAATCATGTTTATGAGCATTTCCCTGTAATAAACACAACTGAGTGTGGTAGCTATGTATAGACTTATTTTAGCTGAAATTATGTTCCCTTTACACAGACAAAATTGGAGAATTATTCCAGGAGCAAACATCCAATTGTTACATTTGGTTCAGCTGAATCAAGTCTTTCTCCTGAATTATCATTTAGTTTTTAACCTTCACATACAGACAGAACAAGTTCATGAATTATTGTGAAACCATTTATGAAGAAAAAAAGCGACTTTATTTCTTTCTTGAAAGTAACTGCAGATTTTTTTTAATGTGTTGACATTAAAAGTGACATTAAGTAATGTGTATTTACATAAAAGCTAAGAAATTAAATCTGTTTTATCTGACTGCCTTTAGTTTTGATATATTCTGATCAGTTAGACTAACCAGTGTCGGTACAACAAATGTTAAGACTGACTCCTATTCTCTTTAAAATCCATTTAGAATCACAATATTTTGTTTGAAGCCATATTCTATCATTTGTATAAACCTAGTTTTGAGCATTTTGAGTATACAATGCTAACATATTGATTATTAAAGTAAAAAAACTAAATGAAATCCATGCCTTATTACCCAGACTGCGGATTGAAAATGAAAATGAAGAGTTACAGTTATCTAAATTACATTAACAGTCTGCATTTTCAAAATCAGAAAGGATAAAGACCAAATTCATTAAAGATGTAGATTGAAACCTGCTTGATCATTCAATACAGATTTTACTTTAGATTTTGATAAAACTACAAAGCAGTGTATTCTGCTGTCTGAATAATCCAGTCTGTTTCTTAGTGTGGCAGATTATATTGGTTTGGTTGTACATGTACAAAAAGCTGTGAAGTATGTTCTATGTGCTGGATTTAGTGGAGCCATTCTGTTGTATTTTAGGTTCAGAAAAAATTCATGGAACTTAAATTTCACCTATTTACAATAGTCAATACTCAAGATCCTTTAGAAAAGTTTTGAAAACAAAAATCTGTTGATTTCATGGCTAATCCTTAATCCATAAATTCATCTATCCATGAAATAATATTCAATTAAAGGTAACATTTCTGGTACAGGTGAATTTTGTGAGTGCTTTTAAATCACAAAATTAAGTGCTAACAAAATAAAACAGTGTTTGAGTTCCATGAAAATACAGTTGAAACTCGTCTTGAAATCACTTGAGTCGAAACTCTGCTGGAGTTGAAATAATTTCCAAGTCCCGATTTTTTCCTTTTATATCTTTGTAATTTTAGTTCAGATGACTCAAATTTCATTGAGTCAAAATTTTGTTTGATTTTTCAGTCCCTTCAATTATAAAAGCATGGGAAAAGTCATTCATTGTCTCGAAATTAATTTTTGTCACAACATTAAGAGTCGGCTTCTGACTTAGTGTCATTATCCTCTAGCAGTGACTTAAATGTACGTGTATTGTGTTTTACACAAGACACGAAAACATAGCTTGGTTGCGTGCATCTTCAGGAATGACCAACACAAAATTATAGACAAAATTTGATCCCCACAATTCCCAGCGAATCAAATTTTTGAAAGGTTCATTGTGACCTATTGCAATCACCTTCATCTGGCGTTGTGCGTCTGTAAACAATTTAACATTTATGACTTTTTTCTCTAAAACCCCAGATCAGATTTCAATGAAATTTTGCAGAAACCTTCCCTGACTTAAGATGAATCCGAAATTGTGAATTACACAGTCCTCACCTCACTGGGACATGAGGGGCGGGGCCAAAAGGGGTCAAACTGACCTGGATGTTTCAAAAATATTCATAAGACCCAGATATGGTATAATCAAATACTTTTCATGAATGGAAGCATCTTAAGGTGCTTTACCAAAATTGGGAATTTCAAGGCATTAGGGTCTAGCATTTTCCCTTTTGGAGGGCTTAAAATTCATTATGGTTTGTTTATGAAAATTATGAGTAAAAGATGACAGCATAATTGATGCCCATATTAATTTTGGCTGACCTCCAGAAGCTGATGGGAGTGCCAAAAGGAGTAAAATTAACATAATTTTCAAAGATCTCCTTCTCATCACTCAGATATGGTAGAATCAAATGCTCTTCATGAATGGAAGCATCTTAAGCTCTAATTACCAAAATGTGTCTCACTTTTCTTCCTGGGTAGGATTTTTTTCATCACTCTGTGTCCGTGGTCTGTCGTCTGTTGTCCGTCTGTCCATAAACAATTGTTATTGCTATTTCGTGAGAAGTCCTGGTTGGATCTTTCTCAAATTGCATATGTAGGTTCCCCTTGGTCCATAGTTGTGCATGTTTGATTTTAGGACTGATAAAAAAAAATAATGGCCGACAGGCAGCCATCTTTCATTTTTTCAATAAAGTTTGTTATCACTATTTCTTGAGAAGTACAGGATGATTCTTTCTTAAATTTCATAGGTAGGTATCCCATTGTCGTTTATTGTGCACATTTAATTTTGGGGGTGATTGGGAAAAAAAATGGCCATTTTTTATTTTGCCTTGTTTAACTTGTTATTTCTGAAGAAGTACTGAATGGATATCTGTCAAATTTCATACAATGTTCCATTTGATCTCTCCTTGTGCTCGTTTGCTCTTGGGACTGATCAGAAGAAACAAAATGGCTTCCAGGTGACCATTTTAGATTTGGCAGGTAAAGAATATCATTTATTTCTGCAAAGGAATGTTCATTATCATTAAGAGCAAATAACAAAGAAGAGAAAAGAAGGGTAAAGATCCCTTTTTCACATAGCATATAGAGATTAAACAATGGTGGGTGCCAAGATCCCTGTGGGATCTCTTGGTTTTAGACATTACTTTAATTTTCATAGAAAAATAGCAGTTTTGAGCATAATGTTAGTATTTCCCACTGCAAATAACTTTGTAAGAATGGTCAGCATAAGATGACCGTTTTGATAGTATGCATGTATTGACACTGGCTTACTGTGTTCAGTGTCACAATTTCTGTTTTATGACACTTGATAACTATCCTTCAACCTTTATATTCAATATTGCTTATCTCAGGTGACTGTCAAGAGCGTTAGGCCTCTTGTTTACTAAAGGACTGTGATCAGGCGCTTTGCTAGATTTAGTGCTTGATTAATGAGGTACTGAAGGTATTTTATTGATAGAGTCTGTGTGTAATTTGTTAAGTCTAGTACTTGTATAATGTTTTCTATAACAGGTAAAAAATTTCCAGTTCTGCATTTTATGTGTTTATTTATTCCTATTAAAGTCATATCATCAATTCATACATCATTTCTAGTAGCGTATCAAAAGTAAATTTTATTTTCATTTTATTGTCATTCTGAAAAATAGGTGATCTATATGTGATTAGTCAGTAAGGGTAGTGTACACTTGAGTTTTTCATTGGTGTTATTTTTACGGGTTTCTTTTTATTTTTAACAAAAAATTACATAAGACTGTTTGTACCATGCTATCATACCCATACTTTGTTCAATTGTAATCAACATCAGAAAACTGATGTCGTCAACCTTATTCGGACGCTTTGTTTGAGTCAAAATTTGAAATACTTTCCACAGTCCTTTGAATTTTGAGATAACGAGTGTCGACTGTATATGGTTTCACAGTACAATAATATTGTGAAGCTACTATTTTCACCTTAACTAATTCTATGTGCTACACAGTATATGAACATAAAAATTGAATTCCTCAAATCTTCAAAGGATTAGTCTATTGCCTTGAAATGTTCATGGATGGTTTTCATGATGTTACTGTTGAGACATATTGCCAGATAAAATTGGACCTACATTGTGGCTTAACACCACAGGATATGGACAGTGTTGAAAATATTGACGTTGGAGCGATTTTGGATTTCTATTACTTAAGTACCAGTAATGATTTTTTGTAATGAAAGTCGTGATTTCTTATCTTTTTCAGTGTATCGACATCTCCATCATTTTAGCTGAGGCAGTGAGAAGAACACATAATGGGGAATCGGTTTCATATCTCTTCAGCCATGTTCCGCTCTAGTCCAACCATTCATTGATATTCCCATCACTGTAGGTTTGCTTGTGTTTCATCTGTAGTCCCAGAAAACAAGGTTTAACACAGATAGAGTCTCAAAAATCATTAAAAACTAATACTGGAGATTACCATATTTATCCTGAAATAATCAGTAAGCCAAAAGGACACAACAATTCTGCTGGCTCAAATTAGCGAAACACACTCATTACAGATCAGTAAGCCAAGATGACAAAACATTACTGCTGACTCAAATTAGCGAGACACACTCATTACAGATCAGTAAGCCAAGATTACAATTACTGTTGACTCAAATTAGTGAGACACACTCATTACAGATCAGTAAGTCAAGATGACAAAACATTACTGTTGACTCAAATTAGTGAGACACACACATTATAGGACAATACTACAATACTATAGCATTTGTTGGTGTTAATTTTGCTAATGAGACACCGGTAGATGTGTGTGGGCTTATTTGCAACCTTTGGCTTTTTCCTGGATAAATATGGTACCAGGTATTTCATTGCTATTTTGTCTGAATTTTAGAATTAGAGCATCAGATTTTGGAATGCTTATATTCATTCAGGAAAATTTTGTATTTAAATATCCAAAATACTTTTCAAAAGTAACTAAAACATACAATTAAAATGTTAAATGATATCTAAACGTGGAGGACCTTCAAATTTAAACCATTTTTTCCTGAGATTCTGACGAGGGTTTTTTGTCCTTCTGTCATTTCCACTTTTTCATTATGAGTTGTTGCAAGTTTTTACATTTAGCCTAGACTTGTGATAATTTTGTAGAAGCAAATAATTTGTGGGTGTAATTTCTTGTGGTTGAGCATTTTTTTTTTCAGCTTTTAGTCAAGTTGGTTTTTGACTGTTTTTTGAATGATTTTGTTGTGATTGTTAGTAAATCATGTAGACAGAAGGATGTTGACTTGTACAATTGAAATTAATTTTATGTGAACATGTACTAATACTTTCCATCACAATGAATTCACCAGAACCAGTATAGGCCCAAAACCTCACCCTCTGAAACTTCTTGTAGTAGAAAACATTGCATGGTGTGCATGTTAATCATTTATTCTGTGGGAAGAGAGTTTGTCAATCAAATCAAGCATGAGATTTTCAAAGGGAACTTTTCAAACACGATAGTTTTCAAAATTTATCATAGTATTATGTGAGCTTGCATGTCAATCCTTACCTCTCTCGATGCATGTGGCTTCTTGCATGAAATTTGTGTGAAACATATTTTCAAACTTTGCGGTTAAAAGAGATAATGTAGAGTTGTTTCTGAAATCATGATATTGCCATTTCTATACCTGGACACTGTATGCACTCTCTAATTTCATGTATTCATCTTTCCATCAGAATGTTAGTCAGAACTTTCCTAATCAGAAAAAAATAGCAGTTTTATTCAAATCCACTTTTATATCTAGTATCGGACATATCAAAGATATAAGCATGCTGTAATTGACAATTTGTTGAATGTCTTAGCATTTTTTACGGAGCACAATTTGATGTTTACTTTTAATGAGGAAGATGGATTCACGTATTTTCAATTTAATATGAAAGTTTTCTGTGTCTTCCTTGATGCATTATCATTTGAAAGTAACCACTTGGTTGTCCTTTAGTTAGTCCATTTCATCAGTTTTTGTATTTGTATTGATATGAAATTAACAGTAATTCAGGTGAGATTTCAGTTGTGCTTCAATGATAAAATGTCTTGTTTCCTGCTAGCTGCAATGACACCTATCCTTGGTTATCTGCTAGCTGTCTGGACTCCTAGCCTTTGTTATCGGCTGGCTGTCTGGACATCAAGCCTTTGCTACTTGCTGGCTATTTGGACTCCTAGTCTTTGTTATCGGCTGGCTGTCTGGACACCAAGCCTTTGTTCTCTCCTACCAGTCTAGACAGCCAGTCTTTGTTATCAGCTAGCTGTCTGGACTGCTAGTCTTTGTTATCAGCTAGCTGTCTGGACACCTAGTCTTTGTTATCAGCTAGCTGTCTGGACACCTAGTCTTTGTTATCAGCTAGCTGTCTGGACACCTAGTCTTTGTTATCAGCTAGCTGTCTGGACACCTAGTCTTTGTTATCAACTAGCTGTCTGGACACCTAGTCTTTGTTATCTGCTAGCTGTCTGGACACCTAGCCTTTGTTATCAGCTAGCTGTCTGGACACCTAGTCTTTGTTATCAGCTAGCTGTCTGGACACCTAGTCTTTGTTATCTGCTAGCTGTCTGGACACCTAGCCTTTGTTATCTGCTAGCTGTCTGGACACCTAGCCTTTGTTGTCTGCTCGCTGTCTGGACACCTAGTCTTTGTTATTTGCTAGCTGTCTGGACACCTAGTCTTTGTTATTTGCTAGCTGTCTGAACACCTAGCCTTTGTTATCTGCTAGCTGTCTGGACACCTAGCCTTTGTTGTCTGCTAGCTGTCTGGACACCTAGTCTTTGTTATCAGCTAGCTGTCTGGACACCTAGCCTTTGTTATCAGCTAGCTGTCTGGACACCTAGTCTTTAATATCTGATAGCTGTCTGGACACCTAACCTTTGTTATTTGCTAGCTGTCCGGACACCTAGTCTTTGTTATCAGCTAGCTGTCTGGACACCTAGTCTTTGTTATTTGCTAGCTGTCTGGACACCTAGCCTTTGTTGTCAGCTAGCTGTCCGGACACCTAGTCCTTTTTATCTGTTGGCTGTCTGGACACCTAGCCTTTGGGTATGGTTATCAACACTTTTATTTGTATAAGGTTTGTTGAGACTTTGATTTGTACAAGGTTTGTTGACACTATAATTTGGGCAAGGTTTGTCAACAGTTTCCTTTGCATAAGGTTCCTCCACACTTCTATTTGTATAATTATACTCCAATTGGAATACACAGCAAATTGGCATGTTACTTGAAAATATTTACATATGATCAAATGAATTATGATTTTTATGGAGCAAAATTTACCAGAATCAGATTAGAAGTTGCCAGACTGCATGTCAAGGTCACCAGGTCAAAAGTCATGGTCAAATTTGAGATATTTTACTGGTGAATATTTTGTCATAAAAATCTCAGCATAAATGACTAGGATCAAATGACTACAAGTCAAAGTTATTTTACGATAGTTTTAGCTATTCAAATCGCTCTTTATCTAATCTGTCCATAAACAATTCTTGCTATCGCTATTTCTTGGGAAGCATTGGATAGATCTTTCAGATCTTTCAGATGTAGGTTCTCCTTTTTCTCTAGTTGTGCTTGTTGTATTTTGAGACTGATTAGAAAAACAAAATGGCTCACTACAATTGTTCCAGTATAATGAATCAAAGAGGATTATGTTAAGATGAAGATGTGCAGTACTGACATTGAGTAGGGGGACATAAAGATGATAAGGATTGAAAAGTAGAGCCATTCCCACCACTCAACACACAATGAACCATTCCAATCACACAACACTCCGTAAGCCATTCCCACCATACACCACACAATGAACCATTCCAATCACACAACACTCCGTTAGCCATTCCCACCATACACCACACAATAAACCATTCCAATCACACACCACACAGTGAGCCATTCCCACCACACACCACACAATGAGCCATTCCAATCACACAACACTCCGTAAGCCATTCCCACCATACACCACACAATGAACCATTCCAATCACACAACACTCCGTAAGCCATTCCCACCATACACCACACAATGAACCATTCCAATCACACACCACACAATGAGCCATTCCCACCACACACCACACAATGAACCATTCTAATCACACAACACACAATGAACCATTCCAATCACACAACACACAATGAGCCATTCCAATCACACACCACACAGTGAGCCATTCCCACCATACACCACACAATGAACCATTCCAATCACACACCACACAATGAGCCATTCCCACCACACACCACACAATGAACCATTCTAATCACACAACACACAATGAACCATTCCAATCACACAACACACAATGAGCCATTCCAATCACACACCACACAGTGAGCCATTCCCACCACACACCACACAATGAACCATTCCCACCACTCAATGAACCATTCCCACCACACAATGAACCATTCCCACCACTCAACATACAATGAACCATTCCAATCACACAACACTCCGTAAGACATTCCCACCATACACCACACAATGAACCATTCCAATCACACACCACACAGTGAGCCATTCCCACCACACACCACACAACGAACCATTCCAATCACACAACACTCTGTAAGCCATTCCCACCATACACCACACAGTGAGCCATTCCAATCACACAACACTCCGTAAGCCATTCCCACCATACACCACACAATGAACCATTCCAATCACACAACATTCCGTAAGCAATTCCCACCATACACCACACAATGAACCATTCCAATCACACAACACTCTGTAAGCCATTCCCACCATACACCACACAATGAACCATTCCAATCACACACCACACAATGAGCCATTCCCACCACACACCACACAATGAACCATTCTAATCACACAACACACAATGAACCATTCCAATCACACAACACACAGTGAGCCATTCCCACCACACACCACACAATGAGCCATTCCCACCACACACCACACAATGAACCATTCTAATCACACAACACACAATGAACCATTCCAATCACACACCACACAGTGAGCCATTCCCACCACACACCACACAAAAAACCATTCCCACCACTCAATGAACCATTCCCACCACACAATGAACCATTCCCACCACTCAACACACAATGAACCATTCCAATCACACAACACACAATGAACCATTCCCACCACACACCACACAACACTCACACAACACACAATGAACCATTCACACCACACAATCACACATCACACACACACATGAACCATTCCCACCACACAATGAACCATTCCCACCACTCAATGAACCATTCCCACCACACAATGAACCATTCCCACCACTCAACACACAATGAACCATTCCCACCACTCAACACACAATGAGTCATTCCCACCACACACCACACAATGAACCATTCCAATCACACAACACTCCATAAGCCATTCCCACCACTCAACACACAATGAACCATTCCCTCCACTCAACACACAATGAGCCATTCCCACCACACACCACACTGTGAGCCATTCCCACCACTCAACACACTAAACATCAACACACAATGAACCATTCCCTACCACTCCCACCACACACACACAATGAGCCATTCCCACCACACACCACACAATGAGCCATTCCCACCACTCAACACACAATGAGCCATTCCCACCACACACCACACTGTGAGCCATTCCCACCACTCAACACACAATGAACCATTCAAATCCCACAACACACATGTGAGCCATTTACCACACACCACACACCACACACAACACACAATGAGCCATTCCAACACACAAACACACACACAGTGAGCCATTCCCATCAACACACACACCACACTGTGAGCCATTACCACACACCACACCCATCACACACAACACACAATGAGCCATTTCAACACACCTATTCACACACCACACTGTGAGCCATTCCCACCACTCAACACACAATGAGCCATTCCCACCACTCAACACACATTGAGCTATTCCTACCACACACCACACAATGAGCCATTCCCACCACTCAACACACAATGAGCCATTCCCACCACTCAACACACATTGAGCTATTCCTACCACACACCACACAATGAGCCATTCCCACCACTCAACACACAATGAGCCATTCCCACCACTCAACACACATTGAGCTATTCCTACCACACACCACACAATGAGCCATTCCCACCACTCAACACACAATGAACCATTCTCATCCACCAACACACGATTAGCCATTCCCATAAGACAACACACAGTAAGCCATTCCCCATAGGACAACACATAATGAGGCGTTCCCATTACACAACACACAGTGAGCCATTCACCACAAGACAACACACAATAAGCCACTACCATCATACTGCATGTTCCACCAACACACATTCTCATCACACAACACACATGAGCCATTCAACACATGGCGTTCCCAACATGCAGTGAGCCATTCACCACAAGACAACACACAATAAGCCACTACCATCATACTGCATGTTGAGCCATTCTCATCACACAACACAAAATGAGCCATTCCCATGGGACAACACACAGTAAGCCATTCCCCATAAGACAACACACAATGAGCCATTCCCATCACGCAACACTTTTAATGCTGTTAGTTATATAAGTTGCTATGAATTGTCTAAGAATACATCAAATATAGTTTGTGTTTGCACATATAAGCAGTTCTATTTATTATTGTTAACTTCCAGTAAGACTCGGGTTTAGAATGAAACATATTGTCGGGCCATTCCTGTCATACTAGTCGAATAACTGAATATTGAATAGTGTAACTGTCATTAGTTATAAGACTAAGGAGCAGTGTGAGATGTTGAATAGTGTAACTGTCATTAGTTATAAGACTAAGGAGCAGTGTAAGATGTTGAATAGTGTAACTGTCATTAGTTATAACATGAAGGAGTAGTGTGAGATGTTGAATAGTGTAACTGTCATTAGTTATAAGACTTAGGAGCAGTGTAAGATGTTGAATAGTGTAACTGTCATTAGTTATAAGACTTAGGAGTAGTGTAAGATGTTAGATAGTGTAACTGTCATTAGTTATAACATGAAGGAGTAGTGTGAGATGTTGAATAGTGTAACTGTCATTAGTTATTACACTAATTAATTCCTCTGTTGAAAGGCTCCTTGTTCACAAAGCTCTCACAATTAATGGTTATTTTTTATGTATCTTATGTCAGAACAGCTCTTATTTCTTTGTTGTTTTGATTAATTCACTTCACCTTTTCAGAATGATGCATTGGTTGTAGCATGCTGTAAAATGATATCAGTTATAGAAAATGTTAAATCTTCTCCGTGTATGTGCTAATTGGTTGAGGCTTTGTTTTACTGAATCAGATATGTTAGATTTGTTTCTGGTCAGTAAAATGTGATGTTTTGTTTACAGATGTTTTTTTTTCTACTTGACAGTGTATTGATATTTCCATGATGCTCGCTGAAGCGATTCGAAGGACTCACAACGGTGAGAGTGTCTCCTACCTCTTTACTCATGTTCCACTCTGATGACAAGTCTTTAAAGCTTTCTGAGTAGATCTTTATGGACAATAACTAAACTGAAAATGAACTGATGAAGCTATCATTGATGTCAAGACGGACGCAGATGAAGCATTGCCAGTAAAAATTGACACAAGATCCCTGAAAAGACAATATTCTATAGATATTATATGTAACAGTATTGTGTTTTGTTTAACTTTATTGAAGCAGCAGATGTTGATAGGTTGTAAGTCTCAGCTTTAAACCTTTATGTAGAGTCTGTAGTGTTAATGCTGTATATTATGACTGTGTATATAACAATGATAGTGTTAGTGGTGGTCAGGAGATCATTATCTACACAATCTTTTTTCTTATGATAATCTTTAGTCATTATTGTCAGAGATAATTCAGAGAAACACTGATTTTATGTTAAGTGCCACATTAATTAAGTATTTTCATTTACAAAAGTATTCTCATTTTTAAGTCCTTGTAGATACAAAGAGAATATACTTTTATTAAGGTTTTAGATTAAAACCTGTCTGTAGTGACCACTATAGAGTGGTAGTAGAAAATGAACCTATAGAAAGAGTAGTTATATAAAGATGGACATGAGGGCAAGTTTGAAAGTAGATATTGGTCCCAATAGACAAGGAATAATTGTATAAATGAGGCATTGAAATGACGAGTAAATCTCTTCTCCCATAATAACTTACCTGGATGCAATTTTACTCAGCAAAACATTGTGTTTAAATGTCCTGTGTAACAGGTTGTGTGTACTGTCAGTATAAAACTGACACTAAAGCTGTATGCAAGTTTTTCTGCCATTATTAGTCCCTTTTGTTCAAGTTAGTTGGAATTTTAAATAAAGATGAAAATCCCAACCACGTATAGCTCTCTATAATAGTAATAAGGAAGTGGTGAAAACTGTCTACAATGGGATAAGAAAACTATTCATTTTACTATTTTGGCTAACCAAAGATATTGTATATACAACTTTACCTGAGTATCACCCAGCTGAATCCCAAAGATCTGTCAAAGATATGGCTCTTGTTAAGTTCCTCCTAGAATGTTGTCACGTCATGACCGCCATTTCTTTCTGTTTTAATCATTGTAAATTTCAGTTTTTCTGTTCCGTCATTAATGTGCTACATGTAGTTTTTCTTGTCCTTATAAGGGAGATAACTATCACTCTCCTACGTGATAGTGTATAAGTTAGAAATACATCAAAGGTGTTTGAAAGAGTGTGAAAGTGATACCATGTAAGAGATAACTTATCACTCCCTTGTGTGATAGTATACAACTGATTAACATGTGTGAAATATGTATATGTATAATTATAATGTGTAATCAATTTTGTTTTTTCTTGAATTAAATAAAAGAATTAATTAACAAAAAAGATGAGAGTATGTCGATGCAAACTGAATCTTTCTAATGGATCTACATATCTGACTTAAGATATATTTCTGTGTATCGGGGATGTATTTTCTATGGATCATTGGAAACTTGTGTTTTGTGTAATAGGGATTAATTTCTGAGGATCTGATGATGTGTATATTTCGTGTAAAGGGGGATGTATTTTCTGTGGATATGTGGAAACTTTTGTTATGTGTTTAGCGGACATATCATTTGGGCAACAAATTAATTAAAATTTTATAAAAAGTTATATGAAATTTATAAGTTACAAATCACAACAACTTGAATGATGGAAGATCATTTATCTCTGATATACTAGCTAATGAAAATACAACTGTGTGTCTCCAATGTGCGACACCACTAACTTGGAATGGGGCTTTGGTAGCAGTACACAGTTTCTCGGTGTGGCTATGGGTGATATTTTTGTTCATTAGATTACCCCATTATAAAGGTTTTACTAAAAATTTAAAAATAAATCCTTGCTAATATTGGTCCAGTCATGTAGAAGTGGACAATGTGGGAATTCATTTTTTTCAGAGTAATGTTTTAGCTTTGTGTTGGGCAGTCTCGAATCTTTGTCTACGCACCAAAAATCAGCTTTACAGGAAGTGAAATTTTCATAGTGTTTGCATGTGGTCATGTTATGAAGGATTTCGAGTTAGATTTTGCTGAAATGTAAGTAGTTTGTTACTATGACAGTGTTGTTGATTTTGAGACAGGTGTTTAGAAATTAATTTCTTCTATAAAGTTGAATTGTTAGGTTGGAATAAGCAATATTTTTGCATTTTTAGTATTTTTCAGTAAGTAACACTGGCAATCACATGTCAGAAATTTACACAAATTTTATCTCTCTGCTATTAATTGTTATGTAGTTTATAAATATATATACATGTAATGATGTATTTTTCATAACAAGCTGCTATACCTGTATATCTCAAACATTACCAATAATTTCAGGAAAAATGCAAATTTACTGTTTCCTGCTACCTTTGGTGGACAGTGATACAGACTTCTGATCTCACCAAACTGATGAAATTTTTGTGGTTTGAAGATATAACTTGAGATGTTTTCGTGATCCAAATTCTCATACATTTATTATGTAGATCAGTGTAAACAATTCCTCTTTATTTTTGCATTTGCCAGTTAAGTAGCAGTGATAAATTCAAATTGTGTTTTTTTTTTTTGCTGAACATCAGTTATCTGTTTAGAAGTACAGCCATACAGTTGTCTCTAATACTGATACATAACAATTTCATAGACACTATGTCCATGACAATTTTTACTAAAATGTGAAGCCTGTCATGATAAATCCTATATTAAGTTGGATTAGACCATGTGTCATTATTTATGGATGTCAACACAGTCGGTAGTAAGTCACAGATTACTGTCTTATTTTGTTACATACACACGTATACCGGTAACTAACTTTGGAATGTTTTGTTTTAATTTCCCTCTGTAACTCTGATAATTCAAACATTGCATTCCCGTCCAATTTACAATCCAAAAAACCTTTCAGTTCAATTTTGATTAATCAGTACTAAAAAAAATCAGTGTTTCAAATTTTGTTGTTTGAAAAAAAAAAACATTAAAAAATCTATCAACTGTGTGTTTACTGTTTTATTTTGTAAAAATTATCTCGAAAGAAATTGAAGTGACTGTTAATCCATGTATTTTTGTGGGGCTCAAGTTTCATGGTTTCAAATAAAAACTTTCTTGTGGACATATTGGTGAATGGAACACTGAAAATTCATGTCAAATAGCAGTATGTGGATTAAGAATATTATAAAAATGATTGAAAATGGAAACCCTGTGAAAAGAATGATTTGACAGTAGCTAATGCCAGAATGTACACATCCATCAGTGTAAAGAAAATGCTAGTCCTAGAGTAGTGAAATCTGCTCCTTTCTATACTATACAGGAATCAGACATGTGATCAAGTTTATATATGCATCAACAGGTATTTGTGCAAACAATTTCATTATACCACGGATTTAGAATATTTTAAGGCAGTGATTCGGTGGCACAGTCACTTAATTCCTCCTTCGATGATTGTATAAAAGACACATAAGTGAATAACACCTTTCAATTTATAATTGGATGCAGTAGTGTCAAGTAATGAATTAACTGTATCGTACAGCTGTTTTGTCCTTCTAGAAATCGTCAGTGATGATACAGGCCTAAATGTTGGAATAGTTATGGCCAATGTTAAATGTGTTCAAATGTAGGTCAAAGGTCACGGTCAAAGTGTCATGGTGAACATTTTGGTTACCACCGAAAAAATCTTGTCAGTTGGAACATGCCACAAAATATGAAAGTCCTAAATCATTAGGGACACTAGTTATGGACAAGGTTGAAATGTCAATATTTGGATGATTTGTTTTGATTTATCTGAAAAACTAGATTTAAGAAAATACTAAAATAATCTTAATGATATTTGGCAGGAATGTAATTTGAATTATTCTAGCTTACAACTTAGATACCTTTAATTAGAGAACCACATGACCTGTATCAAACTCCTTTTTTGTTATTTCAGCAATACGGATAATTATTACCTGTGCTATTTATTTGCTAAATACCAATATTTGTCTTGGTATGACATTCACATCTTAGCTATTAACTCAGCACAGCCAAATTCGAAATTTAGCTTTTTACGGATTTGTTTACATATGAAAATCTCAATAAAGACTTGTGTAAGTCTAGGATGTTTTGTGATCGAGATCGTAACTGTGCTTTGAGTGGTCGAAGTGGAGCCTGTTGCGTACAAGCTTTCAACTTACAGCGATCATTCGCAAGGAAAGACCGTGTTGCATCCAGCATGTTTCAGGCCATCGAAAAACGTGACCCCGAGGAAGAAAGCAAAAAGGCCATGCAAGTCAACATCGGAAATTTAGCAACGTTTGTTATCGCATGCAGCGTCATTAGGGCACGTAAGTCCAGTCCAATTTACTCAACAAGTTTTATGGGTTTTTGTAATGATAATTTACTCTCGGGCACATAGCTTGGTGAATAGAAAAGCACTCTTCTCAAAAGATTCGAACATAGCTCGCTGATAAAAAAGTGTTCTAAAATATCCCTTTAAAGTGCTCTACTGCCCTGGGAATTGGCACGAATTCCCAATTTTCCGTAGCCTGTATTGTTTGGCCATGACATGGCCTTGTTCGCAAATGTTTGTTGGTAGGGTTTCATCACGCTACAGGGTCCGAGACGGATCCAGAATCTCCTTGTGTAACGGAGGTTATTTTTATTTTATTGCTTCCGCAAGGATGCGAACATCGAACACCTGGCTTACTAGTCTGACGCTAAACCAATCGAGTTGAGGAGAATTTTTCAAGTTCTCTCTAGCCGAACGTTAGTTGTGGTTTGTCCTTCAAATGGCACTTATGACAAGCATTTAACATTTAATCATATTTCCTCTTTTCAATCCATGTTGCAGGGTAAAAAGAATACATGGTCAGTGTCTTAAACTATAAGCTGTAGTTTGGACAATGGATTATCTATAATTAATAAATGGCTGTGTTTGGGGAAGGAGGATCAGAATGCACATCATCATCTGTCTGGGAGTATATTCTAACCCCAATCATATTCATTATGTAATTCTCGAGGCAAGCCCCTGTGTTTTGTGATGGCTCTATTTGGCATTCTGTATCATAAGAGTTCATATTTAACTTCAGCTGAATGAACTGACTAACTCCAACAAATGCACAATAGTGTTATAAATTGACTGACCAGCAGCCCCTTTTGAAGTACCTTTTGGCCATGTGATTAAATCATCTAAACAAGTTGCTGTGACAGCACTTCTGGGTGAATTAAAAAAAAAAAAAAATAAAACAAGGGCCATGGCTCCAAGTGGTCATCTGACAATCAATGGACAGGCAGACCACAGAAAGAGTTATGATGGATTTTAGACCAAACCAAAAAAATAAGAATTGGTCAGGACAATCTCAGATCACTTTTAAATCAAAGTATTTTCTTACTTCCTCTTTTAGGCCCCAATCTCCCCTCCCCAAATGACGTTTGCCTAAAATCCTTCCAGGAATTAATAGTTCAACTTCTTTAGGGACCCCAGCCCTACGTCATTAAGTCCTTAGTGGTCATATCAACTGTCTTTAAGAATCAATTGCTCACCATAATGTTTCAGACAAAAATTAAAGAAGAGTAGCATTTGGAAGCAAAATATTGCCTGCCTCCCCCATTTGGAGCCCCACACCTAAGTGCCTTTGGGCCATATCAACTTTTTTTTGAACTGAAGAAATTATTGATCCCAATGATATTTCAGTCATTATTGGTTTAAATTTTGAAAATCAAGAAGTAGAATTTTTAAGCAAACGATTGCCCACCTTCCCTCTTTGACCACTGCCAACTGAGGTCCCTAGAGTTCAAATAAATTTTCTGAATGTAAGAATGAATGCCCACCCCTAATGATAATTTAGACAAAATTTGAATGATATCCATTATAGTATTAAGGAAGAGTAGCAAAATATTGTCAAACTTCCCTTTTTAGGGGTCCTGCCCAAAGTTTTTATGAATCAAATCAGCTTTCTGAATATCATAATTAATTTGTCACTCTTGCATTATGCAGGAGTAGTGTTTAAAAGGAAAAGTTTATGGGTAGCATATGACGATAGACGAAGCATGATAGCAATGGTCATGTTGACCCATCGAGTCAGGTCACTTGAAATGATATGCTTTGCTTATTTAGATATTTTCAAAATTAGGTTGCAATATTACTTAAACCATGGAGTCAGTCAGTGAGCAATACATGACGATATCCTAATTAGTTTTGTTTGATTTTCAGTTCCCTGGATACTTCAACAGGTTGATCTTGCCTAGAATGTGTTGAAAATTGCAGTCCCATTGTTTGAGATGGTAATTAAATGTGTCTGGGATGCAGCCAAACTGACCACATGAACAGAGACTAGGCCAGACCGACAACTTGTGCACCACCACCAAGCTGAAAGATGTACCCAGAAACGGTCAAGACTGATCTTTTTAGATCTTTCAACACCATTTCCACTAAGAATAAGAACTCGCAGCTTGCAACATAAATCATATAATCAAATTGAGTGTTGATTTTCAAATAAAATTTTTTAGCATGTTATGAAAAAAGTGTTGATCCTCAATGGGTTCTTGATCAGAAAAGTTACGGAGCAGACACAACTGTCTGTAGTTCACTATATAGGGTACAATAATAGTAAAATATGACTTTGGTATGTGATTCATTCAATAGTGTTTGACTATCGTCAAAGTGTCTTTTCTTTACTCTGACTGATAACAAAGTTAAGAAGCAGACATTAATGTGTTTTGGACAGAAGCAAACATAAATATAGGGGTTCTGTGAACAAAAGGCCTAGTGGCCTTGACAATGAACTAGTATATCAGAAATTGGATTTGCCACAAATTGACACAAACATCACTTTCAAACACATACAAATTACAACGCTTTGTCTCTGTATCACCATTGAGGTATTATAAAACTATGAATGATTACATCACATATACTGACGGTCCTGTCCTCTACACCATAAAGTCAGTATGACCTCCACAGGCTGGTGTAGTGTCATGTTCCACGTAACCATGACATCAGTTGGTGCTATAGAAAGAGCTGAATTCAGCCATATCCTTGATCTCCAGGTCTAATAACATCCAACTCACTGCTTTTTTCCCTAAATAGCACAAAAAGTTGTCAAAATCTAAAGTGTGGTTCCTATCAAAACAAGAGGCCTAGCAACCTCGACGGTCACCTGAGATAACTTTACAGTAGGTAGCAGGTATAAAATAGTTCAGAAACAACCTAGTAATGTGTTTATCCTGGATTTCAGTGCTATTCCAATAATTAGTGTGTGGTATCATTGTAATTAAGAAGGAAAGTGTTAGTTTTTTAATTTTGGATAAATTTTCTGTTTTTGATCATTTTTACTTAAAAATGTATGTATTTCTCATAGACTGGGCATACAATCATGTCAGTATTGTCAGTAAATAACATTTCCATAGTTACAGCTGTAAAAATTTGTATATTTTAACAATATTGGAATCCCATACAGTTTCTGATAATCACATTTGAAGGAGGGTAGGGGCAGTAAGCATAGGTGATTGTGATGTCCTACACATAATATTTAAGGGTATCTGATGTCATATCACTGTTTATTACTTCTGAGTTATTTGTAAGATGCTAACCTGAAGTTTTGGTGGGATTTCTTGCCTTCATTATGACATCACAGTGCATTGGCAAAGTCATCAATATTAATTGATGACATCATAGTACTTGTGACATCGTCAGTAACTATGACATCATAATTAAGACTATATTCATGTTATATCACTCTTCTTTTCAATGATCCAAATCCACTGAAGAACAAATTACTAGATCCTGTTTCAATTGCAACTTTACTGAAGTAACCTCAAGGCTTATTGAGATATTAATTTTTCAAATGACCTCCCTTTATTCCTAATTTGAGAGCAGAATACACCATGCAGGAAAATCTATATTATTCGATAGCTCTTCAAGACACATAGTATAGCAATATATTAATTTTGTTCTTCTTATCATTTTCTAGACACTCAGAGGGATTTTAATGAAATTCAAAAAAATAATTGTGATGTATAAGGTAGCAGTACAGTTTCTTGATGTGGCCATGGGTGATTTTTTTGTTCATTAGATTACCCCATTATAAAGGTTTTACTAAAAATTTTAAAAAATTGAAACCAAGCTAAACTTGGTCTTGGCATGTTGAAGTGGACAATGTAGGGTTTCATTTTTGACAGAATGATATTTTAGCTTTGTGTTGGAGATTACTGTTTGGACAGTCTCAAATCTGTGTCTACGCACCAAAAATCAGTTTAACAGGAGGTGGAATTTTCATAGTGTTTACACGTGGTCATGATATGAAGGATTTCTGAGTTAGAATTTGCTGAAATGTAAGTAGTTTGTTACCATGACAGTGTTGTTGAATTTAAGACAGGTGTTTAGAAATAAATGTATTCTATAAAGCTGTACATTTGTGTAGGTTGGAATTAGCATTTTTTTTTTTTTGCATTTTAAGCATTTTTCAGGAGGTAACCATGGCAATCACAAGTCAGAAATCAGAGGAAATTTTTTGATTTACACAAATTTCATCTCTATTATTTATGTGATTGTTATGTAGTTTATAAATCTATATACATGTAATGATGTATTTTCATAACCATACTGCTATACCTGTATATCTCAAACATGACAAATAGTGTCAGAAAAATGCAAATTACCTGTTTCCTGCTACCTTATCATTCAACAATACAATAGACACTACTCCCTCATCATATAATTTTACAAAACACGCTATTACCTCATTATACAAGGATACAATAGACACTATTACCTCATCATACAACGATACAATAGACACTATTACCTCAGCATACAGCAATACAATAAACACTATTATCTCATCCTATAACGATACAATAGACACTATTACCTCAGCATACGGAAATACAATAGACACTACTACCTCATCATATACCGATACCATAGACACTACTTCCTCATCATACAGCAATACAATAGACACTATTATCTCACCTACAATAGACACTACTACCTCCTTATACAGCAATACAATAGTCACTATTACCTCATCATACAACGATACAATAGACACTATTACCTCAGCATACAGCAATACAATAGACACTATTACCTCAGCATACGGAAATACAATAGACACTACTACCTCATCATATACCGATACAATAGACACTACTTCCTCATCATACAGCAATACAATAGACACTATTATCTCATCATACAACCATACAATAGACACTATTACCTCATCATACAGCATCATATAACGATACAATAGACACTATTACCTCATCATACAACGATACAATAGACACTATTACCTCATCATACAACAATACAATAGACACTATTACCTCATCATATAACGATACAATAGACACTATTACCTCATCATATAACGATACAATAGACACTATTACCTCATCATATAACGATACAATAGACACTATTACCTCATCATATAACGATACAATAGACACTATTACCTCATCATACAGCAATACAATAGACACTATTACCTCATCATACAACGATACAATAGACACTATTACCTCAGCATACAGCAATACAATAAACACTATTATCTCATCATACAACGATACAATAGACACTATTACCTCATCATACAACGATACAATAGACACTATTACCTCATCATACAGCAATACAATAGACACTATTACCTCATCATACAACGATACAATAGACACTATTACCTCATCATACAACGATACAATAGACACTACTACCTCATCATACAACGATACAATAGACACTATTACCTCATCATATAACGATACAATAGACACTATTACCTCAGCATACAGCAATACAGTAGACACTACTACCTCATCATACCGCAATACAATAGACACTATTACCTCATCCTAAAACGATACAATAGTCACTATTACAATGATACAATAGACACTATTACCTCATCATATAATGATACTATAGACACTATAACCTCATTATACAATGATACAATAGACACTATTACCTCATCATACAACAATACAATAGACACTATTACCTCATCATATAATGATACAATAGACACTATTACCTCATCATACAACTATACAATAGACACTATTACCTCATCATACAACAATACAATAGACACTACTACCTCATCATATAATGATACTATAGACACTATTACCTCATCATACAACTATACAATAGACACTATTACCTCATCATACAACAATACAATAGACACTATAACCTCATTATACAAGGATACAATAGACACTATTACCTCATCATATAATGATACAATAGACACTACTACCTCGTCATATAATGATACAATAGACACTACCTCATCATACAACAATACATCAAATACTTTAAGTATATTCCATCAACTTGAAGCATTCATGGGCATATTGCGCATGTTTTGAAAGTTGCCCAAAATTGTTGAAATGAAAAGTCTGCTAATCTGTTAAATTTTGCAGGATTTCTGCTATTTTTTTGGTGTTTTTCTTGTTTTATGGTGTTTTTAAAACCCCTTGAAGTATATTCCATCAACATGAAACATTCTTGTGCATTTGGCTTGTGTTTAGAAAGATGTGCATCATTGCTGAAATAAAAAGTCTGTTAATTTTTGCAGTTTTTTCTGCTATTTTTTCTGTTTTTCATGTTTTATTATGTTTCATGAAGTATTTTATGGCACATTGTTACAAGTGAGTACATTATTCTGTAAAACAACATAAGATTTGGACTGTCTATAATATGTCTAATTAAAATTGAGGTACTGATGTAGATATTGCTCATACAGGTTGATCCCTGCATACTGCTTCAGTAGGGTGTGGCCAAGCCCCACCACTCCCATTGTCAACAGTGACATCAAACACCTGACACTCCAGTGGAACCCAGGCAACCTGTAAATTGAGAGAGATATCAAGAATGATAAAAATCATTTGTTTCTTTTAAATCAGAAGGACAATGAGATGTAAATTAATTAACTATATCTTAAATATTATGTCATGAAATCTACAGTATTTAGATAAATGGATGTCTAAACAGAGCCATTTAATAAGTTGAAAATATCTTTATTCCAACCAAAATTTGTAAAATCCTAAAGGAATACCTCTGTTGGGTGGTTGAAATAGGATTATCTTTGTTTAAATTGTGATGCCAATTTTTATTAGACCCAAAATCTATCTTTTTTCCCCCTATTTTTTGATTTCCTATTTAAGTGTCTCAAATTCACTTGATTTCTTTCAAAATTCAAATAATCTTCTAGAAATGTTTTTGATTTCCTTTAAACCTGCATACAAGTCACTCAAGGGGCATGCATTACTCGCCTGGTTACCAAAATTTATAGGCCATTTCCATTTTCAAGGTTCAAAATATTACAAAAATAGGAGATTTAAATCAGAGCTGGGATGTTTAATAGGATAACATAAGAAATTAAACAGGCTACAAGTACGGCAGGAAGTGATCATTTTAACACTACATTGACACATACATGCCATGTAGAAGTATTTTAAAGTTAATTTATAGGGATTCAGCGTCTGATTTCACTGCCAAATGACTTCTGTCTTTATGAAATTTGACAGAAAGTATCTGTCGCAGCAGAACACTCAGAGTGAGAAATCTTGTTCTGTTATGTAAAAATCTCAAGTGTAACAATATTAGGTTGTTTTGCTAGGCTGATGAAGTTGGTTATAGAATGTGTATACTGATAGAACAGGCTAGTACCTATGAAAAGGCTAAGAAAAATGGCTGATACCATTATAATTAGGCTAGTATTAACAATTCTACAATATTAAGGCTTCACAGGGGTGACAATGAGCTGCCTACCTTTGTTCTGCACTTTTGCTGTAACCAGTGAAGTATTTCTCACGAGAATAGAGGTAAACAACTCCAGCTAGGAAAGTAGGTGCTGAAACAATAAATGATGTGAGTGAGATACAGTTAACCACTCCAACATCACAATACATAACATTGTTGTGAGTGAGATACAGTAAACAGCACCATCATCACAATACATGACATTGTTGTGAGTGAGGTACAGTAAACCGCACCACCACCACAATACACATTGTTGTGAGTGAGATACAGTAAACAGCACCATCATCACAATACATGACATTGTTGTGAGATATAGTTAACCACTCCAACATCACAATACATGACATTGATGTGAGTGAGGTACAGTTAACCACACCAACACAATACATGACATTGATGTGAGTGAGATACAGTAAACAGCACCATCATCACAATACATGACATTTATGTGAGATACAGTAAACAGCACCATCATCACAATACATGGCATTGATGTGAGTGAGATACAGTAAATCGCTCCATCATCACAATACATGACATTGATGTGAGATACAGTAAACAGCACCACCGTCACAATACATGACATTGATGTGAGTGAGATACAGTAAACAGCACCATCATCACAATACATGACATTGATGTGAGTGAGATGTAGTAAATTGCTCCATCATCACAATACATGACATTGATGTGAGATACAGTAAACAGCACCACCATCACAATACATGACATTGATGTGAGTGAGATACAGTAAACAGCACCATCATCACAATACATGACATTGATGTGAGATACAGTAAACAGCACCACCATCACAATACATGACATTGATGTGAGTGAGATACAGTAAACAGCACCATCATCACAATACATGACATTGATGTGAGTGAGATGTAGTAAATTGCTCCATCATCACAATACATGACATTTATGTGAGTGAGATACAGTAAACCGCACCATCATCACAATACATGACATTTATGTGAGTGAGATACAGTAAACAGCACCATCATCACAATACATGACATTGATGTGAGTGAGATACAGTAAATCGCTCCATCATCACAATACATGACATTGTTGTGAGTGAGATACAGTAAACCGCACCATCATCACAATACATGACATTTATGTGAGTGAGATACAGTAAACTGCACCATCATCACAATACATGACATTTATGTGAGTGAGATACAGTAAACCGCACCATCATCACAATACATGACATTTATGTGAGTGAGATACAGTTAACCGCACCATCATCACAATACATGACATTTTTGTGAGTGAGATACAGTAAACCGCACCATCATCACAATACATGACATTTATGTGAGTGAGATACAGTAAACCGCACCATCATCACAATACATGACATTGTTGTGAGTGAGATACAGTAAACCGCACCATCATCACAATACATGACATTTATGTGAGTGAGATACAGTAAACTGCACCATCATCACAATACATGACATTGTTGTGAGTGAGATACAGTAAACCGCACCATCATCACAATACATGACATTTATGTGAGTGAGATACAGTAAACCGCACCATCATCACAATACATGACATTGTTGTGAGTGAGATACAGTAAACCGCACCATCATCACATACATGATATACACATTTATGTGAGTGAGATACAGTAAACAGCACCATCATCACAATACATGACATTGATGTGAGTGAGATACAGTAAATCGCTCCATCATCACAATACATGACGTTGTGAGTGAGATACAGTAAACCGCACCATCATCACAATACATGACATTTATGTGAGTGAGATACAGTAAACCGCACCATCATCACAATACTTGACATTTATGTGAGTGAGATACAGTAAACCGCACCATCATCACAATACATGACATTTATGTGAGTGAGATACAGTTAACCGCAGCATCATCACAATACATGACATTGTTGTGAGTGAGATACAGTAAACCGCACCATCATCACAATACATGACATTTATGTGAGTGAGATACAGTAAACCGCACCATCATCACAATACATGACATTGTTGTGAGTGAGATACAGTAAACCGCACCATCATCACAATACATGACATTTATGTGAGTGAGATACAGTAAACCGCACCATCATCACAATACATGACATTGTTGTGAGTGAGATACAGTAAACCGCACCATCATCACAATACATGACATTTATGTGAGTGAGATACAGTAAACAGCACCATCATCACAATACATGACATTGATGTGAGTGAGATACAGTAAATCGCTCCATCATCACAATACATGACATTGTTGTGAGATACAGTAAACAGCACCATCATCACAATACATGACATTGATGTGAGATACAGTAAACCGCACCATCATCACAATACATGACATTGTTGTGAGTGAGGTACAGTAAACAGCACCATCATCACAATACATGACATTGATGTGAGATACAGTAAACACCACCACCATCACAATACATGACATTGTTGTGAGTGAGGTACAGTAAACCGCACCATCATCACAATACATGACATTGTTGTGAGTGAGATACAGTAAACAGCACCATCATCACAATACATGACATTAATAAGCAAATATTAATAGACATCATGCTGACAATACACAACACTGCAGTTGGAACCCTGCTTTTGTGATCTAGAACATCAACAATGATATTTACCAGGGTGGAAGAATAAACCAGAACATCAACAATGATATTTATGGAAGAACAAGCCAGATGTCCATAATGCTGACATGAATATTGGGTAGAATTCTAAACAGTTCTGTCTGAAATAGACAATATCATCAGTTATAATCATGGATTACTTATTGCTTAATAAGGCATTTCTAAAACGTTCAGGGGTAGTGTAAAGTCATGTTCAATCTCTCATCCTGTCATGATGTAGGGACATTATGTTGAAGGTACTAGGGAGATTATCCTGTCATGATGTAGGGACATAATGTTGAAGGTACTAGGGAGATTATCCTGTCATGATGTAGGGACATTATGTTGAAGGTACTAGGGAGATTATCCTGTCATGATGTAGGGACATTATGTTGAAGGTACTAGGGAGATTATCCTGTCATGATGTAGGGACATTATGTTGAAGGTACTAGGGAGATTATCCTGTCATGAT
Source organism: Ylistrum balloti (assembly GCF_031769215.1). Taxonomy (NCBI): domain Eukaryota; kingdom Metazoa; phylum Mollusca; class Bivalvia; order Pectinida; family Pectinidae; genus Ylistrum; species Ylistrum balloti. The sequence goes on from NW_026781993.1 coordinate 1,952,690, forward strand.
GTAGGGACATTATGTTGAAGGTACTAGGGAGATTATCCTGTCATGATGTAGGGACATTATGTTGAAGGTACTAGGGAGATTATCCTGTCATGATGTAGGGACATAATGTTGAAGGTACTAGGGAGATTATCTAACATTTTTGTTTGAAACATTTGGTTAATTAGCTCTCTTTTTATTGGTCGATATCAATTCTATTTGCAATTAAGTTACATGTCATGTATACATTCAAGCCAATCAGGAAATGTTAAAATATGCTAATGAGCAGGTTTTGATATTCATACTTGCAGAAATGGTTTTAATAATATCAATATTCATTTGAAAATGTTATTAAGTTTGTGTCACAATGACCATTTGTTGATCAGGACAGTACTGGTCTTTTTAGTACAAATGATAAAAACTTTCTGGTAAACAAAAGGTGTTTACATAGACACAATTGGTGTATATGTGGAGGGGTAAACTTGGCTCTCACTTGAAGAAGGTGACATTTCATTGTCGGAAAATATAAATGACATTTGTTGAGAAGATGCTTAACATCTTCAGAACTCCTGTCTTTTTTTTAACTATGATCATTATCAGTGTTATTTGTGGTTTAATTAATCATTCTTGTTTGATTAATTATGAGTTTGAATGATATTGCTAACGAACTAATGAACTTACTGAGCTCTGTAAATCAACTCAAAGTCTGGATTTCCCGTTATAGCAGGGTAGGCTAGCTTCACCTGATACCTCTTCTTTCCTACTCTCTTTGCAAATGAGGCTTTAAGAATAAATAGGTTACAACAAATAACAACAAAGTACAGTAGAACACAATAACACAATATAACACACAATCAATACAATATAACCACAGAAGTGTGGCACAAAGTCCCGACCCATTGTCCATATCAATGTATCATACTGACTATAACACATATATATGGACAGTGGGTCTGAATCCATGCCAAGTCCTTGTGATTATAACACAGTATAATACACAATGTATATGAAGACCATCAAAATAACTATTGGTTCTGAGGTGTACAGTATTATTTTATATTGGTTTCTATTGATGGAGGTAAACATTATATATACCGGTATATATATAATGACGTTAACACTGCCAGGAACCATCGTTTTTACATCAAAATTCCCATGAAGAATATGCATTAATGGTATCAGATGATACCGAAGTAACCAAGATAGAATCTCAAGAGGCAATTTTTTTGAACAGAGGATGATCAGCAGATATCTGTGGCGTTTGTTGAGTGTACATTGGAGCTTCAGGTGTAAGTTTGTACAGCTCAGGAACCAAACTCCAACTTCCACTCAGGTCAATAACTGAGGCGTTCAAGATAACAAAGGTACAACAGGTCATAATGCTGAGGGACAATGTAGATAGCAAGGTCAGAGGAGCAAAAATAGAAACAAGGACAGGGAGGAAATAGAACACCAAGTAGGCATTAGACATAGCAGAGGCCAGACTCCAGCATGCGGACATTGTTGAAACTGTGATGTCAGGTCGTCTTGACTTGTGAGATATTCCAAAACCTGATGGGGTAATGCTAACCGGTAGGAACACGGGTATGGCACAAGCAGAGATCAGAATGATAGATGTGAAGGCTAGACAAGTTAGGGCTGTTGGCATGAGATAGTAAGGGAGCTGAACACGCTGGGAGGGTGTTAAGCAGCAGAAGGTATGCAGGGTGACATCTGGAACATGGAAGGGTACAGGCTTAGTTTCCTCTTGAAGTCAACATACCCAGGTGTGATGTTCTGCCAGGTCCTTCAAACTTGTTTTCTTGGGGAGTTAAGTGCAAGGTGGCATGTGCTCTGAGCAGTCACCTAACCAACTTGGCTAATGTCCTCGCATCATGACAGGTATCACTGACACACAGCAGATACACATGGCAGCACTACCAGGTCCTTAAGGAGACAGCAGCAAGCCTAGACTGAACCAGACAAGAGAAGGAGCCAATTTAAAAGGGACCAAAATTTATCAATTTCATGCTTTTGTTTTTTGTGCTTTGGTCTTCTGACTCTGAGAAGTTAGTAATGGTCTAGCTAACTGAGCCTTGGCAAGACAGGCTGCAGGATGAAAGATGAATGAAAATGATAGAAGTATGAGCAGTAGGTATATGAGTGTTAACAGCAGGGATGAAGAACTTGGAGTCTGCCAGTGGAAGTCAGCTGTAGGGAAATCCCTGGCCTGACATTTTAGAGAGTCTTATGTCTACTAGGGACCATAGGAGCAGACAAGAAAAAACTGGTGGCAGCTGCATGCACACAGGCAGAGGTCGCTTCAAGCTGGATATAAAGGAAGAGAGAAGAACGGTGGAGTGGTCAGCGGACACAGTGCTCGGCACATGGTGACGGGAGAAAGGTAGACGTCATTGGCCATAGCAGCAAGTTCAGAGAAGAGAGTGCAAAAACATCTTGGGCACCAAGCTGTAACAACAACATGCAGAGGCAAGAGCTGACCAGTTCCCGGATTAAGCCTGATCAACCCAACCAGCCCACCTATGGGAAGACATCATGGAAAGCGCCGAAACATTACTAATACATGGTATAAAGCCAAGGAATGTTAACTGGTGTTTTATTTTCAGATTTTAGAAAGGCATTTGACCTAGTGAACCACCCAATTTTACTCTCAAAGTTCAAATTGGTTGGATGCTCATTCGAAACAGTTTCAGATTCTAAATTTCAAAAACACTTTAAGTGATTCTGTCCCTGTATCTGTCGGAGTACCACAGGGCTCAATATTTGGACCATTGCTGTTTATTTTGTATGTAAATGACCTTCCCTTAGCTACAAACCATTGTGACATGTATATGTATGTAGATGATATTACAGAACAGACCCATACAAAATCACTGGACATTGTTAACCAAAACCTAATGATGATGCCAAGTTAATATCAAAATGGTGTAAAGTCAAAATGTGTCTAAATACAGAAAAACCCAAAGAAATGACTGTAACCACTTCACTTTACAGCAAAAAATTAGGTTACTGGGTAACTTATCTGTTGTTATTGACTATGTAAATAATAAAAAACTTCTTGGAGTGTCAGTAGATAGCTGTCTCTCTCGGGACCATCAATTTGCCAATAGCTGTAAAAAGTTATATTGTCAAATTTTTCAGATCAAAAGGTTGAGACCATTTATAAGTCAGTTATCTTGTATGACGTTTTATAATTGTTTTGTTTACCCACACCTGGATTACTGCATCACTGTCCGGGGCAACAGTGCCAAAAAGGATACTTCAGAAGAGAGCGGCAAAACCTATTTTAAACTGTGATTTCTCTACACCTTCATGTGATATGTATATAAAGATCTTCCTCATCACATGTTTATACTTGCCATCTCACAAAACAAACATTTTTAGAAACTCTTTTAGTTACCAGGAAACTCTTACATGGAATATTTTACCAAACAATGTGAGAAATTCTACTTTTCTTTTAGCTTTTAAGAAATCTGCAAAGACATCTTATATGGAATGATATTTCCCTATCCCTGTTGCTGTATTGTTCTTACCTATGATATATATTTTGTAATTTTATTTGTAAATATTCTATATCATATCTTGACCCTATGTAATAAATCCAATTATTATTATTATCATTATTATTATTATTATCTGAAGAAGGAGGACCCACCAATGATGGGTCTGGCAAGCATTATTGAATTATTCCAGTGCATTCATGGTATTCATTATTGTATACATACAATGTATAACGTGTATGAACAAATATATCTGTTTCATTCCTTCAATCAAGAGTAGAAAAAAATAATGTTTAAATCATTCCACTACTTGTCAGGAAAGAAAACGTTTGTAGATCTACCATTCTATTAATTAAAAGCAGTATGGATGGAGGACTTTTATAAACAATTGAAAAAATATTTTTTTGTTTTGTTTATAAAGTATAGTGATAAATAAAATTATATCAACAATATATATATATAAAAAAGGGGGAAAAAAAATAAAAAAAATATTTTGGTTCCTGCTAGACGTCGAACCCCTTGTGTATATTTCAGATCTTGCGTAACGCTAGTGATATTAGCACGGACTTTGGCCTAACTCGGTTAACCTTGTAATGACACAACGGCTAAGACAAGGCCCAATGCTAGTCCTGTAATAATATGCATTCGAAACTTAAGTTTATGTCATGATATTTGATGTTTACAATAGGATATTTGTTTATTATTTATGCTAAATGTGTTGTAAGTGTCCGGCCTGTAGTAGGCTACAGCCAAACGACAATGAGCGGCTACGTACCAAGTTGATAACCTCCTGCCAAGGTGACAACCCCCATTAAGGCAATACTTTCCACAGTCACTGGCGTGCTCATCTTTGTAAATTATACGCAGTTCTCCCTCTAAATTTCAATCTGTGAGTGCACCCCTCGCACTTCTGTTTCTTTCCGTTCTATCTATTGAACTAACTACGCCACATCACTGCCTGGGATACGATACGAGTGTACACAATCATCACTGCATGGGATACGATACGAGTGTACATAAGCCTCACCGTCTGGGATACGATAGAAAATAGTAAACAAAGGCGGCCATGAGAAAGACATGGCCCCATAATACAGGTTTCTTTAACAGTAATGGCTAAACAAATGTTAGGTCATGACAAGTTCAGGACTATTCTGATGATATCCTGTAAATAATAAAAATTCCTGGTCACCAAGGTCTCTGTTACAGTTGATGGTAATGATATTCTGTTAGGGATGGAATTTCTGGTCAACAAGGTCTCTGTTACAGTTGGTGGTAATAATATCCTGTTAGGGATGGGATTCCTGGTCAACAAGTCTCTGTTACATTTGATGGTAATGATATCCTGTTAGGGATGGAATTTCTGGTCAACAAGGTCTCTGTTACAGTTGGTGGTAATGATATCCTGTTAGGGATGGGATTCCTGGTCAACAAGGTCTCTGTTACAGTTGATGGTAATAATATCCTGTTAGGGATGGAATTTCTGGTCAACAAGGTCTCTGTTACAGTTGGTGGTAATGATATCCTGTTAGGGATGGAATTTCTGGTCAACAAGGTCTCTGTTACAGTTGGTGGTAATGATATCCTGTTAGGGATGGAATTTCTGGTCAACAAGGTCTCTGTTACAGTTGGTGGTAATAATATCCTGTTAGGGATGGGATTCCTGGTCAACAAGGTCTCTGTTACAGTTGGTGGTAATAATATCCTGTTAGGGATGGGATTCCTGGTCAACAAGGTCTCTGTTACAGTTGATGGTAATAATATCCTGTTAGGGATGGGATTCCTGGTCAACAAGGTCTCTGTTACAGTTGGTGGTAATGATATCCTGTTAGGGATGGAATTTCTGGTCAACAAGGTCTCTGTTAATGTTGGTGGTAATGCTTGCTCACAAGTTATTGGTATTCCTGTAGCCTATATCTAGGTTACCATTGTAGAAGCTGATTTGCCGACAACTTTACTACACATTATTTTGAGAAATGGAGATTATGGCATTGTGTTTTATGATAAAAATCTGATTTCTTTGTGTGGTTCGACTATAAATGTTTAGAAATTGGTAAGTAAGATTACTGGTTCCATTGTTATTACCACAGCTGCGTAATACATATAAATTAACATTGCTCAAAACAGGGATGAAACAGAAGACATTGAAATGTTGGATCTGATATATTTGTTTTACTATTTCAAGGGTGTCTTTTGTAAATAATTCCTTTGTCTATGATTTGTTCTCATATTTGAACTTGAATCATGGTTTTCAAAGGACTCTGCAAAAATCTTTTTTGTTATGTTCAATGCACTAATATCTTTAATTTGAGTTTGAATTACCATATTGTTAATTTGTTGGTATTTTCCTCATTTTTCGTCACTTAAAAATCATCATTCTTTTGATTTTGTTGAATTAGTTCCACACCACAAGACCTTCTATCTCAGTGTTGTCATCTCATACAATCATATGTAATTCCCCACCAGTCCGTAACACTCGGCATATGGAGCATGTGACACAACAAGGCAAACTATGAAATTCAACACCATATAGTTTATTTATAATATGTGGTAACAACAAGTTGATTGAATATCATCTAATTCTCTGTACAATTAGTGGTATTTTGTAGAACACAGTTGTATATATACAAAACGATTGTATCACAGACTCTACCACCTCTGGGTCAGTCGTTAAAACTAGTGACATAGGGAAACAAACTGATTATGCATGCCCTGTTGATTCAAAACTAAATCTGTTAGATATATCTATATAAAAGTATTTTGCTCAAACACAACGTACATCTAATGATAAAGCATCAGTTTTATATAAAAACAAAATCCTGGTGATCTACGATGAATGTAAGAAGCAAAAAAAACCACAGCACTTTTCTTAGTCATTTTAACAAATCATTAGTGACTTCAACAGAACAGTTACAACCACAATAAAAAGATGTAATGATATGTGAATATCTAGAGGGTTTCCTATCTTTGGGAAACTTTGTTTTGGAACAAGATGTTCTCTCCAAGTTGTCTGATAATGTGTGCTCTGTAGCTTTGTTGTGAGCCACTTTTCTTTTTTATTTCATTACTGAAAGGGTGATACCATCACTCAAGATAACCATACACACTTCTAAAATTACATATTAAGACTCATCAATGAATCCATACCCCCACCCCTATTTATAAAATAACAGTAAAATAAATGGCAAAAATAAAAGTAACAAAAACACACAATTATTAGTGAAATCAGAAAAATATTCACCTACATAATTCAAAATCATTAAAGTAAAGACCACTTTCTCATTATCAGTTACAAGCATGCATAAAACCAGTTTCATACACCTGTATCAGTGATGTACTTAACAATAGGTCAGAAATCTTCATTGTCTACATAGGTATACAATAGAACAGCCCTCATTTTATTTGTGGATAACAATGTAGTTTTTAGGGCTTACCCTTCTGAATAATACAACATGTAATTCATGCCTCCTGAAAAAAAGACTTCCTTTTTGCATTTGATGTTGCTGTGTAAGATTTAAAAACTGGACAGTTCCTTTTTAAATGATGCTAATCTACAGCCTGCAACAAATCAGTCCAAGTACCACTGTGCTCTTTGGATTTCTGCGTAAGTTTTCTGTAAAACCCTATTGTAGAACTTACTCCAGTTTGAGAAAGTACCTGGCATTGTACAACTTACTCAAGTCATATTCACAATCTCTTGAAATATCATATACATAAACTGAAGCTAAAAATTATGTTATTATTTAAAACAAAATACTCAAAAAGAACAAAGATGTGCTACATATGAAAAAGCAATTATTTTGGTGGAGGTCACCGAATTGAAGCTGTCCATAAAACTGGACAAAATGATATTCCCTCCGGGACAGATGTTGCATATATAGGCAGCATCCAAATGTCAAGCATTAGTTTGATTCAGACTAGGAAAGGGAACTAAAGCTGCTATTGGGAATGACAAGCATCAATTTGATTCTGACTAGGAAAGAGAACTAAAGATGCTATTGGAAATGAAAAGCATTGTTAAACATTCAGTCACATTTTTTATAATCCTTATCAAAACAGATTAATCAGAGGGCAAACATATATTGAAATAAAAATGATTACCTCCTTAATTTTTTCAAACTAATGTTAACTAAATAAAGGATGTAAATTGTGATAAAAATCACAGTGGTAAAAGTTCCAACTTTAAATGTTGTTCATTGTCAATATCATAAATTGTGGAAAACTTACAGAGTTAAATATTGTAAAATAAATTGTTACTATCATTGATTGTTGTAAACTTCTAAGTTTAAATGTCGTATAATTTGTCAGAAACAAAGTTCATGCTAATGAACTTTAAACATTAATGGTTGTCAATGTAGTTCATTGCAGAATGAGTAAAATGGATTATTGTAAATATATCTTATATCCACCATTATGACTTCAGTTGTTAGTGTGCTACAATATGCAGCTGAGTATTAAGTGAAAACAATTACAAAACGTTAAAATGTTATGTTTTTAATAGGTGCATGGGAACACAGTGATACACAAACATAAAAATAAAAACAAATAGAGTTGATTCAGTTCAAAATTCACATAACGAATAAAAGCTTACATAAAAACAAATATCGATATAACATTCAAAATTTCAATTAATGATGAAATAAAAACCTTTGTAGGAGCGCAATATATACGACTTTCATAAGGGCTTACACTGCAATTTGTATTTCCTTCACCTGCGTTTGAAAACTGTCAGAATATGTAATTTGTATGTATACCTGAATCACTATCAACCTACTGGAACAGGTACTCGGAGATTCCTAATTGTACATTATATCTATTGATCACTACAGAGCTTAGAAACACAAGTAAAAGAATCTTGCATGACTCATAAACATGTTAGTGCTATGCCAGAGATCACAAATAAATGTTTGTATCAAGACACACTTCTAAAGAATGTATGTAAGTAAACACTATTAACAGTATTTATTAAAAATTAAGTACATTTCATGTACGACTTCTACCCATTAATTGTAAGGGTACTTATATACCAGTAAGGTTAGTCGTTGTGATCAGTGTAAATCTAAATCTACATAACAATAATCAATCACCCCTTAGATATGTAGTCTGACACAATTGTTGTCTGATTGATGTAAGTAAGCATTGAAACATTCTAAAATAAAGGAAGCATTCACTATTAGCCACACATCACAAAAGAAATGATCTGTCACAAAAAGAGTAGGTGACAATCTTATACATATTCCAGTATATCAGTTACTAGGTAACTAAGAACCGTAAACACACAGACTAATACTGGTGTCTTTTGTATAAAATCTACCAGTATTGATCAGCATCAAGCAGCTAGGTTGCTAGACTAAAACATATTCATGAGTATTGTTTAGTATTTAAAACTTTGTGTTCATATGCAAATGAGAGTAAACCTGACTTAGCTGTGGATTTCATAGTCCCTCCTTCCCTATTGAAAAAGACCTCAAAACAATACAGGCGCATAGCTTTAGAAAATGGTGATTACAGCTATGAATTCAGAAAAAAAATAAAAAGTGGAAAAAAGAGTTTGAGAAGTTCACATGGTTTGGCAAATGGTTTAGTAAACAGAGGAAAAATGACACAATAACTGCATTAAAGTTAAAACATTCTGAGTATGTTGACAGCTGAGTTTTAAAAATGTAGACAGAAACTGTAGGTATGTTGACATGATTATGTTGACAGAAAAGTTTATATATTTTGTTAGACTTGTATGTCATTATAAACAATACTTATAGAGACCAGTTAACAGCCATGTTATGTAGCACCTTATCAGCTACTGTAAACTGTCTCAACATGTAACAGTATGTATATCAGTATACAACAAGATATAAGTACTACCAGTAGATTCTACCATAAACCAACATCATTGTAACAGATATATACCAATAAAACAACTTTATATACAAAACGAAAATATATAAAACATCCACAAATTAAAACCACAGGGAACATTATTAATCTCAGGATGATGAACATTGTCTAGAATCAGCATCTTGTGTGTTTTAAAATTATCATACTTTTCTGTTGACAGAGCATAACACACACAGACTTCCAGAGTGTATTTAGTATATTTTTATTGCTTATATTGTCTTCTTCCATCTACAGAACACATCGATCACAAAGTTATTCAGTGTGTATTCTGTGTATCATTAATGCCGTTGTCTTCCTCTGTGTCCCCTTGCCAAATTCTTCCCTCCTCTTGGAACACTCCTGATACCCAACTCTGGTCTGAGCTGTTCTTTTCAATATCATAGTGCACCTCAAGCCATAATGCCACTTACAGTCATTTAAGTGGATATTTACGGTGCCAGGTTGATACAGTTAATGGCTATCCATTGCCTTCAGGTATTTATGTTCTATGACGTGAGGAATCACTTTGTGCCTGAAAAAGAAATCAGCAGAAAAATTGCTCAACACCAGTAACTAAATGTTACAATGTTACACACAGTCACTATATTACACAGAAATATCAGTGACTAAATGTTACAATGTTACACACAGTCCATATATTACACAGAAATATCAGTGACTAAATGTTACAATGTTACACACAGTCACTATATTACAAAGAAATACCAATGACTAAATGTTACAATGTTACACACAGTCACTATATTACACAGAAATATCAGTGACTAAATATTACAATGTTACACAGTCACTTTATTACACAGAAATATCAGTGACTAAATGTTACAATGTTACACACAGTCCATATATTACACAGAAATACCAATGACTAAATGTTACAATGTTACACACAGTCCATATATTACACAGAAATATCAGTGACTAAATGTTACAATGTTACACACAGTCACTATATTACACAGAAATACCAATGACTAAATGTTACAATGTTACACACAGTCCATATATTACACAGAAATATCAGTGACTAAATGTTACAATGTTACACACAGTCACTATATTACACAGAAATATCAGTGACTAAATGTTACAATGTTACACACAGTCCATATATTACACAGAAATATCAGTGACTAAATGTTATAATGTTACACACAGTCACTATATTACAAAGAAATATCAGTGACTAAATGTTACAATGTTACACACAGTCACTATATTACACAGAAATATCAGTGACTAAATGTTACAATGTTACACACAGTCCATATATTACACAGAAATATCAGTGACTAAATGTTACAATGTTACACACAGTCACTATATTACACAGAAATATCAGTGACTAAATGTTACAATGTTACACACAGTCCATATATTACACAGAAATATCAGTGACTAAATGTTACAATGTTACACACAGTCACTATATTACACAGAAATATCAGTGACTAAATGTTACAATGTTACACACAGTCCATATATTACACAGAAATATCAGTGACTAAATGTTACAATGTTACACACAGTCACTATATTACACAGAAATATCAGTGACTAAATGTTACAATGTTACACACAGTCCATATATTACACAGAAATATCAGTGACTAAATGTTACAATGTTACACACAGTCCATATATTACACAGAAATATCAGTGACTAAATGTTACAATGTTACACACAGTCACTATATTACACAGAAATATCAGTGACTAAATGTTACAATGTTACACACAGTCACTATATTACACAGAAATATCAGTGACTAAATGTTACAATGTTACACACAGTCACTATATTACACAGAAATATCAGTGACTAAATGTTACAATGTTACACACAGTCATATATTACACAGAAATATCAGTGACTAAATGTTACAATGTTACACACAGTCACTATATTACACAGAAATATCAGTGACTAAATGTTACAATGTTACACACAGTCACTATATTACACAGAAATATCAGTGACTAAATGTTACAATGTTACACACAGTCCATATATTACACAGAAATATCAGTGACTAAATGTTACAATGTTACACACAGTCACATATATTACACAGAAATATCAGTGACTAAATGTTACAATGTTACACACAGTCCATATATTACACAGAAATATCAGTGACTAAATATTACAATGTTACACAGTCACTTTATTACACAGAAATATCAGTGACTAAATGTTACAATGTTACACACAGTCCATATATTACACAGAAATATCAGTGACTAAATGTTACAATGTTACACACAGTCATATATTACACAGAAATATCAGTGACTAAATGTTACAATGTTACACACAGTCACTATATTACACAGAAATATCAGTGACTAAATGTTACAATGTTACACACAGTCCATATATTACACAGAAATATCAGTGACTAAATGTTACAATGTTACACACAGTCCATATATTACACAGAAATACCAATGACTAAATGTTACAATGTTACACACAGTCACTATATTACACAGAAATATCAGTGACTAAATGTTACAATGTTACACACAGTCACTATATTACACAGAAATATCAGTGACTAAATGTTACAATGTTACACACAGTCCATATATTACACAGAAATATCAGTGACTAAATGTTACAATGTTACACACAGTCCATATATTACACAGAAATATCAGTGACTAAATGTTACAATGTTACACACAGTCCATATATTACACAGAAATATCAGTGACTAAATGTTACAATGTTACACACAGTCACATATATTACACAGAAATATCAGTGACTAAATGTTACAATGTTACACACAGTCATATATTACACAGAAATATCAGTGACTAAATGTTACAATGTTACACACAGTCCATATATTACACAGAAATATCAGTGACTAAATGTTACAATGTTACACACAGTCATATATTACACAGAAATATCAGTGACTAAATGTTACAATGTTTACACACAGTCACTATATTACACAGAAATATCAGTGACTAAATGTTACAATGTTACACACAGTCCATATATTACACAGAAATACCAATGACTAAATGTTACAATGTTACACACAGTCCATATATTACACAGAAATACCAATGACTAAATGTTACAATGTTACACACAGTCACTATATTACAAAGAAATATCAGTGACTAAATGTTACAATGTTACACACAGTCACTATATTACACAGAAATACCTGTGACTAAATGTTACAATGTCACACAGTCACTATATTACACAGAAATACCTGTGACTAAATGTTACAATGTTACACAGTCCATATATTACACAGAAATATTACAGCATTATTGACTGGACTACTGGTTCCAATAGGAATCTAAATATCAACAATACAAAGTGCTTTCAACTGAATTTCACCCTATATAAACATATAAGACTGGTAAGTGTATGCACATGTACATTGTAAAGTTGTGACTGTGTGCATTAATATGGACTTGTTGAAGTGGCAACAATCCTACTCCGTGTTACTTTTTACAGAATATGATTATTTTCATATTTCAACTTATATAGGATTACAACTTCACAGACTTTTTAACTGTAACAGGATTACAACTCTACCAAGATTTGAATCTCATCAGAATTTAAACTTAACAAGGATTTAAAGTTTTAACAAGATTTAAATTTATCACCATTTAAACTAGGAAAGAATTTAAAATGTTACCCGAACTTTACCAGGGATTTCACTTAATGAGAATGTTAGATCATTATTGTAAATATTGCCAAGGAAGAAGTCTTACCTAAGAGGAATGAGGAGAAAGATAAGCACAGGGAAAAACATCTTGAGGTAAGGATATGGTACAAAGCCAAATCCACAAAGGACAATGAGCTGTAGAAGCTGCAGCAGGGTGAACAGGTGCATCTTCCTTTGTGGCACTCGGCGGATGTAATGGTTGGGAGGATAGGCAGACTGCAACCACAAATAATCAGATTTTACATTCGAATTTAAATGAGTGTGGTATATTGTACCTGAAGGAACATCAATCCATAAAATTAGAATATATTGTTCTTAAGAGTGCATTGATTAATTAACTGTCATTTGAACCATTCAACCGATGTATCACATTATATGGCTTAGAATTAGAACATTTCAAAGCATAATTGCTTAAGGTAAGTCATTTAAAATGGTTCCCATTAGAAAAAAAATCCATACAATATCAAGACTGGTCAGTTAGTTACAAACAACATATTACATGTGACTGTAAGTCAGCTAATTACAAATTCTTTCATCTTTGATTAAATTCAATGATATATAATTACTTGTTCAGTGAATAGAAGCATGATCCTCTCGAACATCTGGTTTCCATCAAGGGAGGTCACTCCCACGTAAAGGAAGAGGCCGTAGAGAACCGGAGTGGGTATAAAAGCTAGGATGTCGAGGATCAGTAGCGACAGACCAATGAGGATGTGAGATAAAATGGCTGTCAGCCTAGTCTCACGCACCTTCACTATTCTATAAAATCAAATCATTGATATGTTACACAGGAAAAGGCATGCTATTATAGTGAAATTTAACTTAACTGAACTAATTATTAGGCCATGAAGCATGTTTTCAGTACTAAGGTATGTATTCATGTTTTAACTGATTAAACAGAAGTACAAATATGTACTGAGGTTGTGATTATGAGACATATGTTTCTGTATACTATTATTTAGAACTACAACACATTAAATAAACCTTTTATTACATCCTAAAATTCTAAGTTTGAGTGTAAAATAATCTGGTTATGTGGATTGGTTTATATAGGATAGAAATTCTACAAAAACAACAAAGTCTGAGACAGGGTGTACTTACATCTGGTAAATGTGTCCCTGGTCGACTCGTTCCTCTACATCAGCAAGGGCACGCACATGTAACGGGGAGTGTGGGAGTGCAGCGTGTACCCAGGGGAAGGCCACCAGGCTGTGTAACATATTGATAAGTCCAACAACAACTAGATCCCAATGGTAGGATGTTCCCTTCTTCATCCTGTGTGATAAAATAACATCTGAATCAGGGCCAGAAAGGTAGAGGCAATTATTGTTATCTTTAAAACTGCAGTTGTTTTGAGTGAGTATGTTGACCTTAATGTTTGACCAAATTGTTGGAAATATTCAATCTACGACCAAACTATAAATATCAAGCAACTAGATTGCCATGTCTCTTGCTACAGAAAAGTGAGACAATCTAGAAATGCTGTGTTAAAAAGGTACAAAAATACTACAAACAGAGGAGAGAGTAACATACATTCTATAAAACCTTGTAGCTACTGAGAGATATATAAAAGAAATTCTTAAAACTTATGTTAAGAAACTGATGTTTTATACAACTGACCTGGTTTCACATCATTATCATTAAATAAATTACTGTGTTAATCACGTATGAGTAGCATCTCTGTCTACTCACTTGTTCTGTGGAGCATTCACCAGTGCTGCGGAGATGTTCTGGTCCATGAAGAATAGTAAGGAGAGACAGAAGCCGAGCCCCATAGCCCCCAGCACAGCCCCCCATGACAGAGTATGGAAGGGGACAAGACTGAAGATGGAGAATCCATTCCCTGCTCCATCAAAACTCTTCCCAACTAAAACAACATCACTTCATAATTACTCTCAATTCACAAAGTCTGCAAAACTTGTTTAAGGCTAATCAGACAGAAAAGAAACATTCTTATAATTTCCTTCTTTGTCTGACTGAAACATTGAGATATTTTTTCTAGACCACACGTCTTGTCATTATGTCAGGTGTTCGACACAGTATGATAACATTTTTTTGGCATTAATATTACTTTACTGGAAATTGGGGTATTATTCTTAAGAAACTTGGGAAATTATACACAAAAAGTTGGATCACTTAACAATGAACCTGTCTCCGTTTTACAGACACAACCAGCAGGGATCTCTTTATCAATTCTTCATTAATGCTTTTCTACCCTTCATATTAAATGCATGAGTTTAAATGTTTCAATATGTGAGAATTAACATAAAGATAAATGATAGATTTTTTTCCCTAGACGTTAGTAATGAAAACCTACATTTACAAGCAGGTTGTGTGTAAATAATAGAAGGAAAAAGTAATGAAAACTTACGGTCAACATCTTTAAAGGCTAAAGCTCCAATTAAGCTCATGACGACAACGGATACTGGCAGGGCATAGTCAGCCAACAGTTCTCTCTTCCCTGCATTCAGGTAAGGCCTGTAAAGTAGTACTATCTTATAGTTACACTTGATCGTTAAAGATCATATTCAACAAACCTTATGACCTTAATGGACAGTGCTCTCTCACTCTCTCTCTTTTCAAAGGAAACCATTACTTATTTTTTCTCTTCACTGGTACATACGTATATAACCTAAAATAAATTACCAATAACGACTATTCAATCGTGTTAAAACGATGCTCATGTTGTGTCAAAGTTAATTTTCCTCTTGATAACTTTTTTCATAGTTCAGTTATCCTTTTGATAACTTTAACACCTCACAAGAAAGTCTAATACATTGATAGATAAAGTACTTGTTATTTGAGATAATTTCTTTGTAGACAACATACGTCTTAGTAAAGTTGTAGAGCATGACTCCAACCCACAGAGTACCCAGAAGCAGTAGTAGGTACAGGAGACTGACATCACGCTCACATCCCTTTGTGGCCTCCTCTACCGTTTCCGAGACATTGGCAGATATATTAGCCGTCACATTAGTGATTGCTGCCAACCCAGTACTGGACACACTCTCAGATTGGCAATTTGGAATGTTGTAATGATCCCCAAAATCTGAAATATACATATGCATTTTTCTGTGCAATTTAATTGTAGCAAACCAAATTCTGAAAATTTATCGATTAAGTGCTGAACAATCTATCATAAATTGATTCAAATTTAACCTCGACATCAAGATCATTGGAGTACATCGTACAATTGCAACCTCTATATAGATTATCACTGAGGTTTTACTGTGTATTGTACACATATATATCAAGTATGTTGTGATGAGGCAAGGGATTCAACAAATTAAGACAATGCTGACTTACTTTTTGCTGTATTTTTAAAGGCATCAACACAGAAGGCTATCGCAATGAACAGAGCAAAGATTTCCTCTGAGGACCTGCAAAACACAAATAGATGACAGGAATAAATATAAGGGGTAATAGTTTCAACTGGGCGCAGTATTTGAGATCAATTAGAGACAATTATGTTGATATTTGAGATCAATTTGAAAAATCAAGAATCATTCAAACTTCTTCAGTTCAACAGATAAATTGAATGATAAGCACAACTGGCCTATTTAGAGGCCATGAAACTTATAGTCAATAGGACGTGTGCTGTCTGTTTATCCAACTGTCTGTTCCCTGTTATGTTTTTCTTTATATTCTACTGTACCTAACAATGTGTTGTTGTTTGATCAATTCATTCTCCAAAGCATATGTCCTATTGGCCTATATTTTCTAATTACCAGACAATAGGACTTACATTGTATGCGATAGAACACATACCTGGTTGACCACTGCATGAGGACACTTAGGTCAAACGTAGCATAGAGGAAGAGAAAGAAGCTGTTCCACAGACCAACACAGGCATACATTGCACGAAAATCCAGACTGAATTCTTTACAAATAGTGTGGATAACTGTAAGAAACAAAAATAATATTTACTGAAAATCTTATAGGGCAGATACATGGAATCTTAAAGTGCAGACAAATAATATATTTTAACGCAATATGATCTTATAGGGCAGACATGTAGGATCATATAGGAGAATCTTACTAAGCAGAGAAAGAGGATCTTATAGGGTGAACAAAAATAATATTATAAGGCAGACAGAGAGGATCTTTTGGGGCAGATAAAGAGGACCTGATGTTAGTACCACTGCTATATTAAATCAGTTAGATTTGTAAGGTATACATACTCTTTGTGTAAAGAGCGAGGGGTGCTGTGGTCAGTAAGACTATAAGTGGTGTCCCTCCAAATAAAGCAAACACCAGGCCACCAAAGGTCTGTGAATACAGCACCTTCTCCACCGCTACAACATAACAGCAACCAAGAGTCACAAATAACAGGTAGTAGTGTTGTTGTTTATGTAGTTATTGAATACAACAGTGCCTTTAATTATACATATAGAAGTCTTAAATCCCAGGGGATAAAATTTAATATTTGTCACAAGTGAATTCCAACTAATTTTGAAATTGAATGAATACAATTGAAAACTTGACAATTTTCAAAGTTAAAATCAAAGTACATTGAGAAATAATTATGTTTTATCAATTGTTATTATTTCATTTTTACTATTTCAAATTATCAAAACTTTTACCAACCTCAGAGATGAGATACAATCAGATAGTATGTAAACTACTGTTAAGGAGCTCAAAATGGCACATGATATTTATATCTGAAAATCTATGAGTTAGTAAGAAGAACCAACATACTTAGCACTTTATCCGTGTTTTCTGAGTTGAGAACTCCAAAGGCGATGGATGGCATAAGACAAGCAAAATAGAGGAAAAGGGTTGTAGATAAAGTCTTCTGAATTGTCTTTGGTCCAAAGATCCCTGTAGAACAGCAGAATAGCACATTCAGAGTACATCTATTTAAATTATTATCAAAATGAAAATTTTTTGCAGATTCATTTTCTTAACTTTTTGGTTGAAGTGAAATAATGAATGTTTGGGGTGATAACTTCCTTTTATAATTAGATATCAATCTAATTGAGTTCCACAACTTACCATCCTTGAAGTCTGAAAAATAATGTGGTAGTCGTCTACGGAGATCGTCTCGAATGCCCTTAAATATACCACATTTACATCCTCCCTGAAACGCCAAAGAAAGTCAAATTAGTACGGTTTTCTTCTGAAAATATATCAACCCAAGCAAGGGTCCAAAATTGTGTGTGTATAATCATCCTCCACTATCACAAAAGAAGAACCTTAGACTGGTAAAACATTGAGAACTAGGAATTAAATGTAAATGAATATAAGCACTATGAATACTACAAGCAGTGTACATGACCAGACTGACAGAACAGAACTAAGCGGAAAAGTTGTGGTCAACGAAAATGTTGAGAGACATTTAGAGCCACTCACAAATAAAAATAATTGGTGAGTTTTATATTGAGTTACTCAGTGCTGTATAATAATAGTTATACCTTGATACAATCAGTGTCGTACAAAAGTACTTTGTTTGGTGAGTTTTCTATTGAGTTACTCAGTGCTGACTGTATCACCATGGTTATACCTTGTTACTATCAGTATCACACATGGGTTATACCAGTGCTGACTCTGTATGGCTACAGTTAAGACATACCTTGTTACTATCAGTATAACACACTGGTACTTTGTTGAGTTTTCTATTGAGTTACTCAGTGCTGACTGTATCACCATGGTTATACCTTGTTACTATCAGTATCACACACTGGTACTTTGTTGAGTTTTCTATTGAGTTACTCAGTGCTGACTCTATCACCATGGTTATACCTTGTAACTATCAGTATCACACACTGGTACTTTGTTGAGTTTTATATTGATTTACTCAGTGCTGACTCTGTATGGCTACAGTTAAGACATACCTTGTTACTATCTGTGTCGTATACAGGTACTTTGTTCAGTTTTATATTGAGTTACTCAGTGCTGACTCTGTATGATAATAGTTATACCTTGTTACTATCAGTATCACACACTGGTACTTTGTGAGTTTTCTATTGAGTTACTCAGTGTTGACTCTGTATGGCTACAGTTAAGAAATACCTTGTTACTATCTGTGTCGTAGACAGGTACTTTGTTGGTTGAACTCATTTGACGGTCAGCCAGCTCCTTGGTGTGCTGTTCCAGGATTGACTTGAACTCCTCTTCACTGGAGGCAGCAAGCAAATTCAAGCGGAAGTCAAGATCGGAGAAAATTGTGGCAAATGTTCGACCAGTCTCTACTTCATTTTTGGTTCCTTTCTGTTGTAATCAAAATAGAGCTTAATCAACCAGCTTCTAAACCAATATAAGAATATACTGAGATTGTGTCACAGTTGTAATCAAAATAGAGCTTGATCAACCAGCTTCTAAACCAATATAAGAATATACTGAGATTGTGTCACAGATGTCAGCACTTATCTTTATAGATTCTGATTGTTCACAAGTAAGGTTTTCATAAATAGAAGAGATTTCCAAATCAAAACATTTGACAACCCTCTGTTAAGAAAACTAATATCTTTTATATACTGTAACCAAATTGAATTTGGTGCGGTGAATGAAATTTTATTGCTTCATCAGTTTTTGGCAAATTAGTATCCACAATAATTGTTTAATGAACAACATAAAGAAACTGCAAGTAGTGCCATCATATCTAAGCATAGTACTTCAGGGTACTAAAATGTATGTTTACAGTAGATCATATGTTAAACATAAAATAAGACAACAACGCTAGCCTCTACTATCCAGTGATGTCCAGGTATATCCCAATATAGTACAGGTGACATATGGTCCACTTAGGTATTTAGGATTGGAATAGGACTGAAGATTTGAATGCAAACACAATGCATATACTTTTAGATCCCTCTGACTCTAGTATATATTATTTGAAGTTTGGGGAGTTTATATCTACCTCTTTTTGAGGACACTCTCATTTACAAACATCCTGTAGGGTCTGGCATACCTACCTCCTTTGTAGGTATCAGGACCACATACCTTTTTTAGGGAGTGACATACCTACCTCCTTTGTAGGTATCAGGACCACATACCTTTTTTAGGGAGTGACATACCTACCTCCTTTGTAGGTATCAGGACCACATACCTTTTTTAGGGAGTGACATACTTACCTCCTTTGTAGGTATCAGGACCACATACCTTTTTTAGGGAGTGACATACTTACCTCCTTTGTAGGTATCAGGACCACATACCTTTTTTAATGAGTGATATACTTACCTCCTTTGTAGGTATCAGGACCACATACCTTTTTTAGGGAGTGACATACTTACCTCCTTTGTAGGTATCAGAACCACATACCTTTTTTAGGGAGTGACATACTTACCTCCTTTGTAGGTATCAGGACCACATACCTTTTTTAGGGAGTGACATACTTACCTCCTTTGTAGGTATCAGGACCACATACCTTTTTTAGGGAGTGACATACTTACCTCCTTTGTAGGTATCAGGACCACATACCTTTTTTAGGGAGTGACATACTTACCTCCTTTGTAGGTGTGAGGACCACTATCACAAAGTACACCTCCTGACTACTGGTACCCAGATTAGCCGCATTACGCAGCCTTGCGATGCCAACATGTCGGGTGAGAATGGATGGCACACTAGCCCTGTAGTGTAAACAAGATTAATCATCACTGACTGTTTCAAATACTTTTTTTAATGGACCTGTTGTTTCACGAAAGTTTTCAATGTGTGCTACTGTGTTGTACATTTGTATATGTACAAGAGACAGTTCTGTGATAATCTGGTCTGTCACATTCTCCTTTCATCATCATATCAATCAGGTGAGTCATTATGGGAAGTGTAAGTAGATCAATGACTTAGTAAATGGTTGTTAAGTTGCAGATGAAATAGACAACCAAAGAATGAATGTTACTTTCTAACTCGACAATGTTCTGATAAGGTGAAATGTGACATGTTACTCTTGCCTGACTATAATATAATTAGAATTCCTGTTTCAAAATCAGCTGATATAAATAAATTACTAGTTTTGTATAAATTATTTACTTTACCTTGACTCATCTTATTTGATGTTTAAAATATCAAAGGATGACTTACATCGCACATATCCAGTTTTGGTCATAGTCAAACCCTCCTCCCTCTGATATGCTGGTACATTGTAACGTCCGACTTAGCATGTGTACTGTAAAATATCAACATATTGCAGGGATTATCTCCCTTCCATAGACATGCTTATAGAACTCTAGTATAATATTATGCTCCCTGTAATACTTAAGATGTCAGTAAGAAACATGTAATTTGTTCTGTGTTTATTCTAATAAAATAAAAAAATAACCAAGTGATATTGTGTTACATGGATCTTGTGATTCTGACCACCAATATTATATGACTGATTAAATGCATGACTATGGAAAAAAATGTTTATCTGACTGGTGGTGTCATTTATGTATAATGTAAAAGGCAAGAGAATAGTGCTTTGGAGTGTGAAGACAAATCAGAAAGGAAACTTGGAAATCTTCAGTAGTGTACCTTATAATTCGGCAGAAGGAATAATATCTTCACAAGTAAAAAAATAAATAAATAACAGAGGGTTTATAAAATGTTAAAGTCCACAGCACAATGCGGATATATAAGACAGATTAAGAAATCTATTAGTTGGAGTGAAAAAATTCTGTTCTAGATCATAAATCTCAGTCATCAGAGTGTTAAAAGTGAAATGGACGAAGAAACACTTCACTGCAGGTGACTTTGTTAACTCGAGTTATACAAAACTTCCAACTATCAGCTTCTATGTACATATTTAAAAGAGATTTTCTGCCAAAGATATACAAGGACTTAAAGAACAAATAAATTCTTTCAATAATAAAAGGATTTGTTAAAATCATATTATTATTATTAAAATTTTGAAAATGAAATACTGTACTAAACCTTGGTCTCCATATCAAAGTGAGAATACGTAAAATTTTTATCAACTTTCAGTCCTTGTTATTTTATTTCTCTTCTTTTTTTTCCCTTTTTGTCAATTTTGACGTTGTTTTCCACATTATCTGTACATTTTATAACTTATCAATATGTGAAGAAGGTAGATAACTGGGTTTGAGTTGTACAAATGTGTATACCCCATAGACTCCAGTCTGATTGTCATTCTTACCTTGTTTCTTCTCTTTCTTCACTATGTAGCAAGAACTGATTTATCATTAACATTAAAAACTTTAATTGACAGCTTTTTGTCTATTTAAACTTCAGACATCACGATCGTTATTAAAGCTCAATATGTTGTATCTATTACAACTCTGGAGATTTCTTACATTGTGACAGCTACAAACTAAGACTTTTGTCATAACAGCTCAAGCTATTCCTATAGAGATTACTAATCCTAACTGAAACTCTACAGATCTTGCATCTCAAAGGAACTATTGACATATACTTTTGAATACACCCCATCTATGGAGATTTCCCATCTAACTGAAGCTTTGGAGATTTCACATCTAACTCCAGCTACAGAGATTTCCCATCTAACTGAAGCTTTGGAGATTTCCCATTTAACTCCAGCTACAGAGATTTCCCATCTAACTGAAGCTTTGGAGATTTCCCATTAAACTCCAGCTACAGAGATTTCCCATCTAACTTAAGCTTTGGAGATTTCACATCTAACTCCAGCTACAGAGATTTCCCATCTAACTGAAGCTTTGGAGATTTCCCATTTAACTCCAGCTACAGAGATTTCCCATCTAACTGAAGCTTTGGAGATTTCCCATCTAATCAAAACTTTCCATGAAGAGTTCCCATGTAACTAAAGCTCTGACTTAACATTGTTGACTGTGCCTGGTTAAGATAATAGCTTACCGTAATCATGGGTAAACAGGGCTGACCGTGCCTGGTCAAAGCTGACCTCACCCTCTGTCCCGTCTAACATCTTATGAAGAATTTCATCAATTATTTCATCCAAACTGAGTTTGTTTAGGTCCAGTAGCAGCACAGTTTTATTGAGGAAGCGCTGGATGTCCATGGCTGCGCGAATCTCTAAGGAAAAGTCCTTCAGAGGCAACTTCTGTGGAACCAACAGCAGAACAGGGTATACATATCATATTACATTGGATCATCTATATAAACTGAAACTTAATTTTCATACCACTTACTTTAATCTGAAAAGATTTCTTTAATCACCCATCCCCACCTGATTTTGACACAAATCTGGTCTTGTCTGACAGATTACTGCAGACTAACATATTAAGGATCTGAATAAAACAGATATTTCAGTTAACGGCAGTCTTAGTAAATACATTTTGTATGTGTGTGGTATCTTACCTCATGACGTGAATACATCAGAGTCAGGCCACTCTCATCTGTAACAAGCAACATATGACTATTAGCACAAGGACAATTCTTATACTTCTCCAACCTACACAGCCAATATATAGCTGTCATGATTCTTGTGTCATAATCCCTCATATGATGAAACAAGTCTGAATAATACATGTTATATTGTAAAATCAATTCCCATACTTTTGTGACACTCAAACACAAACAATTCTGCACAGAATTTTTTTAATCTTATCATATGCTGTATGATATAAAAGATTTTATATATAACCACAAAAAAAAGATCAAATGATCTGAAACAAAAATGAAAAAAAAAAAAAAAATCCAAATCTCACATAATAAATTCCAATTCAATCTTAAGCAATTACAAGAAGCTGTAAAACTGAACTGTGTAATATGGATAACTATGTAACACAAATACCACTTAGATCAGATAACTTAGAGTTAAATTGTTTAGAACTGTACTACATTAGTACTATTTAACATTAATTAAGCAGGAAGTTAATTACTTTTTTGTATCTAAATAACTGTTTGAATTAGTAAACTGGTAACTGTTAAATTAAATAGGTAGTCATTAAAGGTGTAACAACCTGATTGTTTTTGTGACATAAGATAAAGATGGTACCAAAAACATTAACACTTTTGTAAAATTCCAAACAAACAATATCAAAAGCAGGAAAGAATAAAAACAGAAGCTGAGGTGAGAATATCCCTACCAGCATATTTAGTTCTACATTAACGATTAATCTTTTCTGTTCTCTTTTCTCTATTTCTTCTTCAACAAAATTGAGTCATCTTGAATTTTTATCAATTGAAAATATTTTCTTACAAGAGCGACTTATTGGACAATTATATGTGACATTTCAATGACTACACTGTCACCTTCAGGTCATCATCCATACATCCATTAGGTGGTATTTATATACTATATTCCATGAAATTCCACACAGTTACCCTTTGTTTAAAACATGGTCATTAATGAGCAAGAGTCTTAATTATGGACCTGTTTTCAATATAATCTTATTGCCATCTTGACACACGACTTTCTACCATAATGTACATAAAATATGTACTATAGCCAAAAGGTTATGCAATTTTATTATCATCTGGTACACTGTATGCTTCAGTATCAGTATGATTCACACTGGTCATTTGTCTGATGAAGGAGACAGTGTAGTCAACCAAATGTCACATATGATTTTCTTACTAGTTGTGATGTGAGGACACCTTTTCAATCGTGTAGTAGTTTATGAAAAAAATAATTGTTATGTTACACATCTATTATATATATTGAGATATTTTAAATATGTCCATCTCTCCTATTTTTCTTCAGGTAGTTCACTCAAATTGTTCCGGCAGCCACATTGTGGCATCAATCTGATTCAATATTGAACAAGATTAGCAGTTCGCAGTGACCTTGGCTACTACAGCATATATAGAGACAATGAAGTATTGGTGAAATGGTCTTTTATGCTTTATGTACTGATCCCATCATACTAAGATATAAATTGTGAGACATACTCAGCCCTAACCACTCCAGCCTCAAAAGGCATAAAGGGATACAAAGTAACTAGCCAAAACACATACACTCTGCCATTCCCAGAATTTCTCATAGAAACACTTTACAATTATTGGTGAAAAGTCTTGGACAATGTGATGAATGGATGGGTTAACTGTCAAATAAATAATCCCACATGCCACGAAGTATTACACCCACACTCAATGTAGATAAATAGATACCCAGGAAAGGAACTTTCCAAACACACACCAGATAGTAAAGGTACCCAATTCCAATATCACACATCAAAGAGATGCATCACAATGAAGGAACAATGACAATTTTTAAAACAATGAAAAGTATTCATCCACAGCTCAATTTTTCTATTGCTAAAAAATAAGTGTGTGTGTTTTTTTGTTTTTTTTAAGTGGGGGGGCATTGATTGTATGATTCTGGGTCATTTTATACTCTAGTTTTAGTGGATATGGTTTCATTAACATGATCTATAAAGTTATTTATTATCCCATCAACATGATATAAAAGGTAATTGTGATACTGTTACTCTAGAGTTCAATCTTCTTTTTGAAGAGTATTATCTTGATCAAATCTTTTTTGGAGAATATGATTTTAATAAAATCTTTTTGGAGTGTTTCATGAATATGACTGAATCATCTTTTTGGAATGTACAAAGCTTGATTGACAGGCTACAACATTATTTTGGAGGTTAAACTTGCTAATTGAGCAGGCATGCAATCTTCATTTTTGAAGCTGGTTTGTTATCCTAAGCTTAAATCTTCTATTTTTACATGGTCGAACTAACTGTTTTTTAGGCTTAAATCATGTTTTCAAGTCAGAAATTAAGCTTTGAAGGTTCAGTCTTGTTTTAAGAGATTTTTTACTCTTGTTTTGAGGCTACAACATTTGTTTTGGAGGTTCAATCTTCAACAAAGGAGGTGAATTAATACAATTTTGTATGATTAAAAGGCACATATTCCAGTGAAGCTCTGAAACAAGTGGAACATTATAGATCTTATGTTATCTTAGTTTGGTCTGTTTGATGAAGCAAAATGTAACCATCTGGTCAATAGTGGTCAGAGTGGGTGGTCAGAGTGGGTGATCAGGTGGTGCAGTGATAATGCACTCCCCTTTCATCTAGGCATTTGGGGTTTGATTTCCGGAACGGACATGAACAGGTAAGGGGTCACCTGCCTAACCTGCTCCAGTTTCCTTCCACAATAAAAACCCCTCCTACACTTAAATCCCGGCCATCAAGAGTGATTAATGTCAGTTGTAATAACTTATTTCACAATTGTTGTAAAATAAAGTTTATATATATCATGTGGTCAGAGTGCTCCCACAAATCTCCTAGTAATGATCTGAAATAACATGTGTTTTATCCCTTTAATGAGATCTGATTGGTGTACCTTATAACTATCAACTATTTTCTATTGAAAAATTGATGATCAATCTATTATTAGCTTTAGGTGATTAAGAAACACAAGACTTTTTTAATGTTTGAAAAAATTCAGCTGTGTCAGAATGTGTGTGATTCACTATCTTACCGCCATCGGATTCAGACCCGTAGTCAAAGCTCTTGTTATCTTCTAAAAAAAAGGTGTTATGTTGACATGTTGGTAACATGCTAAAAACACACCTGTTAAATTTGCAAAGCTAAAAAACTAAACTACACAGCAATACTAGTTAAAAACAACTATAAAAACAACTTAAGAACAAAATCAATATCTGCTTCTGGTAATATCTGAGTAAAACACATGTTGATCCTGTCAATGTTGAATATAAAAATCATTACCTATTTCTCTTACTTAGTTACTGCTCTTCTGTTTACAGGACCATACACTGTATACTTGGTTTAGATTTTTGAGGTTTTACAAAAAGTTTGATGCAACGAGGAGCAGGTGTTTTTAACAGAAATTATGAAATGGACTTTCGTTTTCTCTATTGATTTTATTTTCATCAAATCAATGTATTGTTTGTGATTTTGTTTTCCATTCTTGTAAATAGCCAAAAATAAAACCATTCAGAAATAACAGCCTTCATATAGAGTTTCATTTAAAACATTTTCTGGAATTTGTCATTTCATCAAACTACTTTAATTTCTAACCTAGTGTAACCTACTGAATTGGAAAATGTTATTTACCAAATAATCCTAACATCTTCCTGTTTTACATGTTAACACATAAGTCTTACATTGACCTGGATGTTAAGACATCAGAACTATACTGGGCTATATACTTACCAATAAATGAGTCGTCAAACTTAACACCACTGATTGTGCTGCGACTTTCATACATGGAGTTTTTACGATAGTTTGGATCCAGCAGATTCCCAGACTTTTGTGAAGCTGCATTGTTCGTGACAGTCAGCGTATTAAGTGCCCCTTCACTTCGGTGGCGCCGCCTACCCCCACCTGTATCAGGGGGAGATAACCCTCCACCTTCTGCATCTTGTGTGGATGCGGGAGGCACATTAATTTTGGTAACGTGACCATTAGCACTACCGTTGATCCAGTCTGTGTGATGTTTTGGTTTATGTTCAGGGTTAGTTTTGTTTCCGTTGCTGTAAGGAGGAGGTCCCTGTCCTTCGGACTCTATTGTAAATGCCAGGTTCTCACGACACTCAGTAGTTACCACATTAACATGCTGAAGCTCCACCCCCTGGCTATCATCAGTGTTACGTGGCGGTAAATCCATACCCTTTGTCAGTCTGCAAATAAAATTAGAACATCACAATCAGTGACAATATCCATAGTGATTTTTTTCATTTCTGTAGCTGCTCTGCTCTTGTTGGTATGTTTAGATTCTTGATTTCCAGCTCAGCTTTGAAATATGATAGCCATAACTTGTAAAGTGATAGTTCTCTTCAATTGAAAGAAAAATTAATATCTTTCTGATATATTAAAACGATAATAATAAAGGGATGTTAAAGGAATCTTGCCATACACCAATGTTTGACCTTTATGTATTAATTCTTTGGAAGTTTGATCTTTTCCATTCTTTCCCTTGTGTTTGCTCTTAGTTCTATGAAATTTTAAAATTCCTCTTAAGAAATAATAATCTTTCACTGCCAAATACAAGATGGTGCCTGTCAAAATTTTGTTATTCTGATCAGCTCCAAAATCAGAGAAAAAACTAGGGACCAAACGAAACCTACATACAAAATTTGAGAAAAATCTATCCTGTACTTCTCAGGGAATAGCAATAAAAATTGGTTAATTGTAAAATCCAAGATGGCTACCTGTGAGCCATTTTGATTTTCTGACAACTCCTGAAATCAAAAGGGCACAACTTCTGACCAAGGGTAACCTACATTTGAAATTTGTTTTTCAGGACAGTCTCAATATGGGATAATGCATAGCTAGATACTAGGGGGAATCTATGAAAATGAATTTGAAAATGATCCATTGAGCACTTCTCAAGAAATAATGACAATAAAAGCAGTTTAAGGAACATATATAGATTGATGGATGAATGGATGATGGATGCCAGACCAAGGATGAAGGTCCATTTGAGGCTAAAAATACTTTTTTCTTCCTAAATGTACCAGATGTTTTAATACATTTGCATGTGGATCTCAAAATAGACATACATGTAACCACATACCTAGCCAAATTCTGTAGAGTATCTCAAACATTGGAAATACATTCAAAACCTGATAATCTCATTAGCAGCCCCATCAGTTCAACAAGTGCTTCTAATCTCATGTAGCATTTAGACTAAATGCCTTTTTGGTGTTTTATATAAATATTATGTCAGACTTTAAACCTTTCACTAGACATGTGGATTCAAACTGTTTATAAACCTAATCACCGCGAATTCACACCAGTTTAAAGTCTTTAAAATCCCTATGGGCCCCGGATGTCTGTAGTTTTATACACCAATTAATGAATCCTAAACACAGCAGCACCTGTCCACAATCACAGACAGGTAGTAAATAATACATCAGGTCCATTTCTCTATAATCTCCCAGTACAGTGTTATCCTGACTTACCACATCTGCCTCGGGTAAGCTACCCAACATTCTACCTAAAGGAATTCTTGAATTTCAGGCAATCACAACAATGTTCTTTAATTCCTTAAGAATAGTTAAGATCTAAAGACAGAAAGATTTTTATTGTAACAACATGAGCTTCCGTAACCTTTTAGAGCAGGTTGTACATCAACTGTATTAAGGAAAATCTCAAGATTATCTATTTTGGGGAAAATACTTAACACCCAATATAAATAAATACTGAGCTAAATTACATTATCCTGCCCAAAAAATCCATACTAATCATCATTGTAGATCTCCTTTCTAGAGAATGAATAGCATTCAATATTATTGCCTTAAATCTGTACAAAACAATAGTTTTGTAAGTTATCTACCTTACTGTCTCAATAAACAATAGTATTGCTCTGATAATCTCCCATACTCTCTAACAAAACCAAAGTTTGGCAAGTTATCTCCCTTACTTTCTTAAACAGAAGAGTATTGCAGATAACACTTCTGGTCTTAATTTTCTCATGAAAGTATTGCATGATCATCTCTGTTACTGCTTTAAATTGTGGCCCTGATCATCTCTGTTACTGCTTTAAATTGTGGCCCTGATCATCTCTGTTACTGCTTTAAAGTGTGGTCCTTATCATCTCTGTTACTGCTTTAAAGTGTGGTCCTTATCATCTCTGTTACAGCTTTAAAGTGTGGTCCTTATCATCTCTGTTACAGCTTTAAAGTGTGGTCCTTATCATCTCTGTTACTGCTTTAAAGTGTGGCACTGATCATCTCTGTTACAGCTTTAAAGTGTGGCACTGATCATCTCTGTTACTGCTTTAAAGTGTGGCACTGATCATCTCTGTTACTGCTTTAAAGTGTGGTCCTTATCATCTCTGTTACTGCTTTAAAGTGTGGTCCTTATCATCTCTGTTACAGCTTTAAAGTGTGGTAGCTTTAAAGTGTGATCATCTCTGTTACTGCTTTAAAGTGTGGTCCTTATCATCTCTGTTACTGCTTTAAAGTGTGGCACTGATCATCTCTGTTACTGCTTTAAAGTGTGGCACTGATCATCTCTGTTACTGCTTTAAAGTGTGGCACTGATCATCTCTGTTACTGCTTTAAAGTGTGTGTGACTGATCATCTCTGTTACTGCTTTAAAGTGTGGCACTGATCATCTCTGTTACTGCTTTAAAGTGTGGTCCTTATCATCTCTGTTACTGCTTTAAAGTGTGGCACTGATCATCTCTGTTACTGCTTTAAAGTGTGGTCCTTATCATCTCTGTTACTGCTTTAAAGTGTGGTCCTTATCATCTCTGTTACTGCTTTAAAGTGTGGCACTGATCATCTCTGTTACAGCTTTAAAGTGTGGCACTGATCATCTCTGTTACAGCTTTAAAGTGTGGTCCTTATCATCTCTGTTACTGCTTTAAAGTGTGGCACTGATCATCTCTGTTACTGCTTTAAAGTGTGGCACTGATCATCTCTGTTACAGCTTTAAAGTGTGGTCCTTATCATCTCTGTTACTGCTTTAAAGTGTGGCACTGATCATCTCTGTTACTGCTTTAAAGTGTGGCACTGATCATCTCTGTTACAGCTTTAAAGTGTGGTCCTTATCATCTCTGTTACTGCTTTAAAGTGTGGCACTGATCATCTCTGTTACTGCTTTAAAGTGTGGCAATGATCATCTCTGTTACTGCTTAAAAAGTATTGCATGATCATCTCTGTTACTGCTTAAAAAGTATTGCATGATCATCTCTGTTACTGCTTTAAAGTGTGGCACTGATCATCTCTGTTACAGCTTTAAAGTGTGGTCCTTATCATCTCTGTTACTGCTTTAAAGTGTGGTCCTTATCATCTCTGTTACTGCTTTAAAGTGTGGCACTGATCATCTCTGTTACTGCTTTAAAGTGTGGCACTGATCATCTCTGTTACTGCTTTAAAGTGTGGCACTGATCATCTCTGTTACAGCTTTAAAGTGTGGTCCTTATCATCTCTGTTACAGCTTTAAAGTGTGGTCCTTATCATCTCTGTTACTGCTTTAAAGTGTGGCACTGATCATCTCTGTTACAGCTTTAAAGTGTGGTCCTTATCATCTCTGTTACTGCTTTAAAGTGTGGTCCTTATCATCTCTGTTACTGCTTTAAAGTGTGGCACTGATCATCTCTGTTACTGCTTTAAAGTGTGGCACTGATCATCTCTGTTACTGCTTTAAAGTGTGGCACTGATCATCTCTGTTACTGCTTTAAAGTGTGGCACTGATCATCTCTGTTACTGCTTTAAAGTGTGGCACTGATCATCTCTGTTACTGCTTTAAAGTGTGGCACTGATCATCTCTGTTACTGCTTTAAAGTGTGGTCCTTATCATCTCTGTTACAGCTTTAAAGTGTGGTCCTTATCATCTCTGTTACTGCTTTAAAGTGTGGTCCTTATCATCTCTGTTACAGCTTTAAAGTGTGGTCCTTATCATCTCTGTTACTGCTTTAAAGTGTGGCACTGATCATCTCTGTTACTGCTTTAAAGTGTGGTCCTTATCATCTCTGTTACTGCTTTAAAGTGTGGCACTGATCATCTCTGTTACTGCTTTAAAGTGTGGTCCTTATCATCTCTGTTACTGCTTTAAAGTGTGGCACTGATCATCTCTGTTACTGCTTTAAAGTGTGGCACTGATCATCTCTGTTACTGCTTTAAAGTGTGGCACTGATCATCTCTGTTACAGCTTTAAAGTGTGGTCCTTATCATCTCTGTTACAGCTTTAAAGTGTGGTCCTTATCATCTCTGTTACAGCTTTAAAGTGTGGTCCTTATCATCTCTGTTACTGCTTTAAAGTGTGGTCCTTATCATCTCTGTTACAGCTTTAAAGTGTGGTCCTTATCATCTCTGTTACAGCTTTAAAGTGTGGTCCTTATCATCTCTGTTACAGCTTTAAAGTGTGGTCCTTATCATCTCTGTTACTGCTTTAAAGTGTGGTCCTTATCATCTCTGTTACTGCTTTAAAGTGTGGCACTGATCATCTCTGTTACTGCTTAAAAAGTATTGCATGATCATCTCTGTTACAGCTTTAAAGTGTGGTCCTTATCATCTCTGTTACAGCTTTAAAGTGTGGTCCTTATCATCTCTGTTACTGCTTTAAAGTGTGGTCCTTATCATCTCTGTTACTGCTTTAAAGTGTGGCACTGATCATCTCTGTTACTGCTTAAAAAGTATTGCATGATCATCTCTGTTACAGCTTTAAAGTGTGGTCCTTATCATCTCTGTTACAGCTTTAAAGTGTGGTCCTTATCATCTCTGTTACAGCTTTAAAGTGTGGTCCTTATCATCTCTGTTACAGCTTTAAAGTGTGGTCCTTATCATCTCTGTTACAGCTTTAAAGTGTGGTCCTTATCATCTCTGTTACAGCTTTAAAGTGTGGTCCTTATCATCTCTGTTACTGCTTTAAAGTGTGGTCCTTATCATCTCTGTTACTGCTTTAAAGTGTGGCACTGATCATCTCTGTTACTGCTTTAAAGTGTGGCACTGATCATCTCTGTTACAGCTTTAAAGTGTGGCACTGATCATCTCTGTTACTGCTTTAAAGTGTGGCACTGATCATCTCTGTTACTGCTTTAAAGTGTGGCACTGATCATCTCTGTTACTGCTTTAAAGTGTGGCACTGATCATCTCTGTTACAGCTTTAAAGTGTGGCAATGATCATCTCTGTTACTGCTTTAAAGTGTGGTCCTTATCATCTCTGTTACTGCTTTAAAGTGTGGTCCTTATCATCTCTGTTACTGCTTTAAAGTGTGGCACTGATCATCTCTGTTACTGCTTTAAAGTGTGGCACTGATCATCTCTGTTACAGCTTTAAAGTGTGGCAATGATCATCTCTGTTACTGCTTTAAAGTGTGGTCCTTATCATCTCTGTTACTGCTTTAAAGTGTGGCACTGATCATCTCTGTTACTGCTTTAAAGTGTGGCACTGATCATCTCTGTTACTGCTTTAAAGTGTGGCACTGATCATCTCTGTTACTGCTTTAAAGTGTGGCACTGATCATCTCTGTTACTGCTTTAAAGTATTGCACTGATCATCTCCCTTACTAATCAATATTTCTACCCCAAAATGTCAATGATACTACAGATTATTTTACATTCAACAAAATCAATAGTAATTTGACAAGCATTTTACTCAATGATGAGATAGGACTTATATTCCTTATCAAATGGTCACACCTAATTTATTCCAATAATCAGTCCCAATAGCATTTCTGTTGTGTGCACAGTTTACGAATACTGACTTTAGCTCTAAAATAGCCAGGTAGTAAAATAGATGAGATTGGTCATTACCTCTGTGTACAAAAAAGTTCTATGTTGGCTGTAACCCTGAGATTTAAGAACAGAAGAGATTGGTCAATATTTGTGATTTATCTTTTTGCTAATGTCTCTGACCCTGAGATTGTAGAACAGAGGAGACTGGTCATTATTTGTGTAACATCTTATCTCTAACCATTGTAACCTTGAGATTTCTACATCCACACTAGAACCACCTAATAATGATTGATACTGAGATTGCCCAATAGATACAAGCTTGTGTTGATACAATAAATACCCAATGTTTATCAAGTCCTTCCACATAGCGAGCAATTAATTCTCAACAACTCAGGACTAGCAGGTGCTGAAGTAGATATGTAGAGATTTTGATCAAGTGTTTGTAGGACTTAGAAGAAACAGAATGATGTTTGCTGTCAGAGTATTGCTGATGTTCACCTGAATACACAAATGCTGCCTTAAAGTACACAAACAGATCAGAATGCTTATCATAAAATTTCACCAGTTTTTATCATTCCCCAGAATTATATCTTGTTTAATGTTATTTATTATTACAGAAACACCCACAGGCATTGCAGCTATCGATCATCTGTTTATACTCATCACACTTTCAGAGAAGTAACCTTGATTCAAACAAGGACAAATCATTACCCTAGACCTAAACTGAATTATATGTTTTTCTCGTGTGATCTTTAAATAGCACTGAAGCTCATTCTTTTGATCCGAAACCTGGGATTCTTTCTCTAAAATAGCCTATAGCTTGCAATTACATGTCATTATACACAATCCCAATACTGAGTTTAGAAATTGTTAAAATATCATTTTGAGACATTTAACCTTCATGGCCTTCATTTGGTCTGAGTCATTCAGCTATCTTGTGTTTTTTAACTCCTGAATTGATCTACAAAAGGATTTAACTGCATGTCTATTCTAGTTCATTCAGTCTAACATGATTTCAGTCCTCATGATAATCTTCATGAGTGGTAAAAATGTATTAATGTTTTTAAAAATAAACTGCTGATTGAATTTCTTGGGTAGGAGATTTCTTCCTTGATTTAGAATTCAATATTTTCTTGGTGAAGTTTGCATGCTAGATATCTACATACACTCTACAACATCACTGATGAGTCCAAGAAGGACAATCCAGCTGTATGATGTATTAAATCTCTCTTGTATAATCTCGCAATGAGACTTTGGAACCCTGAAAGACATTTAATGTATAGCTAAAGTTCATCTTTATATGAAGGTTGATGTAGATATTTAGTCAATAGTCAACATTGATTCAGAAGGGAACAAGGTGTTATTCCAATGCAAAGCAATTTAAACACTGTATGGTCCCCAAAACTCAACTTCTATCCATCCTCTATATGATGACAGGGTCATAAAGATAATGACAGACAATGGACAACACAGCTTTATGTTATTTTAGCTCCTGTCATTTCTACTGTGAAGTAACAATAATAATAGGGTACCTCTAATGTTGGCTCCATGTTTGAAATGGACTGGACGATGTTGGCAAGGGGACAATTTTTTCATATAGTTATACCAAACTGGATGGAAAATGTACAAAAGGGAGGCCTAAAACGTTTTTTAAAGAAAATTATGCTAAATTTTATCAAATGAAAAATGTACAAAAGGGAAGCTAACATATTTCAGAAAATTGTGGTAGCCCAGATACAATACCAGACCATTATGTCCAAAAAACCGATTACCACAGTGTACTGGTTTAAGTACAAATCCATAAACAAACAGCACTGTAGCCTCTGATCAAAGCCGTGATGATGTTTGTATCCCAGGAAATTACTTCACACTACAAATCTATGGAGTGCAGGTGCTGTATAGAACTGTTTTATATGTACCAAGACAAACGTAAACTGGAAAATATTGCACCTCTATAACATAATTACATTTGGCTGCTTAAGTATGTTTACAATTAAGCTGTCACACAACACTGAAAAGCCAATAATATCATGCTGTCAGGTGTATATGGTGTGAATTTAGCAGAAAAACCACTGTGTTTCTACGCAATTGGTTCATTATTGTTTTTAATGAGAATTTGTACTCTTGCAAATCTTGATTTAAAAATGAAACACAAAATGGTTTACAATTTAGTGGAAGGAATGATTTGTAACTTTGATAGGAAAGAATTTACGACACTATGTAATCGACTTTGTCAGCACAGGATATAAAGAACAACCAATTGAGACTGAAAAGCAGACAACACAGTTCACTTGTAATGAGAGTCTATTTACAGACCTCTATTACAATTACAGGAAAATAAACACACTTTCCCAGAAAATCACTTTCGTATTTTTCAAAGTGCATATAAATTGATTGTTATAAAAATGTCTTTAAAAGAGATTTTTTTATGGTTTGATATACAATCAACAACAGGAGGTAGAAGCAGACAGAAAGATGTACAATCTACTGACACAAGGTTATAACAAGCTATACCAAAACGAAATTAGTCAAATTTCTTTTACTACATAAAAGATTTTGCAACTGTACAACAGAATGATAAAATGTCAACTTAACGACAAAATCAAGACACAGCAAAGAGTTGATTTGACAGAAATAACACTTAAGTCAGAACAGGATTCATGATTTATATACAAATTATTTAATCTTTCATCAAGAAGTAGGAGACTTGTTTTTACCCCGTTTCATATTATTATTTTCATTATCAAAGTCATGAAGTTCTGGTAAATATTGAAAGATTTTGATATATATATTAAACTCATTTGAAATCTCATTAATATAAAGCAATACAAAATTTGATTCAAGTCTAGCCGTAAAAGTCAAAGTTATTTGACAGAAACAAAGAAATCATAAATTTTTTTGAAGTCACATAACTCTGGCAAATCTTCACAGATTTTGACCAATGTCAAACTAATCCAAGATCTTACTAACATGAAACATTATCCAAAATTTGGTTCAAGTCTTAGAGTAAAATTAAAATTTTATTTAACAGAAACAAAGATATGATCTTTTTAACATTTTAAACTCCAGAAAATCTCTCACATCTCAACAGATTTTGATTTATATCAAAGTACTCCGAGATCTTATCAACATACAGCAATATACCATATTTGATTCAAATAGGAAAGTAAGTAATAAATAATTGGAAAGAAATGAAAAAAAATCTATTCTGAAGATTTTTAAATCCTGGAACTCTGGCAAATTTTGAGAGATTTTGACCAGTATGAAACTCATCTGAACCAAAACTTATATTAATCTGACAGTTAAAAATTAAAATTATTCGACAGAAATGGAAAAATTATCTATTAAAAAGAATTTTTAAGTCAAGTAATTCAACAGACGGACCAACATGACATTAACTAATTAAGTTTAAAACTTTATGAATTAATAAAAATAAATTATTTGTTCTGGATTTACAGGTACAAATGTAAATGATTAGATGCTCCTAGCAACAGTTTCCATATTGTTTTGTTCATCTAACATCATCATCATTAAACAAATGCCTGAAATGTCAAACATTACCATCTTCTTTATACCCCAGTCACTTCAAAGCTGATATAACCAGTTAATTATGATAAAAACACTTGTGAAGAAATGCTTGCTTTCATTGTAGAATTAAACCAAATTAATGTTTCATTTACATTTGATATTATCTGCTGATTAAGAAATTTGAGCAACTGGGGCTTGATAATTAATTGAAATATTTAATTGTTTTTCTTTTCATTTCTAATTGACTTTGTAAGTTTTTAAATTACCAAAACAATAATTCACTCAATAGTGCAAGTTCTTATGTGATAAATGATAACAACACTTACAGATAATTATATAGAATACATAAATGACATTATACCAGAAGGATCGTACATACACCATTCCAGACTCCAGGTATCCAGTGCTGCTCTCAAGAGACTCCACTGTTTATACTATCAGGTCTCCTGGATAGAATCGTGTTACTATGGTTACATCAACCATCATGTCATGCTATCAACCAATTTTAACAACCAATCCCAGTCACCAGGAGTTAAGTAAATTCAAAGAAAGGTCACTTAGGTCATTTAGGATCTCTTCATTCACAGTCAAGTTAAAATAATCCTGTCTCTTTGGTCACCAACAATGTGGATGTCTACTTGGTCACAAAGTCTTGTGACAAATTATTAATGTCACAAAGTCTAGTGACAAATTCTTAATGTTATGAAGTCTTGCGACTAATTCTTAATGTTATAAAGTCTTGTGGCAAATTCTTAATGTTATAAAGTCTTGTGGCAAATTCTTAATGTTATAAAGTCTTGTGACAAATTCTTAATGTTATAAAGTCTTGTGACAAATTCTTAATGTTATAAAGTCTTGTGACAAATTCTTAATGTTATAAAGTCTTGTGGCAAATTCTTAATGTTATAAAGTCTTGTGGCAAATTCTTAATGTTATAAAGTCTTGTGACAAATTCTTAATGTTATTAAGTCTTCTGACAAATCCTTACAGTCGCAAAGACTTGTGACAAATTCTTAATGTCACAAAGTCTAGTAACAAATTCTTATTGTCACAAGGTCTTGTGTGGTACCTAAATCACCAAATCTCATCAGACAATTTGTAAAGAAATCCTGTAATATCCTTTCAATCAATCAGTTTGATAAGCATGTCTTGACACAATTAGTTTCATGGCCTTCTTGGTGATATCCTGTCTGTGACTGACATGTCCTAGCATACAAATCAGGTACATCCAATTCCTAGCAAAACTTGGAGTGGCAATAAAGACTCCAGGAAGGTCATCCAGCACTAATCTCAATCAATACATCATTAATATATGGAGACTCCACAAGTTTCCTGGAGTTCCGTGGACACTAACATCAGAATCCAATGAATCTTTCCAATTCCGACATTCGAAGTGAGTGTTTTGACACCATCAGCCCCAGAGTGTTAGGAGTATGTTATGTCACTGATTGGTCCATAGGCAATATATCAAGTGAAATCACATACATTTACCGCAAGGAACTGCTTCCAAACTTAAAATCATTAGGGAAGAGAGCAACAGGCTGCTTGTAAACATCCAATCACACCTGAGGATCTGTACTGGGGACTATGAGAACTGGGGATTGTGAAAACTGGCTGCCTGGTAACACACAATCACACCTGAGGATCTGTACTTGGGACTGTGAGAATTGGTGTGCCTGTTAACACTCAATCACACCTGAGGATCAGAACTGTGGATTGTAAGAACTTGCTTACACCTGAGGATCTGTACTAGGGACTGTGAGAACTGAGTGCCTGTAAATACTGAATCACACCTGAGGATCTGTAGTGGGGACTATGAGAACTGACTCACACCTGAGGATCTGTACTGGGGACTATGAGAACTGACTCACACCTGAGGATCTGTACTGGGGACTATGAGAACTGACTCACACCTGAGGATCTGTACTGGGGACTATGAGAACTGACTCACACCTGAGGATCTGTACTGGGGACTATGAGAACTGACTCACACCTGAGGATCTGTACTGGGGACTATGAGAACTGACTCACACCTGAGGATCTGTACTGGGGACTATGAGAACTGGGGATTGTGAGAACTGGCTGCCTGGTAACACACAATCACACCTGAGGATCTGTACTTGGGACTGTGAGAATTGGTGTGCCTGTTAACACTCAATCACACCTGAGGATCAGAACTGTGGATTGTAAGAACTTGCTTACACCTGAGGATCTGTACTAGGGACTGTGAGAACTGAGTGCCTGTAAACACTGAATCACACCTGAGGATCTGTAGTGGGGACTATGAGAACTGACTCACACCTGAGGATCTGTACTGGGGACTATGAGAACTGACTCACACCTGAGGATCTGTACTGGGGACTATGAGAACTGACTCACACCTGAGGATCTGTACTGGGGACTATGAGAACTGACTCACACCTGAGGATCTGTACTGGGGACTATGAGAACTGACTCACACCTGAGGATCTGTACTGGGGACTATGAGAACTGACTCACACCTGAGGATCTGTACTGGGGACTATGAGAACTGACTCACACCTGAGGATCTGTACTGGGGATTGTGAGAACTGGCTGCCTGGTAACACACAATCACACCTGAGGATCTGTACTAGGGACTGTGAGAACTTGCTCACACCTGAGGATCTGTACTTGGGACTGTGAGAATTGGTTGCCTGTTAACACTCAATCACACCTGAGGATCTGTATTGGGACTGTGAGAATTGGTTGCCTGTTAACACTCAATCACACCTGAGGATCTGTACTGGGGACTATTAGAGAACCATTATTTGGAAGGTTTTTGTTGAGATTTAAGCACTGGTATAGATAATGATTACACACCTATAAGGGTTGCTAAAGATTTCAGTACATGGGCTGAAGTATTGTACCTATCTTTGTCAACACTGTTTAAGTACAAAGACCTTAGTTCAACAGATGGAGCGCAGAAAACATGTTGAACTCACTGTTAGCGTTCAAAGGAAGTCAGTGAAAGTCTGGCTATCATTGCTGGTGATTTGGGTCCAAAAAGGTGAAGTACAGAAAAGTTAGGCTTCCAAAGCTGCTGGTTTGGGTACAAGTTGATGATTTGGGTACAATAAGTTGAAGTTGGCTACCAACTGTTAGAGACCTTTCATAAGGATGGTTCAATTCAGTAATTCTTTACCTGGTTTTCCTAGGTTTAATGTCTAGCTTTAATACACAAGAGAGTTATTTTTAGAAGGCTTGGACGACAGACTTGATCTCTTTACCTGACAATAACAAGTAATAACCACACTAATTGGCAATCAAAATTCTGTGAAATATGTCTTTACCATGAGACTATGGACGCCAGCTAAAAATCACTGCAGACAAATGTCTTCATAAGCTCAATTTATATAATAGCCATCCATATCAATAAATCATCTTGTGAATTTAAAATATATTTGTATTAAAAACTTAAAAGATTGCTTGTGTATATTGGCCATTAACATCAACAAGATTTCTTTACAAACATTATATATATGGGTGTCATGTAATTTGTGAAATATCACTAGTCCGCCGGTAAGATAGCTGGGTAGCTGTAGTGTAGGATAATACACTTATTCCAGAACTATATAATTACAACATGGGCAAATGGTTGTAAACATCTGAATCGGAGAGGACTATTCAAATCCCATATAAATTCAGTTTAAAGGCCACCTCTTGTACCACAAGCAATGTGTAGCTGGCAGTTTTCACGGGTCAAAATTATCGTGGTCTTATATTACCTTTTTTATCAAAGCCATCCAAATATATTGATCAAATTATACCTTCATGATCAGGATGTAAAAGGACATTTAATACATGTGTGTATCCTTATTTACATGATCACATTTATGTACCATGAAATCTAGGGCAATGTCTATAAAGCCAACTGATTACATCACACAAACACTTGTCTATAAAGCCAACTGATTACATCACACAAACACCTGTCTATAAAGGCAGCCTCTTACATCACAAACACCTGTCTATAAAGCCAACTGATTACACCACAAACACCTGTCTATAAAGAATACTGATTACATCACACAAACACCTGTCTATAAAGCCAACTGATTACATCACACAAACACCTGTCTATAAAGGCAGCCTCTTACATCACAAACACCTGTCTATAAAGCCAACTGAATACATCACACAAACACCTGTCTATAAAGCCAACTGATTACATCACACAAACACCTGTCTATAAAGCCAACTTATTACATCACAAACACCTGTCTATAAAGGCAGCCTATTACACCACAAACACCTGTCTATAAAGGCAACCTATTACACCACAAACACCTGTCTATAAAGAATACTGATTACACCACAAACACCTGTCTTTAAAAGAACCCTCCTACACCATAATACCTGTCTATAAAGGTCACATTTTACATCACAAAAACCTGTCTACAAAGGCAACCTCTTACACCACAAACACCTGTCTGTAAAGGCAATCTCTTACATCACAAATACCTGTCTATAAAGGCCAACTGTTCTATTGCAAAAACCTGTCTAGAAGGGCCATTGCTTACATATCACAAATTCCTGCCGATAAAGACCAAATCTTATTTCACAAAGTCCTGTTTGAAAACACATTATCTCATAAATAACGGTCTAGAAAGGACCTTCATACATCAAATACGATGTATCTGTCTAGGATGAACACCTATATCACAAATACCTGTCTAGAAAGCACACCTTTTATATAACAACTACCTGACCAGAATGACAGATTTCATGTCCCAATTTATTACAATTCATCCAGTGAAAGTACTAATACTCCACACCAGACAAAAAAATTAATACAATTGAGACAAACTAAATATTCTGCCAGATTGTTCTATACTGCGCTAATTAATTATCTTTAAAGGCCATTTTATCCCTGTTCCATTGAGTGGCCTTTATAGACAGGTTTAACTGTAATCTATTAATATCTATATGAATTAACTGCCATGTTACAACTTCCTATAATCTGCTCCCTTTTTGGTCTACTGTTTTCACCTGATTATTTCCAACCAAGTCATGAACAGCACTGTAACATTAAAATCCACAGATGGTGAACCTGATATTATTCAGTATTTTACTACAAACAAACAGTGTCCTTACTGTAATTGCAGTATAATTATCAAAGAGTTCCAAACGAGATTGAAGGACAAATGATTGTGAATGAGAACTGTAAAAAGCAACAAATCAGAATTCTTCAGATTTCTAAGGCTTCAAGTCTGGCCTTGTAATAATTATCAAGCATGCAACATCAGATTAATAACAAAGAGTATCTGTTTTTTCTTCATTTACTGCCTAAAGCCATCATGTTGCTGTATGAGAGTGTATATGTGACTTCAGCACTCATTCACGATTTTGCCACTGCAAGTTGACTATAAAGCACTTGTAACAAGAGTGTATACATTCCTGACAAACTTCTTCAAGAAAGATATCATTTAATATACACAACACGACCGTATCAAGATAAATATGTGTTACATTACAATCAAAATGGAAAGGCAAATTTCAACAAAACCTGCAATCACCTGCCAGATTTTAAAGTGAGAGTGTATCATGCTAAGGACCAGCATGGCACCTTGCCCACAGATTTTACACTGGTAGACCAGTGATATTACGATAGGTACAGGCCTGGCACCTTGCCCACAGATTTTACACTGGTAGACCAGTGATGTTACACTAGGTGCGGGCATGGCACCTTGCCCACAGATTTTACACTGGTAGACCAGTGATATTACAATAGGTACAGGCCTGGCACCTTGCCCACAGATTTTACACTGGTAGACCAGTGATATTACAATAGGTAGAGGCCTGGCACCTTGCCCACAGATTTTACACTGGTAGGCCAGTGATATTACAATAGGTACAGGCCTGGCACCTTGCCCACAGATTTTACACTGGTAGACCAGTGATATTACACTAGGTACAGGCCTGGCACCTTGCCCACAGATTTTACACTGGTAGACCAGTGATATTACAAAAGGAACTGGCCTGGCACCTTATTCACAGATATTATAGATAGACCAGTGATCTAACATCAGACACACTGTCTGACACTCTGTCCCTAGATGTTACAGGTAGACCAGTGATATTACAATAGGAACTGGCCTGGCACCTTATTCACAGATATTATAGATAGACCAGTGATCTAACATCAGACACACTGTCTGACACTCTGTCCCTAGATGTTACAGGTAGACCAGTGATATTACAATAGGAACTGGCCTGGCACCTTATTCACAGATATTATAGATAGACCAGTGATCTAACATCAGACACACTGTCTGACACTCTGTCCATAGATGTTACAGGTAGATCACTGGTATTACACTAGGGACCCTATGACTTCTGATCTCTGTATGGTAATTATTTTTGTTCATAGAGCTTTACTTCCTTGGTTCAGACATAAGAGAGCAATTGTTTTTTTGTTTTGTTTTTTAAATAAGAACAAAACAAACACAAGATACACCCATTCATAAACACACAAAAAGAAATTATTTCAGTTGAAGTTTTTGTTTTTTTCCCCATGATATAGCAGATGTAGTTTAGATGATATATGGTGCATAATGTTAAGGAAGAAGTTAGAAGTATTACATTCTAACCAGTAGATGATGACGTTGATGGTTTGATATTGTTTGTCTGCAGATAGTAAGAACTCAATAAAATATGTTTCTATTTTACACATATACCTAGTGTATCAAGATGAAAAAGTCAACATACCTGACATAACGTACATTTATCAACATATTAGCCACACCAATAACAGAATAGTTCCCGCCAGATTAGGCTAGTTTTGATCTTATTCCAACAAATACAGTTACTAACTTAAGCTTGATTTACAGTTCTGATATAATACACAGCATCATCTTCTGGCACTCATTTTGAAGGGTTCAAGAGGTTATATAGGCTCAAAGAATAATATGAGTGTGTTATCAGTGTTTGACATTACACAGAGTTGATTTGGGAGTGACATCATAGTGTTAGATGTTATATAGAGTTGATTTGGGAGTGACATCACAGTGTTAGATGTCACATAGAGTTGATTAAGGAGTAACATCAAAGAGTTAGATGTTATATAGAGTTGATTTGGGAGTGACATCAAAGAATTAGATGTCATATAGAGTTGATTTGGGAGTGATATAACAGTGTTAGATGTTATATAGAGTTGATTTGGGAGTGACATCAAAGAATTAGATGGGAGTGATATAGTGTTAGATGTTATATGATTTGGGAGTGACA
Source organism: Ylistrum balloti (assembly GCF_031769215.1). NCBI lineage: Eukaryota > Metazoa > Mollusca > Bivalvia > Pectinida > Pectinidae > Ylistrum > Ylistrum balloti. The sequence goes on from NW_026781993.1 coordinate 1,996,516, forward strand.
TCAAAGTGTTAGATGTTATATAGAGTTGATTTGGGAGTGACACATCATTTAGAGTTGATTTGGGAGTGATATTACAGTGTTAGATGTTATATAGAGTTGATTTGGGAGTGACATCAAAGAGTTAGATGTTATATAGAGTTGATTTGGGAGTGACATCAAAGAATTAGATGTCATATAGAGTTGATTTGGGAGTGATATTACAGTGTTAGATGTTATATAGAGTTGATTTGGGAGTGACATCAAAGAGTTAGATGTTATATAGAGTTGATTTGGGAGTGACATCAAAGAATTAGATGTCATATAGAGTTGATTTGGGAGTGACATCACAGTGTTGGATGTTATATAAAGTTGATTAAGGAGTGACATCAAAGAATTAGATGTCATATAGAGTTGATTTTGGTGTGACATCACAGTGTTGGATATTACACAGAGTTGATTTTGCAGTGATTTTAAAGTGTTAGATGTTATATAGAGTTGATTTTGCAGTGACATCTAAGAGCATTTAGACATTGTTATATTCTAGCTCTTTATACTCAGATTTGTATAAATGGTTAACTATAAAGATAGATATGATAGTATGTATAGGAGGTGGGAGGAGTTAGAAAAAGATGCGCAATCTATCAATAATACTACAATAAACTAATTCGCTTCAGAAGCACAGTATTTTAAACAAAAGCAAACAAAACTGATGAGAACTTACTTGGCACAATTGGACAGTTGTTCTCTGTACTCCGTTCAGCCATGACATTAAATAGGAGAACATACACAACACTCAGTCGTTCCCATCTTATCAGAAAGGGTAGCTTATTGCAGCCTTGATCTTTATATATGATACAGCAGTAGCAAATACCAAAACCTCCAAATCAAAAGTCAATGCTATAAATCTACATTCAGAATGGAGGTAGCTCAAGATTCTAGGCTATGGTAGGAGATTAGCAGATTGAAAGGAAGGCAATAAGACAGTCTTAAGAGATTAGCAGATTTAAGGAAGGCAATAGGACAGTCGTAGGAAATTAGCAGATTTAAGGAGGACAACAGGGAAGTCTTAAGAGATTAGCAGTTTTATGGAAGGCAACAGGCAGTCTGAAGAGATTAGGAGATTTAAGGAAGGCCAAAGGGCGGGCTTAGGAGATTAGAAGATTTAAGGAAACCTATATGGCAGTCTTTAAAGATAAGCAGATTTAAGGAAAACAATGGGGTCGGCTTCAGAGATTAGTAGATTTAAGGAAAGTGACAGGATGGGTTTAGAAAATATAAAAGGTTGGGAAGGGAATGGAGTGGGTTTAGGAAATTTAGTGGTTGGGAATGGGATAGGGTAGATTTAGGAGATTAACAGGTTTAAGGAAGGAAAAGGGGTGGATTTAAAAAGAAGCAAGTTGGAAAGGAGATATAGAGTGGACTTAGAAGATTAGCAGGTTAGGAAGTGAATATGGGTAGGTTTCGGACATTAGCAGAAGGGAATAGTAATTATAGCGGGTGAGATCTAAAAGATTAGCAGTTAGAGCATGAAACAGGGTGGGCTTTAGGAGATTAATAGGCCGAAAATGGGAACAGTTGAAAATCTCAGACAGCAGGTTTAGGCTGTGAATTGAATTACAGAATAGCTGTTTGGAAATTGCTTGGAGTTAGATAATGGAGATCACAGGCTGTTTAGCCTTTCACAATATACAAGGCACTGCAGCTACACTGGAATCTATACAGGCGAGTATATGACCTATGTCAAGGTCACTTAATGTAACAATAGTGACCTGGACTGTTTCCTGTATCAATATTAACACAAAAGTGAAACAATTATCCAAGGACATCATTATAAGAGTCAGGTACGTTTGTTAAAAACAATTTTCACCAGAAGTCTTCATTATCCTGAATACAATATATTTGTCTGTAAGCTGTCAGAATGAATTATATAATGACAAAAACAACTAAAACCACTTAATACTAAAACTATTTCATGCTTCAGTGTCAACTTAGACTTCAGGTTAAATAAACATCTCTCTTTTTTTAACCACAGTACTTCAACTATTGATGTCACTCTGTCCATCAAAACACAAGACATAAGGAATTCCAAACACTACATTTATTATGTTGTGCATACATAGTAGGGATTTCCTATAGTGGAAAAAGGATATGAAGTGTACATATCACTTTTATGGTACCTGTGCCTACATAATTTTACTGTAAAATGACACGAGTGTGTCACAAGGTCACTAATACATTTTACCAGTGTCCATACAGTGTCACTATTACATTGTAACAGTGTCCATACAGTGTCACTATTACATTGTACCAGTGTCCATACAGTGCCACTATTACATTGTACCAGTGTCCATACAGTGCCACTATTACATTGTACCAGTGTCCATACAGTGCCACTATTACATTGTAGCAGTGTCCATACAGTGTCACTATTACATTGTACCAGTGTCCATACAGTGCCACTATTACATTGTACCAGTGTCCATACAGTGTCACTATTACATTGTACCAGTGTCCATAGTGTCAACATAGTGTCTTCTTTCTTTCTTCATTAGCCCCGAGCCTTACGACTCATAGGCACAAAAGTAGAATATATACATAAACATATATATTATATAATACATTAATGTAGCATACTCATATGCAAGACCACATCCACCCTCACCCTCTCACACACACACACACACACCCTCACCTCCAATTACATGGTACAAGTGTCAACATAGCGTCACAATTACATGGTACAAGTGTCAACATAGCGTCACAATTACATGGTACAAGTGTCAACATAGCGTCACAATTACATGGTACAAGTGTCAACATAGCGTCACAATTACATGGTACAAGTGTCAACATAGCCTCACAATTACATTGTACAATTGTCAACATAGCATCACAATTACATGGTACAAGTGTCAACAAAGCATCACAATTACATGGTACAAGTGTCAACATAGCATCACAATTACATGGTACAAGTGTCAACATAGCGTCACAATTACATTGTACAAGTGTCAACATAGTGTCACAATTACATTGTACAAGTGTCAACATAGCGTCACAATTACATGGTACAAGTGTCAATTATACAAAATCTGTAACAATATGTCATGAATAAAAAAAATGAGACAGACAACAGTGCAGGAATGAAAATCAATGGAGCCAATTAAATCAATGGTGTCAGCTTATTTCTTTTTCTGTTCTATTCTTGCTGCAATGCAGACATGGGACGTCACTCATCACTCCCAGACATGTAAAGGGACTATCTGTTTTACGAGAGATAACAAACCAGGCGGCATTTTATCTGAAATGTTTAAGTCTGCTGTGTGGTATTGATGTTCCAAAGCAACAGGCTCCATTAACATTCTAATATTTGGAAAAATCAACTGCTAGATCTATAGAATTACAACTTCTCAGCCCAGCACTGTCTTCTTGTAGTCTATAGATCATACAAATCAACAGGGCCATATCATATCATCAATATTTCCAATTACCACAGCCTGTTGGAGACATTTTTAAAAAATGAATTAATAAATCAGGTATTTTCAGAAAACTTGAAAATGCTTGTTTGTGACAAATTTATCTATTGCTGCCACAGAAAGCACATGAGCATTTTAACAAATAATTTGTTGAAGAAGGAAAAACTAATTTGGATTTACGATGCTTGTCAAGTTGTTTTTCATTATCTGAATCAAAAATGTACATTCAGATCATAAAAAAACAACTATAAACAGAGCTGATAATTGTCACTTTCTACATTTCTATAAATATGGATTGTCAGCCCCTGTTACATGATTATAAGGGACATAGTATCATTTTTCATCTAGAGCAGCGAGGCATTTCATTTCAGTATGTAAAGTAAAATAAATATTACATACATGTTACTAGCTACAAATTTTATTTCCCATTTTTTTTATTCTTCTTTGGTGGAAAATAAGTGAAGAAAGTAGGTCATTGTAGAGTTGGGATGTGTGTCGTTCACAATTACCGGGAATTGATATGTTCAGTAAGGCTTAAGGCTATACAATAGAATGTAGAGATGGACTTTCATTTGGATAGTCACCATCTTCTAGTATAACTAATTCAGTTGTTTTTTCCTCTAACATTCAACATAGGAAACTGATAAATAAGTTAATCATGCCAGTGTAACATCCCCCTTCCAAATATTTCTTACCCTTAATCCTGACATCAGATCTACATCCTCCACAATATTTCTGGCCCCTATCCTGACCCTTATATCTGCCTACCCTCCCCACTATGTCTGACTCTTTCTGAGCAATAGATCTGTGTGTCCTCTCCCCAATACTTCCGATCCCTAATGGCCTCTACATCTTTCCTCTTCCCCTCTTACACTGAACGCTGTTCCAACTACTTCTGTCTGGAATACTTTTTGTAGGCATCACCATATCATATATATATATTTGAAATTACAACTCCTTCCCCTAATCAATATAACGGCTGTTCCCTACCTGAACCCTTTATGTATGTCAGAGCCCAGATTGTTCTATTTCTCAGAAACTCCTCATTGTCCATCCACAACAAGTACTTTTGCACCCTAAACATAATGAGTAAATCAGCCATGATACAGTACTTTGTATCTTAGTCAACAACTCTGATTTATAATCCATCTAACTTCAGATAAGCAGCAAAACTATTAATGTTTACATATGACAGTCTGATTGTAACACATAACATATGTATATGCCTCCTGGATAACACTAGAACTGACCATGCATTCCTGATTCTGACAAGTCCTGATTTTGATCAGCCTGTGCTGTCAGTGAAGGTGGCCAGATGGTGTATTTGGTGATCTTGGAACAGAAAGAGTGTATCAGACCTGAGGGAGTGTCTGATGGCCTTGTGGATGTGACATGGCCATGGGGTGAACCTGATGTCTCTTTAGTGGCCTTTTGTTGAGCCATCTCTTCAATAAGTTTAGTGGCCTTAAGGTGACTTGGACATGCTGAGAATCCAGGTTGGTAATATGTCCAGGTGTGACAACAAATTGTAAACATCTTCTGCTCAGCATGTTTTAGTTATTCATCATAATAATCAATCAGCACATGTATTATGTATGACTGACTGGCTGATACACTAGATCATTGCTGTATCTATTTACAAAACAAGTACCATTTTATAGACTTTGATGTATTCATTCCAAAGTAGCATTCTACCATGTACAGCTTATAATGTTATAAAACATTTTGAGGTGAACTGACCAAAGTTTGTCATACATGATGGGATTAATTCAGTTGCTATGTATTCATATATTCATATGAAAAGCCTCAAGACACAGATTACAGATATTTTTTTCTTTTTAATTTTATGAATTCACCAAAACTGTCCTAGTATCTTTTAAACAACATAACTAAAATATTATTAAATTCCTTGAGAGACACTGATGATAGGAATTGACAGCAAGAGTGTAGCAGCAGAACAATTTCCATATAGTAGATAGACTGCCGTGCAACTTTCAGCCATTTTGTAGTTGGCAGTTGATAAATCTTGATAAGTTTTACCCAAAGAATTTTTTGTCATTTTTATTTCTATTTTAAACCAAGGTAAAATGTATTATAAGATGCGATAAGTACGACAATCATCATAATTTTCACATTTTACGATAAAATTCTTCTGATAGCTGAATAAACTGTGTTACTTGTGACCATACAATATTAAAAATAATTGGTTCAAAAATTTGTGAAAATATGCGTTCAAGTTGTTAAAAAATAACTAAACACCAAGATAACAACAGGTATTTGAAATACTTTCAATTTTCATTTTTGAACGAATGCCAAAATAAATGAGCCTGACAAAACCTGATGGTAAGTGATGAAGTATATATCTGACAAAATACACAAACGCACATTTATAGAGCATGCCGAGTATCTATAGTGGTATCCTTACATTTGCTGGCAAACCTGTCTAAATTTTATGTCTTCATGGCCAGTATTACACACCTTCTGGTGATCAAAAGAAGTTTTGTTCCTGTCAAGTGACATGCATGCATGGCTATAATTTTGCATCAGACCTAGTTTTGATAAATACATATGTAATGAAGTCAATGTATATCAATATAAGCCATGCATGTTAATCATTATACGGGGTGTTTTGTAACAACAACATGGCTGATACACATTGACCGACTAAATACTCCAGTCTTTTGTTAGGCAATATAAAAGAACATGAACCAAAGACAGAATTAACTTGTTTACATTTAAAATCTTAATGCTCTTTGACTTCCATACAACACTCCTTAAAACGCTTCAAGATCATATGACTGAAAAACAAGCACTGTCTTTTACGCAGTTTTATTATCCTGAGCTAGAATTGAAAAAAGATCAAATTTCATCTTGATAGTTATAAGATCTGATTATTGAGCAAGTTCAATATCTATTTTCGAAAAGGTAACTTTGAAAATATATCCAGAGAGCATGGTGCCTTCCTACCTGCAATACTGTCTGTAAGTAAAAGCAGACAAGAAAAAAAACATATTTCTTATACCAAAGGAAAAGTATGGTAAAATGATTGGGCTAGTCTATATATGACAGTATACCCATGTAATTCCAGGTAATATTTGGTATCAGTAATAGTTTTAATACTGACTTACCTCAGGTTGCCTGTGTTACCCATATCTATTCCAGAGTGTCAACTTTTAACGCCTGACACGTGTTTTCAAATGGAGGTATAGTGTAGAAATACATGTATATAAGTACTTCTATCAAATGTTCATTGTTGCATGCAATTTTTAAAAAAAAATCTTGCCTCCAGACAAAGGTCAATGAGAATAACAGACAGTTGTTAAATGGTTGGACAGGTTCCAATGAACTTTCAACCAATCAAAAATGAGATCAGTGTAGCTCTGGTTCCAAATATGGAGAGGTTTCTGTAATAGGTGTAATGTGACTGAAAATAAGGTTTGATGGACAGACATCACACAAGTAAACAAAAGTGTCAGTGAACACAACCATACAGAGACTGTAAGGATAGCTTCTGTAAGCTGATTGATTCCTTGATTCTACATTTTTTTGAGGGTTGGAGGTGGGAATGGGGAGACGTCAACAATGCAATACAGATACAGCTGATGTAAGTATAAAATATGAAGGAGAGGTTTCTCAAAAGACTTTTATGGTTTTGTTTTTTAAGGAGGTAGTAACATTGCCTTGGGTGTGGATCTGGGTAGAGAAAGTAACACTGATATATGCAATAATGTGCATGCAAAGCACATACAGGTGCAAAAAGGTCAGTGACCAATATACAGTCGAAAATTTTTTTCTCAAAATTTTTTACTGTAGAAAATACTTTAACTTATCCAAATTTAGACTCAAACAAAGTGTCCAAAGAAGGTTGAAGATATCAGTTTCCAGCTGAACAAAGAAGGGCTATGACAGCTTTCTTGTTTTATTCATCCAAACAACAAAAAATGCAATAACAACACCAATCAACTACATCTGTGTTAATGTCATTCCGTCCAGCACACAAGCACACTCCCTTTACTGACAAAGCACATATAGATCATATTTTACGGAATGACAAAACAAAAATAAAATTTGCTTTTGAATTCTACTAGAAACAATGTATAAAGCTAAAGATCATATTACCATGACTTTTGTATGAATGACTAAACAGATAAAAACGTGGCACTAGAAAGTTTTTACCTGTTACAGAAAACATTTTACAAGCACTAGACTGAACAAGAGATGCACAGATAGATACTGTATCAATGAAAAGTACTTTCAGTTCTTTATAGTCCATGCAAGCACTAAATCTAACAAAGTACCCATCAACGGTCCTCTGGTAAACAAACAAGTTCAAAATTAGTTTCTCTCAGAATTTTTGGGATTAGATTTCATCAAAAAATCTGGTTTGACGATTTTGTTTTTATTTATTTTGTTTGTTCCTGAATATGCACGCAACCAACCTTAATGTTTTCAACTCAATGAAATTTGAGTCATCCTAACTTAAATTAAAAAGGCAAAGATGGAGAAAAAATAGGACTTGAAGATTATTTTGACTCAAGTTATTTGGAGACAAGTTTCAACTTTATGTGGACACTAGATAAAGAAATTCACATGTTTGATTTAGCAGTTTTAGACATCTACATGAACAAAGATTATTCTATATTTTACTTTATCTGGAAACAATGAAGAAGGTGAAAAGATTCATTTATCTCCGTATTATTTAGTTTATATAAATATTTGGTAATTGTCTTCAGCCAATATATTTGAAAGCGCCCTGCAATTTTAAAGTAACTTTAGCAGTTTCTTAAAAGTTGCAAATGTGAATTGGTTTCAGGCAGACACTTCACGGTGTGCAACATATACATTATGTACACGCAGTCTGTAAAACAATAGACCTCTAATAACCCTGAAAATGGTATCTTACCTGTTGCTGATGTAAAGCTGAACAGACATGGAGACTTAGGACTTTACAAATAGTTTCAGCAAACAATTCATCAAATGGAACCCTCTAATATCAATACCACAACACATCACACTGAGGTCTTTAGTCATTTGGCCTCCTGTCAGAATACTCCAGTTAATGTCTGGTGAAATTTTTGGCGTAAAGACTGGCTAAATGTGACAACTAATTAGGTGGTGGTATGCCCAGGCCATGCCTCAATTAATTAACACAATCTGGATTTTACACTGGTCATCACACGTAGCAAATGACACTGATACTGACGGCAGTGACTCAACACATGCATATATACTTTAAGATTATGATATACCTCATGACAATGTCCCTTAAGAAGAGTTCCTATTGAGTCTAAGGGACATAAAGAAACCTTTTTCGACTCAGTACATTAATGTCAGGTTTAAATGTGCAGAAATCTTTTCAGAATTTTAACTCTCCAACGTTCTACAAAAATATCAATATTTTCATGAACAAGCCTACTAATCAGAATCTAAGTATGAGACCAACTGGCCCTTAAGACTGATTCATATTACTGACCCTATTAAGGTGATGGTCTGTCAGGTCGATTTAACAGACTACAAAAGCTTTAGAGTTCTATTTACACAAGTGTTATTTGCTCAGTCACACAAACATGCAAATGTGTATCTGTCAAAAGGCCAAGTCTATATTTAAAGAGTGTTAAAAGTTGTTTGGGTTAAGTGATGTTTAATATTGTCAGTCATATGTCTCAACCTTTTATGTTTATTGGATAATACCAATTGACACAAGATAGAAGTATGTAATAATGTATAGAATTTAAGTAAGAAACACACATTTTAGAATTCACTAATACACAGAAAACATATAGTCATAATTCTAACATCATACTGTTGTTGACTACAAAATACTATAAAGACCTTGACCTTTGGTCATCCATTTGTCCAGATAAAAAATCAATCTGTACATTTCCCTAACCATTGATCACTCCTTCAATATAGCTTCCTATTGGCTCAGAGTTCTTTGTGATGATTGATGCCACTATATACTTATTATCATGTTTGCTTAGCTGTAAAGATTTTAATTTTGTTACAATAATAACAGTGTTTGTTATTAACACTGATCCTTTCTGTCTGCTATTAACACTGATGCTTTCTGTTTGCTATTAACACTGATGCTTTCTGTTTGCTATTAACACTGATGCTTTCTGTTTGCTATTAACACTGATGCTTTCTGTTTGCTATTAACACTGATGCTTTCTGTTTGCTATTAACACTGATGCTTTCTGTTTGCTATTAACACTGATGCTAACTGTAAAGATTTCTATTTTTATTACAATGTTAACAATGTTTGTTATTAAAACTGATGCTAGATGTAACAGATGCTTTCTGTTTGCTATTAACACTATGCTTTCTGTTTTATTAACAATGTTAACAATGCTTTCTGCTATTAAAACTGATGCTAGATGTAAAGAATTCTATTTTTATTACAATGTTAACAATGTCTGCTATTAACACTGATTCGATGTAAAGAATTCTATTTTTATTACAATGTTAACAATGTCTGCTATTAAAACTGATGCTAGATGTAAAGAATTCTATTTTTATTACAATGTTAACAATGTCTGCTATTAACACTGATGCTAGATGTAAAGAATTCTATTTTTGTTACAATGTCAACAATGTCTGCTATTAACACTGATTCTAGATGTAAAGAATTCTATTTTTGTTACAATGTCAACAATGTAAAGAATTCTATTTTTGTTACAATGTCAACAATGTCTGCTATTAACACAGATGCTAGATGTAAAGAATTCTATTTTTGTTACAATGTTAACAATGTCTGCTATTAACACTGATGCTAACTGTAAAGTTTTCTATTTTTCTTCTCTCCCTTTTTTTGATACAATATTAATGGTGTTTGTTATTTGGAGAATGACCTTCCAGCATTGATACTAAGACAGATACTATAAAACAGATATAAATCACCTGTATAAAGTTAACAGACAAAAACAGGAACAACAAGTCAATAATTGGAGACATCAACTAAGCCATAAGGGAAAAAATGCTTTGATGATAAATATCATTGTGAAAATGCTACAGGCATTTTATTTACATATTTATATAAACTGGGTATACAAATATAAACAGGTAATGGACTAAAGACTAGGACAACATCAACAGAGGATTACCAAGGTACTGGACCAGGACAACATTAACAGATGATTACCAAGGTACTGGATCAGGACAACATCAACAGATGATTACTAAGGTACTGGACCAGGACAACATGGACAGAGGATTACCAAGGACTGAACCAGGACAACATCGACAGATGATTACCAAGGTACTGGACCAGGACAACATGGACAGAAGATTACCAAGGTACTGGACCAGGACAACATCAACAGATGATTACCAAGGTACTGGACCAGGACAACATCGACAGATGATTACCAAGGTACTGGACCAGGACAACATGGACAGATGATTACCAAGGTACTGGACCAGGACAACATCGACAGATGATTACCAAGGTACTGGACCAGGACAACATCGACAGAGGATTACCAAGGTACTGGACAAGGACAACATACACCAATAAGTGACCACAGAAGTACATGATAAACAAGTTAAGATTCTATTTGATGTTACTGGAGCCTGATTATATCTATGCTAAATCAGACATTCCACAATTTACATCAAGATGATCTCAACATGTCCTGGCAATATGAAACATACCATACAACTATATTGTCTATCAATTTGCTGGAGAAAAAGCAATAAAACTCCTTCTTTTAGAATTTGAATTCCTGCCACTTTTGACTGACGTAGTACTCCTCCATCAAAGGCATATCAATATAGTGTCTTCTGTTTCTATTAAAGATTACAATATTTGTTATATTATGATGAACAACAATAAAACACAGATTCATGTCATATTAAGCTAATTAATCAAACATGCAATCTGTAGTTTTAAACCTAAAAATAATTCCCTGAATACCTCCTATCACTGGACTAGACAGGATTACAGGCCAAATACAACAGGACTAGACAGGAGTGTTGTCCTATTGTTAGTGGACTTGACAAGACAACAGTCCTGATGTCACTGGTTTAGATAGGACTACATTCCTAAAGCTACTGAACTAGACAGGGCAACAGTCCTGATGTCACTGGATTAGATAGGACTACATTCCTAATGCTACTGAACTAGACAGGGCAACAGTCCTGATGTCACTGGACTAGATAGGACTACATTCCTAATGTTACTGAACTAGACAGGACAACAGTCCTGATGTCACTGGATTAGATAGGACTACATTCCTAATGTTATTGAACTAGACAGGACAACAGTCCTGATGTCACTGGACTAGATAGGACTACATTCCTAATGTTACTGAACTAGACAGGACAACAGTCCTGATGTCACTGGACTAGATAGGACTACATTCCTAATGTTATTGAACTAGACAGGACAACAGTCCTGATGTCACTGGATTAGATAGGACTACATTCCTAATGTTACTGAACTAGACAGGACAACAGTCCTGATGTCACTGGATTAGATAGGACTACATTCCTAATGTTACTGAACTAGACAGGGCAACAGTCCTGATGTCATTGAACTAGAATGAGTCCTTATGTCAATGGACTAGAAAGAACTACTGGGTCCTTATGTCAATGGACTAGAAAGAACTACAGGGTCTTAATGTCAATGGACTAGAAAGAATTACTGAGTCCTTATGTCAATGGACTAGAAAGAACTACTGAGTCCTTATGTCAATGGACTAGAAAGAACTACTGAGTCCTTATGTCAATGGACTAGAAAGAACTACTGGGTCCTTATGTCAATGGACTAGAAAGAACTACTCAGTCCTTATGTCAATGGACCAGAAAGAACTACTGGGTCCTTATGTCAATGGACCAGAAAGAACTACTCAGTCCTTATGTCAATGGACCAGAAAGAACTACTGAGTCCTTATGTCAATTGACTAGAAAGAACTACTGAGTCCTTATGTCAATGGACTAGAAAGAACTACTGGGTCCTTATGTCAATGGACTACAAAGAACTACTGAGTCCTTATGTCAATGGACCAGAAAGAACTACTGAGTCCTTATGTCAATTGACTAGAAAGAACTACTGGGTCCTTATGTCAATTGACTAGAAAGAACTACTGAGTCCTTATGTCAATGGACTAGAAAGAACTAATGAGTCCTTATGTCAATGGACTAGAAAGAACTACTGAGTCCTTATGTCAATGGACCAGAAAGAACTACAGGGTCCTTATGTCAATGGACTACAAAGAACTACTGAGTCCTTATGTCAATGGACTAGAAAGAACTACTGAGTCTTTATGTCAATAGACTAGAAAGAACTACTGAGTCCTTATGTCAATTGACTAGAAAGAACTACTGAGTCCTTATGTCAATGGACTAGAAAGAACTACTGAGTCTTTATGTCAATAGACTAGAAAGAACTACTGAGTCCTTATGTCAATTGACTAGAAAGAATTACTGGGTCTTAATGTCAATGGACTAAGAGCTACTGAGTCCTTATGTCAATGGACTAGAAAGAACTACTGAGTCCTTATGTCAATTGACTTAAGACAGGATCATACCTATCCTAATGATACTACCTGTCTGGACTTAAGCTAAAGGCAGTAGGCCTAATGCCCTTTCCTGGCCTAGATGAGGAATGGACCTAGACATCACTGTATTAAAAGGGTGACCAGACCTTTTGTCTCCAGCAAGACAATGCTGTCTTGCATCAATGGACATCAGTGTTAATAGCAAACAGCATAAATCCTGTTTATCTACCTAGAGTAAAAGCTGATATAGAACAGAACTGGATGTTTACAGATATTTAAAGGATTTTATTGTAAGTGGTTACACATTAAAAGATGACTGTCCAGCATTCCAGTGTTAAATATTACCACTATCTCCAGAGCTTTGTATTTTACTTTTTAATCTTTAAGGCATGCATATTTCAAGAATGATTACTACAAAACCTGTAGCAGACTCATTCCATAAAACCAGACACCAATTGATAGGCATGACTTCTAAGTGCTCAAACACAAAAAATGTTGGAGATGGTAACTTATGTCAATAAATACATACTTATAACAACAAACAAATTCCAAACTCCTTCATCTTTTTTCTGTTTCTTCCAAAAATAGATTATTTACTCAATCACTGCATCAATCAGGGCCTTTCCCATCAGGAATTCCACTGAGAGACCAAAAATATCTGTGGAGGGATCCAAATCTGATATGTAATCAGTAAGGTAAGAAGGTAGTCCCTAGATTATTGGTGTTCTTTAACATGAGGGCTCTAGTCAGCTTTATACAACAAACACAAAATAATTACACGCAAGGCATTATCTAGTTTATCTAGAAACAATATATAATATCTGACTTATCAACACATGTTATTAACAAGGAATTATCTACAGTACTTTAGTGTCAGTGTTATCAGGTTTATTGAATTACACTGAAATTGTAATTGCGCAGTTTCAATCACCTCTGTATTAGCCAGCAACCTGTACACTGTTGTTGTTTATTTTCACTTTAATATTGTTCAAAAGCCATTGACAATTCCACATGAATGACTCAGGTTACCCGAAATAGGACAATAACGATTGTGAGGTGGGAAAACAGGGTAAAAATGAGGACTTACATGCCATGTGAACATAATCTGGAAATTTGCTCTTTTTTTCTTGTGCATCAAAACTATGTACATTGTATAAGGGAGAGATTGTGTTTACAGTGTGAGTACATTAAAGCTTGAATATCCAATTACCTGCAACATCTTATGCAAGACATTTTGCCAGATGTCTAATGTTTCAAGGTGTCAGGAAAGAGGAAACACAAAATAAATTTCCCTTCCTCCTTTTGATTTCTCTCCACAAGAAAAAATGATCAAGTGCAGTGCACAATTCCAAGAGAATCTCACATTAACAATTAAATGTCATGTAACTGTCAACCAAACAACTCCTTCCCCGCTCCCATGTTAAACCACAAATACCATACATACAATACAGAATGTGATTCATGAATGTACCTACAGCATGCATGTTTCCATCAAATGACAGGTGCATGCACCTAACTTAAGTACAACAATAGACATCTATATATCTGGATAGTGAACTCATGTCTGTACAGTACATCTATATACCTGGATAGTGAACTCATGTCTGTACAGTACACCTATATACCTGGATAGTGAACTCATGTCTGTACAGTAAACCTATAAACCTGGATAGTGAACTCATGGCTGTACAGTAAACCTATAAACCTGGATAGTGAACTCATGTCTGTACAGTAAACCTATAAACCTGGATAGTGAACTCATGGCTGTACAGTAAACCTATAAACCTGGATAGTGAACTCATGTCTGTACAGTAAACCTGTATACCAGGACAGTGAACTCATATCTGTATAGTACACCTATGTACCTGGATAGAGAACTCACATCTGTACAGTACACCTATATACCAGGATAGAGAACTCACATCTGTACAGTACACCTATATACCAGGGTAGAGAACTCACATCTGTATAGTACACCTATACACCAGGATAGTGAACTCATATCTGTACAGTACATCTACATACCAGGGTAGAGAACTCACATCTGTACAGTACACCTATACACCAGGATAGAGAACTCACATCTGTACAGTACATCTACATACCAGGAAAGTGAACTCATGTCTGTACAGTACACCTATATACCAGGATAGAGAACTCTTGTCTGTACAGTAGATCTATATACCAGGATAGAGAACTTGTCTGTACAGTACACCTATATACCAGGATAGTGTCAACACCTGTGTGTAACAGGTATATTGACATTGTTTTTATAATCAATCAACTACTGTTTAAATATACATATTTTTATTTGTTCAAAGAGTATTGGATATTAGATATTAGATGTATGTTGTTCATAACTTGGAAAGTAGTTAACATGATCCATAAGGAGTAAACAACAGGATTTCAACTTTTCTATCATCGATTCATGTTTTTAGATATTAAAAAATAATATCAATACTTAGCTGAATATACATTTTTCTTTCCTTTCCTTTTCATGAAGATTGGAAATTAAAATTAAAAAGACAAAAAATCCCATTTGAAGATGCACATGTTTCAGATCAAGAGAAATGAAAACTTGAAACTCCTAAGGTTAGTGTTCCTTACATAAGAGCAAATAGTATTAACCTGGTCTGATGTGACAATAAAGAATATCTTCTAACGTACTTTGTCTTACATTTTAATAATATACCAGTAGAAACAATAAAAAAAAGTTTATAGCCAGGAGATACTTGGGTTTTTTATTTACCAGACATAATTATCTCCAAATTAAAGGTAGGAAAAACCAAAGGAAACTATTTCAAGCTTTAACATTTAAATTTTGCATCAAAAACTGACTAAATCAAATAAACTTGTCAAACTATTTTTCGAATTCTTGCCGTTGACAATATTAAATGGAAGTTCCATTGATATCAGTTAGGAATATCTGTATTATCGTCTGTGTATCATACAAGTCATTGTTATGGCTTAAAAAGCATGAGAAAAGGAAGGTTCTGGAATCCCCCTGTTTACAAACTTAGTGAATCAACCATCCGTGACCAGACAATGGTAGACCAATAATATAATAATTATACTATAATATATGGGTACGTTGTGCATAGGGAAATGACATTCATATAGACTGGCAGTTACAGCATTATATATGCCCTCAGGCAAAGACAATTGTCATTTGATACTTCATTGGGTACATGCACAATGGCAGATTATAATAGCTCTACCGACAAACCATACCTGCCATGCTACATGTTCAATCAACCTCGGTAAATTATTCTACAGTGGCAGGCAGGTACTGATTAAATGGTATGTGATCAATGAAAACAATTGTTGATATTCAAACATAATAAAGATTAAAACACTACAAATCTGGTACCGAACCAAGGATGAAGGGATCTGTAGTATCTATAAACGTGTTTCCATTTCAACGATACAAATAATTTCTCACTAAGGGTGTTATTATTTCAATAAAATACAGGTATCATAGGTAGCATGTAGTGGATCCTGGTAAGAGCCATGCCGATTATTGCATACAACTGCCTTTACTTATATCGTAACATTTATTACACAGCTACAAGGGCTGCAGAACACAACATCAAATCAAAAATATGTAATTCATAAGTCTAAAAGATTTGTTCTCCAACTCAAAGACATCTGTTAATATTTAAGTGTTGATTTTCTGAACACTTACCCACAGCCTCCGTGCTAGATTATCCAATAACGTACTGGTGCCAGTGTACAGCCCTTTGTTACCAAACAAGTCCACAGTTCCAGTATATTGCAGATTAATCAATGTCCACGTGCTTATCCAAGGTAGTGTACACTACAAGTTGTTCACTGATCATTGAGCAGCATTTAAAGTGATTCTATAAAGTCTGTAATTACACTACACACGTGGGGTTTGTAACATGTGTGTAGCGGGTAGTTAGTAGTTACAATGACGTGCATTGAGTGCAATACTGATATCTGGAGATACTGTCCTACTGTAGTCTTAAGCCTTGTGGTACAATATAATGTTACATGAACATATAGCTTATGAAGCCATACTGTCCATGACCATATATACATATCTACACTGATTGCTGTGAAATATAAAAAATCAACAAAAATCCCCTCATATATACATATGAAGTATACCATATATATCTGATATCAGACTGGAGATACTGTTCATTGTACTGTACCATATATATCTGATATCAGACTGGAGATACTGTTCTGGAGATACTGTTCATTGTACCATATATATCTGATATCAGACTGGAGATACTGTCCATTGTACTGTACCATATATATCTGATATCAGACTGGAGATACTGTCCATTGTACTGTACCATATATAGCTGATATCAGACTGGAGATACTGTCCATTGTACTGTACCATATATATCTGATATCAGACTGGAGATACTGTCCATTGTACTGTACCATATATATCTGATATCAGACTGGAGATACTGTTCATTGTACCATATATATCTGATATCAGACTGGAGATACTGTCCATTGTACCATATATATCTGATATCAGACTGGAGATACTGTCCATTGTACTGTATAGCTGATATCAGACTGGAGATACTGTCCATTGTACTGTACCATATATATCTGATATCAGA
The DNA here is from genome assembly GCF_031769215.1 of Ylistrum balloti. Classification (NCBI taxonomy): domain Eukaryota; kingdom Metazoa; phylum Mollusca; class Bivalvia; order Pectinida; family Pectinidae; genus Ylistrum; species Ylistrum balloti. Next base: position 2,014,084 of record NW_026781993.1, read on the forward strand.
CTGGAGATACTGTCCATTGTACTGTACCATATATATCTGATATCAGACTGGAGATACTGTCCATTGTACTGTACCATATATATCTGATATCAGACTGGAGATACTGTCCATTGTACTGTACCATATATATCTGATATCAGACTGGAGATACTGTCCATTGTACATATATACCATATATATCTGTCTGATATCAGACTGGAGATACTGTCCATTGTACTGTACCATATATATCTGATATCAGACTGGAGATACTGTCCATTGTACTGTACCATATATATCTGATATCAGACTGGAGATACTGTCCATTGTACTGTACCATATATATCTGATATCAGACTGGAGATACTGTCCATTGTACTGTACCATATATATCTGATATCAGACTGGAGTACCATATATACTGTCCATTGTACTGTACCATATATATCTGATATCAGACTGGAGATACTGTCCATTGTACTGTACCATATATATCTGATATCAGACTGGAGATACTGTCCATTGTACTGTACCATATATATCTGATATCAGACTGGAGATACTGTCCATTGTACTGTACCATATATATCTGATATCAGACTGGAGATACTGTCCATTGTACTGTACCATATATAGCTGATATCAGACTGGAGATACTGTCCATTGTACTGTACCATATATATCTGATATCAGACTGGAGATACTGTCCATTGTACTGTACCATATATAGCTGATATCAGACTGGAGATACTGTCCATTGTACTGTACCATATATAGCTGATATCAGACTGGAGATACTGTCCATTGTACTGTACCATATATAGCTGATATCAGACTGGAGATACTGTCCATTGTACTGTACCATATATACTGATATCAGTACCATACTGGAGATTGGAGATACTGTACATTGTACCATATATATCTGATATCAGACTGGAGATACTGTCCATTGTACTGTACCATATATAGCTGGTATCAGACTGGAGATACTGTTCATTGTACCATATATATCTGATATCAGACTGGAGATACTGTCCATTGTACTGTACCATATATAGCTGATATCAGACTGGAGATACTGTCCAAGGTACCACATATAGCTGATATCAGACTGGAGATACTGTCCATTGTACTGTACCACATATATCTGATATCAGACTGGAGATACTGTCCATTGTACCATATATAGCTGATATCAGACTGGACATACTGTCCATTGTACTGTACCATATATAGCTGATATCAGACTGGAGATACTGTACATTGTACCATATATAGCTGGTATCAGATTGGAGATACTGTCCATTGTACCATATATAGCTGGTATCAGATTGGAGATACTGTCCATTGTACCATATATAGCTGGTATCAGATTGGAGATACTGTCCATTGTACCATATATAGCTGACATTGTACCATATACTGTACATTGTACCATATATAGCTGGTATCAGATTGGAGATACTGTCCATTGTACCATATATAGCTGGTATCAGATTGGAGATACTGTACATTGTACCATATATATCTGATATCAGACTGGAGATACTGTCCATTGTACTGTACCATATATAGCTGATATCAGACTGGAGATACTGTCCATTGTACCATATATAGCTGGTATCAGATTGGAGATACTGTCCATTGTACCATATATATCTGATATCAGACTGGAGATACTGTCCATTGTACTGTACCACATATATCTGATATCAGACTGGAGATACTGTCCATTGTACTGTACCATATATATCTGATATCAGACTGGAGATACTGTCCATTGTACTGTACCATATATATCTGATATCAGACTGGAGATACTGTCCATTGTACTGTACCATATATATCTGATATCAGACTGGAGATACTGTCCATTGTACCATATATATCTGATATCAATTTGGAGATACTGGAGATACTGTCCATTTGTACCATATATATCTGACTACCATACATATATATGATATCACTGGAGATACTGTCCATTGTACTGTACCATATATATCTGATATCTGACTGGAGATACTGTCCATTGTACTGTACCATATATAGTTGACCTTTCAATAAAGATTACATCTAAACTGTACACAGAATTATCAGGCCTGAACAACTTGCCCCTGGACCAAGTCGTTGGGATCAACTGACATATGTTCTGGTGTGCAATCCTGTCCTTAATCAGCATTATAATCCTATTCAGCTATAGCCAGCAAAATATGTTCCGATTCCTGGTATACTTACATATACATGTATATATCTACATGTTTTGGCTAATTATGAAATGGGATTTTATTTTCATCACTTAAAAGTATGAAGTCTGTGGATGTTTTATCAAAATGAGGTCAAATCTGTTTTCCTCCTAAGTAAATAGATGTTCAGAATTTGCCCCAAAGCATAAATTTTGAGGTCATATCAATAAGAACAATGCCTGTAACGTGGCATTACTATGTCAAAGCAGAGTGAAGCACAGAAGGAAACTATCAATGATAAATTAAAGATGATAAGAAAAACAGATCATATATATATATATATATATATGGTAAAATCTTTAAGCACCAAACACAGAAGTCAGCAGACTACACATTAATGGACCTATTGCAGCAATATAGGGATTTTGGACCACAGCCCTTTTTTTGTAAATATGTTTGATTTTTCAAATATTATTAATTCCTCATGACTTGACAACAGTTTAAATAATTTTCTCATTTGGCCTACAGGTATATCCCATATGTCAGAATGACTCATAAATGTATCAGCAAATATCTTGTGTAAACTCAGCAAGAATGTTGACAATTGTATCACTTTTCAGAAGCCTTAGCTTGCACACTAATAAAAATATAGCAACTATTTAGAAAATTCGTGTAATATTATGTGAGAATGATTAAAATTAGAAAGGCAACTCCATCTGCAAATAAGATCTATGCAAAACATCATTTGTTTAATATGGTTCTTATTTGAGTGCAAACAACTCTTTACATTTAAAAACGTCTTTACTAAGTTAATAAACAAATGCAAAAACTTTGCATAGCTGACCACCTGACCTATGAGTAATTTTTCATTGCAAAGCTGCATAAATTTACTCGCCTGTTATTGGAGATACTAAAGTACTGAAAGTACTAAAAAATGAATACAGGATTTATCCCATGCTACCTTTCTTAGAAAATGTCTACTTTATAATTTGTCAAGAACCTCTTACTAAATATTTTGCTGATTTATGAATTGTTTTTTTTTTCTATGTGTTATTGCATCAGATATCAGGTGTATATCCCGTTAACTTCAAGCACAAATACCTACATATTTCAAACCTAGCATAACCCACTTATCATTATTAACACTATGAAAAATATAACCTTCTTTTTTTTAATTTTATATCATAAACATGATTACACTTTTACTTTCATAACTGGTGTTGCTTTGAATTTTGATTTTTGAAGGAAAAAATACAGCTGGAGACATTTCCTTCCATCAACAGGATTGATTTTGTTAGATGCATGTGCATTGAGCCCTCTGCCATGGACTCTCCACACATGGGCCTTAGATGGTTCTTCGATTATCTCTGATAAAAATTTGGACACATCTTTGCCTCCCCAACATGAGTTGTCACAACTGCCTTTGACTTTCAACAATGGTTTCTTCCATTCTTCAACAAGTCAAGGATGTTTTCCATCACCAACTGCATGTTTGCATTTAAATGTGCTTTTACAGTTCAAACTAATGTATTGGATTTCCATTGTGGGTATTTTTATGAAGTGCTGTAAGCAGACCATGCGAACTGTTCTACATTAAGTGTTGATTTTTTTTTCTTATTATTATTACCAGCAATGTTTTGTGTTCCTCAGGGGTTCAACAATAACACCATCAGTGTCTTCATTTTGCAAATGTTTCCTGTTTACTAATAAGCTTCAATTCAAAATACATCAGTACCTTTGTATAAAATCAGACCAAACCATCTATCAGAAATAAGAATGTTTAGTAAACAAACTTGTACTATTAAGTTTAAACAGTACACACATTTAGCAATTATCTTAAACATAAGAAATTAGGATTCTATCATTAAAAAATAAGAAGTCATAGAATGTATAATTTTCAATAAACATTTCATTAAAGAACAGACTTAAATATCAGCCATACATATATTAAATAAAACAACTTTGTGTCAATATCATTAAGGGATATTAGTTAAGTTCAAATAGATCTTCTGATTCTTTCATAAAACAAAACTAGGGATTTCCTGTCACATGCAAAAATAAAAATAAAAAAATTAAAGTGTAGTGTAAACATTTTGACAATAGACATGAGTTGTAAATTCAAATATAGAAAGACATGTGAAAAGCAGTAAATTTGATTTTCTTTTTGTTATTTTTAACAAATTATTGAATATTTCCCCAATAACCAGAACAAAGAGAAATTACAAAAAAGAGAAATTAACAAAAAAACAAAAAAAATATGTAGTGATGGTATGTCTACATAGGCAATACAACACTAAGAACTGATATACTAATAAATAATTTTGTTTCAAAGTAAAACAAAAAGTTAAAGCTGGAAAACTATCCCCATCTCATATCTTTTTATTTATATTAAATTATATATATTAAATATTTTATAACAAATATTTTTGCCATTGAAGTACTAGTGGTCATTGAAAATTTTGCTCTATTTTTTAATTTTAGAGGAGATAATCATAAAAGTTACTTTCATTGGTCAAATACCTACTATTTTGATGTTTTCATAATGTTTCACAATGATACTAAAGATGTTTTATTTCAAAACACTTTCACACTAGGTTATAATGTTGAACCAGGTTTTAGCAATAAGTTAGATATACCCTAATGTTGAAGTTAGATATACCGGTAACTGATAACTGAAGGCTATTCTTATGAAGTGGTAACTGTTATGTTGCCAAAGTGAGTTAATATAACTGACAATGGAAGGCAATTTATCAAGATCATCACCTAAACATTTAATAGCTTGCAAATGAATTATTAATTTAATTGATGTATTTCCAATACTGTAAAATAGCAAATACTGAACCTTTCATTACAAACTCTTTCAAGTCAAACCACAGTTTCAAAAGAAAGCTTCCTCCCATAAACTATTAATTGTTGGCACTTAGCATCTAGTGCCATACTTGGCTCCTCTGTTAAATCTGCTATTAGTTCATTCAAATATAACAACTAAACATTTTTCTCTCCCTGTCTGCTCACACACATCACTTGGATAATCTTCATTCTGTGGAAGTGCTACCTGAAGTTTCTTAAGTGAGCTCTTGACATTGACTTGGTTAAACTTTTATCATCATGTACATGCAATGTCTGTTTTCTCTTCTTCCTAGCCAAATCATGAGCCAATGGTGAGTATTTTACAACCGTAACAATTATTATCAAAAATTAAATGATAGAAATATCTATCAAAGTCTGTGATAACAGGAATAAAATAAACATTCTACCTTGAATTTCCTACTCCAACAATATTCCGTTGAATCTTCCAGGAAGTGTATATACTAGCATTATAATCAACCTACGAACACTCCTTGTTAATCCATGCTAAAACAATCGACACTTCCAAGTTGTAAACAGCTATTCCTACAATGATAGGAAAGGAAGTGGTTCTTCTTGGTCAAGGTTCTTTTTTTTTATATTGACTTCACTATTATTCTGAAAACAATAACAAACAGTATAGTATTTAGAATAATTCCTATTACAAGATGTGTGTGTGTGTGTGTGTGTGTGTGTGTGTGTGTGTATCTTAATATGAATTTAATAGCAACACATGAACAAAAAAAAAAATGTTGTAAATCCGGTTTCAAAATTTCTTCGACTGTCAAGTCTTGATATTGTACATTCACAAGCAGAACCCACATATATCTCAGCACTAAACCTTATTCTATTTTACTTCTATTTAAATAGACGTTTACTAGTATCAAACTCATCATTAACATGCACATACCTTTATGAGAGCTTTTTTGGTTTACGGTGTCAGTATCAGCTCTTTTTTCGTGGAGATTATTTTACTAACAAACGTCACACGCGCGTTTGAACATAATACTGTACTAACAGAGATCAATATCGTCATTTGAACCTACATAATTTTTCGTTTGTTGTTGTCAATAACAAACCAATGCGCAGAAATACACGTGATTTAATATGTAACAATGTTATAAATGAAAAATCTATTTTAAGAATATTGTAGCAAGAGAACTGCCCGTTCAAGTCTCACGAAGATCACCAGAGACGTATATACGTCTCTAAGATCACTGAATCGCCTGACCCGGCGTACACATTTTTCTTCATCTTGGTCGTTACGGATACTTTTCCCGATGACTAAGGACATTGTCGAGAAATGGAAAATTGGAAGACGCATACTCTACAACAATTTACAAACTGACTTCAAAATCAGGTTACCCCTTACCCACCAGCTGTCATTCCTTTGATCTCATACTTTGACTTAAGTATAAATGTGTATATTGCGCCTCTTGCCGTAACAGCCGCACTTGGCGCAGAATTGTTTAGTGTTGTTTTTACCTGTACACAATTTTACACCCAAGAGAGAAGACCGGGATGATTTCATTAAGGAACCTAGATGGTATATCAACTTGTGTAATATACCGGTACATGTATTTTGAGAGAAAAAAAAAAAAAACCCGATTATTTATATTTTCGAGAAAACTATGATTACGGAAATATTTTATCTGTGTCCGTGATATAATCTGGCATTTCATACATAAGTATTGCAAATAAAATGAACTATTTTGATAACGCCGACCTAACATAAGGAATGCACAATGTCGTCAATTTGCCATTACGATATAGATCTATATAGATTACGTCATATATCTTATCGTTGATCAAAAATAGCAAGACACCAACGTAGAAGTTATTTAGTAAATCTTTTTCACCGATATGTTTCTGTATCTTTGGAGGCTGTAGCGTTACCACGGTAACTTTGAAATAAAGAAATTCTGGCAAAAAATACGACAAATTTCTCATCAGTGCTGAGAAACTTCATTAAGTCTAGCAATAAGTTTTGATTTTAATGGAAAGAATTATTGTTGATAAATGTATATGCATATTTCTATGACAATAACTGTTTTCCGTGTAATTTGTTAGTGGGAGAAGGTGTAAAATTGTAATATCTTGAACGTCATCTGATTAAATCGATCACTGTCTAAAATTCTCGCAAATTTCATGTGGCTGGATACCGTCAACAATGGCGTTATCGTCAGAATCACCTTATTCCTCAAAACTGTAAGATATTCATTTGCAATCTGACGTTGCATCGCATGCTTGTTTTCTATCTCGTTTATTCCTGCTATGTCGGCTGCTACCAGGTGTTGAACTTGTGACGTCACAGGGTAGCATTTAGTAGAAAGACAGGTGAAAATCGTATACTTTGCATGTCAATATCTCGGTATTGGGGCGACTGACTTTTATGCGGTTTTCGACCTTTTGGGTTTTTCGGGTTATAAATAATAATATTATTTATTTCTAATTTCTATCGGGGTACACTTTAAAGATTGAATCGAACACGTTTCACTGGGGATAGGATCTGTATTGAACAAACGGGGCACAGGTAAATAACATTAGATAACAACTGTGAACATTTTTTTTCCAAGAAGAAGGGGGCTTCTATTATACTGATTCATTCTCACTCAGCCAACATCTTAAAAAATTACATGGACAAAGTTGGCTTTAGTCTATTTCAGTATTTATGAGCGAATCAAATTACCTGTTCAACTCAGAATGAAATAATAATAAAAAAAAACATATATATGAAAAATATTTTTAAAAAGTAGTAAAGATGAGGAAGAAGAAATAATTTCTTTTAAATACATTTACATATTTGTCATTATAGAGACAAAGTTCAAACTATATATTCATGAAAGTTTAATTAATTATATCATTTTATATTGGCATCTCAATGTGTTGTTTCAACCAAATTAAATACTTTTATAAACAACTAGGTATAGTTTACTAATGCAAACAGAACAGTTTATCAAAACATTGATTCCAGTTTTAAAAACATTTTTGTTGTCAATATAAAAACAATCAATTATTGTTTACTCTAACTGTGAATAGGTAATATACATGTAATTATGAAATTTGTACCAATGTTTTTTTTCATATCATTTTTTTCTGGTAGAGTTATAAACTGTTTGACTTTTATACTGTAAACAACTAGCCATCTTTATGCCATGGCAAATACACAGATTAGCGTAGACTTCCTTTAAAATGGTAGGGGTAGATACTACTTAGTTCAAGACGGATTCAAGTGTTCAGTGAGGACAAGGCGAAATGATAAATGTTATTGGAGATTTGTTGATCGCCAATGTTCAGCGACATTGACAACTGTGAACAACATCCCTGTGAATTTTACGAACAATCATAACCATCCTGGAGATACCATTGGTCTTGCTGCTTTTGTCTTCCTAAACAACGTGAAGAAGAGATGCCGTGAGCAGACTGAGCCAATGCCCTCTGTGTTTGATGAGGAACTTGGAAATCTTTACGACAAGGATTTTGATGCTGATGTTGAGGATATGATTCAGAAGATTCCAACTTTCAACAGTTGTAAATCCTCCTTATACCGAAGCCGGTCGAAGGTCATGCCTAAGCTTCCAGCAACGCAGGGAGATATAGATCTACAAGGAAGATGGAAGGAGACATCATCCGGGAGCCGCTTCCTTCTGTGTGATGATACCAACGCCATAGGAGAGAGAATCATAGTGTTTGGGACAGACAACAACCTCCAAAGATTAGCTGAATCATCGACAACTTTTGTATTTGTAAAAATGATAAATTATAATTAACTGTCAATATTTTCATTGAGATTCACAAAAATATTTATCTTGAGTGACCCACAAAGATTCACACTAATATAATAATAGCTCTAAAATATAAGACTAGAATAATGCTACAGGTAAGTTTTTACCTGAGAAACGGCTATTTTCCAAAACAGTACCTGTAATTAGTACCTATTGTTCTCCACCTGTAACAACATTACCTGTGCCCTATACTAAAATAGGATATGTTGTCTGAGTGGGAAGACACCCTTCTATGATATCACGACTCAGAGAACAAACACAACAACTAACGCTAAATAAACCTCCACTAGGCCTTGTCTACAGTTCCAGCATTTATCTGTCTCTGGTATGATTTCGCCGAGACCAGAAGGACATTTTATATGGTGATTTTAATGGTTAACAGTTCAGTTTAGATCTGCCCTAAATCATGGTCACAAGCATGTATTGTTCCTGTTTTTAAGAAAGGCTGTATTAACGACACTAATAATTATCGTGGTATATTACTTGTAAGCTGTTTTGGTAAATTATTTACATCAATCTTGAATAATAGAATTATGACATGGGAAAAAGAAAATTGTATAACAGATGCTCAGTTTGGGTTTAGAAAAGGCAGTTCAACCATTGACGCCATATTTGTTTTACAAACTTTAATTAACAAAAAATTGCGTAAAAAAGAGAGACTTTACTGTTGCTTGATTGATTTTAAAAAAGCATTTGATTTTGTTAATAGAGGGAAACTGTGGAGTAAATTAATACACCAAGGTATTCGTGGAAAATTTTTAAAGATATTATCATCTTTGTATGAAAATGTCAAATCCTGTGTAAAATTTGAGGGTCAATTAAGCCATTGTTTCCCTAATTATACCGGTCTCTTACAAGGGGAAATATTGTCACCTGTGTTGTTTTCTTTGTATGTGAATGATTTTGAAATTAACTTTACTAATAATAATTGTCCAAGTATTGAATTACAGATGCTTAACCTTTTCTTGCTAATGTATGCTGATGATATGGTTTTTTTTGCTGATAGTCCTGATGCATTACAAAACATGTTAGATTCTTTACAAAGTTACTCTAGAAAATGGGATCTGGAAGTCAACGTTGATAAAACGAAAGTCATGGTTTTTAGAAACGGGGGAAATATAAGAAATAATGAAGTGTGGAAATATAATAATGAGAGCATAGAAATTGTTGACTATTTCAAATATTTGGGAATGTTTTTTAATTACAATGGTAAATTTTATAAAACCCAAAAGCATTTAGCAGACCAAGGAAGAAAGGCCTTATTTTCAATATCAGCCTCTTTAAAGAACCATTGTTTGAATCTGGAAACCCAGTGCTCTGTCTTTGATACTTATATCAGCAGCATCTTAAGCTATGGTGCAGAAATATGGGGGTTTCACAAAGCTCCTGATGTAGAGAGAGTCCATTTGAATTTCTGCAAAAAAGTTCTTAAAGTCTGTAAATCTACATCCAATGATTTAGTTTATTGTGAATTGGGTAGATTACCATTAATTGTTACAAGAAAGTTAAAAGTATTCAAGTATTGGTTGAAGTTGACGAAATCGGATAATTTGATATTAAAAACTTGTTATGTTGAATGTGTCAACAAGAATGATCCGTGGATTTGTAATATTAAGAATGAGTTAACTGCCCTAGGTCTTGGTTATATTTTTGAATCGAATCTACCATTTGTTAACTCTTTTAAAATTATTGAACAGAGACTGAAAGATGTTACTAAGCAAAATATGTTGGCAAAGATAGCAGCTTCTTCAAAAGGTAGACTATATCAATACCTTATAGACAGTCATTGTATTCAGTTTTATCTCCGTAAATCTATTGAATCTAAATACAAATGTATGATAACTAAATTTAGAACGTCGTCTCATAAATTGAATATTGAAATGGGTAGACACAATAATATCATTCGCAGAAATAGGAACTGTAGCAAGTGTAATTTGGGAGACGTCGAGGACGATTTTCATTTCATTTTTGTATGCCCTTTTTATATTGATTTAAGGTTAAAATATATAAAGAAGTATTATCATAAGAGTCCCTCTGTTTACAAACTTGTCCAACTATTATCTGTAAATAACGTCAAAGAGTTGTCAAATCTAGGTAAATATTTGTATCTAGCCACTAAGCGACGTAATTAATTAATTACAGCTACATGTATTTATAACTTTTGTGCTTCTGTATTATGCTGTATTGTATGCTTATAGTCACTCTCCTATAACATATACATGTACAATATATCATGTTTAGTCTGTACCTATAAGTCTTAAGACTTTTGGTGAATAAAAGAAAGAAAAAAAAAGAAAAAAAGAAAAGAAAAAGATCATGTATACAGCTATTTATATATGTATGTTATGTGTTCAGCTCTCCCGATATGTCAGCGTGTGTGTGAGGGATGGTGTGTGAGGTGGTGTGTGTGAGCGTGAGCTACATGCATGTATTATATATTATTATATATTTATATGTAAATGTATTACATTTGTGCCTATGAGCCGTAAGGCTCCTGGCTAATAAAGAATCTGAATCTGAAATCCTGCATTTATCTGTCTCTGGTATGATTTCGCCGAGACCAGAAGGACATTTTATATGGTGATTTTAATGGTTAACAGTTCCTGCATTTATCTGTCGCTGGTATGATTTCGCCGAGACCAGGAGGACATTTTATATGGTGATTTTAATGGTTAACAGTTCCTGCATTTATCTGTCTCTGGTATAAATTCGCAGAGACCAGAAGGACATTTTATATGGTGATTTTAATGGTTAACAGTTCCTGCATTTATCTGTCTCTGGTATGATTTCGCCGAGACCAGCAGGACATTTTATATGGTGATTTTAATGGTTAGCAATTTTTAGGAGTGAGATGCACTATAACGATACGTATGGCATGTTATAATTTATTCATGGAGTAAGGGATGGTTTTTTAGACATCTTATAAGATGTACTTAATGAGATGTTATGTTTATGTTACGGGTTTAAATTCCTCACAACATACACCCAGGGTCTTAAATATAAACAGATTACATGTCTCTGCTTATAACCCTAGGTTTTACAGCTGATTGTCACAGAAACTGAGGCGTGGCTCCTGTGATGCAAAACATCGATATGAAAGCATAAAAATAAAAAAATATCGAAATAATATTTCTCGAGGAAAACAAATCTGTTAAAATAATAACAACACCTACAGAATTAACATTGAAAAACAAACATGAAATCTTATCTAAGGGAAACAAATAGGATATCTTTAATTTATTAGATAAATCTATTGATAACCACATAATGATAACTTAGATATGTCTAAATCCGTGTGTTCACATACCAATGGATAAGAGCTATACGGATGTTAGAAGAAAACACCTTAACTCAGATAAAGAAGACGAGGAATTGGCTGTGTGCCTAAGGCATGGACCACCGGAAAAGTAAAACCAACATACAATAACAAAGGTGACCGAAAAGTCTCGGTAACGATCGAGTGGCTACAACAGTCTCTTGTATTTATTTACAGCTTTATTTAATTCTAGATTAAACAAATTCTCAAGAAGAATCGACTTACTTTAGAGACTATTCTACAATGTATAATATTTACATATTTTTTAAAAGTAAAAAGCCATTCTGTTCTTTTATTGATTTTTAAAAAGTGTATTATTCAGATGGGGATATGGAAGAAAACATTTAATTTCATAATTGATTTTCATGTAAATACTTAAACATGTGCAAAATTCAGCAATGGTTCACACGTCAGTAAAACGGGAGAAAGTCTCAAGTCTCTCCCCACTTTTGTTTTCAATCGATTTGAATGATTCGCAGATCTTTGAATGTGACTGAAATAGATACTTTATACATTACCCATTTTACATAAAAAAAACCCAACTTTACTATGTGTAAAAAAAGTCCCCACCGCCCACCCACGCACGTACACACACGTGATGCAATGAACACACCACAATGTAAACGATCAACATTCAACAGTCCCTCCGCCTTCCTCTGTACTATTATGATATATGATGTAAGGGAAACAACTCATATGACTTTAAACACTAATTAGTTTGAAACAGCATGACCGTTAATATCAATGTAGGAAGAGCGAAGTTTTTTTATAAACAATTAGTGGTATCAAATTCTCTCTGATCACCAGATACTGGCCAAGCAGTTTATCATTATCACAACATACGGCCAACCACTGCTGAGGCTTGGACATTCAGTCTAACCAAATAGTTAGATTGATAGAGAGATAAAGTGTGAACATAAAGGGTAATTTCACTTACTGCAGGGTGTAGATCACCTGTCCCTCTGTTGTCCCAGCTTGGCGATCGAGTGAAAATAACAAAAATGAAAAGTCGTTTCATCTTTATTCTCTATTCATCGTAGCATAAAAATAAGAAATTTGTTCTGCAGAAAGGAGAAAAAGTGCAGTTTCGCTTAGATGATTTCATTAATTTCCCACAATGATGAAGAGTTACAGAAACAGAGGAATATATAACACAAATTCGAACAATATTGAAAGAAAGTAACTTATAAAGAGACATACACACAGATATGCGCGGACAAACGCACACATACACACAACAATTTGTTTAGCGATAAACAATTATATATAAATCACCCTTCAATAACACATTAGCACATCATTTGCGTATTCGTCTCATGTCAAGAGTTAAATATTCATTTCACAACATTAGACACATAACGATATAATACAGATATTCTTTCGCTTGACATGCAATGATTTATGTATCAACATAAAAACGCGAAAACGCGGTGTAAAAAGTCACAAAACTATCATAGACAATGCTATGTATGACTAAATTGCAACTGTGTTGTCGGATTTTAGTAATACTGATAATTAAGTTAATTCTAAAATCTCCAGTTCATATCTATTCCACCAAGAAGAACACGAAGTAAACGATAATTAAACATTGCGGTGATTAAGATAAAATATATCTTTTACCGCGCTAAGTACACATCACAGCTGATCACTTAATATTTGTGTGTGTGAACATCTTTGTACATATAACCACAGCAGAGACATGATAGCTTATGATCATGAAATATATTTTCTTTAATTGGTACTTGTTTTCTATATAAAATGACATCACAATGAACATTGAGTTTCTTTTTTTATAATGAAAACAACCATTTTAGATTTAGTGGGGAAAATATAAATTTCCATTTCTAACTGTATAAATAGAGAGTAGATACTGTGAACTATTAACATTATTGTGACAAGACAAATGTCATGCGTGGGTTTTTACACGCGAGGATGGAACTGCTGACCATTTCCCGCTGAATTCGACTTAATCTGTAAGTCATTAATAAAGACTACATACAGACACGCGGATAAAGATCTACCTTGTAAGGTTCCTCGTCTCATAATCACCTTTTCTGACTTCAAACCATGAAGCACATCATCACTGATTTATCGATAATACCGTTGTTTTATAATATTCTATATTTCCCCTTTAATACCCGTATTGTACAGTTAGTAAAATAGACCTTCTTGCTATACAGAGCTGGAAGCTTTATCACTATGTAGAAAAACAACACACACATCAGATCCATTCTCTAGGTTATGGATGACACTTTCTTGTAGATTAAGAAGTACATAAGCTGAACGGTTCCTTTGCGATATGCTGATTGATGTCTGTTTGGGAATGTACATGGCTTAGGTGGGACGAGTGTCTCAAAAATCTTTAAAAACACAGAAATTAGTGTGATACCCCTAAACCTATTTGGGTCGTCTTTTGGCTTACGATTACTTTTATACAGAGTAATTATCGTGCCAAGTTTCCAAGCCTTTTTGAGCATATTCATACTTAACAATCAGATTGAACAAGTAAGTAATATGTCTAGCTATTAAATTGTAACATTATTTAATACGTTCACACACAAGACCGTTCGGACCAATACTTGTCCTTGAATCCTACTAAAAAGTCTTCATCGAACAGTTCGTTAGGTCATTACAAAAAAAAATACTTAAATGATTATCCCATACCTTTACAACTCTTTCTGGATCAGTTTCTTCAAACTGACGTCTCATATATTCGTTAAAAACATTTCAAAGTTTTCTTCTAAAACTTTCTTGCATGACTTATAGCCATTAATATGGTCAATCATTGTACAGTTACCAGTGACAGGACAAAATGTGTATTCAGAACCTTTATAATCAGTTTGGACATTGACAGAGACTAAATCATTTCTCATTAAACATCTCAAACAAGGTTGGTCTTTCGCTTACAAGAAAGTATTACTAGGACCGCTAATTTGCTTATTTATATCACCAATGATGACGACCTTTCCTTTCTCCGAGTACACGGTAACACGTGATTCTAATATATCTAAGGTTTCTATAAATACATCTTGGTGCCTAGATGATGCTGGCATGTACGCGGAAAATACAAAATTGTAGTTACTATCCGATTCTTGAATTTCTGCACCAACAATTCGAGGACTACATGTATCTGTAACGAGCTCTTGCACGTTTAGACTTGTATAAAATACACACACTACCTGTGAAAGCACATTTATAGCTGAGTAAGTCTAACTCAGGAACAAGCTTTACTATACTTGAATAGCCGCAATGAGTGAAAGTTTCAAATAAAGACAGATTATATTCTCCTATCCAGTGTTATGGCAGGCTACATATATCAATATTGTGGTCCTTCAGACATTTTAGCGGGTATGACATACCCGCCATTACACACTCTGTGTTCCAGCACATCATCATGAGGGTTTTACGCATTTTGTTCACGCTCGTTGATGAAAACGTTGGGAAGCCACGGAGGGACGGACACGCCTGTCGGCCAGAAAGAAGGATGTTGTAGGGTGTTATAGTCGTCCGATCAACTAAATTCTTAATACTTGTGTCGAAGTCTTACGTTTCCGGCGTCTTCCGAAGCAGCGAAGAAATGTGACATTAACATTCGACTCCCGGAGATACTGGCGCATTCCACTTTCCGACGAAAGCTTCTTCTTTATACCATAAACTTAGTATTTCAGTATTCTCCTCTGTTTCTCCGCAGTGGAAAATTCGACGAAATCTGGTGTTGGATGTTCCGAAGACGACGACGGCGGAGGAGTAGATTTGCACATAGACGATGGGAAATGCACAGGTATAGATAACATTCTGCCAGTGGTATGCGTTACGTCGTTTACCTGTGAAGAGTCTTTGAGGATGGCGGAGTAATTTTTCGCTGGTGCGGATGTCTCGCCGGGCAGATTATGTGTCTTCATTGAAGGTTCTTCGTTTCCCAGTGAGTTGCCATGGAGTTGTAGGTTCTTCCCTGAAGTATACCAGGAGGAAGATTGGGCTGATGGAGAATGCGGACTTGTTAAAGCGGTTTCTTATCTCGGCCTGATCTCCTGAACATAATTACTTTTTCGTGTAGTGCTCAGGTCTTTGTTTAATTGTCGTTCTATGTCAGAGATCTGTTTGTCCGGTACTTTTTGTAAAGATTTCATGGTGTTATCCATCATATGAATGTCGCCCTCACACTACTCTGTTGTCTGTATAACATGTTTCAGTCTCTTTTTAAAACTTTCAGAACCGTTCGGTTGATCATCATCAAATATTTGATTATGTTACAGTGAGTGATTTCCACATATACATCTTTCATCGAAGACTTTCTGAAGCTCGCTTGTAAGCTTTATCTGTCTTGATTGTCCTGGTGCATATTCTTCATTTCTCATTTTTAAAAAGTTTATCTATGTAATATTTGTTTTTGTCTTGTTGCTTTTCTTTTCTGCACGCACTTCAGTTATTACTTTTCGTAAATTCTCCATTTGTGATACGAAGTTAGTGTGTTCAGTTTGAAGATCTAACAGTTCCGCAATAGCACTTTACAATGGATTCTGTGAGGGTCATTTCACCTTCTTCTTCAGACATCTGTTGTGATTTTATAACTTGGTCATATGCTTTCCTTGTGCGTTGAATTTTATCATGTCAATTTTCTGTATGTTCTCCTATAACAGTACGGAGCAGAGCGAAACAGTCTTTAGCAAGTTCAGTGTAGTACATCGCGGGTGGACCAGCCTCTCCCAAGGATATCCCTTCTTGATGAAGAAATCATCTCTGGCCTCAGGCCAGTTCGTAAAGTTTGTAGCGCAATTGTTCCAGATCAGGAACACTATTGTGTGTAAGTTCACGGATCCGATCAATAAGGAGGTCTCTATGGATATCAATAGCCATTTCCAGAGCCTCTAGATAGCCGAAATTTGTCTGGAAGGGTTGTTCGGTGATTCGATGTACAATGTTTCTACAAAATTAGATGGGAGAGTGTATGAAAAAATGATTCCTCTGCTTGTCTAGTGTGCTAACTGCACAGGGGATTCATCATCGTTGTGACAAATAGTGAAAATAATTGGGATATGCATCTCGATTGCTCAGGTAAAAATGCACCAATAAAATCAGGCAGAAAGGAAAAAGGTCAACCTAGTATTTTAACAAGAACGTCAAAATTTCACTGTTCCCTCTGTTATATTTTTTTAATAAATAATTTCTTCACAATAATCCGGATTATATCCATTTTGTATATTATCATGTACACAATTTAGTCACATGATGTAAAGATGGCAGCCAATATGAAATTGTTTGTTTATTTAGGGTTATGCACAGTGAATTTATTTTTCCTCGTGTCTGCTGATGTACCTATCGTTGTCAACACATGGCCGTTTACCAACGCCACAATAGGAGGTAGTTCAATGTTTGTTGACTCTCTGAATCGTCCTATCGTTTTACTTGCACGAGTACAAATTCGTGCAGGAGCGGTCCCGAGGAAGGGATACGTCTGATGTATCCCAAGCGTGTCGTATAAGAGACAGTCACTTAGGACCCAATTGTAGATCGGAGGTGTAAGCTTCTTTGAGTATCATTATAGGGGGCAACTATAAGTGCCCTCTGCAGCACCAGGAATTTCCTTCGTATCTTCTAACAAGATCGAAACATTGGAAAGACCAAACTGAAAGTAGCTTTGTTTCCATAGGCCTAGCAACGAAATAACCAAAGTAGATTTTCCCCTGGTCCTCCTGATACCCATCCTCATATCACCCTTGTTTTTTTTATTACTTAACCTTGTTCAAGACAAAAACAAAAAACAAAAACGTCATTACACAATTACAAAATGTGCTGATATTGAGCCAAATCAGTTAAAGAACAATAAATACAGTCGTTTTGATTTCAAAAGATGCAGTTTATATTAATATGAATCTGATCACAGGTTTGAAATTTCTCTTAAAACTATGAGATGTTTTCAGTGGAGCGACAATCAAGGTGTCAGGTCCAGGTGTCGGTTTTTAGCAGAGGTTTCCAAAATTATAAAAATCTTGTTTCAAGTATTTTCAAATGTGCTTTCTTTCAGTATTTCAAAGACTATTTTGAAGACTTTTCACAGTGTACATTCTCTGTTTGGGGATATAAAGAAATATATTTATGATGTAAAAGGCATATAAAATACTATAGATTAACTGTATTCATGTTTTAAATGATATATATCATCCTATTAACGAAACAAAGTTTTGACTTAATATTTATTGATTGTGGTGCGTGGCAATAAAATGCATTTTGGTGACATTTTAACTGGTTCAGTATTCTGTGTTCTCGAGCAGCATGGACACGTCTGTACACACAGAAGGGCAGCAGTGTCGATGCTGTGGTGGCTGGTTGTCAAGTGTGTCAAACCCAACGGTGTGATGGAACTGTTGGCTATGGTGGGGATCCAGACGAGGAAGGGGAGGTCACTCTGGACGCGATGATTATGAATGGGTAAAATTTACTGTTCATCATTAGATATAAATGGACATTTATGTACATGTTATCATAAAAAAGAACAAAACAAAAAGATGTTGACCATATCAATAAAAACAACTTCTTATTCTGATATCTATTAAAAATTATGGAAATTGAAATCTTTGAAAGCAATCTATATTCAAAGATGTTTATTTTGGCAGAGATACATTCACATAATCAGATGTTACAATGCATGTCAGTAATGAAGAAAATGCATGTTCATCTTAGTCACCTTTTGCATTTCAGTTCCTTAGATGGCTTGGCATAGAAAAATGTATGATTAGGAAGGGAAGAGCCAAATAGCAACAGCCATTATTATTCATTTTTCGGGGCAAACACTAATTTTGTATTATCTTTATATTCTATTGATTTGTAACTACTTGAGGGGTTAATCTTTGTATGTACATGCATGTAAGTTATACATCATATTTTCACTTCAAATCTGAATTGTTTATACTCTAGGAAGACGATGGATGTTGGAGCTGTGGGATGTATACGTCGTGTAAAGGATGCTATTGGCGTTGCAAGGGCAGTGATGGATCACACTGGGCATACACTGTTGGTAGGGGAGCTAGGTAAGTATACATCTATAAAGGATGCTATGGGCATGGTCAGTACAGTGATGGATCACACTGGACATACACTGTTGGCAGGGGGAGCTAGGTAAGTATACATCTATAAAGGATGCTATGGGCATGGCCAGGGCAGTGATGGATCACACTGGACTGTTGTTGTCAGAGCAAATTTAAATGTTTGATAGATTATAGATTATTAACAGTTCAAATATTGCTGGAGTGCTATCCTTGTTATGTAGGTATAAGTTTTTTATTTTGTAGTTTGAGATGTGATTCTTGGGATATTTAATTATAAGTTGATTTCAGGTCTGGTTTAAAATTATGTTGATATATTGAATTATAGATTAGGATTCTGATTTGAGGTCCATTGTATAAATATTGGAATTACTTATCTGGTGTGTGATATGTTTCCTTGTGTTATCTAGCTACAAAGTTTGCCGTCGAAATGGGATTCAAAGAGGAAAATCTTTCTACACCTCGATCAGATAAAATCTATCAGGACTGGAAAAATAATCATTGCCAGCCAAACTTTAGAAAGGTGGGTTGGTTTGTACATTGAAATGCTGGTGTGACAGTTAGTACACTTAAAAACTGGTGTGACAGATTGTACATTAAAATACTGGTGTGACCGTTTGTAGACTAAAAAACTGGTGTGATGTTAATTCATAAGATGTATTTATATATGCTGCTTTTTATTTCAACCTCTTTTTATTGCATAAATCAGCATTTTTGTGAAAGGACTGGTAGAGAGTTTATTTGGCTGGCATAAAAGTTGTCTTTGATGTATTTTATTGTACTCTTGCTATACAGAGGGCGTCAACTATTAAAGAATATTGGTAAAGTGCTTGTTCTTATCATCAACAAGCAGTCATACATTTGATTTATAACCTTTTTGAATTTTATAACTTGCTAATACTGGTCGGTTCTGCACTAGTATTTGAAAACTTTTTTATAGAGCACATGTTTCAAAATGTCATCACATTTTAACTAACAGTACTCATTTAAATTCACATTTCTATAGCTGTAATTGTTTTTTTATCTTCAGAATGTCACACCAGACCCAACACAGAACTGTGGCCCATACAGACCACTAAGGCAAGACATAAGTAACATCAAGAGAGACAACTCTCGTAAGAGATACAACGTGGAGAGGAGAAATCATGACACTATAGGAATGGTGGCTATTGATGCTGATGGACACGTTGCTGCAGGAACAAGCACCAATGGCTTAAATCATAAAATACCAGGGTAAATACTTACTTTGATAACAATTGTTAAAGGGTTAAGTTTGGTTTGAAGTAAAAATGCTCGAGGCCTTGATCAGAAGTACACAGTCATCAAATCCTGGTGTTCAAAATTTTATGATGGGGGAACATTCACAATTATGTTAAAGTTAAACAGCATACACATAGTACAAACTGTACTTAATTACATGTAACCCTAATACATAGTACAAACTACTTAATTACATTTAACCCTAATACATAGTACATAGTGTACTTAATTACATGTAACCCTAATACATATTACAAACTGTACTTAATTACATGTAACCCTAATACATAGCACAAACTACTTAATTACATGTAACCCTAATACATATTACAAACTGTACTTAATTACATGTAACCCTAATACTTAGTACAAACTATACTTAATTACATGTAACCCTAATACATAGTACATAGTGTACTTAATTACATGTAACCCTAATACATAGTACAAACTACTTAATTACATGTAACCCTAATACATAGTACAAACTACTTAATTACATGTAACCCTAATACAAAGTACAAACTGTACTTAATTACATGTAACCCTAATACATAGTACATAGTGTACTTAATTACATGTAACCCCAATACATAGTATAAACTACTTAATTACATGTAACCCAAATACATAGCACAAACTACTTAATTACATGTAAACCTAATACATAGCACCATCTTTGCTTAATTACATGTAACCCTAATACATAGCACAAACTGTACTTAATTACATGTAACCCTTATACTTAGTACAAACTACTTAATTACATGTAACCCTAATACATAGTACAAACTGTACTTAATTACATGTAACCCTAATACTTAGTACAAACTATACTTAATTACATGTAACCCTAATTCTTAGTACAAACTACTTAATTACCTGTAACCCTAATACATAGTACAAACTGTACTTAATTACATGTAACCATGTAACCCTAATACATAGTACAAACTGTACTTAATTACATGTAACCCTAATACATAGTACAAACTGTACTTAATTACATGTAACCCTAATACATAGTACAAACTGTACTTAATTACATGTAACCATGTAACCCTAATACATAGCATCAATAAATTTAAAAACCTCTTCCTCTGTTACCTATAACTATCATCATGATTGATCTGGACATAGCAGCTTGGTTTTATTGTTGTAGGAGAGTGGGAGACTCGCCAATCATGGGGGCAGGGGCGTACGCTCGCAATGGCGTGGGAGGAGCTGCATCAACTGGAGATGGTGATGTCATGATGAGATTTCTACCTGCGTAAGTTCTGGGGAAAGTGATGTTATGATGAGATTTCTACCCTGGTAAGTTCTGGGGACGGTGATGTTATGATAAGATTTCTACCCTGGTAAGTTCTGGGGACGGTGATGTTATGATGAGATTTCTACCCTGGTAAGTTCTGGGGACGGTGATGTTATGATGAGATTTCTACCCTGGTAAGTTCTGGGGACGGTGATGTTATGATGAGATTTCTACCCTGGTAAGTTCTGGGGACAGTGATGTTATGATGGTGTTTCTACCCTGGTAAGTTCTGGGGACAGTGATGTTATAATATTTCTACCCTGGTAAGTTCTGGGGACAGTGATGTTATGATGGTATTTCTACGCTGGTAAGTTCTGGGGACGGTGATGTTATGGTACGATTTCTACCCTGGTAAGTTCTGGGGACAGTGATGTTATGATGAGATTTCTACCCTGGTAAGTTCTGGGGACGGTGATGTTATGATGAGATTTCTACCCTGGTAAGTTCTGGGGACGGTGATGTTATGATAAGATTTCTACCCTGGTAAGTTCTGGGGACGGTGATGTTATGATGAGATTTCTACCCTGGTAAGTTCTGGGGACGGTGATGTTATGGTACGATTTCTACCCTGGTAAGTTCTGGGGACAGTGATGTTATGATGAGATTTCTACCCTGGTAAGTTCTGGGGACGGTGATGTTATGATAAGATTTCTACCCTGGTAAGTTCTGGGGACGGTGATGTTATGATGAGATTTCTACCCTGGTAAGTTCTGGGGACGGTGATGTTATGATGAGATTTCTACCCTGGTAAGTTTTGGAGACGGTGATGTTATGATAAGATTTCTACGCTGGTAAGTTCTGGGGACGGTGATGTTATGATGAAATTTCTACCTGCGTAAGTTCTGGGGACGGTGATGTTATGATGGTATTTCTACCCTGGTAAGTTCTAGGGACGGTGATGTTATGATGGTATTTCTACCCTGGTAAGTTCTGGGGACAGTGATGTTATGATGGTGTTTCTACCCTGGTAAGTTCTGGGGACAGTGATGTTATAATATTTCTACCCTGGTAAGTTCTGGGGACAGTGATGTTATGATGGTATTTCTACCCTGGTAAGTTCTGGGGACGGTGATGCTATGGTACGATTTCTACCCTGGTAAGTTCTGGGGACAGTGATGTTATGATGAGATTTCTACCCTGGTAAGTTCTGGGGACAGTGATGTTATGATGAGATTTCTACCCTGGTAAGTTCTGGGGACGGTGATGCTATGATGGCATTTCTACCCTGGTAAGTTCTGGGGACGGTGATGTTATGATGAGATTTCTACCCTGGTAAGTTCTGGGGACAGTGATGTTATGATGAGATTTCTACCCTGGTAAGTTCTGGGGACAGTGATGTTATGATGAGATTTCTACCCTGGTAAGTTCTGGGGACGGCGATGTTATGATGAGATTTCTACCCTGGTAAGTTCTGGGGACGGTGATGTTATGGTACGATTTCTACCCTGGTAAGTTCTGGGGACGGTGATGTTATGATGAGATTTCTACCCTGGTAAGTTCTGGGGACGGTGATGTTATGATAAGATTTCTACCCTGGTAAGTTCTGGGGACGGTGATGTTATGATGAGATTTCTACCCTGGTAAGTTCTGGGGACGGTGATGTTATGATGAGATTTCTACCCTGGTAAGTTTTGGAGACGGTGATGTTATGATAAGATTTCTACGCTGGTAAGTTCTGGGGACGGTGATGTTATGATGAAATTTCTACCTGCGTAAGTTCTGGGGACGGTGATGTTATGATGGTATTTCTACCCTGGTAAGTTCTAGGGACGGTGATGTTATGATGGTATTTCTACCCTGGTAAGTTCTGGGGACAGTGATGTTATGATGGTGTTTCTACCCTGGTAAGTTCTGGGGACAGTGATGTTATAATATTTCTACCCTGGTAAGTTCTGGGGACAGTGATGTTATGATGGTATTTCTACCCTGGTAAGTTCTGGGGACGGTGATGCTATGGTACGATTTCTACCCTGGTAAGTTCTGGGGACAGTGATGTTATGATGAGATTTCTACCCTGGTAAGTTCTGGGGACAGTGATGTTATGATGAGATTTCTACCCTGGTAAGTTCTGGGGACAGTGATGTTATGATGAGATTTCTACCCTGGTAAGTTCTGGGGACGGTGATGTTATGATGAGATTTCTACCCTGGTTAGTTCTGGGGACGGCGATGTTATGATGAGATTTCTACCCTGGTAAGTTCTGGGGACTGCGATGTTATGATGGTATTTCTACCCTGGTAAGTTCTGGGGACGGTGATGTTATGATGAGATTTCTACCCTGGTAAGTTCTGGGGACAGTGATGTTATGATGAGATTTCTACCCTGGTAAGTTCTGGGGACAGTGATGTTATGATGAGATTTCTACCCTGGTAAGTTCTGGGGACGGCGATGTTATGATGAGATTTCTACACTGGTAAGTTCTGGGGACAGTGATTGAATTACTATTCAGGTTGACCTGTTCAGTAATACAGAACTTTATCACTAATTTTTTCTGTTTGTGACAGATTCAATGCTGTTAACCTGATGTCGATGGGTGTAGACCCCAACACTGCTGCAGAGAAAGTTCTTATTCCTATCAAGGAGTTTTACCCTACATTTAGAGGTGCTGTCATTACAGTCAATAGTGATGGAATCGTTGGTGAGTGGGTGTTTGGTTTCTCTCAAAGACAATTTTTTTGGTTGATGAGTTCTATCAGGAGATGACGATTCAGAAAACAAAATGTTCCTGTGTATGTAGCCATAATTCCTCAGTTATAAATGAGAGTTGAAATTATTGACTTATATGTAGTTTTATAATAATAACATATAATTTTTGTTCATCGTACATCCACCTACAGATGTACCCCACCTCTCGTCATAAGTTGATTTGGTATTAATCACCCTTGTAATAAGATCATTTTATCTATAGGATCTGTATGTTATTGTACTTGATATTTTCCCTACAGGAACTGCCTGTCATTGTATTTGATCTTTTCTCCTACAGGACCTGCCTGTCATTGTATTTGATCTTCTCTCCTACAGGAACTGCCTGTCATTGTATTTGATCTTTTCTCCTACAGGACCTGCCTGTCATTGTATTTGATCTTCTCTCCTACAGGAGCTGCCTGTCATTGTATTTGATCTTTTCTCCTACAGAAACTGCCTGTCATTGTATTTGATATTTTTCCTACAGGAACTGCCTGTCATTGTATTTGATCTATTCTCCTACAGGAACTGCCTGTCATTGTACTTGATATTTTCTCCTACAGGAACTGCCTGTCATTGTACTTGATATTTTCTCCTACAGGACCTGCCATTCATGGTACTTGATATTTTTCCTACAGGAGCTGCCTGTCATTGTATTTGATCTTTTCTCCTACAGGACCTACCTGTCATTGTATTTGATCTTCTCTCCTACAGGAGCTGCCTGTCATTGTATTTGATCTTTTCTGCTACAGGAACTGCCTGTCATTGTACTTGATATTTTCTCCTACAGGACCTGCCATTCATGGTACTTGATCTTTTCTCCTACAGGACCTGCCTGTCATTGTATTTGATATTTTCTCCTACAGGACCTGCCATTCATGGTACTTGATATTTTTCCTACAGGAGCTGCCTGTCATTGTATTTGATCTTTTCTCCTACAGGACCTGCCTGTCATTGTATTTGATATTTTCTCCTACAGGAACTGCCTGTCATTGTATTTGATCTTCTCTCCTACAGGAGCTGCCTGTCATTGTATTTGATCTTTTCTCCTACAGGAACTGCCTGTCATTGTATTTGATCTTCTCTCCTACAGGAGCTGCCTGTCATTGTATTTGATCTTTTCTCCTACAGGAACTGCCTGTCATTGTATTTGATCTATTCTCCTACAGGAACTGCCTGTCATTGTATTTGATCTTTTCTCCTACAGGACCTGCCTGTCATTGTATTTGATCTTTTCTCCTACAGGAACTGCCTGTCATTGTATTTGATCTATTCTCCTACAGGAACTGCCTGTCATTGTATTTGATCTATTCTCCTACAGGAACTGCCTGTCATTGTATTTGCTATTTTTCCTACAGAAACTGCCTGTCATTGTATTTGATCTATTCTCCTACAGGAACTGCCTGTCATTGTATTTGATCTTTTCTCCTACAGGAACTGCCTGTCATTGTATTTGATCTTTTCTCCTACAGGAACTGCCTGTCATTGTATTTGATCTTTTCTCCTACAGGTGCTGCCTGTCATGGTTTTGCAGTTTTCCAGTTTTCTGTAGCTGACGTGGCATCACAAGGTGTTCATATTCATTACAAGAACTGTTCTAACTAATCTTTAACTGATGAAATTCCAAGAAAGTCCTCACGATGAAATTTCTTTGATGTTATGATGAATACTTTGATTGGTTCAATTTTTTTTTTGTGAGTATTAACTAACTTATTTGGTGTAGTTTTTAAAGACTGTGATACTAGGTTTACTGTTGATTATCTTTATATCAGTGTAAGAGGTTTGTGTTTGAGGAAGTTAGGGGTAAGGGAGGTTAGGGGTAAGGGAGATAAGGGGTATGGGAGGTTTGGTGTAGGGGAGGTTAGGGGTAGGGGAGATAAAGGGTATGGGAGGTTTGGTGTAGGGGAGGTTAGGGGTAGAGGAGATAAGGGGTATGGGAGGTTTGGTGTAGGGGAGGTTAGGGGTAGGGGAGATAAGGGGTATGGGAGGTTTGGTGTAGGGGAGGTTAGGGGTAGGGGAGAAAAAGGGTATGGGAGGTTTGGTGTAGGGGAGGTTAGGGGTAGGGGAGATAAGGGGTATGGGAGGTTTGGTGTAGGGGAGGTTAGGGGTAGAGGAGATAAGGGGTATGGGAGGTTTGGTGTAGGGGAGGTTAGGGGTAGGGGAGATAAGGGGTATGGGAGGTTTGGTGTAGGGGAGGTTAGGGGTAGGGGAGATAAGGGGTATGGGAGGTTTGGTGTAGGGGAGGTTAGAGGTAGGGGAGATAAGGGGTATGGGAGGTTTGGTGTAGGGGAGGTTAGAGGTAGGGGATGTTTGGTGTAAGGGAGGTTTGGTGTAGGGGAGGTTAGGGGTAGGGGATGTTTGGTGTAAGGGAGGTTTGGTGTAGGGGAGGTTAGGGGTAGGGGATGTTTGGTGTAAGGGAGGTTTGGTGTAGGGGAGGTTTGGTGTAGGGGAGGTTAGGGGTATGGGAGGTTTGGTGTAGGGGAGGTTAGGGGTAGGGGATGTTTGGTGTAAGGGAGGTTTGGTGTAGGGGAGGTTAGGGGTAAGGGAGATAAGGGGTATGGGAGTGTTGGTGTAGGGGAGGTTAGGGGTAGGGGAGATAAGGGGTATGGGAGGTTTGGTGTAGGGGAGGTTAGGGGTAGGGGAGATAAAGGGTATGGGAGGTTTGGTGTAGGGGAGGTTAGGGGTAAGGGAGATAAGGGGTATGGGAGGTTTGGTGTAGGGGAGGTTAGGGGTAGGGGAGATAAGGGGTATGGGAGGTTTGGTGTAGGGGAGGTTAGGGGTAGGGGAGATAAGGGGTATGGGAGGTTTAGTAAGGGGAGGTTAGGGGTAGAGGAGATAAGGGGTATGGGAGGTTTGGTGTAGGGGAGGTTAGGGGTAGGGGAGATAAGGGGTATGGGAGGTTTGGTGTAGGGGAGGTTAGGGGTAGGGGAGATAAGGGGTATGGGAGGTTTGGTGTAGGGGAGGTTAGGGGTAGGGGAGATAAGGGGTATGGGAGGTTTGGTGTAGGGGAGGTTAGGGGTAGAGGAGATAAGGGGTATGGGAGGTTTGGTGTAGGGGAGGTTAGGGGTAGGGGAGATAAGGGGTATGGGAGGTTTGGTGTAGGGGAGGTTAGGGGTAGGGGAGATAAGGTGTCTGGGAGGTTTGGTGTAGGGGAGGTTAGGGGTAGGGGAGATAAGGGGTATGGGAGGTTTGGTGTAGGGGAGGTTAGAGGTAGGGGATGTTTGGTGTAACGGAGGTTTGGTGTAGGGGAGGTTAGGAGTAGGGGATGTTTGGTGTAAGGGAGGTTTGGTGTAGGGGAGGTTAGGGGTAGGGGATGTTTGGTGTAAGGGAGGTTTGGTGTAGGGGAGGTTTGGTGTAGGGGAGGTTAGGGGTATGGGAGGTTTGGTGTAGGGGAGGTTAGGGGTAGGGGATGTTTGGTGTAAGGGAGGTTTGGTGTAGGGGAGGTTAGGGGTAAGGGAGATAAGGGGTATGGGAGTGTTGGTGTAGGGGAGGTTAGGGGTAGGGGAGATAAGGGGTATGGGAGGTTTGGTGTAGGGGAGGTTAGGGGTAGGGGATGTTTGGTGTAAGGGAGGTTTGGTGTAGGGGAGGTTTGGTGTAGGGGAGGTTACGGGAGTACTGGGAGGTTTGGTGTAGGGGAGGTTTGGTGTAGGGGAGGTTAGGGGTAGGGGAGGTTAGGGGTATGGGAGGTTTGGTGTAGGGGAGGTTAGGGGTAGGGGATGTTTGGTGTAAGGGAGGTTTGGTGTAGGGGAGGTTTGGTGTAGGGGAGGTTAGGGGTATGGGAGGTTTGGTGTAGGGGAGGTTAGGGGTAGGGGATGTTTGGTGTAAGGGAGGTTTGGTGTAGGAGAGGTTTGGTGTAGGGGAGGTTAGGGGTATGGGAGGTTTGGTGTAGGGGAGGTTTGGTGTAGGGGAGGTTAGGGGTATGGGAGGTTTGGTGTAGGGGAGGTTAGGGGTATGGGAGGTTTGGTGTAGGGGAGGTTAGGGGTATGGGAGGTTTGGTGTAGGGGAGGTTTGGTGTAGGGGAGGTTAGGGGTATGGGAGGTTTGGTGTAGGGGAGGTTAGGGGTATGGGAGGTTTGGTGTAGGGGAGGTTAGGGGTAGGGGAGGTTTGGTGTAGGGGAGGTTAGGGGTAGGGGAGGTTTGGTGTAGGGGAGGTTAGGGGTATGGGAGGTTAGGGGTAGGGGATGTTTGATGGTTAAGGAGATTTGGGGTATGGGGAAGTTTGGGTTATGGGAGTTAGTGAAACAGGAGCAATGGGGTATAAACACAATGTACTATTCCTGACCATAGTGAACAGATGTGATCTCTTAGAATAGCCTAATGCCCGTTCCATCCACAGACCTGACCATTGATATTAAGCCTAACACCCCTTCCCTTGGTGAATATACCTGATCACTCATAATAAATGAAATATCCCCTCCCTCCATGAACAAATCTGATCTCTAATTAACCTTAAACCCCTCTTCCCCCCATCCCACCCCAGTGAACAGATCTGATCTCTAATTAACCTAAAACCCCCCTTCCCCCTATCCCACCCCAGTGAACAGATCTGATCTCTAATTAACCTTAAACCCCCCTTCCCCCTATCCCACCCCAGTGAACAGATCTGTTCTCTGATAATAAGCCTAATGCCCCTCCCTTCATCAACAAATCTGATCTCTAATAAACCAAATAATCCCCGCCCCCCTACCCCATTTAACAGACATGATCTCTGATATTAAGCCTGGTCTGATCTGATCCAAAGTTAACCATGTTGTCAATTATTTACTTATGTGATTGTTTGTCATCAGTCAGGTGTTTGTGTGATTGTTTGTCATCAGTCAGGTGTTTGTGTGATTGTTTGTGATTGTTTGTCATCAGTCAGGTATTTGTGTGATTGTTTGTCATCAGTCAGGTATTTGTGTGATTGTTTGTCATCAGTCAGGTATTTGTGTGTTTGTTTGTCATCAGTCAGGTGTTTGTGTGATAGTTTGTCATCAGTCAGGTATTTGTGTGATTGTTTGTCATCAGTCAGGTATTTGTGTGATTGTTTGTCATCAGTCAGGTATTTGTGTGATTGTTTGTCATCAGTCAGGTATTTGTGTGATTGTTTGTCATCAGTCAGGTATTTGTGTGATTGTTTGTCATCAGTCAGGTATTTGTGTTTTTTGTCATCAGTCATTTACCTGTGTGATAGTTTGTTGTCTTACGTCCTGACTTCTGATTGTAAACAGTTATCAACTATTGTGATGTCACCAACTTATGATTTCTCTGACCAAGTCTATGTTTGTAGATCATACCAAGTGGTAGTTAGTGTTGTGTCAAAGTAAGGCACTGAACTAATTCTTTACATGGTTGGTCCTTATGTCTATCTCACAAAACAGTTTTTGACAGAATAGGATTTGATTAGACAATAGTTTTCGTCTGGACATCCAATTACCAATTTGAAAAATGTTTTAGAACTGTTTTGATTTTATAATTTTATTTACAAATTTTCTAATTGTTAGATTTAGTAGATTTAATTGTGTTTTTGATCTGTAATGAATGCTTCACAGTCCCTATCAGAGATTGGTTCATTGATCTGAATAATGTTTCACTGCTGTTAATTGTTTATGTGACAATATTTTCATTATAATATGTATTCCATATATGTGTTTAGGTGATGCTCATTCCTGGTGTAAACATCTAATATAGATATTGTTTTTGTCTGTATGTTTTAAATAGAAATCAGTTAGACACTATATATTACAGAAGAAAGTTTTTGATATCCTGTTTTATTCTGTGTTAGGAATCTCATCTGTTTGTCTGATAGTATTGTCTAAAATGCACTTTAAATGGTATACCTTGTTGATCTTTGAAGATGTTTGAACATCTGTTATATTATTGATGTTTTTGTACAGATTTTTGAGACCATTATTAATATACAGCTCATCAAGTCAAAGGTCATGTTACATCCTCGATCATCCATCTGGTCAACGGTCATGTTACATTGTAGCTCCTCGGTCATCCATCTGGCCAAAGGTCATGTTACATTGTAGCTCCTCGGTCATCCATCTGGTCAAAGGTCATGTTACATTGTAGCTCCTTGGTCATCCATCTGGTCAAAGGTCATGTTACATCCTCGGTCATCCATCTGGCCAAAGATCATGTTACATTGTAGCTCCTTGGTCATCCATCTGGTCAAAGGTCATGTTACATCCTCGGTCATCCATCTGGTCAAAGGTCGTGTTACATCCTCGGTCATCCATCTGGACAAAGGTCATGTTACATTGTAGCTCCTCGGTCATCCATCTGGCCAAAGGTTATGTTACATCCTCCGTCATCCATCTGGCCAAAGGTTATGTTAAATCATAGCTGAGGTGACATGTATCAGAATATCTAAAGAAAGAAGATGTTTAAGGTCACAGGGATCAAACGATTTAACAGCTTCTTGTAATAGAAGAATGCAGATTATTTTGTAAAAGGGTCAGGCATGAAACGTGATACATGAATCACTCGGTTTAGAAATTCTTTTATGGTCGCCATAAATCAGTTGATTACCATATTTGGTATTATTTCTATTTTTACACTTTCTTTTGTTTTTGTGTTTGGTTTTGTTTTTTTTTCGTTTTGACATACATTCATACAGACTACTTTGAATTTTGCTGTAAACATTAATACAACCCATTACCTACATGTGTTATGTATAAGCCATGATAACTCATGGGGTAAAGAGCTGCTCCACTTAACCTCCGGTGAAGAGACAATCTTGACCGAGCAAACGATCAAACAAGACAGTTCCATCTACAAGTCAAATTGATAAAGTCATTGTTTGAGTGATCAACTACATATGATTGAAATGCTATCGACATAGATTCTGTAACTTTTTTTATCCGAGATTACATATTGTCAACCATTGTCTTTGTCATTTCTTTTCGACCCCATACAGGTAACATATTCTACTGATCCAGGAATAGAAACATCTCACCTCTTACCTTATATATATATATATATATATACACACATTATACTGTTGATAGAAAACCAATCAATATTGTTTTGGTGATATACAAGGAATTAATCAACTTTTCGATCAATTAATTCTCTTGTTTTTCTTGAATACAATAATTCTTACAAAAATTGACAATCAGAAATTTAATTACGTGTGTCCTCATGGGTTCATTATCAGTAAATCTGTGGTGTTTACAGGCGATTCTAAGTAATGTATCCGGCCTGTGGGACAGGGAGAACATGTCGTGTTTACAGGTGATTCTAAGTAATCTTTCCGGCCTGTGGGACAGGGAGAACATGTCGTGTTTACAGGCGATTCTAAGTAATATGTGTGGCCTGTGGAACAGGGAGAACATGTCGTTTTTACAGGCGATTCTAAGTAATGTATCCGGCCTGTGGGACAGGGAGAACATGTCGTGTTTACAGGAGATTCTAAGTAATCTTTCCGGCCTGTGGGACAGGGAGAACATGCAATATGTAATCCCCTGCTTCTAACATCGTACATTTTTATCTTAATATGCTTCGTGAAGACTTATAGATGTAGCACACAAATCAAGAAATATTACGGCTTTGATAACAAACTGTATATTTTGAGATAATGGTCTCCTAATTTGATAGAAACCATGCCAAGTCTTTCTTACCTTTAGATATATTGAAAACTCCGTAGAATTTGGAAATTGGTTGTACACAATCTCATAACGTTAACATTTAAAATGTCCAGTCCACATTTGCTTGAGCTTCATGACTTTTCATATAAAGTGACTCCGTTCCCACAAGTAACTTTACCAGTGGGAACCCAAGCGCAGGGATGACCTCTGTATATATGTATATATAAGTTTTATATATGTCTTTTTCTCACATTTTTCATCTCTATGGTTTATGTTCATAACACTTATACAGCATTTGAAGTTATCCATGTACTAGTTTATATGTGATAGATACAGATAACCCGATTATATATTTGAAATAAAAAGATTTGTTTTTGTTTCTTCTTCCAAGTTTGTGTCATATGATTAAAACTTTCACACAAGAGGAATTTTATTGATTTCTTTTGTTCATTTAAATTAAAATAATTAAAAATTGTGTTTTCATGTCGTTTGGGTAAACAATATCTTAGCTTTGCAAAATTAACAATTAAAAAAATGATAATCGACTCTCACGGAATTTGATATATCAAATTGTTTATTGATAATTTTGTGATTTTGACTTAGGATATGATTCAGATTCAGTATTAAACTACCTTGATCAACAAATCGGTGTGATGATATCCATTATGAACACATTAAGATGAATTAATAGCGATCCCAGTGGGATCATGGCGCGCCCAACACTGTTTGAGCATTATTTGTTGTTACAGTTCGACATTTTCATAATTATATGAAATTGGAAAATTTCTTTCTATAAATAGCGATAATAATATTTAACATTCAAATGCAAAATGTCGCCTGCTGGCCAGTTTTCTTTTCTGATCAAATCGGAAAACACGGATAGGGACCAAGGAAAATCTACATGAGGTATTTTGGAAAGATCAATCCAGGACTTCTCCAGAAATAATGTCAACAAACTTTATAGTCAAATCTAAAGTGACCACCTCTCATTCATTTGATCAATTCCAAAATATAACGGACATAACTAGGGACTAAGCAGAACCTTCATATCAAATTTGAAAAAAAACCATACAGCACTTGTCCAGAAATGGCGATATCAAGCGAACGACGGATGTAAGACGAGCTGAATCGGTGGTTGACTGAGAAGAACCTACTGGTAACTGCTAATAGATGAGTGTTATCTGTATCCTTTTTGATTTGACATACTTTTTTAATTACTGTTAAAGCGACAAGTCAATGTCAATTATATTTAGATAATAATGCAATAAAATTTAATCATCATTTTTGTTTATCTAATGCACGAAGTTTATATCCGAATACAGTGTTGTACTTTTGGTGCTAATTTAAAACTGTCGGATATATATTGTTTAGTAATACCCTGTTTCATTAACACTAACTATGATTATAAAAGTATTTACACATTTGAAGACTTTCTTCATGTCCCTCCAAAGAAAGTTTTAGGGATCAAACCTGCAAACGGATATAAAATTTCTTTTGATAATTTAGACCCTTAACATCACTAACTATTTATTTCATTGTTTCTAGTGAATCTATTTATGAATCCGTATTAAAAAGTTGACATTCACTTGTGTGCCTTTTGTACAATTTTAGTATAGATGGGGATGTAAAAGTTGATCAGAATTCAGAGAGGACATGACATCGTCATTGAGGTTGAACATTGCGATTGTACCGACGATGGCTGTGTTAATCAATATATACAGCTACATATCAGTGACTCAAGATCCTTGGACATTTATATAGAACTAAAGTGTGTAGAGGTGATGCCATGGTCAACACATCCTACTATAGAACAAACCTTTGGAGATCTATTTGAAGACAGCAATAAAAAAAGAAAATTTCCCATTAATAACGTCTTTTAATACCCATGTTTCAATAAGATAACTTTTTAATATTTTGTTTTATAATTTTACATATTTAACATGTGATCGTGATATAGGACATGAACTGTTGTGTTGTGACAAGGGACACCAATGACGGAGACAACTCTGCTTTTTCTGTAAAACTTGAAAACCATGCCTCATTGATTGTGTTAAATGTTTGAACGGTGAAACTCTTCGTTCCAACTTTGCTATCTCGATATTTCTTTCTTCGAGTTAATTTTCTACGTCTTAACTCTTTATTCCAAATTTGTTATCTCGATATTGGTTTGATGTTTGATGTTGATGTTTGTACATCTTATCTCTCGATAATTCCGTG
Source organism: Ylistrum balloti (assembly GCF_031769215.1). Classification (NCBI taxonomy): domain Eukaryota; kingdom Metazoa; phylum Mollusca; class Bivalvia; order Pectinida; family Pectinidae; genus Ylistrum; species Ylistrum balloti. Next base: position 2,048,290 of record NW_026781993.1, read on the forward strand.
TTTGAGTGACTGTTATCACGAGTTATCTCTCGATATTGGTTTGTGTTGATGTTTGTACATCTTATCTCTTGATAATTCCTTGTTTGAGTGACTGTTATCACGAGTTATTGCTTTGTTCCAAATTGGTTATCTCGATATTGGTTTGTGTTGATGTTTGTACATCTTATCTCTCGATAATACCGTGTTTGAGTGACTGTTATCTCGATATTGGTTTGTGTTGATGTTTGTACATCTTATCTCTCGATAATTCCGTGTTTGAGTGACTGTTATTACGAGTTATTGCTTTGTTCCAAATTGGTTATCTCGATATTGGTTTGTGTTGATGTTTGTACATCTTATCTCTCGATAATTCCGTGTTTGAGTGACTACGAGTTATCACGATATTGGTTTGTGTTGATGTTTGCTTATCTCTGATAATCCTACGAGTTGTGTTGCTTTGTTCCTACGATAATACCGTGTTTGGTATCTCAATGTTTCTTTAGTTGTGTTAACGTTTCCAAGGCTTATCCATGTCTCCGGCTGTTTTGCATGGTACGGCAAAGGGCAAAATATGAATGATTAACTAGGAGACACATAGAATTTATTTGTCACGAATCATTTCCTCTGTAGTTTCACCGGATATGAAGCTTTTATGTCGGACAAGATAAGCACACAGGAAACTGATGATAGGGTTACATACGGTCTAAGCTGTTTACCGAAGCCTTAGATCTCTTTAGCGTGCATGAGCCTTAAATATCGAGTTACGGTGACACAGGTGATGTACCAGTAAAGTATAAAGGTACCAATCTTTCCGGCCACAGTCGTAACACGAGAGACCTGACTGACGGTGACGAAATAACAGGACATTGCAACATCCGAAGGCAATTCTATGGAACCCACCACGCTCCCTGGGATAGACCTGTTGACTTATTGATCAGTAAATTAGAAACTATTCCGTCTGTAGTGGTATGCGTCATTGTGATATTGACATAACATTAATCACTAGCCCAGCCTTAAAACAGCAATCCATCAAGTAATATAATGCACGCGTTTGCACATAAATAGCTATAGAACAAAGTATAGACTATCGTGATTATTTGAAACTTGCCTGCGTAACCTAACATGCTATTGAAACAACTGAGTTTGCATTATGATCTTAACAATACATAGACATGTGCGGTTCCTGGATGATATTTTGGTACAAAGAATTCATCGACGATGTGTCATCTGACTGTAAGGAAATTTCTGGGAAATTGTACTACAGCGATAGCGTCAGAGCACGTGCGTTACCATTACTAACCGGTAATTACGAGGCTATTATTGAAGCTATCTTTGTAATCGACGATAATGTTAATAGTCTCTAAAAAGTTATCGATACTTTATTGGCAGCCGTGTTTACCGAGTAATATCCTAACTTTATGCCTATGTTTAGGGATTCGCTTCTATTGATATACTTTTTTAAACACTTCAGTTAAATTAAACGTATGTCAATGTTGATTTATGTCAAGATCGGATGACATTGTAAAAATCAAAAGATTAATTAAATGCGATTTTTTAATGGCCGAGTTTGAGTATTGAATTCGTAGTAGTCTCGGAACCAACTACAACACATTTACAAAACCACCTGCAGTCTCTCTTCAGGGTAGTTTGCGGTACCCAAATAACACCTCCGTTAATGTATTTGTGTCAAACAATAATGTATTTCATTATTTTTCTGTTTTGTTATTTGTACCATTGTTTTGAAAATAGACGATCTAGAAAAAAAAAAAATTAGATTAGTTTATATGGCTTTAAACGTTACGGATTAAATCGCGGAAGATTAATTTGGAGTAAAATGTCACCAACTGTCGTGTTATATTTTGTAAATTCACTTTTTTCCACTACCGACGTAATCTTGAGATACATGTTTATATACTATGATATCAGTGATAATTGATGATAATTTGACGACATTATTGGAACATAAACGCTCAAGAAACCGCTTTGTACGCTGATCGATGTCAAACCGAACATTCTACAGTTGTGTCCTTCGTTGTTGTTGTTGTCAGGGATGCCACCATACATACAATTTTGAATGACGTCAAAGTTTGACCCTGACCGCAATGTCAACTATTGGTAGTCCGTGTACCATTTACAGAGGTGTACTGTGACTGTAAAGGAACGACAACTCTGGAATAGATTGAACTACCTGATGATTTAAGGATTTAACGACTGGAACTCATAAATTATACCGATCAATATCGTTAATATGTTTCTTGTTGTTTAAAAAAATATTCAATTAATGTGATGAATCGGGGTAATTAAGTTTCCGATCAACTGAATCTGTCCTAACACTCCATTAGTATTCCACTAGTATTCAATTTCTCTTTGAAAGTCTGTTCACAGGAAATTCAGTTATTACCAATAGCTCACTCCTGATTAACCCCTGGCACTTTAATTGGTGTTTTTCTGCGGTGATGATTAATACTTTATTTACCTGTTAATTTTTATCGAACGTCGGCGTACATGTTTATTGTAGCCATAATGAAAAATGGAGATCTAAATGTGTTCATGGTATCATAACACAAGCACATGTGCAAGCTGAATATAGTCGGAAATTGGAAATATTTAGATATTGACGTAACAGTATGTGACATCCCTTTTGTCAAATCTCAAAACAAAAGTAGCAGTTGTATTTGTGGTGTCTTAGTTCACCTTAACAACAAAATTCAGTTTTAGACCATTCAACAGCCTCTCCATGGCAGTCATTTTGTTGGTAATGTCGATTATCCCAAAGCTTAATCAGCTAGAACAGGCGTATATTGTTTTTATCAATTAGAGTTCATGGTGGACATGGTTGATGTCCTTCCGAATAAAAAGTTCATATCTTTATGTGTGCATATGTAAATTTTAATGAAAATCCCATTTAACAATCTTTGATTTCGCAATATCACTACCTCAAATGAGAAAAAGGTAGAAACCACCAGGCATGTTAACAGGCATCATACGTGTCGAACTTAATATTGTACAAGGAAACAGCATCTCTCAAAAACTTGTTTTGAGTTAAATCACGCAGTCGTCAACATCTTTCACGAAAATCATGATGTTGTGAACAAGCCCTTGAGTACCGATTCAACTTTAACTTGTAAACAATATAGGTCTTGGGGAAGCTGGCATCTAGAAATAGAAAATTTACAATAGGAAAATCGAAATCTTCCCACACAAAGCTTGAAGGGAAGTTGTCCATGTTGGTTACTTTGTAGGAAAAAAATCAGCTACTGTTGTGCAAAAGTATTATGTGATTTCCTTGCTTTCTTGTTTGGCAGGTTATTTTCGATGGATATGGCCAAAATATTTCTGTAAGGTTTTATATGAATTGAGCCTAGTATGAAAACATAACAAGTCAGTCAGAAGAGGGAAACACTTTGTCCCTGAAGGTATTCCTATAGTTTGTTGGATGATCATAAGACTCGATTTCCAGCGATGTGATTCAGTACATTTTTTCTGAGTGGAAAAATGGTGATTTGATATCTTGAATTACACAACGTGACGTGAACATTAAAAGGCAGAATGCGAGACATAAATGTGAGCATTACTTAGTGAACAGATAACTGCACAACATGAATGTGAGTAGTACAGCGTGAACTGATGCATTACGTGACATGAATATGAGAAGTACTTTGTGAACTGATAAATTACGTGACATGAATGTGAGAAGTACTTTGTGAACTGGTTAATTACGTGACAAGAATGTGAGTAAAACTTTGTGAACTGATAAATAACGTGACATGAATGTGAAAAGTACTTTGTGAACTGATAAATTACGTGACATGAATGTGAGAAGTACTTTGTGAAATGGTTAATTACGTGACATGAATGTGAGAAGCACTTTGTGAACTGGTTAATTACGTGACAAGAATGTGAGTAAAACTTTGTGAACTGATAAATTACGTGACATGAATGTGAGAAGTACTTTGTGAACTGGTTAATTACGTGACAAGAATGTGAGTAAAACTTTGTGAACTGATAAATAACGTGACATGAATGTGAAAAGTACTTTGTGAACTGATAAATTACGTGACATGAATGTGAGAAGTACTTTGTGAACTGATAAATTACGTGACATGAATGTGAGAAGTACTTTGTGAACTGGTTAATTACGTGACATGAATGTGAGAAGTACTTTGTGCACTGGTTAATTACGTGACATGAATGTGAGAAATACTTTGTGAACTGATAAATTACGTGACATGAATGTAAGAAGTACTTTGTGAACTGGTTAATTACGTGACAAGAATGTGAGTAAAACTTTGTGAACTGATAAATTACGTGACATGAATGTGAAAAGTACTTTGTGAACTGATAAATTACGTGACATGAATGTGAGAAGTACTTTGTGAACTGATAAATTACGTGACATGAATGTGAGAAGTACTTTGTGAACTGATAAATTACGTGACATGAATGTGAGAAGTACTTTATGAACTGATAAATTACGTGACATGAATGTGAGAAGTACTTTGTGAACTGGTTAATTACGTGACAAGAATGTGAGTAAAACTTTGTGAACTGATAAATTACGTGACATGAATATGAGAAGTACTTTGTGAACTGATAAATTACGTGACATGAATGTGAGAAGTACTTTGTGAACTGATAAATTACGTGACATGAATGTGAGAAGTACTTTGTGAACGGGTTAATTACGTGACATGAATATGAGAAGTACTTTGTGAACGGCTTAATTACGTGACATGAAAGTGAGAAGTACTTAATGAACTGACATTTTATTCAGAACACCAAAAATTAGAAAGAGAAAGTATTTAAACGAAACATGAAGCAATGTTTGTTTAGGACTTGTTTGTTTGTGTCCAATAACGGTGATAGATGGAACCATCACGTGTGCTTTATGTACGATATTAAATGCAATCAGGTGTGAGCTGGGTACCAATAATCTTCTGACTCTACCTATCATAGTCGCACTATTAATCAATGGACAATAATTACACTACTAATATTTGAACAGTTTTTGGACAATTGCTGTAAATGAAATGCTATATGACTCTTCCTCAAAACCTGTCAGAGTTATTGATGGTAATGCGTTCTCTAATTGTTATGGAATGAACCACGTCAATCACGTGGTTAATGTTTAAGTAAGTCTCTATCTAATCAATATGTTTCCGAGAATTCTAATTAGTGTCCAGTAATTAGTGTCCAGTCACGTTGAAGTTTAGGTATATCACAGAATATGTTTGACGAATGTTTGTGCGTTGTAGTGCATATTACATACTATGTCAATACAATATCCTGACTAATTCGACGCTCATTATTATGATATACAAATCTTAAACATATGCTATTAACTTTTTCTGTACTTCAGTTGCCCAACACCAATTACCAAACATACAAAATCCTTAAAGGAACTTAAAATGTTTGAAAGTGTAATGAGGAGAATGACATTATTGTTCATGTCGTAAGCTAAATGGTCCAGAAGCAAAGATATAACGACATGCAACCACTATAGGTTGGGGACACAAGGATGTTGCTTTTCAGAAATGGAAGATTCATTATAGGGAAATTAAAATCATTACGCTTACCATACAAAATGATGGGAAACTGTCCATGTTCGTTTTAGGAAAGGATCGAGATAAGCGACTGATGTAGAATAGTCTGTCGCGTTCTTGATCGCTATTGAAAGTGGGTATTACGATGGATAGGATCAAAATGTTTCCTATTATTTAAAGACAAGGTATCATTAATAAATCTGGAAGTGGAGTTGAAGGATTTGCAAGGTCTTTGTGATCAGTGTTGATAAGTTCTTCTATATATTCAACTTCATAGGAAAAAGACAGCCAAAAGAGCGGCACAATGGTTTCCAAAGGTATTCCAATATGTTGGAAGGCCTTACTGATAACTCGACGATGATATTGTCCACCAGAAATTCGATCATTTTAACAATTTCAGTATATTTCTTCTTTGACTTGGTCGTGTTTTTTCACAGCATACGTTTTAGTCTGGTTCAGTATAGTTCAGAATAATTCCCAGAACAACAAAAATAACCATAATTGATGTTCACTTTGATTTGATCTCATACTAACCGACTTCCGAAAGGAACACTTCTTAGTGATTATTGTGTCCATCAGCTGGAACTTATAGTAATAAAGATACTTTTGAATAGAATTGGCATATTAACAACATACGGTTTCTAATAAAGTAGCCGTATTAAAATAGCGTTTGGATAAGAAATGTCATATAATTCATTAACTTTTTTTTTTGCTTTTTTGTTTTGAGACCGTGTCGCAAATTCATTTCTATAAAACATGAAATCTGTTTGAGGACAGTATTATTTCATCCCCACTTTGCAGAAATGTCTTCATCTTAGGTTCTGTAAGTTCTTTAACGGTTGCTTACAATGATAATCATTTGAATTATTACATTAATATATAGAGAATAGTGTAAATAAAAAAAAATAGCAACATGTAAATAGAAATTTAATTCGATTTCAAACTTAATGAAAGTAATAAAAAAAAACGAACAAAAGAAAGATTTACACAGTCACAACTGAAAAAAGGACTAGAATAAGGCTAGGTGTTCGGGAAGGGTAAGCGCCTTTTGTTTCATCGACGACACACGTTATGTAATTCATTGCCAATCATAGTAAGTAATGTCACGTTCTGAAATGAAAAAACGATAAGTACCTAAGAACCACAAGGTAAATTAATGAGCATCTAGCTCGTCTGTCGTCATATTCAATTTCAAAATGAGATAGTTAAAACGACTGCCCATGGTCTTCATCATCATGCGTCTCTCGAAAAGCTGTGTCGTGAGTTTGTCAGTTGCCGATATCGTACATAAAATAATAAATTCGGAATGAAGGACCTCGAATGGCCTTTGTAATCATCAGACCATCGCTTTCATATAGCTACATCTCCCATTCAGGTGCATTTCAATATCATCAAAAGAAGACGAAGGGTGCTTTAAAGAAGTATCATCAACGAATAGACGAGAAATGCTATTATAGATATATATATGTTAAAAACAAAGTGGCCCTACAACTCTTCCTTGTGGAACGCCAGCACTTGTGTATCCTAAATGTGAATATTCATACGATTACATCTGTTGTTGCTTCCGTAGATATACCAGCAGTCTGTTGGAATATCTTACCTTCAATTTTGATAAGTATATTATCAACCACAAACTTAACCATTTTTATGATTTCGTCTTCCGTATATTTTTTTTTTTGAATTGGATGTATTTTTTCAGTAACGTTCACAAGCATGTATTTGTACCGCCATTTACATTTCTTCGAAAGGAAAGCTCTCATAACAAGAGAATGAAGGCGTCATATCAGTTTAGAATCGGGTATTGTAGTGGATTGACTGGAAAATTCTAATACTCTAATAGCAGATGTTTCAGAAGAAGACGTCCAAAATCCATATGTCCTTTAATTCCGCTTCTTGAGTAAACAGTATCGCAATAACATGCATTTCGTATGGATAAAATATGTCCAACTCAAGGAATTTTTGTTTCTCTCTCAGAAAGAGCTCACAAAGTCGGATACACTGATAATGCACGGTCTTTAATTAAGAAAGCATTTCTGGAGAATATCCATCGTATATATCCACCTGACTTTGAAATCAATGGGACCAGCAGGGAAAAATTACGAAGCTGTGTGATGAGCTTGATGTATTTGCAGAACAATATTATAGTATCGCCAACCTATGGTGTTTACATGACGCAGGTTTTTTTTTTTATACCAGTACTTTTTTTCAGTATCACGAATTTCGACAACACAAGATTCCGAGAGAGATAGACGTGTTTGATACATACCCGTTGGTTCCGTCGTTTTTTTTATACCTTGTACTCATTTGGGAACGCGACTTACATGGATTGACAAAGGTTAACATAGCTGGTGTTGTCGATGAAGTAGAAGACGCTGAATCTTCCGGATCGTCTGGTCCTATACACATATATTAACTGTGTATTTCCGTATCCTTATAATTAATAATGATTAACCAGTATTTTTATATGATAATATGTCTGCAGGGTTTCCGTGATTATTTTACAGAAAATGTAATGAAGTCTGCAGACAGGGATCATCTATTTGAATAAGAAAATAAGAAATATCCGTATGTGTTCTTTAATGATTTCCTATGGGACCAGTCTAAAATGTCGATAAATAGACCAAGACTTACAATTATTCATATATAAGACCTCATCAAATGCATCACTAACTCTGCAGCAATTAAAGTTCCTTCCTGAAATCTGAAGATGAGATTTTACTTTTTATAATATCAATACCCTACTATTTAGCTCTGAAACAATATAGAAAATCATCACCAGTCACCAAATCCGCCTCATTACTTGTGGCCTGTCGCCAACATAATCATGACCTGATATATCTGCATATTATAATCGTTATAATTATAATAATATTCATCATTCACATTATACCTACTAACAGTCCTAAATGTCACGAAGCATAAACTATCATTTTGATTACATTGAGCTATTTTGCAATTTAAATTATTATCGCTCTGATATTGACAAAATTACGAAATCGATATAGTTTTAAAATGTTATGCTCTAGCTCATATCTTTTAAAAAAATATCTAAGAACTGTTTTTTCAAATATAGCTTCATTTAATCTGAAAGTTTGGTATCTGTGATTGATCACACAAGCGTACTTTATATAATGGTGTATATGTTACCGTCGCTAGCTTGATAGTGACACTGAAAATTTAAGCGTGATATAAAAAGTAGTTGTTTTTGCCCACGCTTTAGTTGCGCTGTTTTTGTACTTGATCGAGGTTTTTTTTTGTTTTTTTTGTTGTTGTTTTTTTGTCCATGCTTTAGTCGTATTTTTGTTCACTCTTTGCCCGTGTTTTAGTTGGTTATTTGTCCTGTTTAGTTGCTTTTTGTTCATGATTTGTTTTTTTACCATACTTAGGTTGTTTTTTGTCGATGCTTTAGTTGGTTATTTGTCCACGCTTTAATTGTGTTAAGTCAATGAGTTGGATTTTTTCATTTCTAGCTTTTAGTTGATTTTTGTCCGTGCTTTAGATGTTTTTGTCCATGCTTTAGATGTTATTGTCCTTGCTTTAGTGTTTTTGTCCATGCTTTAGATGTTTTTGTCCATGCTTTAGTGTTTTTGTCTGTGCTTTAGTGTTTTTATCCGTGCTTTAGTGTTTTTATCCGTGCTTTAGTGTTTTTGTCCGTGCTTTAGATGTTTTTGTCCATGCTTTAGATGTTTGTGTCCATGCTTTAGTGTTTTTGTCTGTGCTTTAGTGTTTTTGTCCGTGCTTTAGATGTTTTTGTCCATGCTTTAGTGTTTTTGTCCATGCGTTTATTGATTTTTTTTGGCAATGCAATTGGTGAGCAAACATATCACAATATTCCTTAAACAGAGATTATCTCCTGATTCACTGTAACAGGACTTGAATCGCTCTTGTCAACAAAACATTTTCACATCTCATATTCCGCGTGTAGATGTTACATTTCAAATCCCTCTGGGTATTGGTATGATGCCATTTCGATATGTAAACATGTAATATTAGATATATGTCATGTGTTATTTATCCATTAATGAAGTGTGTTTCACTTTATAGTGATACTTCATGTATAATTCATTATCTCGTATTGGTGTGGAGATGTCGCAGTTCTCTCTATATCTACATTAAATCGATACCTACCATCAATGGGGAATTGGGAATTACAACAATTAATTTGAGCAATTGATGTTAAAATATTGGTGAATGTAGTAAGTATACAGATGATCAAGCCTGACGAATCGAGTGTAATCACTCGTGTCATTTCGACAAATAAGAACATAAAAAAAATCTATAAGTTATAAAATTAAATCATGCGAAATGTTTCCCTAGATGATGCTTTGTTCACAATCAATACCCAAAGTACATATATTTAACGTTAGAAAGCGATTTCCTCTCCTTTGAATGTCCTGTCATACGCATTGTCCTGATACATCAGCAACTGTTGCAGAACGATAACTGTCATGAAAACTCATGCTCTACTAGATAATTGATGGCAATCTAAGCAGCCGAATGGCGCGGAATTACACGGCTTTCGGATTTGATAATAATGGTTCGTTCCGCTTTTTATGAAATAATGTTATACTTTGATCCTCAGCTAATTGGAATAGTTAACGTAAAAAGGGAGTCATGTAAATGTAACAAAAACTCTGGATAACCTATACACAGAAAGCAAGACCTCAAACATGTACCATCATCTCCCATATACTGTCAGCATCATGCGGGTTCCTTTCCCCATCAGTAATATACTGAACCAAGACAAAATCCATACACTGTCTACATCATGTAGTTTACTTCCCCGATCAGTATCACGACAAAATCCATACACTGTCTACACCATGTAGTTTACTATCCCCGTCAGAAATATACTGTTCCACAACAAAATCCATACATTGTCTACACCATGTAGTTTACTATCCCCGTCAGAAATATACTGTTCCACGACAAAATCCATAAATTGACTACATCATGTACTATGTCAGAAATATACTGTTCCACAACAAAATCCATAAATTGTCTACACCATGTAGTTTACTATCCCCGTCAGAAATATACTGTTCCACGACAAAATCCATAAATTGTCTACACCATGTAGTTTACTATCCCCGTCAGAAATATACTGTTCCACGACAAAATCCATAAATTGTCTACACCATGTAGTTTACTATCCCCGTCAGAAATATACTGTTCCACGACAAAATCCATAATTGTCTACATCATGTAGTTAATATACTGTTCCACGACTAAAAAAACTATATAATGTCCTATATAGTGTCTTCTTTAAGAATATAGAGAGAAAACAATTGCTTTCAATACACAAAACCCTTGTACATATCATAACATCATCGATCCACTTCACCCTAAAAAATGTGATGATATGGTTGAACACATACGTCTATGTATACTTCCATACCAAAGCTTTATTTCAATATCGGTCAAATATTTGAAGTGTTACTTTATGACTAATTGATGTTTGGACAAAGATACGTTACGAATACCATCTCATCTCTCTATGTGCAAAACTGATGAGCTCTCAGAATAGAATAAATATTTTATGTACCTGGTTAATGCTGTCAAGTAAATATAATCGTTATTCTGATAGCTGATTAGTTATATACCTGGAGTGATGAGAAAGTAATCGTAACATATTGAAGAATTGTCAGATACATAGTCTTTATTTAACTCCCTTATCACGGTAGTACGTATCTAATGAGCTGGCATAACAAAGATAATAAAGCTGTACCTGACAGCATTTCTTTGATACGTTACGACAATTATCTTTTATGTACATAGGTAATGAGCTATCAGAATAAATATTTACGTACCTAAGTAACGTTGTCACTTAAATAATATGCAATATTAATAATGTGCAATATTTATAAAGCGCTCTATACTGTTAAAAAGGTCAGCTCTAAAGTGCTTTACAAGCCATGTTTTAAAAATTTATCTCTACTATGAAAATATACAAAATACATCACATATACATCTGTGATAATACAAATAGATATTGGATAAACATTTGGAAGAGTCAAATAATAGCGAAAACTAATTAAAACACAGTTAAAAAAACTATTTACACATCAAATGAACGTTTGAAGATAGGTGTTTTCAGTCTGGATTTGAATACATCATGCAAGTGGGAAGGTAGATCATACCACAACTGTGCTGCCGTGTGGTGAAAATAGCGAACTCTGTATGTAGCAGTTCTTGCTTTCTTGTTTAAGGGACAGTCAGCATAACACTAGACTGTGTTCTCAGTGTCCTTGCTGGAGCATATGGAACAATAAGTACTTTCAAGTAGTAAGGAAAGAGTCCATGTAGGGCATTGTAAACATGTACTAGAAAGTTATATTGACATCGGTACTCTACAGGCAACCAATGAAGTGCCACAAACACCGGCGTAATATAGTCTCTTCTTTGTTCTAGTCACAAGCAGCATTTTGAACCTTTTGTCGTCTTTTTTCAATAGAGTATTTGATATACCACGCAGAAGCGCATTGCCATAATCCAAACGTGAGAGAATGAACAAGTGTCTTACAGGTGTCTGACGTTAGATATTGACGAATACTTTCTATCTTGTGAATTTGAAAATAACACGATTTGACAATGGTATTAACTTGTTCCATTGTCAAAGAGCGGTCAAAGTACACACCAAGGTTTTTCAAAACTGGTGGTGGCGTAATTGAATTGCTGCCAACAGTGAGCTGGCAGTTTCTTAATTTGCTTTGCTGGCGCTTAGGTGTAAACACAATTACTTCTGTCTTGTCATGATATAATTGAAGTAAGTTGCATTTCATCTAACTGTTGATATGTGAAAGACACAATTCAAGTTTGAACATACTGCATATATCTCTATCTGATAAGTAGGACTGTATCCAAGACAAAGCTTTATCACTCACTCCATATGTAAAGTGGAGCCGTTTGTACATAATCCCATGGTCCCATGATATCAAATAAAGCAGACAAGCCAAGTAGTACAAGAATAGCAGAACAGTTGTTATATATCGCTTTAGCAATGTCGTGGTGTACTCTGAGGAGAGCTGTTTCTGTTGGATGGACTGGGCGATACGCAGATTGTTGATGGTCAAGTGAAGAATAATGAGTTAGGTGGTTCTCAAGACGGCTGGCCACGACCTTTTCAAGGATTTTGGACAGAAATGGTAAATTTGACACAGGCTGATAGTTTTTCATGATCTCTTTATCAAATCCAGGTATTTTTCAGCAATGGACGAATAATGGCGGTTTTAATGTATTGTAGAACTTTGGAATCCGATAAAGATTTGTTGATTATTGTGCTAATCAGTGATAGCAAGTGTTCAAAATTCTGTTTCAGTAAAAATGTCGGAATGGGATCCAACTCGCATGATTTTGCTGAAAATAATTTCTTTCCAATAAACCACTGTTAGATACTGGTGCAAATTAATAAAAATGTTCACCTCTTAACTCGGTATCAGATGACAAACAAGCAGTTTCTGAACCTATATTTTGATTAGAGTGAGAAAGCTGATCTCTGATGGATGAAATCTTGTTGATAAAGAATTTGTTAAACTGCTCAGCTAAATCTATATTTGATTTACAAGTTGGTAAAACTATGCCACCATTCTTACCTATAAGATCCTTTGCTATGAGCATTACCGCATTAAGATATTTTGTCAGAGTAGTAGTTCCTTTTTGTTTGTTGATAGTGGATGGTAGGCTATAGTCTTTCAGCCTTGAGTCGCCTTTGCTTTTCACTGTGCAGTTCTTCAGAAAACCACGACATGTTTGGTCTAAGTTTCACTTGTTTGGTGATGAGGGGTGCATGTTTGTCAATGATTGATGCCAGGTCAGTGTTATAAGCATCAACAGACTCATCAACTTAACCTTCCACCGAATGAAGTATGGAAGTCAATTCTATATCTTCTTGTACAGAAATGGCTCTATATTTCCGATACGACACTTCTTATGTGATAACCCTAGGTTTCACAGCACACAGGGATGCACACAATGCCACACTAACCCTTGTTAGAGTTCCTTTACAAAGGTGGGGATCATGAACAGAAGAGACCCTATGTGCAATCGTGCTACACTCACGTGTGATGACCAAGTCTAACGTGTGTCCTTGGACATGTGTGGCTCCTACAACATGGTGAACTAAATTATGACTTCAAGAAGATCTTAAAAAAGTGACGTCTATCCAAATCGTCTGAAACATCCATGTGAAAGTTAAAGTAAAAAGATTTTTTTATTTTGATAGCTCAAAAGGTATGTGCCTTGAGGGATATCTGACAGCAATACTTTTATACGTTACAACTGTTAAACTATATCTCTCTAGGTACATACCTTATAAACTATAAGAGAACTGGACAGTGATTCTATAATCTCGTTTTATTTACATATCTGTGTTCATGGCTTTCACCCCAGAATCACATTTTAGATCAGACATTGGCTGGAGCACTGCCTGTGTAGGATGATGAATTAATAAACTCAAAATGTAATGTTAGGACATGAGAATATAAACCATCCCGTAGCTTCAAAATCATGACAAAAACAAACCACAGAATCAAAACACGATAAAAAGTGTGGGTCAAAAAGTTAAAAGAATATTTGTTCAAACTCGAAATAGATGGATCGAGATCAAAAACATATTTTTAAAACCCCATTTTCATCGAGATCCAAAACAACGTAGGGCGAAAACAAACACTTGGTTGTCAGTTTGTCTGTCAATTGTCGACATCGTGAACGAAAAACCTGATATTAGATACTGTGCAATCCTATAAACGTCATTTGCGACATAGTAACACAACCATTAAGTTTAGAATTGGAAAATTAAAAACATCACGTTAGGGAATTCGAAATTATCTTATCATACAGATAGGTTGAAAGTTGTTTCTGTTGATTTTGTTATAGGAAAGATCACAATGAATGATCAAAACACTTGGACATATTGACTACAGTCGCAATTACAATGGCAATATATACGACATTGTCATAAAAAGTAGCAAGGAAATAATGAAGGGTTTAAGTAACATCTTTATTTCCTCAAACATGAGAAATGTAACAAGAAAGCAAATTATCGCACAGCCAGTATAGAAATAGACAATTACTCGTTACAGAAGATTTAACCAAAGACAAACAAGTGAATGCTATCTTAGAAATACAAATTCAGGATGAGATACAACAGTTAAAATAATGAATTAGCTTACATTACATATTCATTTCGTCCTTCTAGGACTCATCTGTGATTCTCAGGACCTAGATTTTGAAAATGAAGTGACTGAGGAAAAAACCAAAGTGATAGAAAGAAAAGTTAAAATCTAGACTGGGGGCAGATTAGCCTAATAATTCAATATAAATGTCGTTAATTTCATATAATTGATAAATTCAACAGATCTTGATACATGTGTATATCCTGAACCATGCTACTCGTCGATAGGACTAAAACGTGACATGCAGGTTATAGAAAACCTCGGGAACTAAAAAATTTACAGTTAGTAGTCATTACCTCCTACAATCTCCAAGAGTGTTCAAAAGTGAATAACACATTCCAAGACAAATACATAAATGCGGTTTTCTCATGTTTACACAGACTTAGCTTTCCCATATTCACCAATGTATGTTATCAAAATATCTTCAGCTGCAGCTGTATACAGGTAGTAATATGTCATTTTTGTATTCCAATCTACAAAAGAATCTTTTCTATAAATGTTATTTTCAACTTACTAACGCAATAACAACACTACACCAGACTCTGATGAAATATCACTAATATTGATGTTTAAAGACAAACACTATTACATTAATTAGTTGTTCTGTGAATCTCCAATGACAGAACAGGCGCAGCTCTATCGGTTGTATTGATCTGCGTATCTGGGTATTTGCGTATCACGGGTAGGCGAACAGTAGATCATTGGAATGTTGCAGTGACGGTCTAGGAGTTTTCTCCACAACCTAGATAATAACAACTTTAATTTTGTACTTTGTATCTTATCTATTGTCATTTATCCATTACTACGTATGTAGAAGTGTTATGACGAAGGTAATGAAGTGTAGCTAAGACGGATTGTTACCAGCAGCACTTACACAGTTAGAAAAATATCAGAAAGGTATTGATATGTGGTTTGAAAACAAGCGACGCAAAAACTAGAAACAATGAAAAAGATCAAAGTTAAACCTGCGGTAAACAACATCAAGAGAAAGATTAATTCTCAAAAGAAGCAGCCAAAGACGCCTTCCGTCATTTTGGATGAACCTCCCGTTTACTCCGTGGTGGGCCCTTCTCAACAACTTCCGCCACCACAGGCCGTCGTGGTACCTCCGAGTTATGGAACGGGTGAGATGGTAACTCCATTGACTGAAAAAATTCCAATTGAGGATGAAACGCCAAGTCCTTTTCTACCGGACACAGACGTTCGGACATTGTGGCGTTCCTTTCGCTCAAACACGACCATGCACGGTTTGAAATATGCCAGTGAAATAAACAAATACAAGCTGAGAGGGTAAGTTAAAATTAATAGCCATGATGTGTATTGAATTCATAATTGTTTAGAATCATTAAGCTGAGAGGGTGAGATAAGAATTAATTGCTATGATATGTATAGAAGTTATGATTGTTTAGTATTAATGTAATTAGCGGATTTTTTGACGATGGTCATTCTGTCTCATGGCTGAGATTTTGTCATTCTGTCATTTTGTCATTCTGTCATTCTCTTTGTTGGTTTTATGGCAATTCTATTATATCTCCAACATCTGAGTTAATTAATTGGTACATATAGTCTTGATCTCCAGACTACCGTCTTAAGATCAACTGTCTCTGACATATCATAGTTTAAATCCCACTCTTGATGTTCATCTTGTGAACTGTCTCTAGTTTTATACATTTTTGGGAATTGTAACTGCAACTGTTCGATTCTTGTACTGAAATGTTAAAGTAAATCCGATAACCGGTAGTTTTGTTATATGTATTTCCGACAGATTACAAACTTACAGCAAAGAGAAACATGGTAAAGGCAAAGTCAAAATCAAAGTGTCATCAGAGACTTGATGGGCAGGGACTTGTCTAGCTATCGGACTTCCCTGAATATATTCAGCTTTACGTGTATAATAATAAAACATATTATGTGTTTAGTTTGCATACGTATGATTATACCGTATTAACAGCCACAACTAAGATTGTACTATACATATTTAGAATTAGACATAGTAGAGCTACCAAACATTAAAGGAACCCACATCATACAGCTTTCAAGACGACCAGGGAACCAAAGTAATCGAAAGAGAAGTCAAAATCTAGATTGGAAGGTGCATTTTCTACGTAATTCACTAAAATGTTGTAAATTTCATATACATGTATATGACAATTTTATAAGAACGTTAAACACATGTATATATTCTGAACCATACAACTATTTCAATGAAGGAAAACGTGGCATGTCGGTTATGGCAAATCTCAGGGACTTATTGTCCACCAGCAATATCTCTCACCTGCAATCTCGAAGAGTGTAAAAGACACATAAGTGAAGGAACTTCAGGAAAATCAAAATTAGTTTTACATCTCAAAAACCAGATTGGACGATATACTAATCCAACAAGTCTAAACTTTTTATCTTTTTAATTTTCAATATGGAATAATTTCAAAACCAAAAAGGAAATAACAATATGTAAAATTAACCATAACCAAACACAAATTCAATAAAACTAGGAGGAAATATGAACAAAAGAAAGTTTTACGCTGAAATTCATGTTAATCCAAGTAATTAGTGTCATGCGCATGGACATATTTTGAACCTTCCCATGATCCACACGAATTACAACATGACTTGCGGGAAAGGGGACACTCCACTGAGTTAAATCCAACAGCAAAGTCTACAAGTTTGTACAAAAGACACACAAGTGACATACCTTTTAGTACATTTGTAGTTAGATGCAGTAGAGTCACACAATGATTTAAATTGCACCATGTCGTTTTTTCGTTCGTCAAGGACTTGTGAGTGATGCTAAGGGCCTATATTTTTACGCCTATGAGGCAGCTGAAATAGCCAAAACATTGTACAATCCCGGAACTCTGGCTATCATCTACCACCCAAACCTTAGTCTATAAATAACACTGTCAGATAAAAGGACGTCAGGCAACAATAAAACGAAGTTTTAAAAGCAAATATAATATTCTTTTAATTTCAGGGTCATCTGGGTAATTGCGTTGCTGTGTATGGGTGGCTTGCTGATTTACACGTGTGTTGACCTATTTAATAAGTACGTCCAGCATACAACGATTTCCAATATTAAAATGGAACTTGTTAATGAGCTACCGTTTCCTGCCATCACCTTCTGCAATCTATCACCTTACAAGAGATCTGCAATGAAACCTGACCCAGTCATGGATCACTACCTTCTGACCTTGAGCAGAATGGCAGATTACACAGCCCCAATCAACTATGATGATCCAGCATATAGCAACTTGTCACTTCCGCTTCCGGATGGGTGGATTTACAATGTTTCAAGCACGATACCGGATATGTTTGGGGCATGTGTTGACATGAAAGACGCGATGAAAGACTGTCGTGAGGTTCTAACTCCGAAGATGACCGATGTTGGCTTGTGTTATGCATTTAATAGTAAGGAATATATCAAGCAAAATGGAGCCCTGCTCACAACCATAACGGGAAGTTCTAAGTCGCTTGCATTTTACGTCAAGGTTGACCAAGATGATTATGTATCCAGCGACAACATGGGCGCAGGCATGAAGGTAAATTTACCCTCGGTTAATTATCTGCACGAAATTTAATTCTGTTTCCTTGTTATGTTTCAATATTTCGAATACAATCATACCAATAATATCAATATGTACATATACAATTATTACCGATACTTATATAGAAATAAGGAAAGAAGGAAAGAAGATGTATCACGGATTTAAGCTTCCTCCTTTTTTCACATAACGGTAGAACTATTTTATAATGTATGTATAATCATTCACGTGTAGTATGAAATTATCTAAAATCCTTCTACATTACGCGCAGCTGATTCTGATTGGCTCTTGTTGTGTTGTGATGTATTCCACGTTGAATACTTGTAAACACTAAAACTAAAGTTATCGTCCATAAGACATCACCTGAAGACCTTTAAAGATGACGTCAGATCCATTCAGTAAACGCAGTGTTCAGTCGTGTTTTCATCAAGACAATTAAGACATTTTACTAAACGTATCATTCTACCGACCAGTAAACCTTGTAGGTCGCACATGGAAAAGGCAGATACTCAATTTTACAATAAATAAATCATCTTATTAGTTGATGGTGATATCACAAGAAATGTGTTAACACTTACGCCCTGACATGATGTCGAATCATGACTTCTCCAATATATTGATACTCCTAAATGGTATGTTACAGTCATGTGTCGAGGTAAGTGGAAAGGCTGTCATTCTTCTGTTTTTGTCTGCTTGTCAATGTTAAAGATTGAATAACATTGATGTATAGATGTAAAGTAATGAACTTCAGAAGCATTGTTGACCAAAACAAAGCGATGTTAACATATCCATTTATATCGATCCATTATGGTACACAAATAATACATTTTACTGAACAAGTTTAGCTTACGTGAATACACTTCTACAATGTGGAAAAGACATGTGGTTATATGTTTAATATTTCAGTGGTACAGTGTATATACAATATATACATTTGGAGATTATTTCCGGTATTTATTTCTTAAAATAATCTCACAGAGCAGAATTGACGTTTCAATCGACTAAATAAATATATTAATGTGAAAACACATCTTGATTAGAACATACATTCTATGAAACTATTGCAAAGTAAGAACAAAAGAATGTTTACACGGAAGGCGAGAGTCTGCTGCATGCACTCATTGCACATAATTTTTTTTTAGAATAGTCTGTGCTCAGCGGTATTTAGTGTATATATCATTGAGAACATGAAATAAATGAAAAGACTTTTCTTATCAGATTGTTGTCCATGACCCAGATGAGGAACCCGATACAGACAAAGGTTTCTTTGCGTCTCCGGGCTTCACGTCTTACGCCTCCCTTCATCTTACTAAGGTATGTCTATCAAAAAGTATTCAAATGTTATAAAACCTACCTTCCCTTTGTGATTTGATTTTTTCGAAAACTGATTCCGATAACTTTTTAAGGACATAAATGGCTATGTGCAATTATTCTATTCTTTTCTCGAATGGGCATCAAATATGGCGGCCAGAGACTCTGATTGGCTCTGAATGCAAGAGGCTATAACTCGAGAACAGTTGAAATGAAACGTTATGTGAATATTGATGATCATATCAAAATTTATTTTAATTTGTTTTTTTTTAAATCCAAGATGGCTACTACAGTAAGTGAAGTTTGATTGTTGTCATATTTTGGTAAAATCAGTACTTAGGTGTGGTCTTGTATAAGGAACACAAAGGTGCAATTAGTTTGTTGACTAGACAACAAATATAACCGTCGAAAATGTGTAAACTTTGAAACACTTTAATATTATTAATGGTGTCTGTCAGGGGGCCCGCCCATGCCTATCCACTTTTCAAGCCACATTTTCCATTGTCATCTGCTGGGCACTGGTTTACCTTTGTCATGCATGCCTTCCTCTTAAGTCTAAAGTATATCCATCAGAGGTCAGATATCCTGTTTTAGTGTAGATAGGGTAAGCTGATGAGTAGAATTATTTCTTATTTCAATAAGCAATACTTTCTAATAGCAGGGATAGTTTGGGGAACTTTTGTAACGATCTCCGTTACAATTAGAACTTGTTACAATCTGTGTTTCTCAAATTTCATATCAAGTGAATATTTAGGTACAGTTACATATTCATGTTGACTCATCTTATGATGGAACAATTTGCCTCAATCAAGTCACATCCTTCGCTTTCTATCCAATCAACCATCTATTATAACATAGAGTAAACACACGTAAAACTTTACACAGAGATTAGGACAGGAATATATGTAAACATAGTTTGATATCAACTCGGAAATAACATAATCCAGTGGGAGTTAATAGCGCACGATGGTCAATACCGTATCCATTTGATGAAGTAACTGCTTCAGATATGATGTGTGTATAGAACAAATAATGTTTAAACAAGTAGCAAAGTCACGTGTACGACTGTTATTGTAATTCTACACAGTGCACGTGTACTGGTTCTAATGTATGTCTTTCTAATAATGGTAGAAACACGTTCGGGGACGGTAAGGCTGTTCTAACGCACGGTATAACCTCTAACGATTTCCATACTAATCTGACGAGTCACAGTAAGGTAACTATCTGGTTTGATTCATTATTTATCTTTACGGTAAATGCAGTGTTACAAGGTGCTTTACACATCTGATTATACAGTCATTGACAGAATGTCGTTCGATACTCATATTGAAACCTATTAGTATTCAATCTTTAGTAATGCAAAGTGTACAATATCTGGATCAGTTATACAATGTATATCGATGTCTCTGAGGGTTTTCACAATGGCTTGATCAATAACATTGCACCCAAAAGTATTTATTTACTTATTCTTAAAGCGTTTTTAACATCAGTTCTTTTTGAAGTGTTTGTTGATCGACGGTAAATGCAATTTATTAAAACGAGTATAGATAATAATCAAGTGTAGTTCAAACACTTTCACAACAACAGCAGCAGAATTAATGGACTTTGGGAGACGTAGATACTAAAGTTAAACATTTGCATTGAGCAGTGTTGATTTTTTTAAAAGGTGAAGCAAAGACATCTTGTTGACAGCGAACACAATATGTCATTCCAGATTCTGTCTAACCGATGACATATTCCTTAACAAATGAAGGTAATCTTGTGAGTATTTTATGTTTTGTTACCAGTACAAGTACATTCCGTATCCGTATCAGTCCAGTGGAGGAGGCTACTGTCTCGACACCAAAGACGGGAGTTTCACGAACCCATTAGAGTATCACGAGTTGTATAGTCGTAAAGCGTGTCTGAAGGAATGTAAATACCGCTTCCTGGTCAGTATGTGTGGCTGTCAAGCGCCGACGGACAACGGTTAGTATTTCGTTTCTGCCACGCATTAAATGACATCTGTAAGCATTTGACTTCTTCCTGGCCTCATTATATCTGTAAGAATTCTGTTGCTGGCAGAATATATGGTTTCAGTTAGACGTTCAGTGACATTGCTATATTCTTAGTTTTTTCAGGCGCCCAAATACATTTTAAGTACAGTGGTTTTGGTTTCGACTGGGCGCCTACTGATATCGATAGGTCCTTGGTTTCTTCCGGGCGCATTCCTATATTGGGAAGTTCTGACGTATGTCGTTCTGTTTCTGTCAAGTGCCCGATTACATAAAAACAAGGGAGTTGCTGCCCGGCATCGGTATTGACTCTTCAAGAGTCAAAATTGAAATAAACTGAAACATACCTACTGCTGTTTAACGGGAGATAACTCTTTTATGTCTGTGTAATTTCACGTATTTCTATCATACCAGGACATTTCCGGACGTGTTTACCATATAGTTACTTGCATTATTTATCAAATTTATTAAGGATATTAAATTTTTCACTTCTTGCCTAAATATATTCCAATTCTCCTTAATTACAAGTTTATTTCCATGATTAATTACAATTACAAAAGTTGATTATTCCATTAATAGAACATGTCAGTTCTGCGATATACAACTTTTCAGTGTTCAACATGGCCAATCTTATTTATGACCACAATCATTTCTTTCATTTGGAAAATTAATTCTTATTGATTTATTCATAACAGGAACAGAGAGGATCTGTACACTGAGGGAGTATGCGCAATGCTATGATGTATACTCAGGTAAGTATAATGATTCCATGTGTATTTATAACGATGCACGTGTCATCCACTATTTAAACTGCATCATACAGCTGCTTTGGCATCCTAGTTCTCATCTATGGTGCTAAGGGCCTAGATTTTGAAGCCTAGAAGACTGAGAAATATCCAATGTGACTAAACGAAAACTCAACATCTAGAAGGGGAGATGCAGCATCCCCACAATTAAATATTTTTTAAAATTTTCATAAATCAGATATTTGTAGAACAACGTCAAGCAATATGTGTAACGGGTTTGTAAAACGGACTCACAGATATAACATTAAATATCTTTTTTCTAACGAGATTTTAACCAATGAGTGTTTTAAGGGGTCTGATTTTGTCGGTATATATTAAATATGACATTATTATTGGTTACATTATAAAGGTATAATTCATGTCGTGTTATATACCAACTCGCTTCACCAACTCGCTTCACCGACTCACTTCACCGACTCGCTTCACCAACTCACTTTACCAACTCATTTCACCAACTCGCTTCACTAACTCCTTTCACCAACTCACTTCACCAACTCATTTCACCAACTCACTTCACCAACCCTTGGTATTCTAGTAACGCAGAGAACTGACCACACCTAGGTATAGTGTAGCATTCAATCATTTGTTAAGTACCAAAGGGGGGAAATGAACGAGATATACTGCAGAACAACCTAGTGATTATATTTATATAAATGGATAAACAACACGTAACAATGGTACATCAGGAGAAAAGTGGGAATTTTCCCGTTGTATCCATCCGTGTCTTCAATCTGAATATACCCACACAGAAATGGACAAAGGTACTCCAGCAATGTTTAAAATGTAAACAACGAGAAAACAACACAGATGCCGTTAGCATTTTCAAATTATTGGGGTTAATGTGGCAGCATATTTACCAACCTATGTTAGCTTACCAAATTATTGGGGTAAGTGTGGCAGTATATTTATTAACCTACGTTAGCTTACCAAATTATTGGGGTAAGTGTGGCAGTATATTTATTAACCTACGTTAGCTTACCAAATTATTGAGTAATTGTGGTAGTACATTTACCAACCTACGTTAGCTTACCAAATTATTGGGGTAAGTGTGGCAGCATATTTACCAAGCTACGTTAGCTTATCAAATTATTGAGTAATTGTGGCAGTATATTTACCAACCTACGTTAGCATTACCTAATTATTGGGGTAATTTTTGAGGTACATTTACCAACCTAGGTTATAATTACCGAATTGTTCTATTTCCAGTCTTCCTTTTACTTACCCGAGACCATTAGATATATGGTTTTATACTCATATCATCCTTTAATTTCCTAGCCCACTATACACGGAACATGACCTTACAGAAAGCGTGTCATTGCCCGATGCCCTGTGAATTTAACAAGTACATTGCCTCTGTTACCACCGCTTACTTTCCGTCTAAACCAAACGACTTCTTCTTCACTCAGATGGGATTCACAGATATGAGGTAAGAACTGCCCACTGCCCACTGCCCAATTCTACTGTTTTACACGACTTTCCCAAAAATCACATTATGGTTTCCCCTATCAATTACTTAGGTGTATATCTTACTTGTATACTTTATATTATTGATCCCAGCAGCCTATTGAACAAACTACATTGTATTTACATTTCATTAAGGAACAATATGTTTGTTTCATGCTCGTTATTGTGCGTGATAGTTCTGTTGTTGTTTTCATTGCCAAAGAACTTGCTTGTGTTGATCAAGATTTAAATGTCGGATGTCGTTGATCCATACCAACGGGTCACTTACCCATAGGAGTCTCCTCCGTCACCCCCACCAATGTCTTTATCGTCTTAGAATTCTGAATGATATTTTGCTGAAATGTCGGCATTTCCTTTATTGTTTTCTACCGTTGATATTGACTTCAATTACAAGACCTATGTAATATTTTAGTTAATACTAACTCTTTTAATAACAGAACCAATTTCATGGAAATAAGGCTTTTCTTCGACACCCTGAGTTACATGAAAGTCGAGTACCAGGCGGAGTATGACTTGGAGAAGATAGTAGGTAAGTAAGATCTACCACATGGTCAGACAGTTATTTAGGTATCATACGCGTGGTAAACCACAAATACAATGATATAATGGACTATTTTCTTTGGGTATTAAGTTTATTGTAAACAAATTTTTAAATTTAGTGGTTTAAAAAAAATTGTAGCCAAAGGGATTTGGTCGGTTGGTACATTTTTACCATTTCGTTTTACGTTCTGTTTTCACTGCTTTTCACTCTGATGATGGATACAGTGCAGAACTGAAAACGAAACGTCTCTCCAAAATTTTATTATTGGTTGTGATGCACATCGTATATATAGTACTTTATATAAGGTTTTTAGAGCTTGGTATTTAAACAAGATCACTATGCCCATTAGCCCCGTCAATATCATGACATAGCAGCCTTTATTGATGCGTGTGAAGAACTCTTCAAATACTCAATACCACCGCATCTGCAAAGGTTGCCATTATTGTACTTTAAAGATGAAAGTAGATTTTATTAAATAAAATAACCATCATATTTGAAATAATAATAACAGCAACGTGCCAATAGAGTTATTTTTTCTTTAGTTTTCTGGATTCTGTGTCTTTATTTGGTCTTACCTACATTTGTTAGGTTAGGACCATATGCTCTACATGAGAGATTTTGATAAACCAAGAAGCAATAACAAAATTTGTATGCAAAGTTTAGAGGGGCATTTTGTACAATTTTCTCATACAAAATATATGTCTGTGTGGTTATATTCACAGCGACTTTAGGAGGACAGATGGGGATATTCCTGGGTGCCAGTCTTTTGACGCTATCGGAACTGGTGGAGTTCTTGTTGATGGCCGCTCTCGTGTGTTGCAAGAGAATCACCAACAAAAAGCGATAAATATATAAACACAGCTTTTCCCGCAAAACAATACAGAAACCAAGATTGTTCTAACTGATTAGAAAACACAGTTTTCTTAAATCGTTGTGATATATGCCTACTTCTTATTAATTGTACGAATTGTTTCAATTTTCTGTGACTTTAAAGACAAATATCATTATGTGTACAGCAATGATGTTTAATAATATGTTTTTTAGACGCACACCCCGATAACAAGCATGGTAATTTACATCAGTCATTGATTCAAACCAGGGTAATGAGTTTGTGTCAAAATATCACGATTTTCGCGCAAGATGTCGACAACCGTCACACTCTCACAACACAGGGTTTTGAGAGATGCAAGTAGTTGAACATTATGAGGAAGATTTACTGTCGTCCGAGTGATCTCATTGAGGAATATTCTGTTTCTTTATGCGATATGGATCTGGACGTGTTTGATGCTCGTTAAGATGTCTGTTGGTTCTGTTGTATTCTTTGTTCTCATGTGGGAACATGAAATTACTTACTTGGATTTACCAATGTTTACATGGCGAATATCGCCAATGCAGCAGAAGACACTTACTCTTCCGGAACACCTTGTCTTATTCTCTACGTAGGTTTTTTAATTTTTTTATGCGTATCCGTGTAAATGTTTATGTTGTTCGTATTAATCCACACCAGACTGGTGTTCAAATTTTCTGATTTGTTATGTAAACAAGGCAGCATGTTACTAGCGATAAATGCTTTCGTAGAACTTGTATTTGAGATATACTCACGATTACGTGTATATAACATAAGCACTCGGACAGATACATTTGGCAATTGATTCCAGGACAACATTGTAAACGTATATGATTTCAATCGTTTTTTACTGTTAAAATAAGGTAGCATAAGATATATAATTCTCTCAAATTTATTAAAAATTGAAAACTGTTTACAACCAAAGCGAAAATTGTAGTCAAAGGTGTAAATATATTAAGTCTCTGTGTAAGTATTTCTTTTGTTCATATTTAATACTTCATCGAAATCGAGTTTGAATTAAGGCTCTTCTTACGTGTAGGTATTGATTCGTTGTTGTTGATGGAAATGATTGGAAACACCCATAAACAAATGTTAAGGCTATTAGGAATATTATCTTATATTGTTTTTTCTGTTCTTTATCATTGTTTTCAATTTTTAAATGTTCTTTTATACCAGGTAGTCTCACTGAAAGTCACCGTAAGTGTATTCATGCGTGTTCGTATGTTTAGGTGTCCAACTGGATACTTAATTTACTGCCTAGAACACGGTTTACTTTCTGTGTTGTAATAATGAAGCTGTCAGATAATTGAATTATTTTAATTTGCGATCATTATTTTCCTAGTGTAGATAAGTAATTGTCTTAGTCTTCGATGTTTTTATCCTCCAAATTCCGTCAACAGATCGATAAATTTATGGACCTCGGTCCCCTCTGTCTTAAAGTTCATTTGACTTGTTATGTGCTTGAGATATGATTTACACACGCCTTAACACTTGGTTTGTTGTTTTTGAAAATGTTTCAACTCTCTACATTGTTTGAATTTTCAACCTTTATAATTTGTACGTGTCTGTGTTATCATCATCATATCAATACAAGCAAAATTCAGAGAAAAATACCATTATTGAGTATATTTGTTTATACATGTATAGCTTTTAAATCTATAACTTTCAACAAATGGTTTTGTATGATAGCTTTAAAATTAGTTGTCACAAAGACATAAAATGATTTGTCAATGAGTTTGACCTCTTGTCATATCAACGCCTCGATTTCATTTGATACTCTTACATGCTTTTAGTATTAAATGTAAGGGACAAAAACGCTTTGATCGGATATATCCTGTTTCCCATTAACCTTGACGTTTTCGTTACATTCAATAAAATAAATCATTAGATCATGTTTGAGGAGAAAATGAAGAAATAAAACACCTGTCCTGTAAAGTGAAGTCATCATTATAGAAATAGTAAAGTGTATTTAATGAAACGAACATTAGAATACAATTTCCTGTGATATTATTGTTTGTTTTGGTTAACATCATTAAAATAGCATTTAAGGCAACGTTTGTGTTTATTTCGTTATTGCACAATTGGTGACCTAGAATGTACAGATACAATGTTATAGACCCTCGCCCTCATTAACCTGGTGAATATTAATAAAGAGATCCAGTTTGATTACACACCTGATGAATTGGATATATAAACTCGGTTTATACTACAACTGATGAATCGTGATATAAAGACTCGGTTTTATACCACCCCTGATGAATCGTGATATAGAGACTCGGTTTTATACAACCCCTGATGAATCGTGATATAGAGACTCGGTTTTATACAACACGTGATGAATCGTGATATAGAGACTCGGTTTTATACCACACCTGATGAATTGTGATATAGAGACTCGGTTTTATACCACACCTGATGAATCGTGATATAGAATCGTGATATAGAGACTCGGTTTTATACACACGTGATGAACTCGGTTTTATACACACCTGATGAATCGTGATATGAGATCGGTTTTATACAACCTGATGAATCGTGATATAGAGACTCGGTTTTATACCACACCTGATGAATCGTGATATAGAGACTCGGTTTTATACCACACCTGATGAATCGTGATATAGAGACTCGGTTTTATACCACACCTGATGAATCGTGATATAGAGACTCGGTTTTATACCACACCTGATGAATTGTGATATAGAGACTCGGTTTTATACAACACCTGATGAATCGTGATATAGAGACTCGGTTTTATACCACACCTGATGAATCGTGATATAGAGACTCGGTTTTATACAACACGTGATGAATCGTGATATAGAGACTCGGTTTTATACCACACCCGTGATATAGAGACTCGGTTTTATACCACACCGTTCGTGATATAGAGACTCGGTTTTATACCACACCTGATGAATTGTGATATAGAGACTCGGTTTTATACCACACCTGATGAATCGTGATATAGAGACTCGGTTTTATACCACACCTGATGAATCGTGATATAGAGACTCGGTTTTATACCACACCTGATGAATTGTGATATAGAGACTCGGTTTTATACCACACCTGATGAATCGTGATATAGAGACTCGGTTTTATACCACACCTGATGAATTGGATACAGAGACTCGGTTTTATACCACACCTGATGAATCGTGATATAGAGACTCGGTTTTATACCACACCTGATGAATTGTGATATAGAGACTCGGTTTTATACCTCACGTGATGAATTGTGATATAGAGACTCGGTTTTATACCACACCTGATGAATCGTGATATAGAGACTCGGTTTTATACCACACCTGATGAATCGTGATATTGGATACACCTGAGACTCGGTTTTATACAACACCTGATGAATTGGATACAGAGACTCGGTTTTATACAACACCTGATGAATCGTGATATAAAGACTCGGTTTTATACCACCCCTGATGAATCGTGATATAGAGACTCGGTTTTATACCACACCTGATGAATCGTGATATAGAGACTCGGTTTTATACGGTTTTATACCACACCTGATGAATCGTGATATAGAGACTCGGTTTTATACAACACCTGATGAATCGTGATATAGAGACTCGGTTTTATACCACACCTGATGAATTGTGATATAGAGACTCGGTTTTATACCTCACGTGATGAATCGTGATATAGAGACTCGGTTTTATACCACACCTGATGAATTGTGATATAGAGACTCGGTTTTATACAACCCCTGATGAATCGTGATATAGAGACTCGGTTTTATACCACACCTGATGAATCGTGATATAGACTTTTTTTTACTCAGTCCTTATTTTTGAGGGATGCAGCTACATGTATAAAACTGAATAAACGTGTTATGTTTTCCGGCGTGATCTTTTTCTATTTTCTTTTATGAAATGGTGGTTAAAGTGCCCGGGCTTGTTTATAAATTGAAATGTCTGATAGTATTGATGTACGTACCCTGGTTCGCGAACGTGTGATGATTTGTATTTATGCTGTGTCACAGTAGAAAATTCTCAGTTTGTTTGGTCACTGAGTACCAGGTCATTCTGGTTACATTAAATTCTGTCCTAGCGATTCTTCTTTTTAGCGATGGTCTTTATGTTGTAATACCATATGTTGATGGATCTGAAATACGTCTTTTGTTAAAGATATGCTATTAATTATTGGAGTTCATCTTTTTGATCTTCTATAATCCCTTTCAATACATAATCCAAAATTCTGGAATGTTGTTATGTCATTCACCTGCTATCATCTTTTTAGTGTCGTTGGGAAAAACAGCTGTCGTTTCAAAACATTATATTCACCGATAAATTTAAAATAGACATCTGCGCTCCAATATTCCAGAACGGAACGAATGTCTATTGACAATAGAATGATATCTTGATGTTAATTTGCAGTACCACGATATCAATAATTTGAAAAAAAAGATTAACAAAAGAATATACGAATATAAATAAACTTGTTATTCAGTAGGTGAGATCTTCTAGTACAGTTAAAAACATAAGCAATTAAAACCCCCACAGAATGTTTTGATATGTAACGATTAATCTCTTCTACTTGCCATACATTATTCAACCTAAAATTTGCATACGTTCGTAAGGGTCGGTCACAAAGAGAAAGATATTAAAACAATGCACATCGATACCTGGTTCGCTATAATAATCGCCACACAGTGATTTTATCAATGTAACTTCATTAATGCTCAATACTATGGGCCTTAAAAGAAAAATAACAGTAACCCAATAATCGATGGTCGGTTACCTAGTTGATATTAACATATAAAACACATAACACAGTTATAAGGAGCGACTAAGCAATCGCTTCAGTGTGTCAGAGGCTTAGTTTCGTTTTGGGATTTAGAAATTTAAAAAAGCGATATATATATATATATACATTACAGAGAACGATAAATTCTGACAATGCATCGGAAGCAAATTATGAACAAAATAGCATCTCTGATGAAAACTTTTGAAGAATTTTAGTGTTCCGAAAGGATAAGCGAAGTATGTTTGATAGACGATATCCGAAAAATGTAAAACCAAACTCAAATCAATTTTTCAAAACGTTCAGTTTTCCGAATATTTGTTTTTAAGATATCCTTTTATGAATGGTTCAAAATACTTTAATTACCTGTGTATGATAGTTCACGCTAAAGATCGCTCCTGGGAATTCTACAGCTTGATGTATGTTAGTTAAGGCAAACTTTCTGTTTACATTCCCAATACCGCCTTTCGCTTTGTTAGCAAAAGCAATAAAGTTTTGTTTTCTTACGAAAACCGATATGTTCCTGGCCCTTGTGACAAAGGCGCCTATATAGAAACTCGTATAATAGACAGAACTACATCAGTCAGTAAAATAACGTCACTTATCACGTCGGTTTATTAAACAATACTTCTTGGAATATTAAAATTATTTGGCATGGGCTGCTAGACAGCCTTAAACACATCGTTAATGTTTGTGTACGAACTGCTCTGTTTCAAATTTACACAAATGTGTGAAATCCAGTTTTATCTAATGGGAATATGCGTTTGATAAGTACATATAACTTACTTTTATCAGCGTCACAGAAATTGTCAACTGTACTCTGGATAAAATGAATATTTAGTTAGATCATTACACAGCTTCAAAATGAAAACTATAAAAGTTAAACCTGCAATATCAACAATTTCAATGAAAAAGGGCCAGCAGGCGAAGATACCGGGCCACATTTCACAAGACAATGTCCCGTGTTTAGTGGTAAGTCAGCCTCCTCTGGATACTAAAATCAACGTGGTATCAAAGACGGAGCTAATTCCAATATCGGAGAAACATACTGTCATAGAAAACATTAAAGGAAAGTCGTCCAGTCCGTTAGTGGCTGATACCAATGTCCAAACGTTATGGCACACCTTCCGGTCCAACACGACCATGCACGGACTAAAGTACGCCACAGGAACGAACAACTACAAACTGCAAGGGTAAGCGAAACTTTTACTCCACCTAACGAAATGGCGTTTGTTGCTCTCATTCACTTAACCACTAGAAATATATAATCGTACACTAAACTATTTTCATTTTAATACGAAATTGTGTGAGAACTGTGTTTAATACAATCTATTGTAGATCCATTCCGATGACGTAAATTTCCACTTGCGGTATAAATGATGAATTGAATGTGAAAACCAGGTGTGCATTATTCGCGAATTTCATGTTATTTCTAGATCACCTTGCGCGAAATCATGTATTCGCGAATATGTCTGAAGAGGTAAATTCGCAAAATAAAGAATTCAGGAAATCTGAATGAATTGTGTAATTCTGATATTACGTAAGTCTATATTTAATTTGAATCAGTGCATTTAACAGTTTTTTTTCTCATTGACTCATTAAATCCGTGTTTTCCAGAATTTCGAAAGAAAATTCAGTTTCCAGGACTTTTCAATTATGTTTGGTGCCAAAGATGACGAAATGTGGGATTTTAAAAAAGCGAAATTACGTTTACGCATTAATCTAACGATTCCATTGATGTTATAGACAGATTACGTTTAAGATGCTAAAAGTGTTAGAATATTATCCCAGTCCATTATATCATAACAGTCTTGGACAATATTTTACAATTACTGGCTCTAAACACTGACATTATACAGCATTGTCGCCTAAATAACTTACCATCGTATAAATCGACATCAACAGACAAAATAGATATGTTTTGAAGTGAAAATAAGAGTAAATAAGTCACTTTTGATTTTAATGCTTCGTTTCGAGTCAGGGAAAAAGATACTGTTGCTTTCACCACCTTAGTGTAGCCAGTAGCCACTAATAAGAAATCATCACAGAAGTGGTGATTTGGTTCTTCCCGGGACTTTGTAAATTCTTGATAATGTATATACACCATTGTAATGTTACCAACGTTTTGTTATTTTTCATCATTACCTGATTCAGAACAAAATAACATGAAGAAAATACCAATATGTCACCATAATCATAATCCAAACCCAAATTCATCAAAGTAGGGCAACATATATACAAAAGAAAGATTTAGATGGAAATTCCTGAAAATGAACAAGGAGAATAAGACCAGTTGTTCCAGAAGACAAAGCGTCTTCTGTTTCATCGATGACACCCGCTATGTAAATATTTGTCAGTCCAAGTAGGCAATATCACGTTCTCGTATGAGAACAAGGTATACAACAGGCAAACTAACGAGCACTGAACATGTCCAGCTTCATATCTCAATGAGATCACTATGGCGACCATAAAACTTCCGAAATTTTGGACGTCCTTTGTTACGAGTTTGTCCGTCAGTTGATAACTTCTTGCCCGAAATTCATGATCGTGGGAAAAGGCCGTTGAATATCGAATCAAATGCGACCTGCAAACACCATAGGATGGCAATACAGTAATATTGCTATCAAAAAGGGAAAATTCACAATAATGAAACTGAAATCATCACGTTTATCATATAACTATTGGAAAACTGTTCATGTCGGTATCGTTGGACGTAGTCAATATAATAAACAGAGGCGTAGCAATAATGTATGCTTGTATGCTTAAACATAGACTCGAATTCCATTGAGATATATTTGCCCTACTTTTTTAACCTTACTGCGCCCCTAGACCCCCTTAACCGGGACTTCGCCCTTGGATCCTCTCTTGAAAGCATACACTCTTAAAAATGTTTTGCTACGCCACTGATAAATAATGCCAAGACGTCATTAATACACCTGAAAGTGAAATTAAAAGACTTTGCAAGGTCTTTGTGACATGTTTTGATAAGCTCTTCAGTAAATTCAGTCTCCAAAACAAAAATTTGTCAACAACAGGGCGAACTTACTTCCCATAGATATGCCAATAATGAATTGGAATATTTTACAACCAAACTCGATGAAGGTGTTGTCAATCAGAAAGTCGATCATCTTTATGATTTCGTCCAACGTATATTTCTTCTTTGATTTTTTTTTAACGAAATACGCTTCAGTATAGTTCATAACCATATATTTTTACCGCTGTTCAGCTCTTTCTTTGAGAGGAAAACTCTCATAACAAGAGAACGAAAGTGCTCCTTCAGTTTAGAATGGGTTAAGTGTTGTACAGGATGGAACAATCAATGTCATGGTTAAGTGTTGTACAGGATGGAACAATCAATGTCATGGTTAAGTGTTGTACAGGATTGAACAATCAATGTCATGGTTTAGTGTTGTACAGGATGGAACAATCAATGTCATGGTTAAGTGTTGTACAGGATGGAACAATCAATGTCATGGTTAAGTGTTGTACAGGATGGAACAATCAATGTCATGGTTAAGTGTTGTACAGGATTGAACAATCAATGTCATGGTTTAGTGTTGTACAGGATGGAACAATCAATGTCATGGTTAAGTGTTGTACAGGATGGAACAATCAATGTCATGGTGAAGTGTTGTACAGGATGGTACAATCAATGTCATGGTTAAGTGTTGTACAGGATGGAACAATCAATGTCATGGTTAAGTGTTGTACAGGATGGAACAATCAATGTCATGGTGAAGTGTTGTACAGGATGGTACAATCAATGTCATGGTTTAGTGTTGTACAGGATGGAACAATCAATGTCATGGTTTAGTGTTGTACAGGATGGTACAATCAATGTCATGGTTTAGTGTTGTACAGGATGGAACAATCAATGTCATGGTTAAGTGTTGTACAGGATGGAACAATCAATGTCATGGTTAAGTGTTGTACAGGATGGAACAATCAATGTCATGGTTTAGTTTAGTGTTGTACAGGATGGTACAATCAATGTCATGGTTAAGTGTTGTACAGGACGGAACAATCAATGTCATGGTTAAGTGTTGTACAGGATGGAACAATCAATGTCATGGTTTAGTGTTGTACAGGATGGAACAATCAATGTCATGGTTAAGTGTTGTACAGGATGGAACAATCATGGTTTATGTCATGGTTAAGTGTTGTACAGGATGGAACAACAATCAATGTCATGGAACAATTAGTGTTGTACAGGATGGAACAATCAATGTCATGGTTTAGTGTTGTACAGGATGGAACAATCAATGTCATGGTTAAGTGTTGTACAGGAAGGAACAATCAATGTAATGGTTTAGTGTTGTACATGATGGAACAATCAATGTCATGGTGAAGAGTTGTCATGGTTTAGTGTTGTACAGGATGGAACAATCAATGTCATGGTTTAGTGTTGTACAGGATGGAACAATCAATGTCATGGTTAAGTGTTGTACAGGATGGAACAATCAATGTCATGGTTTAGTGTTGTACAGGATGGAACAATCAATGTCATGGTTAAGTATTGTACAGGATGGAACAATCAATGTCATGGTTAAGTGTTGTACAGGATGGAACAATTAATGTCATGGTTTAGTGTTGTACAGGATGGAACAATCAATGTCATGGTTTAGTGTTGTACAGGATGGAACAATCAATGTCATGGTTAAGTGTTGTACAGGATGGAACAATCAATGTCATGGTTTAGTGTTGTACAGGATGGTACAATTAACTGTCATGTTTAACCAGTATTTAGTCTTTTATAAGATTATATAACGTTTAGGTGGCATTTTCTTTGGTTTCAAACAAGCTCAGTTCTTTCCAGGAAAGCAATAATATTTGCAGACAAGGATCAAATTATTGGACGCCTTATCTGTAGGCACAAAAACATACCGGCCATGTTGAAGTGTAACAACCTGATTGAAGAATGCTGACCTGAGTTTTGTTTTCAGTTTAGATTTCAAGCAGAACTTTTTTTTAGGAATGATGGACCGATTGGACTTAACCCCCTCAAATCGTAAGCCCAACGCAGTATGTTCTCGTTTCACCCATTTTGTCGCATTGTTTGCAACAGAATCCATAAGTATCTTGAAATTCATATTCCAATGAACGGACGGCATTTCACGATATTTAGGACCATTCATGTCGTAGCTTAACACTTTGAGTAATACTTAAATCACCAATTACTATGTACTTTTAAATAGAGGAACAAGCTGACAAAGGACTAATTCTAAGGTCATTTTCATTCAATTGCTGCAGGGTGTGTTTGTAGTTACAGAGGTGTTTCTGATTTGAAGGTATGGTGGAATGTTAATCCATGAAGGTCTTCAAAAAAGAAATGATATAAGTTTTTCTTTTACTTTTTGGTCTTAGATTACTAGAACCAGCTAATAGATTCATTACAACAAAGATCTTTTCACTTAAAAAAAACTTTATTTCATCGGTGTCTTATCGTTCGTCAAGGTATTTTCAAAGGGACCCACTAATGAAATGAATTAACATCAACGTTCATTCTTTAGTCATGTGACATTTGTGGCAACAAACTATATTCATATTAATATGTACCAAACAAAAAACAATTTTACAGAATGAATATAAACCTTTAATAAACCTTTAGAGGAAACTATGGAAACATGTGTTGCACGTAACTGCCTGATTTAACCCAAATGTGACAGTAATGAAATGGAAAAAATGAATTTTCCATTTCTTCAAGTTCGATGAATTCGGATAAGTAATTTCAATGAGCTATATCCAAACACCAATTACCAGAAAAAAATATCTTGAATCTATGAGTGTTATTTTTACAGATCGTCAAAGCTCCGATTTGAAACAATATACAATCCAGTGTGATCAGATGTAACCTAAATCCTATCCTTGAAAATTGGTACAAACGTGCGCTGATATCGAAAAATTGAAGAATCAAATTGGACTAAAATGTTAAGTGCTTATGCTTTCAACATTGTATTTTCGAGAAAAAAAATAGCTGATTCTTAAATTGGCGTCTAAAGACGTAAGACGTTTCACCCAAGTTCGTCGAATTCTTGGGGTCGTATGTTCGATCTCGGAAACTGATATCATGGAATTATTTTGGGATTTTGTTACGTTTTCAATACACATTTTTAATAAACCGATTATATTGGTGAGCAATCTCTCATTAAAATTATTCATATTCATATGCATTATAGCAATTACTGATCAAAACTCTTTTTTCTTTAGTGAGAATGCATGCAGCCGATACGTTACACGATAGTGCTAGTGACATAGAATCCTACTTGATAGTGTTGGAGATACGATAGAATGTCACCTCAATGTTCAATCTTTAGGATTAAAAAAGGTCACTTTTCAAGGAGTAATCCAGCCATTGAAGCAATCTTTTGTTTTGCCCTTTCTTGTAAATTTCCCAGCTTTAATCGTAACACCGACATACACGGTTAACACTCCAATTGCCGGACGTACATGTTCGATATTTAAGACAGGGTGACTCCGAATGCATGTTCACCTGTCGTCATCAGTCATGTATTTTAAGATCGACCAAGACGATGAACTGAATTAGGTGCTCCGTCACGACATAACGCCATAGCACTTTCCTTTTTAACTATAATATTAAATATAGATGCAACATATGTACCTGTTAGCTATATATAGCCATAATCAGTAATGTGAACATTAATGGAACTAGGATTTTAGCCCCTTATTCCAATATATGATCTAAGTCTATTACACAAGCAACAGATCGTTTTTTATCTAGAGATGATTTTCTTATGGAGCTCTTTGATTACACACGTGAGAAATTAATCAGTATTTTATTTTTCATATTGCATGTATTCCTTATCATCTTAATATTCACATTGTTTTCATCGACTCAATTATTTAATATTTACTTTGAAAACAATCAAATTAAGTGATGCATTGTCAAAGATATGATGGTTGTTATAATTTGTCACTCTCGATGTCAGTGTCATTACTAGATGTGGTTCCATCGCATCATCCGCAATGCATTTCAATGTTTCAGTTATCCTATACCCCTTCCCGATTTCCACACTTCGTTATAATGAATCAATGCAGCACATACATCCACTCACACATAGAAACGCGCTTCACCAATGTATCCTTCCCCCTTCATCTGACTCTTGAATTGCTGATAAGATGTTACGACAGATACATGGCTTAACTGGGTCGTGCTTATGTTCAGATGTCAAAGGCTTGAGTCTGACGTATTAAGTTATATAAAATACATATTTGATTTCAGGTTCTTATGGATAATTGCGTTGCTGTGTATGGGTGGCCTGCTGATCTACACGTGTGTTGACCTATTTGACAAGTACGTTCAACATACAACGATGGCAAACATCAAAGTGGAACTTGTCAATGAGCTGCCATTCCCAGCCATCACTTTCTGTAATCTGTCACCATACAAGAAATCATCACTGAACCCTGACGCTGTCATGGATCACTTCCTTCTGACTGTGAGCAGGATGAAAGATTTTGTACCTCCAATAGACTATGACCACCCAGGATACAGTAGCCTGTCACACCCCCTACCGGACGGATGGCTCCTTAACGTTTCTTTCTCTGTCGCGGACTTATATTACGCATGCGTCAATACGACAAATCAACGAATGAATTGTGAGGATGTTCTCACTCCAACAATAACTGACATTGGGTTGTGTTATACCTATAACAGTCAAAATGTTGGAGGGAATGATCCACTGGTCACGAGCTTAACCGGAAGTGCCAAGTCATTGGCGTTTTACATCAATGTAAACCAGAACGAGTACGTTTACAGCGATAACCTTGCGGCTGGAATGAAGGTATTATTGTATAGACATTGGTGTTGTACTTCTTAAAAGGAAAGGGGGAAACAACAAACGTGACACATGTGACACGTGATTACGTTCGAGTGAGGATGACGACTACATCTAGGTTAGGCTACAGTTAGAAGGACATACAACATGTCATGAGGGATAAATACTCTTATTTAGGTTAGGAATATAAAGATATAGTGACAGTCTGAATCGGTCGACAGTTTGAAGCTACGATTGTGACAAAAGTGAATCAAGTTTAGATATGTAAGTTGAGAATCATTTGGTTCTAGGCACGCTTTTGTTTTAAAGTTTGTAAATATGATAAATGATTTTGATGCTAGAAAACAAAACGAAAAAAGATCACGTGTCCAAGATTGAATTGTTTAGTCTTTAAATGAATAGTGATGAGGTCACTCATAACTCGTAATTCTATCAAACACGCAGTAATATATTTCCATGTTGGTAGAAAGAGGGGTCAAACAATAATTCAACCAAGTGTATATTACTCGTACAAAAAAATTGCATAAGAAGGCGAGTCATTCCCATTGCAATACTATGTGATATTATTTTACCAGATAATTGTCCATGATCCTAGAGAAATACCTGACACCAACAGCGGTTTCTTCGCCTCCCCGGGTTTCTCGGTTTACGCCTCTCTCACTCTTACCAAGGTAGGTCACAAGTATCAACTTTTGTCTCTTTTAGCCAAAGTCAGTTTCCAGATTTGTATCGTTCATAAGAAATGTGACGCAATAGTTTTCAATTAAGACAATATAGAAAATTTCAATATATAATTTGTGACAATGTATTACATTATACAATGTACTAAAGCGAAACAACAAGAGTAACCAGTTGGTGTTTGGTTGGAAGTTGACCTGGTGACAATTAATCGAGTCATGTTGTTAGTTAAAGCATCGTAAATGTCTCCCAATCCCAAGGAACTAACCATAACATATAATAAAACCAAACACATCCCATAGCAGATATAGCATTTGTACTTTATTATCTGATGAGTTTTTCAAACATCACATGACTAAGGCATTTATTGGCAAGAATAATTATAAAGACATTATAACAAAAATGAAAAATAATGATAATAAAAAGGAAATACCAATATGTCAATACAATCATAATCCAAACTCGAATTCAATAAATCTAGGGGAAGATATAAACAAAGTTTTACACGGAAATTACTGAAAAAATACAGAAGAATTAGATCAGGTGCTTCTGAAGAGTAAGCGTCTTCTGCTTCGTCGACGTCACTCGTCATGTAAACCATGGCCAATTCAAGTACGTTCACGTAATGTGACGTTCTCAAATGAGAACAAGGTACATGTATTTAATAACGGAACCAATAGGCAAATTAACGAACATCAAACACGTCCAGATTCATATCACACAGAGAAATAGAATAGAATAAAAAAACCCTGTGTTACAAGTTTGGCCGTCAGTTGACGACTTCTTGCACGAAAATTGTGATAATAGTCCGTTGACTATCGAATAAACAATTACTTTATAAAAGAAAGATGAAGGAAAATATGCATATACATGTATTTCC
Source organism: Ylistrum balloti (assembly GCF_031769215.1). Classification (NCBI taxonomy): domain Eukaryota; kingdom Metazoa; phylum Mollusca; class Bivalvia; order Pectinida; family Pectinidae; genus Ylistrum; species Ylistrum balloti. Next base: position 2,087,608 of record NW_026781993.1, read on the forward strand.
AATTGTATTCAATGTTCATGAAAAATCCTTCTATTTGCAGTATAAGTATTTACCGTTTCCATACCCGTCCGCTAGAGGTCGCTACTGCCTGGATACAGAAGCTCCCGGTTTTCAGAATCCTTTGAATTACCATGACATGTATAGTATCTATGCGTGTATTCAGGAGTGTAAATATCACTACCTGGTTAAGCTGTGTGGATGTCAGGCTCCTACAGATACAGGTAAGGTTAACGATAACACGTCCCAACCAGGATAATACGGATATCATGCTCCTCCAGATACAGGTGAGGTTAACAATAACATGTCCCAACCAGGAGTATTCGGATATCAGGCTTCTCCAGATACAGGTAGTGTTACGATTGCACGTCCCAACGAGGAGTATGCGGATATCATGCTCTCCCAAAGATACAGGTAAGGTTAACGATAACACAACCCAACCAGGATAATACGGATATCATGCTCCTCCAGGTACAGGTAAGGTTAACGATAACACGCCCCAACCAGGGTAATACGGATATCAGGCTCCTACAGGTACAGGTAAGGTTAACGATTACACGTCCCAACCAGGATAATACGGATATCAGGCTCCTACAGATACAGGTAAGGTTAACGATAACACGTCCCAACCAGGATAATACGGATATCATGCTCCTCCAGGTACAGGTAAGGTGGACGATAACACGTCCCAACCAGGATAATGCGGATATCAGGCTCCTACAGATACAGGTAAGGTTAACGATAACACGTCCCAACCAGGATAATACGGATATCATGCTCCTCCAGGTACAGGTAAGGTGGACGATAACACGTCCCAACCAGGATAATACGGATATCAGGCTCCTATAGATACAGGTAAGGTTAACGATAACACGTCCCAACCAGGATAATACGGATATCATGCTCCTCCAGGTACAGGTAAGGTTAACGATAACACGTCCCAACCAGGATAATACGGATATCAGGCTCCTACATGTCCAAATCAAGAAAATAAATCAAGAATATTTAGAATACAGAATTTAAAATAGAATACTGTTTGTCAATTGTACTACAAATTTAGAAATAAGGTTTACATTAATATATATATACATATATATGTGTGTGTGTGTGTGTGTGTGTGTGTGTGTGTGTGTGTGTGTGTGTGTGTGTGTGTGTGTGTGTGGCATTGCTTCGTTGTGTGCTGCATTTTATGATCAATTAATAGGTGTTTTATCAAGAGTGACATTACTTTGTATACGTCCTTATTTTATCACGAGTGACATTACTTTTTATACCTCCTTATTTTATCCCGAGTGACAATACTTTGTATACCTCCTTACATAACATTGACATTTTATCCGAGTGACATTAGGTCCAGAGAGGACGTTACTTTGTATACCTCCTTATTTTATCACGAGTGACATTACTTTGTATACCTCCTTATTTTATCACGAGTGACATTACTTTGTATACCTCCTTATTTTATCACGAGTGACATTACTTTGTATACCTCCTTATTTTATCATGTGACATTACTTTGTATACCTCCTTATTTTATCACGAGTGACATTACTTTGTATACCTCCTTATTTTATCACGAGTGACATTACTTTGTATACCTCCTTATTTTATCACGAGTGACATTACTTTGTAATTCTTATTTTAAGTGACAATTTGTATGCGCCATGGAAATGAGTGAACACAATGTATATATTTTATCACGGGTGAAAATATTTATTTTATCAGGAATACATTACGTTTCCTGAAATTCTTTTAGAAATAATGAATTTTATCCCGAGTGACATTACTTTGTATACCTCCTTACATAACATTGACATTTTCCACAGGTCCAGAGAGGACGTGTACATTTCGGGAGTACGCTGAATGTTACCGCAATACCAGTCGAGGTAGGTACAAGCTCTGGGGAATGTCACGCTACGTGAGCTTATTCTGGACTATTAAACATAGACTTGTGTATAGAACAAATAGAATAGGATTCAGGAAGTAAGATGATATTGAAGACGATAATTAAGAGGATAATTCAAGGCAATTTGTATGCGCCATGGAAATGAGGAACACAATGTATATAGTAAAATATTTAAGTAAGGAATAAGACGTTTCCTGAAATTCTGGTTTAGAAATAATGAATGGGATGGAGACAAGAACCTAACCGATAGATCGACAGTGAGGAGAGTGCTGTAGTAATCATATCAATGTCTTATCCTGTCGAATGTATACACGTTTATATAAACAATAGATCGACAGTGAGGAGAGTGCTGTAGTAATCATATACACGTTTATATAACCGATAGATCGACAGTGAGGAGAGTGCTGTAGTAATCATATCAATGTCTTATCCTGTCGAATGTATGCACGTTGATATAGTTGGTCATTAGAATGACGTTATTGGTTCAATCTGGCCATAACAGATATTTTCATTGATTACCTAGGCGATTACTTACATAGTATAGCCTTCCAGGAAACTTGCATGTGTGACTCCCCATGTGAGTTCAATGTGTACGGCGCATCAGCTTCAACAGCGTACTTTCCCTCCAATCTTAACGAGATCTTTTTGAACAATGCAGGGTTCGAGAATTTAAGGTGAGTAAATGACTGGTCTTATTCAGATATCAACTGATATATGGGCCTGCAGCTGAGAAAATTACCCTTAGGACATACAAAAATGGAAACCATGTTTTTAATGATTCTGAAAGACAAATCGGTATTAATTAAAAAACAGAAGAGATTTTTTTTAATAATTTAATTATTAGTAAATTGACAGCTGTTTGAAAATAGGTTGTGTAAAGATTACTTCTTCATTTTATGACAATGCAATTCACAAAAGAAATTGACGTCCCTTTGTGAAACGTGATGTCATCATCACACTTTGCTTCCAGCAAACACAAGTTTGTCTGCTGAACCAGCTTACTAGCAGGTGCAACTTTTTCAGACCACAAGCTTTTAAATGAAATTTGATTTTAATAAATACATGTATTAATTCTACTTTGTGTGACACAATAAAAACTCAGAACAATAACGTGCAATCAACGGTTTCTTTTAGTATTCGTGCGTAATGTAATTACCCAAATCATCTTTTTCTTATCTTATTTTTGGCAATATTTTGTTACACAAACAGAATAATAAAAAGTTATATAGTAAACAAGACATACTCAGACTTGCACATCAAAACACTTGGATATAACAGTGCATCATCATTTCATAAATTTATTTTCATCATCAACATCATGAAGAAGGCATCAATACAACATCATCACTGTGAAATAGAAACAAACGTATATTTAAAACTTTTAAGCAACAAATATTATATGTTCTGCTCTTCAAAATATCGACATTGCATTCATTCTTTTCATTTCGTGTACGGTTTATGGTATATTTAGTCATGACAACAAATTAATTATTATTTTTAAATCTATAATTTTCTTCTGTGTGCTTACAGTACCGTTTTGAGTGCTTGAGTTTCAATTATATATATATTTCGTCCGTGTTTCTGAAAGTGTTTTGAATGTTAATTAACTAGCAGATTCTTTCGTCTACTTTTTAAATTTCACTTAAACTGTGTTATTTGTGATTATAAAGAATCAAGCAAAGAAATGATATGGAATATATAAGCAACCAGAGAAGACAATAATAATAATCATGACAGAAAAAAAGACATGACATATGACAAAAGCGGATAACTTCAGTAAATATAGGTTGAAGGTGTAAACCCCTACAGGGGAATTCCTCTTGACACTATCACCACGATTTCTTCACGAAGCTGAACAAGTCCTTAGCTACTGAATATTTATTAAAAAACAAACTTTGGCTAGGATGTAACACAGATTTGCTTTCTTTTAAATAACAGGACAGATTACATGGAGGTGCGCTTCTTCTTTGACACTCTTAGTTACCTAAACGTGGAATACATCCCTGAATACAGCATAGAAACCATTATAGGTATGTTTTTGTCACAGCTACTCGAATCTTAACTTGTGAAACGACGTGATCTGTAGAAAATTCAAATTGGCTAAATGTTTATAGTTTACGTGCACAGCAACTTTTCCTTTACTTTTCTTCTGATCACTACGGAGTTTCCGCGGTCGCCTCCTAGCTTCAAAATCTAGGCCCTTTGCATCACTAATGAGTTCCAGATGGACGAAAGAGCTGGTGTGACGCAGTTTAATTCATTATTTGGCTTTACTTTCCTGTATTTAAATTTAAATCTACATTATAAGGTGCTGCTCAGTTGAGTTTCTTTTGTACAATATTCTTATCAAATAAAATGCATGTATGTGTGGTATATTTACAGCGACTCTAGGGGGCCAGATGGGGATATTCTTGGGCGCCAGTCTACTGACACTTTCGGAACTGGTAGAATTCCTGATGATGGCCGCCCTTTTAGCGTGCAAGAGAGCATTCCAAAGAAGACGGAAGTGACTGTTGAGAATAATCATATTTATCATTTTACTAACGCTGCAATGTTTTACACTAAAATCTGAATGACGTTTATGATTATGTATGTGTGTAACTAACGTATGTTTGTACTTTATATATCAGGATAAGAAAAAATGCCTTGAGGCCATCGCTTTCATTGTGAATTTTGATAAAACACGACATACCTGATGTAATGATTGTTTTAGCATAGTTATTTCACACATTAACACTAGCCCTGTCAGAACACCTTGCGCGGTCTTCTGTGGCCTCTTCTTTAATTTTTGTTTAAATCGTTTAAGAGTCATTATTTTTGTGTTCGATACATTATGTTTGTTTACACTTTCGTGTCCGATGATTTTTACCATAGCATTATAGTAATCAGCATCATTAGTCCGAAACAAAATATAAATTCATAATATAGAAATATTTGAAAGTAAACAAATATTGCGTATGCTTTGTTCGGTTCTACATACACTAATACATTTATATACAAACCAAATAAACCACGATGTACTATAAATACTATTTGTATATAGAGCATACATTCTTAAGCAAGTACAAGTCTTGGAAAACCAAGGTTTATGGTTGTGAAAAATAAATTGTAAGTTAATCAATAAATGATCTCGTTCTCGTGTTTTTTCTCTCGAAAAATCTTACTTGTAAACAAAATGCAAGATTTAGCGATTCCTGTGTATGGTACAGTCGATTATGTCGATAAAGATTATATATTGGGTAAAAGGAAAAGCTTGTGAAACCCACAGATTGTAGTTTTACGGCCACGAAATCGGATCTGTTTGATCTTAAAGTCACGAATTGATTTTCAGTCGTTTTTGCGGGAATCAGAGAATTACAAGTTGTTCCGTACTGTTAGATTTAATATGATTCCTCAGAGATGTACTAGAATTACCAGAAACATCATGTGGGTGTGATTTTGAAGTGTAGCTCAAGATATTATGCATATCGGAACGCTGGCGGGATCGGAAAATGTCACAAAAATATCGAATAAATTTCCAATTCGATAAAACTATGGCAATATATATCATACCAAGAGGATATTGTTGAGGTTTATAAATGGCGTTGTCCGTGATATCAGTTCCAATATGAATTCATTCGCTGATTCTGGACGTTGATATACATTTTCGTCAGCCGCCTCCTGGTTTCCAACAACTGTGGTCCCAAGCATTACTTGCGAAACTGTTGTGTGATGCAGATTAATTCATTACTTCGCTCTGATTCTGAATTGGTATAGAAAGGTATTTTTAATTTGAATGTCATTCTGTGTGATTGCGAGGGGTATACACTGCCGGTAATGTATATTTCTACAGAGGAGTATCCACTGCCGGAAATGTATATTTCTCCCCAAGGGGTACCACTGCCGGTAATGTATATTTCTCCCCGAGGGGTTTACACTGCCGGTAATGTATATTTCTCCCCGAGGGGTATACACTGCCGGTAATGTATATTTCTCCCCGAGGGGTATACACTGCCGGTAATGTATATTTCTCCCCGAGGGGTATACACTGCCGGTAACGTGTATTTCTCCCCGAGGGGTATCGGTATCCACTGCCGGTAACGTATATTTCTCCCCGAGGGGTATACACTGCCGGTAATGTATATTTCTCCCCGAGGGGTATACACTGCCGGTAATGTATATTTCTCCCCGAGGGGTATACACTGCCGGTAATGTATATTTCTCCCCGAGGGGTATACACTGCCGGTAACGTGTATTTTTCCCCGAGGGGTTTACACTGCCGGTAATGTATATTTCTCCCCGAGGGGTATACACTGCCGGTAACGTGTATTTCTCCCCGAGGGGTATACACAGCCGGTAATGTATATTTCTCCCCGAGGGGTATACACTGCCGGTAATGTATATTTCTCCCCGAGGGGTATTCACACCCGGTAATGTATATTTCTCCCCCAGGGGTATACACTGCCGGAAACGTATATTTTTCCCCGAGGGGTTTACACTGCCGGTAACGTATATTTCTCCCCGAGGGTATACACTGCCGGTAATGTATATTTCTCCCCGAGGGGTATACACTGCCGGTAATGTATATTTCTCCTCGGAGTTTGTTTTAATCTGCCATGTTTTAAATCATTCGGATAGAAGGTACAGACTATGTACACGTACATCCAGTACTGTATTCTGTGAATTTATTGGATTTCCGGGCGTGCACCTGCGCATCTGACGGAAGTGCACTGCCACAAATATATTAGTATCCCGGTTTTCCGGCTACCCCTAGATAGCTAAATGAAAAGACTGTGTGCGTGTCATGAAATGATAGGCCATGTGATGTTATACTTTTTTGATTAAAAAAGCTACATTGAGAGCCCCCTGCATGTACCGGCATTTCTCTCTCTCTCTTTTTAAAATTAGGACATCAAAGTTACCACGGAAGCGAGTTTGTTTGTATATACTTCATCAAGATAATTCACTCAATGTGTGTCTTTGTAATAATATACACCCATACTCTGAAACCTAGAGGTTTCGCTACTTTGTCTCGGTCGGAACGAAAGCATATTCAGATGTAAGCAGGCGGGTCATTGTTTTTAACACACCCTTTAATTTTGATAAAACCACTAGCACCTTAAAAGTTATGTGGCAACAACCAATCATGGGACTCTCATTGTAAAAGCTTGTTCATAGATAACTGAAAACATATACATGTATGTACACAACATATTGACGTGTTCCTCTTTATTTTAAAAGTTTTCACGAATCTCTCTTATTTTAAGTCACTTATCGGTTCAAATATTCACGCTATGTTTACATTTTTTCTAGATATGGAAGAGATGCATCGCATATACAAAAGGTGTACGTTTCCTGGTCAAATCATTTTTTCATTGTGCATCTTCTAGAGTTATCGTTCTTAGAGTACCTTGCTCTTCCGTTGCGGTGGCGCTTGTGTTAGTTTACATCCGGAAAGGTACACGTTGAACGGAAACCAGTGTCATGTCACGTCAAAACAACATCAAATTAATTTTATAGTAACTGAAATATGTCCCAGTCAAATTGAAATTATTATAAGCAATCCTAACAAGGTTAGTAGACCATAAGCAAAGATGACAGCCGGAGGGGACATAGGGGTCGGTTCCAGACACCCTGTGAAGATTTTCGCCAATATTTTCATTTCGTTTATTGGCGCTGGTGTTCTCGGACTGCCTTTCGCTTTTAAGGAGGTAGGTAACTATGTATAGCTACTATGTCTAGGTTTTCTGTTCATATTATGTAATGCCAACAAAATCCTCTTATTGTATCTAGACGGACAGTTCAGGTCCTACAGGTCAGAACCACCAGGTATGAAAAAATTCTTTTCCGTTTCCATGCATCACAGGTGTGAAACAGCCTTTCGAATGACATTCGACAGTTCGAGGCCTTCCCTGTCTTTCGTAGAATGTTGAACACCGAGGAGGGCTCGTTTTATGGATATAGTATTTGTATTTGATTGTCTGTGATTGTATGTCATGTACATTTGTCCTAGACCTAAATTGCTGTCTTCAAAATGAAAATTTGATGTCATTATTCACAAGTGGTCTGAAAAGATTAGTGAGGCCAATCAACTTGTTTTGTTTTGAAATGAACCCAAGATTTCTGCGTATGTTAACGTTGTGGGAATAATTGTTTGATTCACTGTATCCATGGTGTATGCGGGTCTACCACTTTTAGGCAATTTCATACTTACTCTAGGTTTTCTCCATCCTTTAGAAAATCTTTGTCACAGTTCTTTGGCTCGAGTGTATAGCAAACTTCAACACTTTCATAGCCAGGGCTATAATTAGTTAAAACACAAAAATGGCACAAATATATCAAAAGTGTGGTAATCTCTTTTAAGATTCATCCTTGGGATTCATTTATATAGGACGTTTGACAATGTTCCTAGTAGGAATACCTTGTCAGGCCTTATTAACTCTATTATGGAAATAAAGTAAGGTGGACCTACATCCTCTCCTGTTATCTCACACATGGCATGGCTGTACTGACTGGGTAGAAAACTTGGTAAAGCCACACTGACTTTAAAAGAAAGTGCAACAACTTTCAAAGAGTTTGGACACAATCAGTAGATGTGCTGATTAGATAAATTGTTCACGATCAGAAAACTTTTACAGAGTATAATCAAGACCAGGATATACAAAATACTCTTGAACACAATTCATTAAGGGACAGCTTGAAATTGATTTATAATATGTAAATTGATTAAAGATTTTAATGAAACAATAATATTGGTATTGTTTAAAATTTTCACTGCAGTATGCACAGCAGGTTACTAGGCAATATTGAAATGAGCTATAGCCACTAAATATGTAGAAAGCCTTCGTCACATGACGTCATACATGAGTATTTCAAAATGACTGGTCAACTGAAGTGGACTGACAGAATTGGTCTTGTAAAAAAATAATAATTTTGGATATATAGCGAGTGTAATGAGAATATTGTTGCATTTCTAGGATGTTGTGCGTGAATATGGAAATGCATGCAATCATATTTTCATGCGAGACATCATCTATTGCCAGGGTTGTTTATTATGAACTAAAGTGATTGTGGAAATGATTCTTTTGGATATGTTCTATGGTAATGTAACAAATAGTTTTATGCTCCACAGATATATAGCTGTTACTGAGGTCATTACTAATATCAATGTTCAGTGATAAGATTCAAACCTTGGAGCTCTGGTGTATGATTACCAGTCTTACACTCAACTGATCAAGATAAAGAGAAGTTTTCTCTAGCTGAGCAGCGTATTGTGGCTACTGTTCACCAATGTTACAACATTAAACATGTAATATTTGCCTTCTTTTTCAGGCTGGCATCTTAGAAGGGGTCTTTGTGATGACCACTGTTGGAGTGCTGAGGTAATATTGCCATGTTCTTTACATCAAATATATTTTGTTAAGTCTGTGTGATGGTTAAGAGTATTTACAAAAAAGTCTGTATTTAGCATTGCACACAATTGTATATAACAAAACAACAATAGCACTGTGTTAGTTGCTATGCTTGTGTTTACAAACATATGGTAAAAACAATCTCAGCATTTAGATATCAGAATTAGGAGACACAGGTAAATTCATTCAAATTCATAGTTATGAAGATTTTCATAATTATCAAGTATAAACATTTTGCTACTCTTAGTAATGATGATGATGATGATAATGAATGTTTTAGTGTAAAGGCTATGATGCTGATTGTGGACTGTAAGTACAAGCTTCTACAAGACAAAAAAGTGGAAGAACATCGTGACAGCAAGCACAGAAAATACAAAGAAAAGGAAGTGAATGATGATGGACTGGCAGAAAAAGTGGAAATTGTCAACCTACTGAGTGGAGATCAAGAGATACTACCACAGGTACTGTATAAGCTCGTTAATCCCAGGTAGTCTATTGTTTTTTAATATTTGTATGGGAAATAATTCTTGTGATATGAGATATACTGAAAATGAACATTGTTCATATTTGTATCATTAACAAATTTACATAGTTATACATTGATAATATAAAAAATGTGCTAAATTTTGTTAATTTGATAATGAGATCATTATATTGTTCAAATCGTATTAGACTTAAGATGAAAAGTGCAGTGCTGCATGGTTTTAAACAGATGACCATGTATTGAGCATGCATATTGCATCAAAACAATGTAGCAAATATATTACATACATTTGTATTAAATTTTAAGGAAAGAAAACTAACTTTATGAATTCTGTGTGGCTTCATTTTGTTGACATGATAATAGTTTGTTTCAATGTAAATTTGTTGTACAGACTACAGAATACAAGCCAGAAATGTCTTATGGTGATGTAGGTAAGGATACTCTATTTTTAATCATAGACATAGTTGTTATCAGAATGTAATTTTATAAATATTACAATAAAAATCTCGCCTACATTTGAAATGAAAACATACTTCATGCTGTTTTTGCATGTATGTCATAATTTTTTTCTATGTATACAAGGACAAAGATTTGTGAGATAAATGGTAAGGATTTCAGGAAATAGAAGTAGTTTCTAGTTTGTGAACTTCCAAATCTTCAGTTTTAAGTTTATGTTGTGATTTATCTTCAAAAGCCATTGTAAAATTTTGAGAATGTCAGCTTACTTTTAACAAATTTATTAAGTTTTACATATATCTATCACTTGTATTTGTTTCAGGATATTATGCCCTTGGACATACAGGAAGGGTTCTTGTTGATGTAGCCATTCTAGTTTCTCAGACTGGTAGGTTCAGAGATTGTCAGGTGAAGAAGTTAACATAAATTTAACATTAATATTTACTTGGATATTTTTATCTTTACTTCCTGTTATTTATACTTCTACAATTTGTTGAAAACGTTTTCATTAAATGTTGACATATTTTTGAGAAATGTCTTGTATCACATTGAAAAAGCTCCTTTTACAAAGGCAAGGGAATTTTTAAGTGAAAAATAGGTGGTGAAATTGTCCCTCCAAAACTCTGGTCATTTGTTTGAGATTTTAATGTTTGAACATGTAACAGTAATTTATGATCATTCCAAACTATGATTTTTTTGTCTCTGAAACTATTTGTAAATCAGAACTTAAGATATTTAAGTAAATTTGCTTCAAAGAGATATACAAAATACAATGAAATAAGCATGGCAAATCCAAATGGTACATGTAGGCATCCATGGTACAGCTGAAGTATTTGTATGCTGAGAACTGTATACAGAATTATTTTAAACATCAGTGGAATATTTGATATGAATATTAGATAGTTCATCATGATTGGGAAAAATATGAAATAAACTGTAATCCATTGTATGTGGTTAGATGTCTTCAGCATCATTGCCCATGCAGAGATAGGATTTACTTCTTATCTGTTCTTTACCTACTTTAATGTGAAGACCTCTGTAGAAGATTATTGGGTCTGTTGTCTGCCTTTCAGAATGTTTTTTTTTTCATTGTTTCAGGCTTCTGCTGTGCATATTTGATCTTCATCACAGAAAATTTATCTGACTACATGCGACACATGAGACTGTAAGTTGTGCAGGGATTAACAAAGATTAACGGTCATACATTAAGTATACTTGTTTTGTGTGCATTTTACATAAAAACTAGACAAACTGAGTTATTTTGTCAACTTATGGTAGACCTTGATAACATAACTTGTGTATGAAGCACAATGTTACCAACAGTAATGCAAGGATCATGAAACTTTGTGTGTACTTTGCTTACACTAAGGGGATGTGCAATGAACCATATTCAGGACCATAGACTCCTCAATTACAGAGTTATTGCCCTTTGTTAAATTTTCGTGTCTGTTACACAACTTATGAATACATGCATTTAAATAAGGAAATGAAACTTGAAGTTACATTGAAAATACTAAGTACCAAATTTGGGACCCTTGACCCCTCAGTTATAGAGTTATTGCCCTTTGTTAAAAATATATTGTCTAGAGCATATCTTTCTTGTCTTTAAGGTAGGATAATAAAACTGGTGTGTACATTGATCATACAAAGACAATGTGCAGTGTACCAGTGACAGGGCCCACAACCTCTTGTCATTTCCCATTTGAAGTATCATCTGGGTCCTAGTGTTTTTAGAGATGCTTGTTTATTTCCAATATCTGGTTCTGAGTATTGTTAAATTATTTATCCTGTTTATTTTTAGTGTCCACAGGTCACAGGCTCCTATTATTTATTTATAGTATCCATTCGCTCCTATTAAAATGATCTATCTTTATTTATAATTATCTGTGTCTATTTTTAGTATCCACTGGCTCTTGGTGTTGTTACCACCTCTTTGTCTCATGACATTCATCAGGCACTTGGGTAGTTTAGCCATCACCAGGTAAGCAACCTAAGTAACATATGATGTATATCACAAAGCTGCATGTAGTCTTATCAGGTGGTTTTTTTTTATAAAGTTTGCCACTTGTGTATTCAAAACCACCCTAAAATGTATCTATACTTTCGTCTCACCCTGTAAATGTTACTACCTCCTACTGGTATGTTTGTTGGTGTCTGTCTATGCAAATATGACTACCCCCTATGTTGCTGTTTTCCTGTTCCGCTCTAAACATGACTACCCTATTTGTCACTGTTTGCCATTCACTCTGCAAACATGACTACCCTCTTTGTCACTGTTTGCCATTCACTCTGTAAACATTACTACCCTCTTTGTCACTATTTGCCATTCCCTCTGTAAACATGACTACTCTCTTTGTCACTGTTTGCCATTCCCTCTGTAAACATGACTACTCTCTTTGTCACTGTTTGCCATTCCCTCTGTAAACATGACTACTCTCTTTGTCACTGTTTGCCATTCCTACTGTAAACATGACTACCCTTTTTGTCACTGTTTGCCATTCCCTCTGTAGATATGACTACCCTCTTTGTCACTGTTTGCCATTCCCTCTGTAAACATGACTACCCTCTTTGTCACTGTTTGCCATTCCCTCTGTAAACATGACTACCCTCTTTGTCACTGTTTGCCATTCCCTCTGTAGGTATGACTACCTTTATGTTTCTGTTACCTTGCTTTGTGTTAACATGGATCTCTCCTGTTTTTATTCACGGTGCTCTGGGTAAACATGATGAACCCTTAAATTCCACTTTGCCTCACCCCTGTAAATGTGGCAGATCCTAAGGTTGTGTTTCCTCACCCCCTGTCAGTCTAAAGTAAATTCACATTTACTTTTGCCTTTGGCCTGTAAACAGCCCTATATTTCCCTTCACTTCACCCTCTGTAAAATTGATGAACCTACCAATGTTTCTGTTAGCATGGCCACCTAATATCATGACATCCCTCTAAATTTTCCTTCATCTTTCCCTAGATAGATATGACAAATATTCTTGTTTTTTTATTTTAGTCTTTAAGTATTTCTATTTGACTTCGCCCCAGTAACATGAAAAAGTGCTTTATTTCTTTTGGATTACAGTAAAAACTTATTTTTACTTCACAGAGAAACATTCCCAATGGAAAAACTAAGAAATTTATTTTGAGATTTTTTTTTTCTGTCAGAAGGAAGTTTAAAGAAAATATATAAAGATAATAATAGTGATTGACACAGCATTATAGCTTTTTATATCCCTGAATGACTGCAGTGTCTGTTTTAATTCTATAATTTCCCTGCCTTACTGAGAACTATAACTGGTAAACACAGCATCTATCCCATAAAGTGATGTAAACTTAATTGGTTCTGGTTTTTTTTCAGTTTGATGGCCCAGTGTTCTAACCTTCTTGCCTTTGCTGTTGTTATATGGTTTGATTTTGATCATATCCACAAAATAGAGTGAGTATTTATATAACTTGGTGTTTGTATGTGGATTGCTAAGTTTGTTAAAAGGAAGAGGTATCATTCTATAACTTTAAAAATAATATTTCTTCATTTGATTGATTTGGCACAGTTGATTCAATGGAAGCAGTTCCTTTAGAATGGAATCTTGGTTGAGTTAAGATATCTTTAACTCCAAAAGACGATTAGGTCTGACTTTCATGTTACAATACCTGTTTTTTTCGCCAAAATTCAAATTCTGATACTGAATATTAAAGACACACATTTGATATGACTTAATTTTAATTTGTTCTAACTTAAAACATGTATTTGTAGATGCCAAGTTATGTGTCTGACTGCTTCAATTTTTTTTTTTATTTTGAAATGTGTGTATTTGAATTCTGATGTGGTAATGATCAGTGTTGTGTGAGTTTAGAGAATTTTCCTTTCTCAGTAGAAAGAAATTAGATATGTCTATGTAATGCTGTATAAATGATGTTGTTTGTACTTTTGTTGAACATGATCTTTTCTGTCCATATTCCTCTGTACTTATAACTTACCCAGAGACGAGTAAACTGTGTGCATGCTATAGATAATTAAACATTAGTCATTGTAACTAGGATGATAACTAAGATTTAGCACACCTAGACTCACTTATCTATCTAAATTTGTTAATTTGTCTTTTAACTGTTACATCAGTATGTAATTGACATATCATACATGATGAAGTTGTGTCTTCCATAATAGAATATTTTTTATCTAAATTTGTTATTTTTTCTTTTAACTGTTTTATGTGGTATGTTAACATAGAGAATATTGACATAAAGTATGACATTGTGTCTTCAGTAATAGCATACTTACATCTCTGCATTTTTCCTTAAACTGTTATAAACATTGTGTTAACTTGAAGAGTATCATAAGCACTATCAATTATACTGGCCTGCTTGATATTCAATACGCCTCATACATTCTAACTTAAAATGGTAATATTTCTCATACACGTGCCTCATGTTCTCTTAATGTTTTTGTTTTACTTATGAAAATCGCTTGCATGCCTGCTTTGAATTTTGGAAATTAATGTTGTGTTTTTTTGTTTGTTTAGGCGTGGGTAAGTTACTTCAAGGTTTTTAAAAATTTCTCTTGGTTTATTGGGTCTGGTTGTAAGGAATCATATGTAGAATTAGGGATAAAATGATTTATAAAGTACATCTCTCTTAAGGTGATGTAACTGGATTTACCTAGAAGAACACCAGATGTCAATTGTTTCACTACATTAATATAAGAATACAGACAAAGTTGTGAAAATAATTGATTTATTAATTTTCAATAGACTACTGAAAATGCCTTTAATTTATCAGATGTTGTTTTCAAATATAGCACACAGATAATTTCTCTACACAATTCCAAAGCCACATTATTGATAATACATTATGTAAATGTTAAATTATTATAAAGAATGTTATTTTTCTGTAATAAATCTTTTAACACCTCAGAATTAAGAAGAAAATGAATGATATGGATTATGAACACGACTACAATCAAATATAGCAGTATCTACTGAACTCAGTGATGTTAAGATATAGACACCTGCAATCTCATACTTCTGTCTTGTAAAGACAGTGTAGGCTATCTGTCACTGTAAACCACTTTTATCTCAGTAGTCACCAATATCTACACCTCATACAATGAGATACTTCATCAAATAGTCAAAAAACATACTAGGCCTCCTGCAGTAGAAGATCATCTACGTAAGGGACTACTTATATTTGATAATCTCCCTTGATGTTTGGTGTCTAATGAACCAGTTTAAAAAGGCTAGTTTAGAAAGACTTTTCCAGATATCCTGAACATGGTCCTTTTAAGGAAGTTTTGATCGATCCAGAATATCAAACAATGTGATAAAACAATTGGTTATTTTCTCTTAGTTAAAAATGTGATGGACATTGTATGAAATAAATTTGGTTGACAGTAAATATCCTGCTTGATTATTTTCAGTTATTTTAGCTTTGCCTACTTGCTTATGTATCATTCTGTTACCTTTATTTTCATTTCTTTCTACAATTTTGTAACTACATGTATATTTATCCCAGCTGCAATGTATTGTATAAAACTTAGTGTTTTTTAAATCTTTCTTGCCAGCTTTTGTCTCTATCGCTTTTACACTCTAAGAAAAGAAAATTTGTCATTGCACACAGAAACTAGTTATATTAGTATATATCTAGTATCAATAGTGGTAATGATTGTATCATAAAAAATGGAGGTCAATTTAATTACATCAAATTACAGTTAATGTAGGAAAAGTTGTACATATGCTAATTAGTGTAGAACAAATTTATCTCAAAGCAAAGCAAGGTAAAGTTGTATGTATCATTATTGATAAAGAATGAATTTATCATAATCTCACAGGTCACCAGTTAGGTACAATAATGAATGGAAAACACATATAAAAATCACAGCAAACCAAGGTGAAGTTGAACGTATGTTAGTTACTAAAGAACAAATTTATCATCAATCACAAGCATGAAAAAGTAGAGTCACATTGGTCTGTTAAGTAATTAAGACACTATGTAAATGATGAATAAGTTACATTAAAAGTTTACCCACGTCTTTAAAGTATTCATGGACAGAAACACCACACAACTTTACATTATGTAACCTAGATATCAATGTAAGGATAGAAAGCATTCCTTTTTATCCAATTAATGACCTTGACCCAATTTGAACATTACATAACTCAAACTTTTGATTAAGAAAAATTGAAAGATGCATGGGTTCTTGTTTTCAGAATGGATTGGATCACTGCATAAAACATTCATTGGTTTTTATAATCTTAAATATGAAAAATATGCAGTAGTTATTATAAATATTCCAAAGATATGAGATTGGTTAACTAGTAATCATCAATAGACTTTCTGTCTCCTGAATATATACTTAATTTGCTCTATGTATTGCTTTATGATGTTCTACAAGTCATTATCTTTTCCTTTTCTGAGATCACAGTCATATAATGTACTCTACAGTCTCCTGTTGAGTCAGCTTGCAACATCTGTTAGTGGTATAAACAGTAGTTAGATATTTTAGCCTGAGACTAAAGTGCTGAGGCGATAATGAATAAAACCTTGGACCTGAAGTTATAACTTTATTGGAAAAATCATTAACTGTGTTATTGAGATACCCTAGTTACTGAAGGTCTGAGTGAGTAAATCATCCCTTTATCTTCATAGTGATTGAGTTAAGACGATTAGATTAAAATAACCAAACTCTCAAGCTGAAGATTTATGTAGAATTTTCATTGATTTTTCATTCAGCTGGTTGTGTGTGTCAGTATAACAGCTGTCCTATTACCGGTTTCTTTGCCTACATGTATCAGCTGGTTGTGTGTCAGTATAAAAGTTGTCCTATAACCTGTTTCTTTGCCTTCACGTATCTGTTGGTTGTGTGTGTCAGTATAAAAGCTGTCCTATAACCTGTTTCTTTGCCTACATGTATCTGCTGTTTGTGTGTGTCAGTATAACAGCTGTCCTATTACCTGTTTCTTTGCCTACATATATATGCTGGTTGTGTGTATAAAAGCTGTCCTATTACCTGTTCCTTTGCCTACATGTTTCTGTTTGTGTGTGTCAGTATAACAGCTGTCCTAATACCTGTTTCTTTGCCTACATATATATGCTGGTTGTGTGTATAAAAGCTGTCCTATTACCTGTTCCTTTGCCTACATGTTTCTGCTGGTTGTGTGTCAGTATAAAAGCTGTCCTAATACCTGTTTCTTTGCCTACATGTATCTACTGGTTGTGTGTCAGTATAACAGCTGTCCTATTACCTTTTCGTTTGCCTACACGTATCTGTTGGTTGTGTGTATAAAAGCTGCCCTATTACCTGTTTCTTTGCCTACATGTATCAGCTGGTTGTGTGTCAGTATAAAAGCTGTCCTATAACCTGTTTCTTTGCCTTCACGTATCTGTTGGTTGTGTGTGTCAGTATAAAAGCTGTCCTATAACCTGTTTCTTTGCCTTCACGTATCTGTTGGTTGTGTGTGTCAGTATAAAAGCTGTCCTATAACCTGTTTCTTTACCTACATATATCTGCTGGTTGTGTGTGTCAGTATAAAAGCTGTCCTATTACCTGTTCCTTTGCCTACATGTATCTGCTGGTTGTGTGTATATCAGCTGTCCTATTACCTGTTCCTTTGCCTACATGTTTCTGCTGGTTGTGTGTCAGTATAACAGCTGTCCTTTTACCTGTTTCTTTGCCTACATGTATCTGCTGGTTGTGTGTCAGTATAAAAGCTGTCCTAATACCTGTTCCTTTGCCTACATATATCTGCTGGTTGTGTGTCTGTATAAAAGTTGTCCTATTACCTGTTTCTTTGCCTACACATATCAGCTGGTTGTGTGTCTGTATAAAAGCTGCCCTATTACCTGTTTCTTTGCCTACATGTATCTGCTGGTTGTGTGTGTCAGTATAAAAGCTGCCCTATTACCTGTTTCTTTGCCTACATGTATCTGCTGGTTGTGTGTGTCAGTATAAAAGCTGCCCTATTACCTGTTTCTTTGCCTACATGTATCTGCTGGTTGTGTGTGTCAGTATAAAAGCTGCCCTATTAGCTGTTTCTTTGCCTACATGTATCAGTTGGTTGTGTGTGTCAGTATATAAGCTGCCCTATTACCTGTTTCTTTGCCTTCATGTATCAGCTGGTTGTGTTTCAGTATAAAAGCTGCCCTATTACCAGATCGTTTCCTTGCTTGTTATTGTAATACTAAATACACTTCCTGCTATCATATTTATCTCTTACAATTGACTTTAGTTGCGTTTCAGTAAGTATGTTGTTTTCCACCAGCCTGTTCCTATGTTTAGATGCAAAGCCTTGGTTATTGATGCAAAAAAGATGTTTTCTTAAGATAACATTTTTTTTTGATGGAGAAATCACCACAGATGTTGTAATTGGTATTAAATTATACTAGGATATTAGGCTCAGAAGAAAAAGCTAAGATATTTTTGTTTCTTATAGGATCCATCCAAAGAAAATGTCCCTCAACGGGTTGCCTTTTTTCCTGGCCATTTCAATATATTGTTACGAAGTAAGTATTGCTGTTTAAACAGATCAGGACAGTTTTTACTCGCTTGGTAGATGTTTTCATGAAAATGTTACCTTGATTTTAACCTGTCGATAATTAGGATTCTGCATCTGCCCTTTAATAGTCAGGTTGTCAATCTGTCTGTCTGTTTGTCTCTTTCAGGTTTTTTTTCAGCACAATATTTAAAAATTGGGACCAATTGCATTCAATCTTATCCAATTGTTTCTTTGAAGAAATTGCTTATGAGGGAGTCATTTCAGGTCCTGAGGCCAAAGGTCAAAGTCACTTACTATTTATAGAAAATTGGTTTCTGCAGGGTATTTTCAGTTCTATCTGGCTGATTACATTCAGATGTTCTCCATTGCTTCCCGACAGAAAGTGCTAATTGTTTTTCATGTTCAGAAGTCAAAGGTCAAAGTCACCATTACTATGAATACAAATGGGAATATACATTTGTACAGAAAAACTATATCTTATCTTGATGTTACTGATAAACATTTTCTTATGACACGATGAGAAGTCAAGCAACCCCAGGTCAATGTCATCAGGTCAAAGTCAAGGTCTAATTCGAAATATTCTACATGTATATATAATTTCCTATGGCTTTATGAAGTAAAGTTTACCAGGGTCAAAGTTGAAAATCAGATTTTGAACTTGCTACAATGGTATTATAAAGCAATGTTGACCAGGGTTTAAAGAGAAGTTGCCAGACTACAGGTCAAGGTCATTAGGTCAAATGTCAAGGTCACATTTTGAATACCAATAAATCTTTTGTTTGGAAATTTAAAGTAAAATTTACTTTAAGACGAGAAATTGCCTGAATAGGGGTCAAGGTCCCAAGGTTGTATACATTTTTTCAAATTGCCTTGAAATGTCTTAAGAATGTATTGAAAATAATTTGTATTTTGCATGATAAGTGATAAACAGTAAATTCTTTTTCAGTGTTAACCTGCCAGTTAGGCTCATGTGTTGAGTCAAACACATTGAGGGACCCTTTCTAATCTGTCACTTTTCTAGTTTTATATTTAAAACAATCTGGTTTGGAAAAAAAAGTATATGAGTATGCCAAGTTAAAATTTTATAGTTCAAGAAAGGAAAATACAGTGTCACTCAGGATTTAACATATCCCTGCAGCTAAGTGGAGGTTTACTGGAATCATCTCGTCTGGATGTCTGGATGTCATTCCCAATTCTTGACTAAATTTAGACTGAACTATTGAGCCCCCCCCCTCCCCAAATGACCACTTTTGATGTTCATTTAAATCATTCTGCAAAACATATATAACATATGTGGACAAAGCAGTACTGTGAATATATCTGACATAGCATTACCAGGAAGGTGTCTGACAACTTATCTTTAACCATCAGTAACCTGTTAACCATTCTCTGTTTTAGGGGGCTGGTATGATTTTATCATTAGAAAGTTCTTTAGCAGAAGATGTAAGACATCTATTTAAAAAGTGAGTATGTGATATTGATATTAGTAAAGTTATGATGAAGTAGTAGCTAGAAGTAAAATACTGTAAAATCAATGATTTTATGGGGAGTTTATTTTCATCTGTTTTGTGGGTACATCATATCAACAAATTCATTTGTACATGAACTGTTAAGATTAAGTAGATTTCTTGAGTTATATTTTTGCAAGAAATCAAATGTCCATATAAAAGTTTATTTTTGAAAACCCAGGAAAATTGAACACCATGAAAATATATGATATTACAGTATATGAGTTTCCTTATGAAGAAAACTTTAATATAGGTTTGACTTTGAATCTAATTTGTTAACAATAACATTTGAAATAAGCTTGACCACAGATAGATCTACTGGTTTAAATTTAGCCACACTTTAACAATAAAATCAAGGGTAAACATTCCACATGAGGAGAAAATTCTCCAAGAGCTGAAATATTATATACATGTTGTAGTTCATGTGCTGTCTTTAAGGAGCCCTTAGTAGTCCTCTGAAAATAAATGAGTAAAAAAGCAGAAACAATGTAACTCTGGAAGTCAGGTCTACTGTGCTGGTACATGTAGCCGACATGTTTCAGCCTGATAGGACTACTTCAGCAAACATGATATACATCTGAAGAGAAGTGACAATGAGGGTTCATTTGATAATAGATTACAACATCATTCATAGGTTACCAAGGAAACAGCTAAGAAACAAAAGATAAATTTCTGATGTACTGATACGAACCTGGGCTCAGAAGTTGTGGCACTAATCCTGTTTCACTTAAAACACCATAACCATGTCAAACAAAATCAGAGTTACATTGATGCTGTATTTTGTTGACTGTTGTTGCTTTGTACTAAGTTTCTTTCAATCTGTTTGACTTGTAGATTAATTCATGTCAGCCATTATTTTTGGTGTCCTTTGTTTACAGGTATTTTATTAGTACAATGGTTATTGTAACGAGCATGTATATATCTTTCGGAGCCTGTGGATATCTTGTAAGTTCTTACTTTCCTTCGGAAAATATGATAAATACACTAGTAGTTAACAGTAAGTTTATTGGGGTTAACGCCAGTATTTTATATAAAAAAAAAAAAAATTGAAATGAATATAGATACCATTGACTATTGATAAAACACGAGAAAGAGGCTGACAAATCACAGATGTCATTATTAAGACAAACACATGTAATGATCAAGTCTAAACGGATTTAGGTTTTGATAGTTTATTGTTGGATGTACCCGAAGTATTTGTATGAGGACAATATTAATCAACATTTATGTCTTCTATTGAGAATTTAAGATTATGTGCCTATTATCAGAAAAAATGTTTTCTTTGGTTTAGGGACATTGTTATCTCTAACCAGTCCAGGACAATATGATAATGAGTCCTATTGTATTGTTTTCAGTCTTTTGGTAAAGAAACCAATGAAATAATTACATTGAACCTTCCAAAAGGTATGTATGATAACAAGTGCTCTCTCTTGATACTTTTTATTTATGATTCTATTCATATTACATCATGATTTCAATAATTCTTTGTTATTTTAGATTTTTAAATCACAAAATAGATTTTTTAAGCAGGCCTACTGGAATATTGATTTACTCTATTGGGTCTATTGAAGTTCTATTGGATAAATAGAATTAAAAGTTATTAATTTTTTTCAACAAAATAAAATTGATACCCATGTATTATCATTCTTTTGTTGAAAAAATGAAAATCAATGTTTATGTAATACGAAAATAGAATCTACTTCCCAATCCAAACTACCATGTAAGTATGTATAAGTAAGATGTTTATTGTAGGAGATTCTGTAGACAATTAAATCTACCTTGTAAGTATTATGTATAATTTCGGGTTTGTTTTGGTTGTAGGAGATTCTATAGACTTTGCGATGATTGTCAAGTCATGTCTGTGCCTTGCTTTATTCTTTACTTATCCAGGTAAGTCTTTACAATAATATTTCATTTAGACAATTCTAAGAACTAGCTTTTCCTCAAAAGCCATAAAGGCCAATTACAATGAACCTGTAATAATCCAGACACTGATAATCTGGATATCTCAAAATCAGAATAGAAATGTTAGGAAATTGATTTCCCAACCCTTTCTATTCATCAGTCCAAAAAGTCCAATTCCAATCTGCAAAGACTTTTCAAGAAAAAAATGGACATTTCTTAATGATATTCCAGATATAATCCAAACATATTTGTTGGTCAGCGAGCAAAATTTTTAGGTGTCATAGGTGACCTATTGTGATTACCTTCATCTGGCGTCATGCTTCATGCATTATATAGTACCCATCCCTCAGGGGCCTGAGGGGCGGGGCCAAAAGAGGTCAAATTGCCTTAAATTTCAAAAATCTTCTCAACACCCAGATACGATAGAATCAAATACTCTTCACGGATGGAAGCATCTTAAGGTGCTTAACCAAATTTATGAATTTCATGGCCCCAGGGTCTCACAATTCCCTGTACTATCATTTATAAAGGAAAAATAGATTTTTGATCTTAATTTTTTAATTTCCATTGAAAATATTTCTAACTTGGTTAGAATTATGAGTGAATGATGACGGCTTGATGGTATGCCCATATTGATCCTCTGGGCTGATGGGCAAGGTTTGAAGGGATTAGATTGACTCAAATTTAAAAAATCTTCATCTCAACACCCAGATATGGTAGAATGAAATGCTCTTCATACCAGTATACAGGAACATCTTAGGTGCCTACCAAAATTCTAAATTTCATGGCCTTAGGGTCTCATATTTCTCTGTCGGGAGGGGTAAAGTTTACTACATAGAAAAAAAAAAATTTTTGAGCATAATTTGTTTACTTTCTATTGGAAATATATTCAACTTGGTTAGAATTATGAGTGTAGGAAGAAGGTTTGATGGTAGGCCCATATTAATCCTGACTGACACCAAGGGGCTAATGAACTCCTACACTACTTGTCACCGGAACTTCATTCTTGGTATAGGGGTTCAGTTTGGTAAGGTGATGTGTCAGTGTGAGACTAATTTGATAAATGGTCGTTTATAATAGAGTGAACATTTTTCAAGCAGTGTGAACATCCAACTAAATACTGATGTATTAATGGTTTAATCATCTACCAAATATCTATTGTTATATTATAAAGGGACGTAACTCTGTATGACAGGCCATATGTCCAAGCTCTGCAGTTTTTTAATCAGCCAATTGTAGAGAGGAACAGAATGTCTGCACTGTTAAGGGTATATCATACAGATCTTGATATTGATCTGTCAGATCATAATCAATAGATTCAAAATTGCGAGATTTTGATACCTTGGCATATATACTACATCAGAATTTTGCAGAAGCAAATCTCCGTAAAGATTATACTAATGATATTATATACCATATACATATTTTTGACATAACTAGATGTGAGGTTTCACAATATTTTGAATATTTATTTCAGTGATGATGTTCCCAGTGATGAAGATTCTTGAAGGTTACTTATTTGTTGATGGAGAATCACAGATATGGAAGGGAGTAAGTATGATCTTTATCAGTGAATCGTTAATAAAATGTTGTACTGAAGACAAGAACCAAAACACTTTATATTGTTAAACAGAAATAGGAAGTAGACATCTCTCACTTACATCTTGACCTCTCTCTGTAATACAACAAATAGACGTCTTTCACTGAACACCACACAGGTACAGGAAGTAAACCTCTCTCACAAAACACCACACAAATACGGGAAGTAAACCTCTCTCACCAAACACCACACAAATACAGGAAGTAAACCTCTCTCACCAAACACCACACAAATACAGGAAATAAACCTCTCTCACCAAATACCACACAAATACAGGAAGTAAACCTCTCTCACCAAACACCACACACATACAGGAAGTAAACCTCTCTCATCAAACAACACACAAATACAGGAAGTGAACCTCTCTCACCAAACAACACACAAATACAGGAAGTAAACCTCTCTCACCAAACAACACACAAATACAGGAAGTAAACCTCTCTCACCAAACACCACACAAATACAGGAAGTGAACCTCTCTCACCAAACAACACACAAATACAGGAAGTTAACCTCTCTCATTAAATACCACACAAATATAGGAAGTTAACCTCTCTCAACCAAACAACACACAAATTTAGGAAATAAACCTCTCTCACCAACACCACACAAATACAGGAAGTGAACCTCTCTCACCAAACAACACACAAATACAGGAAATAAACCTCTCTCACCAACACCACACAAATACAGAAAGTAAACCTCTCTCACCAAACAACACACAAATACAGGTAGTAAACCTCTCTCACCAAACAACACACAAATACAGGAAATAAATCTCTCTTACTAAACACCACACATGTACAGGAAGTAAACCGCTCTCATTAGATACCACACAAATACAGGAAGTGAACCTTTCTCAGTTAACACCTCACAAATACAGACAGTAAACCTCTCTCAGTAAACATTTCACAAATACAGAAAGCAAACCTCTCTCACCAAACACCACACAGGTTCAGGAAGTGAACCTCTCTCACCAAACAGCATACAAATACTTGAAATAAACTTCTCACACACAGATACAAGAATGCTTATCTGTCACTAATTTTATGAACAATCCAGAATGAAATTATAAATTTTCAGAAATTGTTAAAATAAGCTATATTGATGTTGCACAAACTTGTATCAGATCATGTATGTTGATATAATATGTAATAACAACATGGCTTTTCTTGTTTGACAGAATGCACTTCGTCTGTTCATGGTATTGGTAACTGGTTTAACGGTGCTACTTATCCCAAACTTTGCCAATTTGATGGCGCTGGTCGGCGCAACTTGTTGTACCCTTTTAGCCTTTATCTTGCCTGGCTTGTTCCATATGTCCATCCACAAAGGGTAGGTAGTCCCTAATTATCTCCAGGGCTTTATACATAGTAAAATATATGTACTGTATGTCTCTTCACTAAGGGTAGGTATTCCCAGGCTATCAACAGGTCTTTATACATAGTAAAATATATGCACTGTATGTCTCTTCACTAAGGGTAGGTATTCCCAGGCTATCAACAGGTCTTTATACATAGTAAAATATATGCACTGTATGTCTCTTCACTAAGGGTAGGTATTCCCAGGCAGTCAACAGGTCTTAATACACAGCAAAACATACTTACTATAGGTTTATCGTCATAAGGTAGGTATTCCCAGGCTGTCAACAGGTCTTTATACACAGCAAAACATACTTACTATAGGTTTATCATCATAAGGTAGGTATTCCTAGGCTGTCAACAGGTCTTTATACATAGTAAAACATATGCACTGTATGTCTCTTCACTAAGGGTAGGTATTCCCAGGATGTCAACAGGTCTTTATACACAGCAAAACATACTTACTATAGGTTTATCATCATAAGGTAGGTATTCCCAGGCTGTCAACAGGTCTTTATACATTGTAAAACATATGTACTGTATGTCTCTTCACTAAGGGTAGGTATTCCCAAGCTATCAACAGGTCTTTATATATAGTAAAATATATGTACTGTATGTCTCTTCACTAAGGGTAGGTATTCCCAGGCAGTCAACAGGTCTTTATACATAGTAAAACATATGTACTGTATGTCTCTTCACTAAGGGTAGGTATTCCCAGGCTGTCAACAGGTCTTTATATATTTATGTCTATCCTCTAAAGGAAGGTAGCCCTAGACTATCACGAGGGTTGTTTTATACAGTAAAACATATGTACTGTATGTCTATCTTTTAAGATTAAGATTTTAGGATAGATAGTTTGACAGTGAACAGACCTCGATACAGAAAAATATTGTCACTCAAGAATATGCTAATCATTGATTTCAATGCTTGTTATGTAGGGTTAAGTGTGCATTAAAACATATATGTAGAATGAGTGTACATTGTATATCTACAAAGAATACATTGTATGTATATGTAGAATGACTAAACATTGTATGTATATGTAGAATGACTATACATTGTATGTATATGTAGAATACATGTACATTGTATGTATATGTAGAATGACTATACATTGTATATATATGTAGAATGACTTAACATTGTATGTATATGTAGAATGACTTTACATTGTATATATATGTAGAATGACTATACATTGTATGTATATGTAGAATGACTATACATTGTATGTATACGTAGAATGACTATACATTGTATGTATATGTAGAATGACTATACATTGTATATGTAGAATGACTATACATTGTATGTATATGTAGAATGACTATACATTGTGTATGTAGAATGACTATACATTGTATGTATATGTAGAATAATTATACATTGTATGTATATGTAGAATGACTATACATTGTATGTATATGTAGAATGACTATACATTGTATGTATATGTAGAATGACTATACATTGTATGTATATGTAGAATGACTATACATTGTATGTATATGTAGAATGTCTATACATTGTGTATGTAGAATGACTATACATTGTATGTATATGTAGAATGTCTATACATTGTGTATGTAGAATGACTATACATTGTATGTATATGTAGAATAATTATACATTGTATGTATATGTAGAATGACTATACATTGTATGTATATGTAGAATGATTATACATTGTATGTATATGTAGAATGACTATACATTGTATGTATATGTAGAATGACTATACATTGTATGTATATGTAGAATGACTAAACATTGTATGTATATGTAGAATGACTATACATTGTATGTATATGTAGAATACATGTACATTGTATGTATATGTAGAATGACTATACATTGTATATATATGTAGAATGACTTAACATTGTATGTATATGTAGAATGACTATACATTGTATATATATGTAGAATGACTATACATTGTATGTATATGTAGAATGACTATACATTGTATGTATATGTAGAATGACTATACATTGTATATGTAGAATGACTATACATTGTATGTATATGTAGAATGACTATACATTGTATGTATATGTAGAATGACTATACATTGTGTATGTAGAATGACTATACATTGTATGTATATGTAGAATAATTATACATTGTATGTATATGTATGACTATACATTGTATGTATATGTAGAATGACTATACATTGTATGTATATGTAGAATGACTATACATTGTATGTATATGTAGAATGACTATACATTGTATGTATATGTAGAATGTCTATACATTGTGTATGTAGAATGACTATACATTGTATGTATATGTAGAATAATTATACATTGTATGTATATGTAGAATGACTATACATTGTATGTATATGTAGAATGACTATATTGTGTATGTAGAATGACTATACATTGTATGTATATGTAGAATAATTATACATTGTATGTATATGTAGAATGACTATACATTGTATGTATATGTAGAATGACTATACATTGTATGTATATGTAGAATGATTATACATTGTATGTATATGTAGAATGACTATACATTGTATTTATATGTAGAATAATTATACATTGTATGTATATGTAGAATGACTATACATTGTATGTATATGTAGAATGACTATACATTGTATGTATATGTAGAATGACTATACATTGTATGTATATGTAGAATGACTATACATTGTATGTATATGTAGAATGGTTATACATTGTATGTATATGTAGAATGGTTATACATTGTATGTATATGTAGAATGACTATACATTGTATCTATATGTAGAATGATTATACATTGTATGTATATGTAGAATGACTTAACATTGTATGTATATGTAGAATGACTATACATTGTATGTATATGTAGAATGACTATACATTGTATATGTAGAATGACTATACATTGTATGTATATGTAGAATGACTATACATTGTATATGTAGAATGACTATACATTGTATGTATATGTAGAATGACTATAAATTGTGTATTTTTCAGGTCCTTGTCTATAAAACAGGTGGTGATTGATTGGACTCTGATATTTATTGGTGTTGTAGGGTAAGTACACTGAGCAACCACTGGATACATTCCAGATATCAGTCAGTTTAATTATTCACCTAGTACATATCATTTTCAAGCTTCAGATTGGGATCAGTGTATTTAATAGGACTTTCCAGAATATGTAGTCTGTATATTATTATACTATAGTTACTGCTTTGTTCTTCCCTCTGTTTGTCCTTTCATGCCAAGAACACAACTTTGCCCATAAAGATCATGAAACTTGGTGTATATATTTGTCATACTGACAATGTGCAATGTACCAAGTTTGTGTCCCACAATCCCTTAATTACAGAGTTATTGCTCTTTGTCAAAACTTTTGTGTCTGTGTTTCTGTTAAGCCAATATAATGAAACTTTGTAAATACATTGGTCATACTAGGAGGATGTGAAGTGTACCAAATTCAGGGCCCAAAACAGCTTTATTATAGAATGATGCCCTTTGTTAAAATTTTGTGACAATTTCAGGGAGTGTTTGTTAGTTTCACTGATACTTTTGCCTATTTAACTGATTAGCTAAAACGTTTGTAAAACACATGTTCCATTCACCAGTGAGTAAATGTTTCTGCAAGGTAACTGCTTCCTTTGTCATATCAAATATTATGCAGGTGTCATGCATCAAGAAATATCTCACACCAAAATAAGTTTAAAACAAGTTTAAAAGATGAAAATGGGAAAGGTGGTTATTAGACACAGATTGAAGCTTTAAAATCTTCACATATGTTTAGACTTGATTTGTCAACTAGCACGGCATTCCAATCTTTGACAGTTATTTGACAGAAAGACATCTTTCTGAAGTATATATTGCATTATGGTACCTGATAGGCATTGCCAAAAGAATGTCAAAGTCGTTTTGTTTATCTGTCCAGGCGATCAGTCTTGGAAATGGAAACTAATTCAAGATTGATCTTACAGTACTTAGTAATCATCTCTTGGTTTCTAATGATCTCAAACCAAGATGGTGGATCTTGGTAGTGACATTTGACCTACAGTGCAGAGTGCTCAAGACAAACCTTGCTGCTGTTCATTGTTATAGAAATTTTTTCTGCATAAACAATTGGTGCTGCCTCAGTAATACCTGTATTTTAACTTCAATATTTTGTATGTATTTGTAGCTTTTCATAGGCATTAAAGTGTATTTCTTTAAAATGTGTAACTTGTATGTTTGTACGACTCTTGTATATGTTATGTTAACAGTGATAATCTATTTGTATGACCATTGTATGTTAACATTGTTAATCTGTTTGTAGGACCATTGTATGCACGGTTGATGCACTGAAGCGTTTACAGGAGTCACACCAGTTAAATATAGAAGACTTTTCTGCATCAAACATGACGAGTACCACACTGCAGGCCATTTTCAACCCCACAACCACATCGACGCCCACACCATAATCATTTATCACACTTAGTCTTACAATATATATGTATATGTGGTTGTGTAATGAAAAAAAAGCTAAAAGTTTACAGTGTACTTAAAATGGGCAATCACAATTGTTTGTTCCAGGAACAGGTTCACAGAAATCTGAACTGATTGAATTTGATGTCTAAGTGTCCATGATTCAGCAGTTTTGTATTGAGAAGCTGTAATAAGGGTTCTCAGTTTAACACTGTATATTTCAATCTCATATTGATAAGCGGGTTCCTTTGAATCCATAATTTTAAAATGTTTGTGAAGTATTGATTATATGTACAAACATATTGAAATTTTATAGAATATTGAACTTTTTTTGAAGTTGGTGAAGAAAACATGAATCCGTCAGAGTTGCTGTGCATCATGTAGAAGGACTATCCTATTGAGATTTTATTTTTACTGGACATTTGTAATGCTTGTTATTGTTGAGTCACAAGCAACAATAAAAGGATGACATGAACTTACAGGGAAGACATAAATGGCACACAAAAATATCCAAAAGTCTGTACATGTTCAATTAAATAATCTTAAAAATGTAAACACTTTGATTAAATATATGTTTACATTTACAACGTTATACAAAATCAGTATCTGTTGTGGTAAAGTTTCAAAATTTTTGTCCTTCATTGGTAAGCGTGCTTCTTTCTTTATACAATGGGATATTGAGGTATACTCCTCTATATGATTTATCATCCGTTTCCAATGTATAATCTGAATACTGGTAGTTCTTGAAACTCTAAAATATAGAGTGCTACTTGCACTTTCTTTGTGTTGCTAATAAAGCAAATACTATGGATGCAGAAATTTATCATAGCGCTGTTTTTCCAAAATATGACAATGCCTTAAAATCTGATTGCGGCAAATTAAGTACTTTTGCAGTTGGACATCTTCAAAGGTAAAACTATATCTGTGAAATATTATTGTTTATAAAGTAAATCATTTGTTGATTTAGTTAAAAATTGTCATATGAGATTATGTAACAGATCGGGTTATAAAAAAATGTATAATATGTTGAGATTTCAGGGTGATAAATGTTTACTTATACAGAATATCGGTACTTACAAAGTCATTGTAAATTTGTTATCGTACATGCAATGACCAATACTTAAAGAGATATTTCAGATCATTATGATAAATGTGCTGTAAAGGCTCTCTGTATGAAATGTCAGATATAGTTCTAAAGCATTATCAGCCCTGTTGTATGTTAGAGGTGAATGAATATCAATTATGTGAGGGGTTTTGTAGACATAAATCATCATTTTAAGATGTTTTTATTGCAAAATTGAAAATATATATATATATTTGTTTATAAATACTAGAATTATTTATTACTCAATATTGTCGATATTACTAACTTGTACACACAAGGGTAAAAATTGTGTGTTTTGTAGACCAAATTGTATTAAGTGATGGCTCGTAGAGTTTTATTTTACAAATATTTACCTAACAACTTAATCATGTAGTGTTTTGTCATTCATCAATTCACAAAGAAAGGGGTGCTTTGTCAATGTTTCCAGTACATGTAAATTTGCTCTCAGATTTTACAGTACTGTAAATGTGTTCTCAAATATTTTTTCTAAAGAAAAATTAAGAATGAAATGTTAGACATAAGTTCCCTGATCATAAAGTGTACTATGTTTTGTATATATTCTTTCTTTGGTTTTGGAAACTTTTGTTTAAAGAAACCTTTGTTATTCATCATTTTGTGGAGATTGATTCTTTATACATGTCAGATGGTGTGAATATATGTTAGATGTTTTCTTCATAAATACATATACCTTATGTTTTACCTGTTTCTACCAGTATATGATATCATTAGGTATGCTACAAAGCATTAAGGTGTTTTATTTTAGGGACCAAATTATTGTTGTTAATATTGAGTCAGAAAATTTGTTTTAGTAGATGCACTATATTTTGACAAAAATGGAATCCTTGACAATGTGTGATCCAAACATTATTTGTATTTTCTCACTAATAAACGTTCATCTGACTGGAACATTTCAAGTGTTTCAGAATGCTAAAGGTTGATATATATTATATATGTAAGAAAACATCGAAGTATATAAGGGCAAGCTAATGACAGTCATATTTACCTTTGGTGCCAGACATATTAAAGTCACAAACACCTTTCTGTACAAAGATTGTACAAAAGACACAATAAAGTCACAAACACCTTTCTATACAAAGATTTTCAAAAAAGACACACAGTAAAGTCACAAACACCTTTCTATACAAAGATTGTACATGAGACACACATCAAAGTCACAAACACCTTTCTATACAAAGATTGTACATGAGACACACATCAAAGTCATAAACACCTTTCTATACAAAGATTGTACAACAGACATATTAAAGTCACAAACACCTTTCTGTACGAAGATTGTATAAGAGACACACATCAGTCACAAACACCTTTCTATACAAAGATTGTACAAGAGACACACACCAAAGTCACAAACACCTTTCTATACAAAGGTTGTACATAAGACACACATCAAAGTCATAAACACCTTTCTATACAAAGATTGTACATGAGACACACATCAAAGTCATAAACACCTTTCTATACAAAGATTGTACAACAGACATATTAAAGTCACAAACACCTTTCTGTACGAAGATTGTATAAGAGACACACATCAGTCACAAACACCTTTCTATACAAAGATTGTACAAGAGACACACACCAAAGTCACAAACACCTTTCTATACAAAGATTGTACAAGAGACACACACCAAAGTCACAAACACCGTTCTATACAAAGATTGTACATGAGACACAGTATAAGAGACAAACATCAAAGTCACAAACACCTTTCTATACAAAGATTGGACATGAGACACACATCAGTCACAAACACCTTTCTATACAAAGATTATACATGAGACACACATCAAAGTCACAAACACCTTTCTATACTAAGATTGTACATGAGACACACATCAAAGTCACAAACACCTTTCTATACAAAGGTTGTACATAAGACACACATCAGTCACAAACACCTTTCTGCACAAAGATTGTACAACAGACACACATCAGTCACAAACACCTTTCTATACAAAGGTTGTACATAAGAGACACATCAAAGTCACAAACACCTTTCTATACAAAGATTGTACAATAGACACACATCAGTCACAAACACCTTTCTATACAAAAATTGTACAAGAAAGACATCAAAGTCACAAACACCTTTCATTACAAAGATTTTAAAAAGACACACAAAGTCACAAACACCTTTCTATACAAATATTGTACAAAAGACACACATTAATGTAAATTACACATACAGAGATCATTTAAAGGACTTTCATAACAGTCAATAGCACCTTTCAATACAAATATATCATTAGAAACTCTAGTCAAAACTGAAAACAAACTCTCATGCAGCTGATTTTCCCGTCAAGGCCTCGTCTGTAATATAAAGGGCAAATATTGTTTAAGCCTAGTTGGTGACAGAGGGAAATCTACATTGGACAGAATAAATGCACAAAACAGGTACAAGTAAATATGACTGAGAAAAACTGAAATTAATGAAGACTTGAAGAGTAGATATAAAACCAGCTCATTTGTAGGTATTATCTCTGTACTGTTTTTCAGCAAAATGGGATATTTTATTTCTTTTAAATACACTTCAGCTGTTCAGTCCTTTATGTTTAATTTGATGTAACCAAATATTTTGATATGTGATATTACAATGCAAACTTTAGTAATATTAAGCTAACAATTATCGCT
Organism: Ylistrum balloti; assembly: GCF_031769215.1. Taxonomy (NCBI): domain Eukaryota; kingdom Metazoa; phylum Mollusca; class Bivalvia; order Pectinida; family Pectinidae; genus Ylistrum; species Ylistrum balloti. The sequence continues at coordinate 2,120,897 of NW_026781993.1, forward strand.
GTTAATTGATTACATATAGGTTACATATCATTAATAGCACATGTTAGTAAATACCACTTTATCCCGTTGGCATAGCGTTCTAAAACCCCCTGACATAGCTTACAAACATTAACAGCAGTAACAAATCCTTTTGTTCAATATCCATGCCGTAGATATATGTATATCTGTTAAACACAGTAAAGGTTGTTTAATGCCAAAAAGTTTACCATTATAACAAAAGTTAGATGGGATTCCTGCCTCAGTAAGACATGTCATTCCAACGAGCCAACTACAGTGATTAAAAGAAGATGTAAGCTTGTAGCCCTTCATAATATTAGGTCTCTTCATAATAAAGTGTGAAACTTTTTGGGTTCTTGGGATCAAAATGACACAATTATAAAAAAGATTTCTATATCAGTTTGTCTTTTAAGGTGGTAATATCCCAACAGAGGCAATGCAGACAACTGAATTTGTTAATCTCAATCAAAACATTTCTTGCACACCATTGGAATATGGATGAATTTGTCGAAAAATCTTCAACTTTGTACAAGTGCCATAACTCTGCTGGTTGGAGAGGCACTGAAGCAAGTGGGGAATACAAAATCTTGACAGAATTGTATAAATGATCCATAGTAGATAAGTGTAAGGACACATTGCTATAATAAATAGTAGGGCTTAAGAAAGTGCTGCTGTCTCAAATAATTTATGTCACCATCTAAATACTGTCTTTAGTTTTAACTATCTTGGTGTATTCATTTTACATACGTGTATTTAACTATTGTGGTGGCTTGAAGTGGAAAGAGAATAGTATTTTATGACAAATGTTTTGATGTCCCATATTATGATATATAAATGTTGCTATATATTTGTAATTAGAATAGTAGTTACTGTACTTGTTTGGTTCTACTAACAGTGGTTTTGTTTATTTTAATCAGGCAGATACTGTTGTAATTCAGAATGTACCGATCGGTTGGTAAATTTTTAGTACATGTATACATGTACAAGAAATGAAGGAACTCTAATCCTTTTGCATGGATTAAAATCGTGTGGGAACTTAAATTAGAAACTAGCAAACATCGTAACACACCCAACTAAATATCCAACGTCCGTCATAATTATCGTTCTTATCTGATGTATATGATGGAAAAGGAGATTCATGTAGAATAACCAAACAAAAACTTATCGTGGAAAGAAGTTTGGAAGTTTTTGTTCTGATGTGGTAATTATAGATGTAACACTTTTTACCATTGGTGTTGTGACGTGATGATGGTAGATGTAACACTTTTTACCATTGGTGTTTGGCGTGATGATGGTAGATGTAACACTCTTTACCATTGGTGTTTGGCGTGATGATGGTAGATGTAACACTTTTTACCATTGGTGTTGTGACGTGATGATGGTAGATGTAACACTCTTTACCATTGGTGTTTGGCGTGATGATGGTAGATGTAAAACTCTTTACCATTGGTGTTTTCACGTGATGATGGTAGATGTAACACTTTTTACCATTGGTGTTTTCAATTGATGATGGTAGATGTGTCACTCTTTACCATTGGTGTTTTCAATTGATGATGGTAGATGTGTCACTCTTTACCATTGGTGTTTTCAATTGATGATGGTAGATGTGTCACTCTTTACCATTGGGGTTCAAAGGTGATGTAAGAGATGTGACATTTTCGTGCGTGATGTTTATAGATGTAACACTCCTTACTATTGGTGCTTTCACGTGATGAATGTTAATGGAACACTCTTTACCAATAGTGTTCTGATGAGATAATTAGCTTTTATGGTGCTGGCTATTGATGTTTTTACCGGGGGCTAGTGTTCTCAGTCTAACTGATACTTTTCTTTAGTTGAAAGGATGAGGACGTAAGGTACATGTAGGTATGTCCTGATTAGGTTTTATTCTGATACTTACTTAGGAATTATAGTTAGATTTAGTTTTCCCTGATTCTGTTCATCAGTAATGAACCGTCGAGGGTAAGATAAGCAGCATGTGCAAAATCACAGTCACGCTTTCGCGACGTCATAAAGATATATAAAGTCAGTCTTTATATAATGTCTTATAGGAAGTGGATAAATGGGGTTCAAGTGTATTTGTCATATGAACAGGTTATGTTGTAATTAACTGTAATAATTCTGATGGCCACATGTACAAAAGAGATGAAATATTTCCACATAGTAAGATTTCAGAAATTTATATTTGATGTAACATCAAGTAATGTTAAAGTCTGGTCTCAAATCACAACGTTTTCAGTAGAATGAAAGGTATGTGATATACGTTGGTAAGACCAGTCTTTTTAGAGACCACCATGGTATACATGGCTTACTGGTAAATGCATTACCGGTTACGTCATAAATAAAAAAAAAATTCGAAATGTGTGTGTATTTTTGTTTAGTTATTTAAGATATTATCCATAGATAACACTAACGCAATACAGGTCAGTACTAACTACAGTATACTTTTATTGAATATATGTAAATTCATTTAACGTTCAACATTGATTCTCTAATCTTGGAACACATGCTCCGCTGACGTTGGTTATCGACAGGTAAACATTATGGATGAAAATCAAAACAAAAGGAATTAAAAAATAAAACCAAAGAGAAACATCATCATAATTCTGAGTAAGAGTAAACGTTTGCTCCATAGACGACATCAGTCAAGTAAATCTTGGTCAATGAAAGTGAGTAATCTCACCTTGTCAAATGAGTTATACAAAAAACAAACTAACGAATATCAAACACGTCCAGCTTTATGACTAACAAGAAATTGAATGTTTCCCAATGAGACCAAAATGCTGCCGTGAAATCAACCTGCATCTTTATAAACCCTATGTTATGGGTTTGATTAGTTTGCCTGTCAGTTGAAGATTTATTGCACGTAAATCGTGATATTGGGAACACGACCTTGAATATCGAATCATTAGCGACATGTTAACACAATGGGATGGATATCCAGGCATGTTGATATCCATATAAGAACAAATCATATCAGTAAGTTGAAATCAAAACACCTTTCATACAGCTTTTAGAAAGCTGTCCATATAGAAAGAAAATGCCGACATGTCAACAGTCTAAATTGAAACTTCTACGTGATGAAACAATGGCACAATATAATATATATATAAAAGAAAAATTTACTTGGAGACCTTTAAAAAGTACGATGAGAATAAGACAAGATGTTCCGGAAGTTGAAGCGCACTCTGGTTCATCAACAACACCTGCCATCGCCTGCCATTTTTGTATTGTCTTCTGACTATATGAATGTCCACAGTAAATAAGACAATGGTGCAATAATTCCATTGACGTTTCAATAGTATTAGTTTTTATTTGTAAAATATTCTGATTGTTCCCCTCTAAAATTCAAAGTTAAACGATGAGAATACTGAAATGATTGATATCTCGTTGAGACGTATAATAAAGAAAATACCAACATGTCAACAGAATCATAGTCCATATTCAAATTCAGAAGAACTACAAACTCCTGAAAACGCACAAGGTGACCATTTGGTCTACATCATCGACGAAAACCGCTATGTAAATCTTGGTCAATCCAGGTAATATCACTTTCCCAAATGAGAAAGTGGTAAACAAAAACTGAACCAATAATATATGTCATTTCCCATTTGAACCGAATTCTGTAGCAAGAACTTCTATAAATCCTTATCTGACACTAGCTTGTCTGACTGCGGTTCTTCTCGGTTGAATTATATAAAGACATGTTAGATATTTGATAGAAATCTAAACAAGTCACCCCACGATAGCTTGAAATATGATTGAATTTTTATCGCTACATCTTCTTTAATTTCTGTAGTCTATGCTTAAGGTGTGATTTCCTCTGTCCTATAACGGGTTGGCTGATTCTATTACTGCATTGCCTGACCGTGGCATACTGGCCTCACTTGTTAAAGCATGGTTAGAGTTTGCGCGATAAAAAGTATTTTCAAAGCAAACATGATACCCGAAATGAGGTATCCGACTCGACCTGTTTTAGCAAACATATATCTTGGATGAATGTTCCCAATTTAGTTTAATTCATATCTGGAGAAAAAAAAATCTTTAACCAATTTTAAGTGTAACCAAGCGTTGAATAACTAGGACCTGTTAGTCATTTTTAGCACGTATAGTTTATATGTATGACGATATTTTTGAATGTCCTTGCAATTTATTGTAGTTTTATTAGTAACGCTGTATCATAAGTGACTGCGACAAGTTGTTTATGCTTTTCCTTAGGCATCTTCTCGAATTAAATTGAACGAGAGCGTTATGTCAAATATTGTTTAACTCGACATAGATCAAGTCAATCACTAATGACATTAAGGTCATGATGTCAAGGTCACTTTCAGACTTAATTGATACTCAATAGTCGCGCTAGAAGGCATATTACTTTCATTGGCCAATATCATTTATATTAGGGTCACACCGAGTTTATGTAACTGTAACAACGTTATATTCATCACGCCCTCTTAACCGTTATCACATCAGTATTTTCGCTTTGATGGAGAGCACTGAACATGTCTGTTGAAACTCGTATTCATATATGCACGTATATATTTATATATTGCAGTATTTTAATTCATTTGACAATTGGCTCCTCATTACCAGTTTGTAAGCAAGGTGAGAACTGCATGCTCCCGGACTGTTTTTGCAGCACATTTAAGCATCCGCTTGACCTAAAGACGATTCCACAGATGGTTTACTTTGGGTTCGACAAAGGTGCAAAAGCTGGCGCGGAAGCTTACTACAATAGGTTATTTCGACATGAACGTAAAAACCCCAATGATTGTCCAATCAGTTTGACTTTGTTTGTTTCTGACGCTAACAAGAATTTTGATCTGATAACGGAGTATTACAACCGAGGCTTTGAAATTGCGATTTTAAGTTCGAGTCACCACGTTAGCTACACGGTAGAAAGACTTAAAGCGGAAGCAAAAACACGTCGATATGACATAACAAGCTTTTCAAATATCACTGGAGACAAAATCCGTGGATGGAAAAGTACCCGTCAGCAGTCAGTACGAGATGCGCAGATAGAAGCTTTACGAAGTAACAACTTAACCTATGACGTGTCTTTCCCTTATACAAGAAAAAAAATGACAGATTTAAATCCATGGCCTTTTACATTGGATTATGGATGGACATTGCCTTGTGAAATACAACCGTGTCCGACCGAGAAACATCCGGGCTTTTGGGTAGTACCTGTGAACGCCATGAGAGATTATGGTGACTGGGGAGCTTGTAGATACTTTGATTCCTGTGTTAACAAACCATTAACTGTAAATCAAACATATACATACATAATGGATAATTTCCGTAGTCATTACCATGGCAATAGAGCACCATTTGGTATTCACATGCACGAGGCATTGTTCTCGGAATCGGCTGAACATATAGAAGCGATGGACCTGGCTATACAAGATTTGTTGAGATATGACGATGTGTATATTGTTGATGTCAATCAGGTAATTGAATGGATGAATGAACCTACAGAGCTACAGTTTATCAGGAGTTTTAAACCATGGAGTTGTACTTCACAATCTGTTAGTGCTATAACACTACCTGGCATATTGATTTTCAGCATCGCTATATTGTGTATTTTTGTTTACATTAGAGTTATGACTAAACTATCTGGGTAGTTTTTCTACTTACATGAAAAGATAAAGTGTTGGAAATAACACAAATCTAGGTTTCGGTAAGGTGTTTGGTTGAAAATAGAATGTGCTTTTTCATGTGTATTATTTCTTTTATTTTTAAGAAAATATCGACATGTCAACATAATCATAATCAAAACTCAAATTGAATAAAACGAGGGCAAAATACGACTGAAAGAATAATACAAGGACAATAAAACAAGGTTTCCGGAAAAATGAGCGTCTTCTACTTAATCCACGACACCAGCCCCGTAAATGTTGGTCAATCCGAGTAAGTAATGTCACGTTAATCGCTTCATATTGCATAAAGAATTAGAATATTTCCATTGAGATCACTATCACGACCATAAAACTTCCCCGTAATACGAGGTTTGGATTTTTTTTCGTCAGTTGACTATTTGCACGAAAACCGTGATGATGGTGCATGTTTAAGTTGGTGAATTGAATTTCATTATCATATACGTACATGGGACTTACATGAAATCAATACTGAATAAGCGTAGCCGAATAGTTTTACTATTCGCTAACAGTCATTTCGGCACTTGCCAGCATGTCCGAAATCGACGCTATTCCATGACAACTCGTACACATATCACACCTTTGTGTACATGCTTTACTGGTCATTTGTCTGAGGAAGGTGACAGCGTACGGATCGTACTGGTCACCGAAACGTCACATATTAAAATTCCTGGTTGTGTATAAAGAATCTTTACATAATCCTTACATGAAATCAGTTCAGATTGATATAATTTAATGTAGTTTTTCAGTAGGGATGCAAATCGCAGAAAAGATACTTATGAGTTCATTAATTGTTGTGTGCATCTCTCGTTGTTTCGAAGATAAATCAAAATAAAAAAAAAATACAAAAAAAAAAAAAAAAAACTCAAATGATATCTAATGAAAATCATATGACAAATTGACATTAGATTCTCGTCATTTTTCGATAAAAGAAATTTTGGTGATTATATTGTAATCCTCAGATTTTACCCGGAAGCATAAGTTATCAATTATTTCCAAACTAATTGGAAAAATAAGATTTTGATGGCATCTTCTTTATTTCTGTTATTTCCTTCCGTTCACTATTAATTGGCGAGGTATATATCATCAGTGTTAGCGACTAGAGGGTGATGGCAATTGTGGTAGGGCTATTGATGTTTATAATATTGTAACACATGTTACTCGAGTGCGAGTGGTAGACTGTTGGCTACTGTTTGTTTATAGAAATAGAAACAAGTTTTAAATTGAAAGTAGTACACATAAACGGAGATATTTTCCCCATGAAACCATGATGCCAGATGTACATGTTACCGAACTTCTGATCACTGACCGCGATCTCCGTTATCTTTGTATTTTATTCGGATCTAAAATATACATTTCTGTTATGTTTGTGTCACAGATAATTATATATATATATATCAGGATTCAAGACGACAATAACCTTTCTATTTAACCTAAACCACACATTAGATACGCAGATTATATGTGCCCCCTCCTTCACATAATGAGTTAATATGTGTAATTTACATGTAACTCAGTTCCTGTGTGATGTAACATGGTCTTGTATACATGTTTTTATTTTATGTCGTTTTTTTTGTAATAAACGGCCAGTATCATTTCACAATTCTGTTTTACTGGTTATCTTTCACAATGGTTGTGCTGCTCCGAAGATAAAAATTGTGTAGAATGAAAGCTTCTGTGTGTACTTTCTAAATACACAAATGAAAATAGATAATTGTACGAATTGCTGACTACAGTACTAAAGGAAACTAAGCAATTCCAATAAATGAATCATAGCCAGTTTGTATATTTCATTTTGGTACTACTTGCGTGCTGCGGTTTCTTCGACAAGCTACCAAGTGAGTAATTTTTGTTGCTATATATAGTTAAAACGCGTTTTTGCCTACACATCTCCTTACATTGAAATACAGAGGCACTCTAGGATATAAATAGCGTAACAATTTTGTTTTTGAAGCGTGATTTGATTTTTTGACAATGTTTCAAGGTCATTAGCAGATACTCTAGCACCCCTGGTGCGGAAACCCGCACATCCTGCCAGAAACTGCAAAGGCACTTTGGTACTTATCCGAAAATCTGAAGACTACTTTATTTTACAAGATATTCGTAGCGTCATGAAAACATTCTGATACCTTGATTGGGCAATCCAGTAAGGGAACAAAGAATTTGGAGAAAAGCAAAGATAAGACAAATGGACGTTACACTAAGTAAACAAACAAAATGGCAGGACATCGTTTTCAAAAAATGGCATTTCAGAATCAATTCAGAGGATGTACCTTGATCACAAGACTTTCCAATATATATATAAGGAAGACATCGCAGAATGCGCATACAAAATTGTTGATGTGTCGGGGTCCGTCTTCCTATAACACAATAACAGAGACCGTAAGACCGTAGAAAAGTATTGTTTCAATACAAGTAGCCTGATAGTTATCTTCGATTTTTTGTTTTGGTCGTGAAAAAAACAACATGAAATTTTTACGACCTAAGGAGCCTACGGAGCCGTTAACTGACATGCTCCATACTTATTTTATTTCGTTTTTTCGAAATATTATTTCGTTTAAACGAAATATTAATTCGTTTTTTCGTAATATTAATTCGTTATTTCGAAATATTATTTCGTTTAAACGAAATATTAATTCGTTATTTCGAAATGTTAATTCGTTATTTCGAAATATTATTTCGTTTAAACGAAATATTAATTCGTTTATTAGAAATATTATTTCGTTTTTTCGAAATAATAATTCGTTTAAACGAAATATTAATTCTTTTTTTCGAAATATTAATTCGTTATTTCGAAATATTATTTCGATATTAATTTGTTATTTCGAAATATTATTTCGTTTAAACGAATTATTATTTCGAAAAAACGAAATAATATTTCTAATAAACGAATTCATATTTCGTTTAAACGAAATAATATTTCGAAAAAACGAAATAAAATAAGTATGGAGCATGTCAGTTAACGGTAAACGGGCTCCGTAACGACCCGAGTTTGGGTCGACATTCAGAAAAATAATAAATCTGAAGTTTTGCCAATAGTTTGTAGCATTCATTAATTGATTGTGAAGTTCGAAAATCGTGTCAATTAAATCATTTGCTTGCAGGGATGACTTTTAACAAGCATGAATAGGTGCATTAATAGTGGATAATAGATGTAAAGGTTACACTCGTAACCTCAGGATACTTGGACTTTGTACCTAAGGATCAATACATAATGTTTTGCTTGTTCTCGGACTACTTCTCACTTTTTAGCACATACATTATACACCCTTTTAACACTTATCAAAAGGGTTGAAATTATACAATTTAGTGAATTATGAGGCTAACGGAATTCTCCTTTTCTGTCATTTTTCCCGATACGATCACGATATGACGTACTCGCTTATCTTAAACATTAACATTAAAGGTACCTTTAATACCGGTTTGATGATTCGTCAGACCAAGATGAAAATTTCAAGATTTTGATCAAAATGCATTCGATAAATATCATTCATGGAAAGTGTTTCGAAATTTATTCTTACAAGATAAGGTAGTCTGCAACGCAAAATTACGTCACTATAGCATGATTGATTGACTTAAGTGGGTATGTGATAAATACCTACATTTCTACTCGGTCCCACTACAACAGAAATGTTATGTTGCCGTCGGACATACAAGGCGTATACAAAATGGATCAGCACAATACATTTAATTTTGTGTGGAGAAGATTGAATTGTTCTACAGAAGACTTGTGACATGGGGAGATAGAACCAGTCATGTTTTCTATCACAACTGTTCTCGTGTGCTGCAGCATTTTAATTCCTTTAACATCAAGCTCCTTTTTACCAGTATGTGAACAGAAGGTTAACTGTAAACTCCCGGATTGTTTTTGCAGCACATTCAAGCATCCTCTTGACCCAGAGGAAATTCCCCAAATTGTTTACTTTGGATTCGACGATGGTGCGAAGGTTGCAGACGAAGCTTACTACAACAGATTATTTGGAGAAGACCGTAAAAATCCTAATGGTTGTCCGATAAGTATGACACTGTATGCTTCTGGGGACAACACGGATTATACCGAACTGAATCACTATTCTGACAGAGGGTTTGAGATTGCGATTCACAGTATAAGTCATACTGTTATTGACACTGGTGAGAAGATCCAGATAGAAGCTCTTGGACAAAGAGAGAACATCATCAACTTTTCAAATATAACAAAAGACAAGATCCATGGATGGCGGAGTCCCTACCTACAGACAGCAGGTGATGTGCAGATAGAGGTGTTACAAAATAACAACTTTACCTATGACGTGTCTTTCCCTTATACAAGAAAAAAAATGACAGATTTAAATCCATGGCCTTTTACATTGGATTATGGATGGACATTGCCTTGTGAAATACAACCGTGTCCGACCGAGAAACATCCGGGCTTTTGGGCAGTACCTGTGAACGCCATGAGAGATTATGGTGACTGGGGAGCTTGTGGGTTCCTGGATTCCTGTGTAAATAAACCACTAACTGTAAATCAAACATATACATACATAATGGATAATTTCCGTAGTCATTACCATGGCAATAGAGCTCCATTTGGTATTCACATGCACGCGACATGGTTCACAAAGCCCGAACACATAGAGGCGATGGACCGTGCAATTCAGGATTTTCTAGGGTACGATGATGTTTTTATTGTAAATATCAACCAAACAGTTGAGTGGATGAAAAGACCAACAGAGCTGAAGTTTATAAACCGTTTCAAAGCCTGGTCTTGTTCTCCACAAGCTGACAGTATTATAACCTTCCGCTTTATACTCATATTCATACTGGTTGTTTGTGGGGTTGGGTTTTACGTTAAATTGATGTCTTCAGTTTTTGGTTGAATTTGGGTGATCAAATGACGCTGTTTTTATTTATTAGTGCGATAATTAAAATATTGAAGGAATTTTCGTTAGATGTTCTTTGCTTTTTTATCATACGTATGACATGTTTTAACATTTAACATGAAACAGGAAGACTATATACAAATACGATAAACCATTATATCAATTTGATTTCAATCTAACAAAAGCATGTCCTTGCATTTTGATTAATGCTGAGAGATATCAAAATTCGTCATAATTGTTCTGTGCTCCATGAAATAGCTTTGATCATCATTAATCACTCTATCATGCAGATTTCATTTTCATATTTTCTGTTCTAACTGCCACCCCAATATTAAAGTTTTCCATCGATATACCACGTTGGGTGTTTCTTCTGTCCATTATAGTGATGTTACCAATTCACCTAATCATTATCATTATAGTGATGCTACCAATTTACCTAATCATTATAGTGATGTTACCAATTACCTTATCATTATAGTGATGTTACCAATTACCTAATCATTATAGTGATGTTACCAATTCACTCAATCATTATAGTGATGTTACCAATTCACCTAATCATTATAGTGATGTTACCAATTCACCTAATCATTATAGTGATGTTACCAATTCACCTAATCATTATAGTGATGTTACCAATTCACTCAATCATTATAGTGATGTTACCAATTCACCTAATCATTATAGTGATGTTACCAATTCACCTAATCATTATAGTGATGTTACCAATTCACCTTATCATTATCATTATAGTGATGTTACCAATTCACCTAATCATTATAGTGATGTTACCAATTCACCTAATCATTATAGTGATGTTACCAATTCACCAAATCATTATAGTGATGTTACCAATTCACCTAATCATTATAGTGATGTTACCAATTCACCTAATCATTATAGTGATGTTACCAATTCACCTAATCATTATAGTGATGTTACCAATTCACCTAATCATTATAGTGATGTTACCAATTCACCTAATCATTATAGTGATGTTACCAATTCACTTAATCATTATCATTATAATGTTGTTACCAATTCACCTAATCATTATAGTGATGCTACCAATTACCTAATCATTATAGTGATGTTACCAATTCACCAAATCATTATAGTGATGTTACCAATTCACCAAATCATTATAGTGATGTTACTAATTCACTCAATCATTATAGTGATGTTACCAATTCACTTAATCATTATAGTGATGTTACCAATTCACCAAATCATTATAGTGATGTTACCAATTATAATGTTGTTACCAATTCACCTAATCATTATAATGATGTTACCACTTCACCAAATCATTATAGTGATGTTACCAATTCACTTAATCATTATCATTATAATGTTGTTACCAATTCACCTAATCATTATAGTGATGCTACCAATTACCTAATCATTATGGTGATGTTACCAATTCACCAAATCATTATAGTGATGTTACCAATTCACCTAATCATTATAGTGATGTTACCAATTCACCTAATCATTATAGTGATGTTACCAATTCACATAATCATTATAGTGATGTTACCAATTCACCTAATCATTATAGTGATGTTACCAATTCACTCAATTATTATAGTGATGTTACCAATTCACCTAATCATTATAGTGATGTTACCACTTGTTTCACCATTGTTGTAAAACAGATAAAGTTTATATTTTTTATATATATTTACAAATGACACACAAATGAATGACATATTTTGATACAAAATTAATCTTACACTTACAAACAGTAGAGTCAGACAATGAATAAGACTGCATTATGCTACATAGAAATAGTTAAAGATAATCTTTATAATTTCATCACAGATTGCAATTGTTCTAACATTTAAAATGAACCATTTTCTTTGTTAATTTCTACACCGCCACATTGGCCAATCAAACGTGACGTTACAAAGTAGCATAACGTAAAAATGTTCATTGAAAATGCTTTTGTCGTAAACGGTTGCATTTTAAGGAGACTAAACGGAAATGTTAAAGTAATCGTTGTTTAGGTCATATAATTGCACCGAATAAAAAGTTATAAGTAGAGTTTGTATTATAATATTAGTTCAATCAATTTATAGAAGCAGTTCGAATATTTGTAAAAAGTTATTTAATTTTCAATTTGATTCTTTTTCACCACATATATAAAGTAGTGAGGGACTTCATATTACAATGTACACCATTTCATACAGTATATAATGTCATTTCATATGACTCACAGTTTCACATATATATTTCCTTTTTTCAATATTTTAGCATTGCTGTAGTTTAAAGTTCTTGGAACTTCATAGGTATAAATTCCATCTATGCGCTCAGTACTTTTTCATATAAATTTATAGTTGATACAACTGGGCCAAGCAACAAAGCAAACCGCATCGTACAGTTGTTTCGTTATTCTAGGACTCGTCAGTGATGCTGAGTATTGAAAACCTCTGAGCCGACTGAAGAAAATATATAGCGATCGAAAGAAATATCAAAATGTTGATGTGGAGGTGCACTAACCTCATAATTAAATAGATTTAGCCATTTTTATTTGATAATTTCAGAAGAACCTTAAGAACGAGCATATTCGGAGCTGTGTCATTGTTTAGATGAAATCTACCATGATGTAAAGGTTACGGCTGATTTAATCTTAGAAATAAGTTGTCATCCAATCTCATTCAAACGCCAAGGGAAAGTTTAATAAAAGACTTTGCCATAGAGTTATCCACATAGTTTGTGGGTTTGAGACTAAATCCTCATAAATAGAGAGTTTCCGAGAAGTTTCTTGGTATTGAAAAGACATCAAACAATGCAAATCAATCATTTAAAAAGAGGCATACTTCTTGGATGATCTGATCCTCAGTGTAAGCTTTCTTGGGATTTCTTTCAGTATGTCTAAAGTATGCTAAATGAGATCCATTTCTTAGAAACTGTGATAATGTGTGATCGTTGATAAACATTCTTTTCGTAATCTAAATGCTCATTATGTCTTTTTCTTTATTTCATTCACATAATATATCTTTTCTTTAAAAATCATCATAATATTTATATCAAAGAAAATGTCAGTTTCATTTTATAGTCTGTAGTTGTAGTATTAAATCATCCAATATCAGATATTGAATATATTATGATTTTTATTATTATTATTGGTGAATGACAAAATGTGATTTTTTTTATTGATGATATGTAATTCTCAAGAAATATGTTGTGTGATGCACAAGTAAATCTAAGGTGTTGCTCCTCCTAAATATGACACAGTATATAGATTGTTTCCTGAACTTGTTATGAATAATCACTGTTACGTCTCGAAATGTTGGAAACCAATAAGTCGTGGCGTATTCCCTTCGTCACTTGATTTTGATAAATACTTTCATGTGTTTGGAAACGAATACACGATGTACAAATATATTTTGTATCAACATAGTTCAAATCTGATAATTATGGACTTTTCTTTAAATTTATTTCCCGGTGACAATTTTATAATCGTTACAACCGATGTTGACTTACTACTGAACTGTAGCTTAAATGATAATGTGATGATTGTTTGAGGTTTGGTTCTGATTTGTTTGTGCAAGATCACGTTCATTAATGGTAACCACTAACTTCAATCAAGATCGCGTACCTGGGGGCAGTTTGTCAAAGTAAACAATTATATGGTAACAACGGTGTTCTATTGTAAGTGTGAGCACTGTAGGTGTCATAACCTCGGGGCACTTTCTTTCTTTTATCTCACTTTACATTTCAACTTTAAATTTCCAGGTTTGATAACCTGACTTCTTGCGATCAGATTTAGTTCCAAGCTACAAAATGTTCATGTTACGACAAAGTATGCTCTGACTCTTTCATTGAGTTGTCTGGGTTTTCTTTTTTTTTTAAATCTGTCTATGTCCTCAGTTGATTTTGTCGAATTTATGGTTTACTACATTGTCTGACTCTACTGTATTCAATTCTAACGTTTTATTTAGACGCGTTATTCACTTGTTTTTCTTTTGTACGATCTTAAAGCCCGTTGCATTCAACAATGTTCAGCGACTGGGCCATTTTCTTATAAAGCCTGTACCAGATATACTCTTCACTCAGCTTTCAAACGTAATCACCAGTCGGTAGATATCATATGACTTCAGGATGCAATTTTCCAACTGATAACTTCTTGAACTCTTTAAAACAGATACTACAAACCTTCTTATTTTCGCTGTTATCTTATTTTAGCGCTTTTCGCTAAAACATTATTGCGCTAATTGTAGTTTTCGGTTTACCGCTTATTATAGAAATGATTTTGATTGCGTGAATTTGACAAAACTTCCGAAGTATTACACTTTAATTGAATCAGGCTAACGTACCCCTGGTAACTATTTAAATGTTATGTAGAGAACAAAAACCGTGGTACTTCATCCCCGCAGGTTTGTAGTGCTTCCTAGAAGGCCTACAATTATAATTAGCATACACAATAATATGTGGTGTTTCCTCGTATGTCAAGGTATTAAACAACATTTGACTGTTTTATGGTAATATTCTAGAGATAACAATTACGTCACAGCATTACGTTCTATCAACGTGTTTACGCGATCAATGCGTCCTTTTAAGAACACTTGTTGATCTAATGGAATACCACGAAGGTGCAGGATAACACATGCCTCAGGGACAAATAATTAATGTGCGTTCGTATATCGAGAAACAACACGATTGTACAGGTATAAGTTAAGGAAACAAGTAAATTTTGAAGTTATTGGATCTGATAATGTAACAGCGATGGAACGGAAGATTTTATGTCTACTTCTCGTGCTGCCTACTGTGGTGTCGTATTGTCATCAAGGTGTAAACTGTCACCTTCCCAACTGTTTCTGCCAAACCTACTTCCATCCTTTAGACCGACATATCATTCCTCAGATGGTGTATTTTGGATTCGATGATGGCGTCCGAGAACACGCCCTTCCCTCCCTAGACCAACTATTTGGAGAACCCCGAAAGAATCCGAATGGATGTCCTTTAAGCGTGACATTCTATGTTTCTGGAGATAATACAAATTATGGTATTCTGAAAGATTTCTATAACCGAGGCTACGAACTTGCCGCGCACAGTGTAACCCATGGACACATCACTAACGCTCGGCGACTCAAAGAAGAGGCAGAGAATCAAAGAAACAACATCGTTACTAAGGTACCTGGTGTCACAAAGGCTGCAGTGACAGGATGGAGAAGTCCTTACTTACTGACAGCTGGGGATGCCCAGGTAGATGTACTAAAAGACCTTGGATACACTTATGATATCTCACTAACGTATACAAAGAAAAAACTCGACAACCTAAACCCCTGGCCACTTACACTGGACTACGGTTGGCCTTTCAAGTGTTTAATTCCGCCTTGTGTGAACCACAGACATCCCGGATTCTGGGAGGTACCTGTGAATGCAATGAGGGACTACAGTGATGAAGACAACTGTGCGTATTTTGACACATGTAAAAATGAAACGGAAACTGTCCAGGAAACGCATGAGTACATCATGAATAACTTTTTGAGTCATTACAATGGTAACAAGGCACCATTTGGAATCCACATGCACGTAGGCTGGTTCAAACGTTCGGAAAACCTAAAAGCTATGGACAGGGCAATTGACGACATGCTATCCCACAAGGGCGTGTATATAATTAACGTTAAACAGGTCATCGAGTGGATGAAGAACCCAAAGAATTTAACTGAGTTGGATGATTTCCATCCCTGGACATGCTTCAAGGACCGAGAAAAATCTAACACGATGACGTCATCAGAAATACTCTTACTGTTATTTGTTGTCGCGGCGTTGGTACTTTACATTTATATCATGGTAAAATGGTTAAAGTTTCGAAAGAAATGATTATAGTGTAGAAGATATCATGTATAAACGAATACTAACCATAATTACACTGTACATTTTCCATTCTTGTTAAATATGGACGAGTTGATCAGAAAGTCACATTATTTAGGTTTGGCCTGTGGTCATATGAAACATCTTTGTTGACAACGATTAGAAAGTTTCTTTAAGAACGAATTGTCATATAATAACACATCGATCACTATATACCAGACAAGTTGATATTTCTGTTTTAGACTTCAGGTCATTTTTCGATGTTCGATTACGTCCCTTTGATAACTGAAGTTATATATATATATATATATATATTGTAATATTGTTGCTTTAGTTTGATTCAAAATAAAACATGATAGAATGTTTAAAGTGTCTATTATGTGAACCTTCGCCCGAAACCTTTCCTACCTAGCTATAACCCGTATTTCTGATATACTTTACACGTACAACAATGATTAATTCGGTCCTGATACTATAGATAATTGAGACAACCCATCATAAGCCTGCCTTCTTGTTACATTTCTACATGCAGATAATACCGCCACTCTCACACACTGTCCATCATATATACAAACTTATTTAAAATTGGATCAAACCAGAAAGGACGCCAACTTTCTATTTACTCTTGTCTAACTTTAAGGATAGTATCATAACGTTTATATTCCGCATACCCTTGCTGATATTACATACCGAAGTGAAACTGACTTGTTATCAGAATTTTAGTTCCAACTCAAATTTAATTTAACTGGGAACAAAAGAAAGATTAATACAGAGACTTCTGAAAAAGTAGGGAAGATCGCATTCCTAAATGAGAACAAGGTAAATAACAGCAGAACCACCAGACATACTAAAACGCATCGACGACATTCAAGCTCACATCAAATGTTTCCCAATTATATCATTATGACGACCCTAAAGCATTTCCCTAGTCTTCATCAGCCTGTATCGTTCGAAGTCCTGTGTTGTAAACTTTCGACATTTTGCACGAAAATTGAAATAATAGAAGATATGTATAGGTAGATAAATAATATTTATTTTTCTATTTTAAATAGGAAACATTCACGATCGTTATGATAAAACTAAAGACGATATCAATTTTGTGATACAGAATTTGGGATGCATTGGTTCAAGCTTCGTCCCATCCCTCACATCAGCTGTAAAAAGTATAATAATATTATGTAAGTAACCGGCAAGACTAGATTTTCGTTTATGACATAAAAATACAGCTTCGTTAGAGATGAAATTTTATATTATTTGCATATAGAAGTCCTCATCGTATCTATGTAAAAATGTCAACAATGACATCACGATGACGTCATCTCGACCTACTCACAAGTCAGTATTTTAACGTGTTGTTCAATCTATTTTGTGAGATGTCATTTGTAAGAATAAAAAAAACATTACCGTATGATGGCAAAAGAAAATGCAGTTTAACGATAAAGAATCGAATACATGGCTAATTAGCCACTAGACTTATTCTAGAAATAAGGTGTCTTGGAAGTAACTACGTAGTCAGCCATTGGAATGAAATCATCATAACACTAAAGAAAAACCGGCCTTAGTACTGTCGAAATGAATAGCACCGATACTCAGTTTACGATGTGTTTACTGTTGCTATGGAGTACATCGAAAACCATTGAAAATCACAAAATTTGGGAGCAGCATTAATACTGCTCGGTAAATTGTGCCGGCACAACCTTTTCCGGGTATTTGTCACTTAACTGGACACTTGAATGGAATCTGCATTAAATGTAATCAACAGCGGTATGTGGGAGCAGTTTTAGGATCCCAGTGTTATTATTTGTGTTTCTTCAGTGAAAAATGTTCCCCTGTTGGAAACCTGGCTGGTTAGGATATGATTGATAACTAATCTATAAGTTCTTTCACATATGGCTTTGTATTATCTTCAATTATTACTTGAATGATTTACCAAGACAAACGGGATTCAGGTAAGGTGATATACGGAAAAGAGTTAATGCAGCTCCATTGCTAGATCACGTGACCTATCGGAATGAACGGTAACAGCGTTATGCAGTGTATACAGACACATAGCAACCTTGTATCTAGGTAAGATACGCAGAAGATAATTATTTGACAAGATGATAAATAAAATCTTAGTCAACATTAACACCATGCTCGTGCAGTTTGTTTCAAATATCCTGAACCACTTGTAATTAGATTCGCTTTAATGCTCGGCGCTAAACATAAATAACGTTTCTACTATATACATATATATAATCAATCACTCAATTAATTTTATTTGGATTAATTCAACTCAATCAATTTTGTTTGCATTCATTCTACTCAAACAATTGGAAAAATGGCAAATATATATTTATATATATATCATAAAATTTCCTATAAAATTGTCCAAGTCAATGCCAATCACAGTATTTTGATATTAGACATGCATTTCAATGTGTCATATAAGACGGGACTCTTTCAGATAAAAAAAACAACACGAAAACACGTCATCAATATGATTTTACACAGGTTGGATTGCTAAGCAGGTTTGTAATAATTTTCAGGAAACTATTTTTTATAGAAATAAGAATCGGTTATCAGATAACGGCGATTCTGGTGGGTACTTTAAGAAAGAACATAGAACAAACTGCCATAGCAACGTATCTGAAATTCACTCATTTTGTGATAATTAAAGTGTTAATTTCGTAAATCAGTTTCGTTTAACTTTTGAAAGATGTCGTGTTACTCAAGCACTTAAATTCATTTCTCCCCGTTTGTCGAAAGGCTTGTTGGAGTTATCCACTGATAAGTGAAAATTCTAAATTTGTTGCCTTAGAAAACAAACACGGACTTTCACAGTAAAACGGACACTGTAAGAATATAAATCTGACCTGTCCCAACAAACCTATAGCAGTTTAATTCATATTTGAACATTTTCACTAACTACTGGTGAACTTAAACAAGCTTTGGGCAAACATGGCCTAATAAGTGTTATGTACAATGGACACAACTGGAGGCGTTTGTGATTTTTAATAATGAGCATTTATTATCGTTATGTTTGTAATTTGGCAGTGGTCATTCACATGTGCATCTTAAAGTTGTCGCAGACCTTTTGACTCTGATGGTGTAATACGTGGCAGTGACTCCAGGCCTTGTGTGACGCCAACACGTGTATTTCCTTAATAGACCATTAGAAATTATTTATGCACACCGTTAATTTACTTCGGGCATTCAAATATGGATTTTTTTAAAAATAACTCATTGTGTTGCATAATATTTAATGACGAGTAACCCGCCTCCAAGAAGTCATTTGTTGAACTCTCGAGCGGCTTAGGCGTAATTTAGTTAAATCACTACACATATTATTTTATTTTAAATTGTACTAAAATTCACCACGGGGATTGAAAAGATTTATGTATATTGATAATTAAAAAATTGAATCAGTCATGCATTGATTTGAACAGGATTTATCTCTTTGATATCAGACATGTATCACAGTCTACAGCACCACAGTACGCCGTCAAAGTCCTTGGAATTTGACTCAATGGTAATATCCTATCGCATCACAAACATATATCATATCGATCTGAAACAATCATATTATATTGTAACTAGTGTAAGTATGTTAATGTACTTTTTGCTCTAAATCTCATCACAATATCCGTCAGTTCAATCAAATATAATTCCATTACATTGTACTTTCAGTGTTACTTCTAACCCACATGTATGTTAAGAGCTAATTGTACTGACCAAGACAACCCTGCAGTACAGTACATTCCATCTTTCTGAAGATGAAATACTGACTATATCTGAGTCAGCTAAGGACCTGTAAAATATGACAAACTCAACTACATCAGTCGCATACTTCAAGTTTCACACTCGACGAAACCAACATAGCCAGATTCCCAGCAAGCAATGACTTTAACGAGATGGTTACGAATTCCCTATTGCGATACGAGGTTTGGTGTGTTTAATGTTCGTTAGCATTCTTTTTAATTTCGTTGACGTTAACCATATTCTCATTAGAAAGCATGAACTTCAATATTTGTAACTATTTAGTTTGACTCAGAATTACATGGCGGATGCAGTCGGTGGAGTAGAAGACGCTTACCTTTCCGGAACACCACTTCAGATTATCCTTGTACTTTTGGTCGTATTTTGTCTTCATGATGTTGTTTCCCGTGGATATTCAGATATGGATACCAAAGATTTTAATTTTCATCTATGTGATGATATTACCCTATCTCTGCTAATGAAATCCATTGTAAATCTACTGCAATGTGTAACACACTATCTTATCTCGTTTTAGACCTGGTGAGGTTCTGGTGCCATTTGTATAAGTTTATTATCAAGTTAATCATGTAATTACACATCGACTCCATGCCAAGAGTCAATTTTACTAGACTTTAAACAATGTAAAATTGTAAAAATATAACGTAAATGTTTTAATGTCAGATTACATAAGTATAACTCCTGAATTTTAAGACAAAACATGTAATTATTTCGAACCCCTTATACGTACATCATTTTAATCATGACAAATGAGTCTTATAGGATTAATGTTAACTTCCGATGGTCTGGAGCTTGAGCATTCTGATGTCTTTGTTGCTGACCAATCAGTATTATACGTCACGTAATGGTCTGGTTAAGGGCGTTATAAAGGACGACACTTACGTTTGATACACAAGACTTTCAACCACGGGTATATCACCTGAAGCCATGATCCACACTAGTGTGTATGTTATAACATTCAACCATTGTGATATATACGTATATATGAGTACACAATACTAACTACATGAATCAACAATGGTGGACCAACTGAGTGTCATCAACAACCGAATTATCATCGGCCTCGTCGTCCTCACCGTGGAAATCATCCTCGTCATTTTTGTTTCGCTTGCTCCAGATACATTCGACTCCTCTGCAGAGAAAACTTCCAAATTGGAAGAAAGTGACTTGAAAGGTTCTTGTGAGCAAGAGGTCAACTGTCGTCTGCCGGAATGTTACTGTAGTACATTTGAACACCAAATGAAACGACGCGATATTCCCCAAATGGTGTACTTTGGGTTTGATGATGGTATGACCGCTGACGCAGCCAAACATTATCGTTACTTGTTTCGGCCTCAACGCAGAAACCCTAACGGTTGTCCCATCGCCGCCACATTGTTTGTGGCAGACAAGTTCACGGACTACAACGTGCTAGGGGATCTGTATAGGCACGGATTCGAGCTGGCGGTACACAGTATGTCACATAAGAATCTTAAAACTGGAGAGGATGTCAGGAGAGAAGCGAAAGAAGAACGTGATAAAATCTCTTCGCTTACTGGTGTTCCGATAGAAGATATTGTTGGCTGGCGAAGTCCTAACCTCATCACAGCTGGGGACGCCCAAGACAGTGTCTTAAAGGAGCTCGGGTTCGAGTATGACATTTCATTAACATATGTTAGGTCGCAAATGAATGATAGTGAACCGTGGCCATTTACGCTTGATTATCCTTGGCCTTTCAGATGTCATATCCCAACGTGTCCTAAACACACACACAGAGGTCTGTGGGAAGTTCCTGTCAACTCTATGAGGGATTATAAAGACGAATTTGCGTGTGTTTATGTTGACGGATGTCTTAATAGACCGACCTCCGTGGACGAAGCTTATCGTTATATCATGGACAACTTCCATGACAATTACTATGGAAACCGCGCTCCTTTTGGATTCAACATGCATTACGCTTGGCTGTTAGTCCCTGATAATATGAAAGCTATGGACAAAGCAATGACCGACATATTGTTATATAACGATGTCTACATTGTTAGCGTCAAGAACGTGATCGAATGGATGAAGACACCGACATCACTTCTGAACATTTCTACATTTGATCCCTGGAATTGTTGATGCATGTTTCCTGTGTATGTACCGATAGTTGAACATTCTACTTTCAAACTGGCATTACTTGCCTTACCCCGAACAGTTTACTTCCAAGCGTTCTGATAAATGTTTTAATGTAACGATTCATGTTTTTTTCACATATTTATTGAATGAAATGTCTTTTTATCCCGAATGTTATACACGCTTGAATTAACACTGTAAATGTGCTGTCGTATAAAACGTCTAGCGCTATGCTGTACATTGGTATACCACACCAGCCATGTATTACCGAACATATGCAAATGAAGTACCATTACGGTGTCTATTTGGCTCATCATACATGTACGTTGTGATATTTATATATATATAGCAAAACTCGTTTTCGCATTTAACATCTGGTCTAATTCAATTGTCATTAATACAATTCGCTGTATACTGGAAATACCCATACGATTTTGGTAAGAAAAGCTTTACATACAAGCACGTTCGTATAATGCATCATAACATGGTTTGTCATGGCGTTAACGGACATCCTGCTTCGAACCCACTAGTCTTAACCGGTCATAGTTCACAGTTCGACACTTATTTTTGAATTATGCCTCCATTTGGCGATTACCTAACCAGGTCGCTAACTCACAGCACATGGCTATCATTCGTTGGGATTATATACCACGTGTATATGTTCTATGAACAGAAAATATCTGTGGTCAACAACGTTTGTTGCCGATTAACAACGCTACATCGGCGGCGTCATCATTACATATAAATATTACCTTGACCGCAAGCCACGAAGCAGACGACGTTTTAAGGTATGTTTCGAACAAAAACATTATTTTCCCTAAATTGTGTTTTCATATTCAAAAGAAATTCATTTGTAAGTAAAAAAATGATTTGATGAATAAGATAATACGTCAGAAAAAAGAGAAATCAGCTATCACATTCTGATAGATTTTATATTGTGCTTTGTGAGCGTGACCTTTAAGCAACTTTCCGATACTGAAGCTTTCAAACGCACGATTAACCAATATGGCGGTGAAAGAGAACAGACGAGATGGATTTGACATTAAATAGCAATGCTCCTGTGTGGTCAGGTCGTATCTACTTTCGTCACGATGAATTCAGATCAATTGTTTAGTCACTACAATCACCGACTTGAACATTCGGATTGTTTTATTAATACTTATCGAATTTCAGCACTGTTTGGTTCTTCTTGAATCATCAAAGTAAGTGGTACGAATTGACAGAGCAGGCGCGTTAAGAATAAACAGGACAATGATGTCCATAATTTGTATGTTATGATGAAAGATGGTCACGTCGCGGGGTTTAAATATAAATCACTTATAGGCGACAACGGATGAACAGATTTTAATAATTCCATCTTTAAACAATAGTTTTAGTACTGTTTAAATTTGGATACGGATGAGGAATTGTGGTTGAGGTCGACTTTTCCTGTTATATATACGTGTATATATATATGTTGTTAAATAGCTACGAACAAAGGCACTGGTACAATACTTTGTTTGTCCACGCACTGACCAGAAGTCATTTATTTGTGGAGTAGTCTCTATGCAGTTTAATGTATGTCGTACATTATATTTATGTTAATCGCTATTCCACAGAGCAGTAACGTTCTTATTCTTTACGTGATTCTCTGAGCGTATGTTAACTATAACGTCATTGGAAAATAACGTTTAGATTTGTTCTATAGCAGTTCTAATAATTAATGTTGGTGTTGTACAATAGTGCAAGGGTTTTATTTATTTATTTTTGCAATCTCCAATGAACTAAGAGTACATCAGAATTCCTGAAAAATAAACAGACAGTGTTGTAAGCAATGTATCTCATCTTCTGTTTGTTTTAATGATATGACACATCATAAATTGATAACAGAAAACACAAGGACTGGGAATCCAATGATGACAACAGATCATCAACCCCCCCCCCCCCCGCCCCATTAAAAATGTTCCGTTAACAAAAATGAAATTAGATAATCACGTCGACAAAATTAAAAATTCTCATTAGCATCTAAGCTGTATTTACACACACCAATATATCCGGAAAAAAAATGGGTGCAACTGAATTCAAAATTTAAAGATTTGACCTTTTTACAAATGAGAAGTCGAAAAATTTACACAGAGGAGTTGGGTTGTTCATGAAGTCAGAACAACACAGGGACGAAATAAACATGGGGAAACATTTCAAGGAAGAATTCTGAGGACGAAAGCACAAAGGAATTACTTTAACTGATAGCCGTGACATCTTCTGATAAAGCGTATTAACACTTATTAGTCATAGGCGATCGTAATTTGCCGAAAACATGCTGGAATTTGGTGTCAACCGGTATCGACAAGGGAACTGAAACTAGTTAGAAAAGGTAATGAGCCGAGTAGTGAAGATCTAGTTATAACAAATGAAAATGAACTGATCAGTGAAATTCACTACAAAGATTTGTATCTTCGTATTTCACTTCTATATAACAGCAGCACAGCGACCATGAAATTATGAGACATCCCTAGACAATAGATCGGAATCCTCAAGGGTTGTATAGAAGAAAATTTGTAACTTTAACATCTAAACAAGAGCATACAGTTATATACCCAAAAGTAAACTAAGCTAAAATCTAAAACGTCATTCTGTGTTTGGAAATGATAAACCCCGTCCCACCTCCCCGAATGAAGACACACGGCGTGGTGTCGAAAGATACTAAGTATATGTTCAGCAAAAAGTCAATTTTAAAAAAGAAGAGAGAGAGAGAGAGAGAGAGAGAGAGAGAGAGAGAGAGAGAGAGAGAGGCCAGAAGAGAAGTAGGGGAAAGTAGGGAAGATGATAAATAACAACATCTAAAACGTTTTTTTTCAAATTATGTAATCTCAAAATGGAAAGTAAATACAGGGACTTCAGGCTACACTGATGTTTTGATAAAGGAACAGAAATTTAAGCTTTCGTTTTAAACAAACTGTAATCAAAATGTAGTCGAAAACTCATTCAGTAATTTAAATGAAAACAAATGACAGAGACCAAAAATAATGTACCCAAAAAGTTTAAAAGAAATAACAAAAGTTCACCTTAGGCGCATATATCTAACAAACCATTATCAGAGAGGAAGCTATCTCAGACTTGGAAGAGGCAGACATAACTGCAACCTTCAAAAAACAAAAAACGGAGCAAAGCCTGGCCGGAAAATTACAGAATCGCAAGCCTGGCAAGTATGGTAGTGAAACACTGGAAAAGCTAGTTAGGGATAGTATTGTTAACCATATGGACAAAACATTTTAGTCTCAAGCAGTTCGGGTTCATGTTCGGAGACAATAGGGACACAAAAACAACAAAAAGTATCAACATGTGAACATAATCATAATCCAAACTAGATTCAATAAGTCTATGGCTCTATATGAACAAAGGAAAGATTCACACGGAGACTCATGAAAAAAGTACACGGATGATAAGACCAGGTGTTCCGGGAGAGTAAGCGTCTTCTGCTTCATCGACGACACATGTCAGGTAATTCTAATGTCACATTTCAAAATGAGATCAATGTATACAGCAACTGAAACAAAAGGCAAAATAGCCTGTCTAGTATCGTGTTATAAGAAATGGAAACAAGGTTATATATACAGATAAGCAGCGAGGATGTTGTTGAATCACCGAAGTCGAACAAATGGCCAATGAAATTCCATCCTAACATATGAAATGTTCGTAAAACAAAATAAAAATGAAAATACTAATGGAATTATCTGGAGGAGAAAGAATTCAACTGAAACATGTTACAAAGGACATTAGGATCATTGTAGGTGATGTTTTAAACTTCAAATCTAACTTACAGTAGTAATTGTCATTTAAGTAAACTGTCTGTGAAATGAGTTGACGTTCATATATGCTTTTTTATGTATTGTTCATACCCCAGTTGGCGTATATTGCGAGTGTTTCGAAACATCAGAGGTAAAAGATGTCAAACTCATTGAAGATGTGCAGAGAATGGCAACAAGACTTCTCCTGGATTTTAAAATATATCATACTTTAGACGACTTCTGATTAATATTGCTATAAAATCTGTTTCCTGTTTCCGTTCCTACTCCTTGATACCGACCAATCTAAATATGCGTTCTGGTTTTGCTGTTTTGTTTGCTGGCGATCTTCAGCAGCACTAGTACTCTAAGGCAAAATCATCTTAATTATGTATACTTCACAGGTATCTACACTGACCGATGTCAACCATTCTCTCGACTTGGGAAGGCAGCGGTCGCAATGCCATCGGTTTTGGCGATGAAACTTTCACTATAAACAAAGGTGAAATAAGATATTCCAAAAAAGTACGTACATTTTACACATCTCTACTGGATGTGATAATTCTGTCATTGCTTTAACAGATATTAATCAAACTTCGATTTGTTTTCTTTCGTTTTCCAGTTTCTTTTTATACCTTCCGCAACCAAGTTTGGAGTATATATAAATCACCTTTCGTGTCTGTTCAGAGTAGGCGTGATAATGCCGGTCCAGGGTTCTAGGGATGGCAGCAGACAATACAATTATTTTAAGATATTAAACGGACTTCAAAATACTCTAACACAAACCAAATTTAGCTACAGACGGTTCCATCCCATTGAGGGGGATGCAGGTCGACCCTCACGTCGCCATCGGAACACAGACGTTCGTCGGTGAGACGATACTCGAACACGGGAGGAGTCACCGAGACAAAAAAAAAACTGTTTACCAATTCAACCAACCAACTTGTTTTGAGTGTCATAAGGGGAACTCCTGCACTGTTCGATGGAATTTCTTTGAACCTTGATATCTGATAATACAAGAAAGAATATCTTTCCCTAAAATCAAACAGCATCACAGACTGCGATAATTTTCTCGTGATATACATATTCAACATTTAAACATACCTGGCCATCCCCTTATCAGCATGCGGTACTTCAGAAATCACCATAAAAATACATGCAAACATTAACAAATTCTACCTACCGATACGTACCCCCCCCCCCCCCCCCCCCCCCCACCTAAAAAAGATATACATTGTATATCTTACATGTTGCAGAATACAAGAAACTTTGTTTTCTAATTTGACAATATAAGTAAGACTAAAGGCCATAAAAAGAAATACTAAAAGGCGGTTAAATGTAAATGACAGGAAGCATTTTTTAGCTATCGAGTTGTTCATTTGTTGTATAGTTTACCAATACTGAGAATTTCAGGCAATTTGAAATGTGAAAATAATCAATATTCTTCTTACAGTAATTATATAACTTCCTCAAACCATTGGACTTAGGAAATTATCTAGATTGTGCTATGTTATTAATATGGATATAGAAGCCGACCACGTTCGTCATTTATGTAATTATAGATCACATTTAGTTGATTTTTATGTTTCCATTTTTTTTTTACATTTAGGAAGTATTGTTTGTCTCGTTTTTATATGTATATTTCTTTTTTCGTGGTGTTATTTCCTTTAGAAATAATATTGTCAAATATCGTAAATATAAGCAAACACTTTTTGCAGCACTGATTCACTGCAATATTAAATTGATAGAAATAAATATCCTTTTTTTATTTACAAGCTGAGGCCTGACTTACTCGATAAAGCCTCATTATCCGTCAGCATTCATTTTCATAATTAACCTTTAAAACATTTATTTGCTGTATATACAAAGTTTATTATAATCTATTGCGTCGTAATACGTTTTTAACGACTTGTATACTTTACAAATCATTCCGTTTCAATTAATCCGGCTTTTGGTTCTAATATTAGAGGGAAAATAATCATGGGTAGCAGTAAACAGTTAATTTGCATTTTTCCTGAAATTATTTGTCATGTTTGAGATATACAGGTATAGCAGATTGGTTATGAAAAATACATCATTACATGTATATATATTTATAAACTATATAACAATTACATTAACAGTAGAGAAATGAAATTTGTGTGAAAAAAAAATTTCCTCTGATTTCTGACATTTGATTGTCATGGTTACCTACTGAAAAAATGCTAAAAATGCAAAAATACTGCTAATTCCAACCCAACACTACAACTTTCTAGGAGAAATTTAATTCTAAACACCTATCTTACAATCAACAACACTGTCATGGTAACAAAGTACTTACATTTCAGCAAATTCCAACTCGGAAATTCTTCATAACATGACCACATGTGAACACTATGAAAATTTCACTTCCTGTAAAGCTAGTTTTTGGTGCGTAGACACAGATTCGAGACTGCCCAAATAGTAATCTCCAACACAAAGCTAAAATATTATCCTGAAAAAAATGAAACCCCACATTGTCCACTTTAACATGACAGGACCAATTTTAGCAAGGATTTTTTTTTTCAGTTTTAATTAAAACCTTTATAATGGGGTAATGTAATGAGCAAAAAAATCACCCATGGCTACACCGAGAAACTGTGTACTGCTACCATGGCGGCCGAGTTGTTGGGGTAAGCGATCAATCCTACAATTTTTCCTTCTTCAAGTTTTCTCAGTATATTTTTGCTACAAGTATGAGTTTAAATTGTGTTCTTTTCGCAATTTCAGTCGAGGAAACGATGAGTTTGTGAATGAAAATTACCAGAAAGCACTGCAGGTAAGAGTGTATCTTCGGGATTCTAGCAAATTCCAAACAAGACACTGCACGAAGTCAGTCAAGGAAATTGCAAGCATACTCTATTGCTGTCGTTTCTCAAACATCGAAGAGGTGTTATCACTATGGTCAACATCTTGTGAAAACATCATTAGTTGAAGAAGTGTGTTGAGTATTGAAATGCGATTTTAAATGACAGATAACTTGGTTTCTCACAGGAACAGGTCTTAGAAAAATGGACAATAAATACCTTTATATGAGGTCTGATATCCATATTTGGCAGCTATTACTAATTTTATCGTATAAGACTATACATGTTCCTGTGATATTCCAATTACTTACAATAAATGCCAGAAATCAAATCTGGTCCACAAATTACTAGCTATTACTATTTTAGTAGTTCGGTTTTCTTGTAGGTATTTATAAAAAAGACCTCTTGATGTAGTCGAGAATCTGTATATATATATATATATGTATAAATGATATGTCATAAGACCCTGTAACAAGTATAAAAAACTAATATAATCATATTTTCAAGCTATTCTCAAAACTTACAATCAAATGGAAAGTAACATGTACAAAACACGCTAGTGTGAAATAATTTATTTCACTTCATGTTATGACAGCTGCATATGTGAATCATATGATGTACGGAAATGTAAACATGTGTGTTTTGATTAAAAATACACTTATCTTTACATCAATAATACCAAATAAACTTCAGAAACACAAGTAGTACAAAGACCTACTGAAATTTTACATATAACTCAGAGCACTGTGCTTGAGAAGCATGACCCGACATGCATGAGGCATGTTCAAGTAATATAATTAACACTACAAATGATACAAAGCCTTTTGATACTTTCACATATGGTAAAAAATAGGTTACACCACATAAATATTGAAAGCTAGTTTTAAAAAAAATACAAGGAACCCATCACTAAGTAAATGTGACAAAGGTGACTGTCATTTGTTATGTCTGAGTTTCAGACCATGTTTGTCATGGGTTTTCGACATTCTGAGGCCAAGGATGACATCATTTTTATTGGTTGTTCTGACTTTGATACCATGTTTGTTTTCCTTTGTAGCTTTTTTCCGCCAACATCCTAAATAATATTCCTTTAGTGTTGTGATTATGAAAGTTCTATATAAAGCTTATGTTGATTGTTGATAAACAATGTAAAATTAGGTTCATTTCCACTTTTGTAATTATTAATGTCTTTATGAAAATCATTTTACTTTACATACAGCTCTACACAGAGGCCATCACTGCTGAACCTGACAAGGAGGAGGCATACTCTCACAGATCTCAAGTCTACATTAAGTTAGAACAGTTCAAGGGTGGGTATTTTGTAATGGCTCTATCAACAGAAATAGATGGTGATTATCCTTACTAAGTCACCAGACAGTTACTGATTCCAGTTGTTTGGAAATAATAAGTTTTATGTTTCAGTATAGCCGTTATATCAATTCTTACATTATACTGCATGTTGTACTATATAACTTGTCTGTTCATTAGAATGTAAGTGTTCAAAAAGTGCTGAAAAGTTAAGCTTAAAGTCAAAATATTACACATGTATCGCCTTCTTAAAAAGATTGTAGAGCCTCAAACATAGGTATTATGTTGGCCAAAATGTCAAATGCAAACTTTGAATTTGGGTTATGATTGTATGTTGCTGTTATCACTATTCTTATTTAATTGTATTCTTCTACCGATATCACCTGTCATTGTCATAAGTCATTGTTACTCAGCTTGCCTTTTGAAATGACTACTTGTATATTAGTATCAATGACAAAATTGTGTCACATGTACCTGTTGAACTGTCAAACTTTGCATTTATGTTTGTAGAGGCAGAACAAGATGCTGGAAAAGCCATAGAAATAAATCCAAAGAACAGTAAAGCCTATTTTAGGAAAGGGTAAGTCTTCAAACAGTATGGCCTATTTTAGGAAAGGGTTATTCCTTGAACATTAAAACCTTTTTTAGGATAGGGTGAGTCTTCGAACAGTAAAGCCTATTTTAGGAAAGGGTGAGTCTTTGAACAGTATAGCCTATTTTAGGAAAGGGTAAATCTTCGAAACAGTAACAGAAAGCATAAGCATTAGAAAATTAAATTTTACATTGGGTATTGGGGCTGAGAGTGAAGAAGAGGTTATGATTCCATATACCGGTATCAGAGTGTTGCTTAAAGATTAGAGAAATTATGTATGATCCCAAGTATTGATTGAAATTGTAAGCAGAAGTGAAAAATTTGTTGGATATGAAATGCTGTGTAAAATTCTTACTCATCGTCCAAGTATATTATGTGTTAATGAATTAAGGTAGAGTACAGTATTGTGTCATATTTCAAAATTGATTCATTCAGTGCTTCAAGTCCACTCTGCTATGTAAATTTTGATGTCAATAGGCTACTTACCATGTAAATTTTTTTATCACAAGTTCACCTTTCTGTGGTGATGGGATGATGACATAATAGATTATGTAATAATTTCACCTCATCTGATGTGTATGATGGATTGTAACCTTGGTACCTTAAACTTTTCTTGTGCATTAGCAAAAACAAAATCCATGATATGAATAATAAAGATGCCATTTGTCAATAATATTCATTCTTATGGAATTCAAGGTATGTGAGGTTTTAATAGCTTGATATTTAATCAGTTAAGTAACTGGAGGGTCAATCCAGTTATCAATTGTGGATTAACACTAATTTCCCGTTACTGTCTTTATGTGTGCGACGTAATTATTTGGCTATTGACATGGTCTGTATCCTATAGGTACTCACTACAACTTTCAGTCCTCATGCATGTATGACTGAAGAATTTTGATGTATTATGTTTAATTGTATAACTTTGTTTTTACTGATGTATGTCTGACTATACTGTAAAAATCTGTGTTGTCAAGAAAATTATACTGGTAACTAGTCTAGTTTTGTATTTTGTTATAAATTGTACAGAACTTTTTTGCAACTTTTATAGTTTAAAATTGTACAGGACTGACTGGTAACACTCCTTGTTATAAATTGTACAGGACTGCTTTATTCCACCAGGAGAGGTATGCTGCTGCGAAGGAATGTCTCCAAATTAGTTTATCATTAAATAGTGAGTATTTTGTTCGACAACATTTGTTACTGGTACACAGGTTTATCATGCTTCATGCAAATTTTCAGAGGAGCATACAGTCATAGTTTTGTCATCTGTTGGTCTTTCTGTTTGTCCTTTCTTGCCCGGAGTATAACTTTTGCCATAGTTAAGAAAGGATCACAAAACTTGGTGTAAACATTGGACATACTGGTGTACAAATGTCAGGGCATTTAACCCAATTACAGAGTTAGTGCCCTTTGTTGTCTGGCAGCATGTTCATGTTGGTCTGACCTTGTGAACACTTTGGCCTATAACTTGTTATTGCTTCTAAGATTTTTGGATAAGGATGATGTTTTACTTGTACATGTGACTAGATAGCTTATCACATGTAACACAGGTGACAATAGAGTTGTGACAAACATTACATTTGATTAGAAATTTTGTGACATGTAACTTACATGACAATAGAAACGTATGACAAAGTCTAAGGCCGAGTCTAATGTGACATAGTTGTAATTGGTGTGGTACATTGTATGTAGCTGAACACTCTTAAATGCCATTATCAAAGATAAGGACATGTGTCATTAGAAGATGTTTTCGACATAGACTGACAGGCACAAAATTACCAACTTATGTTATTAAGCCTTTACTTTGTTCTAAATGTCAGGGTTATGTGCAAACTTTAAAATGTTTGCGATGAGGTGTAATACTATCAGACTCATAATATCATGGCCATGTTACATAAAACCCAAAAGGTCAAGATATGCAGCAAAATGCTTACATGGTCAAAATAAGGTGTGTAATACTTTTCCATCACTTTACTATCAGATATCATTTGATGAAAAAATGTTTTCTTGAAAAGTTCCTGCTTATACAGAGGTTTTCAGCCATATTTCTTAAAAGTAAACTGATAAAATCTTCATCTTTGTTTGCAGCTGAGGACAATAATATAAAAACACTTCTGCGAAAATGTGAAGCAGAAATAGACTGTAAGTCCACTTTTTAAATATATCACTGTTTCTGATGAATTATTTTGAGGAATAAGATTTGGAACTTCACCTAATTCAGAGAGTAACATGATTGTATATTTTAAAGATTAAATAATGTTTTCACTTATAGGTAACATATTGTTTTTTGAAGAATATTCTCTTTAACAGGTCATACTTACAAAGATGAATAGATTTATATATTAACTTCATATATATTTTGAATGAATTGTATGTTGTATTCTTCAATGCTTTTCCACATTTGTAGTGTGCAAGTCAGGAGAATCCCAGGGACAATCACAGGTAATGTAACCAGTGTTATTTACTTTCATTTTGTTTTCAGATGATAACATTAACCTTATTGTTTGTACTGGATAGAAATCTTCTACAATTGTCTGTGAAACTTTTGTTAGAGGTAAATATAATTTGTAAAATCATAGAAACCACTTTACTATCTTGTAATACAGGAAGGCAGTGATTTTTAATGTTTATCTCTGTGAATGTGAAGAAAGAAAAAACCTATTTCAATCTACATAAAGATTTTTAGAATCTTGGAAAAAGTACATGATACTCTCTATCTTGGAGAAATTCCTGTATTTTACAGGTTCATTACTGACAATTTTTTAAAAAAATTCATTCTTTCAGATTTCTATTGGTACATCGTCATTAAACACCTCACCAGAGGCTCCTAAGGACAGGGCTGGTCCTACTGTAACACCATCCACCAACGCATCACCTGTGATCACCATGCCGACAGGATCACGGACAAGGTACATACATAATATATACTTGAAGTATTTGTTTGGTTTTTTTGTTTGTTTTTTTTCTAATTTACATGTGTGGTAGGCTTGTTTGTTTTTTTTCTAATTTACATGTGTGGTAGGCTCCTTCTAAAATAAGACTCCTCATGCTCTTCCTCTGGCCAACAAGAGTGATTAAATCTTGAAATCAGTTACTTCACATAAATTAAGTTCATATTGTTAAGAATTTAATGGCACTAGAATCTCTCCATTCAAGTTCACTTCAAATCTAGTCACTGATTGGTTATTTTAATGCAAGGTAATATGGTCTCTGTGATTATTTGATTTGCACTGTTTTGTGTCATCATTGTCTTTAAGCCCTGAAAAATATTGGCTCAATTTCATAATTATGTTTTTCTCTATTTTAAGTGTACATTAATTTCCTCAAAAATTCTAACTGTAAACAACATTGGTCACATTTAAATGATATCAAAGGTTTGTAAATTTTGTATTACAACCATATTTGGATGACACTACTTTAGTGCCAGTAAATAGTCATATTATCTATAACTCCGGAGTTTGTAACACATATCTTTGTAGACCCAACATTGTTATATTTCAGACCAAATTACTAAAGTTGATCAAATGGAACCTGAACTGCACAATATTTCTTCTTTGGCATACCTACTTTGAGTCTTTTCCCCTGACTCTTAACTAGACCTAGTGCTCTTTCTTGGTTTTAGTCTAAATCCAGAATATTTTCTACTAGTGATAGATTATACATATCTGTCTTTCCTCTTCTTTCCTCCAGATCAGTTTGAAAGTCATTCAGGCATTTAACATTGTTTTGGACCTGCTGTTATATTTAGATGTGACATTGTCTTTAACAGTGACTTGTCTCCTTTGTAGGTATAACCAGGTATTTAACTGTCTATTTTTGTAGCTATTACCACAGATGTGACTATCTGTTTTTGTAAATATGACCAGGTAGTTAACTGTCTGTTTTGTAGGTATGACCAGGTAGTTAACTGTCTGTTTTTTGTAGGTATGACAACATATGTGGCTGTCTATTTTTGAAAGTATGATCACGTATGTGACAATCTATTATTGTAGGTATTACCAGGTATTTAACTGTTATTTGTGGGTATTACCACAGATGTGACTATTTTTGTAGGTACGACAACATATGTGACTATTTTTGAAAGTATGATCACGTATTTGACTATCTATTTTTGTAGGCATGACCAGGTATTTAACTGTCTGCAGGGCTCTTGATCTGCCAGATTTGGGGCTGATATTCGGCCCCATTCCCAATGCAAAATATTATCTTTTTTCCCAATTTAGACCTCAAGTTTTCCCAATTATAAGGAAAACGCTGTTATTTTTCCCAATTCTAAGGGCCCCGGGCCCCAGTCCCAAAATGGGGTGTGAGAGCCCTGGTCTGTTTTTTGTAGGTATGACAACATATATGACTGTCTATTTTTGAAGGTATGATCACATATTTTTGAAGGTATGATAATGTATGTGACTATCCATTTTTGTCGGTATTACCAGGTATTTAACTATCTGATATTTGTAGGTATGACTGGTATCAAACAGAGACAATGGTGATAATCACCGTTATGATAAAGAAAGTTCAGAAGGATGATTGTCAAATAGAAATCGGCGAACAGTCAGTAAGTAATCACTGATACTATGACAAACAATATTAATGAATGTAAAAAAATCATATGTTACCATAGTTACTGACACGAACGCCTCCACAAACAATCTGTATATAAACATAGTAACTGCCACATACACCTCCACAAACAATCTATAAGTAACCATAGTTACTGACACATACACCTCCACAAACAATCTGTAAGTAACCCTAGTTACTGACACATACACCTCCACAAACAATCTGTAAGTAACCCTAGTTACTGACACATACACCTCCACAAACAATCTGTATGTAAATGTAGTTACTGACACATACACCTCCACAAACAATCTGTAAGTAACCATAGTTACTGACACATACACCTCCACAAACAATCTGTAACCATAGTTACTGTCCACAAACAATCTGTAAGTAATAGTTACTGACATACACCTCCACAAACAATCTGTAAGTAACCGTAGTTACTGACACATACACCTCCACAAACAATCTGTAAGTAACCATAGTTACTGACACATACACCTCCACAAACAATCTGTAAGTAACCATAGTTACTGACACATACACCTCCACAAACAATCTGTAAGTAACCATAGTTACTGACACATACACCTCCACAAACAATCTGTAAGTAACCATAGTTACTGACACATACACCTCCACAAACAATCTGTAAGTAACCATAGTTACTGACACATACACCTCCACAAACAATCTGTAAGTAACCATAGTTACTGACACATACACCTCCACAAACAATCTGTAAGTAACCATAGTTACTGACACATACACCTCCACAAACAATCTGTAAGTAACCCTAGTTACTGACACATACACCTCCACAAACAATCTGTAAGTAACCATAGTTACTGACACATACACCTCCACAAACAATCTGTCCACAAACAATCTGTAAGTAACCATAGTTACTGACACATACACCTCCACAAACAATCTGTAAGTAACCATAGTTACTGACACATACACCTCCACAAACAATCTGTAAGTAACCATAGTTACTGACACATACACCTCCACAAACAATCTGTAAGTAACCGTAGTTACTGACACATACACCTCCACAAACCTGTAAGTAACCGTAGTTAATCTGTAAGTAACCATAGTTACTGACACATACACCTCCATAAACAATCTGTAAGTAACCATAGTTACTGACACATAC
The DNA here is from genome assembly GCF_031769215.1 of Ylistrum balloti. Lineage (NCBI taxonomy): Eukaryota > Metazoa > Mollusca > Bivalvia > Pectinida > Pectinidae > Ylistrum > Ylistrum balloti. The sequence goes on from NW_026781993.1 coordinate 2,157,297, forward strand.
ACCTCCACAAACAATCTGACACATACACCTCCACAAACCACGTAGTTAACACATACACCTCCACAAACAATCTGTAAGTAACCATAGTTACTGACACATACACCTCCACAAACAATCTGTAAGTAACCCTAGTTACTGACACATACACCTCCACAAACAATCTGTAAGTAACCATAGTTACTGACACATACACCTCCACAAACAATCTGTAAGTAACCCTAGTTACTGACACATACACCTCCACAAACAATCTGTAAGTAACCGTAGTTACTGACACATACACCTCCACAAACAATCTGTAAGTAACCCTAGTTACTGACACATACACCTCCACAAACAATCTGTAAGTAACCGTAGTTACTGACACATACACCTCCACAAACAATCTGTATGTAACCGTAGTTACTGACACATACACCTCCACAAACAATCTGTATATAACCATAGTAACTGCCACATACACCTCCACAAACAATCTGTAAGTGACCATAGTTACTGACACATACACCTCCACAAACAATCTGTAAGTGACCATAGTTACTGACACATACACCTCCACAAACAATCTGTATGTAACCATAGTTACTGACACATACACCTCCACAAACAATCAGTATGTAACCATAGTTACTGACACATACACCTCCACAAACAATCTGTATGTAAACGTAGTTACTGACACATACACCTCCACAAACAATCTGTAAGTAACCATAGTTACTGACACATACACCTCCACAAACAATATGCAAGTAACCGTAGTTACTGACACATACACCTCCACAAACAATCTGTATATAACCATAGTAACTGCCACATACATCTCCACAATCAACATGTCAGTAACCATTGATACTGCTACAGAGACCATCACAAACATTATGTTAGTAACCGTGGTAAATATTTTAAAATAATTCTAAAATAATGTTGGTCATTATACTTACAGGTGAGTGTTTGTATCAAACTACCCACAGGAAGTGACTACACCTTGGAACTTGATCTCGCCCACAAAATCATACCAGACAAATCCTTTTTTAAAATCATGTCTACTAAGGTAAGACTAATCATATGAAATATTTTTTTCATTCTTTACCATATATATACAGGTGTACTGCACCTCAGGGTGAAAACTTTAATTTTGTGTATTCACAACAAAACTAAAACAAGTTTAATCAAATTCATTAGTCAATCTAGCTGTCGTTTGTGAACAAGCAAAATTAGGGAATGTAGAGAAGCTGGACTTCTTTGTTTCTCATGATTACATTATAATATGGAAATCTGAACCCAGATTATACTGATTTTAATTATTTTTTGTTGTTGTATTTTTGGGACTAAATTTGGAGAAATGATTACAATATCACTATAAATTTTGGTGTATTCAGCATATAGCTTAAAACTTAGAAATTGAGTTGACTGAAATTTTGTAAAACTTTCATCTTGTTTTATCATTTGATTGGTTGATAGGTTGAAATAAAACTTAAAAAGGTAGAGGGAGTACGCTGGACAATGCTGGAGGACGATGGCACATCGTCTCAAAACATTAAACATTCAGTTCCAATGGAAACAAGTAAGTCTGTAAGGGGCACAAGTAAGTCTTTAATGGGCACAAGTAAGTCTATAATGGGCACAAGTAAGTCTGTAATGGGCACAAATAAGTCTGTAATGGGCACAAGTAAGTCTGTAATGGGCATAAGTAAGTCTGTAATGGGTACAAGTAAGTCTGTAATGGGTACAAGTAAGTCTGTAATGGGCACAAGTAAGTCTATAATGGGTACAAGTCTGTAATGAGTGCAAGTAAGTCTGTAATGGGTACAAGTAAGTCTGTAATGGGTACAAGTAAGTCTGTAATGGGTACAAGTAAGTCTGTAATGGGTACAAGTAAGTCTGTAATGAGTAGAAGTAAGTCTGTAATGGGTACAAGTAAGTCTGTAATGGGTACAAGTAAGTCTGTAATGGGCAGAATAAGGTTATCATTAACACAAGTCTGTAATGGACACAAGTCTGTTATGGCATCCTTTTATCATTAATGTTAAAATGAGTAAAGATTGGATATATTAATAACAAAAGTGTTTGAAGACAATTTGTTATATTTTTTTGGCCAACAGTAAGTCTAAACAGGACACAAGAAAGTCTGAACCGGCCATTAGTTAGTCTGTAATTGCATTAATCTCCATCTCACATCAATGTGTAAACATGTTTACAAAGATTGTACACAACACACATAAGTGAATGGCACATTTTCATAACTTAGATAAGTGATGCTAATGGCCTAAATTTACAAAAAAATGACAAAACATTGCAATTATTGACGAAGATTTGTTGACTACAGTTAAGTCTGTCATGTCATTAGTTCTATTGAGACTTGATATGAAGAAAAGTTTGTACATAGTGTTGCTAAACCTTTGACACAAAACACAAAAATTGGGAGATTTTCTAATGCAATATATCCTTGAATAGACACACCTTAATCTGCAATGAATGTATACTCACTGGTGACTCACTGCTGTATTGATGAACTTTGACAAATATTGAACTCATTTGTGATCTCACTCATATCAAGCAATTCAAAATTTGGTTCGAATCTAGCAGTGAAGATAAATATATTTGATGGGAAGGGAGAAATTATCTGTTGAAATATTATGGCCAAAATCGAACTAATCTGAGATCATAATAATATAAAACATTTCATCAAATTTGGTCAAAATCTTATTTCAAGACTGGAAGTTATTTAACAGATTAGAAAAAAGTCTATTTGAACTTTGTATTTTGAAGTCCAGTAAAATTGGCATATATTGATGTATTTTGATCAATATCAAGCTCATCTGAAATCATATTGATGCAAAGCAGAGTACCAAATGTGGTTCCAATCTGACAGCAAAATGAAATATTATTAATAACTGAATGAAGAAAGGATCTTATTTAAGAATTTGAAATTGATTTAGACTAATATCAAATTCATCTGTGATCTTACTGATATAACGCAAGGTACCAATTTTGGTTCAAATCTGTTGAATAAAGTTATTCAACAGAAACCATAATGACAGACAGACCAGAAACAATATGCCACTCAATCTTTTATCATGTGAGCAAACAAATCTGCAGAAATGATTGTGTATTTCTAAAACAAAAATATCACATACAATTTTTGAGACTTTTTTCAACCACCCGCAGATTCTGAGAGTGACCATGCGAGCAAGTACCCGTCTTCCAGTCATTACACGAGAAACTGGGACAAACTAGTTACAGACATCACAAAGGAGGAGAAAGATGAAAAGCCGGAAGGTGATGCAGCACTTAACAACCTTTTCCAGAAAATTTACGGGGATGGATCAGATGAAACAAAGAAAGCAATGATGAAATCCTTTGTGAGTATACATCTAAGATTATAGGCTTCATTTATCTGTATCTTCCATAATTAATCACTATGTAATGTTTGTGAGATAAAATAAATCCATACAAGATTTCAAAGAATCTGCAGTACCACTTGAGGATTGACGAATCAGATGATATCGATTTGATGTCGGTCTGTAAATGTCCATTATGACTTAGTACACAAGCATACAGCAGCCTCTGCTCTGTATCTACTCTTCATAAGTGAAATGCATCAGTTGGCAAATCCTTTTATTGCCCGCCATTTTATGTAGAAGAGGCATATATTGATACCTATGTGCATCTGTACTGATCCATCCCACTGCACTGCATCCCATTCCAACATCGTATCTTGAGAACCTTTCAACACATTTGCTTTATGTTTACTCCATAGCATCATAACCTCAAGTTCTACACCTTATCAGATTCTGATTTCAATGGGAACAGGGATATTTATGTTTTATAGACATTTTCTACTTTCATGTTTCTCTGTAACATAACCTACAGGGAAAAGAATGATGAACTGTTGATGGGTAATTGGAAAATTATGCTTAAGCTGGAGAGTTTTGACGTTTTTCGTTCCATTTCAGTATGAGTCTGGTGGAACAGTTCTTAGTACTAACTGGAAGGAGGTAGGTAAGGAAAAGGTGGAAGTTAAACCGCCAGATGGTATGGAATACAAGAAGTGGGAGACATAAGTTTACACATCACCAGCACAACTTCTGCTTCACAGCTATAATGACCTGGATAGCAGCAGCAATTCAATGCAAATTCTTTATTATACAGTCAAGAAAACAAAGGTATTTCAAAGAAATACATGATACAGATCTGAAACTGTAATAAAATATGAATGGTTGACAACGACTTGAAATTATTTTGAATTCTCTTGCATGGTGGAGCATATGTGGTTAAGTTACCATTTAGACAACGGAGCCTTATTATTTTATTAGCCCATTATCATTTGTCCCGCTGTCCTTGGATTGACAAATTATTTTTTTGATATGTAAATGTGTTCCAGTAATTCAACATTCTCTTGACCCAATAATTAAAACTCGAAACAACAGGGGTGAAATGTCACATCATACCTTCCAGGCTTTTCTGTCCCAGTCATTACCGGTTTGCTGCTCTATGTATCATATACAACTGTATGAAGTTCATTAAAGTATGATTAAAAATCAGCCTTTATTTTTTTTTCATTGAATTCGCTTTAAGTTGAATGGAAAGTTTTTATCTGAATGAAAGGTATGTTTCATATGGTGTTACAACCGGTAATAATTAAGTTTTTTTTTATGAAATTAGATTTTTGTGTCGCCTGCAGAGCAAAGATTTCTGGACTTTTTTGGCTATGCTTTGAGTTATCGAAATGAAATTTTGTATATGGCTTCTTATTGCAAGGGTACAGATTAAGTTTGATTCCTGGCTGTCTGTGACCCTTCTTGGCTGAGTTATGCCCCTTTGAACTTAGAAAATTTCTCAGGAATATTGCTTTTTGGCTTATGCTTTGAGTTATCGAAATGAAATTTTGTATATGGCTTCTTCTTGCAAGGGTACAGATTAAGTTCGATTCCCGGCTGTCTGTGACCCTTTTTGGCAGAGTTATGCCCCTTTCAACTTAGAAAATATACTTCTAGTTATAGAATTGTAATTTGGTATTACAACTTTATGGTTGATCGTTGCACATCTAGTTCAATTTCTGGGTGACCGTGATACTTAATGCAGGCGACACATACAGTTCCGAGGAACTCTTGTGTTGTCAGAGGCTAGATATTAAATTGTTCCTTGTATTTATCATAAAGGTCATCAGCCATAACGAAATCCACTTTGTCCGAAACTCGTTTACACCCTGTAATTGAAAATAATTGTTCCTTTTCTGGATAGTATGACAGTTGAGAAGCAATTTCACGCACATCCCTATCAACTACCTTGTCACGATTTGGAAAATACTTTCGTGCAATGAGACAGTCGATAATGCATTGGCGAATATGTTTACGTTCTAAAGGTAAAAATGGGATGTGAGCGGAGACCATTTGATGAAGGAGAAGACCGCTATGCCATAGTCCACCTATAAAAATAAAATTAAAAAAGCAAGCTTCATCAAAAACTAATTCATTTGTTAATTAGAACATATTTAGCTACAGGGGTATTAAGGACACAACAGACTCTTCTGCATAAGACGCTTATTTCCATTTTTTTTACAATAAAACCAACACTATGGATAGCTTTCTACCAAGCTGTCTGATAAACGTGATCATTTTAATTTCCTTAATGTGAACTTTCCATTTCTGGATAGCATAAATCATTCTTCCCCTACCTTTGATGTTTGTTCCCATTATCACGATTTTCGTGGAAGAAGTCAGCGACTGACTTAAAACTCGTGAAAGATGTTAGTTGATGAAAATCACGAGGAAGATTTATGGTCGCCATTATGATATCATTGAGAAATATTATATTTCTCTGCGACACAAAGAGAACCTAACATCACTTACTTGGATTTAATAATACTTACATGGACATGGCGGGTCTTTCTTACGGAACACTTGGTACAATTCTCCTTTTTGTTCATATTTTGTCCTAGTTTTATTGAATTTGAGGCTGAATTATGATAATGTTGATATTTTGGTTTTTGTTGCCAAATAGGTAAATAGGGCAGATTTAAAACTATTGTTCAGAAGGATTATCCAGATTTTGTCACATTTTGGTTAAAAGCATGCTTACGTTCAGGAGAATAGGTTTAAATTGAACTTGGTCTAGGTCAAAATGTGCGATGAAAACTAACCTGCCGCTCCAAATACACTCTACATGCATGTCAAACCTGATAACATGATGAAAACTACCCTGTCGGTCCAAATACACCCTACAAGCATGCCAAAACCTGACAACGTGATGAAAACTAACCTGTCGGTCCAAATACACCTTACAAGCATGTCAAACCCGATAACATAATGAAAACGACCCTGTCGCTCCAAATACACCTTACAAGCATGTCAAACCTGATAACGTAATGAAAACTACCCTGTCGGTCCAAATACACCTTACAAGCATGTCAAACCCGATAACGTGATGAAAACTACCCTGTCGGTCCAAATACACCCTACAAGCATGTCAAACCCGATAACGTAATGAAAACTATCCTGTCGGTCCAAATACACTCTACATGCATGTCAAACCTGATAACATGATGAAAACTACCCTGTCGGTCCAAATACACCCTACAAGCATGCCAAAACCTGATAACGTGATGAAAACTATCCTGTCGGTCCAAATACACCCTACAAGCATGTCAAACCTGATAACGTGATGAAAACTACCCTGTCGGTCCAAATACACCTTACAAGCATGTCAAACCCGATAACGTGATGAAAACTACCCTGTCGGTCCAAATACACCCTACAAGCATGTCAAACCCGATAACGTAATGAAAACTATCCTGTCGGTCCAAATACACTCTACATGCATGTCAAACCTGATAACATGATGAAAACTACCCTGTCGCTCCAAATACACTCTACATGCATGCCAAACTCGATAACATGATGAAAACTACCCTGTCGGTCCAAATACACCCTACAAGCATGTCAAACCCGATAACGTGATGAAAACTACCCTGTCGGTCCAAATACACCCTACAAGCATGTCAAACCCGATAACGTGATGAAAACTACCCTGTCGCTCCAAATACACCCTACAAGGATGTCAAACCTGATTACATGATGAAAACTACCCTGTCGCTCCAAATACACCCTACAAGCATGTCAAACCTGATAACATGATGAAAACTATCCTGTCGGTCCAAATACACTCTACATGCATGTCAAACTCGATAACGTGATGAAAAGTACTCTGTCGGTCCAAATACACCCTACAAGCATGTCAAACCCGATAACGTGATGAAAACTAACCTGTCGGCCTAAATACACTCTACATGCATGTCAAACTCGATAACGTGATGAAAAGTACCCTGTCGGTCCAAATACACTCTACATGCATGTCAAACTCGATAACGTGATGAAAAGTACCCTGTCGGTCCAAATACACCCTACAAGCATGTCAAACCTGATAACATGATGAAAACTACCCTGTCGGTCCAAATACACCTTACAAGCATGTCAAACCTGATAAAGTAATGAAAACTACCCTGTCGGTCCAAATACACTCTACATGCATGTCAAACCCGATAACGTGATGAAAACTATCCTGTCGGTCCAAATACACTCTACATGCATGTCAAACTCGATAACGTGATGAAAACTACCCTGTCGGTCCAAATACACCCTACAAGCATGTCAAACCTGATAACATGATGAAAACTACCCTGTCGCTCCAAATACACTCTACATGCATGTCAAACCTGATAACATGATGAAAACTACCCTGTCGGTCCAAATACACCCTACATGCATGTCAAACCTGATAACATGATGAAAACTACCCTGTCGGTCCAAATACACCTTACAAGCCTGTCAAACCCGATAACGTAATGAAAACTAACCTGTCGGTCCAAATACACCCTACAAGCATGTCAAACCCGATAACGTGATGAAAACTAACCTGTCGGCCTAAATACATGTACGAGAATGACAAAACTCATTGATGTCTTGAATCGGTCCGAATATACGCTCTGAAAGCTAACCCGTCTATACAAATACGTTACAAACGTGCGAAAACTCGATAACGTCGTGAAAACTAGTCCAACAATCAATAAACACAAAGCACAAGTATGCCAAAGCTTGATTACGTGAAAATTAATCCGTCAATCAGAATATACACTGTACAAGTAAGCCAAAACTTGACAAAGTCATGATCACTGATCCATCAATCCAAATGCACAATACAAATAATAATAAGAAGCTTTATTTATATTATAACAATTGCGAAATAACTTATTAATTACTCTTGTTGTCCCGGATGGAAGCGCACGAGGGGTCTTACTGTGGGAGGAAACCAGATAACCCGGAGAAAACCCACGTGGTCGGGCAGGTGACCCAATACTATTTCACATCCATTTCGGGAATTGAACCCCGGACGGCAAAATACGCATTACAAGCATGTCAAAACACGATCATGTCATAATATCACACACACGATGAGACGTTGACAAGCCATAGGTTTAGGGTGTTGCCATGGACGCCATAATGGATATCGCGAGATCTCGATAACATCATTTCATAAGATGAATTCGACATCAATAGTGGAAAACAAAGCACAAAAATAGTGAGTGGATAGTAGAGAATTTCTATTTACTGAATGAGTTGGCATTTAAAATAAAAAATGTCGCGAGAATGTTAACCTAATATCAATGGCTGAAACAGTTTTGAGGACTAAGTCATGAAAACATGAATTAAAGTTATACTATGGAAATCGTCAGTAATCGAGATTCTTTAGTCAATGAACTGCTGTGAGGACTGCAAGGGTTCTCCTTCTTGTTCACAACATGAACACAGTTGAAATTTTCGTCCAACGGCAAGCGAAAAATATAATAGTCCTTTTCCGAACATTGTCAATGAGTTTGTGAAAAGTTTAATTTCATGATAGCTCATATGAAATAGGCACTGCCTAAGAATGGGGAAAATGAATCAATATTTTGTCATTGATGTAATAAAAAAGAATCAAGAAAATTCCAACATGGCAACACAATCATAATTCAAACTCAAATTATATAAATCTTTGCAAAATTTGAACAAAAGAAAGATTTACAAGGCGATAAGACCAGGTAATCCGGGAGAGTTAGCGTCTTCTGCTTCATCGACAACACCCGCGATGTAAACCTTGGTCAATCCAAGTAAGTAGTGTAACGTTTTCAAATGAGAATAAGGTATACAACAACGGAACCAACATAATTAATGAGCATCAAATACGTCCAGCTTCGTGCCGCACGAAGAAATATGACAACTCTCAATGAGATCACTATGGCGATCATAAAACTTCTCATAATTTTCTAATTTTCATCAACCTGCATCATTTGAATTCTTGTGTTACGAGTTTGTCAGTCAGTTGACGACTTCTTGCACGACAATCGTGATCATGTGAACTGTCCGTTGAATAACGAATCAGCTGTGACATGTAAATACCATAGGTTGGAGATGCAGAGATGTTGCTATCCAGAAAAGGAAAATTCACAATAGGGAAATTAAAATCATCACATTTATCAAACAGCTTGACGGAAAGCTGTCCATATTGGTTTCGTTGTAGGAAAAGTTCAAGATAAGCTGCTGATATGGAAGATGTAGCAAGTACATTTCTTGTGATTTATCTTTTCAACAAAAAATAAAGAATTTAACATTAGGGGTAGACAAGTAGATCACAGAACACTACATGGGCAATCTTTACTGGGTGGTTGGATACTAAAATCAGAATCTGTTGATAATATTATGAATCAGCTGCATTTTTGACGCGTAGTAATGCGATAGTGTTGATTGCGGGACGCTTTTCAACACTTTTGGTAATGGTTTAAAGAATTTTCTTGTGCTTTTAAACTTACCCTTTTCGTTCACTGATTGTCTGATGATCAGCTTCTCCATATCTACTAGCCGAAGCTGCTCTCTTGGTAGTCCCTCCCTCCAATGGGTTATCGTCCTTTGCTGTATGGCACGACTCCCTGTGTTACTAAAAGATTGTACAAAAGACAAATGAACAACACATTTTAATACAATTTCAGAATAAGATAGATACAATCCATTGATGAGTTGAATTGCCTTATACAGCTCTTTCGACCTAGAAGATTTAGGAATATCTAAGGTGATCAAAAGAAATGTCATAATCTAGTTTTGGTCCCAAAATTTAATAAATTTTGTTGTACCATATGTCTGATGATAATCAAAACGCAATCAGTAGGTTACGACAACCTCGGGAACTAAGTCTGCGTGCAGTGTCAACGATAGAATGTAAACTAAGGAACATTGACGTTGAATTGAAATAAATAATATTGTTTAGTAGAACATGTTAATGATATCACTCAGGGTAATGTTAATTATAATTAAACTTTCAGTCTGATCCCATGTTTCATGAAAAACATAGTCGCTTGGCCGATTTTAGAGGGACTTTCGCGAGATGTCAGCTTGACCTCATATGGAAATATTATATTTACTTGTGCAATATGAAGGTGGGCGTTATTCATGATCATTACTATTATCAATGATTCCTAGCTTTTTCCCTATTTGTGAAAGTGACACTACGTACTTTGATTTAACCATATTCACCTGGCGAGTGTCGTTGTAGTCTTCGAAATCTTCCTTTTGTTCAAATGTTATAATTTCGTCGAACTGAGTTTGACTTAGGATTTAGTCGCCATGTAAATATTTTCTTTGTTTTTAATCATCTTATAATGCTGAAATTGATGTTTGCTGATGGAATGCTAATAATTGCAAACGTTATATGAGATATCGTGATGATACATATATCTTGTATATTTTGACATCTGAGCTTAGTGTCACCAGTAATTATACCTGAGAAAAAGGAAAGTGCTTCTCCTGTAGTTAACGCCATTCAAGTCTTCGTAAAAGTCGAGGTATGGCTTGATCACGTCCAGGAGACCGGCAGGCATTTTATCTATCTCGTCAAATATGAACATTGAGCGTTCACATTTAGATACACTCTTTTCTATTTTCTCCTTTAGTTCCTCCTGATATAAAATGATTGAAGGAATAGCTATAATTATGCATTTCTCCCCAAACATTGCTACTCTGATATCAGCGACAATACATGTATTAAATAACTATATTGTTATCATTGTCGTAACATTTATTAAATGATCAATACTTCAGAAACATTATGGCAAGCATTACATTACTATCCTGTTATTAGTATAACACTATTTATATATACTAAACAAAAAAGAAAGGTAACACTAGTTTATTCTGTGATTAATTAATTAACCCCTTCAGAAATCCTTACCAATCATGTACGAATAAAGTAATTGATCAATTCTGATAAAACTGCAGTCATGGTTCATTATAAAACTTTGCGTTCAGTTGATTTTATTCGACTGTAAAGGACGTTGGGGTCAATTTCAAAGGTAACACCATTAGTAACGGGTATGGCAACCGTTTGCGAAGTAAACAGCATTGCAGCGTCGTCGCATGGAACTCGTAAACCGGCGGATAATTCGAGGAGAGATGTTGTTCCATTCAGCGATCAAGGCTTGGGCCAGCTCCTGCAAGTTTGACGGCTGATTTTGACGTTCTCTCACCCGTCGCCCAAGAACGTCCCAGACATGCTCAATCGGTGACAAATCAGGTGATTTAGATGGCCAATCTAACACCTGTACGTTTTTCTGCTGCAAGAAAGTTCTGCTGACGCGACTGGTGTGCGCTGGTGCGTTATCGAATGCCGGTTAAATTGCCATTGAACACAACAAGCCTGGTACGAGTCCCCCACAAATACCACCCCAAACCATTACACTTCCGCCGCCAAAGCCGGTCCCGTTCTGCGACCCAACAGTCCGCAAAACGCTCCCCTCGTCGCCTCTACACTCTGCGCCTTCCGTCACCGTGTTGCAGACAAAACCTGGACTCATCTGAAAACAGAACATTGTTCCATTGACGTAAGGCCCAACGACGGTGAACACGGGTCCAGTTACGACGATTATTACGGCGACGTCGCAACAAATTGGGTTCAGTGTAGGGACGCCGCGCTTTCAATTGGTAGGCCCTTAACCTGTTGCGGACTGTTTGGGGAGACACATGACGCCCAAACAATATCCTTGTAGTCTCTACTGCGGTTACGAATCGATTGCGCAAGTGTATCAATCGTATACGACGGTCATCCCTGGCGGTCGTTTTACGGGGTCGGCCGCTTCGTGGACGATCGGATGTTGACCCAGTTTGGATTAAACGACTTACCAACTGGCAAATTGTCTTAATACTGCAACCAAAATTCCGTGCAACTCGACGGCAAGACTCCCCAGCCTGGATCATGCCTACAGCCCTTTCTCTCTGTACTTGTGACAGCCGGGGCATAATGATAAAGTTGATAGATAGCAAGATTCGGTGATTTCTAAGTCCTAAGGATCTAAGGAACAGTTGTCAGTTTGAATGTTTATGAAATTCAAGCGAAGATACAAGTTAGTCGCAGAAAACCTCGTGCAGCTCTTTCGCTAATACAGACTTTCACGCTTGAATGATCTTGGTAACCCTCTTGGATTTCTAATATTGCACAAACGTCATTTTGTTTTCACTCATTTACAGGTATTCGCCAAGGAAACATATCAACCTTTCTTTTTTTGTTGAGTATATATATATATATTTATGTACCATGTCATTGTCTTAATTAATAACAATAATAGACTTTGTTTCTTTTCGATTGCACATTGAGTCAGTGACTCGCAATGATTTATAACATAATTAAGGAACATACAATAAGTGCATTGAATAAAAATTGATAGCAAAGCTGAAACAAATATATCACAGTATAAGAGATTCAGTCATAGTTAGTAAGTCACGTGTGTGTTCTTAAAATAACTAATATAAGTAAAGCATACATAAGTAATAGTTTTGCGCTATAATATGATTTATGAACTCATTAATAATGTAATTTGCAATATGCCAAGGGATATAAGGGTTACAGGCTATATCACTAGTAAGAGAATTTAGACCCAAGATTTCGTTATTATTATAAGATACACAAGTGACATACCATTTACATCAAGTACATGTATTACAGCATATATAACTGAAAATCACTTTTATTTCGCGTGGTATTTATTTTCGTCTGAATACACGAGGAGAGCCTATTGCGAATTAAAATCTCTCGTGATTAAATTACAAATCTCTTGATGATACCCTTGTTATTTCGCCATTGGCTTGCTTTTACTTCCGTTTACACTTACATTAAATTTATATATACCCCATCATATTATTAGAAAAAAATCTGCTTGAAAAAAATACTTCTTTCAATTCGAACATCTGCACTCTGTACTTTTAAACCACATCCCCTGATTACTGGTTGTAGAACTTCACAAAATTGCGTCATTGAAATGTACAACTATAGTTCAAAGTGTGCACGTGTGCTCCGATGCTATTTTTGTGTTGGAAAAGTGCTAAAATATTCATAACAGAATTTATAACATGCATAATATATTTTATTGATTACAAAATAAACAGTAGTAAAAAGTATTAAAACCGTCGAAGACGTTATACCATTGGGACGACTTCTGTATAAACTTGATTATAACGTCAAACACTGCATAATATCTCTGGCTATATGTCTAAATTAAATCTAAAAATACAAGCGTCAGGAAAGTTAAAAACTGCACGTGCAAATGTTGGGAAATTTCCCTAGGGATTTGTGAAGGTCGATTGGTCATATGGGGATTAGTAATGACAGGAAATTTGAAATACCTTGCGAGGTTGTGGATGATACTGGACAAATTCATTCTGATAAAGACATTGTTTTAAACAAATTGTGAAAAAACTTTGAAAATTTATATTAAATATGGAACAGTACATGATGTGAAGTACAACCCAAGCAATGCTTGGTGAGGCAAAAGTGCAAAGTTACACAAAGCTGCAGGCGTAAATGAACTATCAGCAGAGGTGTTAAAAATAATACGGCAATGGAGTTACGTTATAAAATATGCGACTGGTGTTTCGAATTGGGTCATGTGCCTACAGATTTGACCTCTTTTATTATAGATCAAGTATATAAACCTTACTCCAATGAATACCGTTAAACTACAGAAGAATCTCCGTCCCCTGCTAAGTATACTGTAATGTACTCGGTGCAAGGCTAACCAAATGGATGGGGTCCTCTGCCCTACTATGCGATGAACAAAATGGTTTTCGTAAAGGACGCAGCTGTGAAGATCATATCTTCTCGTTGTACCCTGCAATACATGCAAGGACAATTAACGCATTATCTACGTACGTGCGTTTCATCCAATGGAGTTAATGGCAAATTTCTACCATCAGTTCAGTCTCTGTACGAGGATGTTAGGTGAGAGTAAACAATAATGACACCCCATGGTTCAGGATGGATTCCGTGGTAAAATAGGGGTGTTATTTCTCCTCGAGTATGTTTTCATTAAAATTTAATGACCTGGCACAAACAGTTAACAACGTCCAATGTGGTATACAGATAGATGACACCATGTTATCTATTTTACACAGATGATATTGCCATCATGGCTCTAGATCCGAACAAACTCCAGACTCTGCCTAGTGCTGTATCTAAATGGTGTAAGGACAGGAAACTAAGAGTAAATCCGTCCAAAACTAAAGTAGTTCATGTTTGGAACCCTTCTACCAAGAAAACCGTTTCAACTGTGGTTTATGTGATGATGAAACCATTCGTATAAATACTTAGGAAATTGGTTAGGCTGTGACAGAATTATCTTATCGATAACTAGGAGTGTTAATAGGAAAAATATTTCATCTGGTGGTATGACATACGATGTGTTTATATGTCTCTATAACTCAGTTGTAGAACTAGTACTTATGTACGGCAGTGCTATATGGGGAACGAAGATGCATTCTTTTAGGGTTAGGGTTGGAAAATATATCTCCAATATTGCTACCAAGGTGATATGGGTTTGCGTTCGTGTCTATATAAACAGAATGTCTCGTGTGTGAAACTATTGTGTAAAATCCGTAGACTCAAAGATCATCGGCTGCAGAGCAAAATAATGGAATGGTCGTCTCGACAACGTATGTGTGACGATACAGACACAGATAAATTCATATCCAATTTAAACCTTTCATCAAAATTCGTAGCAAAAAAGTCTTACCGAAATTATCATTAAAAGATAGTCGTGAATGGCAAGCTCAGGTACATGACGACCTAATGATACAAGCTTCGTACGTATAAACAGTTCATGAATGACATTTTTGTCGAATGTTACGTCCGAATCGACATACCAAGACATCATAGACGTAACATTGGCCTTTTTCGTGCAGGCTCGCTCCCTCTGACCGTTGAGACGGGACGATACACCAGACCGCCTGTTCAACTAATGGACAGACATTATTCTAAATGTGACCAGCATAAAGAGGAGGATGGAAACATTTTTCTTACAGAATGCAATTTATATGATGACACAGAAACAGTTTGTTCTAAAAATGTTCTTCTGTCATTGACGGTTTCAATAACATGAACAAGGATAATAAACTATAAGGGAAAATGGTGATTTCCAGACAACAATTGCAAGCTTTGTTACGCTTTTCTTCAAAACAGGAAAACTTTTTTTCTTTAAACTTAATTATTAATCAGTAACTGTAAGTTACACTAGTATATGTGACGATGGGCATTTCTACCTTTGGTAGTCTTAGTAGGACACACTGATAAAATAGAATAGTAAGATTAATCAATAATTGTAAGTTTCACTAGTATATATATACTCAACAAAAAAAGAAAGGTTACTTGATGTAAATGGTATGTCACTTGTGTATCTTATAATAATAACGAAATCTTGGGTCTAAATTCTCTTACTAGTGATATAGCCTGTAACCCTTATATCCCTTGGCATATTGCAAATTACATTATTAATGAGTTCATAAATCATATTATAGAGCAAAACTATTACTTATGTATGCTTTACTTATATTAGTTATTTTAAGAACACACACGTGACTTACTAACTATGACTGAATCTCTTATACTGTGATATATTTGTTTCAGCTTTGCTATCAATTTTTATTCAATGCACTTATTGTATGTTCCTTAATTATGTTATAAATCATTGCGAGTCACTGACTCAATGTGCAACGAAAAGAAACAAAGTCTATTATTGTTATTATTTTACGACAATGACATGGTACATAAATATATATATACTCAACAAAAAAAGAAAGGTTAATATGTTTCCTTGGCGAATACCTGTAAATGAGTGAAAACAAAATGACGTTTGTGCAATATTAGAAATCCAAGAGGGTTACCAAGATCATTCAAGCGTGAAAGTCTGTATTAGCGAAAGAGCTGCACGAGGTTTTCTGCGACTAACTTGTATCTTCGTTTGAATTTCATAAACATTCAAACTGACAACTGTTCCTTAGATCCTTAGGACTTAGAAATCACCGAATCTTGCTATCTATCAACTTTATCATTATGCCCCGGCTGTCACAAGTACAGAGAGAAAGGGCTGTAGGCATGATCCAGACTGGGGAGTCTTGCCGTCGAGTTGCACGGCATTTTGGTTGCAGTATTAAGACAATTTGCCAGTTGGTAAGTAGTTTAAATTAAACTGGGTCAACATCCGATCGTCCCCGAAGCGGCCGACCCCGTAAAACGACCGCCAGGGATGACCGTCGTATACGATTGATACACTTGCGCAATCGATTCGTAACCGCAGTAGAGACTACAAGGATATTGTTTTGGCGTCGTGTGTCTCCCCAAACAGTCCACAACAGGTTGAGGCCAACCAATTGAAAGCGCGGCGTCCCTACACTGGACCCCATTTGTTGCGACGTCACTGTAATAATCGGTGTAAATGGACCCATGTTCACCGTCGTTGGGCCTTACGACAATGGAACAATGTTCTGTTTTCAGATGAGTCCAGGTTTTGTCTGCAACACGGTGACGGAAGGCGCAGAGTGTGGAGGCGATGAGGGGACTGTTTTGCGAACTGCTGCGTCGCAGAACGGGACCGGCTTTGGCGGCGGAAGTGTAATGGTTTGGGGTGGTATTTGTGGGGTACTCGTACCAGGCTTGTTGTGTTCAATGGCAATATAACCGGCATTCGATAACGCACCAGCGCATACCAGTCGCGTCAGCAGAACTTTCTTGCAGCAGAAAAACGTACAGGTGTTAGATTGGCCATCTAAATCACCTGATTTGTCACCGATTGAGCATGTCTGGGACGTTCTTGGGCGACGGGTGAGAGAACGTCAAAATCAGCCGTCAAACTTGCAGGAGCTGGCCCAAGCCTTGATCGCTGAATGGAACAACATCTCTCCTCGAATTATCCGCCGGTTTACGAGTTCCATGCGACGACGCTGCAATGCTGTTTACTTCACAAACGGTGGTCATACCCGTTAATAATGGTGTTACCCTTGAAATTGATCGTCCTTTACAGTCGAATAAAATCAACTGAATGCAAAGTTTTATAATGAACCATGACTGCAGTTTTATCAGAATTGATCAATTACTTTATTCGTACATGATTGGTAAGGATTTCTGAAGGGGTTAATTAATTAATCACAGAATAAAGTAGTGTTACCTTTCTTTTTTTGTTTAGTATATATACTAAAACGAAAAAGAAACGCCAGGTAACCTAAAAAGATTCTTTTGAATGATATAATTTAATGTTACATTATTTCATTCATTTTTGTATACAATTTCATCTGTTTGGAACCATTTGTTCTATCGATTATCAATGCTAATTATGCCAAAAATATCCCCCTTTTAGCGATGACCCTACTTGTATTGCGCAACACGGCCGGACATTTCAGTATCTTGTGTGTCCTCCAGGCGCAGCTGTCGCAGCCCTGATTCTTCTATGCATGGAATTCATCAAGGTGTTAACCCTTGCAATGGGGATGTTATTCCATTCTTCATGCAAGGCACGTGTGAGCTGGACCAGATTAGTGGGGGCATTTGGACGTCTCCTAACTCTCCTATCCAATTCGTCCCACAAATGCTCAATTGGAGACAAATCTGGACTGAATGCTGGCCAATCGATTGGAATTACGTTATTGTTGGCAAAAAAATTGCTGACAAACTCTAGCGACATGGGGCCAGGCATTGTCTTGCTGGAATATCAGGTTCCGTGCTTGCACACATGGCACGGCAACTGGGCGAAGGATTTCGTCTCTATACCTTACGCCGGTTAAATTACCGTCAATCACGATCAGGGGTGATTTAAACCCATAGGAGATACCGCCCCAAACACATACTGAACCACCGCCAAACCTATCCCGCTCAGCGACGCACGCGTCGGTGTAACGTTCCCCACGACGTCGATATACACGACGTCGCCCGTCCGAACGGTAGAGAGTGAACCGGGATTCGTCAGTGAAGAATACCCGTCTCCATTGCCTCATAGGAAAATTTCTGGGCGAGTGTGCTTGTAACCAAGCCAATCGGCGTTGGCGACGCGCAGGAGTAAGGGGCAGACCAAAATAGGGACGTCGGGCTCTTAGGCCATTGACGCGTAATCGGTTTCGAACCGTATCAGGATGAATATGGCGGTTATGACTGCCTATAGTGTTATTTGCAGTTTCGGTAGCTGTGAGATGGCGATTACGTAAGTGAGAGTCTTATAAACCGATCCTGATGTGGCGTCGTGACGCGCGGACGTCCACTTCGCGGTCGATCGATGACCCTCGCCGTCACTCGCACACTTTGGACAAGACATTGAATTGTCCGAATATGCACACCAAAATGTGCAGCAACGTGAAGTTGGCCCTGACCCTGCAAAAGCATTCCTATAGCCTGTCCCCGCTGGACTTCCGTCAATCGTGGCATGGATGTAAATTGCTTAATTCGAATCAAACTTTGAAAAATCAATCCGAATACTTGAACAGTATCAAATAGACTGAAAATTTCCATTGGCGAACTCAATGACCTTCCCCTACACGGTATTTTAGCACGTGCCTCGCACGGAGCGCGGAGGTCAGGTATTGTGTGATTTTAAACACGTGTACCTAGTGACCGCGAACAACACATCAACCTGACCGAGTGTCATTATCCTAGGTCAAGCAATAAATCATTTGTAGTATATTTAGTGTACCCGGCGTTTCTTTTTCGTGTTAGTATATATGTGTGTGTGTGTGGGTGTGAGTGTGGGTGTGTGGGTGTGGGTGTTGTTGTATGGGTGTGGGTGTGTGTGTGTGTGTGTGTGTGTGATGGTACCCCCATCACCGATATCTAAAGCATTATATATTACAGTAAAACTCACTTGTGTCGAACACGCATAAGTCGAATACATCGGATGAGTCGAACGTTTCGTTCGGTCCCGATTTTTTCTCCTCTTTATCTTAGTAAATTAAACACTTTTGTTTATACAGGTGCACAGGTAAATATCTCATTTTACCAAGAACTATGCGATCAAACAGCCATTGAAATAAAACATCTCATGTTTACTTTTTGCCCGTCAGTTATTTTATTTGAGTGAAAATGTCAACATTTGAGTGGAAGTGTAAAAGGGGGCTATAAATTAGGGTGAAAATTCGGGATTTGTCATTCATTCCACACTCTCAATCATGAGTTCAAATGAGCAATCTAGTGAAGGACCCAAGTCATCTGGGGGATAACTGGATCTACTGCCGTCCGCAATGCCTGCGACACCATCATGACGCATCTCGAGAAGTCCGAGGAGTCTGACGAACTTTTGGCCATGATGACTTACATCTCTGGAAAGATTTCTATGAACTTGCTTAGTGTATTGTGGTTGTGTATTTACTTTTAGACTTCGATGGAGAATATTTGTCTCAACGATACAAATGCTATAAATGTGAGCACAATATGTGTACATGTATTTTTTTTAAGTATTGTTTGCACGAAGTACCCAGTGTAACGTGTGTCTTTTGTGCAATCTTGTACGCATAATCCACGTGTTTGTGACAATGATGATTAGAGTAACTGTCATTAACCTACAATTTATTTGTATTTTAATAAAAAATAATTGTTATTATAAAATATAGATGTTGTCTTGTTCTTTTCATTAATACCTTGCTATCAGAAACGATCGGCGAAAATAGGGTCAGTTTAAATATACGATGTCTCGATTACAGACGATAGACAAAAGCACTGTTGAGTCGAACCATCGGATAAGTCGAATATTTTACTTGGTCCCATCGACTTCGACTTATCCGAGGTTTACTGTATATATTTTTACTTCTTAGTCCCAGGTGTAGAAATGACACGTTTACTAGTAATTTGCACTATAACATGTGTCCTAGGACATATCTACATTTGCTATTCACAGTAATAAACCCTGAAATGATAGTTTGACTTCTTTGCCGCAGTGTACGAATGGAAATGTTATTTAGTAATTGTAAATATCACCCTTGATATCTTACAATAATATGCGTTGCTCTTATTCCCAGTCTGAAAATGGATTGATTTTAAAACGTGTCACATAAGTCAAACAATTATAGCTGGATAATGATCGCTGTTACCTGTACATCATGCAACTGTGGCCTGTATTTTATTGTCGATCTATTTGTGACACTTTGATAAACTATTATTATTATTAAATCCTGTCATTTCACCACGAAAACAACTCACTTCAATCTTCAAACATAAAAGCATACAGAGTGTTCACGTTCATCTCTTTTGTCTACGTACTGGCAAATGCAAGTGATTTACAGTATTTAGGAAAGGTTCCTCCATGATTATCATAGTATTTCAGTCTGGTAAAAATGTTTTCTAAACTCTATCTTGAAAGTATTGAGTGTTTTACTTTCAGTGGCACTTGCTTGACTATTCAATTGTGTTGAGCCATTTATACTTAAAACAATTCAAAGTACCCTATTTTGTATTTTGCAATAATCTAGTTTGAATGTTGTGTCACTGCTCAATAAAGTTTTGCAATTTAAGTAGTAAGAACAAAGATTTTTCATTATTTTAAACATTAATACACATTTCCTGTATTTAACTATGTGGATGAAATGCTACCATTTTAATTTGACAAATATTTGTGCACAAGGAACATTATTATCTACCTCCAAAATTATCCGTAGTGCTCTTTCAAGAAAAGGCTCAAGCTTCAACGGTTATCTGCGTTTTAAACCCTTTACATTACTATCTTCTTATCATTTTCAACAATTACATAAATTTAGGTTCAGCATGAAACTGTACTTCTGTACGTGTTAAAATCTTTTATCCTTAACTGACATTATATTGCTAATATCCTGTCTTCAACATCAAACTTTGTGATTGATAATATATACCGTGAATTCGCTATCATTACATTGTTATAAGCTGCTTCAACATCTTTTGGTGTTAATAATTATAGAGTATTCGATATGTAGTGGTAAACTGAATATCGATTAGGTAAACACATTATTGTTAAGGTACTCTATTTCTTTAGTTTATTGCATTTACTATGTTATCAAGATAAATGGTGTTTCTCGAAGATACTTGATTTGTATCGTGCAATGTGAAACCAAGAGACTCCTCTCCATTTCGTATTATGATATATCCCTAGTCAGTCTACATATAACAGGAATATAACTCAGATGGTGCTCGTAGTTTTTCAGGAATTGTTATTCACCATTTGTGGCTTCTGGTAAATTATTCAAGATAATGTCTACCTGGTAATTTTCTATTGTATAAATGTTTTTGAAAATAATAAAACTCAAATGAAAGCAAATCGTGGCAATTTTAGATATCGCGTATCTTACTATATTTTAATTCAGGTATCTAGTTCCACCATCTTTTCGGTGACCATCTTCAATCATCTGAAGACATCTATCTAAGCACTACCAGGAGTTACGACAAGCAGGTTGATATTGTACAAAAGACACACAAATAAACAGCACCTTTCAATACAAATTTTGTAAGAAAGAAACATCATATTAAGATCATCATAATCAGTAAGAAGACTATGACCTTGAGGACAATGACCAAGAAGTCAGAATCATCATCTCAGGAAATTCAACGTCTAAGGAGGGCCACTATCTCAGGATCAACATACATGTATTAGGATTAACATCCAAGTATCAACAACTTAACATCACCATTTTATGATCAATAAGATAAGCCATACCTTATACTCGTTCACCTTCTGCGGATGAGGGAATTCATTTGTTGAAGCGATGAGATGAACGAATTTGCTCTTCATTCCCTTCCTATATATGCTTTCAGCTATAATTCTGCTGACAAGGTTTTTACCTGTCCCTGTTCCCCCGTTGAACGAGAGAGACAGGGCTTTTGTTGTGTAGACATTTCTATCTTGGGCGCTAAAGTGATTGAGTATTGCTGTTTGACTCAAGTGCTGGCCGTATACCCGTGTTTCTAGGGACCTCTGCAAGCCTACAACGATAATATAATTTAAAATTAGTTCTTATGATGCCGACGTTATTAATGCATCCGGAAAGCTACTTGTTGAACTGGCTCAATTATTTCAGAAAACAAGGACGAGTGGACAAACATTAAATTCATAAATAATTATTCCGATATATATTTAGTTTCACATTGTTGGTAATATCCTCTGCCATGTTTCGTACCAACAGCTCCACGGTATTCATGATCGATGTAAGTGAGAACTATTCTAATGTAAGGTAATTTTAAATACTAAAGGATTATGTCGTAACATGGCACATATTGATCAATAATGAACTTTTGATGAGGTTGATATAATTTTATACAAACCTACACTTGTAGTAGAAACGTACTGACCTCGGGTGAAGCTTAGTTCTCCGCGGTCCCACTTGAGTTTTTAAAATCACATCATTGATCCACAACATTGTACAAAAGATACAAAATTTAGAAATTGCCAATATTTAATTATTTCATAATAATTTTATTTTCAAACAGTGCCATTGTTCGAATATGGTTTCCATAATAACTATTAATATACAAAATGATAAATAGGATACTCCTCTTTAAAGTAACGTTAACGGAGATATATGTAAATAATAACTAGAAATAAAAACTTACCATCTCTATCCAGTTTGATGTACGCATCTGTACAACACTCCCCTCCAAATCTACACGTGATGGGTTCAAAAAAGGACTTGATGGAGGAAATACCATCCCAACACGTGATATTTGTTACAAGTACCATCAGCACCATCCAACGAAGGACAACACAGTTTTGCCACTTTATCATGATCACTACAATATCAACATGGTGTTATTGATATCAAACCAAAGAATTATGATCTAAGGTTAACTTAGTTAGAAATAAATATATCGCCAATGCCAATTAGAACTTAAATCATTATTAATAGCACAATATTATATCACTAATTTTGTAAAAGGAAAACGAATATCAGCATGTCAACATGATTTAAATTCAAACACAAATTCCACGAAAATAAAGCAAAATATGAAAATAATAGATTGACATTGAGACTCAAGAGAAGAACAAGACCAGGTATTCCGAAATAGAGTGTCATTTCTGATCTATCGAGGCCAATCATCTCGATAACAATGTAAACAACAACCGAACAACCGGGCATTCGTGATATTAGAATGCTTTATGTGATAAATTTTTTTTGTTACACGAACAAGCGTTGGAACAATACAGAGTCGTCTCGACATGTTTGAAATATACAATGCAACTTATAAAGAAGTATTCAGGGTAGCAACTGCTCAAAAAATAGCAACTGATTTGTAATCGGCCTCCTGTCGAACACACTCCTCAGATAAATATACTGGCAGTAATAAACTATGGATCAATGGTTGTTGATAAAGTGCGTTCAGTAGCAATAGTTACTGATAGTTAATCGTAGCTATGTTTAAACTTTCTCTCAAGTATGACTCTCTGATGATCACTTACCCGTTTGTTTATATATAATTGTGGACAGTTGATCTGTTCCCTCTCAAGACTCTCTGATCAAGAACTTCCTGTTTGTTTACGTAACCATGGCTATCTGTAGCTTGATTTTCCCCACGTATGACTATCATAGTTCATGGTTAGGATGGATTATCAAGTTAGAACTAGTGAATGATCATTTGTTAGGACGCATTATTTTGATTAGGACTGGTTTTGAACATTTTTTTCAACATGGTTGAACATGGCCTGAGATACATAATACAGATCATACGTCCCTGATACGACTCACCTGTGATCGTGCACCTGCCTGTTTATAGCTTGTTTTTTATATAACGAGATATAACCTACTGGGAAATTCACCCGGAAGTAATAATCTGGTACCGATTACTAATAAAATTGGGAGAATCGCGATGACGTCACAAAGTCACGTGATTTTGAGTGGTAGGCAAAACAAGTGTACTCCACGCTGTCCGCCATTGATTGTTTACAGTTTGTCGGTCGAAATACGCCTCTGTTTGTTCTAAGATTATGCCGACATCTTGCTGTGTCATTGGTAGTACGTTTAAGCACACTAGTAACCATTACTTCATGCAATTAATTCTTTGAATATCAAAACAAATTTGAACAATTGAACCTTTTTAATTAATATAGTTCAGGAATACGGTAACTGGGTAATAATCACATTAAACGTCAATGTCGCACATAGTCCTTGAAATAAGCTGGCTCGCGAATCGTTCTTATCGGTCGCGACGGTCGCATTATACCAGATTCAGCTGTGGGTGCAGTCGGAGTGTCCAACGTTTGTCTGAATCTTGTTCTCGGACGCATTTTGCTTTGTACCTGTGTCAACATCGCACAAATCATTCCGGCACACATTTTCGCCATTTCGGGACGAATTGCCAGCTTCACTGTCCAATATGCGGGTTGGCGTGTGATCACGGATTCTCACGTCGACTGTAGTTGGTCGTAGATGATCACGATTTCTACGATATATCGCGACATAGGGAGTTTGAAGAGTGTACGATCTATCAGCGACTTCATCGATTATTTTTCCCTGTGTCCAGATGTCGGTCGGGGATTTCTTATAATATACACTTTTTCCTTTTCTTAATTTCGGGAGCACTCGCGATTTCTTGTCGTAGTTTCGCTTGACAGTGGTTTTTCAGGACTGTCTACGGTTCACAATTTCCAAGTCATTTGGCACTCGGTACATCGGCATTCCCATTACTTTGCGCGTAATTCGGTGATGCAATTTTGTGACGGATTCCTTAGGATTTAAAGAGCCTGACCCACTCCTCGACCGATATTATTTTATATAAAAAATCATGATTTTCTTTTTTTCTCGGGCAGCAAAACTTCTGACTAACCCTGTAATACCGAAATTTTAAAGTAACTAGCTACCAATCTAACGTAATCAATAGCTTTAAAAAAGAAATCGAAACGACTCAGTGCCAATTCATAATTATGCGGGAAGTCCTGCCCTCTGCGCAAAAAACTGTCTTCCAACATGGCAGAAAGCGTGCGAGGGAAGCGGGGAAGAAAACGTGTTTTGACGGACTCTGGGTCGAAAAGGAAGATAGCTTGTTCATACTCTGTATCGCTCTCTGTTTGGATCTCTCGTGTATTATCACTAAAATCTTATTCATAAATACTCTTATCATCGAATATTCGCTTTAGATAGATCCATTTCGCGATGTTCTTTATGTTCGTTACCGTATCGTAGCCCCCATTTGAGGGCCTCTCTGCAATTAATCGTAGTTTTTCTCTCGGCTCTGCTTAACGCATCGGCAATGGTCAGATTCAGTCCTTTCACAAATTGGAATTCGAAGTCGTATCGGTTCAAACGCAGTAGAATGTTCTGCAGTCGTTATGGTGCATTGCTTAACGGCTTTTTTCAGTATCGAAGCTAGCGGCTTGTGATCATTTTGGACTGTTACGGCTCTTCCATAGGTATATTGATCAAAACCCTCGAGACCGAAGAGTATCGCTAAGGTCTCTTTCTCGATTTGTGCCCAGTTTCGCTCGGACGTAGTTAACGATCGTGATTCAAACTCTACCGGCTGTACGTCTCGCATCAATACTGCACCGATTCCATGTTGACTGCTATCGACCTGAATAACAACTTCCTTGTTGGCGTTGAAATAAGCCAGTACGGATGCTTTTGTTTCCGTTTTACGATTTGACCGTCTTTAAACCAGTTCCATTTCACATCTTTGCAAGTTAATGCACGGATCGGTTCAAGAGTGATCGCAGGTCTGGTAAGAATTTTGCCATGTATTGTACAACACCACAGAATCGTTTGACACCGGAAATGTCATCTGTCGCAACAATCTCCTAAATTGCCTGGATTTTCTTGTCGTCGGGTTTCACACCATCGCAAGTTATCGTATGACTATGGAACGTAATTTCGCGTAATCCAATTGCTTTCTTGTCCTCGTTTAGCGTGATATTATTCTCTTTACAACGCTTGTAAAGGGAACGTAGTTTCCGGTCATTGTCGCAATTGGCATCTTATCATTATTTCCGCGTCGAGTTTCACCTGCCAGTATGGCTCCTTCACGTCTAATTTGCTGAAACATCTAGTATTGCTTAGTTTTGGAAGCACATCATCCAATGTAGGAAGTTTAAAATGTTCCCGCGTCAATGCGGTATTGAGCGGTTGCGGGTCTATGCAGATACGCAATTTCCCATGAGACTTATGTACAACCGCCATTTGACTTCCCCATGGGGTTGGTTCAGTGACGGATACGAGAACTCCACGCGTTACTAGTGAATCAAGTTCACGTTTTACATCATCCTGTATTGCGATCGGTATTTTACGACACGGCAATGTCTTTGCGGGTGTTTCCGAATTAACTTTGAGAGACGCTTTACCGAGATCTCCAAGTTGTTTGTGCACAGCGGCAATAATCTTGTTGTTGGTGTTTGTCACTAGCACCATTTCTTGAATTGTTTGTAATCCGAGAAGACACATTAGGACGTTTGGTACCACCACACTCATCCTGTCTTTCCTCAGTTTTTTTTTTAGGTTTACTCGGTTTTCCACAGTGTCCAGTACTTGGTTTCTTATATGCCTCGTTGGAGTGTGGATTTCGATTACTGCTGTTGACATTATTTGTTTTCTTATATGCCTTTGAAACTTTGTTTACTTTGTTATTGAGCGAATCACCGCCCTCTGTTAGTTCCTTGTCGCGACTGACAGACTGTTCAAAACCACGACACACTTAAATTGTACTGCCCAGAGTGTCATTGTCGTCTTTCAACAATTGTAGCTAAAGTTTTCCTTGACTTGTGAAGAAGAATTTGGCTCTGATAAGACGATCTTTGAGAGTGCCAAAATAACATCTATAGGCCCTGTTTCTCAGCTCAGTCAAGAAAATGTCAAATGATTCTTGCCACGGCACACACCAAAATCTGTGTGATTAAATCACCTCGTTTGTTCAGGGATTGCAGTATTTTTCAAGCTTCTTTAACACCTTATCGGGATCTTTATCATCATCATCATCATTGTCCCACGTGAATTGGTCAAACAGTTCAACCACGTTTGGTCCAGCGCAGTGTAAAAATATAGCAACTTGTGTCGCCTTTTGCTTCGCCGCGGCGCCACTCGCTACCATATAAATTTCAACTTGTTTCCATTTTAGGAAATTTTCTGCAATATTACCTTCGGTAATGTTCAGTTGTTCTGGCAAACGAAATACTGCTTCTGTTACTTTAGTTTTCCCTGTCACCATGTAAATAACACTTTAAAATTATAAAATAGCTAAAGCAGGAACGAAAAATAATTATTCATCGAGATATTTAACGTTGTTTGAAAAACACACCTGTACGGATTGACACATGGCCTAAGTGTGAAACATATTTCAGATCGAGGCTATCACAATTAACGAAACGAAACATGTCATCAACAGTTATGTACTTACACCATGTACCATGAAAGATGAAGCATATTTTCAAGTCACTTCTGGTTCATCGTGGATGACAAAACAACAACGTGGCAATGCCAGGAGAAGAGGATAATGGTTGCACTACATCTCCGATTTTGCTTGTCATGGGTATGAGTATGGTGGCCAAGGCAACAGAAACAACCACTGGTAGGCTTCATGTATGATCTGACCATGACAACATCCTATGAACAAGAAAGGTCGTATCTGTGAAGTAAAGTTGAACCTGCAGATACAATGGTCAGCAACCCATTCAAGTGCTAAGGGAGGTTGTTTTATGAATTCTTCTCCGGCACCTTGATCAAAAGCACATTGTCCAAAGATATATCATTGACGAGGAGAGAGGTCTAACAAAGTAGTACACGATTTGGATTTAACAACATGGAACCCTGTCTAGACTGGTGTCGTTGTTGGTGATTTACGAGGTTCCAGTCACAAGCTTTGAGGGATTGGCGAAATCAGTGAGCAGCTGCTTGAGAAGATGGCTAGGTGTCCCGCCAGGATTTACTACCAAATCCATCGGTCGTTAAAGAATTCAATGTGGCGAAGTGGCAGATCGTCATGGCATTGAGGGATTCGTCAGATACTAGAGTCAGCAAAGCAGGTGTTTCGACAAGAACGAGAAGGAAGCGGTCAGCGTCAAAATAAGCAGACCAAGCCGAAGGCTGCTATGGTTACGGAACGTGGTTGGAAACACCTGTTCCGGAAGACAAGGATTGAGCATAGTCCACTTTCAGCAGTGGAAGAAGGCAACAGCAACAGAGAGAAGAGGGGTGGTTCAGAATGAAAAAAGGCATGAAGAAGAAGACCATTAAAGAGCGGAGGTACTAGTAGTTGAACTGGGCAAGCAAAAAGGCGGATGAGTCTGGCAAAGCAGCTTTTGTGGTAAAAACTATGGTGAAAACAATACATGATCGCTTAGGTCTGCTGAGAGCAGATAACGACACACTGTCGTCTATCAAAACTAACAGAGGTACCAGTTGTCATCTGCGTGGAATGCGAGGGACTATGATGCACACGCTGTTAGGATGTCAGGTATCTCTGACACAGGGATGGTGTATATGACGGTCCTGTGTGAGTTGGCGGGAGTAGGGAGAGAATGATGTAGCATTCTGATCCAAAAGCAAGAAAAGAGAAGTTTTTCCTGAAACAATTTGAGTCGGTTGAGAAGAGAAGAACAACCAGGACAACGCTGATGGGCAGGGGGAGGGACTGGGATCTGCAAGTGGACATTGATGGAAGACTTGTATTCCCATGCAATGTGAACACAACACTTCGGCTAGACATAGTCCTCAAATCAACAGTCAAAACACTTGTAGTAGAACTGACAGTGCCATGTGATAATTTTGAGGAGGTGTACGAAAAAATAGACCTGGTAGTAGACTGCAGGGACAATAGATGGAGTGTAAATTTTCAATGGAGTCGATTACAGAAGTTTTTCAGCTCAGTCAGTGAGCAAGCTTTTGCAACTGGCAATGTTGGGGAAGGCGAAATCAGCAGCCTTGCGAAAGCTGGGAGGATATGACACCACTACTGAACAACCAATTGGAAGATATCGTGGCTCAGGGTTAAAATATCCGGGTAATAGTTGGTAACCATCAGATGACGAAGGAAATTGGCGACCAAGCAACAAGGGGCAAAAGTAACCGGTATACTGAGGATGCCAGGAATACAAGCAGAGAAAGATCTTCTGTAAGTAAACATGCACTATTGCCTAGTCTAATTACGCTTTTCCTTTTTTTAATCCTGCTTTGCTTTACGTTGAATTACGTAGTCCATATAGAACAAGAGAAAAACCTATTTATATGATGATTTGGAAAAGTTTGTAAGATAAGAAGAAACATAAAAAAATGCCAACATGTTGACAGAATCTTAATTGCAACTCAAATTTGATGAAAATGGCAATATATGAACAAAAAAAGTATTCATACGAAGACTCTTGGTCATGTATATTTTTGTTCATCGAAGTCTAGTCACATTCATAAAATGATTACCGGAGTAATAACACAACCCTGAATTCCAACTGCATGTACATGTATATACTGTAATATCGATGATGCTAGACAGTACAATAGAAGCGGTTGAAGAACAAATAGACTGACGAAAACTTACATATGAAATTGTTCATTAATAGCTTTATATAGGATGCAAGAGTAATGTTACCAACGCTGAATGCCGAATCACAAAAGTAACAAATAAACAACAAATTTTATCAACAATGAATTAAGTTTTATTAAATAGCAGCTAAACAGTAGTAACATTATACTGAACATAATCTACAGCAGAATGAATCTCATTGTTGATTACATTTAAAGCACCATGAAAAGCACTAACAAATAAAGCTTGTTTGATACAGCAAATGAGTAAGTTATCTAGGTGACTTCAGCTGTGATTTTCCTCTGTGATTCTCATGTGCTGAGGCGATACCAAATTGATGTGATATCACAAACAATATGTGTAGAAAAAGATAACCAACGTCAAAGTTGATATATGATCTTTGTGGGCTCTCTCATATCTTTATGTCTATCATGCCAAGTTCCATCACAATGGATTCACATTTGATAAATCCTACATACATCATACTTCAGGGTTTTCATTCTGGAACATTGATGAGTTTTAAACCTTTATTTAAACATTCCTTGAGATCAGCATGTATTTCACTTAACTACCAAACAATACACATAAATAAATATCAAAGATTTCCATTTGATGGAAATAAGGAATGTTCTTAATGAACAATCTCAAATCCACATGAAGATGTATGGCCTCTTTTTTCTATCTCTGCCCATCAGGTCACTGAGGCCACAGATCACTAAGACCACAGGGACATTGAGGTCAAAGGTCAATAAGACCACAGGGTCATTGAGGCCAAAGGTCAATAAGACCACAGGGTCACTGAGGCCAAAGGTCCCAGGGTCACTGTGGCCAAAGGTCACAAGGTCGCTGAGGTCAAAGGTCAATAAGACCACAGAGTCGGTGAGGCCAAAGGTCACAAGGCCGTGGTCAATAATATAAGTCACAATACTAGCTTATCACGGTTCGTAGAAACTTTCTACTGAATTTGACTTATATTTAAGAAAAAATGTAAATGCTGAGCAGATAATACAAATGACTAATGGCTGCACACAACAGCTATTTTACACTAGGCTTAACCTCAGATAGCTGCATAAAAAAGTTTAGTCTGGTATACAATGTACATATATTTATGATGAACATCAGGAAATCAATTAAATGGAAGCTTTTCTGTTGAATTGATGCCAACAGCACTAGTCATGTCAGAGATCAGTTAAAAATAGCATATATCAAATATCCATCGGCAACATCTAAAGTATCATTCACAACATATTACAGCTGAAATTGAAATTTCATTCCAGCTTTATAGTAAACTACTCTCATATCCTGCCATAATAAAGTCCACTTTCTCTGGTACTCGCTTACAACCTGTCACAGAAAACATTTTCTCATCTTCGGGAAAGTATGGTAATTGATCAGCAATTTCTCTCACAATTCTGTCCTCAATATCATCATAATTACGGTAATATTTCTTGGAGATGAGACTGTCTTTTATACACTGCCTAACATGTTTACGCTCCATCGGTAGAAAGGGAAGATGAGCAGAGATCATGTGAGACAGGAGCAGCTCGCTGTGCCATAATCCACCTACAACAGGACAGACATCATCAAAGTCACACTTACAAGGCATCAGAAATGATACAAATCCCTTCACTCAAATTGATAATGAAGTTGTGTTGATTTGCAAGTGCATCAAGGGGATAAAAAAAGCATACTTAATACAATGTTCAATCTGTGGTTAAGTTAAACATCATATAGAATGTAGAATCCATTCAACAGGTCATTTAACTCTCCTTACAAAACAAGGATCAGATGTGTTCTATTTCAATCAAGTCATTCTAATCTACATATACATAAGTCTCAGAAGTATCATTCAGTTAAACCTACTGTTTTTAGTGTTTACAGCTGCCTGGGTTATCAATTTCTCCATGTCCATCAAGGTGAGTTCTTCCCGTGATCGTCCCTCCTTCCAATGATCAAGTGTCTTAGTCAGTATGGCCTTACCAGCTGTGTTACTGTGGAACAAAAACACAAGAAAGAAATGAGTTTCCCCTTCTTGAAATGTTCCTGACTTGACATAGCCAAAGAGAGACACTTCTCTTTCCCTCTATATGAAACATCAAAAAAATATCAACAAGGCAACATAATCGTAATCTAAGCTCAAAGTCCAAAATATTGAGCAAAATATGAACAAAAGAAAGATTTACACAGAGACTCCAGAAAAAGTACAAGGAGAATAAGATCAGGTGTTCCGGAAGAGTAAGCATTTTCTGCTTCATCAGTCCGCAATGTAAACCTTGGTCAATCAAAGTAAGAAATGTCACATTCTCAAGTGAGAACAAGGCATACAACAACCGAACCAACAGGCAAACTAATGAGCAGCAAACATGTCCAGCTTCAAATCACACAAAGAAATAGAATATTTCTCAATGAGATCACTATGGCAACCATAAAACTTCAACATAATTTTCATCAACCTGCATCTTTTGAACCCCAATTGACAACTTCTTAAAACCCACAGAAATATATATTTCTCTCTTCACCATCCTGTAGACATAACAGACACTTATCTTCTCTCCTTCTAAAATGATTGTATTCTAGCACTCCTAAACCCACAGAAAGACACTTATCTTCTCTCCTTCTAAAATGATTGTATTCTAGCACTCCTAAACCCACAGAAAGACACTTATCTTCTCTCCTTCTAAAATGATTGTATTCTAGCACTCCTAAACCCACAGAAAGACACTTATCTTCTCTCCTTCTAAAATGATTGTATTCTAGCACTCCTAAACCCACAGAAAGACACTTATCTTCTCTCCTTCTAAAATGATTGTATTCTAGCTCTCCTAAACCCACAGAAAGACACTTATCTTCTCTCCTTCTAAAATGATTGTATTCTAGCTCTCCTAAACCCACAGAAAGACACTTATCTTCTCTCCTTCTAAAATGATTGTATTCTAGCACTCCTAAACCCACAGAAAGACACTTATCTTCTCTCCTTCTAAAATGATTGTATTCTAGCACTCCTAAACCCACAGAAAGACACTTATCTTCTCTCCTTCTAAAATGATTGTATTCTAGCACTCCTAAACCCACAGAAAGACACTTACAAAAGTACTGATTGTATTCTACTCCTAAACCCACAGAAAGACACTTATCTTCTCTCCTTCTAAAATGATTGTATTCTAGCACTCCTAAACCCACAGAAAGACACTTATCTTCTCTCCTTCTAAAATGATTGTATTCTAGCACTCCTAAACCCACAGAAAGACACTTATCTTCTCTCCTTCTAAAATGATTGTATTCTAGCACTCCTAAACCCACAGAAAGACACTTATCTTCTCTCCTTCTAAAATGATTGTATTCTAGCACTCCTAAACCCACAGAAAGACACTTATCTTCTCTCCTTCTAAAATGATTGTATTCTAGCACTCCTAAACCCACAGAAAGACACTTATCTTCTCTCCTTCTAAAATGATTGTATCCTAGCACTCCTAAACCCACAGAAAGACACTTATCTTCTCTCCTTCTAAAATGATTGTATTCTAGCACTCCTAAACCCACAGAAAGACACTTATCTTCTCTCCTTCTAAAATGATTGTATTCTAGCACTCCTAAACCCACAGAAAGACACTTATCTTCTCTCCTTCTAAAATGATTGTATTCTAGCACTCCTAAACCCACAGAAAGACACTTATCTTCTCTCCTTCTAAAATGATTGTATTCTAGCACTCCTAAACCCACAGAAAGACACTTATCTTCTCTCCTTCTAAAATGATTGTATTCTAGCACTCCTAAACCCACAGAAAGACACTTATCTTCTCTCCTTCTAAAATGATTGTATTCTAGCACTCCTAAACCCACAGAAAGACACTTATCTTCTCTCCTTCTAAAATGATTGTATCCTAGCACTCCTAAACCCACAGAAAGACACTTATCTTCTCTCCTTCTAAAATGATTGTATTCTAGCACTCCTAAACCCACAGAAAGACACTTATCTTCTCTCCTTCTAAAATGATTGTATTCCTTCTAAAATGATTGTATTCTAGCTCTCCTAAACCCACAGAAAGACACTTATCTTCTCTCCTTCTAAAATGATTGTATTCTAGCACTCCTAAACCCACAGAAAGACACTTATCTTCTCTCTTTCTAAAATGATTGTATTCTTCTAAAATGATTGTATTCTAGCACTCCTAAACCCACAGAAAGACACTTATCTTCTCTCCTTCTAAAATGATTGTATTCTAGCACTCCTAAACCCACAGAAAGACACTTATCTTCTCTCCTTCTAAAATGATTGTATTCTAGCACTCCTAAACCCACAGAAAGACACTTATCTTCTCTCCTTCTAAAATGATTGTATTCTAGCACTCCTAAACCCACAGAAAGACACTTATCTTCTCTCCTTCTAAAATGATTGTATTCTAGCACTCCTAAACCCACAGAAAGACACTTATCTTCTCTCCTTCTAAAATGATTGTATTCTAGCACTCCTAAACCCACAGAAAGACACTTATCTTCTCTCCTTCTAAAATGATTGTATTCTAGCACTCCTAAACCCACAGAAAGACACTTATCTTCTCTCCTTCTAAAATGATTGTATTCTAGCACTCCTAAACCCACAGAAAGACACTTATCTTCTCTCCTTCTAAAATGATTGTATTCTAGCACTCCTAAACCCACAGAAAGACACTTATCTTCTCTCCTTCTAAAATGATTGTATTCTAGCTCTCATAAACCCACAGAAAGACACTTATCTTCTCTCTTTCTAAAATGATTGTATTCTAGCTCTCATGAACCCACAGAAAGACACTTATCTTCTCTCCTTCTAAAATGATTGTATTCTAGCACTCCTAAACCCACAGAAAGACACTTATCTTCTCTCCTTCTAAAATGATTGTATTCTAGCACTCCTAAACCCACAGAAAGACACTTATCTTCTCTCCTTCTAAAATGATTGTATTCTAGCACTCCTAAACCCACAGAAAGACACTTATCTTCTCTCCTTCTAAAATGATTGTATTCTAGCACTCCTAAACCCACAGAAAGACACTTATCTTCTCTCCTTCTAAAATGATTGTATTCTAGCACTCCTAAACCCACAGAAAGACACTTATCTTCTCTCCTTCTAAAATGATTGTATTCTAGCACTCCTAAACCCACAGAAAGACACTTATCTTCTCTCCTTCTAAAATGATTGTATTCTAGCACTCCTAAACCCACAGAAAGACACTTATCTTCTCTCTTTCTAAAATGATTGTATTCTAGCACTCCTAAACCCACAGAAAGACACTTATCTTCTCTCCTTCTAAAATGATTGTATTCTAGCTCTCCTAAACCCACAGAAAGACACTTATCTTCTCTCCTTCTAAAATGATTGTATTCTAGCACTCCTAAACCCACAGAAAGACACTTATCTTCTCTCCTTCTAAAATGATTGTATTCTAGCACTCCTAAACCCACAGAAAGACACTTATCTTCTCTCCTTCTAAAATGATTGTATTCTAGCACTCCTAAACCCACAGAAAGACACTTATCTTCTCTCCTTCTAAAATGATTGTATTCTAGCACTCCTAAACCCACAGACAGGCACTTATCTTCTCTCCTTCTAAAATGATTGTATTCTAGCTCTCCTAAACCCACAGAAAGACACTTATCTTCTCTCCTTCTAAAATGATTGTATTCTAGCACTCCTAAACCCACAGAAAGACACTTATCTTCTCTCCTTCTAAAATGATTGTATTCTAGCACTCCTAAACCCACAGAAAGACACTTATCTTCTCTCCTTCTAAAATGATTGTATTCTAGCTCTCCTAAACCCACAGAAAGACACTTATCTTCTCTCCCTCTAAACTATTTGTATTCTAGCACTCATAAACCCACAGAAAGACACTTATCTTCTCTCCTTCTAAAATGATTGTATTCTAGCACTCCTAAACCCACAGAAAGACACTTATCTTCTCTCCTTCTAAAATGATTGTATTCTAGCACTCCTAAACCCACAGAAAGACACTTATCTTCTCTCCTTCTAAAAAATGATTGTATTCTAGCACTCCTAAACCCACAGAAAGACACTTATCTTCTCTCCTTCTAAAATGATTGTATTCTAGCACTCCTAAACCCACAGAAAGACACTTATCTTCTCTCCTTCTAAAATGATTGTATTCTAGCACTCCTAAACCCACAGAAAGACACTTATCTTCTCTCCTTCTAAAATGATTGTATTCTAGCTCTCCTAAACCCACAGAAAGACACTTATCTTCTCTCCTTCTAAAATGATTGTATTCTAGCACTCCTAAACCCACAGAAAGACACTTATCTTCTCTCCTTCTAAAATGATTGTATTCTAGCACTCCTAAACCCACAGAAAGACAATTATCTTCTCTCCTTCTAAAATGATTGTATTCTAGCACTCCTAAACCCACAGAAAGACACTTATCTTCTCTCCTTCTTCTTCTCTCCTTCTAAAATGATTGTATTCTAGCACTCCTAAACCCACAGAAAGACACTTATCTTCTCTCCTTCTAAAATGATTGTATTCTAGCACTCCTAAACCCACAGAAAGACACTTATCTTCTCTCCTTCTAAAATGATTGTATTCTAGCACTCCTAAACCCACAGAAAGACACTTATCTTCTCTCCTTCTAAAATGATTGTATTCTAGCACTCCTAAACCCACAGAAAGACACTTATCTTCTCTCTTTCTAAAATGATTGTATTCTAGCTCTCCTCAACCCACAGAAAGACACTTATCTTCTCTCCTTCTAAAATGATTGTATTCTAGCACTCCTAAACCCACAGAAAGACACTTATCTTCTCTCCTTCTAAAATGATTGTATTCTAGCACTCCTAAACCCACAGAAAGACACTTATCTTCTCTCCTTCTAAAATGATTGTATTCTAGCACTCCTAAACCCACAGAAAGACACTTATCTTCTCTCCTTCTAAAATGATTGTATTCTAGCACTCCTAAACCCACAGAAAGACACTTATCTTCTCTCCTTCTAAAATGATTGTATTCTAGCACTCCTAAACCCACAGAAAGACACTTATCTTCTCTCCTTCTAAAATGATTGTATTCTAGCACTCCTAAACCCACAGAAAGACACTTATCTTCTCTCCTTCTAAAATGATTGTATTCTAGCACTCCTAAACCCACAGAAAGACACTTATCTTCTCTCCTTCTAAAATGATTGTATTCTAGCACTCCTAAACCCACAGAAAGACACTTATCTTCTCTCCTTCTAAAATGATTGTATTCTAGCACTCCTAAACCCACAGAAAGACACTTATCTTCTCTCCTTCTAAAATGATTGTATTCTAGCACTCCTAAACCCACAGAAAGACACTTATCTTCTCTCCTTCTAAAATGATTGTATTCTAGCACTCCTAAACCCACAGAAAGACACTTATCTTCTCTCCTTCTAAAATGATTGACTTATCTTCTCCTAAACTAAACCCACAGAAAGACACTTATCTTCTCTCCTTCTAAAATGATTGTATTCTAGCACTCCTAAACCCACAGAAAGACACTTATCTTCTCTCCTTCTAAAATGATTGTATTCTAGCACTCCTAAACCCACAGAAAGACACTTATCTTCTCTCCTTCTAAAATGATTGTATTCTAGCACTCCTAAACCCACAGAAAGACACTTATCTTCTCTCCTTCTAAAATGATTGTATTCTAGCACTCCTAAACCCACAGAAAGACACTTATCTTCTCTCCTTCTAAAATGATTGTATTCTAGCACTCCTAAACCCACAGAAAGACACTTATCTTCTCTCCTTCTAAAATGATTGTATTCTAGCACTCCTAAACCCACAGAAAGACACTTATCTTCTCTCCTTCTAAAATGATTGTATTCTAGCACTCCTAAACCCACAGAAAGACACTTATCTTCTCTCCTTCTAAAATGATTGTATTCTAGCACTCCTAAACCCACAGAAAGACACTTATCTTCTCTCCTTCTAAAATGATTGTATTCTAGCACTCCTAAACCCACAGAAAGACACTTATCTTCTCTCCTTCTAAAATGATTGTATTCTAGCTCTCCTAAACCCACAGAAAGACACTTATCTTCTCTCCTTCTAAAATGATTGTATTCTAGCACTCCTAAACCCACAGAAAGACACTTATCTTCTCTCCTTCTAAAATGATTGTATTCTAGCACTCCTAAACCCACAGAAAGACACTTATCTTCTCTCCTTCTAAAATGATTGTAATTCGAGAACTCATATAACAAGAGATATATACTTATCTTCTCTCTTTCTAAAATGATTGTATTCTAGCACTCATAAACCCACAGAAAGACACTTATCTTCTCTCCTTCTAAAATGATTGTATTCTAGCACTCCTATCTTCTCTCTCTTCTAAAATGCTCCTAAACCCACAGAAAGACACTTATCTTCTCTCCTTCTAAAATGATTGTATTCTAGCACTCCTAAACCCACAGAAAGACACTTATCTTCTCTCCTTCTAAAATGATTGTATTCTAGCACTCATAAACCAACAGAAAGACACTTATCTTCTCTCCTTCTAAAATGATTGTATTCTAGCACTCCTAAACCCACAGAAAGACACTTATCTTCTCTCCTTCTAAAATGATTGTATTCTAGCACTCCTAAACCCACAGAAAGACACTTATCTTCTCTCCTTCTAAAATGATTGTATTCTAGCACTCCTAAACCCACAGAAAGACACTTATCTTCTCTCCTTCTAAAATGATTGTATTCTAGCACTCCTAAACCCACAGAAAGACACTTATCTTCTCTCCTTCTAAAATGATTGTATTCTAGCACTCCTAAACCCACAGAAAGACACTTATCTTCTCTCCTTCTAAAATGATTGTATTCTAGCACTCCTAAACCCACAGAAAGACACTTATCTTCTCTCCTTCTAAAATGATTGTATTCTAGCTCACCTAAACCCACAGAAAGACACTTATCTTCTCTCCTTCTAAAATGATTGTATTCTAGCACTCCTAAACCCACAGAAAGACACTTAGTATTCTAGCACTCCTAAACCCACAGAAAGACACTTATCTTCTCTCCTTCTAAAATGATTGTATTCTAGCACTCCTAAACCCACAGAAAGACACTTATCTTCTCTCCTTCTAAAATGATTGTATTCTAGCTCTCATAAACCCACAGAAAGACACTTATCTTCTCTCTTTCTAAAATGATTGTATTCTAGCTCTCCTAAACCCACAGAAAGACACTTATCTTCTCTCCTTCTAAAATGATTGTATTCTAGCACTCCTAAACCCACAGAAAGACACTTATCTTCTCTCTTTCTAAACTATTTGTATTCTAGCACTCCTAAACCCACAGAAAGACACTTATCTTCTCTCCTTCTAAAATGATGTATTACTTCATCAAATATGAACATTGACCGCTCACATTTATCCACACTTGATTCAATCAACTCCTTCAACTTGTCCTGATAGAAATAAATTTTCTATACAATTGATTTCATTAAAGTTATTGTGGCATTTAAAGTGACCAGCAAATTGCTTCCTTTATTTCTCATCCCTTTACTCCAATTATCTTATTACATTTATATACCATGTTATATAAAATTGTAGTCATCACTCATAGCAGATGGAAAGCACAATGGGCCGTAATGTGGGAGAAAACTAGAGCATGTTTTAAGAATACATCTCTTTTATAACAAGCTTTTTGTCGAACTGTCAAAATTTGACCACTTGGGAAAAAAAGGAAGAAATAAAACTCTTCTAGAACCTGAAGTCCAGAACAGGTAAGCAAAATCCAGCACAGGAGTAAACCCCAGGCAACTAATGTGTCTTTTATGTGACTCAATAACCAATATTCAAATTTTACATGTACAATATTTTGAACAATTTTGATCACTAACCTTATACAGAGGCACCATCTCCTTGTGTGGGAACTCCTTTGTTGCAGATATCAGATGCACATATTTACTTTTCATGCCTTTCCTGTAAATACTCTCAGCTATGATCTTGCTGACAAAGTTTTTGCCAGTTCCTGTACCCCCGTGGAAGGAGATTGCCAGGGCTTTACTCGGGTTGGCTGAACGGGTATGGGCACGTAAGTGATTGATCACTGCCAATTTACTTAGGTGCTGACCATACACTTGTGAGTCCAAGGACAACTTCAGGGCTACAGTACAAGATTATGTTTATAATTTACATGTCAGTTTACAAAAACACACATGTGTTCACCATACACTTGTGAGTCCAAGGACAACTATAGAGCTACAGTAAAAGAACATAGAAATTACCGACATGTAAATAGAATCTTAAAATTCAAATTTGATAAAAATGATAATTGATAAAAAATGAGAACAAGATCAACAAAAACAAAGCAATCAGGTATACATATGAGTATCGGACATGTTTAAAATCAAATCAAACAAAAGATTCACACAATGACTCCTGGTAATGTACAAGGAGAATAAAAAAAAATGTGTTCTGGGAGGGTAAGTGTCTTCTGCTGCATCAACGATACCAACCATGTGAATTTTGGTCAATCCAAGTAAGTAATGTAACCATCCAAAATGAGAACATAGTAAGCAACAACAGAACAACCAGGTATTCTAACGAGTCAAACACATCCAACTTCATACACCTCAGAGAAATCGCATATTTCTTAATGAGATAATTATAACAACTCTCAAGTTTCTCCCAAAAATTGTGCTATATTTGAGCAGGCCCCACCTTATTGATGTAACGGTGTTAATCTCTAATGTAAATATCATGCTACGTATTCATAATTTACAGTAATCCTATGTTAACTTTTAAGTGCACATAAGAGTTATCTTTATAACACCTCATTACTCATTCCTTTATTACTTTTTAGAAAAATTATGTTGCATTGTTCAGCAATACCTGATCCATTCTACGCGTACACATACATCAATGCCAAATTTACCAATTCTCGATTGACCAGGGGTTTCAATCTCATTCACTCATTGCACCCCTGGAACATTCCATGGCAAAATTGAAGGCACAAGCGAAGTACAATGTATTTTGATCACTCTAGTGTGGGTTTCTGAAGAAAAAACATTGACCAACCACAAACTGACTTGCTCACCTGTAGATTACTAAAGAGCAACACTTGACTTCAATGCTAAAACAACATACTATTATGTAACCCCAAAATTCACTTCATATACATCAAAGGATCAAAACCAGTCTTCTCGCCTTATCCCAAAAGGTATCAAACATGGAATCTTCAGTTTTGCCAAGAAATGTTCTAGAGGTATGGAAAGTGATGGTGAGCGTAACCCCTGGAGTATCAAGGATGCTTTTGTCAGAGAGAGAGAGAGAGAGAGAAATTTGGTCAAATCACTCATTCAGTTTCCCTGCATGATAGGAAACTTTTTGGTTATAAATACAAAATACATTGTATAATACATAGAAAAAAGGAATTTACAAAATTATAATCTAATCTATTACCTGTCTCATTCAACATTATGTGGCGATCAACGCAGCATTCAGAGAAGAACCGACATTTGACAGGGTTGTAAGCAGCTAAGAATGTGGCAGAGATTCCAGCCCCCACGGCAGTGAAAAAGGATACTGGTTCCAGACAGGTGGCACTTTGTACTGTCAGGATTAGGCTAAGCCACCATAAAACATTATCACACTGGAAGGATATTACTGCCATACTGAACACTGAAACCATAGTGAAATGAAATCATCAATTTTCGATACCCATGTTATTTCTCATATACAATCACTATCACAAACAAGTACATGCACATTATACTGTAATATACATTTGAAATTTGTGCCAAGTCCCTATGACCGCATCCATCATTGTGTCAACTTGTACCTACACAAGTATAGTGGGCTTATGTAGGTATCATCCTCATCTTTTCCAAAAGACAGATGTGGAACTTTTCATTTGAAAACTTTGTTTCAAAACGTATAATTAACTCAGGAACACATTTTTGAATCACTGTGTACATGTCAAGTCTAACTTGGTGAGTACCACTTAAGTTTCTATCCAGGGTTTGACCTTTTTCATTTATATAGGCTGCCCATTGGTTTGCCTTATGTGGTAGTGTAGTTCTGTATCAGTAAGAATTTTATTCCTGGACAGACAGGATCATCAAAAATTAAAACCCATCCTTCCCACCCTGAAAATTTAGTCTCAGTTAGGTGTAATGGCTTCAAATTAATACATATATTTATTGGGTGTTCTTTTTGTGTTGCATTATGCGCTTGTAAAAATAAAATATGCATTTTTCTAATACTTACCAATGTTCAATTAAACTGCTATAATTTGAATGCATGTGTGATAGATGCCGTTTAGTGTTTGTGTGTAAATATGTCATATTTTTTGCTTGTACTTAAGCGAAATTTGTTCTGCTTATGTGGATATGTACATGTACAAACTCCTTCGCCTGTGTGATGAAAATGTTATTCATCATAAGCTTTCACAAACATGGGCTTTCAGGTTTTCGTTTAGGGTGTTTATTAACTTATATGCCATGTTGATTTCTTATAAACTAACCAAAACAGTATTTCAGTTTCTGTGATATGTAAATTGGAGGTAATTAGGAATACATTATACCTGAATAAGTACAGTCCAATGTACATGTGTACGTGGATTGTAAGTACAGTATTGGGATAAACACCGCACACTTTCAACACACGTAGAATATGTGAAAGTCCCCCAAACCCCTACATCCAAAAATGAAATATAAACTTAAAGCAGACAAATGCATTTACCTTGAATATCTTACGCTGCTACACACGACTGTTCTATCGTCATCCTCTCCCGCGCTTAATGTAATCGTAGTGCAAATTGAAAGTAGAGATCATGATCATATCGCCATCGCTCAGACGCTTTATTTTGTCATGTGACGCGTTAGTCATGATCCCAAGTTAAAACAACAAAAACAACAACAGGTAAGTTTTGCTGATAAGATATGATATCGTACTCTACCAACACCTAATGTATTTCAGCAGATGCTTGAGTAAGTTTCTGTCTGCTTTTTAAGCATCATTCCAAAATATATTCAAAATAAATCTCTAACATGTCGTTAAGCATTTTCAAATTTCTACACACTAGCTATATCTAGCTTGTAATAGAACACGAATGACGTATCCCTGCAGCCTACCAATTAAAAGGTACATGTTCAATGTCCAAGCTCGCGTGATCAGTCCAAGCAACCGTACTCGGCACATGTTGTTGGATTTCTTTTTTCAAAAACAAAGCAAAAAGAAAAAAATTTAATGAATGCTGTGGTTGCCTTATAAGGATTAGCTGGATATAACTTGTCATTTACATTCGACTAGTGTACAAATACATAGGCACAAAATGTGATTATAATGTATGTACAATTTATATATTTTTGCAATCTTATATATGTACTGTTTGATTTTCATACTTCTTTTGTGTATGTACAATGTATATGTAACCCTGGTAAATACTAGCCGCAATATATCACTTGGCTAGAGAGAACTTCTCATAAGCTTGATTGGTTGAGCGTCCGACTAATAAGATTCCTAGCGGAGGCAATGAAAAATATAATGACATCGAGCTCTGTAACATTGGCGCCCATGTAGGGACCTGGGAATAGTACATAGCCATGCCCCACCAGCACCACTGTAACCCAAGGAAACTCAAGAACAAGTTATTTCCTGAAGGGGAAGTATGTAACACTGATAAATAGTAGCCGCAATATACCACTCAGCTAGAAAGAGCCAATTCTTAAGCTTGATTGGTTGAGCGTCAGACTATTGTTCATGTATTCCTTGTATTATATTAAATCAGGATAATACAGTATGTTAATTAGAGTTAATGGTGGTAGGAAAATGTTGATTTCCATTTGAAAAAAACTGTATGAAGTTTCCATTATATGCATATATACACTGATGTTATATTTCAGATTTTGATTTCGATCTCATGCATGATGGAAGGTTGGATTGGTAACACTGACATTGAGATTCAAAATACGACTACAATATCTCCAACAACCTTATCTCCAAATATGACAACTTTATCATCACTTGTGACTACAATATCTCCAAATATAACAACTTTATTTCCAAATGTGACAACCATTCCTCCTGACTGTGACACATCACCAGCTTTTGTGGGATACATAGCTGCTGCTGTTGCTGTCCTTTGCTATGGAACCAACTTTGCCCCTGTGAAGAAGTTTGAAACTGGAGATGGTGCAAGCTTTTTTTTCTTTTTCTTTTTTTTCTTTTTAATTTGACATTTAGTTTATATGCTTTTACATTCACTTGATCAGATGCACATATTGTAAATAAGAAAGTTTCATTTATTTTCTCGCTTGTTAGATTTTATTTGTCAAAGTTGATCTTTATTGTAGTATATCATTATCATCACCAAGGTACAACAGAAAGTTTGATAGTAAAATTGATTTTGCTGAAATCTTGTATTTCTTATTTTCATTAGTAAATGAAAGTAACTTGTATAGATGATCTTCATATTGCTCTATATTCAATCTGCACGATTTGTTAAATCTGTAACAAGTATTAACCAAAGTTTGCTTTGCTACAGGAATGTTTTTCCAGTGGATTGTATGCAGTGCCATTCTGCTTTCTGGCATGGTTTTACAAATAGTTAGACAAAGCACATTTTACCCAATAGTAATGGTGGGAGGAGTCCTCTGGGAAACAGGTAAGCTTTTCAATAAGTATATACAAAAGTGAGGAGGGATGTTATTTGCAGGAAGGAACCTGTTTGTGGTTAAATAAGATAATAGCTGGACCTGAGTAAAGTGTAGGAAAAAGTCTGA
This sequence comes from Ylistrum balloti, assembly GCF_031769215.1. Lineage (NCBI taxonomy): Eukaryota > Metazoa > Mollusca > Bivalvia > Pectinida > Pectinidae > Ylistrum > Ylistrum balloti. The sequence goes on from NW_026781993.1 coordinate 2,201,818, forward strand.
TATCCATAATGAGTTACAGATCTATCATATAAACTATAAAGTGTGATTACATTTGATCACATGTGTTTGTAATTTGAACAAGACAGAAAATTCAAAAGAGGTTGGGAAAAAATGTTCATGTCACTTCATTAGGTGTATTCATAATGAAAGAAGTGATGGCTGGACCTCCTATGTGCATATCCATGTCAAGTACATATTTTGCTACGATATTGAAACTGACTTTCAGCTTTTGACTTGACACTCTGGTACACATGACTGATCTGTATAACAGGTAACATCATGGTTGTTCCCATCATCAAAACTATTGGACTAGGCCTGGGACTGTGTATCTGGGGCATGGTCAACCTCCTCAGTGGTTGGGCCACAGGAAGGTTAGTGTTTCCTCAGTCATTTTGAATTACCCATATATTTGGTAAATGTCATTTGAATATGAGCGTTTGAGTTTGGTGGAGAATGTGGTCCATTGAACAGTCAATGAAGTTGGTGGTACCGAGTTATTGCTTCCAGCCTCTTGCCATTCATGTCTGTAACAACCATGAACTTTTCATCAATTTAAACAGCAGATAGCTCAAACAAGAAGATACAAAAACAAGTATTTTCCATCTGATTGTGGTACAAGTATAGTTCAATATCCACCTTTTCTGGTTTGATTACAATTCAGTTTATTTGTACTCATCAAGTTTGAGATGGTACATACACATAGCCAATGATAGCAATGTTGTCATTGTACAACATATAGAGATAAGATTTCAGAGAAGCTTTTTTTTGAAAAGTTGGCAATATATATACACTGCATTGATTAATTATAGAATAATTCCTCCAAATGAGTCTGTAAAAACTAACCTACAGAGGGGATGTTGAGGTTTGTTGATGAAATTTATTGTAATCTTACACAATATTCAGTTTTGAAGAAGACTTGATATACCATTATATAGCTCAGACACAAACAACACATATTTGTTCTATTCACAGGTTTGGTTTATTTGGTATTGACAAAGAGGTTCCAGACGATCCCACCATGAACTATGTTGGTGTAGCAGTGGCAGTTTCCAGGTGACTGAGTGTACAGATAGTGTCAATACTTCCCTAACATGTAACCCGTAACAACTGATAAGATTTTCTGGTTTCTATAAAAGACCGTCTTATGAAATCTCCAAACTACATGTACGCATGTTGAATATCATTTTGATGCGAATTTCATCAAACATATCTATCAAATGACTAAATACTTTGTCAATCAGTAAATATTTTGATAATAACTTGTGTGTTACAGTGCTGTGGTGTTTTCCTTTGTGAAGAGCACAGTAAAGGCCCCAACTGATGGTGACCAGGCCGACCAAGAGCAGGAAGCTGATGCCTTAATATCAAGTGTGAGTATTAATGTGTAACATCCTTAAAAACCATCAGGAAGGTAAACAAGAAACACAGAAAATCTAACTAAATAATATCCTTATTTTCATTTCCATATTTCCAGTTGTGTAATTTGAAAATGATTTCTTTAATGAACATAAAGCTAAATGTTACCAAATCTGTTTAAAATGTCAATATCACATGGTATTTTCTCTCTTTTGATAGCTATTTAATGAAGTAATGAATAGAAACCATTGTTTTCCTTGAATTGCAGACATTCGGTAACCCAAATGATTCCTTGTACTCGACAGCAAGTGGACAGGAGGATTTACTGTTTAATAGACCTGCAGTATGTACAGAAATTATCTCCACACTTTGTATATCAAATATTGATTTATCTAACAATAAGGCAACACCTGTCAAACCATGTATACATTTATATATATTCATTGTTCTGTATTAAGCCCATTTGTGAGAAATGGCCAAGCCCATCCCCTAACTTTGAGTAAGAAGTAATGTGTTTCCCCTTGGGGCCCTGTGATAAGCTCATACCCTGACTATCAGAAAGAAGTATAGTGTGTTCCTTTTGGGTTCAGCAATAAGCCCATGAACTGACATTGACTATGAAGTGATGTGTTGCCCCTTTGGGTCCTGTAATAAGCCTTCACCATGACTTTGACTAAGAAGTGATGTGTTGCCCCTTTGGGTCCTGTAATAAGCCTTCACCATGACTTTGACTAAGAAGTGATGTGTTGCCCCTTTTGGTCCTGTAATAAGCCTTCACCATGACTACGACTAAGAAGTGATGTGTTGCCCCTTTGGGTCCTGTAATAAGCCTTCACCATGACTTTGACTAAGAAGTGATGTGTTGCCCCTTTGGGTCCTGTAATAAGCCTTCACCATGACTTTGACTAAGAGTGATGTGTTGCCCCTTTGGGTCCTGTAATAAGCCTTCACCATGACTTTGACTAAGAAGTGGTGTGTTGCCCCTATGGGTCCTGTAATAAGCCTTCACCATGACTTTGAGTAAGAAGTGATGTGTTGCCCCTTTGGGCCCTGTAATAAGTTTGCATCCTGACTTTGACTAAGAAGTGATGTGTTGCCCCTTTGGGCCCTCTAATAAGCCTACACACTACCCTGACTTACTAAGAAGTGATGTGTTGCCATACTTGGCCCTGTAATAAGACCACATCTTGACCTTGAGTCAGACATGGGGTATTTGCTCCCTGGGATTATTGCAGGATAAACATGATAGTAATAATGTTATGAAATTATGAACGTCAATTAAATGTTGTTTACATTTCAGAAGTCCATAAATGGTTTTGGCAATGAGTCTCGTGATGGTACCTTCCTTGACCGACTTTCCCCAAACATGAAGAGATTTGTGTAGGTATATCTGAGTTAACAGTTGCATGGGTAAGGTACTTATCATGGATGATATCTGATTTACAGGAAGTTGTCTTCTATATGAGTCTTCAGTAATATTTAATGTGTTCTATAGGTGTTACAGATTGAAGTGTTTCACAGCAATGATATTATGACATTGTTTTCAAATACATCGTCAGTATTTGTAATAATAGCAACACATAATCATGTAACAGTTGAGAAATATGTTTCTGTAATTAGCTCTGTGTTTGGTTACAGGGATACTTTACTGTAAATAGCTCTATGTTTGGTTACAGGGATATTTTACTGTAAACAGCTCTATGTTTGGTTACAGGGATATTTTACTGTAAACAGCTCTATGTTTGGTTACAAGGAGATTTTACTGTAAACAGCTCTATGTTTAGTTACAGGGATACTTTACTGTAAATAGCTCTATGTTTGGTTACAGGGATATTTTACTGTAAACAGCTCTATGTTAGGTTACAGGGATATTTTACTGTAAACAGCTCTATGTTTGGTTACAAGGAGATTTTACTGTAAACAGCTCTATGTTTGGTTACAAGGAGATTTTACTGTAAACAGCTCTATGTTTGGTTATAGGGATATTTTACTGTAAACAGCTCTATGTTTGGTTACAAGGAGATTTTACTGTAAACAGCTCTATGTTTGGTTACAAGGAGATTTTACTGTAAACAGCTCTATGTTTGGTTACAAGGAGATTTTACTGTAAACAGCTCTATGTTTGGTTACAAGGAGATTTTACTGTAAACAGCTCTATGTTTGGTTATAGGGATATTTTACTGTAAACAGCTCTATGTTTGGTTACAAGGAGATTTTACTGTAAACAGCTCTATGTTTGGTTACAGGGATATTTTACTGTAAACAGCTCTATGTCTGGTTACAGGGATATTTTACTGTAAACAGCTCTATGTTTGGTTACAAGGAGATTTTACTGTAAACAGCTCTATGTTTAGTTACAGGGATACTTCACTGTAAACAGCTCTATGTTTGGTTACAGGGATATTTTACTGTAAATAGCTCTATGTTTGGTTACAGGGATACTTTACTGTAAACAGCTCTATGTTTGGTTACAGGGATATTTTACTGTAAATAGCTCTATGTTTGGTTACAGGGATATTTTACTGTAAACAGCTCTATGTTTGGTTACAGGGATATTTTACTGTAAACAGCTCTATGTTTGGTTACAGGGATATTTTACTGTAAACAGCTCTATGTTTGGTTACAGGGGTATTTTACTGTAAACAGCTCTATGTTTGGTTACAGGGATATTTTACTGTAAACAGCTCTGTGTTGGTTACAGGGATATTTTACTGTAAATAGCTCTGTGTTTGTTTAGTTACAGGGATATTTTACTGTAAATAGCTCTATGTTTGGTTACAGGGATATTTTACTGTAAACAGCTCTATGTTTGGTTACAGGGATATTTTACTGTTAGCTCTATGTTTGGTTACAGGGATATTTTACTGTAAACAGCTCTATGTTTGGTTACAGGGATATTTTACTGTAAACAGCTCTATGTTTGGTTACAGGGATATTTTACTGTAAATAGCTCTATGTTTGGTTATAGGGATATTTTACTGTAAACAGCTCTATGTTTAGTTACAGGGATATTTTACTGTAAATAGCTCTATGTTTGGTTACAGGGATATTTTACTGTAAATAGCTCCATGTTTAGTTACAGGGATACTTTACTGTAAACAGCTCTATGTTTGGTTACAGGGATATTTTACTGTAAATAGCTCTATGTTTGGTTACAGGGATATTTTACTGTAAATAGCTCTATGTTTGGTTACAGGGATATTTTACTGTAAACAGCTCTATGTTTAGTTACAGGGATACTTTACTGTAAATAGCTCTGTGTTTAGTTACAGGGATAGTTACAGGGATATTTTACTGTAAATAGCTCTATGTTTGGTTACAGGGATATTTTACTGTAAATAGCTCTATGTTTGGTTACAGGGATATTTTACTGTAAACAGCTCTATGTTTGGTTACAGGGATATTTTACTGTAAACAGCTCTATGTTTGGTTACAGGGATATTTTACTGTAAACAGCTCTATGTTTGGTTACAGGGATATTTTACTGTAAACAGCTCTATGTTTGGTTACAGGGATATTTTACTGTAAACAGCTCTATGTTTGGTTACAGGGATATTTTACTGTAAACAGCTCTATGTTTGGTTACAGGGATATTTTACTGTAAACAGCTCTATGTTTGGTTACAGGGAGATTTTACTGTAAACAGCTCTATGTTTGGTTACAGGGATATTTTACTGTAAACAGCTCTATGTTACAGGGATATTTTACTGTAAACAGCTCTATGTTTGGTTACAGGGATATTTTACTGTAAACAGCTCTATGTTTGGTTACAGGGATATTTTACTGTAAACAGCTCTATGTTTGGTTACAGGGATATTTTACTGTAAACAGCTCTATGTTTGGTTACAGGGATATTTTACTGTAAACAGCTCTATGTTTGGTTACAGGGGTATTTTACTGTAAACAGCTCTATGTTTGGTTACAGGGATATTTTACTGTAAACAGCTCTATGTTTGGTTACAGGGATATTTTACTGTAAACAGCTCTGTGTCTGGTTACAGGGATATTTTCCTGTAAATAGCTCTGTGTTTAGTTACAGGGATAGTTACAGGGATATTTTACTGTAAATAGCTCTATGTTTGGTTACAGGGATATTTTACTGTAAACAGCTCTATGTTTGGTTACAGGGATATTTTACTGTAAACAGCTCTATGTTTGGTTACAGGGATATTTTACTGTAAACAGCTCTATGTTTGGTTACAGGGATATTTTACTGTAAACAGCTCTATGTTTGGTTACTATGTTTGGTTATAGGGATATTTTACTGTAAACAGCTCTATGTCTGGTTACAGGGATATTTTACTGTAAACAGCTCTATGTTTGGTTACAGGGATATTTTACTGTAAACAGCTCTATGTTTGGTTACAAGGAGATTTTACTGTAAACAGCTCTATGTTTGGTTATAGGGATATTTTACTGTAAACAGCTCTATGTCTGGTTACAGGGATATTTTACTGTAAACAGCTCTATGTCTGGTTACAGGGATATTTTACTGTAAACAAACAGCTCTATGTTTGGTTACAGGGATATTTTACTGTAAATAGCTCTATGTTTGGATACTTTACTGTACATGTTTGGATATTTTACTGTAAATAGCTCTAAACATGTTTGGTTACAGGGATATTTTACTGTTTAAATAGCTCTGTGTTAGTTACAGGGGTATTTTAGTTACAGGGATATTTTACTGTAAACAGCTCTATGTTTGGTTACAGGGATATTTTACTGTAAATAGCTCTATGTTTGGTTACAGGGATATTTTACTGTAAATAGCTCTATGTTTGGTTACAGGGATATTTTACTGTAAATAGCTCTATGTTTGGTTACAGGGATATTTTACTGTAAATAGCTCTGTGTTTAGTTACAGGGATATTTTACTGTAAATAGCTCTATGTTTAGTTACAGGGATAGTTACAGGGATACTTTACTGTAAATAGCTCTGTGTTTGGTTACAGGGATATTTTACTGTAAATAGCTCTATGTTTGGTTACAGGGATACTTTACTGTAAATAACTCTGTGTTTGGTTACAGGGATATTTTACTGTAAATAGCTCTATGTTTGGTTACAGGGATATTTTACTGTAAATAGCTCTGTGTTTAGTTACAGGGATATTTTACTGTAAATAGCTCTATGTTTAGTTACAGGGATACTTTACTGTAAATAGCTCTGTGTTTGGTTACAGGGATATTTTACTGTAAATAGCTCTATGTTTGGGAACAGGGATATTTTACTGTAAATAGCTCTATGTTTGGTTACAGGGATATTTTACTGTAAATAGCTCTATGTTTAGTTACAGGGATACTTTACTGTAAATAGCTCTGTGTTTAGTTACAGGGATAGTTACAGGGATATTTTACTGTAAATAGCTCTATGTTTAGTTACAGGGACATTTTACTGTAAACAGCTTTGTTTGGTTACAGGGATATTTTACTGTAAACAGCTCTGTGTTTGGTTACAGGGATACTTTACTGTAGTTAGCTCTATGTTTAGTTACAGGGATACTTTACTGTAAACAGCTCTATGTTTAGTTACAGGGATATTTTACTGTAAACAGCTCTATGTTTGGTTACAGGGATATTTTACTGTAAACAGCTCTGTGTTTGGTTACAGGGATATTTTACTGTAAACAGCTCTATGTTTGGGAACAGGGACATTTTACTGTAAATAGCTCTATGTTTGGTTACAGGGGTATTTTACTGTGGGTATCTGTTTTTTTACAGGGGTATTTTACTATCAGTTATATCAGGACTTCTGTATGGACAGATCTTCACACCGTCCCTGTATGTCCAAAGTGACAGTCAAACTTATCCTTCAGCTAGTAAAAACGGTATGTATATTCAGTGATTACACTTTTTTTGTTATCTCAGTTTTTTCTATGAAATTTACCTTTTAATGTTGAAGAAAGCATACTTCATTCATAGGTTATGTTCCAGATGTATTTCATGTATCGATCGTGGCACTACTGAAGGAGAGATTTTTTCAGTCCTCATATAAAACGCTATTAACTTTGGCCACTTTGCAAAGAAAAAAGAATGCAAATATGTGATTATCACCTTTTAATACATACTTAGAGTCAGTACTCATTAGTGATGCTAAGGGCCTTAAATTTGCAGCCCATGAGACAACTGAGGAAAACACAAAGTGATCGAAAGAAATGTCAAAATCTTACTAGGAACGTGCACCATCCACATAATTCAATAAATTTTGTAATTTCTTTTATATATCGGCAATTTTTAAACAACGTCCAGTACATATGTACAAACATAAGTGATGGATGTCATTATTTTTTGTTGAAATGCTAAAATTCAATGCCATACTAAATGAGTATGGCATCGAATCATATTAATCAATCACAATGTACTGACATTTAATATAAGGTAACCATGACTGATCTAGACACCAATCCTAATAAAATCAGTTCTTCATATATTGTCTTATTTCCTGGAGTAAATGCATTTTTCTGGTAATGTATATAATTTGATAAAAATGTTATTTGATCATATTGATTTTGCTTTAAGTAAGTCCTCATTAAACTTGATCTTTTGATGAATCCCTCTGTTGTAAACTTGTCTTCCAGCTATCAACATCCATTACGTACTTGTTTGTCTCTTTCTTTACATAGAATGAACTTCGTTACAGGTCTGGATTACGTATTTGCCTGTTTCTGTGGGATCTACTTATCCAGTACTGTGTATTTCTGTATATACGCCCTAATCAGGAAGAACCAGCCTCGTGTGTATCCTCGCGTCATTGTACCAGGAATCATCTCGGGCATTATGTGGGCAGCAGCCACAGCCTCCTGGTTCCTCGCCAACAGGATCCTGTCAGAACCAGTAGCTTTCCCTATCATTACCACACTTCCCTCTGTGGTGGCCTCAATTCTCGGCATCTTCGTCTTTAAGGAAATCAGGGTAATTTCAAGAGATGTCACTGTCAATACATGGTTATCATTATAAAGATACTGTTAATCTGTATTGTATATACAAGACTATAGATTCATTCTAGATCTCAAGGCAGCAGTATGACTTGCCATATTGACCTAGAATCATCAATGTTTTGCATGCAAACTCTGATAAAAATTTACATAAATCAGCTGGATTGTCATGATTTGAAAGAAGCTCTTGTAGAAAATAAAAATCCGAAGACAAAACTTTGACAATGTAATAAAGATGGCATGATAACATTCATTATAAGATTTCAAATGTGAATATAACCATTGAATGATTGTTCAGATTGTATTTATGGTCATCGACATTAATGCATTCTGAATGACAGATGCGTAAAGATGTCATATTATTTATTTGTCACTTATGATTAGTTTACTTTCATATTGACAATAAATACAATCTGTCAAACGGAATGTTCTTCTGTAGAGTCTCCATGGACTTTGAAATACAAATTTCATTTTAATATGGCATAAGATGATCAGTGATTAAAATTAAAAACAAAAATAATGCAGACATCTTCACATAACCATTGTTAAACTTACCTGTAAATAGTGCTTCTAATCAATTTTCTTGTATTTACAGGGAAAAAGAAATATACTAATATTACTGCTTGGATTTTGTATGGCTGGGTCTGGTGCAGTGTTAGCAGGATTATCAAAACACGGTAACAAGTGTCATCCCTAACACAAGACTTAACAATAAAAAGCAAAAGTTAACATATGTGGTGTTTGCTAGACCTCTCACATTATGTACAAAATGCAGTGGTCGATTCTGCCGTAAACAAGTGTCCTCTCAAATCACAACAGGCAATGACCTGAAGAAAAAGGTAGCAAAATATGGAATGTATTCATTGTGTCGGTGTGAATGAGAGAAAGTGTCTCGTCTAACATGAGACATTTCAACACAGTAATCATTACTACTGTGAATACATGGAATAGGAAACATTTCCATCACAAATACGAGGAGCATCTTTTCAAACATTGCAAGCTACAAGTCAAGGAACCACGGAAAGTAAACCCAATATACATGAGACACTGTAGTGAATGGATGGTAGTGGCTTATAACAAACTAAAAATGACTGAAGAATATGACGAGATGTCACAAACTGCAGCAGTGATTGTTGCGACCATGCAAATATTAAGTGTAAAGTCTGATGGAGCACATACAGAAATTATACATCTGTGATATTGACATGGAGTGTCGTTGATCCCCGGTGTGATGGTAGATCTGAGAAATCACTGTTGTTTTGATAATGTTTTGTATGAGATTTCATGACGCATGAATGTATATCGAGTATGACACATATGTACATACATGTATGTAGGAAACCTATGAAACATGCTGGTCCTGATTTTATTCTAGATCTTAACTGAACTTTTTATAATTTTTCAGTTGTAAAAGAACAAAACTAGGTATGAAAATAAACCTTAACCATTATTGTCTCAATAATCTGTTTAAATACTCCGACTATAATGAAACCTGTGGTGTAGGGCTGTGTTAATCTTGGTAATGTTCAACTTGTTTTAATCTTCAACTCAAGTACAGGATCACTGCTGACAAAAGGATTTTAAAGTTCAATTATAATTTATTTGAATTGTAACATTTCGTAAAAATGGTAATATGGATTGGGGCCACTCTGCATTTTGAAGTGTACCTGTAGGATGTCATCATGTCAATTTCTTCATGCCTAGCTACTGATCTTCATATCAGAAACATGTGAGGATAAACTATTATAAAGGAAGAAACCTAATATGTTGTCCAAGTCTCTGCAGACATTGTCAGTGAAGGAATTCGGGTGAATGTAACTATCACACATTTCTCTTCTATTTCATTGTAATGATAATACAGAACCAATAGGTGTTATTTAGAAATCACTGTTACACATTTACATTTCCATACATGTATGGGACGTAGAGTGACGTCACCAATAGACACCATCATATTGCCAAAGATCGGACTACCCGACGTTGTGTTATGACGACATTGTAATTTTTATATTGACTTTTATCTTAGTTTTTGTGACAAACTTATATCTTACTTTTATATACATTACAAGCATTGATGATTACCTCATTACGTTAATCTCCTCACTGAACCTCTTGTGAATCTTTTCTTACAATATTCTGTTCATAAGCTATACAATATACAGTATCTGTGAAATATGTAAATATGTTTTTTTCATTGGCATTTTTAATTTGGTTTTTTTACAATAAACACTTTCTTTGACAAAGTGTCTTAGTCAAGCTTGATTTGTTGATTATCTTAAACTCTCATCACTAGGATTAGTACTACAGGGGCAAAATCAATTACAGTGAAGGGAAGTTAGAGCACGGAAAAGAACTGACCAATGAAATCAAAGGATACCTCATTGGTATGCATGATTATTAACAGATGACACTGATAGTCAAACTCAGTCTTAATGACCCCAAAATGTATCTGCTGACCAAGTTTCACCCAAATTGAATGATATTTGGGGAAGTTAGAACACGGAAACGAAAGTGTGACAGACAGACGGTCGGACGGACGAACCCAAATTAATATCCCCCTTTTCGTTGAAAGCAGGGGATAATAAAAGACTATAACTGGGATAAGTACTATAGGGGCACGGTCAATGACAGTGAAGGGCAATTTACCCCAAACCACCCAAAACATATAAAACTACACTATAATCCACCCAAACAACATACAGAAGACGGAAAAACTGTAATATATTTAAAAGGATGTGTATATTTGGCGAGTAGGATAATTCAAGTATGAATTTATAGATTGGGGGTGCAAAAATCGAAGTCTTACCAAAACGACAAACAGATAACACAAATAAAAGTAAGAGTACGGGTTGATACGGGTCAGTGCACACTAACTACAAACTTTCTGCATATTGCTGATATTCCTATATATTTGCTAACCTGGCTTGGGATCACATTCTGTAGAGTGAAAATAAAGTAATGACATATAAGTTCGACACAAATAAACAATACAACAAGTGTCTATTACATAACAAAGATGAAAGGTTACAAAAGTTACACAAAAAGTAGTTGTGCAGATATAAAACTAGTAATAGCTATCTTATAAAAAAATAACAAAAAACATGCATACACTTCTATACTAAATAACCAAACATGTATGGATCTGATAAATTAGTGACTGAACTGAACATGTAGATGGTATTTTAGGCATACGTTTATGCCATGTTATGGTTTAACACTTAAAGAACAGGTTTTGTCAAGGTCAAATATAGATATGTATGGACATATGCAATTACCATTTTATGTACTACCAGCAAAGTATGCTGCTTTGAATATTGTGTGGTTTCCATATTAAGCATCCGGCCTCTGTGGGGAGAAAGAGAAAATACCAACATGGCAACATAATCATAATCATAATTCAAACTCATATTCCATATACCTAGGGCAAAAAACAAAAGAAAGGTTTGCACGGAGACTCATGAAAGGTACAAGAAGAAGAAGACTAGATGTTCCGGAAGAGATAGCGTCTTCTGCTTCATTGACGACACCCGCCATGTAAACCTTGGTCAATCCAAGTACATTTCTCAATGAGATCACTATGGCGATCATAAAACTTCCTAGTATTTTTTATCAACCTGCATCATTTGAACCCTTGTGTTACGAGTTTGTCAGTCAGTTGACGACTTCTTGCTGGAAAATCGTGATAATAGGAACAAGCCCTTGAATACCGAATCAACTGTGACATGTAACTACTTTAGGCTGGAGATGCATCGATAATGCTATCCAGAAATGGAAAATTCACAATAGAGAAATTGAAATCATCACGTTTATCATACAGCTTGATTGACAGCTGTCAAAGTTGGTTTCGTTGTAAGAAAAGATGGCGATAAGCAGTTGATGTGGAAGAGTCTGCCGTACCTTTGATCTCCAGTTCTGGTGGATATATATTATAGACGTAGTCCATAAATTTCTTGTTATTAAAGACGTCATCAACATATCTGAAGGTGAAATAAACAACTTTGCAAGGTCTTTGTGACCTGTTTTGATAAGCTCTTCAATAAATTCAGCCTCGTATGAAAACAGTCAGCTAACAGATGGGCGCATTTGGTTTCCATACAGATGCCAATAATCTGTTGGAAGATCTTATCGCCAAACTCGACGGCGATGTGGTCAACCAGTCTCACGTTTACCGATTAAAGTCAAACTCAGTTCTTATTTTTAAAAAAAGAAACACTGGTGATATTACCACCGACATTATATTGGTTAAATAATTATCACACGTGAATCAAGAAGTCTTATGGATATATCTGACCATCCATTTTTCAACAGGACTTTATTGTATAACTCCCCGATGTTGCCATAAATGTCTGATTGTTTTGTTTTTTAATGAAATAAAAGATTAGGTACATACGTTATTAGTTTCAGATGATATTCCATTCCTTTTAAAAGAAGTTATAATACACGGCTGAATGGAAATTGTAGAACTTATTACATACAGGGTTAGGATTGTGGGTCTGGATGTGTCTTGAGATGTTTTGTTTTATGTAAATCGTTCTTAACTAGTATAACCCCAGCGGAGGCAGGGTATTTTTCTTACTACTTATGTTACAGTACAGATAATGAAAATCCGTAATAAATAACACCATTTTGTATCAATGATTTGCAAACTTTATCTATAGGCCTCGTATTAGCCCAAAACAACGCTGTTTGTGACATTAGAATGGTTCCAATCCTGTTCTTGTCGGCTGATATGTAAAAGTCTCTTGTCTGCTAAAGACGTTTTAATTGTCCTGGACAGCTTTTAGTAATTTTTATTTTAGAGTGACCTCCCTTTAACTGATAAGACTTGTTGACAAACTACGAATGGAAAGCATTAACACTGGTTTCAGTTTCTCGAATGATATTAAGACGACGTTGTTTTCAAGGATCGAGGTTGGTATTAGCCTAATCTAAATTTGATACGATACAACGGATCCATGTATTACGTTTTAGGCCAAAATGAAGTGAGTTACAGTATCGATACGTATATCAGCAAATAACTGGACATGGCGACACGTACAATGTACAACACGTTGATGGTACGGTATGGATCGTATAATTATACAATTTATAAAGTAATGGCTATATTCACCTTTCATCGCCCTGTGAACAACTGATATAATTTTGAGGCAGGATAGTATTTTTTTTTTACTTTATTGAAGATTTTGCGGGAGATCCGCCGTAAGCAAGGTTATCCAAAGCAGTGTGTGAGTGACTTGAGTTTGATGACTCGCTGATGAAATAGATAGTGTGTTTATGTGTATGAATACAGAGTTTTATTAATTTTGTTTGATGGATGAGCCCATAGGACACAACCATGATGGGTAGAGTCTTACGTGGGTCTTTTCCATGGATAGAGACAGTAACCGAGGTGTAAGAGTTTGGCTGGTTGGCAAGCCTCGTGCACCCCAGCCTTACTATCACACACAACCTGTTCAAATAGCAGACCTATGTTTAATGATTTTTCTTGTATATATACCTAAAAAAAACAGTAAAAGTTTGAAGTTGTGATGAAATCTATTCATCACGCCATCATCCATATTCCGTGAAATGTACATCAAAATTGATAATGTTATTAATTTGTGACATGGTTACATTTACGCAACATAAAAGATGATGAACTTTTTGGAACTAGTGTTCTGATCTCCCTATTAGAAGTTACTGGTCACTAGTTCAAGGTCTAGTAGGGGATTCAGATGTTTTTTCATTGTTCCTTCTTCTAACAAAATTGTAGTATTCAATATATATCACATATATCAATATACTTGATTTTGAAACAGCTTAGTTTCTATATATTTTCCTTTTATCCACACATATTAACATTTCAGAAGAATTGAGATCTTGACAATATCATTGATTTAAATGGTACAATATATCTTATTTATTTCAGAAAAGAAAAGCTAACACAAGATGATGACTGACTTTGGATATGACGAAGATAAGGATAGTGATGTGGATGTCCAGGAAATGTTGGAACTCCAACTCTCTGAGGTGGAAATGCTTTCTAGTATGTTCCCCTCTAAAGAAGAGTTCCAGATGGATGACCCCTGCACTGTAGCAGCCATAAGAAACTATCTTGATGGTCAAATGCTATACGAGTATCTACATAAGAGAGTGGGCTTTACAGTCAAAGTGATGCCAAGGTCATCAGACAGTAAGGTCAGTATTTGTATGTAACATTCCCACAGACTTATGTATGTGATGTCATCCAGAAGTTATGCTGTATTTCTCCAGTAATAAGCCTGGTAATTGGGTGGGGGCAAGCACAAAATAATGACCTAACGTACAGAATGGTATCATTATTGAAGGTCATTAAAATAGCAACAGTGCTGTACTGCAATAGACATGATAGGGTCAGGCTTATTCTGTATGGCCCTAAGAACATCACTATGAACACACTAATTAAGTATTTATCCTACAACTGGCAATTCCATTGTTAAAATACACCTACCATATATATTTTTGCTGTGACGAGAAACGGATGTATTTTAGTGTGTGTGGTAATTCAGTAGTATTACTCTCTGAATTTACTGAAAAACAACATTTAGCAACATAAATAACTGTTGAAATAAGTAATTTTATATGTTGTAATCATACACTGTAAGGGGTAGCAGGAATTGAGCCACACGTATCCTCACATATTAATCAATTTACACATACATGTAGTACTACAGCATATCATCCATCCGTACTCATAAATATAGCTTCTTTCATGAATTTCCATTTGGCATGTGAATTTACCAATATAGTCTAAGAATTCTTCCTTTTAGCAACCTAATGGTTAGCTAAAACAAAACAAAAATTGTGAAGAGTTTATAAAATTACATAACAAATGGAAATAAATGTATGACCCTTTTTATCGTGATTGATTTTCAAGCCATTATGATACAGAACAGATATTTCCACATCAAACTTTATGTAATATCTGCTCTATAACAGTAATCACCAGGATTTATAACAATGTCATCTGTAAATGTGTGATATCGATTTATTATCTGAAATGACTACACAAGAAGCTATATCACACATTTGTAATACACAGAAATATATCACACATATGTAATACACAGAAATATATCACATTTGAAATATATCACATTTGTAATACACAGAAATATATCACATTTGTAATACACAGAAATATATCACACATATGTAATACACAGAAATATATCACATTTGTAATACACAGAAATATATCACACATTTGTAATACACAGAAATATATTACATTTGTAAAATACAGAAATATATCACACATTTGTAATACACAGAAATATATCACATTTGTAATACACAGATATATCACACATTTGTAATACACAGATATATATCACATTTGTAAAATACAGAAATATATAACACATTTGTAATACACAGATATATCACACATTTGTAATACACAGAAATATATCACATTTGTAATACACAGATATATCACACATTTGTAATACACAGATATATATCACATTTGTAAAATACAGAAATATATAACACATTTGTAATACACAGAAATATATCACATTTGTAATACACAGATATATATCACATTTGTAAAATACAGATATATATAACACATTTGTAATACACAGATATATATCACATTTGTAAAATACAGAAATATATAACACATTTGTAATACACAGAAATATATCACATTTGTAATACACAGATATATCACACATTTGTAATATATATATATATATAACATATTTGTTATACACAGATATATATAACACATTTGTAATACACAGAAATATATCACAAATTTGTAATACACAGATATATATAACACATTTGTAATACACAGATATATATAACACATTTGTAATACACAAATATATCACACATTTGTAATACACAGAAATATATCACATTTGTAATACACAGATATATATAACACATTTGTAATACACAGAAATATATCACATTTGTAATACACAGAAATATCACACATTTGTAATACACAGATATATATAACACATTTGTAATACACAGATATATATAACACATTTGTAATACACAGAAATATATCACACATTTGTAATACACAGAAATATATCACACATTTGTAATACACAGAAATATATCACATTTGTAATACACAGAAATATATCACATTTGTAATACACAGATATATCACATTTGTAATACACAGATATATCACATTTGTAATACACAGAAATATATCACATTTGTAATACACAGAAATATATCACACATTTGTAATACACAAGAATATTATCATATTCACTTAAAACAGACCAATCATGTGATGATATACTTACAGATGGGTAATATAATAATGTTATGATGTAGTGTTACTATTTGATTAGCAGTGTAAAGTATGTTATTTAATTACAGGTTGCAGTGGAGTTAGTTTGTAACTTACCTCATGAATACCCACATGTAGCACCGACTGTGTTCACCAGGTCTCCTCTTATGAATCGAGAGAACCACCAGCGATTAAATGAAGATTTAAATGATTTCATACAAGGGATTGACCGAGGAGAAATCTGTATGTTTTCTGTGATTGAATGGATACAAGAGAATATAGACCAATACCTAGTCTCTGTGGAAAAGAAGAAGGATGTTTCACCTCCCAAGGAAGTGGACACCATTTTCTCAAGACTTTGGATATACAGTCACCATATCTATAGCAAATTCAAACGTCGGGATATTATTGACTGGGCCCAGGAACTTCACCTGACAGGTTTTAGTTTGCCAGGAAAACCAGGTGTTATATGTGTGGAGGGTTATAGTCGTAGTGTGGAAGAATATTGGCAAAGACTTCGGCGTCAGAACTGGAAACGTTTAGTGATTAAGGAAAAAGAAGAACAGGATATTGGAGATGATGATATAAAAAAGTATTATAAGTTTGATGCCTTTGAAGAAAAAGTTTTTGATGCTCGTGGTGGTAAAGGTAGAGAATATCATATGGACTTGGGGAAGTTGTTCGAGTTCCTAGAGAAACATGACTGTAAGCACATATTTAGTCTTTACTTTGGAGTGGATGGAAAAATGGCAACAGATTAAAAGTATGAGTGTACAGTTATATACAAAATTTGTTATTTTTTACTTTCTGTTAAACTGTGAGACTGACCCTTATTTTCTGGTCCATCCATCAGCATTCTTCTACACTTTTTCAGTAATATCTACCAGGGTGTTCAAATCTTTATATGTCTGTTCCAGGGTATACAGGAATGTTTACCAATCCCTGGGTATACAGATATGTTTAACAATCCCTGGGTATACAAGTATGTTTAACAATCCCTGGGTATACAGGTATATTTAACATCCCAGGGTATACAGGTATGTTTAACAATCCCTGGGTATACAGGTATGTTTAACAATCCCTGGGTATACAGGTATATTTAACAATCCCTTGGTATACAAGTGTGTTAATATATATTGTTGTATAGGTTTTTTACACAAATTGAACGTTGTGTATATTGATATGTTGAACATTTTCTCGTTGTTTGTTCCTTTTTTGTTGACCGACATATATGTGTATAAAGTACAATATTCCTGAACACGCACTTACATTTGTACTAATTTAAAGTCAGGTCTAGATCTGTTTTTTTCATTTACTTAACCTTGACAAAATTCAAGTCAGTTATCTTTTTATGTACATTTTGGGACGATCTACTTGTGAGACAGCGACCTTGTATACTGCGTTAAGGCTTCAGAAAACGGCAGCGTCATCACTGACATAATATCATGTTATGGATAACTGATATCACACAAATACAATTCAAATAAAAATGTATTACTTAGAGTATAAAAAGCAACTGTATAAATTATCGAGAAAGCAATGTTAGACAAATGATATGTTGATTTCGTAAGTACACATTTTTTGACTTGTCCTTGTCATCCTGTTTTAATTCACAAGGCTTGGCATGATCTATCCACATATGACACAGGACTTGGTTTTACTTTTATAAAAGAATGGTTGTCTTGGAGACATTATAAGGCATCTCCACAACAGATAGAAATGACGTAAACATTATTTTGATGGTATAGAATGAGTTGTTAGTTATTCAATATCCTTATTTTAAGAATGGTTAATTATCTGATGAATATGTCATATATTGTTTACCTCACAGTCTTATACGCGAGAGAAAGATAAGGGATGTTTAACGAGAGAGAGAGAGGGGGGGGTGTAGTGGATGGAGAGAGAGAGATTATGGAAAATGTACACAAGATGATAGAGAAAGAAATATTTAAGTCTGTTAAACAAAGCTAGAGATATTATACTATTGTTTACTGACGCTGTTTTATAATATGGCATTTTTCGTTAACAATGCCCAATAATGATAATAACAATAATAATGAAAAGCAAAGACATCATAATCAAGAAAATTAGGTCCAAATATGAACAAAAGAAAGATTCACACGGGATACAAAGGGGATAAGACCTGGTGTACCGGAAGAGAAAGCGTCTGCTTCTTCATCCATGACACCATGTAAATCCAAGTAATGTCACGTTTTAAAATGATAGCAATATACACAACAACGGGAACCAACAGGCAAACTTAAGAGAATCTATCACTATGACGACCATAAAAACTCTTCATAATTTTTATCATCCAGCATCTTTTGAAACCCTGTGTTTCAGTTGACGACCTATTGCATGGGAATTGTGATAATGGACACGGGTCCTTGAATATCGAATCGACGTCGACATGTAAGTACCAGGTTTGGGATGCAGGTATGTTGCTATTTAGAAATGGAAAATTCATATTAGGGAAATTGAAATTATAACGCTTTAGATACAGCATAGGTGAAAGCTATCCGTGCTACTTTCGTTGTAGAAAAAAATATCGAGATGAGCGGCTAATGTAGAAGAGTACGTCGTGTTCTTTATTTCCTATTCTGGTGGGTGTAAGCCATGAACGTGATAAATCAATCTCTTGATATTTAAAGACAAGACATCATCAATATATCTGAAAATGAAACTTTACGACTTTGCAAGGTCTATGTGGCCTGTTTTGACACGCTCTTCAATAACAAGTCATCCAACAGAGAGGCAAAGTTGGTTACCATAGGGATGTCAAAAGTCTGTTGGAAGGTCTTACCACCAAACTGGACGAAGATGTTGTTAACCAGAAACTCGAACATAGTCATGACTTCGTCCTCAGTATATTTATTCGTTGATTTGGACGTATTTTTCACGAGGTACACTTCAGTTAAGTTCACAACAATATATTTGTGCCGCCGTTGACGTTGCAGTATATTGTGCCGTTTTGTGTCGGCGCCAATATGTGTTGAAGATATGGTATATTGTGCATTTGTGTGTTGACGCTGTTGCATATTGTGCTGTTGCGTGTTGACGATGTGGTATAATGTGCCGTTGTATATCGTACTTGATGCTATCCTAAAGTTTTCTGATGCATGGAAATTGCGAAATTTATTTAATTTTGGGGCTGCTTCATCTCCCTGTCTGAATTGGGACTTTTCTCTGATCACTTTGGATTTTCCATAGTTGCCAAGGCTTCAAAAGTTTGGCTGTAAGCATCATTGACGAGTAAGACGCGACAGCTGCATGATGCAGATTAATTCATTGTTTGGCTTTACTTTATCTCACTCTAAATTATGAAAATGTGCTAATCACTTGTGTGGCTTTTGTAAAAGCACTGAGCCGTTGTGTTGATGCTGTGCTATATTTACATAAATATAGTCAATAATGAAGTAAATGACTAGAAATTAGGGAATACTATCAAACCTCTTAATGTTTTCTATATTTTTCATACTTCAGAAAGTTGCAACAAAGTAACTGAAATAATCTTCAACCGTTACCATTAGCGAATATAATATCGACTCCAAAACAAATATGTAACAAATAAAAGCAATATTGAAGAATTCTGTGTTTACCTGTGCTGATGTACCTGTTATTGCTCCTGCTGGTGTTTGTTTTATCCACATGGATGGATAGAGTCAGCACTGGAAAGGCGGGTATAATGACGATAGATCCGACGAATATCCAGTTTAGCCTCTATACCACCTGAAAACATTATCAATCCGAAAGGTATTATACAATCATATACTCATAATCCAAACTCAAATTCATTAAAAGGCAAGATAGTTACAAAAGAAAGATGTACACGGAGACTCCTGAAAAAAGTACAAGGAGAATAAGACCAGGTGTTCAGGAAGAATAAGCGTTCTTTGCTTCATCGACGACACCCGCCATGTAAATCTTAGTCAAAGTAAGAAATGTCACTTTCTCTAATGAGAACAAGATATGAAACCAACAGACCAACTAACGAGCACAAAACACGTTCAACTTGACATCTCGCAAAGAAACAGAAAATTTCTCAATGAGATCATTATGACGACTGTAAAACTTCCCCATAATTTTTATTAACCTACATCTTTTGAAACCCTGTGTTAGGAGTTTGGCCGTCAGTTGACGACTCATTGCACGAAAATATCGTGATAATGTGTACAAGGTCCTAGAATATCTAATCAAAACTTCAGATTTTGGAAAATTCACAATAGGGAAATTAAAACCATCACGTTTAGCATACGGTTTGGTGGAAATCTATCCATGTTGAATACGTTGTAGGAAGACCGAAATAAGCGGCTGATGTAGAAGAATGTAATAAAATACCTTTCAATTAACACCTCGTACATTGAATGGAAATAATTCAACTTATGTAAGTGGAACTGATGGGACTTAAACATGAGTGAGAAATTTGCCAAACAAGAAAGTTTATCTTATACTCGACGGCCAGGAAAACCTTACAACGAACATTGATATCTCACTCTCAAACGATTTATTTGTTTTCACCATTCAATGTTTCAGCTCTTGGTTTTGTTTTCAAACTGTTTTACGACTTATACGTATTTCAAGTAAGTTGTGAATACAATGTTGAGTTCATCAATCTTATCTAATGTCAGTATTAATCTTAACAGGGGGTTTCATAAGAAATTCATGTCTCAGCACACCTGTACCGAAAATGAAATTTATTTCGTTTATCTGGAAACGTTGAAAATACCAACATGTCAAAAGAGTCATAATCCAAACTCAAATTCAGTATACCCAAAATAAAATATGAACGGAAGTAAGGTTTACACAGAGACTCCTGAAATGTACAAGGAAAATAAGACCAAGTGTTCCGAAAGAGTAAGCATCTTCTGCTTCATCAACGACACTCGCCTTGTAAATCTTGGTCACTCCACTGAAGTAATACCACCTCCGCAAATGAGAGCGAGATACATTGTATACAACAGCGGAATCAACAGGTAAACTACCGAGTAGAAAACAACATCATACCGCAGAAGGAAATAGAATATAAGTCAACCAACCGAGGGGCACAGTTACTTTCAATAGGTATGCCAATTATGTATTGGAAGATCTTACCAGTAGACGAAAATGTCCAGAAACTGGATCAATTTCATGATTTCGTTATTTACATATATTTTCTTGATTCGGACGTATTTTTCACGAAATACTATTCAGTGTAATTAAAAACAACATGTTTAGCTTTATTGGTAAAAAAAAGCTCTCATAATAAGAGAACGAATGCATTTTGTCGGTTTGGAATGTGGTATGCTGGTGTAAAAACTTGAAAACAATCTAGAATAAGAAATGTTTTAAGAAGAGATTGTTGCAGATCGGTCAAAAGTTCTTTGGAGTTCTTTTAACCCCACATACATTTATTATCCATTTAATTTCTTGAGTATACATTAGAACACTAAGACTGTAGCTCAGGCTTGATAATGCTAAGAATGGTAGTCAATGATTTTAACAAAGGTTTGTTCGGACAGCTGGATGAGCCAGCAATAATACTTCGTTTATGTGAATTCTTGTGAAGTTTAGGAATCCAATATATACCAGGGAGGTCCGTATCATTATTAATGATAAGCAAGCTAAATGATTGTTATACTGAAGAATGATTATCCAGTATTTATTTTTGAAAGATTGCATATGTATAGGCAGGGTTCCTTTGTTATCAAGCAATTCTACAAGTAATGCCTATGTTTTCATTTTAGATATCCAGATGATAATTCTTTTAACAAAGATGCACCGAATGACTTAACCCACTGTGTGACAGTTCTCAACAAAATCCATATTCAAATTAACAATCTGGATATCAATATATTTAGACACACAAGTGAATAGCAGCTTTAATACAAGTTTAGTGAACAGAATGAGCAGTTATTTAAACTGTATTTACAGCCGTTCTTTTAGAACTTGTCAGTGATGGTAAGGACTTTAATTTTCTTATTAGAAGGCGTCTGCATTAGCACCATAATTCAATTAATTTCCTAATTTACTGATATTTTGGCCTAAACAACCAAGTGCTTTATATGTCCATTCTATTTATAAGATTACAAACTAAAATTTGGTAACCATTAAGCCAGCTCTCTGTTGAACCACTGGGAACTTGTAGGGTAACTGGACAGTCCGATGTATACTCCTTGCTGTCAGATATTGCAGCATACAGGTCACTTCATACAAATACAACAGAATATTCACGGCCTTAGTACGGTTGTCTAGACGAATGCAACAGCAGGGTACGTATCAGGTAACCGCTTTGATGCGATTCAATAGATTCCCAACGTAAATGAGGTCTTGGGTGTAATCGACGTCAAATACATATTCTCTATAAATTCAGCATCTGATATCTCCCACCCTTGTTTTGTACCAGCCTTACGACGTAACAGAATTGATGTCTGACAATGATCTATTTTGCCCATTTTCAATATAATGCTTTTCACGAACATATCACTATTGGTCGAAAAGAAAAAAAGAACTGTCTTCAAATGGTCGTGGATTTGTATAGGACGTTAAACAATATAACATCACGACAGGCGTTGCTTTTAGGTCGAAGGTCTGGCAAAAGGTAACCCCTAATTTTGGATAATAACGCTATTTAAAGACTGATGACCGTTTGATTCTGGACATACTATACTGGCGTTTTCGATGGAACACATTGAATTTGCTGTTAAAATAAATGTGTAAAACAAGCTACATTGAACATTCAAATAAAAATAAACTAATATTGGCGATTTTATAGCCATGTCATCAATCAGTGAACACAGACGGCAATAACTGATGCTTTTGCCTGCATGCCGTCATATTTCGTTCTTTCGTTATGACCAACGCTAATATTACATTTTTCGTTCATCTGCTTTTTGTATCTATCAATAATGACTGAAGAGTTTATCAAAACTGTCACAAAGACATGGTAAGGTTCTGTACTTTCATCTTCAGAAATATTAAAGATGTATTGAATTGAGAACCAACACGGACAGCTTTCCACCAAGCTGTATGATAAACGGGATAATTTCAATTTCCTTATAGCGAATTTTCCATTTCTGGATAGATGTTCCCCTGCATCACCAATATATTGTGTTTATATGTCGCAGTTGATTCGATATTCTAGGGCATGTTCCCATTATTACGAAGAAGGGTTCTTCTGGTCATGAAACGTTTCTTTGGAGAATTACTACATATATCATACAGCTATTTAGTCCTCGGACTTGTCAGTGATGCTTAAATATTAAATATTATTATTAAACATAGGAGGCAACTAAGGAAAGTGATAGAAAGAAATGCCAAATTCTAGATGGAGAGGTGCAATAGCCGCACAATTTAGCAAACTTTCGTACATTTCATATATCTGATAACTTTATAAGAACGCCGAATACACGAGTATATTCTGAACCTTGACACAATTCTGATGAATTAAAAAAAAGTGGCATGCAGATTACTACAGATCGCGGAGACAAATTGTCCACTAGTAGTGTCTACCAACTGCAATGTCGAAGACAAAAGACACCCACGTGAATAGCACAATTAATGCATATAGTAGAGCCAAACAAAGAATTAAACTGAACCTTACATTTGTTTCATCCTTCCAGGACCTGTCGGTTATGCTAAGGGCATAAAGTTTAAACCTATTACATTAAATTCACAGTTAAAACAAAATGATACTGGTTATGAGATCGTAAAAGTGAATCTATGAAAGCATGATGATATTGATATCCCTGTAGTGAATAGTCCATTTCTAGAAAGTAAATAACTTTATCCTCAACCCATGTTGCTTACATCCCGCAGGTGTATTTGTTAATCAAGGAGTGTTCCCAGTATCATGATATCCGTGCAGGATGCTGTTCGTTTTCAGTCGTCAGTCATTTAAAAAATGTTGTTTCCATTATGATAACAAAAACAAAATAAATGTCAACATATTCATAATCAAAACTCAAATTCAATATAACTAGATCAAGATATGAACAAACGAAACGGACAATTCTGATAAAAATACCAAGAGAAAAAGAACAGGTGTTCCGGAAGAATAAGCCTCTTCTCATTCATAGACAACGGTAAAGTTTAATCAATCGTAAAAGAATACTGCATAAGTCCAAAAGCACATGAGTATGAAACAAACTCTGTTAGGTGATCCTTTTGGGGGCTGCATGAGGCTCATGTATGACCGGAAGTAAGGGACATGATTCAGAATAAAATACATTCAATCATTACATAAATTGTTTTGATATATGAACTTTTTTCCAAAAGTGGAGAGCTTGACATGACGTTCTGTAGATTTCTTCCTTTGGACTACCTTTTAATGATAGCGTTGTGGTTTGGTATTTCACGTGACCCTACCCAAAATGATACCAATTTTCAATGGCTTACCTTAATATTTGAAATCCATCAAAATAAAATTGAAAGCAACTTAAAAGCATTCATCAGCAGTTGTTTTATATCTAATGATCGAACTTTAACTCGTACGTTAGTAAATCTTAGATATGTTGCAAATATCAATTTGTCAGTCTCAGATGTGTAGGCTGAGTGACCAAAAACTGATGTTGTACCTCTCCACCACATTTTCTTGTATATGGATTCTATAAATTTTATAGATATTTGAAAAATATACCTTAACAATTTTATTTTGATATCTTTTAAGGTACATCAATATTAATGTGCCAACATCATAGAACATACTTTTAAACAGATATTTTGTCCTAATCTGGCATATACTATTATATTTTATGGATCAAGTTCAAAATACACCTGTCATATTATGTGTACGAAATAATTAAGATATGATATTCTAGATATGGTGGTAGAGTATTTTCCTCCATATATCATGTATCCTATTACCTGGTACAGGTAGAAGGGACGATAAGGGGGAGAAAATCTGTTAGAGTCAAAATCTGGTATGGGTATAGTCTGCAATATGAAAGAATGTCTACTGAAGAAGTGTTTCTTTTCAATAATTACTTATACATGTATCTATATGATGTAAAGATGAAAGTTAATGACTACATTGTCTTACCAAGAAATTGCATTGTTGCTTTCAAAGTGTTTCATTGGGCATATAAACAAGTGTTCATGCTTTTCTTTTCATCAATCATGGATGGCATTTCAAAACATGATTAATGGGATGGTAGATTTTCACCAATGGATTCTTCCTCCTTTGAGAGTTACTTCTTATTTTGGCCACCTTGACAGCAGATATGTCTCCTGACTGTGGCATGTGTATCTAAGTATGGAGCTCATCCTCAGCTGGTTACACTGTGGCACGTGTATCTAAGTATGGAGCTCATCCTCAGCTGGTTACACTGTGACACGTGTATCTAAGTATGGAGCTCATCCTCAGCTGGTTACACTGTGGCACGTGTATCGTTACAATGTGTCACGTGTATGGATCTCATCCTCAGCTGGTTACACTGTGACACGTGTATCTAAGTATGGAGCTCATCCTCAGCTGGTTACAATGTGACACGTGCATCTAAGTATGGAGCTCATCCTTAGCTCGTTACAATGTGTCACGTGCATCTAAGTATGGAGCTCATCCTCAGCTGGTTACACTGTGACACGTGTATCTAAGTATGGAGCTCATCCTCAGCTAGTTACACTGTGACACGTGTATCTAAGTATGGAGCTCATCCTCAGCTAGTTACACTGTGGCACGTGTATCTAAGTATGGAGCTCATCCTCAGCTGGTTACACTGTGACACGTGTATCTAAGTATGGAGCTCATCCTCAGCTAGTTACACTGTGACACGTGTATCTAAGTATGGAGCTCATCCTCAGCTGGTTACAATGTGACACGTGTATCTAAGTATGGAGCTCATCCTCAGCTAGTTACACTGTGACTGGATTGACTTTCAAACGACATTCAACAATCATATGACTCTTTTCCCTTTTTTTTTTTTTTTATTTGTCATTTAATATCATTATTTACAGCAAACTGGAGTCAGTTGGGATTGAGGTGAATGACTTGTACTTTAACTTGAATAAAATTTAAACATTTTTTATCTACACTAAATGTTATGTAACATCCTTGAGTCATGTACACATGTTTGTTTTGAGTTTTCTCTTACCTATTAAGGTCAAATGGCATAGAAGCATTCCATTACATATCAGAAATTGGAACCTTCATTAAATCTTGTTACAATAACATTAAGCTATTTATAGGTATCTCTTAAATATCCACGTATGTAAATTATTCTTTTGAAATATCCATTTCAAAAATTAAAAAAAAAAGAAACTTCACCTGAAAAGAAACATTCAAAATAAACAAAATATTAAGTTACGTTTAATCTTAATCATGCGAAGGTTTTATGAGTCCACATATTTGTTTACCTGGTATATGCTAGTGCATGCTTTCACTGTAGTTGATAATTTTTGGGAAATGTTTCATTTTAATATCTAATAGCTCTTCAGGGCTTATTACTCATATTCTTTATATACGATAAAACATAAGATATTTGTTTCTTTTAAATTGCTTCATCTCTACTGCAAATAAAAACAAAAGGCCCAGAGAACCTGTATCGCTCACCTGGCTATTTACGTCATTAATGCAAAACTTTACATTTATTTAGAAGGAAAATAGTTCCCCTTATGATTCTCACCTCACAAATACAATTTCAAATTCCCTAGGGGTGGGGACAGAGATCAGTTGTTAATCTCTTGATGTTTCATCTGTACCGGGTTGGGACCAGACCCCAAGACAAATTATCTGTTGTGATTTTGTTTATCTCCTGATGCTCAGCAATGCTAGTTTTTTAGAGGGGATTACAGCTGTTTCAACGAACCAAAGTTCCAAATGAATTGTTGATGATGCAATGATATGAAAATGAACTAAATCTACATGGGAGTTAGCTTTCTCATGTTGGGCTTCCTCCCACATCTGTCCCCAGGGGGTCGAAACCTACGCTTTATACAAAATTGATTTCCCTTTATCCAAGCATGCTTCAGACCAATTTCGAATTATATCTGTAATTCCTAAAGAACAAGATAGATTTAAAAAAAAAATGATAGATTTTCGCTATTGTGCCCGCCCCTATGTCCCCAAGGGGCCGAGACCCACCGTTTACAAAAAACCTGAATTCCCTTCACACAGACATGCTTCAGACCATTTTTGGACAATATCCTGCGATTCCTGAAGAGCAAAATAGACTTTTAATAAAATTGATTTTCCCTATTGGACCCCGCCGCTATGAACGTTGACAGATGACAGTCACCGGACGACAGATGCTACGGCATACTTAAATATCGACTTGCCTAGATGTAGGTCCCTGCGTACATTTGAAAGATTAGCTTTCTGTGTTATTACATTAAAAATAGCACAAGATCAATTGTACCTCATATATCCACACGTAGATATTCGATAATGATTTTTTTATTTGTATATTATGAAGATTTCAGTAGAAGAAATAATACTTCCTACATAACGTACATTAGAATCTACGGTATTAGGGTGAAAATTTTGTCATTGTCAATACGAATAAATAGAAAAAAACATTATTCCAGAATTATTATTATTTACAGACAATCAATTATTTTTACTTTAGCAAAAACAGCTCTCACGTCACGTAGAGCATATCCGGATTTTCTTCCGGGAAGATTGCATATTTTAGTGGCGCCATGAGTAGATCAGTGAAGACAAGATGATTGAGATGACAACAGTCGTGGCTCGTCGAAATGCACAAAGCTAAACTTTCAGAACACAATGTGTGAGTCTCCTCGTACTTTTCCAGTGATTACCTTGACAACCTTTCGTTTGTGTTCTTTTGCCCTCGTTTCATCGACTTAAAGTAAAATTTTGATGATCTTTGGGATTGATCAATAATACAAAAATAATGTCCTATTTATAATGTTTTCATGATACGCATTGACATATAAACAAGAGCAGGAAGGGAGATAACTCATTTTGATGGAAAGTTTTACGTTACTGTAAGTAATTTGTACTAGACTTGATGACTGCAGTATCGAGGTAAGAGTTATTCTCAAGTGATTTAGACAACGCATACTGCTGCATTAAGCATTGTGCTACAGGAGACGTTCGCAAACTCAAAGATTGTAGTGTCGTATGTTAGACATGCATCATCCGCCAAGGACATCTGGCCCAGATAATATTTAGTGCCACTGCCAGCATCTGAAATAGAAATGTCTCTTAATTCTACAGGAAATAAGAAGAAACATAACACTACTTCCAGCTTTGTTACATAAACCGGTGGTTGTGATGGTGGTGGTGTGTGTGCGTGCTTGTGAGTGTGTGTGTGTGGGTGTGTGTGTGAGGGTGTGGTGGTTGTGATGGTGGTGGTGTGCGTGCGTGTGTGTGTGTGTGTGTGTGTGTGTGTGTGTGTGTGTGTGTGTGTGTGTGTGTGTGTGTGTGTGTGTGTGTGTGTGTGTGTGTGTGTGTGTGTGTGTGTGTGTGTGGTGGTTGTGATGATGGTGGTGTGTGTGCATGCGTGAGGGTGTGTGTGGGTGGGTGTGTGTGTGAGGGTGTGGTGGTTGTGATGGTGGTGGTGTGTGTGCGTGCGTGAGGGTGTGTGAGTGTGGGTGTGTGTGTGAGATTGTGGTGGTTGTGATGGTGGTGGTGTGTGTGTGTGTGTGTGTGTGTGTGTGTGTGTGTGTGTGTGTGTGTGTGTGTGTGTGTGTGTGTGTGTGTGTGTGTGTGTGTGTGTGTGTGTGTGTGTGTGTGTGTGTGTGTGTGTGTGTGTGTGTGTGTGTGAGGGTGTGGTGGTTGTGATGGTGGTGGTGATTGTGGTGGTTGTGGTGGTGGTGTGTGTGTGTGGTGGTGGTGGTGATTTGCGAGGGTGTGGTGGTGGTGGTGATGTGTGAGGGTGTGGTGGTGGTGATGTGTGATGATGTGGTGGTGGTGATGTGTGAGGATGTGGTGGTGGTGATGTGTGAGGGTGTGGTGGTGGTGGGGGTGGTGTGTGAGGATGTGGTGGTGGTGGTGATGTGTGAGGGTGTGGTGGTGGTGATGTGTGAGGGTGTTGTGGTGGTGATGTGTGATGATGTGGTGGTGGTGCTGTGTGAGGATGTGGTTGTGATGGTGGTGGTGATGTGTGAGGGTGTGGTGGTGGTGATGTGTGAGGGTGTGGTGGTGGTGGGGGTGGTGTGTGAGGATGTGGTGGTGGTGGTGATGTGTGAGGGTGTGGTGGTGGTGATGTGTGAGGGTGTTGTGGTGGTGATGTGTGATGATGTGGTGGTGGTGATGTGTGAGGATGTGGTTGTGATGGTGGTGGTGATGTGTGAGGGTGTGGTGGTGGTGATGTGTGAGGGTGTGGTGTTGGTGGTGGTGATGTGTGGATGTGTTCGTGTGTATATAAGATTGTACAAAAGACACAATAGATCAAAATACCTCTTAATACAAAATAAGAGTTAGATACAGAAGAGCTAACCTATAAATTATACTGCATCAAACACCTGTTTCGTACTTCTATGACTCATCAATGTAATATGTTACTTGATTAGACAAATTAAAAACTGCGCGCAATTAACATGTAACTTATTACAGAAAAAGATATGTCACACGAAGATTCAGGTGTCCCGTTCGAGAAATATTATGGTACATTTTTCTTCAAATACGCTAACATCTTGTGCTTTCAGATGTGACAAAGCAATAACAACAAAGTGGTTTGTTTATCAAACCACTTTGAATGACTGTATAATTTATGTCACTCACCTGGTAGTACGGATTCGAGAGCCGCATGTCTGACTAAGCCAGCAGTAATTGTGAGTCGTCAGTCTGACTCGCTTGGTAGTAATGGTTGGAGAGTCGTCATTCTGACCCGCCTGGTAGTAATGTTTGGAGAGTTATCTGTATGACTCGCCTGATAGTAATGTTTGGTGGGTCGTCAGTCTGACTCGCCTGGTAGTAATAGTGAGTCGTCAGTCTGACTCGCTTGGTAGTAATGTATGGTGGGTCGTCAGTCTGACTCGCCTGGTAGTAATGGTTGGTGAGTCGTCAGTCTGACTCGCCTGGTAGTAATGGTTGGAGAGTCGTCAGTCTGGCTCGCCTGGTAGTAATATTTGGTGAGTCGTCAATCTGACTCGCCTGGTAGTAATGTTTGGTGAGTCGTCAGTCTGACTCGCCTGGTAGTAATGGTTGGAGAGTCGTCAGTCTGACTCGCCTGGTAGTAATGTTTGGTGGCGGTCGTCAATCTGACTCGCCTGGTAGTAATGTTTGATGGGTCGTCAGTCTGACTCGCCTGGTAGTAAAGGTTGGTGGGTCGTCAGTCTGACTCGCCTGGTAGTAATGGTTGGTGGGTCGTCAGTCTGACTCACTTGGTAGTAATGTTTGGGGGGTCGTCAGTCTGACTCGCCTGGTAGTAATGGTTGGTGAGTCGTCTGTCTGACTCGCCTGGTAGTAATGGTTGGAGAGTCGTCAGTCTGACTCGCCTGGTAGTAATGGTTGGAGAGTTATCTATGACTCGCCTGATAGTAATGTTTGGTGGGTCGTCAGTCTGACTCGCCTGGTAGTAATAGTGAGTCGTCAGTCTGACTCGCTTGGTAGTAATGTTTGGTGGGTCGTCAGTCTGACTCGCCTGGTAGTAATGGTTGGTGGGTCGTCAGTCTGACTCGCTTGGTAGTAATGTTTGGGGGGTCGTCAGTCTGACTCGCCTGGTAGTAATGGTTGGTGGGTCGTCAGTCTGACTCGTCTGGTAGTAATGGTTGGTGGGTCGTCAGTCTGACTCGCCTGGCAGTAATGGTTGGAGTGTTATCTGTATGACTCGCCTGATAGTAGTGTTTGGTGGGTCGTCAGTCTGACTCGCCTGGTAGTAATAGTGAGTCGTCAGTCTGACTCGCTTGGTAGTAATGTTTGGTGGGTCGTCAGTCTGACTCGCCTGGTAGTAATGGTTGGTGAGTCGTCTGTCTGACTCGCCTGGTAGTAATGGTTGGTGAGTCGTCTGTCTGACTCGCCTGGTAGTAATGTTTGGTGAGTCGTCAGTCTGACTCGCCTGGTAGTAATGTTTGGTGAGTCGTCAGTCTGACTCGCCTGGTAGTAATGTTTGGTGAGTCGTCAATCTGACTCGCCTGGTAGTAATGTTTGGTGAGTCGTCAGTCTGACTCGCCTGGTAGTAATGTTTGGTGGGTCGTCAGTCTGACTCGCCTGGTAGTAATGTTTGGTGAGTCGTCTGTCTGACTCGCCTGGTAGTAATGTTTGGTGAGTCGTCTGTCTGACTCGCTTGGTAGTAATGTTTAGTGAGTCGTCAATCTGACTCGCCTGGTAGTAATGTTTGGTGAGTCGTCAGTCTGACTCGCCTGGTAGTAATGTTTGGTGAGTCGTCAGTCTGACTCGCCTGGTAGTAATGGTTGGTGAGTCGTCAGTCTGACTCGCCTGGTAGTAATGGTTGGAGAGTCGTCAGTCTAACTCGCTTGGTAGTAATGTTTGGTGAGTCGTCAGTCTGACTCGCATGGTAGTAATGTTTGGTGAAACGACAGTCTGACTCGCCTGGAAGTAATGTTTGGTTGGTCGTCAGTCTGACTCGCCTGGTAGTAATGTTTGGTGAGTCGTCAGTCTGACTCGCCTGGTAGTAATGTTTGGTGAAACGTCAGTCTGACTCGCCTGGTAGTAATGTTTGGTTGGTCGTCAGTCTGACTCGCCTGGTAGTAATGTTTGGAGAGTCGTCAGTCTGACTCGCCTGGTAGTAATGTTTGGTGAGTCGTCAGTCTGACTCGCCTGGTAGTAATGGTTGGATAGTCGTCAGTCTGACTCGCCTGGTAGTAATGGTTGGAGAGTCGTCTGTCTGACTCGCTTGGTAATAATGTTTGGAGAGTCGTCAGTCTGACTCGCCTGGTAGTAATGTTTGGTGAGTCGTCAGTCTGACTCGCCTGGTAGTAATGTTTGGTGAGTCGTCAGTCTGACTCGCCTGGTAGTAATGGTTGGAGAGTCGTCTGTCTGACTCGCTTGGTAATAATGTTTGGAGAGTCGTCAGTCTGACTCGCCTGGTAGTAATGTTTGGTGAGTCGTCTGTCTGACTCGCCTGGTAGTAATGTTTGGTGAGTCGTCAGTCTGACTCGCTTGATAGTAATGGTTGGTGAGTCGTCTGTCTGACTCGCCTGGTAGTAATGTTTGGCGAGTCGTCAGTCTGACTCGCCTGGTAGTAATGTGGTTGGTGTCAATCTGACTCGCTTGGTAATAATGTTTGGAGAGTCGTCAGTCTGACTCGCCTGGTAGTAATGTTTGGTGAAACGACAGTCTGACTCGCCTGGTAGTAATGTTTGGTGGGTCGTCAGTCTGACTCGCCTGGTAGTAATAGTGAGTCGTCAGTCTGACTCGCTTGGTAGTAATGGTTGGTGAGTCGTCTGTCTGACTCGCCTGGTAGTAATGTTTGGCGAGTCGTCAGTCTGACTCGCCTGGTAGTAATGTTGGATGAGTCGTCACTCTGACTCGCCTGGTAGTAATGTTTGGTGAAACGTCAGTCTGACTCGCCTGGTAGTAATGGTTGGAGAGTCGTCAATTTGACTCGCCTGGTAGTAATGGTTGGAGAGTCGTTAGTCTGACTCGCCTGGTAGTAATGTTTGGTGAGTCGTCAGTCTGACTCGCCTGGTAGTAATGTTTGGTGAGTCGTCAGTCTGACTCGCCTGGTAGTAATGGTTGGAGAGTCGTCAGTCTGACTCGCTTGGTAGTAATGTTTGGAGAGTCGTCAGTCTGACTCGCCTGGTAGTAATGTTTGGTGAGTCGTCAGTCTGACTCGCCTGGTAGTAATGTTTGGTGAGTCGTCTGTCTGACTCGCCTGGTAGTAATGTTTGGTGAGTCGTCAGTCTGACTCGCCTGATAGTAATGGTCGGAGAGGCGTCATTCTGACTCGCCTGGTAGTAATGTTTGGTGAGTTATCTGTATGACTCACCTGATAGTAATGATTTGACAGCTGTCTTCTTCTTGGTGTTGTTCGGGTCAAATGGGGAACCACCAGCAAAGTAACAATGAAGAAATGCTTCTGTTATTCCAACTGTGGCGATGTAGTTGACTACCCGGAGACAGGAATTTATGTACATGGAGTATCCAGCATCATACGGACAGGGAGCTAAACATACAAAATTTTCTGAACAAAATTCATGTAGACTGGGAGAACAAACAGGATTCCACTGCGGGATGTCGCAAGCATGACAAAGAGAGGGATGTGATCGAATGAACGGATTTCACAGTGCATGAAGTGTGTCGTATCATGCGACAGGAAGTTAGATACACAAACAGAATTTCCGATGCAGAGGAGATATCTGAATGCACAGAATTTCAAGTACATGTAGTTTTTTCGCATGATACGGACAAGGAGATAACTAAATAAACAGAATTTTCGGTACAAAATAATACAGACATGGAGCTGAACAGAGTTGAAGAACTAATCTCCATCTAATATCTGGGTGACAGATAATCTGCTGACGATTCATTGACAATAAATACGATCAGAACGACATTCAGTGGTAAATTATAATCAGTTAATGCTCATGGCTGACCTACCATACTGAAGTGTGTAAAACTCGGCCCCGGGACTATCAAACGTTGTAGCTGTTGAGTTGAGGACGACAGAATATCCACGACAGAAGTTGTTTAAGCTATGGTAACTTACCGAGAGACATCCGGCTTTACGTAGTCCACAGAGCAATATGCAGTCTTCCCGTGATAGACACTGAACAGTAAATACGTTCGTTTCCGCAAATAGTTTATCGTCCAGTTTAGAAACTCGCCGTGCCGTATACGTCTGTTGTTTTTTAGCTAAAAAAGAGAATAAATATATACTACGGTTATTTTTCGTTCACAGAGTATTCTTAATTACAGTTTAGGGGGCTTAAACATGAAAGTCAAAAGTTGGAAGATTATAGTCAATATACTTGTCTAAAAAGTCAATAAATCACGTTGTCAAAAGCTGCTTTGGAATTTTCTCAGCCAGTTCCTAGGTTAAACATGGCTCATGACGTCCCTGATGTGTCATAGAAGGATGAAACAGCTGCATGATGATGTTTGATTTACTGTTTGACTCTACACTCTCTTATCCAAGTTTGTATCAAATAGTGCTGTTCATTTGTATGCCTTTTGTACAATCTTCTTGAACATCATATGAGAGCAAAGATGTCCACCACAAGAACAGTTTCCATGAATATGCCAACGGTTAGAAACGTTTATCAATGAATTTTGTCAAGCTGTTTTTTCCTTAAAATCCTCACATGCAAAATTCTGCATATTTGCATTTCATTCAAATTTTAATGAGCTTTGATTTATTTCATGACAACATGCATACACCATGGAAGAAAAATCCTGTAGAATGCATAATGAATATGCTTATACATGTCGAAGGGTCGTTTTCATTGTAAATGTTGTTGCTCTCGGTTGGTTTGTATTGTTTAACGTTTATCAAAAGTCAGGGTCATTTCATGATGGCCTCATGTACGAGAGGGGAGTGTCGTGTGTCTTTGATATGTTTGTGTAAACACCTTCGTGATTGTGTGGAACTGAAGCTGATTTCATAGTAAAACCACACCGAAGCATACTGTCAAAAAACCCCGACAAGGCACTGACAATGAGCAGATTGGTCGTTATTTTTCAATAATGCTGACCTTTAAGCAAGGACCAGAAACAACCATTGTAATAGACTCTGGTATGCCTGATCCCGGCCGCTTATCTCGATATTTCCTACTACTAAACAAGCATGGACAGCTTTCCTACAAGCGTAATAATTTCAAGTTTACTTTCCATTTCTGGATAGCAACTATAATGTATCCCAACCTATAGTGTTTAGATGTCGTAATTTATTCGATATTCAAGGGCCTGTTCCCATTATCACGCCTTCTGTACAAGAAGCAGTCTTCTGATGGGCAAATCCGTAATAAAGGGTTTCAAAAGATTTAGTTTGATGAAAATTATGAGGTTGTCAATATTCTATTTCTTTGTACGATATGAAGCTGGACATGTCTGTTGCTCGTTAGTTTACCTATTGCGTTCATGCTTTTATGCCTTGCTCCCATTTAAGAACATGACATTACCATATTGGATTGACCAAGGTTTATCTGGCAGGTGTAGTCGATGACAGAAGACGTTTAGTCTTCCGGAACATGTGGTCTTATTCACCTTGTATCTTTTCAGCAGTTTCCTTGGAAAACTTTCTTTTGTTCATATTTTGCCCTTTTGTATGAGTTTGGATTATGTTGACATGATGGGATGTTCTTGTTGTCCCTCACCAAGCTGTATGATAAGCGTGATGATTTCAATTTTCTTCTTGTGAATTTCCAATTTTTGGATAGCAACCATCCAACATCCTCAACCTTTGGTGTTAACCATTTCGTAGCAGGTTCGACAGTCTTGAGCTTGTTCAAATTACACGAATGTATCATGTTTTCCAAGTAAGATGTCTGCAACTGCCAGGCAAACTCACAACATTGGTCTGGAGAAATGAAGATTAAAGGGGACGTTTTACGGACGTCATGACGATAACATTGAGAAATAATCCATTTCGTCGTGCGGTAGAAAGCTGGACATGTTTGATGCTCGTTACTGACGTTAGTGTATCTCGTGATTCTTTTGATGCTTACATTGTCTTCATCTGGAAGCATGATTCTACTTACTGGTAAAGTATTATTTGTTAGAAATCTCCTGCCCCAACCAATCTTTTTTCACCATGACAAGTGCTTCCCTGAACGGTGGATTGTTTCAATGGTATTTAGAAGAGTTACTGCCCCTTATAGTTTTCATAATGCTAATATTATCCGGATATTTCCTTTCTCAGATTTCAACTGATCTTTTTCAAATTTATTTAATCACCATGACATGTAATTATGTTTACAAAAACGGAAATTTTATTCGAGAGTATGTGGAAGAGTTACTGCCCCTTGTTTTTTTCATAGTGATAATTTTGTCCTCTTTCTCATTAAATCTTTCTTTTGTCAGAGTTTGCCTCAGTTGGGTTTTTGTTATGATTCCGTTAATATGACAATATTTTCTTCGTTATTTTTAAGTCATATCGATAGCATAGTATTTATCAAGGGAATACCCCTTAAATGTAAGGTGGTTACTGTTGATATCCTTTATCCACAAGGGTTCATATCAAACTTCTGTTAAAGGCGTGATTTTCCTGAGTTTCCTCTTCTTTCTTATTTTGGTGGAACTTTTTCCTGCTGTAATGTAGATACCCGCCATAATAAACACTAAGCAATAAGTGTAGGTATTAATATACACTACATGAGAAGTACTTCCTGTGTGATATTTCCCTAACACCAAGTGAATCTGAGACATTGTGGAATAATCGCAACACGTTTATAAAATCAGTATATCAACAAAAATACACTACTGTATACGTATCCCGAAGAGAAGAAATCAGGTCGCTTATTATGAAATATACAATCGGTACAGTGTATCCCGACAGATATCACGCCCTATCTGCAGTGCAAATTTATGTAAAACTTTCCTCATATTTAGATGTTTCTAGAATGGCGTGAAACTACGACCAAATGCATGTTTCCGGATTTTGTTTTTTCTTTTGTTATAAACACCTCACATCGACCAATACTGTTATTCAGACGCTCAGATGTATAATATCCAACAGCGATTAATGAAATGCCTCGCTAATTAGAAATATAATACAATACGACCATTCTATATCATTTACGTGTAGCAGTTCAACCACAATTTACGTCTAGCTGTTGATATACAAACATCTCGAATGACAGTGTTATTTAAGGTTATTCAACCCCGTGTAAAAGAATGAGAAAGCATAGAACATAAGCTGTAATAAGCCCGTTATTGCGTATATAATAGAGGTTCTTAAGATAAAGCATGTCTATATGTTGACATACACATTTATACATATATTGATAATAAATGTGTGACAATGCACGTAGTCCAGGACAGATAACGAGGGCATTATATTCCTATGAAGACAATCGTTATAAGTACCGAACCACTATTCTGCTATATCTAGGAATGCATTAAAAGCAATCAATAATATCAATACCACTATCAAAACACGGAATCCTAGTAATCTAAAAGTCGTTTGTTGTATTTAATTCTGATTAACAAGGTAGAGTACACTTGTTTACACACACTGTATACGAGGTTTTACTAGAATGTGACTTATGTGTGGTACAATCCCTATAGAATACATTGATGTTGATTATCACTGATTATGGTTAGTAACGGCAGACCACCTAATATCAATCTAAGCTATCGTATTACGGTGATGATAAAACATGCAAATTTAAGCTTCATAATGATATATGTATGAAAGCCTTAGTACGGAGGGGACATCGGTAATCTAAGCTATGGGCTATAAAGGTGATGATAAAACATGCAGATTTAAGCTTCATAATGATATATGTATGAAAGTCATGGTACGTAGGGGACATCGGTAATCTAAGCTATCGTATAACGGTGATGATAAAACATGCAGATTTAAGCTTCATAATGATATATGTATGAAAGCCTTAGTACGGAGGGGACATCGGTAATCTAAGCTATCGTATAACGGTGGTGATAAAACATGCAGATTTAAGCTTCATAATGATTTATGTATGAAAGCCTTGGTAGGGAGGGGACATCGGTAATCTAAGCTATGTTATATAAAGGTGATGATAAAACATGCAGATTTAAGCTTCATAATGATATATGTATGAAAGCCTTGGTACGGAGGGGACATCGGTAATCTAAGCTATCGTAGAACGGTGATGATAAAACATGCAGGTTTAAGCTTCATAATGATATATGTATGAAAGCCTTGGTACGGAGGGGACAT
Source organism: Ylistrum balloti (assembly GCF_031769215.1). Taxonomy (NCBI): domain Eukaryota; kingdom Metazoa; phylum Mollusca; class Bivalvia; order Pectinida; family Pectinidae; genus Ylistrum; species Ylistrum balloti. Next base: position 2,240,103 of record NW_026781993.1, read on the forward strand.
CGGTAATCTAAGCTATGCTATATAAAGGTGATGATAAAACATGCAAATTTAAGCTTCATAATGATATATGTATGAAAGTCATGGTACGGAGGGGACATCGGTAATCTAAGCTATCGTTTAACGGTGATGATAAAGCATGCAGATTTAAGCTTCATAATGATATATGTATGAAAGTCATGGTACCGAGGGGACATCGGTAATCTAAGCTATCGTATAACGGTGATGATAAAACATGTAGATTTAAGCTACATAATGATCTATGTATAAAAACCTTGATAAGGAGGGGACATCGGTAATCTAAGCTATCGTATAACGGTGATGATAAAACATGTAGATTTAAGCTACATAATGATCTATGTATAAAAACCTTGATAAGGAGGGGACATTACGCTGGGTTACATCTCAGGTGAAGATCAGATTTGCGTGGTTTGACGCTCTCTGGCGGTTTGTGTTTCTCAGGAAGGTAAGGCAGACCAGTCTGTTCTGATTGTGTTTATATTATTCATAGAGACCTCTAACAGTTGCCACCAGGACAACTCCGCCTAAAACAAACCCTGCCTGGCGGTTTACTCCGTAAACATTCTGAGTGTAAATTTTATTTATATTTAGTCCTCAAAAGCAAGAAGTGTCTTCCTTGGCAAGGCTACCTATAGTACTAGAATCGTGTTTGATAAAATAAAATGTGCTAGAACGACTAATATTCTATCTAATATAATAGACACGTACAGTTATCAGTGTACAACGGGACTAGAATAAGTAATGATACATAAAAATAACAGGTATTTACAGTGATCAGTGTACAACGGGACTAGAATAAGTCACGATACACAAAAATAACATATATTTACAGTGATCAGTGTACAACGAGACTAGAATAAGTCGCGATACACAAAAAATAACATGTATTTACAGTGATCAGTGTACAACGGGACTAGAATAAGTCACGATACATAAAAATAACAGGTATTTACAGTGATCAGTGTACAACGGGACTAGAATAAGTCACGATACACAAAAATAACATATATTTACAGTGATCAGTGTACAACGAGACTAGAATAAGTCACGATACATAAAAATAACAAGTATTTACAGTGATCAGTGTACAACGGGACTAGAATAAGTCACGATATACAGAAATAACATGTATTTACAGTGATCAGTGTACAACGGGACTAGAATAAGTCACGATACACAAAAATAACATATATTTACAGTGATCAGTGTACAACGAGACTAGAATAAGTCACGATACACAAAAATAACATATATTTACAGTGATCAGTGTACAACGAGACTAGAATAAGTCACGATACACAAAAATAACATATATTTACAGTGATCAGTGTACAACGAGACTAGAATAAGTCACGATACACAAAAATAACATATATTTACAGTGATCAGTTTAAAATGGAACTAGAATAAGTCACGATACACAAAAAATAACATATATTTACAGTGATCAGTGTACAACGGGACTCTACATAACCCCGGATAAATCATTTAGAGTTTGCCGACAACTTGTCATTGTCTACGGCTACTGAACAAATGCTTTCTTTTCGAAGATGAGATCTTTTCCCTTCTTGTGATGAATGAAGCTACATTAGAGCTGGATATTTCCCTCTGTTAGTTCCAAAATAATTACTAATCTAGACGTTATTAGATCATCCTCAGAGAAACATATTTTTGAAACAAAAGAATGGTCGTGTAGAAATCTAAACAAACTACAACACTACAAGAAATCAAACTGGTACAGTGAAAGACTGTACAGCTTCATTGTAGGATTCCCGTCGTGTAAATATATAGCCTGATGTTATTTTACTTGCTATTTGGTATGTTTACTGTTGATGTTGGTGAATACTGATAAAAAGAAGATATTGTCAATTCACTTACCGCAGGAGACCACCAGCATAAATATGGGAATCACGTTCAGGATGAAGAGGAATCGACTTCGTACAGCCATCTTGGACATCTTTATGTGTGGTTTATTGGTTGAAAACAATGTTAACCTTCGATATAATGATGGTTGAGTTATCATTGTACACTACCAATTTCCTGTCGTTACATCCATCATGTTTACATTTACTTAAGCTGACAATGAATACAAATCCATAATAGTAAATGTTAGTGACAGTAAAACAACAATCTTAATGGACCCAGTCACCAAAGGACAAGAACACGTGATATTTTGTTTACGTCACATGATCTACACACCTGAACTCGTCTTGGTTATCTTTGAGACGTATAGTGTCCACTTAAACCACAATTGCGGTCGATTATAGTTCAATTGACGATTGAAATGAAGTTGGTTAAACAGTTCGATTTGTTAATTGTACTTTGTTTTCCTTGCAGGCAAGTTAATTGCAGCTTGTTTTTCTTTCATTAGGTCAAGACTATCGCTATATGGACTGCTGGGAAATGTACGCCTCTGATCAGGGCCTGATGGTCTTATCGGATCAGTGACTGTAAGCATATTTACAAGGAAACAATTGAAAATTATCAGGATTATCAACCTACTCGGATCTTCTCAGAAATCATCTATCAGAAATAATAAGGTTTTCTATTCCACTACATAAAATGCGATCATGGATTTTTTACTTAAATAAAGCAGGTTAACATTATAAATGAAAAAATATTTTGGCCGCTTCCAGCAGCGTTTAAATGGATGAAACGTTGCTGGTTTCAGGTTTAAAGTATCTATTAAGCTCTGCTACATCAAGTAAGTTTAAGACATTAATTTTGATAATAGACAGGTCATATTCAGTAGGGAACACGTTAACATTAGTTAAACGGGTTACCAAGACCTACGTCATGAACCATAATACGTTTTTGAATAATAGCGTGATTAGAAATATATTATCGTAAAGTGATATAATAAACCCCATATATGATCGGCGTGTAAGACATCAAAAGTCAGTACAGAAGATCAGTCAGCTGTTTTGCCTACTGTAACAGAAGCAGCATGGCTCAGAGGAGTTTATTATATCTATTTGGTGCCACAGGCATGGTGCAAATTGTGAGGGCGGTGATCAATACCACAGACTGTCCTGTTGTTTTGGACACTCCAAATGGAACCATGCAGTATGTTATATCTATATTTTTCTTTATTGTTCATGCTTTATTAATATCTTACTTGTTCACATGAATATGTCTTTATTTCAACATCAATTCTTCATTTCACACGTGTTCTTATGAAAGCTTATTCGTGCCATTTTAAAACAGAAATATATACTTAAGATGTACAAATGTTTAGAAAAGTTAAAACAACAAATAGAGGCACGGTTCCGAACATTTACTTGACGCTGTTCTAAAATGCTATCATGCTAAAATTTCTGATATATGAAAATTACGAAATTTATCTATGTTACTGCTGCACTCACTGCCTGAATTTTGGCTTTTCATATTATCACTAAGTTATTAAAATGTACTAATCATTTGTGTGTCTTTTGTACCATCTTAAAAGTTTTATTTTCATCCGAAAGAGGTAAAAAGTTATACCACCAAGATGAACAGTGATACATTAGAGTTCATTTGAAACTCAAAAGTAAGCACTAAATTAAATATTTCTGCCCTTAGCACTTGTATATGAACTATACTAAATCGTGTAAATACATTGAGGAAGTCCCTGTATATATTTCTTTTATCTAAATAAGGATATTTTTAATACCAAAACTACATAAACAGCATAGAAACTACCGACATGTAGGTAAATTCTTAGTTCATACCCAAATTCGTTATAACTAGCGTAAACATGGTCTCCAGAGATGCAGTTCGATGTAAATTATGGGGAAGTTTTACGGTCGTCAAAGTGATTCTTAATTAGAATAATTCTATTTCTTCATGCAATATGAGACTGGGCCTGTTAGATGTTTGTTGGTTTGTCTATTGGTTTCGTTGTTATTTATCTTGTTCTCACTGCTTACTTGGTTTGAAATCACTATTTACATCGCGGGTGATGTCTAAGAAGCCGTAGACGCTTATTCTTCCTGAACATCTGGTCTTATTTTTTCAGTCGTTATCCTGCAAATTTTTTCTTCATTTCATTTCTTGTCCTAGTTCTATTGAATTTCATTTTAAATGGTCATTCTGTTTTTATTTCCTTGTTCCTGAAGTAAAATAGCATGTATTGTTGAAATAAAGCATGTCCTGTACCTATCCCTGCAAACTACTACATTGCACCATCAATAAAGATCCGTCACATTTGGATCAAACTCATTTACTTTCATCTCTCGTGATATCCAGTTTCTCCTTTTTATCGCTGCTGAAAACCCTCTATCCGAAGAGACAGCATCCTTATACTTTAAACTTTAAACTAAAGATTGTAACCCAAAGGGAGATCTGAAATCTTCATTTGAAGATATGAGCAAAATAAGTTGGTCCTAAGCATGCCAAATACAAAGAAAAGCGAAGAAGAAAAAGATCCAGTTTTGCCACACAATATCAGTAGGATAATCAACCTGAAAATTGTACTGTAGAATAAGCAGCTGTAAAATGCCCAAAAAGTAGTAAGTAATACTTAGACATAAAGCTGCAATGGATTTTGTTCTCGAAATCCTTTCATGTGTTATTTCAATACTTTTACTTACCATTCTTGCTTGCACTAACTTATGAGTAGTACTTGGATATAAAGCTGTGATTCACGAGACCTAGAAGGACGAAACAGCGGTATGATGCAGTTTACTTCATTGTTTTGCTTTAATGTATGTAACTCTAAATCAAACAAAAACAAATACCAAATAGTCAACATCATCGTCGTCAAAACTAAAATTCACTAAAGCTAGGACAAAATATAAACAAAAGAAATACTTACACTGAGACTCCTGAAAAAAGTTCAAGGAGAACCAGACCAGGTGATCCATGGGAGTAAGCGTCATCCACTGCTGCGACAACACCCACCATGAAAACCTTAGTCTATCCATGTAAGAAATGTCATGTTCTTAATCAAAACAATGTATAATATCACGGAACCAACAATCAAACTAACGAGTAAGGTGATTATACATTTGTGTGTCTTCTGTACAATTTGCAATGGGTTGCGATTTTAGATTCCTTTTAGGTCTTTTTGCAATCCTTCACTCACTTCACAATTCTTGCCCAAAATGTTATTCAACGTAGTTTTGCGTCAGGATTAGATTTATTATGATATATTGGTGACAACTAGATTGCTGGTAAAACGTATCATTTTTGACCAATCAGATATATTTCCAGAATTCTCCAATCTTTATACTTTGTGTACTACCATACCCATCTTAAACCTAAATATATATTATGCAAGTGCTATGTGGAACAATTTCTTTCGACGAGACAACACTTCCATACCAAATACTCTGACAATAGTCAAAAATCAACTATTTGTTAACATATATTTCCCACTTTGACTGTGCCGCATGTAGTTGGGCATTACCATCTCATAACTGCCAATTGACGTATGAATACATTAATTGTGGATTAAAACACGTTTATTTTCATGCTTCTTATCCTTCGAACTCTTCCAAAGAAATAAAAAGTTCCAGAATGGAACACGGAAATCCGGCGGGCAATAGATTACTGTCCAGGATTAAGCAGACAAAATGAAGCTGACGTAAGACCGAAAAAAAAAAAAAAAAACTTTATCATAAAAACATGAAGAGAGTTATTGCCAAGTACCTTGTGGGCATAATAGAAACATAGGTATTGTCCGAGATAGGGAATTCAAACAGGCAAACTGGGAATTAGATTAGGTAAGCAAAGCAACAGTTTACGAAAAAATAACTAAATCATACCTTGACAGGGTTATGTCCTTGTCGAAGATCCCTTGTCACTGTGTTTGGTATAGTTTGTCCGTTCATTTCGTGGCAAGGGGTATGGAGTTTCACCACCAACTGACCCCCAATCTATTCTTGTTTCATAACGGTGAGCTCGAAGAATATGTAACACTTTTTCATACGAAGCAACAGAAATAAAACACCATTCTGTTCATAAATGCCAAATGAAAGCAGATCAATACTAAAATAATTTGTCTTCAGACCAACTGCTGTTCTAGCGAAGCACGAGTCAGCTTTACTAATACTCCTCGGGTTTGGAGGATTCTCGCTCATTCTTGCTCTTGTGCACAACGCCATTAGGAAACACATATTCCATGATGAACGCAACCTGGATACTACGTTTGACGCCGGAGGAGATATTACTCTCAGTCTGACGGCTGTCACTGTGGCGTCACAGATGTTCTGGCCAGCCGACATTCTTCAGAGTGCCACATTGGCAACAAAGGCAAGTTTAACCACAAGAAAGGTATATGTACTAAAAAAAAAAAAAAAACGCACAAAGTTATCTCGTGCAGTACACCTCAGCTGTAATACAATACAGGAATATCTGTTCAGATATTACATCAAAAATGATTCTCTTCCCGACAATATACCCTAAAATCAGGCAAGCGTGACGATGTCATTGTCTGATTTTGTAAGCTTCTTAAGTCCAAATTACGCAGCATAATCAAGCCAAGCAGGATATTTAATGTGAATAATTTCCACAGATACTCTAAGTTCAGCCACATTAATTTTTTCACGTTGGCATTTTGATTTCGCAATTGAGATGTTGATGGATGGTCTTAGCCTAACTGCTGTTGTACGGCAGTTTGGCATTGCACCGTGACAATTATCCGTCTCAATATACCATTCCATGCTACTGGGTTAGTTTCCGATCGTCCCAGAAGCGATCGTCCGCATGTAACGACAGCATGACAAAACGGTGCGATTCGATTGTCGCATTGCGCGACAAATTCAAGACTGATGTGGAGACTGTGTCCCATACCTTAAGTGCCCATGGCAGATCCATTAGCGCTCAAACTGCCAGGAACGGCTTGCGTGCCAAGAGAAACATTGCGCGCCGACCTTATGTTGGGCCACCTCTGACACCACTTGTATACTTTGTATATTGTAAAGAGTAGACTTGTCAATTCATATTCATATATATATTTGCGCAACTTATGCAAAATAGCATAGGCTATTGATTGCATGATTCGGTTGTGCGTTTATCTTTTGTTGAGTATAATTTAACCTACAATGGCGATTGTAGTAAACAGATCTGTTTCATAACATCGTATTGAGTGATCCAATTTACATGAAATACGACAATAAACAGCAAACACAAAAAATATCTAAGGAAAACCCCTGTGTAACCCATCCAATCCTTTTCCGTGTACAATATGAGATCTGGTAATATTAATGAAAAAGTGGTTGTAAATACCTCGGCTCACTTTTTGAGAGCTTGATATAATAGAGATTGACCTGTATTTAATTGTATATTTTGAAGGATCTGAATTCCAAGAGTTTTTTCTACGTCGATATCCCCTATATGTTTCAGTGCCTATTTTACTAACCACTGCGTATCATTAAATATGTCAACATTTACGATGTCTGTTGACGTACAGCCTAACACCATTTACCAAGCATTTTCACAAGAATTAATCTTTTGACTTTTTAAAACTTCAGCTTCACTTTCTATAGAGACACAATTAGGGACTGACCATTTTATCTCTCTGTTTGACAATCTCACCGATAACATCAGCGAAAACACACACACAGAAAATAATAAAATCTTGTATTGTTCTTTGCAGCTTGGCATTTCGGGAACATTTTGGTATGGAGTTGGAGTGATCATTAACATCTTCATATTTCCTGTTTTCTCTGTGCAATTCAAGACACGCGCACCTGGAGCCAAAACTTACCTTCAGGTACAAGAAATGTCTTTAATAAATCGCATGATATCACATGAACGCTCTGTATAGAGTCCCATTACTATTACTGGTGGAATTAATGGAAGAAGACAAGGGATATTGATAAATGGGGATGGGTGATCAGAAGCTTGTAAGAGCATGGTATGTCTTTTTGAAACAATGCATCTGAAACAAAAAATGACTTTGAAAGAGAAACTTGCTGTTTAATGGACGTACGCCTGAAACTTTTCTATTTTGCAGTTGATTTATACCCTGTCTCCGTTTTCTTTACAGATCATTCACGCAAGATTTGGAACGAAAGCCCACATAGTGTTTTGCTGCTTTGCACTCGTCACCAATTTTGTTATCATGACAGCGGTATTGTTGGCGGGAAAAACAGCCATCCAATCACTGACCGAAAACGTATCAGATGAATATACACTTCTTGTCATGGCCGCCTTATTTGGATCCTACTCGCTGATTGGCGGAATAGGAACAACGTTTTATGTGTCTTACTTCAATGCTTGTCTTGCTTTTGTAGTATTAACTATTTTCTTTACAGAAGTTCTTTACACAAACAGTAGCGGATTTCCAAATTTAGGTGATGTATCTAAAATGTACAGTATCGTTTCTTGTGTTGAGGGATCGGGCGGCAACAATTTCATGACTTTCCAATCTGAAAGTGGAATAGTGTATGGGATAGTAGGGTTTTTTGTTGCATCTTCAATAGTTTACTGCGATCAGGCTGCATGGCAAAGTAGAATTGCTGCCAAACCAATGCAGGGAGTTTGGGGGTTTATACTGGCCGGTCTCATGTGGATAGCTATCCCCTCCACCCTCGGAAACACAACGGGGATGGCCTACCTGACATTTAGTGCCGAAAATGGAACGCATCTCCTCACTGCTAGTCAGATTGATGAAGGTATCTATTTTATCTCCTCTCCTGTATACACTGTTTAATAAGTTTGTTTGTTTGTGTTTTCTGTGTTAGGATCCGATTCGATCCAAAATAGCAATATTGATCTATATCAAAAGATCTCGAATGAGTCCCACAGCCATGGGAATTTCAAATCCATTAAACAGGTAATTTCTTCATCTTTGTTACTATCTGGTTTGAACCAAATTTGGTATTCGCTTTGTATCAATATGATCTTGGATGACATGGGTATTCTTCAAATTCCGTTCATATTTGCCAGAGTTACGGGACTTAAAAAGGGTAACATAACTCATATTTTTGATTCCATCAAATATTTGTTGTTTTGCGGTAAGATTGGAATCAGATTTAGTCTGCTTGTCGCTCAGCAATGACTGATTAGTGAAGTGCAACCAATTATCAATATGTTAATCAAATCATAATCCAAATTTAAATTCAATAAACTAGAACAAAATATGAACAAAAGTAAGACTTTCTTTTTAAAAAGTACAAGGATAATAAGACCCTGCTTCATCGACGACCCGCTATGTATATAGTGATCGTTTCTAGTAAGTACTTATACCACAGTTCCAAATGAGAACAAGGTATACAATAAAGAAACCAACAGACAAACTAAGGAGCATCAAACACGTACAGCTTTACATCACACAAAGAAATATAAAATTTCCCAATGACATCAAAGACATACTGTTTTGATAATGAACCCATAACATGAAGTTGGTTCTTTCTATATCATTATCTGTGTGATATTGGTAAAGGACACAGTCGTGCTTTAGTCAATTCATCTTCTTGTAGGAAAATGAACGGTTTCTGATATTTACGAACGCAATCTTCATTTCAATAGGGCTGGTGTCTCCTTTAGTCGCCGAGAAAGTTCTGGGACCAGCTGGCGGCATCATGATCTTATGTATGGTGTTCATGGCCGTGATGTCGACGGGGTCAGGAGAGGTGATGGCCATCTCGTCCATCATCGTTTACGACTTCTACCAGACCTACATTCGTCCCTTCCGGTAAGTTGTCGTCGTAATTTACAGCATCCACACTCGTCCCTTCTGGTAAGTTCTCGTCGTCATTTACAACAACCTCAAGGCCTACATTCGTCCCTTCTGGTAAATTCTTGTCGTAATCTACAACATTCGTCCCATCCGGTAAGTTCTCGTCGTCATTTACAACAACCTCAAGGCCTACATTCGTCCCTTCTGATAAATTCTTGTCGTGATTTACAACGTCCACAAGGTCTACATTTGTCTCTACCGGTAAGTTCTCGCCGTAATTTACAACAACCACAAGTCTCGTTCGTCTCTATTGGTAAATTCTCGCCGTAATTTTCAACGTCCACAAGGCCTACATTCTTCTCTACCGGTAAATTCTCGCCGTAATTTACAACGTCCACAAGGCCTACATTCTTCTCTACCGGTAAGTTCTCGCCGTAATTTACAACAACCACAAGTCTACATTTGTCTCTACCGGTAAGTTCTCGCCGTAATTTACAACAACCACAAGTCTACATTCGTCTCTATTGGTAAGTTCTCGCCGTAATTTACAACATCAACAAAGCCTACGTCCGTCCCTTTTGGTACGTTATATGGCATTGATTAGGACAAGCATTTATCCTTGAAAATGGACGACTTCGTTTATCGAGATACTAGAAACACGTTATACTGCCATTTCTTCAGGATGACGTCTGAGGTCCATTGTACACTTGTACTGAATGTAGGATTTAATATATTATGTATGTCTGAGTATTTAATTCTCAGGTGTAGTGATAGAAAACAACTTGATGCTCTGGCCAATTCATGGAATATAAGTTTACTACACAACAAAGAAAAGAGATAAACCGATAAAGATAGATAAAGTGTACTTTTTATATCATTTAATATTCATATCAATGTACCCTTTGATCTTTGGAACAATGCACACTTGATCAAGGTGTAAAGTATTTGGTGTTAACAATACACATCCCTTCATGTCATTGAAAACATTTTATGATCGTAAGGGTCTCGTCAATAACCATCAAAAGTTCAATATCAGTTTCTTCTCGCTTAATTCCCTGTTATCTTATCTAAGTAAAAGTAGTAAGCGATTAGTATGATGTTCTAGCTATATCCTTATATATTATTAACGTATTGGAAATATGATAAATCTAGCAAAAAATTGGAACATCATTTCAACCCGTCACAAGCCATGTCTGTTGACCTCTCGTTTAATACGTTACTTAAGAGACATATATCCACTATCAAGACAACGGGTCAATATCCTTTCAAATTCTTGTGGGCCCATAATAGACCTTGCTGGAGGGTGAAATATGAAACATTGAAATAAAAATATGCCTTTGCCAAATCTTAGAAATATGACGATGCCCAGAATCATATTACTTCATAAGATGACATCACATGATATTACTTCATACTGATGGCTAAAATTCATAATTTCCAAACATTTGTTTGAGAATAATTTGTCTGTATCCGTTGTTATTTGGATAACAATACCTACAGAAATTTATCAAAACTGTTTTTCTTGAACCTCAGGAGAAATGTTCCACCCGCCCACTGTGTGCTGTGTGGCAAGGCCAGCACGGTAGAACCCAACATTGAGACTGAGGAAGCAGATATCTGTCAGTGTCCGAGCGCCATCAATTGCAAACAGTGCTCAGAAGACATTCTATCTGCCAATAGACCTGCGAATGGTGGCCGGCCTACACATAAGTGTCCAGTCCATGGTCTGTTTAGGACGTACCAAGATTACCTTATCGACTTCAAGAGCTGGTGTATTGTATGGGTGTCCGTGTGTATAATACCTTTCGGATTGATCATATTCTCCAGTGGTATAGACCTTAACTGGACATTTTTCGTCGGCTCGATCGTCACCATCCCCGCCTTCCCGGCTGTTGTTTTAGCTATTATGTGGGTAAAACAAACACCTGAAGGGATAATTGCAGGTAAAACATCTGTGCATTGATCGTCAAGGTAACATGTTCCCATTTTTCATCAATGATATAATAATGACTCCGAAGAAAAATGTTGCAACAAGACATTCTTTATTCTTTTTTATAAACATATTAAGGCCACTGATTGGCAATCATGATACAATGATAACTGATAATGTGCAGGTCGTATACCTAATATACCGTGTAATTTATACGGTATACCATTAATGATATGGATATAGAGGCAATTTAATGCCTGCGTCCATAAAATATCCTATTGTATCCTATTGTATACAAACAAATAAATGTGTCTCCTTTCTACATTACACGATATATGTATGAGTGTGGTATCCACTAAGGTACATATATTTGGAAGATTACCCGAAGTGTAAAGCGGGAACGTTACTACCCAGTAGCATCATATACATATACTGTAACAAGTAGACTGTATCGTCAGCAATCATTATTTTGATTTATTTTCATCGATTTTTGTTATTTCCGTTATTTCCAATAGCCTGCTAGCCGGTTTATTTCTGTATTATTTTACAGGTGTAGTGAGACCGCGTTCCCAAATCAAAATATATAAATATAGGCTGATTAGCTATGATGTATAAATGAATCGTTAGTAGTTTCGAACTTTGACCAATGAACTGGGTTTCGTTTACCTATTATTTAGCGTCCTATAAACATCACGTTTGGCTAGCTTCTTTCCACTATATCTGTGGTTGTTCATCCTAAATAACGTGCGATATAGATATACAATGCTAACGATACATTATGTAAATCAATTGTGACAACAGTTCTTAGTTTTATTAATTTTCATGCTTATAATGGAATTAAAGATCTTGATCTTCCAAATGTTTATTTTTTCATAAATCTATTCTTGGTTCACTTGTTCTTGAGCTCTTAATACACAATTACAAGAGTTATCTCCCTTCGACAGATATTCGGAAGGTAGAGTAACAGTGTTTGTGTTAGCCTAACTTTCTGTTTTAGGTGGTATGACGGGACTGCTGGCTGGTATAGCTGCTACACTGATAGCTGCGACAAGATATGACGGAGGCCTCACTAACTTTGTCGTTAATACATCACAGGAGTACTCTATCCTGGCAGGAAGTTGCAGCAGTTTCGGATTCAGTTTGATCGTATGTATTATAGTGTCTTCATTCACACACAAAATTAAAACGAAAGCCGACGCTGATGCAGAGTGGCAGAAAATGTACGATATTGATAACCCACTTAATCCATGGGAGCAGAATTACCGGGAGGAGCTCAAACACGAAGTGTACGACAAGAAACCGTCGTTTGATCAAATGTCGACCACCTTCCGTCGGACCAGAATTATCGCATACGTCAGCGGAGGCGGCAGTATAATTCTATTTACCTTCGTCATTCCCGGTATCATGGCGAGCTTCCCTGCCCTCGACGAAACTCAATTCAAGGTCTGGATAGGGCTTACACAGGCATGGACTGTATTTATGGGAGTCATTGCCATTGTGGCACCACCTGTTGAGGAAATATTGAAGATTCGGAAACGACGTCGTATAAACCAAACACAAGATGCAAAAGTTCTAATGGTGTGTGAGTGAAGTACCTTGATGTCCACAAATTTACAGGTTTTGATGGTATTAGTGCTAAGTTGCTGAAAATTGTTTATAATGAAGTAGCACCTTATGAATATCAGTCTAAAGACAGGTAAATTTCCTACACCGTGGAAAATAGCTAAAGTTATCCCGCTTCATAAAAATGGTAGCACTGTTGATGTTGAAAACTATAGGTCAATATCAGTCTTACCTGTTCTCTCCAAACTTTTAGAGAAACATGTTCATAACACTTTATACAAATACCTCCTGGGCTGAGAACATTGATGATGGTCTTTGTACAGATGTTATTTTCTTTTTAAAAAGCCTTTGATATAGTCTGCTGTGGTTCAAGTCATATCTCGACAATAGGACACAGTCAGTCTCCATTACTGGCCACATGTCGACCACCTGTAAAATAACCCATGGTGTCCCTCAAGGATCTCTTGAATGTTGAGATCGAGCACTGTCTACTGACGTCATGATCTATTGAATGTTGAGATCGAGGACTGTCTACTGACGTCCTGATCTATTGAATGTTGAGATCGAGGACTGTCTACTGACGTTCTGATCTATGGAATGTTGAGATCGAGGACTGTCTACTGACGTTCTGATCTATTGAATGTTGAGATCGAGGACTGTCTACTGACGTTCTAATCTATTGAATGTTTAGTTTTTAATCGAAGTTAATATACCTGATATACTTTTCACCTGATAACATGTATTTTCTTAGATGTGCCAACAATGTTTTGACGATAAATTGATTCATAATTAACTATATACGTTTTCAAGAGTCTGTACACTTGTTTATGTTATTTGTTCTGAAAAAAATTAGAACGCAATACATGATTGGATATCTATATAATGTACGTATCTGTCATACATCCTTCTACTGCTCGTCAATTTATCTGTCATCAATTGATATACTCAAAATCATTATTAATATTATCAACATATTTGGTTTAGCTAATGATTTCTAAAAAAATATCCTCTTTTTAAAATGACTTTAGGTCTTACTTGAAATCGATTAATTAAAAAAAAAACAAGAAGAAAACACCAATATGTTAACATAATCATAATCCAAGCTCAAATACTATAAAACAAGTACAAAACATTAACAAAAGAAAGATATACATGGAAAATCTTTTTAAAAAAGTACAAGGAGAATAAAACCAGGTGTTCCGGAAGAGTAAGCGTCTCCTGATCGATCGACGACATCCGCCATGTAAACCCCGGTCAATCCAAGTAATTAATGTCACGTTCTTAAATAGGAACTAGGTATTATACAGGGAACTAACAGGCAAGCTAACAAGCATCAAACACGTCTAGCTTCCTATCACATCAATAAAAAGAATATTTCTCAATGAGATCACTATGACGACTGTAAAATTTCCTCATCATTTTCATCGTTTTGAATCTTTTGAAACCATGTGTTACGATTTGTCAGTAAGCTGATGATGTCTTATACGAAAATCGTTATAATGGGAATAAGCTCTTGCATATTGAATATAAACTGCGACATATAAACCCCATAGGTTGGGGATGTATGGCATTTACTATCCAGAGATGGAAAATTCACAATGAGAAATTGAAATCGTTGGGCTGATCATAAAACTAGGTGGAAAGCTGTCCTTGTTGGTTTCGTTTTAGGAAGATCGAGAAAAGCAGCTGATGTAAAAGAATCTGTCCTTGATTTCCAGTTGGTACTTACCATGGACTTGATTAATAATTTTTGAATCATCTGACACAAAGTCTCAGTCTATTGCGACCCACGTTTAACATGTTCGACTTCTGAAAAACGATTTTTGTAAAATTTCATGGCTAAATCACATGGTCCTGAACACCCAGGGGCATCAGGGGCAGGACCAAAAAGGGTCGAATTGATTGAAAGTTCAAAAATCTTCTCAACTCCAAGGTATGGTAGAAATCTAATACACTTCATAGATGGAAAGGCGTTCAAAAATGCCTTACGAAAATTGTAAATTTCATGACCCAAGGGTCTCACAATTCCCCCATTTAGTGTAAGAAAATCACATTTTTTAAACATTATTTGATTCTTTTCTCTATAAAATAGTTCAAACCTGGTTAAAATGATTAGTTTAAGTTGACAGTTTTATGAGATGCACTTATTGACCTCGGCTGACCCCAAAAGGCTATTGGGCGGGCACAAAAATGGGTCAAATTTCAAAAATCTGGTGTATAACCAACTACTCTTCATGAATGGAACTGTCGTACTGTTTCCTATAAAAATTGTGAATTTTATTACCCCAGCGTCCCATATTTCCCCTTAGAGAGGAGACAGCATTTATTTTATATAGGAAAATTATATTTGAAAGCACAATTTGCTTATTTTCTTTCAGAAATAGTTCGAACTTTGTCAGAATGTTTTTTATAAGCTGACAGTTTGATGAGATGCACATGTTGACCTTGATACTGTCCTTGATAGTAACAACGGATCCAAGATGGCGTATCTTCCTTAGCAACCGCCTTAACATACGGCCCCTCATCTATTATATTAATCACGGCTAGATATGACGTCATCACGCACCGAATTGTCGCCCCTGACACTAATTGTGTTGGTTTTGACGACGTTATTGATGTTTTTAGCTATGAGTACGTATTTCGACTTACAGGTTGGTTTTGACGACGTCATAAAGATTGCGGCTGTACCGTAGAGTGAATACATCCTTTTGTACAACGAATATGACTAGTATGGTGTGTGCTGTTGTTTTGGTATTTTGCATGCAAACAGCAAACAGCAGCAGCAAAACAACAGCAGCAAAACAACAAACAGCAGTAAAACAACAGTAAACAGCAGCCTACATAAGCACCAATTTTGATAGATTTTTATGAAATGTGAAATCCACTTAGAATCGCTTTAAAACGCTAGATAATTGGTAGTATTTCCAAAAGGTTGCTTAGTACAACGTTGTCGCTAAAGCTACTTACATGAAGCTTTCTGTTGTCAACACACACGTAAGGATTGTGAACTGATGCGCAGATATGTTCGCCAATGTGATTGAACAGGTTAACGTTTTTGCCCGATATGAATAGCCTCACGTATGACAGGGTTCAGAGACTTTATACGTAATATGTGGTAAATTTCTTTACAAGTGTAACTGTATGAGGTATCAGGAATAATTTCACGAAATAGTTTTTTCCCAGTGTGTATGCTTTCACAGAGTTTCGGTAGTCCACGACGCTTAGCAGGCAATTGTTTGGGTTTAACTTTTGCTTGCTGTCTGTTTCTGTAACTATGTTATCAGTAATATCCTCTCCGTTTGTTTCGTTTCCAGCGCGTTGTCGGATATGTCGATTTTTATGTTGTGTATTCACGCTGGGAAAAGGAGACAGAAATGCTGTGTTACTGTTTATTTATGACAATTATGCTCTCTAGATAAAATCTATGCTGAAAGTTTGTTATAAAATGTGGTAAAAAGATGTACGTACTTCAGGTAATGTGTCGCATCAATGATTTTTTTACTCACATAAGTTATTGGGCAATCGTCGTAGTTCTCCATGTTAATGGTTATGAATGAAATCTGTCAGTCTTTTGCTGTGAATCGTGAGATAGAGTGAAGATGTTGTGCCGCTTTTCTTGTCGAAATCTGATTGGTTGTAGACTCTGGTGATTTAAATCAAATAGGATGATATCCGATTGGCTGTCGACTTGGACGATGTCGTTTTTTGTTGTACTTGTTGTACCAAAATATTAGTATGTGTCTTTTACTCAATAACTGATGAGGTACATTCCCGAAGAAGCACAGTCTGGTAAGTCTGTTCCTTGTTTTAAAACACTCTTGCAAATAGTAGCAAACAGCAGCACCAAAGCAGCAAGATAGCAACAAGTAGCAGCAAAACAGAAGCAAACGACAGCAAAACAGAAGCAAAAGTTCGAATTTTGTCATCATAACGTATTTCTAAAAATATAATTGTGTAAGTGTGAAAATATAAATTTGGCAAATAGAAAATGTGATAATTTAAAGAAATGCAATAATTTTATGCTTTTCTGTCAGTAAAATAGTAGTAATGCAAAATAGTAACAATACACGCCAAAACACATCATACACGCCATAAAAGTCATATTCCGTTGTGTAACAGGATATGTACACTCTTGGTACAGCCGAAACCTAATGACGTCCTCAAAACCAACCCGCCAGTCGAATTACCAATTTTACTAAAGCTAAAACATCAATGACGTCGTCAAGACCAACACAGCAAGTGTCAGGGGCGATAATTCGGTGAGTGATGACGTCACACATCGCCGTGATGAATACATATGGATGAGGGGCCGTAAGTTTAAGGGTTGTTAAGGAAGAGACACCCCGTCAGTAAACCGCATGTTAACATGTATTCATCACCGAGGGGATGTTGGGAGGGGCAAAAAAGGGGTCAAATTGACTAAAATATCAAAGATGTCCTTTTGTTCCTTGATGGAAGATTTCAAATATAAAACTCAAGACTTGAGTGTAATTTCTTTTAATTTAAGCTTGATTTAAAGAAGACAGCAGGTAATGTATACACATTTGTAAATTTCCATTATGTGTACAACATTCTTAAAGTTATATTTCTTTTTTAAACAAAATCATTCATATGACATATTACAAGAAACGTTGTGACTCAGGTGACCGGTTAAGGCCCTTGAACCTCTTGTTGTTCTTTAAAGGCACGGCGTCATCAATATACCTTAAAGTGAAATAAGACAATTTTGCAAGGTCTTTGTGATTTGTTTAGATAAGTTCTTCAATAAATGCAGCTTCTTATGGAAACAAAAGTCAGCAAACTAAGGGCATCTCCTATTGAATTTTGTTTCTTTGTACACTATGAAACTGGACGTGTTTGATGCTGGTTTGTTTGCTTAATTGTTTCGTTGCTATTTACATTGCTCCCATCTTGGAATTTATGTAGAGTGACTCATGATTTACATGGTGGGTGTTGTTGATGAAACAGAAGACGTTTACCCTTCCGGAACACCTGGTCTTATTCACCTTGTACTTTTTCAGGAGTCTCCGTTTTGTTCATACTTTGTTCTAGTTATATTGGATTTAGATTTTGGTTAATGTTTCGAAGTTGGTATCTCCTTGTTGTTTCTTGTTTTGACAGAGACGCATCATTTTAATTTCTCCCTTGATATCTAGTGTCGTATAGCAGAAATCTCGTTTCAATGATTCATCGAGTTTTCAAAGAAGTCATTTAAAAATGTACAAGTCCTAGATCAAGTAATTATATAAAACAAAAATAACATATATTAAGTGAAAATGGGAAATGGAAACAAGACTTATAACAGACTCTCGTGAACCCCTTCCCTCAGCTCCTGGCTCCGCATTGGTATATGTATACGATTTATTGACATTTTGAAGGATTTAAACCAGTGTGTTGTGCTGTTGTCATTTATTTTACCACAAAGCATAAGTGTACCGATGGTTTGATGGAAAATCTCATTTATATCTTCTGTCACGCAACGATTAAAGGATCGATACTTAATGACTTTTGGCAATCTCACGAAAAGTTTAGATATTTTTGAGCGTATATTCATAATATTAGATAAAGCTTGAATCTGTTAGTAATTTTACGTATCTCACGAAAAGTTTATTTTAGAGCGTGCATTAATACTATTAGATAAACCTTGGGTCTGAGTCTCAAGAAAAGTTAACATTAAGATAAGCCGCTAGATGTTTTCGCGACACATCAAATAGTCTATAAGAGACCACTAATCAGTGCAAGAGTCGAACATTTATCGTGCTTGTGCATCTGCACATCAAGATTTTCAACAATTCTTTTGACTAACTTTGATTAATTTCATATAGATCTTTACTACTAGATTGCCCAAACTTGTAATTTAAAGATTCTAAGATAGTTGTTGCCATACAAATCGTTTTTAAGAAATAATTTTCATTTAACAATGCCGAACAAATTTGGATCACTACCACTTGAAAATTTTATTTTTCTCATCTCTAGTTCATGATTTAATTCTATGTGAGTCCTACATTTACTCTCAATGAACAAGCAAGAAACGTCAAGAAATAGCGCAGCTGGTAAGAAATGAGAGTGTGGGCTGGTAATTAACATGGTATACTGGGTGAGAATTATGACTTGTTGAGTACAAAAGTCGATAGAAAATGTTCAAGTTGTAGAGAACGAGACAAAAAGAGTCGGACGTGTTATCAATACAATGAAATCGATGGTTATATTACAGATGTGTACTTTACTGGACGATCTATCTGATAAGTACATCGGAACTCACATTTATCAAATAGCCACTAAATGGATTGCAATATGGAGGATCACACACATCTCTGAGTATATGTTTTTCTAGGTCTGTTTATTTTTCATACTTTTGGAGTACCAATGTCAAATTCCTTTTGAAACACGCCTATCACTAGTGTGCCATTTGATGTGTGTCATTTGATAATATAGTATCTAGTGAAAACTACCGTTACACAATGTTCCCCCATCACGTTACGAATGCGTGTTACGCATTTGGCAAATTCTTGTGTTATGAAATTCGATGTGTCCCGTACACATTAGAATATCTGGCGTCCTCGATATTCAACGTTTTACGAATATGACCTTGTCTGTATTTGATAACGGGTCGAAGACACTCTTGCTGAACACGTTTTATTAGTCTAGTTTTTTAAGGATATGCGTGTCACTATTTCATTTATATTTCAACCTCGTTCACTTTTTTTTTTAGATTATTGTGTTCAAATGTCGGTATCTTTTAGCTGTTTTCGATTGTGCATGTATCATGCTACTTATATTTTACCCTTTCAAGAATTTTCCTACTTTTGAAGAAATCCTCAGCTCTATAGAAAATGAACGCGGTTAAGACAGCTTTGTAATGCTTTTTCGGGAGAGTTCAGATTTTCCACAAGTTATGCAAGATTCATGAAACCGGGCCCTCGGTAGTCGAGGTGA
This sequence comes from Ylistrum balloti, assembly GCF_031769215.1. Classification (NCBI taxonomy): domain Eukaryota; kingdom Metazoa; phylum Mollusca; class Bivalvia; order Pectinida; family Pectinidae; genus Ylistrum; species Ylistrum balloti. The sequence goes on from NW_026781993.1 coordinate 2,260,157, forward strand.
CACCGGACCCTAGGTAGTCGAGGTGACACCGGGACCTAGGTAGTCGAGGTGACATCTGGTCCTAGGTAGTCGAGGTGACATCGGGCCCTAGATAGTCGAGGTAATAACGGGCCCTAGGTAGTCGAGGTGACATCTGGCCCTAGGTAGTCGAGGTAATAACGGGCCCTAGGTAGTCGAGGTGACATCTGGCCCTAGGTAGTCGAGGTGACACCGGGCCCTAGGTAGTCGAGGTAACAGCAGGCCCTATTTAGTAGAGGTGACATCTGGCCCTAGGTAGTCGAGGTGACATCGGGCCCTATGTAGTCGAGGTAACAACAGGCCCTGTTTATTCGAGGTGACATCGGGCCCTAGGTTGTCGAGGTGACATCGGACCCTAAGTAGTCGAGGTAACAGCAGGCCCTATTTAGTCGAGGTGACATCTGGCCCTAGGTAGTCGAGGTGACATCGGGCCCTAGGTAATCGAGGTAAGAACAGGCCCTATTTAGTCGAGGTGACATCGGGCCCTATGTAGTCGAGGTAACAATAGGCCCTATTTATTCCAGGTGACATCGGGCCCTAGGTTGTCGAGGTGACATCGGACCCTAGGTAGTCGAGGTAACAACAGGCCCTATTTAGTCAAGATGACATCGGGCCCTAGGAAGTCGAGGTGACATCGGGCCCTAGGTAGTCGAGGTAAGAACAGGGCTTATTTAGTCGTGGTCACATTGGGCCATAGGTAGTAGAGGTGACATCGGGCACTAGGTAGTCGAGAAAACAACAGGCCCTATTTATTCCAGGTGACATCGGGCCCTAGGTTGTCGAGGTGACATCGGACCCTAGGTAGTCGAGGTAACAACAGGCCCTATTTAGTCGAGATGACATCGGGCCCTAGGAAGTCGAGGTGACATCGGGCCCTATTTAGTCGAGGTAACATCGGGCCCTAGGTAGTCGAGGTAAGAACAGGGCCTATTTAGTCGTGGTCACATCGGGCCCTAGGTAGTCGAGGTGACATCGGGCACTAGGTAGTCGAGAAAACAACAGGCCCTATTTATTCGAGGTGATATCGGGTCCTAGGTAGTCGAGGTAACAACAGGCCCTATTTAGTCGAGGTGAAATCGGGACCTAGGTAGTCGAGGTGACATCGGGCCCTAGGTAGACGAGGCGACATCGGGCCCTAGGTAGTCGAGGTAACAACAGGCCCTTTTTATTCGGATGACATCGGGCCCTAGGTAGTCGAGGAAACAACAGGCCCTATTTATTCCAGGTGACATCGGGCCCTAGGTAGTCGAGGTAACAACAGGCCCTATTTATTCGAGGTGACATCGGGCCCTAGGTAGTCGAGGTGACATCGGGCCCTAGGTAGTCGAGGAAACAACAGGCCCTATTTATTCCAGGTGACATCGGGCCCTAGGTAGTCGAGGTAACAACAGGCCCTATTTATTCCAGGTGACATCGGGCCCTAGGTAGTCGAGGTCAACAAGTTTATCCGTATGCGCTTTATTTGAGACGAGGAGATCCGGCTTTATGATCAACATGTTTACTGCGTTTGTCATATTTTGTTGGATGCACCTGTGCCAGTTAGGTGTTGACAAGTTCTAGGTTTTATTATCTTTCTGGTATAATTAGGCCTAATTCTGACCATTTTGCACCTACACCTGGAGATAAATTCATTCCAATATTGACACGATTCAACATATAAAAGTAAACTTGACTTTCTTTCGAAATTATTTGATATCAAGAATCATCAAATCTAGGAAAGGTGGAAGTGGTGACCTGATATATCACATTTGCACGTAAGTCGTCCTATTTAGATTTCAATCAATCGCTTCTTGGTTCCAAACATGTAGCCCCCTAGCACCACAGATGGGTTCTACAACGATGTTGACCCCTAGCACCACTGACGAGTCCCACAAAGATGTTATGACCCTAGCACCACTAACGAATCCCACAAAGATGTAAGGCCCCTAGCACCACTGACGAGTCCCACAAAGATGGTAGGACCCTGGCACCACTGACGAATCCTACAAATATGTTATGACCCTAGCACCACTGACGAGTCTCACAAAGATGTTAGGCCCCTAGCACCACTGACGAGTCCCACAAAGATGTTAGGACCCTAGCACCACTGACGAGTCCTACAAATATGTTAAGACCCTAGCACCAATGACGAGTGCCACAAAGATGTCAGGCCCCTAGTACCACAAAGATAAAAAAAAGCCTTATTATGCAGTTCAATCCATTATTTGGCTTTACTGTATACAATTCTAAATTTAATTGAGCGTACATTTCTCTAAAATGAAGAGGACTTGAACCAGTAAGCTGTCTTTAAAAAGTGCGTAACAGGCTTTATAACATATTGCGATTGGTGATATTATGTTGAGACCTTTTTATAAATGCAAATAAACATATCGACATGTAATTCCTTGTTCATAGGTTCTACATTATATTGTCATTTCCGTGTCGGTCGTGTAGACCGTGTGGATAAGTAGAGAAGACGCCTTGCTTTAATTGGCTTAAATTTCTTTTTGTGTTGTTACATGTTTTATACCAAATGTGACGTCACAAAAGGCATTGTAAGCTATGTCATTTGACCTGCAAACAGCGTTTCTCGTTACACTCTTTTTCAAGAAAACTATTTGTGTGTTTAGGTAGTTTCTGTTTTGTTGTTGTGACGCCGAGCATATCACAGTATTAGTGGGAGTATAATATAGAATCGTGGTTGAGGTGTATGAAGATTTGTGGAGTTACATGTAATCCTAATGCCGTGTTGACGATTTTCCAAACTTCAGAAAAGAGTGGAATATCGTAAATGATCCTACAGCGTAAGTATGCATTGCAAAAATATATCACATATAGAATTCATAGGTCAGTATATCCAAATTAAATCTACTGGTTTACCAAGAAGAAAAACATTTTTATAAACAACATTCATTTAAAGAATGGAACCTTTTCATGAATCAAAAACAGGCTGTGTAGTTATAGTTTCACAAAGTGAAACTGCGTGATTAATTCCAACTAAGTTTAGGTCGTCAAGGTGATAATAGCCTTTATTTTCTGATGATAAATACATGTTAAGCCATACGTTTATCCAACACATGATCCTCATCGAAAAACATTATATTTCTGTGTGCGATTTGAAACTGGACGTGTTTGATACTCGTTAGTTTACCTGTTGGTTCTATTAAAGTGACATTTCTCACTCGAATTGACCTAGGTTACATTTCGGGTGTCGATGAAGTAAATGATGCTTACTCTTCCGCAACACCTGGATTTTTTGTAAATATACAATGGTTCTGGTAAATATGGCCTGCTTTTGATCAATTTAAATAATATTTGTAAATGACTCAATGAATTGTTGGTTAGTATAGAATATACATCTTATAGTGATTCCTTCCCCAGTATACTTGTCAGATATGAAAGCACACCTCTACATCAATCTTTATATAAAACCAGTTACGACAAGTTCCCATATAGCTTGTAAAATGAGGACTTCATTCCACTTAATGTTACTGATCAATTTCCAATGAAGTAGCATTTCGCCTACACGAGCTACGGTGTTATACCAAAGTTGATGTTTTGTGTGATAAGTATTGGCAGATTGTTCCATCTTTCATCTTACCATTAGGATCTCAGCTGGCTATATTAGTTATTTTGGCAGATGCATTCCTGGTTATTTACTTCATACTCATTAGACATTTGGTTTCCCGAAATTTTCATGGGGCATGTGTCGTTGACGCAGGTATCATGTATCTTGATTTCACCTTTTTTAAACGTTTGCATGTCGATCTTTATTTCCGTTCTTGCTGCAGGCGTTTAATATTTCGTTGTTGGTTTGGATCGCGATTTGATGACAGCTTCGGCCAGTATATACAAGTATCATGACTTACAACAGAGTTACAGCCCAGTATACAAATATCATGACTTATAACAGAGATACAGCCAGTATACAAATATCATGACTTATAACAGAGATACAGCCCAGTATACAAATATCATGACTTACAACAGAGTTACAGCCTAGTATACAAATATCATGACTTACAACAGAGTTACAACCCAGTATACAAATATCATGATTACAACAGAGTTACAGCCTAGTATACAAATATCATGACTTACAACACAGTTACAGCCCAGTATACAAATATCATGACTTATAACAGAGATACAGCCAGTATACAAATATCATGACTTATAACAGAGATACAGCCCAGTATACAAATATCATGACTTACAACAGAGTTACAGCCTAGTATACAAATATCATGACTTACAACAGAGCTACAGCCCAGTATACAAATATCATGACTTACAACAGAGATACAGCCAGTATACAAATATCATGACTTACAACAGAGATACAGCCAGTATACAAATATCATGACTTACAACACAGTTACAGCCCAGTATACAAATATCATGACTTACAACAGAGAAACAGCCTAGTATACAAATAGCATGACTTACAACAGAGTTACAGCCTAGTATACAAATATCATGACTTACAACAGAGTTACAACCTAGTATACAAATAGCATGACTTACAACAGAGTTACAGTCCAGTATACAAATATCATGACTTACAACAGAGTTACTGCCCAGTATACAAATATCATGACTTACAACAGAGTTACAGTCCAGTATACAAATAGCATGACTTACAACAGAGTTACAGCCTAGTATACAAATATCATGACTTACAACAGAGTTACAGTCCAGTATACAAATAGCATGACTTACAACAGAGTTACAGCCTAGTATACAAATATCATGACTTACAACAGAGTTACAGTCCAGTATACAAATAGCATGACTTACAACAGAGTTACCGCCTAGTATACAAATATCATGACTTACAACAGAGTTACAGTCCAGTATACAAATATCATGACTTATAACAGAGTTACAGCCTAGTATACAAATATCGTGACTTATCGTATACAAATATCATGACTTACAACAGAGTTACAGCCCAGTATACAAATATCATGACTTACAACAGAGTTACAGCCTAGTATACAAATATCATGACTTATAACAGAGTTACAGCCAAGTATACAAATATCGTGACTTACAACAGAGTAACAGCCTAGTATACAAATATCATGGCTTACAACAGAGTTACAGCCCAGCATACAAATATCATGACTTATAACAGAGATACAGCCAGTATACAAATATCATGACTAGGACAAAGTTACAGCCTAGTATACAAATATCATGACTTACAACAGAGTTACAGCCCAGTATACAAATATCATGACTTACAACACAGTTACAGCCTAGTATACAAATATCATGACTAGGACAAAGTTACAGCCTAGTATACAAATATCATGACTTACAACAGAGTTACAGCCCAGTATACAAATATCATGACTTACAACACAGTTACAGCCTAGTATACAAATATCATGACTTACAACACAGTTACAGCCTAGTATACAAATATCATGACTTACAACACAGTTACAGCCTAGTATACAAATATCATGACTTACAACAGAGATACAGCCAGTATACAAATATCATGACTTACAACACAGTTACAGCCCAGTATACAAATACCATGACTTACAACACAGTTACAGCCCAGTATACAAATATCATGACTTACAACACAGTTACAGTCCGGTATACAAATATCATGACTTACAACAGAGATACAGCCTAGTATACAAATAGCATGACTTACAACAGAGTTACAGCCTAGTATACAAATATCATGACTTATAACATAGTTACAGCTCAGTATACAAATATCATGACTTACAACAGAGATACAGCCTAGTATACAAATATCATGACTTATAACAGAGTTACAGCCTAGTATACAAATATCATGACTTACAACAGAGTTACAGCCTAGTATACAAATAGCATGACTTACAACAGAGTTACAGCCTAGTATACAAATATCATGACTTACAACAGAGTTACAGCCCAGTATACAAATATCATGGCTTACAACAGAGTTACAGCCCAGTATACAAATATCATGACTTACAACACAGTTACAGCCTAGTATACAAATATCATGACTAGGACAAAGTTACAGCCTAGTATACAAATATCATGACTTACAACACAGTTACAGCCTAGTACACAAATATCATGACTTACAACAGAGATACAGCCAGTATACAAATATCATGACTTACAACACAGTTACAGCCCAGTATACAAATACCATGACTTACAACAGAGTTACAGCCCAGTATACAAATATCATGACTTACAACACAGTTACAGTCCAGTATACAAATAGCATGACTTACAACACAGTTACAGCCCAGCATACAAATATCATGACTTACAACAGAGATACAGCCTAGTATACAAATAGCATGACTTACAACAGAGTTACAGCCTAGTATACAAATATCATGACTTACAACAGAGTTACAGCCTAGTATACAAATAGCATGACTTACAACAGAGTTACAGCCTAGTATACAAATATCATGACTTACAACAGAGTTACAGCCTAGTATACAAATATCATGACTTACAACAGAGTTACAGCCCAGTATACAAATATCATGACTTACAACAGAGATACAGCCAGTATACAAATATCATGACTTACAACACAGTTACAGCCCAGCATACAAATATCATGACTTACAACAGAGTTACAGCCTTGTATACAAATATCATGACTTATAGCACAGTTACAGCCCAGTATACAAATAGAATGACTTATAACAGAGTTACAGCCCAGTATACAAATATCATGACTTACAACACAGTTACAGCCCAGTATACAAATATCATGACTTACAACACAGTTACAGCCCAGTATACAAATATCATGACTTACAACACAGTTACAGCCCAGTATACAAATATCATGACTTACAACAGAGATACAGCCAGTATACAAATATCATGACTTACAACACAGTTACAGCCCAGTATACAAATACCATGACTTACAACACAGTTACAGCCCAGTATACAAATATCATGACTTACAACACAGTTACAGTCCAGTATACAAATATCATGACTTACAACACAGTTACAGCCCAGCATACAAATATCATGACTTACAACAGAGATACAGCCTAGTATACAAATAGCATGACTTACAACAGAGTTACAGCCTAGTATACAAATATCATGACTTACAACAGAGTTACAGCCTAGTATACAAATATCATGACTTACAACAGAGTTACAGCCTAGTATACAAATATCATGACTTACAACAGAGTTACAGCCCAGTATACAAATATCATGACTTACAACAGAGATACAGCCAGTATACAAATATCATGACTTACAACAGAGATACAGCCTAGTATACAAATATCATGACTTACAACAGAGTTACAGCCTTGTATACAAATATCATGACTTATAGCACAGTTACAGCCCAGTATACAAATAGCATGACTTATAACAGAGTTACAGCCCAGTATACAAATATCATGACTTACAACACAGTTACAGCCCAGTATACAAATATCATGACTTACAACACAGTTACAGCCCAGTATACAAATATCATGACTTACAACACAGTTACAGCCCAGTATACAAATATCATGACTAGGACAAAGTTACAGCCTAGTATACAAATATCATGACTTACAACACAGTTACAGCCTAGTATACAAATATCATGACTTACAACACAGTTACAGCTCAGTATACAAATATCATGACTTACAACACAGTTACAGCCCAGTATACAAATATCAGGACTTATAGCACAGTTACAGCCCAGTATACAAATATCATGACTTATAACACAGTTACAGCCAGTATACAAATATCATGACTTATAGCACAGTTACAGCCCAGTATACAAATAGCATGACTTATAACACAGTTACAGCCAAGTATACAAATATCGTGACTTACAACAGAGTAACAGCAAAGTATACAAATATCATGACTTATAACACAGTTACAGCCAAGTATACAAATATCGTGACTTACAACAGAGTAACAGCAAAGTATACAAATATCATGACTTACAACAGAGTCACTGCCTAGTATACAAATATCATGACTTACAACAGAGATACAGCCCAGTATACAAATATCATGACTTACAACAGAGTTACAGTCCAGTGTACAAATATCATGAATTACAACAGAGTTCTTGAAGATATGTACTTGAAAAGACAAATGACCTTGAGCTATTTTACAACAAATCAACATTGAGACTACAAACGTTATTCAAAAAGAGCAGTCAATGAAAAGTTCTGTCAAGCTAATTTATTAATTATGACAAAAGGTTTTGTATTATATTCGAAAAGTTAACCTAAAGGAGGAAGAAACAGCTGTATGGTGCAGTTTCGTTCATTATTTGGCTTATTCTATATCTTATCTACATTTGTATTCAAAAGATGCCATTCATTTGTGTGTCTATTGTACAATAGGTACCTTACCAAATTGGATTTTCACCTGTGTTAGCGATATAATAAAGTAATCCCTCTATTGAACATTCATTCGTGAAATAGAAATGTATTTCCTTTCATCATTTCGCTTTCAGACTGCGATAGGATCGTAACAGATGTATATACGCCGCCAAGTTGAATTGGCTTAATCTGGATGTACCTGGAACTGCCCCTTATTTACCCTTTCAAACATCCTCGATTTATTTCATAAACAACCCGTGTTTATCACTGGAAGATAACAGGAAGTTTAACTCAATCCTATATCAGTTTACACAATGTTAAATATAACCAAGTAGGATGGAAACACAACAAACGGAGAGCGTTCCCAGATTTATACTCAGATCATGTATGATCGCTAGTTTAGTTGTTTTTTTCTATTTGCTATCGTGGGAACAGGTCACTGTAAAATTTTACCCTTTGGCCAGGACAACCTCGTGACAACATTTACGTATGACGCGTTTACAATACGATACATTAACTTTGGATTACTACCTGGCAGAACAGATCAGTTGGGAGATGTAATGGAAATATATATTGATTGCTGTAAGCATTACCTACATCGTTATCTATGCTGCACTATGTTCACTACACGAAAGTATACGATACACACACCAATTATAAACGATTCTATCAAATATATATATCAAATCAATCGAGGTGATTATGTTTGATTCCCTCATACTCACTACAATTTCTGGAGACGAAGAACTAGAAATCGGAGAAATATCACAGTATGAATGGCCAGAACTACCAGCGGCAACTAGGGAGATTTTATTACCATATAACCATAGGGAGCATAGTACCAAAACGTAATAACCATTGTCGGGCTTGAATATCTATACTTGAAGAACTAAGGAAAAGACCAAATCCTACATGACATACATTGGAGCCATGGATGCCACAGTCGTAAAAAGAGACATTTTGAGAAAGACAGTACAGCAAGGTGTCCTCAAGTTCCAGGAAACTGAACAAAAGGATCGAGAAGAAAGGCCTCCCGAAACCGGACGGACCGACCAGCATCAGACCGCAACTGTCATCTCTGCAAGAGGGACTGCCATTCCAGCATTAGCCTGTCCATTTCAGAGTGCAACGACATAGTCAACCGATACTGACGGATGACTACCATTTTTTGGCTTTGCTTTACCTTGTTCTGAATTTAATTGAAATGTTGAATTCACTCACGTGTCTTTCCTACAATCACCCATTAGCAAATATGACCTGAGTTACTGAAAGTAACCATTAACACATGTACAACTATTGAAGTGTGGCCTGTTTTAGCATTAACTGCATAACATCATACATGACTTATACGTTTAAATATTACCTCTTACAAATATTGAATCAACAAATTAATTAACTGTCAATATCAATAAACCAAGTTAAATAATTCACATAAGTCACCTAACCCTAATATTGAATCAAGTAGAATGTGTTCGTATTCATTTGATGTCAGATTAATGAAAGCATTCAAATATGGTTTCGTGTAACTGAGCGCATGAATTATGTTTTTGCAAGGCATAATATCGTGTATTTCCGTCCATAGCTTTGCTGTCATTTAGTACAACCATCAAGGCCTTAACACATTCAAACCGTTAATTATAAACATTTCCTTTTTTTACCTGTTTTCTGTACAATGGTTTAACACATTCTTGTTCATGATGAAACTGTATAGCTAGCATGTCACCTTTTCACTACAGACATAATTTCACAGCTTACAAGTGACATTGGCATGGATACTTTTACCGTGTAGCGAAACATTAAATCGGATAATCGAGGCAATATACTACAGTACATTTCAATATATCGAGGATTTATCCTCATTATGCTTCAAACAGATTTACTAAAAACAAGGATAATGATGGATTAGGGACATCTGTTTTGTCCCAGGATTCAGGACACTATTAATGCATGTCTGTGACGGTGTTACTGACCTTCGGGCTTACATTATTTATTCTTGATATCAATTTCACGAGGTGTCACATCAAACGTCCACCCAGCTCCACGTGAAGAAAAATATTGCGTATAGGCTTTTAAAAAGAGTCAACATATCTACGTAATCTAATATCGGTATCATACCCAAAACCAGCTCAATTTCAAGGAAGTACACTTTTTAGATCTTTATAATCTAATACATGTAAGGTAATATTTTATATCAGTAAAAAGAATGTAATACAGTATATACATCCATAAGTGTTTTTATCAGTTCTAGTATAGATCCGTGTATACAGGACAGATGCTGTGTGTTTGTCGATCTGCTCACCTTGATTTACATATTTACAGGTAAGAATCACGTGACAGCTTTCTATATATAACATATAATATTTTAGCGATGCTTTCAGTTAGTCAATAGTGCGAAACGTATGTAAGGACACATCTTATTCATTTTTATTAATAGGTGTATTAGACAGAGAAAGGAAAATAGATTTATTAGCTTACATTGATAATTCTATTTTAACTTCAATATAAATCTCTCTGAGTAAATTATATCTAGGCTATGATACCAAATCATTATGTTTTAGGATAAACAGCATGATAGGAACTTCTACAGCCTGTTTCTTGGTACTAGAACTTATTTTTATGGACATGGTTGGGGCTACTGTCAACATGACGGAGTGTCCAGTCACTTTGCAGAATTCTAACTGGACAGCGGGGTAAGTTTTTCTATCCAATCATGTTACGAGTATATTTTCTGCACCATGTGTTTCGTGTGTTGTGGTTATGTCTTTTAATCAATGCAGAAATGTAAGAGTTAATAAAATCATTTATGGAAAAAATTGTCGAACAAAATGACCAATCTATAAGAAACACGGAATTACATAAGGGTATCGTATCATCGACCTTGGATATGATTACTGTTACCTAAACGGAAATATTGGTTATAATGTATAATCTAAAACCATATCGAAATATCATTCCTGTTGGCCTGACATATTCAATTAAATGAGTAGAAGTTTTTCAAAAACCACGTAAAATTAATAGGCAATTAAAGATTCTCGCCAACTGAAAGTTACAATTCTGCATGGTTATGAAACATGAAATATTCAATCAATTAATACATATATCCAAAGAAATCCGATTAATTATTACTTTAGAATTCCGTTCGAAAATGGAAAATCTAAGATTATGAGAAAATGATCACAGTAAATCAGTACCAAGTGAATATAATAGACATCACATAGGTTATATAATAGAAACCACATGGGTGGTTTTTAAGTCAGGAATTGATGAGGACATATTTATTTACTTTTGGTAACTTCAAGGGTCAATTGATGACAATAGCCGAACAGAGAACGACAAAGGGAAAAAAACAGAAAAAAGGCAGATAGGACGAAAAGAAAATTAAACTATCCCGAGTGTTTTGCTGATGGTTGTTGACCTCGTCAATGCCACATTACGTCGCCATAGTTAGTCAAACTCCGGGAAATGAACGGTAGGTAGGCGTACAATGCAGTTTATTGACAACAGATAATACACTAGTTTAAGATCAACGAGTTAATACTAACCTGTGAACAGAATCGTCATTCAACTTAAATTCCATCAAAAAACAAAATTCAAATTTACACGGAAACTCCTTAACAAATACATGGACTTGGTGTTCCGGTAGAGTACGATATATCTGCAGGCACAAACGTGTAAATCTTGATCAGTGTTTCGTTTTCATTTTAGATTTAATGTAGCCATCATCATGTCTGAGTGATGATGTGGCACAAATGATTTTTTTTAACCTGTCCATACGGGTTGCCGTATTTTCGAACAACTCGACAATTTATGGAGGTTGAAGCTTACAAAAAAGGGAGTGAATGCTATTTAGCAATACTTTATACTTTGATAGCTAACATCATTGAGAAGTATTCTATTTCTTTGCGATATAAAGCTGGACGTGTTTGATGCTCGTTGGTTTGCTTGTTGGTTCCGTTGTACCGTGAAATTACTAACTCGGAATGATCAAGATTAACTTTGAGGTGTCGTCGATTAAGGACAGCACGCTTACACTTCCAGAACACCTGTTCCTTCGCTTTGTCCTTCTTTCGCTTTGTATTCTTTCCTGAATCTCTTTTTAAATCGTTACTTTTGTTTATATTTTACCCTAGTTTTATTGAATTTAGTTTGGATCATAATGATATTCACATATTGGTATTTTTTCGATTTTGTTCATCTCATCTTACCTCCGGAAAGAATTAACCTGATTATTTCCTGCTGTTAAATCGAAGACTACAGCATCAAAACATTTTAATTACAACCAAATGCTGCACAAAACAATGTAAATTACAAAGCAAACAAACGCTGTACAATTCAGTGTCGATTACAAACATACGTTGCACCAACTGAACGTCGATAACAAACACGCGCTGCACAACTCAGTGTCGATTACAAACACGCGCTGCACAACTCAGTGTCGATTACAAACACGCGCTGCACAACTTAGTGTCGATTACAAACACGCGCTGCACAACTCAGTGTCGATTACAAACACGCGCTGCACAACTTAGTGTCGATTACAAACACGCGCTGCACAACTTAGTGTCGATTACAAACACGCGCTGCACAACTCAGTGTAAATTACAAACACGCGCTGCACAATTCAGTGTCGATTACAAACGCGCTGCACAACTCAGTGTCGATTACAAACACGCGCTGCACAATTCAGTGTCGATTACAAACACGCGCTGCACAACTCAGTGTCGATAACAAACACGCGCTGCACAACTCGGTGTAAATTACAAACACGCGCTGCACAATTCAGTGTCGATTACAAACGCGCTGCACAACTCATTGTCGATAACAAACACGCGCTGCACAATTCAGTGTCGATTACAAACACGCGCTGCACAACTCAGTGTCGATAACAAACACGCGCTGCACAACTCAGTGTCGATTACAAACACGCGCTGCACAACTCAGTGTCGATTACAAACACACGCTGCACTAGGTCAATGAACTTCACCTACTTCTGCATCTCCTTATTCAGCCTCTTCTTATCACTATGGCCCAGCTAGGCACTCATTAACTGGCGATGTAAGTAAAATGTTTAGCTTCATGAGCTATGCAAAGCTTTCAGGTGTAACTCAGGAATTGTAATTAATGGCATATGTTTTTTCAAAAATCTTCAAAGAGCTATTGACCGATCTTTACCGCGCTCTTCTGAGATCATTTTGTTTCTATAAGACCATTTTGATTTTCCATCAACAAAGCTCTTTTGGATTGAAGGAAAGCCTTCGTTCGCTCGATATTCGTCCTAAAAAGGTAAACGCTGGTACAAAAAACCACAAGTTTTAGTTTCTTATCATGAAAGCAAGAAAATATAATAACTTGTCAACAAAACCCTAATTCAAATACACAGTTTTTAAAACAATGTCAAAATATGAAAATATGAAGGTTTACATGGAGACTCAAAGCACAACAACAATAAGACCAGACGTTCCGGAAGGGTAAGCGTTTTCTGCTTCGTCGACAACAACGGTCATGTAAATCTTCCTCATCCATGTACGTAATGACCCTTAGCATCACTAACGAGTCCTAGAAAGACGTAACAGATACATGATGCAGTTTTATTCATTGTCTATATTGTATCTGATTTAAATTTGCTTTAAAATGTGTTATTCACATGTGTGTCTTTTGAACAATTTTCGGAATTGCAGGTGGTAGACACAGCTGGTGGATTATATTTCCCGAGCTCGGTGTTCCGTTAACCTGCACATGCTGTTTTAATTCATTCGATTTTCCTCATTTGCGTCCTAGGTTTAAATTTTAAGGCCTGTAACATCCTTGACGAGTCCGAGAAGGACGAAACAGTATGATACCGTTTAATTGCTTGTTTAGCTCTACTGTATCTTATCTAATTTATCAACGGGGGTTATTCACTTGTGTGCATTTTATACATTCTAAGAAATGGAATAAATCAAGACCTTTTGGGTAACACGACCCTATTCAATTACGGACCTGGTTTCCATTCCACAATGAGACAATCCAACTTTACAAAGTTACATTATCTAATAAATGTTGTACACACCTACATAGAAGAAACAGACAATAATATTACTTTTAGATACACTTCTACCCCTTCTTAGGATCAAAAATATACATGAACTTATATGATAGGGGTCAGGTGTATACCACACAATCAGTTTGAACACCATTTTTATATGCCTTATTGTTTGGCATGAGCATGTGATGTTGTATTTCATAAGCAGCTGTTTTCATTCGTATCTATTAATTTACATTGCAAATTGGACGTAACCCGTACAGCTTCAGATGAATAAGTACGTTTCAAACATTTGCAGTCACGAAAGATGATGCAAACATTACCTATATATCAGGCAACCTGTCTACGAATAAAATATATATCACATATATAAAAAAAAATCCCTTCATCACATTCTACAACCCAATGATTGTTAGGAAAAAGACCTTGGTGTCTTACTGAGTGTCGTAAGAGGCGCTTAATGAGGGACCGCACCGCATTAATAAGTCGATCGGGTAGGAGACGTATTTAGAAGGCTTGACACTGCAATACAACACTACATCGTCCTACACACGCCTTCAATATACAGCACTATATTTTAAAGCTGAAGAACCTTTATGCGTTGTGTTTTTCATACACCAGCCTATAATAATAATCGTCTTTATTTATTCTTGATTACATATTGAGCGTAGAGCTCATCTTCCATATGGTCAAGACATATTAAAATGTACAATATTTACAACCTTAAGAAAGATATGTATAAAACAACTGGACATACAGGTGAAAAGATATAAAAGCAGTTCAAGTAAAACTGCTTTGCAGACCTCTTAGATTCTAAAAGTGATGAGCAGTTTCTGATATGACATGGTAAAAGATTCCACGTCTGGGATCCTTGGTATCTAAAAGATCTCCTAATATTGTTTGACTTATGACATGGTAAATAAAACACATTGGTAGATAAGGATCTAGTTGTCCTTTTCTGTACATCAGATGTATACATAAAATCATTCAAGTTTTGTGGCGCTAAATTGTGAAGAATCTTGTACATAAAAATTGCTTGGTTATATAAAACTCTTTTGCTAAAAGATAACCAGTTCAACCTTTTGAACATATCACAGGAAAGTGTTGTAAAATCACAGTTCAAAATGATTCTAGCTGCCCTCTTTTGCAGACGTTCTAATATTAAAGTGTTCGTTTTAGAGCTGTTTCTCCATACAGTAGAACAATATGTCAATATGTGGGTTGATAAAACATTTGGAAAAGGTCATGCAAGATGACTGACTTACAAAAGGTCTCAGCTTTTTCATCTGAAAAATTTATACTGGATATCTTTTTACATGTATTTAAAATTTGGTTATCCCAAGAGAGACAATCATCTATCGAAACTCCTAAGAGCTTCTCACTTTTTACATTTTCAATGTTAACATTATTGATAAAAATGGACAGATCTGTTTTTAGTTTACATTTCCTCTGCGAAGTACTAACGAGCATGGCTTTCGTCTTTTCTGGTTAATGCACATTTTGTTTTCATCACACCATTTTGGCACCAAATTAACATCATTATTGAGGCTGTTGTTAACATCCTCAAGTAATTTACCTTGTGATTGTAATGAAGTGTCATCTGCGTACATGTATATAGAGCTTTGGGTTGCAATCAGGGATAGATCATTTACATATAAAATGAACAAAGTGGCCTTTCGGAAATCCAGAAAAAGAACACCTGTCAAATTACCTTTGTCAATAGCTTCATACCAACTATTTGTAATGTTGTTAGTGCAGTCTGACATGAATTTTTTTTTTGTAAAGCCAGATTGGTTATCTGTGATCAAATTGTGATAAGTCAAAAACTTATAAGAAATGGACATGCATGTGCTTTTCTATACACTTTGATAAAACAGGCAATACTGATATTGGTCTGTAATTGCACAACAGTTCTTTTTTACACTTTTTGAAAAGAGGGCTCACTTTTGCAAACTTCTGGAAACGTATTTGTATAAACACAGAAATTCATGATTTTACATACAATCGGGGCAATGGATTTGGCACAGTGCTTTAAAAATTTAGCACTTATGTCATCTAGCCCAGTGGCCTTGTTGACATCTAAATTCAATAAAAATTTCTCGATAAAAGTAGTTTCTACTCAGGGGATATTAAAAATACTTCCCTTCAGTTTGTCTTGGGTATACACTTTAAGTCTCTCTAAAGTACCTGAAGTGTCATTGTTACATGTGTCTTTTGCACAGTGTTCCGCTATATTTGTGAAATATTAATTAAAACAGTTACCTGTTTCAGTTTCATTGGTAACATCAACTTCACTTTGATCTTTTATACAACTGGGCAAACTTCAAGATTTCTTTGGAAAAAGTTTTTAAAATTATTCCAGTAGGTTTTTAAAATTTTTACACTGATCTAAACCAGAAGTGAAAAAATTAGATTTTGCAAATTTTATCATAGCTGTAACTTTGTTTCTCCATTTGCGATAAAGTCTATTCGACCCCCACGTTTATGCTTGTTCCGTATTTGTATAGCTATGTTAATGTCCTCTGTCCAACAATCAGGAATGTTTTGATAGCGCACTCTCTTTTCCCTGATTGGGGCATGTTTGTTTGCTATGTCCATTAACAAAGTTCGGAAAGTTTTTAGCATGTCATCTACATCGTCAAAAACATCCAAACAGAACCAGGACACGTTTTCAACATCTTGGTAGAAAGATTCATGGTTGAATTTTTTCATGTATCTGTATTTGATGATGTTTTGTATCTTCTCTTCTTTCTTGCTGTTAACTCGGACAGCGCTGACAGGGTCACCCATAGTTATGGTAGGTACTTCCGTGTATGTTTATGTGGAGTAGTAGTCCATATATGATCTATACATATCCCGTTATCATCTTGTGTCGGAACAGTTACTAGGTTTGTCATGTTGAAACTGTAACTCATCAAATGTTGAAGTTGTCTACTTGATGTACTTTCTTGTAGTGTGTCAATGTAAAAATCACTCATGAGAATGATTTCATCATGATCACAAAATATTTTGTCCAACACTGATTCAAATTATTCCAATCCAACTTTTTTTCAGAATTTGGAGGCCTATACACAATTCCAATAATCAGAGGTTTTGAATGTAGGGGGTCCAATTCAATCCTAAGGCATTCCAAATTTTCAGTAATTAAATCATCTCTCTGAAACTTGTCATCATAGCATCATTTTATTTGAATTTTTATCAAAAATTGTGAGGTTAATCTGAGCACTTGCTTGACTTCAACTTTTCATGAATGAATCTAGCAAGTTTACAATAAAAGATAATGTGTAAATGTATTACTTCAAACTGGTCGTTTGAATACCAAAACAATCCCTTTTTTATTTAGACCAAATCCTGTTCTGGAGAAGCACGAGTCAGCTTTATTAATACTCCTTGGTTTTGGTGGGTTTTCCATCATCCTTGCTCTGATACACAACGCCATCAGGAAACACATATTTCATGATGAAAATAACCTTGACACGACGTTTGACGCCGGAGGTGACGTCAGCACGAGTTTGACGGCGGTAACAGTAGCGTCACAATTGTTTTGGCCCGCCGACATCCTTCAAAGTGCAACCATAACAACAAAGGTAAAGAAGATATTCTGCATTAAAATTTTGTTACATTACAATTTTGTTAAACATTTTATATACACGTTTAAGACTGCTGTCCTCATGGGCTTCACACTTACCGAGTCGTCTGTAGCATAGTATGTCACAGATCAGGTAACAATGGTTTGGGACAGAAAGACAAAAATGGCTCGCCAGAGGTTTGCCACTTTTGTCTTTCTTCACCCTTACCCGAATACAGCTTATATTTTGAGACGCTGACCATGTATTCTCTAGGTATTTATCCTTAATCATTCTATCATTCAAATAACCTTACATATTAACTCTAAAATACATACATAGGTAGGATTTCTAGCTGATATTTATTTATTTATTTTTGTGAAATTAACCTGTTTATATATTGCTTTACGTTTATTGCATGTCCTTCCAAACGTATATTTTTACGCTCTAACCTGCTATTTTACATTTACTATTATAAACACAATTGATAAGTCACTCTGATGTTTTATAGCCTGTCTGCTGTAACAGTTCTAATGGAGTGTAGGGCGTTGTATTTTCCCACAGGTAGTAAAACATATGTTATTGATATATTAGGGGATTGTGAAGCAAAATTAGTCAGCTGTGAAATAGATATTTCATTCTCCAATATACTTCTTACTTATATGTCAGTTCATGGACACGCTTCCTAATACTTATCTTCGATTTCTTGAGAAATTTATAAAGGTGTGAAATGAGATATGTAAATCGAGTGTAAGGAAGGGGTTGATAAACTCTATACAATGGTCACCATACGACCCTTTTTAAACTTTTAAGTGCGTCATGTCCCAATTGAATTCATTCAAGAATTTCCAGATACTGACCACGTCATCAGCAGATACCTGTTAAGGTTTTAACTTAGCAATAATACTGGGGCATGAGACTCTGTCATGGTATAGAAATATCGTAGTATTAAGTTTATGATTATTATAAGATAGATCGGTTGACTTTTTCATGATCGTAATTGTTGATCCATATTGGAGGGTATATGATATTTAAATGGAGAAGAGAATTGCTGTAGGCTCGGGAAATTTTTCCGATTGGACTAGTGATCCTACACCGACTTCCTTAATATCACTTAGTATACACTATCTCTAACGACCGTACAGTGTTTGGTGTATAGTGTATATGTACAGGTCACTCTCATTTGCTACTGATTTCACACGTTCTTTTGATTTTGGGATATATTAAATAGTTTCACAATGTATATAGATTTTTTTTTTCAAATTCCCAACGGTCATGTTCAGTTGTCACAAAAATCAAGTAAATTTATTAATATGATATTGATACCCATATAACCACTAGGCATAGATAATGTGAGTTTAACTGACATTGACATTTGTCTTATATACACAGTGTTAAAGTTTATAGAAAATACTGATTAGTATTAAACAAAATAGTAATGTCTTAGACGTCCGGTACATGTGTACTACAAGATCTCTCTGTTGATTAAACATCTATCAAGTCAGAAAGTGGGATGATGATCTGGTGAAAATCGTCTTAAGATTTATATACACATTACAATGATCACCTGTTCTTGTTATGCTCTTCAGCATTAGTTTACAGAAATGTTTAGAAATCCTTACGAATGACAGGTGATGAAGCCATTCAGAATTTCCGTTTCTTAATGGCTCCGGATACGGTTCAAAATCTGATTTAGATAGTATCCTGTCTAAAGTAACGTTGTGATGAGTAGTTATAAGGTGTTCACCTATACTATTCCATCTACAACTTGTCAATTTTCTTATAAATGATACATTTGTTCAAATGTTCTACAACAGCATGGAATGGCGACTTGAAGCCTGGTCATTCATATCCACTGGTAGTTCCCCTGTTGTTTATATTGTTCTCATTTGGTAACGTGTCATACATGTAACATACTTTGCAATTTTTTTGTTTTTTGGGTTTTTTTTTTTTTTTTTTTTTTTTTTTTTGTTTTTGTTTTCAGTTGTATCCGTGTGTTTTAATCTGATGTTTACACTTGGCATAGTAGTTTCATCGTATTTATTTTGAGCTGAGATTGTGTTGAGATGTCGGTATTTTCTTTTTTTCAATTAGCAATCAGTAACCACGTCCTTTTTGACATTCTAAACGAGTGTACAGCACTTTCTCATAACGATGTGTATCACAATGTTATCATTTTTGTTGTAGATTGGAATAGCCGGGCCATTTTGGTATTCCGTCAGCGTCATTCTCAACATTTTCATCTTTCCAATCTTCTCTGTTCATTTTAAAACACGAGCACCAGGGGCAAAAACCTACCTTCAGGTAAATTGCAATTGTTGTTTGTGTGAATACTTATTAACTTCACCCACATACAGGTAAATTGTTTTCCATACATGTCTTTAACACGAAAACTTACCTACAGGTACAATATTTTAATTGTTGTTCATATCAAGACTGATTTAACACGAACATTTACTTTCTAGATGTCTAAATATCCGACAAAAATAATTAAATCCTATCACAGAAGAAATTCAAATGTATACAAAGTCATACAGTATATTCTGCTGAACCATGTGTGTGTGATTGTGGTGGTTTGTGTGTGTTGTGTATGTGTGTGTGTGTGTGTGTGTGTGTGGTGGTTTGTGTATGTTGTGTGTGTGTTGTGTGTGTGTGTGTGTAGGTGTGACTTATTACAGGTAAATTGATATATACATTATTTACCACAAAAACATCAAGACGAGTACACGTGTAGGCGTTTAGTTTCTAAAATTCTTCTGTGGTGTTTAGTTCATACTACTACAGTATTTTTTGTTCCATTTCCATCATGTTTTCGTGTAAATTTAGTAGTGTTCACATTCAACATTTTTTCGAAAAAGTTTAATTAAAATTGTCACGGCACGCACTTTTATGAACTTAAATATTCATCAATTTCATTTTACATACAACATGTTTCAGTATTAGGATTGTATTGTTAACATCTTTAATATGTAAAGTGAAACATTTCAAAGGTATCGACAGTAATAATTCCATCTAGTTGATTACGTTGTAAACAGTATGCCACATATAACACAGTCGGTAATATATGTACTGTATATATAATGTAATTATCGGTGATCGCGGGCTGTCTGAGGAAATCATCGTGACATATTGTACTGATAAAATGTATTAACGTTTATGATATCTTTATTGCGCACTATTCACTTTAAATCCTACATCAATAAACAGTCTATTATATTGTATATTCTACAACACTTTTTACATTCCATTATATTTACTTTTACATACACGGATAGTTTTCTTCCTTGAATTGACATTATATAAGGACATTTTTTTCAGGTATTTTGTTGATAATATAAAACAACACTATCAATAGCGAACGTGTCCTCCATAGGCCCCAGTAAAGGCTCGTCATAGGCTTGGCATGCTGCGAATCAGGCGCCGTATAGTCATTTTCGGAATTTGTTGCTATTCGTGACGAAGAGCGCTAGCAAGCTCGTGTCGGTTGACAGGAAGCCGCTGACGATTGGCATTGCGTTGATGAAACAGGTCCCACGCACGTTTGATCGGGTTAAGGTTGGCTGAAAGACTAGGACAGTCCATACGCTCGATAGTTTCTTCTTGAAGGTTCTAATTCACAAGTCCAACTGTATGTGGTGGAGCGTTGTCGTCCATCAGTACAAACAAAGGGCCGACAGCACCCGCAAAGAGTCCTACAATTTGAGGGTTTCATCCCGCTACCGTTAACCTGTGAGGCTACCACCTTCAGTCACGTACAAGTCAGTCCTATCAGCAAAACTAATCCTTGCCCACACCATATCCGTGCCCTGGGATCATGCTCAGTGACGCAGCAGTCAGCGAACCTCTCGCCCACCTGACACCAAACACTCCTGCCATCATGAAAGTCCGCAAAAAAGCTGCACTCATCCGTCGCGATTTACATGGTCTGCTGCCAAATATTGCCAAACTCTGCGGCGACGAAGTGTGAAACGAGGGAGTACAGCCGGTCTGTGGGCGTGTAGTCCAGAGCTTTAAGGTCTTTTCCTCACGGTTTGTACGGAAATTCTTCTTCCAGTTGCTTGACGGAAGTCGTTATTCAACCATGTGGAACTTGCACAGCAAAAGTGCTTAAATAAACGATCCTAACGGGCTGCCGTACCCCGTGGTCTACCTGATCGAGGTCTCATTATTCAGAAATGACACTTTGTGACAAATTAAAGCGTGTTGTCACAGTTTGGTGTAGGTTGCACAAGCAAATCGTTACCGAAATGTTATTGTGCATGCCTTGGTGATAAAACAGTTGTCAAGGAGTGTCAAGCCTAATTTATGTTAATGGCAGAAAAAAATTACATATATATATATAATCCTTAACTTTGTGCGTCCAGTATATACATATGATGTAATACAGATGGCCGGGTCATTTTCAACACAGTCATCCGAGACGATCAGTGTCCATGTAAGGTGTTATGATGTTTTCACCTGTTCACTTAAAACCACTCAACCGTAAATCAATGTCATGTTGTATGAAAAGAACTTCCTGATGTGTGAACACCAGTACAAAATTGGCCAGATAATTGATAAAAGGATGTAGTAGATTTCTAAACCTCAAATCTTAAGCAATTTATAATAAATCAACATATGAATCTTTATTTACTGTGATACTTACGTGCTTGTAAATTGTTGTCAAATCCATATCTATTTACTACAAAAACTACCTACAGGTAAATTGATGTTTATATAAATCTTCTTATACCGCTTAAACTTTTGTACATGCAAGTTTTTGGCAACATAAGATTTTTAGTCATCACGAAAAGCTACTATACTATTGTTCGTATTAAACTTCATCGACCTTAAGGTAAATTGTTGTTCACATTTCTTACCACAAATACCTAACTACATGTAATTATTTCTAAGATAATCTTTACCTACTACAAAAGGTTTAGTATCAGTACTTGTCACTTTACAGCAGGGTCGTCATATGAACACACGTTTGTAAACAAGTGACTACTACACAATTATACTAATCTTATTCGCTGTCATATTCAGAAACGATATTGTATCAGAAATAGACTGATGATCCTGACTCTTAGCGTACCATCACAAGGAGGCTTACATCATGTATCTCAACCCCCTTCCCCCGGCACTCACATTTTCTCTGTACTGGTATTCCGTAATTTCCACGAACCTCTGAACAAAATACTGCAGTATAGTGACTTCATCTTATAACTTGTCTTTTCGAAAGAAATACAATTATTCGAAATATACACATGGCCGGCCACAATATAACATCGATACCATTGTTAAACTGACGGTGAGGGTTGATTTGTCTCTGATCATGCGTGACCATGGAAGCTTTGCATAGAGTTAGAACTCGTAAACTTGTACCTTCTTCAGATCGGAATTTGACCCCTACCTTACGAACTCTTATACCTTTATATCATAGATCCTGTTAGAAGAGCAAGATGAAAACACTACCCTCAGGAGATATTAACACACTTAGCGCTAGATAACTTCACATAACAAGGATACAATAATTCACATAAAAATCTTTCCACTTCCATTTATGCAATCACCTTATACTCTTTATATGATATGAGCACAATTGTATGAATTAAATCGTACAGATAACATTAGATACAATAGAACAACAGTTGTGGTCAGTTCCTTGGATATTTCAAAATCTTCGAAAAAAATTATGTGAAAGTTTGGTTTTCTTCACGGTCGAATTTTTCTGTTTTATTGCAGATCATTTACGCCAGATTCGGTAAGAAGGCCCACATAGTATTCTGCTGTTTTGCGCTCCTCACGAATATGGTTATTATGACGGCTTTACTATTGGCTGGAAAATCAACCATTCAATCGTTGACAAAGAATATTTCTGATGAATTCACTCTTCTCATGATGGCGACGTTGTTTGGATCCTACTCTCTGATTGGTGGAATCGGGACAACATTTTATGTGTCCTATTTCAACGTCTGTCTTATATTCGTTTCATTGACTGTTTTCTTTGTAAATGTCTTACATAATAGTGACAGCGATTATGATAATATTGGTGACGCTACCAGAATGTTCAACGTATTATCGTGTGTAAAAGGACCAGAAGAAAACACTGGAAGTAGTTTTCTGACCTTCAGGTCTGGGGTTGGTATACTTTATGGTGTTATAGGTTTCTTTGTGGCATCTGCTGTCACCTACTGTGATCAAGCTTCCTGGCAGAGTAGGATCGCTGCCAAACCTATGCAAGGCGTGTGGGGATTCTTCCTGGCCGGGTTTATGTGGCTGGCCATTCCTTCTACCATGGCTACAACTACAGGCATGGCTTATCTTGCAATCAGCAGTGAAAATAACACGCACCTGTTGACCTCAGACCTGATTGATCAAGGTAAGATTACAAATATTAGACATCTTTTTTCTGTGCTGAGCCGTTTTTTTTTAATAAATAACGTCTATACACAGCTTTTGTGGTCACATATAGGCAGAAATAAACCAAACTGTCAGTAACACAATGGTATCGATGACATGCCGTTTGTGCATTGCAAAAATCATTTTATTTCCTTTGAAAAGACCGGTTTTAAAGAGTTAAAGACGCCGGCACAATACTACACAATATTTGATTAGATGTTCTTGTAAAAATTACGATATTTCAATAAAGGCAAAATGGATATGCTAAACCTCACTTGACCTGGTCTGTGTACTAATTATTATATCCAATGAAATGCGTTGTTGGTCTCCTCATCTTAACTGACCAATTAGGGATGATCACTAGCGAGGGATGACCATCGATGAGAGAGTATCACTGACTTCAACTTTACCCAATAGCAAGCCCGAAAGATAGCACCCGCGAAGTAAAAAGTGAAATTTTTCACATACACTATCAGTCATGAAGTAGTGACACGGAAGTGGAACTTCTATTAATGCTTTACCTCAATGGCGGATAGCAACATGACGCACATAGCAACAAATAGTCTCGCTCACCAAAACGCTTCAATACGTGTGCAGACAACAAGAGTCTGGCTGATCGAGAGACTACGCTATTGGTGTCTTATTCGGCAAACATACAGAGATTATCCGAAAGGATAACAAAATACTAATGAACTAGTTTTGAACACAATATGTACAATATTCAAGGAAGAAAGATTTCCTTAAATATTATTTAAATGTCAAACATTTTGTCATGCTTGTTTATCACAATGAAATACATCACTGATAATAATACGCGCGCTCCAAATGGCTTTGCTATTATCCATATTATGGTGGTTATTGTGATTTGCTTAATTCAATATGTATCTATTTCATCCAGAAGATCTTTATCGTATTTTGGTAATTATCAAGGGCTGGTAACGCCGTTTATCGCTGAGAAAATCCTTGGACCAACGGGAGGAATTTTAACACTTACTATACTGTCCATGGCATTGATGTCGACCGGGTCAGGAGAGGTGATGGCCATCTCGTCCATCATCGTTTATGACATCTTCCAGACCTACATTCGTCCATTTCGGTAAGTCTTGACATTGTGGAGATGTACAAGGCATATGTCATATATCAGCTGGCATTTGATATATATATATATATCAACTGTTACTGATTTTACAGACTCTTCCTAACCATCAAAAGTTGCAAATGGAATCATAATGCAAACATTTTATATGTATGTCAATCAATATTAGATGGTCTACATAATGAACATAACATATTTGGTTGGATATTCTAAGAGTATTCTTGCAATGATAGTTGAATGTAACACGAAAATAGACGGATTGTTGTTATTTCATTTCTTTTACATTCGTCAGTGAGTAACATCTATTTCCTTACCGCCGTATTCTAACACCCACCATTAACGTTTCAGTCAATGTAAATACATCTTTGTATTTTGCATTCCAAGAAATGTGGAAAAAATGACAATTTATGAATTGCATTGCTAACACTTCAAAGTACAGGGTTAAATGATGATATTGTCATAAACAATACAGAAGCTTCTATGATATAGTCCATAGTCATCTGACCTCGGGTCACAACTGACCTGAGAACTCCCTTAAACAAAACATTAGAGACCACTACAAAAGGAAAAACAATCACCAACAATTGATGTTGTCTCCATGGATGTTGCTTACACGAAAAGTAATTGAACACGAACAGCAGTGTATTATATTTGTACCATTTGAATATTTTATTGAAAAATTCAGGAATTGGTAATGGAAATTTGTGATGGACAGAAAAAGAAAACACAACTTTTTAGATCAATTCTTTTTAAGTGTAGTCACACGGGTTTTGAGAGATCCAGATGGACAAGAAATATTGGATGGTTTTAAGATATATGTACACTAGTGGTCAGCTTGCTTTCTTTTAGTAATAACTATTTCCTTGTACGACGTGAAGTGAGATGTGTTCAATGCTCGCTGATTGGTTGTTTGAGCATTCGCTTTGTCATCATTTCAGACGTTTGTCGATGTTTACTCTTCAGGAACCTCTAATCTTATTCTCCTCATGTGCTTTTAGGGTTCTTCGTGTGGATTTTCCGTTCTCCTATACCTTTCCAACGTTGGATGGGAGTTAAATGATCATCTTAATGCCGGTATTCTCGTTGGTTTTTTTACAAGTAGTTACTCGATCAACTTCATTCTAAACCCAGGACTGTTAACGATAAAGAACTAATCATTAAAATTTGAATATCACATGTAATCGA
Organism: Ylistrum balloti; assembly: GCF_031769215.1. Lineage (NCBI taxonomy): Eukaryota > Metazoa > Mollusca > Bivalvia > Pectinida > Pectinidae > Ylistrum > Ylistrum balloti. The sequence continues at coordinate 2,286,761 of NW_026781993.1, forward strand.
TAAGCTTTCTTGTGTTTTGCAGCCATAATCTGAAGAACGCGTACTGCATCCTGTGCGGTAAAAGGATACCAGCTCCGGACTTGGACAGCCCCGCCCCAAAGGAGCAGGACACTCCTACATCAAATACTTCAATGTGTGCTTGTAAAGCTGTCTCGGACTGTCAGCAATGTGCTGAGGATTTGTGTAGACGTGCTCTAAAGAAAACACATGGCGTTCAGTCACCGTACATGTGTACTGTTCACGGTCCCTACCGCACGTACCAGAGGTATCTGATTGACTTTAAGAACTGGTGTATCGTATGGGTGACTATATGTATCATTCCCTACGGTTTGACTGTATTCGCCATAGGTATAGATCTAAACTGGATATTCTACGTGGGAGCCATAGTTACGATACCATGTTTTCCGGCTGTCATTTTGTCCATTGTATGGGTTAAAGCTACCTCTCAAGGACTTATAACAGGTAAATACACTCGATAATCAGGGACATATAGCAAGTAATTATACTCTGAAAGTATAACAGGTAAGTATACGCGATAATCAGGTATTTACAAGTATAACAGGAAGATATTATAAGTACTTACTGTCTTATAAAAGGCAAAGAAAATCAAGAATACACAAGTATAAATGGAAAAGAAATCTGGGACTGGCAACAGGTAAAGCTGGTACAGCTCATTCTTCGAAAAAACACAATAGCAACCAAGTTACTCTTCTTTTATTAATCAACAGGTGTCGAAGAAAATGAAAAAAAAAATTTCTGAACACTATGAACTACTGAGATTTTTTGACCGCGTCTATCGTATATACAAAATTCACGGACACGAAAGACTAATTTGTATGGTACGTGCGAAGAGTTCATTTTCCGCATTGAGAATTTTCACTGGATAGCAACAACCATCCTGCATCCCTGAAAAATAATCGCGATTTTTATATCTTTTTATTTTATATCAACTGACAGACAAACTCATTACACAGGGTTTCAAAAGAAATACAAGTTGGTGAAAAAAATGAGAAAGTTTTACGATATTCACGATTATCTCATTGAGAACTATTCTATTTCTTTGTGCGATATGAAGGTGGATGTGTTTGATGCTTACTGGTTCCTTTGTTCCTTAGAGAATGTCAATAAAACCATAATTCAAACACAAATTCAATAAACATATGTAAATATGAACAAAAGAGAGATCTACAAGGATACTTCTGAAAAAGCACAAGGGAGAATAAGACAAAGTGTTTCGGAAGAGCGTGCGTACTCTACTTTTTCGCTTTACCATGTGCTCACAGATTGAAACAAAGGGCAATTAGTCTGGGGCATCAGAAGGACAAATATATATGCTGAGTATAGTATCACTTTAGGATATGAATATACATATAGAACCGTCATTTTCGATATAAACTTTGAATTACAAACAGTAAATTAAATAATCGATTAATCAATTACATTGGTGACTTTGTCAACCTAGCACTCGTCAGTGGTGCTAGGACCATACACTGATGAAACCTACATTGTGGGAGAACGATTGTGGAAATTCTCTTTGGTCTAAATCAGTGTCAAAAACCTGATATAGGGGTGTCCTAGTCCCAAAACTCGTTCAAATTCCATATCTTTTACATTGCATGACGTAAACGAATTTCAACTGCTATATTATGAACCTGACCTCTATTCGTATCAATGAAAACGCAGAATGTGGGTTCCTTCTAACCTCGGGGAGTTAAGATCAACATCAATGTCTTTCACCTGCAAACACCAAAATCTACAAATGCAACACAGAATATCAACAGATTCTGGATTGAAACTCAAATTCGATGAAAATTGGACAAAATATGAAGAAAAGATTTTCATAAAGATTCATGAAAAAGTACAAGGAGTATAAGACAATGTGTTCCAGAAGAGTAGGCTTTTTCAATCCATCGACGACACCCGCCATGTAAATCTGGTCCATCCAAGTAAGTACTGTCACGTTCTCAAATGAGAACAAGGTATACAACAATGGAAAAATTAGGAACACTAACAAGCATTAAAAAATTCATATCGTTTAAGGAAAAAGCATATTCACAAAAGAATAAAGAGAAAGATTTCGCCACTGGATAAGTACAAATGTGATAATCCCAGGTTCTCCGAGAAAGTTTACGTCTTCAGAAATATCTACAATATTCGTCAAGTTACAAAACACATACGTGTAGAATGTCTAGTATTTGCATACTACTAGCACAATCTACTCAAATAACTAGTATATCAGAATGTAAATTTAATATTGTCTTTTGGGCAAGTGGTGCGTAGTGTTAAACGACAACACTTAAGAGATATGCAAACTGGAAAAATAATCTTGCTTTCATGAAAAGCAACAACGATTTCTTCGATTTATTAATGTTTTAAATCAGTATGCTGTTATAACAACACTGAAAGTAATTCAAAAGTGGTCTAATTATGTTAGCATGTGTATTTTGCCGCTCAGGAACACTTTGACAGGTGACCCATTCACAGTTTAGGGTATCTGTATAAATCTTATTCACATTTTACACTCCTTTGATTATGACTCCCTTGACTCTATTTCTGGTATTTTGTTTTTGAAATAATGTCATATTTCTAATTGATTGGTGTACTGTCATATTCCTTTACAATTTCAAGCGGGGAATTATTCTACATCATTGTTGTCAGAAGCAATCTAATATTGCATAATCTAATTTATTTTTAGGGGGAATAACCGGTTTGTTAATCGGTGTTGCCGTCATGCTTGGTGTTGCATCAACGTACGAGGGAGGCTTGAGCAAATTTCTTTTGAATACGTCACAAGATTACTCTATTTTGGCGGGAACATGTTGCAGTTTCGGTGTTAGTTTGATCACGTGTATGATTGTATCCGCTTTTACTCATGAAATTAAGACTGATGCTGATGCTGATGCTGAATGGAAAAAAATGTACGACATTGATAACCCTCTCCATCCGTGGGAGTTGCATTTGCGTGAAGAGCTCAAGCAACAGGTGTACAACAAAAAGCCATCATATGGACAAATAGCAGCTGCATTTAGGCATGCCAAATTCACTGCTTACATAGGAGGGAGTATTTGTGTCATTCTAGTCACTTTTATCATTCCCGGTATCATGGCAACATTCCCCGTCCTGAACGCGACTCAGTTTGATGTTTGGGTCGGATTAACGCAGGGCTGGGCAATAATCATGGGGATCGTGGCTATTATAGCGCCCCCTGTAGAAGAAATATTAAAGATTCGTAAACAGTATCTTCAAAACAAAAAAGATGTCATTAATTATAGCCTGTGACCCCTATAGTCAGGGCACTACTTTCAAAATAGTACCTAAAGCGTAAAATGATAGAGAATCATTGTAGTAACACGTTGTCGTACGGGGAACATACTAGAATGGTACGGATCTCAATCCTGTGTCACGATGAGAGCAGAATGATTGTGTATGTAAGTCTTATGTAGAATTCTTTATTCGGGATTTCATTACTTTGTTTTCTATCAGTAACAATTACCTATGCATATATAAGGTAGAATTTCGTTTCTATTTTACTCTCAATGTATAGATATTGAAAAAAGAAGAAAACAATGTTCGCGTGAGCAACCTGGTTTATATTATAAAATGGTGTTTGGAATGTTATATAATATACATAATGATAACCAAAATATATGTTTTTTTTACATAATGCCTTTACAACGGCAAGAACTCACGAACTGTAGCTGGTTTAATGATTGTATGCAAATCTACTTGCAAGTTGTATATCTGGGGAATCAGAGAGTCGAATAAATTATATTTGTGGACAAATCACAGCCACCGTTGAGCAAGGTGTATTTTTCCTTATGTACTTGTCTTTGATAAAAGCAATGCTTCTAAATAGCGTAAAAATAAATCGAGATAAAGGACGGATACTGTTAAGTCGTTAATTTTTGTCGGGGATTTTTTTCTTTGATTCCGTCGGTAAGCTTAATCCACGAATTTACATGTCCTCGAACTGTTAATATAAATATAAGATTTATTGACTGATATTTATCAAAAGAACCAAATGTCCATGAAAAAAGTTTTGTAAGCCATAAAAAAATCTGGTTCCGAGAAAATATATGGTTTTAGAGTAGAAACAAACTAGAAAGCAAACTCTACACAAAAAGATACGACCGGAGAGTCGACATATCGGACACCATAAATCCACACACAGGACAGATGGGTTGGCCGAAGATCTGATACCAGTCACAGTGATCAGGGACACTGTAAACTGTGACGGATTGGATATCGTACCCCTTAATCCATGTGTTAACCGTAACATCTGCAAAGACATGAAATAATTCCTGACATCAAATCTTGTCGAGTAGATATAATTTTCATTTTTTTTTTTTTTTTTTTTATCACGGTGTTAAGGGAACATTTTTGTATTCCATCTTACAAACATCATGGTATGACGATCACATGTGAGATAATCTAGCTCATATATACGAATATTTTCTCATTCATTGTCAGTAATTTGATATTGTGATAGTGTGGGAAGATTCGAGTAAACGACTGGAATTATGTAGATGTATTCTTGATTTCTGAAATTTAGGATGTAAAAAACAAGATCCCTCTAACCTCTCAAACACTACATGGCGGAGAATCTCCATCGACTGGTGGATCTGACGATGTAAAAAGAATACGCCCGTACCTGCCAGTGTGGGTGGCAGATAATAAGCTATCGTATCAGTCCTGTTAGGATGTGCTTTTTGGTGGGATTTGGTATATCATTATTGTAAGTTATTACAGTAACTTTAACTGTTGAGGTTTCTTTTATGCTGATACTGATGTTTCGAAGAAACAATATTATTTGAATCTTCAGTTTATGAATTCTGTTTGACCTCGTGAATGATCTTAGGTGTCACCAATATCTGTGTCATTCACAGCCCACTGAGTGTACTTCTTTGTCTGAGGTGAATTGAAGGAAGTGTGATCTATTGCCAGGATAATGCTGTTTTGGACCAACAGTAAAACAAACGTAATACTTTGATGTAGCTACATTCTGTTCTAATACATATGTTATGATGGAGGGTATGTTCATTCAGGTGATTATTTGGCATGCCGAACTGTCAGACTTTGTAAAGCAGATACAGAACTTTTCAGTTGATCCAACATGCAGCGGTTATGCACTGGATGTGTTCTTGAAACGTTTGTTCGCTGTTTACTTTTTCACATTTACAGATGATGAGATCCTTGTTATTGCATTTGTGAAAAAAAAAAAAGAAAAAAATTTCCAGCCGCTAACTTCTTTCTCCAATACAAAGCTTTCAGTGGGCGTCATTATTATCGCATATTGAAACAGGACTATATATATATTTGATATGTAGTGACTGTTTGGCCTCGTCATTTACCTATGCGTATATCGATTTTTAATATCCATGCGCCAAAAATAAGTATGCGAATGTGAGAACGTGCGAGAGAGGAAACGAGACTACACGAGAACGATTCATTTGACTCGCCTCACCATAAGATTACACCTGAAAACAGGCGCATACATATCTGAAACGCGGTACGTTTTTGTACTTATTTGGCTTGCACTTTTAAATGCTATACTGTTGCAAAAAACGTCTGGTGAATGACTGCAATAAGCTAGTTTATGTCATGTACTGTCTATTATTGGTAATCGGGGCGGTCCGGTTATGCGGAACGGTGTTTACTTCGTATCCATGTTTAATTCATATACGTCAACAAGCCCGTAATGCTTGCTAAGAGAAAATTATATTTGATTTTTACGAATTCGTAGACATGCATAGGCGTTACGCATCAGTTATCATACAGGTAAACGCGTGGTACATTTTTTAAGTATTACTATGAGGTAGTTATCTGTTATTGTTGATAGCCGAATGGGATTCCTTAAACTTACCTTTATACATGGAAAAGTTAATAGTATCTTATATGTGTCTAAATCTATAATAACTTGTATAGATACAGCTTATTCATGCTCACTTGATAAAAAATTATATCATGTGTTATATGGACCTAATTACATATCTATAAAGTCAATGTATATATTCAGAAATGGTATAAGGAGTAGTTATTTAACTAGGTGTTACTTTACTCGGAAGTATGGAATATAGTGTGTAATTATATATGTTTATCATCGTTTGTTTCCATGAATTTTGAACGAAATTTTATTGATAAGGCATTGGAATATTTTAATTTTGGTTCGTCCTGAAGAAAATGGTTTCATACCTTTCTATACTGATTCTAAAAGTTGTATTATTAACAATGGTCATTTGTTACCCCTTTTCAATCTCGAGCGTGGCTGTCACCAAGGAAACCTATTATCTCCGTATATTTCATAATTGCTGTTGATGGTCGCACACATTCATTATCAACCGCTGTACATATTTTTTATTTTGCTGTTGTATCAGGGTTGAAGGTTAATTTACATAAGTCAAGCCTTTATTGGATTGGAAGCAAGAAATTTTCAGAAGAAAGAATATGTCCAGAACTGAATTTAAAATGGTCAGCAGACAATTTTAACTACTTGGCATTACTTAATTTACAGGATATCGAAATCATCAATTTTGATTTTTAAAATTGCAGCAAATAGATACAGGGGTATGGAAAGATAGTTTAAACCATTAGGCACAGGACTAGTGGACTGAAAAATTTACTCGTCCGAATTTGAAAATCACTTGTCCAAATTCAGCCATGAAATGGCAACTTAATCAGCGAGGATGTGACATGATTTTTTTTTCTACTTTTATTTTAAGTTTTAGGTAAAAAAACTATGCAGTGATTGCTGCTTTGCGTCAGACATTGTGCGCGACTTAGGCCTATCTGTAGAGTTTGTTTATACAGACCGGTACATGTTGGTACCGCCCGAGAACACCTGAAATCAGTATGACTGCGGGAAAATGACTAAGGTATTCCGAATGCTATATTTGACGTAATGGGAGATCCGGTGTAATCAAAAGTTAGAGTGCAGACTGGAATATTTTGTTTTCGAAGTACCGTAAACACGTTTCTTTGTTTTAAATTTTCTTTACATTTTAGTAACATTAATTTCATTCGAAAAAAGTACTCGTCCGACGGACGACTGACAAAGATAAATCTGGTTGTCCGAGACAATTTTCACTCGTCCATGACGAACAGACGAGTGCTTTTCCGGACCCCTGAGATATAGCGATTTTAGCCATGTCAAGATCTTACTATTATTGGTCGAATGACAATTATTGAGACTCTTGTTATACCAAAGTTTGTACATGAATTTACCAGTTAACCAAACCCTTCCAGCTTGTTTATTAATAAACTCAGTCGGAGCTTATATAATTTCATATGGAATTATCAAAGTGAAAAAATTAAACGTGATACATTAATTGCTAGCATAGATGAGGATGGATTGAATACGACTCATATATGTTCTTTCATTTAGTATTTAAAAGTCTAATGGATGAAAAGAGCACAAGGAGAATCCTCCTTAAGGAAATATTGCCAGGTGATATTGATACATTAATGATCTAGGTAGAGTAAATCTTATAGAAATTTGAAGAAAGATATATAACAAAATGGCAGGACATTTGTTTTGCTTTATCAGAAATACAGTTCGAGACCACTAATTCTCACGAATATTTCTGCAAGAGGTTGATAAATTTTGTTTCATATAATAAAATAAGAAAAGCGATTTTGTGGAAACAGTATGACTTAAAGATAATTAGTTATCTTTATGAAAAATAGAAGGCACAACAACTATATTGAATTATCCGATATACCTTCATTTGATTTTATGGAGCATTTGACTTAGTTGGAAAGGAAGTGGAGGATAGATTTGGTAACACTATTACACCTATTCAACAGAAGGACATGATTTCTTTAATTATGACTGAAAGAAACTTGAAGTATATTTATTAAATGTTCATCGAAGAAACAGTTATCAGGACATTAATGTATCAGGAAAATAAAAGTTAAATATATATATTTTGATGAAAAAATGAAATTAGATGATGTATACAATAATTCTTTTTAATGAATTATAGAAATCAAACTTCAAACATTCCAATATATACCCTGTTATAGAATTCTTTCCACAAACTGTATTGTTGAGAAAAAAAGGAAGATGATATCTAGTGAGCTTTACACATTTCGTGAAATAGAACCACAAACAGTGAACACATCTTCACTGAGTGTCATTTCATAGTCAAACTTATATGAGAATTTACTGCTTCGTACGCACTATACAAAAATCAATTCAATTCTATATCTTTTCAAGATGAAGACATTTTGTTTGGAAATTCAAAGTTTGGAACTTGTTTAAATCATTTTAGTTTATTGTTAAAACATAACATTTACTATTGCCGAATGAAAGCGTGTATACCAAACTTTGATATATGTCAAATTGTATTCAGTAAGACAATGAAAAATGGCTTACCATCAAAAAACAGCTTTTCAGAAAAAAATGGATAGGTCTTGAGAATGCATTGAACATATAGAAATCGAAATCTTATCCCCCTTACAATAATTATATCATATTCCCCTTTTTGATTACCAAGTATTTGAAATGCAATACATATTAGCAGAGATGACACAATTTTGTCATGCCCGCTGACCTAGTTCCCTGGGATACCGTTAGCTGACACACCGAGTCTATACCCTACATATTTTTATGTATCCGTGTGTAAAATGTAGTAACATATCTTGTGTACAATGTATAAGGTATAAAGCTGAAATAACAAAGGTAATGCAATTCGAATATAGATAGTTAACGTAATTACTATTAGATTATGATAAAATTCTACGGGAGTAAGTGTTATGTTATGCTAAGATATTTTATAACTTATATATAAGATATGATATTTCATAAAGAATTATATTGTAATTGCATCTTAGTCAAGAAAATGCTTGTAATTCACTATTTGGTTGGAAATATGAACCTGTAAGACTTATAGTGTATGCAAAAAGTGTGGGTGATGTGTGTAAGTATAAAAGGTCTTCTGTGTGAGGACAAATTTGCTATGTTATGTATGTCAAGTCTTGATCAATATAATGTTTGCATCGGTAAAAAATAATATCTTGTTATATAAATACAGCTTATTTACACCGTATACATGTAATAATGGTTGATTGAATACGTGCATACGTGGCAACTGTATCGATATATGGACCTTTTATACATGTCTGTAAAGTCAATGTGTATATTCAGTAATGATATAAGATGTAGTTATCTAACTAGGTGTTACTTTACACGGAGTATGGAATATAGTGTGTAAGTATGGATCGGTTCCACAATGAAATACATATACAGCATTGACAACAACCGTCAGTGAGGTGGCAGTCCTCAAGTCATCTGTGGAGGCAGAGACCTTCTGTGGAGGGGATGCTGATATATATATATTCACAATTATTAGCAATAGAACGTGGACTTTGAATACAGAGGATCCACCTTATTTTTCCATGAGTGTATAAAGAATTGGACTGTGATATCAACCTGCATGAATTATGGAAATGACATTTAGTTCATCTAGTTTAAAATGTATGATTGTGTAGTTGTGGGTGCGCGTACATATATATGGGAGTTTGTTTATAGCTACATTTATGTAAATATATTGTTGTAAAAATTGTATAATATGTGCTCTCTCAGCGTCTGACCGGTCGTTCAATGTTAGTCATAATTTTTTTTTAATAATGAAATTATAATGAACTTGTTGGGAAAGTTATTGGTGGTAGGATTTAGATTTATCTAGAGAATACAAAAGGTATATTTTTAATTTAGCCCCTGTTTTGTTAATGTTGTTGCATTGCTGATGGCCTCTAGTCGAGTCTAGAAAATGACATGCTCAACATCACGGTTTTCGTATTGCTATGAATCCTAAGATTAATTTTATTAGAAATAGGCTGTCAATTAAGAGTGAAATCTCATATTGGTTAACATTTCAAAGATGCACATACAAGAAAGAAACTATATAAATTTGACAGCTGGATACATATGTGGAATCATATGGAACTTGTCTTATTGTTTGTGTTGTGCTTGATTGTGTTTTACGTATGTATACACATATGTGTTTTATTGTTTAATTTGACGGGAATTTTTTTGTAATGTTAAGGCACCATAAGGCCATGCTGGGATATTTTAAAACACGTATATGAAACTATGGTAAGGTTTATTAGGATAAATATAATGCTGATAGATTATTGTTGTATTGTAAGCTTTTATAAAACAAAATATGATTACTTTATACTTTTAATCACATGGTAAAATATAAAAATCAGCTGTTGGAGTATAACTATATGGTCTATCAATATTTTGTCGCCTTTCTTCTTTAAAATATTAGTGTTGTGATATCGAAGGAATCTTTAGCTTGATAAAGTAACCCTGAAGGTAAACTCGAAATTCCTGGCTATAAAGCAGAGGGGTTTTGAAAGTAAAATTCGTGTCATCTTTGCTTTTTTATCTGGAATTTGTGTGTGTGTGATCAATATTGAGCTCAATGGAATAAGCAAGTGTGGTCGTACCAATAAACATCATAAAAGGGTTATCGTACCAACATCAGGAATCGCATATTAATGGATCAAATATACCATGTTTCGTTTTGATTACTTCCTGAAATTCTCGTATCTATACACATCAAAATGCATACCAATATTATCTTGCCATGTTTATTGTTTTAACAAACTACTGACGTATTCGGAAATGTTGCTATACAAAATTTGTCCGTAATGAATAGGTGATGGATTTTCATTAATTTCTATTTCTATTGGATCAAATGGAATATCATTTAAATGAATGGTTATAGTCATGGTAATAGCGTCACCGACACATGTTATCATACCTACAGTTATTTCAGGCAATTTCTCAAGCAATATCAATATCATAAAATATTGTACATTAAAGATTCATCAATAATAACCAGAACATAATTGTATATGGTACAGTGTAATTCAACTAGTATTTGCCTGATTTTGATATTCCATTTAGTCTACATCCATAGTACAATTGTGTATGCGCAACTGATTTTGAGGCGGGATGTTTTATATATGTAGATGGTGTGGGTGTTACAAGATCACGTAATACATATGATTTTATTGCGATAATCTGTCTTCAAATGTATATGAGTTATATTCAACTTTTGATATTGGGATGTTTGTGGAGGATTCTGAGTAAATGACTGAAACTACATCGACGTGTTTGTGATTTCGTCAACATATGATATGAAAAGAGAGATTTCCTCAAACTTTCAATTCCTACTTGAGTCCTAGCAGGACGAAACGTCGGTATGGTGCAGTATAACTAATTATTTGGCTCTACTATATCTCATTCTAAATTTGTGTTGAAACCAAATTTAGTACATTTTTGTTTGGGATCCTCACTTTTCAACAATACAATCCAAAGCAACGTAGTGTATATCGACTGATAGAGATAATGGACTATTTTGAAGTGCGAGAAGATACCCGCTTCCTTTTTTTTGAAAACAGAACAGCCAGTGCATTTCAACATAATCATTATTCAAACACGAAATCAATAAAACTAGGGGAAAATATGAGCAAAAGAAAAGTTTACACGGAGATTCATGAAAAGGAAAATAAGACCATGTGTTCCGGAAGAGTAAGCGTCTATGCTTCATCGACGGCACCCACCATATAAACCTTGCTTAATCCATATAAGTAATGTCACGTTCTCAAATGAGAACAATGTATTAAACAATGGAACTAACATGTAATCACCATAGGTTGGGGATGCAGGAATGTTGTTATCCAGAAATGTAAAATTCACAGTAGGGGAATTGCAATCATTACGCTTATTATACAGCGTGGTAGAAATCTGTCCTGTGTTAGTTTCTTTTGTAGGAAAACAAGGAGATAAGCGGCTGATGTTGAAGAATCTGTTGTGTCCTCACTATGCAAGGTCGTTGATAACGTGGTAAAAGCGTCGGTTGGTTTTCTGGGAAATGAAAACTGAAAGAACTTTGGAGATATATATATATATATATATATATATAAGACAAAAGACTCGCTCGCAAACACACACATTTACTCACTCCCAAATAAAGAAATACGAATGTTCATATCGCTTCATAAAAACAGCGACGATGATCCAACTAATAATGTGAAGACAACTCAACAGAGATATCACAACAGTCGATAACCAGAGACCAAGATCAACCCAACACCGCTTCGAGCAGTAGCATGCTCGTATACACCACACATGGCATGAGCACTGTGTCCACAACACGACAGCAAACCTCTATGGCTGAAGAATACTCCCAAGCACAGCACAGCAAACGGCTAACCTTGACCCTGGTGATCATCCTGGTCGGTCCTGATGCTTGACAATACTGCGTTGAAACCACATGCCTGGTCCTGATTCACTAGCCTACGCTGCTAGATCGCCATGTGAAGCTACGATAAGTGAACTGACACAAATAGTTGAACATATCACGCACATTTCCATACTTCCTTAACATCAAGCATAACATAAATCCCGAATACTACTCTAGTTTACCTTTATTAATAAACAATAATGTAAACTATCTGTTACAAACATTAAATTTGTCTTAGATACGTAATGATAATTTGCGGCTGCAATTAATTCACGATATAACATAACATCGCACAATACGCAAACTGACACCTAACGGCTTCCAAACATTCTCTACTCGCGCGCGTACTCACTACGTTCAACACTGTGACAATACAATAAGGCTTCCATACTTTTATAAATACGTTAAACACACGATACAGGCTACATAATTACATTTTAATAATCAAGTATATAACAACATTTGTACAAACACATTTTATGAAGTTAAATTAACGACATAAATATGACTTATTTCACCTAAATGATAAATAATGGTCACGGCTGATTGGAGTGCTGTCAAATAGCGATAAATCCATATCAGGTACAAGAGCCAAATAAGCAACGTGAACGTCCAACCGTGACTCATTTCCGCCTCACCCTGGTGCCTAACTATTAAGGTTACTCACTCCGGTAATGATGATAAAAACAAGATACATATACACAATCAACTTAATATATATTATCAAAAATATGCATGCTTGCGTGACAGTCTTTGTGACCTGTTTTGATAGGCTCGTCGATAAAAATTCAGCCTCGTATGAAAGTTAAGTCAGCCAACAAAAGGGGCACAGCTATTTCCCATAGGTATGTCAATAGTCTGTTTGAAGATCTTACCACAAAGTCTACGAAGGCCATGAACTCTCAGTAAATATAAGTAAAGATATTTTTGCCCTTTAAGTGGAAAATCTGAAAAAGAATTCTTGACAAAATCAACATGTTGTAATGTTTGCATCACGGCAAACCACTCGAAATGTAATACTAAAGTATTGAAATGTTTACATCAGTCTTTGAACTGTACAAACATTGAATATTAACAGAATGAATTTCTGATTTGCGCCATATTCATCGTGAGTCCCTATTAATGACCAGGAAGTTTAATTCTAGTTCTTGTGAAATCAAGTCCAAGTACACCGCAATTGATTGCCGGCAAACACATTTATAAGATAATAGTGCCACTATATAAAAAAATCTACAGTATCATTGAAATTTCCAATAAGCATGGACATACTTCCATAGTACAGAGCATTATTGACAATGAAGGGGCAGTTATTTTTTTTGACGTTGTTTGTACTTCTCAGTTTCACGGAAGGTTCAAGTAAGTAACGAAATTACTAGTTATTAACGGCAACAAATTACTAATGTCCGAGTTTTCCAATCTTTAAGTGGGAAAGCCGGACTTGATTACATGTTTTCTCTCAACTTTAAGGGGGGAAGCTGTAATTAATTACTAAAATGTTTGTTTTCTCATCTTTTGAAAAAATAGCAAATATTTGTCCGTCTACGGTGTCCTCATCATCGGCCGTGTCTGGGTCATTTTGTTTTGAAATAATTTTTTCTCGTGACCGATTCACGTTAGATCGCGGATATTTCATTTGAGAGTATTTTAACACTATAGGATCACTAACTCTGTATCTGACTGTTGAAATGTGCTATTTACTTCTATGTCTCTTGTACAATTTTCTGTACTAACACATACTATTTACTTGTGTGTCTTTTATCAATTTTCTGTACTAACACATACTATTCACTTGTGTGTCTTTATTAATTTTCTGTACTAACACGTACTATTAACTTGTGTGTCTTTAGTACATTCTTTGTGCTAGAACATACTATTAATTTGTTTGTCTTTCCAATCATTTTGATCACTTGCCCCGTCTACAGGATTTCTCTAATAGTATGTTCGCAAAGTCACATGGGTTATTAGCGGTATACCTATTACAGGTGTGTCCCCCAAACGAAATTTGTCGTACAGATCGTTTTATCTCTGTCTTATCAATTTGACTGATGTTTTACATCACATAGGCGTCCATCACATACCTCGAAAATTTAAAGGCAGATTTCAAGGAAACCTTACAAGTGTGTTTGATCATCAGAATTATTGCAAATGACTGATCATGTTCCTATCGGTTACTATCGGAAACATGATTGAAAATTGTTTGTTATATATATATAGTACTTACTTCATATATATCGAATAACATGCTTGTAATACAATATTTAACGTACATGCCTTGTTTTAATCTACAAACATGTACTTGACATTCTTAGGAAGTTATCAGATGAATAAAAAATTAGGAAAAATATGAAACTGGTGCATCTTCCCATCAAAATGTTGACACTACATTAGATTAATTTGTATTTCTCTCAGTCAAATCTTCGACTATAAAATTTACACTATTAGAATCACTGGTGATTCTAAGAAGGACAAAACAGCTGTATGCTGTAGTCTGATAAATTGTTTGGCTCTACTTTCTAACTCTTAATTTATATCAAAAGATGATATTCACTTTTGTGTCTTTTGTACAATTTTTTACTTTGACTCGGAATAAGGTTCGTTATCACGGTATTCCGTGTTAAAACGACAAGGTAAGTTAGCCGTCTATGATGAATTATACATCAATTCGTATGAGCCAGTTTACTGACAAGGCCTAGGCCTGTTTGTCTCTACTGTATCTATCTTTGTATGTGTTCTTGAATTACATATCATTTTTTTTACAATCTTTTCAAGGCAGTTAAAGCATTATCTCGTGACAAATAAATGGACAATAAACGTTTGAAAAAGTGCAAAACTTATAACAATTCGTATTCAATTACCAATACCGTTCTAAAAATGAATTTAAGCAATGTTTGACAGAAATTTCTACTGACTATGAAAATAAACTATAAGGAAGTTTTTAAAACTGTGACAAAATTATGTTTTTATAAATCCTGAGAAGGTATATTTCATTTCTTGTACCTACGTTCTATTAAGTAGTTATTGATAATTAACAAATCGTGCGAATAAAGTTTTTTTTTATCAGGTCATGTTTATCCAAAGGAAAAAGTAAACTTGGATTTATCTGCTTAATTATCATTACAAATACTCCCCAGGTGACAAAATAAATTGTCTATTTACATTGTCATAGATTGACTGAACGTGACGTATTGTATGTATTGATATATACTGTCATTACACCATACGTGTTTTGTCTGCACATAATAACGAACCTAAAGTTACCTTGGCCTATACAGCATCAAATAAATGAGATTAGTCTCTTTAAAATATATTTGGGACAGAATCTGTGTAATATACGAGGCAACCATGTAAGAACACCCATAGCATGTCTTTCCTTTATACTATCAGTTTAGAACTAGCATATAGAATCAGATGAGTTAGGATGTGATATTAGTTCTGATGGAATTACCAAGTGTTAGCGTAGTTGTGCAAAGAGGAGTTTTCTGCTGACCACGTACAATTCATATGGCTTTACTTAGGAACTTAGGCATTTAGGAAATAGTGCACTGGTGATTAATTCACTACGCTTAATATGACCTGTACACCAACAAAGAATGGCGGAGACACTCCACCAGGCGCTCCACAAGTGCCTGCTTCATACAAGTGTAGATAGTAAGCAACAACGAAACCAACAGGTATACAACCTGGCAGCCATCAAGTTAAACTTCTTATCGCGTAAGAAATATTTCGCTGATTAGATTTCAATGCAATTAATTTTATTAAATCAAGCATATTTCATGGGATTGGGCGACGGGCAATGTCTATGCATAAAAATACGACTGTATCATTCATGTATGTATGTAGATAGGTTGGTTCATATGATCAGAATGCAATTATTATTGAGCATGCAATACATATACTTATAATTATAAAATATATTTACATTTAAACAGATAATATCATTTGAGTTACCGCACAGCAGGGAAAAAGTATCATTAGGATGAGTTAGGATGAGTTAAATGACATTATGATACTAATTAGCCACTCATCACCACTCCCGCTCCAGATATCGTTCCTAATCAGGTGACACTAAAAATACTCCGTAATACCACCATTGTGTGCATACCCATTCATTGAAGATCAACTGCAAGACCCATGTTGAGTGACTGTTTCGTATGCATATGCATGCAAACATGTGTTTATTATGTAACAATGAACTTAATTGACCAGCACCTATCATCCTCTCATTTCTAACAACTATTAATGTGTTAATAATCGCAATCTATTTTTGATCACAGACTGAGCCACAAAAAATAAAAACTGTTCTAGTAAACAGGAGAGTCATATGAATATTCATATCATTATGACGACTGCAGAAGTTCCCCATAATCGTCAACAATCTTTATCTCTCGAAACTTTATGGTGTGGGTTTGTCTCTCAGTTGCCGACATGGTGTACGAAAATAACTATATGATATGAAAAATCACGACATCATGTATATATCTACTTCACAATGCTACCCAAAATAACACAGATTAAGAGTTGTTTCTATTGAAAAAACAGTATAAAAATATAGAAACTCTCGAAAATGACAATAAGAAAACATGACAAAACACATACTTGAATAGTAATATAGGTTAAAACACACACTTGGATAGTAATATAGGTTAAAACACATAATTATGTAGGTCAGATATCAAACACTGGGATAGTAATATAGGTCAAATATCAAACACTGGGAAGGTAATATAGGTCAAATATCAAACATTGGGATAGTAATATATGTCAGATATCAAACATTTGGATAGTAATATAGGTCAGATATCAAACATCGGGATAGTAATTAGTGTTATATATTAAACATTGGGATAGTAATATAGGTCAGATATCGAACATTTGGATTGTAATATAGGTCAAATATCAAACACTGGGATAGTAATATAGGTCAGATATCAAACATCGGGATAGTAATATAGGTTATATTTCAAACTCTGGGATAGTAATATAGGTTATATTTCAAACACTGGGATAGTAATATAGGTTATATATAAAACACTGGGATAGTAATATAAGTTATATATCAAACACTGGGATAGAAATATAGGTTAATAAAACACTTGGATACCAAATAGGTTATATATCAAACATCGGGATAGTAATAAGTGTTATATATCAAACGCTGGGATACTAATATAGGTTAGATATGAAACACTGGGATAGTAATAAAGGTTATATATCAAACACTGGGGTAGTGATATAGGTCAGATATCAAACACTTGGATAGTAATATAGGTCAGATATCAAACACTGGGATAGTAATATTGGTCCGATATCAAACATTTGGATAGTAATATAGGTCAGATATAAAACATCGGGATAGTAATTAGTGTTATATATCAAACATTGGGATAGTAATATAGGTTATATATCAAACATTGGGATAGTAATATAGGTTATATATCAAACATCTAGATAGCAATATAGGTCAGATATCAAACACTTGGATAGTAATATAGGTCAGATATCAAACACTGGGATAGTAATATAGGTTATATATGAAACACTGGGATAGTAATATAAGTTATATATCAAACACTGGGATAGAAATATAGGTTAATAAAACACTTGGATACCAAATAGGTTATATATCAAACATCGGGATAGTAATAAGTGTTATATATCAAACACTTGGATACTAATATAGGTTAGATATGAAACACTGGGATAGTAATATAGGTTATATATCAAGCACTGGGGTAGTGATATAGGTCAGATATCAAACACTGGGATGGGATAGTAATATAGGTCAGATATCAAACATTTGGATAGTAATATAGGTCAGATATCAAACATCGGGATAGTAATTAGTGTTATATATCAAACATTGGGATAGTAATATAGGTTATATATCAAACATCTAGATAGTAATATAGGTTATATTTCAAACACTGGGATAGTAATGTAGGTCAGATATCAAACATTTGGATAGTAATATAGGTCAGATATCAAACACTGGGATACTAAATAGGTTATATATCAAACACTGGGATAGTAATATAGGTTATATTTCAAACACTGGGATAGAAATATAGGTTAATAAAACACTTGGATACCAAATAGGTTATATATCAAACATCTAAATAGTAATATATATATCAAACACTGGGATACTAAATAGGTTATATATCAAACACTGGGATAGTAATATAGGTTATATTTCAAACACTGGGATAGAAATATAGGTTAATAAAACACTTGGATACCAAATAGGTTATATATCAAACATCGGGATAGTAATAAGTGTTATATATCAAACACTGGGATACTAATATAGGTTAGATATCAAACACTGGGATAGTAATATAGGTTATATATCAAACACTGGGATAGTAAGATAGGTTGAAACAAAAACTGACACCATTCACTCATCAAATATCCGTCCTAGGTTATGTTTCCCGAATCAACCCCCGATATGGCAGTTCAGAAGGATCAACACCAGTCACTATCGAAGGAGTAGGATTTTCAAGCGATTCCTTCAACTACTTACCGGGAACGGAGCACCTTGGTAGTAAGGTGTACTTTGTCAATGCACATTATTCGTATCCATGTGACGTCATCGTGGAAAAAACAACAACAACCCGAATTATCTGCGTGACTAGGTAAATTGAGTTGTATTACAGGAAATGATGTCAGATTTCCCCGTATTTTCATTCTTTCGGAGTAGTGTGATTTTAGGTAGTAAGTAAATTATCATGAAATAGAAAAAGGTTTCGGAATGATAACTGTTAATGTTGACATCATTTCCAGGAGAATTATTCGAAGGAATCGTACAAATGAATAAGACAAACAAGTATCGAGATATACTTTTTAAACATAATAGCTGTTATATGTTAACTCATGTACAATTTGTATCATTATGTACCAACAATGTTTGTTTTTACTTTGTATCTATTTTAGAGCCATGGTACCAAACGAATATTTGGATGTCCAGGTTGTCGTTGATGGCGAAGACATTCCTTGTCCTTCTCTCTACTCCTGTAGATATCGGGTATACTGTCTTTCATTATGTTATATTCTGTTAGTTTAAACAGTACTTAATACCTTTTGTTTTTATCTCTTGGTTCGTCATACAATACGAACACTAGCAATTTACTGACCGAAATCACTAGGATTAACGAAGAAATGTGTGAAGTTGTTATTCCCACCAGAATGTCAACATAGTTCTTTATAACTGCTGAGTTAATCTATGGAAGTTAAATCTACAAATATTTTGCGATTTTTCCCATCTTGAATTTTGGCAGTTTTAATAGTTATTTTGCGATTCATAGAAGAATCAGACATCCAGATCTGACATGAAGCTAGTCACTATGGCATTGATAAGAAAAGGTTAGTCTACAGACGTCATGTCTATAACTGGACGATTTAACACATACAAACTGCAGGGAAGTCATTGGCAAGGTAATACCGAACATGAGGACAGAGTAAGACTACCCTTCTCTCTGGAGCAAGATACAAAAACAACTAAACAACAAGAAAAAACATTTAACTTTTATGTACTATATAGGGAATCATTTTAAGTAAGCGGTGAACAGACTGCTTAACAGTTTAAAGTGTCATTATGTTTTCCATTACACAAATTGGTATTAATGTTAGTTATGATATGTATTGGAAATTTGATGTTCAATTCGCTTGAGTAACTAGGTAGCTCTTAATTCATTATCGACTTCTTTTCTTTGTCTCTGAAAGGCATCAAGCACACCAACTATCACGCAGGTCAGCCCTATGTCAGGTCCTCCAGGTAAATATATTTCATCGTAATGAACGTACGTCTGTAATTAAGTTATCATACAATATTCTTACCATATTGAGGAGCATGGTGATATGTTTTTGTCATCGGAATCAAATTCCTTTACAAAAAAAGAGAAATTACAAACATGGCATCACACATTTCAAATAAAACTCGGTATCAACCAAACAAGAGATAAATATAAAAAGAAAAAAATCCTCGCCAAATTACAGGTAATATTTACAACGTGTGGTGCACCGCTAATCCTTACAAGCGATAACAGAATGACCATAACATACGTCCATTTGTGTATCAAAATGTTCAAAGAATAAAATATGTTTTCCATGTTTTTCCCTTTATTTTGGGGACCAGAAATTTTCCCATCATTCTGCATCTCAGAACCGTATTTGAACAACCGATGTAGTCGTTATATGAGGTGCAGTATCGTTATACTTAAACCCATGTACATCTCGAGTATTCACAATAGGAAATTTGAATTTTAACCCTTATCAAACACCTGTGTGGATAACGTTTTTTGTTGAATTCTCTGTGACTTAATACAAAAGACGCACATGCAAATAACAAATTTCGAGACAGATTAGAATTGAAAATAGTATAGACAAACTATGAACGTAACTGCAGTAAACAGCTGTTGTGTTAATCCAGATCGATAAAGTTACTTAGGGTCTGAATCACGAAGTTAAGAAGGTGACTGACACATATCTAAAATTTGTACGAAATGAAATTTCAAAAACTATATGAGTAGGTTCACTAACCCATACACCAATGTTTTAATTAATCTGATAATTTTCAGTATTGGATAACTTGGATAACTCGAATTAATCAAACTGACATGCTTTGGGAACCTAAGTCCACAATGAGGTCTACCACCCGTAATCTCCAAATAGAATACATCAATAAATATAATGAATGGAACTTTACATACAGTAAGGATCGATCTCTACACGGAACGATCAGCTGTGTCTTTTGCCTGCTAGGCATTATGGGTATATTAGATAAATGATCAACCAGGTTTTGTGTTATGTTATGACATAACACCTTCCGTATATCCATAGTTTAGAAATAAGTTAGAAAGGCCTTGGCCGTGGAATTTGCATTGCACATTTCTAGTTGCGGTAAATACTGCATCACGTAAAATCAGTCACGCTGATCTTTGTTTTATCACAATGAGATAAAACACATATAGACCATGCTTATACATTGATATTTTCTCCGTATTTTCCTAATGACGCAATGAGAAGAGGTTGTCCGAGCTATATGCATATAACACCCAAGGGCTAAGGCTAAAACAGCAGTTGGTGCTACAATACAGCCAACTACATAGTACAAACAATATGACCACCAACAATGAAATCTACTTTCGTGGATATTTACACAATATTTTAGAGATTTCATTAAAGTTGTAATAAAAGACTACTCCTGACAAACGCCAGGTAGCAACCCCGTGAATTGTGTCCATGTCTAATCAATAAACACTTCATTTTCGCGAGTTCCACTTTCACTTCGTGCATGTTCAATTGTCATAGCTCAAAAATGGCTGTCGACTAAGTCACTTGTGCTAATTTATTCTTACGCGAATATGACGTCACGCAGTTTCCACGTTCTCAGGCAAATATCCTTGATATTAGTAATCTATATAAAATAGATTCTGTATTTTTAACGTCAAATGTATGAAATTTTGAAACCAAGAATTCTGTATTGATTATAATGTTGAAAGCCGAAATCATTAGATACAAGCATCAAAATATAGATTGGAACACGCAATAGTCCATTGGATCAGTATCTTTAAAAAAATTGTGTAAGGAGTATTAAATATTTGAAACATCAAGAGAATAAAAGAAGGAATTTTTGTTTTAATTCAGGTACCGTGCTGACTATAAAAGGACAAATATTTACATCTAAATACGGCCTGGATGCTAGTATGAATGGAGATACGGACGATATATCAAGGTACGACGGAAAATCTGTGAATACGATTTGCATATAATATTCCACATGGTGTTTTGTTTAAAGTTGATCATGAATCATGCCATACCAACCGAGGTGTATATTTGCATATATCAAATACAAATATTGATCTAGTATTTGATATTTTTTGTCTCTTTGCTCCTCATTTGTTAGTCTCGACATTGCTGGATTTGTATCAGCAGTGTAAATACACGGGCCACTCGATAAACACCGATCGCATACAATGCACATGTTTAATATGTTTAACAACCAACATCGTTTAAACATAAGTTTCTTTATTCTCTGCAGAGATGAATTGACAGAAAATACATTGTACACAAAGAAAAGAAGATCTTTATGAACATTTATTTTTGTCCCTAAGTATATGTTCGAACAGTAGTAGCGCAGACGTGATCGAATTGTTTTTTTACTTTTACGTTTCAGAGTGGTTGCAGGAGGTCATATCTGTGAGTTAACAACTTCTGGTAATCAAAGGTAAGTAACTCGTAAATCACTAACCACAAAATCGTTTGCTTAACATATTTTACTGATGCCATTTCACATCATAAACACTATGACCCATACAATAAATCCAAGGTCATTATAAAACTAAGCCCTTTTATGTTTTTTTTTATATATTTCTTTACCTCCTGTTATTTTTTTATTGGTTTATTGTCGATTCCTTAGCACTGCAGTCATACTGGATAATAACAAACCGTATTACACAAGTGGTGCCATGACCTGCAAGCTGAGTGAATTGGGATCAAAAATTGGTAATTATGTTGTAAATGTACCGCTTTTCAGATCGCGAAAGCTCGTCTTTCTGTGATGTTTGCAAAAGAATGAATGGAATACCTTAAACATTTCTTGTATACTCAGTATATGTATAATTTAATATAACGCTTTGACAATTAATATGGTTGAAATAAACTTGTAACTGTACGATTACAAATAGGAGACTGTAACTGCTTCCTGAAAGTAATTGCATGTTATTTATATACCTATCTAATTAATAGGGTATACCTATAACAAACACTGAGAAGATCCTCCATTTTCTACTGTGATTACTCTGACTTCAAACAATCCCGTGTTTATTTTGGTGTGAAATATATGTATTGTAATTTACAGGAAATATAAATACTAGTTTCACACTATCTCGACGAGGAAGGTAAGTGTATAGAATATTAATTTAGATGTAGAAAATTTTAATCCTATTCGTTGAGACAAGAGACAGTTCAGTAAAATATGCGACATTTTACTCTATATATATACAATTATATACCATTGGTGCTTACTGGAAGTTATGAAAGTTCTTACAACACAACCAGTAGAAATTGTCAGCGGTAGTATATTTCACATTGGTCAATTATCTAATGATGGTGACATTCAAATTCTCTGTTGACTCTGTTATATGAACTTTCATTCTATGCTCATTACAACCTGAAAAAAATGGTGCTGTCTTCTTAACAAAACTCTTAAGTCAAACTTTAAACTTCCATGAGATCTACATCAAGCACTGTCTCGTTAAATCATGTCGCGTGACTTTTTCTTTGTAAGTAGAAAATCCTATCTCGACATCGCGTTTATCAATAGATTTTTTGCTTTTCTTTTATTTTATATAGTCTCTGTTGTATCTAGTTCTAAATCGTTAGGTAAATGGTGCTGTTCACTTGCGTGTGTTTTTATGCAATTTCAGTAGAAAGGGTCTTACATGTTCTCACCACTCTTTGTATATCTATCACATGTTCTCACCACTCTTTGTATATCTATCACATGTTCTCACCACTCTTTGTATGTCTATCACATGTTCTCACCACTGTTTGTATGTCTATCACATGTTCTCACCACTCTTTGTATGTCTATCACATGTTCTCACCACTCTTTGTATATCTATTTTTTTTCGCGGAATGCATCTTCAAACTGCATTCCAATTTATAGCAATTAATGACAAAAAGTCCCAGATTAGATGAAACCTTCATAAAAATACATCGTAAATTAACGTTTTGCTTGTCTATCAAGATCATAACTATAACGTCATGTTGATGAAAAGTTCTTTATCATTCAGAGCATTCTTCAAAAGTATCCTTTGTATTATCGATCCATAGCTGTCCATCAAGTATGTTGTATTACTTATTACAGATCTCAGACTGATATGGATGTGTATAAAGTTTCCCGAAATGGTCAAATATTCATGTTCCAGAGTTATGCAGGTAACTATTCTACATATACAGACAACTCTTTTATTCGTCATATTGATTTTTTCCTAGTTTCAAGACCAATGATTCACTGTTGTTATTCCCACAGAAATACATTCGATTAGTCCATCAACTGGGAGTACAGAGGGCGGAACACTGATAACAATATCAGGGAAGTTTTTTGATGAAACCAGATCGAAGGTTGTTGTCCAAGTTGGAGGTAGGTATATATGTAATGAATTTATATTATATTGCTCTTGCTTTCCATCTGCAATTTGATCTATATTTCAATAGAGATGTAAATGCTCTTTAAATCTGATGGTGAAGTTTATATAAGCTGATGATCCAGAATGTTATGTGTTACAGGTAGGCCGTGTCGAGCTTTATCCGTCAACTCAACATCTATAATATGTAGAACAATTCGGAAACCGGACACCATCAAACCACTGTACCCAGGTAAACAGTCACAATGATACGTGAAAAAAGATTACATATGAATGGATTTAGCTACTAAGTCATAAACGTTTCAATACTCAATTTCTTTATCATATCATTTATATTGTTTAAGGAAACAGAGGCGTCACAATTGAGTCTTGGAAAGACACTACCGTTAACAACTTACAGACGATCAGGAACCTGACAAAGAATGCGTCAGACTATGATGTCACTTTTTCTGATACAACACTCATCACAAGATACAATACATCCGTTAACTATGTAAACCGACTGTCTGGATTTTTCATTCCTCTTTTTGATGGTGAATATCAGTTTGTCGTCACGGCAGCTGAGGAAGCACAGTTCTACCTGAGTACAAATGCAGATTCCTCTCATATGGTAATTTTCTTTTTTTAACATCAACCTGGTCAAAACACTTTTAACTGCAATTTTTACACTTTTTGGTGAATGATAGTTGTCCTGATTTTGTCGGGTAATGAAGTTTATTACAATGCTTTGCATACTATAAATGCACGGTAACGAATTGGCACTCACATGATGTACATAAGTTTTTGTTTGAAAAATTGATAATGTAACCTTAATCGTTGTAGGTGGCATACATTGCTAATAGACTTTTATTGTTCGAGGTTTGCCACAATTGAATGTCACGTTTTAATTCATTCGGTTTGCTTCACGGCTATGAAAATACAACAACGTACTTGTAAAAGTTTCAGATATATGGAAATGACGATATAAATTGAATTAAGGGAGTAAGAGCAACTCTCAATTTCCATTTGGATATTTCTTTCGATTACGATTGATTTCCTGAAATTGCCTTCTGGAATATACTCAATTCGCATTCATTACTGATGAGTCCTAGAAGTTGTATGGTACAATTTATTTCATTGTTTGGCTCTGTTGTTTCTATTTCTAAACTTTTATTAAAAGATACCATTCACCGATGTGCATTTTGTACAATCTATGAGATTGCAGGTGGTATACATTATTGATAGACTTTCAGTCCTCAGGTTTACCGTAACCTGCGTGCCAAGTTTTAATTCAATCAAATAATGGTACGGTTCAAAATATAGACATGTACTTGACGTTTTTGCAAATTTATCAGACTTATGGAAAATAAGAAATCTATATCATTATGAGGTAGTGCACCAATCAATTACAATTTTCAATTTGTTTTCTGTCGCTTCCGATTATCCACCGTTGTCTCCTAGAATTCCAAAATTTAAGTCCTTTGCATCACTGACGAATCGAAGATGGATAAAACAGTTCTTTGCTGCAGTTTAGTTCATTATTTTGCTTTACTAAACTATTTCTGAATTATATCAAAAGATGCCAATCACTCGTGTGTATTTTGTACAATCGTTCCCTTTGCAACTGTACTATCCAATTTAGTATCCTGACGAGTTTCAGAAAGACGACACAGCTGTATGATGTAGCTTGAATTCAAATTAACCACCACTGTGTCCGATTCTAATATTGAATTTTGCTATTAACTTTTCTTTCTTTTGTACAATATTATAATAAACTGTTATTTTCTTTAAGGATTTGAAAGCTGACGTGGTTGGTGAAGGGATAGACACAACTGAAAAAATATTACTACAATCAAATGAAAGGTAGGTGTTTTGTCAAGTAGAAATGTTTTCTAATTGTTCGCACAAAATCTTTTAATTTTGTATACCACCATGGAGAAATCAAAAACGTACATTGCAGTGATGATAATATTTGTTAGCTCTGATCTCGCAATAATCCAATTGTGAACCTGCATTTTATTTTTTGTGATCGAAGCATTAATTTTTGTGTAGATGTGTGTAATTATGACTTAATTCAATACCAAAAAGTCAGTGTATTGGCTAATGATATATTGGTGTTACCGTGCCAGCATTTAATGGTGTTTAGCTATTTTGCCTGTAACTGTGTTAAATGGACTTTATTAGTTCCATCTAAATTTGTTTATACTCAACATTGAATATTTCAGTTACTACATGGAAGTGCTGTACAGGCAAAAGCAAGACGAAGAACAGACTAATTCAACGGCACTAAAAGTAGAGGCTCGATTCTTAGATAGCAAAATCAATCATTACACCTCAGGAAACGCCTTTCAAGAGGAGCAAGAAATTCACATTAATACGGATATAGTTAAAGAGAGACAGAGAATAACGATTGCAGATCTCCACAATCAGACGGCCGTTTACGAACAGCAGGAAGTCATCGTGAACCAACAGGAAGAAAGGTTTCGCTTGGGATTGTATGGTGTTTATACAGGTACACTTTATGTCGGTAATGTATCCAATTATATGCCCCTGTTTTATTGAATATTTTTTTAAGTTTATATGTATGTCCGTAAACAACAAAAAACGATTTTGCAAACATTTTAGAGTATCTCACTTCTGATGCATCGGAACACGAAATGAGGACTGCTCTTCAAGCCCTGCCTGTGTTTGATGCAACCGAGACCATATCTGTCAACAGAAAATCAAATGGTTCAGGATTTAACTACAGCGTCACCTTTATATCGGAGAGGGGTAATACATTACAGTTCCTGTTGCTTTGACACTATCTTGAAATAGTCATCTAGCGTTGAAATAGTTTAAACGTCCAAAATGTTTAAAATCTACTTGCAAACTATACAAGATCAATATGTTGATTAACTTTGTAATCGTTATTTGCCCGCAATGTTTTGAAGTCGCAAAGTCAAAAATAACTCATTGCAATATCTTTTGTATAGTCCAATCAAAATGGCTAGTGTTTTTAAATGGATACAAATATGTTGTACCCACGCTCCCTTAATTGGACATTGATTAATTATTGATTTCTATACCAAAGTGACCTACATTTTCAAATTATGTGTGATCAGCTGTATGATGTAATTAAATCATTGTTTCCTCTCTTTTGCTGTATCGAACTCTGATTTATCGAACAAAGCTATTCACTTTTGTAGCATGTACAATCTTTTAAAGGAAACTTCCCATCACTAAAGGTTTGGACGGTATCCGGGACGTCTTCCGTCCAAATAACAACAATAAGGGACGGCAAACCTAGCGGTAGAAAATTCGTGTTGTATATGGACGGCACGCCTTCCCCGTTATTAGACAGTGATCCATCTCAGTCGGAGGTATTTGTCACGTTAACCACTGCAGTCATTAATAATACTAGTTTATCATTTACATTCGTTATCAGAAGTGAAGATGAGACAATTTTAACTTTGTTCGTATTCATCAGATTATAGTATTAGAAACTGGGCGTTTAAGAATTAATTATGTAATACGACAATTATTTCGTTACATGCATCACCATGTTTAAAAATACACAAATTGAGAATTCTTGGTGATAAACTTCGCAAATGCATGTTTTAGTTTTCCGCGCTCGTGCATAGGACTTCTGAATTCGTCTGCATATTTGACTTAGACTGTGAGTTGCCGACGTACATTTTATTGGTGGATCTATTTACAATAATATATTCAGTTCCCTTCAGATCGTTCTTCATTTTGTACGCTATTGAAACAGTTTTATGATGCAGATATTACAGACGTAAACTGTGGGCTATGTAAATGTAAACCTCAGTTTCATTTATGCCATACTGGTTGGCACATTCTTTTGTTAATTTTAAATATGAAATCCAATATTACCTTTGTTTATTATATAGATGGAAGCTGCCCTTGACGAGTTGTTTACGGTACGATGTCCTGTCTACTGGACACAACCTAAGAATGCGATCTTATACCTCAACATGGATGATTATTCGTCCCTACCGACATACCTAAGGAGCTACTGGATCGATTCATATCATTACAGGACAAGTCAACATCAGGCATTTTGTGGAAATGGGGCACTGTTGTGTCCCTTCTACTTGTATCTCGTGCAAAACGACTACATTGATCTCACGACCTATCCCATAGTAAATAATCCAGTATCCTAACTATTTATCCATCATGGCGTTGCTTATAATTGAACAAATTATAGTGCTGTTTGAGTTGAGTTACAGTTGATATAATGTTGGTATTATTTGTTTTCATTATCATATGCTGATGCATTTCTCATCTCGTCAACAATTTAAACGTATATGACGTAAAGTAGAGCTTCCAGTAAAATGCATTAATACATTTAGAGAAACAAACGGAAAATCAATCAAATGGATCACCCAAGTACTTTATTTTTCATAATTTGCAGTTATGTGCGGCAACTAAAGGAATCATAAACTATGTTAACGTTTACGCGGAATACATCGACGTCAATGGAAACAAGGATTATTTAGTTTGGCATAATTTTGACTTATTCAACTCCACAATCACTGCACAGTAAGTAATTTTAAGTGATACCTGCAGTACAATTCTTGTTACAGAAACTATCTTGTCATTTTTTTTACCTATTCATTACTTTCCAGTATTAGAGATTAGCAAAAAGGCCACTAGCAACTTGATTTGTTTGTAGACCAATAATTGCTTTATGGAAGGTAAAACAACATTTTAGATTTTAGAGCCAGATATTAAACTCCTATCAACATCGTGTGTATACAAATGCACAATGAACAAGTGTAATTTACAACAGTTTTTTTTCTGCACAGCCGCTGATTCCTCTCCGTTATATAGTGATATGTGCATGTAATATAAACTGAATTAATAAGTATGTTAATACCCGTGTTGGACATTACATATCTTAAACTTTTCAATTTTGCCAAAGTTATGACATGAAGAAAAACATAAAGAATCAAATTATCAAAGAAGTGATAATTGATCATCATTACTACGAGTTACACAGATTCTGGGAGGCGATGCTGGAACGGAAAAAGCTAATAGTTGAAAAAACTCGCGTGATTGAAAGTTTACGAATTGAATGCAAAATTACATATATTACTAATGTCCATTATTTGATTTCAGATGGAGCTATAGATGCTATAATTTACACACTTATTTATTGTCATCAAGAAGGGGAGGAACAAACATAGTTTTACGTCACTTAATGTTGCAAGGAGAAGGAGATTTCTGGATAGATGAAGTCTATTTAGGACAACACGCAACAACGTCCGATACAGGTAAACACGTCTCTCTCTCTCTCTCTCTCTCTCTCTCTCTCTCTCTCTCTCTCTCTCTCTCTCTCTCTCTCTCAAAATAAAACAAAAACAAAAAAGCAAAACAAAAAACTGAGTGCATACGATGGCTGATTGATAAGTTGTGAGCCTTGTATTGAAGAAGTTATGTTCTTTTTTCATTTCAACTTTTTCCTGACTATTCAAGGCTGTGTATGAAGACTGGTGTTAGTTGGTTAGTTTTTGTTGAACAGGTTGTTATCTTAAGCAAGGCAAGTGACTTCTGCAAAGTGGACAAGATCGCTGAAAGAGCAATGATTCAATATTTGCATAAGAAAGGTTTAGCAAGGATACGGATATCCATATTAATATGGTAGCAATAATAGGTAATGATGCTCCTTCATATGCTACAGTGAAAAGGTGGGTGGCGGAATTTCAGCGTAGCAGGCAATAAAGCTCATGATATCATGGCTGACAGGCGAGTTACAGAGAGATATATAGCCAGTACATTTGGAATCCCAAAGTAGAGAGTGCATTCCTTTATAAAGGAAGACTTTGATATGAGAAAGCTCCCGGCCCGTCGGGTACCAATACTTCATACTTCTGACAGTTGATCAGAAGCACAACAGGTGAACTCCTGTTAATTTTCTACAGAGGTTTGTGACTTCAGATGACACATGGATCCATCATTTCAATCCAGACGCCAAACAAAAGTCTAATCAATGAAATCACCCTAGTTCAACCCCTTCAAAGAAGGCAAAGACTTTTCCATTAGCTGGAAAGGTTATGACCTCGGCTTTCTTGGATGTTGGTGGCATTCTGATAGAAAATTATATATAAAAGGTACAAACAATCAATAACACATATTATGTATCTATTCTTAGGCAGTTAAGAAAAAATATTAATCTGAAGCGCAGCGGAAGACTCGGTCTAGGTGTGTTGTTCCACCAGGAAAATGCTACTTTTTACAAGTCAATAATTGCTATGGCTGCCATTGCGATTGTGGTATTGCATTGATTTAGTATCCGCCTTATTTGCCTGATCTCTCTTCACCAGTTTATCTTTTACCAAAATTGAAAAAAGCCATTTCCGGTACACACTTTCGGTCAGATGATGACGTCATTCATGCTGTGAAGGACTTTCTTAACGGTCATGAATAGGCCCTTAAACATCGTTGGCAAAAGTGTATAGATATTTAAGAGATTGTTATTGAAAAATAATGAGATTCTCAACTTATTAATCGGCCCTCGTATGTTTGGCATTATTAATAACGAAGTTATGTCAATCGGAATTACAAGAAAAAGATATTCTGCCTTTATGTTACGCGTTCTTATTATTTAGCGAGAAACAAATATCAACAATTTGTCTCCGCGTGAATCTTTCTTTTGTTCATATGTTGTCCAGTTTTGTATTTCAGTTTGAATTATGATTATGATCACAAGATAATTTTTTTTTTGTTTATTAATGTCGTTTTATAGAACTTAACATAATTGAGATATAGATATTGTGTATTTTTCTCTAACAACTGAAAAACTTACTACTGCAATTGTTTTGTTTTGGTTTGGTTTTGACATTAGATGATGCGCACCTGCGGCGTCTCGTCTGCTCACCAAACGGTTACAGAATCGTTGATACTGATGTGACTAAAGACGGGATTAGTTACGATGTGACTCTCATTCCAGCTTATGGAGGACACGGATTCCCTTTATTTGCTATAGATGATACACAGGTTTGTTATTTACACTGACAAACACATTGAACTTGAGTTTGTATTTATATAATTAGATACAAATAAATTAATTTTAGACACGATTTCTATTCAAAAATTAAAAAAACTTTACCAGACATATCGAAATAACAAAACAACAGCCATAAAGCATCGTGTCGTTTGATATTTTGCACGTGCTTCAGAAAGTGGAGGAAAAGCATTCCCTTTATTACATGCTGATATACATGCTTCAGGTAGAGTGGATAAATTGTAAGCCATGTATTTGACTTTGTAATGTGAATATGTTTACACTTTGGTTTTTTTTATATTTTACACATGCTACAGGGAGAGAGAGTAGCTGAATGCCTTTTGAATTATTCACGGATTAAAGCAAAATGTTTTTAGTTTTCGTGCATTGTTCATATATATCTGAAATTATTTTATGATATTATATTATTAAGTATGTATGAACTTCTTTCAGCGAATGATTATATCATAATCGAAACAATATCTGGTAACGTTAAAGATAACAAAATAAAACGCACACACAACGCTATGTGACAGTTGTTCAACCAATATATATCTAACTGTAAATGGTCTGTAATCTATTAAATTATACAGGTTCAATCCAACACAAGCATCTCCGTGACAAGAATTAACAAAGCGACAACCCCAGTACTTGGCACATTTAAGCTGACGTTGAAAGGGCAAACATCAAGAAGTAAGTATTTCACAGAGGAATCTTGTCTTCGATTGTTTGCGTGATATTTCTCATCCTTGGATCCATGATATTTGTCAAGTGTCATTATGAAAAAAATGATGCTGTTTAGAGCAAAACCATTATATGGATTAAATTCATTTTTTTCTTTTTAGCGATGCCGGTGGACATGGGACATAGTGACATGGCTGCAATAGTGGAGGAATTTAACGGTGTTGGTGTTGTGAAGACAATTACTTACAGTTACGACCCCTTCAACATCTTGTGGAGGTTCCGTTTTGACACCTACATCGGAAATCTAGATCAGATTCAAGTAAATTTCTACATTTCTTCTTCGCTGCAAAATTACCCTGATATTCCCTTGAATCTATGTCATATATGTCTAGAACATTGATTTTTTTAATAAATGTAATCATTTTCAGATCAATGCCACCTTGTCAGGTGGAGTCCGACCTGTTGCATCAATCACCACAATTGTAGATGGACAGTATATGATAAGTCCTTTGTATGGCGAGGTATTAAAGACAGTGCATTACAAACCACAGGTAAAGTCATAAAAAGTTAGCAATTTTGTAACAGTTATTATCCCATTCTCAATAAATATATATGTGATCTTTCCCTTTCATCTCTAAAGGTGGGGTCAACATATATGGGAATTTAACATTAGCATCGGCCCCACTTGGAATTTCAAAATATGATAATCATTAACAGATATTGGTATCAGAAGCTTAAATACCGAAAAGTTAGTCTCGGAATTGATTTTTATTATAAAAATGGGAGCTCCTTGACTAACATTTTAGTGGGTGTTAAAGTATTTGTTATGTAATTCCTTCTAGTGCATTATTATGAGGCAATTCCAATAAAATTATGTCATTAATGAGTGCACATTGTACCAACCAACATTTTGATACCACATATCACACTATTTCAGGGGAAACGTTTCTTTTATGTTGAAACATGCAGCCAAAATTCATATAAAAAGCCATATTCTTTGAGAAAAGTACTGTTTTGGACACTTCAATTTTCATACTTCCGAAACCAGTCTATTTATATCATACTTGCTTAAAAGTTGATATCTTTCAAAAATAGGATTCTTTGAAAAATGAAAACCGGTAAATTTGTCATTTTACACATTTGCTTAAAAAAACCAAGAAACACTGATTTTTTCATTTTCGTTAAATAGTGACAGCTTAATAGCCGTAGTCTAATAGTCTGTAGGTCTTGCTATTTGACAAGGTGGTTGTTCATGTCAAATTGTATCAGTTTGTTTAACATTGCTTAACTTGATCTCTGTTCAATGTCACACAAATGAAATTTGTTAAGATAAAGACATTTTTGTGCCAGTTTCACAATTTGAACATTTAGTTAGCAGCTTTATACAAATCTTTTGATGAAGGTCAATAAAGTGACCTTATTAAATATATTATGTACAGTAATAGTGACGGTTTTTGCATTTGTCAGTTCCGATCCATAATTTGTGGCACTTTGAGAAGTTAATAAGAGATAGAACAGTTGCGTTTTAGTATAGCAGAACTGCTTAAGTGATTGTTTGTTTGAACTTGAGTGATGCATGGACTGGGTTAGTGTGATCTTGATGATGAACTTGGCTCAAGAAATACAAAATGCACGCAACATGTGCACACATTCTAATGGGTCGCTTGCCCGCTGGACAGACACAGTAGTAATCATTGACAGGGTCATCGTGATCATTTCTGTCAAACTCAATCCAAACATTGTTTTTTGACTGTGATTTGTGCCTTCAATAGATTTGGCCTCGGAGAAGATTTTCATCATGTGATAGACCCAAACTTTAAAGTCTCCAGCAGGAGTCAGATGCTCATTAATATATCTGGATTCGGCTTTCAACTGGTGTGGTCCGCAGGTTACTGTTTCTAAATAATCCATATCCAACACTGGAAACTCTATTGAACAGGCATCAAGTTTCACCCAGTTGGCCTTGTTGCGCATAGAAAGGTCAGATTCATCTGCAACCCTTGAGGCCAAGGTGTTGGGCAGAGACAAACGGGATTGCATTCGCTCAGCAAGGCGACGGTCCCTCATGTCCTTCTCTGGTGTAGACACATAAATTGGTCCACGTACAGCATTTAAGGAAGCAGTAGCTACTTCAACCAGTTCCTCTTTGACACTAAGGAAGTAGTTTGGGCTGAGTTGTTCTCTGAACAGTTTCCACTGTTTCAGTCGACCATGGTAGCTCTCCACAACCCATCTTGACTTAGTACATTGGCGGACCTCGTTGGCAGTAAGCGTATCATGCTGTGTCTGACCTGACAGAAGATAGGAAGGCATGTACACAGAAAACCCTGAACCTCGCAGCAGCTCCAACACATCCCTAAACCCCCGGTCAGCAATCACATTGTCATCTTCACTGAGCCACAAGGTCAGGTTCTCAACTGTTCCAAGTTTTTTTGTCAAGATATTTGCATAATTGTCATTGCCATAAAATGACCCAATAGTGTCTAGTACATAACCATTTGGAAAGACAATGCTCATGAATTTAATATAGTTGCGCTTCTTTTGCCCACAGTATGAGGATCTTTGAAAGGGGTGATCAGCACTTTTATGGACATAGATACATAGGTACCATCAAGGATTATCGTAGAAACATCTTGTAAAGGCAGTGTTGTGGCACTCGTCCTCGCGAGTAATGTGTCTTGGACAAAGGAAAAGGGGCACAATGGTCTGGCTCAAGACTTTTAAGACACTTTGAAATGCGCGAGATAAATACTGTTTTTGTCAGACCACACAAGACACCAAGTTGAGACCATGAAATATTGGTCTTCAGTTTAATCCAGAAAAGAAACAAAGTATAGAATGTAGAGGAACATGGTCCTCTATAGATGTGTGATGAGCAAATGCTATGGATTTGCTGCATTTGTTCAAACGTGTAACCAGTCCATGCTTTGAATTGTTCATTTCTAAGATGGTCTACATCCATGCCTGTGTTGGTTGGAGTACAAGCAGAAAGGATATGGCTTAGTTCAAGCAAGAAGGTTATTGATAACCTGATTAGCTCTTTCTTGAAGATGAAAAGCTAACGGTTCCCTTGTTTGCAGATCTAGTGGAACGGAGGATTCATAAAGACGGGCATCAGGGGGACACCATAGAAAATCGAAAAATATCAAGTTTGTCCTGGCACGCTGTGTTATAGTCCATAGCTCAGTGACCTCTTTTCTACATATGAAATTATGTGAAATGCCACCATAAAATAATATCTCAACAGAGATTAGTGGTAGCTGGTTGAATGAAATGAAATCATCTGGAGTGCTCATACCAGAAGGTTCATACAGACTGCAATGGCCTTTGCTTGAGGTACCGCTCGTAGCACTTTCCACAAAATATGCGTTCTTCTGGTATGCTAATGATCTCGGCAGTCAGCAGCTGGTGCAGCCAGTTATACTGAGGTGTCTTACTTGAATTCGGGCTCCTTGAGATAAATAGTTCAACCTGGTTTTGCTGTCACGACCTATGCACACGTCTGACATGATTATTATTAAACTTGATGGGAGATTTGTAGTAATTTAAATTTAATACAGAATGTCTGAAATAAGTGTAACTTTGTCTATGTAATTGTCTATAGATACTTAGCAAAATGGTATAAATACTTTATACTAATACCTTTATATGTTTCAGGAAATTAACATACTTGCACATTAATGTGTCAGACATATCATTTCTGGCCTCATTTATTAATTATTAATTAGAATATCTAACTGATTTATATCCATTATTGTTATGTTTACTGATAAACGAAGAAAAGTGGAATGACGATAACATGTGATCAGTAATACTGATTATTTCATCATTGTTACGTTTTTATAATATATACTAAACTGTCAGTTGTTGATTAGAGGATAGTTTTCTAGTGCAGAAAACACCATGTTAAGTTATATCTACTGAATATGATTTTAAAATAAATGCAAAATACTTTATGTGCTTTGGTACTACACAAAACTGGAAAATATAGCAGTATTTGGCACAAAAAACAACGAAAATTAAATCTTCATGATTATGGCAAATTATGCAATAAGCATGTTTAAATTGCTAAAAATATATTTTACCGGTTTTGAAATCACTAGAAATTTATCCAATAGACAGTATATATAAGTAGAAAGTTATTAAAGAAGTATGAAATATAGACTGAGATTGCAGCTATACAAAATGAACTTGACAAACTTTGATATATTCTTTATTTTGTGAAAATTTTGCATTTTTTTTTTTTACTTATGAGTAATTAAAGTTTTTAATATACTTACATTTTTTATGCCAATATAACATATGTGATATCAAAATATTATGTACTTTAGCTTGGTATATAAATATTTTCATCTAAAGTTCTCATGTAGCAAGTATTTGTCATTATGTTAGGGTACCTTTGTCACTCAACCTGGTGTTATACAAGGAGGTCCAGTGTGACTATAAGTAGTTATAATGACTAATCATTTATGCGGTTGTAGGTTATTTTCATGAATCTACATATGGCGAAAAAATATTAGAAATCTATGTGGGGGCCAAATGTTGACCCCACCTTTCTCTGAAAATCAACATCAACTCTGAATATTTGCTTTGTGTTCATGAAGAACAAACAGCTATTACAAGATATGTGCTTTTTATATTCTGTATAATATTATATTCTTTATATATTCTGTATAATATATAACTGTAGGTAACGGTTATGATAAATGATATCCCATCACAATGTACCGGGAACTGTAGCTACGAGTGGTTACCCAGCAGAACACCTGTCGTTACCAACGTAACCCGTACACAAGGTAAAGAAATACAGGATACTTAACGCCATTAT
This sequence comes from Ylistrum balloti, assembly GCF_031769215.1. Lineage (NCBI taxonomy): Eukaryota > Metazoa > Mollusca > Bivalvia > Pectinida > Pectinidae > Ylistrum > Ylistrum balloti. The sequence goes on from NW_026781993.1 coordinate 2,323,670, forward strand.
TGTCAGACAAGTATCTGACCAACAATGGATCCTCATTTTGTCTTGTCCTGTTTCTTTTTCGTGAATGCCGAACTATATGAACTTTAATTACTCGCTTTAACACTACTGTAGAATGTATAAACATCAAAGAGACTTTCATATTAGCTGCAATTTTTAAAAGGAGATTGTACAAAAGATACAAGAAAATAATACCTTTGAATACAAATTTACTGTGAAGCAGTTCATATAAAATTTGTCTCGATGCCCTTTTGAGGTTTATACATAATAACGTTATTCAATCCTTTTATTCATATTTAGAATTGTTTAAAACCGTTTTTCGTAAGTTCTCTACAAAACGGGACTTCTGCAAGTCTATCACAGAACTTGATGAAAAATATATGTATACCTTCCCACTTCTACTCTATGATCTTTTTTAAATCTTACATCTGAAACAAAAAATAATTCAAGACAGGGAATTCATTCATTTTTAATAAATCCGATCAGTCTTGCAAGAGGAAATAGTCTCATGCTCGGTAGAGCAACAAACGGTAACGTTGAAAAATGCAGAAATCCAGCCATATTTCTTGCAAAAAGGGGAGGTAATCTAAATTAGTAGGATGACTCTTACGCTATGTGGACAGTCCCTTGAAAAAAAATCCTCTTACTATCTTGGCAGGTATATTGAGTCTTATATATATATTTGTTATTGACTTGGTTAAAATGCGGTCTATTGTCGTCGAAAATATGGCGTAAGAATGACACTGAGGGATATTATGCTTGGCATGCTGGTGTATAGTCATCATAAAATTCTTATATCATATAATGCTATATACACAGTTAGAGGGATACATTACATTACCTTCTCTATAAAGTCCTTATAAACACATTGATAATATGTAATGCAATTTGTAAGATACACGCTATAATTTTATCTTTTTGTTACATTATATATACGGTCTAAGTGGAAATAGCCCGACAATTCTTATTTTTTTTTTAATATTTTAGTGATTTTCTTGATTAGTTTGATATATTAGTCCTGGTAGGTTCACTCTTATATTGGGGAATTCAACAAGAATATAAATGAAGAATAGGTGCAGCTGATATCTATGTACAAGGGTTCAATACCTTACATACAAGGCTTCCACCAATACCCTTGTAACTATTAATTGTTACCGACTGTCCACTTACTACGATACGCATTGTTGATACTGGATCAGTATAACTTTATATTGTTACAGAGACACCACATACCGCTATATATATAACTGGTGCTGGATTCAGCGACATTCCCAATAACAATGATGTAACGGTAGGAGGAGTTGAATGTTCCGTTACCATGGCTACTTCCTCTTCGATCACGTGTGAAGTCGACACAATACCGAGTGGTGAACACACTGTTAACGTAAAGGTCGATGGCAGCGGAATTGCAAAGACCGAAGGCAGTAACATTTCTATTGTCTTCAGCTCAGAAATCAATGGCATTAGCCCAACTAGCAGTGGACTAGGAGGTAGTTAGCATAACTTTTAACTGGTAGTGTACGAAGGAGGTAGTTAGCATAACCGGTCACTAGTACTGGACGAAGGAGGTAGTTAGCATAACCGGTCACTAGTACTGGACGAAGGAGGTAGTAAGCAAAATTGTTTAGTAATAGTGGAGCAAGTGGTTGTTGGCATAACTGTAAACAAGTAGTGAATTACGATGTAATACGCATAACTAAGAGATAAGGCAGTTAGCATAAATATTAACTAGAAATTGACCAAGAAGAATTAGTTTAATTCTCAAAATGTGGTTATATAAAAACAATTTGAAGTACAATATTTATGCTAATCACTCTGCAACTCTGAACGTAAACGACTAAGTATGTTGTATGTTACAGGTTCTGTGAATCTAACCATCACAGGAAGTGGGTTTAGTCAGAATTCATCCGTAACTGTTGGATCAGAGACATGTGACTTACTGTCTGTCACAACAACTAGAATCATCTGTATGTTACCAACAATGGTAATATTCTACTACATATACTATTGTCTTAAATTAATGTTTTGTTATAGATAACCATATCAAGGAATATTTCTTTCAGGTTTACATATTAGGGCAATAGTGCGCTGTCACTACACTCGGTGCGGATTTACGGTTGAGTTTGAGGTAACGGGGCAATATTTGAAAAGTACAAGAAACCGTACTTTAAAAACACTTGTGTTTGTGTTTTTTGACCCCTGAATGATTTGTATGTGTTTTACCATTGGTTGTTTTGTTTCATCATTCGAAATAGAGTTATAGCGAAACTACTGCTTAGTTCATATAGAAAAGTTGTAGTAACTTTAAGCCTTTTTGTATATTTTATATAGAAAATCAGTCACAGAAATATCTTTTTAAACCGTCATTACTAAATAAAAAAAAAACCGATGTTAATGTAACAGTCTGAAGATCGATTGAATAAAAGGCTGTCATGAATGAAAACTGCGAAAGTATCACATCGCTTCACCGAAACGAAAACCAACACAATACCAACATGTCAGAATAATCATATTGCCAAAGAAAAATAGTAAATTTAAAAAAATATATATATATACAAAGAAACATTTACATGCAGACTTAGGAAAAAGTACAGTGATAATATGACCAGGTGTTCCGGAAGTGTAAGTGTCTTCTGCTACATCGGCGACACCCACTATGTAAACATTTAATGTTACATGTCTCAAATGGGAACATGATACTCAACAATGAAAAGAAAAGACAAACTAACGAGCATCAAAATCGTATGAAGAAGAAATAGATCATAATATGAAAGCACATTTTGAACACATTTCGAAATCTTGTTTTCTTAATTGTCGTTGTTGATTAGTATAAGGTTTGGAGACATTGTTTTTTTTAATTATAAATTCATAATACAAATAGTATGCTTGTAAGCTCAATGTTATCTTTTTTAGAATGTTGCGGGTGCAGTATCGATAATAATAGAACACAGTGGAGAGCTACCAATAACAGGAGACCTACAGTTTTATTACAACGAGTCCATGACACCTAGGGTAACTAGCATATCACCAATATCAACCGGAGTATCAGGTAATGAATACCGTGGATGGTTGTAATAGTATACCTCTACCAGCTTAAATTGTAATCCAATCAGAAAATCACATTATCTATAAGGTTACATATGAAATATCTGTACAGGTGGAGAGAAAACACATCACTAGGAAATGATATTGCTTTCTACTTACCTTTGTGTGCTTTGTATAATATAATCTTTCCATATTTTCCTACTGTTTGTAATGTCACGATATCAAATTATATTTAGATGTGTAGACTTTTTCCAGTATATACTATAGTTTCAAACACCGAAGAAAAGAGAGAAATACATCGTTACAAATCATACATAAGTCTAGAATAAAACGTTATTCCTTGAATATTGAGCCAACCGATAATATTTCGATTTTTATATCATTGTATGCTTTTATTCGTCCAGGTGGAGACAAGCTCGTTCTGACAGGTGATGGATTTGAAGCAGATACCAACTTGACTTTACTGGTTGGTAAAGCGGAAGTCTTCATTACATTCTATAACAATAGCTATGTAATAGCAGAGTTACCTCCCTGTTCTCCGGGAACTCATCATGTACGACTAATACCTGGAACCAATGGAGCCGCATTGACCTCGTACGTGTTCCTGTTTTATCATTTGGCGACACTCGAATGCGAGTTTGTGTTGTTCACACTCACACAAAAACTAATTGCAAAATTTAATCCACAAAATACAACAATCGCTCGCTTCCTGAATCTTCCCGTTGTGATATCCTTTGATTTTGATAATCTTGTCGTGCTATGGGGTTAAAGACTTGATATGGTCAAATCTACGATTTGTTCCCTTTTACGTCTTATCCAGAAGATCTTTTTATTTTTATCAATACGGAAATAGCCATTCATGTTGACTTATGCTTTCATGTGTGAAAGATCATGATTACCATCAGGAATATTCAGGCCCAAATCCAAGTATATTGAATATCACTTGTAACGAATGCAAAAATTAGAAAATGTTGTTCCCTACACAAAATTTGTATGCATGGTTTCGTCTCTTTATTTGGCAATATCCTGAAACATCAATCGAAAATTTAGATTCATTGGATTGCTATGCTACTATCTAATATGAGATTCTTTCCAGTATCAACGAACTTCCAACAATCACTTGTAACTTTGAAGTAACTGATGTACGTCCACTCAGTGGCTCGTTATTTGGCGGCAGTAGTCTAACTTTATCGGGGAGGCATTTCTCACCAAATATTGAAGTTAAGATTGGAAGTCATGATTGTGACGTCAAGTCGACAACAGATAATGAAGTCATTTGCTCCATCAGTAGAACACGAACCATACACAGAGTGGACAACTTGGGAATCCATCCAGGTCTGATACTTTCTCTCTATCTTGATCAGTGTATGTTTCCTTTTCTCAAGTTACCATTTCTATCCAAGTTGTGTGTCTTTGAGTCTTTCATACATCGCCTAGTTATAATCTGTAGTATATATATCATAACATGTTTCTTCTTCGAAAAGATTTCGGGATGTACTACCAATGGAGTCCCAAATATGTGAAGATCCTTGTCGGCGATATCGTACGCTGGGAGTGGGATTTTCCGTTCTACATCACGACGATGAAACCACGGATAGAGGAGACGTTCAACATGACGGCAAAGTACGGCAAACCGGGTGGATTCTCGAGTGGTGCATTTGGAACGTCTACTGGTACAAATAAACATTATCATTGTTGTTATCAATCTTAACATTGAGTAAGCCACCTGCTACGTTTAGTTTAACAGTGATAGAAAAAATGAGATCACTGTTATTAAGTAATGCTTTACACTATAACATTTTAACCATGGAATGTTAAATATACCATTCATGTTATCAAGTCCGACGTACCAAAATTAAACGTGATACCCATTATACGAAGTTTGAATCGTTTTGTACTTGTATTTAGGAAAATCATAGGCTGATTAAATTGATTATTCTTCCTCCATTCCAGGAATTTATTTCCATGAATTCAGTAAGGCCGGCACATTTTATTACTGGAGTGGTGTAATTGATGAGTACGGCACCACGTGGTTTCATGGTTCTGTAGAGGTTGTAGAACGAGCCTCTTTTCTGGCCGACATCATTGTAACAATAGGCGAATTCGAGGCCACGTATAACACAACCAACATTGACCAAACTGTTTCACCAACAGGTTTGTATCATTTCTTTTCTGATATTACTACATAAGTTAGACAGGAAAACGACACATGCACAGAAAGATATATTTGTTCATACTTTCACATTAAACGGTTGTGATATAGAATACTATATGATATTTGAGCTTTGCTTCCATTAAACTCAAAACGAGGAAAACTTGTTACTTTTTAGAACAGATTTAGCTTTAAAAGAGTGATTTTTTTCATTTCTCTTTTTAGTAATACAGAGTCGTCCGACAGGTTATGATTTTGAAATATCCTCACCTTTGCATGGTAGCACGACACCTGTCTCAAATATCTTGACAATGGGTTTACTAGTTTTAGTCGAAAACGCTTTGTTTTTAACGTTAGGCCAAGAAACTAGGTTAAAATAAGAACTCTTTCAGTTATGAAACCTATGTACAGATTTCAACCACGTAGATTCATGACTAAATGATAATAACCAAAATTGTAAAACAGTTGGATCAGTTGCATAAAAGAGCATTTCGTGTGAAAATATCATATCGATGAAATATGTCTGGTTAAAGAAAGAGACACAGGGAGAGGTCTTTCCTTGTTTGTCTCATAATGGATCACCAAGCATGAATGATTGCCAGCAAACTCCAGGAGATTACTATATTCTGTTCAATTACAGTAACATATCAGCTTACACGGGAAAAAGATATAGCAAGTGTAAAATATCTAGTCAAAGCTATAGATTAAAAAGGAAATTGAGGTGCTGAAATTTATGATTATTACAGACTTAGTAGTTGTGTGTTGTTTCGTTTACAGCTTTACATCCATCTTTTGTTGGTGCTAATGCAATAGTATTGATTAGCAGTTAAGAATTTAAGATAATGATATTAATTAAACATATAATGCAACTGTTTCAGGAGAAAAGGTTTCCACTTGGATTCCTCAGTTACGTTTTATGAATTCTTTTTATATTCCACAGCTAATACTTCTTTCTCGAATGAAACGACTGCAAGATACAACTGTTCGGATCCTTACCCGTTCGATTCAGCAAACACCTCCATGTTTCGATTCGCATTCTGGACATGCCGAACACCGCTGGTTAACGAAGTAAGTCGACAAAATGGAACCACTGACGATGATATCGTTATATCTGGTGATGGATTTTCTCCCATAAGTTGTGCTAACGACGTAACCTTCGGTGATTATCTGTGTGAACCAGTCTTCAGTTCGGTTTCCTCTGTCACCTGTAAAATTGCCTCTAGCAACAAACCACAAGTCGGAAGACCTCAGTATCTCGAAGTTCTAGTAAGAAATGTAGGTTATGCTTACTTGAACATTGCATCAGATTTACTTAAAACATTCACATTATTTCCGGTTGTTCGATCACTTGCTCCGATAAATGGATCTCTTGGCGGCCATTTAAAGCTTACATTAACAGGAACAGGATTTGCAGACGGGAACCTTGATAACGTGAATGATATCACCATTGGTGGCTACCAATGTCACCTATTATCATCTTCATATACGGAAGTCGTTTGCTTAACACCAAGTTTAACTACTGGACAGCGTGAAGTTGTAGTCATGATTCCAACAGCCGGTAACTTTCTAGTCCCTGCAAAATGTATACCGTCATGTACTTTTGTGTACGACGACTCCGTTACACCAACAGTGACTGGTATCAGTCCAGTGTCTATAACAGGGCAGAAATCTACGCAAGTTACCATTTCTGGAACCGGTTTTGGTAATGATCAGCAAAATATAGAAGTAAGCATGACGTCATCCGAAGTTCACAAATGCCACGTCTCAAATGTTTCTGACTCCTTGATCATTTGTTCCGTAACTAATTTACCAGTGGGGTCTAATAAAGCCGTTGTTGACGTGAACGGTAAAGGAAGGGCTATTCATTCCATCGGGGATGTATCTCTGATCAGTGAAGCAACAATAACAGATATATTCCCAACGCGAGGAAGCATCTACGGAGGTACTGACGTCATCGTCAACGGAAATGGATTTCTTTCTGATGTAACAGTTCAAATAAATGGAGATTCATGCAAAGTGAAAAACAGAACATTACAATCGATCATTTTTGAAACACCTGCCCAACTCACCGGAGTAAAAACTCTGGATATTAGATCTAACGGTGTTTTGTATCTTGAGCAAAACTTTACGTTTACAGACGAGGCAACTCCTAAGATAACTTCTGTGCATCCCTCTTCTGGTATAAATGGACAGAATATCACCATTAGAGGCTACAGTCTTGTAACAATGTTAAATGATACAAGTGTTTTTGTAGGGAACGCTGAATGCCTTGTTTCAGCTGTAAGAGACACGAAAATAAACTGCACTGTAGGTAATCATCGTGCTGGATCATACAACATATATGTCAATGTACAGGATTTGGGCGATTCCAACGGGGATATTACTTTTACGTTCAACATGACGGTTGAGTCGATTTCACCGAACGTAGGTAAGAATATGGTTTTCTTGTTAAAGTTGTAGAATATATATTATAAAACATCCTTATAATCTTGTGAGTAATATTTCTTCCTTCGGTATTAGCAAACAATTATACCAATTACACGTTTTCCAAGGTTAATATCACACCATGATTTACGTTATCCAGACACCAACACGTATAATTTATCTTCTAATGCTGCGATAAGATTTACTAGTATAAAAAAAGCGATGGTATTGGTAGCGGAAAGGGTCAATATTAGCAAAAAATGTCATACTTAAAGCTTCATTTTGCAATAACAATTGCGTTTTACCTTATTAGACATCGGTGTTTGTTTACAATGTGGTGACCATGATTTTGAAAAGGAGGATCCCTGGAAGTCATGATTTTTAATAAATATATAGAGAGCAGCTAGCTATTACTCGTTACCAATACACAATTTATAAAGCATACAGAAATGCTAGACGCAAGAATTTCTGTTTTGTTACTCATGTAAGTACTTACTGGCGTTTGACAGTTGCCTAAAGTCGTCACCAGGAAGTTTAGCTGGAGTTGTGACAATTCAAAATAACCTTTTTCATATATTTCAGTTGCAGACATGTGCTATGCTTATCTTTTTCATGTAGTTCTTGAGATAAGACAATTGATCAATCCTTTAGTTTTTTAGCTGGAAACAAGACTTTAGATAATTAAAAATATCATTGACAGCTTTCCACCAGGCTGTATGATAAGCATGATGATTTCAAATTCCTTATTGTGAAATTTCCAATTCTGGATAGCATATAAAAAAATATGGCGTTAAAAAGTCGCAGTTGGTTCGATATTCAACAGCCTATTTTAAAAATCAGAATTTTCATGCAAGTTGACGTTCAACTGACGACAGACTCAAAAACAAAAATTCAAAAATGCAGGTAGATGACAACTGGTAAGGTTTCGTTGAGAAATATTCTATTTCTTTATGCGATATGAAACTGGACTTTGATGCGTGTTTGTTCCGTTGTTGTATACCTTATTTTCTTCTGAGATAGTGATATTGCTTACTTGAATTGGCCAAGAACGATAAGGCGGGTGTCGTCGATGAAGCAGAGAAAGCAGGTCATGTTTATTCTTCAGGAATATTTGTTCTTATTCTCCTTGTACTTTTTTTCAAGAGTATCCGTATAAATCCTTTCTTTCGTTTAAATTTTGTCCTTGTTTTATTGAATTTAAGTTTGTTTTGATTATGATTAAGTTCACATGTTGATATTTTCTTTTTGCAGGAAGTGTAGCCGGAGACCAGACTGTCACTATATTTGGTACCGGGTTTGATGTTGATATGGTAGTTACTATCTGTGGTCGAGTGTGTAACATCTCAAAAGACCTCCGAGCAAATTCAACACATTACTTCTGTAAAACGCCTACCTCATCAGGTAGTACAGACGGTCCACTCCGGTAGTGTATGCCAGTGATCTATACTGGTGGCCTATGTTTTACCATTATTTATCAATATTAGAATATTCATCCAATCAGATACCTTTAAATAATAGTTATTATAAATACAACTATCATTTTTTTCTTGTTCAGTATTCAGATGAAACAAGCACGTCCTTAAGAAGCAGAAGCAGTCAATTTCCATTTCAACTTGACATCCTTAATTTCATGTTCAGTCCCTTGTATACTTCTACATGTAGCGTTAGAGAGTATGACTTTTATACTTAACGGTTAATAATTGTAATTCTATAATTGAAAATGTAATAATAAACATGTTCTTTTTAAGGTTCCGTATCTACTAACTGTAGCGTCGAAGTAACAGTAAACAGTGTTACTGATACTATTTTGGATGCTTATATGTATGATGTTTCTATCACTCCGCTGATTGATGACGTCACGCCTAAACGTGGCGGTACTGAGGGGGGAACCCAAATCACTATATCCGGATCAAATTTCGGGTAATGTATTATTGTAAATCTATTTCTGGTGTAAACCCAATGTCCTGAATGAAGTGAAATGACAAAATTAATATAGTTTTGCCCTCTACTTGACAGTATTTGAACTCTCTATTATTTTTTTCACCAGATCACAAGTTTCAACGGTTGGCTGCGAGTCATCAGTGACGATTGCTGGAACTTTGTGTAACATCACATCTTGGACAAGCTCACAAGTATTGTGTGTAACGGAGGCTCATTCACGGTCGGAAAGAAGCGTTGTCAGGATTGAAACAGGATGTGGTGGTAAAGCGCAGCAGGTAATGAGCTATTCTAACAGACCGCCGTAGTTATCATAATGATCGTACCTGATGCATATTTTCTTCATTCATCTTACAATATTTGTCAAAAATGGTCTTTTTGATTTGTTCAGTACAATGCGGAATTCCACTTTGTGGATGTATGGTCCTCTGTTTATTCCTGGGGAGGAGAGTCTCTTGGTCTTCCCACAGATGGGGACATCGTGGTTATTCAAACCGGCCAGACCATCGTACTGGATACCAATACACCGGTGCTTAAAATGCTCCTGATACAAGGTAAGACATAGTGTACTGTTATATTAACGTAAAGCTGAGGTTTCTTTATTTTCATTTCTTGTAAGTGATAACCCAATCCAGACTGCAATAGTTCTGTCAAGAGGGCATTGACCGACACGACCTCAGATCAGGATCCAGTTTGTTTGGTTCGGTGCTTCCTACCCTTGGCAGTTTTTGCTCCCTGGAAGCAGAGGACCTATCTTTACACTCGTGATTATATCTTTGAGGAGGATACTGATTGTTGTAGATGGCATCGACAGGCATTCCGTATGTTGAGTAATGAGGTAGTTACCAACCACTTCAAAGAAACTGAAAATGAACATGTTGTTCACTTAACCTACCGAACCCAGCAAACAAACAGAATACACAAGAAGGAGATGAGCATTTATAACTGTTTCACTATTTCAGGAGGTGAGCTGCTATTTGATGAAGTAGATGTGGAACTCCAAGCAGAAAACATCTTGATTACAGATGGAGGCTTGCTACAGGTAGAGCAATTTAGTGATGTTACTACATGTTTGTTATTGCACATAGCAGAATAACACAGGAATCATTATTTTCAAATTAAGGTACATTCTACTCTTCGACAATAATGTAATTTTCTTTTTTTTATCACTGAATTACGGTATCATGGCATATCGCCAAGTTATAGATATCGTGAGATACACGTGTAATGATACTTGTGTGAAAACGGACCGTTCGAATAGAAATAACCTGTCTTATCCGGAAATTAATTCGTTTGTTTTCGCTTATTGATCAAAAACATATAACCTTAAACTTATAACTATTTGAATTGGAATTCATTTAACTAATAGTTTGATATTTCATTCGCTTGAATGCCCCATGATATATCTAATTATTGAACTATCTTATTTCGTTATGCTCTGACATTTATGATAATAATAAGAATGATAAATGATAATAATTATAAATAATAAAAGACTTTATTTAAGATTGACGACACTTTGACTTTACAATACTCTTTTCACACGTGGTTGACATCAGATATGTACAATATTTACAATAAGTAACATTACAGTATCATATACTAAAGAAAACATTTAATTAAAATCAGTGAAAAGATGTGTTATGAATGAGTATAAAAATGTGACACACACAGTGGGGATTAAGAGTTACATAAAATACAATAAAGAGATACATTTACGATGAAACGATCTTCTGAAACTTCCAGACAGTGGAATTTTATGTTTGAAAGTTGGACGTTTTTCATTCAACTTTAAAATCATTCACATTTTGGCATTGCCTGATATTTTCTGGTAAACGATTCCAGAGTATGTACAAATGAATTTCGGAACTTTTTTGTTTAATGTTTAGGGATGGCATATTCCCCTGCAATAGATGATCTGGCCTGTCTATCGTGAAAATTGGATACAAACCATAATTTTTTATAAGGTTCTATTAGAATATTGTGGGCAACAAGGTCAAATGCTTTTCTAAATTCAATGTACATCACACCAGTTAGATTTCCTTTATCCATCTCTTCATATCATCTATATACATTTTGGTTAAAGACTAAGCGACAACATCAGCTGTAATTTCTATGTAAGACCCTCTATTTATCCCATAATTTGCAAGCGCATTCCTGTTTCTGATAAGGTTAAAAAACATCTGGTCCCAAGCACACGTGGTATGACACTATTCACAATAAGGTAGCGTCATCAGATAATGTAGCGTAACCATGTCGCAAATTGATAACGTCATCAATTTTGATGCATATTTCATGAAATATTAATGATGGCACAACGTTTCCGAACGACAAACCATGTGCTTACGTGTTTTTTCTTATATACGTGGGAATGATAATAAAACACGAGTCGGTTGCGTTGACAAATATCTCATTCCACGTGTCTGGCTGACCAGCTCTCGGCAAGCATCACACTGATCAGCCAAACTCTTACATGTTATGTCAGCACGAGATCATATTTGAAATGGAAGTGTTATAGAAAAGTTTAGTCTTTGGTGTTTTCCTTTTCACTAAATGAGATTTTATCGATACCTTATTTGATGAAGGTTGGAAGCGAGGAAGTACCATTCCAGCACAAGGCAATGATAACGTTACATGGTCATCTCAGATCAAAGGAGCTGCCAATATACGGGACAAAATCACTTGCTGTCCGGGAAGGGACACTCGACTTGCATGGTAATAACATATACGTTATTACAGAGTAACTATTTACTGCGAGAATTAAGTCGGATTTAAAATATGAAAATAAGCTCATGTCGAATGCAAATTCATCTGAAAGACGTTGTAAAGAGAGCCAACTCGAACATCTAGATATTGTCGTGTATTTGATATCTTAATGGTATTGCAAAATATTTAGTTTGAACTATGTTTTGAGTTTTGAAATTTTAGGCAAAATATCATGAATCATTTATTTTAGGTACGTTTGTTCCAATCACCTGGACGAAGTTGGCACAATCTGCGGCCATTGGGGATACACATATAATACTGCAGCACCAAGTCACGTGGAGGGTAGGCGACGATATCGTCATATCAACAACAAGCGGTATGGAATCCCAGTACGAAAGCGAGGTCGTCACCATAGCATCTATTGCTCCGGACAACGTGACCATTACTTTGAGTAGTCCACTACGTAACACACATTTAGGAATTTCCCAAACCTTGGCTGGTTGGGAACTTCCGTTCTGTGCAGAAGTCGGCCTTCTGACACGGAATGTCGTTCTGAGAGGGTTTCTTGATTCGCAGTGGACAGACTCCATCACAGCATGTCCTGATGGTTATGATCCAGGTACCACTGTGTATGATCAACAGAGGTCTCTTACAGCCATATTAATTCATTATGTAGATACAATCTAACAGTGACACACACATGTACTTCATGTTCTTGTGAAACTCAGAATTATAAAATCTATTGTTCAAATTTTCACTTAGTTTTAATTTGAGTTTGGATCATGATGATGTTGATGATGATGTTGACCTGTAGCTATTTTCTTGTTTTTTTTTTTTTTCCACTCAAAAGTTACAACACGTCACCGTTTGTATAGGTAAATCTGATTGAGCATGTAAATGGCATCAGCTTTACAAGTGATCTTTGAAATAACAAACTTTCGAAAGGAAAATTAGTACCTGATGTTTTACTTATGAACCGGTACATGATAAATCATATCTGATATAATAACAGGTCCTATCATCATTACATGACTAAAGTCGTATTTGGCTCGTATAACAGATAATCTTTGTTGGGACTCGATATTGCTCAAGAGTTACTACGTTTTATCATGATTTGAAGTAGACAGCACGATTGGTACAAATAAGCAAGTGATAAAAGAATAATGAGTTTCATATAGAATGGAACTGTAAACATGATCACGGTACTATATTGGTAAAATATTGTTTTTTAGGTTACTTCACAATCCAGACGTGTTTCCAAGGCCGCTATGGAAACGAGTTCGAGACAGATCAGTTTGGAGCTCATGTGGTCATTCACAAAATTGATCCAACGAAACCAATGACGACAAGTCGCATCGAGTATGTGCAGTTCTCAAACGTCGGACAAGCTCTCCGTCTTGGTCGCCATCCTATAAACTTTCAAGTAACCGGTGATATGTCCAAATCATATGTCCGTGGTTGCGCCATACACAACTCGTTTAATCGAGCTATCAACATTCGTGACACACACAACCTTCTTGTTGAACATAATGTGTTCTACAACATCGATGGCACGGCTGTAAATCTGGAAGATGGAACGGAGACAGGAAATGTATTCCAATACAACCTTGGCATATTGACGAAAGGAAGTTCACAGTTAATAAACGACGACATCTATCCAGCAACATTCTTGATCACAAATCCTAACAATACACTGCGGCATAACATTGCAGCCGGTGGGACACATTTTGGATACTGGTTTAATCTAGAAACCGACGCGAGCTCTGCTGTGACTGGTGTCTATAAACCTCAGTATACTCCACTTATGGAATTCTATAATAATACAGCACATTCCCTAGGATGGTACGGTGTATATATCAATCCAAAATATACTCCGCGTATAATGTATTCATTCACCTCCTATTCTAGTTCTAGAAAATCAGCAGTGTTGGAGTATATATATGTTTGGAACTGTCGCAAGGGGGTTGAGGTAGAAGATATGGGAACCGTACATATCAAAAATCTTATTGCTGTTAGTAATAGGTTAGCTGGATACGAGGGTAGAACTATATCAGAGGGTAGTTATGATACTGACGATGGACCGACAATCAAGCATTCGCTTGTAGCTGGCCATGTCCCCGCTTTTCCGTCACAAGGATGTACAAATGGAGGAGTTGTCGCCCCCTACAAGTTTGGATTCACCATACATAATGTAAGTTTTGTCAACTTTGACAAACCTACCTGTTCAGCTCTAGCCGTTACAAGGATCCCCGACCGATGTGATTCTCTTTGTGGTGGGTACATGTACAGAACACTCAACCTGACATTTATCAATACTGATAACCGCGTAAAGAATGACTGGGTATGGGAGTCAGTATACGAAGATATGGACGGCTCTCTTTGTGGTTCTGCAATCTGTCATGTCGTACCATGCACTGAAACATTACCTACAGTTTGTAGCGTCTTACCCCAGAACTCTACAAGTGTCTCAATGTGTGTATGTCCGTCAGAAGTTAAACTTTTCCGTTTTGCAATGAATTATTACAATTATGGAAGGTATATGAGCACATACTCTTTTTCTGGATGGCCTATATTCATCACAAATAAGTACGGAACAACACAGCATCCGTATCGAAATAATGCTATAGATCCGATCCGCGGCTGGATGACAAATTTTGTATCTGGTGAATCATACGAATGGAAGTTTAACTTTAGCCATTCGACCAATGTCAGCTACGATGGTTATTTCTATAGAATGCAGGTAGGTAATCATATGAGTGGGCCAATCGTCTTGATATTTTATCTATCTCCTAGTTAACATATGGTTGATAACAGTGTAACGTAAATTTGATATGGATATACATCTTCACATTTTCAAATCCTCGTAAAGGTGGGTTTGTCGCTGTACATTATAATACAAAATTATTTCACGTTTGTTCTTAATCATAAGTAATCACAAGCTGTTTTTCCTTTAGGAAATAAAATTGAGGTCGTAAGGAGTAAACTACATTGTAGTGAAGTGTACAGTACAGTTTACAGGAATCTGATTTAAGTAAATTAGATAGATATAGCATGTACTGGAGAATTTGAATACTCTTGTTCCGAAACTTAAGTATCAATGTCGCATACGGAGAAACAGTATTTGTCGCCTTTTTGCGTTTTCCTTGACGAGGTACACGCGTTTGATACGCTGCTAAATATACATTTGTATTACAAGCGTTTGAAACACTGCCAATAATTAAAATATGTTTTTTAATGAAGCAACCGGCAGTATATGAGGAACAATAACCTGCATTAGTATCAGAACTGATAAATGTATTTATTGTTTTCGATTTTACAATATTTCTGTAAAAAGTTATTACATTTTTATTTGATTTAGTATGGTGATTATGTCCTAATAAGCCAGCCTCTGCCAGGAGAACCGGACAGATTTAAGATAGATGGGTCTAATCTTATCCCTGCAACAAACGGCACCCTGGATCCAAAGATACATTATCACGGAGACTGGCAGTACAACGAAACTTCTGGCATGATCACGTACTTAGGTAGAAGTCTATGTGATTCACTTAGCGAAACAATTTTAGAGGTTATCTTAGATCAAGTCAACTTTGACCAATAAACTGGTTGATGTTTATGTTCTACTTGGTTATGTCTTTAGAATGTGAAAGATAAACCGGTATACATTTGCATAACAATGTACATTAAAACCATGACATTTAAACATTTTCTGAAGTCTACTTAAAATGTTCGTGAGTATATAATTTTCGTGCTTGTAAGTCCATGTCAACCTTTCGATGGTGAAAACGTTACTGTAGATATCTCATGTGAAGTTACATTTCATTTAACTAGTTTGCATCTAATCACGAAAAATCACATGAATGTTTCGTGTAAATGAATAATTTAAACCGGTTAGTTAGTTTATGTGAGGAATAGGTTGCTGTCATTCAAAATTAATTCATATCTTTGTACCTTCATGTTACAAAACTGTCTAACCGTGACGCTTATTTAGTATGTAACTTACAAGTTTGACAATTACATAACAAATATGACATACATGTGTGAAATCAATCTATACAGCATTGAGTAATATAATTTTATTCAATATTTAAAACAGAATAAAACATAACCACGAGAACGTGAAGTAAATTTACTGTTGTATTTTTAGTATCATACCGGCATCGTAACTACAATGAAGAAAGAGATTATGGTCCCCGGGATGTTACTGTCAGATTGCGAGTGGAAAAGTGTTTCTTTAAAGGATGTGTCACACCCCCTCCACAACCGGAACCAGAGACACCAAACTATAGTTACTGGTCCTCATCTTCATCATGGCCGAACAACACTCTCCCAGCAAACAATGATGATGTTATAATTATGACAGGTAAAATAAACATATCACTTTTGGATTGTTCCCAATGTAATGATTCCCTTTTCCTCTATATATTATCCTCTTCCCCTAACGTTCCTGATATTAAACAAAATCAAATTCATTTCTAACGACCTAATTATAACTACATATGATTTATATCGTTTTGAGTAACAGTTTCCATGTAAATCCTTAATACCCAATCATTTGTATACTCATAACTTTATATACGTAGGATAACTTTTATATTATTTTGCAATATTATTCAGTTTCAAACGATAACATAAAGAAATCAAATTCCTTGACATCTTGCTTTGATTGAACAGTGTAATATTATAACTTTCTCTTTAACCACTTTCAATCTATATAAGGAAACAACAAGAAAACACCAACAGCTTAACATAATCATTATTCAAACTAAAATTTAATCAAACTAGGTCAAATTATAAACAAAAGAAAGATATACGCGCAGACTCCTGATAAACTACCAGGATAATAATGTGTTCCGGAAGAGTAGGTACGTGATGTCACGTTCTCTAATGAGCTAAAGGTGTACAATAATGGAACCAACAGGCAGACTAACGAGCATCAAACACGTCAAGCTTCATTTAGTACAAAAAAAATAAATAGAATATTTCTCAATGAGATCACTATGACGACCGTAAAACTTCCTCATGATTTTCATCAAACTGCATCTTTTGCACCCTTATGTAAACAAATCATTCATAAAAATCTATGTCTAACAGTGTTTGTATCTGGATACAAATTGAAAACAAGGCTGTCGTTTAAAACAACAAATAACATAAACAGATGTCAACAAAAGCTTAATTCAAAGTTAAATTCGATAGAAAATATCAACAAAAGAAAGATTCACTTTGAGACTCCTGAAAATAGTAGAATAAGACCAGGCTTCCCTGGACAGTAAGCGTATTCTGCCAAGTTTAATGTCACATTTCCCAAATGAGAGCAATTAACAAAATGTGATGATTATAGCGACCGTGAAAGTGTCTTCCCCGTGCTTATACAAGGCTCAACATATTCTCAAGATGTTAGAGTATATGGAGCTGACACCTACGATAAATTTGGATGTGATGATAAAATTCCGTGTTTCTTAATAATTCATTTTTCCAAAAGGGATATACATAATGTAAAACTTCTCACACAGAAGTAAATTTTCTGTTCATTATAAACTCCAGTAATGGCAAGTTTGATTAATGAGTTTGTTTATAAGTCGAGATATCAAAATCATTACTACAGATAAGTGGATGCTAGCTGATACAGTGATACCGCGGCTTAACAAACTTGTTATATACGGAGTGTTGGAGTTCCACCACGGTCCGGTAAACGGGTCCTTCAGAAACTTTACCGTAAGTGCGACAGACATCATCATCATTGGTGGAAGACTTCTAATTGGTTCAGTAAGCGAACCTTTCCTTGGCAACATTGACATCGTCCTTCGGGGTCATCGTCCCGATCACTCGAACACAGAGGAGTATCTGCCGTCCTCACATATACCTGTCAACTCTAAAACATTAGGTAAACATGATTACATTCAATACTCATTTCTTTTACTGTCACAAATGAAAGACAAAAGCGGTTTGCTTCTGTAAAGTATGTTAAGACAGTGGCTGATAATGTCGTCAAACTGAAACAGACAGTGAAAAGGCGTGTAACGAATGATTACTCAATCTACATAACGATTCCATACATTTGTATAGTTTGTATATAGCTTCGATATCAAGAAGTTTTTTTGCTTGATTTGCTTTAACTTTATGCATTAAGGCGTATATGGAGGACTTTCCCTTTATGGGAAGGAAGTCGGGATCGCCTGGACAAAATTGTTCAGAACAGCGAACCCTGGGGATACTTCCATTACTCTAGCTGTTAACGTCACCTGGAGAGTTGGGGAGGACATCGCCATCGCCACCACCAGTTACGATATTTCTGAGACGGAAACTTTCAGAATCACTGATGTGTCCGCTGATGGATTCACACTCCGGCTCAACGACTCGTTACAATACAGGCATATCGGTACGTAAACAAGTAAATATCGCTAAAGATTCATCAGATTACTATTTTGTAAATCATAGTTATGTCCTGTATGTATACATAACATATTAAATTCTTGGCAAGAGCGTTCGTTTTCCGATATTCAAAATATTCATTTGTCCAAGTGACTGAGATTCTATCCTAATGTTTAAGATTTACCAGTTTATTAGTGTGTAGTTTGCAGGCATGTCCTGTGGTCCCCACATTTTTTGTGAGAGCCTTATTTTGTTTGTTTGTTCTAGCGTTGTTGTTTGTGTGGCTGATATTTAAATCATCAGACGATGTTTTAGTAAACCAGTACTGCTATTGTTTATATACTAATTTCCAAATAGCTTCAAATGATAAAGTAGGAGGTATGTTTGTCTGTGTCACAGTACATGACGAAACGATAAGCGGTCGACGAATAGTTTTGGCGGCGGAGGTAGGCCTTCTCACCAGGAATATCCGGATAATCGGCGAAAATGAGGACGAAATGTATAGAGATCGGTATGGAGGACGAGTGTTTGTGGGTTCGACCGTGTTCAACAATACGTTTTATCAAGGTCAGTTAACACTTTCGTATAGTTTTCATTTGTGATTTACTCTTACAGATTTTTTATTATAAAATAGCTTCCATGTTCGGCTAGCTGTACAGCAACACAATCAAACATTATGATGTTTTATTGTAGAAGGATAGGAGAAACAATGGATTCGAATTGTGAATTGTCTAGGACCTTTACAACAGTTATTAAACACGTTACGTTAATCATTCTAGTTGACTCGGACATGATTGATGTTCCAACTTTTGTTTTTTCATAATTAAAGTCTCTCTATATTCCAAAATTCCAAAAAATCAAATTCACATTACAGATATTGATTTTGGTTTGTTTGTATACGATTTAACAGACGGGTGTATTTTGTCAGCGACGTGCGCATGCGTTGTTGTGTGCGTACGTGGCCACGAGATTTCCGGAATACATCGCCTTGGTTAATAGAGCATACGAAGAAGGTTATTCCGTTCTAAAATGAAATCAATGCAACCTGTAATTGGTCTTGAACATTCGCCGTAAATACTGAATATATGATTTCCAATGTGGAAATCTCTCTTTCGAAATATGATATACGGCCACTAAAATGACTTCTATTTTGACTTTTCGACATAGGCGAATGATACTTAACGTTATATATTATTTGAACTTCCTAAAATATTTTCTTTCAGGATATGCGAGTTTCAGAAACGTCGAGTTTTACCATACCGGTCAGGAATATCCCTATACCAGTACACCGTTCTCACTGGCGTACTGGAACTCTGGCACTGTTACAGAACACACACCATCATCTGTTATTAGTTGTGCTTTCCATCATGGCTTTTCTTCAGCTATAGGATTGTACAATGCCAATGATATGGTACTGAAAGATAACGTCATTCACCATTCTGTCAACACAGGTATGTTTCCGTGCATTTTCTCCTTATAATGAATTATAGATGGTTGTAGTTTGAAATGTTATCCTTTAATTGTGGTCTGTTAGTAAACTGGCCACACACAATTGTTTTTCTGTAGTCTGCTTCCTGTCTAGGTAAAGCACAGTCCTTCTTGTGTTAATCCTTACAGCTTTGTGAAAGGCGTTACGTACAACCTACACAAACAAGAAGCTTAATATAACGAAATCATGATGTTTTTACCCCATACCGTAAAGGGTGTATATTTTCGAAAGTAGAAGAGCGTGATAAATGTTCCTGATAAGAATTGTTACTGTCTGAGTCGGGAGGGCCGGGGTTCTATCTCTTCTATAAAAGTTAGTTGTTTCAGTGATTGCTGTGTTGATCTGAACACATTTCGGCTCGTAGTTTTGTCTTTAAATAGGAACCTCTTCCGGCAAGTGCCTGGCATCTAAAACGAACATTATTTATGCAGCCTTTTTCGGTTTACATTTGGGATAACTTTGCTGTAGTTTAACATATTAGGTTATCGCTATACTTATCTTGCATAAGTATATTTGTATCCTTTTGATATCTTCACATTTTTTCATGTTACTATCGTTTTAGCGATCGAGACACTTTCTTTAAACACTTCCATTCAGAGGAATCTCATCGTACTAGTCATGGGTGGCAGTTCTTATACAGGAGCCATCAGTGGCATGGCGTCTCGTGAGTTAAGCCTTGTGAATAACACAGTCAGTGGTACCTATGGCGTGGCTTTTCACGTTCCTGGAGTGGAATGTGGGGCAAGCTCTGGCCCAACTGGAAATGAAGCTCACAGTTCATCGATAGGGTTGGCTGTTTATCCTGGGGACACCGTCCAAGGCTCGTGTTATCAAATATCACATTATTTAATCTGGAAGTGTAATGACATAGGGCTGTATTACAATAACAGGCTGTCCGTAGTTCTAACCGATAACATATTGGCAGATAACACTCTTGGAATACATAACCAAGTTATAGGACCGAGTGCTGTTGGTCATTTATATTCACCAAAATCCTGTACCGTTAAGGACAGTCTCATCATCGGAACAACATCGTCCTACAACTGTACAACAGATCAGACTATATCTACAGGTATAAGTAGTCAGGTCATCGGGGGTCGAGTTGGTATAACATTTACTTCCTTCATGCAAGGGAGCAATGAAGCACCGTACTCCGACCTGATCGGGATTAGAAGTTATCCGGCAATCATGGGAGTAACGAACGTTCAGGGTATGTAATACATCGATATGGTTATTCAATAATCTAGTAACACATGTTATATCTTAGCTACACCCTCGCTGTAACAAAATTTGATAAATCTAACATTACCAGACAACGTCCAACAAAATTCCATTGTTGACATAAAATTGTTCTACAAATGTTTTCAACGTAATTATAAATATCGGATATTACCTGATTATACGACTGGCATTCTCTAATTGGTGAAATGCAGAGCAGTCCCATAGCCTGTATATCTCTTGTGATTGATGACCGAGGAAATTTAAGTCCGTATAAACTATGATATTATTTATATGTAATCACCTTTTGTGTTTTAGAACTGAAGGAGTTTATGTTTAACGGTTCATGTAGTTTGTTCACTGCATCAGCTTTAATTCAACTTAAATGTCAAGTTAGACTAACACGCCATTCGGAAGCTACAACTCTGGTTAAGAACAGCTTACAGACTGCTTGAATTCCTTATCTATCTGCAATCTACGGCAATCTAAACGACGTTTAGGCTATATACACATGTTAATTATTCACATGTAATTTACATTCGATTTTCTTATATTGTTTTAGGTGTAACATTTGCACATTTTAAAAGCGTTTGCGGGTCGAAAGATGTTATGCTGACAACCAATAAAGGAAATGATGACGGACAACACCCCTTGGTTATCAAGGAAGTCACAAAATTTGACTCGGAAAATGATACTTATTTCTTCATCCATCGACCAAATATCGAGTAAGTTAAATCACATGGTATATAATTTTGAATCGTTACAGTACAGGATTTTAGAGGAATATCTATGAAGAAACTCAGATTGATGTGTTCTAATGTACGTCCTACACGGGAGCACGAGAGAGGCTACAATCTATCGTCAGAAAAAATTACATTGTTTTAGATATGTATACACCCTCTTTATGATTTTTTTTATACATATATTTTGTTGTAAACCTTTAATCTTTGATTATCAAAAAATCGTACTGCAATCATTTACTAATTAATTATAAATCATTGCGTCTATATACATCTCATAAACAGAAAAATTAATCCAAATGCCTGTGTCGATATGGATTGCGACGGACTGAAGAAGGCGTTAATACACGACAAAGATGGATCCCTCCTGGAATCAGAGGGCTATGTCCTGTCCCAGTCAGAATGGCAATGGAACGGTGACCCGAAAAGGGGTCTAGGAGACTACAGAATACCGAAAGAGATGTTGACAAGCCTAACTGGAGAACGCATCAATGTTAGCAGTATCGCACCTTATAAAGGTAAACACGGATAAACATGCTTACCCGAATAAATTCATTACCTAATAAGATATTGACGGAGGTATGGAGTGAAATTGGAATGTATATACAAATGTTCATGTAGATGTCGACGGAGGTATGGACGGACATGTATGCGCGTGTAAAATCAGTACTTAGATATTAGTGGAACTATATCAACAGAAAGTGCTGGCTACATAGTGACCGATTTGAAATACTACATTGATAATAAGAATACCGGAGATTTTATTACAATATATTTAATAGAGATATAAACATGAAACTGTATTGAGCCATTCTATTTCCTCTTGATCTACATCAGTTTTATGCGAACCAAAAGAGAGAGTATATAGTTGCCTCTTTGTCCATCCGTCTGTTTGTCCGTTAGTCTGTCATCCTTTTGTTCGGAGAATACCACGAAAACTATAAGAGGTATCGACATAAAAATTTCCATGTAAGTAGTTAATATCAACAAGGAGAACTACAGTGTACAAGAACCAATCACTCTCTGTTACATAATTTAGGAGTTATTGCCCTTTGTTATTTTCCAACTTAACTTTTGGCCGGAGCATTACACTAAAACTATAAAAAGTATCAACATGAACCTTCATAGGGAGATAGATCTCAGCAAGTGCAGTGCACAAGAATCATATCTCTCTTGTTGCCGTTTGTTATTTTTCATACTTAAATTTTGTCCCATTCGGGAAGCAGAACCCGTTTCTGATGGCACTTGTTTTAAATAAATCTGCAACATATGTATGTTTGTGGGGATTCTTTGTGGACATCAAATCAATAATACCGATTTACTTTTAATACAGGAATAATACGAGACGACCAATGTCGATACCGACCAGCATGGCAGGCGTACGAGTGTCATAGTCTGGACTACAAAATGCTGATAATAGAGAGTCTGGACGCGGATACGGAGACTCGGCGTCTGTCACCTGTCGCTGTTCTCGGAGATGGATATCTTGATCTCATTAATGGCCCCCAGGACCATGGTAGTTGTAGTTACGGCAGATGTCGCCTCTCCACCTTTATGTCTATCGTAGCTACAGGTTTGTATGTTTTAGTTATGGTTTGTGACAGCCATGTCTTACATTACAGTTACTTTGTTTAGCTGTCACAATTATGTCAATATTCAGCGACGTTGTACTATGTCACATTTCGTCAATATTGAACAAATAATCACAATAAATCTGAGTATTGTTATCTTAGACAAGTTCCTGTATATCCTCTTGTTCTCTTGGTTATTTGTTTCCGATTTCGCATGAAAGTAGGAGATGGTGCAAATTTCGTCTCGTCATAAACGCTTTTCATATACATTTATCCTTGTCAAGGGTCTATCACATGATAACACATCATTCCAATAAACACTATTTAACATACGATAACTATTCATTATGTACATCTATCGACATTCTCCGTTACGTTATTTGTGTTTCAAACTCTAAAATTCAGTATGAAAAACAAAGACGGATTCAGTATAGTACAACATATTAACTTAAGTTTAAAACATCTCTTAATAATATTCAGATTCTCCCTCGGGAAGATCTTTCTTTAAAAGTAACAAATAATTTGTGTAATGTATGTCATGTTTGTTTATCTACAGCGTAGTACATGTAATGCTAGAGTTTGTAATCTATGTCATTGAGAAAAGAAATCTTGTCTTTATTTAGGGAAAGATTACCTCCTTTATTTCACTGCCACCAGTCCACAGACGATGCAATTCTTCCTCTTAAATTCCAACGATGACCACGTTGTCACACTGGGTATATGGTACTCTCAGTCCAACCGCCGAGATGTGTATGTTAAAGATGAACTAGTCCTGGCAAAAAATGCAAGGATGGTTAATGGGAAGTACGTTGTAGATCCGCCATTGTATCCGGGAGAATTTATTCCTGACGCAAACTCGACTGACATCACGGGAACAAACTTCTTTGACAGAGATTCAAATATCCTGTATGTGCTAGTTAGGGGAAGTACTCCAGTTAAGATCGTAACAAATCCATCATTTATAGTGTCGTTTCAAATACCCGCTTTAACGCCGGAGGAGTTTTACGGGGAGGCTTTGGTACATAACTTAGCCTTGTTCTTTGATGTGCCTGCGGAGAAGATCCGAATAGTAAACGTCGTCCGTGAGTCGAGGAGGAAGAGACGAGATGTTGATGATAATGATGATCACGTCGTCCGAGAGTCGAGGAGGAAGAGACGAGATGTTGATGATAATGATGATCACGTCGTCCGAGAGTCGAGGAGGAAGAGACGAGATGTTGATGATAATGATGATCACGTCGTCCGAGAGTCGAGGAGGAAAAGACGAGATGTTGATGATGATAATGATGATGATGATCACGTCGTTAATGAGTCAAGGAGGAAGAGACGAGATGTTGATGATAATGATGATGATGATCACGTCGTTAATGAGTCAAGGAGGAAGAGACGAGATCTCGGTGATGACGACATAAAAATTGAATTTGAAATAAGTGATCCGCCAACTGCAAGTAAGAAAAATTGAAGAGAGTTTTCCTCACCAATATCTGTATAATATCGTTTAATTTTAAACTTGTTTTACAGTATTGTAAACATTTAAATTAACCCGAACAGATTGACGTTTCTTATAATATCTAACCTGTGATGTCACCATGTGTTAATGATGATGACTATGTCATTGCTTTGTTTATTTTCACACTTTTTCAGTGACTTCCGTGTGTATTTGGCTTTTTACATTTTGTCCCTATTTCATCTTTAACAACTTAAAATATGATTTTATTGATATATCGCACAATTGTTATATACTTACATTACAAATATACTTTGGTGTTCTGTCATGTTTTTAAGATAGCAATGTTACGGTAAACGAGTCCATGACAACGGACGCCTTGCTGAACTTGTCTTCTAAGTTCATCAACGAAGTACAAGGAGGAGGCGATATAAGCGAGGTACTTAATGTATCTGTGAGAGGTATAGCTGTGAGTGAACCTCTCCTGGAGGCCGACTCCTACACTATAGGGGATTCGGGCGGCTACCTGACAATACCAAAGAGTATTAATATTACCATACAGCCGGCTCCATCATATGAAACAGTAGAATTTCCTACACAACCATGTCTGAAAGTTTTCGATGAACAGGTAAGTTACGTTCCATTTATAGATTTATCGTCAATATTACATTGAAATAAAGGAATATATCATTATTGCAGTGATAAAAAAGAGATCTTATAACATCATAAGTGCTAATGACATCACGTTTTTAAATATAATTTTGTATATATATATATATATAGTTTTGGTCAATCAGAGAGGTGTTTTCTAGTCACCGCATTGAAATTTGCCGATGTTCCTATTAAGACGCAAATAATGCGAAGGTTCAATAAGATATTTTTACATCAAATTCAAACATAAGGATGTACTCCCCTTACAAGTAAAAAATATCCAGAATTAAGCTTTTTTATGATGATGATAATTTTTGAAAGTTTGGATTATAGAAAGTAGATTAAAAGTAAAATAAATCAAGAAGCTACTACCTTACTTTTATCCGGTTCAGGCGTCTGAATATGTGTAAAAATCATTCTATTTTTACGTATCATTCTTATTTTTTCCTGAATAACAGACATTCCCTCTCATTTTCGTGGCACCCTTTTTTTAGTTACAGTTTCGGTTTTCATTACAAGGTAAGGGATACTTGGATATAAAGAACAAAATTAGCGATAAGGCTAAGGTTTCATTTGATTTAACGAGCTTTTGCGCCCAGAAATGAAAATGTTCCAAAACGACTTAAATTCCTTATTTTACCACCTTCTAGTAGTAAACTGTTTAAAAACTTTATATTTGGATAGAGAAATTTTCGAGGATACTTTCCAAACTCTGAAATCAAGCTGAAATATTTGTTTTCGGGCCCTAAAATTCTGAATAGTGGTCCACCAAGTCGGAATTAACAAATTTGAAATCTGAGAATTGCAGTAATAATTCATGCAAAATTTAGTTGAAAGCTACCCAGATTTTCAGAGTTTTACTTAAGAGAAGTTCCTTAGCAGCCAGGGAATGTGGAAATTGTTGACACTTTAATCAAATAACATCATCAACTACGCCAACAAAAAAGTAGTCCAAAACCCATTTTTTCAAAACATCAGAAAAAGTCGTCCTTAAGATGTTTATATGTACACTGTAGATAACAAAGTGTATCGGAACACAGAAACTTCAAGCTATTATGCTGGAACTAATTTTATATTGAATTATGTCATTCTTCCGGTCAATCGTCAAAGGAGTTCATCCTTAAAATATTCCAATATGACATTGTACCATTCCACCGTGCAGGATTGATTTGTGCCAAATCATACTCAGTTGGTCTATGTTTTGATGTGTGATGTAATGTGTTATAGACATAGTAAGAGTGGAATACACTTGATATTACAGGACCAGCCAATGACAAAGTTAGGCAGTATTGGTGATCACTGGCGAGTAACAGCC
Source organism: Ylistrum balloti (assembly GCF_031769215.1). NCBI lineage: Eukaryota > Metazoa > Mollusca > Bivalvia > Pectinida > Pectinidae > Ylistrum > Ylistrum balloti. Next base: position 2,350,732 of record NW_026781993.1, read on the forward strand.
TATCTTATACCAGGAGGGAACTCCTCCGCCCAGTTACATGGTACTACAACTGTGGATATCGTTAACGGATGGGCTAATTTTACCGACCTCAGTATCTCTCACTACGGTATCGACTACATACTTCTCTTTAACAAAACTTATCCAGATAATGAAAAGTATTTCTCTGCGCAATCAGAAAGATTTTCTGTGTCGAGATTGGAAGTCGACATGAAGATTGATATTTCTAGTGAAGCAATTGTTACGCACAATACTACCGAAATAAGGATATCACTGATAAATAACATCAGCAGAAATCCACTCCGGGATGTATCATGGAGGGTATGTATTGGTAGACGGAGAAGTCGGGTACATTACAGACGAACAGCTACCTGATGTATAATTGCTTAATTGGCTATATCTATATAATTCTAAATTCCTATCGAAGATGTTATTCACTTTTGAATCTTTTGTACTATCTTTTTGTGTCCATGCAGCGCTAAGCACTGTAGAAGTAATGAGAACCAAAGAATAACACTACTATATATACACCTTTTGTATAACCATCAAAGCAATTCAGGTAAAACGCATTTAATCTAACATGGTAGGATCATATTATCAAATTTTGTATTGTATGTTCCTTGTAAGGCTGCTGTAAAATATAAATTAGATATGTGTTCGTGTATATGCGTGTTTTGTAAAGACTTCATATTCGAGGTTTTGGTGTAACCTGTATGTCACCTTTACTTAATTCGATTAGAGACACGTTTCAGAATGAGCACACGCACTTTTGAATCATTCAATATTGATCTCTTCGAAAAATTTATTGAATTTTGGCGATGAGTAACTCCCCATCTGATTTATGATGATTATTTTTAGCCAATATGTTTTTGTTTCGCCTCCTCACTGATATATCCTACAAATATGAAATAGGTATGTGATGCAGTTGAATTCAAATGTTCTATTCACCTGTGTATGTTTGTACAATTTCTAACTACAGGGTCACATTTGGATGGCAACAGCCAAGCTCCTCAATGAATCAGAATCTACTGGAAATATGTCGGGAACACGCCAGATAATGTTTGATTCCGACACTGGCGAAGCAGTGTTCGATTCTCTGACATTCGATCAGATTGGCTTTTATTTTCTGACATTTCAAGTAATTTCCACGCCAGAGGAGTATAATTTCTACGGAAAGGTCCTGGTTCAAGTACTGAACGAAAAACAGTTCTCATTGCTAAAAGACAACACGACGGTGGTTACCAATGTCTCCTTAAGGTTTCAAGACAATTACCAGCAGATTGTAGGAGATGAAGAGGATAGCTTTGGAGCTATGATTGCTAATATATTGGTACAACAAAATTCAGACGTACTGTTTAACTCAGTATCAGTATCAGAAGGTAATGGACCATAAACCAAATCTCTTAAACCTGAAAAATTGAAAAATTAATGGCATGAATTTTGTGGAAACCATTCAATTGAATTCGTATTTCGGAAAATCGGAAAACAAAATATCAATAAATGTGCTCAAAATATGTCCAAAATAAATATCGAAACTTGCTTTGATAATGTGTTGATATATCTCCCTTTCTTAATTTTAAAGGAAGCATCGTATTTGGAATTGTGATACAAAGTCAACTTGATCAAATCAACCAAACCGTAGAATCTATTGGGGAATTAGTGCGATCTGAAAGCTTCATTTTCAACGGCGTTCCTCTGCAAAGTCCACAGCTTAAAGTGAACGGAATAGATCAATATTTATTGGTATGTATGATAAGATACAAAGAAATTCTATCTTACTTATGTGCCACTCTCTTCTAACATAGTTTTCATACGTGACTGAATTAATCTTATCATGATAGGTCACTTAAACCTTATTAAGGTCACCAATTTCACTTTCGGATAATTGATAATCTCTTTTAAAGAACAAAAATCCGAAATCGAGGACACGACAGACTTTAGTTTACAAAGTCTTTTTACGAAAATATCCCGCCAAGCTTTATAATTGAGCCCATTTTCCATTTCTTGACAGTAAACTGCCTGCTTCCCAGCTTATGGCGTTAATAGGTAGTACGTGGTACGATACTCAATAGTTTGTTGCAAAAGTCCTCATTTTTCTGCAACACAGTATGCTTACAATATAGTTTCATGATCATACGTATGCTTTATGATCATACGTGAGGTATATATGATGCTTGTTACTATATTGTTATTGTTATTACAAGCATCATTCCGGAACACCTGGTCTTATTCTCCTTCTATTTTTTTCCGAAACAATTTTTTTCTTGTGTTTTCATTTTTTGCTCCTGTTCCATCGATTACATTTACCGAAACAATGCATATTCTTGTTTTCTGTATAAATTCTACATCGACCTAAATTGATCGGTCATTTCAATATGGCAGCACAACAAAGTTGGCTTCAGTTAGAAACTCTTACAAGGCGCTGATACGGACATACCGCAGACTCCCCAATCACACACAGTCAACACGTGTACTCGCCTCGCATCCATCGAAAGACTGTCCTTCAAAGATCAAATCTGTTGATAGGACATAAAACAATATAAATCAAATACAATCTTTGATGTAAATGCAAGTGCGCTCTAGAATCATTGAGTGTGATTGTAGTTCAGTGTGTCAGAGTACATATCTTAGTCAGTAAATTAAGACTGATAACTTTGATAACACATTGTCCACAGTCTCGTATCTATTGATTCCAAACTGTGTTTTCATCGCGGTTTCAGACAGTACTTTCTGACATGTTCAGAGATTCACTCGAGTGCCCCTGTCCAATAAACCAACCTATGAACATTGGTAGTTTAAGCTGTGCTGTATATAATGCATAATTATAATTTTCTTGTAGGACACGACAACGATCGCTGTTAGTACATCAACGACCGAAACTATTACATTGATGGACACCACAACACCGACCGAATTTAAAACTCCGACGGAAACTTCAATACCGACAGAAACTACAACACCGACAGAAACTACAACAATGTTGGAAACTACAACACTGACCGAAACTACAACATCGACAGAAACTGCACCAGCGACGGAAACAACAACACCGACAGAAACTACAACAATGTTAGAAACTACAACAACGGCCGAAACTACAACATCGACAGAGACTACAACAATGTTGGAAACTACAACACCAACAGAAACTACAACAACGGCCGAAAGTACAACACCGACAGAAACTACAACAACGGCCGAAACTACAACACCGACAGAAACTTCAACATCGACAGAAACTACAACAGCGACAGAAACTACAACAATGTTGGAAACTACAACACCGACAGAAACTACAACAATGTTAGAAACTACAACACCGACAGAAACTACAACAACGACAGAAACTACAACAACGACGACAAATACAACTCCGACAAAAATGACGACAATGACACGGGCAGCCACGTCATTATTGACTTACCCAACAACAACGGAAACATCAACACCAATTGATATTCCAACTACAACAACTGGGACGATTTCACCAACTATCGACACCACAACACCATCTTCTGACACTACAATGTCAAATCCACCGACCACCGGAATGTCCTTTACTTCACTCATTTTGATTGTAAGCATTCCTGCAGCATTGCTTCTGGGAGCTATTGCACTGTTTGTTACCATTAAATGCTGCAAGATGCGAACTCAGGATGGAAGAGGTTAGTTTATATCGAATCTTTGGACACAAAATGAATTTTATACGAAAAACGTATTAATATGATTTCAAGAAAATCTATTAAATGTATTTTTGTTAATCTACTGCTAGTTAAAAACACTTTGCTTCACGTTGTATGTACAGTGTATTTTTACTGCTGTGTGGGAAGTAACAACCAGCAATGGTTGTATATGGACGGATGTACAGCGTAGCATTATCATTGCGGCCGATATAAACATTTTTCAATGATCACATTTTGAAATTTTCTCGAATAGCGTCCGTTATCGCTGAACCCCTTCTACATTTGATGAGAATCTTCCTGAAATCATAATACGCCATTTAACTCTGTCAGGGATAAACTTTCCATCTGTCAGTAATATTTATGCGTTTTACATCAAATCTCGCGTGAATAATTCAAGTGTGTTATTATCTCTGTGTAATTTGCACATTCCTAAATATCAACATTGCGATGCATGGAATCTTAATAAATGACTCCAAATGCATTACATCTGTGTGTGCGAAAACCTATTTAAATGACGACTACAACATCAGTATCATGTAATAATGGTTAAGAATTGAACTTTAATCCTGTTGAATGATTAATTATGATATGGAAGTTATACAACTGCTTTATAACTAACCCATGTTTAGTGAACAAAATACGATCCTGCTGAAGTTAGAGAGTAATTTTAATCTAAAACTTTATATTTTTTATGTTTACAGAGCAACTGGCCAGGAAATCTTCATCCGTACCTTCTGAAGATGTTTACACAGGTGGATATGAAACAAGGAGAGACGAACACCACTACCAGTCTCCGCTTTCTATCACAAATAATATGAAACCACATCACCCAGAGTTGCCACGTATACAGAGTAACTCAATCCTCAGATCAGTCACTCCCTGGACAACACACTCAGGTTCCACTTACAAGGGTAGTGATGACAGGCAATTCTCTCCGAGATTTTATACCGGAAGGGAACAATACTGAATCAGTCGATATTGACTACACATGTATATATAACGGAACAGTAGAATTATGGGATTGTATTCCGTGTTAATCTTTTTCAATAGGCAATTGATCTTTTGAGTTAATAATTCTTACGAAAACTACTAGTACTGAAACTTCATGATGTTAAATATCATTTGTGGGTTACATTAAGAGCTTCCGCGAAATCAACGGAAACAAAACCTGTAAATTGATAATTAAAGATAACATAATCTCTTGTTTAATATCTTATGGAAGATATTTAATTTCAGTTTAATATCATAATTGTATATTTCAGGTGTATGAAACAGTTTCTTTTTTCATGAGCGTGACTAGATGAAAAGAAACTTCGACCAAGTTATCATTAGACATCAAACTCTGTTTTATTTTGTGATGTACGTGATATAGGTCATGTATTGCAATATGATATAATGCACCACTCGAAATGGATTCAGTTAAAAATCTGAATGTTTAGAAATGACTGGTATAATTTCCGTTTAGTTAGTGAGTTGTTATATATCTATTTAACGGTTTTTTACGTCCACTATTATGACCTTTCAGCTGACTCTTCAGCAGATGTCGTCTACCATAATGTCGTGTTGTAAAAAAAAAAAGAGATAAATACGTCGGATTCTATATCGGCTCTAATCGTGATAAGCCTGGAAGTTACCTGTGTTGTAGAACGGACACCTGTTATTTGTCCATTTCTTTATACATAATTAAACGTCAACTTTACTCACATTTTAATACGTATGTAAACCACGATAAGATTCTCAAGACAAGTATTGATCATAATACGAAAAGATGACATGATACTCCAAGGTAATCCCCGTAAAGATGACTTCCTCAAAGTTCATATCTCTGTTTGTAAGCATTATTTCATCATATGCACTTCTAAAAATTGCTTATTTTTTTTCACTTTACTAATAGTCTTTTTAATATGATACTTAATGCAGAAAATACTAATCTTATTTATAGCGATTAATAATTGTATTCCAGACTTGTGTCAGATATTTCTGTCTTAAATAGATTGTGATTAAAAATTAAAAATTCTTTTTCTCTTCGTCTACAATATCGATATTCACAGCTTCTTGTCTGCTTGTTCTAATCCTTAAAACCGGAATAAAATGTCTTTCTTTCATACAGCGAATTGTTTTTATTTCATTCCAATCAACCGATTCCTGCTATAGATTGTGATAGGATGTCAAATCATATCTCCACAATACTCATATTGACAACAATAACTGTAAACAACCCTAATTTAATATAGACAAAATACCTGAGACTCAATGTCACTTGTGTTTTAAATGTTACCGTCATTCTACAAAATGACGATATTCTGTGCGTGCTTATCTAGATGTTAAAGTTTATTTGTCGGTTTTCCTCAGTCGCCTCCTATGTTTCAAGCCCTCAACATCACTGATAAGTCCTTGAAGGACGGAAAAACAGTAGCATATACTTTGATTCTAAATTACATTAATATATCTAATTTTACATTTGTATTAAAAGGCGCTGTTCACTTGTGTTTTTAACGAAACTTTAAAACTGATATTTTTAAAGTTAATTAGAATACGTTGTTGTTGACCCGTATGTGTGGTACGACGCTCCCTATCCGTGACGACTTGTGTTTCTCGGGAATCTGACAAAACGAGCCTGTCTGTGTTGTCTTAGTTGTCTCATTGAACGAGACACTTTGCCCTAATTGTTCTGGTTGGCATGCGGCGGACTACCCATATGTTGTTCTATGAGGTAGCCATCAGCTATTACAAGAAGATCCCGCCTCAAAATGACCCTGGCAATTCAAAGTGATCGATGTCAGTTGTGAGCCTTGATCAGGTTTGGAGCACGTCAAAAGATCAAAGTCCACTAAACACAAAGCAGGCTTGTTATGGTAACACTCACATCATGTATGATATAGTTAGAAGGTGTGTCCTGTGACATGTGATGGACGACTTGTGGTATGGCATTTTTTTAGATATGTTTTGTTGAGTTCGAATCTTTCTGTTGGTAGTATGATGATCTAGCTATTCTTTGTTGTTTTCTAATAATAATAACAATAACAAGCGCAGTAATAGCGCCAACAACAACAACCGCGGTAACTGCGGCAACAACAACAAGCGCAGTAATAGCGCCAACAACAAGCGCAGTAACAGCGCCAACAACAACAACCGCAGTAATAGCGCCAACAAAAACCGCAGTAAGAGCGCCAATAACAACCGCAGTAACATCGCCAACAACAACCACAATGACAGCGCCAACAACAACCGCAGTAACAGCGCCAACAACAACCGCAGTAATAGCGCCAACAACAACAACCACAGTAACAGCGGCAACAACAATAAAAACCACAGTAACAGCGGCAACAACAATAACAACCGCAGTAATAGCGGCAACAACAACCGCAGTAATAGCGCCAACAACAACCGCAGTAAGAGCGCCAATAACAACCGCAGTAACAGCGCCAACAACAAGCGCAGCAGTAACAGCGCCAACAACAACAAACGCAGCAATAGCGCAAACAACAACAACAACCGCAGTAATAGCGCCAACAACAACCGCAGTAATAGCGCCAACAACAACAACCGCAGTAATAGCGCCAACAACAACAACCACAGTAACAGCGGCAACAACAATAAAAACCGCAGTAACAGCGGCAACAACAATAACAACCGCAGTAACAGCGGCAACAACAAATACCGCAGTAACAGCGACAACAACAACCGCAGTAATAGCGCCAACAACAAATACCGCAGTAACAGCGGCAGTAACAACCGCAGTAACAGCGCCAACAACAACAACCGCAGTAACATCGGCAACAACAACCGCAGTAACAGCGCAAAACAACAAGCGCAGCAGTAACAGCGCCAACAACAACAACCGCAGTAACATCGGCAACAACAACCACAGTAACAGCGCAAAACAACAACCGCATTAGTAGCGCCAACAACAACAACCACAGTAACAGCGCCAACAACAACCACAGTAACAGCGCCAACAACAACCACAGTAACAGCGCCAACAACAGCCGCAGTAATAGCGCCAACAACAACAACCACAGTAACAGCGGCAACAACAATAAAAACCGCAGTAACAGCGGCAACAACAATAACAACCGCAGTAACAGCGCCAACAACAACCGCAGTAACAGCGCCAACAACAAATACCGCAGTAACAGCGACAACAACAACCGCAGTAATAGCGCCAACAACAACCGCAGTAACAGCGCAAAACAACAACCGCATTAGTAGCGCCAACAACAACAACCACAGTAACAGCGCCAACAACAACCACAATGACAGCGCCAACAACAACCACAGTAACAGCGCCAACAACAACCACAGTAACAGCGGCAACAACAACAACCACAGTAACAGCGCCAACAACAACCACAGTAACAGCGCCAACAACAACAACCACAGTAACAGCGCCAACAACAACCACAGTAACAGCGCCAACAACAACCACAGTAACAAACAGCGGCAACAACACCACCAGCAGCACCAAGAATATATGAACTGAAAGAGATACAAAACTGAAGTTATGATTACGGAGTTAAAATAGATTCTATTGTCCGTGTTATCATATACGACTAAGGTAAGGGTAACTCTCACGGCACGATTCCGGCCAATAATACCTGGAAAACTTTACAAAGTAGATTTCTTCAATTGGCACAATAAGTTAGGACTTGCCTTCACCTAGCAGATAAAACACAGCATGATTACGCTATATATACATGTCTTTATATGCTTTATAAATAAATCTATTATTGTTGTTTATTTATTTACACACTTTCACCCTGACTGTATTTCTCAAGCATCACAACTTTTTTCCCTAATTAAATCTCATTATCAAGTTTACTTTGTAAATAAAGAATCGGTTGAAAAGTAATGTAAACAATTATATTGAATTCGTCACAAACACCTTGGTTGGACCGTTCTCTATATAGGTAAGTCTGCCTTTAATTACGGGTGGTGGTGGTCCGGTAACACCGACCTCTGACACGGCCTAGGCGATAATCCTTTCATCCGATTTACAACTTTAATTACACGAACTTTCATTGTGAAATCATATCGTTAATCCGTTAGACGTGTTGATATAAATGGTATATGAAGGTAAATGGTTCCATGTCTATAGGAAACATGGCCTCTCTGTTTTCTCTGATCCGGACAGGGTTCGTGATAATACTGTCCTATGGTAAGTACATTATTTTATCTGTTCCATCTTCAACCATTAATTTAAACAATAGATTCATGGGTTAGTCCAGTCTGAAGGAGGATGGTTAGAAAAGGATTATATTTTTTCTGGAATATCTCAAAAACAATCAAGATACATGTGTAAATACTTTTTGGCCAAAATGAAAACTTCTGTCCCTACAACTACAAATCCTCTACAACACAGAGTACACGTATAAAGCTTGCATTGTCACTTAGATAGTCACAGTGCTTGTCTAACCGTACATTACATGCACAGGTATGTAGTACCACGGGCAGACTATCAAATTCTAACCTAGCCTGCTAATTTGTATATGTGAGAATTATTTTGAAGACAGGAAAAATCTTTTTATTATCCTCATACAATGACATTTTTAACATGCAACATCCTAGATATATAAAAAGGACATGGTTTCGATTTGTTAATCACGTTGTAGGGACACTCTTAACAATTCTGTGGGCATGTCTCCACAATTACGGTCACTTAAATGGCGCGAAAAGCCAAGAAGAATGTTTTTATTAAATGTCCCCACAAACTTATTACTCTTTGATCATATTTCTGCCTTCTCTCCTCCTCGTAACTGTATGGGAACAATATCTTCATTCTGTAAGGACATTGCTTTGATGTCCTCGCACCAGAAGAGATAAACAAAGATATTCTATCACATGAAACCTGACCGAGATTTATTCAATATTCAGGAGTGAATAAGTTGGGTTTAGGTATGGTATACACGAGCCGCCATCTTATCTATGATACAGCTGTCGGAAATGTCCCCAGAATGTCGGAGTGAAACTCATGTTTCCACAGATACAGTAAAATCAGACGAGGAGAGATACTCGTGAAATGGATAAATAATGACCCTACTTAAAAATTATCAATTCATAAAACACTTTCCAGATTGATTTTTATGTCTAGGTGTAACAGATGCTGCTCGTAAGACAGTGAAGTTTTATATCACAGTTGGAACCGAAAAACAATATTTGACATCCCCGAACTATCCACAACCATACCGAAAGTAAGTATCATAACTCTACACTAAATCTTCATCAATTGGAGGAAACAGTGTACTGACGTATGATTGGTGTTATTACAGTGTACTGACGTATGATTCGTTTTATTACAGTGTACTGACGTATGATTCGTGTTATTACAGTGTACTGACGTATGATTCGTGTTATTACAGTGTACTGACGTATGATTCGTGTTATTACAGTGTACTGACGTATGATTCGTGTTATTACAGTGTACTGACGTATGATTCGTGTTATTACAGTGTACTGACGTATGATTCGTGTTATTACAGTGTACTGACGTATGATTCGTTTTATTACAGTGTACTGACGTATGATTCGTTTTATTACAGTGTACTGACGTATGATTCGTGTTATTACAGTGTACTGACGTATGATTCGTGTTATTACAGTGTACTGACGTAGGATTCGTGTTATTACAGTGTACCGACGTATGATTCGTGTTATTACAGTGTACCGACGTATGATTCGTGTTATTACAGTGTACTGACGTATGATTCGTGTTATTACAGTGTACTGACGTATGATTCGTGTTATTACAGTGTACTTACGTATGATTCGTGTTATTACAGTGTACTGACGTATGATTCGTGTTATTACAGTGTACTGACGTATGATTCGTGTTATTACAGTGTACTGATGTATGATTCGTGTTATTACAGTGTACTGACGTATGATTCGTGTTATTACAGTGTACTGACGTATAATTCGTGTTATTACAGTGTACTGACGTATGATTCGTGTTATTACAGTGTACTGACGTATGATTCGTGTTATTACAGTGTACTGACGTATGATTCGTGTTATTACAGTGTACTGACGTATGATTCGTGTTATTACAGTGTACTGACGTATGATTCGTGTTATTACAGTGTACTGACGTATGATTCGTGTTATTGCATTGTACTGATGTATGATTCGTGTTATTACAGTGTACTGACGTATGATTCGTGTTATTACAGTGTACTGACGTATGATTCGTGTTATTACAGTGTACTGACGTATGATTCGTGTTATTGCATTGTACTGATGTATGATTCGTGTTATTACAGTGTACTGACGTATGATTCGTGTTATTACAGTGTACTGACGTATGATTCGTGTTATTACAGTGTACTGACGTATGATTCGTGTTATTACAGTGTACTGACGTATGATTCGTGTTATTGCATTGTACTGATGTATGATTCGTGTTATTACAGTGTACTGACGTATGATTCGTGTTATTACAGTGTACTGACGTATGATTCGTGTTATTGCATTGTACTGATGTATGATTCGTGTTATTACAGTGTACTGACGTATGATTCGTGTTATTACAGTGTATCGACGTATGATTCGTGTTATTACAGTGTACTGACGTATGATTCGTGTTATTGCAGTGTACTGACGTATGATTCGTGTTATTACAGTGTACTGACGTATGATTCGTGTTATTACAGTGTACTGACGTATGAATGGTACCTTACTGCTAACTCCTCTATACCTTACGGAGTTATAAAATTCAAGGTACTTGACTCTCGGATCCGGGATGCAACGCCTTGTTACGAGGAAGCCGTCGTTATCTACAACGGTAAAATATCTCGGTTCAACTAGAAAGCCTTGTCAAACCAGGTTGATTTTTCTTTTCCTCTCATATTGTATTTTGAAGTGCCGAGATTGCAATGATATGTCTGGGTAAGACAACTTACCCAAATTGCTCTAAAAGACATGTGACGGGCCTCTCGTATATAGTTCAGTAAGGTATTCACCAGCAACTATTAGGAGACCTGACTAAAAATAACAGGGACTGTTCACGGAACAATAAACTCAGCAAACAAACAAGGCTCAGTAAGTCATTGTCAATATCCTACTTATATCTTGAACTCATCTTACATATACCGAGGCTATACTCATTGTCTATGACTTATGAAAAAAAATCGCACGTTTACGGATCACAAAAAATAAAGATAATGTTACATTTTTTTCTGAAATTATGATTTTCTATGTTATAATATTCATTGACAAGCTACCTGTTACAGGTCCGAACGAGTGGTCACCTGAGTTAGCATCCTGGTGTGGATACAAGTTCCCTTCCAAGGTTCTCACTACTGTCAAGCAGACATCTCACGTGGTGTTCACGTCTAGCGCTCAACATCATTCCAATCCTGGCTTTAGGATAGAATACTGGGCAACTTCCAAACGTAAGTAACTGTGCGAGTCGTCACGTGGTGTTTACACCTAGCGCTAAGGTAGCAGGAAACAGTTAATTTGAATTTTTTGCAATTATTGGTCATGTTTGAGATATATGGGTATAGCAGTTTGGTTATGAAGAATACATCATTATATGTATATATATTTATAAACTACATAACAATTACATTAATAGTAGAGAGTTAAACTGGTGTTAATCAAATATTTTCTGATTTCTGACATGTGATTGTCAATGGTTACCAACTGAAAAAATGCAAAAGTACTGCTAATTCCAGCCTAACACTACACTTTTATAGAAGAAGTTTATTTCTAAACACCTTTCTTAAAATCGACAACACTGTCATAGTAACAAAGTACTTACATTTCTGCAAATTCTAACTTGGATTCCTTCATAACATGACCACATGTAAACACTATGAAATTTTCACTTCCTGTAAAGCTGATTTTTGGCGCATAGACACAGAGGATTCGAGACTGCCCAAATAGTAATCTCCGACTCAAAGCTAAGATATTATTCTGAAAAAAATGAAACCCCACATTGTCCACTTCAACAAGACAGGACCAATTTTAGAAAGAATTTGTTTTTTTAATTTTAATTAAAACCTTTATAATGGGGTAATCTAATGAACAAAAAAATCACCCATGGCCACACCGAGAAACTGTGTACTGCTACCTTAACATCATTCCAATCCTGGTTTAGGATAGAATACTGGGCAACGTCCAAACGTCTATGGATAAATTGTTTTGTTTAGCAAAGCGGCCAGTCCATTGATGAAGTGATATTTTTCAGTAAATTAAGTTTTGTGTGATGGTAACTGATGGCTGCCTCAGACGGGAGTTGTCTCCCATGCCTAGCTCTCCAATTTCTGGAGATAGATAAGTGCCAAAACTAGCATGGTCATGCTGCTTGGATGGTTCTCGCAAAAAATCATAATTTTGTGGTATCGTTGTAAATTGTTAAAATTATTAATTATTGTATTTCTCATCAAAGATATTGGTATGGTTTATTATTGTGAATTAAATGTGCCCAACCTTTATTCATGGTTTGTCATTTTGTTACCATCAGCAAATCGTGTTGATAAATAGTGTTCTTCATTACAGCGCCGAGTCTATTGATAAATTGTTTTGTTTAGCAAAGCGCCCTGTCCATTGATGAATCGTGTTGATAAATAGTGTTCTTTATTACAGCGCCGAGGCCGGTAAAACCTGTGGTGTTAACATTGGTCCACTACACCCTGTTTGGAGTTTTTGTGGGTGTGATTTTCATACTCTTGGGATATATTCTAATCATCTCTGCCGTGCGACGATACCGCCAAGCTCAACCGATAAATCCAAAATACCTCATTACATGACGTCATAAACAGAAGAGAGTTATCTCCCCGTATACCGGATATCCCATCGACTTATTTGGGGCACATAAGGTCATTTTTAAACTTGGGAACTGAGACTCGATCACACTTATCCCAACATACATGTGAGAGCGTGACAAGGCCACCAACGAACCGAACAGTCCCTGAGATACAGAATGATTCATTTTTTTCGAAAACGACTCTGAAAAAAACCTGCGTACGTGTATATTGTTTATGTCTTCGTACACAAGATGTACCTTTGCTAGTATAAATGAGAGGATATCAATTGATATAAATGGATAAAACAAAGTATCTGTGGTACCACTCTACGCTGTGTGTTTATAAAGTAAATTAGTGTCAATTATTGTCAGTGTTTTCAATTATTGTGAAATCTGTATCCTGTGTACTACAGGTATGAATCATTGTGAATATTAGTTAATTGTGGACAGGTATGGATTATTTTGAATGGGTGATATGATAATTACTGCGTTCCTGTGTGAATAATATTGTGGTACCATTCAAAATATGTTAAGAATTGTGTGTTGTATGGGTTTTGTAGATGCAGATACAAGATAAAATGTGTGAATAGGTGGCCTCAGGCGAATTAAGTTGGTACTTAGTTAAACAGGACTGCTATCGACTGGTGCATATTTGTGTATAATGATGTACTATTGTATATAAGTGTATACATATATGTGTGAGCGAGACTTATATGTATACCTGGTGGTTCACAAAAGAACCTTAGATAGTATAATGAATGAAGTTACATCGTAACTGCCAACCATTTCTCTGTGTGCTCTGTTGGCTACATATCCGTTTTATAGGTACTATCCCGAATTCATTTTATTATATAGCAATGTTAAATAACAGGACAATTAAGGCATCCATGTACAAAATTGTATAGTGGTGTGGTAAAGGACATACATTTACTAAGAGTTGTCTCGCTTTGAACATCGTTAAGGCTAAAACTTTGTTACCGTGATACATTAAATCACTTTGTGTGTAACCAAAAATAGAAATATACTATCACCACTAAATCATCTTCCTGTCATGATCAAGTGTATTCAAGATATGATGTAAGAATGATGGCCTGGACTATTTATTTGAACTTTGACCTTGACGTGATGGTCAGAGTGACATGATTTTAGTGACAAACACCCCACCTGTAAGTGACGTATTCTCATCAATATTTCAAACGGTTCTAAAGTTAGTTTGGACAAGATTTTATTAAAAGAACAACAATTACGTATGAGTGAATGGTAGTTTAAATGGAATCTTCATTCCTCAACGGCAATAATTTACGTCTGAAATTGTGAATTTATATCTGGCAGAAATCTGTGTGTGTGTCAAGCACCGTATGAAAACATTACATATATCTCTACAATAGAGTGCTACTTGAACTGGGCAAAGCTTCGGTTAACTGGATAGGTGGGGGCAGAGAGGGGATAGGAGAAAATAACTTTTAATTATACCATACCATACTGAATAAACGTAACATAGGGATGGGGGTCAGAGAGGGGATAGGATAAAATCACTTTAATTATACCATACCATACTGAATAAACGTAACATAGGGATGGCGGGGGCAGAGAGGGGATAAAAGAAAATAACTCTTAATTATACCATACCATACTAAATAAACGTAACATAGGTGGGGGAATGTAACATAGGTGGGGGTGGCAGACAGGGGATAGGAGAAAATCCCTTTAATTATACCATACCATACTGAATAAACGTAACATAGGGATGGGGGGCAAAGAGGGGTTAGGAGAAAATTACTTTTAATTATACCATACCATACTGAATAAACGTAACGTAGGGATGGGGGGCAAAGAGGGGTTAGGAGAAAATTACTTTTAATTATACCATACCATACTGAATAAACGTAACATAGGGATGGGGGGCAGAGAGTGGATAGGAGCAAATAACTTTTAATTATTTGTTAAAATCTTTGGAAAAGAAATTTACTATGTATATTTCACACACTATCAATGCTGTTGTAATTCACCAGTATCGGAACATCGGAAGTGAAGCTTGATCCACCACTCGTTCTCATAAAGCTCTACCAATTTTGATGTTTTTATTTACAGACAAAAGAACCAAAATGGCGCGTGTGCATGTCGACATCATCATCTTTGAAAGACGATCGTTGTATCACTGGAGAGTACCGCGATGGAACATGACCAATGTAGCAATAATTTCCATTAATGTGTTTGGGGACTGGGGATCCGAGCGATGCGCAGTAATTTGTGAATAGAAATTTGATGATCCCACTAGCATGGTATATGATTGTAAATTATAATAAATGTTAAGAAGACGTTAATAAGGCATCATTTGCTCATGAATTCTGTGAACACAGTTACATCCTCTGGGCCTTTTTCGTTTACTTTGTTGACTGCTAAAATATTGAGAATTCGTGGGATCATATATGATCGAAGAGTCTCGGGAGATAGAACGGTGCTATTGCGTAAGATCCTTGAGCACTGTAATTTATAATCAAATATTGAACTGTGGGTATTGACTAAGGTCATTTCTATATAACACTACCGTCGTAAACACTCTATCTATCAGAATAACAAATTGGCATAAAACGGGCACGGAATTGATAATGTATTTAGATATAATGTAAATAATTTAGTGAACATATTTACATATAGGGTACAAATAAAGAGCGCATACACGACGTTATTCAATCATAGAGAATATTCAGGTTCTCGTGGTTCTTCAGAAAAAAGATATTTACATATATATGTTAGTTTTCCCTACTGATGACTCATGAGTGTTCATTGTCGTCTCAAGAAGGGCGACCCTATAAAACAATAGGTCACTGACCAGAAAGTGGTACTCTAGCTTTACACGTTGACTAGAAAGTACAGCATTCTGCATCACATCAACATGACTACGGCGGTGTCTTCATATTTCACACCAAACAATTGGACATCATGTATTTGAAGAAGCTGCAAGACAAAAAGTTTCAGTTGTCGAGTGAATAAGTAATATGAAATGCAGTGTAAGCTGTACACATCAAACTGACAAAAGTAAAACACATATGACTATGTCCTCAATACTGCCGACTTGTAACCGGAAGTGGACCACTTGGTTCCCATTGAACTCTCCCCCAACCGCTTCTGTAACTCTCACCACCACTACAACGAGGACAATTTTTTATAAGTGTCTTGATTCAAAATGGCGATCTCCACGTTGCTAGAAATTGTGCTATCCACACTTCTTATGACAGCTCAAGAGGCTGCAGGTAAGCAACGGGGTCTAGAGCGAAAGGAGGGATTGGAAAAACCAAAACTTTGTATTGAAATATCGGGTGGGCGGAGGAGGGCAGAGATAGATCGAAAAAACCAGAACGCTGTATAAAAAGATAAGGAGGGGTGGAAAACCCAGAATGGTGTATAAAACGGTAGTATGGGGGAAGAAAACCCAGAATGTTGTGTAGAGCGATCGAGAGAGGTAGAAACCAGAAGTTATCGTGCAGTAAAATCAATTCGTGATTATTTTATTTTGCTTTTTCAAACTGTTAGTTTGAGTGATAATCTGTTTTAAAGGGTATTAAGTGTTTTGAGTGTTCGTAGTTAACGGAGTTTCAACTCATCATTTTTCTCAATCTCCTACATTTGTATGGATGCAAAAACAAATGTATTCTCTCGCATATCACTGTGTTATTACCACGTGTGCAGTTGCCGTAACACTTTGTAACCGGATGTATGCGAGCAAACAATTACATATGTGTATAACGAGATGTATACATAAATCTGTCATTTGTAACAAATACATAAATATATACCAGGATGTAGAAACACAATTGTGTTAATTTGTAAGCTGATATACCGACACACAATATGGTCCCCAAAGTTTAGATCCGTAAACGTCTTATTATGTCTTTTGAACTCGAGGTTATCGGTAGACAAATCTGCACGTGTTTTGGTCAGATTGAAAAAAATGTCAGACAGGATTTTGTCCTCTGTCTATTGATCTACCGACTTTTTTCTCTTGTGTTCGAATAAGGATTTTGATGCTACCTAGAATATCAAAAACCAATAGCTGTATTTGCGGAAAATTACGATAACGCACAGCAGTCGACAAATCACGAACCACGCAGACTTGAATAATATCTCCTATCCTGTCTAGTCACGCCTTAGAAGTATTTCTCATAGCTAGGTCAGTTAACATTGATTTAAGTGATGATTTGAGTTCCATGTCGTAACCACAGACTTCTCTGAGCCGGTCGAAAAGCTTAAGGTCAAACATTAGATTCTTTGTTACGAACTTAAATGTCAGAGTAGGTATGAAAGACAGTTTGTCCGACAGAAAGTAGGCACTCATTATCAAAGGGATAACATTTGAATATATCAAAGTGAAGTTCGGTGTCTCATGTGTTAGTTCTATTACCTTTTCTACATTAATTGTGTTTAAAGAAGAACGTTGAACATTTGGCATAAACTGTCTTATGACGTAATACACACTATGACGTCATCTTGTATATTGCATGTTTCCAAATATGTAATTTAGAGAAAAAATTCACTTACCTCGCACAGTATATATACCCCTTGCAGCCGAGATAGATGGATTTCAGCCCAAGGGGAAAGACGATTAAATTAGCAAATACAGGGGGATTCCACTGTCAAGAGGATGATATGACGGCACGGTAATAATTCGCTAACGTCATGTTAACGATGCCAAGCATAGAGACAACAACACATATGAGTACCAAATAAAACCAGCAGGGTAACAGGAAAATCATTCACCCCTTTGTTGGTTAGATAAGGTGATTTCAACCCTCGGAAAAATATGTTGAAGTCGCAAACACTCGGCAAGCTTCGTGTTAACCAGCTTAATCTGGTTGATGTCTACCTATCTTACTTCCCAGGGATTGAAATATTCTATAAATCCCACTAAGGATAACCTTTTTTTCCTCTCTGTGTGCTGGGCGGTACAATAATTAACACGTTTTAAATTCCTGAATATAAACCAACAACCTGGTGTCCATTGTTTCGTGTGTAAGTGTCGGTATGGAAACGTCTATATTCTTGTTCTCTGTAGAAATGGCTGTGTGTACGCCCCCTTCAAGTCTGGAGTACGGACAGGTTGTTGTATGGGGCCCCAACCTTCTCATCGAGTACATTTGTGACGAGGGATTCTTAGCCAACGGCGAAACATTCGGCGCGTGTATTACAGATGAAGGCAGGTGGACAATTGAGAAACCAAAATGCGTAGGTAATCTCATATTCTGAATATATATGACTCAAATAAATAAAAAGAAATTATTTACGTTTTTTTATGTGAAATTAAAACACCTATAATACTAATGCATTTGTATTATTTGCAGTATCGTAAATGTCCCCGGACATCTCTGTTTTGTGTTACCAAACAATATAGTATCTTTTCAATTGCGACCAGGTCCATCAATTTAACGGTTATTATTCATTTAGTACAGAGATGTAATATTTGGTCTGTAGCTTCCAAGCATGAAACTCAATGTCAGGGGAAAATTACATATTCAAACTCAATTGGTTTACAATTCCGATATGACACGATATATTCGCTGGTATTGAATACTCAAAATGTATCGAAAAATTGACCCAAATACAACTATCCTGGGTCGAATCATTGGATAAACCAATCATTTTATAATCATTCTATTTATGCAGTATCTTTCTTATTCACCAAAACCATATACATTTTTTGTAAAAAGCTATCAAAATCGTGACTTCTTTTGAAACTGTGTTACTCCTTTGAGTAATTAACCCTCTTTACTAAAAGGATCAATCCAGTGTAGCCGGCAGTGTTAAGTAAATTATATTTTAACCAAAGGAAACCATTTATGATACGAAGATAGTGTATACAAGGTGAGAGATTTTATGTGCTTTAAGCTACTGGATGTGATCCGCCGAAGGTAGCCCGTAACATGCACGTGCGTCTGGAGATGGATGGTGCGGTGGCACACTTCTCGTGTGGGCGTGGTCACTATTTGATCGGACAGACACAAGCTTACTGTAACGGTCAGAATTGGACGATGCCATTTCCGGCATGTGTAGGTAAGTGTTATCGTGTCAGAGTAATTAGTTATCGGTTGACATTTGACCTGTATCAACACTTAACATTTTGTTTGGAAAGATTAATGAATAACTGCAACACGAGCGAAGATAACGGGAAATGACACATTTCTACTTAAGTGGTTTATCTATACATTCTATAATATTTCCAGGGTCCTCTGTCAGGACGCGAGCTGATCCTCAGAACCGAAACCTCCCCGGCAGACACGTGCATGATCCACTTGCACTGAACATTTCCGTTATTGACTTTGAATCAAACCTTCGTGTTAGCGACAACACGTGTTTCCGGTACCGCTACAAAGCTCCACCGGAAATAGAACACGGGACGGCTTCCCCCCGTTACCTGTATAACCAACGGAGGCGAAGCTACGTCCTCGTCACAAACTACACTTGTGACCCAGGTTACGTCATCGAAAATAACCTCACGCGCTACTACTTTTGTAAGAACTATCAGTGGGTTGCTACTGTTCCACCAAAATGTATAAAACGTAAGTATAATTCTACAGAGCTACAGCATATATGTAAAACATATCCATAAGCGAACACGTGACGTGTAAGTACTTCACTAGATTCACTATAGTACATTACTAATGTATGAATGTTATCCATTATTGACCATATATGTTTATGTAGCTCTGGAGTCGACAGCGTGCCAGGGAAGTCGGCGTCTGTGTCATCAGATATGTGTACCAGGAATCAGGAACAGATTCGCATGTGATTGTTATCGGGGATTCCTCCTCCACAGTAATGGGAGGGACTGTTTCGGTAAGGAAACTGCACAACTTGTGGATCGTCGTCCATTTTACCAAGACTGTTGAATAAACTTGACATCCTCCACAATCTTATATCTTATCTCTTGTTGAGTTGTTTTTAAATAGTATTACTTTCCCTACTTGTCTACAAGTTGCTTTTATCCTTTGTTCCAGATCTGTCTTTTCTATTTGTCCTTTTTGTCTCCAGTCTTTTGAGTTTAAGGTCACCTGATCATTGACCATGGTGACTTGTTGCGATCGTTCTTCGTTTTTCATTGTGCATCGTGCGTCCTATGTTAGCTTTTTCTTGTGAACACAATAACTTGAGTAAATATAAACGGAGTTTGATGAAACTATGTATGCAGACTTATATTTACATGATGTTTCCTGGTTTAGAAAATGGGACTGATTAGATCTTTATTTACAAAAATTATCGCCCTTAGTAGAAGTATGTCAATTTGACTTTTTATAACACGATAACGTGAGTAAATATGAACACATTTTGATGACATTATTAACAGAAATGTCGATTTTTGAAGTTTTAATACCATGGACCTTTTGAACACGATACCTTGAGTAAATATAAAAGGATTTTTAATGGATGCAACTTGGTAAGAGCTTGAATAAGTTCAACAATAGGACAGATCTGGTGTTAAGTACAGAGTTGTGGCCCTTAGATTTGATATTAAGTACAGGATTATGACCCTCAGATTTGATGTTAAGTACAGAGTTATGGCCCTTAGATTTGATAGTAAGTACAGAATTATGGCCCTCAGATTTGATGTTAAGTACAGAGTTATGGCCCTTAGATTTGATGTTAAGTACAGAGTTGTGGCCCTTAGATTTGATGTTAAGTACAGAGTTATTGCCCTCAGATCTGATGTTAAGTACAGAGTTATGGCCCTCAGATTTGATGTTAAGTACAGAGTTATGGCCCTTAGATTTGATGTTAAGTACAGAGTTATGGCCCTCAGATTTGATGTTCAGTACAGAGTTATGGCCCTTAGATTTGATGTTTAGTACAGAGTTATGGCCCTCAGATTTGATGTTAAGTACAGAGTTATGGCCCTCAGATTTGATGTTAAGTACAGAGTTATGGCCCTTAGATTTGATGTTTAGTACAGAGTTGTGACACTCAGATTTGATGCTAAGTACAGTATTATGGCCCTCAGATTTGATGTTAAGCCTTGTGAACTTGAATCAATATGAACAAATTCTGAGCCTTATAACTGACAGCTTGTTGTGAACAATAACATATTAATATCCCCCGTTTTGAGACTCTGATTCCCTTGATTTTGTTTCGTCTTTTATCCGAGTTATCAAACTGACATGTATACCCTTTTCAGATCATAATGAGTGTCTTTTTGACAATGGTGGATGCGAACACACGTGTCATAACACGTACGGTTCGCGGATTTGTACTTGCCGTGAGGGGTATCAGAGAGTGGGGACACGCTGTAAAGGTAAGTAGGAATGGATTTAATGTAAATGGTTGATAAGAACCTTATTACGACATACTGTCCCGTAAAAGATAAAGACAACAAACAAAACAAAAACGAACAAAACAAAACAAAAAACATTTAATTGGTAAAAAAATTAAATTTAATAAAAAGTATTCCTCGGCGCTCGCCTGTTCATTTTGGCATAGAATACATGTATACATCACTATGGCTGTTGCAAAGAGATGACATATAACACCAAAAAAAATCTGTGCTTGACATCAAGGCCAAAGGTCAATTAGAGGTTACTTTGCTCATATTTAGTATCTGCTTAATGTATTTAGTTATTTGCTTACATGTGCTTCTGAAATCGGTATCGCGAGATTTGTAGTTATTGTGAGATTTGGAGTTGTCTTGAGAGTTGGGATAATCGCGAGATTTGGGGAGTGTAAATGTCAATTAGTTACTGAAGGAATCTTCTGTAAATATCACTGCTTATCAAATATAACATAAGTAGGATGTCATATATCTCTTCTTACATCTCAACCCCGACCTGGTCATATCTAAATATATAATATATATTCCTAATCAGTACAACTATTTTCGTCCCGTCGGAAATTTTGAACGGAAGAACGTCGTTGTTTGCAAAGACGGAATAGAACGGTGAGTGAAAAAATGAGCAGTTTTTAGATAGATCAATTTCTCGTTATTCGAAGTATGTAAGTTGGTCAAGTTTTGTCACGGCCGGGTTATTTCGTCTATACCCCGAGAGTTAACGGCACATAACATATTAATCCATATATTGATGAAGGGGTAATAATTATTACATTAAACGTTGTTATTATAATAAGAACTACAACAGGGCATGTTGCAGCTCTACATCAGACATATATCAATATGTCCAACTTCGGGTGTAGGGCACAGGGGTAACTTGGGCTACATATAAGGTAACAGAAAATGATCACCGAGGTCACTGTAATAAACTGCCTTCCTGGAGATAATAATACCTCCAGAGTTTGTAATTTTTTTTTTAATTTTCAGTCCCCATAACCTCCACTTTTTATGTATGACCTTTATTTCCTAGATATTAACCATTATCTTGTCATGCCCTAACTCCTTACCACATGTTATAGAAGCTGTGGGCCACTACACAATATCATACATATATAGTGGCCGGGTTACCTAGGCGACCAAACTTTTCTCACAATAATAATGACAATAACACTGGCATGCACATCGTCATATGGCCAGAAATATTTCTGTATATTAACAATGACGTAAATTCCAACGATCAGAGAAAGTGCACCATAGCAACCAAATGACATCAGATGTTTTGGAAAATATCTCTACTGTAATTACTATTCTTCAAAACCCTTTTATAGAAATATGCAGAACAAGCGGGCAATATCTCAATTTTGACCAATCAGAAGACTCCAATATGCCTCCATAGTAATGGTTCTGGAAACACCTGATGTGTCAAATTATAGAATTGATATAACGACTGATGACCTATTGGTCATTTCTTTAAAACAAAAAGTATACAGTGACCTGTTTATCGTTGCAACCAAACAAAAATTACTGCTAAAAATGCATGCACATCCACAGGTGGGCCCAAACACACTCGCGTAGTTTTCATTAGTTCACAAGTTTAGGTGGCGTTTTCCTTTTTTCTTCAAACAAACAGACAGACACACAGACAGACCAACAGACAGACTGACTGATTCATGTATACCTTACTCCACTGGATATAGACAAATTAGGACGTGCGACAAGACACATTGGGACGTGCAGTAAGACACATTGAGACAAGCAGTAAGACATGTTGGGACATGCGGCAAGACACATTGAGATGTGTATCAAGACACATTATGACCTGTAGGAAAACATATAGAGACGTGCAACAGTACATATAGAGACGCGCAGCAAGATACATTATCACTCTGACTCTGATATTTGAAAAATGAATCACATTGAGGCTGTAAAAAGACATTGAGAAGGCAGAGTGAAAGTCTTATTTACATGTGAAGCATAACACACATTCCGACTCAATAATTTATTAGTTCAGCCCAGTATGGTTGTCGGGACGTAAGGGAGGTAACTCTATTGAAACTGATAGTAAATGTATAGAGATAGCGCACAACACTTGAGGAAAATAATTAAATGTGAATAAGCTAGACACAAAATCCATTGCCATTAACTGAGACTGAGCTAGAGACTAAGTCCATTAACATTATCAATAAGGAAGACCATTGGCTATGATTAAGATAAAGATAAAGTACACTAACATTATCAGTGAGGAAGATCATTAGCTATGACTCAGAGACAAAGTCCATTATCTATGACTAAGTTAGAGACAAAGTCCATTATCTATGACTAAGTTAGAGACAAAGTCCATTATCTGTGACTAAGTTAGAGACAAAGTCCATTATCTGTGACTAAGTTAGAGACAAAGTCCATTATCTGTGACTAAGTTAGAGACAAAGTCCATTATCTGTGACTAAGTTAGAGACAAAGTCCATTATCTATGACTAAGTTAGAGACAAAGTCCATTATCTGTGACTCAGTTAGAGACAAAGTCCTTTATCTATGACTAAGTTAGAGAAAAAGTCCATCATCTATGACTAAGTTAGAAACAAAGTCCTTTGTCTGTGACTAAGTTAGAGACAAAGTCCTTTATCTGTGACTAAGTTAGAGACAAAGTCCATTATCTGTGACTAAGTTAGAGACAAAGTCCATTATCTGTGACTAAGTTAGAGACAAAGTCAATTATCTGTGACTAAGTTAGAGACAAAGTCCATTATCTGTGACTAAGTTAGAGACAAAGTCCATCATCTGTGACTAAGTTAGAGACAAAGTCCATTATCTGTGATTAAGTTAAAGACAAAGTACACAAACATTATCTGTGAAGAAGACCATTGGCTATGACTAAGATTAGAGACAAAATCTATTTACATTATCTGTTGCAAAGTTAGAGACAAAGTACACTAACATTATCTGTGAGGAAGATCATTATCTGTGACTCAGTTAGAGACAAAGTCCTTTATCTGTGACTAAGGTAGAGACAAAGTCATTTATCTATGACTAAGTTAGAGACAAAGTCCTTTATCTTTGACTAAGTTAGAGACAAAGTCCATTATCTGTGACTAAGTTAGAGACAAAGTCCATTATCTGTGACTAAGTTAGAGACAAAGTCCATTATCTGTGACTAAGCTAGAGACAAAGTCCATTAACATTATCAGTAAGGAAGACCATTGGCTATGACTAAGTTAGAGACAAAGATAACAATGACCGTGACGACGAAGTTGGAAATGAAGCTGACAAAACTCATGATGTGTTTTTAGTAAAGTTTACATAATGAGATTAATTTGCATGTCTCCTGTCGATTTTTTTCGTTGAAAGTCTTTGTGGATATTTAAACGTACATATGCTTAATGGTTAAGCTTCACTTGACAAAACCAGACAGGTGTTATATAGCGAATATACATGTTGGTGGCATGTTTGTAATTTTTGTGATTTACACACACGGAATAGAAAACAACCTCAATGAATGTCTGATTTTATCAACCAAGAAATCGTTGATGGGAGTGTTTATGTGAACTTTTACCTGTTAATGAATGCTTATGTGAACTTTTACCTGTTAATCAATGTTTATGTGAACTTTTACCTGTTAACGAATGTTTATGTGAACTTTTACCTGTTAATGAATGTTGATGTGAACTTTTACCTGTTAATGAATGTTGATGTGAACTTTTACCTGTTAATCAATGTTTGTATGAACTTTTACCTGTTAATGAACGTTTACCTGTTAATGAATGTTGATGTGAACTTTTACCTGTTAATGAATGTTGATGTGAACTTTTACCTGTTAACGAATGTTTATGTGAACTTTTACCTGTTAATGAATGTTGATGTGAACTTTTACCTGTTAATGAATGTTGATGTGAACTTTTACCTGTTAATCAATGTTTGTATGAACTTTTACCTGTTAATGAACGTTTACCTGTTAATGAATGTTGATGTGAACTTTTACCTGTTAATGAATGTTGATGTGAACTTTTACCTGTTAATCAATGTTTGTATGAACTTTTACCTGTTAATGAACGTTTACCTGTTAATGAATGTTTATGTGAACTTTTACCTGTCAATCAATGTTTATGTGAACTTTTACCTGTTAATGAAATTTTATGTGAACTTTTACCTGTTAACGAATGTGTATGTGAACTTTTACCTGTTAATGAATGTTTATGTGAACGTTTACCTGTTAATGAATGTTGATGTGAACTTTTACCTGTTAATCAATGTTTATGTGAACTTTTACCTGTTAACGAATGTTTATGTGAACTTTTACCTGTTAATGAATGTTGATGTGAACTTTTACCTGTTAATGAATGTTGATGTGAACTTTTACCTGTTAATCAATGTTTGTATGAACTTTTACCTGTTAATGAACGTTTACCTGTTAATGAATGTTGATGTGAACTTTTACCTGTTAATGAATGTTGATGTGAACTTTTACCTGTTAATCAATGTTTGTATGAACTTTTACCTGTTAATGAACGTTTACCTGTTAATGAATGTTTATGTGAACTTTTACCTGTTAATCAATGTTTATGTGAACTTTTACCTGTTAATGAAATTTTATGTGAACTTTTACCTGTTAACGAATGTGTATGTGAACTTTTACTCATGAATGAATGTTTATGTGAACTTCTAGTCATGAATGACCTGTTTAACGCAAATTTATCCTTATTAATTAATATTTTAACGAGAACGTTTACTCGATAATGAATATTTAGTGTGAACTTTTACCAGTTAATGACTGTTTTGTGAGTTTTTGCCCGTTTCTAAATGTTTGTGTTAACTTTTATCCATTAAGGAGAGTTGGATAAACTTTTACATGTTAATGGGTGCTGTATAAACTTTTACATGTCAATGGGTGCTGTATAAACTTTTACCTGTTAAAGGGTGCTGTATAAACTTTTACATGGGAACGGGTGCTGTATAAACTTTTACATGTTAATGGGTGCTGTATAAACTTTTACATGTCAATGGGTGCTGTATAAACTTTTACCTGTTAATGGGTGCTGTATAAACTTTTACATGGGAACGGGTGCTGTATAAACTTTTACATGTTAATGGGTGCTGTATAAACTTTTACCTGTTAATGAGTGTTGTATAAACTTTTACCTGTTAATGAGTGTTACTTTTACCTGTTAATGAGTGTTGTATAAACATTTACCTGTTAATGAGTGCTGTATAAACTTTTACTTGTTAATGAGTGTTACTTTTACCTGTTACGGAGTGCTGTATAAACTTTTTGGTAGGTTCTTATCATTAATGAGTGTTTGTGTGAAGTTTTTCTTGGTGTTTGTGTGAAGTCTGTCCTGAGTTTTTTTTTTTTTTTTTTATCTCTGTCGTAAAATGCTAGTAATTAGTAATAACAGCTTTTGTTTGAACTTTAAATTGATCCCTAGATAGGCGAGCTTTTATCTATACATGTATTATTTCGTTTGTTTAAACTATAATTACTTCGAGTAACCAGTATCCATTCGAGGCATAATTTGGTAACTACAGGGGCCTACCACTAAGTGCTAAGGAAACCTAGATATGCTCTGTAGGTTTTTACTTTTATATTTATAAATATACGGCGTGCGTCTTTGTTGGAACTACATTCAAATATGCTAAACGATATTTGATGTATATGTTAGTAATCTGACTAAGTTTTCACGATGTTACATTATGAAAAAGTTGACACCGTAAGGTTTGACTCACGTTTCCTCTATATACAGATAAAGATTATACATTTCCCTTTGCCGTCTCATCTCCGCCTAACAGGTCGGTCTGAGTCCCGCATAAACTCCCGATAACTTGACACATGTGTGTCCCTGTTTATTCTGCCTCACGGTTTCGTTCCGTTTTTTACCCCACACATACGCGGTAATTTATAGGAACCATACGTGCCATGCGTCCGGGTCGGAAAAGGACACGGTGTTTGTCGGTCGGCTGGTGGGCTGACGTCTGCTCCAAAGCTTCCGAGCGCGAGTTCTGGAGTTCTTACCGGAGTTGAAAGTTGACAACTAGAACCAAAGTTTACTGGAGGATCTTCCGTCACTTTAAAGTAAGTAAAACATATGTTGGTGTAAGTTTTGAGAAGTTTGGGAGAGTTTTTACTTGTTGGCATTCCTATTGGATCAGATAACTATACACAGGCGAGGATAATCCGAGGTTCGGGGGTCCGTCACGGGGTATTCGTTTTATCGTGTCGATTTATACTTTGTTTACATTATGGTTATAAGATAATACTGTATTGACTTCTGGATTATCATGTTGATTGTAAAAAGAGTGTTTATTTTATTACTGTGTCACTAGACATTACCGAGTGACCACAATGCTGTCAGACTGTTAAGAGAAAGTGAGAGTAGTTTACAAGTTATTGCCCCAGGTGAATAATGTATGTGTTGGGTCCAGACTCATGGTGGACACTACTTAAGACGATTCTTGAAATAACATGTCGTGGAATAATATGAAGATTTTATTAACGGCCGAACCGACATTTGGCAGAAGGGCTGATAGACCCCGCTGGGAGGCCTCTTTGTCCCATATATCCGTGGTTGGGTGAGTAGCTCGCCGTACAGGATATCGGCTGCCGGGCTCATATTTACAGACGACACTTTGTACACTTTCCTGTGTTGTACGTGGGTATATTTACAAAGAGTTTAAAAAACGATTTCAATATGGGCAATTTAAAAAACCGTTAGAACCGGTTCCGCTCTCCGGATAGGAAGGGAGGGGATCCTGGAATTTTTACACGGCAGCGGAGGCTAGCTTGTGTAGTTGATTAATCTCCAGATGTTGGACCTGGCCACGTGTTGTCCGTATATATACATATGTGTACACACGAGCAGGATACACACGCCACAGGACCCGTGGAACATTCCTGGCCTGGTAAACACGCCTGGTAATTAGTGGGATTATCGAGTGCCAGTCGATGTACAGCTTGTCCGTCACGTTAGGGGAGGTACAGTTGGGAGGGAAGGGGTGTAGTGTGACCGTTGGATAGTATAACTTTAAAGGTAGTAAGATGACACACGAGTCCGTATAACCATGCTCTCTATCTACCGATACAGATGCGCTCTCTGGCAAAGTCGGCTGTACGTGGTTCAAGTTCCAATTGTCCCCGGTAAATGTTCTGTGTTCATCAAGATTTTTCCGTATTCATGCACACGTATTGCCTACAATCCCCGGTCTTAAAAATTATAAAGATAAGCATTTCCCTATAGTCTGGCGATAAAGGTGTCCAGGACTGGGGAGTGAGGGGTTCCTTGACCGAGTCCCAGCTGGGACGGCGCGTGACATCATTTTCTTTCTTTTTACACTTTGATATCGAGCAAGATGCAGCTAAGGAATCGGTACTCATTAACGTATCGGAATACTTTATACTAGTACAAGACCTGTGATCCTGTAACATAACGTGTCGTTCTGTTGTATAAGTGACCTGTGATCTTGTTACATTACGTGTCGGACTGTTGTATATATGTGACTGTGGTCCTGTTACATAACGTGTCGTACTATTGTATACGTGACCTGTGGTCCTGTTACACAACGTGTCGGACTGTTGTATATGCGACCTGTGGTCCTGTTACATAACGTGTCGGACTGTTGTATATGTGACCTGTGGTCCTGTTACATAACGTGTCGGACTGTTGTATATGTGACCTGTGGTCCTGTTACATTACGTGTCGTAGTTGTGTATATGCGACCTGTGGTCCTGTTATATAACGTGTCGGACTGTTGTATATGTGACCTGTGGTCATGTTATATAACTTGTTGTACTGTTGTATATGTGACCTGTGGTCCTGTTACATAATGTGTCGGACTGTTGTATATGTGACCTGTGGTCCTGTTACATTATGTGTCGGACTGTTGTATATATGACCTGTGGTCCTGTTACATAACGTGTTGTACTGTTGTATATGTGACCTGTGGTCCTGTTACATAACGTGTTGTACTGTTGTATATGTGACCTGTGGTCCTGTTACATAACATATCCTACTGTTGTATAAGTGACATGTGGTCCTGTTACATAACGTGTTGTACTGTTGTATATGTGACCTGTGGTCCTGTTACATAACATATCCTACTGTTGTATAAGTGACATGTGGTCCTGTTACATAATGTGTCGGACTGTTGTATATGTGACCTGTGGTCCTGTTACATAATGTGTCGGACTGTTGTATATGTGACCTGTGGTCCTGTTACATAATGTGTCGGACTGTTGTATATGTGACCTGTGGTCCTGTTACATAATGTGTACTGTTGACTGTTGTATATGTGACCTGTGGTCCTGTTACATAATGTGTCGGACTGTTGTATATGTGACCTGTGGTCCTGTTACATAATGTGTCGGACTGTTGTATATGTGACCTGTGGTCCTGTTACATAACGTGTTGTACTGTTGTATATGTGACCTGTGGTCCTGTTACATAACGTGTTGTACTGTTGTATAAGTGACATGTGGTCCTGTTACATAATGTGTCGGACTGTTGTATATGTGACCTGTGGTCCTGTTACATTATGTGTCGGACTGTTGTATATGTGACCTGTGGTCCTGTTACATTATGTGTCGGACTGTTGTATATGTGACCTGTGGTCCTGTTACATAACGTGTTGTACTGTTGTATATGTGACCTGTGGTCCTGTTACATAACGTGTTGTACTGTTGTATATGTGACCTGTGGTCCTGTTACATAACGTGTTGTACTGTTGTATATGTGACATGTGGTCCTGTTACATTACGTGTCGTACTTGTGTATATATGACTTGTGGTCCTGTTACATAACGTGTTGTACTGTTGTATATGTGACCTGTGGTCCTGTTACATTATGTGTCGGACTGTTGTATATGTGACCTGTGGTCCTGTTACATAACGTGTTGTACTGTTGTATATGTGACATGTGGTCCTGTTACATTACGTGTCGTACTTGTGTATATATGACTTGTGGTCCTGTTACATAACGTGTTGTACTGTTGTATATGTGACCTGTGGTCCTGTTACATAACGTGTTGTACTGTTGTATATGTGACATGTGGTCCTGTTACATTACGTGTCGTACTTCTGTATATATGACTTGTGGTCCTGTTACATTACGTGTCGTACTTGTATATGTGACATGTGGTCCTGTTACATTACGTGTCGTACTTGTATATGTGACCTGTGGTCCTGTTACATAACGTGTTGTACTGTTGTATATGTGACATGTGGTCCTGTTACATTACGTGTCGTACTTGTGTATATATGACTTGTGGTGTTATGGATATCTTGGTTCATGGATTCATTTAAATTAAATCTTATTGTACAGATAATGATTTGCATTTCAATCAGTTTTGAATTAAATATTATGTAACTTGGGTGTAACCTTCCGCGTACTCTATCCTTGGCTAGTCGGTCGTGTCTTTACCGGGAAAGGTGCTTGTTTGCACTTCCGACAAAGCTCGAACTTTATCGACTGTGTTTAGTCACCCGGACCAGGTTATTTGTCACCTGTTTAGTCAGGCCGGTTTAACCCGTCGTCATTATGTCCTGGTCTGGGTTTTCCATTCGTCTACAGAACCGCTCTTGGCAATTACTATGAAACTGTGTAGCTACTTCTTGGTATAAAAATCATCAAAACACATGTTCCGACATGGTTTGTTCGTGAAATATATAAAAATAGGAGTAACAATATGTAATAAATATTTTAACCTCTTAACTTCCAGTTGATATTAATTAAAAAGATACTGTCAAGTGTCAACAGGAAGCAGATTATGTCTCGAGATCCGTTTTTTAAATAGATCCAGTCGACACACACGAGAGTAGTTTTATATATATATAGATGTCATTATTCTGTAGTCAGCAGGAAGCTACACTCCATGTTCCTGTGTTTTAAGTGGAGGTTTATATAATGAGTGCTACATGTATGTACGGGTACGTCTTTCACTTCCCACGGAACACTTGGACGACACAAGTCCAAACGGACCTCGGATTATCAGCCAGTGTTTCTATAATTAGGGTGTGTCTGAACTGTAACCCAGGGCTTCTGTGAAGTATCAGGTAATGTCTGTTTTTGCCGATTATTAATACTTTTATTTCAAAACCAAAAGAAACCTTAATTGCAGTTTAAATCTATTACTAGAAGACGAAAGTTATTTGTACGATACGTAATTGTAAAGCATGACCGTTTGTGTCATGTCTTTGGGGGGCACTGTCGTAACACGTGACCGTTTGTGCCATGTCTTTGGGGCACACTGTCGTAACACGTGACCGTTTGTGTCATGTCTTTGGGGGGGCACTGTCGTAACACGTGACCGTTTGTGTCATGTCTTTGGGGGGCACTGTCGTAACACGTGACCGTTTGTGTCATGTCTTTGGGGACACTGTCGTAACACGTGACCGTTTGTGTCATGTTTTTTTTTTTTGGGGGGGGGGGTGCATATTCGAAACTCGCGGACTTTGGTTCTTGTTTAGGCGGGGAAGAGGGTGTGAGTGGAGACACAGTTTACTCGTTTGTTTGCCGGGTCCCGTGAACAGCCTGGTTCCTTTTATGACAGACACTCTTTGTTGTAATTTGTTGTTACCCCAATGAACAACATGCAGGGAACCCGTCACACACCATTCCGATCATGTGAAGTGAAATGTCATGCCACGGTCACAACCACGAAACCAGTCTGTTTATCAGTTTCCCGAGAAACATGTTTCACCACAGAGGTCACTGTCTGAACAAGTAATCCGTGTCAAATTTCTCGTCATGATGTAGGTATCGCCCAAGCAAACCCTTTCTTTTTGGTTAAAATATACGAGTTTCTGATACTTCAGATCTGTTTTATTATAAAATATAAAATTGATTACGTAGGGGAGAGGGAGATCTACGTTATGTGATTCACGTGTGCAGTGATCAATTTACAATTAAATTTCCATGCGTCCTTTTCAACTTTATTCCTAATACAATGGGTCCCACAATGTAAAAATCAAGTATTTATACAAATTCTATGAGGACAGGACGCGGGACTCGCATGTAGATTTATCAATGGTGTGGGAGACACCCGCGTGGGAATAGAGCTGTATACTATGTTATAGATACACGTGAGAGAGATAACGATATACGTACAATAATGTTATATGTTATAGATACACGTTAGGGAGATGTCGATCTACGTACAATAATGTTATAGATACACGTGAGGGAGATGCCGATCTACGTACAATAATGCTATAGATACATGTTAGGGAGATGCCGATCTACGTACAATAATGTTATAGATACACGTGAGGGAGATGCCGATCTACGTACAATAATGTTATAGATACACGTGAGGGAGATGCCGATCTACGTACAATAATGCTATAGATACATGTTAGGGAGATGCCGATCTACGTACAATAATGTTATAGATACACGTTAGGGAGATGCCGATCTACGTACAATAATGCTATATGTTATAGATATACGTTAGGGAGATGCCGATCTACGTACAATAATGTTATAGATACACGTGAGGGAGATGACGATCTACGTACAATAATGTTATAGATACACGTTAGGGAGATGCCGATCTTCGAGCAATGATGTTATATGTTATAGATACACGTGAGGGAGATGACGATCTACGTACAATAATGTTATAGATACACAATAATGTTATATGTTATAGATACACGTGAGAGAGATAACGATATACGTACAATAATGTTATATGTTATAGATACATGTGAGGGAGATGCCGATCTACATACAATAATATTATATGTATAGATACACGTTAGGGAGATGCCGATCTACGTACAATGATGTTATATGTTATAGATACACGTGAGGGAGATAACGATCTACGTACAATAATGTTATATGTTATAGATACACGTTAGGGAGATAACGATCTACGTACAATAATGTTATATGTTATAGATACACGTGAGGGAGATAACGATCTACGTACAATAATGTTATAGATACACGTGAGGGAGATAACGATCTACGTACAATAATGTTATATGTTATAGATACACGTGAGGGAGATAACGATCTACGTACAATAATGTTATATGTTATAGATACACGTGAGGGAG
This sequence comes from Ylistrum balloti, assembly GCF_031769215.1. Taxonomy (NCBI): domain Eukaryota; kingdom Metazoa; phylum Mollusca; class Bivalvia; order Pectinida; family Pectinidae; genus Ylistrum; species Ylistrum balloti. The sequence continues at coordinate 2,384,520 of NW_026781993.1, forward strand.
ATAACGATCTACGTACAATAATGTTATAGATACACGTGAGGGAGATAACGATCTACGTACAATAATGTTATAGATACACGTGAGGGAGATAACGATCTACGTACAATAATGTTATAGATACACGTGAGGGGGATAACGATCTACGTACAATAATGTTATATGTTATAGATACACGTGAGGGAGATGCCGATCTACGTAAAATAATGTTATATGTATAGATACACGTTAGGGAGATGCCGATCTACGTAAAATGGTGTTATATGTTATAGATAAACGTGAGGGAGATAACGATCTACGTACAATAATGTTATATGTTATAGATACACGTGAGGGAGATAACGATCTACGTACAATAATGTTATATGTTATAGATACACGTGAGGGAGATGCCGATCTACGTACAATAATGTTATATGTTATAGATACACGTGAGGGAGATGCCGATCTACGTACAATAATGTTATATGTTATAGATACACGTGAGGGAGATAACGATCTACGTACAATAATGTTATAGATACACGTGAGGGAGATAACGATCTACGTACAATAATGTTATATGTATAGATACACGTTAGGGAGATGCCGATCTACGTAAAATGGTGTTATATGTTATAGATAAACGTGTGGGAGATCATATGTCATATATTACTGAAATGTGTTGGAGAGTTGTATATGTCATACATGAATGATCCGAAACAAGGAAGATTGGCAGTACACTTTGTGATTTTGAAATCATGATCAATTTGTGTATATTTAAACTGTTTCCGGTGATAGGATAGTGAAATATGTAGGTGTTGCTATCTTGCTAGCAATATAGATATTTGATTCTACTGTTCTGGTTCTTATCAATACAAAGTCTGTTAAAATGTGTATATAATATTTACCCACACTGAAGGTTATAGAGTGGAATCATGTGAATTATTTCACTAGTATACATAGATTTACTGAAGCCATCGTGTAACCGGTCTCTTCATCTTTAATTGGCTTAATATCATCATGTTTTGTCAATAGCATAAAAAGATGAAGATTTATCAATTTTCCAATGTATAACTACGCATTATCGACCCGCAGTTTTGTTTTGTTTGTTTGTTTTTTAATTTTACATAATTATTTTAAGACAATGAGACAAAGGGTAATATCTGTGTGTTACTGAACAGAACTTCATTTGACACCCAGGTGCTTGAAGCTCAAGCGACATATGTATTGAACAATAACTTGCCCATTTTGGTGGTGTAAACAGTATCCGCTTGCCTGTTTCCTTATAGGTGTGAAACCTTGGCTTCACCTGGCCTCAAATGTCCGGGGTCACTACGTAAAGCGACTAGTCTGGTTAATCTCTATCTGGGGTGTATTTCCTTCAGTATATTGTAGTGCCAGTTCAGAAGCCTCGATACCATTTGTAACCATATGTACACACCTGGAATAATGTTACTCGCTGCCTCCGTTATCACTACACATCAAGGGATTTCTTTGGTATTGGTGTGCTTGTAGTTTGTTTCGTTTTTTTTCTAATATATAAGACAGTTACATATCAGAAACTCTTTTTCTATTTTCTTGACAGAGTACCATAATAGTATGTCTTTAGACCTGTGGTTGATGGAAGACATCACTAATGAGAAATAAAAAATTCAATTCAGTTTTATAAGAAAATTTTCTTATTAAATGGCATATAATCAGTATGTGTATTATGAGTAAATGCTGTAATTTCTATTTATTTTGTTGATTGATTTTATTGTAGTAAATCAACGTCATCCATGCGTGAAATAAGTTTGAAGAGTGTACCCTACACAACTGTGTATACTTTATTTATCAGACTTATGTCTCTAGTACAAGTTTCCATTTCCTTCATCTCAATTTACTCTTAAAAGGTAATTGAAATCCTACTTTTTTCAATTAACAACATAAAATTAAATAAAAGAAGTTATACATCAACCAATTTTTTAAGTATGACTGAATTGATCATGAAGTTACTTTTTAAAACAAGATTATGCAGGCCCTGTCATTTCTTTTCGAAGCTCTATATGATATTGAACAAGAATATCATTATCATTAAATCATTTGAATACAACACACTACTCAACAACATAGCATTATCTTATTTTAATGATTTAATATGCAAGACGAACGCAATAGGGATAATGCGTCCATTCTTATCAAATTATCGACTTGAAGCACGGAGCTCCGTATAAAGTTGGTGTTGCAAGTATGAGGTTGTGATTCATATTAGCAATATAATGTATGATATAGATAAATAGCGTCAGTTTCGGCAGTTATTTATCATATATAACAATGTTTGAATTTATAATTTCTTTGTACCGATGTTAACATATGTAGAAATAGGATTATCATCGAATTCTGCAAAGTTCCAACTGCATTTGTTTACTTTCCAACCCAATCCGCCATCTTGGTACCGCCTGGGCCCCTCAGTCAAAGCGTTAAGGAATAGCCCCTGAAAACAGTCCAGAACTAAAACGAACCGTGTACTTCGTTCATTGGTTCGACCGGTTTGTCCGTCACTGCTGCATAAACGACAGGGTCCCTGGTTCTTGTGGTCAGTAGGCACCAGTGAGAATACATTCGTATTTCACCTACACTGTAGACGACTTAGGTAAGATTTCTCAGTCGCACGCGAAAAGGTTATTAGGTAAGGTACATGACAACATGGATTCCCCAGAATTCCTCCAACAGTTAGACGCTTTGTGCGCTTCCGTCCGGTCCAACAAGAGTCATTCATATTGCACGTAGACCTTGTTTGCAATTGTCGTAAATAAAAAGTGCTTTTTAAGAATATCCCTATGACCCAGATTTAGGTCGACAAATAACGTGTGTCATTTTCTTTTCTAGGTTCAAGATGTCGAATAAGGAGAAGGACCTTGTAGCCCGCCTGCTGAAGCAGTCTATATTGACCCTATGTAAGGAGACGGTGTCCTTCCGCCACAACCTCGAGGTTGATGGTATCATCAGCATCACACTAGAGAACGAATCCCAACAGATCGTCATCAAAGTACATGAGTTCTTTCAAAAGATTCGGGACGAGTCGGCCGTACCGAACAATGACAGTTTGTGTGACGAGGATGGTTCAATTGAGCGTTTTGAGAAACAACCCCGCGTCACCAATATCATACAACGCAAGGGCTATTCTGAAAACTTCCGGTCCCAGCAACTGCCCTCTGGTGACTCTAGTAACAGGTTACGTAGTCCTAACTCAGGCAAGTTCACAAAGACGGTGCAGAAAGCATGGCCTGATGGTTATCCTGCTGTCGCCGACTCAGAACTTGCGCCACCAGGAGATGGCGACATGTCACCCCAAGAAACACCTTCTAGCATGTCGTCCAGCAATGAGTTTGGTAGCGCGCCCGTTGATTCAGAACTAGAAGAGATGGACGACGATTATGACGAGGATGAGAAGAAGTTTGATCCTCGACAACAATCGGCGAGTAGATCTTTAATTTCTGGACACAGTGTTCCATTGAGAAAGCCCATTGTGCATCGACTCATGGCTCAAAAACTTGTAGCCAATGCAAGAAAAAATCCCAAGATGAATACAAGCTCGCGGCCGCTGACAAGTGACAATCCTAAAGTTGTAAATGTGAACACTACAACTAGTGTTACGTCTGTGGCGTCTCTTCCTGCAAAAAATATTCGCTGTAAACGATGCGGAGAGGTCGCTTCTGATGGACCGGCGTTCGTTCATCACAACCTCAACGTACATAATGTTTTCACGTGCCAAATTTGTTACAACACCTTTACCTGCAGAAATAACATGAAGCGCCATATCCGCTTGCACACAGGCTACAAGCCTTACCAATGTTCTCTTTGTTCCGAAAGTTTCACCCGAAAGGATGACATCAAGCGGCACCTTATACGTCACAACTACAGCAAACCTTTCCGATGTAACTTGTGTGGGAAGGGATACATGGACCGCAAGACAATCAAAACGCACATGCGAAAAGAACACTTAAGGAAACTCGTCCATGTTTGTCCAACATGCGGTGAGAGTTTTGACGACGATCAGAAATTTCAGATCCACAAGAAGGACCACCCAGAATTGAAGGTTTTCCAATGTTCAGTGTGTCACTTTACGGGATCCAACTCCCTTATGTACAACAAGCACCTTCTCACTCACGACCCAGCCAGGACCTTCGCGTGCAAAGCATGTGACATTGATTTTAACGACCCATTCAAGTACACCAACCACGTGAAGAGACATCGCTACGAGACCGACTTTACGTCGTACCATTGCTGCTTCTGCCGCCAAGTTTGTTCCACGTACGACCAGTTCATAAAACACGAGCATACGCACGCTCAAGCTAAGCGACACACGTGCACAATTTGTTTGAAGCAGTTTCGATACCCTTCAAATCTTCGCGAACATATGGTCACACATAGCAACTACTTCATGCATGGAGTGAAGGAGGAGAATGCCCCCATCAGCGTTCACAGTCATTCATCGGAAGAACCAAATTCAGTATCGAAACAGGAAGTAGCCGCGATGTGCATTGATCAGACGGATGTCGAATACACGTCAGATTTTATCAAAGGGGAGGAAACTCTTGCTTCTGATAGTTCAAGCCAATACTGGTGTACAGAATGTCAACAGGGATTTGAGACCGAGGACATACTAACGGAACACATAACGAGAACACACGAGATGTCGACAGATGACTCGTCGCCCTACTCGGACGACGGAGATACTAAAGAACACACAAAGGTTGGAACGTCTGACGAATCTACTGCGCCCAAAACTACCACCACTGATACGCCAGCAACAACATGCCACACTGGTAGCCCTGGGCCAACTACTGACCAGACATCTTTGTTGACTACTGTGACGAAATCATCTCGTAAAACGACGGTCAGGATCAAACTTGGGGATAGTACCTACCGTAGCGTTGTCGTCAAGCAGGAGCGAGACTCGGACTCGGACGAGATGACCGTTGACAACTCTCAGTCGCCAGAGAACTTTATTTCCAGAGTTGGTACTGCATCACCTCACTCATCAGTGACTTCACAACCGGAACAGGTTGACAATGGTCCCGTTTTTCCACAGAATGGGGACCTCGAGAAAAAGTTGGTCATACAACCGTCGCCCTCTATAAAGCTGAATGTGCGTTCTCCTGGATTTGAACGAGTCGTAACGCCTGTTTCTCTGTTTAAAAACGAGGAATCATTTACATGTGACGTCTGTGGTGACGTGTCTACCGATTTTGAATCCTATGATAAACATAATAACGCGATGCATCGGCGCTTCTTGTGTGAGTACTGTGGCAAAACATTTACGTCCAAACCTAACAGAGATCGGCATGTGCGCTATCACACAGGGGAACGCCCATTCAAGTGTGAACTGTGCACAAAGTCTTTCTTCCGGGGTGACGATCTGAAATACCACCGTACCACTAGGCATGCCGAAGTGAAGCCTTTCTCGTGTACAAAGTGCGCCATGACATTCGCTTGGCACAACGACCTTGAGCGCCACCTGAAGACGCACAGAAAATAAGGAAGAACTTGAGTGCGCTGACGTGGTCGTTTCTTCGTTTAAACTGTGTTCACCTTTTCCTTGTTTTCCGTTAGTGTTATATTATGCATGTGCCTGTGGGACTTTGTTGGTTTTATTAACGAAATCGTTTTTGCTATTTATCTATGCTACAAGCTTTTTTTCACGCAATTTTATTAGATAATTGATCATAAAATATATTTAACACCCGTGTGTGTAATTTATCTGATTGCGATGGTCAATTAATTTACTTGGTTTACTCGCAAGTCAAGATTTTTCGTAATTCATTTGAGAATTTTAGCGTTTCTCTCTATGTTTAAGCTTTGCAGCACTCGCTAACTCTTAAGGTATACATACAGCATTCACTTTGTCGTATAAGGTGTACAGTACTCGCTATGACTAAGGTGTGCAGTACTCGCTATGTCTAAGGTGTACAGTACTCGCTATGACTAAGGTGTACAGTACTCGCTATGTCTAAGGTGTACAGTACTCGCTATGACTAAGGTGTGCAGTACTCGCTATGACTAAGGTGTGCAGTACTCGCTATGCCTAAGGTGTACAGTACTCGCTATGTCTAAGGTGTACAGTACGCGCTATGACTAAGGTGTATAGTACTCGCTATGACTAAGGTGTACAGTACTCGCTATGTCTAAGGTGTACAGTACTCGCTCTGCCTAAGGTGTATAGTACTCGCTTTTTCTAAAATGAAAGTATTCATAATGTCTAAAAGATACAGTACCAGTAGAGGCTATGTCGAAGGTGTACAGTACTCGCTATGTCTAAGGTGTACAGTACTCGCTATGTCTAAGGTGTACAGTACTCGCTATGACTAAGGTGTACAGTACACGCTATCACTAAGTTTTGCAGTACTTGCTATGACTAAGTTGTACAGTACTCGCTATGACTGAGGTGTACCGTACTCGCTATATCTAAGGTGTACAGTCCTCGCTATGTCTAAGGTGTACAGTACACGCTGTGACTAAGGTTTGCAGTACTCGCTATGACTAAAGTGTACAGTACTCGCTATGTCTAAGGTGTACAGTACTCGTTATGACTGAGGTGTACAGTACTCGCTATGACTAAGGTGTACAGTACTCGCTATGACTAAGGTGTACAGTATTCGCTATGACAAAGGTGCACAGTACTCGCTATGTCTAAGGTGTACAGTACTCGCTATGACTAAGGTGTACAGTACTCGCTATGACTATGGTGTACAGTACTCGCTATGACTAGGGTGTACAGTACTCGCTATGACTAAGGTGTACAGAACTCGCTATGACTAAGGTGTACAGTACTCGCTATGACTAAGGTGTACAGTACTCGCTATGACTAAGGTGTACAGTACTCGCTATGACTAAGGTGTACAGTACTCGCTATGACTAAGGTGTACAGTACTCGCTATGACTAAGGTGTACAGTACTCGCTATGACTAAGGTGTACAGTACTCTCATTGTCTTGTTAACAGAAGTGATAAGATTTACTTTAGTTCCATTGCGATGTTTAGGGTTTACTGGCGTTACCATCATTCACTCGATATTTTCTGAGTTTCACAATTCAATTATGACGATATTCACGCCTTGTAAATTTGATTCACGCTGTTTAGTCTTCCACGTCCGTCTTATCCGTCTTAGTTCCCAATATGCTGTATAATCAGGAGACTTACAATTATTGTCTGCCATTAGTATATATTATAAATGTTTTGTTGACTGGTTGATTGTGGTACAAGGCATGTGACATATTTACGTGTAGACCTATTTCCGAGCAAGTGTGCCTTACTGAGAGATTAATGAACTGTATTTTTATATTTCTATATTTGTCAAGTGATTTTGTATTCAGCCATGTTTTTCCTGTTTGAGGATTTCAGCTATATCTTCTTTTCACATTTCCATTAAATCTAAAATCGGAAGAAATACAACGAACCACCGTGAGTATATAGACACCCAGAGTTACGTGTATACGACGATTAATAAGCAGAGTGCTGTGATTTGAGTGTCACCAATTTGATTTGTGTTTTCAGTCAGGCAATCAATGTATGTATATGTTTTCCATGGCTTGTTGAAGTTTATATTAAAGAGCAGTTCACCCGATGCTAGTCACATTTGTTGTGATTCTGGATCAATGGATCGTACACCCGTTTAAAATAGCCCAGTCACTTGAAACTTAATTATATAAATAAAAAGGAGACTTACGTTTTAGACAAAAGGAAGAAAACCTATTAACCAGATATGGCTAGATAACTCTCTACGAAACTTAAAAGTGCTGGTAGCCAGTCTACATCTGCAGGGCCCGTATTCATGAAACCCTTCTTTTTGTGCTCAAGCCTTATGTCTTGTTTAAGTTAAAAATTGATAAATAAGGCTGATTTTACCAAAGATTTATAAACAATTTTGAAAGGATTTCAAGTCAAAGTTATGTTCCATGCTTATATCTGACATTTGTATTATTTTATATGATTTAGGAGAATTATAAAAAAAGTTTGCTTGAGCACAAAATCTATGCTTGAGCATGAGAATGGTTTCGTGAATACGGGCCCAGGTACGACTTAAGTTGCTTCCGCTAAGACTTCGATAACTCGATAAAATAAAATTTTGTTCCTTCCATTATTTCCGTGCTGACTTTGGTTACTTCCGTTATTGTTTTGGTAACTTCCGCTATGAAATTGGTAACTTCCGTTATGACTTTGGTTATTTCCTTGTTGACTCTTGTTATTTCCGTTATTGTTTTGGTAACTTCCGTTATGAAATTGGTAACTTCCGTTATGACTTTGGTTATTTCCTTGTTGACTTTTGTTATTTCCGTTATTGTTTTGGTAACTTCCGTTATGAAATTGGTTACTTCCGTTATTAATTTGGCAGCTGACGGTGATATTTTACGTTATTTGTGCCTTCTCTTAAAAACAGTCTGTTTGTATACCAGACTCAAAATTACGATACCAAGTTGATGAACTGGTCGTCTACCTATTCTTGCCAAGTATAGATTCTCACCATTACTCAGGGAAATAGTGATCAATTTGCACATAACTTGCCATTTCAAAAGGAAATATTTTCTTTCTCGGGAAACTTGTGTGAAGAAATATCGTGATCTTGTCGAGGAAAGAACCTTTGTAATCATTCGGAACAGTCAACCACAATATGTCAAAACTATTGATGTAGTTAGTGTCGATGTGGTGGAGAATTACTGCAAACAAGGAAATTATATTGTAGATAATTATAGAATCAATTAATCACATCATGATTATCGACCGCTGCTCACCTGAAGTAGATATAGATAAACACTGTCATTAAAGTATGGCATTTCCTTTCAGATGTTAACTTCCCGCACAGCGTTGGTGGTTTAAGGCATTGAATTATAGGGGATTTTCATCAGAGTTATGACTTTCGATATGTCATTCCTTTAGGACATTTAATTCTGGTTTGGAATAAATTATTTCACATTAAATGACATTAATTACCGACTTGGCATTACTGATCACCGTCAGGACATTTATTTCCGGTATTACATTGGTAAATTCTGGTATGATGTAGAAACTATCCGACATCACGTTATCTTCTGTCATGTCGGGATATCAGTCTTTAATATATGACATGTCTTACTGAACATAAACTGGTGGTCCAGAGCCATGTTTATCATAGAGGTCCCGAGCCCTGTTAATCACAGAGGTCCCGAGCCATGTTTATCATAGAGGTCCTGAGCCATGTTTATCATAGAGATCCCGAGCCCTGTTTATCATAGAGGACCCGAGCCATGTTTATCATAGAGGTCCCGAGCCATGTTTATCATAGAGATCCCGAGCCCTGTTTATCATAGAGGACCCGAGCCATGTTTATCATAGAGGTCCCGAGCCCTGTTTATCATAGAGGTCCCGAGCCATGTTTATCACAGAGGTCCCGAGCCCTGTTTATCATAGAGGACCCGAGCCCTGTTTATCACAGAGGTCCCGAGCCATGTATATCATAAAGGTCCCGAGCCATGTTTATCATAGAGATCCCGAGCCCTGTTTATCATAGAGGACCCGAGCCATGTTTATCATAGAGGTCCCGAGCCCTGTTTATCATAGAGGTCCCGAGCCATGTTTATCATAGAGGTCCTGGGCTCTGTATATCATAGAGGTCCTGGGCCCTGTTTATCATAAAGGTCCCGTGCCATGTTTATCATAGAGGTCCTGGGCCCTGTTTATCATAGAGGTCCCGAGTCATGTTTATCACAGAGGTCCCGAGCCCTGTTTATCACAGAGGTCCCGAGCCGTGTTAATCATAGAGGTCCCGAGCCCTGTTTATCATAGAGGACCCGAGCCACGTTTATCATAGAGGTCCCGAGTCCTGTTTATCATAAGGGTCCCGAGCCATGTTTATCATAGAGGTCCTGGGCTCTGTATATCATAGAGGTCCTGGGCCCTGTTTATCATAGAGGTTCCGAGCCATGTTTATCATAGAGGTCCCGAGCCCTGTTTATCATAGAGGACCCGAGCCATGTTTATCATAGAGGTCCCGAGCCATGTTTATCACAGAGGTCCCGAGCCATGTTTATCACAGAGGTCCCGAGCCCTGTTTATCATAGAGGTCCTGGGCCCTGTTTATCATAGAGGTCCCGAGCCATGTTTATCATAGAGGTCCCGAGCCCTGTTTATCATAGAGGACCCGAGCCATGTTTATCATAGAGGTCCCGAGCCCTGTTTATCATAGAGGTCCCGAGCCATGTTTATCATAGAGGTCCTGGGCTCTGTATATCATAGAGGTCCTGGGCCCTGTTTATCATAGAGGTCCCGAGCCATGTTTATCATAAAGGTCCCGAGCCATGTTTATCATAGAGGTCCTGGGCCCTGTTTATCATAGAGGTCCCGAGTCATGTTTATCACAGAGGTCCCGAGCCCTGTTTATCACAGAGGTCCCGAGCCATGTTTATCACAGAGGTCCCGAGCCATGTTTATCATAGAGGTCCCGAGCCCTGTTTATCATAGAGGTCCCGAGCCATGTTTATCATAGAGGTCCCGAGCCCTGTTTATCATAGAGGTCCCGAGCCCTGTTTATCATAGAGGTCCCGAGCCATGTTTATCATAGAGGTCCCGAGCCATGTTTATCATAGAGGTCCTGGGCTCTGTATATCATAGAGGTCCTGGGCCCTGTTTATCATAGAGGTCCCGAGCCATGTTTATCATAAAGGTCCCGAGCCATGTTTATCATAGAGGTCCTGGGCCCTGTTTATCATAAAGGTCCCGAGTCATGTTTATCAGAGAGGTCCCAAGCCCTGTTTATCACAGAGGTCCCGAGCCATGTTTATCACAGAGGTCCCGAGCCCTGTTTATCACAGAGGTCCCGAGCCCTGTTTATCATAGAGGTCCTGGGCCCTGTTTATCATAGAGGTCCCGAGTCATGTTTATCACAGAGGTCCCGAGCCCTGTTTATCACAGAGGTCCCGAGCCATGTTTATCACAGAGGTCCCGAGCCCTGTTTATCACAGAGGCCCCGAGCCATGTTTATCACAGAGGTCCCGAGCCATGTTTATCATAGAGGTCCCGAGCCATGTTTATCATAGAGGTCCCGAGCCGTGTTAATCATAGAAGTCCCGAGCCCTGTTTATCATAGAGGTCCCGAGCCATGTTTATCACAGAGGTCCCGAGCCATGTTTATCACAGAGGTCCCGAGCCCTGTTTATCATAGAGGTCCTGGGCCCTGTTTATCATAGAAGTTCCGAGTCATGTTTATCATAGAGGTCCCGAGCCCTGTTTATCACAGAGAGGTCCCGAGCCATGTTTATCACAGAGGTCCCGAGCCATGTATATCATAGAGGTCCCGAGCCATGTTTATCATAGAGGTCCCGAGCCCTGTTTATCATAGAGGTCCCGAGCCCTGTTTATCATAGAGGTCCCGAGCTCTGTATATCATAGAGGTCCTGGGCCCTGTTTATCATAGAGGTCCCGAGCCATGTTTATCATAGAGGTCCCGAGCCGTGTTAATCATAGAGGTCCCGAGCCCTGTTTATCATAGAGGTCCCGAGCCATGTTTATCATAGAGGTCCCGAGCCGTGTTAATCATAGAGGTCCCGAGCCATGTTTATCATAGAGGTCCCGAGCCCTGTTTATCATAGAGGTCCCGAGCCGTGTTAATCATACTGGTCCCGAGCCATGTTTATCATAGAGGTCCCGAGTCCTGTTTATCAAAGAGGTCCCGAGCTCTGTATATCATAGAGGTCCTGGGCCCTGTTTATCATAGAGGTCCCGAGCCATGTTTATCATAGAGGTCCCGAGCCGTGTTAATCATAGAGGTCCCGAGCCCTGTTTATCATAGAGGTCCCGAGCCATGATTATCATAAAGGTCCCGAGCCATGTTTATCATAGAGGTCCCGAGCCGTGTTAATCATAGAGGTCCCGAGCCCTGTTTATCATAGAGGTCCCGAGCCGTGTTAATCATACTGGTCCCGAGCCATGTTTATCATAGAGGTCCCGAGCCCTGTTTATCACAGAGGTCCCGAGCCATGTTTATCATAGAGGTCCCGAGCCCTGTTTATCATAGAGGTCCCAAGCCCTGTTTATCGTAGAGGTCCCGAGCCCTGTTTATCGTAGAGGTCCCAGCCATGTTTATCATAGCGTTCCTGAGCCGTGTTTATCATAGATGTCCTAAGCCCTGTTTATCATAGAGGTCCTGAGCCATGTATATATAGAGGTCCCGTGACAAGTTTATCATATAGGTCCTGAGCTATATATAAATCACAACTTCCGTGGACACTACATATGCCATGTACTTTCCAGTACTACCTGATACAGGCTCATGCCGCCCGACCGGGCTCTACCGGGCGGTGCCCGGCTGTAATTGATATTATGACGGCCATATTGAAGTCGAACGGAGAGAGATAACACACTGAAACGACTATGACACAGCGAACCGTAAGGTCTGAGAACGTTTTTGAGGCAAATGAACTCAAAAATTTGTTTAATTCTATCATATGTATGGACGCTTTCGTTCTGTCTCTAAAATAGGCAAAATGTAAGTATTGATAAATACCTAATATATGTGAATATTGACTTTAAATTATTATTCCAGGACAAACTTTGATCTAATATTTCAGTTTTTGAAGTCTGTTATTTGTTAGGAAAGTACTGGATTGATTGTCATGTATGTGTCTGCTCTTTAAGTTATATAATTAGACGATTTAAGTTTATGTCAATACAAGAATAGGGAAAAAACCTATAAAAACACGAGATGACAGAAAGAGAAAGATGAACCAAGTTAAAACAAACAAAGCTATAACAAGGGTTAGTGTCAATATCCCTCACTTCGTCTTTATTTCCTGACATTATTTTATATCTTTTTACATTACTTTCTTGGATTGACCAAGAGTTACATCGCTTGTGTTGTCCATAAAGCAGATGGCACTTTATCTTCCGAAACACCTGGGTCTTATTCTCCTTTAACTTTTTCATGAGTCTCCTTGTAAATCTTGCTTTTGTTTATATTTTTCCCATGAATTGTGTTAACATGTTGGTATTTACTTGTTGTTTTTATCTACGCCAATGAGGTTGATCTCACACTTTTCTCTGATAGTTATGAAATTCCATAGGATTGTCATATTTAAAAACCACATTTCAAACCCTCTTTCATATTTCACGGATAACTTGAGGTCGACAGAGTGCTGTGTTTATACAGCCTATTATCCGAGGTAGCTACGGCGACTTGTAAAAAGGTTTCAAAACACAATTCACACTTGTTTATTGTAACTTTAGCTGAAACTTACTTGAAATACTTTTGAGATAGATGGTATTTATCATGTGTCAGTCAGAATTCAAGATCTTTATAAACAATCCTGAATTTTTCCTGTTCCGTTGGTTGCATTGAGTTATAACTTGAGGTTAAAGGTCAGGTGAACTCATTTGTATAGTTGTTGCTTATGTTATTATTTTATTGAAAGAAATTAATGGAAATTTACCAGAAACAAATCCAACAATACTGAACTAATGTGTGTTTACATTCAGATGGCCATTGATGTCCGTAAAACTCTTTTTTTATATCATTCGGAGAAGAAAATGATGATAAGCTGTGTCATACTAATATTCAAACGTCGTATACTATATACTAACGAGTGTGTTTATGATTTCTCTTAAGTCCAGACTGATGACTCGGTAATGACGAAATTCGTCAATTGTCAATAGTTTTGATTAAGATCCAGAATCGAATCTGATTGAAACGAGGAAAGTTGGCATTGTAACAGGAAAGGAGTAGTTTGCCTCCGTCAGTAATCGAACCCACGACCCCTGGTTTACCGGTTCTTAGATTTACCGATCGATATAAAGGGAAATTCACCCTAGAGCAGTACTAGACGATTACAGTATGACTACTCCTCACTTCTAGTGCATTCGCCCCCGACCACCACATCAACCCAAGTTCTGTTGCCCAACGAGGCCTCACTGTCTCCTCTTAGCTTGCACTTGGAGTGGTCTGCGACACCAAATATAGCAGAAAATGGAAGAGTTGCATCCATCGGTCGTTCACGGGAAGTATTGTGTTTTACTTCAGATGTGGACGAATGTGTTGACGACAGTCTGAACAAGTGTCCAGGGAATTGTGAAAACACAGATGGTTCATACAAGTGTAACTGTAGTATACCTGGATTCATGGACAGCTGGGACGGACGGTCGTGTTACGGTAAGTCATCTAGGCGGATCTTTAGGGATCACAAAATAATTTACTCTAGTTTTTGTCTACAGTAGGTTACCAGTAAGGTATATTTGGATATGTATGGATGAAACGACCACTTTAAGATATCCTCATTATCATGATTAGCGAGGCGAGCAGTGTTGCATATCGGTATAATAATGTGGGATATATATATGTATATAAAAATGTTGCCAGCTGACCGATAATGTTTTTTCTATATTTTGTCTTTATACTCAGATGATAATGAGTGTACATTGAATTACGGCGGCTGTGAGGATATTTGTATCAACGTAGTCGGTTCCTACTTCTGCAAGTGTACCACTAATCCGGGGTACCAGCTGTCAAGTGATGGACACAACTGTACAGGTAAGTTTAGTGATGGTCAAACAGGTAGGTCTGGTTATGGTCAAACAGGTAGGTCTGGTGATGGTCACGTCTGTACAGGTAGGTCTGGTGATGGTCACATCTGTACAGGCACGTCTGGTGATGGTCACATCTGTACAGGTAGGTCTGGTGATGGTCACAACTGTACAGGTAGGTCTGGTGATGGTCACAACTGTACAGGTAGGTCTGGTGATGGTCACAACTGTACAGGTAGGTCTGGTGATGGTTACATCTGTACAGGTAGGTCTGGTGATGGTCACGTCTGTACAGGTAGGTCTGGTGATGGTCACATCTGTACAGGCACGTCTGGTGACGGTCACATCTGTACAGGTAGGTCTGGTGATGGTCACAACTGTACAGGTAGATCTGGTGATTGACACATATGTACAGGTGGGTCTGGTGATGGACACATATGTACAGGTAGGTCTGGTGATGGTCACAAATGTACAGGTGGGTCTGGTGATGGACACATATATACAGGTAGGTCTGGTGATGGACACATTTGTACAGGTAGGTCTGGTGATGGTCACGTCTGTACAGGTAGGTCTGGTGATGGTCACATCTGTACAGGTAGGTCTAGTGATGGTCACATCTGTACAGGTAGGTGTGGTGATGGTCACAACTGTACAGGTAGGTCTGGTGATGGTCACATCTGTACAGGTGGGTCTGGTGATGGTCACATCTGTACAGGTAAGTCTGATGATGGTCACATGTGTACAGGCACGTCTGGTGACGGTCACATCTGTACAGGTAGGTCTGGTGATGGTCACAACTGTACAGGTAGATCTAGTGATGGTCACAACTGTACAGGTAGATTTGGTGATGGTCACATCTGTACAGGTAGGCCTAATGAGCAACATAACCTCAGAATAAAATTGTTCTTGACATGCTTTTTTCCTCGTGACATGTGGACTTCGTGACTGGATTGGTATATAAAAAGTGACACGGCTAACTTGTGGAGTTTCCCGGGTTTATCGTGATGTACCTTGACACACGTAGCCCTCGTGACTGGATCGGTCAATAAAAAGTGACACGGTTAACTTGTAGAGTTTCCCGGGTGTATCGTGATGGACCTCGACACATGTAGCCCTCGTGACTGGATTGGTATATAAATAGTGACACGGCTAAGTTGTGGAGTTTCCCGGATGTATCACTGCTTATTAATTGTGGGAAGGACTGGCATTCATTAGGCGTCTCGCCTCCGGAAGTCGGTCTACTTCAACTTACGATAATCAGACCGTATGCAAATATAGACATCCTAGAAGGATAATCAGCTGTCAGGGCACAGTCTCCTATATCCTTGTCCAATGAAATACGTCAGTTAAAAATATACGCACAAAAAAATACATATACGATGAACATAGAGATGTAAAGTTCACTGGGGCCTTGGTCAGACCTGTAGCTATCGTCCATTCTGTTTTAAAACGCATGGTGATATATTGTGTAACTGTATGTCAATGCTAGAATGCACAGTTGTTGTCGTTCGTGAATCAAGTATACGTAATTACTTACAAGATCAATCACGGATTTAGCGACAAATCTATACCGAAGTGCCGGCCACACCACTCCGACATTTCAAAAAACTTACATGTACATATCCACATAACATTCAAATTGAAATATGCAATGTACATTACGTATTTGATTCATTTTCGGTATAGATCATAACACTTTTAAGTTTCACCAGTCCCCATAAACAGTTAAGACAGCCAAGCTCTTGATGCCCTTCACGATTTCACTGTACATGCGTGACGTGGGAGCGTACTTATCATAGACGTTAACACATAGTTGAAGGGAGATAACTCGAACGGGGTTCATTTATTTGTCACATATTGTAGATACTTTAGATAATGAAATGACGTCACACATCCGCAGATGTCAGTGTGACAGCAATTGAGACCATAGATACAGAACTTTTAAGTTTGACGTAGAAATGTCCTTTTTCTACCAAAGTTGCTCGATAAATCGACCATGTGATAAAAGGGATCTCAGATTCGTTCCTATTTGATACTACTCGTCACGAACTGCTGAGACTGGTTTCATAACTTCACATATCAAATGCAAACTCATATAAAACCCTATCTTTATTACATAATCAGCCAGTTGTTCACATAATGCGCGAATATATAATAATCTTTCGCGTATATGTCACTAGTGTGTAATATACCCTAAAGCGTTTTTCATTGGCTGTGCCAGACAGGCATCGACTGTGATGTCAAGAAATATGGACAATGAGGTTACGTCGTGAAATGAAAACGGTACAACAAAAAGGTGCCTCCTGCTGAGTTATGTCACAGACAGCATCAAAAATTTGTTTTTATTCCATATGCAATTTCACGAAACTCGTCAAGGCGCGCAAAAATAAGAACTTCTTCTTAGATTCGGGAAATTTTTTTATGAAATGAAAATTTCAGTTAAGATCCTATACATATATGTCGATATTTCAAAATTTATTTCCTTTTATGGTTAATAACATATCAAATGCGAAAAAATTCCAATCAGTACCGCTGTTGAATGGGACATATTTTGATGCGAGCCTATAAGATTGGTTAATTGAGTATTGTAGATACTTTTAATAAAAATATCTTGTTAGGATTTTCCTGTGATACTTTGTTACAGATGTAGATGAGTGTGCTTTATACGGCAAGAAGATCTGTGGTAACGGTCGATGTGTGAACACCGTAGGCGCCTACATGTGTGAGTGTGATGATGGCTTCCTTCCGAGCAAGGATCGCACAAAATGTGAAGGTGACTACCCCGCACTAAATATGAAAAAATAATTTTCCATCCTTTATACATTTTGTATATGTATATATAGAAGTACCCGTCACATAAATGATATGATATTGATTATATCAGAAGTCTTTGTTGGGTCTTTAACCGACACTCTCCGGGTCCTTGTACTATTGACCATAAAATAAAAATTGATTGTCCATTTCAGACATAGATGAATGTAAAATTGGAAACGGAGACTGTGAGGACCTGTGTGTAAACACCGTGGGATCATTCTACTGTGAGTGTCAGGAATCCGGATTTGAGATCGACATTGATGGTCATAACTGTACAGGTAAGTCGGACTTGTAGGGGTGTACATGTACCGGTGATGATGTACATTTACCGAGGATGATTTACATGTACCGGTGATGATGTACATGTACCGGTGATGATGTTCAGTTACCGAGGATGATGTACAGGTACCGGTGATGATGTACAGGTAATGGTGACAATGTACAGGTACCGGTGATGATTAACAGGTAATGATGATGTACAGGTAATGGTGACAGTGTACAGGTACCGGTGATGATGTACAGGTAATGGTGACAGTGTACAGGTACCGGTGATGATGTACAGGTAATGGTGACAATGTACAGGTACCGGTGATGATTAACAGGTAATGATGATGTACAGGTAATGGTGACAATGTACAGGTACCGGTAATGATTAACAGGTAATGATGATGTACAGGTAATGGTGACAATGCACAGGTACCGGTGATGATTAACAGGTAATGATGATGTACAGGTAATGGTGACAGTGTACAGGTACCGTTTATGATGTACAGGTAATGATGATGTACAGGTACCGGTGATGATGTACATGTACCGGTGATGATGTTCAGTTACCGAGGATGATGTACAGGTACCGGTGATGATGTACAGGTAATGGTGACAATGTACAGGTACCGGAGATATTGTATAGTTACCGGAGATGATGTACATGTACCGGTGATAATGTACAGGTACCGGTGATGATGTACAGGTAATGGTGACAATGTACAGGTACCGGTGATGATTAACAGGTAATGATGATGTACAGGTAATGGTGACAGTGTACAGCTACCGTTTATGATGTACAGGTAATGATGATGTACAGGTACCGGTGATGATGTACATGTACCGGTGATGATGTTCAGTTACCGAGGATGATGTACAGGTACCGGTGATGATGTACAGGTTATGGTGACAATGTACAGGTACCGGAGATATTGTATAGTTACCGTAGATGATGTACATGTACCGGAGATGATGTACAGGTACCGATGATGATGTACAGGTAATGGTGCCAATGTACAGGTACCGGTAATGATTAACAGGTAATGATGATGTACAGGTAATGGTGACAATGTACAGGTACCGGTGATGATTAACAGGTAATGATGATGTAAAGGTAATGGTGACAGTGTACAGGTACCCTTTATGATGTACAGGTAATGATGATGTACAGGTACCGGTGATGATGTTCAGTTACCGAGGATGATGTACAGGTACCGGTGATGATGTACAGGTTATGGTGACAATGTACAGGTACCGGTGATGATTAACAGGTAATGATGATGTACAGGTAATGGTGACAATGTACAGGTACCGGAGATGATGTACAGGTAATGATGATGATGTACAGGTACCGGAGATGATGTACAGGTACCGGTGATGATGTACAGGTACCGGTGATGATATACAGGTACCGGTGATGATGTACAGGTACCGGTTATGATGTACAGGTACCGATGATAATGTACAGGTACCGATGATAATGTACAGGTACCGATGATGATGTACAGGTAATGATGATGTACAGGTACCGGAGATGATGTACAGGTACCGGTGATGATGTACAGGTACCGGAGATGATGTACAGGTACCGGATATGATGTACAGGTTCCGATGATGATGTACAGGTACCGGAAATGATGTACAGGTACCGATGATGATGTACAGGTACCGGTGATGATGCACAGGTACCGGTGATAATGTACAGGTACCGGTTATGATGTACAGGTATCGAGGGTGATGTACAGGTACCGATGATGATGTACAGGTAATGATGATGTACAGTTACTAGGGATGATGTACAGGTATCGATGATGAAGTACAGGTACCGGAGATGATGTACTGGTACCGGTGACGATGTACAGGTACCGATGATGATGTACAGGTACCGGTGATGATGTACCTGTACTGGTTATGATGTACAGGTACCGGAGATGATGTACATGTACCGATGATGTACAGGTACCGGAAATAATGTACAGGTACCGATGATGATGCACAGGTAATGACGATGTACAGTTACTAGGGATGATGTACAGGTATCGATGATGAAGTACAGGTACCGGAGATGATGTACTGGTACCGGTGACGATGTACAGGTACCGATGATGATGTACAGGTACCGGTGATGATGTACCTGTACTGGTTATGATGTACAGGTACCGGAGATGATGTACATGTACCGATGATGATGTACAGGTACCGGAAATGATGTACAGGTAATGATGATGCACAGGTACCGGAGATGATGTACAGGTACCGGTGATGATGTACAGGTACTGGTGATGATATACAAGTACCGGTGATGATGTACAGGCACCGGTTATGATGTACAGGTACCGGAGATGATGTACAGGTACCGATGATGATGTACATGTAATGATGATGATGTACAGGTTCCGATGTACTTGATATTTTATATAAAATATGTAATATAGGGAGAATCTATACTGGCTTCGATATGTTTTCTGGACACTTAGTAGTTATATGATGTAGATTTAATACAGAAAGCGGTTAGGTTAGGGGTAACGTCTCCATGACAAAGGAGCGCCACTAAGGACATATGATGCACCGGGTAAAGGAGGGAATGACATCCTTGTATATCTGCTATTGAAACTGTATATTTTGTTTGTAGACGTTGACGAGTGTATTGACAACGCCCCAAAGTGTGAGAACGACTGTGTGAATACCATAGGATCCTTCTACTGCTGGTGTCATTGGCACGGATTCGTGGTCCACGATAACGAACGGAACTGTACGAGTAAGTATGCACGTAAATCACGATAAGTACTGGAACTGTATGAGTACATATACACGTGCATGGTTCACGATCAGTACTGGAACTGTACGAGTACATATACACGTGCATGGTTCACGATAAGTACTGGACATTTATACGTGCATGGTTCACGATAAGTACTGGAACTGTACGAGTACATATACACGTGCATGGTTCACGAGAAATACTGGACATTTACACGTGCATGGTTCACGATAAATACTGGAACTGTACGAGTACATATACACGTGCATGGTTCACGATAAGTACTGGACATTTACACGTGCATGGTTCACGATAAATAACTGACATTTACACGTGCATGGTTCACAAAAGTACTGGAACTGTACGAGCACATATACACGTGCATGGTTCACGATCAGTACTGGAACTGTACGAGTACATATACACGTGCATGGTTCACGATCAGTACTGGAACTGTACGAGTACATATACACGTGCATGGTTCACGATAAGTACTGGACATTTATACGTGCATGGTTCACGATAAGTACTGGAACTGTACGAGTACATATACACGTGCATGGTTCACGAGAAATACTGGACATTTACACGTGCATGGTTCACGATAAATACTGGAACTGTACGAGTACATATACACGTGCATGGTTCACGATAAGTACTGGACATTTATACGTGCATGGTTCACGATAAGTACTGGAACTGTACGTGTACATATACACGTGCATGGTTCACGATAAATACTGGACATTTACACGTGCATGGTTCACAAAAGTACTGGAACTGTACGAGCACATATACACGTGCATGGTTCACGATCAGTACTGGAACTGTACGAGCACATATACACGTGCGTGGTTCACGATAAATACTGGAACTGTACGAGTACATATAAATAATGTATTCGTACGCTTGGCCGGTAATAACTTGATATTTTGATATTTACATATTGATATTCTTTGAGAAATAGTTTCTTAACCCATGGTAACAGTAATGCCAACATTCTTGAGGATTTTAACATAAGAATGCATTCATTCTTGAAAGCAGTTCAATTTCGGTTAAGATATACAATTGTGTATTCTGAAAGAAAGAATTGTAACTAATATTTGATCTATTGGAGTAAGTACACATATTACTTTTTTTTAGTTCCACGATAAATATTAGTATATTTATGACTTGTTAAACCGAATATGACGCAGTAAAATGTTGTTTTAGAGACTGAATATTCGGTTTAGTGATTGCAAGAGCCTTGTGTTTCTTCCATTAGAATGCAGAGACGATCAGTACATCATTGAACAGGAAAAGCTGTGCGTGAACTGTCCCAACAACTCCCACGTCGTGCGGACCTTACCTGGGGCAGCAAACTCCTTGGAGGACTGTCAGTGTCTACCTGGATACGACGGTAGCCCTGCTGAGAAAATTCCTTGTCAAGGTAATTTATCCTAATCATAAAGTACCTCGACAAGGTAATGTATCCTGTTGAGAAAATACTTTGTGATTTAACAAGTTACAACATTTGTAATTTTCAGAGATACTTTAAAGACAAAAAAAAACAAAAAACAAAACAAACAAAAAACAGTTACAATATATACCTCGTTTGGTACTTAACCGATCAACATCCAATCACATGTTTTATGATGTGTCGTCCTACATCGCTTTGATACCACGTGGTTTTCATTCTAGATGTGGACGAGTGTTTGACGGCTAATTGTGAATATAAGTGTCAAAACGAAGTGGGCAGCTTTACATGTGTTTGTCCTATTGGGTACTTTCTGATGGAGGACGGACGAAACTGTACAGGTAAGATAACTGATAAAAGCTGAAAACTGTTCATGGATTCAACGTCGTTCTCTGCCCGCCTTTCCGTTCCGCTTTAGTTTTCATGCGATAATTCGCTAAATGCGTATCAATTTTGATCAAATTAAGTTTGCATTTGTATCTTGTATATATCTTCAGCCTATTCGTTAATATCGATTCATAATTCAACTGATGGTTTGCCGAGTGGTTTCCGTGTGTTAACTCAGTTAGATGTCAATGGATATTACCATCCTTTAGCCAGACTCCTTTGACGTTTGACCGGAAGAAAGGCATAATTCAATTTAAAAGAAAATTAATTCTTACGTAATATCGCGGATTTTTGTGTCCTTATACACTTTGTGAGTTGCACTTAACTCAAAAAAGGGCGATTTTTATGACGTTTAGAAAAAAAATGCTTGTGGATTACTGTTTTGACTGTGTAGTTGACGGCGTGATTCGGTCGACAGCTTAACAATTTCAACGTTTTCTGATTGCTAAGGTTATTCTGTTGAGTAAAACTTTTTAAGTCTTGAGTAGACTCCAAGTTAATTTTCCATGAATTATCACCACAAATCACGGATTTCACTTTCGTGAATTCTGATTTTGTGAATCACTTTCCCGTATTTTTACGACCCGAAAACAAATATTTTAGCTTGTTTCTTAGAAACACTGTCTATTTAGATGACAATCGTTAAAGCCGAAACATGGAGACTCCATCGTTTTCAATCATGAAAAGTATCCTCGATTTTTTTTCTATCCTAACATCCAAAAGTTTATACTCGAGGATGGTCAAATAAACAAATGAAGTAATTTTGGAACATTTTAAATTTTTTGTTGCTATGCAGTTTAAACCTTAAATCAAATGAAAACTTAGCATTGTCACATTACGTTTTTTCTTGATATCCAAGTACAATACCCCTACGTTGTAATAAAAGGCGAACATTTATTCTAAAAGCGTTAGTGTGAACAGAGAATGTCTGTTAGTAAGGGAAAATATAAGAATTATATTTTAAAAATAATTTTCTCCTGTTACACAAATATTGACGTTTTTTCACTTCTCAATTCTCTAAAAATGTTATAATTGTAACAAAACGGACAGCTGTTGGCAGGGGTGATCACTAACGAACAGAGATGGAATGCTGTCACAAAAATACGTCGTTATATTATTATTATTATTATTATTATCATTACATTCTTAACGGCCCGTCAACACATAAAAGGTCATTAGGGCCATCAAACGGTAAAACACACAGCGATCCAAAACGAAATAACATTAAACAAACCAAAAGGTAAGTCAAATGTTAAAAATCTTAAATGGGTATATTAACACAAAAGATTAAAATGGTATGTCATAGTCTATTATATAGACCAGCATCTTTCAGGTAATGTAGAATTTTACAAATCTTAACCATTTCCAAAAGGGTCTTTAGACTTATAACGTTACGATAAAACACTCTCGAGTATACAGAAGATCAATACAGTCCAATAAAAAATGTTAAACGGTGAAAGGCTCATCACATCCTATGCCCTCTTCTCAAGAGTTCATATATCATATGACTGTAAGATAAAATTCGGGGGTGTAAGATATAACAAAACAGAGTTTACACTACAAGTGTTTGTTGTGTATGGTATTTTTATGGTGTAAACACATGCTTTAATTTTAGTGAAATATCACAATTTGCAAAAAATAGCAGTTCAAAATATTTGGAATATCTGTATCTATAACTAACCAATTAAAGGGTCCATTATCTCCAAAGCAATGATTTGATAAAAATCCATAAACAGGAAAATTTTGAAAATATCACAAAAACAGTTGCGACCTACTTACTGTACGTTTTAATTTCTATGTGTAAAGCGCCTGTCTGGTCAAAGTTCGCTGTGTCAACCAATCAAAACACTTTGACAGTTTATTCCAAGTATTACTTATATTTTGTTTATGCAACAACTGCAAGTATTAATCGATACCGTAGAAATTTAATAACACCCACCTATCGTGGTATAAAATATGTTCATCAACTGTTCACAGATGTTGACGAGTGCGGAAATGACAATGGTGGCTGTAATGTCACGTGTGTAAACACACTGGGATCTTTCCACTGCGCATGTCCCTCCCCAGGTTTCCTGCTGAGCAACGACAGCATATCTTGCGATGGTAAAATTAGCTAACTCTGCGAAGTTCCGTATTGTTAATATATTCCAAACCATGTATATGATAAACGAAATATATATATATATACTCCAAGTTAAAAGATGGGTATGTGATATTCATGTTGATGTACGGAAAAATAAACATATGTAGATAGAATAGTAAATAACAAACACTCCAACATTCATCCATTAGTTTTAATTTGTCAGATTAAGGAAGTACACGCCAATTAATTCAGTCATAATAACCACTAGATGGGAAGGACATCAGTGGGGATGTCCTTCTGAGCATGTCCTCTCTGGAAAGAAATTCTCTTGGAAGGTCCTCTCGAGGATGTACTCTCTTGGAAGGTCCTCTCGGAGATGTACTCTCTTGGAAGGTCCTCTCGGGGATGTACTCTCTTGGAAGGTCCTCTCGGGGATGTACTCTCTTGGAAGGTCCTCTCCGATGTCCTTCTGAGCATGTCCTCTCTGGAATGAAATTCTCTTGGAAGGTCCTCTCGGGGATGTACTCTCTTGGAAGGTCCTCTCCGGGATATACTCTCTTGGGATGGCTTCTCGGGGATGTACTCTCTTGGAAGGTCCTCTCGGAGATGTACTCTCTTGGAAGGTCCTCTCGGAGATGTACTCTCTTGGAAGGTCCTCTCGGGGATGTACTTTCTTGGAAGGTCCTCTCCGGGATGTACTCTCTTGGGAGGTCCTCTCGGGGATGTACTCTCTTGGAAGGTCCTCTCGGGGATGTACTCTCTTGGAAGGTCCTCTCGGGGATGTACTCTCTTGGAAGGTCCTCTCGGGGATGTACTCTCTTGGAAGGTCCTCTCCGGGATGTACTCTCTTGGAAGGTCCTCTCGGGGATGTACTCTCTTGGGAGGTCCTCTCGGGGATGTACTCTCTTGGAAGGTCCTCTCGCGGATGTGCTCTCTTGGGATGGCTTCTCGGGGATGTACTCTCTTGGAAGGTCCTCTCGGAGATGTACTCTCTTGGAAGGTCCTCTCGGGAATGTAATCTTTTGGAATGGCTGCTCGGGGGATGTATGCTGTCTGGGATTGTCCTCTCTGATAATATCTTCCCAATGGATGTCCTTTTTCGGAATGTCCTCTCTGGGAATGTCTTTCTGGGAATGTCTTCCTGGGGATATCCTCTTTGAGAAGGGCCTCTCTGAAATTGTTCTCTAGGAATGTCCTGTCTCGGAAAAGTCTCTGTGTCTGATCATGGGATATCTTCTCCAGAGACAACCTCTCAGGGATTTCCCTCTCTGGGATGTCCTTTCTGGGAGTGTCTTCTGTGGTGATGTCTCCTCTGGGGATGTCATTTTTGGGAATTTCCTTTCTTGGGATGACCTTTCAGGGAATATCTTATCTGGGGATGTATCCTTCGGGATTGACCTCTCACGGAATTTCCTTTCTTGGGATGTCTTTCCTAGTAATTTCTTATCTGGGGATGTCTTATGTAGGGGTGTCCTCTCTGGGAATGATCTCTATTACAACAACATAAGTATGTCTGTTCTCTAAATTCCTGTGATGTCTAAGACGTTGACGAGTGTCTGTTGGATGACAACAACAACTGTAGTCAGTTGTGTTACAACACGGAAGGTGGAGCTGAATGTCGATGCTACCCAGGCTACGTCCTCGCTACTGACAACCATACTTGTGAAGGTATGGACATCACCGCAAAATGAGTAAACGTTTTGTCAGCGAATATATATTACGTTATGTTATCATTCAAAGCTAAAACAAAAATAAACATGTAGGACATTTTTGTTTACTTTGTAACTTTAACAGGAAATTAGATAAACTAGATATCAAATGTTCATTGATCCCGAATGGCGAAAATCTGCTCCTGGCATTT
Organism: Ylistrum balloti; assembly: GCF_031769215.1. NCBI lineage: Eukaryota > Metazoa > Mollusca > Bivalvia > Pectinida > Pectinidae > Ylistrum > Ylistrum balloti. The sequence continues at coordinate 2,410,650 of NW_026781993.1, forward strand.
TCAACATTACAACTTTCGAATTCTAATGTATATGTTCGTCTAATTTGTTTGCATTTTTTTTTTTAACTTTTAGTAAGTTTTTATTTCACTAATTCTTGAAGGGAGACTTGGTAAGATATTTTTTAACCAACCGATTACTAGGAAGTTGTCAGTCTGATCTATAGGAAGTTTCAGTGAGGCAGCTGTTGAAAACATGCGCGGGTTTTTAGTTTTTGTTGGGTTCTGTTTTCAACCACATCTAATAAGCACTAGCAAAACATAAACGCACACTTCCCAAACAACATTTAACAAGGCGTGGGAATCGCTTATATAATTAGGGTTTAATTAAATGAATATGAGAGGTATGTTAGCACGTGTGGGATATCCGATGAACGTGATCATACTCTAACAGTCCCGAATGTTTTTCAGGAGTTAAAACATAATCAATATAAAAAAACAGTGGCATTAATGAATGATTGGCGAATGGTTTCTTTGACGTCACGCGACCATAAACAAATTATGCCATGTGATGGGCTCTTTAGATATAAAATAGAGTAATGGCGGCTCTTTATCCAGCAGGGCATCATGGGACACTTCCGGGTGTTACTGTCTAAATTTTGCCCTCATTTCAGAGACTAACCTTTTTTGTCTTTATTTTTACTTCCAAGGTGCTAGGGAAAGTGTTAGCCTTGAGTTTAAACGCGTCGAATTCGTAAACACTTTGTGCGTCATAACTTTGTTATAATTGATTCACGTATCATTTACATTTGTATTCAACTCACCTCAATATTTTGCATTTTAGACGATCGAAAATAGAAATAATCAATCCTCACTGAGTAATGAATCTCTGGGATAATTTTTTTTTAAAGTTCAGCTCTCGCTCTATTTGTAACACGGCTTCTTCTTTATCAGATATTGACGAGTGTGCAAACTCGTCCCTTACTTTATGTGAGGATATGTGTATCAACACAAATGGATCATTTTACTGCGACTGTGGAGGGCAAGCACTGAAGCTTTCTTGGGACAAGAGATCGTGCTCAGGTAGGCATCAACTCACCCGCCACCAGGTATCTTGTTCAGGTAGGTATGAACTTTCCAAGCACCAGAGATCGTTATCAGGTAGGTATGGACTCACGTGGCACCAGAGATCGTGCTCAGGTAGGTATCAACATTTTTGGGGGAATGGACATCGTGTTCGTTAAAGCTGTCAACGCAGGTTAAAAATAAATAATTTTGAGATTAAAAACGTTTCCGTTTCCCAAATGCTTCGGAAATGACACCTACAATAACTTCCGGTCAACGTATCTAATGAAGTGACAACGCGCTTCCACGTTTTTCTTCCATGTGACTGTATAACCTGAAAATGGACGTTTAAGGTGTATCTATGACAAACAGATACATTATCAGCCATATATCAGAAATACACATCTATTTATGTTACGATTTACACACTTTGACCCCTGCGTTTTGGAGGAAAAACACACAATATATCAACAAATGACTAACTACGACAAAATCGTCCCTCGTCCTTCAACAGTACTGGCATCAATTCCTGCGTAATAAGCTTAATATTTCGAGTTATTCCCCGCAGAGATCTTGCCCAGGTAGATATCACCTATCGTAGTGCCTGAGATCGTGTCCAGGTAGATATCAACTCTCGAATTGCCCGAGATCGTGCCCAGGTAGATATCACCTCTCGTAGTGCCTGATATCGTGTCCAGGTAGATATCAACTCTCGTATTGCACGAGATTGTGTCCAAGTAGATATCAACTCTCGTATTGCCTGAGATCGTATCCAGGTAGATATCAACACTCGTATTACTTGAAATCGTGCCCAGGTAGATATCACCTCTCGTAGTGCCTGAGATCGTGTCCAGGTAGATATCAACTCTCGTAGTGTCTGAGATCGTGTCCAGGTAGATATCAACTCTCGTAGTGTCTGAGATCGTGTCCATGTAGATATCAACTCTCGTATTGCCCGTGATCGTGCCCAGGTAGGTATCAATTCTCGTATTGCCCGAGATCGTACATAGGTAGGTATCAACTCTCGTAGTGCCTGAGATCGTGTCCAGGTAGATATCAACTCTCGTATTGCCTGAGATCGTGCCCAGGTAGGTATCAACTCACGTAGTGCCTGAGATCGTGTCCAGGTAGATATCAACTCTCGTATTGCCTGAGATCGTATCCAGGTAGATATCAACTCTCGTATTGCCTGAAATCGTACCCAGGTAGATATCACCTCTCGTAGTGCCTGAGATCGTGTCCAGGTAGATATCAACTCTCGTAGTTCCTGAGATCGTGTCCATGTAGATATCAACATTCGTATTGCCCGAGATCGTGCCCAGGTAGATATCACCTCTCGAAGTGCCTGACATCGTGTCCATGTATATGTCAACTCTCGTATTGCCCGAGATCGTACCCAGGTAGGTACCAACTCTCGTATTGCCTGAGATCGTGTCCAGGTAGATATCAACTCTCGTATTACCTGAGATCGTGTCCAGGTAGATATCAACTCTCGTATTGCCTGAGATTGTTTCCAGGTAGATATCAACTCTCGTATTGCCTGAGATCGTGCCCAGTTAGATATCACCTCTCGTAGTGCCTGAGATCGTGTCCAGGTTTACAGTGGTTCTTAACAGATGACAACAATTGTTTGGAAAGGGTACACAATGTTTAACAAGCTGTTGACAGTGTATGGAGGGAGTGAACATTGATTTGATTGGCTGTTGACATATTAACGAGTGTACGGAGGAAGTGAACATTGATCTGATTGGCTGTTGACAAATGTCAACGAGTGTATGGAGGGAGTGAAATTAATGTGATTGGCTGTTGACAGATATTAACGATTGTATGGAGGTAGTGAATATTAATTTGATTGGCTGTTGACAGATATTAACGAATGCATGGAGGGAGTGAACCACTGTGAAGATTTGTGCGTGAACACACACGGTTCCTATCACTGTCACTGTAACACCACGGGGTTCGTTCTGGCGCCAGATCAGAGGACTTGTGAAGGTGAGCTATTTATTTTCTTGCTTTTCATTATCCAAATCTAACCTCATGATCATCAAATGGTGGGCTATTTAAATCGCCCTGCGTTCGTGGTCCATGATCCGTCCGTTCGTCCGTTCACACTTCTTGTCATCGCTATTTCTTGAGAAATACCCTATGGATAGTCCTCAAATTTCAAATCTAGGTTTTCCTTGGTTCCCATAAGCGCTCGCGTGAATTTGGGACTAATCTGAAAAGCAAAATGACTGACAGGCGGCCATCTTGTATTCTGCATATGAAAGTTTATTATCCATATATCTTGAGAAGTGCTGCGTAATGCTTTCTCAAATTTCATATATAGGGCTCCCTGGTCTAGTTGTGCCCGTTTGATTTTGGAACTGACTAGAGAAACGACAGGCGGCCATCTTTGATTATGCAATTAAATATCATTTTAACCATTTCTTAAGACGAATTTTAGAATTTCATATGATTAAGACAGACAAAGAGAAAAGAATTGTAAATATCTCACTTTTAAGGAACATATAAGAGACCAAACAGTGGTGGGCACCAATATTCTTCTTTGGTTTCTTGTTTATAACCCTATACAATCATATATATTTATCTGATGTTCGACCCTTCTATTTAAATAAAAGTAGATTGATTTGTGCTGAAATGACGTTGATCATTTAAATATTTTTCTATGTTTTTAAAAATTTGTTTGTAAACAAGAAGGGCGGACATTCTCAGTAAACAAAGTAATTTTTGTGAGTTGATGTGTTTCAGACTTAGACGAGTGTTTATCCAACACCACTCATGAATGTGACCAAATATGTGTCAACCGTCAGCAGGGGTACGACTGTCTCTGTAACCAGGGTTACGTAAAGGAAGGTCTGTATGGATGTCGGGGTAAGTATGGACAGGGTTAAGTAAAGGAAGGTCTGTATGGATGTCGGGGTAAATATGGACAGGGTTACATAAGGGAAGGTCTGTATGGATATCGGGGTAAGTATGGAGAGTGTTACGTAAAGGAAGGTCTGTATGGATGTCGGAGAAAGTATGGACAGGGTTACATAAAGGAAGGTCTGTATGGATGTCGGAGTAAGTATGGACAGGATTAGGTAAAGGAAGGTCTGTATGGATGTCGGGGTAAGTATGGACAGGGTTACGTAAGTATGGACAGGGTTACGTAAAGGAAGGTCTGTATGGATGTCGGGGTAAGTATGGACAGGTTACGTAAAGGAAGGTCTGTATGGATGTCGGGGTAAGTATGGACAGGGTTACGTAAAGGAAGGTCTGTATGGATGTCGGGGTAAGTATGGACAGGGTTAGGTAAAGGAAGGTCTGTATGGATGTCAGGGTAAGTATGGACAGGGTAAGGTAAAGGAAAGTCTGTATGGATGCCGGGGTAAGTATGGACAGGGTTACGTAAAGGAAGGTCTGTATGGATGTCGGGGTAAGTATGGACAGGGTTACGTAAAGGAAGGTCTGTATGGATGTCGGGGTAAGTATGGACAGGGTTACGTAAAGGATGGTTTGTATGGATGTCAGTATGGACAGGGTTACGTAAAGGAAGGTCTGTATGGATGTGGACAGGGTTAGGTAATGGATGTCAGGGTAAGGTCTGTATGGACAGGGTTAGGTAAAGGAAAGTCTGTATGGATGTCAGGGTAAGTATGGACAGGGTTAGGTAAAGGAAGGTCTGTGTGGATGTCGGGGTAAGTATGGACAGGGTTAGCTAAAGGAAGGTCTGTATAGATGTCAGGGTAAGTATGGACAGGGTTACGTAAAGGAAGGTCTGTATGGATGTCGGGGTAAGTATGGACAGGGTTACGTAAAGGAAGGTCTGTATGGATGTCGGGGTAAGTATGGACAGGCTAACGTAAAGGAAGGTCTGTATGGATGTCGGGGTAAGTATGGACAGGGTTACGTAAAGGAAGGTCTGTATGGATGTCAGGGTAAGTATGGACAGGGTTAGGTAAAGGAAGGTCTGTATGGATGTCAGGGTAAGTATGGACAGGGTAAGGTAAAGGAAAGTCTGTATGGATGTCAGGGTAAGTATGGACAGGGTTAGGTAAAGGAAGGTCTGTGTGGATGTCGGGGTAAGTATGGACAGGGTTACATAAAGGAAGGGTAAGGTAAAGGAAAGTCTGTATGGATGCCGGGGTAAGTATGGACAGGGTTAGGTAAAGGAAGGTCTGTATGGATGTCGAGGTAAGTATGGACAGGGTTAGGTAAAGGAAGGTCTGTATGGATGTCGGGGTAAGTATGGACAGGGTTATGTAAAGGAAGGTCTGTATGGATGTCGGGGTAAGTATGGACAGGGTTACGTAAAGGAAGGTCTGTATGGATGTCGGGGTAAGTATGGACAGGGTTAGGTAAAGGAAGGTCTGTATGGATGTCAGGGTAAGTATGGACAGGGTTACGTAAAGGAAGGTCTGTATGGATATCAGGGTAAGTATGGACAGGGTTACGTAAAGGAAGGTCTGTATGGATGCCGGGGTAAGTTTGGACAGGGTTAGGTAAAGGAAGGTCTGCATGGATGTCAGGGTAAGTATGGAGAGTGTTACGTAAAGGAAGGTCTGTATGGATGTCGGGGTAAGTATGGACAGGGTTACGTAAAGGAAGGTCTGTATCAAATTTCAGATTGTTCAAAAGACACAAAAGTGAATAGCACCTTTCAACTTCTTTCAAAATTATTGTAAATATCAAATGCCATTGTTCTGTTTGCTTAATGTTTTCACTTCACTAAAATTCTTTTGTCCATATTTTCCCCTGGTTTTGTTAAATCTGAGTTTTGATAATGATTATGTTGACATGTTGGTATTTTCTTATTGTTATGGATAAACTGTTATTCTATATACGTTAACATTGCTTGCTATTTGTTTTGAACAAATTAAGAGTGATAATATTGATTTGTGTACTATTCCAACGTCTGCCCCTTGAAATAGATGATGGGTATACGTAGAGAAATACATCTTCATTTCATCAAAATTCTATGATACAAATTCAAACATACGGATCAGATAACAGGTTATAGAAATCTTCTTTGGTTGTAAATAGATGAATTTAAGTTAGATATATAGAACAAGTAGAAGCATAGGAATATTTACAGAAGATAATTCAATATAACGAGTTATCACATGTTACATTGATAAACAGCCATTGATGAAAGGGAGGTAATCCCGGCGTTGGTATTGGTGTTATTCATTTATAGTTGAAGATACGAGGGCTGATTGATAAGTTATGAGCCTCATATTTAAGATTTTTTTTTACTTTTGGCAGACATATTGCATTATTTTTCAACATAATCCCCTTCAGTATCTATACACTTTTGCCACCGATGTTTAAGGGCCTCAATGCCACTTTTAAAGTAATTTTCTTGACCGTTCAGTGGGTACCGGAAATTACCTATTTTCTATTTAGGAATTCTAAAGGAGCGAGATAAGGCGAATAAGTTGGATGCTCAATTAATTCAAAGCCACAATCGTTAATGGCAGCCTTAGCAATGACAGACCTGTGAACATGGGCATTGTCCTGGTGGAACAACACGCCTTTACTGAGTTTTTCGCCGCGCTTGAGTTCTCTCTACTGCCTAAGAAGTGATGCATAATATGTCCCATTGATTATTTGTCCCTTTTGCAGATAATCTACCACCAGAATACCATCAGCATCCCTGAAAATAAAGACCATAACCTTTCCAACAGATGGAATAGTCTTTGCCTTTTTAGAGGGGTGAATCAGGGTGCTTCCATAGTTTAAACAGTTGTTTGGCCTATGGGGTGAAATGATGAACCAACATTTCATCCATAGTCACAATCTTCTGTAGAAAATTAGCGGGATGTGCCTCTAAAAGGTTAAGATTATTTCGCGACAAAATCCACATGGCGTTCTTCTGATCTACTGTCAGAACTCTTGATACCCAACGTGCTGAAAGCTTTCTCATAGAGAGATCTTCCGTGAGTATGGAATGTACTCTTTCCTATGAAACCTCAACTGTAATGGCTATATATTTATCTGTAACTCGCCTGTCAGCCATAGCAATAGAATGCATTGACCCATCCGGGGTTGCGACAGCGACATCTCTACCAGGACGGACGTCATCCCCAAGGCTCTGCCTGCGAAGCTTAAATTCAGTCTCTCACATTTTCACTGTAGTATATGAAGGGGCATTATATCAGTATGAATATCCTTAGTTGCTAGACCTTTCTTATGCAGTCATTTAATCACTGATATTTCTTGTCAATTTTGCAAAAGTCACTTGCCTTGTTTACTTGTTACTTTTTCGACATAAACTGACCAAATGACACAAGTCTTTGGGCACACAGTCTTAAAAATCAGGAAATAGTAGAGCTGTAAAAGGACATCCCTGCTTAACTTCTTCAATGCAAGGCTCACTATTTATCAATCAGCTCTCGTATATACTTGTAAGCTGTTGCATAGGTATTGAATCAGTATCCAGTCTTAAATCTAGTATCACTACAGCTTCTGGCACAGATGGCCATTATCTCCTAGCCTTCAACTCAGTGTGAATGCAATACAATCGCAATACAAAAATATTATGACTTACATCGTATGTAATTATCTTGCAATTTACATTCTAGAATCTTATACTGTATTTCAACATGTTTGCGTTAGTGATTGATTGTCTTTGTACAGGATGTGATATTGGTCAGTACCACGATAATGAGACTGACCAATGTGTGGATTGTCCGGAGATGTCCACCACCAATGGCACGGGCAAAGCAGACCGCGCCGACTGTATCTGTATAGAAGGTTATACTGAAGATTCAACGGGCAGTGGCTTTTGCAGAGGTAGGTATCTGTAGACTGTGCTGTACTAAATTACAACCGAAAATGGTCATTGATGAGGTAAGTATCTGTAGACTGTACTGTACTAAATTACAACCGGAAACGGTCATTAATGAGGTAGGTATCTGTAGACTGTACTAAAACAAGACCGGAAGTGGTTATTGTTGATATAGGTTACTGTATAACGTGTTATAATAAAATACGACCGGAAGTGGTTATCGTTGATGTAGGTAACTGTATAACGTATTATACTAAAATACGACCGGAAGTGGTAATTATAGAGGAAAGTTTTCCCTTCAATTCTTAATATAAGCTGGTACAACCGATTATTTGAGAGGTACGTTTCTATATACAATGTAAATGCTATTTTTAAAGAAGATGTAACAGAAAGTGGTTGTTTTGGTATGTGTCTGTACATTGATATATGAAAAATATGTTTTTTCCGTCCTCCATCAGTTTATGGAATAATCTAGACAATACTTCAAAATTGGGCCGTACATTACCATAGTGGTTGACTGTGATTTATCCAGGTGGTGGCGAAGATGCTGATCACTACGTCTTTACTTTCCAAAATTTTCTAATGATGGGCCTGTATTTTTTGTATAATTAGATGTATACTTCAGTATATATATTTGTGTGTCACGTGAAGCTAGTCATGTGTTATTCTGAAGATACAACCGGAAGTGGTTTTGTAGAGATATTAATGTATCTGATAAAAGATTGCACAAGAAACATACTTTGTAATGGTGAATATGAGGCATCTTTCTGTTGGAATACAGCGTCTAAACTTGTATGAAGATATACTCATAGACTTTTATGACTCACATTTTTGTCCGTTCGACTTGTAGGTTGTAAAGAACAAGTATTCGAAGACTAAAATGTCACCCAGTATCCGTTTTTAGCAAATTGAACTTGATCGACTAATTGGCAGTATTTCATTCGTCCCTGGTGTCATCGTTTATAAGAATTTAGGTATCATACAGGGTTACTACAAACCCCAGTAACTGAAATGTCTCCCAGCACAGTCAAACTCCCAGCAGTCTCAGTGTCAACGTTTGATGCAGTCATTATTGTAACACTATCAAAATATTGACGCGTTTCTGATGTCTTCATAAATAGTAGGTAAAGTGCTTGAAAATTAAGTAGTAGAACTGTATCCTACCACTGTGATGAAGCTAGGATCAAAAGTGTGGGAATCCAAACCATACCTAACATATACTGAAACGATACAATGTTACTTCTGTAGTATGGTATCAATAACACTAACTATGTAACCAACACAATAGAAACATACATGTAACAATTATATACAATATAGCACTGAAACATTGAACACTATGTAGGATCTCAGTCGACAGTATTGATTAAAATTAGGTGGTTCTGTGTCTTTGTTGTGCGTGATTTTTCGATCGTTTTGACTCTTTACAGTTTACCTTTACCTTTTCATGGTTTGCAGATATTAACGAATGTGACGAAGATGAGGAAGACAACTTTGGCTGTAACCAGATCTGTGTAAATACAAAAGGATCGGCCTACTGCGCATGTCATAAAGGCTTTAATCTGCACAAAGACAGGAAGAATTGTACAGGTGAAACAGTATATAGCAATATCATAGTGTATGAATGGAATGGTGTCATCAATTTTTTTAATTTCCTGCTTTCTGTTTCTTCTCCTGTTTGACGATACGTTTCTTGTCCTGTTTGACGATACGTTTCTTGTCCTGTTTGACGATACGTTTCTTGTCCTGTTTGACGATACGTTTCTTGTCCTGTTTGGTGATACGTTTCTTGTCCTGTTTGACGATACGTGTCTTGTCCTGTTTGACGATACGTTTCTTGTCCTGTTTGACGATACGTTTCTTGTCCTGTTTGACGATACGTTTCTTGTCCTGTTTGGTGATACGTTTCTTGTCCTGTTTGACGATACGTGTCTTGTCCTGTTTGACGATACGTTTCTTGTCTTGTCCTGTTTGACGATACGTTTCTTCTCCTGTTTGACGATACGTTTCTTGTCCTGTTTGGTGATACGTTTCTTGTCCTGTTTGACGATACGTGTCTTGTCCTGTTTGACGATACGTTTCTTGTCCTGTTTGACGATACGTTTCTTCTCCTGTTTGACGATACGTTTCTTGTCCTGTTTGGTGATACGTTTCTTGTCCTGTTTGTCGATACGTGTCTTGTCTTGTCTGACGATACGTTTCTTGTCCTGTTTGGTGATACGTTTCTTGTCCTGTTTGACGATACGTTTCTTGTCCTGTTTGACGATACGTTTCTTCTCCTGTTTGACGATACGTGTCTTGTCCTGTTTGACGATACGTGTCTTGTCTTGTCTGACGATACGTTTCTTGTCCTGTTTGGTGATAATTTCTTCTCCTGTTTGACGATACGTTTCTTGTCCTGTTTGACGATACGTGTCTTGTCCTGTTTGACGATACGTTTCTTGTCCTGTTTGACGATACGTTTCTTCTCCTGTTTGATGATACGTGTCTTGTCCTGTTTGACGATACGTTTCTTGTCCTGTTTGTCGATACGTGTCTTGTCTTGTCTGACGATATGTTTCTTGTCTTGTTTGGTGATATGTTTCTGGTCCTGTGACACGTGTTTGTATGACGTATTAAGGTGTCTAATTAGACTGATATTACTGGGTGTATGTACAGTATGATGTTATTCAAGTTCTCATTGGACAGATATTGACGAATGCCTGTACAGCAATCACTACTGTGCCGAGATATGCATCAACCTCGAAGGATCTTATAAATGTGCCTGTAGAGATGGATTTAAACTTCACTGGGACAACAAGTACTGTACAGGTATGTATACTTCTCTGTACTATCTAAGTAATTTTTAATTTTTAATTTTAATTGTTATTAGTATTCATTTTTAAATTATATACCAACCTTTTGAATGTGTAATAAATGTTTCATGATCTTTGTTGAAATTAGTTCCAGAATTATAACTATAATATACAAAACTTGTAAACATGATATTGAAAAATTATATATCAATTACATATAAATAAAAGCTATTAATATGTTGTTTTTTATTTCGTTAAACGTATCTAACACTTAATACTGTGATCTCAAGTTTAGCTCCATGTTTGGTGTTTTCAATTCGTCCCGAGACTAACGTATTGTTACAATATATGATATCAGACATTAATGAATGCTATACGGGAGCCCACCAGTGTGAAGACCAGTGTGAGAACACGTGGGGATCCTACATCTGTGGATGTACTCAGCCAGGAACACGACTCACAGCCGACCGTCATACATGTATTGGTGAGTAGACTGCTCAGGTACTATATGTTAGTGACCCAGTGAATTACCATTGGTGGCTTTCACGAGAGGTGTTTTACAATATGTATCACTAGGATCTGAATTTGGAATTAACGATGAGGTCGTTGATGACCTTGTAATGGCACGAACTTCGGTTGTGGCACTGTACAATATTGTCTGCATCTTTGTCAGCGCTCGTACCCACATGTCCAGATGAAATACGCGTTGAGGTCCCAGATGGTGTCCCTCTGGTACAGGTGGCACTCCCGGAAATGGTGTACAGTGGACAGTGGCGCATTGAGCCATCGTGGGTTGCAGAGTCTTCAGGTGTACTCTTCCCAGTAGGCAACAGTAGCATCCGGGTAATCAGCTACAACACGGAGTCGGGAGAGGTTAGCTGCACCTTCTACGTTGTTGTAACAGGTGAGCGGAGTCTCTCTGACATTTCTCATATATATTACTTGTGCTTTATAATTAGAATATAATAACATTACGGAACGAAGGCATTTTGTCGATATATCCCAGATCGAGAATACTAGCAGAAAATAAAACACCCGACATCGGATATCTATCATCATTGTCTGTCTCATGAATATGTATATTAAGTAGAAATCAATGGATATCATACATGGCCAAATAGGATGTAAATGCTTTTGTGACGGCGAAGATTTCGGCATGTATTTCTTCTTGAATATTCTTCTTTATCAGGTAATAATTTCGTTATAAGTAAGGAACACTCTCTTGTTGAATTGTTTGATTCTCTTTTGCATTTCTCTTGTCCATCTTGACTCAATGTTAGTAGTTTACGATTTAGGTAGCTTTTGTATATTTCATAATTTTATGTATATTTCAAATATCAATTCAAAACCTCGCCAATTGTTTCCTATTGCTCTCAAATGTCAGAGATAGAAAACATATTAGTCGTAACATCCCCACCCTCCCCCCAATATTAATCAAAAGTAGTCATGTTATTTTGTTTCCTGTGTAAAAAGTACAATCCGATTACTCTGGTAGTGTGGATAACTAGCCCTTCACCGGAAGTATCATAAAGCTAGTTTTATAGGACTAATTATAAGACAACGCATGTTATTTTAATATTCTTTTTATACACCAAAGTGTCGTGTGCAAGGGGGACCTTCCGTTCATCGGATGACGTGTACGCTGGGTGCATGCAGTGTTCCCCAGGAAGTTTCCAGAACGAACAAAATCAGAGAGGCTGTAAGCATTGCCTACCAGGTACCTATCAGGACCAATTTGGACAACTTCAGTGTAAGTACTGCAGGGTCGGTACGTACCAAGACCGTCTCAAACAAACCCTGTGTGTCCCGTGTCCGCCAGGCACGTACATGGACGAGAGTGGAGGCGTGGCTTGCAAGCCATGTCGCACCGGACAGTACAATCACCTAACCTCCCAGACGTCGTGCAAGTACTGTCCAGTGGGGACCTACCAAGACCAGGTAGGACAAACAGAATGTCAAGAGTGCGATATAGGCTACTACCAGCTGCAGATGGGAAAGGACATGTGCAAACTCTGTCCAGAAGATCTTGTTCCATATATGGCTAATGTCGTCATGGTGAAACAGTGTCAGAGATCGAATGATACCATGGTAACAGAGTTGGAGCCGAGACGGTGACGATACTTTTCATGTAATACAATGTACATCATGTCAGTTTACTGCATTTTTGTGCTGTGTGATGACGTCATAACAATTTTATCAAGAGACACGAGTGAAGTTTTACATAACATTTTACATAAATGTTATTTGACTTTTACCCGACATAACAAAATCGAGAGAGTAAGTCCGGTAGTTTGGTATCAATATTGACATTACTTCCGGTATTATTGCTGTTAATGATGACATTACTTCCAGTATTATTGCTGTTAATGATGAAGTTACTTCCGGTATTATTGCTGTTAATGATGAAATTACTTCCGGTATTGAACCTGTATCGGGCAAAGGCACATGCCAAGGATTCTTAGTATTTTTATTCCTCAGTCGTATCGTAATATTGTCATTTATCATTACTTAGTATATATGAGAATTTTAAGTCAGTGTAGACGCCGGAGATACCTTACTCATCTCTCTACTGACTATATCCACTTGTTTTATATTTGTAATAGTTGTCACATGTTTACCCACTTCCTATTTACCACTGCTGTTGACTTTGTGATATGATATATCGTATTGTTTGTTTGTAAATACACATTGAACAATCCATACATCGCTATGTCTTTGTCAATTTCCTAGTTCATCTATGAGTTATATTTTTCGGTGTTGGGTATTGTCATTGAAAATAGGCCCACAAACAATTGCAATATATTTTAGACTGAAGAATATCTTCATATTAATGCCCTTGCCTTTTTTAAAGGGGGCAGGGCAAGATTACGAAAAAATGGCCAATTGGCCATATACTGTGTTTTAAAAATGCGAAAAAAGTGAAAAATTACACAAGCTGTCAGTCATGAAGTTGTGAAACTGACGGGAAATTTCCAGTAACGTTTCGCCCAATGGCGAGTAGCAACTTGGCGGACAAAGCAACAAAAAGTCTCGTTCGCCATGACGCTTCTCCACTTGTGCAGACCACAATAGTGCAGAGATTGTCCGAAAGGATGAACTAGTTAGTCCCACAATATTCAAGGAAGGGAAGGTTCCTTAAAATTTAGGTAAAATAAAAATTGTCGCCAAACATTTTATCACGTTCATTTTACCACAATGAAATACATCAGTGATAATACTTCGTTCTTTCCAAATGATTTTGCCATAATTCGTATTATTAAAAATGTGGTCAATACAACAATTCTTGCACGCCCAGGAGGGGATCCCAGGACTTGTTCCAGCCGAAAGCGAAAGGCATGGAGCATAGGTACTCCGCACTTTACCCTAACCCTAAGCACTATGACAAAATGTTCGCTTTCCTTGATTTGTTGTACATACTTTTCATTTTTACTCAACATAAATATGATTTTAAACAAATGAAATTGGTCTGAATTAAAATTTCTTTTTCTTCCAAGTATCCAGCGTATAACGCCAACCAATATCATGACGTCACAACATATAAACACAAAACGTCAACGTCACATTAACTTCGCTATCGATCATTAGCAGTAGATCGCCAAATTCTCATTTCTTGAAGTACTGACCAAGTAAAGCAACATTCATTTCTGTGTTTTATCTTTCTATATGTTAAAGCAACATAATGTTACATTGCTTTTATTGGTAATAGAGAAGTTGTTCGTAAGTTCTGACCCCTCTGACCTTGAAACAGGCTCTAGGTCATTAAGCTTGGAAGTCCTTTCCTCAGAAATGTCGTTTGGTGATTTGGTCCATGTTACTTTAAAAGGAGTCGAGCTGTTTGCCAAATATCATTACATATTTTGCGGTTGTGAAGAAATCGGTAAGTTGGCGCAAGGCGGAGGAATAACGGATGCCACAGAATCAGTTCTGGATGTTCCCATTATCTCTAACCAGCCGTTCAACAACCGTATGTTTAAAATAAGAAGAACGTCAACATTTAACTATATCATCATTCTAGAACTCTTTAATGATTCCAAGGACCAAATGTGTGGTAAAGATCAGCGGAAGTGCAACTAACTATGTAATTAATTCATTTTAGATACTGGGTAAGTTTGATCGCTGTGGCTTACATCGGTTAACCTAATGACCTTTAATGTGTTGACAGGCCGTTTAGATTGTAATAGTAATACTACTGGTTAATATCATAGGAATTTGATATGTATATACTAAACCATACATAGGTAACACTTAGAAGTTAAACCCCCTTCACACTACAACAAGACCATGAAGACTGCACTGTGTCCTAAAACATCAATAAATCCAATGTAATGATGTATTATATACTAGATGTTACATAATTTAATATTCTTTTAACCAAATCTTGAAAGTCAACCATCTCAGGTAAAATCAGAACGTATAGAGGGATTTAAGACTGTGTTTTTCTACTTTTTTCTAGTTCAACCAAATGCTAGAAAATGCATGTTTGTATCTATAATAAATTTTGATATCTGATTATTATGATTATCTCGAAACGTGCTAATAATAACGTATAAATTGATATTTTCTGTATGCTGAAATATACTGAATTGAAACACTATACCAATTAGAGGTAATTAGCCTTGCTGTGTTTATATACCACTTTTCTCCACGAGTTCCTTACTAATCTTTCAAGACCAACATTATAGTAGAAATCTCAATTTTCAAATTGATCGCGCTGACTTTCGTGACAATTCTTTCCGTTTACTTTGGATTTTTTAAAAACAAAATGTTTATTGAAGAAAGTAATTTGTAATTCCGTGACATTTAAAGTTCAATAATTTTCCGTTTGACCAATGTCATTTTTATGATTCGCCGTTTTAATTTATTAGTATTATTTTTGTTTCGAAAATGAGATTCCCTTTTCACTGTTCGACAAATTGGCCCTGGTCAGACCGGTCAGTACAAAGACCGCATATATTTTGTAGTGAATGGGACACAGGTAAGTAACAAATGGAAGGTCTGCACGACTCAACGAACAAACACGAAAGCTAATACCAGAAAAAACATCCATTATCCCTCTGTAATATATATGTCCTTGTGCAAAATGCCTTTTTATGATTTTGCATCGGAGACTTAATTGTTTGATCATGTTGTTTGGGATGGAAAGGGTACCGCTTGATTATTCATGGTTTACTTATATAAACAATGTAGCAATAATGAAATTTGGAATTAACCATATGTAACACCCCTTGATAGATCACCACTTTCAGTAATTCGTAAAACGAGAATTATGAAGTACTGGCCGAAATCATTGCAGACGGAGAATGGTATCAAAAAAGCCTCGTTATCTCATCTCATCCAGAGAGAAATTGGCTCAGTAATGTAAAAACATTATTAATGTCTCAAGGTTTTGGATATGTTTGGTTTCACCAGAATGTTTGTTTTAAACGTCAGTTACACTCAACATTAAACGACGACTGATTGATGCTTTGAACAAAAATTCAATAATCATTTTGAAATATCTTCTTAGGCCTTAGGCAAAGCCCAACCAAAGGCCCGTGTTATCATCATTGGAGTGTGTGATGTCATCTTTTTTCTTCGTCACAAAGAAGAAAACGATCCCCAATTTGTGTCTCCTTCCGTCTTCTCTGTAGATCGATATCGCCATCATAGGTTGGTTGCTGGTAGCTTTGAGGTGACCTTTGACCGGCTCCTGTATAGGGGTGATTTTACAAATGTTGAAGGTTGGGATTTTCTGTATCATCTCCTCAACATCAGCATCAAAATTTCTGTCATTCAGATTGGAAATTGGCGATCTATAAATCTCCAATAACATCTATCATTACGTCTAGTCTTAACTGAATACTTGAATCCGTCTTGAACCAAATAGTGTACACCACTACCATTTTGCAGAAAATCTACTCATACTTGTGCATTAGCAACATCAAATAGATAGTGTTTTAACCATGGGGAGCGGAGAATGAAAAAGGCCTGTTGTCGAGGAAACGTACCAAGTACGTGGACCTGTTGACAGTGTTGGGAGCAGGGGTGGCAGACATGGAACCTCCCTGTGGAAGTTGAGTGTAGGGGCTTCCCAGCACAATCAGTGTGGAGAATGTTCAGCGCACTAGGAGTAATTGGCAAGGAGAGGAAAGGAGCAGTACAAAGGTTTGACCAAGCAGCTGACCATGCCTCGAGTTGGTTGTGGATGAAAAGAAAGGAAACTACCCGTAAGCCAACCGTTGGAGCACAGTGATCAACACTGTGGACCCACCATCCAGAGAATGTTCCGAGTTAGAGGTTGAAGCATTCAGGGAAGGCCGGACTCGGCTGACGACTCCAGCGGATCGGCAGTGTTAACTACCATCGACGGCATCTGTATTATGTAAGTTTGTCCAGGACACAGGTAAAGTTTAATGACAACGAGCCACGTGGTACATAGGCCATTTTGGGGTGGTGTTTACAAACGTCTGAAATATGAGCTGTGCACAGAGGATGGCAATATTGTGAGAAAATAATTTCTGTTTTGGTATGTAATATATTTATATAGGTATACGTACAAACGAGTTATTGACACGGAACTGATCAAACAAATTAGTTATAGAAACATGGATATTGTCTAAGAAACAATTGACAAACAAAAGTTTGTACGTAATCACTTCCGTGCACTTTTCCCCCCTGAAAATCTAATCGAATAGCCCTTATATCTATTTTTGTCTCGTCCTACTTCTTTGAATTTCCCGAAAGTATCAGAAAGCAATCTGAACCCAGATATAACCAACTGTTATAATCATGTCTGATAGTACACATCTCTTTAAAAATGAGTGTACATATAAATATCAACGTCAACATAGTATATACATTATACACTTCCTCAATAATGCCTGCATAATTCGTCATTATTGTTTTATTTACTGTAAGTGAATCGGTCAGTATATATTCACACCAATGGATACAAATGTCAGTCGTAAAATGTATACATGCCTAAGACATTTCATGGTATATAGACGAACGAAATATATAGAGTGATAAGCTTATAAATTATCAAAATGGAGATTTTTTTAATATCCGAGGAATTCAAATAAACTCCAGTGATTGTTGATATTCACATACTGTGAACTATGTTTTGGTTATAACTTTGCCGCTATGTGAAAATGTCGTTTAATTGTGTTATTCATTTCATTAGTTTATGTAAAAGTTACCAAATGTACTTGGACCAGAAGACAACATAACTATTAACCTTATATAAAAAGCAGCTCGCTTTGATAACTTATTGATACACGTAACATTGATGCTGTGTTTACCTGTACAGCGACGGGACGAACATTTCTGTGAACTGAAATTATGTGCCATTTTCACCTTAAAAATTAAACAACTAATTTCTAATTCAAGTTCGTCAAAGTTATAACAATGTATTAGAAAGTTACTATACTTGATAGTCAGAGACATACATTTGGAGATTCAAACATAATAATGCTTTATTTCACACTGAAGTTGTCAAAATAATCGTTTTGTTTAAAATGTGATAAGACTGCGAAGAGGATTCATGGATAAGTTTCAGCTAAAAATTTACGCAACTATTTTTCATCTAAAAATACCGCAACGATATCCTCAATAGCTGCATATGCACAGTGCCATATAATGAGAAGACAAACAAATAAATATACATTTCCCTTGTGTTTTAAATCAAAATTGCAACTTTGACCTACATATATAATTGTTTACATTAATCAGGCTTCAATATTACCGTACATACAATGTAAATGTAGTCCTTAATGAGAAGATGTGATTTCGTCAGAAAAAGAGGTAAAATTACGGAAGCGTATTCCGGCCACGTTATCTTTGATTTTATCTCGAAATTTCGAGATATTCCGTATAAAATATTGTTATCAATGTTAGCTGTAAATAAGATATTCATTTCTGAAGCCCGAGCTATAAAATAATGCCTATCAGAACTATCCGTAACTTTTGACCGGCTCCGACTTCTGCCTAAGCAATTACAGTAACTCCATGAAATCATCGCGATGTTTTGCGTATTTCGGTTACCATTCAAACATCGAAGTGACTTTGACACGGTCAGGTGACGTTAGTATCGAACGGGAGCACGACTGACGAAAACATCGGATGATCATATTCGAAATCGGATGATTCATGAATGTTGACTAGTGGCTAAATGTGATATTTATACCATAATTTCAGCACTCAACTATCCAACGAAGGATACATCAACACTGAGATATTCTATTAAGGTAATGGCGATTTTCTATTTGTTGACCCATATTCTGTTTACGATATTGTAACGATTCGTCCTGTTGACACTAGTGAAGATACTAACAGTGATTAACTTGACTAGGAATATAAGTTAAGCAAAGTTTGAAGTAAAAATGACAACTACAAAAATAGTCAACACAAATTGTACATTCTAGTCGTGATATGTCCACAATAGCCGGTCCTAGCAGTGGTTGACCTGTACCTTAACTAGGGCGAAGTGACCTGTCCCATTGACCGATATTTAATTGGTTTATATTTGTAAACAATTGAGTGGCTTTGAAATCTTCAAAACACCATGTAAGATCAGATATATCTGTAACACCTATAAATGTTCAATATTATCATATAATCAGTATATTTTTCCATTAAGATGAATTAAAACATTTTTTTGGTGAAATATCATCATGTATTACAACTCCATGCACTAGAAAATGAAAAATTGTCACAATATATCATTCTTATCAGTTTACATATAAATAAGCTGAGACAATAAGGTATAAATTTCAAGTTTTTGTGTGTCAGTGGTTCCATGGCCACCTTAAGCTTCAAGTCTAATATCTGATTATATTGTACACTGTGGTGTTCATAATGTTTCTTTTTGAATTTATAATGTAATATTGATGAACTGTATCGAACTTTTAAACTTTGTCAGTTCAAGCCAAAAAGCATTGTTTATATACACTGTGGCTATTTCAATAGAGACATTTTAAAAATAAAAGATACATCATTGTCGGTACTACATTTACAATTACTGACTCTTTAGTGACACAGGCTTAAATATACATTAGTGGAGACATTAAAATAGCATAATGAACTCTGCTACATTGCCAACCATGTAGGGACTCGGGAATAACTCTCATTCCAATAACTCGCGGATTCAGGTTTGAGTCCTTGTGGAGGTATTAAAATAACATATCGATAATGACCTCTTGGTCAGTCAGTTTATTTACTTTAAACCTTACGGTTTATCAGTACAGTGCATATATTTACAGTGCAAGTACAAACACAACAAACCTAGAAAATACATAGCACACAGACCACTTACACAGGATCAAAGTGTAGAGAATAAGTCCATATATCCATCTCTACACATATAAATTAACTTAATGTCTTAAACAGTATTTATTCTCCTTTTGTTACTAATACTTATAAATTTTCCTAAATTAGACAGATCTTTAGTATTTTCTGTTTCCAAAAGTTGTATAAATTTTGCCATACTTGCTTTCATATAGTAATACTTTTTAATAAAACGTTTCCTTATATCTTTATAATGTTAGCATTTTAAAATAAAGTGATACTCATCTTCAATATCGCCACTCGTACAAAAGTTGCAAACTCTATCAACTCTTTTAACGTTATTGTATCTACCGGTTTCAATATACAATTTGTGCAATGATAATCTAATTTTTGCAATTTCTTTGATATTTTGTAAACCAATAGATTTTGTTTTTGAACGAAGAGATTTTGTTAAATACTGTTTTAAGACAAAATTTTTCACTAATAAATTTATACAATGAACACTTTGAAGACAACTCAATCAAACACATACATTCTTGCTGAAGAACATCACACATCCTACATCTAATTACATTCAGAATAAAAGCTTCATTACTAAAATAATTACTGTCCCACAAATATCCTAAACCCATTTTAGATAACTCGTCCTTTACACTATTTGTTCATTCACTCCCCCTATCAAGCATTTCTTTAAAACAAGACTGAAGAATACAATTTTCTGAATTTCTTAGTTTAATCCAATATTTAAAAATTCTAAATTTTCAAATTATACTTAAAGGTAACCTGCCCAATTCTTGATATATCATTACATTTGGTGTACTTTTCTTAACCCCTAAGATTCTCTTACAAAAATTTACATGTAACTTTTCTATATCTGATGCCTTATGGAAACCCCAAACTTCAGATCCATAGTTCAGTATGCTACAAATGAAAGTGTCAAAAACGCTAAGTTGAATTTCAATATTGAAATAATTTTTCTTACAAATGTTTGTTATACCAAATAATGCCTTCCTTCCTTGCTCAGCTATTTTCTGTTGCGTCAAATTGAATTTACCATAAAATTCCATCATTATTCCAAGATAATTAAAACTATCAACATTTTCTTACAAACTACCATTATAAAACCATTTATCTGTCTCCTTCAACTTACCACCATTTCTGAAAACCATCACTTTAGTTTTGTCAACATTTACAGTTAAATTCCATGTATTAGGATATTGTAATAATGAATCCAACATTTTTTGCAATCCTTCTGCCGATGGTAAGTAGTGATCTACACCATCATGAATGACGGACTTCCATACATATTGAAAACATTGGGAAATTTTCCTAAATTAGGATAAATTTTCACTAAAACAGAGCTAATTAGTATATTTTACTGAACATCTTTTCAAATTTTTTTTTTTTTAACTCATATTTCATTCATTTTTTTCAAAGGACATGGGCAAACAGGGCTCTCACACCCCATTTTCGCACTGGGGCCCGGGGCCGTTAGAATTGGAAAAAATAATGGTGTTTTCCTTAGAATTGGGAAAACTTGGGGTCTAAATTGGGGAAAAAAGATACTATTTTGCATTGGGAATGGGGCCGAATATCGGCCCCATATCTGTCAGATCGAGAGCCCTGGCACATGACAGTAATATATAATGTACACAACCAGATGATCATACATGTTTTAATGAAATTAAAGTAAAGTGAATATTCCCTAATGTCATGTGTCATGTTTAGCTTTTCAAATATTGACATCATGAAAAGAAATATAAATCTAATCTCAACATTGTCATATTTTATTCATGTATTTTAATGTATTGTGATATATTTGTTATCCCTCTTTTGCATTCTGACCAAGAGGCTTTCCAAAATTTCTCCATTTCTCCAAATAGGAATTTTCCAAAAAGAGTAGTATTCCCCATATTCTGGATTAACCCAGGGGAATTAACATTTGAGTTTTGTATTTAGCAAATGTTTTACAATGTATAAAGATATGTGAACTATTGAAAAAAAACGTTCATGTTGTTGCTATGGTATACCTATCAGAAAGACGGCATACTGCGTTTTTTCTTATTTTTGTGGCTGCAAACTTTGGAATTGATAAAAATGTACCTGTATTTTGATGAAGAAAAACTGTAAAAATAATGATAAATTTTCTATTTGCTTGAGGTTATCAACGGACAATTGCAAATTAACTTACCACTCAGCCAGTAATTTGCACATATAATGAAACCATCATTTATTTCTCATCTGTTTCAGACTTCAAACACATAAAAAGGTTGAGAGTTGGAAAGAAAAATATTGTCGGCTGCCTTACAAAATTTATATAGAAACATATCTCCTCACTTATTGAGTTGGAACTACACTGAAGGTCCTGGTAATTGGTACACCAAATACGAGTATTGACTATGAGTCAGCTGAGTAAAGTGGATTCTGCTTTCCGTAGTGTTATTGTCCTAAAGTTCTTTAAAAATGGATGGGGAACACCAGAGAATCTCAAAAAGTAAGTTTTAAAAACATACATGTATACAAATTACAAATAGAAGTAGAGTGTTCATCTGTCATTTGTTACCAGTATGTAGGTACACTTCATAGGTACACTTTAAATGTTTCAGAGTGGATGCATAATATGTTCTTTGAGATTGAGATACTATTGACCTGAGATTGAACATGTTGATGCAACATGCACTGAGTGTATGACCAAGTGGTCTCCCATCCAGGTGCTGACCACACTCAACATCATGCCTAATTTGGCTACATAGACCCGCCACACAACGGTACTGGCACAAAAAAGGACTATTGGACTATACCACTGAAATGCCCATATCCATAAACAGTCACTTTTGTGATGATGAAAAAAAATTGAATACAATGACCATAGTGTATTTCTTTTCATTGGAAATGATAACAGTCATGCAAACATACTTCGTCCTCACGAATATGTGTTAATTTGTAGTAGTGTAGACGTTTGCTGAATTGATAGCAAATGTAGATGAATAAAAAAATTCTGTATCCCCTATTAATGTTGTATGTTTATGATATAAAAATTGACATATGAATTGTGCATTTTCAGGATATTTGATTTTCGCAAGAAAATTTCAAACAGAGAAACTTGTAAATACATGGTGAACATGTCGCTGGACCAGGTCACCATTGACAAGGTAGGTGTGCACAGTCTATTAAAAGGCTCAGAATAAAAAATGTATATTTCCTACCATGTGATGATGCAAAAGTTTAAGATAATGTTTGTATATTTTTAAAGAATTTTCACTAAAGATGGAAGCATTCTAATGACTTATAGTGTTCATTAACTTAATTCAGTTAATATTTTGCATGTCTAAGTTGTAACATGATGGTATCAGCATTTATAAGGAAAGGGTGGTGAAGTAGAGAATGCTTAATTCATTCAAGATGATGATCTTTTCTAAAAAGGAAATATATTTTAAAGGAGGAAGAGAAAAAAAGCTGGAAAACCATTGAAGGCCACTTTACCTCTCCATTTCAAAGGCACTTGCCTGGAGTTATGCCTGAAGAAGTCCAAACAGCCAGGTGAGTGTGTGAATGTTTTGCCTAGGTTTTAATCTACATAGGTAAGGGTTGATGTTGTTGTAGACAGATAACCAATGTAAAGCATGATGGCCATATTTTGCTACATAACCCCAACAATAAACTGTCAGGTAAGCATTCAGACATATGAGCCTCTTGGGATTTAATGACCAATTGGTGTTTTTTCTATATACATATATAACATTTATGAATTAAGTGTTTGGTATGTCAATTTGAACCAAACCTCTAAATTAAAACCATATTTTTAAAATTTTTACTTTTTTCCCCCAGATTCAAAATGATTCTCCCTAAGAAATGGCAAACAGGACAATACAAGCCTGTATGTTTACACCTTGCTGGTACAGGTGATCATGTAAGTATGGGTATACCTGGACAATACAGGTGATCATGTAAGTTTGCTCAGGTCTCAGTTCAGTTCTAATCTATTTATTTCTATATCCAATAGTAAATGATTTTTACAT
Organism: Ylistrum balloti; assembly: GCF_031769215.1. Taxonomy (NCBI): domain Eukaryota; kingdom Metazoa; phylum Mollusca; class Bivalvia; order Pectinida; family Pectinidae; genus Ylistrum; species Ylistrum balloti. The sequence continues at coordinate 2,434,505 of NW_026781993.1, forward strand.
GTGATAAAAATTCATTTGTAACAAGTTGGTGGAGAATGTGTTTCCAATACAGTTGAACCGCTTATTCATCACATGATATTACACACAACATTGAATTAACAATATTTTGATTCCCCACTATTTTATAGAATGTTTGTGATATCCATATCCGTCTGTCAAGGTGAGAGTCTCATTCTGTTCTGAATCAATGTCGTATGTTGAGAATCAGATTTGGCTTATCTTTACCCTACATTATCATATCTATAGCAGTAACACTTTCTTGTCTGGTAGACATTTTCTGGTTTTCATTGGTAACAGAATTAAAGTGTACAAAAGTACATGTACAGATAAAGGTGATCAGGCATAGGTATCTGATACTGATCATGTTTTTTTTTCACTTTAGGGCTTCAGAACCAGAGAAGACAAGATGGCAATGCCACTGCTACAGAAAGGGATTGCCTCCATCCTGTTGGAAAACCCTTTTTGTATCCTTTTTTGACTGTCCTTGTAATGTTGTTTTGCCTCTTTTCTGACTTGTTGATAGCACTATTATTCATCCTCTTTGTGGATAAGACATTTGGTTCACAGAGTTAAGTATCTTCGGTATATATGTGTAACTTTTGACTTGATCTGTTTTGACAAAGAAGTGATCCTGGGTTTACAGTTCTAGTATCTGTTCCTTGTCTTGTCAACGTTCAGTACATGATTCCTTAACAAGCTGACAGATGGTACAAGGAAACCAAAGAAACAAACGTAAGTTAATCTGGTGATTAGACCATCAAGTTTCTGATAGAGCTTCGTTCTTGACAAATTTTAAATTATAGCATTATCTTACAAGTACAGAAAAACTTGTGGATAGCGACAGCTTAGGGGAGCAATAATTATCTGTCTATTTAGACAGGTGATCATTGTATACAGGTACATTATATCAGAGTTTCTTTACTGTGTTACCTGTGTATAAGGACAAATCAGGGGAGCAATGATCATTTGTCTCTTTTGACAGCTGGTTATTGTATCCAGGTACAATTTACTAGGGAGTAGTTAATTTATAATGTTACATGTCAATTTGTGGAAAAGTCAACTCATTACTTTTCTTGTCTGACCATTTAGAGGTGTCAAGACACAGGAAATGGAAAGACAAATGGAAACAACATATTTGATGAAGTAATTTCATGAAGATTATTCATATAAAAATGATCAACAAATAATTACTATGTAAGTAGGTCTTAAGTCTGTAGAATAAATAAATAAATAACATATTTTTGTCTATGAAACTACACGTATTTAGTTTACTAGTACTCTTTGTGTTATGTCAGTTGTCCATTACTACAGCAGAGAATTCCCTCCAGAGAACTCCGTTCAGAGAATTCCCACAGATTTCCCTCCAGGGAATTCCCTCCAAGACAGAAGCTGTTCCATCTGTTGATTTTTTTAGAGGAAAAAAAAAGATTAGTTATACACCATGCCTTATGATGTTTGGTTTGTTACAGCCGATCGTTCCTGTTACATGTCAATGATCTATTCGTGATGGGTGCTGGCCTCACCCTTGAGTCTCTTGTTCTCCTCCACTGGTGTGAGAGTAGAGGGTATGGACCTCTAGGTATCACAGGGATCTCCATGGGAGGACATGTAGGTAGAACACTGTGTATTTGTAACCACTGTTGAGGAAGCAGCCATAAGTTAAATCCATTTGTAGTATTAGTAACCAGAGAAAGTTACCACTAAACATTGGGATCAAATCAAATCAATTTGTCATTTTAACAGTCATATTACTGGAACACATATTTAACATATAAGTTTTCATAAGGTTGAAAGCCCCAATATATATATCATTTGGCAAATTCTCAAGGTTCAAAACTTTTTTTTACTTTCACATAGTAATTATGTACAGATGGGATTAAAACATACTTCAGCTGAGTAGTATCTATTAAGAAACACTTAGTGGGAATAGCAAAACAAAAAAAGATGAATAAAAGTGGGTCCCACAAAAATACAAACCGATGTTATGTAAATATCTAAAGGCTGCCTGAAAATCATGTGATTAAGCTGCATGCTTTTCGTAACGCCATGTCACAGGTAGAATGCAGGCGCATAGTCATTCAAGGGCTGCTTCATAGTCTGAATACGACATATATGATTTTAGTAAACATGACCTCTCACAGAAATGTCTAAATGAAATTTTGACTTTGGTTCAGGAACCTTTTTAAATGGAGGCATGTTTACAAAAAATGTGTTTCAAAAGCTTTGATATTGATAAAAACAAGAAATGCCATCTGGTGTTTTTATCAGATAATATAATTTGTATTGTATCAAAATAAATAGATAATTAAAATTCTTTTGGTGAATATTTATATATATTTGGGATTTTAATATACATGTATATGAATTGACCTGCTGTAAATACATTTATAGTAGTGGAATTGATCGGTTAATTTATCAGTGATCTCATCACTGTGTAATGTACTCTCACTGGTAATTTTACTGATGAAGTTTAAAATTGTCCTATATATCCAATTATTACAAGAAAATTGCTCTACAGATGATAATCAAGATCAGCAGTTTCCCTCTACAATCTCTTCATACAGTTGAAGTGTTTATCACACTGCATGATGTGTTTAATCTTTCTACAGATGGCATGTTTAGCGGCCACTAACTGGCACAAGCCGTTAGTGTTGGTCCCTTGTTTGTCCTGGACTACAGCTTCTTCAGTCTACACCAGGGTAACTATTATCTTATATAGAATTAAAGCTTAAGGTGAGATTAAAGTTTTCAGAATGCTTCTGAGATATCCCTTGAGACAATAAAGCCATCATATCTGAGGAAGTGCAGACATTTTATTTGCCTGCGTTATGCCCCTTTGTTGGGAAACCGAAATCTCATATTCAACGCAAACTGTCAGGACTTTGAGTCTGATATCAGTGAAGCTTTACATGAGTTATAACTAACCCCTGACATTTTGCATAATTTTTACCAGTTGTAGTCATGGTTACAAAAACTGTGATGTCTGATTTTTTTTTCTTGACCAATGAAATCTACAAGATTCTACCAGTCATATGTAATGTATGAGTGCTTAATTGTTGAGGGAAGTAGTTATCTTTGAGAAGACAATTCTAGTTATCTATGTATAATGTTGTAATATTAATATTAATACAAACAGGGAGTTCTGAGGAATGGTATCAGTTGGAAGAAGCTTGAATCCCAGTACAAAGATGAATCAGAGTATAAAGAAATGGTTGACCTCCTTTGTACTCCAGACAAGGTAGGATATTTTTTATAATGCTCCCTGGAAATTTTTTGAGGGAGCATATAGTCGCAACCTTTTCCATTTGTCTATCCATCCTTTTGTGACTGGAGCACAGTGAAGCAAGGATTATGAAACTTATAGTTTACATTGATCATACCAATGAGATGTGCAATGTACCAAATTCAAGGCCCTGGATCCATTACAGTTACAGCCCTTTGTTAAAATTTCATGTCTGGAGCATAACTTTGCTTGCATTTATACTAGGTGAATGAAACTTGGAGGATACATTGATCATACTTAGACAATGTGCAGTGTATCAATTTCAGGGCCCTTGACCCCTCAGAGTTCTTGCCTTTTGCCAAAAAATTCTTGTCTGGAGATGTGCAGTGTACTAATGTTATCTGTTTAAATGTCACAGGACATATTAAAAGGCTGCTGATATTTTTATGTCAAATGACCTAGAGTCACTTCCAAGGTCACATGACACAGCATTTTTTCAACCTTTACTATGGTCGTTGTTGTGGGACAGATCTTGCTTTAGTGATGTGCTATGTATTCAGAAAATATGCAAATAACTATGGACTACTTTTCAGATCACATGGTCATCACATAATGTCTGGTCTTTATAATTTGAGAAGATATTTGTAGCGCAGCAAAGAAATTCCTGAAATCATGATATTTTTCATTTGTAGTGGGATGCATCAGCTTACTCAGAAGGTCGCAGAGCTGTGTTTGATTTAGAGAATCCTGAGGATCTTAAACGGGGTTACGAATTGGCAGCAAATTATGTGTTAAATAATCACTCTGCACAAGGACAAGAAAGTAAACCGTTGAGTATAGAGGACCAGACAGTTAATGGTGAAGATCTAAGTATCTGGAAGAGAAAAATTCTACCTGCTGTGTCCTCCATCAAAACTCCTGATATCAACCTGGAGCCATTTTACCAAGTCATAAATGAAAAATGGATGGAAATTGGCAAAAGAGACGAAGCATCACTTGCCTTTATGATTGGTGTCATGGACGAGTGCACACATCTTGGACATTATACAACACCGGTGGACCAGAACCTTATTATAATAGTGACAGCAAAACATGATGGTTACATTCCCCGTGATGAAGTGTTAGGCTTGGATAAGATCTGGCCTGGTGCTGAGGTTCGCTATGTAAACGGTGGGCATGTTGAGGCCTATGTTCGCCACAAACCAGTATTCATGTAAGTGAATGGAATGGTCTTTCTATGGTGTCAGATTTTTGTACCAACCTATGAAATTCCCATGATTGATTGTGGTCATTTGTTGATAAAAAGTACTGGTCTGTTTGAAATTTCTGAAAGCAAAAAGAGAAAATGCAGATCGTATATTTTGTATTGATACAACTACTTACCAATGTGCTCAATTGAGTGCAAAACCTTTTTGAATCCTAGTTTTTGGTCACTTGAGAGTGAGGCTCAGTGAACATTTCTGATCCATCTTCGTCCATTGTCATACATTGTCTGCTGCCTATCGTCTGTAGTCATTAACATTTTCACTTTTTGGACTTCTTGAAAACTTCTCCAGTGATTTCAATAAAATTTTATGAAAAAGTTTCATGGTAAATGACAAACAAAGTTATAAGATATTTTGATTCTAACCCCACCCCTACATTGGCCTAATATTTGATAAATCTTGTTTCCTAGACAGAGATACAGTAGAATAATAAATTCAATGGATGAAAAGATCCTAAGGTACCTTGTCCAAATTGTAAATTTTATAACCCTCCTGTTCCCAAATTTCCCTCCCTGAAGAGAAAAAAATATCACCATCATTTGTTTATTTGTAGGAAAGTAACACATTTGGATATATTTGGTTTATTTTCAGTAATGGTAATCCAATCAGTGTTTATTAGTTAGAATTATTGTACATGTAACTAGATAACAGTTTGATAGTATGAAAAAGGAAAATGCAGATCTGATCCCTTGGGGAAATTTGCTTATATTTAAAAATCTACTTCTCCAGAACAAGGTACTGCAGAATCAAAAACTCTTCTCAATGGTTTGAAAGGCTCCTAGGTGCTTTGCTGAAATTGTAACCCCTGATTCCCTAATTCGCCTCGAGGGAGGGGATGAAGTTCACCGTAGTTTAAGTAGAAAATTAACATTTTTGGATATACTTGTGCTGTGATTAATTTCAGTAAGAAATAAATCTTACTTAATTGGTATTGTTATCAAATAGCTGTTCGGTGGTATGAGAATTCAGATACTGACTCCCTACCCCAGTTCATAGGGCCTGAAGTGGGTGGCTCAGATTTGTTTAAAAAATGAGCTTGTTAGTAATTTTGCTATGTATTAGCATCATTTATAAACATTGGAATTAAAAATTGTTCTATGTTAACATTGTAATCCCCACAAGGTCATAACAGTAAAAATAGCTATGATTATGTTAAGGCTGCGGTGACCATTCAGACCCGTGGCATCTTGTTTTTTACCCAAATTTCTTCCTTACTGCCTGCTGCAATAGATAGCTCACAAGGTGAAAAATGAAAAAAAAAAAAAAAGAACAAAAAACAAAAAAAAGAAAGAAAAAAAAATTGATAGCCTGCATGGATATATTGCCTGCAGAATGAGAAAAAAAAATTCTTGATGTTATGATATATGATAAATTGATAAGTTAATTACCAGGTTTCATAGTGTTCATTTGTATAGAGTAATCATTATGCGATCGTTTCCCAGTAAAGTAGACTGTTAAATGTAGATTGTGAGTTCTAATGACACGTGTCACGTTCTGTGTTGAAGTATATAAGTGATTGATGACACCACACACAAGAGTATCATCTATGAAATACTTAGTGAAAATGTTGGTGCTTTTACTGTGAAAACAAACTTCTGTTGTCATGTCTCAGACAGAGTCAGATAATCAGAATGCTTAAAATATTGAAATTGTACACACTTTGTAAAGTTTCTAATTCAGAGTTCTCTACCTTTCAGACAAGCAATCACAGATGCCTTTGAGAGAAGTAAGGAGAAATATCACAGTTGATGATTTGGTCCGTGTCCGCAGGTGACAGCAAGAGACTGTTATCAGCCAGCTGGGAATGGATGGGGTCAGGACTTTGTACATTAAACTATAAGTGCATTTGATACCTTGCCAGTATAATTGATAGTACTGAAATCATCAATTTTATATTTATTTTAAAAAAACAAGTGTTTTTTAATGGTTTTGTAGATGGCGAATGCCATGAAAACTTTGATGCTTTTGGAATTTTTTTATAATGGATTTTTTATGATTAAGTTGTTGACTACCCCTAGTTGTTGAATGTCTATGTACATAATGTTGAATTATGATGTAAAATATTTTCTGTTGTAATTATGCAAAAAATGTAGATTAACAAAGCCTGTAAAAGACAAAACCTGTTTTTGGATCACTGAAACAGAAAACATCTTCCTTGAACTCTTATATGAAATGACTGGTTTTATATAAATCACTTCTTGCATTTATCATCATCTCCATATAACCTTGTAAAGAAATGCAAGACTTTTGAAAAATATCCACACATTCATCCAGATTTCTACATGTTTCTGTAGATATCTCCTTGACTTGTAGATGGCACTGCTGTTCTCTGTATGTATACTGAACTATTTCATTACGAAACACAATACAAATGTTGATGATGTTATTTCTGACAAAACCAGTACTGTTTGTTTTACTTTCTCAGGGAATCTGACAGCTATTTTTAATGTATTGCAATCAGTTTTTGTGATAAACAGGTTGCAGGTTAAGCAAATATCTAAGTTGTGTAGATGATGATGTGAAAATATTGTTGAACTGTCCAGACTGGATTTAGGTTTATCATGTTCCAATGATATTACTACACCTCACTACTGAGATCAGGGAGAGCACATACATGTGTTAGCCTTGTCTGTTTTATCATGTAACTAATGTATCATTCTAAAAACAGTGTTTTTTGGAATTATATGGAAAAAAAAAAAGATGAATATAAAGGTAAGCTCTGGGTTCCAAGGTCACCATTCAGAGAAATTGTCAACTAATGCTGTGGCATCGCTCATTGACAAGTGACTTAATTTCCAAAGGAATTTTAGTCAAACTATAAGCACAGGTCATGTATCAAAATACCTGTCATATGTTAATGTTTGAGGGTTCCAAGGTCGAGGTTAACATCATTTCATTTTTGTCAAACCATTCTATAAATTTACTTTAAAGGAGTGGAGCATTCATGTCTGATGGATATTTTCTGGTTTTGTAAACTGTTTTTTTCTTAATGGTGATCAATTTTAGTGTGTCATTCTGAGATTGCCTCTACAGTTTAGAATAACTGTCCACTGGCAATGTAACACTTCTACAGTGTATTACAGGTATAAGTATCACTGAAGTATTGCTGTATTAAAATAGGTAATGTGTGTTAAGTGTATAAATGTATCTGTATTGATATTATAGAGTATGTATGTGTGTTTAGTCTATAAATGTTGCTTTAGTACACTGATAGTATATATGCTGAGTCTAGTCCAGAGTATTAAACTGTAAAGCATTGCAGAGTTTTACGTGTTAGTCAGGATTATTGCTGCAGAATCTGCACTGTTTGAATATTAGATATGAGAACTCTACACTAAGATATACCTCAGACATTGAATTATTTAACACCCAAAATTTGACCTGATGTGTTTCAATATACCTCACGTGTAACCCAGACACAACCCAGGCATTATTTTGATTAATTCTTTTTAATGTGATTATTTCATCTTGCCTGCTTTATAAACCAGGTCAGGAGACGCGTTGTCCACTACTGATGTCCACTAGTGTGGATTTCCTCATGCTGACTGCTGTGTGTTGAGTGTTGAATTAGTGCTAATATTATACTTATGTAACATGAAAAGTAAACATAGATAATACTTGATGCTTGTACTCTTAATGAACTCACATCTAAAGTCAAGGTTCCCTTTTGAGTGATAACTAAATATCATGTTCTTTCAGGTATTTTTACATTGAAATGTAACTATCATTGATAAGTATTCATTATCACAAGATACCTGATTTTTTTCCCATTTGTATCATAATCCAAACGACAGTGTACAGTTGGCACCAGGTTATAATCAGGAAGATATAGGAATGATGAAAGTGTTGCCAAACAACATTACTGTATCATGTTGATGTTTCTGTGTAATCACTAATCAGTTCCATATTGTAAATTAATTCATGGAGTTGTTGGTCACCTAGTTACCTGTACGGGTTTTATCATCTTCAACCTCAGCTGTCACGACTTCTAGTTTGGTTATGGGTGAATTGGTTTTTAGATTTACTACAATCAGGTTAGTGTGTTGTAACTATTGTTGTTATTTATTCATTAATACAGGTGATATTCATTTTGTATTCTATTTTAACTATTCTGACTGCAGTCTTGTCCATTTTCTTTTTCTCTAACAGACATTGGAATTCTCCACCCCACACCTTTGTTTTTGTTTTTGTTTTTTTCCCCTCAGTTGCTTACAGTAGCCCATCAACTACTCAAACAGATACTGATCCAACTATTGTTTTATGCAAGAGAAACTGTCATACACAAATAAATCCAACAGGAACCACTCCGACCTTATATAGACAGGTTATCATACACAAAATGGTCGAACAGGAAATGGCCCAACTTTTAGTTAGAGAAGCTTTCAAACATAAGTCACTTTTACATAGAGGTCTGTTATACATGAATTAGTCAAACAGGAAATGGTAATACATAAAACATATGTCAAACAGGAAGTGACCTCACTCTTACAAAAAGGGGATGTCATACACAAATTATTCAATAGAATGTGGTCCTGCTCTGATAAAGAGAAACAGCTGTACATGAATTAGTCAAACAGCAATTGGTCCTCTTATATTGAGAAACTATTGAGAAACTGTCATACATGTTTGTTTTTACCAGTATTTTGTAGTCATTTACTGGTATAATTTCATTGTGTTCAAGTCTACATTTAAAAATCAAAGTTAGATAAAGTATTTGAATGAAATGGCTGTGGGTAGCTACAAGTAGAGATATGTTTGCAGCAGGGAGATTACCCATAATACACATTTTGTGTATAATCATGAAGTTTTCTGTATTTATTTTTACAAATCAATGTTTTGAATAAGCATGCTACATATCATATAATAAGTGCCAAAATATAAGCTAAACATGTGGATTTGCTGTATTGTACTAGTATTTTGTAGTTGGAGTTAAAAGTACAGTACAGAAATCTCCACTTAATGTTTAGTCATAGTGAAGTGTATGGCGATGCTTTATTGTGTATAAAGGTATCAGTAATCTTCATAAATAATTGGACCTCTTATTGATTGATTTCCAGTATTTATTATAGGAACTATTTCTTGGTATTAGATGTGTTGACTACCTGTAAAGCAAGATCTCTTAATGTAGACATTAAAATTGACAGTATGTCTGTAAATAAGACAAGAGAAATGCATCTCATTTTTCAACAACATCCTGTAAGTAATTACAAAATTTCACAAACCTCTGGTAAAGGCGTCTCTGTAAAAATTGTGGTTCATTAGATAAGATAACACAGAGAAAATCTTATTTCTGAGAAATTTAGAAAAAGTTTGTTATATTGGTATGAATTGGTGCATCTTAACAAGACTTAGCTAGCTTGTTAATATTGTGTATGTTTATACAGTAACAATGAAGTCTTCCAACTGATCCTAATAGTGCTGTAACAGAGATGTTCTCAACAAGGACAGGACCATCATAGATAGCTGATATTGCAGTTATGAATGGTACTCTTTAAACCAACTGGACTTCATTGTGAAAATTTAAGTTTTGGCACTTGTATGTGTATTGGTTGTTTCTAAAGATAATCAACACATTGTTCATATTATTTGTACACAAACCGTGTGTATAGAAATCTTTACTTGTATTCATGTATAAAATTGATTAAATGTACCTATATATACAAATGATTATATGTACACATGTATACAAATGTTCACACCTACATGGGTATTTAAATGTTAACTGGTACACATGTATACAATGTTTACTGGTACATATATATACAATGTTCATTTGTACGCATGTATATAAATGTTTACTGGTACACATGTATACACTATTTATTGATACACATGTATGCAATGTTTACAGGTAAACATGTATACACTGTTTACAAATACATATGTATACAATGTTTACTGGTACTCATGTATACAATGTTTACTGGTACACATGTATACAATGTTTATTTGTACCCATGTATACAATGTTTACTGGTACACATGTATACAATGTTTACTGGTACAAATGTATACAAATGTTTACTTGTACACATTTACACAAAGATTTATTTATACATGTGCATACAAATGTTTACAAGTACATGTGTATACAACTATCACTTTGTACACATGTACATACATTTGTATACAAATGTTTACTTGTACACATGTTTACAGGTATTTACATGTACATGTGTTTACATACTTGGAAATTTGTTATGTTTTGATGATGAGAGATACTATAAAATATGAAGAAAGGAATGTCTTTGTCTTCTGTTGTCTACTAGTATTGTGCTATCAGTCAAACACTTGATGACATTTCAGTTACACAGCACAAGAGAGTATTGGTATGACCTTTAGCTCTTTGAAATATTTTAACATAGATATCTTTTATCAGAAAAACTTGAAACTTTTTACTAGCAAAAGGGAATTAAAAGAATGAGTACCAGGATAATAAGCATGCTGTTGCCCACTGTCTGAACCTACCACTATTTTAGTTTGCAAAACCAACATCAATCAACAAACAACTCTAGGTTGAAATATATGCACTAGTTAATAGATATCTCTTTGATATTGGTAATATGTTTATGCTCCCAGAAAATTTTCAAGGAAGCACATAGTCCACTTTGTCTGTCAAACCCTCCTTCCATGTCCTTTTGTGTCTGGAGCATAACTTTGCCCGCAGAAAGCATGATGAAACTTTGTGTATACACTTATAATTCTAAGGCAAGTTATTGCCCTTTGTTATTTTTTGTCTGGAACATTACTTTGCTTGTATTCAAAGTAGGATATTGAAACTGTCTTGATACATTGATCATACTAAGGCCATGTGCAGTGTACAAAATACAGAAACTGCAACTCCATATTTACAGAGTTATTGCCCTTTGTTAAACATTTTTTGTCTAGAGTATGACTTAATAACTTTTGTTAAGCAACGACAATGAGAGTTGGTGTATACATTGGTCTTGCTAAGAGGATGTGCAGTGTATCAAATTTAGGGCCTGCAGTCCTGTAAATACAGAATCAGCCATCTTTATTGAAATTTCATGTCCATAGCATAACATTCCCTTCATTTAAACTAGAAAAGCGAAACTTGGTGGTTGCATTGATCATACTGGGAGAGTGGGCAGTACAATAAATTCAGGGCCTGTATCTCCAGAATTATTGCCTTTTGTTGAAATTCTGTGTTCATTAACGTCCTTTTGGGAGAGCATTCATCAGTTGTGCAGATACCCTGTTTATATAATGGCCAAATACTTCTGTAGTACTGGTTTGTTACATGTATCAAATCTAAATGAAAAGGCTTTTAAAACATAACATAGTAAATGGAGCTGACAGACAGATTTACCATGACTTTAAATTAATTTTAAAGCTAGTTCTTAATATAAGAATTCCAAACATCTGGAACAGAAGGTGAAATACTGACCAGATGTTTAGTCCTCTCTGATTTTGCCATTTAATAGTTACATTAGTTCTTGTTTAAATCTAAACTTTACCTTATTATTTTATCACATCTATACTTGCCTGTAACTACATGACATTAGGTATTTAAAAACTGTTTCAGAATATCAACAAAATAAGTGCCATTTAAAACAAAACAATCTGTAGACATGACCTTTGACCTTGGGACCTTGAAATACATCAAGAACATCTTTGGGCTTTTGTTTCTTTTTTTTATTTTGGCAATATTAGGCTTTATGAAGACATTTTATACAAAAGGTGTATGTTACTTATTATACTTCAGAATTATTATTTTTCTACCTTTGGAAGGTGGATGGGGGAAGTAGCTTATACTAAGGCATGTTGTCCATTGTCTGGCATCATTTTTCCCTGTAAACAGCTTCTGGTCAATATTCAAAAAGTCAGAAAACCTGATAGTGGGCTGGTAGTATGTATGAATGAAGAACTACCAACATCGTACAAATAGATGATCTTAACACACTTTTTTTAAAGTCAAATGGGTCTAATATCTGAATATTTTCTCCGTGACTAAGAGGCCCAGGATACTGATACTTGGCCAGTAGCATGCAGGAATGATGGGCTACCAAGTGTGGTCAATGAATGACCTTGACTTGGTTTCAAGATTACATAGGTCAAATATCTTAAATTCTCAAATCCACTGCTCAATAACCAAAAGGTACTGATATTGGGCCTGTATAAGACTGGGATGATGAGCCACCAACTGTGTTCTAGTGAATGACCTTGACTCACTTTGAATGTCAAATGTCATTGTATTTATTTACTTGCATGCTTTGGGAATGGGGTTCAAGTTTCTTATTTGTAAACTGCAGAATGGATGAGCGATTCAGGCCCATTGCGCCTCGTTTTTTCCGCACGTGAACGTTAAGGATCACGGACTACTGGTTTTAAGACAATAGTGGTCTTTACTGTATTTCTTCCGGTTTTTCCTTTCAAGTTAAACTATTGAAAATATGGTTTGAAAGGACAAGTAACAATTAAGCCTCAATATATGCATCATAAGGCAAATTTACGAGATTCAGAAAAAAATGTGCGAAAACTTTCACATGGTAATTACCTAAAGATTAAAACATAATTATATATTTAGAAACAGTTTGTAGGGACATTGAAACAAATAAAGATTGATAAAAGTGGGTCCCTCTTACGCCACAAACCGAGGTTATGGTAAATATCGATCTCTCGCGGGAATGTCTGAAAGATTTTCCGATTTCGGTTCGGCAAAGATCGTAAATGGAGGCAGCCATGATAGCGTCTTGAGTATTTATCGGATAAGTCAGTTTTTACTATATCATTATGAATAGATCATATTTTCTCCTCGCTATTTCGTGAAAGCTGCGTATAGCGGGTCTTTACGGAATATAAGCAGCCGGGTTTTTTTTTTACGATAAAGATATTTTATGATTAAGAGATATCGCTACTTCCAGATTAACGATGTGCAGTCAATTAATAAATATAAACTGTAAATATCGATACCAACAAACGTGAATATGTATGTAGCTTTAAAATTTGATCTTTATTGTTTATTTGAGTTCATATTACGAAAACGCAAGTCTGGGCTGATCATTACAATGTGATTGACCTCAAACCTCAACTCATAACTTCTAAATACTTGCAATAGCTATGGTCTGGTGGATGGGGCTCTAAAGGGTGGTACGATAACGAGATCTCTGTGGATAAAGAGTAGACAGGATAATGCCGCCCCTCTGGTATAAGCGTTAGATTTTGAAAATAACCATTGAATTGTTGGGCTAGTGCACGACTCCTTCTCAGTCTATATTTAGTACTTTTTCGATCGTTTTGGATTTTCCTCAGTCACCTCCTAGGCTTCAAAATTTAGGCCAATAGTCAAAGAGGGGAGAAGCAGTTTATCATTTATTTCTGCTATATCTGACTAAAATTGTGCTAAAGTGTGCTTTTCACATTTGTGTATTTTGTTCAATCTTTGTAAGGTAATAAGATGTTCATAACATCATCTAACATCTTTGCCCTCCTCTCTGAAGTCGTACAGAGAATTATTCAACAGCCAGACATAAGTACAGAGGGTTCTTCACCGGCCCCTAAAGGGGATGTAACTGGCGTTTGTCGGCGAGATAAAGCCTAGCTAGCGGAAGCTAACAACCAAATAAACATATACTTGTATTTATAAGTATACAGTCATGTAAAAAAAAATTAGGAGGGGGGGTCGGAATGACAACCTACGAATCTATCCGATATTTCCATATTTCGATCTCAATGTAATAATCACCAATTAGCAACTTCGTTTTCTTACAACAGATACGCACACGTACTAAATTAAAGATTTGTTCATATTGTTGGTTTGAAATGTTCGATCTTGTAAGTTGGTGATTTCATATGACACTGAAAAATATGCAAGCGTATCTATAAAATTGTATAAGTCTCGGCCAACAACTGGTCATTGGTCTTCAATAGTAATTGACTATGAGAGAAAAAGTTGATTTCATTATCCGACACGAACTCAAGGGCCGACTTCTATTAATTATGAAGATGATATTACAGATGGAGGCAGGATAATCTGATCCAAGTGTACTTAACTGAGACAACCATTGATAGGTTGAACGGGAAGAGAAGTTGTTTTTTTAACTTGCCCAACGCGTATATAATTACGTTGAAGTTAAAGAGACAACACTTATTGAATGCGATACACGTAGATCAAATAATAGTCGAAATGATACAATGTGCTTTAACTAAGTCACTGCACAAATAGTAGTAGGCTCGTAAAATGAAATAATCAGTTAGTTGGAAAAGCATGCGCTTTTAATATTTAATGAGAAAAATCTCCCTGGTATAATTAAAAAGAATATTAGCCAACCCCCAACCCCCCCCCCCCCCCCCTCTCTCTCTCTCTCTCTCTCTCTTTTCTCTCTCTTTTTTTCTCTCTCTCTGCGCCCTGGTTCAAAATTTTACTTGATACTTACCTGCGTACTTGTTGAAATCTACTTCACAATTTTTGCCTCCTCTGCCACTAATGGCGAACGAGTACAGTAATACTATGATTCCTATTATTGAGCTAGAGATTGAAAAGACTTTTAGTTCTATTAGAGTAGATAGTAATGTTATTGGAGATGGTCTGCATTTACTGGAGTTCGTGAGGCCTCGGGTGAGGATGGCATCAGTCATCATATGTCAATAAATATCTCATAAACAGTTTCTTACTTAAGATCATTTTAACCTCTTTATCGACAGGTAATTTCCAACCACTTGCAAAATAGCCAAAGTAATGCCACCAACTTCTGTTTATATCCACTGTTTGAAAAGTTTTTGAGTGGATTATTTTCATGTATCTACAAAATTATTTCGTAGAAAACTTATTGTTTTATAAACACTGTTTTATGCTTGCTTATTCTACAATCATCAGCCAATATCAATTTATCACATTAATATTGTTCTCGGAAAGAAAACGTCTATGTGATATTCTGTGATATTTCAAAGGTTTTCGATCATTGACAAGGTTTGATGATGAATTAAAAATCTTACCGTGAATTATACATGTTCATAGCCAGAACTCGTCAGATCTACTCGCAGATATAACTCGTTAGGTCATTTAGTAGCTGGAACTTATTACATCTTTTAGTAGCTGGAACTCGTTAGACATATTGGTAGCTGGAACTAAATAGACCTGTTGGTAGCTGGAACTAGTTAGACATATTGGTAGCTGGAACTAAATAGACCTGTTGGTAGCTGGAACTAGTTAGATCTGCTGGTAACTGGAACTAGTTAGGTCTATTGGTAACTGGAACTAGATAGATCTATTGGTAACTGGAACTCGTTAGATCTATTGGTAACTGGAACTAGTTAGGTCTATTGGTAACTGGAACTAGTTAGATCTATTGGTAACTGGAACTAGTTAGGTCTATTGGTAACTGGAACTCGTTAGATCTATTGGTAACTGGAACTCGTTAGATCTATTGGTAACTGGAACTAGTCAGATCTATTGGTAGCTGGAACTATATAGATATGTTGGTAGCTGGAACTAGTTAGATCTGTTGGTACTTGGGTCTAGTCAGGATCTATTGGTAGCTGAAACTAAATAGATTTATTGGTAGCTGGAACTAAATAGACCTGTTGGTAGCGGGAACTAGTCAGATCTGTTGGTAGCTGGAACTCGTCAGGTCTGTTTGTAGCTGAAACTGGATAGACCTGTTGGTAGCTGGAACTAGTGCGATCTATTGGTAGTTGGAACTAATTGGATCTATTGGTTGCTGGAACTCATTAGATCTGTTTGTAGCTGGAACTAGTGAGATATATTGGTAGCTGGAACTCGTTAGATCTGTTGGTAGCTGGAACTACATAGACCTGTTGGTAGCTGGAACTCGTTAGATCTATTGGTAGCTGGAACTACATAGACCTGTTGGTAGCTGGAACTCGTTAGATCTATTGGTACAATCGTTGCATTTTAATTGTTTATCTACTAAACATCTTACCTTAAACCAGTTTTGGAGAAAGAACTGTTTCAATACACACTGATTACCTGTAGATGAACAAATGTATTGGATCTTGTCAAAGATCCAAGTTTCACATGTGGACATCCATGGGAGGTTACCATTATTTTTCTTCATTTTTTTAGTGTCCGGCTATGAAGGGTGGGTCTTTCTTAAAATTCAACTTGAATGAATTAGAGTTCAATTAAGGTACAAAGTTTCATCAAATGTAGTTGTATATTTTGGAACATTTCTTTATGATGTTAACTCGTGTCTGTTTACATTTTTATACAACAAATGTGTCTACTTCAAGTTATTACCTATTTCATCCACGATATCATGTAGTTATACTAAATTGTATGACAGAAAATGCCGCTTTGATAAGTTGGAATAATTTTTACCTAATCCCTTCGAATTAATATTGGCAATAAAATGTATTTGAAGACAAATTGTATGTTAGTTATTTTACTCATTTCTTTCTATATTAGCCTCATAACTGGTCAGAATTCTTGTTTATGTTGTATTTGCTACTAAAATTATGTAAATACTCAGTACGTCTGCACTCAAATCTCTACCTATCAAGTCTTTCATTTAATTGTTTGTATTATAAATAATTTTCATAACTTATTGCATATGAAGAGAGAAATGCTTATATTAAAAGTATACGACAACTTGTAATATTAATTTTTGGGACACAAATGATACGCTTATACGTTGGTTCTTATAATAGCAAAATCTTGTGACAGTATGTGATGCAAGAATAAAGTGAGACAGATTGAGCTCTGAAATGACGTTGATCAAGTGTTACACATGCGCAGTCCTTTCCTCTATGGTAATGGCGACATGTGCTCTTTGAGAAATTGCCTGATTTCTCATGCCATGTTAGCCAGAGGGTAACGTTGATATCTAACACAAGACTACCTCCATTAAGTGTCTGCAGTTGTGCAGCAGACTTTTGCAGTACCTTAATTTTCGGACGACATTGTTAAGAGGTGGCATAACACACGTAAACATCGACTGTATCAGACAACGTGGCCTGGGTCACGAAAGAGCCAGTTTGACCTGTGGATCAATTGATAACAATTTAATTGTTTTGAAGGTAGTGTATGCAATATGCCAGTCATAAATCCGTATATATAGGAAACCTTTCGTAGGTTGCCAAGTTAATTGACACAAGCCAGTGCTAATTTTCTAGTTCTAATGGACCAGACTTATTGCATATGGTCATGATCTAAATCGAGGCTGCAGCCTGGCGTGACAATTTATTAGAGGTGTTGTTTACCAATAAATTTGCATCATTTTCGATAACTTGTTTTTCTGACACTGATGTCAGATTATTAGTTATAACTGTTATTGCTGAGATATATTTGTGCACGTGTTTGAACGTCACGACGTGTATATTGAGGTCGTGAGTAATAAACAGCTGTTCAACAATGGCTGCGGCCGTTGGGACCACGACGAGGAGTGAACATTTTCAATCAGACTCTACAGAAATGCAGAATACGGAGAGTACAAGAAAGTCTTCTGAAGAAAACCCAGATAAAAATGTTTCCCAACCCCAGCCGCCCACGCCAGACTGTTCAGATCCTGGGGCACCAGAATCAAATGAGGGGAAAAAAGACTCTGATGATAAATCTCAGTCAAAGGTCAAGAAATTTGACAAGAAGAATTTCGTTGAGGCACCAATTCCAAAAACCAATCCATGGAACAAAGGAAAGAGTCAGGCAGTTCCAACACCCAAACCAGTGCCTGTAGCACCGGTAGTGAAAGCACCAGTTCCAGTGTCAGTCGCACCTGTACAAGCCCCAGCCATTAAGAAAGAAAGTAAGTACATGTATTTATCACAGTATGTGAAATGTAACACCTGCCTGCCGTGTCAAGAAGATCAGGTAAGACAACAGGACATTTGGTGACTTGCAGGTCTTTTTTGATCAAACAAAAACAGGTAGTTTGTACATTTATGTAAGTATGTTTTATACCTATATTAAGTGATATCATGTACTATAGCACATGGGTTTATTTTTATTAGTGTTCAGTTGATAGTTAAAATTTGTAGGATAAGTATAGCCTGAAAAAGTCTGTCATAATCATTTGTGAATGAACTGAAAGATATGATATGCCTTTAAATAGGTGAACCATATATAATTCCTGTTGACAAAACATCAAGAAACAAAAACTATTCCATTTGGACAATATCCAGGGCAACTTGTATATGTTTATATGTTGAAATAAAATCTCCAGCGTTAACATAATACAGCAAGATTGCTGGAATAAAGGGAACTTACTTCTAATAAATAACTATTTAGTGATGTGTTTGTATTTTTGGTGATCTTGCACTGCAGACAAAAAACTCACCAATGATACCAAGAATATACTTGTAGTGTGTCTTTTATTGTCTTGTACATATTTTAATAGTGGTGTTACCTTTATCATGTCAAATAGATGTTTCATTTTTCCAGTAACTGTTTGAAAAAAAAGAGAAAAAAAAAAATGAAAAATATTGTGTTACTTGTGAAATGTAGAATTACAGGATCAAGTCATTCAACAGACTAGACTAGCTAAAAATCTTTCATGAGTCATTATGAATTAATAAACTGAAAATGTGGAAACTAAAATTGGAGATTTGGTCACTTTACCCAATTCTAACTGGTGTGAAATATCGGAAGAAATCCTGAAACTTGTATAAGATTTTTTTTCCAATGTCTTAGTATAGTTATCCCCCTTTTACCAAATTCATACTGATCTTTTACCCTTCATCTTATTTTGTATTGGCATGATCTCTTTAATGAGGAGAAATTCAGCGTCATCTTCTCCAAATCTTGTTTGCTTAATGAAACATCAATTGATTGAAAGTTTCTCAAACAAGGATTTAACTCTGGAAAAAATTTGTAATATTACGAAATATTTACATCACTATTTCTGTTTTAAGACTTATTTGGTATGAATACCACACCATTTTGTGGTGTCTTGAGTCTAGGGGAAGTGCTTTCACAAGCATAAATAAATGTTAACTGTTTTGTTCAATGCTATGAGACAGAGTGAATGGATTAAGGTTGAACAGATCAATGGATGTAATTACTTTTTCAGAAATGTAACCTCTGAACATGTTGTAAAGAAATTCAATCATTTAGCACTTGAATAAATCATGTCATAATGTTACATCCCTGCAATTGAGACTAAAAAAGATTTATCTCTTATTACAAGTGTATTTTTATATATGCACTACCATGAAGCAAAAGATGACCTATATACTGGAGTGACGATGATGCAATTCCAATGTTACGTCCATGACATTAGATGAATTTGTAGGTCAATCATTGAAAATGTTGTTTGAAATGACAAAATTTAGCAGGAACAAATCTGTTATTACAAGTTATTGAATATTTGATATATTTTACCTCAAAATGACAGTTGAAGATTGACCACCGACAAATGATTGTGTTTTAATATGACCAATTTTAGCCAAGATTTGTGGTTTAGCATCCATCATTACGTCCTGATGAATTACTCTCAAATGTGACAGATATGTTTCATTCTTAGCCTCATATAACACAAGAAAACCAAAATATGCAAGAAAGACTTTGATATATTTAACCCATGACAGATGAGAAGCATGTTGCATATAAATCGCTAAATGTTCCTAGGACGCACAGGACTCCAAACACAATTTAAGATCTTTGTATACGTCTTTCCAATAGATATACTATTATGATGATAAAATGTGCACAGACAATACTCCATTTAAAACAACGTTGCATGATGTTACGTGTAACATTTAAATTTTCTGGTATATGAAAGTTTTTTCAAAATTTGTCTTGGATGTAACATGGACTCATATTCTGAATTGGATGTAACACAAAACACCGTAATTGCAAATTGTGGATAAATTCATTGTCAAGAGATTAAATTTTTATAAACATTATTTCTTCAATTTCAATATAGAAAAAATACATCTTCATCTATTAGTACCCAAACAATTTGTCCATTGCAAAATTGGTGTCCTGTTATGTTGGCTTATTATTTTTGTGCATAAAACTAATGTGATGGACTAAAATTTAAGTTACAAATATTCATGGCAAAATATTATTCAAATAGATATTAATTTCTCATGAATTTGACAATAAGATGTACTTGAGAAGAAAATATACTCCCAAATGAACAGCCTTGTGTGTTCTGTTGTATCCAGGAACTCCACATAAACAGCTGTATTTTCTCCATCTTTCAAAGCAGAACTATCTGCTCCTTTATTGGTCTGGATGCAACATCATTTTATGAAGTGAAATCTACTGCATCATAGTGTTTCACCTTCTTTTAAATTTTCAAAACTGGTTGTCCCAGACCAATATTTTATGACATTGAATTCTGCCTCTTATCTACTACTGAGTTTCTCCTTGTCCTCTGTTCATTAAAACACATGATGGTCTTAAATATACTCTTTGAAAATGGGCATGGTTTCATTGATGTCTAAGTAAGGTGTTTAAGCTTCCATTGCAATCTAAAAGCTGTGAGTGGAGATTAAAAAACCAAATGAAAAAAAAGACACATTTTATGTTAATATCAAGGGAAGCAAATCCTCAGATCAACCTAGACAGTGTCTGTTTGTTTTGTCATAGATTTCTTCATTCTAAGTTGATAACATTGCCCAATACTAGGCCAGTTTCACTAAACATTTTCCTTTATGATGATGAAAGGAAGGTAAGATTTACAGCCTGTAATGTATAAAGATATAATTTTAATGGATTTTGTTTATTTTTTTTTCCTGAAGAGTTGTTGCCCTTGACACCGTAATATTAGGAATTTGTGCCAAGTCCGTTGATCATATCTCAGGAAGTACAGAGGTTTAAGTTTGTTTGGCTTTATGTCACAGGGAAAAGTTTTGCTAGGAAACGGGAATGAGTGTCCCTGGAAAAAAAAATTGTATATTCAACCTGTCAACATGCTGTTTGACAACTGCACTTCATTCTTAAATCTCAAAGACACTTTTATGAAACATTCAAATAAAACTTTGCATTGTGCATTTTGGTAATATTCATCCAAATGCATTTTTGGCAAGGCTATTCATGTATATGAAAGACCACCACTTTCATGAGACGCCTTGATCAGGCCTCGAATTTATCCTTTTTTTTTTCACTTGCTAAAAACAGCAAGTGCCTTAAATTCTTACTTGCTAAAATGACTTTTTACTTGTTATTACAGTAAATCTTCAAATAATGTTTTTTTGGCGATTGATCATGTGTATTATTAAATTATTAAATTTATTGACAACAAGAAACAAGCAACTTTCAGTCAGTAAATTTGAGTCATGTACAAATACATGTAAGTTCAAATTAAATGTCAATATTTCAAGAAATATTCAACAATGATATGACAGTCCCAGTGGACATTGATGATGAATCAATAACCAATTGACAATTTCTGAAAATGATTTTAACTCAAAGTCAACTGAAAATGCTGACTACTAAACACTTTGAAAAATGAAACTCAACAAGTTAATTTTGTGAATTGTCGGTGGTCATGTGTTTACCTAGGTTTATGTTGAGTTCTTTTTCCCATTTAGCAACTGTTTTGGCCAATGCCTTCACAGAATTGCATTTGGGCTGTACCAGTGATGTATCATTCTTGCTTTTTTTGTCAGTAATCACTTCATCGGCAGAACTACTATTTTTTCTTTTGAAAAAAGATGTAATTTTTGAAGTGGACAAATTTTCTGCCATGGTTAACAACACCAATCTAACTCAGACACGCTTGTAACATCAATCTGGGTCATCCAGGTTTCAAACTTTTTCGTGCATGTACAAGGGGTGCTCGGAATGGTGTGTGTGACTTTCATTTTCAGCTTTGGCATGTTACAATTTTATGATGAACACAGGCTTCAGTTGAGGTAAATTTTTCCACAAATTGCACATCTTTATTTTTTTGTTATGTAATTTTTACAGTTTGCATCTGATAAATCCACTCGTTAAAGAAGCAAGTGCATATTTTTCTTACTTGCAATTCTTGGATTTCCACTCACAAATCGCGAGTAAAACACGTTAAATTCGAGGCCTGTTGATGTCAGTTCCTTGGATGGTCATATCATGGAGGGACCACTGTATCTATGCATAGTCAATATTATATGAGAGCTTAATGTACAAATGTCTTCTGTCTGAACATGTAAATTGTCCGTTGAATAATACAAGTCAGAAAAGGGAGTGCCATATAAATGTTAGGTCAGTCACCAGTACATCTATTCCGATACTTGACATATTTGTCACCCCAACATGACACAATTCAGTTGGATCAGGCTGATAACTTAAGGCAGGTGATCAAACCAACTTTTTATAAATAAAGCTTCATTGAGGATTATTATTCATTGCTTCAGTAAACAGTTTGCTCTTTATGCTGAGTGTATTGTCCTGTGAACAGCCAAGGTCATTTTGAGGCAGTGCCTTCTTGTAGCTGTTTGCTACCTCAGTGAATAACATACAGGAGGCCCTTAACAAATCACCCAAACTAACAAGGCTAAAGTGCCATGTCGACACAGACGGGTCTGTAGGAGTCTGTCTCTCAGCTTCCTTAGAGACACATTGGAAGGGACCATGGAACCATGTACCTTGAACCTTCACCACTAAAACAATGTAACAGACACTGATGTTGGGCCACAAGCTAGTGGTAAATTTTATGAAAAGCCTAACAACATTATATAAATTGACTTGCATAGTCAAAATTTTGTGTGATCACTTTCTTACGTGTAATGAGGCATCTCAGTCTTTTTTTTTTTTTTTCATTTGTTGATGGTGAGCTAATCAAATCGTCTATTTTTCACCCTTAAACAATTTTTGTTATAGCCTTATCTGTGGAAACACTAGATGGATTTTCAAATTTAATATGTGGGTTTGCCTTGGTCCCTAGTTATAGAAAAACAAGATGGCTGACGGATAACCATTTTGGATTTTGACAGTAATAGTTTGTTATTGCTACTTCTGGAGAAGGAGTGGATTGATCTTCTTAAATTTCATAGGTTTGCATTGGTCCCTTGTGGTGCATTGTTCCATTTTTTTGATAACCCTAAAATCAAAATTGCTAATAGGAGGTCATCTTGGATTTTGACATTGAAAGATTGTTATCGCTCTTTCTTGTGAAGTACTGGATACCTCTGGAATTTCCTACAGAATTTACCTTGGTCCCTGGTTGGGCCCCTTTAAGTTGAGACAGAACAAAATAGCCGACAGATGACCATTTTGGATTTGGCTGTCAAACATTTCTTAAGAGAGATTTCCAAATTTCACAGATCGAAGACAGAGGAGAGAAGTGTAAAGAAAAGAAAAGATCCCACATTCAAAAGATAAATAAAGATCAAATGATGATTGGCACAAAGATCGCTGTGTGATCTCTTGTTTTTGCTTGTCAGGAAAAACAGTTGTACCATGTTTGTGACTGATTAACGGACATTAAATGCCTTAGTTGGTTTTTATGTAATTTTTGGACCGCCTGTCAAAAACAGGACAGGAAATGAGCCCATAAAGCTAGCATTCCTTTTTGATTTTGTTAGTTTCGTATCTTTAGGACTAGACTTGCATGTTTATAAGTGATATAAGCATCACTGTGTACTTATACATCTGTTGTGTCGGATGGTGAGTTGATGTAAAATGTTGTGTGGGCATGTCATGTATCGGTAAAATGCTGTGACAGGTGTTCTACTTGCTCTTTGGGTCAATGATGACAAGTCAGTAGTGGTGATGGATAAAATTGACAGGTACACATATGGCGAAGGAAACTTGCACGAGACATACAGATGTTACAGGTTGCTATAGAACACTTTCTGTCAAGTTTCTGTTACGTTGTGATGCAATTTAGTTGGCTTGATAATGCTCCCAGAACTGCTGGTTTTTACAAAGGTCAGTTTGTTACATATACTGATAATTTGTTATGCGATTGTGTGACCTTGTAAATTACAGGACATGTGTATGATTGTATACCTGTACCAGGTAGACTCAGGTGTATTGTTGTAGGAATCCTTCATGACAAGTCAGTCAGTTTAAGGAAAGTCATATGTCATTCCTACAAATACAATAGTAATTAGAGATATCATACTTAATCATCCTTTGTTAAGTTCAAGTTTTGGAATGTCATGTCTACAGTCAATTGTCATTGAGCATTTTAAATGACTGCATTCTAACAGTACATGTTATATACATAAAGATGTAATTTAGAAATATCGTGAGCAGATGTTATAAATATAGATGTGCTGCACATTTTCATGTGTTTCTGTATATAATTTAGTATCATGAATACATTTAGACAGTACATATGTTGACACTTGTATTCCAGTTTAAGTACTTTTAACAGCTCATGATCACCCATTAAACGGAAAATAATTTATTAAAATATAATGTTCAATTTTTTTACCGCGGGCTAAACAGCACTCATATTATATTCACTATTTTTGACCGCATGCTCCTATAGCTCAGTTTAGGAGTTGCCTAAGGGTATTTACATTATGTTAGTAGTTACCTGGCTGTTATAAGAATGCTGTGGTCGATCAAATGACATTGACCTAATTTTTAATATCATAATAGTGAGATCAGTTATACTTTTGTGATTAAAGATTGTTTAAGAAAAATTCTGGCAACCTTGAGAAGAAGCTTAAGAGTCAAGAGGGGCAACCTTTTTACATTACATTTATCATCTCCCCTTTCATCACTCGTTACAATTTATGTATATATATTTTAAGTAAGAAAGTAATCAAGTAATTGTCTGAGACGCAGAAACTTTAGTGAAACCAATTATTTGTCTTGATATTTCTTGTTTTGATGTTTGTTCATGTATGATAGAATAACACAAATACAGTATTGTCCATAAGGAGTTTTTGCCATCTTTGGCATCTTCAGGTGGACTGTTTATTTGTCACCACTGATGTTGTGCGACATTACCATGTCATTGTGACATCTTTAGCAAACAATAATATTGATGTTGTCAAACGCTACGAGGAAAAATTAATTATCTTTTTACAAACATAATACTGATGATCTAATTACAACAGGGCATTAAGAACAAGTGATCATCAAAATACTTGAACCTTGTTTAGCACAAGGATCAGCTATAACTGATTTCATCCCTGGTATCGCTATAGGATGTTTATTGTTTAACCTTAAAATAAGGTGTTGTCTGCAATATAAGCTCTACATATTAAAATGTTCTATTTTCACCATAAGCTCTACATATTTTAATGTGTTGTCTACGATATAAGCTCTGCAAGTTAAAATGTGCTATTTACAATATGAGCTCCACATATTAAAATGTTTGTCTACAATATGAGTTCCACATATTAAAATGTTTGTCTACAATATGAGCTCTACATATTCTAATGTGCTATCTACAATATGAGCTCTGCAAGTTAAAATGTGCTATTTACAATATAAGCTCTACATATTGAAATGTGCTGTCTACAATATAAGCTCTACATATTTTAATGTGCTGTCTACAATATAAGCTCTGCAAGTTAAAATGTGCTATTTACAATATAAGCTCTACATATTGAAATGTGCTGTCTACAATATAAGCTCTGCAAGTTTAAATGTGCTATCTACATTATAAGCTCTGCAAGTTAAAATTTGTTGTCCACAACATAAGCTCTACATATTTTAATGTTTTACAATATAAGCTCTACATATGAAAATGTGTTGTCTTCAATGTAAGCTCTGCAAGTTAAAATGTGCTATCTACAATATGAGCTCTGCAAGTTAAATTTTGTTGTCCACAACACAAGCTCTACATATTTTAATGTGTCGTTTATGATGTAAGTTGTGAGTAACTTATGAAGATTACATAAATATAATGAGGTACCTATTTAGTTCTTCAAAAAAGAAAAAGAATATACATGTATATGTACATTTCACAATTAAGTAGAGGTAGGTAAAGATTTTATACAGAGTTTTAATCACTAAAATCCTAACTGTATTTATATTTCCAGTTGTGTCCTTGGAGTCCAAATCTGTCAATGTAACAGCAGAACCTACTGAGACTATTAAACCACGAGTAACCACACAGGTAAGTCCCAGTAACCTGGATACAGTTAAGCATCATTAACACATGTAAGCCTTGTTAACCTTAAATTGAAATGGAAATTTTACCTGTAGTGTTACACAACTAGTAAGGCCCATTAACCCAGAAACACAAAAGGGACATCACAGAAGAACAGGAATTTTGTTATTATTTATACTGTTATACTTCCATTTATATTTCTATGCTATCACAATATTCACAGTCAATTTCCAATGTCCAAGTTGACCACCTTTTTGGTTCGGGAA
Source organism: Ylistrum balloti (assembly GCF_031769215.1). Lineage (NCBI taxonomy): Eukaryota > Metazoa > Mollusca > Bivalvia > Pectinida > Pectinidae > Ylistrum > Ylistrum balloti. Next base: position 2,461,182 of record NW_026781993.1, read on the forward strand.
AGCCCTCTCAAATTTTAGGGCAGATAATATAACATTACATAATAAAGATTATTTGAAAATGATGCAGTTCATTTTGTGAAAACAAGAATGCATGATGGCGGCAGAAATTCAGTGTACAGACAAGTATTGTTTGGGTATTACTGAGAAGAAAAGGATTGTATAATTATGATGCAGCATGACACATATGCCTACAGTCTGCAATATGTGTTATCAATTTCTTAAATTTTTTCCCAACAACTGAAGACATTGGAAGTTGTAATGGACTTTGAGGAAGCCATTTTCCCCAACAGATAAGCAAAATTTTAAAGAAAATCCCCCCCCCCTTTTTTTTCATCTTTTCACTATAAATCACTGAAATGTCATTGTGATTCATGTTCATTATTTTCATCTTTACATGGCACCATTAGCAGTTACATATATACATATTTATACATATTCAATAAAAAGAGAAATTAAACACAAAGAGGTTTTCCTCCATATATTTAAAACACCAGTAAAAGGTTGTAAAGTAAAAAGGAAAAAACAATGTTGATAATTCAGGTCTAATTTTAGGCTTTTATGATTGATATAGGTAGGTCCCATTCTGCTTAATAGTGTTTGGATAATTTACTTTTACAATCCATAGTCTATAACAAGCCAGAAAGTAATTGAAGCTGAACACTACTGCTTAATACCATGTTTTCATCTAGTATATAAGATAGAAGTCAAATTTTAGATTTAAATGGGTTATTAAGATTGGTAATAAATGGTATGCTGTCCTTGTCATTTCAGAAATCATTGCCATTAAGTGATGAAAACTGGCCAGCTCTCCATGAAACCACAGAGGTTAGGAAGACAACTGCTCCTCATGTTCTGTACAAACGATAGCGCTCGGTTGATATAAAGACTCGGGCTGTTTTATAACTATTGTAAAAATAATATGTAAGATAAATATGCAACCTTTAATGGACTGTTTTGAAAGGAATTGAATTACCAATGGAAATTGAGAAGAAAATTAAGTCACAATATGTCAATTTTACAGATGCATATAACTGATGATGTTTAATATTTTTGTAGTCTCCTGGCACAAAAAAACCTGTACCAATGAAATCACTGCCAGGCCTACCACAGGCACAACAGCCCCCTCCTACCCAGCAGGCACCACCCACACAAGTAGATTCAGGGGGAGATGACTCTGCTAAAGAAAATAAAGAAAATGCAGAGGGACAGAAAACAAAGAACAGGAAAGGAAAGAAAGGTGAGCAGTTGCTGCATGTTTGATATTCATGGCCAAGTTTTCACTAATATTGAAATCTTTGTTGTAAAAGTCCTTTATGAATCTGAAGTATCGGCAGTCTATTCAGAACACCTCTACCTTTACAGTATGTCTTTCAAAATTGGTTGTACAGCTTAGTAGCTTACAAGATATTGTACAGAATGTTACATTTTTGTTGCAGAGTCAAAACAGAAGTGGGTTCCTTTGGACATAGAGCCTCCAAAATCTGGAAGACGAAGTCGAAGTCAGGGGAGGCTACCCCCACGTCGGGAATCCGGCAAAGCCCAGGAGAGGACAGCCAAAGGAGGCGACAAGAGGGAAGAAGTCAGAGGAGAAAACAGTAAGCATGTCTTACCCTTAACACAATGAGTACCATGAAAAACTTGCATACCATGTGTAAAAACTTAACTCTGTTGGAGTTATCTCCCTTTACATGAGTTTGTTTACTTCATGATTTTTTTGATGTGACCTTTAACCTGTAATATAAGTGAAAATCTATCTCCCTTACCTTAAGATACATGTAAGTAGCACACTTCAGCACAAATATACGTGGAAGGATAACTATTTTATACATTTCATCCACAACTTAGAATTTCTACTACACATTTGGTTGCAGGTTCATCTAACAGTTTGTTGACCTGGGGATGTCCTGAATCGAGGGCATGCTCACCAGAGCACACACTGTTACAGGGACATCTAATATTTATTGTCGGGGGACGTGTATCAACCTACAAAGGTTAGGTACAATAATCATATATCAAGTCAGCATTAGACACACATCTACAAACCTTTGTTATGTGAGAAACATGACTTTTGTTTCCATCTAACTTAACAGGATTCAGGTGATTTTCTAGAGGAATTTCATAACTCAGGTTCAGGAGAAACATTTGGTATTGTACATGAGGTAAAAGAATATCAGAGTTTAGAGAGGATTTAATAAAAATAACCTATTAATGGAATTGTTCATGCTAGGGTACAAGTTTGGAGGAAGGTAACAAACAACCTCTGAATTGGAAGTGATGGTAAAGTTCTGTAAATATTATTTTTCAAAATGGAAGACATTTAGCAATGTTCATATATTGATCTGATTTCTCTTTTGATTGTTCGGAAAGATCAATAAGACTTGGTCTTGATTTCAGAGTGTTACAAATATTTATTATGGACACGCAAGTCAGACTCTTTATTGTGCTTGATTTGACACTATTGTGGTGTACAGAACTTTCATCTCAAAGCAGGATTTCCTTTTCTTTTTCAATGAAAAGCTGACAGCTGTGAATTTGATGGGAAAAAAGATGTCAGTGTTTATCAAGTTATTTTCAGTCTTCTAACTTTTTGTCATCTTATAAATGTACTTTCCATTTATGATGCAACCTTTGAAGTAAAAGTGGCTGATATTTATTAACGCTATTTTCTTTACAAGTCCTAATCCTTAGTTTTAAAAAATGTAGTGAGGAATGTTTTTATACCAGGCGTTGCTATGGTGATAACACTTAAAAAAGGAGATTGTGATTCTCTGAAATGTACTGAATCAATACCTTTTATTCCTTTAGATCTTCCAGCATGTTCTAAAAATAATCATACTCCACTGGTGAAGAAATCCACGCCCTTTTCTAGCTCTGTTGAATTAATCATTTGAACTATGATTCATACTTCACTTAAGACATTGAAACAATACAGGTGATTTGTTTGCTGAAATTTACATTTAAATTTTGAACTTATAAGGTTAGGTAGACAACACTGAGTAGAGAAATATATCTGCAAGGATGATGTCCATTGAATATGCTGGCAGCACCTGTTCATTGATCTGAATGGATTTCAACACATTACAACATTGACTTTTACTGAATTATATAGCATTATTGTTTACCTGCTACTGGTTAGATCAGTCTTAAGATAGATTTGTTCCCCACAGAAAAGTTGTAAATCTGAATTATTAAATTCCAAAGAGCATTTGGTTTACTGTTGACAACCCTTAACCTAGTTTCATGGTGGCAAGGTCAAAGTCACCATTACATTTTTATAGTCATCAACTAAGTCATTGACATCACTTTAGTGACAAACTTTACACAGAGGTCAACCATGATATTACCTTGGATCTCATTGTGTTTTAGGATTCTTATTCCAAGGTCAAGGTCACCATTACTCTTTATAGGCTATGGCAACTAATGCAGTGATATTATTAGAGTGTCATTATTATTGAAAGGATCAGTAAACATTGAGAATTCCTTAAATGACTTGTGTCTCAAGGTCAGTATTACCAGTTTCAGATGATTTGTCAAAATTTAATACTTTTCAATCTCTGTTTGGAAACAGTTCACTTCTCATTCACATTTTGTATTTATAACAAATGAACTTATTAGGCCTATTTTCCATTTCTTTTTCATCACCATGGTATTAATATATGTCACTGTACATAGTATCTTGTCCAGCTTACGTAATGTATGCTGTGACAATGCTGGAACACGTGTTTAGAAGCCCGTATGATAAGAAGCTATGCGGTAATGAGATTCTGCCTTTTAAGGTTTTTATACTCCCTAAGTCTGCTAAAGATAGGTAATTTTAAGCTCATTTCCATATGTGTTGTCTTTATGTGTATTTATATTGGATGTAGTGTTTCATACACATTTGATGTTCATTACAATATGTGGGCTAAGTATACATGTATCAGCCCTGTTTGCTATTTTAGCATGAAAGGCAGTACACCATTAGTCTGGTAAGATTTAGGTCGTGATGGAAGCCTTGGTGCCCCAGGCCACAACTCTGGTAGTTACCTTGGGGCCCAGGTGAGAGGCATTCAGGTGTGACCAGTGATGGAACCTACCATGTACATTTGTTTATGAATGACAGCTCCATGCCGCAATCATTCAGGAAACTGCTTAACTAGTAGCTTACAAGTGTTCAGGATCTGTGGTTATTTAGGAAAGGATTACACGTCATACATCCCATATGTTACTGGATGGAAAATGTTTTTATCTTTTTGTGATTAGCAACCGCAACAAAATCCTTGCAGTATTTCTATTGGCTGAGGTGCATGGTTACCAAGGACTTGGAATTTCTGTTGGTTTATGCACCAGTGAACCGGAACATGTTTCAAAATTGGAGATTTAGTTAAAAATCACAGACTAGTGAACTGTTCAACAGATGCCAGATATCTGTTTATAAAAATCCACCATATAGTAAACTGGTCTTGTTATGAAGGCAAGCAGATTGCTGTTGACTGAAAAGCACTAGTGAGCTGACATGATTGGTTACTAGCAGCACATAATATTGAAATTGACAGGATAGTGAACTGATGTTGTTAGTTGATATTCATGGACTTAAGTGCCAGCACCATCAAAATGACTGAACTCTAACAATATCCATATCGATTATTAACAAGCTCTTGTGGTGATTCAAATCCAAACTAGTAAGCAGTGTTTTAAACCATCTGACTTGTGAGCTGGCGTGGTTAGAAGTTTTTATTTGCTGACATTCTATGCTTAGTGAGCTTGTGTGGTGACAGAGAACTGGTGTTTACTGTTTAAATTCACGAACCAGTGAGCTGGCGTGGTTACCAGGACAAGAGCTGGACGACCTTGGTCAGGTCACTATCCAATGTCCAGTGGTGAATATGTGGATAGAAGTGACAGTGGTCCAGCCGATGATTCCTTCACACAAAGGTTGTAAATAAAATGATCTGGTAGGGAAAAAGATTATATAGCAAAAAACAATGCAATATTTTCTTATTTCATGGTAGCCAAATCTATTTACATTTAAGGTCACAATAAGAGTGAAGGTCAAATTTATTTATATTGAAAGTCATAGCTATTGTACAGGTCATACCTGATACATGTTAAGTCACAACTAGAGTAAAGGTCAATCGGCAATAGATATGAAATATATAGTGTATATATATATATATATATATATAGGTCACAGGCAATCTGAAGTCATACCTGTTATTAGGTTGCAGCTAGAGCCAAATCTACCTATAATGACCCAGCAAGTGTGAAGGTCAGATTTAGAGCTAGAGTGAAGGTTAAATCTACATATAAGGTCACACATAGTGTTAATGTCACAGCTGGTCAAAGACATTGTCAGCATCTCATGATCAAGCTTCCATCAGAGATTCCTCAATGTTGTGTGTTATAGATGAGATGTATATCTAAGGTGGCTTATCATCTCCTTTTACCTAATTATTAATATACAAAGGTCAGAGTGAAAAGGTTATACAGACATCAGACACATGCATTGGTTGTAAAAGTGATGGGGCATTTAAACTGATGATAGAGTTAATGCCTTACTTTAACTGTGCCTATACATTATCATGGTAAATCTTTGTGTAAGATGTTTATAAGGATAGAGACCTGGTCAACCGTTTGAAGGACCTAGTGATATATCGATGAAGTACCACTATGGTTAGTAGGTACTCTTCTGATATTCTTCAGATGAACAAATTAGGAATAACTTGCCATAAGGACTTTTGGTGTGTTAGGCTAATGCAGGCATCACACTTGAATGTCAACTGTACAGGGAAGTAGTGATACCTGTGGTGTTCATTTGCCTGCAGATAGCAGGTTTTATTAGTGAACAGTGTCCGTGACAACGACCCACTCTCGGCTGTCCTAACTTGACTTGACCTCAGGATAGGTCATAATGCATATACACCTTCACATTTATATACTAAAGTTAATAAGTGTTAAACAGACTTCCAGGTTGTGATTTGTGTACATAAAATTGACTATACACATCATGATCCTTTATTTTCTACAAAGGTAATGAGATTTCTGAACTAGACAATGATAGTCAAAGGCAGATATCTCGGGGAGATAAAGAAATATCTGGTGAATGGAATTAGAGATTCAGAGTATGGGAACAAGATATTTAGTGCAAAGGGGACATTTCTAGGAAAGAATAAGATATTTCTTACAGAAAGAAGATATTGTTTTGGAGATAGGATATATCTAGGACAGAGAAGATATTTCTAAAAGAAAATTTTTTTGGAGATATATTTCTAGGAGAGAATAAGATATTTCTAAAAGAAAGAAGGTATTGTTTTGGAGATAGGATATATCTAGGACAGAGAAGATATTTCTAAAAGAAAAAAATTTTTGGAGATCTGATATTTATAGAAGAGAGGATATTTCTTTGAGAGAATAAGAGATATGTAGGAGAGAGTAACACATATCTGCAAGTCTTAAACTATTTGAGAGTAAGAATAAGAGATTTCTTAGGGACATAATAAGAGAAATCAGGAAGAGAGAGAGGAGTTCTGAAAGAGACTTAAGGTATCCATTGGAGAGAGAATAAGAGATTTCTGAAAGAGACTTAAGATATCAAGGGAGGAGATAATAAGAAATATCTTGGAGTGAAAACAAGAGATTTCTGAAAGGGAGAATAAGAGTTATCTGGTGAACAGAATAAAATGATAGATTACTAAGAGAGGTACTGAGTGATTGATTTCAAATTATTGAGAAATCAGAGATTTCTCTGAGAGATAATGAGATATGATGACAGATGGGAATACTGGAACAATATATTTCTCAGTGGTCAATGTTTACAAATAATTTCTACAAGCTTCACAGTTCACTTTTAACTGTCAAGTGCATTAATATAACCATTTATTCAATATATTGGTATTCTGCATTCATTTGTAATAATTAAGTTTAAATATAATAGTGTCATATACAGGGTGTGTGTATATATATATAATATATACACACTTTAAGGAAACAAGCCCAATGTGCACTTGGGTTAGGAGTTGACATGTGCTTTATGTCATTATCTAATCGCTGTTAAAAAAAACACCTTACATTACAACATAACACACAGAAGGGGACAACACATACAGGTCTTTTTTGGATATTACACAGGAAATCTTCACATACAGACCTTTTCTGACTTCACACACAAAAGAAGGGTTCATACAAGCCCTTTCTGAAATTGACACATGAAATAGCCACATACAGGCCCTTCTGACATCACACAAAGGAAAGGGACACGCAGATGTTTTCTGACGTCACACATCGGAGAGGTGCACAAACCGACCCTTTTTGATATCATACATAGGAGACAGGCACAAACCCTTTCAGACATTTGTGTTGGCATAGAGAATGATTACACTTGTCTTAAGATGTAAATTAAGGGTATCTGTATTGGATGTGTTGCTCCTAATAGGATGGAACAATCTACATATTACATGCTACAAAACTGTTTCTTGTATTCCTGTGAAGTCTTAAAATTTATTGTATAGTAAACAGTACAAGAATATCTGCATGTTCTGTTCAATTTAGATATGATAAGAGCAGTTGTATACTGAAGTATGTACTGTCAGCTGTAGTGAGAGCCTTAGGGATAACAAAAATCAATACATGCATTTCACAGGCAGTGATAAATCACCACTGCTCACCTACACCATAGAGAATGTAAGGGCAAGCGTTTCTAATGGCTCTTAATTGGCTGACATCAGATGTTATTGATGCTTCACATATGAGTGTGGCTTTGTTTTTTTCATTAAATATTGTAACATTCTCAATGTCAGAAAATTTTACTGGTTTCTCTAGATGAACAAAGATTTCTGTATAAGTACTTTAAACTGGTTTCTCTAAATCATCAAGGTGTTCTGTACAGGTAGTCTAATTAGTGTCTATTATATGTTTTAGGTTTGTTAACTAGTTTCAGATTATCTTGCTTTTCAGTTAAAAGTAATTAAACTAGTATCTGTAGACCTGGTGAGTTTTCTGGAAAGGAACTGCTCACTTTAGATTCTTTGGTAGATAGAGTGTAACATCATTTTCCTAACTTTGCTACCTTTGTGTGTTTTTTTTTAGACTGTGTGTCAAATGAAACTTTTTTTTCACATCAGTGTAAGGTTGAAAGGTCTGTTTCAGTGTAATTGTAAGGTCACTGTCAGTGTAATATTGAGGCCTCTGTAAGTATATAATGAGGTAAAGTCACTAAGTGTAATTTGATATGGTCACTGTTAGTGTAATGCCACAAGATCAGTCACTGTTATGCTATAAGGTCACTGTTAGTGTAATGTTGTAAGGTCACTGTCAGTGTAATGTTGTAAGGTCACTGTCAGTATAGTGTTGTAATGTCTCTGTCAGTGTAATGTTGTAAGGTCACTGTTAGTGTAATGTTGTAAGGTCACTGTCAGTATAGTGTTGTAATGTCTCTGTCAGTGTAATGTTGTAAGGTCACTGTCAGTGTAGTGTTGTAAGGTTGTTGTCATTGCAATATTGGCGTAATTTTACATGGGTATGTATACCATCAGACATGAACCCAAATTTAAAGATGTCAGTGGCACTTTGAATGTAAACAGTCAACTTTTTGGTTTACAGGAGCTGATCATTCTAAAAACTGGCGGGATGACATGAGGCCCCTGAGTCCACGTGATAGTCGAGGGGGCTACGGGAACTTTAACCGGAGGGGAGGACGAGGAGGAAGGGGTAGAGGCAGAGGGCGTGGAGGAGGCAGGAGTAGGGGTGTAGAGCCTAATGTGGAAAACTTCACAGGTATGAAATCTGTATATATCACCAGTGGTAACATACCGGGTAGTGTACATATCACCAGTGGTAACACACCAGGTAGTGTACATATCACCAGTGGTAACACACCAGGTAGTGTACATATCACCAGTGGTAACACACCAGGTAGTGTACATATCACCAGTGGTAACACACCAGGAAGTGTACATATCACTAGTGGTAACACACCAGGAAGTGTAAATATCACCAGGGATTTTGTCTAGCTAATAGAAATATTTGTTGTGTGTTACAGGTCAGGACTTTAAATACTTCTACGATGAACAGTATTATGTAGATCAACCACAGCCCAGTGTTGTGAGCCCAGCTGCAGGTTTTGGCACAGTCTATTTCAACACTCCTTATGTCGATGACAGCACTCTCAAGGATTTCATAAAGAAACAGATGTAAGTGTAATGGTTTTAAGATTATCACAGCATAATCAAGTAATGATAGATAAACAGGAAATTCCAACTTCCTGGAACCATTATTACTGGAATACTCCCTTTATGTCAAAGTTTGGTTCTGTCTTTGTCCTTACATATTCCTTGTTATTTAACCTCAGTTGCTTCAACTATCACACATTCCTCAACCTCAAGACTTTGCTCGAAATTACGAAAATTATTGCTCTCATGAACAAAATGTGTTTTTTGTTGATTATGGCATGGATATACAGTAAGTCATCATGTCTTGCATCACTACTTAAGCAATGATGTTTTTGCTTTGTTCTTGACCACAGAAAGTTGTGTGTTTTGAAATGTTCTTGACTTAATGTAATCAGTTATCATGTCTTGTTTCAGAGAGTATTACTTCAGTGAAGAAAATTTACAGAAGGATTTCTTCTTGCGACGACGAATGTCTACAGAAGGATGGCTCCCTATCAGCCTCATAGCAGGTTTTCATCGAGTGCAGAATCTGACCCGAGATATTCAGGTCATAATTGATGTAAGTGTGTCAAATGATTTAAAAATATGTTTATCTTCAGCACAAACAGTGATTGAAAACTGCAAGTAGGTGATTGGATTAAAGTTGTCACTTAAACTTTTGAATACTTTTATCTATTGGATGTAAAATGGTCTGTCATCAAGACTCGGGTCATTTAAACTCTTTGATAATTTATCTTGGTAAAGGAAACACATTTTGAAAGGTTGCAAAAAACAATTTTTGAATATGTGTGACATTGTTATGTGTCTGATGTGATTGTGATAACCCTATGACATTGTTAATTCAGCTTTTCATGTCTCCATCATTTTAAGGGGGAAGAGGAGTGGGGTATATGAGGGTCACTTGAATCTGTCCTTTGTTCATATCACATTCCGTTCCAAATAAATGTTTACTTCATATTATTATAATGCCAAGCTCTGCTTTGGTTAGTGATAATTTCTACCTGTAAAAAATTGTTTGTCTACCTGTATGCATTTCTATAAATGAAAATAAGCCTAGCTATCTGTAAAAGAGATTTAATTCTATGTGGTATGATGTGTATTTTATATATTTCACGCTCTCTGTAAAGTGTTTAAATATTGCCAAATTTAATAGCCTGTTCATACATCTAGCTTCACTAAAGGAATTTTATTTGTCTGTGTTGTATCAGAAATATAAATTTTGTCCCAATTCTGATATTACGGGCAAGGGAGAGGAAATGTTAAATTTCATACATACATACTGGCTGTTGGAGAGTGATGTATGTATTTGTCTGTTTCAGTCTGTTGCTGACAGTACTGCTGTGGAGATTTCAGAGGATAGTTTAAAGATGCGATGTCGTGTAAACCCTGAAAAATGGCCTCTGGAAGGGCCACCACTTGATCTAAGTGTATCCTCGACTCTGCATGCAGATGTGCCAGAATTTGTCCCTGGCCAGGCCTACACTGTACCCTCAAATCTACCTAGTCTATATAATAGTAGGTTTAGATCCATTTTTAAGAAATGACATCCTAATGGTGAAGAGAATCAGGGTATTGAGATATTTAGAATGAAATCTTTATACCAGATGTTCACAGAGAAAAATATATCTATACTCACGGGATAAAGAAACACAGGGTGACATTATTAGCAGTATCTTGTGAATGCGTGAAAATCGGTCAAGCAACACTCTAGGTTACAGTGCATGTTGTTCTGTATCGAATGTTGCATTATTGTATTGTGTGACAATGTATTCAGGGGAAAGCATGAAACGGGAAAATCTCATGCTCAGCAGTGTTGTGACATTAAGTTACACTGCTTAACATACCATTAGGTAGCCTTCATAGAGACACATCGTTTTAGGATATTTTGATTAATTTCTGAAAGCATTAAACAATGGCACAGCTGATGGAAGTTAAGAGGGGTCAGGCCATTGTAATGATTACGCAAGGTCAAAGGCAAATTCAGGTTGCCAGACATTTTGGTGTCCATATTTGCACTATAAAACATCTTGTTTGACGTCTTAGGGAAACTTGGCAGGTTGCTGACAGACCTAGGTTTGGGCGTATGCGCCTGACGTCACAACGTCATGACAGGTTTATTTGTCTCGCGCATTTCTGCAATCAGCACCTTACTACCATTGAATCTGCCCTTCATACCATTGGTGCCCATAACCGTCCTAAAACTGTAGGGTAACGATTGCAGGAAATTTATCTGTGGGCATGTCACCTGTTTGTAGGTCTGCCCCTTACTGCTGCTTATTGCCAGCGTTGTATGGCTTGGTTGGTGGCAGATGTCCCCAGAATATTCCCATTGAAGCAGTGGAGGCAGGTCTTGTTTACTGACAAGTCAAGGTTCACTGTGTTTCGAGCAGACGTTGGACATGGTGTTTACCAATGTCGTGGAGAATGTTTTGTTGACTGCTGCATGGTAGAGACGGGTATGTTTTAGGGTGGAATAGTTATGGTGTGGGGAGGAATCTCATGTGGAGTTAAATCACCACTGGTTGTGGTAGAGGGTAATTTAACTGCAGCTAGGTATATAGATGAGATCTCCGACCCCATGTTGTCCCATTATTGCAGCAAAACAACCTCACATTCCAGCAGGATAATGCTCTGCCCCATGTAGTGAGGATCTGTCCCGACTTTCTTCCTAACAACAATATCCACCCCAGTGTACGCGAAAAGTGTTTGGTGCCCATAGGACATTCGGTCAGGCAAAATTGTATGCTACATAGGACCGAACCAGATTTCGTCTGACCGAAAAAAAAATGCAAGATTTTTTGACTGATGGACAGACAACTGACATGCAGACAGACAGATGAAGGACCCATTAATCCCTCAGCGTTTTTCAGCTAAGAGCATGTACCATGAAATAAGAAAACAGTGATAAACAATATCTTATTTATTCCACTTAATCTCTTGAAAACTCGTCAACTAATCTCCAATTTAGTTCTTCAGATATGAAGTCATCACATGCATCATCATCCTTCTCTCCATAGATAGAGTTAATAGCATCAGTAAGCTCTCCTTCTATTTTTATCGGGGTCGTGTTGTAGCCATGGTCGATTTATTTGCCATTTAACATTGAACTTCCGCTCCGGGCGCCTAGATTCATATTCTTTCGCCTTTTCTTGTTTGTCTGATGACTTACGTTTTAACGGCTTTCCGGGGGTCGCCTTCTCAACGTATTTTAACTTAGCGAACATGTTTCCAGTCGCCAAAGATGCAAAGTCATCAGGTCATAACAAAACACTCAAAGTCTCGCTAGCACTTTCCTTTATTGATACTTTCTTCAAACATTTACGAGATTCGGAGTGATTGTAAAACCGAAACCGATATCGGACATCCGGACCGGTTTCGCGCTATTTCTAGTCGGTCCGAAGTATATTCAGCCGGTCAGGTCCGACGGTCCAATGTATTTCGCGTAGACTGCACCCACAGACCGGCCACCATACAGCCCTGGCCTATCCCCTATTGAGCACTTGTGGGACCATCTGGATAGACAGGTTCGACAATGCCAACCTCCTACTGTTACTCTGGCCCAACTGAGAGCAGCCCTCTTGGAAGAACGGGCCAACATCCCAATGAGGAGGATAAACTCACTCATGAACTCCATGTCTAAGAAAATCAGGACTGTGGAGAGAGTGTTAGGGGGACATACCCAGTATGGACTAGCCAGCTCCCACAATCAGTCTTATTTTGATTGCAGATTACAGAGTTCTCTTTCAATTCCCTTCAATTACTCCTAAATTATTTACCGGTTACAAATCGTTGATTTTGCAGTTTGTTCTGTATGGATTAATCTTCATTCTTACTTAAAATATTGAACATTATACTGGAAGTCTTGCCTAGAATCATCTTCAAAGTTTACCCTGCGATTCTCTATCCCTTGAGTATAGTTAGGCTAGTCCAGATCAGTCATTCTAAGATCAAACTACCTTTCATGTCTAGACTTGAAAAGCTGGCATCAAAAGACTTGACTAGCTGACATCAGATTTGAATGGCTTACATTAGAAGTTTTGACTCGCTGATGTTTAAGACTTGACTAGCTGACATCAGAAGACTTGAATTGCTTACATTAGAAGGCTTGATTAGCTGACATTAGAAGATTGGACAAACTGACATTGGAAAACTTGACTAGCTCACATTGAAATTGGAAGAATTCACTAGGAGACATTAGAAGTGTGGATCAGATGACATTAGAAGACTTAGTTATCTGTAGAGACTTGAACAGCTGACAATAGACTTGAATGGCTTACATAAAAAAACTAGCTGATGTTATAGACTTGACTAGCTCTTATAAGAAGTGAGGACTAGATGACATTAGAGACTTGACCAGCTGGCAATAGAAGACTTTATCAGCTGACATTAGAGACTTGACCAGCTGGCAATAGAAGACTTGACCAGCTGACATTAGAAGACTTGACCAGCTGACATTAGAAGACTTCGACAAGCTGACCTGTAAAATGAAGGTTTTGGTATGAGTCAAACTGTTGATTTATGTTAATTTTACTTTGATATACACAGCTAGTGCCACTAAATCTGAGGAGAGTGATGACCATAAGATGTATGACAGTAACGTCACCGATTCGACAACTCGGGATGATGATTTCAGCTTCATGGCTCTTGGACTCAGCACAGGCCTGCTCTCCTCCAGCGCTCCTCAACTTCAAGGTGACTGGCGGGAGGTCAAACGGAAAACGAGACCACCTAAAAAGTCAGATGACAAGGTTAGTGATGTGTAATGTTTTAAAAGTCAAGAAGGGTCAAGAAAATGGGTACTATTTCAGTACTCTCATAAGTGATGTGGTTCTCCCACTCTAGACTAAATGGTGTCTACTAAATGGCTTTTGACAAGATAACAAACAATAATAATAACATGCTCTACATGCAAAAATCATAGTAATATTTTGTAGTCACTATAACATGTTTTCAGGTTACCAGTCATTAAACTTTTTTTGATCACTATGGCCTCTGTTCACTAAGACCACTGTTTAATGTGACCCCTATTAAGTGTGACCCCAGTTCTTTGTGACCCGATTGCTGTGGTCCCTGTTTACTGTGACCCCTGTTCGATGTGATCCCTGTTTACTTTGGTCCCTTTTTAATTTGACCCTTGTTTGCTTCCCCCTTCCCCCATATTAAAGATCTGATAGTGTATCACTCTTTGTCCTACTTGGATGATTATGGATACATGTTATAAGTTAATGTGATGTAAATAGCATTGCTCATTATTGTGAATTATATCTTGTAGAGGAGTGAAATGGACACATCTGTTGACAAAGACGAAAAAGAGGAACTGGACTTCATGTTTGATGAGGAAATGGAGGAACTAAATATTGGACCACGGCGAAACAACTTCACAGAATGGTCAGTATTCAACAAAAAAGCAATCCTGCTACCCACACACCTGTAAAATGGATCATTCTGGTCTACCCACACATCTGTATAATGGATCATTCTGGTTTACCTACACATCTGTGTAATGGATCATTCTGGTTTACCTACACACCTGTAAAATGGATCATTCTGGTCTACCCACACATCTGTAAAATGGATCATTCTGGTTTACCCTCACACCTGTAAAATGGATCATTCTGGTCTACCCACACATCTGTATAATGGATCATTCTGGTTTACCCACACATCTGTAAAATGGATCATTCTGGTTTACCCTCACATCTGTAAAATGGATCATTCTGGTCTACTTACACATCTGTATAGAATGGATCATTCTGGTCCACCCACACATTTGTAGAATGGATTATCCTCTCACCCAAGCATTTCTTTAGAATGGATCATTCTGGTCCACACATTTGATCTGTAAAATGGATTATCCTGGCACCAATGCATATCCTTAGAATGGATTATCCTGCAATCCACACTTTCTATAGATAGGCTTATTCCATCCCTCCAGTGAACAGTCATAATTGAGATTTGTAAAAAGCACTTCTCAATATCATTATCATTCATCTTGTAACATCACTTTGGAAATATGTTTGTATGCTTGTTGAAAGTGTAGAGTAAGATCTGGTTTGCTGAAGTGTTATATAGGATTATTTGGTAAAAAAGGAACCAGAAGTAGAAGTTTAAATTTCTTGTACATCTCTTATTTTGTAACGATGTTATTATGATATGACTGCATCACAAGGCATTTGGCTTATGTTCAGGTCTGATGACGAGTCTGATTATGAGATCTCCGACAGTGAAGTTAACAAGATCTTGATAGTGACCCAGACACCGCCATCCCTACGGCGCCACCCCCAGGGTGACCGTACAGGAGACTACACACCTCGCTCTAAAATCACTAGTGAAATGACAAAAGTGATCAACGATGGTCTCTTCTACTACGAAAAGGACCTTATTGATACGGAGGTATGTTACATCAGACACAAAGGCTATGTAGTGATTTTTACCTGAAATATAAGGTATATTGTAGTTTCCTAGTGAACCTGATGTCTTGTTCATTAAAGGAGATGATAGTATATCATTGTATTAATTTTAGGAACAAAAACATTAAAATGATTATTTCATCCATTCATAAATTTGTTTCTGTGTTGTAATAATCTTTGTATTCATAAGATGAAAAAGCAGATGTTGTATTATATCAATAGCTATTTCATATATTTTTAGGCTTATTATGTCCCAAATCTATAAGGGGAGGTAATCTATAGAGACAAGGTCTATAATTCATGCTGAACTTGATTATTTGTGAATAATTCTCTATATTATTCTTGATTCTGACCTATGCCTGTAGTAATTGATATGAGAAGACAGCATGCAAGTTAAAATAAATGATTTACATTATCTAAGATTTAAAGAAAGATTTCACGTTCTGTGTAAGTTATTTGAAAAAAAGGATAGCTTCAGTCATTGTTATATTATTACAGGATGACTTCAAGAGTTTCAAGACGGTGAACATGATAAGTAAAGAAGAGTTTGACAGTATGACACCTTCACATGTGACAACATCCAAACAGACTCCTCCACCTCCACCTCCCCCAGTCTCTATTCAGTCAGGTAGGCTGCAGTTATTTCCCCTTACAGCATTCTGTCATCATGGAAGAGATGCATTAGTTGCTGATATCTGGGCCGTTTGTGTTTATCAATTGGACTATCTGGACCAAGATTTTGTTCATGAAATAAGGATGATCTTGTTTTCTGTCAGGCCCTGACTTACTCTTTTGAGGCTTGTATTAATATTTGCTATTCTTTCCCAAGTTATACCTGAAATGTTTCAATGAAGGTACCAGTGAAACAATTTCCGTCCATTTATACCTCAGCCACTAACTAAACAAAGGGTAGATATTGCAGGCTTTCTCTGTTAGAAATAAAATATGGGATAAAAAGTATTTGCCTGCAGGTTCCTAGAGCACACCTTCATATATAAATGCAAGAATTGATTTTCCTGCAGTTGGGCTTTGTGCCAAAACCTTCGTGTTGGCAGCATCGTAAAGTTTCGAGTACCAGTGTTACAAAGTACAGTGAAATTGCCCTGACAAATGGATTTAGTCATATTCTAAGCAGTTTAATGAAGAAATAACAAAAATTTAGATTTGATGTCAAAGTTGCTTGCTGAGACATAATTGTATGAAATTCTTGTTGGCAAATATATAATTTTTATTTGGATGAAAATCAATGTTTTACAGAACATAAAAAAGTGCCACAACCACCAGTCTCTCAACCTAGTCATCCTGACATTGCCCGCTCACTGCCTGCATATGTCCCCAACACACCAGGCGCCGGTAGTCGTACACCTCGTAGTCGGAAAGAGGACACAGCACCACGTTTCTACCCAGTGATGAAGGACTCCACAAGACCACCAGATCCTCAGGTATGATGACAGGTCACTTACATAAATGGACATATGGGCTGGTTAAGTAATTATATTATGTTGACAAAGTCAAGAAATAAGAACATGATATGTATCTATACCACATAGAACTTTGTAAAAACAACAATTTATGGTTTGGAGGTATAATGGAGATGGGGCCAGGTTTCTCAAATTCTTAGTTGACTGGTCTCTCTCTCTTAAAGGGCTTTGTCTGGACAATAATTCTGAATGTAAATCTACATTTATAATGAATTTTGTAAACATTTTCCTGTCTTTGATTAACAGACGCCACGTAAATGGAAGACGAAACACTCTAGTAATCCCCCGGTGGAAAGCCATGTTGGCTGGGTCATGGATGCCACCGAGCACAGACCACCACGATCACACAACAATTCAATGTCTCAGAGGTATGTTCCAAACAAAACAGAACCTTGCAGTCTAAATCTAAATCTCCAAACACAGAACCTCATAGTTCAAAGCTCACAACACCGAACTTCACCTCATAGTTCAAAGCTCACAACACAGAACTTCACAGTCTAATTTTCATAACGCAGACCCTCACAGTTTAATTTTCATAACACAGACCCTCACAGTCTAATTTTCAAAACAAAGAACCTCAAAGTCTAAATCTGACAACACAGACCCTCACAGTTTAATTTTCATAACACAGACCCTCACAGTCTAATTTTCAAAACAAAGAACCTCACAGTCTAAATCTGACAACACAGAACCTTACTATCTAAATATCCTTGGTGGAATTGTTAGCATTACACAATTTAGTGTGTGAGAGCTTAGTTTACACATTGTTCTTACAGTTTAGAGTTACAGTAATAGTAACAAGAAACATGACTTTATGATAGCTTCATCTGCTTTGTTCCTTGTTTACACATTGTTCTTACAGTTTAGAGTTACAGTATTAGTAACAAGAAACATGACTTTATGATAGTTTCATCCGATTCATTGTTGACATTGTTGTTGTTTTCTTTTAACAGTCCAACAGACAGTGCACTGTCAACAAGTTATGGCAGCTACAGTTCAACTACTCATGCATTCCCCAATTTCCAGCATCCATCACATGAACTGCTGAAAGAGAACAACTTTGTCTGGCATGTCTACCATAAATACCACGCAAAGTGTCTGAAGGGTAGGTGTTGTGTGACCAAAGGGTAGGTGTTGTTACTCAATGATAGGTGTCATGTGACTGAACGTTATGTGTCAAGTGACTTAAGGGTAGGTGTCATGTGACTGAACAGTATGTGTCAAGTGACTTGAGGGTATGTGTCAAGTGACTTAAGGGTAGGTGTCATGTGACTGAAAAATTATCTTAGAAGTTAGAACTTTATTTGAATTTTTGTTTGTTTGTAAGTTTTGCTTGTAGAATTCCAGTATCACAATGACAGACAACTGATTTATATTATAACAAGTTTTGCTGTGTTCTTTAGGCTACAATGCTCAATTTTTAAGTATTGAAATTTTCATAGAATATGATAATTTCTATATTTCAGAACGCAAGAAAGTTGGTATTGGCCTTTCACAAGAGATGAACACTTTGTTTCGATTCTGGTCTTTCTTCTTGCGACAGCATTTTAACAAGAAAATGTACCAGGAATTTAAAGCTCTGGCAGTAGAGGATGCCAAGTCTGACTACAGGTAAAATCCATGGTTGTCGGCCAAATTTGACTATGGGTAAAATTCTGGTGCAACATAATACTGCTACCATGGTGATTTAGTTGTAAGCAAAGTCTAACTACAGGTAAAATCTCAGGTGCAGTGTAATACTGTTACCATGGTGATCTAGTCATCGGTCAAGTCTGATTACAGGTTAAATCCCTGGTGCACTATAACACTGTTGCCACATTGATCTGGTCTGAATCTCGGTAAAAATTTTCTCATACTAGTGTAATACTGTTACTAACAAATAAACAGGATAAGATGAAATAGTACTGTAATTAAAAATGGTTAAAGAGTTTGCATTTGAAGGGGTTTCCTCCAACAATGAGACCCCTCACGCACTTACATCTGGGCCAACAAGAGTGATTAGTATAAGTTGAAATAACTTGTTTCACAATTGTTGTAAAATAAATCAAGTTTATTATTATTATAAAAAATTGATAAGATGTGATTATATAAGTAAGGTGAAGCAATGAGACTGTTTCCTAATTTTTTTTTTGTCACACAGGTCATTTGGAAATTCGTTTATGATACCAGTAAAACAACAATGGATTTTATGATTTATACAATATGTGTTGCAGGTATGGGCTGGAGTGTTTGTTCCGATTCTTCAGCTATGGGTTAGAGAAGCGGTTCAAACCTGACCTTTTCCAGGATTTCCAAGAGGAAACAATAAGGGATTATGAAAGCGGTGAGCATAGCAAGACATTGGACCATCATCATTTGATGATAGCAAGACCATCATTTATAATCAAATTTAAGGATATATTCCTTTGATGTTTTGACCGGAAGTAAGACATAATTCAATATAAAATGAATTCCATCATGATATCTTGGACTTCGCTTTGATATCTAGAGTTGTACTTGCAAACTTAAAAACGTTGATTTTTCAGATGTTTTTGACAACTAATAGCCTAAAAATTTTGAAGGTTTTTGAGATACTAAGGTACTTCTCCTGAGTATAACTCTTCAGTAGATTTCAACGTAATTTTGCATGAATTATCACCACAAAATTTGTAAATGAAGACAAAAAATGGTTTTAAAAAATGGTTGCCTTGACAATAATGGCGAACATCTGTTATTCAAGATAAAAATAAGAACAATATATGAAAATAAATTATTTCCTGTTATACATATTCTGACGTCTGTACTGGAAATGTAGTGCAGCAACATATTGATTTTTTTGCTTTTAATCTTATTTATAAAATCAAACCTTTCAAAAAAAAACATCAGAAAAAAAATTTACTGGATTTTTTTTTTGAGTTCTCAGAGGAGTACATCCTTAATACATTGGACTCGAAACTGAATAGCACATAATTTCTGTTCAGGAATTCTATATGGCTGGTTCAGATCCAGATCTGACAAGGTTTAGACAGTCTAATGTACAATGTGGTTTTGAGAAGACGATTTTATCAGTATTTAAACAAGCTACATGGAATATGTATTCCATTGTGTTCATACCACTGTAAAAGCAATGACAACACAGCTCAATCTGGTATTTAAACTTTGATCCATTGTAGGTCAGCTGTATGGACTTGAGAAATTCTGGGCCTACCTGAAATATACCCGCAAACATGTAGATGTGGATCCCAAATTGCGTGGCTGGTTGTCCAAGTACAAACGCCTCGAGGATTTCAAAGTAGATGTAAGTTGTCATGTAGGCAAAGTATATCCGATTACAAGGTCTGATTTACCACAGTGCTCAATATATTATCAGATGTAGCTAGTCTCAGATGGGTTGTATGCCATTTCAAGATCTGATTTACCCTTACAAAAAGGCCAAACTAGCCTTAAAGTTGCTCTGAAATACCATTCACTTACAGGGCTCTCGATCTGCCAGATTTGGGGCCGAATTCCCCATGCAAAATAGTATCTTTTTTTCCCAATTTAGACTCCAAGTTTTCCCAATTCTAAGGAAAATGCCACTATTTTTCCCAATTCTAAGGGCCCCAGGCCCCAGTCCTTAAATGGGGTGTGAGAGCCCTGACTTACTTTAAATGGGTTGTTTGTCATTACAAGGATTAACTCCTACATCAAGGAAGACCAACAATTAAGTCACTATGAAATATGAATGGAAGACTTATCAGAAACCTCAATTACAATTACTTTAACCTAAGGTCAAGGTCATAGGGAAATCCCACATGCATTTATAATGGTAAGTACTGAGATGGTTAACTCTTGGTCACATGTCTAGGTCCTTTGGCTACTGTTCCTGATCTATTTACTTAGGATATTTGTTATCATTAGCGTTTCTAATTTACAGAATGTTGAGGAGCAGAAAGGAGCTCGAGGACGCCAGAGACACGTTTCAGGTCCTCGGGAAAGGCATTTATCAGGCTCCAAAGGGTCCAAAGGCCAATCTCACAGTGGCAAGCATGGCCTCACACGACAAACTTCTCGCGAATCCAGCCATTCACATAGTGCGAAAACAGACTCAAATAGCCAATCACAGACATCAAAGCATAGTTCATCAGATAACAGCCAATCACAACAAGTGACACAAAAAGTTGATAGCATTGTGAAAGAGGCTGTGTCAACTGGGAAAGCATGAAACCTACAAAATTGGACAATATGACTTTCAGACACGTTTTTAGTGAATAACATTACCAGAGAAAGCCTGGTATTGAAACTTTGAAATATTTGGAATCCATTATCTTCAAAGAAAATTATTTAAATCTGGATATTTTCTGGGTAAAGAAAAACTCTTTAGGTTATATTCATAACCATAAACAACAAAAAGATAATTGCCTTGATGGATTATCTGATGGACTTAATCCAATTGTGTCCCAAGGGCATACTTTGGATTTAAAAGGCAGTGATTGCACTACTGTCGGCTCACAAAACAGTATCAGTGTGTTTAACGTGTCCTTACATCAGCATATTTAGTTGATTGCAGCAAAGCAGACATAGCTGGATTAAATGGGAAAAACTGATGCTGTTATTAATGCTATTAGTGTCGAGTCATGCTCAACATTTTTGGAGATTGCATGCATCATCCGGCTGACCCCCCATTGAACCTCACCCAGCTTTTTCCTCTACAAGGATACACATCACCTTAGATAACTGGTGACTGATGCAGATCTTCCGGTGTTTTAGGCCGTTTATTTGGTGTTTGATGGCACAGACATACAATAAATGTTTATGATCACGTGGTGACATGGTTTCCCAACAAACAATCTGTGATTATCTCATTAATTCATTGGGTATTTGGCGTAAAGATGTATCCATTAAGTTTTGTATAAAGTCTTATATAAATATATATACACATACATCATACCTAGTAGTCATAGTTAGCATGTGTAAAAAATCATACTGGTTTTATCGGCCAAGGAATATCATTAGTCCAGATCTTTTAGCAACTCAGAGTATACAAATTAGAGGAAAACTGGGAAAAAAAATATTGGCTAGATTGGGTCTTTTAACCAAACACATGAACTTATATAGGTTTAAATTAATACTTAAATTTCCTAATTAATTCAGATGTAATGGAATATCTGTATTTCATTGATGAGAAAAAATATTAATTGGTTTACATAGGTGTTCCTTCAAGAGTCGTTTTATTGATATAACTGTGGAATCTTAAAGACCAATACCGATTTTATTGTTTTAACAGTTCATGAAATTTCTGTTTTTCCTACCAATTATTGAAGTTTTCTTTGTTAATGAAGGAAATTGTTGATATTTTACATAATCCGAAACAACATTCTAAATGCGCAGTTTCTAGGGCATTCAAGTGCTAATCATACACTTGTTTCAGTAAATAGAGTTTTTATGTTTTTACAATCAAGTGCATTCGGTTCCAGCTAACAGTTTTCCCTGAATTCCTTGTATACATTTATTTATTTATTGTTACCATTGATTACTGATTTTTTTTCTTACAAATTTTCACATGTCTTTGTGCCCAAATTTTGAAATGAATTTCATTTGTGGAGACACTGACTTAAAAGACTGTGCCAAGGAATTGTAGACGACCACGTCTCAAAATAGTGCTGCTGAATTATGGCTAACAAGTCTCTACAATGACATTATAGTCATGTTACATATCTGATTGGTAAATTTATCTCAGTTGTACAATAACTATTATCATACCCAGCATTATGAGGATAGCAGTCCTGAGTACAGAACAATGCTCTAGGGTCTACAGATATCATATCTATGTTCAAGTTTGAAATTGCATTTATCTGTTGGTCTTCTAGCCGAGGCTTGTAAGCCAGCTTGTGTAAAAACTAGTCATATGATATGTACCAATTTATGTTGGTGAACAGTCTGCACAGCTGGTTGAAAGCCGTCATAACTTCACACTAGGATAATGAAGAAAAAAAATGCAAGTAAGAAGACAGTCCAAAAACTCAATTCACATGATTTGGAATAGATTAACCAGTGCTTGTTTTTTATCACGTTACTATTGATATACCATAACTTGTGTTCATATCAAATTATGATAAGGGTAGTCATCACAAGTTACCTTGAAGTCATGTGATTGACCTGTAGAAACCACATGTCATATGATAGTCATGTGACCATCTAACCTGTTAGTTATCAAGTCACTTGACAGTCTAACCTATTGTATCATGAGTCAGCTGATAGTCATGTGATTGACCTGTAGTATCATTATTCACCTTGCAGTCATGTGATCTTTACAAATTACAAGTCATTTGGTAGCCATGTTATCAAGACAAATGTAGAAATCACTAACTTGTGAACAGATGAGATATTAGATACTACAGGTTGAAGTCACTCGAAGTCATTGCTTTTCCTTGATAAAAGGACAGACTTTCATTTCTTTGACCAAAAGTTAACAAAGACCTGTTAAAACCAATCATATCTATAGTACTGTCTGTTATTTTGGACATTTTTACACATGTTAAATACTTTTATGCACCTGTTATTCACATGATACTGTTAGTTGCACCCTTTTTACTTACCAGTTTCCATGTATGTCTGACCTTTGACCCTTACCTAGCAATCATGTCAGCCTAACATTTGAACCTTCTTGATTGACGTTTGAACCTACCTTATAAATACCATCCAACTATATACCAAACTTCTGCTTTTGTTTGCTCTATTCTGAAAGTATCCCTTCCATAACTGAAACCGTTCAAAATTATCAGTTGTTTTGTCATACGTTTGATCTCACCACTATTTTTGTATATGAGTTGAAATTTTATATATCATAGAATATTTTGTCTTTATAAAATTTGATGGTTTTCACATTTAAATTCTTCTCCTTCACAACACTAATTTACTCTTTATTTTTAACAGAAACATGTGTTATATGAAGAAGACATTTTAATGTGCTTGATTCTGATATAAAATTGATTTCAAAAGTATTGAAAAAAAAAAATAATAAAAGGATTTAAAACGTAAAAAAAACAAAGACTGTTTAAAAAACGTATTTGTACATTTATAATGTTTATAATGTTATTTACTGAGTGTGCTATCTACACCAACATAAGACTGTGGATCTTTATTAGCTACAAATAATGTATATGTACTGTTGTGGAACCTTGTGATTGTGTTATCACTAATTATTCAGGAAAAAACATGATCAGTGAAAACATTATGTATATAGTTTGATGATTTGTGTAATTTATAATTCATCATGCTCTATATCTCATACTGTCTGTGTTGCCAACAGCCAGTCAAACCACAAGGAGTCATATGATACACTGTCCCAATCCGAGAACAGAAACTATGATCGAAGGGTCACTATTCTTGGAGTCATGTGATATAGGGTCCCAATCAGTGATCAGGGAATAGGACTGAAGGGTCAATATTCTGGGAGTCATGTGATAACACAGTGTCCCAATTTGTGATAGGTACTAGGACAATGGTCACAAGGCTTGGAGTGGTGTGATATAGGGTCCTAATCAGTGGTGGATGTGACATGATATACAGTGAAGTAATGAAATCTGTGATGAGGGACTAGGAAAATGGGGTCAAGAGACTAGAGTCATGTGATATAGGGTCCAAGTGGGTGATCAAAGACAGAGACCCATCAGTAAAGCTGAGAGTGACATAATATAGGCATTCAGTCAATGATAAGGGACAGAGGACCACCAGTTCCGTTGAGAATCACATGATACAGGGATCCCATCAATGATAAGGGACATAGTGCCAGCATTAAATCTTAGAGTGACATAACATAGGGATCCAATCAGTAATCAGAAAGTAGAACCTCTAGTTATTTAGTTTAACAGTAGTTTTGGATCACTGAAAGAACTCGGTACAGGGTAAAGATGCAGTTTGAAATTCTGCTCCTGTTCTCATTTCCTACTAGGACTCCTAATGTGGTTATTCCTTAACCAGTGACATGATGTAGGTAAGCCAGACAGGAATAAGATATAGGCAAATTCTTATATATAAATGCTTCTCATGTGGTATGACCTTAAGGGTCTAGAATCCAACTAGGCCCTTTACATTCACTTTTTGGGGGGAGGCCATCACTCAATTCTCATGGTGCTTCGACCAGTATTGGTCATCGTTAACGGACATAGATTTATCTTTCTCAAAATCACTTCTTTTAATCTTTCGTCATGTTAACATGGATTTATTGGGTTGTATGAAAATAGAAAAAAAATGCTTTGTTATTACTTTAATTTCTAGATAGTAGATACTATAATTAAACAATTGTACATAAACAATTACAAGCTTTTGTTTTGACTTTCAATCAGATATTTATGGATTTAAAACATCTTATCAAGGAGAGCCAAACAGGAGGACGATACATCTTCTCTTATAAACTGTCAATTAGGATGTTCAAACAGGAGGACGGAACATCTTCTGTGATAAACTGTCATTTAGGATGACCTAAAAGAAGGACAGTGCATCTTTTGTCATCAACTGTAAGTCTGGACACACAAGGTCAGGGGAAGGATACAACACATTTGGATTGCTACAGTCAAGGATTGCTCTTATCCTGTCGGAGTTTGAGTTTCTCCAGCCCCAGACGGTACTAATTTTTGAGGTTTGATTGCAAACCCATTTATCTACCCCGAATCACATATTGTATTTGGAGATCCTACACCTTTGGTTTCCAAATAATTTATCAACTATTAAACTCTGTATTGGTGTAGGCCACTGACGATAAAAACGTGGACAGGAGAAAATTTTTTTTATATTTATTTTATTTTTTGCATTTTTTCATTGTATGTACACAAAGAAGTTCACACACACACGCCCTTACATACATACATACATATGTCCAACATGTATCATCATACACATTATCATCACACACATCATCATTAAACATGTATCATCATACACATCATCATCATACACATCATCATTAAACATATATTCTCATACACATCATCATCATACACATGTATCATCATACACATCATCATTAAACATGTATTATCATACACATCATCACCATACACATCACAATTAACGTGTATCATCATACATATCATCATCATACAACACATCACCATTAACATGTATCATCATACACATCATCCTCATACACATCATCATTAAACATGTATTATCATACACATCATCATTAAACATGTATTATCATACACATCATCATTAAACATGCATGTATTATTATACACATCATCACCGTACACATCATCATTAAACATGCATGTATTATTATACACATCATCACCATACACATCACAATTAACATGTATCATCATACATATCATCCTCATACACATCATCATTAAACATGCATATGTAATCATATACATCATCATTAAACATGTATGTATTATTATACACATCATCCTCATACACATCATCATTAAACATGTATTATCATACGCATCATCCTAATACACATATATATCATCATTAGCATGCATCATCATACACATCATCACTAACATGCATCATCATCATTATCATCATCATCATCTACGGATTTGTCAAATTGTGAGTGTTCATCATATATCTAATGTACAGCATAAATAATCAACTTTTTTTATATTTATTTTATTTTTTGCATTTTTTCATTGTATGTACACAAAGAAGTTCACACACACACACCCTTACATACATACATACATACATATAAGAAAAAAGGAGAGAAGAGACAGATTATGATAGAAAATGGTTAGATAGAGGAGAGAAAGAAGGCAGATGGCTAGAGAGAGGAAGAGAGAAAGAAAGCAGATAGGGAAGGAAACAGGAAGGAATTCAAGACTTAAATAAAACTATATAAAGCAGATGGTGATTTTAAATAATTTACCAAACTGAAAATTTGTTGGTACAGATGATGGCCATTGTCAGGGACTGGTAACCATATCAGGTTTATTGATTCATATTCAAAATTAAGTATTGAGTATCTTAATTATGTTTGAGTAAAAAAATCATATATCGATATAGTATCAGAGTGGTAGTAATATTAGTCGTTCATGATTTATATAAATTTCTCACATTTTTTCCACCCTAGTGCAAATTTGTCTTTAACCCTTTCCCCTTTAGTATACGTGATATATTTTTGAACCTTATAATAATCATGGATGGCACAGGTTAGAGCATTAATGCTGAGGGACTTATGTAAACATCTAGTTCTGTAAATATATTGTTTTATGAGTAAAATAATTTGGTTATCAACACTATATATTAGGTTGGTCCCATTATCTATCTTGCCAAAAAGTATTGTTTGTTTGTTAACAGTAAAAGGAATATATAAAGCATCTAGTAATCTATCTAGACTTTGCAAAAGATTCTGGACTTCATCACATTCCCAAAACAGGTGTACAATTGTTTCTGTCTCAGCATTACAGAGAGTACATAAAGGACTATCTAATATCCTTACTTTAAAAAGAAATGAGTTTGTAGTTAAGATGTTGTGGGAAATTCTAAACTGTAGCCATTGAAATTTGGAACTTTTAGTGACTTGAAAAGGTAATGTATATATAGCTAGCCAGTCATCATTTGTGAAATCAAAATGTTCCCCCCACTTTTCCCTTCCCTTGGACACAAGTGATTTAATATTGTTAAGTATTCCATAAAATCTCTTTGAACCTTTATTGATATCTAAAAAAATAGATATGTGGACTGGTAGAGTAGGACGTATAAATTTATACTCAACAATATTATAATTCTGCAAGCTTTTCCTTATTGCTGAAATTATTGCATAATATTTCAAAAAATCAGTGTTTATGTTAAATTTCTGAATAAATTCCTCATATGAAAACAAAGTGTTATTACTAAAATCCTTAACAAAATCACCAATTAGATAAACACCTTTTTCATACCAGTGTGGGTAGAAGATTGTTTTACCTCCAATGGTAATATTACAATTATACCATACAGGTGTTAACAAGAGTGATTTCCCTTTGATTGTTTTCATATTTTCTGAATTTTCTAATCTCCCCCAAGCTTTTAATACATCTTTCCAAAACAAATTATCACATATATCTGTACTTACCTGAATAAAAGTGCCTCCAATATCTAAAAGCCTATTAATGTTTACGGATTTTATCAGAATACATTTCCATTTTCCAGAAGACTGATATAACCGTTTGATCCAACTCAATTTCAATGAATCGATAAAATTAGCAACATGCAGCATTTTTAACCCACCAACTGTATAATCCTGAACTATAGTTTCTCTTTTAACTTTATCAACTTTACTGTGCCATAGAAATTCAAATAATATAGAGTTAATTGTCTGGATTGTTTTACCATCTGGATTGGGCAGGGAAATAAATAAATGATTAAACTGTGAAATCATCAAAGATTTAATTAAGTGGATTTTTCCTATGGGAGTTAAATTGCGTCTACTCCAAGTATTTATAAGGCTTTTTAGTTTTACTATTTTCTTATCAAAGTTCATTCTGACCATTTCATGGAGATTAACACTGAAATCAATACCCAATAAACAAAATGTTTCTTTTCCCCATTGTAAGTCTAATTCTGGTAAAAATTTATCTTGACTGTGTTTCTTGCTACCGATCCAAATGACTTCTGTTTTATCGGTATTCATTTTTAAGCCTGAGATATCTGCAAATGTTTGTAATTCACTTATTGATTCTCTTAGGGAGTGTTCCGTACCATCTAAAGTCAAATAAGTATCATCTGCATACTGAGAAACTAGAATGTCTGTATCATCAACTTGGATGCCATGTATATTTTTATTGTTTCTGAATCTAATTGCAAGAATTTCTGCACAGAGAATAAAGATGTATGGTGCTACCGGATCGCCCTGACGACAGCCTCTTTTAATAGAAAAGAATGATGACAGATTACCCCCTTGATTTACTGAAGCCCCTACATTTCTATGAAAAAGTTTTATCCAGTTACGTATACTATTTCCAAAGCCAAAATAAATCAATACCTTTTCTATGAATTTCCAGGACACCGAGTCAAATGCCTTTTCAAAATCTACCATAAGAATCATACCAGGAATGTCATTATCTTCTGTGAATTTCATAACATCATATAGTAGCCTAGTGTTTTCACCAATGTATCGACCCGCTAAAAACCCCGTCTGATCCTTATTTATGAGTTTATCAAGTACGGATTTTATCCTTTTTGCAATTACCCCTGAAGCTATTTTATATACAATGTTCAATAGAGTTATTGGTCTCCAGTTTTTAATAAAATGGCGTGGCTTACCAAGAGAAAATAATAGCTCTGGAATGAAACTAGTTTTTGTGCACACCTTGGTATGAAAACAATATCTAATGAAAAAATTAAAAAAAAAATCCATGTAATTTCTGTCCCTGGTGAACGTCGAACATGGCTAGTGAGTTACAAACGTGAACTTAAGGGGAGATAACCTTAATCACGGGGTTACAAAATATCTAGGTCATCGAAAGCAAACGCATCATATTCATTGAAAATAGCTATCAGACACAGATCTATCGTCGTGTTAGAGTACATTGACTCTGAAAAGAGATGATCAATATCCCTGCTAACGCATTCGACATATGTTCCTGAAATATATCTACAGGTAAGACTAGTCGGTGTACCCTATCTACCTCAAGGGCAGACTTTTGAGGAATGATACATGTCGGGCTTGGGGTATTGTTGGTGGCCGAGAAATTAGGAAATTGATTTTTTGTGAGTTTTTTAAGGCTTGGGGTATTATTACCATTTAGCTTGGTGGATGCCTATATTCCCTTTGCATTTTGATTTTTTTACAAGGACTAGGCGCTTTGTTAACGTAAAACTGTACAACTGGTACCGTGTTTTCCATATTTACAGTCATGTGCTTATGCATGCGATATCACGACCATTCATTGATTAACCTGCAATTTTACGTTCGCATTATCAGCATTTTTTCACAAGCAATGTGGTAAGCGGTATATCATGAGGGGCGTGTAGCTAGCCCAGCAGAAATGTTTAAGCCCAGGCGAGGGGTCTGGGGCCTGCCTAGGGGTCCAGAGCAGGGCCCTGGTGGGGGGATCAGGGGGCGAAGCAACACCCGCCCCCCCCGCGACTAAATAAAAGCTTACTTTCTGTTCTTTTGATTCGCGAAAATGTCAATGACAATTTCCGTATCTTGATTATATGTACCTTCGGTCTTTGATATGTCACTTTTAGTGTGGTCACTCAATTCGACTTTATTTTGTTTGAAAAACTAGTCGATCTATTTTGTTTGAAAAACTAGTCGATCGACGTCTGTAATCCAGAAGCCTTCTTCATTTTGAAAATTTGCACTTTAACAACATTATAATCGGAAACGTTGAAATGATAGTAAAAAGTAGAATAGCATGACGTATATAACGTTCCGGAAAGCAATGCACTAGGCCTAGTTATTCAACAGTTTTCTGTTTATATTCTTTTTATTCATCAAAAAATATTAGATATTTATTTTCAACCTTAGTTTTGTAATTTTGTCCGACATACTCTATGCACGGATGTTTTATGTGTAAGCCCGGGCTTTTTCTTTCTATAGTAGCTACGCCCCTGATCATAGGACACGATTTCACGATGTTTCATCACCGGCACCGGGGTAGTAAAGAATACTCGTTGACATTTTAATTTGAGAAGAAGTCACATACATTGTAACAAATAAATTCACTTAAGAAATGTATTAAAACCTTACGTAAGCATGTATACAAGGCATCTAGAAGTAAAATTTCATGATGCGGATATTTCCGAGTAGACTACCACAGTGTTCGGATATCATGAGGCAGGTATCCTGAGGCTCCGACGTATTTTAGGTTGGCCCACAGCGGTTTTTCTTCAGATATGATTTATTTATCAGATATGATTAATTTCTCACAACTTAACGACATTGAAAATACCTTTTCTCATTTACCCATAAATAGCAGCAAATAAAGAATAAAATTGAGCAAGGATGCTGACCACTTTGAAGGCAACGACTACAGAAAACACTTCATTTTTATGCGAGAACAAGTTCAAACAGAAACAGCTCCATTTGTTATTAGACCTATGCCAAAAATTATTTAGTATAATATTTTTTTAGTACAAACCTTTTTTTACATTTAAAAACATCTTTAATAAGTTTATAAACAAATGCCAAAATTTCACATAGCTAACCCTATGACTAACGCGTGATTTTGACGTGTTACCTCCCCTACTTCTATTTTCTGAGAAAATATCAAAGTACCGGAGCAGTGAAAAATGCACAGGTGATTTATCCCATACTAAAGTTTTTAGAAAAATAGATTTTTCTTTATTTTTTCTCTCTGTATCCATTATTAGATGTAGAGGCCGGGTCACATCTATTTCCTCATTAATACTACGAATAACAGGTCCTTTCCAATAAGGTTTTACCCATTGCAAATATCTGTGGACGGAAATATATGCTGGCGTGTGCAGTTTCCACGATTATATATTTCATCTGGTTTATGGCCTCATTTTTATAGGCCTGGTGTGATAATACACAAGTAATAATACCTTGTCACTGATATGTAAAGATAACCTCAGTGACTTGGGTAAAGACTGTACAGCGATAAAAGTATGTATATATTTTTTC
Source organism: Ylistrum balloti (assembly GCF_031769215.1). Taxonomy (NCBI): domain Eukaryota; kingdom Metazoa; phylum Mollusca; class Bivalvia; order Pectinida; family Pectinidae; genus Ylistrum; species Ylistrum balloti. The sequence goes on from NW_026781993.1 coordinate 2,492,770, forward strand.
CAGAAACCATCATGATTCCGATGATAACATTGTGGTTGGCCTTCGTTGTTGTGGCGTCTACGGGCCAGTATGTCCCAAAAGTCAACACTCCCTTGGGTCCCGTCAGAGGCGTGGTTGTTCCGGTGCTCGGACAGGACGTCCTACAATTCCGTAACATCCCGTATGCCAAACCTCCCGTAGGTAAACTCCGATTTGAAAAGCCTGTTCCCGTAGAACCGTGGACAGACACTCTAGACGGCACTAAATTTGGACCGTCCTGTATCCAGGATACCAACTTTTTGCCAGAGATGTGGGATAAGCTAGAAAATAAGGAAACATCAGAAGATTGTTTACATTTAAATGTATATGTTCCAGAATCTACTTCGCTCAAAGTTAAGAAACCGGTGATGGTCTGGATTCACGGCGGGGCTTTTGTTGGTGGTTCTGCTGCTCTGTACGATTCTTCGTACTTTGTTCTGAAAGATGTAGTAGTAGTGACCATTCAGTACCGTGTTGGGCTGTTTGGATTCTTAAGTTCAGGAGATTCCAAACTTCCAGGCAACTACGGACTCTGGGACATGATCGAAGCGTTAAGATGGGTGAACAAAAGCATAGCATCCTTTGGAGGTGATCCGAACATGGTTACCATTTTTGGGGAGTCGGCAGGAGGCTTTGCTGTTTCTTTCTTGTCTCTTATTCCATTGACTGAAGGGTTATTCCAGAGGGCTATCGCTCAGAGCGGAAGCACAGCAGGTCCTTTATTTTTAAGCGAGAACCCAATGAAAATTACGGAGAAAGTTGGTAGTCATGTTGGATGTATCACCAACTCATCCATTGACAACGAGGCTCTGGTAAGTTGTCTGAAGACAAAATCTGCTGAAGATTTGCTCATAGCGCAATTAGACCCCGCGACTTTGCACTCCGGTGGTTTCTCTATGTCCGTTCATCTCTGGCCAGTCGTAGATGATGATCTAATTGTAAGGAGACCTATGGAAAGCTTAAAAGATCCCAGTTCCAAGGAATTCCAACGCTTTCAATCTGTGGATTTGATAGCAGGAACTACAGACAATGAAGCTTCGCTGCTTCCGTTTATACTTTTCCACTTGCAGGAGCCCATGAACTTCCAACTGTCTGAAGGTATACCTACCTCTGTGTTGTGTGACCTATTCGCACCAGCGATAGCCAGAGACAAGTATGAAGACAATACTGTCGTGTCCGACATGATATGTGAAAGATATAAGGAGGACAATTTAGTGGACCAGTCTAGAAGTCTCGCGGCTTTGTACGGTGACTTACAATTTGTCGCTCCAACAGTGTCTCTTCTTGACTTTCATTCAGAAGGGAAAACGGATTCCAACACCTACCATTACTTGTTCACACAAGAAATCCACTTTTCCTTTCTTACGCCAAGTTTCCATTGGTCTAAGGGTGCAGGTCATGCCGTAGACTGTCTGTTCATGTTCGGTCCATCAGGGATTAGTGATGACGAATCCTTACAAAGTACGGCAGCGATATCACTAAGAGACACGGTCGTATCCTACTGGACTAACTTCGCCAAAACAGGGTAAGTTTTATTACGGTCAAGAAAGAAGGTTTGGTAAAAACCTTGAAACTCCATCGATGTGCAGGGAAAATTACAATCCCCCCAAAGAGGTAATCAGTCTCAAGAGAAATTAAATTTAAGTTTTAATGTTTTAAATTTCCCATACTAATATATAAAAATCAAATGATATCACGACTGCACGCGAGAAAGAAACATCATCACATGCAATATTTATGTAATGTGAAGAGCACATTTAGGCTGTAATCTGATTTTAAGAACAAATTTCATTTGTAGTCATTTAACGATTATTGCGGTTAGGTTATTGATAGGATTTATCATTGCGAATTCCCGATAAATTCCAAAGCGCTAAAATTTGACAGCACAAAATTAGGTACACTTACGTTTACAGTTACACTATCAGGTGTGACACACTACAATGAATTACACAGAGAACACAAGTTAAAACACTTTAGTTACAGTAGAGACAAATACTATGATACTAAGATGTTATTGACGTAATGCTTTTACCCGTAGATGGTTTACACATCTCTTTGATATATCATCACGTGTTTATTTGCATTCATTGAAGTTATTGAAGTTATCGAAGTTCTTGAATGCAGCGAATTGTTCAAGATTATGCCTATTAACTCATTGTTATTATTTACAGAAACCCAAATGGTCCCGGTTTGATTCCATGGAAGACATTCAGTAATAGAGGGCGCTACTACATGGATTTGAAGGTCGATCCAGAACTAGGTCAAGATCTATACCAAGAGCGCATCAAGTTTCTACGGGAAGACATTCCAAATAGAATCCGACAAAGTCACAAGACTGAATTGTAGTACACAAAGGTGTTTCAGTGAGGTGTGATTCTAGTGATAGACATGATTTTGTAATCTATTAGACTGTATGCATTGCAGATCTTGGAGACTAGTGTGTAATCAGTAATCAGGAACAAGGACCATAGGGTCACAAGGCAGGGAGTCATGTGATATAGGGTTCCAATCAAATATCAGGGACTAGGACCGTAGGGTCACAAGGCTGGGAGGTATGTGATATAGGGTCCAAGCAAATATCAGGGACTAGGACCGTAGAGTTACAAGGCAGGGGTTCTTGTGATAAAGGATCCGAATCAGTGATCAGGAATTAGGACCATAGGGTCACAAGACTGAGATTTACGTGATATAGGGTCCCAATCAATTATCAGGGACAAGGACCGTAGGGTCACAAGGCAGGAAGTCATGTGATATAGGGTCCCAATCAAATATCAGGGACTAGGACCGTAGAGTCACAAGGCTGGGATTCTTGTGATAAAGGATCCGAATCAGTGATCAGGAATATTTGGGAGTTGAGTAATAAAAAGTCCCAGCCAGCGACCAGGCTACAAAGCTTATATTCATGTGACATAGGCTACAAAGCTTATATTGTCGCAGTTAGGGGAAAGGGCCACAGGGTTTAAATACTAAGAGTTATGTGATAAAGGTTTACAGGAAATGATTAGGATTGAACCACAAGTTATGATACTGGGTTCAAGTAAAATATATGGACCAGATAAAAAATCGGGAAGTAGTACCACAAGTCAATTGAACAGTGAATTTGGATCACTGAATGATGCTGGGTGCTGGAAAAGAAACACTTTTGCATTCTGATCATCCCTCAGACATCTAATGTGATCATTTAGATACCAGAGACATGATGTACGTATGCCAGACCGGGATAAGATATAGGTGTTGTCTTTCAGGCAAAGTCTGATATAAATGCTTCTCATGTGGTATTACCTTAAGGGTAAAAAATCCAACGAGCCCTTCCATTCACTTTTCGGTGCTTCGACCAATATTGGTCATCGTTAATGGATAGATTTTACATCAGAATCATTTCTTTTTATCATTCGTCATGTAAACATGGATTTGATGATTGGTATGAAAATAGAAAAATTAACTTTGTTTTAGATAGTAGATACTATAATTAAAGTAACATGAACAACTACAAGCTTTCGTATTTCTTTTAATAAGATATTTATGATATGAATTTAAAACATCTAAGCAAGGACATCCAAACCAGAGGACGTTACATCTTCTGCTATAAACTGTCAATCAGGACATCCAAATAGGAGGACGGTTTATCTTTTACTATTAACCATCAGTCAGGGCATCCAAACAGGACGACAGTACATCTTCTGTTATGAACTGTTAGTCAAGACATCGAAACAGGAGAACATTGGATATTCTGTTATAAACCATTAGTCAGGACATTAAGAAAGTATGACTGTACATCTTCTGTTATAAACTGTCACTCAGGACATCCAAACCGCAGGACGGTAGATTTTTTTATTATAAACTCTCAGGACATCTGAACAGAAGGACGGTACATCCTCTGTTATAAACTGCCATTTAGGGCCAACTAAACATAACGTACATGTATACGCGACATAATGAAAGTTCACGAACGCTTACGCGAACACGGAAATGATACAGCGGTATGAACAAGATTAAAAGACACAAGTATGATAAATACAAACAATCAAATTTAGAATACAGTGTATTTACAACAGGATGCCTCAACAACACGCACAGGCACACTGAGAGTTCGTCGTGAAAGGTATACATCAGGCATACACAAATACGGCGTCGATTGCCAGCTTCGGAAGCACGTGGTGAGTGAAACATTCCCGATGTATCGAGCTAGTAACATTATACTGTCATGACAGTACTACGTGTTGGAGATTTTTCACAATTGTATCGAGGACAATATTTCTACAATATTTCTGGTATTTTTTTCATCCATTATTGCAGTCGGTATTACAGACGTTATACATAAATATGTGATAATACTATTGCGTCATTATCACAGTATACACATACGTCACAATAGTATGCTTAACAAAGAGTACTACCAGAATTGGTCGTTTAATATTTGTATCAATAAAGTATGTTAATATACACAGTTGAAACTCTGTACAAGGAAAAAGAATGAAAATCATAGAGAAAACACCGTACTTTGTAGTGCCGATCTACAGTATAACATTGAGTCGTACCAGAAACAAACCAGAATAGAGTGAAACTATTGCGAATGACAATCATATAAAATTCTGATTTGCACCATCACAGCTAATTGTATACTGAATATGATTGCATATAGTCCTAGACATAGCAATCCAAATTTCCAATAAATACATACCCGAATATCCTAGTCCCTGAACCTAACGTATCAACCTATCTTTATAGGCCTCTTGTGATATAACATGTAATAACACCCTGTCACTGATATCTAAAGATAACCTCATTGACTTGGGTAAAGACTGTTTAGCGATAAAAGTATGTATATATTTTTTCCAGAAACCACCATGATCCCGATGTTAACATTGTGGTTGGCCTTCGTTGTTGTGGCGTCTATGGGCCAATCTGTCCCAATAGTCAACACTCCCTTAGGTCCCGTCAGAGGCGTGGTTGTACCGGTCCTCGGACAGGACGTCCTACAATTCCGTAACATCCCGTATGCCAAACCTCCCGTAGGTAAACTCCGATTTGAGAAGCCTGTTCCCGTAGAACCGTGGACAGACACTCTAGACGGCACTAAATTTGGACCGTCCTGTATCCAGGATACCAACGTTTTGCCAGAGATGTGGGATAAGCTAGAAAATAAGGAAACATCAGAAGATTGTTTACGTTTAAATGTATATGTTCCAGAATCTGCTTCGCCCAAAGTTAAGAAACCGGTGATGGTCTGGATTCACTTCGGGGCTTTTGTTGGTGGCTCTGCTGCTCTGTTCGATTCTTCGTACTTTGTTCTGAAAGATGTAGTAGTAGTGACCATTCAGTACCGTGTTGGGCTGTTTGGATTCTTAAGTTCAGGAGATTCCAAACTTCCAGGCAACTACGGACTCTGGGACATGATCGAAGCGTTAAGATGGGTGAACAAAAGCATAGCATCCTTTGGAGGTGATCCGAACATGGTTACCATTTTTGGGGAGTCGGCAGGAGGCTTTGCTGTTTCTTTCTTGTCTCTTATTCCATTGACTGAAGGGTTATTCCAGAGGGCTATCGCTCAGAGCGGAAGCACAGCAGGTCCTTTATTTTTAAGCGAGAACCCAATGAAAATTACGGAGAAAGTTGGTAGTCATGTTGGATGTATCACCAACTCATCCATTGACAACGAGGCTCTGGTAAGTTGTCTGAAGACAAAATCTGCTGAAGATTTGCTTATAGCGCAATTAGACCCCGCGACTTTGCACTCCAGTGGTTTCTCTATGTCCGTTCATCTCTGGCCAGTCGTTGATGATGATCTAATTGTAAGGAGACCTATGGAAAGCTTAAAAGATCCCAGTTCCAAGGAATTCCAACGCTTTCAGTCTGTGGATTTGATAGCAGGAACTACAGACAATGAAGCTTCGCTGCTTCCGTTTATACTTTTCCACTTGCAGGAGCCCATGAACTTCCAACTGTCTGAAGGTATACCTACCTCTGTGTTGTGTGACCTATTCGCACCAGCGATAGCCAGAGACAAGTATGAAGACAATACTGTCGTGTCCGACATGATATGTGAAAGATATAAGGAGGACAATTTAGTGGACCAGTCTAGAAGTCTCGCGGCTTTGTACGGTGACTTACAATTTGTCGCTCCAACAGTGTCTCTTCTTGACTTTCATTCAGAAGGGAAAACGGATTCCAACACCTACCATTACTTGTTCACACAAGAAATCCACTTTTCCTTTCTTACGCCAAGTTTCCCCTGGTCTAAGGGTGCAGGTCATGCCGTAGACTGTCTGTTCATGTTCGGTCCATCAGGGATTAGTGATGACGAATCCTTACAAAGTACGGCAGCGATATCACTAAGAGACACGGTCGTATCCTACTGGACTAACTTCGCCAAAACAGGGTAAGTTTTATTACGGTCAAGAAAGAAGGTTTGGTAAAAACCTTAAAACTCCATCGATGTGGAGGGAAAATTACAATCCCCCCAAAGAGGTAATCAGTCTCAAGAGAAATTAAATTTAAGTTTTAATGTTTTAAATTTCCCATACAAATATATAAAAATCAAATAATATCACGATTGCACGCGAGAAAGAAACATCATCACATGCAATATTTATGTAATGTGAAGAGCACATTTAGGCTGTAATCTGATTTTAAGAACAAATTTCATTTGTAGTCATTTAACGATTATTGCGGTTAGGTTATTGATAGGATTTATCATTGCGAATTGCCGATAAATTCTAAAGCGCTAAAATTTGACAGCACAAAATTAGGTACACTTACGTTTACAGTTACACTATCAGGTGTGACACACTACAATGAATTACACAGAGAACACAAGTTAAAACACTTTAGTTACAGTAGAGACAAATACTATGATACTAAGATGTTATTGACGTAATGCTTTTACCCGTAGATGGTTTACACATCTCTTTGATATATCATCATGTGTTTATTTGCATTCATTGAAGTTATCGAAGTTCTTGAATGCAGCGGATTTTTCAAGATTATGCCTATTAACTCATTGTTATTATTTACAGAAACCCAAATGGTCCCGGTTTGATTCCATGGAAGACATTCAGTAATAGAGGGCGCTACTACATGGATTTGAAGGTCGATCCAGAACTAGGTCAAGATCTATACCAAGAGCGCATCAAGTTTCTACGGGAAGACATTCCAAATAGAATCCGACAAAGTCACAAAACTGAATTGTAGTACACAAAGGTGTTTGAGTGAGGTGTGATTCTAGTGTTAGACATGATTTTGTAATCTATTAGACTGTATGCATTGCAGATCTTGGAGACTATTTTGTAATCAGTAATCAGGAACTAGGACCATAGGGTCACAAGACTGAGATTTATGTGATATAGGGTCCCAATCAATTATCAGGGACAAGGACCGTAGGGTCACAAGGCAGGAAGTCATGTGATATGGAGTTCCAATCAAATATCAGGGACTAGGACCGTAGAGTTACAAGGCTGGGGTTCTTGTGATAAAGGATCCGAATCAGTGATCAGGAATATTTGGGAGTTGATTAATAAAATGTCCCAGCCAGCGACCAGGCTACAAAGCTTATATTCATGTGACATAGTGTCGCAGTTAGGGGAAAGGACCACAGGGTTTAAACACTAAGAGTTATGTGATAAAGGTTTACAGGAGGTGATTAGGATTGAACCACAAGTTATGATACTGGGTTCAAGTAAAATATGTGGAACAGATAAAAAATCGGGAAGTAGTACCACAAGTCAATTGAACAGTGAATTTGGATCACTGAATGATGCTGGGTGCTGGAAAAGAAACACTTTTGCATTCTGATCATCCCTTAGACATCTAATGTGATCATTTAGGTACCAGAGACATGATGTGCGTAAGCCAGACCGGGATAAGATATAGGTGTTGTCTTTCAGGCAAAGTCTGATATAAATGCTTCTCATGTGGTATTACCTTAAGGGAAAAAATCCAACGAGCCCTTCCATTCACTTTTCGGTGCTTCGACCAATATTGGTCATCGTTAGTGGATAGATTTTACATCAGAATCATTTCTTTTTATCATTCGTCATGTAAACATGAATTTGATGATTGGTATGAAAATAGAAAAATTAAAAAAAAAACAAACTTTGTTTTAGATAGTAGATACTATAATTAAAGCAACATGAACAACTACAAGCTTTCGTATTTCTTTTAATAAGATATTTATGATATGAATTTAAAACATCTAAGCAAGGACATCCAAACCAGAGGACGTTACATCTTCTGCTATAAACTGTCAATCAGGACATCCAAATAGGAGGACGGTTTATCTTTTACTATTAACCATCAGTCAGGGCATCCAAACAGGACGACAGTACATGTTCTGTTATGAACTGTTAGTCAAGACATCGAAACAGGAGAACATTGGATATTCTGTTATAAACCATTAGTCAGGACATTAAGAAAGTATGACTGTACATCTTCTGTTATAAACTGTCACTCAGGACATCCAAACCGCAGGACGGTAGATTTTTTTATTATAAACTCTCAGGACATCCGAACAGAAGGACGGTACATCCTCTGTTGTAAACTGCCATTTAGAACAACACTAAATCATTTAGGGCCAACTAAACATAACGTACATGTATACGCGACATAATGAAAGTTCACGAACGCTTACGCGAACACGGAAATGATACAGCGGTATGAACAAGATTAAAAGACACAAGTATGATAAATACAAACAATCAAATTTAGAATACAGTGTATTTACAACAGGATGCCTCAACAACACGCACAGGCACACTGAGAGTTCGTCGTGAAAGGTATACATCAGGCATACACAAATACGGCGTCGATTGCCAGCTTCGGAAGCACGTGGTGAGTGAAACATTCCCGATGTATCGAGCTAGTAACATTATACTGTCATGACAGTACTACGTGTTGGAGATTTTTCACAATTGTATCGAGGACAATATTTCTACAATATTTCTGGTATTTTTTTCATCCATTATTGCAGTCGGTATTACAGACGTTATACATAAATATGTGATAATACTATTGCGTCATTATCACAGTATACACATACGTCACAATAGTATGCTTAACAAAGAGTACTACCAGAATTGGTCGTTTAATATTTGTATCAATAAAGTATGTTAATATACACAGTTGAAACTCTGTACAAGGAAAAAGAATGAAAATCATAGAGAAAACACCGTACTTTGTAGTGCCGATCTACAGTATAACATTGAGTCGTACCAGAAACAAACCAGAATAGAGTGAAACTATTGCGAATGACAATCATATAAAATTCTGATTTGCACCATCACAGCTAATTGTATACTGAATATAATTGCATATAGTCCTAGACATAGCAATCCAAATTTCCAATAAATACATACCCGAATATCCTAGTCCCTGAACCTAACGTATCAACCTATCTTTATAGGCCTCTTGTGATATAACATGTAATAACACCCTGTCACTGATATCTAAAGATAACCTCATTGACTTGGGTAAAGACTGTTTAGCGATAAAAGTATGTATATATTTTTTCCAGAAACCACCATGATCCCGATGTTAACATTGTTGTTGGCCTTCATTGTTGTGGCGTCTATGGGCCAGTCTGTCCCAATAGTCAACACTCCCTTAGGTCCCGTCAGAGGCGTGGTTGTACCGGTCCTCGGACAGGACGTCCTACAATTCCGTAACATCCCGTATGCCAAACCTCCCGTAGGTAAACTCCGATTTGAGAAGCCTGTTCCCGTAGAACCGTGGACAGACACTCTAGACGGCACTAAATTTGGACCGTCCTGTATCCAGGATACCAACGTTTTGCCAGAGATGTGGGATAAGCTAGAAAATAAGGAAACATCAGAAGATTGTTTACATTTAAATGTATATGTTCCAGAATCTGCTTCGCCCAAAGTTAAGAAACCGGTAATGGTCTGGATTCACTTCGGGGCTTTTGTTGGTGGTTCTGCTGCTCTGTACGATTCTTCGTACTTTGTTCTGAAAGATGTAGTAGTAGTGACCATTCAGTACCGTGTTGGGCTGTTTGGATTCTTAAGTTCAGGAGATTCCAAACTTCCAGGCAACTACGGACTCTGGGACATGATCGAAGCGTTAAGATGGGTGAACAAAAGCATAGCATCCTTTGGAGGTGATCCGAACATGGTTACCATTTTTGGGGAGTCGGCAGGAGGCTTTGCTGTTTCTTTCTTGTCTCTTATTCCATTGACTGAAGGGTTATTCCAGAGGGCTATCGCTCAGAGCGGAAGCACAGCAGGTCCTTTATTTTTAAGCGAGAACCCAATGAAAATTACGGAGAAAGTTGGTAGTCATGTTGGATGTATCACCAACTCATCCATTGACAACGAGGCTCTTGTAAGTTGTCTGAAGACAAAATCTGCTGAAGATTTGCTCATAGCGCAATTAGACCCCGCGACTTTGCACTCCGGTGGTTTCTCTATGTCCGTTCATCTCTGGCCAGTCGTAGATGATGATCTAATTGTAAGGAGACCTATGGAAAGCTTAAAAGATCCCAGTTCCAAGGAATTCCAACGCTTTCAATCTGTGGATTTGATAGCAGGAACTACAGACAATGAAGCTTCGCTGCTTCCGTTTATACTTTTCCACTTGCAGGAGCCCATGAACTTCCAACTGTCTGAAGGTATACCTACCTCTGTGTTGTGTGACCTATTCGCACCAGCGATAGCCAGACAAGTATGAAGACAATACTGTCGTGTCCGACATGATATGTGAAAGATATAAGGAGGACAATTTAGTGGACCAGTCTAGAAGTCTCGCGGCTTTGTACGGTGACTTACAATTTGTCGCTCCAACAGTGTCTCTTCTTGACTTTCATTCAGAAGGGAAAACGGATTCCAACACCTACCATTACTTGTTCACACAAGAAATCCACTTTTCCTTTCTTACGCCAAGTTTCCCCTGGTCTAAGGGTGCAGATCATGCCGTGGATTGTCTGTTCATGTTCGGTCCATCAGGGATTAGTGATGACGAATCCTTACAAAGTACGGCAGCGATATCACTAAGAGACACGGTCGTATCCTATTGGACTAACTTCGCCAAAACAGGGTAAGTTTTATTACGGTCAAGAAAGAAGGTTTGGTAAAAACCTTAAAACTCCATCCATGTGGAGGGAAAATTACAATCCTCCCAAAGAGATAATCAGTTTCAAGGGAAATTAAATTAAAGTTTTAATGTTTCAAATTTCCCATTCAAATATATAAAAATCAAATAATATCACGATTGCACGCGAGAAAGAAACATCATCACATGCAATATTTATGTAATGTGAAGAACACATTTAGGCTGTAATCTGATTTTAAGAACAAATTTCATTTGTAGTCATTTAACGATTATTGCGGTTAGGTTATTGATAGGATTTATCATTGCGAATTGCCGATAAATTCTAAAGCGCTAAAATTTGACAGCACAAAATTAGGTACACTTACGTTTACAGTTACACTATCAGGTGTGACACACTACAATGAATTACACAGAGAACACAAGTTAAAACACTTTAGTTACAGTAGAGACAAATACTATGATACTAAGATGTTATTGACGTAATGCTTTTACCCGTAGATGGTTTACACATCTCTTTGATATATCATCATGTGTTTATTTGCATTCATTGAAGTTATCGAAGTTCTTGAATGCAGCGGATTTTTCAAGATTATGCCTATTAACTCATTGTTATTATTTACAGAAACCCAAATGGTCCCAGTTTGATTCCGTGGAAGACATTCAGTAATAGAGGGCGCTACTACATGGATTTGAAGGTCGATCCAGAACTAGGTCAAGATCTTTACCAAGAACGCATCAAGTTTCTACGGGAAGACATTCCAAATAGAATCCGACAAAGTCACAAGAC